>NW_027362770.1:137668388-140139689 GCF_046119375.1 Phyllobates terribilis
AAAGCGACGACAAGATAGTTTTGCTTACAGCAGGGAAATTAAGTGGAAGCATAGGTTAAAATGTATTGCATTCCGGCAGTGAAACTAATCCTGATGTTAAAAAAGTTGGCATGTCCAGAACAGTAAAAAAAATATATAATTAAACAAAAAAGAAAATGTACAAACATTTATTTTTTCCAGATTATGTCTACGGTGGCTTGCAAAATTATTCACCCTCTTGGCATTTTTCGCGTTTTGCTACTTCACAACTTTGAATTTCACTGTTTTTTTTGAGGGTTTGCATCAGTTCATGTAAAGAGCATGCCGACAATTGTGAATACTTGGCTGTCTTTTTTTTGTGTGAAGCAAACAACAAATAGGACAATATAACTGAAAACTTCAGTGTGCATAACTATTCACCCCCTAAAGTCAGTACTTTGTAGAGCCTCCTTTTGCTGTAATTACAACTGCAAGTCGCTTTGAATAAGTCTCTTTGAGCTTTCCACATCATGCCACTGGGATTTTTGCCCATTTCTCAAGGCAAAACTGCTCCAGCACCTTAAAGTTAGATGGTTTCCTCTGATGAACAGCAGTCTAACCACAGATTCTCAATTGGGCTTTGACTACACCACTCCAAAACATTTACACATTTACCTTTAATCCACTCAAGTCTTGCTTTAGCAGTATGCTTTGGGTCATTGTCTTATTGGAAGGTGAACAGCCATCCCAGTCTCAAATAACTGACAGACTGAAACAGGTTTTGCTCAAGAATATTCTTGTATTTCTCACCATCCATCTTCCCTTCGACTCGGACCATTTTCCCTGTCCCTGCTACTGAAAAACATCCCCATAGCCTGATGCTGCCACCACTATGTTTCACTGTGAGGATGGTGTTCTTGGGGTGATGAGCTGTGTTGGTTTGGTGCTAGGCATAGCATTTACCTTGGTGGTCAAAAAAATTAAATTTTGGTCTCATCTGACCACAGTACCTTCCTCAATACATTTGGGGAGTCTCTCACATGTCTTTTGGCAAACTCAAAATGAGCCTCACAATCTTTGTAAGTAAAGGCTTTTTTCTGCCCACTCTTCCATAAAGGCCACGTCTATGAAGTGCATGGCTTATTGTGGTCGTATGGACAGATATTCCAGTCTGTGCTTGGGAAGTCTGTGGCTCCTTCAGAGTTACCTTTGGTTTCTGTGCTGCATCTCAGATTAATGCCCTCCTTGCCTGGGCTGAGAATTTTGCTGGGCAGCCCTCTCTAGGCAAGGCTTTTTGTGGTACCATGTTTTTTCTATTTAATGATAATGGATTTGATGGTGCTCTGGGGGGTCATAAGAGATTGTACTTGTACTTCTCAACAACTTTGTCCCTGACTTGTTTGGAGATCCCCTTCATCTTCATGGTGTTGTTTGGTTAGTGGTGCCTCTTGCTTAACCCATTACTGACCAAGCCAATTTTGACCTTAATGACCAAGCCAAATTTTACAATTCTGACCACTGTCACTTTATGAGGTAATAACTCTGCAACACTTTAACAGATCCACTGATTCTAAGATTGTTTCTTCGTGACATATTGTACTTCATGATAGTGGTAAAATATCTTCGATATGACTTGTCTTTATTTGTGAAAAAAACATAAATTTGCCGAAAATTTTGAACATTTTGCAATTTTCAAACTTTTAATTTTTAGGCCCTTAAATCAGAGAGTTATGTCACAAAATAGATAGTTGATAAATAACATTTCTCACATGTCTATTTTACATCAGCACAATTTTTGAAACAATTTTTTTTTGTTATGAAGTTAACAACTAACAAAATTCTCAAAAACATATTTTTATGAACTACATCACATTTGAAGTGACTTTGAGGGGTCTATATGACAGAAAATACCCAAAAGTGACACCATTCTAAAAACTGCACCCTTCAAGGTGCTCAAAATAACATTTATGAAGTGTAATAACCCTTCACGTGATTCACAGGAACTGAAGCAACGTGGATAACATTTAACTTTTTTCACAAAATTTTTTTGGAAAATGTTTTTACTAATTTTACTTCAGACCCAATTTTTTTTATTTTCATAATTGTATCATGAGAAAATGGCAACAAAATTTATTGTGCAATTCCTCCTGAACATGCCGATCCCCCTTATGTGGGGGAAAACCATTGTTAGGGCGTTCGGCAGGGCTTGGAAGGAAATGAGCACCGTTTGACTTTTTGAATGCAAAACTGGCTGTAATCGAGTGTGGACGCCATCAGACGTTGGGTTTGGAGAGCTCCTGATGTGCCTAAACAGTGGAAAACCCCCACAAATGACCCCATTTTGGAAACTAAATCCCTCAAGGATTTTATCAAGGGGTATAGTGAGCATTTTGAACCCTTGGGGACAACATAGAGTTTGATAAAATTAGGTCGTCATATTGAAAAAGTTCATTTTTTTCACAAAAATGTTGCTATAGGCCCAAATTTCTCACCGTTGCAAGAGGTAGCACCAAAAAGTGGACCCCACAGTTTGTTAGCCACTTTCTTACGAAGGCAGCGATACCCCACATGCAGTCAAAAAGTTATGTTTGGACAAACGGCAAAGCTCAGAGCGGAAGGGGCAATATTTGAATTTTGGAACACAAATTTGGCTGAAAGATATGGCGGGCACCATGTCCCATTTGCAGGACCCCTATGGTGTCTAAACAGCAGAAACCCCCCACAACTGACCCCATTTTGGAAATTACACCCCTGAAGGATTTTATCCCGGGGTATAATGAGGATTTTGAAGCCAAAAGTACTACATATTTGATAACATTAAGTCGTCCTATTAAATATGTTGTCATTAGTGTTGAGCGCAAGTGCTCGCTGCTCGAGTTTTCATTGGGTGCTTGGGTACGCACCGAGTATCGAGGGTGCTCGAATTACATGCTTTTGTCTCTACCCCACATGTTTCTTGGCTGTTAGATAGCCAAAAGAAACCATGCTGCGAATGCCCGTGTATGGCAGGCAATACCCGCATGTTTTTTTTTGGGGTGTCTAACAGCCGCGAAACATGCAGGGCGAAGACTCGAGTACCCATGATAGTTTTTTTTCAAAGCGCATAAAAAATTCAACAGCTCTGTGTATCACTATGCTTTTCCACATAGCCATGTCTGTTGACATTACTAAATCTGTGTTTGTGTTAACCCCATCCTTTTTAAAGAACTACCATCAACATTTTTATCCTCTTAATATACTGCAGACATTATATTATATAGCACTGTGTACTTACAATTGCTCATTTTGCCTTTCTACCCAGTTAATTCTCCTCTTTTCCATTAGGTATATGACATCACATGATTAAAAACTGACAAGCTGAATCCTTCTAAGCTCTATGTAGAGACAGGAGGTCAATCTTGCCTGTATGACTCAGGAGTCACTGCAAAAGTCCCTGGCAGGGGGAAGGGGCAGAGCAGAAGGGTCAGGATTTGAAGAGAGGAATGAATTCTGCAGGGACAAGAGACTTCATGTTTCTACATAGAAAAGAGAAAACAGAAGAATTAGCTGGGTAGAAAGGCAAAATGAGCAATTGTAAGTACACAGTGCCATATTATATGACGATTGCAATATATTAAGAGAATAAAAACTTTGATGGGAGTGCTTCTTTAAGGATAAGAGGAAAGCATCTAGAGCTTCTGATGAGATAATGAGTATATTTCATATTATAGCAGCATATTCGTTTATACAGGAAAAACCTAAGATAAAAATAAAATGAGCAAATACCGTGCAGTATATAAATATATACAGTGGTGGCCAAAAGTATTGGCACCCCTGCTATTCTGTCAGATAGTACTCAGTTTCTTCCTGAAAATGATTGCAATCACAAATTCTTTGGTATTATTATCTTCATTTAATTTGTCTTCAATGAAAAAACACAAAAAGAATTGTCCTAAAGCCAAATTGGATATAATTCCACACCAAACCTAAAAAAGGGGTGGACAAAAGTATTGGCACTGTTTGAAAAATCATGTGATGCTTCTCTAATTCGTGTAATTAACAGCACCTGTAACTTACCTGTGGCACCTAACAGGTGTTGGCAATAACTAAATCACATTTGCAGCCAGTTAACATAGATTAAAGTTGACTCAACCTCTGTCCTGTGTCCTTGTGTGTACCACATTGAGCATGGAGAAAAGAAAGAAGACCAAAGAACTGTCTGAGGACTTGAGAAACCAAATTGTGAGGAAGCATGAGCAATCTCAAGGCTACAAGTCCATCTCCAAAGACCTGAATGTTCCTGTGTCTTCCGTGCGCATTGTCATCAAGAAGTTTAAAGCCCATGGCACAGTGGCTAACCTCCCTAGATGTGGATGGAAAAGAAAAATTGACGAGAGATTTCAGCGCAAGATTGTGCGGATGGTTGATAAAGAACCTCGACTAACATCCAAACAAGTTCAAGCTGCCCTGCAGTCTGAGGGTACAACAGTGTCAACCCGTACTATCCGTCGGCGTCTGAATGAAAAGGGACTGTATGGTAGGATACCCAGGAAGACCCTACTTCTTACCCCGAGACATAAAAAAGCCAGGCTGGAGTTTGCCAAAACTTACCTGAGAAAGCCTAAAACATTTTGGAAGAATGTTCTCTGGTCAGATGAGACAAAAGTAGAGCTTTTTGGCAAAAAGCATCAACATAGAGTGTACAGGAAAAAAAAAGAGGCATTCAAAGAAAAGAGCACAGTCCCTACAGTCAAACATGGCAGAGGTTCCCTGATGTTTTGGGGTTGCTTTGCTGCCTCTGGCACTGGACTGCTTGACCGTGTGCATGGCATTATGAAGTCTGAAGACTACCAACAAATTTTGCAGCATAATGTAGGGCCCAGTGTGAGAAAGCTGGGTCTCCCTCAGAGGTCATGGGTCTTCCAGCAGGACAGTGACCCAAAACACACTTCCAAAAGCACTATAAAATTGGTTGAAAGTAAGCACTGGAGACTTCTAAGGTGGCCAGCAATGAGTACAGACCTGAATCCCATAGAACACCTGTGGAGAGATCTCAAAATGGCAGTTTGGAGAAGGCACCGTTCAAATATCAGGGACCTGGAGCAGTTTGCCAAAGAAGAATGGTCTACAATTCCAGCAGAGCATTGTAAGAAACTCATTGATGGTTACCGTAAGCGGTTGTTCGCAGTTATTTTGGCTAAAGGTTGTGCAACCAAGTATTAGGCTGAGGGTGCCAATACTTTTGTCAGGCCCATTTTTGGAGTTTTGTGTGAAATGATCAATGATTTGATTTTTGCTTCATTCTCTTTTGTGTTTTTTCCTTGCAAGCAAATTAAATGAAGATAATACCAAAGAATTTGTGATCGCAATCATTTCCAGGAAGAAACTGAGTATTATCTGACAGAATTGCAGGGGTGCCAATACTTTTAGCCACCACTGTAGTAATAGTGCAAGTAAAATAATATAGGGTACTTATTTAACGTAAGTTTGATAAAAAAAAAAACGTAAAAGCCATCCCACCGCATCAAGGTGATCCTATTCAGGATGGTCTTAACTTCAAGTATTAAAATCTTCTTAAAACATACCTGTGAAGACACGTGGTCTTCCGTGGGCATAACACTACTCAGACAACACAGGGCATGGGTAAAACAGCGTGACAATACTTTATTGAACCACAAAGCGGACAATAAACACACAGAACAGTCCCAGCAAATCCCCAAGATGGTACAACATTATGCAGTCTCACCCTTCCTTCTCTGCCTGCCTGGGATAGAACAGCTGTGATTTTGGAGACTTCCAGGGCCGACTACCTCAACCAGTGGCCCCCTGCTTCTGGCGGGCCCTCACAAGAGGAGGTAGTGGCAAGCTTAGGAAGCTAGCAGTCCATCAAGGTACAAGGACAGGAGACCCAAGGGTGCTACTCTGGCCTCTCCTAGAGTTTCCATGGAGCCAGGGGACCGGTGGGTCCCTCCTAGCAACCCCAAAACAACATATCCATGGGGCCAGGTGACTTCTTCATCCTCTCCTGGACTCCCCAAAATGTAGCCATGTCTTTCTGATGGTCAATGGAGCAGATCCGAATCTTTCCAGTCAGGGCCGGTACCCTTAGACTAGAATCATGTAGAATACAAATCTGTGTCATTGCCATGCAATCCATCTACTTTCCTGAAGTATGTCTCTCATTCTCCTTGTAAAGTCTTTCTGAATCTCTGTCCCAAGACTCCCTCCTAAAGAAGCATATCTCCTTTTTATAAACACATCCACAGGTCAAGGGGTTTTTAGAGGGCAGCCTCACATGGCTCAGCTATCATTGTTTTAGCTAATCCATTTACATAGTTGGTATCACAGGGGCTATTGCAAATAAACCTCTAGCTAACTTTTGGTACAATTTGTCATTAGCATAGTAAACATGATTGTTTCCAAATGAATAGGATTCAGCATTCAGGGTTATACAAATATACAAATACTGGTCTGTCCACAGCCACAGAGATACACATATATTTACAAATCAATTTAAACACAAAAGTGTACTTCTCTTGGCTTAACAAATCTAAAAGTCTGGCTTATTAAGATTTTACTTTGTATCGTCACAATACCTTTTATTAAATACAGCTAAAAATGTTTTGGTTAGTATACCAACAAGACACAACCCATTAAAATAAATAATGCATTGGGGTGACGGGTATCGGGAGAGCAAAAATGAAAGGACTCAGCTTATCCCTAGTAATCCCTAGTGTACTAAGATGGAGTGACTGTGAATTTCTAGTTCTGCCACTTCTGAGGGACTATTTACAATATCGCTTTTTCTAGAAATGAAATTCGGTGTGGTCAGATTTTTACCACTGTCTGGATATTATATCCCAAGATATATTTGTTTATTTATCTGTGTATGATTGCTTAGGGGCTACTAGGGTGCACAAGGGAGAGTCGCCGTGGAGCTGGGGGCACACTAGGGTGTTAACCGCCCTCTGTCAGGTAGGGCATCAGTACACTAGGGACTGCTAGGGATAAGCTGAGTCCTTTAATTTTTGCTCTCCCGATACACGTCACCCCAATGCATTATTTATTTTAATGGGTTGTGTCTGGTTGGTATAATAACCAAAACATTTTTAGCTGTATTTAATAAAAGGTATGTTTTAAGGGGATATTTTTTCTTTTTGGTTTTCGTTGCTGGAATACACGCCGTCTCTTCTACTTGCCTGTCGGATAATTGGTTCTGTTAGTATTAAAATCTTACCATGTGTTTAATACTAGAGGTTAGGACTAGTGATGAGTGAGCACTAAAATACTCGGGTACTCGTTGCTCGGGTCGAGCAAATTGGAATGCTCGGGTGTTCGACCTGAGCAACGAGCCCAATGTAAGTCTATGGGAAACTTGAGCATTTTTCAGGCGGCTCCCCCCGGCAGTCTGCAGAGGGCCTAAAAATTGCCCAAATCGATGGGAACAGTGCTCAAATGACATGGGAACAGCATGGGGAAGACCCCTGGAAGCATTTCTGACTCCCAGGTCACTGCTGTCAACAACGTTGTCAGAGGTATTTTGCCACTTTTACGGACTCACAATAAAACATACAAAAACGAAACCAAAATGGATTTTCTTGGGAAATATGTTAAGGAACATCCTTTCCAGGGAAATGACTTGTATATAAGGCAAAATAAATAACCAAAAACAAAAATACTCCTCCACACCTTGGGCTATGTTCACACGTAGCGTTTTTGGTGTGTTTTTGCACTTTTGCATTGCTTTCAACCAAGACAATGCATTCACTGGGAAATGTCATTTTAACATTTTACAACCTTATGTGGCCATGTGCTGTGTGACACATCATCAGACACATGCATACAGTGCTGAAAAGACATGGGAACAGCATGGCGAAGACCCCTGGAAGCATCTGACTCCCAGGTCACTGTCTAAAAGTGTGCTCATCATAAGTGATCCTTGGCGCATGCGAAGATGCCTCCCACAATGCACCTGTCATTGCAGACTTGCAACAATCACCATCCACGTCCTTGTCCCAGTGCAGCGTTCAGTTGTCCCTACCCCATTCCTTGGAATGCAAGCGCAAGTATGCAGCCAGCCACCCACCCGCCCACAGGCTGCAATACTATACTGCCAAATTTTTGACAGCTGCTTGTACTTGAAATGTGGCCTTTTAGACTCGTGGAGGCAGAAGCTGTCCACAATCTTATGGCGGAGGAGACCAAGTATTCATACGCGGTCCCCAGCCGCCACTATTTCTCCCGGTGTCGTCTCCGCCTTCCACAAGCATGGGTCCCACAACATTACCCGTGCCCTCCCCTGTGCACTTACTGGGAAGGACCACCTAACCACAAACACGTGGTCAAGTGAATGTGGCCATGGACAGTACGGAGCCAGTCCACAGCTTTTTTTTGCTGAGAGTGGTATTTCACCAGAGCCATATTCTTTACCTTGGTGAAAGGACTTAGGAAACCATATCTACTCTAAAGCTGCTTTCACTTGAAATGTGGCTTTTTAGGCTCATGGAGGTGGAAGCTTTTCACAACCTCATGCCAACAGCGGCCAGGTGTCCATACTTGGTTCCCAGCCGCCACAATTTCTCCTGCTTTCATCTCTGCCTTCCACAAGCACGGGTTCCACATTACCCATGCCCTCCCAGTGCACTTACTGGGAAGGACCACCTAACCACAAACACGTGGTCAAGTGAATGTGGCCAGGGACGAAACGGAGCCAGTCCACAGCTTTTTTTGCTGAGTTGTATTTCACCACAGCCATATTCTTTAGCTTGGTGAAAGGACTTGGGAAACCATATGTACTCCAACTGTCATTTCTCCCAGGAAGTCCTCTAAAGCTGCTTTCATTTGAAATGTGGCCTTTTAGGTTCGTGGAGGCGGAAGCTTTTCACAACCTCATGCCGGCGGCGGCCGGGTGTCCATACTTGGTCCCCAGCCGCCACTATTTCTCCCGGTATCATCTCCGCCTTCCACAAGCACAGGTCCCACAACATTACCCGTGCCCTCCCCAGTGCACTTACTGGGAAGGACCGCCTAACCACAAACACGTGGTCAAGTGAAAGTGGCCAGGGACAGTACGGAGCCAGTCCACAGCTTTTTTTGCTGAGTTGTATTTCACCACAGCCATATTCTTTAGCTTGGTGAAAGGACTTGGGAAACCATATGTACTCCAACTGTCATTTCTCCCAGGAAGTCCTCTAAAGCTGCTTTCATTTGAAATGTGGCCTTGTAGGCTCGTGGAGGCGGAAGCTTTTCACAGCCTCATGCCGGCGGTGGCTGGGTGTCTATACTCGGTCCCCAGCTGCCACTATTTCTCCCGGTATCGTCTCCGCCTTCCACAAGCACTGGTCCCACAACATTACCCGTGCTCTCCCCAGTGCACTTACTGGGAAGGACCACCTAACCACAAACACGTAGACAGGTGAATGTGGCCAGGGATGGTACAGAGCCAGTCCACAGCTTTTTTTGCTGAGAGTTGTATTTCACAACAGCCATATTCCTTAGCTAGGTGAAAGGACTGGCATAGAGGGAAACCGTATCTGCTCTGGGTGTCATTTCTAACAGAAAGTCCTTTAATGCAGCTTGTTGCAGAAGCAATGGCAGCCCATCCAACATCAGCTTGCACTTGTTGGTGGTGCTTTGACATACAAACATCCTTCTTTGCGCATTTAATTTCATTACTACAGAGTTGGGCAATGGCTTGATCTGCAATGCGGTTTGAGAAATAACATGCATAAGCACGTCCGATCCACATTAAAAAAGCAGTCATAGAGTGTCTGGGAACCTTTCCCAACACTTTTCTTAGCCAGGACTGCTTCTCGGCAGGGTTGGACGGGACCACCAGAGAACCGGAGACTCCACCGGTGGAACATGGCTTCTCCTTCAGGAGTGTTCATAGTGCCGAGGTGAAGCCATGGTGATCATGATAGAGGCCACCATCTGCTTAGTTTTCTGTTACTTGGAATTCAAGCGCAAGTATGCAGCCAGCCACCCACCCACCCACAGGCCGCAATACTAAACTGCCAGATTTCTGGGCAGCTGCTTGCACTTGAAATGTGGCCTTTTAGGCTTGTGGAGGTGGAAGCTTTTCACAACCTCATGCCTCGTGTCCATTCTCGGACCCCAGCCGCCACTATTTCTCCCGGTGTTGTCTCCGCCTTCTACAAGCGCAGGTCCCTGAACATTACTGCTGGTACTTTTCTGTGGGAATCTGCTTGCCTCCTACCAGCCTGGAATATTTCCAGTAAACTATGGTACGACGCCATGGTATTAGCACTGCCCCCAGTACCAATAGCGAAGCCATCCCCAATTTCCTTCTCAGGAATTTTATTTGGTAGACTGAGTGGCTGCCCAAATACATTAGTTTCTCACAAAGGAGCCGAAGATAGAGTGGCAGTAGGTGCAAGTTTCTCCAGCTTGTTAAATATCAGAGGGTGAACGGCAGCACATTGGATCAGTGGTTAGCACTGAAGCCTTGCAGTGCTGGGATCCTGGGTTCAAATCCTAGCAAGGACAACATCTGCAAGGATTTTGTATGTTCTCTCCGTGTTTGCGTGGGTTTCCACCTCAGTAAAAAAGCAGCCATAGAGTGTCTGGGAACCTTCCACACACTTTTCTTAGCCAGGACTGCTTTTCGGCAGTTGGCAGTTGGACAGTCCCACCAGAGAATCCTCTGTTGTGCTCTGGCTTCTACATCAGGAGAGTTCATGATAGCGCTAACTTTGCAGCTGCTATGGGGCTCTTGAGCAGGGGAGAAAGGTGAGCCCTCAGAATCAAATCCTCTGGTGAGCGCAATGTTTTTCAACCTGAAACAACTTCTCAGTGGGAGTAGTATTTCACCACAGCCATATTCTTTAGCTCTGTGAAAGGACTGGCATAGAGGGAAACCGTATCTACTCCGGCTGTCATTTCTCCGTCGCCAGGTTCTGCCCATTGTCACACACGACTATACCTGGCTGTATGTTCAGCGGTGAAAGCCACAGATCAGTCTGTTGTGTTACAGCTCTCAACAACTCTGCAGTGCTGTGCGGTTTGTCACCTAAGCATTAAGCATGTTATCTTCAGCACAGCCTGTTGCCTCTTGGCCAAGGCAGTGCTGCAGTGCTTTCATCTTGTGACTGACGTGGTAATTTCAGAGATGGAGGAGGAGGTGCAGGAGCAGAACAATGTGATTACATTGAGCTTACATTGGCGACTCTGTTTTTAATACTAAAGAAAGATCCTACTGTTTTGTTTCTTTTACGTTATTTTTTAAGACAAATGCATTCACCGGGAAATGTCATTTTAACATTTTACAACCTTATCTGGCCATGTGGTGTGTGACACATCATCAGACACATCCTGTTTCATTTATGATAAAGGGACTCTGAAAGTCACAAAGCCTATTTTTATAGGGCCATCAGGCGGCCCTTACTATTCTTAAAAGGCCAGCAGTCGGCCCTCGCTATTGTTAGAGAGCCATCAGCCGGCTATGTTTTGTTGTTCCCATTATTAACGAGTGGGTCTCCTATACTGTTATTGCGTATGCAGTGACTGCAAGGGCTGCCAAAAATTCGGACGCAACCCAATACCCCTTTGAAGAGACATAGAAGAGGGTCTCAGTAAAAAAAAATGTTCCCATTATAAAAGAGCGGGTCTCCTATAGTGGTAATGCCCATGCTGTGACTGCAAGGGCTGCCAAAATTTGAGAAAAACCCCACTAAGAATTTAAAGACACATAGAGCAGGACCACAGTAACGAGTATGACATGTTCCCATTAGAAAGGAGAGAGTCTGCTATACAGTTATAGGGTATGCAGTGAGTGAAACGGGAGGCACTCCAATGCCGCTTGGAAGAGACGCACAGGGCCTCATGAAAATTTTTTCCCATTATTAGGAAGTGGGTCTCCCATAGTGTTGGCCTATGCACTGAATGCAAGGGCTAAAAAAAAAATTGGGAGGCACTCCAATGCCCCTTGGAAGAGACTTAGAGGGCCTCATAAAAAAATGTTCCTATTAGAAAGGAGCGCGTCTCCTATACTTGTAATGCCCATGCTCTAAGTGTATGGGCTGACAAACATTTACCCCTGGGGGGTATACATGAACATACTGTATAAAAATTTATTTTTTCTTGGTATCATAAACACCCTTTAAAGAAATTATGTGGGTGTTGCATCACGGACCACGGTCACCCTGGTGATATGGTGGTGGAGGATGAGGATGATGAGAAGGAGGAGGACAAGAGCAAATAGCCAAAATCAGGAAGCGTATACCCATGTGTGGGTGTGAAAAGGTACATGGGAATACACCTCCCAAAAAAGACACTGGATTTGAGTTTATTACGCTGCTATCATTCGGTGGTGTTGAGAAGTCTGGCCAAATCCAGCCCTTGTTCATTTTTATAAGAGTCAGCCTGTCAACATTTTCAGTTGACAGGCGGATGCGCTTGTCAGTTATAATTCCACCAGCGGCACTAAAAACCTGCTCTGATAGAATGCTAGTGACAGGGCAGGCTAGGACCTACCAGGCGTAGAGAGCCAGTTCATTCCACGTTTCTGTGGCACCCCAGAGGGTCTGGTTGCCACAGTGGTAGTAATACCATGTCTGGGAGCAAAACAGGAGTTTCCTGGCCAGGAACACATTACATGCAACACCTCCTGCTCCAGTCCAGAAAGGGGAGGATCCTGCCCTTTATAACTGGGTCTGGAGGCGGGGTTAGTCAGTCTAAGTCTAAGTCTAATCAGTGTGTGGAGTGAGATAGGACACAAAGGAGCAAGGAGCCAGGGACTGGAGCTGGAGATAGCTCGTCCTGGCCAGTATACACAGAGGACCGGACACCGGAGTCCGAGGCTGTGGGACCCTTCAGGCCCAGCAGCAGATACCGCAGGGCAGGAGATTGCAGGTCTCCTTGCCCACAGAAGCCCGGAGGCTCAGCCACACGAAAGGACCAGTACCGCCACAGAGGAGCGAGGAATACACGAGGTCCAAGTTGCCAGCCATACGGGTGAGCACAGCACATTACACTCAGGGACGTGGGCTACAACACGACTATAAGCGGGATAGCCAAACAGTACAGTCAGAATGGCAGGCCTACAACTCCACCTGGCCAGGAGGACTCTAGGATTGCTCACAGACTGACCAGGCCCTCATCCCTAGCAAGTACTCCCGTTGGGGCCTATATAATCACCACCAGTAAAGACCCTGGGACTGCACTGCAAAGACTCCGTGTTGTCATTACTGATACCTTGCACTACTATCACCATCATCCATACACGCTGCCCTGAAGCTCCACTCTTCCTGTGGGGAGTCACATCACCTTGCTGCACACACCATCAGCTTCAGTGGACTGCTCCGCAGCGGCGGTTCCCAATAACCGCATTCCACAGATGGCGTAGTCAGACTATACACAAACTACCCTGGTTTGAGCGCCCTGGGTCACGGACCGGGTCTCTGCCACGGTGACTACAATCCCCAGCATCTACAAGGCCCGGCTCTGGGTCTTCCCACGGCCCAGGGGGTGCATCATATCCACCTTGGATACCCAATAATTATAAGGCACAGAGGAATCCCGGAGTTTGTTGGTACGGTCGGCAAGGTACTCCCTCAGCATCTTCCCAAACTTTGCACTCCTTGTGAGAATACCCCGTGCCTTAGTGTTTGTGCGATGGGAGGGGCTGAGAAAATTCTCCCAGAACTTTGACAGTGTTCCCCTGCCTCTGCTGGATTGGAGTTGTGTCTCTCTCGCCTGCAGTTCTTGGTTGTCCAACGAACTATGACCTCTGGCGCCAGCACTTTCAGATAGGAATTTTTTTAATAGTTCCGCAACAAAAGCCTTCTGGTACTGACAGCAATGACTGTCACCCAAAATTTTGAGAACGCGAGGGTCATGGGAAAGTCAGCATAACATAAACTCAGCCATGCGTGCCAGACTGCTAACAGGCAAGACTTCCATGTCCTCACGAAGAGGGCGAGTGACAATGCTCTCCTCCTCCTCCTCTCTGTCCTCAGGCCATCCATGCTGAACAGACGGTATGACTGTTGTGGAGGTAGTACCGTCTATAGCGCATGAAACTAGCTCCTGTTCTTCCTCCTCCTCCTCTTCCTCATTGTCACCCAATCCATGTTGATATGAGATGAGGCTGGGCTGTGTGTAATCACCCTCTATGGTTCCTTGCTTCATCTCATAATGCTCCGCCTGCAATGCATCCTCTTTGATTGTGAGCAGAGAGTGTTTCAGAAGACAGAGAAGTGGGATGGTGACGCTAATTATGGCGTCATCGCCGATCACCATCTTGGTGGAGTCCTCAAAGTTTTGGAGGATGGTACAGATGTCTGACATCCATGTCCACTCCTGAGGTCTTATGTGTGGAGTCTGAACTGAACACCGACGGCCTTGTTGATGCTGGTACTCAACAACTGCCCTCTTCTGCTCCAAATCCTTCCCAACATCTGCAGTGTAGAGTTCCAATGCGTGGGGACATCACACACCAGTCTGTGAGCCGAAAGCTGCAAACTCTGCTGAAGCACGGCAAGGGCGGCGGAAGCTGTAGCTAACTTTCTAAAATGGCTAGGGTAGGCTCCGGGTAGGATTTGAGAAATCGCTGAACCACAAGGTTAAGCAAATAGTCCAGGCATGGTACGTGTGTGAGCTCTTGCCTCGGACCCGCCACCAGGTTCCGGCCATTGTCACACACGACCATGCCTGGCTGTAGGTTCAGCGGTGTGAGCCACAGATCTGCCTGCTCTTTCAGAGCTGTCCACAACTCTTCAGCATTGTGTGGTTTGTCACCTAAGCATAATAGCTTCAACACAGCCTGTTGCCGCTTGGCCGAGACAGTGCTGCAGTGCTTCCAGCTTGGGACTGATGTGGTCATTTCGGAGATGGAGGCTGAAGAGTAGGTGGAGGCTGAGGAGGATGAGGTACAAGAGCTGTAGACTGTGGGGGCAACTCTAATTGACCTAGGGCCTGCGATCCTTGGCATCGGGAGGACGTGTTCCATCCTAAGGTCCGACTGAGTCCCGGCCTCCACTATGTTAACCCAGTGTGCTGTCAGCGAGATGTACCGTCCCTGCCCAAAAGCACTTGTCCACATGTCTGTGGTTAGGTGGACTTTCGCGGTAACTGCATTGTTGAGGGCATGACTAATGTTTTGGGACACGTGCTTTTGTGCGGGAACGGCACACTGGGAGAAATAGTGGCAGCTGGGGACCGAGTACCGAGGAACAGCTGCCGCCATCAGGTCGCAGAATGCTTCCATCTCCACGAGTGTAAAAGGCAACATTTCTAGCGCTAGCAGTCGCGAAATGTGAGAATTTAGTAGTGTGGCCTGTGGGGCGCTGGCTGCTTATTTGCGCTTGCATTCCAAGGACTGGGGTATGGACAACTGAACGCTGCGCTGGGACAAGGATGTGAACGTGCTTCCTGATGCTGCTACTTGAGAGTGTGCAATGACAGGTGCAGGAAAGGAGATATCTTCGCATGCACCATGGACAGGGGATTGGCTTGCATGCACAACAGCGGAAGAACCAGTGGTGCCACCCGCAGACACTGTTCCTAGACCCTGGGATTCGGCCCACAAAGTCGGGTGCTTTGCTGCCATGTGCCTGATCATGCTGGTGGAGGTCAGGCTGGTCGTTTTGCCACCCCTGCTGATGCTGGCCTGGCAGGTGGAGCAAATGGCCTTTTTGGGGTTACCGGCAGAGTCTTTAAAAAACAACCAGACTCGGGAAGAACTAATAGTTGTACTGGCAACTTCCTTCGTGTTGGTGTTACGGGGAACGGTTGCCTGCCTTCTTTCTGCGGCCTCCACACTGCTTCTTCCTGACTGTTGGGGTGCTCTGCCTCCCTCCCCCTGTGTGCTGCTCTCCTCACTCTGCATGTCCTCCTGCCAGGTTGGGTCAATTACTATATCATCCACCACCTCGTCTTACACTTCCGCACTCTGATCCTCCTCCTGACTTTCTGACAATTGTGTCTCATCATCGTCCACCTCTTGTGACACTTTTCCACAGTCGCCTTCGTGTGACTGTGGCTGCTCAAATATTTGGGCATCGCTACATGTGATCTCTTCTTGCCCCGCTTCAAGTGGACCGGGCGAGAGGCCCGAATCTATAAATGGAATAGTGAGCAGCTCTTCGGAGTGTCCAAATGTGGGATCAGTTGTCTCTGGGTACTCGGCATGGTGGGAGGAAAGGGGTCCAGGGTGAGGAATATGCGGTCCAGACCCACATCTACTGAGACTTAACCATGAGGAAGACAGGGTGGTGGTGGCTAAGTGACTGGAAGCATTATCTGCTATACAACCAATAACCTTTTCACATTGCTCTGTGTTCAATAGTGGTGTTCTGTGGTCCCCTATTAATTGGGACTGGAAGGTCGTGCGAGAAGATGTGGGTGTTTGTTTTTGCACAATTTCAGCTTGCCCGCGGCCTCGGCCTCTGCATGCACTATCATCATCATGTCCAGTTCCCAATCCCTTGCCACATGCTTTGCCCATTTTAAATGGAGGACAATATCTTCCATACTCACTACAAATGACTGAATTTGGAGCTAACTTATATGTGATCCGTGTGATGGACAAACCACAGTTTTAAATAGCTGGCCTTTTCTGTAACTATTTTGAACAGCAAACTGGTGTCAATTGCTCACTGAAACACATTTTTAATGGAGGTCAGAAATGGCAGTATTTTCTGAAAGCGTATGTGATCTGTGTGACGGAGAAAACACAGTTTTAAATACTTGGCCTGTAGGTAACTATTTTGAACAGCAAACTAGAGTCAATTGCTTCACTGACACACCGAAATAAATTTTTAATTGAGGTCAGAAATGGCAGTATTTTCAGTGCAATTATATGTGATCCGTGTGACAGACAAACCACAGTATTAAATAGCTGGATTTTTAGCGCTGTAATATGGAAAGGACCTGGCTGTATTCTGCAGTGCCAACAAGCAAATGGCGCAGAACAACGGTGTTCTCTGGATTGCTTTTTAAGCGAATAATGAGGATTAACACTAGGACTACTGGACTCGTGACCCCGCCTAGAACTACTGAAAGGAGTCATTTTGACTCCTTGCTTGTTTTCGTTTATTTTTAGAGTTTCATTTGTGGTTATTTATTAATAATTATATTTTTTGCAATGTATTATTATTGTGAGATCCAACAGTAATGCTTTTGATTGTTTTTTTTCTGCTTTTCTTATTTTTCTACAGAAAATAACAATAATTATAATAGACGTTTTTCAAACATTTTTTTTTATTCAAGTGCACACATATAAACAACAACTGAAGAACAAAAAGCAGAGAAAATGTAGGTGGAGGAGCATAAAAATGAAAATATGGCGCAGAATTCACCTTCTAAACATTTGGTGTTTCGCATTTTAGGCATTGCCTTTGATTTATGGCAGTACATTGCCCACACAAAGACTTACCACAAGTCTTACAATTTCCGACAGATCTATTTTTCTTGCACTTTTCTTTGATCTGGCAAAATTTTGTTTGAACCATCACTTCTGAGCATGTAGAAACTTGGGACGTGGAACCCTTTTCCCTATCTGTGACATAAGGACCACTCAACTCTCTCACAAGCGTTTGCAAAAATGCCTTGCGTGACATTTTTTGGTGGGTAATCTCCTTGAATATTATTCATGCATTTATACCCGCAAAGTCTAAGGCATTTTCAAATGCATGAGCAGGCCATCTCCTTGTGCATGTTCGTGTGGTATATTTTCGTGCCATCTGATCCACTACTAGTGTTGAGCCACCCCCGTAGTGTTCGAGTTTGGTTCGGTTCGTCGAACACCCGTGTGTTCGCCGAACTGTTCGTCGAACTGTTCGTCGAACACCTTCGAACACCGTTAAAACCAATGGCAGGCAAACAAAAACACATAGAAACACATAGAAAACACCTTCAAAGGTGTCCAAAAGCTGACAAACTGCTCAGAAGACACAACTAACACATGGAAAAGTGACAAGTACATATAGTCATGCGAAAATAAAAGAGGAGGAGGAGTAAAAGGAGGGGGAGACACAGATATAGGCATGTCATGCCCTTCTAAAATCCAAAAAGTGAGAAGCCGACATGGCCAGTCCGCTCCTGCCCGTGCTACCTCCGTGTCGCCGGGTTTGTGCTAGAGCCGCGGTGAACCCTGATGGCCAGCCCCCCTCTCCCAATACTGGTGCCTGTCCGCTGGTGGGTCGAGCGAGCCCCCCTGTGGTGGAGGCAGCTCTAAGCTTTTTAATTTAAATTGTCTCTCTAATTTGAATGAATACACTTTAAATCCATTTACAAGGATCTATTGGAGGGCAAGTCTCATGCCAGCAGCCGCGTAATTCCAGCTCCAGTAGCGTCCACTAAAGCTGCTGCAGTTAAAAAGCTTTTAGAAGGATCGAGCTCGGCTGTCCACCGCAAGGCATCCTACTGCCAGTCCCAGCCCCTATGCCTTGGGGTGCCTCCTGATGCTCTTCACTGAGTATCCCATGGTCCCGAAGCATTTCCTTTGAAAAAATTAAGTGTCTAAACTACAGGTGGTGTAGCTTGCTTAACAGCCGGGATAATCCGCTGACTAGCAGACACTGCTACTAGGCACAAAGTATTTCCTGGGCTAGATGCAGTTAAAAATTTGTAATTAGATACTCTCGTTGGATGCTGAGAAAGCATTCCATAGAGTCTCCTGGCACGCCATATATGATTCTCTTAAAAAGCTTGGGGTAGGGGTCTAGGGGACCCTTTTATAGCCAAAATCACGGCCCTGTATCGCAATACGTCACCTAGGCTGAAGATAAATGGAACTGTAGCACCCTGAGGGCTCGGTTGCTACAGACGTATTGCACCTCACCCAGAGGTGTGATATCTCACTCTCAGGTAAGGATGGAGTGTGGATCAGGACCCGACACCTGCATGCATTACACCACATTGCCGTGGGGCAGGGCGACCAATATGCCCCTGAGATGGGCACGACAGTCCCTGTCCCTGGCTGGAGTGGGGGGAGGGAACACTGAGGAAGGGGAACCCTGTAGTGCAGGAGCAGGGAGGAAGCAGTTCCTGGGTGCATTGAGAAGGGAGTATAAAAGGTGGGCACCATCTTAGTTCAGTGCAGAGAAGTCTGAGCAGAAGTGGCAGGGAGCAGGGGCTCTGCATGAGCTCTGCTCCGGAGGCGGGCCTAGTAACAGAGGCCCAGGCCTGGAAGAGGGAGAAGGAAGGAAGAGGAGCGGAGAAGGCTCCAGGAACGAGGAATGAAGGGATCCCAGGGGTGCGGACGGGCGAGTCGCCACCGCACGCCCGAATCCACCTGCGTGGAGGGGTCAGGCCAAAGGGGGAGACCGGTCCCTGAACTAGTGGAGGCAGGAAACGACCCTCAGCTAGAAACCGGAGGCTCTGACATTTTATGTGGCGCAGCCCCTCGCTACACCTGCTAGGAAGGCACCACATAGGGTCAGGGAAACTGGCGCCAAGATTACCAAGAGGAGGCCCGAGGCAGCCGGACAGAAGTGTTGGTAAGAAAGGCCAGACAAAGGACACACAAAGGGGGTCCTGTGAAGTGCTCCAAAGTTATCTGGGAGTTGTCTGAGCCCCTCACCTGGTGAGCACAGTACGACATGGGCAGCCGTTACCTGCAGACGTGGTCTGGATAATAAGAACTGTGAGTAAAGGCCCTGGACTGCATCACTGACTCCGTGTCGTTACTGCTGCTGCCCTGCACCATCACCCCCATCCTCCGCATACACTGCCCTGAGGCTATACTCCTCCCGTGGGGAGTTATGCTACGCTCTGCTGCACCCACAACACCAGCCTCAGCGGTCTGCCCTGTAGCGGCGGTTCACTCTGACCGCAATCCACGGGTGGCGTAGTCGGACATTTAAACATCAAAACCACATAAATAGTTCCGCCACTGGTTTGACCGCCCTGAGCCACGGAACCGGGTCGCCGCCACGAAGACTACAACCACCAGCATCCACCAAAAAGGGTCCGGCTCCGGGTGTCCAAAGGCCCAGGGGGTGCGTCAGAACATTTTCATCACCTTTCACAATCACCAATGGGACAAGGCAGGGATGTCCTCTGTCCCCTCTCTTATATATCCTAGTGACGGAGCACCTGCTCTCATCAATTCGCCATAACCCCAATATTAGGTGTATTGAGGTGGGAGGCACCGAGTACAAGTGCTCTCTATTTGCTGATGATGTCCTAGTATATATCACTCAATCACATATATCCATCCATGCTGTTATGGCTGAAATAGATCACTTTGTTACATGGTAAAATTTTAAAATCAATGCAGCGAAGTCTGAGGCCCTCGATGTCTCCCTCCCCAAATCCATATAGGATTCCATCCAGTCCAACTTTCCCTTTGCCTGGCCCTCACAGGGTATCAAATACTTAGGAATTCCTATTCATAGAGACCTCTCCCATCTATGTTATCTTAATTTTGGGCCCTTTATTGAACAATTCCATACAGACCACGGTTGGCAAGTTAGAACTGTAAGATTCACTACGTGAACCGCTGGTGTTTTGTGGAAAAGCACATGTACACTGCGTTCCAAATTATTATGCAAAAAGTGTTTAGGAGTGATAAGGGAAGAATTTGTTTGTTTGTCAGTTAAACTCATTGATGGTGATGTGTGTCAGGGCTCTTTATATCACTGTAAGCAATTGCAGACACCTGTGCTAATTAGTTTGGCAGGTGTGTCCAATGAAAGGCAAGGCTACTTAAGAAGGCTCTCTCACATTATTAAGCAGCCTACATTTTCTGCCAAAATGGGAAAGAAAAAGGATGTGTCGGCTGCTGAGAAGCAACAAATTGTGGAGTGTTTAGGTCAAGGCATGACTACAATCAACATTGTGCGATGATCAGGATGAAGTGTCTTGGCAATCAAGAAGTATGTAGCTGATTCACAGTACACACGTGTGCGTGCTGATAAGGGCAAATTGAGGACTCTTTCCTACAGGCAATTACGTCAGGTTGAAAGAGCAGCGGCAAAAAAGCCTTGTCATAGCAGCAGACAAGTTTTTGAAGCTGCTTGTGCCTCCAACGTCCCCCGAACAACAAGATGCAGGGTCCTTCAGAGGTTTGCAGCTGTGCATACGCCATCCTGTCGACCTCCTCTATCCACTTCACACAAGCAGAAACGGCTCCAGTGGGCCAAACATTACATGAAGACTGATTTCAAAACTGTTTTGTTCATGGATGAGTGCCGTGCAGCGCTCGATGGTCCAGATGGATGGAGTGGAGGATGGCTGGTTGATGGACACCCCACGCAAACACGGCTACAGCGCCAACAAGGAGGAGGTGGAGTAATGTTTTGGAGCTGGAATCATGGGGAGAGAGATTGTCGGCCCCTTTAGGATCCCTGAAGGCGCTAAAGATGAACTCCATAATGTATGTGGATTTTCTCAAACAGCACTTCCTGCCATGGTTCAAGAAGAAGAACCGTGTATTTCACAGCAAGATCATTTTTCTGCATGATAATGCACCATCTCATGCTGCACATAAAACATCTGCATCTCTGGCTGATATGGGCATAAAAGGGGACAAACTTATGGTGTGACCCCCATGCTCCCCTGACCTCTACCCCATTCAGAACCTTTGGAGCATCATTAAAAGGAGTGTCTATGATGGCGGGAGGCAGTTCACATCTAAGCAACAGCTCTGGGAGGGTATTCTGTCCTCATGCAAAACAATTGAAGCAGAAACCATCCAAAACCTGACAAATTCAATGGACGAGAGAGTTCAGAAGCTCCTTTCGAACAAGGGGTCCTATGTGAAAATGTAACATCACCTAGAATAAAGTTTTGAGTTGAAAACTGTTTGATTTCAGTTTCTAACAACCTGCTAATGCTTATAATTTCAAAAATGACCATTTTTTTGGTCTTTATTAAAATGAAAAGGTTGATCGAAAAGTTTGGGGGATCTAAGAGTGTGGCAACCCAGTAGTCATGATTACTTCGAATTCTGACAATATGAGGGTCATGCTGCAGGTAGTGCAGCAAGAAGGCACTTATGTGTCTTGCGCATCTCGGAGCCCTAAAATTATTTTCCGGGCTAGATGCAGCTAAAAATTATTTTTAATTTTAAATCTGGTGGAGCTTATTATAGATGGCCTAATAGGATCAGTGCTGCACACTGCTACAAAGCCCAAATTATTTTCCAGTCAAGATACAGATAAACATGATTAGTAATTTGAAAGCTTAAAACGTTTGGTAGGGTGATTTTAACCAATCATCAAGCTTTTACTCTCCCCAGGATGACACAGGGGTAGAAAAGTCGTTTCGGATCCATGATTTGTTCATCTTTATGAACGTGAGTCTGTCTACATTATCAGTGGAGAGCCGCGTGCGCTTATCTGTCAGCACACCACCAGCAGCGCTGAACACACGTTCAGACAGAACGCTGGCTGCGGGGCATGACAAGATCTCCAAGGCGTAAGTGGCTAGCTCCGGCCATTTATCCAGATTGGAAGCCCAAAAAGAGCAAGGGTCCAGTGACACAGTCGTGGCTTCAATGTTTACTTGGAGATACTCCTGTACCATCGTCTCTAGGCGTTGACTATGTGTCAGACTTCTTGTCTCCTGTGGCCTTGCAAAGGATGGGCTAAAAAAGTGGTGAAATGATTCCGCAAAATTGATGTTACCAGCAGATACTGTGGTTCTGTTACGGTTTGAGTGCTGAACACTTGACGGTCCCACGGTTGGCAAGTTGGAACTGTGAGATTCACTACGTGCACCACTGGTATTTTGTGGAAAAGCACATGTAAGATTCTGCAACAGTCTCTGCTGATACTCCTGCATGCGTGCATCCCTTTCTATGGCAGGAATAATTTCTGCAAATTTACTTTTGTACCGGGGATCTAACAGTGTGGCAACCCAGTAGTCAGGATTATTTCTAATTCTCACAATTCGAGGGTCATGTTGCAGGTAGTGCAGCAAGAAGGCACTCATGTGTGTTGCGCATCCAGGAGCACCAAGTCCCTGTTGTGTTGGTGGCGAGGTAACAATCATGCTTCCTTCCTCTGTCCTCTCCCCCCAACCTCGCACAACAGAAATGTGATCAAGGTCTCCCTCATCTGATGAGTCTTCCATCAGTTCGTCCTCCACTTCTTCCTGGGCTCCTGCACCTTCCTCACTAGTTTGGCTGCTACCATGCGCCCTGGTAAAACCATCTCCCCCACCCTCACATGCCTGCCGCCTTGGTGCTGCCGAACTTCTGGACCTTGCAGATGTTAGCCCTTCCGCATACAACTCCTCCTCCTCTACTTCCTCCACCTCCTCTTGTGCCACCTCCTGACTCCGAATTCTGTTTAACATGTGCTCCAGCATGTAAATCACCGGAATAGTCATGCTGATAATGGCATCGTCAGCACTAAACATCTTCGTCGCCATTTCAAAACTGTACATTTCCCAGACATTTCAATGTAAAAACCGCCTGATGACGTTGAGCCCTACTGCCAGCATAGTAAGGAGGTGTGCAGGATCCCTTCTGCGCAGTTAGAAAGCTTGTGGCATGACCAGACAGGCTTTGGGTGCAGGTGGAAGACCGAGAGGAGGTTGAGGAGGCAGAAGCAGTGGAGGAACTTTGACATAAAGAGGATTGACGCACAACTCGTGGGGACGGCAAGACTTGGACAGCAGCCCCTTGTCCTGCTGTCACCATAGTTACCCAGTGCCCAGTCAGTGACATGTAACGCCCCTGTCCATGCCTACTCGTCCAAGTGTCTGTGGTGAAATGCACCCTGTCACACACAGAGTTTCTCAAAGAAGCGGTGATGTTGTGTGCGACATGCTGGTGGAGCGCAGGCACACCTTTCTTTGAGAAGTAGTGCCGACTGGGCATCTGGTACTGGGGCACTGCGACGGACATAAGGTCTCGAAAATCCTCTGTGTCCACCAGGCGGAAAGGCAGCATTTCTGTAGCCAAGAGCTTGCAGATGGTGAAATTCAACCTCTTAGCTTTCTCATGGCTAGGAGGAAATGGTCTTTTACTTGTCCACATCTGAGGGACCGAGGGCTGGCTATTGTGCTTAGACGGGGTTGATAAGGGTGTCCCCGGCAAACTGCCGGTCTGTGAGGAAGATGCAGGCGGACATGTTAGGTTGCCTTCATCCAAAGGTGGTGCTATCGATGTCGGACAGCGCTCAACACCAGCTGGTGTTACCACCTCCAAAGAAAATGATGACCTGCCAATCACGCTGGCTGTTGCGGGTAAAGAGGTGGCAGGTCTGCGCCCCAAAACAAGTGTGACTGCTGTCCCCCCAGTCACAGAGGATGAAGAGGCCGCGGATGCACAAGATATGACAGACAGTGGTTGGCCCGGCCGGCTAGGCCGCATTGTAGCACACTGAGCTTCCCACTGCAACTTATGCTTCATGTCCATGTGCCGGTTCATGCATGAAGTACTCAAACTATGTATTTTTTGGCCTCTACTTAGCTTTTGCTGACAAATGTTACAGATAACATGAGTTGGGTCATCTTTATCGATCTGAAAAAATGCCCAGGCTATGCAAGGCTGAGCACCCATGCGACCTGAAGAGCCACCACGACTTGTGGTGAGAGGCAGAGTTGTGTTTGAGGATGCAGTTGTTGACGTGCTTCCAGTACTACGTCTCTGTCCAGGAAGGCGCAACCTGACCTCGTCGTCACTAGCATCTTCCTCCACCTCCTCTGCTGACCTCATCTCTTGGCTGACTGTGGGTTGACAGTAAGTGGGATCTCCAACCTCATCATCCTCACCCTGTGTGTTATCACACCCGTCGTCCTCAGAGCCAACCTGTTCCTGCCCTGACAAAAAACTAAAGTTGTCGCTCCAATCAGGTATTTGAGTCTTATCATCGTCTTCCTCATTGTCTCCACCAACAGGAGTTACAGTTTGGGAATGAGGGTCTACATTATGGTCAGAACCTTCTGCGTCTGGTCCTGGATCTGACTCATAAAGATTCTGGGCATCAGTGCAGATCATTTCCTCGTCTGGATTCACAGAAGCGCTGGAGTCGACCTCTGATTCCCAGGCTATAGTATGAGTAAACAGCTCTGCAGACTCAACCATCTGTGCTACCTCATACTCAGACGGGCAGCTGGAGATTTGGGAGCTGTGAGGAAGCAAGTGCGATTTGGGTGACACCTTTGAGGACTGGAGTATTTGTGATGTTGAAGTTGATGTGGAGGAGAGCCCACTTAAAGGAGCACTTGATATCCGTTGAAGCACCTGCTGTTTTTGTGCCTCATCTGGAATTTGTAGCGATTGGCGTGGCCGTAAGAAAGGGATCTTATCACATTGTCCGCTAAAAGAAGTAGACATTTTAGTTTGGCTGGAAGATGGTCTTTCTTCTGCAGATGTTACTGTTGCTTTAACACCTACCCCACGGACACAACCTTTTTTCCCCTTCCCAACACACCTATTCCCCTTTCCACCAGCAGCAGGCCTTTTTCCACTCATTTTGGTGGTTAACTAATTCACAACTCTGGAGTTGTTTGCACAAAAAAACAATGGATGGTAACCGAGCAGAGCTGAGTGGCCAAACTGTGGTATTAGGCCAAAACTATTGGATGGGTTAGATGCAGAAAAAAATTATTTTGACTTTGCAACCTGATGGAGGTCAGTATAGATGGACTAGTAGAGAAAGTCCGACACACTACTAGAAGGCCAAATATTTTTTCAGAGGTAGATGCAGAAAAAAATATATTCAGTTTGCAACCTGATGGAGGTCAGTATAGATGGATTAATAGAACAAGACCCACACACAGCTAGAAGCCCAATATTTTTTCAGAGGTAGATGCAGAAAAAAATATATTCAGTTTGCAACCTGATGGAGGTCAGTATAGATGGACTAATAGAACAAGTCCCACACACTGCTAGAAGCCCAAATATTTTTTCAGAGGTACTGTAGATGCAGATAAAAATTAGTTTTAATTTGCAACCTGCTGGAGGTCAGTATAGATGGACTAATAGAGAAAGTCCGACACACTACTAGAAGGCCAAATATTTTTTCAGAGGTAGATGCAGAAAAAAATATATTCAGTTTGCAACCTGATGGAGGTCAGTATAGATGGATTAATAGAACAAGACCCACACACAGCTAGAAGCCCAATATTTTTTCAGACGTAGATGCAGAAAAAAATATATTCAGTTTGCAACCTGATGGAGGTCAGTATAGATGGACTAATAGAACAAGTCCCACACACTGCTAGAAGCCCAAATATTTTTTCAGAGGTACTGTAGATGCAGATAAAAATTAGTTTTAATTTGCAACCTGATGGAGGTCAGTATAGATGGACTAATAGAGAAAGTCCGACACACTACTAGAAGGCCAAATATTTTTTCAGAGGTAGATGCAGAAAAAAATATATTCAGTTTGCAACCTGATGGAGGTCATTATAGATGGATTAATAGAACAAGACCCACACACAGCCAGAAGCCCAATATTTTTTCAGAGGTAGATGCAGAAAAAACTATATTCAGTTTGCAACCTGATGGAGGTCAGTATAGATGGACTAATAGAACAAGTCCCACACACTGCTAGAAGCCCAAATATTTTTTCAGAGGTACTGTAGATGCAGATAAAAATTAGTTTTAATTTGCAACCTGATGGAGGTCAGTATAGATGGACTAATAGAGAAAGTCCGACACACTACTAGAAGGCCAAATATTTTTTCAGAGGTAGATGCAGAAAAAAATATATTCAGTTTGCAACCTGATGGAGGTCAGTATAGATGGATTAATAGAACAAGTCCCACACACAGCTAGAAGCCCAATATTTTTTCAGAGGTAGATGCAGAAAAAACTATATTCAGTTTGCAACCTGATGGAGGTCAGCATAGATGGACTAATAGAACAAGTCCCACATACTGCTAGAAGCCCAAATATTTTTTCAGAGGTACTGTAGATGCAGATAAAAATTAGTTTTAATTTGCAACCTGATGGAGGTCAGTATAGATGGACTAATAGAGAAAGTCCGACACACTACTAGAAGGCCAAATATTTTTTCAGAGCTAGATGCAGAAAAAAATTATATTCAGTTTGCAACCTGATGGAGGTCAGTATAGATGGACTAATAGAGAAAGTCCGACACACTACTAGAAGGCCAAATATTTTTTCAGAGGTAGATGCAGAAAAAAATATATTCAGTTTGCAACCTGATGGAGGTCAGTATAGATGGATTAATAGAACAAGACCCACACACAGCTAGAAGCCCAATATTTTTTCAGAGGTAGATGCAGAAAAAACTATATTCAGTTTGCAACCTGATGGAGGTCAGTATAGATGGACTAATAGAACAAGTCCCACACACTGCTAGAAGCCCAAATATTTTTTCAGAGGTACTGTAGATGCAGATAAAAATTAGTTTTAATTTGCAACCTGATGGAGGTCAGTATAGATGGACTAATAGAGAAAGTCCGACACACTACTAGAAGGCCAAATATTTTTTCAGAGGTAGATGCAGAAAAAAATATATTCAGTTTGCAACCTGATGGAGGTCAGTATAGATGGATTAATAGAACAAGACCCACACACAGCTAGAAGCCCAATATTTTTTCAGAGGTAGATGCAGAAAAAACTATATTCAGTTTGCAACCTGATGGAGGTCAGTATAGATGGACTAATAGAACAAGTCCCACACACTGCTAGAAGCCCAAATATTTTTTCAGAGGTACTGTAGATGCAGATAAAAATTAGTTTTAATTTGCAACCTGATGGAGGTCAGTATAGATGGACTAATAGAGAAAGTCCGACACACTACTAGAAGGCCAAATATTTTTTCAGAGCTAGATGCAGAAAAAAATTATATTCAGTTTGCAACCTGATGGAGGTCAGTATAGATGGACTAATAGAGAAAGTCCGACACACTACTAGAAGGCCAAATATTTTTTCAGAGGTAGATGCAGAAAAAAATATATTCAGTTTGCAACCTGATGGAGGTCAGTATAGATGGATTAATAGAACAAGACCCACACACAGCTAGAAGCCCAATATTTTTTCAGAGGTAGATGCAGAAAAAACTATATTCAGTTTGCAACCTGATGGAGGTCAGTATAGATGGACTAATAGAACAAGTCCCACACACTGCTAGAAGCCCAAATATTTTTTCAGAGGTAGTGTAGATGCAGGTAAAAATTAGTTTTAATTTGCAACCTGATGGAGGTCAGTATAGATGGACTAATAGAGAAAGTCCGACACACTACTAGAAGGCCAAATATTTTTTCAGAGGTAGATGCAGAAAAAAATATATTCAGTTTGCAACCTGATGGAGGTCAGTTTAGATGGATTAATAGAACAAGACCCACACACAGCTAGAAGCCCAATATTTTTTCAGAGGTAGATGCAGATTCAGTTTGCAACCTGATGGAGGTCAGTATAGATGGACTAATAGAACAAGTCCCACACACTGCTAGAAGCCCAAATATTTTTTCAGAGGTACTGTAGATGCAGATAAAAATTAGTTTTAATTTGCAACCTGATGGAGGTCAGTATAGATGGACTAATAGAGAAAGTCCGACACACTACTAGAAGGCCAAATATTTTTTCAGAGGTAGATGCAGAAAAAAATATATTCAGTTTGCAACCTGATGGAGGTCAGTATAGATGGATTAATAGAACAAGACCCACACACAGCTAGAAGCCCAATATTTTTTCAGAGGTAGATGCAGAAAAAACTATATTCAGTTTGCAACCTGATGGAGGTCAGTATAGATGGACTAATAGAACAAGTCCCACACACTGCTAGAAGCCCAAATATTTTTTCAGAGGTACTGTAGATGCAGATAAAAATTAGTTTTAATTTGCAACCTGATGGAGGTCAGTATAGATGGACTAATAGAGAAAGTCCGACACACTACTAGAAGGCCAAATATTTTTTCAGAGGTAGATGCAGAAAAAAATATATTCAGTTTGCAACCTGATGGAGGTCAGTATAGATGGATTAATAGAACAAGACCCACACACAGCTAGAAGCCCAATATTTTTTCAGAGGTAGATGCAGAAAAAATTATATTCAGTTTGCAACCTGATGGAGGTCAGCATAGATGGACTAATAGAACAAGTCCCACATACTGCTAGAAGCCCAAATATTTTTTCAGAGGTACTGTAGATGCAGATAAAAATTAGTTTTAATTTGCAACCTGATGGAGGTCAGTATAGATGGACTAATAGAGAAAGTCCGACACACTACTAGAAGGCCAAATATTTTTTCAGAGCTAGATGCAGAAAAAAATTATATTCAGTTTGCAACCTG
This sequence comes from Phyllobates terribilis, assembly GCF_046119375.1. NCBI lineage: Eukaryota > Metazoa > Chordata > Amphibia > Anura > Dendrobatidae > Phyllobates > Phyllobates terribilis. Next base: position 137,697,512 of record NW_027362770.1, read on the forward strand.
ATGGAGGTCAGTATAGATGGACTAATAGAGAAAGTCCGACACACTACTAGAAGGCCAAATATTTTTTCAGAGGTAGATGCAGAAAAAAATATATTCAGTTTGCAACCTGATGGAGGTCAGTATAGATGGATTAATAGAACAAGACCCACACACAGCTAGAAGCCCAATATTTTTTCAGAGGTAGATGCAGAAAAAACTATATTCAGTTTGCAACCTGATGGAGGTCAGTATAGATGGACTAATAGAACATGTCCCACACACTGCTAGAAGCCCAAATATTTTTTCAGAGGTACTGTAGATGCAGCTAAAAATTTGTTTTAATTTGCAACCTGATGGAGGTCAGTATAGATGGACTAATAGAGAAAGTCCGACACACTACTAGAAGGCCAAATATTTTTTCAGAGGTAGATGCAGAAATAAATATATTCAGTTTGCAACCTGATGGAGGTCAGTATAGATGGATTAATAGAACAAGACCCACACACAGCTAGAAGCCCAATATTTTTTCAGAGGTAGATGCAGAAAAAACTATATTCAGTTTGCAACCTGATGGAGGTCAGTATAGATGGACTAATAGAACAAGTCCCACAAACTGCTAGAAGCCCAAATATTTTTTCAGAGGTACTGTAGATGCAGATAAAAATTAGTTTTAATTTGCAACCTGATGGAGGTCAGTATAGATGGACTAATAGAGAAAGTCTGACACACTACTAGAAGGCCAAATATTTTTTCAGAGCTAGATGCAGAAAAAAATTATATTCAGTTTGCAACCTGATGGAGGTCAGTATAGATGGACTAATAGAGAAAGTCCGACACACTGCTAGAAGGCCAAATATTTTTTCAGAGGTAGATGCAGAAAAAAATATATTCAGTTTGCAACCTGATGGAGGTCAGTATAGATGGATTAATAGAACAAGACCCACACACAGCTAGAAGCCCAATATTTTTTCAGAGGTAGATGCAGAAAAAACTATATTCAGTTTGCAACCTGATGGAGGTCAGTATAGATGGACTAATAGAACAAGTCCCACACACTGCTAGAAGCCCAAATATTTTTTCAGAGGTACTGTAGATGCAGATAAAAATTAGTTTTAATTTGCAACCTGATGGAGGTCAGTATAGATGGACTAATAGAGAAAGTCCGACACACTACTAGAAGGCCAAATATTTTTTCAGAGGTAGATGCAGAAAAAAATATATTCAGTTTGCAACCTGATGGAGGTCAGTATAGATGGATTAATAGAACAAGACCCACACACAGCTAGAAGCCCAATATTTTTTCAGAGGTAGATGCAGATTCAGTTTGCAACCTGATGGAGGTCAGTATAGATGGACTAATAGAACAAGTCCCACACACTGCTAGAAGCCCAAATATTTTTTCAGAGGTACTGTAGATGCAGATAAAAATTAGTTTTAATTTGCAACCTGATGGAGGTCAGTATAGATGGACTAATAGAGAAAGTCCGACACACTACTAGAAGGCCAAATATTTTTTCAGAGGTAGATGTAGAAAAAAATATATTCAGTTTGCAACCTGATGGAGGTCAGTATAGATGGATTAATAGAACAAGACCCACACACAGCTAGAAGCCCAATATTTTTTCAGAGGTAGATGCAGAAAAAACTATATTCAGTTTGCAACCTGATGGAGGTCAGCATAGATGGACTAATAGAACAAGTCCCACATACTGCTAGAAGCCCAAATATTTTTTCAGAGGTACTGTAGATGCAGATAAAAATTAGTTTTAATTTGCAACCTGATGGAGGTCAGTATAGATGGACTAATAGAGAAAGTCCGACACACTACTAGAAGGCCAAATATTTTTTCAGAGCTAGATGCAGAAAAAAATTATATTCAGTTTGCAACCTGATGGAGGTCAGTATAGATGGACTAATAGAGAAAGTCCGACACACTACTAGAAGGCCAAATATTTTTTCAGAGGTAGATGCAGAAAAAAATATATTCAGTTTGCAACCTGATGGAGGTCAGTATAGATGGATTAATAGAACAAGACCCACACACAGCTAGAAGCCCAATATTTTTTCAGAGGTAGATGCAGAAAAAACTATATTCAGTTTGCAACCTGATGGAGGTCAGTATAGATGGACTAATAGAACATGTCCCACACACTGCTAGAAGCCCAAATATTTTTTCAGAGGTACTGTAGATGCAGCTAAAAATTAGTTTTAATTTGCAACCTGATGGAGGTCAGTATAGATGGACTAATAGAGAAAGTCCGACACACTACTAGAAGGCCAAATATTTTTTCAGAGGTAGATGCAGAAAAAAATATATTCAGTTTGCAACCTGATGGAGGTCAGTATAGATGGATTAATAGAACAAGACCCACACACAGCTAGAAGCCCAATATTTTTTCAGAGGTAGATGCAGAAAAAACTATATTCAGTTTGCAACCTGATGGAGGTCAGTATAGATGGACTAATAGAACAAGTCCCACACACTGCTAGAAGCCCAAATATTTTTTCAGAGGTACTGTAGATGCAGATAAAAATTAGTTTTAATTTGCAACCTGATGGAGGTCAGTATATATGGACTAATAGAGAAAGTCCGACACACTACTAGAAGGCCAAATATTTTTTCAGAGCTAGATGCAGAAAAAAATTATATTCAGTTTGCAACCTGATGGAGGTCAGTATAGATGGACTAATAGAGAAAGTCCGACACACTACTAGAAGGCCAAATATTTTTTCAGAGGTAGATGCAGAAAAAAATATATTCAGTTTGCAACCTGATGGAGGTCAGTATAGATGGATTAATAGAACAAGACCCACACACAGCTAGAAGCCCAATATTTTTTCAGAGGTAGATGCAGAAAAAACTATATTCAGTTTGCAACCTGATGGAGGTCAGTATAGATGGACTAATAGAACAAGTCCCACAAACTGCTAGAAGCCCAAATATTTTTTCAGAGGTACTGTAGATGCAGATAAAAATTAGTTTTAATTTGCAACCTGATGGAGGTCAGTATAGATGGACTAATAGAGAAAGTCCGACACACTACTAGAAGGCCAAATATTTTTTCAGAGCTAGATGCAGAAAAAAATTATATTCAGTTTGCAACCTGATGGAGGTCAGTATAGATGGACTAATAGAGAAAGTCCGACACACTGCTAGAAGGCCAAATATTTTTTCAGAGGTAGATGCAGAAAAAAATATATTCAGTTTGCAACCTGATGGAGGTCAGTATAGATGGATTAATAGAACAAGACCCACACACAGCTAGAAGCCCAATATTTTTTCAGAGGTAGATGCAGAAAAAACTATATTCAGTTTGCAACCTGATGGAGGTCAGTATAGATGGACTAATAGAACAAGTCCCACACACTGCTAGAAGCCCAAATATTTTTTCAGAGGTAGTGTAGATGCAGATAAAAATTAGTTTTAATTTGCAACCTGATGGAGGTCAGTATAGATGGACTAATAGAGAAAGTCCGACACACTACTAGAAGGCCAAATATTTTTTCAGAGGTAGATGCAGAAAAAAATATATTCAGTTTGCAACCTGATGGAGGTCAGTATAGATGGATTAATAGAACAAGACCCACACACAGCTAGAAGCCCAATATTTTTTCAGAGGTAGATGCAGATTCAGTTTGCAACCTGATGGAGGTCAGTATAGATGGACTAATAGAACAAGTCCCACACACTGCTAGAAGCCCAAATATTTTTTCAGAGGTACTGTAGATGCAGATAAAAATTAGTTTTAATTTGCAACCTGATGGAGGTCAGTATAGATGGACTAATAGAGAAAGTCCGACACACTACTAGAAGGCCAAATATTTTTTCAGAGGTAGATGCAGAAAAAAATATATTCAGTTTGCAACCTGATGGAGGTCAGTATAGATGGATTAATAGAACAAGACCCACACACAGCTAGAAGCCCAATATTTTTTCAGAGGTAGATGCAGAAAAAACTATATTCAGTTTGCAACCTGATGGAGGTCAGTATAGATGGACTAATAGAACAAGTCCCACACACTGCTAGAAGCCCAAATATTTTTTCAGAGGTACTGTAGATGCAGATAAAAATTAGTTTTAATTTGCAACCTGATGGAGGTCAGTATAGATGGACTAATATAGAAAGTCCGACACACTACTAGAAGGCCAAATATTTTTTCAGAGCTAGAAGCAGAAAAAAATTATATTCAGTTTGCAACCTGATGGAGGTCAGTATAGATGGACTAATAGAGAAAGTCCGACACACTACTAGAAGGCCAAATATTTTTTCAGAGGTAGATGCAGAAAAAAATATATTCAGTTTGCAACCTGATGGAGGTCAGTATAGATGGATTAATAGAACAAGACCCACACACAGCTAGAAGCCCAATATTTTTTCAGAGGTAGATGCAGAAAAAACTATATTCAGTTTGCAACCTGATGGAGGTCAGTATAGATGGACTAATAGAACAAGTCCCACAAACTGCTAGAAGCCCAAATATTTTTTCAGAGGTACTGTAGATGCAGATAAAAATTAGTTTTAATTTGCAACCTGATGGAGGTCAGTATAGATGGACTAATAGAGAAAGTCCGACACACTACTAGAAGGCCAAATATTTTTTCAGAGCTAGATGCAGAAAAAAATTATATTCAGTTTGCAACCTGATGGAGGTCAGTATAGATGGACTAATAGAGAAAGTCCGACACACTGCTAGAAGGCCAAATATTTTTTCAGAGGTAGATGCAGAAAAAAATATATTCAGTTTGCAACCTGATGGAGGTCAGTATAGATGGATTAATAGAACAAGACCCACACACAGCTAGAAGCCCAATATTTTTTCAGAGGTAGATGCAGAAAAAACTATATTCAGTTTGCAACCTGATGGAGGTCAGTATAGATGGACTAATAGAACAAGTCCCACACACTGCTAGAAGCCCAAATATTTTTTCAGAGGTAGTGTAGATGCAGATAAAAATTAGTTTTAATTTGCAACCTGATGGAGGTCAGTATAGATGGACTAATAGAGAAAGTCCGACACACTACTAGAAGGCCAAATATTTTTTCAGAGGTAGATGCAGAAAAAAATATATTCAGTTTGCAACCTGATGGAGGTCAGTATAGATGGATTAATAGAACAAGACCCACACACAGCTAGAAGCCCAATATTTTTTCAGAGGTAGATGCAGATTCAGTTTGCAACCTGATGGAGGTCAGTATAGATGGACTAATAGAACAAGTCCCACACACTGCTAGAAGCCCAAATATTTTTTCAGAGGTACTGTAGATGCAGATAAAAATTAGTTTTAATTTGCAACCTGATGGAGGTCAGTATAGATGGACTAATAGAGAAAGTCCGACACACTACTAGAAGGCCAAATATTTTTTCAGAGGTAGATGCAGAAAAAAATATATTCAGTTTGCAACCTGATGGAGGTCAGTATAGATGGATTAATAGAACAAGACCCACACACAGCTAGAAGCCCAATATTTTTTCAGAGGTAGATGCAGAAAAAACTATATTCAGTTTGCAACCTGATGGAGGTCAGTATAGATGGACTAATAGAACAAGTCCCACACACTGCTAGAAGCCCAAATATTTTTTCAGAGGTACTGTAGATGCAGATAAAAATTAGTTTTAATTTGCAACCTGATGGAGGTCAGTATAGATGGACTAATAGAGAAAGTCCGACACACTACTAGAAGGCCAAATATTTTTTCAGAGGTAGATGCAGAAAAAAATATATTCAGTTTGCAACCTGATGGAGGTCAGTATAGATGGATTAATAGAACAAGACCCACACACAGCTAGAAGCCCAATATTTTTTCAGAGGTAGATGCAGAAAAAACTATATTCAGTTTGCAACCTGATGGAGGTCAGCATAGATGGACTAATAGAACAAGTCCCACATACTGCTAGAAGCCCAAATATTTTTTCAGAGGTACTGTAGATGCAGATAAAAATTAGTTTTAATTTGCAACCTGATGGAGGTCAGTATAGATGGACTAATAGAGAAAGTCCGACACACTACTAGAAGGCCAAATATTTTTTCAGAGCTAGATGCAGAAAAAAATTATATTCAGTTTGCAACCTGATGGAGGTCAGTATAGATGGACTAATAGAGAAAGTCCGACACACTACTAGAAGGCCAAATATTTTTTCAGAGGTAGATGCAGAAAAAAATATATTCAGTTTGCAACCTGATGGAGGTCAGTATAGATGGATTAATAGAACAAGACCCACACACAGCTAGAAGCCCAATATTTTTTCAGAGGTAGATGCAGAAAAAACTATATTCAGTTTGCAACCTGATGGAGGTCAGTATAGATGGACTAATAGAACATGTCCCACACACTGCTAGAAGCCCAAATATTTTTTCAGAGGTACTGTAGATGCAGCTAAAAATTAGTTTTAATTTGCAACCTGATGGAGGTCAGTATAGATGGACTAATAGAGAAAGTCCGACACACTACTAGAAGGCCAAATATTTTTTCAGAGGTAGATGCAGAAAAAAATATATTCAGTTTGCAACCTGATGGAGGTCAGTATAGATGGATTAATAGAACAAGACCCACACACAGCTAGAAGCCCAATATTTTTTCAGAGGTAGATGCAGAAAAAACTATATTCAGTTTGCAACCTGATGGAGGTCAGTATAGATGGACTAATAGAACAAGTCCCACACACTGCTAGAAGCCCAAATATTTTTTCAGAGGTACTGTAGATGCAGATAAAAATTAGTTTTAATTTGCAACCTGATGGAGGTCAGTATAGATGGACTAATAGAGAAAGTCCGACACACTACTAGAAGGCCAAATATTTTTTCAGAGCTAGATGCAGAAAAAAATTATATTCAGTTTGCAACCTGATGGAGGTCAGTATAGATGGACTAATAGAGAAAGTCCGACACACTACTAGAAGGCCAAATATTTTTTCAGAGGTAGATGCAGAAAAAAATATATTCAGTTTGCAACCTGATGGAGGTCAGTATAGATGGATTAATAGAACAAGACCCACACACAGCTAGAAGCCCAATATTTTTTCAGATGTAGATGCAGAAAAAACTATATTCAGTTTGCAACCTGATGGAGGTCAGTATAGATGGACTAATAGAACAAGTCCCACACACTGCTAGAAGCCCAAATATTTTTTCAGAGGTAGTGTAGATGCAGATAAAAATTAGTTTTAATTTGCAACCTGATGGAGGTCAGTATAGATGGACTAATAGAGAAAGTCCGACACACTACTAGAAGGCCAAATATTTTTTCAGAGGTAGATGCAGAAAAAAATATATTCAGTTTGCAACCTGATGGAGGTCAGTATAGATGGATTAATAGAACAAGACCCACACACAGCTAGAAGCCCAATATTTTTTCAGAGGTAGATGCAGAAAAAACTATATTCAGTTTGCAACCTGATGGAGGTCAGTATAGATGGACTAATAGAACAAGTCCCACACACTGCTAGAAGCCCAAATATTTTTTCAGAGGTACTGTAGATGCAGATAAAAATTAGTTTTAATTTGCAACCTGATGGAGGTCAGTATAGATGGACTAATAGAGAAAGTCCGACACACTACTAGAAGGCCAAATATTTTTTCAGAGGTAGATGCAGAAAAAAATATATTCAGTTTGCAACCTGATGGAGGTCAGTATAGATGGATTAATAGAACAAGACCCACACACAGCTAGAAGCCCAATATTTTTTCAGAGGTAGATGCAGAAAAAAATATATTCAGTTTGCAACCTGATGGAGGTCAGTATAGATGGACTAATACAACAAGTCCCGCACACAGCTAGAAGCCCAAATATTTTTTCAGAGGTACTGTAGATGCAGATAAAAATTATTTTTAATTTGCAACCTGATGGAGGTCAGTATAGATGGACTAATAGAGAAAGTCCGACACACTACTAGAAGGCCAAATATTTTTTCAGAGGTAGATGCAGAAAAAAATATATTCAGTTTGCAACCTGATGGAGGTCAGTATAGATGGACTAATACAACAAGTCCCACACACAGCTAGAAGCCCAAATATTTTTTCAGAGGTACTGTAGATGCAGATAAAAATTAGTTTTAATTTGCAACCTGATGGAGGTCAGTATAGATGGACTAATAAAGAAAGTCCGACACACTACTAGAAGGCCAAATATTTTTTCAGAGCTAGATGCAGAAAAAAATTATATTCAGTTTGCAACCTGATGGAGGTCAGTATAGATGGATTAATAGAACAAGACCCACACATATCTAGAAAACCAATATTTTTTCAGAGGTAGATGCAGAAAAAAATATATTCAGTTTGCAACCTGATGGAGGTCAGTATAGATGGACTAATAGAACAAGTCCCACACACTGCTAGAAGCCCAAATATTTTTCCAGAGGTACTGTAGATGCAGATAAAAATTAGTTTTAATTTGCATCCTGACGGAGGTCAGTATAGATGGACTAATAGAGAAAGTCCGACACACTACTAGAAGGCCAAATATTTTTTCAGAGCTAGATGCAGAAAAAAATTATATTCAGTTTGCAACCTGATGGAGGTCAGTATAGATGGACTAATAGAGAAAGTCCGACACACTACTAGAAGGCCAAATATTTTTTCAGAGGTAGATGTAGAAAAAAATATATTCAGTTTGCAACCTGATGGAGGTCAGTATAGATGGATTAATAGAACAAGACCCACACACAGCTAGAAGCCCAATATTTTTTCAGAGGTAGATGCAGAAAAAACTATATTCAGTTTTCAACCTGATGGAGGTCAGTATAGATGGACTAATAGAACAAGTCCCACACACTGCTAGAAGCCCAAATATTTTTTCAGAGGTAGTGTAGATGCAGATAAAAATTAGTTTTAATTTGCAACCTGATGGAGGTCAGTATAGATGGACTAATAGAGAAAGTCCGACACACTACTAGAAGGCCAAATATTTTTTCAGAGGTAGATGCAGAAAAAAATATATTCAGTTTGCAACCTGATGGAGGTCAGTATAGATGGATTAATAGAACAAGACCCACACACAGCTAGAAGCCCAATATTTTTTCAGAGGTAGATGCAGATTCAGTTTGCAACCTGATGGAGGTCAGTATAGATGGACTAATAGAACAAGTCCCACACACTGCTAGAAGCCCAAATATTTTTTCAGAGGTACTGTAGATGCAGATAAAAATTAGTTTTAATTTGCAACCTGATGGAGGTCAGTATAGATGGACTAATAGAGAAAGTCCGACACACTACTAGAAGGCCAAATATTTTTTCAGAGGTAGATGCAGAAAAAAATATATTCAGTTTGCAACCTGATGGAGGTCAGTATAGATGGATTAATAGAACAAGACCCACACACAGCTAGAAGCCCAATATTTTTTCAGAGGTAGATGCAGAAAAAACTATATTCAGTTTGCAACCTGATGGAGGTCAGTATAGATGGACTAATAGAACAAGTCCCACACACTGCTAGAAGCCCAAATATTTTTTCAGAGGTACCGTAGATGCAGATAAAAATTAGTTTTAATTTGCAACCTGATGGAGGTCAGTATAGATGGACTAATAGAGAAAGTCCGACACACTACTAGAAGGCCAAATATTTTTTCAGAGGTAGATGCAGAAAAAAATATATTCAGTTTGCAACCTGATGGAGGTCAGTATAGATGGATTAATAGAACAAGACCCACACACAGCTAGAAGCCCAATATTTTTTCAGAGGTAGATGCAGAAAAAACTATATTCAGTTTGCAACCTGATGGAGGTCAGCATAGATGGACTAATAGAACAAGTCCCACATACTGCTAGAAGCCCAAATATTTTTTCAGAGGTACTGTAGATGCAGATAAAAATTAGTTTTAATTTGCAACCTGATGGAGGTCAGTATAGATGGACTAATAGAGAAAGTCCGACACACTACTAGAAGGCCAAATATTTTTTCAGAGCTAGATGCAGAAAAAAATTATATTCAGTTTGCAACCTGATGGAGGTCAGTATAGATGGACTAATAGAGAAAGTCCGACACACTACTAGAAGGCCAAATATTTTTTCAGAGGTAGATGCAGAAAAAAATATATTCAGTTTGCAACCTGATGGAGGTCAGTATAGATGGATTAATAGAACAAGACCCACACACAGCTAGAAGCCCAATATTTTTTCAGAGGTAGATGCAGAAAAAACTATATTCAGTTTGCAACCTGATGGAGGTCAGTATAGATGGACTAATAGAACATGTCCCACACACTGCTAGAAGCCCAAATATTTTTTCAGAGGTACTGTAGATGCAGCTAAAAATTAGTTTTAATTTGCAACCTGATGGAGGTCAGTATAGATGGACTAATAGAGAAAGTCCGACACACTACTAGAAGGCCAAATATTTTTTCAGAGGTAGATGCAGAAAAAAATATATTCAGTTTGCAACCTGATGGAGGTCAGTATAGATGGATTAATAGAACAAGACCCACACACAGCTAGAAGCCCAATATTTTTTCAGAGGTAGATGCAGAAAAAACTATATTCAGTTTGCAACCTGATGGAGGTCAGTATAGATGGACTAATAGAACAAGTCCCACACACTGCTAGAAGCCCAAATATTTTTTCAGAGGTACTGTAGATGCAGATAAAAATTAGTTTTAATTTGCAACCTGATGGAGGTCAGTATAGATGGACTAATAGAGAAAGTCCGACACACTACTAGAAGGCCAAATATTTTTTCAGAGCTAGATGCAGAAAAAAATTATATTCAGTTTGCAACCTGATGGAGGTCAGTATAGATGGACTAATAGAGAAAGTCCGACACACTACTAGAAGGCCAAATATTTTTTCAGAGGTAGATGCAGAAAAAAATATATTCAGTTTGCAACCTGATGGAGGTCAGTATAGATGGATTAATAGAACAAGACCCACACACAGCTAGAAGCCCAATATTTTTTCAGAGGTAGATGCAGAAAAAACTATATTCAGTTTGCAACCTGATGGAGGTCAGTATAGATGGACTAATAGAACAAGTCCCACACACTGCTAGAAGCCCAAATATTTTTTCAGAGGTAGTGTAGATGCAGATAAAAATTAGTTTTAATTTGCAACCTGATGGAGGTCAGTATAGATGGACTAATAGAGAAAGTCCGACACACTACTAGAAGGCCAAATATTTTTTCAGAGCTAGATGCAGAAAAAAATTATATTCAGTTTGCAACCTGATGGAGGTCAGTATAGATGGACTAATAGAGAAAGTCCGACACACTACTAGAAGGCCAAATATTTTTTCAGAGGTAGATGCAGAAAAAAATATATTCAGTTTGCAACCTGATGGAGGTCAGTATAGATGGATTAATAGAACAAGACCCACACACAGCTAGAAGCCCAATATTTTTTCAGAGGTAGATGCAGAAAAAACTATATTCAGTTTGCAACCTGATGGAGGTCAGTATAGATGGACTAATAGAACAAGTCCCACACACTGCTAGAAGCCCAAATATTTTTTCAGAGGTAGTGTAGATGCAGATAAAAATTAGTTTTAATTTGCAACCTGATGGAGGTCAGTATAGATGGACTAATAGAGAAAGTCCGACACACTACTAGAAGGCCAAATATTTTTTCAGAGGTAGATGCAGAAAAAAATATATTCAGTTTGCAACCTGATGGAGGTCAGTATAGATGGATTAATAGAACAAGACCCACACACAGCTAGAAGCCCAATATTTTTTCAGAGGTAGATGCAGAAAATACTATATTCAGTTTGCAACCTGATGGAGGTCAGTATAGATGGACTAATAGAACAAGTCCCACACACTGCTAGAAGCCCAAATATTTTTTCAGAGGTACTGTAGATGCAGATAAAAATTAGTTTTAATTTGCAACCTGATGGAGGTCAGTATAGATGGACTAATAGAGAAAGTCCGACACACTACTAGAAGGCCAAATATTTTTTCAGAGGTAGATGCAGAAAAAAATATATTCAGTTTGCAACTTGATGGAGGTCAGTATAGATGGATTAATAGAACAAGACCCACACACAGCTAGAAGCCCAATATTTTTTCAGAGGTAGATGCAGAAAAAAATATATTCAGTTTGCAACCTGATGGAGGTCAGTATAGATCGACTAATACAACAAGTCCCGCACACAGCTAGAAGCCCAAATATTTTTTCAGAGGTACTGTAGATGCAGATAAAAATTATTTTTAATTTGCAACCTGATGGAGGTCAGTATAGATGGACTAATAGAGAAAGTCCGACACACTACTAGAAGGCCAAATATTTTTTCAGAGGTAGATGCAGAAAAAAATATATTCAGTTTGCAACCTGATGGAGGTCAGTATAGATGGACTAATACAACAAGTCCCACACACAGCTAGAAGCCCAAATATTTTTTCAGAGGTACTGTAGATGCAGATAAAAATTTGTTTTAATTTGCAACCTGATGGAGGTCAGTATAGATGGACTAATAGAGAAAGTCCGACACACTACTAGAAGGCCAAATATTTTTTCAGAGCTAGATGCAGAAAAAAATTATATTCAGTTTGCAACCTGATGGAGGTCAGTATAGATGGATTAATAGAACAAGACCCACACATATCTAGAAACCCAATATTTTTTCAGAGGTAGATGCAGAAAAAAATATATTCAGTTTGCAACCTGATGGAGGTCAGTATAGATGGACTAATAGAACAAGTCCCACACACTGCTAGAAGCCCAAATATTTTTTCAGAGGTACTGTAGATGCAGATAAAAATTAGTTTTAATTTGCAACCTGATGGAGGTCAGTATAGATGGACTAATAGAATGATGCTATGCCCAAAAGATTTTACTTCACTAGGTGCAGTAAAAAAATTGGTATTCTATACACAGGTGGTATATCTTGCAACACAGATAGGCTTTTCCACTGACTAACACACTCTGCAATAGGCCAAAAAGGATTAGCTTTGCTAGATTCAGCCAAATGCTGTGAAAAAAACTTGCACAGCACTGGCACAGACCTGCCTGGCAAAAACTGATAGGAACTGATGTAACCTAGTCCTGAAAAGGACTGCAATTACAATTAGTCTTTACTCCCACAACCGATCTATTTAAGAGCACAGACCTCCCTGATAAAAGTCGTAGGAAATGCTGTAACCTAGTCCTTAAAAGGACTGCAATCACAACTATTCCCTACTCCCAAGCTATCTGTATATTTGTGCGAAAATTGGCTTGAAATTAACAAGGTATAGCGCACACAGCAACAGCGGTGCCGTCTAACACGCAGCTGCAGCAGTGAGAAAATGGTGGCGACGGGGAAAATGGCTTGGTCTTATAGGGCAAGGACATGTGACATACACTGCCAATGACACATGCCCTTGCTTGTGTGAAAAAAAGCACTTCGCTCCGTGTGTGCGCTGCTGATAGGCTGACAGATTGCACCTCCCCACTGTAAATGCGGGAAAGAGAAAAAAAAATGGAGATCTTCATTGTTCCTGCAGAGATCCATCCCCTGCCCCTCCCCCCACCCCGCTGTACACTCAAACTGCGTATTAACATTAATTTTCATCATTACTGAGAAAAAATCCAGTTATGATTTTGGTGCACGAACAGTTATCGAACATAACCTCGAACAGCCGAATTTTTCTCAAATTGTTCGTGTTCGCCGAACGGCTCGAACACCGCCCAAAACAGCTCGAATTTGAGATTGGCGAACAGTTCGAGTAGAACAACGCTCATCTCTATCCACTACATCTACTCCATATTTTGTTTCATTGTAAAACTTTACCGTTTCTGGAGTTTTTTTAGTGGAATCAGACGCAACAACAACATCTGGATGGACGGAACTCAAAATGACAACATTTTTGTTGGGCTTTCCTTGATATACTGTAAGTGTAAAATTGTCTTCATTTCTAAACACTTTAGTGTTGTACAATTCCTCTTTCATGGATTTTATTTCTTTAGGCACTTCTCGCCTTATCTTGTTCAGTGTTCCCACGATGGTTGTTCCTTTGCTTTTTAGCTGTTTAGCTAATTTTACTGAAGTAAAATAATTATCGGTTGTAACATTGCGACCTTTTTTCACAAACGGGTCCAATAACTTCATTACCACATGGTTAGCTAAACGGTCCTCAGCACGGCGTGTGTCATCTTTGCCTAGATAAGGGAAGCCATTTGCCAGATATTTGCTCCTCTTATCAACAGCTAGCCAATATTTGTGGCCATATTTATCTGGTTTGGAAGGCATGTACTGCGTGAATGGACACCTAGTTTTGCTTGGGAAAAGTTGCTCATCCACCATTATGTATGGGCCAGGTTTGTAACACGCAATACAATTTTCAATAAACCTGTCCCACACAGTAGAAAATAGAGCAAACTTGTCCGTTTGCAGTCTCTCCGATCGAGTAGATTTCTCATCAAATCTGAGAAACCTCATAATTTCAACAAAGCGGTCCCTAGACATTGTCGCTTTGCAAAACGGTATTCCCCAGTCATTACACCAAATACTGCTAATCGAGTGACGGTTCGTGCCAGATATTCCACGAGCATAGAATATCGCAATGAATGCATCTAGCTCCTCATCAGATAGAGTAAACTGTAAATTATTGTTCCTGCATGCTTCTGCAAGCGTACAGTTCTTTATATGTGTCAATATATATGAATCAAAAAATAAACGCCATGCGCTCAAAGGACTATCGATAATGATATTTCTTCTGGCGTATCCTGTAGGGCCAGGTGCTTCTCGAAGAATATTTTGGCTGTCACGCCTACCAGGCAAGTGTTCTCCAATTTCAACAGGTTTCCATTGAATACCATCCGCTGAAACTAGTATTCCTTCAGATTCGCCTTCTGTGGTGTTTGTTGTTGCATTACCTTCGCCGCCATCGTTATCTGTTGTTCTTTCATTTCTGGGACGTTTTGCTGATTTTTTCTGTCCACGACCAGGAGGATGGTCACGAGGCAACATAACTGCATGAGCCCGATCCCCAGTTGATGTGCTTGGAATATCTGTAAAAAAGTTGATGAATATTTAGAATTTTTGTTTTGTAAGGGTCCGTGCACACTGGCTGGATTAGCGGCGGAATATCCGACCGGATATTCTCACCACAATCCGGCCCGTACCTGCCCGCTCAGGTACAGAGCGGAGTTTCATACCTGAAGCTCCGCTCCGAACCCCGGGCTGGAGCCGCTGTCTGGGACGGAGCCGTGCTCGCGCGTAAGCAAGCGCTGCTCTGTCCCTGACAGCGGCTCCAGCCCGGGGTTCGGAGCGGAGCTTCAGGCATGAGCGGGCAGGTACGGCCTGTATTGCGGCAAGAATATCCAGATGGCTATTCAGCCAGAATTCTGCTTGTGTGCACAGGCCCTAACTCAGTGTGTGGAAGAACAAATAAATACACATAACTACCTACCTTCTGGATTTGTTCCTTCTGAGTCTTCAGATTCACTTGATATGTTCTGAGGAATGAAATCTTCATCACTGTCAGAATCAAATACATGTTCCTGCAATTCGGATTCCGATTCATCCTCCGGTATGGATTGCAAAGTAGCCAGAATATCCTGAGGCTTTATCAAACGTCTTCTCTCCATATTCCTCACAAATTCCATAATTCTATATAGTTCCCTGCTGAAAAATAGAAATGAAATGAAAACTAAAAGAAATAATAACTGTTCTGCCACCTTCAAAAGTAGGTGGGCTGAATCAGTTGACAGACAGCTAAACTATTTCATAACAATTCATACCTGTATGAGTCTTCAGAGCTCGTATGTCTGCGTCTGTTCTCTTTGTCTCTTCAGCTGAACTGAAAGTAAAGTTACTATCCAGAATACTGTCTCCTGCTAGGACCTTAGAAAAACACCACCCTTCATTAGCATAAGATAAGAGCCTAGAGTAAACAAGCTATTTTGTTCAGCATTACACAGTAATACAAGCAGGTAAAACACAAGGAAAATGTGAAAAGTTGACATGTAAATTGAACTACATCTATATGAACATCAGGGTAAATAAGAGTGAAAAAATTATGCACAAAACTTTATAGCAACATTTAGTGACAAAAGGACCTCAAAATATAGTAGGGAGTCAAAATGACTCCCTTCAGTAGTTCTTGGTAAATTTTGAAAAAAACGCGCAAATTTTTCACCAAAATTATTTATTCTCACAAAATCTTTTTTCACATCATATTTGAGGAAAAGTCACCGAGTTTCAAGCCGGAATTCTGAAAAATGTAGTCACAGAAGAGAAATAAAAAACGAAAGGAGTCAAAATGACTCCATCAGTAGTTCTAGTGTTAAGATCCCAAAAAAAATTATTCCTGGCCCCTGAGACCTGGGCCTATTTCTAGAAATCTATAACAGCAGCAGCAGACAAAACTGCAATGGAGCCTCTTGTGCTATGTGCACTGCAGTCTGCTATATACACTGCCTGCCTGCCTATATACATTGCCTGCCTGATATCTCTGCAGATGGATTAGTCCTCAGAAGGACTGTTAGTTGAGATGGATATGTGTCTCTAATATACTCCGGTACACTAGAGATGAGCGTTGTTCTACTCGAACTGTTCGCCAATCTCAAATTCGAGCTGTTTTGGGCGGTGTTCGAGCCGTTCGGCGAACACGAACAATTTGATAAAAATTCGGCTGTTCGAGGTTATGTTCGATAACTGTTCGTGCACCAAAATCATAACTGGATTTTTTCTCAGTAATGATGAAAATTAATGTTAATACGCAGTTTGAGTGTACAGCGGGGTGGGGGGAGGGGCAGGGGATGGATCTCTGCAGGAACAATGAAGATCTCCATTTTTTTTTCTCTTTCCCGCATTTGCAGTGGGGAGGTGCAATCTGTCAGCCTATCAGCAGCGCACACACGGAGCGAAGTGCTTTTTTTCACACAAGCAAGGGCATGTGTCATTGGCAGTGTATGTCACATGTCCTTGCCCTATAAGACCAAGCCATTTTCCCCGTCGCCACCATTTTCTCACTGCTGCAGCTGCGTGTTAGACGGCACCGCTGTTGCTGTGTGCGCTATACCTTGTTAATTTCAAGCCAATTTTCGCACAAATATACAGATAGCTTGGGAGTAGGGAATAGTTGTGATTGCAGTCCTTTTAAGGACTAGGTTACAGCATTTCCTACGACTTTTATCAGGGAGGTCTGTGCTCTTAAATAGATAGGTTGTGGGAGTAAAGACTAATTGTAATTGGAGTCCTTTTCAGGACTAGGTTACATCAGTTCCTATCAGTTTTTGCCAGGCAGGTCTGTGCCAGTGCTGTGCAAGTTTTTTTCACAGCATTTGGCTGAATCTAGCAAAGCTAATCCTTTTTGGCCTATTGCAGAGTGTGTTAGTCAGTGGAGTAGCCTATCTGTGCTGCAAGATATACCACCTGTGTATAGAATACCAATTTTTTTACTGCACCTAGTGAAGTAAAATCTTTTGGGCAGAGCATCATTCTATTAGTCCATCTATACTGACCTCCATCAGGTTGCAAATTAAAACTAATTTTTATCTGCATCTACAGTACCTCTGAAAAAATATTTGGGCTTCTAGCTGTGTGTGGGACTTGTTGTATTAGTCCATCTATACTGACCTCCATCAGATTGCAAACTGAATATATTTTTTTCTGCATCTACCTCTGAAAAAATATTTGGGCTTCTAGCTGTGTGGGACTTGTTGTATTAGTCCATCTATACTGACCTCCATCAGGTTGCAAACTGAATATATTTTTTTCTGCATCTACCTCTGAAAAAATATTTGGGCTTCTAGCTGTGTGTGGGACTTGTTGTATTAGTCCATCTATACTGACCTCCATCAGGTTGGAAATTAAAAATAATTTGTATCTGCATCTACAGTACCTCTGAAAAAATATTTGGGCTTCTAGCTGTGTGTGGGACTTGTTGTATTAGTCCATCTATACTGACCTCCATCAGGTTGAAAATTAAAAATAATTTTTATCTGCATCTACAGTACCTCTGAAAAAATATTTGGGCTTCTAGCTGTGTGTGGGACTTGTTGTATTAGTCCATCTATACTGACCTCCATCAGGTTGCAAACTGAATATATTTTTTTCTGCATCTACCTCTGAAAAAATATTGGGCTTCTAGCTGTGTGTGGGTCTTGTTCTATTAATCCATCTATACTGACCTCCATCAGGTTGCAAACTGAATATAATTTTTTTCTGCATCTAGCTCTGAAAAAATATTGGGCTTCTAGCTGTGTGTGGGACTTGTTCTATTAATCCATCTATACAGACCTCCATCAGGTTGCAAACTGAATATATTTTTTTCTGCATCTACCTCTGAAAAAATATTGGGCTTCTAGCTGTGTGTGGGTCTTGTTCTATTAATCCATCTATACTGACCTCCATCAGGTTGCAAACTGAATATAATTTTTTTCTGCATCTAGCTCTGAAAAAATATTTGGCCTTCTAGCAGTGTGTCGGACTTTCTCTATTAGTCCATCTATACTGACCTCCATCAGGTTGCAAATTAAAAATAATTTTTATCTGCATCTACAGTACCTCTGAAAAAATATTTGGGCTTCTAGCTGTGTGTGGGACTTGTTGTATTAGTACATCTATACTGACCTCCATCAGGTTGCAAATTAAAAATAATTTTTATCTGCATCTACAGTACCTCTGAAAAAATATTTGGGTTTCTAGCTGTGTGTGGGACTTGTTGTATTAGTCCATCTATACTGACCTTCATCAGGTTGCAAATTAAAAATAATTTTTATCTGCATCTACAGTACCTCTGAAAAAATATTTGGGCTTCTAGCTGTGTGTGGGACTTGTTGTATTAGTCCATCTATACTGACCTCCATCAGGTTGCAAACTGAATATATGTTTTTCTGCATCTACCTCTGAAAAAATATTGGGCTTCTAGCTGTGTGTGGGTCTTGTTCTATTAATCCATCTATACTGACCTCCATCAGGTTGCAAACTGAATATAATTTTTTTCTGCATCTAGCTCTGAAAAAATATTTGGCCTTCTAGCAGTGTGTCGGACTTTCTCTATTAGTCCATCTGTACTGACCTCCATCAGGTTGCAAATTAAAAATAATTTTTATCTGCATCTACAGTACCTCTGAAAAAATATTTGGGCTTCTAGCTGTGTGTGGGACTTGTTGTATTAGTCCATCTATACTGACCTCCATCAGGTTGCAAACTGAATATATTTTTTTCTGCATCTACCTCTGAAAAAATATTGGGCTTCTAGCTGTGTGTGGGACTTGTTGTATTAGTCCATCTATACTGACCTCCATCAGGTTGCAAACTGAATATATTTTTTTCTGCATCTACCTCTGAAAAAATATTGGGCTTCTAGCTGTGTGTGGGTCTTGTTCTATTAATCCATCTATACAGACCTCCATCAGGTTGCAAACTGAATATAATTTTTTTCTACATCTACCTCTGAAAAAATATTTGGCATTGTAGCAGTGTGTCGGACTTTCTCTATTAGTCCATCTATACTGACCTCCATCAGGTTGCAAACTGAATATATTTTTTTCTGCATCTAACCCAGCCAATAGTTTTGGCCTAATACCACAGTTTGGCCACTCAGCTCTGCTCCGTTACCATCCATTGTTTTTTTGTGCAAACAACTCCAGAGTTGTGAATTAGTTAACCACCAAAATGAGTGGAAAAAGGCCTGCTGCTGGTGGAAAAGGGAATAGGCGTGTTGGGAAGGGGAAAAAAGGTTGTGTCCGTGGGGTAGGTGTTAAAGCAACAGTAACATCTGCAGAAGAAAGACCATCTTCCAGCCAAACTAAAATGTCTACTTCTTTTAGCGGACAATGTGATAAGATCCCTTTCTTACGGCCACGCCAATCGCTACAAATTCCAGATGAGGCACAAAAACAGCAGGTGCTTCAACGGATATCAAGTGCTCCTTTAAGTGGGCTCTCCTCCACATCAACTTCAAAATCACAAATACTCCAGTCCTCAAAGGTGTCACCCAAATCGCACTTGCTTCCTCACAGCTCCCAAATCTCCAGCTGCCCGTCTGAGTATGAGGTAGAACAGATGGTTGAGTCTGCAGAGCTGTTTACTCATACTAGGACGAGGAAATGATCTGCACTGATGCCCAGAATCTTTATGAGTCGGATCCAGGACCAGACGCAGAAGGTTCTGACCATAATGTAGACCCTCATTCCCAAACTGTAACTCCTGTTGGTGGAGACAATGAGGAAGACGATGATAAGACTCAAATACCTGATTGGAGCGACAACTTTAGTTTTTTGTCAGGGCAGGAACAGGTTGGCTCTGAGGACGACGGGTGTGATAACACACAGGGTGATGATGATGAGGTTGGAGATCCCACTTACTGTCAACCCACAGTCAGCCAAGAGATGAGGTCAGCAGAGGAGGTGGAGGAAGATGCTAGTGACGACGAGGTCAGGTTGCGCCTTCCTGGACAGAGACGTAGTACTGGAAGCACGTCAACAACTGCATCCTCAAACACAACTCTGCCTCTCACCACAAGTCGTGGTGGCTCTTCAGGTCGCATGGGTGCTCAGCCTTGCATAGCCTGGGCATTTTTTCAGATCGATAAAGATGACCCAACTCGTGTTTTCTGTAACATTTGTCAGCAAAAGCTAAGTAGAGGCCAAAAAATACATAGTTTGAGTACTTCATGCATGAACCGGCACATGGACATGAAGCATAAGTTGCAGTGGGAAGCTCAGTGTGCTACAATGCGGCCTAGCCGGCCGGGCCAACCACCGTCTGCCATATCTTGTGCATCCGCGGCCTCTTCATCCTCTGTGACTGGGGGGACAGCAGTCACACCTGTTTTGGGGCGCAGACCTGCCACCTCTTTACCCGCAACAGCCAGCGTGATTGGCAGGTCATCATTTTCTTTGGAGGTGGTAACAGCAGCTGGTGTTGAGCGCTGTCCGACATCGATAGCACCACCTTTGGATCAAGGAAACCTAACATGTCCGCCTGCATCTTCCTCACAGACCGGCAGTTTGCCGGGGACACCCTTATCAACCCCGTCTAAGCACAATAGCCAGCCCTCGGTCCCTCAGATGTGGACAAGTAAAAGACCATTTCCTCCTAGCCATGAGAAAGCTAAGAGGTTGAATTTCACCATCTGCAAGCTCTTGGCTACAGAAATGCTGCCTTTCCGCCTGGTGGACACAGAGGATTTTCGAGACCTTATGTCCGTCGCAGTGCCCCAGTACCAGATGCCCAGTCGGCACTACTTCTCAAAGAAAGGTGTGCCTGCGCTCCACCAGCATGTCGCACACAACATCACCGCTTCTTTGAGAAACTCTGTGTGTGACAGGGTGCATTTCACCACAGACTCTTGGACGAGTAGGCATGGACAGGGGCGTTACATGTCACTGACTGGGCACTGGGTAACTATGGTGACAGCAGGACAAGGGGCTGCTGTCCAAGTCTTGCCGTCCCCATGAGTTGTCCGTCAATCCTCTTTATGTCAAAGTTCCTCCACTGCTTCTGCCTCCTCAACCTCCTCTCGGTCTTCCACCTGCACCCAAAGCCTGTCTGGTCATGCCACAAGCTTTCTAACTGCGCAGAAGGGATCCTGCACACCTCCTTACTATGCTGGCAGTAGGGCTCAACGTCATCAGGCGGTTTTTACATTGAAATGTCTGGGAAATGTGAGTCACACAGCTGAGGAGTTGTGGTCAGCTCTGGAGAACCAATTTCATGAATGGTTGTCTCCACTGGACCTGAAACCAGGGAAGGCCGTGTGCGACAATGCTGCAAACCTGGGTGCGGCCCTTCGCCGGGGCAATGTCACACACGTGCCTTGTATGGCTCACGTGTTGAACCTGGTTGTCCAGCAATTTTTAGCCCACTATCCCAGACTAGATGGCCTTCTGCAGAGGGCACGGTCGCTGTGTGCTCACTTCCGCCGTTCGCATCCCGCAGCTCAGCGACTTACATCTCTACAGAAGTCGTTGGGCCTGCCACTTCACCGGCTAAATGCGATGTGCCTACCCGGTGGAATTCAACTCTGCACATGTTGCAGCGACTGTGGCAGCACCGACAAGCCCTGGTGCAATACGTTCTGACGTATAGCCTGGGCCAACGAGATTCAGAGGTGGGGCAAATCACGCTGGAGGAGTGGTCTCAGATCAGGGACCTATGCACCCTTCTGCACAGTTTTGAAATGGCGACGAAGATGTTTAGTGCTGACGATGCCATTATCAGCATGACTATTCCGGTGATTTACATGCTGGAGCACATGTTAAACAGAATTCGGAGTCAGGAGGTGGCACAAGAGGAGGTGGAGGAAGTAGAGGAGGAGGAGTTGTATGCGGAAGGGCTAACATCTGCAAGGTCCAGACGGTCGGCAGCACCAAGGCGGCAGGCATTTGAGGGTGGGGGAGATGGTTTTACCAGGGCGCATGGTAGCAGCCAAACTAGTGAAGAAGGTGCAGGAGCCCAGGAAGAAGTGGAGGACGAACTGATGGAAGACTCATCAGATGAGGGAGACCTTGATCACATTTCTGTTGTGCGAGGTTGGGGGGAGAGGACAGAGGAAGGAAGCATGATTGTTACCTCGCCACCAACACAACAGGGACTTGGTGCTCCTGGATGCGCAACACACATGAGTGCCTTCTTGCTGCACTACCTGCAACATGACCCTCGAATTGTGAGAATTAGAAATAATCCTGACTACTGGGTTGCCACACTGTTAGATCCCCGGTACAAAAGTAAATTTGCAGAAATTATTCCTGCCATAGAAAGGGATGCACGCATGCAGGAGTATCAGCAGAGACTGTTGCAGAATCTTACATGTGCTTTTCCACAAAATACCAGTGGTGCACGTAGTGAATCTCACAGTTCCAACTTGCCAACCGTGGGACCGTCAAGTGTTCAGCACTCAAACCGTAACAGAACCACAGTATCTGGTGGTAACATCAATTTTGCGGAATCATTTCACCACTTTTTTAGCCCATCCTTTGCAAGGCCACAGGAGACAAGAAGTCTGACACATAGTCAACGCCTAGAGACGATGGTACAGGAGTATCTCCAAGTAAACATTGAAGCCACGACTGTGTCACTGGACCCTTGCTCTTTTTGGGCTTCCAATCTGGATAAATGGCCGGAGCTAGCCACTTACGCCTTGGAGATCTTGTCATGCCCCGCAGCCAGCGTTCTGTCTGAATGTGTGTTCAGCGCTGCTGGTGGTGTGCTGACAGATAAGCGCACGCGGCTCTCCACTGATAATGTAGACAGACTCACGTTCATAAAGATGAACAAATCATGGATCCGAAACGACTTTTCTACCCCTGTGTCATCCTGGGGAGAGTAAAAGCTTGATGATTGGTTAAAATCACCCTACCAACCGTTTTAAGCTTTCAAATTACTAATCATGTTTATCTGTATCTTGACTGGAAAATAATTTGGGCTTTGTAGCAGTGTGCAGCACTGATCCTATTAGGCCATCTATAATAAGCTCCACCAGATTTAAAATTAAAAATAATTTTTAGCTGCATCTAGCCCGGAAAATAATTTTGGGGCTCCGAGATGCGCAAGACACATAAGTGCCTTCTTGCTGCACTACCTGCAGCATGACCCTCATATTGTCAGAATTCGAAGTAATCATGACTACTGGGTTGCCACACTCTTAGATCCCCCAAACTTTTCGATCAACCTTTTCATTTTAATAAAGACCAAAAAAATGGTCATTTTTGAAATTATAAGCATTAGCAGGTTGTTAGAAACTGAAATCAAACAGTTTTCAACTCAAAACTTTATTCTAGGTGATGTTACATTTTCACATAGGTCCCTTTGTTCGAAAGGAGCTTCTGAACTCTCTCGTCCATTGAATTTGTCAGGTTTTGGATGGTTTCTGCTTCAATTGTTTTGCATGAGGACAGAATACCCTCCCAGAGCTGTTGCTTAGATGTGAACTGCCTCCCGCCATCATAGACACTCCTTTTAATGATGCTCCAAAGGTTCTGAATGGGGTAGAGGTCAGGGGAGCATGGGGGTCACACCATAAGTTTGTCCCCTTTTATGCCCATATCAGCCAGAGATGCAGATGTTTTATGTGCAGCATGAGATGGTGCATTATCATGCAGAAAAATG
Source organism: Phyllobates terribilis (assembly GCF_046119375.1). Classification (NCBI taxonomy): domain Eukaryota; kingdom Metazoa; phylum Chordata; class Amphibia; order Anura; family Dendrobatidae; genus Phyllobates; species Phyllobates terribilis. Next base: position 137,721,460 of record NW_027362770.1, read on the forward strand.
ATCTTGCTGTGAAATACACGGTTCTTCTTCTTGAACCATGGCAGGAAGTGCTGTTTGAGAAAATCCACATACATTATGGAGTTCATCTTTAGCGCCTTCAGGGATCCTAAAGGGGCCGACAATCTCTCTCCCCATGATTCCAGCCCAAAACATTACTCCACCTCCTCCTTGTTGGCGCTGTAGCCGTGTTTGTGACGCGCCCCTGGGCCTGCTATGTCGCGCAGCGTCTCGCGCACGGGGGCTTACCCGGAACCGGATCAGATGAGGGTTGTAGTCTCCGAGTGGCGGGGACCCGGTCCGTGCCCAGGGAGTCAAACTCAGTGTGTGGCAGTCTTGATAGGTGTTATTTGAGTGTCGACTACGCCACCCGTTGATTTGCAGCTATGGAGCTGCCGCTGCAGGGCAGACCGCTGAGGCCGGTGTAGAATTGTGCAGCGTGATAGTATAACCCCCAACAGGAGGGGTATGGCCTCAGGGCAGCCGACGTGGAAGATGGGGGTAGCAGGAACCACTCAGAGACGGTGCGGTGTAATTCAGGGTCTTTACTGGTAACAACGATAGACCCTCCCGGAGTACTTGCTAGCGAACGGGGCCTGGTCAGTCCTTGAGCAGATGGGATCTCCCCTGGCCAGGCGGAGTTGTAGGCCTCCCAAACTGACTGTACTCTTCTGGCTACCTTGCTAGAAGCGGATATAAGTAGCCCACGTCCCTGAGTGTGCCGTGGGGTGCTCACCCGTATGGTAGGTGACTCAGGGCCTTCTAATGGCTTCCGCTCCACGATGGCGGTGCTGGTCCCACGCGTGTGACCTTGCCTTCGGGTTTCTGGGCCTGAGGACCTGAAATCCCCTGCCGGTCGGCTTCTGCTGCTGGGTAAGAGTTAGTCCCCACAGCCTCGGACGCCGGGTCCGGTAAGAAAGCTTCTCAGTCAGGGCGAGCTCTGCAGCTGCCAGCCCCTGACTCGTAGTAGTATTGCTCCCACTGAGCTTCTGCTGTTTCTTCCTATGACTGTTTCTTGTCTCTACTCTCCTTGACTCCTAACCCTGCCTCAGCCCCGGGTTTATATAGGGAAAGTTCTTCCCCTCCCAAGACTGGGCAGGAGGTGTGGCATGCACAGGATCCCTGACCAAAGGACCTCCCACCTGCTCTCAGACATAACATTACATTACTGTGGAAACCAGACCCCTGGGGTGCCACATTTGCGTGGGGTGTCCATCAACCAGCCATTTTCCACTCCATCCATCTGGACCATCGAGCGCTGCACGGCACTCATCCGTGAACAAAACAGTTTTGAAATCAGTCTTCATGTAATGTTTGGCCCACTGGAGCCGTTTCTGCTTGTGTGAAGTGGATAGAGGAGGTCGACAGGATGGCGTATGCACAGCTGCAAACCTCTGAAGGACCCTGCATCTTGTTGTTCGGGGGACGTTGGAGGCACAAGCAGCTTCAAAAACTTGTCTGCTGCTATGACAAGGCTTTTTTGCCGCTGCTCTTTCAACCTGACGTAATTGCCTGTAGGAAAGAGTCCTCAATTTGCCCTTATCAGCACGCACACGTGTGTACTGTGAATCAGCTACATACTTCTTGATTGCCAAGACACTTCATCCTGATCATCGCACAATGTTGATTGTAGTCATGCCTTGACCTAAACACTCCACAATTTGTTGCTTCTCAGCAGCCGACACATCCTTTTTCTTTCCCATTTTGGCAGAAAATGTAGGCTGCTGAATAATGTGAGAGAGCCTTCTTAAGTAGTCTTGCCTTTCATTGGACACACCTGACAAACTAATTAGCACTGGTGTCTGCAATTGCTTACAGTGATATAAAGAGCCCTGACACACATCACCATCAATGAGTTTAACTGACAAACAAACAAATTCTTCCCTTATCACTCCTAAACACTTTTTGCATAATAATTTGGAACACAGTGTACATGTGCTTTTCCACAAAACACCAGTGGTTCACGTATTGAATCTTACAGTTCTAACTTGCCAACCGTGGTCTGTATGGAGTTGTTCAATAAAGGGCCCAAAATTAAGATAACATAGATGGGAGAGGTCTCTATGAATAGGAATTCCTAAGTATTTGATACCCTGTGAGGGCCAGGCAAAAGGAAAGTTGGACTGGATGGAATCCTATATGGATTTGGGGAGGGAGACATCGAGGGCCTCAGACTTCGCTGCATTGATTTTAAAATTTGACCATGTAACAAAGTGATCTATTTCAGCCATAACAGCATGGATGGATATATGTGATTGAGTGATATATACTAGGACATCATCAGCAAATAGAGAGCACTTGTACTCGGTGCCTCCCACCTCAATCCACCTAATATTGGGGTTATGGCGAATTGATGAGAGCAGGTGCTCCGTCACTAGGATGTATAAGAGAGGGGACAGAGAACATCCCTGCCTTGTCCCATTGGTGATTGTGAAAGGTGATGAAAATGTTCTGACGCGGAGCCGGACCCTTTTTGGTGGATGCTGGTGGTTGTGGTCTCCGTGGCGGCAACCCGGTTCCGTGGCTCAGGGCGGTCAAACCAGTGGCGGAATTATTTATGTGGTTTTGATGTTTAAATGTCCGACTACGCCACCCGTGGATTGCGGTCAGAGTGAACCGCCGCTCCAGGGCAGACCGCTGAGGCTGGTGTTGTGGGTGCAGCAGAGCGTAGCATAACTCCCCATGGGAGGAGTATAGCCTCAGGGCAGTGTATGCGGAGGATGGGGGTGATGGTGCAGGGCAGCAGCAGTAATGACACGGAGTCAGTGATGCAGTCCAGGGCCTTTACTCACAGTTCTTATTATCCAGACCACGTCTGCAGGTAACGGCTGCCCACGTCGTACTGTGCTCACCAGGTGAGGGGCTCAGACAACTCCCAGATAACTTTGGAGCGCTTCACAGGACCCCCTTTGTGTGTCCTTTGTCTGGCCTTTCTTACCAACCCTTCTGTCCGGCTGCCTCGGGCCTCCTCTTGGTAAACTTGGCGCCAGTTTCCCTGACCCTATGTGGTGCCTTCCTAGCGGGTGTAGCGAGGGGCTGCGCCACATAAAATGTCACAGCCTCCTGTTTCTAGCTGAGGGTCGTTTCCTGCCTCCACTAGTTTCGGGGACCGGTCTCCCCCTTTGGCCTGACCCCTCCACGCAGGTGGATTCTGGCGTGCGGTGGCGACTCGCCCGTCCGCACACCTGAGATCCCTTCGTTCCTCGTTCCTGGAGCCTTCTCCGCTCCTCTTCCTTCCTTCTCCCTCTTCCAGGCCTGGGCCTCTGTTACTAGGCCCGCCTCCGGAGCAGAGCTCATGCAGAGCCCCTGCTCCCTGCCACTTCTGCTCAGACTTCTCTGCACTGAACTAAGATGGTGCCCACCTTTTATACTCCCTTCTCAATGCACCCAGGAACTGCTTCCTCCCTGCTCCTGCACTACAGGGTTCCCCTTCCTCAGTGTTCCCTCCCCCCACTCCAGCCAGGGACAGGGACTGTCGTGCCCATCTCAGGGGCATATTGGTCGTCCTGCCCCACGGCAATGTGGTGTAATGCATGCAGGTGTCGGGTCCTGATCCACACTACATCCTTACCTGAGAGTGAGATATCACACCTCTGGGTGAGGTGCAATACGTCTGTAGCAACCGAGCCCTCAGGGTGCTACAGTTCCATTTATCTTCAGCCTAGGTGACGTATTGCGATACAGGGCCGTGATTTTGGCTATAAAAGGGTCCCCTAGACCCCTACCCCAAGCTTTTTAAGAGAATCATATATGGCGTGCCAGGAGACTCTATGGAATGCTTTCTCAGCATCCAACGAGAGTATCTAATTAGAAATTTTTAACTGCATCTAGCCCAGGAAATACTTTGTGCCTAGTAGCAGGGTCTGCTAGTCAGCGGATTATCCCGGCTGTTAAGCAAGCTACACCACCTGTAGTTTGGACACTTCATTTTTTCAAAGGAAATGCTTCGGGACCACGGGATACTCAGTGAAGAGCATCAGGAGGCACCCCAAGGCATAGGGGCTGGGACTGGCAGTAGGATGCCTTGCGGTGGACAGCCGAGCTCGATCCTTATAAAAGCTTTTTAACTGCAGCAGCTTTAGTGGACGCTACTGGAGCTGGAATTACGCGGCTGCTGGCATGAGACTTGCCCTCCAATAGATCCTTGTAAATGGATTTAAAGTGTATTCATTCAAATTAGAGAGACAATTTAAATTAAAAAGCTTAGAGCTGCCTCCACCACAGGGGGGCTCGCTCGACCCACCAGCGGACAGGCACCAGTATTGGGAGAGGGGGGCTGGCCGTCAGGGTCCACCGCGGCTCTGGCACAAACCCGGCGACACGGAGGTGGCACGGGCAGGAACGGACTGGCCGTGTCGGCTTCTCACTTTTTGGATTTTAGAAGGGCATGACATGCCTATATCTGTGTCTCCCCCTCCTTTTACTCCTCCACCTCTTTTCTTTTCGCATGACTATATGTACTTGTCACTTTTCCATGTGTTAGTTATGTCTTCTGAGCAGTTTGTCAGCTTCTGGACACCTTTGAAGGTGTTTTCTATGTGTTTCTATGTGTTTTTGTTTGCCTGCCATTGGTTTTAACTGTGTTCGAAGGTGTTCGACGAACAGTTCGACGAACAGTTCGGCGAACACACGGGTGTTCGACGAACCGAACCGAACTCGAACACTACGGGGGTGGCTCAACACTACGGTACACCTACACTAACTAGAAAGAAGCAAATTTCTCCCGATCTCAGCAGCAGCAGATCTCCCTACACTGTTTGATTCCAGAGAGACTATGACGAGCATGGCGGCGCCAGGTCTGATATAGACCTGATGACGCTGTGCTGCCAGTCAATCACTGTAATGCCACAACCAACATGGCTACGGCATTACAGTTGTGGCAGGCAATCCCAGCATGTTCATTGGCTCTGTAAAGAGCACCCAACATGCAGGGAGGAGCCCCAAGCTCCCGCCGAGCAACCCGGAAATATTCGGCGAGCGCCGAACATCTTGAACAGTGAGATGCTCGGGCGAGCACCGAGCAGTAGCGAGCATGCTCGCTCGTCACTAGTTAGGAACATCCTGAATATGGTCAACTTGTCATGATGAGATGACATTTATGGTTTTTTTTTTAATCATAATTATGTTAACTCAGTACCTTATGTTATTTTCATGCACTATTGGTATTTATTTATTCATTTTCTTTTTATCTGACGCTTTCTCCATTTAGTGGCCAGTGTGAACAGGCGCCTACACATTGCATGCATACCACCTTATTTTCCAGTTCGTCTCTTTCGGTTTTAATTTATACAGGTGTAAGGGGGAAGACCGGGGTGTAAGTACTTTCAGAGCAAGGGATCCGGAACAGCAGGAGCCGTACCTCTTGTTGTAGGGGGAAGACAGACTGCAAGTGACGCGCCCCATGGGCCTAGTGTGGACGTGTGTGGGTTACCCGGAGTCGAGTCTCTGGGGGTTGTAGTATCCATGGCGGTGACCCGGTCCCGTGGCTCAGGGTGGTCAGGCCAATGGCGGTATTTTGTGGGGGGTTTTAGGTTAATTGTCCGACTACGCCACCCGTGGATTGCGGTCAGGGTGTACCGCCACTGCGAGGCAGTCCGCTGAGGCTGATGTAGTGTGCGCAGCAAAAGATGGGATAACTCCCCACGGGAGGAGTATAGCCTCAGGGCAGGGAATGTGGATAATGGGAGTGATGGTGCGCGGGCGTCCCAGCACTAGTAGTGCTGGTGCAGCGATGAAGCAGGAACGACTCAGAGTCTTTGCAGTGCAGTTCAGGGTCTTTACTGGTGATATTAAGGCAGACCCTCCCGGGAGTACTGGCTAGCATAAGGGGCCTGGTCAGTCTGCGATCAAACAGGAGTTCCCCTGGCCAAGTGGAGTTGTAGGCCTCCCCGTCTATCTGCACTCTTTCTGGCTACCTTGCTGTAAGCGGGTAGAAGTAGCCCACGTCCCTGAGTATACCGTGTGGTGCTCACCCGTATGGCTGGTGACTTGGGGCCTTCTGTTAGCCTCCGCTCCTTGATGGCGGTGCTGGTCCCTTCCTTGTGACTGAGCCTCCAGGCTTCTATGGCCAGAGGACCTGGAATCCCCTGCCGGCTGGTTTCTGCTGCTGGGTGGATATCAGTCCCCTCAGCCTCGGACTCTGGTGTCCGGTTATCAGATTCTTCTGCCAGGGCGAGCTATATCTCTGCTTAGCTTCCAGCCCCTGGTCTTCAGCTACTGCTCCTACAGAGCTCCTGCTGTAACTCTCCATGTCTGGAACTGTCTCCAGGCTCTGACTCAACTCACTAATCCCGCCCCAGACCCAGTTTATAAGGGCAGATTCCTCCCCTCCCAGGTCTGGGCAGGAAGTGTTGCATGCTTAAGGGCTCCAGACCAGAGAAACCTCCCACTTGCTCTCAGACGTAATATTTCTATTACTGTGGCAACCAGACCCCTGGGGTGCCACATTCCCCCCTAGAGAATTTTAGTACTCCGGGACTAAACATATTTTTAAGAAAACACAAATACAGGGTATAAACAATAATACAATAACATATATACAAGAAGCTTTAGTGTTTAGAGGTCACGGCGTGTCCGTAACCGGGTGTCCATATCACCCAACAAGGTGAAGTCTTGGCACAGAGTAGGGGACCTGTCCAAAGCAAACCCCAAGCGTTGGCCCTGGGCGTGGCTGCAAGGCTGAGGCTAGCTACTTTGGGCCACAAGGAGGCCACGCCAGACAGGTTTTCTCTTCCGCGGCCATCTTCGCAAGAGCCACCAAGGTGCAACTATCTACATGTAGTTCCGGTTATTCAGCGTCCATAACCTGTCAGTACAAATAAACCTGAAGGGTAACTAGAGAAACATAATTAGTAACCAGGTAACAAAAACATAAACTATTTTCAACATTTGCAAGTTACAGATGACATTTTAGATTCTCCAGCGAGCGGCATCTGTCCTCTAGTGCTCCTGATGGACCTACGTAACCCACTATCTGGTTCTGCACTACAGGGTGTAGGAGGTGTTACGGGTAGGTCTGGCAGCTTTCTGCGTATACTTTGGCTCACTAGGGGCACGGCAGGCTCACTACTAGCAGAGTGTTGATTCTCCTGGGCTTCTGATATGGATTCTTCTGCCTCCCGGGCCGGCTGCTCTTCTGACACTACCTGTTCTTCTGTAGGCTCTTGAGGGGCTGGCTGGAGAAAGGTGAGGACGGGTACCACGACTGCGTTGTTGATCTGAGTCCAGGACCGGGGAAATTCTCCGAGTACGGTACTGATCATTTCTTCCCTCTCCTCTGCGGGTTGAGGGTTTTCTCGATCTTCTTCAGGGCTTTGCAGCTGCTCGGGACACTTCTTCAGGTGGTCTCTGGAGACAATGGCTGTGGTCTCTCCTCCGTCCTTACTGATGATACATACTTTTGGGTTCTCATGACTTGAGGGCAGTACGGTGTACGGGTCCTTCTCCCACTGGTCGTCCAACTTGTGGAGCCGCCTCTTTCTCTTCAAGAACTGCTCTCCAGGTACCAGGGGAACAGCGGGAGCATACTGGTTATAAGCCTTCTCTTGCCTTTCTCTTGCTTGAGACAGACGCCGCTCGACGCTCTCCTGTACTTTCCGATACTGCTACTGCCGTTCTGTATCCCAATCTGCCTCTGGCGAGGTGTCCTCAGGTGTCAGGACTCCCATATCCAGGTCAATAGGCAGCTTACCAGGTCTTGCTCTCATTAGGTAAGCCGGGGTACAGTTGGTGGAGCCTACGGGGATGTGATTGTACAAGTCCACCAAATCAGGCAGTTTTTCAGGCCACAGACTGCGTTCCTCCAGGGGCAACGTTTTGAGCAAGTCCATCACCACCTGGTTCATTTTCTCACATAGTCCGTTAGTCTGAGGGTGATAGGGCATTGTTCTTATCTTCCTGCAGCCATACAGATTGCAGAACTCTTGGAAGACCTCCGCTTCGAAGGCTGGTCCTTGGTCCGTCAGCACTTGCTCCGGATACCCGTGTGGATGGCAGAAGTGCAGCTGGAAGGCCCTGGTTGCTGTTTGGGCCATTAAGTCCTTGACAGGGACCACCACTAGGAACCGGGAGTAGTGATCTACGATGGTGAGGGCGTAGACATACCCAGATTTGCTTGGAGCCAGTTTCACATGGTCCAGGGCTACCAGTTCCAGTGGCTGCCTGATGATGATGGGCTGCAGGGGGCTCTTCTGGCTGGCACGGTCATTTCTTCTTAGGTTGCACGGGCCACAGTCTCTGCACCACCTCTCCATGGCTCCTCTCATGCCTACCCAGTAGAACCGTTCACGCAACAAGAACTCCAGCTTTTTCCATCCGAAGTGTCCTGCTCCGTCGTGGTACGCCTCCAGAACTATAGCCGCGTCTCGTCTTGGGACCACTACCTGCCAGGTCAGCTCATGTGTTCTAGAGTTGACCATTCTCCGGCATAGCTTCTCCTTGTAAAGAAACAGCCTGCTTTTCTCCTTCCACAGTTGCTTGGTCTCCTCCGGAGCGTCTGGGTCAAGATGGGCATCAGCCTGTGTCAGCATTTCCTTCACCAGATGGACTGCGGGACCACTGTCCTGTGTCTCTGCCCAGCTGTAGTGGGTTAAGGGATTGAACGTAGCAGAGCGCCTGTCCCTCACACGGTGGGAATACAGGGTAATCCCATGGCGGTGGAACGCGGGGAGTTCGATTTCTTCCAGTTCTTCTGGATCTTCTCCTACGTCCGGTAGGTTTGGCATTCTCGACAGGGCATCCGCGTTGGCATTTGAGCGTCCCGCCCGGTATTTGATGGTGAATTCATAGTTGGACAGTCGGGCCATCCATCTCTGCTCCAGGGCACCAAGTTTTGCAGTGTCCAGGTGTGTCAACGGGTTGTTATCCGTGTACACGGTGAACTTGGAAGAGGCAAGGTAATGCTTGAAACGTTCGGTCACTGCCCACACCACTGCCAGGAACTCTAGCTTGAATGAACTATAATTCTCAGGGTTTCTTTCTGTGGGCCGTAGTTTTCGGCTGGCGTAAGCAATTACCCGCTCTCTCCCCTGCTGGATCTGGGACAGTACGGCTCCTAGCCTGATGTTGCTCGTGTCCGTGTGTAGGATAAAGTACTGGCTGTAGTCAGGGTACGCCAGGATTTCATCCCCCGTGAGGGCCATCTTCAGCTGGCAGAAGGACTCCTCTTCCAGCTTTTCCCATCTGAAGGGTGGCTACTGGTTTTTGGCCTCCCTGGATTGGCCTATCAGGAGGTCCTGCATAGGGGCTGCCATTTTGGTGAAACCGGGAATGAATCTTCGGTAATAGCCTACCAACCCGAGGAACTGCTGCACCTCCTTTATGCTGGAGGGTCTTGACCAGTCCTTAATCACGGTGATCTTATCGGGGTCGGGAGCCACTCCGTCAGCACTCACCACGTGTCCCAGGTACTGCACCTTTGGTTTCAGGAGGTGACACTTGGAGGGTTTCACCTTTAGGCCGTAGCTTGCCAGGGCGTCAAACACTTCTGCCAGGTGTTTCAGATGGTCCTCGTAGGTTCTGGAATAAACGATGACATCGTCCACGTATAACAGGACCGTCTCGAAATTCCGGTGTCCCAGACAGCATTCCATCAACCGATGGAAGGTTCCTGGTGCGTTGCAGAGCCCGAACGGCATACAGTTGAATTCGCTGAGACCCATCGGGGTGGTGAATGCGGTCTTCTCCTTGTCTGCCTCTGCTACAGGAACCTGCCAGTACCAGCTAGTAAGATCCAAAGTGGAGAAGAAGTTAGCAGATTTTAATGCAGCTAAAGATTCTTCTATTCTAGGTACGCATCTTTGTGTGTGATACGGTTGACCTTTCTGTAGTCTACACACATTCTCATTGTGTTGTTCTTCTTTTTCACTAGAACTAGTGGAGCTGCCCAGGGGATACAGCTGTCCCTGATTACCCCAGCCTCCTTCATGTCCCGCAACATCCCCTTTGCATGCTGATAGTGTGCAGGGGGTACAGGTCGGTATCTTTCCTTTATGGGTGGATGGTCTCCTGTTGGGATGTGATGTTCTACCCCCTTTACTCGCCTGAAGTCTAGCGGGTGTTTACTAAAGACTCTTTCGTACTCCTGAACCACCCGGTAGACTCCCTGTTTTTGGTGTGAGGGAGTGGAGTCAGTACCCAAATGCAGTTGCTGACACCAGTCCTCCATTTGTTTCTTAGAGCTGTTACCTTCCTCTGGTTGAGATGGAGGCAAGGGTTCCACGGCCCTTACAGAATTTTTGTTTATGGTGAATAATTTGGCTAGCGTGGCATACCGGGGCAGGTATACTTCTCTCTCCCCGATATTTATGATGCGGACGGGCACCCTCCCATGGCGTACATCGACCACCCCCCGTGCTGTCAAAATGGTGAGCCTACTGTCTGAGTAGACGGGTTCTACCATTGCTTGGTAGTCTCTACCTCTTAGACCAATAGCTGCCCGGCACCAGATCATCATCTCACTTTTCGGGAGCATGGCAATAGGGAACGGGTCACACATTCTCACGCTACCTATCTCACCATCAGATAGTTCCACTTGTTGCCGCTTCATCAGTGCCCGGATCTCTTTTTGGAGCACATGCTGCTGGCTGGAACTGGCGTTCTTGGCAACCTGCTGTAAAATGAGAATCACCTCTGCAAGACCATTTTCAATCACGTTAGTTCCCAAGGTTATTCTAGGGTGACTCTCATGATGGTCAATGTCCACAATAATCAGTCCTTGTGTCGCCAGTTCGACCTTACCGACCTTAATGGTCACCTCTTTGAACCCCACCTGTGGCACGGGCTGACCATTGCTGGCGATGATACTCAGGTCGTCATCTGGGTAGCGGATTATGTCCGAGTCATTCCAGTACCGCTTAAAGAGCACGTACGGGATGGTAGTCACTTGTGACCCAGTGTCCAGTAGGGCACTCATAGCAATGCCATCCAGTACCACAGGCAAGACCGGACGTCCCCCTACGTATTTATCACGCCAGTTCGATGGGCCTGATGATCTTATGCCTGGGGGTTGGCGCTCTACCCCAGGTTGTGCCCGTTTAAATGACAGTACCTTGCCATGTGTCCGGGTTGATTGCAGCGGCGGCAGATGGGTTGTCCGTCCTCGTTGTATCTGTCGCTAGGTCTTCCTCTGGACGTTGGGATCCTCCTCTGTTGGCGCCACGGGACGTCCTCCGGTCCGGATGCCAGCTAGATCTTCCTTGGAGGGGAAACCTGTAAAGACTGCACAGTTCTGGTTAGCGCGGCTATGCTTTTGGTTAACTCTTGGACCTGATGGTGCAGGTCTGTAGCCGGGTTGTTATCCAAAGCCTGCGCACCAGCTCCTACAGACTCTGTAGACAAGGGCGCCGCCTCCTGGTGATAGGTAATAGCATTACGCCGGTGGATTACAGTGTTACCCGGTGCCGGTTCTCGGAGCACCCGGATGGCCCTGTCTTTGAACTTTGCATAGTCTAAACCAGGGTTCTGCAAGGCCATTGCACGTAACTGGGTTCGGTGGGCGTTGGACAGCAGACCCTCAATGAATTGCTCAGTTAACAGTTCATCTGCATTCCGCACACTGTCAGGGTCTGCCTGTTTAATGGCTCCCAGGGCCTCTTGCAAATTCAAAGCATAGTCTCTTATACTGTCTTGGGCCCGCTGCTTGCACCCATAGAATTTCATTTTGATCTCTGCTGAGGTACGGGTATCAAAAGTGTCCCTCAGACGGGTTAAGATTTCTTTTACAGTCTCCTTGTCCCGGACTGACCAGGACTTTACTTCACGTTGGGCTGCCCCGGTTAGCTGGCCTACTAATATGCTCACTTTTTGTCCCTCTGTCAGGGGGTACACCTTAAACAGGCTGTGCAGTCTCTCTTTAAAGTCCCTTAGGGTATGCGACTCCCCTGAGTACTGGGGCAGCCAGGCCGCTCCGGGGATATAGGGCATTGTAAATGGCATTACTGCGGCAGCGGCCGCGCTGGTGGTAGAGGGTCCCTCCGTATCCGTCATCTTCCTCCCCCCTAGTTAAGTGTGGCCTACCTTCTGTTGCTTCTTCTCCATAGGCCGCGGCTCCGCAGACGATCGTCAGGGTGGAGGACCTTGCGTCGCGCTCTGGTGACGTCAGCGTCGCTCTCTCTCCCTTCCAGGACCTTGCACATCGTCAGTGCGTGGGGCGGAGCTTCGGGTCTCGCGCGCTTTCGGCGTCCACGCCCCTCTTCTTCCCGCGCGGCGTCCAGAAGATGGCGCCTGATGGCGGGAAAACGACTGCGGATGGCGGGAAAACAGCTGCGGATGGCGGGAACCGACTGAAGATGGCGGGAAACGGCTTCGGATGGCGGGAACCGACTGAAGATGGCGGGAGACGGCTCCGGATGGCGGAGACCTTCACCACGGCAGGTATGACAGTCTTTTGAAGGCGCGCAGAACCCGGTGGTTGCGGGCACGAAATCCTGCCGACTACGCCAAAGCTGACGCGCCCCATGGGCCTAGTGTGGACGTGTGTGGGTTACCCGGAGCCGGGTCTCTGGGGGCTGTAGTATCCGTGGCGGTGACCCGGTCCCATGGCTCAGGGTGGTCAGGCCAATGGCGGTATTTTGTGGGGGGTTTTAGGTTAATTGTCCGACTACGCCACCCGTGGATTGCGGTCAGGGTGTACCGCCGCTGCGAGGCAGTCCGCTGAGGCTGGTGTAGTGTGCGCAGCCAAAGAAGGGATAACTCCCCACGGGAGGAGTATAGCCTCAGGGCAGGGAATGTGGATGATGGGAGTGATGGTGCGGCGATGAAGCAGGAACGACTCAGAGTCTTTGCAGTGCAGTTCAGGGTCTTTACTGGTGATATTAAGGCAGACCCTCCCGGGAGTACTGGCTACCATAAGGGGCCTGGTCAGTCTGCGAGCAAACGGGAGTTCTCCTGGCCAAGTGGAGTTGTAGGCCTTCCCTTCTATCTGCACTCTTTCTGGCTACCTTGCTGTAAGCGGGTAGAAGTAGCCCACGTCCCTGACTATACCGTGTGGTGCTCACCCGTATGGCTGGTGACTTGGGGCCTTCTGTTAGCCTCCGCTCCTGGATGGAGGTGCTGGTCCCTTCCTTGTGACTGAGCCTCCGGGATTCTATGGCCAGAGGACCTGGAATCCCCTGCCGGCTGGTTTCTGCTGCTGGGTGGATATCAGTCCCCACAGCCTCGGACTCCGGTGTCCGGTTATCAGATTCTTCTGCCAGGGCGAGCTATATCTCTGCTTAGCTTCCAGCCGCTGGTCTTCAGCTACTGCTCCTACAGAGCTCCTGCTGTAACTCTCCCTGTGTCTGGAACTGTATTCAGGCTCTGACTCAACTCACTAATCCCGCCCCAGACCCAGTTTATAAGGGCAGATTCCTCCCCTCCCAAGTCTGGGCAGGAAGTGTTGCATGCTTAAGGGTTCCTGACCAGAGAAACCTCCCACTTGCTCTCAGGCGTAATATTTCTATTACTGTGGCAACCAGACCCCTGGGGTGCCACACAAGCAGAGGAGTCATGTGACAGGGAAGCAGGGGGTGTGTCCAGAGAGAGAGCTGGGAGGTCAGGTGACAGAGGGACTCCTGGTGTGATTAGAGGGAGGAAGAGACGAGTACGTTTTGCGTGGGAAAGCGGAGCTGGATCCGGCTCAGCAGAGCTGAGTGAGAGGGTCCAGGCTCCTGGCTCCAGGACTGGGAGCAAGAGCCAAGTGCAGTGGACCGGAGGAGTCAGGCCGACTAGAGAAGAGACCCAGGGTCGGTGGAGCCGGGCACGTGAGGTGCCGTGTTATGGACTAGGGGCTCAGCGGGTAAAACCGGAGACCGCCCGCTGCCGCCAGAAGATAGAGCATTGTTTGGGCGGGGACACCTGAAAAATCAACACCGGCATCAGCGTGCATCTGCCTTGTGAGGAGCGAGAGTCAGCTAAGTGAAAAAAAACTGTTGATTATAACCGGTTTGACTCTGCTACATCCAGTTAAACTGTGAACTGTCAGTGATAGACTTTTACCTGCCTTTCCCTTGTTTTTCCCCTGATACTCCCTGCATGGAGATTTACCTTGTTATTATAAACTGTTTATTAACCCCGTATTGGCTGCTCTGTGTTTCTGTGTCGCTGCATCTAAAGTGCCCGTGTTACATTTGGCGTAGTCAGCAGGATGCAGTCGTTGGACACAGACACTGCAGAGCAGTCCATCCTGGGAGCCCCTAAATCTAGCTTGCCGCTGGGGGCCATGCTCAGCAATCTCCCAAAGTTCACCGGAGACAATATGATGCTGTGGGACTGGATTGAGAGAGTTAGGAGTATGTTACGTATGCATCTGATGACCCCAGCTATGCTAGCCGAAATAGCCTTACTGGCCCTGGACGGCGAGGCCCGAAAATCCGTGATGTAGCCCCCTCCCCATGACCGGGATACTGTAGAAAAAGTGATGCGGATACTGGAGGAAATGCATGGGGATCCCACCAATGAAGGAGAGCTGAGGATACCACTGTTTCACCAAGTGCAGCAGGAGGGGGAGACTGTGACGCAGTATGTTAATGCCTTACAGAGGGTGCATGCATATATATCACTAGAAAAGACGACATGGGGAATTTGGGAATGGCCCCCCCTGACATGATCTTAAGGGACCAGTTTGTGGCAGGCCTCAGGGATGTGCAGCTAAAGCAGGCCTTGCGGGAGCGCCTGCGCGCCAACCCACGTATGACTTTTCTAGAAGTGGGGGCAGAGGCACGTGTGAGAGAGCAGGAGATGGGGGTGACGGCCCTGGCAGGAATGGTCCGGAGTAATGAGGTACCCACACCGCCTGCAGCTGAACCGGAATGGGCTCGAGAGATGCGAAAGGAGATACAGGAGATGCGAGATGAATGGTCCAGTCTCAAGAAGACCCCTGCCCCGACACCAGAGATACCCAGATCGATTGCCCCAGTTATGGAAACAATTGAATTCAGGACCCCCCCTGCAGGAGAGTTCCGTAGAGAAGTGAGGCAGCCCTACGCAGACAGAGACATGACCTGCTGGAAGTGTGGAGGCGCAGGACATTACGCCAGGGGCTGTGCTAGCGGAGGGCGGTCCCTGTCGCGGCAGCCGTTAAACTAGCTGGCCCCGTGTTTGGGGGACACAGCCTGGAGCCTGAGGAAGGGGAAAGAAAAAGAGGAAGTCCCAAGGACCTAGTTTCCAGCAGCCCGACTGTCTGGGCCGAAATAAGCGGTCGGGCTGTTCACTGCCTGATTGACACGGGATCCCAAGTGACAGAAGCCTACTTCCAACAGCGATTTCCCGAGATAGCGCGGCCTGAATGGGGACCAGTAATTAGACTCACGGCAGCTAATCAATTACCCATCCCGGTCACAGGGGTGGTGTGGATGAAGATCCGAGTGTGTGGAAAAGATGAGGGAAAAAAGGAGTCGTCCTGGTCGCAGGGGGAACCGGAAGTGGACCCCCGGTGACCCTCGGAATGAATGTGCTGAAAGAGATAGGGCAAATCCTGCTTAGTGAACCGAAGGAGATTCCTCTAGACCAGTGGGACCCGCAAACTCCCCAAAGGAGGATCTTTCAACAACTAATCCAAGCTGCCCAGGCTCAGGAGACGTTGAGTGAAGGGAAGATCCTGGGGAAATTAATAGTGCCAGCAGCTGCGGCGCTCACCTTACCGCCCGGGCAAACTGTCCTCACGTTACCTGCACGGGCCTGCACACCTCTTGAGGGGGTCGAAGTTCAGATAGAACCAACATCGATGGACAAAGTACCCCCCGGACTCTTGGTGGCTCGAACACTGGCCACCGTCCAGGGTGGCAATGTTATAGTGCGGTATGTTAATCTGGGGGCGAAGATGATCTCACACTCCGTCCCAGGGTGGAAATAGCCCAGATTCTGGGTATGCCAGAGAAGTTGGTGCCATCTGATGTGGTACAGCTGTCCACTGTACGAGGAGACCCCTGGACTCTGGCGGTCACCGTGCCGCCAGAATCCCATCAGGCTAGTGCGAAGGGGGGACGAAGAATCCTAGAACGAATGCGGGCTGAATTGACGGGACTTACACCTCGACAGGTGCAGCAGGTAGAGGAGGTGCTGGAGCGGTACCAGGAAGTCTTTGCTCGCAATGAGGATGATTTTGGTTGCACCAAAGCCATTACCCATGAGATTCCCACGGGGAGCGCTGCCCCAGTGCAGGAGAGATACCGGCAGATACCTCCCCAGATGTATAAAGAGGTTAAGGAGATGCTAGCCCATATGTTACAGAATGGTGTGATACGGGAGAGTCAGAGTCCGTGGGCGGCCCCGATTGTCCTGGTCCGAAAGAAAGATGGGACCCTGCGGTTCTGTGTGGACTATAGACGGCTGAATGCCTGTACAGTACGGGACTCTTACCCACTACTCCAAATCGAACAGTCCCTGTCGGCCTTAGGGAAGGCAAGATACTTCTCCTCTTTGGATCTGGCCAGTGGGTACTGGCAGGTGCCCGTGGCCGAACATGACCATGTAAAGACAGCGTTTATATTACCCATGGGACTGTTCGAGTTCAATCGGATGCCCTTCGGCCTGACTAACGCCCCCAGGACGCTCCAGCGTCTGATGGAGAGGTGCCTGGGCGATTTGAACTTTGAGGCGACACTGATTTACCTTGACGACACAATTGTCTATGCCGCCACCTTCGAGGAGCACCTCCAGCGACTGGAGCAAGTACTGAGTCGCCTACAGAGTCATGGCCTAAAGGTGAAGCCCCAGAAGTGCCACCTGTTCCGCAAAAAGATTGAATATTTCGGTCATACTGTGTCCAGTGAAGGAGTCAGGCCCACCCAGGAAAAGGTGGCCATCGTACAGGAGTGGCCTACCCCAATGACAGTGAAGGACATTCGGGCCTTCCTGGGACTTGCCGGGTACTACCGAAGATTCGTTAAGAACTTCACCCGCATAGCCAACCCATTGCTGGAGCTACTTAAGGGAGTGCCGGCGGGCTCCAAGAATCAAGCGATTTGGTGGGGAAGCAGCCAGGAAGAGGCCTTCCGTGCCCTAAAAATGGCCCTGACCGAGGCCCCAATACTTGCCTATGCGAATTTCTCCCTACCCTTCATACTACACACTGATTGGAGCCTATATGGTCTGGGAGCCGTGTTATCCCAAGTACAGGAGGGGAAAGAGCGCGTGATTGCGTACGCCAGCCGCTCCCTTCACGACTCTGAGAGGAACCCAGATAATTATAGCTCTTTCAAATTAGAGTTGCTGGCCCTGGTTTTGGCAATGACCGAGAAGTTTGCGGAGTATTTGTCCGGGTCCAAAGTACTGGTGAGAACAGATAACAACCCGCTGGCCCACCTGGAGAATGCAAAATTGGGGGCCCTGGAGCAACGGTGGGTGTCCCGCATGGCCAGGTACCGGTATAAGATCGCCTACCGGCCTAAGGCAGAGAATACTCACACCGACGCCCTCTCCAGAGTGACATATGAACAGCCTGATCATGAAAGCGATGAAGATTTAGAGGCGGATGAAACCCCTAGCTTCCGAAGTTTCGTGGGACCGCTGGCTGCGGCGCAGGGACAGATCGGAGAGACGTCGGAAGAACAAGTGCTAGAACAGCCAAGAGATGACTGGATCCGACATCAACAGACTGACAGAGAAGTTGCTCAATTACGTCAATGGGTAGCTTTGCGGCAAGTCTCCAGTTGAGAAGAGAGGAGTACCCTGTCCTCGGGAGCACTGAAAATGCTGGGACAATGGGGGAGACTGTGTTTGCGAGAAGGGCTGCTGTACCGACAGGTGCAGCTACTGCGAGAGTTCGGGACCACCAGGCAAGTGGTGATCCCAGAGAAGTTGGTCGGAGTAGTGGCTAAGGAGCAGGGCCGGCTCCAGGTTTTTGTGGGCCCTGGGCGAAAGAGTCTCAGTGGGCCCCTTTAACACATACCACGATTCATGATGCAGAGATACGGCGGAGAAATATATATATAGTACAATGCAAAGATTTCACTTCTTACATTACATGAGTGATATCTATTGTAAATTCCACAATAGCTCAGAAACCGGTGAATCGCTCCACACATAATAGTGGCCACCATATAAAGCTCCATACAGAATACTGGCCCCCATATAACGCTTCATACGGAATACTGGCCCCCATATAAGGCCCCATAAGGAATACTAGCCCCCATATAAGGCCCCATAAGGAATACTGGCCCCCATACGGAATACTGGCCCCCATACGGAATACTGGCCCCCATATAAGGCCCCATACGGAATACTGGCCCCCATATAAGGCCCCATAAGGAATACTGGCCCCCATACGGAATACTGGCCCCCATATAAGGCCCCATACGGAATACTGGCCCCCATATAAGGCTCCATGCGGAATACTGACCCCCATATAAGGCTCTATGCGGAATACTGACCCCCATATAAGGCTCCATGCGGAATACTGGCCCCCATATAAGGCCCCATAAGGAATACTGGCCCCCATACGGAATACTGGCCCTCATATAAGGCCCCATACGGAATACTGGCCCCCATATAAGGCTCCATACGGAATACTGGCCCCCATACGGAATACTGGCCCCCATATAAGGCTCCATACGGAATACTGGCCTCCATATAAGGCTCCATACGGAATACTGGCCTCCATATAAGGCTCCATACGGAATACTGGCCTCCATATAAGGCTCCATACGGAATACTGGCCCCCATATAAGGTTCCATACAGAATACTGGCCCCCATATAACGCTCCATACTGAATACTGGTCCCCTTATAAAGCTCCATACAGGATACTGGCCCCCATATAATGCTCCATACAGGATACTGGTCCCCTTATAAAACTCCATACAGGATACTGGCCCCCATATAATGCTGCATGCAGGCTGTGCCCCCTTATAATGCTCCATGCAGGCTGTTACCCCCCACATAATGCCCCATACAGGCCCCCCCTTTATAATGCCCCATGCAGGCTGTTCCCCACCTTATAATGCCCCATGCAGGATGTCACCCCCCCTCTTTATAATGCCCCATGCAGGATGCCCCCCCCCTTTATAATGCCCCATAAAGGATGTACCCCCCCCTCTTTATAATGCCCCATGCAGGATGTACCCCCCTCTCTTTATAATGCCCCATGCAGGATGCCCCCCCCTTTATAATGCCCCATAAAGGATGTACCCCCCCCTCTTTATAATGCCCCATGCAGGATGTACCCCCCCCTCTTTATAATGCCCCATGCAGGATGTACCCCCCCCCCTCTTTATAATGCCCCATGCAGGGTGCCACCCCCTCCCCTCTTTATAATGCCCCATGCCTCCATACATTAAAAAAAAAAAATCAAATACTCACCTTCCTTCTCCTCACCTGCTACCTGCTGCCTGCTGCCCGCTGCCCGCTGCCCGGGTCCGGACTCCAGCGTTGTCGGCGTCTTCCAGCTCAGCGCTCCCTGTGACGGCTCAGGGGAGGGCGCGGTGTAAAGACGTCACCGCGCCCTTTGACCTGAGACGTCACAGGGAGCGGAGAGCAGGAAGACAGCTGATCTGCGGAGGCACGGGGAGAGGTAAGTATCCGGCTGCCGGGGCCCTGAGCAAGCGGCGGAGAAGGGCGGGCGCTGACACCGCTCTCCTCCGCCCATAGCCCAGCGGGGTGCGCGACCGCCAGTGGGCCCCTCTGTGTGCTCAGGGCCCCGGCATTTGCCCGGGTGCGCCGGGTGCTGACGCCGGCCCTGCTAAGGAGGCTCATGAACGAGGGGCTCACTTCGGACCAGAGAAGACGTTTCAGTGGTTGCAGAGGCTGGTGTATCATCCCCGACTGCGAGCAACAATAGAAGACACTTGTCGAAGATGTCGGAGCTGTGAGCTGGTAAAGACCCCGGAGCAGCGGGTCCCCACACAAACTATTGTGACTTCTGCCCACTTGGAGGTGCTGATGATCGACTAATTGACTGTTGGACCGGCGCATCTCGGGCATGAACATTTCCTGGTAATGACAGACCACTTCACCAAGCTTGCGGTAGTGACCCCGACCAGAGACCAGACCGCCGAGTCAGCTGCGCAGGCCATCTGCCGAGACTTCATTCAGGTGTACGGCTGCCCAAAGAGGATTCATTCCGATCAAGGCGCCTGCTTCCAAGGCCGGGTGATGTAAGAGCTGCACTGGTTCTACAATATTGAGAAGTAACGGACTACACCTTACCACCCTCAAGGAAATGGGGCCTGTGAACGCTTTAATCAGACACTGATCCAAATGCTCCGTACGTTGGAGGAAGATCGGAAGGTACGATGGCCTGAGTTTGTGGCCGAGCTGGTGTGGGTCTACAACAACCGAGTGAATAGTACGACGGGGTTCACTCCTTATACCTTGCTGTTCGGACGAAAGGGGCGAGAGATCACCGAGTTAGAGCTGGACCCCGAGGAGGACTACCCACGGACGGGGGTGTCTTCCTGGGTTTGAGAACATCGGCATAGACTGCAGACCCTCCAACGGTTGGTACAACAAAAGTTTCAGGAGCTCAAACATCATGAGACATTGCCTCTTCTAGGGACAGCTCTGAGGCCCGGGGAGCGGGTGTTGGTTTGGACAGGCGGCCCCGGGGCAAATTGAGTAGGCGGTGGGAACAGACCCCGCACCGAGTGAAGTGCAGGATTGGCGCTGAATGACCTGTGTATGAAGTTCAACCCAAGGGGCTGAAGGAGCCCCTGCCAGAGTGGTTCATCGTAGTATGCTGTGACCCTGTCTGTCTAAAGATGACGAGGGTGGAGAAAAATCACCTGCTTCTAGAGAGAGACCTGTCACAGTTGCCCCAAGCCACGATGTGGACGAAGAAGAGTTGTTTATTCTACCTCCGAGCCCCAGCACTCGATTACCTGCAGTCCCCAGTGCAGGTGGCGAGGGCACAACCTCGGTTGAAGCCACCGGGCAGGCGGAGATTGGAAATCCGAGTGACCCTGCACCCCCCATCGGTCAGACTGAGTTACGCCGGTCAGAACGGACAACAGCAGGAGTGCCTCCTCACGGTTACGAACAAGATCAATTAATATGGTACCGTATCGTCCAGGAAGTCCAAGAATGTGAACGTTTGATGAAGGAACTCTCGCCCGTGGAATGGCGAGTTAAAGGAGAGCAGGAGTGTAAGGGGGAAGACCGGGGTGTAAGTACTTTCAGAGCAAGGGATCCGGAACTGCCGGGGCCATACCTCTTGTTGCAGGGGGAAGACAGACTGCAAGCAGAGGAGTCATGTGACAGGGAAGCAGGGGGTGTGTCGAGAGAGAGAGCTGGGAGGTCAGGTGACAAAGGGACTCCTGGTGTGACTAGAGGGAGGAAGAGACGAGTACGTTTTGCGCGGGAAAGCGGAGCTGGATCTGGCTCAGCAGAGCAGCGTGAGAGGGTCCAGGCTCCTGGCTCCAGGAGTGGGAGCAAGAGCCGAGTGCAGTGGACCGGAGGAGTCAAGCCGACTAGAGAAGAGATGCAGGGTCGGTGGAGCAGGGCACGTGAGGTGCCGTGTTATGGACTAGAGGCTCAGCGGGTAAAACCGGAGACCACCCGCTGCCGCCAGAAGACAGAGCATTGTTTGGGCGGGGACACCTGAAAAATCAACACTGGCATCAGCGTGCATCTGCCTTGTGAGGAGCGAGAGTCAGCTAAGTGAAAAAAAAACTGTTGATTATAACCGATTTGACTCTGCTACATCCAGTTAAACTGTGAACTGTCAGTGATAGACTTTTACCTGCTTTTCCCTTGTTTTTCCCCTGATACTCCCTGTGTGGAGATTTACCCTGTTATTATAAACTTCCCCTGTTTATTAACCCCATATTGGCTGCTCTGTGTTTCTGTGTCGCTGCATCTAAAGTGCCCGTGTTACACAGGGACGGAGAGAGTGTTTGTTCCCCTCCCTCTACCCATTTATATGGCCTTACCTGCTTGAACATTTTCATAATTAAGAATACTATTTAGATCTATAGGCAGAGATATTCCTCTTATATCTAGCAGTGCAGCTTGTGGCTCACTGCCAAAGTGTTTGCCTGCCACGTTACAGGTTATGAGCTTGAATCCCAGGACAGATCATAGTTCTAGAAAAAAAAACAAATGATTAATTAACTATATAACAGGATCCATTGAGCACAGACCAGGGGCCCCTGCCACAACATCCTGAGTCAGAGCAAAATATTCCATGATCAGAGAGAGAGAGAATAGAATGATGACAGTAGTGTCCAAACAAACAACGTGTCTGCGCTTCCCTCTCCCTTGTGCATCTGAACCGGCTGCACATGCGGTATATATATGAGTATATACAGTGCCTACAAGTAGTATTCAACCCCCTGCAGATTTAGCTGGTTGACACATGCGGAATTAACTTGGCATTGTGACATTTGTACAGTAGATCAGCCTGGAAGTGGGAAATGCACTGCAGCAAATTTTTTTTTTTTTTTTTTTTTTTTAAAAACGTTAAAAGTTAATTCAGAGTGTCATTTATTATTCAACCCCTCAAACCACAAGAATTCTGTTTGGTCCCCCAAAAGTATTAAGAAGTAGTTCAGGTACCAAGAATAATGAGCTTCACATGTGTGGATTAAAGATCTCTTTTGCCAGCCTTTTCTGACTATTTAAGACCCTCCCCAAACTTGTGAACAGCACTCAGACATGGTCAACATGGGAAAGACAAAGGAGCATTCCAAGGCCATCAGAGACAAGATCGTGGAGGGTCACAAGGCTGGCAAGGGGTACAAAACCCTTTCCAAGGAGTTGGGCCTACCTGTCTCCACTGTTGGGAGCATCATCCGTAAGTGGAAGGCTTATGGAACTACTGTTAGCCTTCCACGGCCAGGACAGCCTTTGAAAGTGTCCTCTCATGCCGAGGCCAGGCTTGTCCGAAGAGTCAAGGCTAACCCAAGGACAACAAGGAAGGAGCTCCGGGAAGATCTCATGGCAGTGGGGACATTGGTTTCAGTCAATACCATAAGTAACATACTCCACCGCAATGGTCTCCGTTCCAGACGAGCCCGTAAGGTACCTTTACTTTCAAAGCGTCATGTCAAGGCTCGTCTACAGTTTGCTCATGATCACTTGGAGGACTCTGAGACAGACTGGTTCAAGGTTCTATGGTCTGATGAGACCAAGATCAAGATCTTTGGTGCCAACCACACACGTGACGTTTGGAGACTGGATGGCACTGCATTCGACCCCAAGAATACCATCCCTACAGTCAAGCATGGTGGTGGCAGCATCATGCTGTGGGGCTGTTTCTCTGCCAAGGGGCCTGTCCATCTGGTCCGCATCCATGGGAAGATGGATAGCACGGCCTACCTGGAGATTTTGGCCAAGAACCTCCGCTCCTCCATCAAGGATCTTAAGATGGGTCGTAATTTCATCTTCCAGCAAGACAACGACCCAAAGCACACAGCCAAGAAAACCAAGGCCTGGTTCAAGAGGGAAAAAGTCAAGGTGTTGGAGTGGCCTAGTCAGTCTCCTGACCTTAACTCAATTGAAAACTTGTGGAAGGAGCTCAAGAATAAAGTCCACATGAGACACCCAAAGAACCTAGATAACTTGGAGAAGATCTGCATGGAGGAGTGGGCCAAGATAACTCCACAGACCTGTGCCGGCCTGATCAGGTCTTATAAAAGACGATTATTAGCTGTAATTGCAAACAAGGGTTATTCCACAAAATATTAAACATAGGGGTTGTATAATAATTGACCCACACTTTTATGTTTAAAATTTAATAAAATTAAACTGAGCAACATAACTTTTTGGTTTGTAAGATTTATGCTTCTGTTCATAAAACCTACTCTCGTTTGCAGTTTGAAGGCTCTAACTTATTTGCATCTTATCAAACCAGCTAAATCTGCAGGGGGTTGAATACTACTTGTAGGCACTGTAGTTGAACTATGCTGGAGTCACTTATAGGGAGAAAAAAGCTGTATACATTGGGGCCAATTCAGAGACCTGAGACAAATAATTAATAATTGATCTCCTGAAGTGAGAAGCTGCTCTCCAGTCTGGCTAAAGGATACCAAATCAGGGTCCCTCTCAGATTTCTCTGAGGGTTCTCAGGTATTTAAGA
The DNA here is from genome assembly GCF_046119375.1 of Phyllobates terribilis. Lineage (NCBI taxonomy): Eukaryota > Metazoa > Chordata > Amphibia > Anura > Dendrobatidae > Phyllobates > Phyllobates terribilis. Next base: position 137,745,445 of record NW_027362770.1, read on the forward strand.
AAAGGTTTCTTGAAACAGACAACCACAAAACTCAAAAACTTGAATTGTATCAGAACTTTCCATTAGATGGCAGCATATTCACAAGGATAAAGGCAGAGACCCATCTTGCAGAGTGCAAACTGTTGTACAGCGTAAATATGTACTAACTGTAATATCACAAATGTGAAATGTAAAAACAATAATAACAATAAAAATAAAATCCTTGAATGATATAAAAAAAATAATTGTAATTCTAAAAATTTTGCCTCTACTGCTCAGGTTATTCTCTTTTTTCGAAGAGCATTTCAAAGGGTCATTGATCTTTTTGTGTCTTTTCATGTAAAGCGCAATATACTTTCATTATTGCAATTGCTGCTGTCATGGAATATGGTAATAAAACAGGAAAGTGGTTCTCATGAATTCTATACTGCCTACTAGTGATGAGCGAAGGTGCTCGCCACTGCTCGGTACTTGCCCGAGCATCACGGTGTACTGTGAAGTGACAAATATTACAGTCATTTAAGCCCCGATTCATCAAAGTGTTTTCGACAAAAATGTGGCGTTAAACACTTTGATACGTTGCAACATTTTGCACAAAAAATTTGCAGCTTTTGGTGTTCACCAGTTTTGCATAGCTCTACAAAAATGGGTTGAAGCGGAGCGAGGTGTAACACCCCAACTTATCTATTTAATGATTAGCTATGACATACCTTATGCCAGAAGTCTTACTCCAGTCATTGACTAGCATAATGTTGGTGTCGATGTGCATGCCACCTTTCAGATGCGCCAAATTCATTAAGAGGTGAGTTCCTCTTAAATCAGGCATGTCTGACTATAGTACACCCCCTCATCAAGACCGGCCTGAACAATGCCACTTTTGATAAATTGGGGCCATAGTGTTCAATTAGCTATTCCATAATGTGCCCAAAAAACACATTACAATCAACAGACTAGAAAATTAAGCTTAAAGGGAGCTGCTGGCTCTCTGCAATTATCGTGCATGTGCGTGACTTTCATCATTGCGTGTGAGTGCCCAGTGTAGCCAAGGAATGTACACCTATCTTTACTGTGGACAGTGCATGCAAAATTGCTAGTTGCCCGCCCAATGAGGCATGGTAACATGATTACTTGGATGACTAGTCTTGAAAAACTAACACCCCCTTGACTAGTCTGAAACTAATTAGCATATTGGAAATGGATTTTTAACATTCTTTTTTGCCATACACTTTGATCAAATATAATGTACAAAGGGCTTGTTAGGCAGGGTGTTAGCATAAGAATAAATACATGCAGGTGGTTTGGGGGGCATGGTGGACATGTCATGTTTTCTTTAAATGGAATATGTCAGCAGGTTTTTGCAATATAATCTGAAAGCAGCATGATGTAAGGGCTGAGACCCTGATTCCAGTGATGTATCACTTATTTTACTGGGTGCAGCAGTTGTGATATATTCACAGTTTTCTCTGCTGCAGATCTAGCAGGGCTCTGAATGCTGAGCTGTGTATAACCCCACCCACACCCCTGATTGTATATAGGAAGCTGCCAATGTATATTGTCAGAAAGCTGCTGATCAGTGGTGTGGAGAGGTTGGATCAGGTGGCATCAGACTACTAGTTCTTTAGTGATAATATTCTGCTGATAAAACAATTATTGTATTGAAACAGCAAAACACAGCTCAGTAAGTGATACGTCCTTTTATTCTTCGAGATGTTAGCATTTTAGCATCTACAATCCTTCATTCTGGAAGTCCATGTGTATGGAAGAATCGGGAATAAAGTTGATGGCCACAGCATATAAATATGTATATGTCACGCTAGGTGTGTGAAAGACTAAGTGCAATACAAAGGGAAGGGGAAAGGGAGCCCAAACTCTAGGGAAAGGGGGGGAGTTGAGACCGCCTAAGCTGATCTGATATCACCCTGTCTCCACTAACGGCCCTGTATTGGTTCCTCAGCAATCGCCGCATGTGAACCTAAACCCTGTATCTTCCTAGCGCTTGGACCTGGATAGGGAAGGGGGGATGAGCACTAGTCAATCCCCACTGACAACTAAAGACAACAAGGGAGACAAACACCGGGGAAAGTAGCTTAGCTTTAGCCAACTTCAGAGAGAAAATTCCAAGCATCCTCCTAGCACCACAGAGGACGATATCAGTCTGAGAGCTCCAAGCCTTCACAAGGAAACATGTGAGTATCACCAGCACCTTCCTGCTGCAAATGGAAACTATTTAAACACCCAGGCCAGGGTGTCAATTAGCAGGAAGGAGGTAGCCACTGGCTCCTAGAGTGAAAAAGCTAAGAAGGTGTCTGTAATGCCAAACAAAGAGATCTTCTGCAACCAACTGCAGGGCGACTGTCTGTCACATCTGACACCAGTGACAGTATGGCTGTTTAGGGTATTATTGATGTTATTATCTTAAAAGATGGAGGCCTAAGTTGTTAGAATCTTTTATGGAATATACTATTGTAAAATACGGTATCTATAAGTATCATTTATCAGTGGTCCACCACCAGAGGACTAGCATCTCAGTCATTATATCTGTGTGGATGTAGGCCAAGAAGTAGAGGATTGTAAACTAGAGGTGAGTGGATTAGGCAAAATTAGAATTTTCTTGTTTGCTTGGATTTCCGCAAACTAATGAACGCTCAGGCGCGTGCAATGAAAGATTACGTCCTGACACTAGTGCCAACGTCAGGATGTATTTTGTGGGTGGAGTTAGTATGAAATTTGTACGTCCCCCGAAGGATGGTATAAATATCCTAATGGCCCTTGGCAGAAAGACATTCCCCACCCCTGATCTCACCTCACAGCCAGAATTGGCACCACCCAGCCTCAGTGTCAAGCACCACCCTCTGCCCACCCACTGCATACACACCAGTATTGGAAATAACAGAGCAGGGTCCTCCTGTGTGGAAAGCAGCACAATCACTGCACTCCACATACAGTGAAGAAAATAAGTATTTGATACAATGCCGATTTTGCAAGTTTTCCCACCTACAAAGAATGGAGATGTCTGTAATTATTATCGTGGGTACACTTCCCCTGTGAGAGACAGAATCTTAGAAAAAATCCAGAAAATCACATTGTATGATTTTTACATACTTTTTAGCATTGTATTGCATGAAATAAGTATTTGATACAATAGAAAAACAGAACTTAATATTTGGTACAGAAACCTTTGTTTGCAGTTACAGAGGTCAGACGTTTCCTGTGGTTCTTGACCAGGTTTGCACACACTGCAGCAGGGATTTTTGCCCATTCCTCCATACAGATCTTCTCCAGATCTTTCTGGTTTTGGGGCTGTTGCTGGGCAACATTGAGTTTCTGCTCTCTCAAAAGATTTTCTATTGGGTTCAGGTCTGAAGACTGGCTAGGCCACTCGAGGATCTTGAAATGCTTCTTACAGAGCCACTCCTTAGTTGCCCTGGCTGTGTGTTTTGGGTCATTGTCATGCTGGTAGACTCAGCCACAACCCATCTTCAAAGCTATTACTGAGGGAAGGTAGTTGTTGAGCAAAATCTCACAATACATGAACGCATCCATCCTCCCATCAATATGGTGCAGTCGTCCTGTCCCCTTTGCAGAAAAGCACCCCCAAAGTATGATGTTTCCCCCACCATGCTTCACGGTTGGGACGGTGATCTTGGGGTTGTACTCATCCGTTTTCTTCCTCCAAACACGGCGAGTGGAGTTCATACCAAAAAGTTCTATTTTGGACTCATCTGACCACATGACCTTCTCCCATGCCTCGTCTGGATCATCCAGCTGTTCATTGACAAGCTTCAAACGGGCCTGGACATGTGCTGGCATGAGCAGGGGGACCTTGCATTCCCTGGCAGGTCTGGCAAAGACTGGGGGTCATGTCTGTGACATCACCGACTAGTCTCTGCCAGACAGGAGAACTGTAATCTGGGAGTGAGCAGTTCTTCCAGAATCAGGAGAGAGCTGCTCACATGAGTAGGTGTGTTATCTAGGACACCATGCAGAATGCTGACAGGGAGTATATTACAAACTATAGGCATTCTGCAGCCTAGACACACACAAATTATACAGAAAGCCCAGACAACCGCTTTAAGGCCACGGCCCCAATATCAATATTTGGTCAGTATTTGGTCAGTATTTTTTCTCGGGAGTTGGAATCAAAACCAGGAGTGGGTGATCAATGCAGATTTGGTGACTTATTTCTATTATACCTTTTCTCTGATTGTTCCTCACCTGGATTTGGCTCCCACTCCTGAGAAAAAATACTGACCGAATACTGATCAAATACTGATAGTAGGGCCCTGGCCTAACACTGATCCTTTTTAAAGTAACAGTGATAACACTCCAAAATTACATAACAAACCCAAATCCTAAGTATATACACTCAGGTTAAACAGTGAGACAATTAGAATCCCTATGACGCGCCAGGGGATGGGGACGACTCGGTACCCTGGCCTTTGCCTGGTTTTGGGGATGTGGTGGTCGGCTCCCGGGCCCGTACCCTGGGGTCACTCTTGAAAAAGGGGATTGTAACTTGGATAGAGATAAAAATAAAGTAAATAGTTTGTGACTCCACCTGTGGTACCTGGTAAGCTTTTCAAGCGCTGCTGCAGACCTCCGGGGGGGTGATAGGATGGCAGGTGAGGTGTTTCTGCTCCCCACAGGTGGAGCAGGCCCCCGGGGCAGTGATGGTGTGCAGGGATGCAGGAGAGAGGAGACCCAGCAGGGTCAGAGGAAGAACAGACACACACACCGGGGCTAGTTTCAGTACCTTTACTGCAGATGGTAGTCAGGTACGGTCCAGGGTACTTGCTAGGAAGGGTGTGTACTTCTGGACTTGCTCCCCAGTGAGTGGTTGTAAGGCCTCCTTTCTGTATCTTCCTGTCTCTCTCCCTGGAGCTTCTGACCTGCCTGGAACAGGGTCTAGCTCCCTTGATGTTTCTCTCACCAGTCTTGCTTGGCGGCGAGGGCTTTCCCACTGGTTACCATGATCCCTGGACGCAGGGGCCTTCATGGTACCTAGTCCTCTGAATGTGCGGTATTCATGGGTGGACTGAGGGATATGAAATCCTCCTCAGTATGCCGGATTCCCTACTGGGCATAGAGATCCCAATAGGCTCGGGCCCGGTGCCCGGCTTGCATCAGGGGACGAACCCTCTGTGGTTCCTCTGTCCCTCATGGCTCTTCTCTTCTCCTTGCCTTCTAGCCCACTCTAGGCTCTCTCTGGCCAGACTAGCCCACAGCTTGGGCCTAGCCTGGCTTTCAGCCACACAGACCTCAGCTTGTCTGGTGCTGCAGCATCGTGTCACACTCACTGCTTCCCACTGACTGACTTCCTGAACTCCACCCCACAGTATATATATACCTGACAGGGCTCCATCTAGTGAACTTGGGTGGAGGTGTCTGCATGTATTGAGGCCACTGGGGAGAATCCGTCTGTGCAACACCCAGCAGTTCTGTGACAGCCTGCCGCCGCAGGGCGTCACACCTATATATTTAAAATGTATTTTATTGAAATCCATTTAAAATGATAATACAATATAAGAAGCAAATTAACTCAAAAGTGAAAGGGACAAACAATAATCCAGACACTTGTGAGGACTTTTTGCTGGTATCAGTGGCCAAAGTAGGACATTGACAATAGTTCACATTCTACAGAAAAAAGTACATAGTGCAAGTGTGAATATCAGTTAGTTTATCTCTTTAGAATAATCTATAAATGGTATAAGGTGCAAAGAAGTAGATTCAAAGTGCTTAAAACGTAAGTATATCAAATTAAGTTGTCACATAAATGTTATGATACTGTATAATGTCTTAGTGCCTGCACTACACTAAAATTAATAATAAAAATGCTAGAGCATAAAGAGAGTTTTTTGTTATATATAAGGCCAATACTGTTATAGAATAGCATACTTAGCTATAGTCCTAATTAGGTTTTCCTGCGCCATAAACATTTCGCCCTGCTTCATCAGGAGGCGTGCGGGCACACCTAATCCAGACTACAGCTAAGTAAACTATTCTATTCCCATTATATTCCCATAGAAAACCCAAGAGAGCTCGGCCAACTGAGCACTACTGTGTATAGGAGAGATGGCTGAGATGGCTGCCAGACTTACAATCAGCCAAGCCATCGTTCAGCCGACCATCATCTAAGGTGTATAGGAGGTTTTTGTGTGGTTCCGTCCAAGATCTGAAGAATTGGGCATGTTGAGTTTAATAGATCTACTAGTTTACATTAATGACACATGCATGAAAATAGGGATTCTCATCATGGACGTAGCAAGCGTCTTCAGCTGGCAAAAATTAGTCAATAAAAGAATCAGTGTCCAAGGGGTAACGTTTCTCCTTACAAAGAGAGACATGTTAAGCATGTCAAGGTGAGGAGACTTTTAAGCCTCAATGCTCCTCTGGGAAGCATGCAAATTGTCTCTTCAGAGAAAAAGAGAACTAGAAAGCTAAGGCCACCTACAGGAAGTAGCAATCCTAAAAGTCAATATTGACTTTCCAATGAGTCTTATCACATGACTTAGTATAATAGCCAAAACCTCAATTTGTAGACACTGTGTCTGGTTTTGGCTATTATCCTAAGTCATGTTATAAGGCTCGTTGGAAAGTCAATATTGACTTTTAGGATTGCAACTTCCTATAAGTGCCTCTAGAGTTCTAGTTCTCTTCCTCTCTGAAGAGACAATTTGCAAATTTCAATAAAAGAATAATTTTTCATTCCTACTGTCGTTTTAGACAACGCTCTACATTCAGCTAATTTTTTTTTTTATTTAGTTTTTTTTTCCAGCTTTTCTTCAATTTTCAGCTTTAATATCACAGCTGCAGTGTGGCAAAGCCGAAGTATAATGATGAACTGAGCAAAACACTACAAATATATTATCTGTTAAAGATTGTTTTTGTGCCTTGGGTCTCAGCAATTATATTTAGCAGCCGATCGATAGCCTTAATCTCAAGATAGAAGTAAATAAGAAGTTTAAGGATGTGATAGCGTGATGAAGTACTGTATCAGGCCGTGCATCTATCCGTGTAAAATTGTTATGATTGGCACAACACTCAGTAGATTATTATTTTTACAGCAAGTGCTAATGTAACTGGTAAGTACTGAGATTTATCAAAAAGAAAGGTGGTGGGTTATTTCGAGCTAGGCTGGATTTTAAAGGTTTCTTTCACAATAAATATTGTCAATCTGAGAAGCAATCAATGGCTGATCAGTACCGGGGGGGAAGAGGCAACTTCTGGGACCACCAACCAAAGTCTAGATTGTGCTTGGTAAAATCAGACTTTGTCAAACCCATGGTAAAATGGCTATATCCTCTTATATATATGGTAAGAACGCCGATCTTGATGTATCAGAGCCCAAATGTTGGCTGTAGTTTCTGGCACTTTAGAGTCTGGCGATATGCTACTGCTAGAAATTGTTCTGACGGCTCTCCCGAACCAATGCGTTTCTATTTGGCTGTCACACTCGGGTCGGGAGAGCCACCGGCCAGTCCGTGCACTGTGTACCGATCTCAGTCCGATTTATACGGCCGTCTGACTGTGCCCTTTAAGAATAAATTGAGATAAAGCCTGCTCCCTGCTTTGAACGACAGGAGTCGGCACCCCAATGGGAGCCACTAAATTCTCTTAATGGCTCTCACTGGGCGTAAAATTCAGGTGTTAGCCGTCCACTTGAACCAAACCCGCCCACTCATCAATTTAATTGGCTGTCTGCAAGTAGGTAGGAAAAGTCCAAAAATGAACCAAATTTATTCCAGTGGCTCGTGCTGGATGATAAATGTGGCACATCTTTTAGACACTTTTGGCTAATTTTACAGATCTTGGTTGGAAATATATTTGATCAGGTTTTTTTAAGCCAAAATTTTGATGCAAAGTGACACATCCTAAACTACATCCTTATTCTCAGAGATCAGAAGACTAATTTTAGTATCAAAAGTAAAGAAGGCTTCTGTCTAGTATTCACATGAAGATAAAGTATAGTACATAATGATCGAATAGTAATTTTATTAAATAAAGCTTCATAAAAAGTTGTATCAAACATAGAAGTAAAATGGTGGGAAAACTCAGAGACAAAAAAGAGAGAGCCGGGGAATGGGGGAGGCAGATTGTATGGAACACAGTACACAAGATACAGAAATGTTAAAGTAGTACATAGGTCTCATATAATGGCATAAAAAATGACCAACTGTGTAAGCCATATAATATAGAATCATCAAAGGGATAAACAATAAATTGACAAGTGCATATATCGATAAATATAAAGTGGCAACCCAACAGGCTTTCTGCATCCTGATGTGTGTTTCACTTGGGCTTCTTTCAGGGGGAAGACCTGGAAGACGAACAAGTGAAACGGTAAATGTACATTGGGATACAGAGAGCCTGTTGGGTTCATACTTTATATTTATTGATATATGCACTTGTCACTTTGTTGTTTGTACGCTGTTGGTTTTATTTACTATACTTTGCATTTGTATTCCCTATGCTTTGTGCATTTGGACAATGTTTGGGCCATTATATGTGACCAATGTGCTAATTTACCAATTTCTCTATACGGCAGGATCTCCCGACCTAAGGGTTCTGCAGCAGCTGTCCTACATTGATTCCTCAGGTGAGCAAATCCTGTATCTCTCACCTAAACCAATTTCTCCACTAGATAAGACCCTATTGCGCTTGGTGTCTCCACCCTTTTACTATGCTCCTTAGTGTCAGTGACTGGATGGAAGCAAACCGATGAGATGTCAGTGGCTCATGGACAATGTTGGACTGTGGTGCCAAAAGCCCACCAGTAACCAACTCCAGGGCCCAACTTTTCAGCTACGTGCAAATGTGACATTATCCTCTATCACAAATTTATATAACAATGGGTAGATTGATAAATGAATAAGATGCTGCTTTTGTCTGTACTTAGTGACTCAAGTATATTGTGCCAAGTACTGCTCATATAAGAGGGTGGTGGCCCACCGGAGAATTCCCCTGTTCTCCTGTGGGCCAGTCCAAACCTGCTGATGGATATGGCTCTTCGGCCTGCCTGTGGCCCAGCAGTAACTCAGAGCAAGCACACATCTCATAACTTAAAAATGCCAGGGCTTTTAGTGCAGAGAAACATATAACAAGAAGACGATCAATAGGCGTTTTAGTTGCTCAAATAGCGTGCCAGCTCTAGCGTTAAAGTGGTTGCTCAGTTGTCCGGTAAAGATAAGTTATATCCTATCCAAAGGATAGGTGATAGCTTATAGATCGGTAGACGTTCAATTACTTGGTCCTACACCGATCAACAGAATTGGAAATTTTTATCCCTACTAGAATGGAGTGGCCATGTGCGCGGCAGCCCTATACTGACCAAATGGAGCTGTGGTTGAGCATGCACACTGCTGCTCTATTCTAGGAGGGGTAAAAGTTCCCCTTTCTCTCCATAGGTGGGGGTACCAGTGGTCAGACCCCTACGGATCTACAAACTACCTCCTAGGTCATAGATAGAACGTGGATAGGTCATAACTTATAACTACCAGACTGTTGTGCCCAGAGCCGATCTCTGCCGGCTCAGAGAGGTCATAAACCATTCCTGCCGGTGACTGTGGGGAGCCGGCTGTCAATCAACAGGACATCAGCAGTCACGCTGTGTCATCAGAGCAGCCTGGAAGAAAGAAGAGCTGCTCGGTTGACATGGAGCAGCTGAATTGCGGGCACTGTTGGGAGGTAAAAAAATATAATAGTCCTGGACAAGCCATTTAATGTAGTGATCACATTTATAGTCATGTCTTTCTCTGTCGTTCAGCATATAAAATATATTTTAAATTTAAACCATTATAGATTTACAGATGAAGAAAAAGAAAAACAAAAAACTAAAAACATCATATATTTATTTCACAGTTTACTGAATTCCTTTAAGTCTTTTTTTTCTTTGCGATGTTATTATCAAAAATTCCTGTTGGGGGAGCTCATTTTTCATAGGTTAGAAGATAGTTCTCAAATTGAAGAAAATGTTCTCTTATATAAAAAGTAAGCAGCAGGCTCCTCCAACAAACACTGATCTGCTTTCAGATTGCACTTCCCTGTATTCTCCAGATTATTTGCATTAACCGTTCTTCCATTTGCTCGGGGGCACAGATGAGCGCTGCGTGACGTCATATTTTTCTGAATGTTGCTTTGAGAAATGCACTGTGTTTCAGGGAGAGATGGTGGTTTCCTGAGATGCAGGTGGTAAAATCTCTCATCCAACATCTGCAGGAAATGCGATTCTGGAGGGAATATAGACTAATCGCATTGAAAAGTCATCATGTAAAGTTCATTGATACATATGCATCGGTTATAACACCGAGACGGAATAAACAATATGTAAAAGATTACGTTCACTTGGGATCTGAGTGCAAATAACTGTTTTGTACTGTTCCTTCAGAAATGAATAATTCCTCTTATGTGACTTCCGCTCCTCCATGATATTATCCACTTATCGGCATCAGTAGACTAAATATAGTATAAATATTCATTATGGGTAATGTTCGTGCGGCTGTTACAAAGGTCCTTTTGAGCCTCCTTGTCTATACATGTTGACACATGACCAAAGAAATGAGCAGGATTATAAGCTAGTATACGTGCAAAGTGCAAGAGCATGTTCACCCTGTGGCCATTTCTTAGGCACAACCCCCCCCCCCAAAAAAAAAAAAATAAGCATATACCCTACAGCAAGTAAATAAGTGAATAGAAATAGTACATGTAAATAACATAGGGTACGTAATTAATGCTATTTTGATCACAAAAATCATAAAAGCCATCCCACCACGACAAGGTGTACCCACCGGGACAGTCCCAACCTGTATTAAAACCTTACCTTGTGTTAGCCAAACTCAATATGGATAAGGGCAGAACAGGACAGGGTCCCGACTCAGACACCCATCCATGGGAAGCTATACGGATTAAATACTTAGCTCAGAAAGAGAGATCATGCCTACAGTGGGGAAAAAAGGTATTTAGTCAGCCACTAATTGTGCAAGTTCTCCCACTTTAAAAGATGATAGAGGCCTGTAATTGACATCATAGGTCGACCTCAACTATGAGAGACAAAATGAGAAAACAAATCCTGAAAATCACATTGTCTGATTTGGAAAGAAATGTTTTTCAAATTTTGGTGAAAAATAAGCATTTGGTCAATTACAAAAGTTCATCTCAATACTTTGTTATATATCCTTTGTAGGTAATGACAGAGGTCAAACGTTTTCTGTAAGTCTTCACAAGGTTGGCACACACTGTTGCTGGTATGTTGGCCCATTCCTCCATTCAGATCTCAGCTGTTATGTTTTGGGGCTGTCGCTGGGCAACAGGGACTTTTAACTCCCTCCAAAGGTTTTCTATAGGGTTTGGATCTGGAGACAGGCTAGGCCACTCCAGGACCTTGAAATGCTTCTTACAAAGCCACTCCTTCGTTGCCCTGGCGGTGAGCTTGGGATCATTGTCATGCTGAAAGACCCAGCCATGTTTCATCTTCAATGCCCTTGCTGATGGAAGGAGGTTTGCACTCAAAATCTCACGATACATGGCCCCATTCATTCTTTCATGAACATGGATCAGTCGTCCTGGTCCCTTGGCAGAGAAACAGTCCCAATGCATGATATCATCACCCCCATGCTTCACAGTAGGTATGGTGTTCTATGGATGCAACTCAGCATTCTTTCTCCTCCAAACATGCCGAGTTGTGTTTCTACCAAACAGTTCTACTTTGATTTCATCTGACCATAAGACATTCTCCCAATACTCTTCTGGATCATCCAAATGCTCTCTAGCAAACTTCAGACGGGTCCGGACATGTAATGGCTTAAGCAGGGAGACACGTCTGGCACTGAAGGATCTGAGTCCCTGGCGGCGTAGTGTGTTACTGATGGTAGCCTCTGTAACGTTGGTCCCAGCTCTCTGCAGGTCATTTACTAGGTCCCCCCATGTGGTTCTGGGATTTTTTATCACCGTTATTGAGATCATTTTGACCCCACGGGGTGAGATCTTTGTGGAGCCCCAGATCGAGGGAGATTATCAATGGTCTTGTATGTCTTCCATTTTCTAATTATTGCTCCCACAGTTGATTTCTTCACACCAAGCTGCTTGCCTATTGCAGATTCAGTCTTATCAGCCTGGTGCACGGCTACAATTTTGTTTCTTTTCCTTAGACAGCTCTTGGGTCTTCACCATAGTGGAGTTTGGAATGTGACTGTTTGAGGTTGCGGACAGGTGTCTTTTATACTGATATCAAGTTCAAACAGGTGCCAGTACTACAGGTAATGAGTGGAGGACAAAGGAGCCTCTTAAAGAAGAAGTTACAGGTCTGTGAGAGCCAGAAATCGTACTTGTTTGTAATTGACCAAATACTTATTTTCCACTAGAATTTGAAAAAAAAAAATTCTTTCCAAATCAGACAATGTGATTTTCAGGATTTGTTTTCTCCTTTTGTCTCTCATAGTTGAGGTCTACCTATGATGTCAATTACAGGCCTCTCTCATCTTTTTAAGTGGGAAAACTTGCACAATTGGTGGCTGACTAAATACTTTTTTTCCCCACTGTATGTACAAAGTTCAAGAGATTACAGCAAAACCAAAGAAATGAGCTGGACTATAAACTCATAGCTATGCAAAGTGTAAGAGCTGCCATGTACACAATATACTAATACACTTCATTTTTTTCAAGATCTATGATTGTTGTTGGTTCTGCTTCAGATCGGAGATGGTTCAACTCTTGACACCTACCCTCGGCATTCGATCATGCCAATCAGTTGATTGATGTGGTGTCCTCCATTCTTTTTATTGTTTACACACCACAGCTTTATAATTTTAGTAGTGACTGTGCCTGGTACTGCAGATCACTGCAATTCGTGGTCATATTCAAGTGAATGTGTCTGACCTGCAGTACCAGGCACAGTCATAAAAGTATATAGCTGTGTTGGGTAATAACACTCACATTGCCCTCACAGCACAAGTTTAAAGGGAATCAGACAGTCTTTTACTAGTCAGACGGGTGGATCTCCGGTGGCTTTTCACCACCCGCTGCCAGGGATTGACAGGTCTCTATCTATACCCAAACAAAAGGAGAGACCTGTCAGTCCCTGGCAGAGGGCAGAGCGAAGCCACCATTGACCCGACTAGTCTTTTGTTCAGCTCGGTCCCCGACAGCTTTTAATCTCTGAAAACAAACATGGCTGAAGTCATGCAGCTATTGACTGATACATGCTGTCTGTAGATCGGGCAGATTATACAAGCGGTCAGGTCCCCTTTAATCAATGCAAAGACTGGGTAGGAGCCTTGATGTCTTCATTGTATGATCCATCACCAGCTCTTTGAATTTACTGTCACAAGGGGTTGGTTATTCTTGCTAAAATAAAAGTTTGAAGTTTATTTATATTCCTATCCATAAATGATGGCTTGGCTCAGAGTTTTGGGCTTATATTCCTACATATAAGTTAAAGAGTAACAAAACTTTTTTTTGCTCTTATAATTTTGTCTAGTGGGGAAAGTTATGAAACTTTGCAAATTATTCTAATAAACGATTTCTCTTCATTCCTGTAAAAAGAAATTGTGTGTAAATTGCTTCTGACCCCTTGATTTTCCTCAGTCTATTTCATTGCCATTGATATCAGAATGTACTTATTTGGAGCACAGATGATGGCAGTGATAGGTCAGCTCAGTATCTGTCTCACTGACTTAGGAGATAAGCTGCTGCTGGAAACTTGGAAACTGTTCAGTTAAGCAAAACAATCAGAGGAGACAAGGGCTCCCTGCCATCATCTGTACTCCAAATAAGAACATTCACTGCCATCATCTGTACTCCAAATGAGAACATTACCTGCAATCATCTGTACTCCAAATGAGAACATTCACTGCCATCATCTGTACTCAAAATGAGAACATTCACTGCCATCATCTGTACTCCAAATGAGAACATTCACTGCCAGCATCTGAGCTCCAAATGAGAACATTCACTGCCATCATCTGTACTCCAAATAAGAACATTCACTGCCATCGTCTGTACTCCAAATGAGAACATTCACTGCTCTCATCTGTACTCCAAATGAGTATGTTTTGATTTCAGTGCAGCTGAAGACAGGGAAATAAAATGGAGAAAAGCAGAGATTTGGAAATCACTTGCATGCATTTTTTAATACAGGAATGAAGACAAAACTCCTAATAAAGTGATTTTCAAAACTGTTTTTAATTATTTGTTTTTTATTTTGCAAGATAGTTATTAAATGTTTCACTAAATGGTTAATATGAGTGATTAGCTGGATCCTCATAACTGTCATGTGGTGGCATCAAGAATGTGAGTGGGGTAGCTAGTGGGGAGAAAAGATACTGAGGGGGTCTCTGGTGGACTTACCATGTCCAGTCCCTAAAGAGATTCTATCACTAGATATTTGCTACCTATCTGAGAGTAGCACAATGTAGAGACAGAGACCCTGATTCCAGGGACGTGCCCCTTGCTGCGCTGCTTATTGCATTTTTGATAAAATCACTGTTTTATCAGCCGGAGATTATTACTAGAGGACTAGTAAACTTCCTTCCAGGTAGTCCAACCCCACCCCTCACCGCTGATTGGCAGCTTTCTGCCTATGCACAGGGTACACAGAGAGCAGCCAATCAGTGGTGTGGGTGGGGCTATTTAGAGCTCAGCATTCAGAGAAAAAAGACATTTTATCAAAACTGTCACAATCAGCCCAGTAAGTGATACAGAGCTGGAATCAGGGTCTCTGATCCTACATCATGCTGTTCTCAGATGAGGTAGGAAAAAACCTAGTGAGAGATTCCCTTTAAAAATATATATTTTTTTTGTAAAGATATAATGTTTTATTTCACTGTAGAAAAATTAAATAATTTCTGACAGGCCTTGAAAATATAGTTGATGACTGAGATTATCAATTGTGAAAAAACCCTGTGATCAATGTATTTTTGTCAAGGCGCCCTTCTTAAAAATAGGGATTCTCCACTCATTTTATAAAACTCCGATTTACTACCATTTAACATATTTTGCAAAATGCAAAGCAAAACCTCTCACGTACCCTCCAATGTAACATTTCACTGCTGTGACGAAAATGTTAAAAATAAAAACCTGTACGCTGGGGCACTTAGACGAAAAAGTCTAAAAAGGTCAATATCTATGGCAATGGCTCGTGCTGGATGATAAATTTGGAGCATCTTTTGGACTTTGTGGTCTAAATTTGCACAACTTGGTTGGATTATTTTGTGATCATATTTTAGCCAAAATTTTGATACGCAGAGATACATCCTCTCCTGCTAAATCACACCCAGGCTTGGACTGGCCCACCAGAGAACCGGAGAATCCTCTGGTGGGCCGCCCCTGTGCAAGGGCACAATATATTTGAATCACTATGTGCCGACAAAGGCAGCGTCTTATTCATGTAACAATCTACTCAGTTCATTGTTATATAAATTTGTGATTGAGGATAATGTCACACTTGCAGGGAGCTGAAAAGTGGGGCCCTGGAGTTGGTTACTGGTGGGTCCTCGGCACCCCAGTCCGACACTGGTCACACCCTTCCCAGGTAGACCATGAGACCATGCTCCCCATTCAAGTGAGGCGCAAATAGAGTTTTAAAAGCATAATAAATAAGTCTAATGTGACAACTTATTGTGGCAGCAAGTCGATGTACACTCAAAATAGTAAATCTGCCCAGTATTAGACAGATGTAAAGTCTGTAGAAGAACTCAATGCTAAATAGTTTTCTTATCAATAAGGTCAGGATTGGCATCAGCAGTAGGCAAACTTAGGCAGATGTCAGGGATGTATATGTTGCCTACTGTGACTTTGTTGCCAAGTGGCCCACCCACATCTGATGTCATTGGGGATTATTATTATGCATTTATGTTAATTGCAATGTGGAATCTCCTCTGCAAAATTAGAATGCGGAAATGTGGAATCCATGGTGGCTCAGTGGTTAGCACTGCAGCCTTGCAGCACTGGAGTCCTGGGTTCAAATCCCTCTAAGGATGACATCTGCAAGGAGTTTGTGTGTTTTCCGCATGTTTCTGTGAGTTTTCTCCAGGTTTTCTGGTTTTCAACCAAAATCCAAAGGCATACAGATACAGAATCTAGATTGTGAGCCCTAATGGGGACAGTGATTATAATGTATCTACAGAGCTGTAGAATATGATGGCGCTATAGACGCAACGCACAATAATAAGCTGCTAAAACTTCTTACAACTTAAGAAATGAAACTTCCCATCAAATTAAACTGATATTTTTTTTTTACTTTCATCCACTTCTACTTTAACATGACAGTGACAGGATATCATTAGAACTTTTATTATTTCACATTCTTGGATATTTAATACGTGAATCCGGAAACTCTCCTGGTATGTTCACGCTGCATATTTTAAAAATGTCCGCTTTTCAAGCAGAAAGATATTTCAGGAAACTTTCCTTTTTTCTCTGGCATTTTGTAATCCTGAAGTGTCTTTTGCTAGCATTATTTTGGCCATTTCCTGGGTATTTATTTCAGCGGGTTTTTTTTTCTGCTTTTTTTTTACACTACTATTTTTTTTTTGTTGCATTCCGGATTTTTTTAAAACGTTTTTTTTTTTTTTTTTTGCTGAGGAAAAAGGATTTCCTTTTGTGGTGGAAAAAGCACAAAACGCCAGAAGAATGTACAGGTTACTGTCACGGGTGTGTCAGATGTAACAGACAGTCGCTCTGCATCTGGCTGCAGAAGGTCACTGCGTATGGCATTGCAGACTCCTTCTTAATCCTTCTGACTTTTGGACCCAGCAGCAATCTCCCTCCTGGTCTGATTGACACACCCTGGTCTGGGTGTTTATAAACTCTCAGTCTGCTTCAGGGAGTGGCCGGTGATATTCTCATTTTCCCTTGTGAAGTCTTGGAGCTATTGCAGTTCACTAGCTTCCTCTCTGGTGCCCTTGGAGGATGTTTGGTGTTATCTCTCTGGTGTCTGCTCAAGCTAAGTTTTTCCCCTTTGTTTGTCTCTCTTGTTGTCTTTAGTTTATAGTGGGGACTGACCAGTGCTCGCCCCCTCCCTATCTAGGGCCCAGCTCTAGGGATATACAGGGCTTAGGTTTCCTGCTCAGCAATTGGTGTGGAACCAATATAGGGACAGTAGGGTAGGCAGGGTGTTATTATATCTTCCTAGGAGTCTCCACTCCCCCTTTCCCTAGTGTCTGGGCTTCCTTCCCCTCATCCCTTCGTGTTGCACTTAGTCTTTCCCACATTGTGCGTGACAGTTACTTCTTTTAGATGCTTGGAGTCTTTTCAAAGCCTGAAGCATTTTAAAGATCTTCAAAAACCAGAACATATTACATCATGTTTACATAGAAATTAATCTATATTTTGAGCTTATTTTTAGACTTTTGTGCATGAGAAAAAAGATCCAATGTCAACACATCCTAATGTCCCTTTGAGTCCATACCCTAAAGGTATGTTCAGATAAATTTTTTGAGGCATTTTGGAGCGTAAACTGAGCAGTAACTCTCATAATCATCCTCAAAATGCTAAACTCAAAAGTTTGGAGTTTACACTCATTGACTTTGTGCACACAGCGTCTTTTTCCACCTGAAAAAGACATCGTGTGCACATACCCAAACTCAAAGCTCCTTAAGAACTTAGAGATTCTTCTCAGTTTCTGCTCTGAAAAATTTGGCAAAAAGACTCCATGTGAACATACCTCAAGTCTTTTTCAGGTGAATTCAGTTTTTGCAGCAGTACCTTTTGGATATTTTCCGCTCAGTTTCCACTCCAAAAACCATGTAATAATATTTGTATGAACATAGCATAAGGCTACCCTCCATAATCAGCTTTTGGTGCATTTTTGACGCTGTATGTTTTTTTTCTGCACAGTGCCAACGTTGTTCATTTCAGTCTTGATGATTCAGGACCTAAGTTTTCTAATGAGTTGTTTGGACTGGGTTAGTTAAAAAACACACATGAAAAATTGCTTCAGAAATGGTTGAAAGGCTTTTCTTATTCATTTCTAATGTAAAACCACTTTGCTGGTCATATGTTCAGGGTTTTGAATGTTTTGTTTCCACTTCAGATTTTGAAAAAAAGAAAGTGCAGGTCACTTTTTTGAAGCAGCTCCTGATGGAAACAGCTCCAAACTAAACACTGCCTAATAGTGATGAGTGAGCATGCTCCCTACAGCTCGGTGCTCGCCGAGTATTTCCGGGTTGCTCGGACGGGAACTCGGGTCCCCTCCCTGCATGTTTAGCGCTGTTTAGAGAGCCAATGAACATGCAGGGATTGCCTGCCATGCACTGTAATGCCGTAGCCATGTTGGTTGTGGCATTACAGTGATTGGCTGGCCGCACAGCGTCATCAGGTCTATATCAGACCAGGCGCCGCCATGCTCGTCACAGTCACTCCGGATCAGACAGTGTAGGGAGAGGTGCTGCTGTGTTAGGGAGAGATTTGATTGTGTATTAGGTAGTGTAGGGAGAAAAAACGTACATTACACATATCCATCTTAACAAACAGTCCTTCTGAGGACTAATCCATCTGCAGAGATATCAGGCAGGCAGTGTATATAGGCAGGCAGGCAGTGTATATAGCAGACTACAGTGCATATAGCACAAGAGGCTCCATTCCAATTCTGCCTTCTGCTGCTGTTAGATATTTCTATACAAAGGTCCAGGTCTCAGGGGCCAGAAATACTTTTCTTTGGATCTTAATCCTCATTATTTGCTTAAAAAAGCAATCCAGAGAACACCGTTTTTTCTGCGTCATTTGCTTGTTGGCACTGCAGAATACAGCCAGGTCCTTTCCATATTACAGCGCTAGAAATCCAGCTATTTAAAACTCTGTTTTCTCCATCACACGGATCACATATAAATTCGCTCAAACTCAGTCATTTGTAGTGAGTGTGGAAGATACTGTCCTCCATTTAAAATTGGCAAGGCATTGGGCAAGGGACGGAGAACTGGACGTGATGATGATGGTGCATGCAGAGGCCGAGGACAAGGCCGTGGGCAAGCCGAAATTGTGCCACAAGAGACACCCACATCTTCCCGCCTGACCTTCCTGTCCCAATTTCTAGGGGACTGCAGCACACCACTATTGAACCCAGAGCAGAGTCAAAAGGTTGTTGGTTGGATAGCGGATAATGCTTCCAGTCATTTAGCCACCACCACCACAAATCGTCTTCCAAACGGTCAAGTCTCAGTAGCAATGAGTCTGGACCGCATATTCCTCACCCTGATCCTCCTTCCTCCTACCATGCCGAGTACCCAGACACAACTGATCCCACACTTGGACACTCTGAAGAACTGTTCACTTTTCCATTTATAGATTCGGGCCTCTCACCCGGTCCACTTGAAGCGGGGCAAGAGGAGATCGCGTGTAGCGATGCCCAAATATTTGCGCAGCCACGGTCACACGAAGGCGACGGTGGGAAAGTGTCACAAGTGGTGGACGATGATGAGACACAATTGCCAGAAAGTCAGGAGGAGGACCAGGGTGCGGAAGTGGAAGACGAGGTGGTGGATGATATAGTAACTGACACAACCTGGCAGGAGGACATGCAGAGCGAGGACAGCAGCACACAGGGGGGGAGGCAGAGCACCCCAACAGGCAGGAAGAAGCAGTGTGGTGGCCACAGACAGAAGGCAGGCAACCGTTCCCCGTAACACCAACACGAAGGAAGTTGCCAGTACAACTGTTAGGTCTTCCCGAGACTGATTGTTTTTTAAAGACTCTGCCAATAACCCCAAAAAGGCCATTTGCACCACCTGCCAGGCCAGCATCAGCAGGGGTGGCAAAACGACCAGCCTGATCACCACCATCATGATCAGGCACATGGCAGCAAAGCATCTGACTTTGTGGGCCGAACCCCAGGGTCCAGGAACAGTGTCTGCGGGTAGCATCATTGCTTCTTCCGCTGTTGTGCATGCAAGCCAATCCCCTGTCCATGGTGTATGCGAAGATGCCTCCTGCCCTGCACCTGTCATTGCACACTCTCAAGTAGCAGCATCAGGAAGCACGTCCATGTCGTTTTACCAGCACAGCGCTCAGTTGTCCATACCGCAGTCCTTGGAACGCACCACAAGCCACACTACTAAATTCTCATTTTTCACGACTGCTTGCGCTCAAAATGTTGCCTTTTAGGCTCGTGGAGACGGAATCATTTCGCAACCTGATGGCGGCGGCCGTCCCTCGGTACTCGGTCCCCAGCCGCCACTATTTCTCCCAGTGTGCCGTCCCCGCATTACACAAGCACGTGTCCCAAAACATTAGCCGTGCTCTCAACAACGCAGTTACCGGTAAAGACCACCTAACCACAGACACGTGGACAAGTGCTTGTGGGCAGGGACGGTACATCTCGCTGACGGCACACTGGGTTAACATAGTGGAAGCCAGGACCCAGTCGGACCTTGCGACGGAACATGTCCTCCCGACTCCAAGGATTGCGGGCCCTGGGTCAATCAGGGTTGCCCCCACGGTCCACAGCTCCTGCACCTCATCCTCCTCAGCCTCCTCCTCCTCTTCAGTCTCCATCTCCGAAATGACCACATCAGTCACAAGCTGGAAGCACTGCAGCAGGCAGATCTGTGGCTCACACCACTGAACCTACAGCCAGGCAGGGTAGTGTGCGACAATGGCCGGAACCTGGTGGCGGCTCTGAGGCAAGGCAAGCTCACACACGTACCATGCCTTGCCCGTGTGCTTAACCTCATGGTTCAGCGGTTTCTTAAATCCTACCAGGAGCTGCCGGATCTGCTTATTAAATTACACCGCCTGTGTGCCCATTTTAGAAAGTCAACTACAGCTTCCGCCACTCTTGCAGTGTTTCAGCTGTGTTTGCAGCTTCCGGCTCAAAGACTGGTGTGTGATGTCCCAACGCGTTGGAACTCTAAACTGCAGATGTTGGGAAGGATTTGTAAGCAGAAAAGGGCAGTTTTTGAGTACCAGCATCAACAAGGCCATTGGTATTCAGTTTAGACTCCACACATAAGACCTGAGGAGTGGACATGGATGTCAGACATATGTATCATCCTCCAAAACTTTGAGGACACCACGAAGATGGTGAGTGGCGATGACGCCATAATTAGCGTCACCATCCCGCTTCTCTGTCTTCTGAAGCGCTCTGTGCTCACTATCAAAGAGGATGCATTGCAGGCAGAGCACGATGAGATGGAGCAAGGAACCATACAGGGTGATTACACACAGCCAAGCCTCATCTCATCCCAACATGGATTGAGTGACAATGAGGAAGAGGAGGAGGAGGAGGAAGGACAGGAGCTAGTTTCATGCACTATAGACGGTATTACCTGCACAGCTGTCATACCGTCTGTTCAATATGGATGGCCTGAGGGCAGAGAGGAGGAGGAGGTCATTACTGGTTGGTGATACTTCTAGACCCACGCTACAAGGAGAACTTTATATCTTTTATTCCTGAGGCGGACAGGTCTACAAAAATGGGGCAGTACCAGAAGGCCCTTTGGTGCGGAACTATTAAAAAAATTCCCATCTGAAAATGCTGGCAGCAGAGGGCACACTTCGTTGGACAACCAAGGAGTACAGGTAAGAGAGACATAGCTTCAATCCAGCAGAGGCAGGGGAATACTGTCAAAGTTCTGGGAGAGTTTTCTCAGACCCTCCCATCGCTCTGGCCCTGAGGCGCGGGGTACTCTCACAAGGAGTGCAAAGTTTGGGAAGATGCTGAGGGAGTACCTTGCCGACCGTACCATCATCCTCCTTGATTCCTCTGTGCCTTATAATTATTGGGTATCCAAGCTGGCATCCTTGGAATGAACTGGCTCTCTATGCCTTGGATGTCCTGGCCTGCCCTGCCGCCAGCGTTTTATCAGAGCGGGTTTTTAGTGCCGCTGGTGGAATTATAACTGATAAGCGCATCCACCTGTCAACTGAAAATGCTGACAGGCTGACTCTTATAAAAATGAACAAGGGCTGGATTGGGCCAGACTTCTCAACACCACCAAATGATAGCAGCGTAACATAAACTCAAATCCAGTGTCTTTTCTTGGGAGGTGTATTCCCATGCACCTTTTCACACCCACACATGGGTTTACGCTTCCTAATTTTGGCTATTTGCTCTTGTCCTCCTCCTTCTCCTCATCCTCCACCACCATATCACCAGGGTGACCGTGGTCCGTGATGCGACACCCACATAATTTTTTTAAAGGGTGTTTATGATGCCCATAAAAAAAATTTTTTATACAGTATGTTCATGTATACCCCCCAGGGGTAAATGTTTGTCAGTCCATACACCCATACACTTAGTGCATAGGCATTACAAGTATAGGAGGCCCCCTCCTTTCTAGTGGGAACATTTTTTAATGAGGCCCTCCTCCACGTCTCTTTCAAGGGTCATTGAAGTGCCTCCAAATTTTTGGCAGCCCTTGCATTCACTGCATTGGCCAACACTATGGGAGACTCTCTCCTTTGTAATGGGAATTTGTCGTTACTGTGGCCCTGCTCTATGTGTCTTTAAATTCTTAGTGGGGTTTTTCCTAAAATTGATCAGCCGTTGGACTCACTGCATACCCTATAACTGTATAGCAAACCCTCTCCTTTCTAATGGGAACATGTCGTACCTTGTTACTGTGGCCCTGCTCTATGTGTCTTTAAATTCTTAGTGGGGTTTTTCCCAAATTTTGGCAGCCCATGCAGTCACAACATGGGCATTACCACTATAGGAGATGCACTCCTTTATAATGGGAACATTTTTTTACTGAGACCCTCCTCTATGTCTCTTCAAAGGGGTATTGGGTTGCGTCCAAATTTTTGGCAGCCCTTGCAGTCACTGGATACGATATAACAGTATAGGAGACCCACTTGTTAATAATGGGAACAACAAAGCATAGCCGGATAATGGCTCTCTAACAATAGCTAGGGCCAACTGCTGGCCTTTTAAGAATAGTAATGGCCATCTGATGTCCCTATAAAAATAGGCTTTATGACTTTCAGAGTCCCTCCATCATAAATAAAACAGGATGTGTCTGATGATGTGTCACACACCACATTGCCAGATAAGGTTGTAAAATGTTGAAATGACATTTCCCGGTGAATGCATTTGTCTTAAAAATAACGGAAAACAAACAAAACAATAGGATCTTTAGTATAAAAAACAGTGTCACCAATTTAACCTCAATGTAATCACATTGTTCAGCTCATGCACCTCCTCCTCCATCTCCGAAATGACCACATCAGTCACAAGCTGACAGCACTGCAGCACTGACTTGGCCAAGCGCAACAGACTGTGCTGAAGATAACATGCTTAATGCTTAATTGACAAACCGCCCAGCGCTGCAGAGTTGTTGAAAGCTGTAACACAGCAGCCTGATCTGTGGCTCTCACCGCTGAACATACAGCTAGGCATGGTCATGTCTGACAATGGGCAGAACCTGGTGACAGAGAAATGACAGTCGGGGTAGATATGGTTTCCCTCTATGCCAGTCCTTTCACCGAGCTAAAGAATATGGCTATGGTAAAATACAACTCCCACTGAGAAGCTGTTTCAGATTGAAAAACATTGTGCCCACCAGAGGATTTGATTCTGAGGGCTAACCTTTCTCCCCCGCTCAAGAGCCCCCTAGCAGCTGCAAAGTTAGCGCTATCATGAACTCTCCTGAGGTAGAAGCCAAGGCACACCAGAGGATTCTCTGGTGGGACCGTCCAAGCCTGCCGAGAAGCAGTCCTGGCTAAGAAAAGTGTGTGGGAAGGTTCCCCGACACTTTATGGCTGCTTTTTTGCTGAAGAGGAAACACACGCAAACACGGGGAGAACATACGAAGTCCTTGCAGATGTTGTCCTTGCTGGGATTTGAACCCAGGATCCCAGTGCTGCAAGGCTTCAGTGCTAACCACTGATCCAATGTGATGCCGTTCACCCTCTAATATCTAACAGGCTGGAAATACTTGCACCTACTGCCACTCTATCTTCAGCTCCTTTGTGAGAAAATGTATTTGGGCAGCCACTCAGTCTACCAAATAAAATTCCAGAGAGAGAAATTGGGGATGGCTTCGCTACTGGTACTGGGGGCAGTGCTAATACCATGGCCTCGTACCATAGTTTGTTGGAAATATTCCAGGCTGGTAGGAGGCAAGCAAATTCCCACAGAAAAGTACCAGCAGTAATGTTCAGGCCACATTTCAAGTGCAAGCAGCTTTAGAGGACTTCCTGGGAGAAATGACACGCAGGGTAGATACGGTTTCCCTCTATGCCAGTCCTTTCACCGAGCTAAATACAACTCTTAGCAAAAAAAGTTGTGGACTGGCTCCGTACCGTCCCTGGCCACATTCACCTGTCCACGTGTTTGTGGTTAGGCGGTCCTTCCCAGTAAGTGCACTGGGGAGGGCACGGGTAATGTTGTGGGACCCGTGCTTGTGGAAGGTGGAGGCGATACCGGGAAATATAGTGGCGGCTGATTACCAAGTATGGACACCCAGCCACCGCCGGCATAAGGTTGTGAAAAGTTTCTGCCTCCACAAGCTTAAAAGGCCATATTTCAAGTGCAAAGAGCTGTCCAGAAATCTGGCAGTTTAGTGTTGCGGCCTGTGGGTTGGTGGGTGCATACTTGCACTTGCATTCCAAGTAACGGAAAACTAAGCAGATGGTGGCCTCTATCATCATCATGGCCTCACCTCGGCACTATGAACTCTCCTGAAGGAGAAGCCTGAGCCCGCCGGAGGAGTCTCCGATTCTCTGGTGGGCCCGTCCAACCCTGCCGAAAAGCATCCCTGGCTAAGAAAAGTGTGGGGGAAGGTTCCCGGACACTCTATGGCTGCTTTTTTAATGTGGATCGGCCATGCTTATGCATGTTATTTCTCAAAACGCATTACAGATCAGGCCATTGTCCAACTCTGTATTCAAGAAATTAAATACGCAAAAAATGCGGGAAATATAGTGGCGGCTGGGGACCGAGTATGGACACCCGGCTGCCGCCGGCATGAGGTTGTGAAAAGCTTCCACCTCCACGAGCCTAAAAGGCCACATTTCAAGTGCAAGCACCTGTCAAAAATTTGGCAGTATAGTATTGCAGCCTGTGGTTGGGTGGCTGGCTGGGTGCATACTTGCGCTTGCATTCCAAGGAGTGGGGTAGGGACAACTGAACACTGCAGTGGGACAAGGACGTGGACGATGATTGTTGCATGTGTGCAACGACACGTGCATGGCAGGAGGCATCTTCTTTTGCGCCAAGGATCACTTATGATGGGCACACTTTTAAGCAGTGATCTGGGAGTCAGAGATGCTTCCAGAGGTCTTCCCCATGTTGTTCCCATGACTTTTCAGCACTGCATGCATGTATCTGATGATGTGTCACACACCACATGGCCAGATAAGGTTCTAAAATGTTAAAATGACATTCGTGAATGGTGAATGTGACGCGCCCCCTGGGACATATTCCTTTTTGAGGGGAATACCCGGCACCGGATCAGATGGGGGGTTGTAGTCTCCGAGCGGCTGTGACCCGGCCCGTGCCCAGGGCGTCAAGCTCAGTGTTATGTGGCAGTCCTACAGATGTTGTTAAGAGTTCTTTTGTGTCGACTACGCCACCCGTTGTGATGCGGTCACTGTGGCCGCCGCTGCAGCAGGGTCCGCTGAGGCTGATGGTGCAGGTGCAGCTTGGTGGGATAACCCCCAACGGGAGGGGTATAGCCTCAGGGAGGACAGGTGCAGAGGATGGGGGTTGTGGTGGTGCAGTGCAGACGGCAATGAAGACAGAGTCGGGTTGTGCAGTTAAGGGTGTTTACTTACTGCAGATGTTGTACTGGTCACTCCAGCTTCAAGTGACCACCCGAGCCGTGCTGCGTCCACCAGGTCCTGGATCCAGCCAACCCCCAAACAAGTCCGGAGCGTGGCCCTGAGCTCTCCTTCTGTCCCGTTCTCTGGCCGTCCCCACCAGTAATCCACCTAGGTCCAGCTCCCTCGGGCCTTCTGTTGGGACACCCTTGGCCCTGGGTTCCCTGACCCTTCATGTGGTGTGCCTTCGGGGTGGATGTGATGGGTGACCGTGGCAAACGCTGCCCACGGTCTCCGGTCTCTGGCTGGGGAATGTCTTTACCCCCACCAGCTTGGGTTCCGGTACCCTGATGCCGACTCCTCACCCGGTGCTTTAATTTGGGTTCTTGGGTCCTCTCTGTTTTCCCCTCTGGGTACTCCTTCTCTGCTCCTCTCTCACTCAGGGTCTCTCTCTTGCTGCAGGCTGACTTCCTCTCTGCTTGCTGTCTGCTCCTCTGCAGCTGTCTTGCTGTCTCCAACTGACTTGTTCTCTGCATCTGACCCTGATTCTAGTTGGTGCCCACCTTATATATCCCTCTATGTGTGAGCTCAGGTGACCAGCACCCAATGAGCTCCTATCACTACCCAGACTGCTCCCCCTATCTGCCCCTACACTACATGGGATGTTCCACCCCCCTCCCACTCCAGCCAGGAACAGACTCGGTCGTACCTGCACATTTCTAAGTGGGAGTACCGTTGGTCTGTTCCTCGGAAATGGGATGTGTGTAGTGCATGCAGCCTACCGAGCTCAGTCCCACACTCCATCCTTACCCGGGAGTGGAATATCACACCTCTGGATTGAGGTGCAATACCCCTGTAGCAGCCGAATCCTCAGGGTGCTACATTCCCCCCTGGTAAACCACCGCACGTCCTCGGGCTGTAAAGACAAAAACACCAAAACATACAAAATTTTTTTTTTTTTTTTTTTTTTTCATATAAACATAATAAAACATATAAAACATTATATATATAAAACTTTTCATATAAACATTCTCGTAGTCGTCTCTTGTTTCTGGTTCCTCCTCCGGACACTGTGCAACGTGTGTCCGGGAAAAGTGCGACAGTCTCTTAGAAAAACTGGTTTTCTATAAAACCGGTAGGGGGCGCTTTAGGAAGCGCAACTATATACAGGGATATGGCCGCTCTCAGTCCTCGGCCAGTTAAGGAGGGAAAGGGAATGGCTGCTCACAGTCCTCAGCCTGTGGGATTAAGGGGTTAACGGGTAAACAGTTCACACTTGCTGGTCCCAACGGGGACTATATTAGCAACAACAGTTTCAGTTTCACGGTTTCAGTTTACGGTTTCAGTTTACGGTGCCCCGACGGGCAACTATATACAGCTTCTGCTTCGCTGTCCTTAGCGACGGCGTCCTCCTGCTCTTGCTTTTTGGTTACCTTTGGCTCTAGTTTCAGACCCGTCCGGGTCCTCTTGTTCTTCCTCCTCACACCGCAGCTCTTCCTCCGTCAGGCGATGCACATGGAGGGCGTAGGGACCTTTGGCACACTTGTGCCGGGTGAAGGTGACCTCGTCCCAGATGTAAAGGTCACGACCTCTGTGTCCCTCCGGTAGGTGGGACTCAACGTCTCTCCTGGTTACGAAGACGTCGCCTACGGTATGGTGGTCTCGGATGAAGCCCCACCCATGCTGCAGGTTAAACTTTATCACAGTCCCGGTGGTGCGGGGACTATGCGCTGCACGGGGGTCTCTCCTGGCCCGGCTCTTCTGCTCCGCGCTCTTTACTTGAGCTAGCTGTTCCCGGACCCACCTCTCTCTCCGCTCCCTCTCGAAGTCCTCGAGCTGTTGGCGGCAGCACTCAGCACGCTCCGCTGCAGCTGCCCGAGTCTCTTGAGTGAATCCCATAAGATCTTCTCCGGTGGGGTCCCACTCAAACTGTGCTTCCGCTAGCGGGGGCGAGATCCTCTTTACGGGCTTTGGAGCCGGGATCAGGGGTTCATCCAGGGGTCTCTCTCTCCGGAGTCGGGGATGGTGAAACTCCGGTGGCCATATAAATGGCTGCCCATCCGGGCACGTATGCTGGGCGTACAGGTCCTCTCCCAGATGCGGCACTCTTGGTCTTATGGGCGCGGTGGTGGTGGCGCCCGGGTTGCCCGGGCCTTGCGGCCAGGCCTGGGGTATCTGGAAGGTAAAGGGCACCGTAAGGACGGCGGCGCCCTGGGCTACTTGGCCCTGCGACCAGGCCGGGGGCTCCGCGGAGGTAGGGGGCGCTGTTGGTATTGCGGCGCCCGGGGGTACTAGGCCTTGCGACCAGGCTGGT
Organism: Phyllobates terribilis; assembly: GCF_046119375.1. NCBI lineage: Eukaryota > Metazoa > Chordata > Amphibia > Anura > Dendrobatidae > Phyllobates > Phyllobates terribilis. Next base: position 137,773,427 of record NW_027362770.1, read on the forward strand.
GGTACTTTCTGCTTGGTCACGCTCGGGGTCGAGGCGTGTGACGTCACAGGGGTCGCGGCTCCCGTTTGAGGCCTAGTCTGCGGCGGTGACGTTGCAGCGACGGGCACGGCAGGATAGACTTCGGGCTATGCGACGGGGAGCTGGGGCAGGTACGCGGTTTCCCGGTCTGGGGTATAGACGTCCCCTTTACCTGCCTCCACTCGTTCGGCTCCCTTCTCGGCGCCGTCTCCGGCCTTCAGTCCTCCCGCGCCATCCTCAGAGGCGGTCTGTCTCCTCGTCTCGGGTGGCGTGCTCCGCTGACAGGTCTCGGTCTGCTGGGCCATCTCACGGCTCCACTCCGCCAACGTCTCTCGCTGCACCCGGGCCATCCTCCTTGCGAGGCCCTCCAGAGCGGTCTGTGCACACTCCCGGTCTCGGGGGAGCTGTGCTAGGACCTACACTAGGCCTAGTGGGGTCGTTGTTTCCAGCAGGCTCCTGACCAACGGGTCGGTGCTGCTCTGCTCTCCTACAGTCGTCTCCAGCAGGCTCCTGGCCAGCGGGCCGGTGCTGCTCTGCTCTCTCGCCATCTCCGGGTAAGCTCCTCCGATACTCTTCTCCAGGCTTCTTGCCTCCGGGTGCGCTCGCTCTCGACTGCTCCAGGCGGCACCCATCTTTTCTCTCTCCTTTCGTCTCCTCCCACCTCGAGGGCGGTCCCGGGGCCACTTGGTGACTGTCAGCTCCAGGGGTAGTTCTTTCACGCTGACAGACACCTCCAACATCACAGTCTCTGTTGGTGGGGGCGGTTTCCACTTTTGGCGCCATTTTCTGTCCCGGCCCACGATGGGAGGTGGCCTCTTGCCCTCCTTTGGCACGCCCATAATGGCGTCCGCTGCTCTTCCAAGGCGGGAAATCTGCGGTTTTGGCGGGAAGCTTCGCCCAGTGGCGGGAAACTCTGCAGATGGCGGGAACAAGCTGGAAATGGCGGACAATCGGCGGGAAACGACTGGTGATGGAGTCCGATGGCGTGGACCCTCCGGAACCGGCGGGAGACTTCTTTCTGAGGTAAACTTGCACTTTTCTTCAGGCACGCAGTACCCGGGTGTTGCGGGCACGTAATCCTGCCGACTACGCCAAAGTTGACGCGCCCCCTGGGACATATTCCTTTTTGAGGGGAATACCCGGCACCGGATCAGATGGGGGGTTGTAGTCTCCGAGCGGCTGTGACCCGGCCCGTGCCCAGGGCGTCAAGCTCAGTGTTATGTGGCAGTCCTACAGATGTTGTTAAGAGTTCTTTTGTGTCGACTACGCCACCCGTTGTGATGCGGTCACTGTGGCCGCCGCTGCAGCAGGGTCCGCTGAGGCTGATGGTGCAGGTGCAGCTTGGTGGGATAACCCCCAACGGGAGGGGTATAGCCTCAGGGAGGACAGGTGCAGAGGATGGGGGTTGTGGTGGTGCAGTGCAGACGGCAATGAAGACAGAGTCGGGTTGTGCAGTTAAGGGTGTTTACTTACTGCAGATGTTGTACTGGTCACTCCAGCTTCGAGTGACCACCCGAGCCGTGCTGCGTCCACCAGGTCCTGGATCCAGCCAACCCCCAAACAAGTCCGGAGCGTGGCCCTGAGCTCTCCTTCTGTCCCGTTCTCTGGCCGTCCCCACCAGTAATCCACCTAGGTCCAGCTCCCTCGGGCCTTCTGTTGGGACACCCTTGGCCCTGGGTTCCCTGACCCTTCATGTGGTGTGCCTTCGGGGTGGATGTGATGGGTGACCGTGGCAAACGCTGCCCACGGTCTCCGGTCTCTGGCTGGGGAATGTCTTTACCCCCACCAGCTTGGGTTCCGGTACCCTGATGCCGACTCCTCACCCGGTGCTTTAATTTGGGTTCTTGGGTCCTCTCTGTTTTCCCCTCTGGGTACTCCTTCTCTGCTCCTCTCTCACTCAGGGTCTCTCTCTTGCTGCAGGCTGACTTCCTCTCTGCTTGCTGTCTGCTCCTCTGCAGCTGTCTTGCTGTCTCCAACTGACTTGTTCTCTGCATCTGACCCTGATTCTAGTTGGTGCCCACCTTATATATCCCTCTATGTGTGAGCTCAGGTGACCAGCACCCAATGAGCTCCTATCACTACCCAGACTGCTCCCCCTATCTGCCCCTACACTACATGGGATGTTCCACCCCCCTCCCACTCCAGCCAGGAACAGACTCGGTCGTACCTGCACATTTCTAAGTGGGAGTACCGTTGGTCTGTTCCTCGGAAATGGGATGTGTGTAGTGCATGCAGCCTACCGAGCTCAGTCCCACACTCCATCCTTACCCGGGAGTGGAATATCACACCTCTGGATTGAGGTGCAATACCCCTGTAGCAGCCGAATCCTCAGGGTGCTACAAATGCATTTGTCTTGGTGAAAGCAATGCAAAAGAGCAAATACGCATCAAAAACGCTACGTGTGAACATAGCCCAAGGTGTGGAGGAGTATTTTTGTTTTTGGTTATTTATTTTGCCTTATGTACAAGTCATTTCCCTGTATAGGATGTTCCTTAACATATTTCCCAGGAAAATCCATTTTGGTTTTGTTTTTCTATGTTTTATTGTGAGTCCGTAAAAGTGGAGTAATACTCTGACCACGTTGCTGACAGCAGTGATCTGGGAGTCAGAGATGCTTCCAGGGGTCTGCCCCATGCTGTTCCCATGTCATTTGAGCACTGTTCCCATTGATTTGGGCCATTTTTAGGCCCTCTGTAAACCGCTGGGGGGAGCTGCCTGAAAAATGCTCGAGTTTCCCATAGACTTACATTGGGCTTGTTGCTCAGGTCGAGCACCCGAGTATTCCAATTTGCTCGACCCGAGCAACGAGTACCCGAGCATTTTACAAAATGTGTGAATTTAGTGGTGTGGCCTGTGGGGTGTTGGCTGCGTATTTGCACTTGTGTTCCAAGGACTGGGATAGGGAGAACTGAATGCTGCGCTGGGACAAGGACATGGACGTGCTTGCTGATGGTGCAATGACAGATGCAGGGCAGGAGGCATCTTGGCATGTGCCATGGACAGGGGATTGGCATGCATGTGTAAGGTGCCCCAGCAAGGTAGTCGTGGGCGAGCTGTAGCCCCCATTCGCTCTGACACCCTACAGACAATACGTGTCCTCCCTCTGAAGTGTGGCTGTGTATGTAGTGCTCTTCACTTACTTCAAGCCATCCGATCGCGGCTGTCTCCAGGCATTTTTCTTCTGGGACCAGGGCAGCAATAATTTCAGAGGACACGAGGTTCTTAACCAGAACTTGGACTTTACTTGGGGAAGAGGAATATGTACAATATTTACAGGCAGATATAATGGATAAGGCCCGACAGGTTATCATCTCTCTCACAGGTGCTGGTAACTCCTTCAGCTCTGGCTCCCTCTTTACTCGAAGCATCTCTGTGACTCTAATCTCTGGCCCAAGAGACTCTTCTGTAGTACTGACAGTAATCTGGATCCGATCTCTCCCCCACGTCTTAGCCTGGAGTCCTATTCCTCTTCCTCTGCTTCCTGCAGACTAGAAGTGCCCCGGGTCCTCACTACCTCAGATGAGTTTCTCCGGCCGGCTGATAGGACTCGTGCTCTTGTGTGGGGAGACTTGCAAACTGGGGATCCCACTGTCAGAGGGTATGGAGCTCCCATCTACCCTAGCAGCCACATATATTCTGGCTGCCCGTAATGGTCACTGTCCTATCTCCAACTGTCCCCCCGGACACTAAAACAGAGGCTTTTTGCTAATGTGCCCACCCTCTGTGAGCTGTCATCACAGAACTTTAACCCATCACTGTCTATGACACTGCTGGCAGACTCAACCTGACATCTGCACCCAGGACAGTGACATCTTGTGGCTGCTTAAAGGTACTAGAAGAAGAGGGGATGGGAAGAAAAATGCCGGACACGAACATGCAACCAGAGAACATACTAATGAAAGATATGAAGTGCGACAAAGAAGGTCCAAGACAAGATACTTGGAAGGGAGGTAAGAAAATTTCTAATACAATCCACAGGGAGAAGATTGGAACAAAACAAAATCGTGTAACTGCGTGCTAGCAAATGCCAGGAGCCTGACAAACAAGATGGATGAACTGGAAGCAGAAATATCTACAGGTAACTATGACATAGTGGGAATAACCGAGACATGGTTAGATGAAAGCTATGACTGGGCAGTTAACTTACAGGGTTACAGTCTGTTTAGAAGGGATCGAAGAAATCGGAAAGGGGGTGGAGTCTGTCTATATGTAAAGACGTGTCTAAAGCCTACAATACGGGAGGATGTATGGGAGGGAAATAAGGAGGTCGAGTCCTTATGGGTGGAGATACATGGGGCAAAAAACAATAATAAAATTATCATAGGAGTCTGTTATAAACCACCAAATATAGCAGAAGCCACGGAAAGTCTATTAATGAGACAAATAGACGAAGTAGCAAAAAATAACGAGGTGATTATTATGGGGGACTTCAACTACCCCGATATAGACTGGGAAACCGAAAGCTGTAGATCTCAGAAAGGAAACAGGTTTCTGTCAATTATCAAAGACAATTATTTGTCACAACTTGTGCAGGAACCAACTAGAGGGACGGCCCTTTTAGACTTAATATTAACTAACAGGTCAGACAGAATAACTGAGGTGCAGGTCAGGGGGCACCTGGGAAATAGTGACCACAACATTATACAATTCCACATGTGCTTCAGTAGGGTGCCCAGCAAGGGAGTCACAAAAACACTGAACTTCAGCTAAGAGATGCCCTTCACCTTATAGACTGGGATAGTATCTTTAGTAATAGGAGCACGGATAGAAAATGGGAAATTTTCAAAACAGTCCTACATAGTCACTGTAGAAGGTACATACCTTATGGGAATAAAAGGGCTAGGAATAGGAGGAAGCCAATGTGGCTAAATAAGGAAGTCAAGAGGGCAATGAAAAACAAAAAAAGGGCTTTCGGTAAACTTAAACAAGAAGGCAGCGAGGAAGCGCTAATATCTTATAGGGAAAAAAACAAAATCTGTAAGAAACAAATAAGAATAGCAAAAGAGGAGACAGAGAGACTAATTGCAAAGGAAAGTAAAACGAATCCCAAACTGTTCTTTAACTATATAAACAGTAAAAGGATTAAAACTGATGGAGTTGGCCCATTGAAAAATAACCTGGGTAAAATCATAGAGGGCGATGAGGGTAAAGCAAACCTACTCAATAGCTTCTTCTCCACTGTTTTCACAAAAGAAAACAATTTATCGGAGGAAATGCAGAGTGATAAAGTAAACCCTCCGCTAAATATCACCCACCTAACCCAGGAGGAAGTTCAGAAACGCCTAAATAATATCAAAATAGACAAGTCACCAGGCCCAGATGGCATACACCCCCGGGTACTAAAAGAATTAAGTAATGTGATAGACAGACCGCTGTATCTTATATTCAAGCACTCTTTATGGACAGGGACTGTCCCACTAGACTGGCGCCAAGCAAATGTGGTACCAATATTCAAAAAGGGGTCTAAAAGTGACCCTGGGAACTATAGACCAGTCAGCTTAACGTCTGTTGTGGGTAAATTGTTTGAAGGATTTCTTAGAGATGCTATTGTAGAATATCTTAATGATAATAACTGTCTAACTCCATATCAACATGGATTCATGAGGGATCGCTCCTGCCAAACAAACCTGATCGCCTTCTACGAGGAGGTGAGCTCACAGCTGGACCGCGGAGAGTCAGTGGATGTTGTATACCTTGACTTCTCCAAAGCGTTTGATACCGTGCCACACAAAAGGTTGGTATATAAAATGAGAATGCTTGGTCTGGGGGATAATGTGTGCAAGTGGGTAAATAGCTGGCTGAGTGATAGAAAGCAGAGGGTGGTTATCAATGGAGTAAGCTCAGGGTGTGTCAGGGTTACTAGCGGGGTGCCTCAAGGGTCTGTCTTGGGCCCTATATTATTTAATATATTTATTAATGATCTAGTGGAAGCGTTGCATAGTAAAATAGTAATATTTGCAGATGATACTAAACTTTGTAAAGTAGTTAATACAGATGAGGATAGGGCACAGCTACAGGAGGATTTAGATAAATTGGGGAGTTGGGCCAAAAAATGGCAAATGGGGTTCAATGCCGATAAATGTAAGGTCATGCACATGGGAAAGAAAAACTGCAGTCACCCATACATATTAAATGGGAAACCTTTGGGGAAATCTGACATGGAGAAGGACCTGGGGGTCTTGGTTAATAGCAAATTAAATTGGAGTGCCCAGTGTCAGGCAGCAGCTGCGAAGGCAAATAGAGTCATGGCATGCATCAGAAGAGGAATAGGGGCATATGATGAGAACATTGTTCTTCCTCTGTATAAAGCGCTGGTAGGGCCGCACTTAGAATATTGTGCACAGCTCTGGGCTCCGGTGCTCAGGAAAGACATATTGGAGCTAGAGAGGGTACAAAGGAGGGCGACTAAGGTAATAAAGGGAATGGAGGGACTAGAATACCCAGAGAGGTTGTCAAAATTAGGCCTATTTACGTTGGAAAAGAGAAGGCTTAGGGGAGACCTCATAAACATGTATAAATACATCAGGGGGCAGTACAGAGATCTCTCCCATGACCTGTTTATACCAAGGATGGTGACAAAGACGAGGGGGCACACTATGCGTCTGGAGGAAAGGAGGTTCCTGCACCAGCATAGAAGGGGATTCTTTACGGTCAGAGCCGTGAGACTCTGGAACTCTCTGGGAGAGGAAGTGGTGATGTCCAACTCACTTAATGAGTTCAAGAGAGGCCTGGACGCCTTCCTTGAGAACAATAAAATTACATCTTATGCTTAGTTAATTAATCCAGGGATTTAATCTGACTGCCAGATTGGTGTCGGGAAGTGAATTTTTCCTCAGTGATGTAAATTGGCCTATACCGCATGGTTTTTTGTTGCCTTCCCCTGGATCAACGCTGCGGAATAGCTGCAGTGCACAAGAAATAGGCTGAACTGGATGGACGCTTGTCTTTTTTCGGCCTTATAAACTATGTAACTATGTAACTATGTAACTACTGCGGCCCACAAGGAACTATGCCAGAGCTAACGCCTTAGCTTGGCCTACCACAGTTCAGAGAGGATTAATTAAGGGAACACTTTCCTTAACTACTTCAGTGCCTAGGGAAGGCTACGTCCTTCCCCACTATTACACATGCACAACAGTGGAACAAGCAGCAGTGTCACCCGCAGACACGATTGCTGGACCCTGGTGTTCAACCCACTTTGTCAGGTGTTTTGCTGCCATGTGCCTGATCATGCTGGTGGTGGTCAGGCTGCTAGTTTTGCTACCCCTGATGATGCTGGCCTGGCAGGTGGTGAAAATGGCCTTTTTGGGGTTATCTGCAGAGTCTTTAAAAAGCAATCAGTCTCGGGAAGACCTAACAGTTGTACTGGCAACTTCCTTCGTGTTGGTGTTACGGGGAACGGTTGCCTGCCTTCTGTCTGCAGCCACCACACTGCTTCTTCCTGCCTGCTGTGGTGCTACACCTCCCTCCCCCTGTGTGCTGCTGTGCTCACTCTGTATGTCCCCCTGCCAGATTGGGTCAGTTACTATATTATCCACCACCTCGTCTTCCATTTCCGCACCCTGGTCCTCCTCATGACTTTCTGACAATTGTGTCTCATCATCATCATCATCCACCTCTTGCTACAGTAATTCCACTTTCCCACCGACGCCTTCTTGTGACCGTGGCTGCTCCAATTTTTGGGCATCGCTACATGCGTTCTCCTCTTGACTTGCTTGAAGCTGGCCGGGCGAGAGGCCTGAATCTACAAATGGAAAAGTGAACAGCTCTTCTGAGTGTCCAAGTGTGGGATCAGTTGTCTCCAGGGATTCGGCATGGTGAAGGGAAGGAGGATCAGGGTGAGGAATATGCATTCCAGACTCAAGGCTACTGAGACTTGACCGTGTGAAAGACAGGGTGGTGGTTGTGGTGGCTAAGTGACTGGAAGCATTATCTGCTATTCAACCAATAACTTTTTGACACTTCTCTGTGTTCAATAGTGGTGTTCTGTGGTCCCCTATTAATTGGGACAGGAAGGTTGAGCGAGAAGCTGTGGGTGTTTGTTGTGTCACAATTTCATCTTGCCCACGGTCACTTCCTCGGCCTTGGCCTCTGCATGCACCATCACCACCACGTCCACTTGCCCGTCCCTTGCCACGCACCTTGCCCATTTTTAATGGAGGATAATATTTTCCACGTTCACGAGAAATGGCTGATTTTGAAACGCAGTTATATGTGATACGTCTGACAGATTACCACAATTTTAAATAGCAGGCCTGTAATTTGCTAATACTATCCTTCACAGAAACCTAGTGTGAATAGCTTGACCGACACACTGCAACGAAATGAAAATGGTAGAAATGTCTGATTTTGGAACACTCTTATAGGTCTTATATCTGACAGAGAACTACGGTTTTAAATACCAGGCCTTTAATTTGCTAATACTACCTTTCATAGACACCTAGTGTGAATAGCGTGACTGACACACTGCTACGGAATGGAAAAGAAGGCCAATATTTTCCACGTTCAGTTCAGATTTCTGGATTTTTATCGCTGAAATATGGAACAGATCTAGCTTTATTCTGCAGTGAGAACAAGCAAATGAAGCAGACAAATGGTGTACTCTGGATTGCTTTTTAAGCAAATAACCAGGATTATGATAAAAAAAAATTTTCACTGGCCCCTGATATCTGGGGTTATGTCTACAAATATCTGCAAGAACAGCAACAGCAGGAACATTCAATGGACTCTCTTGCACTATATGCACTGCAGTCTGCCACATACACTGCCTGCCTGCCTAATTCCTGCTATCACCACTGAATATATGCAGCTGGATTAGTCCTCAGAAGGACTGTTAGTTCAGATGTATATATATATATATATACACTGCTCAAAAAAATAAAGGCAACACTCAAATAACACATCCTAGATCTGAATGAATGAAATATTCTCATTGAATACTTTGTTCTGTACAAAGTTGAATGTGCTGACTAGTGTTGAGCCACCCCCTTAGTGTTCAAGTTCGGTTCGTCAAACACCGGCATGTTCATCGAAAGGTTCGTCGAATGGTTTGTCGAACACCGTCGAACACCGTTAAAACCAATGGCAGGCAAACAAAAACACATAGAAACACATATAAAACACATAGAAAACACCTTCAAAGGTGTCCAAAAGCTGACAAACTGCTCAGAATAGAATAGAATAGAATAGAGCATCACACATAGATTAGATAGATAGAAACATGTCAGTCACATATATAATAAGTACAGTGACAGTGTTGGTTATTGTTCTTGTCACTTAGTGTTAAAATAAAGGATTTATTAAAAAAAAAATTGGCGTGCGGTTCCCCGTAATTTTAGTCTCTAGCGGAGGTTAAGCAGACGGCTGAGGCAGATGTTTGAAGCCTTGGAAAGGGGTAATACACACGGAGCTTCCCAGGCTACTAATATCAGCCCCCCAGCTGAATACCTAGCCTTTACTAGCTTTTAAAATGGGGGACCCAAAAAAAAATGACGTGGGGTCCCCCCTATTTTAATAGCTAGCAAAGGCTAGGCAGACAGCTGGGGGCTGATATTAATAGCCCAGTAAGGGTGCCATGAATATTGGCCCCCTCCCAGGCTAGAAACACCAGCCGTCAGCCGCCCCAGAAATGGCGCCATTTTCTGGGGTGGCTGCGGACTGCAATTTGCAGCGGGGGGGGCCCAGAAAGCTTGGGCCACCCTACGCTGCGGATTCCAGCCCCCAGCTGCTTAGTTGTACCTGGCTGGACACAAAAATAGGGCGAAGCCCCACGTCAATTTTTTTTAATTATTTCATGAAATTCATGAAATAATTAAAAAAAGGGCTTCCCTGTATTTTTGTTTCAAGCCAGGTACAAATAGGCATCTGGAGGTTGGGGGCAGCCCATTCCTGCCTGCTGTACCTGGCTGGACACAAAAATATGGCGAAGGCCACGTCAAATTTTTGGTGAAAAATTAATTAAAAATTTTTAAAAAACACATTTAGGGACTGCATCTTTATTAACCCCTCCACTTGAGGGGTTAATAAAGATGCAGTCCCTAACTTATTATTTTTTTTTTAGTTTTTGAATTAATTTTTCCCAAAAATTTTGACATGGGCTTCGCCATATTTTTGTATGCCAGCCAGGTACAGCATCCAGGAATGGGCTGACCCCAACCCCCAGCTGCCTATTTGTACCTGGCCAGACACAACAATATAGGGAAGCCCTTTTTTTTTCATTATTTCATGAATTTCATGAAATAATTAACAAAAAAAATACGTGGGGCTTTGCCCTATTTTTGTGTCCAGCCAGGTACAACTAGGCAGCAGGGAGGCCCAAGCTTTCTGGACCCCCCCCCCCCGCTGCAAATTGCAGTCCGCAGCCACCCCAGAAAATGGCGCGTTCATAGAAGCGCCATCTTCTGGCGCTGTACCCAACTCATCCAGGGCCCTGGTGCAGTGGCTCACTGGGTAATAAAGGGGTTAGGGCCAGCATTGTATTATCAGCTGGCCCTAAGCCCGAAATTCATGGGGTCACGCCAATATTAGATATGACCGTCATGAATTTCTAGTAAAGTATTTAAAAAAAACACAACACCCAGAATAAAGTCCTTTAATTGAAATAAAGACACATTCCTTTAATGTTCGAAATTAAAGTCTACTTACCGTATTGCCCATTCCAGCTGAAGCCAATGTCTTCTGCAATAAAAGTAAAATAATAAACCAACCTCATCCTTACCTTTCCATGGTTCCCAGGACAGCTTCAGCTCTGCTACATTGACATGACAGGCTGGAGCGCAGCAGAACGCTGCCATCCAGCTTGCTATGCCGCAGACACTGAGAAGCTCCTCAGTGAAGCTCCGCAGTATCTGGCTCTGACGCCATCCAGATGAGCCGAGTTCATGTCTAATGAACTCAGCTCACCTCATGCACGTCACTGGCAGCGTGGGAGAATTCTCCTGCGCTCACCGCTTGAGCAGGAGAATTCTCCCATGCTGGGATGGCATTGAGATGACAGGCTGGATCGCAGCAGAGCGCTGCCATCCAGCTTGTCATCCTTTAGAGACACTGCAGAGCACAAGCATGCCTGCGCTCTGCAGTGTCTCTGAAGAATGGCATGCTGGATGGCAGCGTTCTGCTACCATCCAGCCTGCCATCTCAATGCCGTCCCAGCGTGGGAAAATTCTCCTGCTCAAGCGGTGACGTCATTTGCCGACACCGCATGCGCACGAGAATTCTCCCACGCTGTCAGTGATGTGCATGAGGTGAGCTGAGTTCATTGGACATGAACTCGGCTCATCTGGATGCCGTCACAGCGAGACACTGAGGAGCGCAAGCATGCCTGCGCTTCTCAGTGTCTGCGGCATGGCAAGCTGGATGGCAGCTTCCTGCTGCGATCCAGCCTGTCATGTCAATGTAGCAGAGCTGAAGCCATCCTGGAAACCATGGAAAGGTAAGGATGAGGTTGGTTTATTATTTTACTTTTATTGCAGGAGATCGTTGGCTTTAGCTGGAATGGGCGTGATGGTAAGTAGAGTTTAATTTAGAACATTAAAGAATTGTGTCTTTATTTCAATTAAAGTTATCGAACATAACCTCAAACAGCCGAATTTTTTGCAAATCGTTCGAGTTCGTCGAACGACTCGAACACCGCCCAAAACAGCTCGAATTTGAGATTGGCGAACAGTTCGAGTCGAACACCGCTCATCTCTAGTGCTGACAACAAAATCACACAAAAATCATCAATGGAAATCAAATTTATTAACAAATGGAGGCCTGGATTTGGAGTCACCCCCAAAATTAAAGTGGGAAAACACACTACAGGCTGATCCAACTTTGATGTAATGTCCTTAAAACAAGTCAAAGTGAGGCTCAGTATTTTTTGTGGCCTCCACGTGCCTGTATGATCTCCCTACAACGCCTGGGCATGCTCCTGATGAGGTTTCGGATGGTCTCCAGTGGGATCTCCTCCCAGACCTGGACTAAAGCATCCGCCAACTCCTGGACAATTTGTGGTGCAACGTGACGTTGGTGGATGGAGCGAGACATGATGTTCCAGATGTGCTCAATCAGATTCAGGTCTGGGGAACGCGCGGGCCAGTCCATAGCTTCAATGCCTTCATCTTGCAGGAACTGCTGACACACTCCAGCCACATGAGGTCTGGCATTGTTCTGCATTAGGAGCAGTGGCGTACCGCCAATGGCAGCAGGCCACGCGACTTCTATGGGGCCCCATAGCTGTCCAGGGACAGACATACCACCGCTGTTGCAGCTGCGCCGTCGGGCCCGCCGGTGCAGCTTCTCCTTGCTCGCGGAGGGCAGGGAGCGATTCCTGCAGCTCCGTTGCTGACAGGGGAAAATGGCAGCAAAGCTGCAGAGATCAGTCCTCTGCTTCCTGCCCGTCGCTTCCTCCCTCACACAGGCATGCGCTGCTTGATGATGTCATCATGCAGCGCGGGCCTGTGTGAGGGAGGAAGTTGCTGACAACAAGGATGCTGCGGCCTGCGGGGGAACGGTCACAGAGGTAAGTGTTTTTTTTTTTTTTTACTGAAACGCTGAGGAGGGGAGGTGGGGGAGAGCAATGTTGGGGATGGTGGGGCTGGGGAGAGCAATAATGGGGCTGATGGGGCTGGGGAGAGCAATAATGGGGCTGATGAGGCTGGGGAGAGCAATGGTGGGGCTGGGGAGAGCAATAATGGGGCTGATGGGGCTGGGGAGAGCAATGATGGGGCTGAGGAGAGCAATGATGGGGCTGGGGAGAGCAATAATGGGGCTAATGGGGCTTATGGGGTTAGGGAGAGCAATGATGTGACTGGGGAGAGCAATAATGGGGCTGGGGAGAGCAATGATGGGGCTGGGGAAAGCAAAAATGGGGCTGATGGGGCTGGGGAGAGCAATGATGGGGCTGGGGAAAGCAATAATGGGGCTGGGGAGAGCAATGATGGGGCTGATGAGGCTGGGGAGAGCAATAATGGGACTGATGGGGCTGGAGAGAGCAATAATGGGGCTAGGGAGAGCAATGCTGGGGCTGGGGAGAGCAATGCTGGGACTGGTGGAGAGCAATGGTGGGGCTGGGGAAAGCATTAATGGGAGTGATGGGGCTGAAGAGAGCAATAATGGGGCTAGGGAGAGCAATGATGGGGCTGGGGAGAGCAATAATAGGGCTGGGGAAAGCAATAATGGGACTGATGGGGCTGGGGACAGCAATGATTGGGCTGGGGAGAGCAATAATAGGGCTGGGGAGAGCAGTGATGGGGCTAGAGAAAGCAATAGTGGGACTGATGGGGCTGGGGAGAGCAATGATTGGGCTGGGGAGAGCAGTGATGTGGCTGGGGAGAGCAATGATGGGGATGGTGAGGATGGGGAGAACAATGATAGGAATGGTGGGGATGGGGAGAGCAATGACGGGTTACTGGGAGAGAGAAATGATGGAGGTGCTGGGAGAGAGCAATGATGGGGGTGCTGGGAGAGCAATGATGGGGGTTGCTGGGAGAGAGCAATGTTGGGGGTGCTCGGAGATAGCAATGATGGGGTGCAGGGAGAGTGCAATGACGGGGTTGCAGGAAGAGAGCAATGATGGGGATGCTGGGAGAGAGCAATGACAGGGGTGCTGGGACAGAGCAATGATGGGGGTGCTGGGAGAGAGCAATGACAGGGGTGCTGGGATAGAGCAATGATGGAGGTGCTGGGAGAGAGCAATGATGGGGGTGCTGGGAGAGAGCAATGATGGGGGTGCTGGGAGAGAGCAATGACGGGAGGTGCTGGGAGAGAACAATGATGGGGGTGCTGGGAGAGAGCAATGACGGGAGGTAATGGGACAGAGCAAAGATGGGGGTACTGGGAGAGATCAATGATGGAGGGGATGGGAGAGAGCAAGAATGGGGGTGCTGGGAGAGAGCAATGATGGAGGTGCTGGGAGAGAGAAATGATGGGGGTGCTGGGAGAACACAAGAATGGGGGTGCTGGGACAGAGCAAATATGGGGGTACTGGAGGTACTGGGAGAGCACAAGAATGGGGGTGCTGGGAGAGAGCAATGATGGGGGTGCTGGGAGAACACAAGAATGGGGGTGCTGGGAGAGAGCAATGATGGGGGTGCTGGGAGAGAGCAATGATGGGGGTGCTGGGAGGGAGCAATGATGGGAGTGCTGGGAGAGAGCAATGATGGAGGTCCTGGGACAGAGCAATGATAGGGGTGCTTGTATATTTTCCATGTGCACATAGCCTTACAGTTAATTGGGGAGAGTCACAGAGACTGAATAATTTATATTATTGGCCAGTGGCGATTATAGTTAATGGGGGGCACAGTGCTGCTTATCACTTTATATTTTGATTACTAAGTGGCTAATAGTATATTAATGAAGGGGGTGGGGGTACATATCTGTATTCAGGGCCTGAGTGTGGGGGAGACACATGTATATATACAATATTTGTGACCTTGTTATTTTCTAGGCTGGAGGATCATCGTGACAAAACGAGACGTGGCTGGGAGATGTCGATATGAAGGTCCGACCAGATGGAGAAGAAACAGCAGAAACCGTCTCTGATCTGATGAGATGTCAGCGGTAAGTGCCTGGATGTAAATATTATTCTGTATCTGCCCTGTGTGACTTGGAGTGATAATGTTATCTGTAAAATCCCTTAGGCTGCATTCTCACATTTCTGTAATGTCCGTGTGCTGCCAGATTTTTTTTATCGGATGGTCCACGGACTCATAGAGTTTTATAGATCCATTCACACATCCATGAAAATCATGGATCTGAGAATGAGATCTGTGAGCATCAGAGATTGTCATTTTCTGATCCGATTTTGAGGATTAGAATAGGACATGCTCAATGCATCTGTAAAACAGGGCAGCACACCGACACTGCACACAGATACAGGAATGTAACCATATAATGTATAGTATACTCCCTTAGTATATAGTGTACTCGCTTATTATGTATAGCGCCATCCTTAGTTATATAGTCTTATCTTTTATTATGTATAACACCCTCCCTTATTACCTACCATCCTCTCTAGCACTAGGTCTCACAGTTGGGGGATCATACTGTGTTGGGGTCACCATACTTTGCCCTGGGAGTTGAGGTGGGGTACAGTAGGGTCATTATACTACGCATGTGGAGGAATTCACCACGGCGGTATCATACTGTGTTTGGGGGACACTTTTGTTGGCATCATACTTTATGGGCAATGAAAGAGGGATCTAGGACGTCAGCAGGAGGAAAATTACTATGTAAAGGCTGGAATGTAGTGAGATCTGTTCTTCTGTGACCCCGACAATTATTTACCTTTTTTATGGTGGGGTGGAGGGCCCAATTGCAACTTCTGCTATGGAGCCCCATGATTCCTATGTACGCCCCTGATTTGGAGGAACCCAGGGCCAACCGCACCATGATAAGGTCTCAGAAGGGGTCTGAGGATCTCATCTCAGTACTTAATGGCAGTCAGGCTACCTCCGGCGAGCACATGGAGGGCTGTGCGGCCCTCCAAAGAAATGCCACCCCACACCATTACTGACCCACTGCCAAACCGGTCATGCTGAAGGATGTTGCAGGCAGCAGATCGCTCTCCACGGCATCTCCAGACTCTGTCACGTCTGTCACATGTGCTCAGTGTGAACCTGCTTTCATCTGTGAAGTGCACAGGGCGCCAGAGGCGACTTTGCCAATCCTGGTGTTCTGTGGCAAATGCCAAGCGTCCTGCACGGTGTTGGGCTGTGAGCACCACCCCCATCTTTGGACGTCGGGCCCTCATACCACCCTCATGGAGTCGGTTTCTAACCGTTTATGCAGACACATGCACATTTGTGGCCTGCTGGAGGTCATTTTGCAGGGCTCTGGCAGTGCTCCTCCTGTTCCTCCTTGCACAAAGGCGGAGGTAGCGGTCCTGCTGCTGGGTTGTTGCCCTCCTACGGCCCCCTCCACGTCTCTTGGTGTACTGGCCTGTCTCCTGGTAGCGCCTCCAGCCTCTGGACACTATTCTGACAGGCACAGCAAACCTTCTTGCCACAGCTCGCATTGATGTGCCATCCTGGATGAGCTGCACTACCTGAGCAACTTCTGTGGGTTGTAGAGTCAGTCTCATGCTACCACGAGTGTGAAAGCACAACCAACATTCAAAAGTGACCAAAACAGCAGCCAGAAAGCATTGGTACTGAGATGTGGTCTGTGGTTCCCACCTGCAGAACCACTCCTTTATTGAGTGTGTCTTGATAATTGCCAATAATTTCCATCTATTGTCTATTCCATTTGCACAACAGCATGTGAAATTGATTGTCAATCAGTGTTGCTTCCTAAGTGGACAGTTTGATTTCACAGAAGTTTGATTCACTTGGAGTTATAATCTGTTGTTCAATTGTTCCCTTTATTTTTTTGAGCAGTGTATATATGTTGTGGAATACCTATACTAACAGGACGTTCAATGGACCCTCTTGTGCTGTATTATACACTGCATATCTGCCACATACACTGCCTGTCTACCTAACTCCTGCTATCACCAGTAATATATGCAGTTGGATTAGTCCTCAGAAGGACTGTTAGTTCAGTTGGATATATATATATATATATATATATATATATATATATATATATATACTAGCCATTGAACCCGCTCTACGCCTGGGTGGTGAGCATTTTAATTGGTACATTTTTAATTTTATTAAATTATCCTGCGCCATTTGGTTTAAAGATGTCTGCGAATTTGCATAAACAGTGTCTTAAATAAAATGGCGCCACAGTGTGGTATGCACACGTGCTGACTCCAGTACCTCACTGTTCAGGCGCCACCCATCCCGTCCAGCATATATAAGATGTACTGAGAACACAGGTGGTGTACTCACTTACGCTGAACACTGTATATAACGTACTGGGAATTCAGGGGGTGTACTCACTTATGCTGAGCGCTGTATGTATAATGTACTGAGAATACAGGGGGGTGTACTCACTTATGCTGAGCCCTGTATGTATAACGTACTGAGAATACAGTGGTGTGTACTCACTTATGCTGAGCGCTGTATGTATAACGTACTAAGTATACAGGGGGGTGTACTCACTTACGCTGAGCGCTGTATGTATAACGTAATGAGAATACAGGGGGGTGTACTCACTTACGCTGAGCGCTGTATGTATAAAGTACTGAGAATACAGGGGGGTATACTCATTTACGCTGAGCACTGTATGTATAACGTACTGAGAATACAGAGGGGTGTACTCACTTATGCTGAGCACTGTATGCATAACGTACTGAGAATACAGGGGGGTGTACTCACTTATGCTGAGCGCTGTATGTATAACGTACTGAGAATACAGGGGGGTGTACTCACTTATGCTGAGTGCTGTATGTATAACGTACTGAGGATACAGGGGGGTGTACTCACTTATGCTGAGCGTTGTATGCATAACGTACTGAGAATACAGGGGGGTGTACTCACTTTTGCTGAGCGTTGTATGTATAACGTACTGAGAATACAGAAGGGTGTACTCACTTATGCTGAGTGCTGTATGTATAACGTACTGAGAATACAGGGGGTGAAGTTGACGCGCCCCTGGGCCTGCTGTGTCGCGCAGCGTCTCGCGCACGGGGGCTTACCCGGAACCGGTTCAGATGAGGGTTGTAGTCTCCGAGTGGCGGGGACCCGGTCCGTGCCCAGGGAGTCAAACTCAGTGTGTGGCAGTCTTGATAGGTGTTATTTGAGTGTCGACTACGCCACCCGTTGATTTGCAGCTATGGAGCTGCCGCTGCAGGGCAGACCGCTGAGGCCGGTGTAGAATTGTGCAGCGTGATAGTATAACCCCCAACGGGAGGGGTATGGCCTCAGGGCAGCCGACGTGGAAGATGGGGGTAGCAGGAACCACTCAGAGACGGTGCGGTGTAATTCAGGGTCTTTACTGGTAACAACGATAGACCCTCCCGGAGTACTTGCTAGCGAACGGGGCCTGGTCAGTCCTTGAGCAGATGGGATCTCCCCTGGCCAGGCGGAGTTGTAGGCCTCCCAAACTGACTGTACTCTTCTGGCTACCTTGCTAGAAGCGGATATAAGTAGCCCACGTCCCTGAGTGTGCCGTGTGGTGCTCACCCGTATGGCCGGTGACTCGGGGCCTTCTAATGGCTTCCGCTCCACGATGGCGGTGCTGGTCCCACGCGTGTGACCTTGCCTTCGGGTTTCTGGGCCTGAGGACCTGAAATCCCCTGCCGGTCGGCTTCTGCTGCTGGGTAAGAGTTAGTCCCCACAGCCTCGGACGCCGGGTCCGGTAAGAAAGCTTCTCAGTCAGGGCGAGCTCTGCAGCTGCCAGCCCCTGACTCGTAGTAGTATTGCTCCCACTGAGCTTCTGCTGTTTCTTCCTATGACTGTTTCTCGTCTCTACTCTCCTTGACTCCCTGGGCACGGACCGGGTCCCCGCCACTCGGAGACTACAACCCTCATCTGATCCGGTTCCGGGTAAGCCCCCGTGCGCGAGACGCTGCGCGACACAGCAGGCCCAGGGGCGCGTCAACTTTGGCGTAGTCAGCAGGATGGCGGGAAAACTTCGCGGATGGCGGGAAGAAGACAGAAGATGGCGCCGGATGGCGGGAATCTTCACCACTGGTAAGTTTGAACAGTCTTTTTCAGGCACGCAGTACCCGGTGGTTGCGGGCACGAGATCCTGCCGACTACGCCAAAAGTTGACGCGCCCCTGGGCCTGTGTCGCGCTGCGTTGCGCATGCGGGAGCTTACCCGGAGCCGGATCTCTTGAGGGTTGTAGTCTCGTGGCGGTGATCCGGTCCGTGCCCAGGGAGTCAGACTAAGTGGCGCTGTATCAGCGGTAGATGTTGGATGACTACGCCACCCGTTGAATGCAGCTTTGGAGCTGCCGCTGCAGAGCAGACCACTGAGGCCGGTGGAAGGATGGTGCAGCGGGGATGGTATAACCCCCAACGGGAGGGGTATGGCCTCAGGGCAGCCGATGTGGATGATGGGGGTAGCAGGAACCACTCAGAGACAGTACGGTGTAGTTCAGGGTCTTTACTGGTGACAACGATAGACCCTCCCGGAGTACTGGCTAGCGATTGGGGCCTGGTCAGTCCTTGAGCAGATGGGATCTCCCCTGGCCAGGCGGAGTTGTAGGCCTCCCAAACTAACGATACTCTTCTGGCTACCTTGCTAGAAGCGAGTATAAGTAGCCCACGTCCCTGAGTGTACCGTGTGGTGCTCACCCGTATGGCCGGTGACTCGGGGCCTTCTAGTAGCTTCCGCTCCACGACGGTGGTGCTGGTCCCATGCGTGTGACCGTGCCTTCGGGTTTCTTGGCCAGAGGACCTGAAATCCCCTGCCTGACGGATTCTGCTGCTGGGTAGGAGTTAGTCCCCACAGCCTCGAACTCCGGGTCCGGTAAGAAATCTTCTCAGTCAGGGCGAGCTCTGCAGCTGCCAGCCCCTGACTCTTTGTAACACTGCTCCCACAGAGCTCCTGTTGTTTCTTCCTATGCTGCTTCTCTTCTCTACTTCTGGCATGGCCCAGGAGCTGGGCCCAGCCGGAGCCACAGCTCCCTGTCAGCCCTCCTGGCTGAACTCTCCCTCTCAACTCTCTAACCCTGCCTCAGCCCCAGGACTGGGCAGGAGGTGTGGCATGCATAGGATTCCTGACCAAGAGACCTCCCACCTGCTCTCAGACATAACATTGCATTACTGTGGAAACCAGACCCCTGGGGTGCCACATACTCACTTATGCTGAGCGCTGTATATATAATGTACTGAGAATACAGGGGGGTGTACTCACTTTTGCTAAGCATTGTATGAATAACATACTGAGAATACAGAGGGGTGTACTCACTTACGCTGAGCACTGTATGTATAATGTACTGAGAATACAGGGGGGTGTACTCACGCTGAGCGCTGTATGCATAATGTACTGAGAATATAGGGGGTGTACTCACTTACGCTGAGCGCTGTATGTATAACGTAATGAGAATACAGGGGGGTGTACTCACTTACGCTGAGTGCTGTATGTATAAAGTACTGAGAATACAGGGGGGTGTACTCATTTACGCTGAGCACTGTATGTATAACGTATTGAGAATACAGAGGGGTGTACTCACTTATGCTGAGCACTGTATGTATAACGTACTGAGAATACAGGGGGGTGTACTCACTTATGCTGAGCGCTGTATGTATAACGTACTGAGAATACAGGGGGGTGTACTCACTTATGCTGAGCGCTGTATGTATAATGTACTGAGGATACAGGGGGGTGTACTCACTTATGCTGAACGTTATATGTATAACGTACTGAGAATACAGGGGGGTGTACTCACTTTTGCTGAGCGTTGTATGTATAACGTACTGAGAATACAGGAGGGTGTACTCACTTATGCTGAGCGCTGTATGTATAACGTACTGAGAATACAGGGGGTGTACTCACTTATGCTGAGCGCTGTATATATAATGTACTGAGAATACAGGGGGGTGTACTCACTTTTGCGGAGCGTTGTATAAATAACATACTGAGAATACAGAGGGGTGTACTCACTTACACTGAGCACTGTATGTATAACGTACTGAGAATACAGGGGGGTGTACTCACTTACGCTGAGCGCTGTATGTATAATGTACTGAGAATATAGGGGGTGTACTCACTTACGCTGAGCGCTGTATATAATGTACTGATAATACAGGGGTGTACTCACTTACGCTGAGCTCTGTATGTATAATGTACTGATAATATAGGAGTGTACTCACTTATGCTGAGCGCTGTATGTATAACGTACTGAGAATAAAGGGAGGTGTACTCACTTATGCTGAGCACTGTATGTATAACGTACTGAGAATACATGGGGGTGTACTCACTTATGCTGAGCGCTGTATGTATAACGTACTGAGAATACAGGGGGGTGTACTCACTTATGCTGAGCGCTGTATGTATAACGTACTGAGAATACAGGTGGGTGTACTCACTTATGCTGAGCACTGTATGTGTAACGTACTGAGAATAAAGCGGGGTGTACTCACTTACACTATATGTATAACGTACTGAGAATACAGGGGGGTGTACTCATTTAAGCTGAGCACTGTATGTATAACGTACTGAGAATAAAGGGGGGTGTACTCACTTATGCTGAGCGTTGTATGTATAACATACTGAGAATACAGAGGGGTGTACTCACTTATGCTGAGCGTTGTATGTATTACGTACTGAGAATACAGAGGGGTGTACTCACTTATGCTGAGCGCTGTATGTATAACGTACTGAGAATACAGGGTAGTGTACTCACTTATGCTGAGCGCTGTATGTATAACGTACTGAGAATACAGGGGAGTGTACTCACTTATGCTGAGCGCTGTATGTATAACGTACTGAGAATAAAGAGGGATGTACTCACTTACGCTGAGCGCTATATACACAGTTATATGAAAAAGTTTGAGCACCCCTATTAATCTTAAGCTTAATGTTTTATAAAAATTGGTGTTTTTGCAACAGCTATTTCAGTTTGATATATGTAATAACTGTTGGACACAGTAATGTTTCTGCCTTGAAATGAGGTTTATTGTACTAACAGAAAATGTGCAATCTGCATTCAAACTAAATTTGACAGGTGCATAAGTATGGGCACCCTTATCATTTTCTTGTTTTAAATACTCCTACCTACTTTTTACTGACTTACTAAAGCACTTTTTTTGGTTTTGTAACCTCATTGAGCTTTGAACTTCATAGCCAGGTGTATGCAATCATGAGAAAAGCTACTTAAAGTGGCCACTTGCAAGTTGTTCTCCTGTTTGAGTCTCCTCTGAAGTGTGGCATCATGGGCTCCTCAAAACAACTGTCAAATGATCTGAAAACAAAGATTATTCAACATAGTTGTTCAGGGGAAGGATACAAAAAGCTGTCTCAGAGATTTAACCTGTCAGTTTCCACTGTGAGGAACATAGTAAGAAAATGGAAGAACACAGGGACAGTTCTTGTTAAGGCCCGAAGTGGCAGGCCAAGAAAAACATCAGAAAGGCATAGAAGAAGAATGGTGAGATCAGTCAAGGACAATCCTCAGACCACCTCCAGAGAGCTGCAGCATCAACTTGCTGCAGATGGTGTCACTGTGCATCAGTCAACTATACAACGCACTTTGCACAAGGAGAAGCTGTATGGGAGAGTGATGCGAAAGAAGCCGTTTCTGCAAGCACGCCACAAACAGAGTCGGCTGCGGTATGCAAAAGCACATTTGGAGAAGCCAATTTCTTTTTGGAAGAAGGTCCTGTGGACTGAAGAAACCAAGATTGAGTTGTTTGGTCATACAAAAAGGCGTTATGCATGGCGGCAAAAAAACCACAGCATTCCAAGAAAAACACTTGCTACCCACAGTAAAATTTGGTGGAGGTTCCATCATGCTTTGGGGCTGTGTGGCCAATGCCGGCACCGGGAATCTTGTTAAAGTTTAGGGACGCATGGATTCCACTCAGTATCAGCAGATTCTTGACAATAATGTTCAAGAATCAGTGACAAAGTTGAAGTTACTCAGGGGATGGATCTTTCAAGCAAGACAATGATCCAAAACACCGCTCCAAATCTACTCAGGCATTCATGCAGAGGAACAATTACAATGTTCTGGAATGGCCATCCCAGTCCCCAGACTTGAATATCATTGAACATCTGTGGGATCATTTGAAGAGGGCTGTCCATGCTCGGCGACCATCAAACTTAACTGAACTGGAATTGTTTTGTAAAGAGGAATGGTCAAAAATACCTTCATCCAGGATCCAGGAAATCATTAAAAGCTACAGGAAGCGACTAGAGGCTGCTATTTTTGCAAAAGGAGGATCTACTAAATATTAATGTCACTTTTCTGGTGAGGTGCCCATACTTATGCACCTGTCAAATTTTGTTTGAATGCAGATTGCACATTTTCTGTTAGTACAATAAACCTCATTTCAAGGCAGAAACATTACTGTGTCCAACAGTTATTATATATATCAAACTGAAATAGCTGTTTCAAAAACACCAATTTTTATAAAACATGAAGCTTAAGATTAATAGGGGTGCCCAAACTTTTTCATATAACTGTATAATGTACTGAGAATACAGGAGGGTGTACTCACTTACGCTGAGCACTGTATGTATAACGTACTGAGAATACAGGGGGGTGTACTCACTTACGATGAGCACTGTATGTATAACGTACTGAGAATACAGGGGGGTGTACTCACTTAAGCTGAACGCTGTATATATAATGTACTGAGAATACAGGGGGGTGTACTCACTTACGCTGAGCGCTGTATATAATGTACTTATAATACAGGGGTGTACTCACTTACGCTGAGCGCTGTATGTATAATGTACTGATAATATAGGAGTGTACTCACTTATGCTGAGCACTGTATGTATAACGTACTGAGAATACAGGGGGGTGTACTCACTTATGCTGAGCGTTGTATGTATAATGTACTGAGAATACAGGGGGGTGTACTCACGCTGAGCGCTGTATGCATAATGTATTGATAATATAGGGGAGTGTACTCACTTATGCTGAGCGTTGTATGTATAACGTACTGAGAATACAGGGGGGTGTACTCACGAATGTGTCTCTCTCTTCCTCTCTCTCTTGTCCTGGACAGATTGTCGTCATGGCGCCACACTGAGCATGCTCAGTCTATCGAGGCTTCGGACAGAGACACACATCCCCGGTTATATTATAGATGTTTATATATATATATATATATATATATATATATATATATATATATATATATATACAGTACAGACCAAAAGTTTGAACACAAGTTCTCATTTAAAGATTTTTCTGTATTTTCATGACTATGAAAATTGTACATTCACACTGAAGGCATCAAAACTATGAATTAACACATGTGGAATTATATACTTAACAAAAAAGTGTGAAACAACTGAAAATATGTCTTATATTCTAGGTTCTTCAAAGTAGCCACCTTTTGCTTTGATGACTGCTTTGCACATTCTTGGTATTCTCTTGATGAGCATCAAGAGGTAGTCACCGGAAATGGTCTTCCAACAATCTTGAAGGAGTTCCCAGAGATGCTTAGCACTTGTTGGCCCTTTTGCCTTCACTCTGCTGTCCAGCTCACCCCAAACCATCTCGATTGGGTTCAGGTCTGGTGACTGTGGAGGCCAGGTCATCTGGCGTAGCACCCCATCACTCTCCCTCTTGGTCAAATAGCCCTTACACAGCCTGGAGGTGTGTTTGGGGTCATTGTCCTGTTGAAAGATAAATGATGGTCCAACTAAACGCAAACCGGATGGAATAGCATGCCGCTGCAAGATGCTGTGGTAGCCATGCTGGTTCAGTATGCCTTCAATTTTTAATAAATCCCCAACAGTGTCACCAGCAAAGCACCACTACACCATCACACCTCCTCCTCCATGCTTCATGGTGGGAATCAGGCATGTAGAGTCCATCCGTTCACCTTTTCTGCGTCGCACAAAGACACGGTGGTTGGAACCAAAGAACTCAAATTTGGACTCATCAGACCAAAGCACAGATTTCCACTGGTCTAATGTCCATTCCTTGTGTTCTTTAGCCTAAACAAGTCTCTTCTGCTTGTTGCCTGTTCTTAGCAGTGGTTTCCTAATAGCTATTTTACCATGAAGGCCTGCTGCACAAAGTCTCCTCTTAACAGTTGTTGAAGAGATGTGTCTGCAGCTTTAACTCTGTGTGGCATTGACCTGGTCTCTAATCTGAGCTGCTGTTAACCTGCGATTTCTGAGGCTGGTGACTCGAATAAACTTATCCTCAGAAGCAGAGGTGACTCTTGGTCTTCCTTTCCTGGGACGGTCCTCATGTGAGCCAGTTTCTTTTGTAGCGCTTGATGGTTTTTGCAACTGCACTTGGGGACACTTTCAAAGTTTTCCCAATTTTTCGCACTGACTGACCTTAATTTCTTAAAGTAATGATGGCCACTCGTTTTTCTTTACTTAGCTGCTTTTTTCTTGCCATAATACAAATTCTAACAGTCTATTCAGTGGGACTATCAGCTGTGTATCCACCCGACTTCTGCACAACACAACTGATGGTCCCAACCCCATTTATAAGGCAAAAAATCCCACTTATTAAACCTGACAGGGCTCAGCTGTGAAGTGAAAACCATTTCCAGTGACTGCCTCTTGAAGCTCATCAAGAGAGTGCAAAGAGTGTGCAAAGCAGTCATCAAAGCAAAAGGTGGCTACTTTGAAGAACCTATATACTTAATTATATACTTAATATAGAATTATATACTTAACAAAAAAGTGTGAAACAACTGAAAATATGTCTTATATTCTAGGTTCTTCAAAGTAGCCACCTTTTGCTTTGATGACTGCTTTGCACACTCTTTGCATTCTCTTGATGAGCTTCAAGAAGTAGTCACTGGAAATGGTTTTCACTTCACAGGTGTGCCCTGTCAGGTTTTATAAGAGGGATTTCTTTCCTTATAAATGGGGTTGGGACCATCAGTTGTGTTGTGCAGAAGTCAGGTGGATACACAGCTGATAGTCCTACTGAATAGACTGTTAGAATTTGTATTATGGCAAGAAAAAAGCAGCTAAGTAAAGAAAAACGAGTGACCATCATTACTTTAAGAAATGAAGGTCAGTCAGTGCGAAAAATTGGGAAAACTTTGAAAGCGTCCCCAAGTGCAGTTGCAAAAACCATCAAGCGCTACAAAGAAACTGGCTCACATGAGGACCGCCCCAGGAAAGGAAGACAAAGAGTCACCTCTGCTTCTGAGGACGTTTATCCAAGTCACCAGCCTCAGAAATCGCAGGTTAACAGCAGCTCAGATTAGAGACCAGGTCAATGCCACACAGAGTTCTAGCAGCAGACACATCTCTACAACAACTGTTAAGAGGAGACTTTGTGCAGCAGGCCTTCATGGTAAAATAGCTGCTAGGAAACCACTGCTAAGGACAGGCAACAAGCAGAAGAGACTTGTTTGGGCTAAAGAACACAAGGAATGGACATTAGACCAGTGGAAATCTGTGCTTTGGTCTGATGAGTCCAAATTTGAGATCTTTGGTTCCAACCACCGTGTCTTTGAGCGACGCAGAAAAGGTGAACGGATGGACTCTACATGCCTGGTTCCCCCCGTGAAGCATGGAGGAGGAGGTGAGATGGTGTGGGGGTGCTTTGCTGGTGGCACTGTTAGGGATTTATTAAAAATTGAAGGCATACTGAACCAGCATGGCTACCACAGCATCTTGCAGTGGCATGCTATTCCATCCGGTTTGTGTTTAGTTGGACCATCATTTAGTTTTCAACAGGACAATGACCCCAAACACGCCTCTAGGCTGTGTAAGGGCTATTTGACCACGAAGGAGAGTGATGGGGTGCTACGCCAGATGACCTGGCCTCCACAGTCACCAGACCTGAACCCTATCGAGATGGTTTTGGGAGAGCTGGACCGCAGAGTGAAGGCAAAAGGGCCAACAAGTGCTAAGCATCTCTGGGAACTCCTTCAAGATTGTTGGAAGACCATTTCCGGTGACTACCTCTTGAATCTCATTAAGAGAATGCCAAGAGTGTGCAAAGCAGTCATCAAAGCAAAAGGTGGTTACTTTGAAGAACCTAGAATATAAGACATATTTTCATTTGTTTCACACTTTTTTTTGTTAAGTATATAATTCCACATGTGTTAATTCATAGTTTTGATGCCTTCAGTGTGAATGTACAATTTTCATAGTCATGAAAATACAGAAAAATCTTTAACCCCTTCGCAACCTTGGGTTTTGTCGTTTTTGCTTTTTCCTTTTTTGCTCCCCTTGTTCCCAGAGCCATAGCGTCTTTAGTTTTTGGACAATATGGCCGTGTGAGGGCTTATTTTTTGCGAGACAAGATGTACTTTTCAACGCCATTACTAGTTTTACCATATCGTGTACGGGAAAACGGGAAAAAAATTCCAAGTGCGGTAAAATTGCAAAAAAAGTGCAATACCACAGTTGTTTTTTATTATTTTTTTTACCACTTTCACTGAATGCTAAAACTGACCTGCCATTCTTATTCTCCAGGTTATTACGAATTCGTAGGCACCAAACATGTATAGGTTATTTTATATTTAAGTGGTGAAAAAAAATTCCAAAATTTGGTAAAAAAAACTAAAATAAAATAGCGCCATTTTCCGAGAACTGTAGCGTCTCCATTTTTCGGGATCTGGGGCTGGGTGAGGGCTTATTTTTTGCATGCCGGGCTGACATTTTCATTGATAACATTTTGGGGTAGATCCGATGTTTTGATCGCCCATTATTGCATTTTATTGCAATTTTGCGGCGACCAAAAAACGTAATTCTGGCGTTTAGAATTTTTTTCTCATTACGATGTTTACCGATTGGATTAATTATTTTTTTATATTGATAGATGGGGCGATTCTGAACGCGGCGATACAAAATATGTGTATGTAGGTTTTTTTTTTTATATTTTATTTTGAATGGGGCGAAAGGGGGGTGATTTAAACTTTTATATATTTTTTTTTTATATATTTTTAAAAACATTTTTTTTTTCACTTACTGCATGCTTCAATAGTCTCCATAGGAGACTAGAAGCAGCAGTTGTCTGATCGTCTCTGCTACATACAGGGGATCAGCAGATCCCCTGCATATAGCAGAACTGGTCCTGTGCTATGAGCGCCGACCACTAGGTGGCACTGATAACGACGAGATCATGACAACCACAGGCGTCTGCTGCAGACCCTGGGTTGTCATGCGCGCCCATCGGTGACCCGCGATCACGTGACGGGGTCGCTGGTGGGCGGGGCTTGTGACGCGCAACCCGGAAGCGCGCGTTAAATGCCGCTGTCGGAGATTGACAGCGGCATTTAACATGTTAACAGCTGCGGGTGGATCGCGATTCCACCTGCGGCTGTTGCGGGCACATGTCAGCAGTAAGAATTAGCTGACATGTGCTCGGTTCAGTGAGAGCTCAGCGCAGCCAATCACTGTAATGCCACAACCAACATGGCTATGGCATTCCAGTGCATGGCAGTCAATCCCTGCATGTTCATTGGCTCTTTAAAGAGCACCAAACGTGCAGGGAGGGGACCCAAGTTCCCGCCTGAGCAACCCGGAAATACTCGCTGAGCTTGTCAAGCATAGTGGGCAAGTACCGAGCAGTGGCGAGCACATTCGCTCATCACTATATTTCACATGTCAAGCTGTGTGCTGTTGTTTACTAAGACTAAAAGTTTTATGATCATGTGATTATCATTGCTCAGACTATAGAAGCATGTGCCTCCTGGTCCAACTTCTCCCCCTCCAGTGATAAGCAGCTCACTGTTTATAGTTATGTACACAGACAGTCTGGTGTGGGTGGGGTTAGCTTTCTGAGCTCTGCTGCATTGCTAAATCTAAAAGCTCTGATTGTGGCAGTAATCTAAGTGTTACATCATTGGATTCAGAGTCTCTTAGCCTACATCATGCTGCTCTCAGATGAGGTAGCAAAAGCCTGCTGATAGATTCCCTTTAAGCTATGTTCATACTTAGCGTTTTTTTAGCATTTTTTTTCTACAGCAAAGCCTAATCTCTTGGCAGGAAAGAAGCTGCGTCAAAACCAAAGGTTTGGGTGCATTTTTTTGGTGCGCTTTGGTACGTTTTTGGTGCGTTTTGCAGGATCCCAAAGTTCAGCTTTGCTTCCACCACAGAAGCATGAACACAGGTCACCAATGCAAGACATATGTGAAACCATATTAACCAGAATTGCAAATGGAACTGCAGGGGGAGGCTGTGCATTGCAGTTTGTATGACACTATTTTTTTTCACACTATGGTCTGCCATTCAGTTGCTCAGGCATTGTTCAATTTCACACCTAGCTCAGCCAATGTTTATGTGTACAGATCACTAATGTAATTAAACTGTTCTAATCCAAGCTGCCATCTCAGGTTATCAAGACAAGGTGGTAAAATCACAAAAATAAATGACTTTCACATACTGTTGTACTTCCTTTTTTTCGCTAAAAACGCAGCAAAACCTGATAGTTATGTTCACACTAATCATTTTTTCAGCATTTTTTTCACTACCCATTACTTTTAATGGGTGAACAACGCTTAAAAAACACAGAAAAAATACTGAAAGAGGTGACATGCCCTATTCTGCAAAAAAAAACATGCAAAGCACAAAATACTGATCAAGCAAAAAACAAGGCGTGTGCATTTAATTTCTGGAATCTCATAGACATTGCTGGTACTGTAAAACACAGTTGAAAATTTGCACTAAAAAACGCCTAAAAAAAATGAAAAAATGCAATGTGTGAACAAATTCTTAAATGCTTTCCACTTGAAAAATCATTCATTTTGAACACTTTACAAACTTTGTGTACACAACTGTACCTTATTGCAATTATTTTGACAGAGTTAATAAACTATCTTATGTGTTGAGTGGCCTCCTGGGTCCAGCATGGTAGATGGGGAAAAAAAGGCTAGGCATGTTGAAATTCAATTCTCAAGGGAGATAAGCCACTGTAAATGGTACCTGCCAGCACTTGTACCACTTTCCTAATCACACCATTCAGAAAACATACATGAGTAAGGGGGATGTTGGGAGCAGGGCTGGCGTCAGCATCCGGCGCACCCGGGCAAGTGCTGGGGCCCTGAGCAGGCGGGGGGGCCCACTCACCGTTGGGCACCCTGCCGCGCTATGGGACCCGTGAGCGGAGAAGAGCGGTGTCAGCGCCCGCTCCCCCCCCGCTTGCTCAGGGGCCCGGCGCAATACTTACCTCTCCCCTTGCCTCCGCAGCAGCTCTGGTCTCTTTCGCGTCCCCTGACTGTGACGTCTCAGGTCAGAGGGCGCGGTGATATCTTTCTACCGCGCTGTCTCCTGAGCCATCACAGCGCAAAGCGGGAAGACGCAGGCGACGCTGAGGAGTCTGGAGCAGCGACAGCTGGTAAGGAGTGAGGTGAGTTTTTGATTATTTTTTTTAATGTATGGAGGCATGGGGCATTATATGGGAGGGGGGTGATAACATCCTGCATGGGGCATTAAAAGGGGGGAAGTGACATCCTGCATGGGGCATTAAAAGGGGGGGTGACATGCTGCATGGGGCATTAAAATAGAGGGGTGTGTGACATACTGCATAGGGCATTATAAGGGAGGGAGGTGTGTGAAATCCTGCATGGGGCATTAAAAGGGGGGAACGTGACATCCTGCATGGAGCATTAAAAGGGGGGGGGGTGACATCCTGCATGGGGAATTAAAAGGGGCACGAAGTGACATCCTGCAAGGGGCATTAAAAGGTGGGGAGGTGACATCCTGCATGGGGCATTAAAAGAGGGGGAAGTGACATCCTGCATGGGGCCTTAAAAGGGGGGGTGACATCCTGCATAGGGCATTATAAGGGAGGGGGGAGGTGTGACATCCTGCATGGGGCATTAAAAGGGGGGGGAGTGACATCCTGCATGGGGCATTAAAAGAGGGGGGTGACATCCTACATGGGGCATTATAAGCGAGGGGGTGTGACATCTTGCATGAGGCATTAAAAGGGGGGAAGTGACATCCTCCATGGGGCATTATAAGGGGGGGTGACATAATGCATGGGGCATTATAAGGGGGTGACATCCTGCATGGGGCATTAAAAGGCGGGGGTGACATCCTGCATGGGGCATTATAAGGGATGGGGTGTGACATCCTGCATGGGGAATTAAAAGGGGGGGAAGTGATATCCTGCATGGGGCATTATAAGGAAGGGGTGTGTGTGACATTCTGCATGGGGTATTATAAGGGGGGTGACATCCTGCATGGGGCATTATAAGAGGGGGTGACATAATACATAGGGCATTATAAGGGGGGTGACATCCTGCATGGGACATTATAAGGGGGGGTGACATCCTGCATGGGGCATTATAAGGGGGGGTGACATAATGCATGGGGCATTATAAGGGGGGTGACATCCTGCATGGGGCATTATAAGGGGGAGTGACATCCTGCATGAGGCATTATGTTGGGGCACAGCCTGCATGGAGCATTATATGGGGGCCAGTATTCTGTATGGAGCGTTATATGGGGGCCAGTATCCAGTATGGAGTGTTATATGGGGACCAGTATCCTGTATGGAGCATTATATGGGGGCCAGTTTCCTGTATGGAGCATTATATGGGGGCCAGTATCCTGTATGGAGCGTCATATGGGGGCCAGTATCCTGTATGGAGCGTTATATGGGGGCCAGTATCCTGTATGGAGCGATTCGCCTGTTTCTGAGCTATTGTGGAATTTACAATAGATATCGGTCAAGTAATGTAAGAAGTGAAATCTTTGGCCTTGTACTATATATATATTTCTCTGCTGTATCTGTGCATCATGAATCGTGGTATGTGTTAAAGGGGCCCACTGAGACCCTTTCGCCCAGGGCCCACAAAAACCTGGAGCCGGCCCTGGTTGGGAGGTAAAGCCGTTGGCTGAACCATCTTTTGTCCAAGCAACTATTGAATGTGTATGGACAACTTGAAGCTCCATCCTTCGGAAAATGCAGCTTCAAACCCTAAATAAACTGCGCAAATATCTTATAATGTTTTCTTGAAGTACTTTTTCTGTTTCAGTGAATCAGTCAAATCAAGCCTGAGGATTGGGAATCCTATTTACATAGGCAAATATGACTTGCATATCACACTTCCCTGGTGACGTGAGCCATGACGTGCATGCCATTAAAACAGCAATTGCCACATTATCTACTAGATGTCATTGTTTTTCATCACTTGTGTCCCGGCGGTGAACTTGTACCGCCTGGCTTTGCACTTACGACTTCTGAGTTCACCACTAGAGATCTACACTATCAACTCCGCACGTATCTAATCAGGTACATTTTGAGCTTTTTCCCACAGGTTTGCATCTTTTTGTTGGATTTTCCCACAGCCTTCGAGGGGCTGCATCTTAGTATTCAAGTCACTTGCCGGCCCGCGCTCTCTCACACAAACCATTATTGTCCGAGGTCTAATTGACTTCATGTTGAATCACTGCACTTTTCACGCTTGGCTGAGCTTGCCCTGTCTAAGCATTGGCTCAAAGCACAGGAAGCCTCAAGCATGCGGTTTAAGGTCGACCTTTGGTGAGCTGGAGTCCCCAAGGTGTCAACTGGTAACAGAATGAAATGTTAAGGTTCTCCATTTTATCAGCTTTTCACTACATTTTTAATTAATAACCTATTATATTCAACACGATGCAGATGCCACTATATAAAGGAGCTGGGAAACCTAAAATCACACGTTCATTACAACTTCTAGTTCATACACTTGGACAAATGTAAAAAGTATTCCTTGATAAGAATGAAAAGTTTACTTAAGAGAACATCCTATGATGTACACACAAGATATTTAATTTTAACTTAATATTTCTAACTACTTATAATGATCCTCACTAAAGAAGAATTCCTCCCTTACATCTTTGTCACTTCTCTATTGTTCCTCCTGGAAATGTTTGAACTAGTTGACAACTAGAAGTTACCATTTCTCTTTATAATAAGATGTGTTCTTGCACACTCTCTGACACTGTCAACACTGATTGGACAAGGTCAGACTGTGCCGGGACACACCCCTTTGACAAGATGACTGGTAACACCCTTATTGTCAGCTTGTTCATACAGTGTCAGGAGTGCTCAAGACCGGTGACCCACCCAAAATGACCAATGTACTCATGGGAAAATGAATTGTTAAATTTCCCACCACTGAAAACAGCATAAGGCAAGCTGTATGTTGAAATCTTCCATATGGTTAAAGATAAAAATTGGCAAGTATGATTAAAAGCAGTTCTAAAATACATTATATGTAAAGATATAAAACATTAATACGAAATAAAGTAGCCATACTCCTTTCTCCACAGCAGCCATACTCCTTTCTCCACAGCAGCCATACACATTTCTCCCCAGAAGCCATACTCCTTTCTCCACAGCAGCTATGCTCCTTTCTCCACAGCAGCCATATATGTTTCTCTACAGCAGCCATAAATATTTCTTTAAAGCAGCCATACTCCTTTCTCCACAGCAGCCATACTCCTTTCTTCATAGCAGCCGTACTCCTTTCTCCACAGCAGCCATACACGTTTCTCCACAGTAGCCATACACATTTCTCCCTAGTAGCCATACTCCTTTCTCCACAGCAGCCATACTCCTTTCTCCACAGCAGCCATACACGTTTCTCCACAGCAGCCATACTCCTTTCTCCACATCAGCCATACTCCTTTCTCCACAGCAGCCATACTCCTTTCTCCGCAGCAGCCATACACATTTCTCCCTAGCAGCCATACTCCTTTCTCCACAGCAGCCATACTCCTTTCTTCACAGCAGCCATACTCCTTTCTCCGCAGCAGCCATACACATTTCTCCCTAGCAGCCATACTCCTTTCTCCACAGCAGCCATACTCCTTTCTTCACAGCAGCCATACTCCTTTCTCCACAGCAGCCATACACGTTTCTCCACAGTAGCCATACACGTTTCTCCCCAGCAGCCATACTCCTTTCTCCACAGCAGCCATACTCCTTTCTCCACAGCAGCCATACTCCTTTCTCCACAGCAACCATACTCCTTTCTCCACAGCAGCCATACACATTTCTCGCCAGCAGCCATTCTCCTTTCTCCACAGCAACCATACTCCTTTCTCCACAGCAACCATACTCCTTTCTCCACAGCAGCCATACACGTTTCTCCCCAGCAGCCATACTCCTTTCTCCATAGCAGCCATACACGTTTCTCCACAGCAGCCATACTCCTTTCTCCACAGCAGCCATACACGTTTCTCCACAGCAGCCATACTCCTTTCTCCACAGCAGCCATACTCCTTTCTCCACAGCAGCCATACTCCTTTCTCCACAGCAGCCATACTCCTTTCTCCGCAGCAGCCATACACGTTTCTCCCCAGCAGCCATACTCCTTTCTCCATAGCAGCCATACACGTTTCTCCACAGCAGCCATACTCCTTTCTCCACAGCAGCCATACACGTTTCTCCACAGCAGCCATACTCCTTTCTCCACAGCAGCCATACTCCTTTCTCCACAGCAGCCATACTCCTTTCTCCACAGCAGCCATACTCCTTTCTCCGCAGCAGTCATAAACATTTCTCCCCAGCAGCCATACTCCTTTCTCCACAGCAGCCATATATGTTTCTCTACAGCAGCCATAAATATTTCTTTAAAGCAGCCATACTCCTTTCTCCACAGCAACCATACTCCTTTCTCCACAGCAGCCATACTCCTTTCTCCACAGCAACCATACTCCTTTCTCCACAGAAGCCATACTCCTTTCTCCACAGCAGCCATACTTCTTTCTCCACAGCAACCATACTCCTTTCTTCACAGCACCCATACTCCTTTCTCCACAGCGGCCATACTGCTTTCTCCACGGTGGCCATACACCTTTCTCCATAGCGGCCATAATCCTTTCTCCACAGCAGCCATACTCCTTTCTCTGCAGCAGCCATAATCCTTTCTCTACAGCGGCCATACTCCTTTCTCTGCAGCAGCCATAATCCTTTCTCTACAGCGGCCATACTCCTTTCTCCACAGCAGCCATACACCTTTCGCCACACCACCACTATGCCTCAGTCCTGCTCTGCCCTTATTCATATTTACGTCATTTGACATATCGTAGAGTTTAAGTACTATAGGGTCGGACTGTCTCGAATAGAGTCACCTTGACGTGGTGGGATGGCTTTTATGTTTTTTTTTAATCAAAATTATTTTGACTAAGTTATTTTCATGCACTATTGCAGTTTATTTATTTACTACAGGTTATTTGCTCATTTTGCTTTTATCTTAGGTTTTGTCTGTTGTCCAGTGTGAACAAGCACTTACTTGTTACATGCATTCCAATTTATATTCCAGTTCGTCTCTTTAGGTTTTTTTTTTCGCTCACAGTTTTGCCTATGTAAATCTTTTTAAGCTCAAAAACGCAAAAAGTATACTCGGAGATACGTTTATTGGTTAATCAGAAAAAATATATTTGCAAGCTTCTTCGGGCAGGTTTACAAAAAAAAGGTTTGCTTAAGACGTTGCTATGAATAAAGAATGGCTTATCCTCCAAGAGCAACGTCTCCCATAGATCCAGGAAAAATTTGTTAATGAACAATACTTATCCTAGGATGATGGAGACTGTGTCATAAGGCAAAAGTGATAACTAAGTGACTCGGTGAACAAAACATTGTCATTTTTGGTTCATGACCAGAAAAATCCTCGGATCTCAATCCCATTGAGAACCTGTGGTCAATCCTCAAAAAGTGGGTGAACAAACAAAAACACAGAAGTTATGATAAACTCCAAGTACTGATTTGACAAGAATGGGTGGTCATCAGTCAGGATTTGGCCCAGAAGCTGATCTCCACCTGCCAGGGAGAAGGGCAGAAGTCTTGAAAAATAAGAGTCAATTCTGTAAATATCGAGTCTTTACATAAACTTGATATATTTGTGAATGATCTTGATTTGGGGTCATAACTACTATATCACTTGATAAAAGAACCCTTGAACTCTGAAACGCATTGTGAATGTAGAGATTTTTCAAATAAAGAAGATTCTGCTTCAAAACCATTGTGGTTTCCATTCGTCACTGTCCATCGATAACAGTGGGCATTACAACACACACCCATATCTTTCTGATACTAAGTGATGTGATATCTTCTAGGAATTATCGGGACGGCCGCCCAACTACTCCCGAAGTCATTTAAGCCTTCTCTGGCTGTTGTAATCTGCAATGAGTAAAATCGGGAGTCCATTTTTGTCGATTCATGCCAAACTATTCATGGTTGCTGGGTTAATCAAATTTCTAAAAATTCAACACAGATTCAATTGGTATCGAATCAATTTGCTCATCTCTAGTAATAACCATAATAAAGATTACAAAGCATGAGTTGTGGCAAATATTCAATAATAGTGAATGCCTGTAAGGGGAAAAAAATACTTTCTTACTTTAAATGTGTTGCATCATATTTTTCCTGCTCAACATTGAAGAGTTGCAATATTGTATACTCAATATATGAAAAAGAATACATAAAAATGTATGTAAATAAATACATGGAGTACATAGATTCTGGAGTGACCAGTGCAGCATTAAAATGTAAATGAGGTCATGGCTACATTTTTAAAGTTGACTTTAAAGGGCATTGCTTCATTAAATAAAATAATCAGCTTTTTAAATAACATTTTTCAAGGGATACTAAACATAGCTAAGAAACAGTAGATGAGGAGGGCTGAGGAGGCGATCACCCCGGGGCCCTTACTTGGAGGTTCCTTCTTGCAGAGAACGTCACCCTATGTTACTCTTCGGTAGAGCATGGAGTCATGGTCTCCTTGCACAATCGCACTCCACTATGTACGCCGCGGGTCACTTTACTGCAGCCTGCAGAGTGTTAGGTCCTGGAGGGGCAACGTTATAATGCATTTGTGTTTGGACTCTGATACCCTGTGCGTTCTGCGGCGCAATGCCATCAACACGTTTTGGTCCACCAGGGTCTTGCCGCTACACTCTCCGATGTTAGGTGAGTATATGATATTTTTTATTAAAATATTGTGTAGGGGCCATCATACAGAGTGGAGGCTGCTAAGGGGGCTATCAACAGGGTGGTGGCAACTAAAGCGGGCCATCATACAGCATGGGGCAAGAGTGAAGGCTACAAAGGGGCCATCATACAGTGTGGGAGCTCCTAAGGAGGCCATTATACAGAGTGGGGGCTACTAAGTAGCCATCAAACAGAGTGGAGGCTACTAAATGAGCCATCATACAATGTGGGGGCTACTGTGGGGACCATAATACAGTGTAAGAGCCATCATAAAGTGTGGGGCTACTGTTGATCCATACAGTGGGGGAGGCATTATACTATGTGTAGGGGAGCTGTGGGGACATCATACTGTGTATAGGTAAGCTGTACAGGAGGGACTCAAGGGATATTATTACTGTACATGGAGGGAACTCAGGGGACATTATTATAGTATAATGTCTCCCATATATAGTGTGAGGCATTATACTGTATATAGTATGTCCCTGCACCGCAATGCATTTCAGGTGGATAGAAACATAGAAAGGTAGAGTTGGAAAGGTCCTCCAGGGTCATCTGGTCCAGTCCTCTGCTGAATCCAGGATTCACTAAACCATCTCAGACAGATGTCTGTCCAGCCTCTACTTGAAGATTTCCATTGAAATCCTTGGATGTGACGCGCCCCTGGGCCTGTGTCGCGCTGCGGTGCGCACGCGGGAGCTTACCCGGAGCCGGATCCGTGGAGGGTTGTAATCTCGTGGCGGTGACCCGGTCCGTGCCCAGGGAGTCAAACTAGACGGCAGTCTATTAGTAGTAAATAGTTGATGACTACGCCACCCGTTGAGTGCAGCCAGGAAGCTGCTGCTGCAGGGCAGACCGCTGAGGCCGGTGGTAGGATTGTGCAGCGTGATAGTATAACCCCCAACGGGAGGGGTATGGCCTCAGGGCAGCCGACGTGGATGATGGGGGTAGCAGGAACCACTCAGAGACGGTACGGTGTAGTTCAGGGTCTTTACTGGTAACAACGACAGACCCTCCCGGAGTACTTGCTAGCAAACGGGGCCTGGTCAGTCTTTGAGCAGATGGGATCTCCCCTGGCCAGGCGTAGTTGTAGGCCTCCCAAACTGACTGTACTCTTCTGGCTACCTTGCTAGAAGCTGATGTAAGTAGCCCACGTCCCTGAGTGTACCGTGTGGTGCTCACCCGTATGGCCGGTGACTCGGGGCCTTCTAATGGCTTCCGCTCCACGATGGCGGTGCTGGTCCCACGCGTGTGACCGTGCCTTCGGGCTTCTGGGCCAGAGGACCTGAAATCCCCTGCCCGACGGATTCTGCTGCTGGGTAGGAGTTAGTCCCCACAGCCTCGGACTCCGGGTCCGGTAAAGAATCTTCTTAGTCAGGGCGAGCTCTGTAGCTGCCAGCCCCTGACTCCTTGTAACTCTGCTGTTTCCTATGCTGCTTCTCTTCTCCACTCTCCTTGTCTGACTCACCCTGCCTCAGCCCCGGGTTTATACAGGGGAAGTTCTTCCCCTCCCAAGACTGGGCAGGAGGTGTGGCATGCACAGGATCCCTGACCAAAGGACCTCCCACCTGCTCTCAGACATAATATCTCTATCACTGTGGCAACCAGACCCCTGGGGTGTCACAGATGCACATCCAGCTGAATTATGCGCTAGCATTGGCCGGCCGTCCTCCCGCACGGGCCCGGTTGTGGTCGCTCCCTCTGCGACCATGATCATTACACCCCTGGTACTGTTGCTGGAGGGAGTCAAAGACTCCTTTGCCAGATAAGAAAACGCCAGTATTAAAAGTTCCTCATGGCAGGTTTAGTTGCCACCATTTCTGAGGTTGTCTGAGTCCTTCATCCACCCAGTTCCAAGTGAGAGCTGAAATTTCTTTTCTCCTAGCAATATACCTATGTTGTGGCATCCACTAGTCAGCTGGGATGCATTGTCGTGCAACGTCTACTAGACCATCACGTGGCATAAAGTATATTGGATATTTGGATATTTAATTCTTTGAACATAAGCTTTTTTCCTACATATTATATCTGGGTTGTGCAGTCAACATTGCTCTCACCTTAACCCCTCAGCCCCTCCAAGGAGTACCCCCAGCTTACCCAGGCTTTACATAAACTCAGCCCCCTTTGGCCCTGTCATCCAGAATAGTTCACTACTATGGGTAAGTGGGGTCCTTTTTCAGTTTTTGCTTTAGCATCCAAAGCTATAATTTAGACCCTCCATGTAATACCTTATATATCCACCAGTGGCCGCAGTAGTTTCTACCTAGATCTACTTTGATCACTTGGGAAAAGAGCTGTCTCCTTATATGAGGGAATGTCCTGGAAAATGATTAATTTTATGGCGAGATGCTCTTTAATCTTATTGGGTGCTTAACTCCTTAAGTGCCAGAAGCGTAACATTTATATAATTGTTCTGCAAACACATATCTAAAATAATCAAGTGTTTCTGCAGTGATAAGGGGGTTAACGCTGCAGCTGTCAGACCGAATCATGAGCTAAGGGAAGCTTTAGTGCATGGGGGTGGATGTTTCGCCTTGTTGCTAAGCAACTATTTCCAGAGTCAGCCAAATGGGGCCGGGCAGGTGAGCGGAACTGTGTGATATGTGCAAATATTGGCTGATTTGGGACTGATGTAGCAGTCAAGGATTCTTTGAAGCATGGAAGTAGCAATGTCCAGCCATTTCTGCTGAAAATAGACCTTTCAGATTGCAAACTGATGCGTAGGTAACCTCGGGAGGTGACAAGCTCACACAGCCGGCTCCATTAGCTTGATGTTTTATGAAAGGGCAAGAAAGCTGTATAATCTGTAGGACTGGTTCAGATTGACATCTGCAAGGAAAGTGACCCAAGATTGAATAGTGCATGTGTCATCAAGCTTGCTTTTTTTTGCCTTTCTAATAATTTTGTGTCATATATGTCTGTGCGTATATACTGTATATACAGTACAGACCAAAAGTTTGGACACACCTTCTCATTTAAAGATTTTGCTGTATTTTCATGACTATGAAAATTGTACATTCACACTGAAGGCATCAAAACTATGAATTAACACATGTGGAATTATATACTTAACAAAAAAGTGTGAAACAACTGAAAATATGTCTTATATTCTAGGTTCTTCAAAGTAGCCACCTTTTGCTTTGATGACTGCTTTGCACACTCTTGGCATTCTCTTGATGAACTTCAAGAGGTAGTCACCGGAAATGGTCTTCCAACAATCTTGAAGGAGTTCCCAGAGATGCTTAGCACTTGTTGGCCCTCTTGCCTTCACTCTGCGGTCCAGCTCACCCCAAACCATCTCGATAGGGTTCAGATCTGGTGACTGTGGAGGCCAGGTCATCTGGCGTAGCACCCCATCACTCTCCCTCTTGGTCAAATAGCCCTTACACAGCCTGGAGGTGTGTTTGGGGTCATTGTCCTGTTGAAAAATAAATGATGGTCGAACTAAACGCAAACTGGATGGAATAGCATGCCGCTGCAAGATGCTGTGGTAGCCATGCTACAGTGTCACCAGCAAAGCACCCCCACACCATCACACCTCCTCCTCCATGCTTCACGGTGGGAACCAGGCATGTAGAGTCCATCCGTTCACCTTTTCTGCATTGCACAAAGACCCGGTGGTTGGAACCAAAGATCTCAAATTTGGACTCATCAGACCAAAGCACAGATTTCCACTGGTCTAATGTCCATTCCTTGTGTTCTTTAGTCCAAACAAGTCTCTTCTGCTTGTTGCCTGTCCTTAGCAGTGGTTTCCTAGCAGCTATTTTACCATGAAGACCTGCTGCACAAAGTCTCCTCTTAACAGTTGTTGAAGAGATGTGTCTGCTGCTAGAACTCTGTGTGGCATTGACCTGGTCTCTTATCTGAGCTGCTGTTAACCTGCGATTTCTGAGGCTGGTGACTCGGATAAACTTATCCTCAGAAGCAGAGGTGACTCTTGGTCTTCCTTTCCTGGGGCGGTCCTCATATGAGCCAGTTTCTTTGCAGCGCTTGATGGTTTTTGCAACTGCACTTGGGGACACTTTCAAAGTTTTCCCAATTTTTTTCACTGACTGACCTTCATTTCTTAAAGTAATGATGGCCACTCGTTTTTCTTTACTTAGCTGCTTTTTTCTTGCCTTGTTCTCACCGTGAAGCATGGAGGAGGAGGTGTGGGGGTGCTTTGCTGGTGATGCTGTTGGGGATTTATTCAACATTGAAGGCATACTGAACCAGCATGGCTACCACAGTATCTTGCAGCATCATGCTATTCCATCCGGTTTGCGTTTAGTTGGACCATCATTTATTTTTCAACAG
Organism: Phyllobates terribilis; assembly: GCF_046119375.1. Taxonomy (NCBI): domain Eukaryota; kingdom Metazoa; phylum Chordata; class Amphibia; order Anura; family Dendrobatidae; genus Phyllobates; species Phyllobates terribilis. Next base: position 137,814,146 of record NW_027362770.1, read on the forward strand.
GAAAATGACCCCAAACACACCTCCAGGCTGTGTAAGGGCTATTTGACCAGGAAGGAGAGTGATGGGATGCTACGCCAGATAACCTGGCCTCCACAGTCACCAGACCTGAACCCAATCTAGATAGTTTGGGGTGAGCTGGACCGCAGAGTGAAGGCAAAAGGGCCAACAAGTGCTAAGCATCTCTGGGAACTCCTTCAAGATTGTTGGAAGACCATTTCCGGTGACTACCTCTTGAAGCTCATCAAGAGAATGCCAAGAGTGTGCAAAGCAGTCATCAAAGCAAAAGGTGGCTACTTTGAAGAATCTAAAATATAAGACATATTTTCAGTTGTTTCACACTTTTTTGTTAAGTATATAATTCCACATGTGTTAATTCATAGTTTTGATGCCTTCATTGTGAATGTACAATTTTCATAGTCATGAAAATACAGAAAAATATTTAAATGAGAAGGTGTGTCCAAACTTTTGGTTTGTACTGTAAATATATATATACAGTATATATTTATATATATATATATATATATATATATATATATATATATGTATATTCAGTGGAGGAAATAAGTATTTGATCCCTTGCTGTTTTTGTACGTATGCCCACTGACAAAGACATGAACAGTCTATAATTTTAAGGGTAGGTTAATTTTAACATTTTTTGCATTTTGCAGTGAGAAATAAGTATTTGATCCCTCTGGCAAACAACACTTAATACTTGATGGCAAAACCCTTGATGGCAAGCACAGCAGTCAGATGTTTTTTGTAGTTGATGATGAGGGTTGCGCACATGTCAGGAGGAATTTTGGTCCACTCCTCTTTGCAGATCATCTCTAAATCATTAAGATTTTGAGGCTGTCGCTTGGCAACTCGGAGCCTCAATTCCCTCCATAAGTTTTCTATGGGATTAAGGGCTGGAGACTGGCTAGGCCACTCCATGACCTTAATGTGCTTCTTTTTTGAGCCACTCCTTTGTTGACTTGGCTGTATGCTTTGGGTCATAGTGTTGCTGGAAGACCCAGCCACGACCCATTTTTAATGTCCTGGCGGAGGGAAGGAGGTTGTCTCTCAGGATTTTATGGTACATGGCTCCATCCATTCTCCCATTGATGCGGTGAAGTAGTCCTGTGCCCTTAACAGAGAAACAGCCCCAAAACATAATGTTTCCACCCTCATGCTTGACAGTGGGGATGGTGTTCTTTGGGTCATAGGCAGCATTTCTCTTCCTCCAAACACGGCGACTTGAGTTCATGTCAAAGGGCTTAATTTTTGTCTCATCTGACCACAGCACCTTCTCCCAATAACTTACAGAATCATCCAGATGTTCTTTGGCAAACTTCAGACGGGCCTGCACATGTGCCTTCTTGAGCAGGAGGACCTTGTGGGCACTGCAGGATTTTAAACCTTTAAGGCATAATGTGTTAACAATGGTTTTCTTCGTGACTGTGGTCCCAGCTGCCTGGAGATCATTAACAAGTTCCCCCGTGTAGTTTTAGGCTGATCTCTCACCTTCCTCATGATGAAGGATACCCCACGAGTTGAGATTTTGCATGGTGCCCCAGATCGATGTCGATTGACAGTCATTTTGTATTTCTTAAATTTTCTTACAATTGAACCAACAGTTGTCTCCTTCTCACCCAGCGTCTTACTTATGGTTTTGTAGCCCATTTCAGCTTTGTGCAGGTCGATGATCTTGTCCCTGACATCCTTAGAAAGCTCTTTGGTCTTGTCCATGTTGTAGAGGTTAGAGTCTGACTTATTAATTGAGTCTGTGGACAGGAGTCTTCTATACAGGTGACTATGTAAGACATCTGTCTTTAATGCAGGTAACAAGTTGATTAGGAGCGTCTAACTGGTCTGTAGGAGCCAGAACGCATAATGGTTTGTAGGGGATCAAATACTTATTTCTCACTGCAAAATGCAAATAAATTTATCTAATTTATACAATGTGATTTTCTTGATTTTCTTGGGAATATTCTATCTCTCAATGTTAAAATTGACCTACCCTTAAAATTATAGACTGTTCATGTCTTTGTCAGTGGACAAACTTACAAAAACAGCAAGGGATCAAACAATTATTTCCTTCACTGTATATGTATATTGTGGCAAGACGACTCGCTCGGCCGCTTCCGTAAGTATACTCAGGTATCGGGTTTTCTTTGCAGGCTTTATTAAACAGCATAAAGCTCTGCACTCCAGCAAAATAAACACGGCCTTACTGGCAAAGCGACCAAACGAAAGAATAAATGATAGCAGAGTCCATGTGAGTATAGGATTCGCCCACACAGGTTGTAGTCCTGAGTTGAAGCTCTCCCAGTCTGGAGACCTTGCCTTTCCAAACCACAACCCATAAAAAAACAGGACTGAACATTTAAACCTCGCTTAGCCACACCCTGAGGAGGAGGTATGGGGAATGACTTCCCTCCCATCTCTATGTCATTCCCATAAAACCACACCCTTTATAAGAGTTAACCCCCAGCATATAACATGCTGGCAGAAAGTTTATTGGTTTCAGTTCACACAGACTAGCATCCTGCGTGACACATACAGTACCTCCCCTCATATATCATACCAGTGACTCTTTCACAATATATATATATACGCACACTCTAAATAATTAATGTTAATATTTTTTACTCTTACTCCCTAAACCGGTGTAAATGTTAGTGTACTGTAGTGTTATTGTATTAATATACAGACCGATCGCCATCTTCTCCAGTTTTCAGCACTGCTCCGCTCCTCTTCATAGTCACGTAACAGGGATCAAGACTCCAGATCACACTGCGCTTTATGTGTGAGCCGGAAGTGGCTTATAAAATGTAAGTCTATGGAGCACCTGAATAGGGTTCTAAAGGCTTACATTGTAAAAGAGACTTCAGGCTCGTGCTTAAAGCGCATTAATATCCGGAGAGTCTGAACGTGACATATAAGAGGAGCGGAGCAAAGCGGTAAATCGAAGATGGTGAGTATTTTAGCACACAGTGTCAGGATTCCTGTTGTCCTCCTACAGTTTAACCACTAGTGGCTATTGTTCACCTTAATAGGTATGCTTCAATCTGACTCCTTACTACTGGAGGCTGCTGTTGTGTTCTGCAATTGCCCTTTGCTAAGATGGCAGATTCTGGACCAGTGGAATTCATTTTGTTTGGGCCTACTTAAAGCCACATGGATCTCTCACTCAATGCTTGAGTATTGTGTCTAGCTGTTAGTCTAGTTCCAGCCTCCAGCTCCTAGACTGTCTTTCTCGGGTTATTCTCATCTATCTATGGATTGTTTCCTACAACTCCTTTGCTAACTCCAAGAAATTATACTACCGCTTGCTGTTCTTGCTTGTGCTCCTTCAGCCGCTGGATTCCAACAGTGCTACCCCAATATCGAAACACACTGACACTACAATGCACTAAAAATTATACAGGTTTAGGGAGTTAAAAAACTAACTGGAGTGTTTTTTTAGAGTTGTTTGGTACTTTTATATTGATGGTCTATATTTAGGATAGGTCATCAATATCTGACTATTGAGGTTGTGAGACCTGGCAACACCACTGATCACCTGTTCCAATTCCGGCAGTATTTGGATGTGCTCAGTTGAGGAGCTGCATAGCATAGCTCCATCAACTGCATAGTGGCTGTGGCCAGGTACTGCACACCTGCTTCCTATTGATTTAGAAACAGATGTACAGTACCTTAATGTGGCCACTATACAGTTGAAGGAGCTGTTAAACTCTACAACTGTGCACATCTGACTGCTGCCAACACCGGGAACAGGTAATTGGCAAGGGTGCTAGGTGTCACACCTCCACCAATCAGATATTGATGGCTTATCCTAAGGATAGGTCATTATTATAAAATCATTGGACAAACCCTTTAATACACGGTATATGCATATTACTGCAAAGATGTACAGCATACATTATGTCTATGAGGACAGTGGGAATACATACTTGTTTCCACAAGTAATTTGTTTTTCAGCATAACTTTGATAGACTCCTATTTTTTTATCTTGCATTGAGCTGCATTCACAATCCTCTTGGCTTCAGAGCTGAATCCCACCAACATTCCCTGCTGATTCAGTGTCTTTGTAATGTGATGCAATTTGTCATGACCCTCAGGTAAATTTTAATAAAGCTCTTTTTGTTAAAAAATGACAGACTTTGGCAAGTAAAAAAATTGCATTCTCAGTCTCTTCACTAGCACGGCATTATTTATCCACATTCCCTTACTATATGCCTCGAACACATTTATCTCTGGTTGGCTAAGTCTTCACGTTATTAAGCAGTCTGTCACTTCTCCTGGCGGAGCTCTAAGCCCCTTCTCATGCCAAAACCTATTTACTCTGTTGGTGTAACTCTACTTCCAGCTTAGTTTTTCTAGCAGCTCACACATTGCTGGCTTCCACCTCCCCAAGAGCTCCATGTGGTCACCGCCACACACTGTTTAACTTCCTGATTTTAGCCTCTTTTTATACTCTGTCGTGCTGCAGTGACATCTTGTGGCAGCAAAGAACATTGCAAGTATAGATTAATACAGTCTTTTGCATGAGGGAAATCGTATCACTTACTGTACACCCTCTTACATCTGCAGATGAGTAATTTAAGATTGTGCCCCCAAATCAAGATCTGAAACAGAGCCCCTTATATAGCATATGCAGTATATACAGTAATAAGGTGTATTCTTATATGGCAAAGTGGCCGTTCCCCTAAAACTCCTCTCGGTGTAAACATGGATTTTATCCTGGCTATTTTCATTTTAGGAAGTGTTGGCTTTATACCAGGCACTTTACAATATTTAGCAGCATGTCTCATAGGAGCATAGCCACACTGTAAAACATTTATTGACAGTAAATATGTTGTTTCCAATCATAATCCGCTCTGGGGACTGGTTTAATAACATATTTATGAAGTGTCTACTACAGGGAACAGTGTTTCATGGTCATAATGAGCACAACGCATTTATTAAAGCATCCTACAGACAGTACTCTACTGACCTGACATTGTTTTTGTTCTTAACATGCTCTATGTTAATAAATCGTACAAGCGCTACAAGGGGAAATTATTCCGTAGTGGTTTGTCCTGATGAAAAACTATATGAACTTTGAAACGCGTTGACTATAAAAAATGCACTGTTCACCAATGCTGCTTTCTCAGTAGCGTAGCTACTGGGGGGTGGGAGGGTGTTGTTGCCCCGGGCCCAGGCTCTTTGGGGCCCACCCAGAGCTACTCTATTTTTAACTTTATAGGCATGCGTAGTGTGCCAATAGTGTTAAACTCTCTAGCAGAGCAGGGAGATATGATCTCCCTGCACTGCCACGCGGACACTATGGGGCTCGTGAGCTGGGGGTCTATCCGTCATCGCAAGTTCAACTGTATGGCATCCCGGATACAGTTACAGTTGAAAGCAATGATAAGAGAGGTAGCGTCAGCTGACGCTCCCTCTCCCATCATTTCCCCTCTGGGTTTGACGTCTAAGCACAGTGAGCTCGATGACCTTACTACAAGGCGTCCACTGTGCTGAGACGTGCAGGCGCTCAGAGAGCTTGCTGCAGTGACCGGAGCAGCGGGGAACAAGGAGTATAGGTGAGTATTGTATTTTTTTATGGGGAGTGCATTATACTGTATGGAAGCCTATGGGGAATGCATTATACTATATGGGCGCCTATGGGGAGTGCATTATACTATATGGAAGCCTATGGGGAGTGCATTATACTTTATGGAAGCCTATGGGGAGTGCATTATACTTTATGGAGGCCTATGGGGAGTGCATTTTACTGTATGGAGACCTATGGGGAGTGCATTTTACTATATAGTGGCCTATGGGGAGTGCATTACACTATATGGAGGCCTATGAGGAGTGCATTATACTATATAAAGGCCTATAGGGAGTGCATTATACTTTATGGAGGACTATGGGAAGTGAATTATACTTTATGCAGTCCTATGGGGAGTTCACTATACTGTATGGAGGCCTATGGGGAGTGTTTTATATTATATGGAGGCCTATGGGGAGTTCATTATTTTTTATGGAGGCCTATGGGGAGTGCATTATATTATATGGAGGCCTATTGGGAGTGCATTTTACTGTATAGAGGACTATGAGGAGTGCATTATGCTGTGTGAAGGACTATGGGGCGAGCATTATACTTTATGGAGGCCTATGGGGAGTGCATTATACTGTATGGAGGACTATTTATGGGCCATCATACAATGTGGAGATTACAGTGAGGGGCCAATCATACAGTGTGGGAGCTAATGTGGGGTCTTTGTGGTGTAACTAAAGTCCGATGGGCCCATTTCAAAATTTGGACCTGGACCTCAACTGCACCTTCCTTCCTGTGATAATATCCCCCTCCTGGACCTTTCCTGATGTAATGTCTGACGTCCTGGGCCCCTTTCTGTAATAATGCCCTCCCCTTCATATAACAATGTACCCTATACTTGGCTCATTCCTGGTATATTGTTCCTCATCCTGGGCCCCTTCTTGGTATAATGTCTTTCATCCTGGGTTCATTCCTGGTATAATGTCCCTCATCCTAGCCCCCTACCTGGTATAATGTCCTCCATCCTGGGCCCCTTCCAATTATAATGTCTATCTTCTGGCCCCTTCCTGTAATAATTTTAATAATGCACCCCCCTCCATCATGAGCCCAATCCTATAACAATATCGCCTATCTTGAGTCTCTTCCTAGTATAATTTCCCCCCAGCAATAATGTTCCTTGCTCGTTTCCAGTACATTTTAAAATTAAACAAATGATTATTCTTACCTTTCTCCACTCCCATTACGCACGGTGCCCTCTTCTATTGCCTGCACAGAAGTTGGCAGCTGACTTTGGTCTACCGGGATAGGCATTGCATGACATCACTGCCATGCGCCATCAATGACATGCCGAAATCAGCTGCTGGCCTGTGATTTACTGGCAGTGTGTATTGCGGTGCAGGTAACTGGCAGATCTTTGCGCTGCAATACATTTCAGCTGAATTTTTGTCCGAGGATCCAGATGAAATAAGTGCTGGCTTTGGATGGCCCTCCTCTAACATGAGCAAAGTCGTCACACCCTCCGCGACCACGATTGTTATGCCCCTGAGGTTCACTAATATTACCAAATGTAACTATAGTTGACCATTTTGTACCTCATGGAGATATTTTTGATCAACTGGTCACCTAAACTGTACAAATATACATTTTCACTCCTAGTAATTTTATTATATACAAAATGACATTTTATGTTATAAATGATATCCTTGTGCCTTCTGTACCAACTTGTAAAAATGCATAAGGGTAGCATGTTCTTACAGTAAGATAATGATACCCCCATAGCACCCAATATACTGTATACATGTGAGCTTGGTAATTAAACTGTTTCTCTTAGCATTTCCATTCATTTCAATGAAAGGCACAGCACAAAATGATCTAGTAAGCCATCAAAAAAAAAATCTTGTACCTCTCACTCTGCAAGAAATTCTACAAGAGTCTAACCATGACCATACATGCCCATTAAACAACACTTCATAATTTAAGACAGGAAGCACAACACAGTGAAAGAATCATGTAGAAAGACGCAGAGTGCCTAATGGAGCAAGCAATGCCATTATTATTCCATCATAATATCATTATTTCTTTAACAGAAGCTGATGCACCAATGTGATCTCAAAGTTCTTAGGAGTAGAGATGAGCGTTGTTCTACTCGAACTGTTCGCCAATCTCAAATTCGAGCTGTTTTGGGCGGTGTTCGAGCCGGTCGGCGAACACGAACAATTTGAGAAAAATTCGACTGTTCGAGGTTATGTTCGATAACTGTTCGTGCACCAAAATCATAACTGGATTTTTTCTCAGTAATGATGAAAATTAATGTTAATACGCAGTTTGAGTGTACAGCGGGGCGGGGGGAGGGGCAGGGGATGGATCTCTGCAGGAACAATGAAGATCTCCATTTTTTTTTCTCTTTCCCGCATTTGCAGTGGGGAGGTGCAATCTGTCAGCCTATCAGCAGCGCACACACGGAGCGAAGTGCTTTTTTTCACACAAGCAAGGGCATGTGTGATTGGCAGTGTATGTCACATGTCCTTGCCCTATAAGACCAAGCCATTTTCCCCGTCGCCACCATTTTCTCACTGCTGCAGCTGTGTGTTAGACGGCACCGCTGTTGCTGTGTGCGCTATACCTTGTTAATTTCAAGCCAATTTTCGCACAAATATACAGATAGCTTGGGAGTAGGGAATAGTTGTGATTGCAGTCCTTTTAAGGACTAGGTTACAGCATTTCCTACGACTTTTATCAGGCAGGTCTGTGCTCTTAAATAGATAGATTGTGGGAGTAAAGACTAATTGTAATTGGAGTCCTTTTCAGGACTAGGTTACATCAGTTCCTATCAGTTTTTGCCAGGCAGGTCTGTGCCAGTGCTGTGCAAGTTTTTTTCACAGCATTTGGCTGAATCTAGCAAAGCTAATCCTTTTTGGCCTATTGCAGAGTGTGTTAGTCAGTGGAGTAGCCTATCTGTGTTGCAAGATATACCACCTGTGTATAGAATACCAATTTTTTTACTGCACCTAGTGAAGTAAAATCTTTTGGGCATAGCATCATTCTATTAGTCCATCTATACTGACCTCCATCAGGTTGCAAACTGAATATAATTTTTTTCTGCATCTAGCTCTGAAAAAATATTTGGGCTTCTAGCAGTGTGTGGGACTTGGTCTATTAGTCCATCTATACTGACCTCCATCAGGTTGCAAATTAAAAATAATTTTTTTCTTCATTTAGCTCTGAAAAAATATTTGGGCTTCTAGCTGTGTGTGGGACTTGGTCTATTAGTCCATCTATACTGACCTCCAGCAGGTTGCAAATTGAATATAATTTTTTTCTGCATCTAGCTCTGAAAAAATATTTGGGCTTCTAGCGGTGTGTGGGACTTGGTCTATTAGTCCATCTATACTGACCTCCATCAGGTTGCAAATTAAGAATAATTTTTTTCTGCATCTAGCTCTGAAAAAATATTTGGGCTTCTAGCAGTGTGTGGGACTTGGTCTATTAGTCCATCTATACTGACCTCCATCAGGTTGCAAATGAAAAATAATTTTTTTCTTCATTTATCTCTGAAAAAATATTTGGGCTTCTAGCAGCGTGTGGGACTTGTTCTATTAGTCCATCTATACTGACCTCCATCAGGTTGCAAATTAAAAATAATTTTTTTCTGCATCTAGCTCTGAAAAAATATTTGGGCTTCTAGCAGTGTGTGGGACTTGGTCTATTAGTCCATCTATACTGACCTCCATCAGGTTGCAAATTAAAAATAATTTTTTTCTGCATCTAGCTCTGAAAAAATATTTGGGCTTCTAGCAGTGTGTGGGACTTGGTCTATTAGTCCATCTATACTGACCTCCATCAGGTTGCAAATTGAATAAAAAATTTTTCTGCATCTAGCTCTGAAAAAATATTTGGGCTTCTAGCGGTGTGTGGGACTTGGTCTATTAGTCCATCTATACTGACCTCCATCAGGTTGCAAATTAAAAATAATTTTTTTCTGCATCTAACCCAGCCAATAGTTTTGGCCTAATACCACAGTTTGGCCACTCAGCTCTGCTCGGTTACCATCCATTGTTTTTTTGTGCAAACAACTCCAGAGTTGTGAATTAGTTAACCACCAAAATGAGTGGAAAAAGGCCTGCTGCTGGTGGAAAGGGGAATAGGCGTGTTGGGAAGGGGAAAAAAGGTTGTGTCCGTGGGGTAGGTGCAGAAGAAAGACCATCTTCCAGCCAAACTAAAATGTCTACTTCTTTTAGCGGACAATGTGATAAGATCCCTTTCTTACGGCCACGCCAATCGTTACAAATTCCAGATGAGGCACAAAAACAGCAGGTGCTTCAACGGATATCAAGTGCTCCTTTAAGTGGGCTCTCCTCCACATCAACTTCAACATCACAAATACTCCAGTCCTCAAAGGTGTCACCCAAATCGCACTTGCTTCCTCACAGCTCCCAAATCTCCAGCTGCCCGTCTGAGTATGAGGTAGAACAGATGGTTGAGTCTGCAGAGCTGTTTACTCATACTATAGCCTGGGAATCAGAGGTCGACTCCAGCGCTTCTGTGAATCCAGACGAGGAAATGATCTGAACTGATGCCCAGAATCTTTTTGAGTCGGATCCAGGACCAGACGCAGAAGGTTCTGACCATAATGTAGACCCTCATTCCCAAACTGTAACTCCTGTTGGTGGAGACAATGAGGAAGACGATGATAAGACTCAAATACCTGATTGGAGCGACAACTTTAGTTTTTTGTCAGGGCAGGAACAGGTTGGCTCTGAGGACGACGGGTGTGATAACGCACAGGGTGATGATGATGAGGTCGGAGATCCCACTTACTGTCAACCCACAGTCAGCCAAGAGATGAGGTCAGCAGAGGAGGTGGAGGAAGATGCTAGTGACGACGAGGTCAGGTTGCGCCTTCCTGGACAGAGACGTAGTACTGGAAGCACGTCAACAACTGCATCCTCAAACACAACTCTGCCTCTCACCACAAGTCGTGGTGGCTCTTCAGGTCGCATGGGTGCTAAGCCTTGCATAGCCTGGGCATTTTTTCAGATCGATAAAGATGACCCAACTCGTGTTATCTGTAACATTTGTCAGCAAAAGCTAAGTAGAGGCCAAAAAATACATAGTTTGAGTACTTCATGCATGAACCGGCACATGGACATGAAGCATAAGTTGCAGTGGGAAGCTCAGTGTGCTACAATGCGGTCTAGCCGGCCGGGCCAACCACCGTCTGCCATATCTTGTGCATCCGCGGCCTCTTCATCCTCTGTGACTGGGGGGACAGCAGTCACACCTGTTTTGGGGCGCAGACCTGCCACCTCTTTACCCGCAACAGCCAGCGTGATTGGCAGGTCATCATTTTCTTTGGAGGTGGTAACACCAGCTGGTCTTGAGCGCTGTCCGACATCGATAGCACCACCTTTGGATCAAGGCAACCTAACATGTCCGCCTGCATCTTCCTCACAGACCGGCAGTTTGCCGGGGACACCCTTATTAACCCCGTCTAAGCACAATAGCCAGCCCTCGGTCCCTCAGATGTGGACAAGTAAAAGACCATTTCCTCCTAGCCATGAGAAAGCTAAGAGGTTGAATTTCACCATCTGCAAGCTCTTGGCTACAGAAATGCTGCCTTTCCGCCTGGTGGACACAGAGGATTTTCGAGACCTTATGTCCGTCGCAGTGCCCCAGTACCAGATGCCCAGTCGGCACTACTTCTCAAAGAAAGGTGTGCCTGCGCTCCACCAGCATGTCGCACACAACATCACCGCTTCTTTGAGAAACTCTGTGTGTGACAGGGTGCATTTCACCACAGACACTTGGACGAGTAGGCATGGACAGGGGCGTTACATGTCGCTGACTGGGCACTGGGTAATTATGGTGACAGCAGGACAAGGGGCTGCTGTCCAAGTCTTGCCGTCCCCACGAGTTGTGCGTCAATCCTCTTTATGTCATTTTTCCTCCACTGCTTCTGCCTCCTCAACCTCCTCTCGGTCTTCCACCTGCACCCAAAGCCTGTCTGGTCATGCCACAAGCTTTCTAACTGCGCAGAAGGGATCCTGCACACCTCCTTACTATGCTGGCAGTAGGGCTCAACGTCATCAGGCGGTTTTTACATTGAAATGTCTGGGAAATGTGAGTCACACAGCTGAGGAGTTGTGGTCAGCTCTGGAGAACCAATTTCATGAATGGTTGTCTCCACTGGACCTGAAACCAGGGAAGGCCGTGTGCGACAATGCTGCAAACCTGGGTGCGGCCCTTCGCCGGGGCAATGTCACACACGTGCCTTGTATGGCTCACGTGTTGAACCTGGTTGTCCAGCAATTTTTAGCCCACTATCCCAGACTAGATGGCCTTCTGCAGAGGGCACGGTCGCTGTGTGCTCACTTCCGCCGTTCGCATCCCGCAGCTCAGCGACTTACATCTCTACAGAAGTCGTTGGGCCTGCCACTTCACCGGCTAAAATGCGATGTGCCTACCCGGTGGAATTCAACTCTGCACATGTTGCAGCGACTGTGGCAGCACCGACAAGCCCTGGTGCAATACGTTCTGACGTATAGCCTGGGCCAACGAGATTCAGAGGTGGGGCAAATCACGCTGGAGGAGTGGTCTCAGATCAGGGACCTATGCACCCTTCTGCACAGTTTTGAAATGGCGACGAAGATGTTTAGTGCTGACGATGCCATTATCAGCATGACTATTCCGGTGATTTACATGCTGGAGCACATGTTAAACAGAATTCGGAGTCAGGTGGTGGCACAAGAGGAGGTGGAGGAAGTAGAGGAGGAGGAGTTGTATGCGGAAGGGCTAACATCTGCAAGGTCCAGACGGTCGGCAGCACCAGGGCGGCAGGCATGTGAGGGTGGGGGAGATGATTTTACCAGGGCGCATGGTAGCAGCCAAACTAGTGAGGAAGGTGCAGGAGCCCAGGAAGAAGTGGAGGACGAACTGATGGAAGACTCATCAGATGAGGGAGACCTTGATCACATTTCTGTTGTGCGAGGTTGGGGGGAGAGGACAGAGGAAGGAAGCATGATTGTTACCTCGCCACCAACACAACAGGGACTTGGTGCTCCTGGATGCGCAACACACATGAGTGCCTTCTTGCTGCACTACCTGCAACATGACCCTCGAATTGTGAGAATTAGAAATAATCCTGACTACTGGGTTGCCACACTGTTAGATCCCCGGTACAAAAGTAAATTTGCAGAAATTATTCCTGCCATAGAAAGGGATGCACGCATGCAGGAGCATCAGCAGAGACTGTTGCAGAATCTTACATGTGCTTTTCCACAAAATACCAGTGGTGCACGTAGTGAATCTCACAGTTCCAACTTGCCAACCGTGGGACCGTCAAGTGTTCAGCACTCAAACCGTAACAGAACCACAGTATCTGCTGGTAACATCAATTTTGCGGAATCATTTCACCACTTTTTTAGCCCATCCTTTGCAAGGCCACAGGAGACAAGAAGTCTGACACATAGTCAACGCCTAGAGACGATGGTACAGGAGTATCTCCAAGTAAACATTGAAGCCACGACTGTGTCACTGGACCCTTGCTCTTTTTGGGCTTCCAATCTGGATAAATGGCCGGAGCTAGCCACTTACGCCTTGGAGATCTTGTCATGCCCCGCAGCCAGCGTTCTGTCTGAACGTGTGTTCAGCGCTGCTGGTGGTGTGCTGACAGATAAGCGCACGCGGCTCTCCACTGATAATGTAGACAGACTCACGTTCATAAAGATGAACAAATCATGGATCCGAAACGACTTTTCTACCCCTGTGTCATCCTGGGGAGAGTAAAAGCTTGATGATTGGTTAAAATCACCCTACCAACCGTTTTAAGCTTTCAAATTACTAATCATGTTTATCTGTATCTTGACTGGAAAATAATTTGGGCTTTGTAGCAGTGTGCAGCACTGATCCTATTAGGCCATCTATAATAAGCTTCACCAGATTTAAAATTAAAAATAATTTTTAGCTGCATCTAGCCCGGAAAATAATTTTGGGGCTCCGAGATGCGCAAGACACATAAGTGCCTTCTTGCTGCACTACCTGCAGCATGACCCTCATATTGTCAGAATTCGAAGTAATCATGACTACTGGGTTGCCACACTCTTAGATCCCCCAAACTTTTCGATCAACCTTTTCATTTTAATAAAGACCAAAAAAATGGTCATTTTTGAAATTATAAGCATTAGCAGGTTGTTAGAAACTGAAATCAAACAGTTTTCAACTCAAAACTTTATTCTAGGTGATGTTACATTTTCACATAGGACCCCTTGTTCGAAAGGAGCTTCTGAACTCTCTCGTCCATTGAATTTGTCAGGTTTTGGATGGTTTCTGCTTCAATTGTTTTGCATGAGGACAGAATACCCTCCCAGAGCTGTTGCTTAGATGTGAACTGCCTCCCGCCATCATAGACACTCCTTTTAATGATGCTCCAAAGGTTCTGAATGGGGTAGAGGTCAGGGGAGCATGGGGGTCACACCATAAGTTTGTCCCCTTTTATGCCCATATCAGCCAGAGATGCAGATGTTTTATGTGCAGCATGAGATGGTGCATTATCATGCAGAAAAATGATCTTGCTGTGAAATACACGGTTCTTCTTCTTGAACCATGGCAGGAAGTGCTGTTTGAGAAAATCCACATACATTATGGAGTTCATCTTTAGCGCCTTCAGGGATCCTAAAGGGGCCGACAATCTCTCTCCCCATGATTCCAGCCCAAAACATTACTCCACCTCCTCCTTGTTGGCGCTGTAGCCGTGTTTGCGTGGGGTGTCCATCAACCAGCCATCCTCCACTCCATTCATCTGGACCATCGAGCGCTGCACGGCACTCATCCGTGAACAAAACAGTTTTGAAATCAGTCTTCATGTAATGTTTGGCCCACTGGAGCCGTTTCTGCTTGTGTGAAGTGGATAGAGGAGGTCGACAGGATGGCGTATGCACAGCTGCAAACCTCTGAAGGACCCTGCATCTTGTTGTTCGGGGGACGTTGGAGGCACAAGCAGCTTCAAAAACTTGTCTGCTGCTATGACAAGGCTTTTTTGCCGCTGCTCTTTCAACCTGACGTAATTGCCTGTAGGAAAGAGTCCTCAATTTGCCCTTATCAGCACGCACACGTGTGTACTGTGAATCAGCTACATACTTCTTGATTGCCAAGACACTTCATCCTGATCATCGCACAATGTTGATTGTAGTCATGCCTTGACCTAAACACTCCACAATTTGTTGCTTCTCAGCAGCCGACACATCCTTTTTCTTTCCCATTTTGGCAGAAAATGTAGGCTGCTTAATAATGTGAGAGAGCCTTCTTAAGTAGTCTTGCCTTTCATTGGACACACCTGCCAAACTAATTAGCACAGGTGTCTGCAATTGCTTACAGTGATATAAAGAGCCCTGACACACATCACCATCAATGAGTTTAACTGACAAACAAACAAATTCTTCCCTTATCACTCCTAAACACTTTTTGCATAATAATTTGGAACGCGGTGTACATGTGCTTTTCCACAAAACACCAGTGGTTCACGTAGTGAATCTTACAGTTCTAACTTGCCAACCGTGGTCTGTATGGAATTGTTCAATAAAGGGCCCAAAATTAAGATAACATAGATGGGAGAGGTCTCTATGAATAGGAATTCCTAAGTATTTGATACCCTGTGAGGGCCAGGCAAAGGGAAAGTTGGACTGGATGGAATCCTATATGGATTTAGGGAGGGAGACATCGAGGGCCTCAGACTTCGCTGCATTGATTTTAAAATTTTACCATGTAACAAAGTGATCTATTTCAGCCATAACAGCAGGGATGGATATATGTGATTGAGTGATATATACTAGGACATCATCAGCAAATAGAGAGCACTTGTACTCGGTGCCTCCCACCTCAATCCACCTAATATTGGGGTTATGGCGAATTGATGAGAGCAGGTGCTCCGTCACTAGGATGTATAAGAGAGGGGACAGAGGACATCCCTGCCTTGTCCCATTGGTGATTGTGAAAGGTGATGAAAATGTTCTGACGCACCCCCTGGGCCTTGGGACACCCGGAGCCGGACCCTTTTTGGTGGATGCTGGTGGTTGTAGTCTTCGTGGCGGCGATCCGGTTCCGTGGCTCAGGGCGGTCAAACCAGTGGCGGAACTATTTATGTGGTTTTGATGTTTAAATGTCCGACTACGCCACCCGTGGATTGCGGTCAGAGTGAACCGCCGCTACAGGGCAGACCGCTAAGGCTGGGGTTGTGGGTGCAGCAGAGCGTAGCATAACTCCCCACGGGAGGAGTATAGCCTCAGGGCAGTGTATGCGGAGGATGGGGGTGATGGTGCAGGGCAGCAGCAGTAACGACACGGAGTCAGTGATGCAGTTCAGGGCCTTTACTCACAGTTCTTATTATCCAGACCACGTCTGCAGGTAACGGCTGCCCACGTCGTACTGTGCTCACCGGGTGAGGGGCTCAGACAACTCCCAGATAACTTTGGAGCGCTTCACAGGACCCCCTTTGTGTGTCCTTTGTCTGGCCTTTCTTACCAACACTTCTGTCCGGCTGCCTCGGGCCTCCTCTTGGTAAACTTGGCGCCAGTTTCCCTGACCCTATGTGGTGCCTTCCTAGCGGGTGGAGCAAGGGGCTGCGCCACATAAAATGTCAGAGCCTCCGGTTTCTAGCTGAGGGTCGTTTCCTGCCTCCACTAGTTCGGGGACCGGTCTCCCCCTTTGGCCTGACCCCTCCACGCAGGTGGATTCGGGCGTGCGGTGGCGACTCGCCCGTCCGCACCCCTGGGATCCCTTCATTCCTCGTTCCTGGAGCCTTCTCCGCTCCTCTTCCTTCCTTCTCCCTCTTGCAGGCCTGGGCCTCTGTTACTAGGCCCGCCTCCGGAGCAGAGCTCATGCAGAGCCCCTGCTCCCTGCCACTTCTGCTCAGACTTCTCTGCACTGAACTAAGATGGTGCCCACCTTTTATACTCCCTTCTCAATGCACCCAGGAACTGCTTCCTCCCTGCTCCTGCACTGCAGGGTTCCCCTTCCTCAGTGTTCCCTCCCCCCACTCCAGCCAGGGACAGGGACTGTCGTGCCCATCTCAGGGGCATATTGGTCGCCCTGCCCCACGGCAATGTGGTGTAATGCATGCAGGTGTCGGGTCCTGATCCACACTCCATCCTTATCTGAGAGTGAGATATCACACCTCTGGGTGAGGTGCAATACGTCTGTAGCAACCGAGCCCTCGGTGCTACAGTTCCATTTATCTTCAGCCTAGGTGACGTATTGTGATACAGGGCCGTGATTTTGGCTATAAAAGGGTCCCCTAGACCCCTACCCCAAGCTTTTTAAGAGAATCATATATGGCGTGCCAGGAGACTCTATGGAATGCTTTCTCAGCATCCAACGAGAGTATCTACTTACAAATTTTTAACTGCATCTAGCCCAGGAAATACTTTGTGCCTAGTAGCAGTGTCTGCTAGTCAGCGGATTATCCCGGCTGTTAAGCAAGCTACACCACCTGTAGTTTGGACACTTAATTTTTTCAAAGGAAATGCTTCGGGACCACGTGATACTTAGTGAAGAGCATCAGGAGGCACCCCAAGGCATAGGGGCTGGGACTGGCACTAGGATGCCTTGCGGTGGACAGCCGAGCTCGATCCTTATAAAAGCTTTTTAACTGCAGCAGCTTTAGTGGACGCTACTGGAGCTGGAATTACGCGGCTGCTGGCATGAGACTTGCCCTCCAATAGATCCTTGTAAATGGATTTAAAGTGTATTCATTCAAATTAGAGGGACAATTTAAATTAAAAAGCTTAGAGCTGCCTCCACCACAGGGGGGCTCTCTCGACCCACCAGCGGACAGGCACCAGTATTGGGAGAGGGGGGCTGGCCGTCAGGGTTCACCGCGGCTCTGGCACAAGCCCGGCGACACGGAGGTGGCACGGGCAGGAGCGGACTGGCCGTCTCGGCTTCTCACTTTTTGGATTTTAGAAGGGCATGACATGCCTATATCTGTGTCTCCCCCTCCTTTTACTCCTCCACCTCTTTTCTTTTCGCATGACTATATGTACTTGTCACTTTTCCATGTGTTAGTTGTGTCTTCTGAGCAGTTTGTCAGCTTTTGGACACCTTTGAAGGTGTTTTCTATGTGTTTCTATGTGTTTTTGTTTGCCTGCCATTGGTTTTAACGGTGTTCGAAGGTGTTCGACGAACAGTTCGGCGAACACACGGGTGTTCGACGAACCGAACCGAACTCGAACACTACGGGGGTGGCTCAACACTACTTAGGAGCCTTTGAAATGTCCACAAAAACGTTACTCGAAGGAAGAAGCTGTATTCATCTTCTGTAGGCTGTGATACACTATTGCCGATAGTCGGCCGAACCCAATGTTATCGCCGGTTTGGCCAAATGTTTAATGTGCTCGCGGGCCCCTGACTCTCCTTCAACAGATGATGTTGGGGAAGATAAGGATCCTGATTCCTGACTACTAGTGTTGAGCGAGCACTAAAATGCTCGGGTGCTCGAAGCTCGGGCCGAGCTCACTGTGATACTCGGGTGCTCGACCCGAGCAACGAGCCCAATGTTAGTCTATGGGAGACCAGAACATTTTTGCGGGGGCTCCCCCGGCAGTCTGTAGAAAGCCTAAAAAGTGCCCAAAATGATAGTGACAGTGCTCAAAAGACATGGGGGCAGCATGGGGATCGCCCCTGGAAGCATTTCTGACCACCAGGTCACTGTTGTCAACAACGTGGTCAGAGGTATTAAGCCACTTTTGCGGGCTCACAATAAAACGTTCAAAAACGAAACTGAAACGGTTTTCCTGTGAAATATGTTAAGGAATTTCCTTTCCAGGGTAAAAACTTGTGTATAAGGTAAAATAAATAACCAAAAACAAAAATACTCCTCCACACCTTGGGCTATGTTCACAAGTAGCATTTTTCATGCGTTTTTGCACTTTTGTATTGAGTTCAACAGTGACAAATGCGTTCACCGGGAAATGTCATTTTAACATTTTACAACCTTATCTGGCCATGTGCTGTGTGACACATGCATACAGTGCTGAAAAGACAAGGGATCAGCATGGAGAAGACCCCTGGAAGCATCTCTGACCCCCAGGTCACTGTCTAAAAGTGTGCCCATCAGAAGTGATCCTTGCCGCATCAGAAGATGCAGACTTGCAACTATCCCCGTGCAAGTCCTTGTCCCAGGGCAGTGTTCAATTGTACCTCCCCCATTCCTTGCTATGCAAGCGAAAATAAGCAGCCAACCACCCAACCACCCGCAGGCTGCAATACCATACTGCTAGCTTTCACTTGAAATGAGGCCTTTTAGTTTGGAGGAGGCCGAAGCTGGCCACTACCTCATGGCCGCTTCGGCAACGAGGTATCCATACTCTGTCCCCAGCCGCCCGGCGGCCGGGTGTCCACGCTCGGTCCCCAGCCGCCAGGTGGCGGCCAGGTGTCCATACTCGGTCCCCAGCCGCCCTGATTTCTCCTGTCACCTTCCCCCACACTTTTCTTAGCCTGGCCTGCTTTAGGGCAGCATTGGACGAGCCCACCAGAGAACCAGACTCCTCCGGTGGGCCCTGGCTTCTCCGTCAGGGGAGTTGAGAGTGCCTAGGTGAGGAGCATGATGATGATGATAGAAGTTAGCATCTACTTTGTTTTCTTGGAATGCAAGCGCATGTATGTAGTAGCGGCTAGGCCTGAGGTGGTCCGCGTTTTGGCGCATATCCTACCTCCTCCGAGGATTGCTGGATGTTTTCCTGCTACTATCCCAGTTCTATGACTCCCGTTAAACAAAGCTTCAGGTGATAAATGATGGATGAAGTGGTGGCAAAGGAGAAAGAGCAGGAGGAACAGGGACCATTCACATCAATATCAGGCCAGTCAACCAGATATGTCTTGTAGGATATGTTTCTGTAACAAAAGGAGCGGTTCGGCTACACAGTTATATGGCATACAGTGAGTGCAATGCCTACCAAAAATTTAGAACCACTCCAATGCCCCTTGGAAATGACATGGAGGTCAGAGGGCGTTAACTAAACCTTTTTTTCGATTTATAGCAACTGGGTCTCCCGTGCACTGTTGGCCTAAGCAGTGAATGGAAGGCTTTCCAAAAATTATGAGGAACTGCAATGCCCCTTACAAGAGCCATGTGTGGCACCCCAGGGGTTTGGTCACCACAGTAATAGAGATATTACGTCGGAGAGCAAGTGGGAGGTTTCCTGGTCAGGATCCCTTAAACATGCAACATCCTCCTGCCCCAGTCCTGGGAGGGGAGAATTCTGCCCTTATAAACTGGATCTGGGGCGGGGTTGACTGAGTCAGAGAACAGTCAGAGTCAGAGTGAGAGCAAGGGAAAGTAACAGCAAGGAGCTCTGTAGGAGCTAGGAGCTAAAGGCCAGGGGCTGGAAGCTGAGCAGAGCTCGCCCTGGCAGAAGACAATAGGAACCGGACACAGGAGTCCGAAGCTGTGAGGACTTATATATCCAGCAGCAGAAACCAGCCGGCAGGGGATTTCAAGTCCTCTGGCCATAGAAGCCCGGAGGCTCAGTCACAAGCAAGGGACCAGCACCGCCGTCGTGGAGCGGAGGCTAACAGAAGGCCCCAAGTCACCAGCCATACGGGTGAGCACTACACGGTACACTCAGGGACATGGGCTACTTCTACCCGCTTACAGCAAGGTAGCCAGGAAGAGTGCAGACAGACGGGGAGGCCTACAACTCCACCTGGCCAGGGGAACTCCTGCTTGCTCACAGACTGACCAGGCCTCTTATGCTAGCCAGTACTCCCGGGAGGGTCTACCTTATAATCATCAGTAAAGACCCTGAACTGCACTGCAAAGACTCTGAGTCATTCCTGCTGCGCTCGTGCACCATCACCCCCATCATCCACACTCACTGCCCTGAGGCTATACTCCTCCCGAGGGGAGTTATCCCATTCTATGCTGCGCACACAACACCAGCCTCAGCGGTCTGCCTCGCAGCGGTGGTACTCCCTGACCGCATTCCACGGGTGGCGCAGTCGGACAATTAACCTCAAAACCTAAGAAAGACTGCCACTGGTTTGACCAGCCTGAGCCACGGGACCGGGTCACCGCCACGGAGACTACAGACCCCAGAGACCCGGCACCGGGTATCCCACACACGTGTACACACGGCCCAGGGGGCGCGTCACATGCGGTACAGCATATTACAAACATAAGTCCCATTATTGGGGAGTGGGTGTCCCATAGTATTTGCTTATGCCTTGCAAGCAAAAGCTGCCAAAAATTAGGACGGAGCAACTTGCAATGCCCCTTACAAGAGCCATGCAGTACAGCATATTACAAACATAAGTCCTATTATTGGGGAGTGGGTCTCCCATAGTATTTGCTTATGCTTTCCCAGCAAAAGCTGCCAAAAATTAGGATGGAGCAACTTGCAATGCCCCTTACAAGAGCCATGCAGTACAGCATATTACAAACATAAGTCCCATTATTGGGGAGTGGGTGTCCCATGGTATTTGCTTATGCTTTCCCAGCAAAAGCTGCCAAAAATTAGGACGGAGGAACTTGCAATGCTGGCACCCTGGTGGTATAGTGGTGGTGGAGGCTGAGGATAAGGAGTAGAGATGAGCGTTGTTCGACTCGAACTGTTCACCAATCTCAAATTCGAGCTGTTTTGGGCGGTGTTCGAGCCGTTCGGCGAACACGAACGATTTGAGAAAAATTCGGCTGTTGGAGGTTATGTTCGATAACTGTTCGTGCACCAAAATCATAACTGGATTTTTTCTCAGTAATGATGAAAATTAATGTTAATACGCAGTTTGAGTGTACAGCGGGGTGGGGGGAGGGGCAGGGGATGGATCTCTGCAGGAATAATGAAGATCTCCATTTTTTTTTCTCTTTCCCGCATTTACAGTGGGGAGGTGCAATCTGTCAGCCTATCAGCAGCGCACACACGGAGCGAAGTGCTTTTTTTCACACAAGCAAGGGCATGTGTCATTGGCAGTGTATGTCACATGTCCTTGCCCTATAAGACCAAGACATTTTCCCCGTCGCCATCATTTTCTCACTGCTGCAGCTGCGTGTTAGACGGCACCGCTGTTGCTGTGTGCGCTATACCTTGTTAATTTCAAGCCAATTTTCGCACAAATCTACAGATAGCTTGGGAGTAGGGAATAGTTGTGATTGCAGTCCTTTTAAGGACTAGGTTACAGCATTTCCTACGACTTTTATCAGGCTGGTCTGTGCTCTTAAATAGATAGATTGTGGGAGTAAAGACTAATTGTAATTGCAGTCCTTTTCAGGACTAGGTTACATCAGTTCCTATCAGTTTTTGCCAGGCAGGTCTGTGCCAGTGCTGTGCAAGTTTTTTTCACAGCATTTGGCTGAATCTAGCAAAGCTAATCCTTTTTGGCCTATTGCAGAGTGTGTTAGTCAGTGGAGTAGCCTATCTGTGTTGCAAGATATACCACCTGTGTATAGAATACCAATTTTTTTACTGCACCTAGTGAAGTAAAATCTTTTGGGCATAGCATCATTCTATTAGTCCATCTATACTGACCTCCATCAGGTTGCAAATTGAATATAATTTTTTTCTGCATCTACCTCTAAAAAAATATTTGGGCTTCTAGCTGTGTGTGGGACTTGTTCTATTAGTCCATCTATACTGACCTCCATCAGGTTGCAAACTGAATATAATTTTTTTCTGCATCTAGCTCTGAAAAAATATTTGGCCTTCTAGCAGTGTGTGGGACTTTCTCTATTAGTCCATCTATACTGACCTCCATCAGGTTGCAAATTAAAAATAATTTATATCTGCATCTAGCTCTGAAAAAATATTTGGCCTTCTAGCAGTGTGTGGGACTTTCTCTATTAGTCCATCTATACTGACCTCCATCAGGTTGCAAACTGAATATATTTTTTTTCTGCATCTACCTCTATAAAAATATTGGGCTTCTAGCTGTGTGTGGGACTTGTTCTATTAATCCATCTATACAGACCTCCATCAGGTTGCAAACTGAATATAATTTTTTTCTGCATCTACCTCTGAAAAAATATTTGGGCTTCTAGCTGTGTGTGGGACTTGTTCTATTAATCCATCTATACTGACCTCCATCAGGTTGCAAACTGAATATAATTTTTTTCTGCATCTAGCTCTGAAAAAATATTTGGCCTTCTAGCAGTGTGTGGGACTTGTTCTATTAGTCCATCTATACTGACCTCCATCACGCTGCAAATTCAAAATAATTTTTTGTCTGCATCTAGCTCTGAAAAAATATTTGGCCTTCTAGCAGTGTGTGGGACTTTCTCTATTAGTCCATCTATACTGACCTCCATCAGGTTGCAAATTAAAAATAATTTTTATCTGCATCTACCTCTAAAAAAATATTTGGGCTTCTAGCTGTGTGTGGGACTTGTTCTATTAGTCCATCTATACTGACCTCCATCAGGTTGCAAACTGAATATAATTTTTTTCTGCATCTAGCTCTGAAAAAATATTTGGCCTTCTAGCAGTGTGTGGGACTTTCTCTATTAGTCCATCTATACTGACCTCCATCAGGTTGCAAACTGAATACAATTTTTTTCTGCATCTACCTCTGAAAAAATATTTGGGCTTCTAGCTGTGTGTGGGACTTGTTCTATTAGTCCATCTATACTGACCTCCATCAGGTTGCAAATTGAATATAATTTTTTTCTGCATCTAACCCAGCCAGTAGTTTTGGCCTAATACCACAGTTTGGCCACTCAGCTCTGCTCGGTTCCCATCCATTGTTTTTTTGTGCAAACAACTCCAGAGTTGTGAATTAGTTAACCACCAAAATGAGTGGAAAAAGGCCTGCTGCTGGTGGAAAGGGGAATAGGCGTGTTGGGAAGGGGAAAAAAGGTTGTGTCCGTGGGGTAGGTGTTAAAGCAACAGTAACATCTGCAGAAGAAAGACCATCTTCCAGCCAAACTAAAATGTCTACTGCTTTTAGCGGACAATGTGATAAGATCCCTTTCTTACGGCCACGCCAATCGCTACAAATTCCAGATGAGGCACAAAAACAGCAGGTGCTTCAATGGATATCAAGTGCTCCTTTAAGTGGGCTCTCCTCCACATCAACTTCAACATCACAAATACTCCAGTCCTCAAAGGTGTCACCCCAATCGCACTTGCTTCCTCACAGCTCCCAAATCTCCAGCTGCCCGTCTGAGTATGAGGTAGAACAGATGGTTGAGTCTGCAGAGCTGTTTACTCATACTATGGCCTGTGAATCAGAGGTCGACTCCAGCGCTTCTGTGAATCCAGACGAGGAAATGATCTGCACTGATGCCCAGAATCTTTATGAGTCGGATCCAGGACCAGACGCAGAAGGTTCTGACCATAATGTAGACCCTCATTCCCAAACTGTAACTCCTGTTGGTGGAGACAATGAGGAAGACGATGATGAGACTCAAATACCTGATTGGAGCAACAACTTTAGTTTTTTGTCAGGGCAGGAACAGGTTGGCTCTGAGGACGACGGGTGTGTTAACGCACAGGGTGATGATGATGAGGTTGGAGATCCCACTTACTGTCAACCCACAGTCAGCCAAGAGATGAGGTCAGCAGAGGAGGTGGAGGAAGATGCTAGTGACGACGAGGTCAGGTTGCGCCTTCCTGGACAGAGACGTAGTACTGGAAGCACGTCAACAACTGCATCCTCAAACACAACTCTGCCTCTCACCACTAGTCGTGGTGGCTCTTCAGGTCGCATGGGTGCTAAGCCTTGCATAGCCTGGGCATTTTTTCAGATCGATAATGATGACCCAACTCGTGTTATCTGTAACATTTGTCAGCAAAAGCTAAGTAGAGTCCAAAAAATACATAGTTTGAGTACTTCATGCATGAACCGGCACATGGACATGAAGCATAAGTTGCAGTGGGAAGCTCAGTGTGCTACAATGCGGCCTAGCCGGCCGGACCAACCACCGTCTGCCATATCTTGTGCATCCGCGGCCTCTTCATCCTCTGTGACTGGGGGGACAGCAGTCACACCTGTTTTGGGGCGCAGACCTGCCACCTCTTTACCCGCAACAGCCAGCGTGATTGGCAGGTCATCATTTTCTTTGGAGGTGGTAACACCAGCTGGTGTTCAGCGCTGTCCGACATCGATAGCACCACCTTTGGATCAAGGCAACCTAACATGTCTGCCTGCATCTTCCTCACAGACCGGCAGTTTGCCGGGGACACCCTTATCAACCCCGTCTAAGCACAATAGCCAGCCCTCGGTCCCTCAGATGTGGACAAGTAAAAGACCATTTCCTCCTAGCCATGAGAAAGCTAAGAGGTTGAATTTCACCATCTGCAAGCTCTTGGCTACAGAAATGCTGCCTTTCCGCCTGGTGGACACAGAGGATTTTCGAGACCTTATGTCCGTCGCAGTGCCCCAGTACCAGATGCCCAGTCGGCACTACTTCTCAAAGAAAGGTGTGCCTGCGCTCCACCAGCATGTCGCACACAACATCACCGCTTCTTTGAGAAACTCTGTGTGTGACAGGGTGCATTTCACCACAGACACTTGGACGAGTAGGCATGGACAGGGGCGTTACATGTCGCTGACTGGGCACTGGGTAACTATGGTGACAGCAGGACAAGGGGCTGCTGTCCAAGTCTTGCCGTCCCCATGAGTTGTGCGTCAATCCTCTTTATGTCAAAGTTCCTCCACTGCTTCTGCCTCCTCAACCTCCTCTCGGTCTTCCACCTGCACCCAAAGCCTGTCTGGTCATGCCACAAGCTTTCTAACTGTGCAGAAGGGATCCTGCACACCTCCTTACTATGCTGGCAGTAGGGCTCAACGTCATCAGGCGGTTTTTACTTTGAAATGTCTGGGAAATGTGAGTCACACAGCTGAGGAGTTGTGGTCAGCTCTGGAGAACCAATTTCATGAATGGTTGTCTCCACTGGACCTGAAACCAGGGAAGGCCGTGTGCGACAATGCTGCAAACCTGGGTGCGGCCCTTCGCCGGGGCAATGTCACACACGTGCCTTGTATGGCTCACGTGTTGAACCTGGTTGTCCAGAAATTTTTAGCCCACTATCCCAGACTAGATGGCCTTCTGCAGAGGGCACGGTCGCTGTGTGCTCACTTCCGCCGTTCGCATCCCGCAGCTCAGCGACTTACATCTCTACAGAAGTCGTTGGGCCTGCCACTTCACCGGCTAAAATGCGATGTGCCTACCCGGTGGAATTCAACTCTGCACATGTTGCAGCGACTGTGGCAGCACCGACAAGCCCTGGTGCAATACATTCTGACGTATAGCCTGGGCCAACGAGATCCAGAGGTGGGGCAAATCACGCTGGAGGAGTGGTCTCAGATCAGGGATCTATGCACCCTTCTGCACAGTTTTGAAATGGCGACGAAGATGTTTAGTGCTGACGATGCCATTATCAGCATGACTATTCCGGTGATTTACATGCTGGAGCACATGTTAAACAGAATTCGGAGTCAGGTGGTGGCACAAGAGGAGGTGGAGGAAGTAGAGGAGGAGGAGTTGTATGCGGAAGGGCTAACATCTGCAAGGTCCAGACGGTCGGCAGCACCAAGGCGGCAGGCATGCGAGGGTGGGGGAGATGGTTTTACCAGGGCGCATGGTAGCAGCCAAACTAGTGAGGAAGGTGCAGGAGCCCAGGAAGAAGTGGAGGACGAACTGATGGAAGACTCATCAGATGAGGGAGACCTTGATCACATTTCTGTTGTGCGAGGTTGGGGGGAGAGGACAGAGGAAGGAAGCATGATTGTTACCTCGCCACCAACACAACAGGGACTTGGTGCTCCTGGATGCGCAACACACATGAGTGCCTTCTTGCTGCACTACCTGCAACATGACACTCGAATTGTGAGAATTAGAAATAATCCTGACTACTGGGTTGCCACACTGTTAGATCCCCGGTACAAAAGTAAATTTGCAGAAATTATTCCTGCCATAGAAAGGGATGCACACATGCAGGAGTATCAGCAGAGACTGTTGCAGAATCTTACATGTGCTTTTCCACAAAACACCAGTGGTGCACGTAGTGAATCTCACAGTTCCAACTTGCCAACCGTGGGACCGTCAAGTGTTCAGCACTCAAACCGTAACAGAACCACAGTATCTGCTGGTAACATCAATTTTGCGGAATCATTTCACCACTTTTTTAGCCCATCCTTTGCAAGGCCACAGGAGACAAGAAGTCTGACACATAGTCAACGCCTAGAGACGATGGTACAGGAGTATCTTTAGTAAACATTGAAGCCATGACTGTGTCACTGGACCCTTGCTCTTTTTGGGCTTCCAATCTGGATAAATGGCCGGAGCTAGCCACTTACGCCTTGGAGATCTTGTCATGCCCCACAGCCAGCGTTCTGTCTGAACGTGTGTTCAGCGCTGCTGGTGGTGTGCTGACAGATAAGCGCACGCGGCTCTCCACTGATAATGTAGACAGACTCACGTTCATAAAGATGAACAAATCATGGATCCGAAACGACTTTTCTACCCCTGTGTCATCCTGGGGAGAGTAAAAGCTTGATGATTGGTTAAAATCACCCTACCAACCGTTTTAAGCTTTCAAATTACTAATCATGTTTATCTGTATCTTGGCTGGAAAATAATTTGGGCTTTGTAGCAGTGTGCAGCACTGATTCTATTAGGCCATCTATAATAAGCTCCACCAGATTTAAAATTACTAATCATGTTTATCTGTATCTTGACTGGAAAATAATTTGGGCTTTGTAGCAGTGTGCAGCACTGATCCTATTAGGCCATCTATACTAAGCTCCACCAGATTTTAAATTAATAATAATTTTTAGCTGCATCTAGCCCGGAAAATAATTTTGGGGCTCCGAGATGCGCAAGACACATAAGTGCCTTCTTGCTGCACTACCTGCAACATGACCCTCATATTGTCAGAATTTGAAGTAATCATGACTACTGGGTTGCCACACTCTTAGATCCCCCAAACTTTTCGATCAACCTTTTCATTTTAATAAAGACCAAAAAAATGGTCATTTTTGAAATTATAAGCATTAGCAGGTTATTAGAAACTGAAATCAAACAGTTTTCAACTCAAAACTTTATTCTAGGTGATGTTACATTTTCACATTGGACCCCTTGTTCGAAAGGAGCTTCTGAACTCTCTCGTCCATTGAATTTGTCAGGTTTTGGATGGTTTCTGCTTCAATTGTTTTGCATGAGGACAGAATACCCTCCCAGAGCTGTTGCTTAGATGTGAACTGCCTCCCGCCATCATAGACACTCCTTTTGATGATGCTCCAGAGGTTCTGAATGGGGTAGAGGTCAGGGGAGCATGGGGGTCACACCATAAGTTTGTCCCCTTTTATGCCCATATCAGCCAGAGATGCAGATGTTTTATGTGCAGCATGAGATGGTGCATTATCATGCAAAAAAATGATCTTGCTGTGAAATACACGGTTCTTCTTCTTGAACCATGGCAGGAAGTGCTGTTTGAGAAAATCCACATACATTATGGAGTTCATCTTTAGCGCCTTAAGGGATCCTAAAGGGGCTGACAATCTCTCTCCCCATGATTCCAGCCCAAAACATTACTCCACCTCCTCCTTGTTGGCGCTGTAGCCGTGTTTGCGTGGGGTGTCCATCAACCAGCCATCCTCCACTCCATCCATCTGGACCATCAAGCGCTGCACGGCACTCATCCGTGAACAAAACAGTTTTGAAATCAGTCTTCATGTAATGTTTGGCCCACTGGAGCCGTTTCTGCTTGTGTGAAGTGGATAGAGGAGGTCGACAGGATGGCGTATGCACAGCTGCAAACCTCTGAAGGACCCTGCATCTTGTTGTTCGGGGGACGTTGGAGGCACCTGCAGCTTCAAAAACTTGTCTGCTGCTATGACAAGGCTTTTTTGCCGCTGCTCTTTTAACCTGACGTAATTGCCTGTAGGAAAGAGTCCTCAATTTGCCCTTATCAGCACGCACACGTGTGTACTGTGAATCAGCTACATACTTCTTGATTGCCAAGACACTTCATCCTGATCATCGCACAATGTTGATTGTAGTCATGCCTTGACCTAAACACTCCACAATTTGTTGCTTCTCAGCAGCCGACACATCCTTTTTCTTTCCCATTTTGGCAGAAAATGTAGGCTGCTTAATAATGTGAGACAGCCTTCTTAAGTAGTCTTGCCTTTCATTGGACACACCTGCCAAACTAATTAGCACAGGTGTCTGCAATTGCTTACAGTGATATAAAGAGCCCTGACACACATCACCATCAATGAGTTTAACTGACAAACAAACAAATTCTTCCCTTATCACTCCTAAACACTTTTTGCATAATAATTTGGAACACAGTGTACATGTGCTTTTCCACAAAACACCAGTGGTTCACGTAGTGAATCTTACAGTTCTACCTTGCCAACCGTGGTCTGTATGGAGTTGTTCAATAAAGGGCCCAAAATTAAGATAACATAGATGGGAGAGGTCTCTATGTATAGGAATTCCTAAGTATTTGATACCCTGTGAGGGCCAGGCAAAGGAAAAGTTGGACTGGATGGAATCCTATATGGATTTGGGGAGGGAGACATCGAGGGCCTCAGACTTCGCTGCATTGATTTTAAAATTTGACCATGTAACAAAGTGATCTATTTCAGCCATAACAGCATGGATGGATATATGTGATTGAGTGATATATACTAGGACATCATCAGCAAATAGAGAGCACTTGTACTCGGTGCCTCCCACCTCAATCCACCTAATATTGGGGTTATGGCGAATTGATGAGAGCAGGTGCTCCGTCACTAGGATGTATAAGAGAGGGGACAGAGGACATCCCTGCCTTGTCCCATTGGTGATTGTGAAAGGTGATGAAAATGTTCTGACGCACCCCCTGGGCCTTGGGACACCCGGAGCCGGACCCTTTTTGGTGGATGCTGGTGGTTGTAGTCTTCGTGGCGGCGACCCGGTTCCGTGGCTCAGGGTGGTCAAACCAGTGGCGGAACTATTTATGTGGTTTTGATGTTTAAATGTCCGACTACGCCACCCGTGGATTGCGGTCAGAGTGAACCGCCGCTGCAGGGCAGACCGCTGAGGCTGGTGTTGTGGGTGCAGCAGAGCGTAGCATAACTCCCCACGGGAGGAGTATAGCCTCAGGGCAGTGTATGCGGAGGATGGGGGTGATGGTGCAGGGCAGCAGCAGTAACGACACGGAGTCAGTGATGCAGTCCAGGGCCTTTACTCACAGTTCTTATTATCCAGACCACGTCTGCAGGTAACGGCTGCCCACGTCGTACTGTGCTCACCAGGTGAGGGGCTCAGACAACTCCCAGATAACTTTGGAGCGCTTCACAGGACCCCCTTTGTGTGTCCTTTGTCTGGCCTTTCTTACCAACACTTCTGTCCGGCTGCTTCGGGCCTCTTCTTGGTAAACTTGGCGCCAGATTCCCTGACCCTATGTGGTGCCTTCCTAGCGGGTGTAGCGAGGGGCTGCGCCACATAAAATGTCACAGCCTCCGGTTTCTAGCTGAGGGTCGTTTCCTGCCTCCACTAGTTTCGGGGACCGGTCTCACCCTTTGGCCTGACCCCTCCACGCAGGTGGATTCGGGCGTGCGGTGGTGACTCGCCCGTCCGCACCCCTGGGATCCCTTCATTCCTCGTTCCTGGAGCCTTCTCCGCTCCTCTTCCTTCCTTCTCCCTCTTCCAGGCCTGGGCCTCTGTTACTAGGCCCGCCTCCGGAGCAGAGCTCATGCAGAGCCCCTGCTCCCTGCCACTTCTGCTCAGACTTCTCTGCACTGAACTAAAATGGTGCCCACCTTTTATACTCCCTTCTCAATGCACCCAGGAACTGCTTTCTCCCTGCTCCTGCACTACAGGGTTCCCCTTCCTCAGTGTTCCCTCCCCCCACTCCAGCCAGGGACAGGGACTGTCGTGCCCATCTCAGAGGCATATTGGTCGCCCTGCCCCACGGCAATGTGGTGTAATGCATGCAGGTGTCGGGTCCTGATCCACACTCCATCCTTACCTGAGAGTGAGATATCACACCTCTGGGTGAGGTGCAATACCTCTGTAGCAACCGAGCCCTCAGGGTGCTACAGTTCCATTTATCTTCAGCCTAGGTGACGTATTGTGATACAGGGCCGTGATTTTGGCTATAAAAGGGTCCCCTAGACCCCTACCCCAAGCTTTTTAAGAGAATCATATATGGCGTGCCAGGAGACTCTATGGAATGCTTTCTCAGCATCCAACGAGAGTATCTAATTACAAATTTTTAACTGCATCTAGCCCAGGAAATACTTTGTGCTTAGTAGCAATGTCTGCTAGTCAGCGGATTATCCCGGCTGTTAAGCAAGCTACACCACCTGTAGTTTGGACACTTAATTTTTTCAAAGGAAATGCTTCGGGACCACGGGATACTCAGTGAAGAGCATCAGGAGGCACCCCAAGGCATAGGGGCTGGGACTGGCAGTAGGATGCCTTGCGGTGGACAGCCGAGCTCGATCCTTATAAAAGCTTTTTAACTGCAGCAGCTTTAGTGGACGCTACTGGAGCTGGAATTACGCGGCTGTTGGCATGAGACTTGCCCTCCAATAGATCCTTGTAAATGGATTTAAAGTGTATTCATTCAAATTAGAGAGACAATTTAAATTAAAAAGCTTAGAGCTGCCTCCACCACAGGGGGGCTCGCTCGACCCACCAACGGACAGCCACCAGTATTGGGAGAGGGGGGCTGGCCGTCAGGGTTCACCGCGGCTCTGGCACAAACCCGGCGACACGGAGGTGGCACGGGCAGGAGCGGACTGAACGTGTCGGCTTCTCACTTTTTGGATTTTAGAAGGTCATGACATGCCTATATCTGTGTCTCCCCCTCCTTTTACTCCTCCACCTCTTTTCTTTTCGCATGACTATATGTACTTGTCACTTTTCCATGTGTTAGTTGTGTCTTCTGAGCAGTTTGTCAGCTTTTGGACACCTTTGAAGGTGTTTTCTATGTGTTTCTATGTGTTTTTGTTTGCCTGCCATTGGTTTTAACGGTGTTCGAAGGTGTTCGACGAACAGTTCGACGAACAGTTCGGCGAACACACGGGTGTTCGACGAACCGAACCGAACTCCAACACTACGGGGGTGGCTCAACACTAGAAATAAGCCATCAGAGATGTTTGGCAGTGGCTCTCTCATAGAGCAAGCACTCCCATGTATGGGAGAGTCAGGCGAAATAGCTGCCAGGCCAAACAATCATGCAAATGAACAACTATCTAAAGTGTATGGGGTCTTTAAATCTTGAAATCTATAAGGCATTGTTGAAAATTTAAATTGTTCCTGCATTCAATCAATAAGATGCTACATGGAACTGAAGACCTGGATTTGCCTAGTAATATCAGGTTGGCAAGGTTTGTGGTCATTACCTTGAGGAGCCAATCAACTTGTGTTGTCCCCATATAGCCTTCTACCAGGCACTAAGTTATATCTCAGCTCCATTCTCTTAACATATAAAAAAACACATAATTCAAGGGCTTTAAGAGATAAAATGGTTCATAAAACCTATTATTAAAGGGGTTGTTTAAAAATTTAGGAAAGTAACTATTACTCGTCCATTAAATCTCTCATTGCTCAATTGCAGAAAGACTGGTTGTTCTTGAAAGTCCTGTTGAGATCATGTCACATACATGAATCATGTCACCGCTCAAGTTAATCACTGACATCAACAGTTACCTACTGTACCGTACCTCCAGATATCACTGCTGAGGCCTTTGATTGGCTGCATCAATCATGTGATAGATCCTGGTAAGGGGTGAACATATCATTGGTGCAACCAGGGGCCCAAGAGGTAAGGGGGCCTATTTTGACCTCCAAAGCAGGTGCAATTTTGCATTTTAAGAGCTTTTGCGCTGCAAATGGCCCATACATTGTTCTTGCACAGTGTCTCTTTTCATAGAATCATAGAATCATAGAATGATAGAGTTGGAAGGGACCTCCTGGGTCATCTGGTCCAACCCCCTGCTCAAAGCAGGATTCACTAAATCATCTCAGACAGATGTCTGTCCAGCCTCTGTATGAAGACGTCTATTGAAGGGGAACTCACCACCACTCTTGGCAGCCTGTTCCACTCATTGATCACCCTAACTGTCAAAAAGTTTTTTCTAATATCTAATCTGTGTCTCCTCCCATTCAGTTTCATCCCATTGCTTCTAGTCTTTCCTTGTGCAAATGAGAATAAAGATGATCCTTCTACAATGCGACAGCCCTTGAGATATTTGTAGACAGCTATTAAAGTCTCCTCTCAGTCTTCTTTTTTGCAAGCTAAACAATCCCAAATCCTGTAACCGTTCCTCATAGGACATGGTTTGCAGACCGGTCACCATTCTGGGGGCTCTTCTCTGAACTTGCTCCAGTTTGTCAATGTCTTTTTTAAAATGTGGTGCCCAAAACTGGACACAGTATTACAGATGAGGTCTGACCAAAGAGGAGTAAAGTGCGATAATGACTTCACGTGAGCTGGACTGTATGCTTCTGTTAATACATCCCAGAATTGTATTTGCCTTTTTTGCTGCTGCATCACACTGTTGACTCATGTTTAGTCTATGATCTATTAGTATATCTAAGTCTTTTTCACATGTACTGTTGCTTAGCTCTATTCCTCCCATTCTGTATATGCTTTTTTCATTTTTATTGCCTAGATGTAGTACTTTGCATTTTTCCCTGTTAAAAACCATTCTGTTAGTTGCTGCCCACTGCTCCAGTTTATTTAGGTCTTTTTGAAGCCTCTCTCTCTCTTCTCTAGTGTTAGCTATCCCTCCTAGCTTTGTGTCATCAGCAAATGTAATCAGTTTACCCTCAATTCCTTCATCTAAATCACTGATAAAGATGTTGAACAATACAGGTCCAAGGACAGAGCCCTGTGGTACCCCACTTGAGACATTCATCCAACTGGATGTGAAGCCATTTGCGACCACTCTTTGAGTCCGATCACTAAACCAGTTATGAATCCACCTAACAGTTGCCTTGTCCATTCTATACTTGGTCATTTTTTCAATAAGGATGGTGTGAGATACTTTGTCAAATGCTTTGCTAAAGTCAAGATATACTATATCTACAGCATTTCCCTTATCCACCCAGTCAGTGAGTCTGTCATAGAAGGGAATTAAGTTAGTCTGACATGACTTGTTAGTTACAAACCAATGCTGACTCTGGTTAATCACTTCATTCTTATCCAGGTACTTACATACATGTTGTTTAATAATTTGTTCCATGATCTTTCCTGGTATAGAAGTCAGACTTACCGGCCTACAGTTCCCTGGGTCCACCTTCTTCCCCTTTTTGAAGATAGGAACAATATTTGCTCTTCTCCAGTCTTCTGGGACTTTTCCTGTTCTCCAAGAATTTTCAAAGATTATGGAGAGTGGTTCTAAAATTTCTTCTACGATCTCCTTCAGTACTCTGGGGTGTAATTCATCTGGACCCAGAGACTTGAACTCATTTATGTTAGCTAAATATTCCCTCACAATCTTTCTGTTTACAGATAACCTGGATTCTTCTATTCCTTTAATAGGACAGTGAAGATCAGTTGATGTTACATTTTCTTTCTGAGAGAAAACTTTTCTCTCTGTGTCCGCTAGTGATGCTGGTGGTGTAATGACTGAAGGACCAGTGGGCACTGGTGTGGTAGAAAATTTAACAGGGAAGTAATGAGAATTTTCTTAAAATCCTCAACACCCCCTTTTACTGTTAGCATCTTCCAATTAGGTTTTATTCCCTTTTATCTTAATAACCTTGAAAAGGAATAGTGACTTGGATAATAAGGGAAAATCCATCTATTGTTGACATAGGCTTTTCAGAGGATGACATTGCTTGGAGTTGAGCTCAGATACTTAGGGGGGTTACTAGATGCTCCTTCATCCCGCACAAAGACTCAGTTGGCTGCTCCTGTCCTGTAATAAGGCTTGTTGATGCCTCACTGACACCAAGCTTCCATGACATATGCCCTGCTAGTTTAAGTTTTCTTTAACCACATCATGACCAGCTTTATGTTCTCCTTTTTGCACTTCTGACTTTTGCATTCATATGTTTTGTATATTTTTGGTGACCTATCCATAGGAGGGCTTTTGTGAGAAAAGTTGAATGCCAGCATTTATTTCACCCTACAGTACTGTAGAACGGGAAAAATATTCCAAGTGCAGTGAAGTAGCAAATAAAACCACAATTCCACCATGTTTTGTATTTTTACGGTGTTTATTGTGTTGTAAAAAATGACCTTGTTCTTCGTGTTAGTATGAATTTGGTAATACAGTACTAAACATGTGCCGTATCATTTATTTTATTATTTAAGTGGTGACAAAATGTTTTGGGGCTGCTTTACTGCATCTGGCAAAGGGTGTCGTGAATCTGTGCAGGGTACAATGAAATCTCGAGACTATCAAGGCATTCTGGAGCGAAATGTGCTGCCCAGTGTCAGAAAGCTTGGTCTGAGTTACAGGTCATGGGACCTCCAACAGGATAATGACCCAAAGCACAGCTAAAAACATCCAAGAATGGCTGAGAACGAAGCATTTGACTATTTTGGAGTGACCTTCTATGAGCCCTGATCTAATTCTACCTGAACATCTGTGAATGAAGTTGAAACCTTACAGTCTGGAGAAGGCACCTTCACCCCTGAGACACAAGGAGCAGTTAGCTCACGAGGAGTCGGCCAAAACACCTGTGGACGGCGGCAGAAATCTCATAGAGCGTTAACGGAATCATTTCCTCAAAAAATTGTACAACAAAATATTACTACATGTACTATGAGATGTTTTAACCATTTTCAAATCCTAGCCTACATCCATGATCCTCTGTCTCATCTTATTCAGCCATTGCCATAATGTTTGAAATACTAAATGTATTTACTCAGAATTAGATTTGCAAAGTACAATACTATGCATCTTACTGCCAGATAATTTATCAAATTCTTTATCCTACTAGAATTGCAGAGAACCTTGAAGAGCGGGAAAGTTCATTCCTTTCACTCGGGCACTCTGCCAGACTGAAAAATAACAGAATCAAATAGGTAAGGAATGTCTAAGTTCTACATACTTGAAATGTATCTTAAGAAAGTAATAAAAGATTGATGATCCCAAAGCCTGCATCATTCTCATATCTACATAACTCCCTTCACATAAAACTTGCAGACAAACATGGTCTTACTGCTGTTACGATACTGGCATAGTACTGCTGGAAACCAGTGGCCAAAGGAGCAGAAGCAGGAAAAGCAAGTGGTAGTAAAAGTTTTTGGAGATACCAAGGATTTGTAGGAAACAATCTGTAGATGAATAGAACTGTCTGGGTAAGAATGTGCAAGAGCTGGAGACTGAAACTAGGCTAACAGCTAGACACAATGCTCAAGCAATGAGTGAGAGATCAGTGAGTGGCTTTAAGTAGGCCCAAACAGGAAACAAGATGGATTCAATAGATTCAGAATCCGCCGTCTTGGTAAATGGCAATTGCAGAACACAACAGCAGCCTCCAGTGGTAATGAGTGAAACTGCAGCAGAATATTAAATATTAAATATTGAACAATAGTGGCCACTAGTGGTCAAACTTTAGAAGGGCAATTGAAATCCTGCCCTCCTTCCTGACAACACAGTAAAACTGTTTTTGGTGTACGCGCCAATCTAATATGTCCGTAAGCTATCCTGCTGCTCATGTCTGTAACCTGACATCCACTCTTTATCAGAGGGTGGTTTATTTTCATCAGCATTTTGACAGCAATATTGATACTGGAACTTACTTCCCTACTTTCCCAGCATGCAGACTGTTCTAGGTTAAGACAACATATTTCATTAACCAATTTCCAATTGTGAACATAATATGTCACTCTTTGGGAACTTGTGTATAGTGCAGGCTAAAGAGCTGAGCCGGCACCATAACCAGGAGTAGGCATCTTCCAGTAACAGCAGCTACCAGATCTTGCTCTGATTGCTGCTGTCTAAGCATTTAAATGCTGATGTCAGTTCTGCACAGTGCCCATGGGTTGCAATAGCAGCTGGGGGGACTGCTGAAAGCCAACATGGCTGTGACCGCAGTACTCCTATGAAGCCCATCCCTTGACTGGGGGCATAATAGGATATCGTCATTTTGACTGTATATTGCAATACAGAAAAACAGGCAAAGAGCTGGTTCTCAAATTATCTTCCTTGGTCGTGGTGTAAACTCTTAGGGAACCCAAACTTCAAAGCAAAATCATTGAAGATCTTCTCTGTTCGACCTGATTTATTGGTGGTCGTATATGCTTGAGCAAATCGATCAAAATGGTCCATCACCACCAAGATGTATTCGTAACCACCCTTGCACGTCTCGAGATGTAGAAAGTCTATTGAGACCATCTCAAATGGATACGTAGTTTGGATGTTGCCCATAGGTGCCTGGGTTAATGTGTTGGGACGTTAATCTTTCAGACACCCTCACTCCCTGGTCCCTCTCAATATCTCTATGCATGTACGGCCAGAAGAAATGTTCTCGGATCAAGTTGGTTGTCCTTTCCACTGCCAGATGTCCCATGTTTTCATGGAGTTCTTTGAAGACCAACCTATGGAATAATCTGGATAGTACCAACTGTTTGTCCCCCTTTACGATACAGGATACCATCTTCACTGAGGTAGAGCTTCGTCCATTCTTTCATTAAAACAGATACTGCTGGTGACTCATTGTCTCTCTCTCGTTTACTTGGAAACCGATTTTGGTCCATATAAAGTAGTATTCTACCAATTATCTGATCTTCCTGTTGTGCTCTGTGGATTTTCCCTTTTGGTAGTTGTTGAATAGACCGGGGGTGATATTGTTCTCTCCCTTTTATGGTGGGTTCCACTGTCAACGGACACCACAATGGTGTGTCTTCCTCCTGATAAGTAGAGATGAGCGGTGTTCGACTCGAACTGTTCGCCAATCTCAAATTCGAGCTGTTTTGGGCGGTGTTCGAGCCGTTCGGCGAACACGAACGATTTGAAAAAAATTTGGCTGTTCGAGGTTATGTTCGATAACTGTTCGTGCACCAAAATCATAACTGGATTTTTTCTCAGTAATGCTGAAAATTAATGTTAATACGCAGTTTGAGTGTACAGCGGGGCGGGGGGAGGGGCAGGGGATGGATCTCTGCATAAATAATGAAGATCTCCATTTTTTTTTCTCTTTCCCGCATTTACAGTGGGGAGGTGCAATCTGTCAGCCTATCAGCAGCGCACACACGGAGCGAACTGCTTTTTTTCACACAAGCAAGGGCATGTGTCATTGGCAGTGTATGTCACATGTCATTGCCCTATAAGACCCAGCCATTTTCAACGTAGCCACCATTTTCTCACTGCTGCAGCTGCGTGTTAGATGGCACCGCTGTTGCTGTGTGCGCTATACTTTGAGCGTTAATTTCAAGCCAATTTTCGCACAAATCTACAGATAGCTTGGGAGTAGGGAATAGTTGTGATTGCAGTCCTTTTTAGGACTAGGTTACATCAGTTCCTATCACTTTTTGCCAGGCAGGTCTGTGCCAGTGCTGTGCAAGTTTTTTTCACAGAATATGGCTAAATCTAGCTAAGCAAATCCTTTTTGGCCTCTTGCAGTGTGTGTTAGTCAGTGGAGTAGGCTATCTGTGTTGTAAGCTACACTACCTGTGTATAGAATACAATTTTTTTTACTGCACCTAGCCAAGTAAAACCTTTTGGGCATAGCATCATTCTATTAGTCCATCTATACTAACCTCCACCAGGTTACAAATTAAAAATAATTGATATCTGCATCTAGCTCTGAAAAAATATTTGGGCTTGTAGTGGTGTGTGGGACTTGTTCTATTAGTCCATCTATACTAACCTCCACCAGGTTGCAAATTAAAAATAATTTTTATCTGCATCTAGCTCTGAAAAAATATTTGGGCTTGTAGCAGTGTGTGGGACTTGTTCTATTAGTCCATCTATACTAACCTCCACCAGGTTGCAAATTAAAAATAATTTTTATCTGCATCTAGCTCTGAAAAAATATTTGGGCTTGTAGCAGTGTGTGGCACTTGTTCTATTAGTCCATCTATACTAACTAACACCAGGTTGCAAATGAAAAATAATTTTTATCTGAATCTAGCTCTGAAAAAATATTTGAGCTTGTAGCAGTGGGTGGGACTTGTTCTATTAGTCCATCTATACTAACCTCCACCAGGTTGCAAATTAAAAATAATTTTTATCTGCATCTAGCTCTGAAAAAATATTTGGGCTTGTAGCAGTGTGTGGGACTTGTTCCATTAGTCCATCTATACTAACCTCCACCACCTGGATATGTAATAAAATTGTTTTACTGCATCTATCCCAGCCAATACTTTTGGGCTAATACCACAGTTTGGCCACTCAGCTCTGCTCGGTTCCCATCCATTGTTTTTTGTGCAAACAACTCCAGAGTTGTCAATTAGTTAACCACAAAAATGAGTGGAAAAAGCCCTGCTGCTGGTGGAAAGGGGAATAGGCGTGTTGGGATGGGAAAAAAAGGTTGTGTCCGTGGGGTAGGTGTTAAAGCAACAGTAACATCTGCAGAAGAAAGACCATCTTCCAGCCAAACTAAGATGTCTACTTCTTTTAGCGGACAATGTGATACGATTGCTTTCTTACGGCCACGACAATCGCTACAAATTCCAGATAAGGCACAAAAACAGCAGGTGCTTCAACGGATATCAAGTGCTCCTTTAAGTGGGCTCCCCTCCAACTCACCTTCAACATCACAAATACTCCAGTCCTCAGAGGTGTCACCCCAATCGCACTAGCTTCCTCACAGCTCCCAAGTCTCCAGCTGCCCGTCTGAGTATGGGGTAGAACAGATGGTTGAGTCTGCAGAGCTGTTTACTCATACTATAGCCTGGGAATCAGAGGTCGGCTCCACAGCTTCTGTGAATCCAGACGAGGAAATGATCTGCACTGATGCCCAGAATCTTTATGAGTCGGATCCAGGAACAGACGCAGAAGGTTCTGACCATAATGTAGACCCTCGTTCCCAAATTGTATCTCCTGTTGGTGGAGACAATGAGGAAGACGATGATGAGACTCAAATACCTGATTGGAGCGACAACTTGAGTTTTTTGTCAGGGCAGGAACAGGTTGGCTCTGAGGACGACGGGTGTGATAACACACAGGGTGATAATGACGAGGTTGGAGATCCCACTTACTGTCAACCCACAATCAGCCAGTCGATGAGGTCAGCAGAGGAGGTGGAGGAGGATGCTAGTGACGACGAGGTCAGGTTGCGCCTTCCTGGACAGAGACGTAGTACTGGAAGCACATCAACAACTGCATCCTCAAACACAACTCTGCCTCTGACCACAAGTCGTGGTGGCTCTTCAGGTCGCATGGGTGCTAAGCCTTGCATAGCCTGGGCATTTTTTCAGATCGATAAGGATGACCCAACTCGTGTTATCTGTAACATTTGTCAGCAAAAGCTAAGTAGAGGCCAAAAAATACATAGTTTGAGTACTTCATGCATGAACCGGCACATGGATATGAAGCATAAGTTGCAGTGGGAAGCTCACTGTGCTACAATGTGGCCTAGCCGGCCGGGCCAACCACCGTCTGCCACATTTTGTGCATCCGCGGCCTCTTCATCCTCTGTGACTGGGGGGACAGCAGTCACACCTGTTTTGGGACGCAGACCTGCCACCTCTTTACCCACAACAGCCAGCGTGATTGGCAGGTCATCATTTTCTTTGGAGGTGGAAACACCAGCTGGTGTTCAGCGCTGTCCGACATCGATAGCACCACCTTTGGATCAAGGCAACCTAACTTTTCCGCCTGCATCTTCCTCACAGACCGGCAGTTTGCCGGGGACACCCTTCTCAACCCCGTCTAAGCACAACAGCCAGCCCTCGGTCCCTCAGATGTGGACAAGTAAAAGACCATTTCCTCCTAGCCATGAGAAAGCTAAGAGGTTGAATTTCACCATCTGCAAGCTCTTGGCTACAGAAATGCTGCTTTTCCGCCTGGTGGACACAGAGGATTTTCGAGACATTATGTCCGTCGCAGTGCCCCAGTACCAGATGCCCAGTCGGCACTACTTCTCAAAGAAAGATGTGCCTGCGCTACACCAGCATGTCGCACACAACATCACCGCTTCTTTGAGAAACTCTGTGTGTGACAGGGTGCATTTCACCACAGACACTTGGACGAATAGGCATGGACAGGGGCGTTACATGCCGCTGACTGGGCACTGGGTAACTATGTTGACAGCATGACAAGGGGCTGCTGTCCAAGTCTTGCCGTCCCCACGAGTTGTGCGTCAGTCCTCTTTATCTCGAAGTTCCTCCACTGCTTCTGCCTCCTCAACCTCCTCTCGGTCCTCCACCTGCACCCAAAGCCTGTCTGGTCATGCCACAAGCTTTCTAACTGCGCAGAAGGGATCCTGCACACCTCCTTACTATGCTGGCAGCAGGGCTCAGCGTCATCAGGCGGTTTTTACTTTGAAATGTCTGGGAAATGTGAGTCACACAGCTGAGGAGTTGTGGTCAGCTCTGGAGAACCATTTTCATGAATGGTTGTCTCCACTAGACCTGAAACCGTGGAAGGCCGTGTGCGACATTGCTGCAAACCTCGGTGCGGCCCTTCGCCGGGGCAATGTCACACACGTGCCTTGTATGGCTCACGTGTTGAACCTGGTTGTCCAGCAATTTTTAGCCCACTATCCCGGACTAGATGGCCTTCTGCAGAGGGCACGGTCGCTGTGTGCTCACTTCAGCCATTCGCATCCCGCAGCTCAGCGACTTACATATCTACAGAAGTCGTTGGGCCTGCCACTTCACCGGCTAAAATGCGATGTGCCTACGCGGTGGAATTCAACTCTGCACATGTTGCAGCGACTGTGGCAGCACCGACAAGCCCTGGTGCAATATGTTCTGACGTATAGCCTGGGCCAACGTGATCCAGAGGTGGAGTAAATCCCGCTGGAGGAGTGGTCTCAGATAAGGGACCTATGCAACCTTCTGCACAGTTTTGAAATAGCGACGAAGATTTTAACTGCTGACGATGCCATTATCAGCATGACTATTCCGGTGATTTACATGCTGGAGCACATGTTAAACAGAATTCGGAGTCAGGTGGTGGCACAAGAGGAGGTGGAGTGAGTAGAGGAGGAGGAGTTGTATGCGGAAGGGCTAACATCTGCAAGGTCCAGACGGTCGGCAGCACCAAGGCGGCAGGCATGTGAGG
Source organism: Phyllobates terribilis (assembly GCF_046119375.1). Taxonomy (NCBI): domain Eukaryota; kingdom Metazoa; phylum Chordata; class Amphibia; order Anura; family Dendrobatidae; genus Phyllobates; species Phyllobates terribilis. Next base: position 137,855,790 of record NW_027362770.1, read on the forward strand.
GTGGGGGAGATGATTTTACCAGGGCGCATGGTAGCAGCCAAACTAGTGAGGAAGGTGCAGGAGCCCAGGAAGAAGTGGAGGACGAACTGATGGAAGACTCATCAGATGAGGGAGACCTTGATCACATTTCTGTTGTGCGAGGTTGGGGGGAGAGGGAAGAGGAAGGAAGCATGATTGTTACCTCGCCACCAACACAACAGGAACTTGGTGCTCCTGGATGCGCAAGACACATGAGTGCCTTCTTGCTGCACTACCTGCAACATTGTGAGAATTAGAAATAATCCTGACTACTGCGTTGCCACACTGTTAGATCCCCGGTACAAAAGTAAATTTGCAGAAATTATTCCTGCCATAGAAAGGGATGAACGCATGCAGCAGTATCAGCAGAGACTGTGGCAGAATCTTACATGTGCTTTTCCACAAAACACCAGTGGTGCACGTAGTGAATCTCACAGTTCCAACTTGCAAACCGTGGGACCGTCGAGTGTTCAGCACTCAAAACGTAACAGAGCCACAGTATCTGCTGGTAACATCAATTTTGCGGAATCATTTCACCACTTTTTTAGCCCATCCTTTGCAATGCCACAGGAGACAAGAAGTCTGACACATAGTCAACGCCTAGAGACGATGGTACAGGAGTATCTCCAAGTAAACATTGAAGCCATGACTGTGTCACTGGACCCTTGCTCTTTTTGGGCTTCCAATCTGGATAAATGGCCGGAGCTCGCCACTTACGCCTTGGAGATCTTGTCATGCCCCGCAGCCATCGTTCTGTCTGAACGTGTGTTCAGCGCTGCTGGTGGTGTGCTGACAGATAAGCGCACGCGGCTCTCCACTGATAATGTAGACAGACTCACGTTCATAATGATGAATAAATCATGGATCTGAAAGGACTTTTCTACCCCTGTGTCATCCTGGGGAGAGTAAAAGCTTGATGATTTGTTAAAATCACCTCACCAACCGTTTTAAGCTTTCAAATTACTAATCATGTTTATCTATATCTTGGCTGGAAAATAATTTGGGCCTTGTAGCAGTGTGCAGTACTGATTCTATTAGGCCATCTATACTAAACGCCACCAGATTTAAAATTACTAATCATGTTTATCTGTATCTTGGCTGGAAAATAATTTGGGCCTTGTAGCAGTTTGCAGTACTGATTCTATTAGGCCATCTATTCTAAACTCCACCAGATTTAAAATTACTAATATTGTTAATCTGTATCTTGGCTGGAAAATAATTTGGGCCTTGTAGCAGTTTGCAGTACTGATTGTATTAGGCCATCTATACTAAACTCCACCAGATTTAAAATTACTAATTGTAATGCACACGCCCGGGCTGAGCGGCGTGTGCGTGTGATTCCACTGGACCGTGCCGGAGAGTGAATGCCTGGAGGGGCGTAACTAGGTATTAACCCGATCCGACCAGGCTCGCACGACGGCATACGACGCCAGTGCACCAAGGAGGAACCGAGCAGAGGGACCAGGTGCTACTCCAGGACAGACCCCGGACACGGCTGTTGACCCACACAGGGGAATACAGGTACAGACAGGTTAGGCTGGCACACAGACTGGTGGGTATAGGCAGGCACGACTGGTATGCAGGCAGGCGGGTATGTAGGCAGGGGGGTACAGGCAAACACGGCTAGAGTGCAGACAGGGAGGCATTAGCAGGTAGGAACACAGGCGGGATATTACTCAGTACACACTGGGACTCAGGAACAGAACCACAGATGTGGCGGACAAACACAGCAGAGTAAGGCCACCCAGAGTGGTGAGCGAGAGCAGGGCAAGACGAGACCGCCTAGAGCGGTGAGTGAGAGTAGAGCAGGACGAGGCTGCCTGGATCGGTGAGCGAGAGAAGAGCAGAACGAGGCCGCCTGGAGCGGTGAGCGAGAGTAGAGCAGGACGAGGCTGCCTGGAGCGGTGAGCAAGAGTAGAGCAGGACGAGGCCGCCTGGAGCGGTGAGCAAGAGTAGAGCAGGCCGAGGCCGCCTGGAGCGGTGAGCAAAAGTAGAGCAGGACGAGGCTGCCTGGAGCGGTGAGCAAGAGTAGTCAGAGCAAAGAGAGACTGCCGGAGCAGTGAGCAAAGGGTCAGAGCGGAGCGAGACTGCCGGAGCAGTGAGCAAAGGGTCAGAGCAGAGCGAGACTGCCGGAGCAGTGAGCAAAGGGTCAGAGCGGAGCGAGACTGCCGGAGCAGTGAGCAAAGGGTCAGAGCGGAGCGAGACTGCCGGAGCAGTGAGCAAAGGGTAAGAGCGGAGCGAGACTGCCGGAGCAGTGAGCAAAGACTCAGAGCGGAGCGAGACTGCCGGAGCAGTGAGCAAAGGGTCAGAGCAGAGCGAGACTGCCGGAGCAGTGAGCAAAGGGTCAGAGCGGAGCTAGACTGCCGGAGCAGTGAGCAAAGGGTTAGAGCGGAGCAAGACTGCCGGAGCAGTGAGCAAAGGATCAGAGCGGAGCAAGACTGCCGGAGCAGTGAGCGAAGGGTCAGAGCGGAGCAAGACTGCCGGAGCAGTGAGCAAAGGATCAGAGCGGAGCAGGACTGCCGGAGCAGTGAGCAAAGGGTCAGAGCGGAGCAAGACTGCCGGAGCAGTGAGCAAAGGGTCAGAGCAGGCCTGAACAGCCGGAGCGGTGAGCAAGGCAGAGCAGGCTAGAACCGCCGGAGCGGTGAGCAAGGCAGAGCAGGCTAGAACCGCCGGAGCGGTGAGCAAGGCTGAGCAGTCTAGAACCGCCGGAGCGGTGAGTAAGGCAGAGCAGGCTAGAACCGCCGGAGCAGTGAGCAAGGCAGAGCAGGCTAGAACCGCCGGAGCGGTGAGCAAGGCAGAGCAGGCTAGAACTGCCGGAACAGTGAGCAAGGCAGAGCAGGCAAGAACCGCCGGAGCGGTGAGCAAGGCAGAGCAGGCAAGAACTGCCGGAGCGGTGAGCAAGGCAGAGCAGGGGGGACAGGGCTCTGTTCACACGGAACAGACAGGAAGGGAAAGGCAGAACCAGATACCCACAGGATACTTGCAGTGAAGTAGCGAGTGGACCACAAACTCACAAAAGGAAGTACAGTGACTACGAGCAGGAGTTAGGTACGAGTACAGACTCTGCAGAAAAAGGAAAGGTACAGACACAGGAAACAGGCTAGAAGAGTATACAGACAAGAACAGACACAGTAGCAAGATACAGGAGCAGGTCTAGGTATGCAGCCCCTAGAAGGCGGTAGGAACAGGCTAGGAGCGTGTTCAGACAGGACAGACAAGATACAGGAGCGGGTCTAGGAATGCGGCCCCTAGAAGGCGGAACAAACAGGCAAGGAGCGTGTTCAGACAGGCCTGGAAATACAGCTTCCAGGAAGGGCAGGCAAGCAAACACAGAAGAGGACCTGTCACATTCAGAGTGAGAGAGCACACTGAATGAAACACAATGCTCAGGCATGGGTTAATTGGAGCAGCTGGTTTAAATACCAAGTGACAGACAGCAATAGGCTGAGGACGCACAAGGGGTGTGCCTGCAGCAGGTACAAAAAGCAGGAAGTGATCGGGCGCCGCCCTTAAGCAGCAGAAACAGAAGCAAACAGACAGCATGGAGGGAAGCCAGAGAGACATTCTGGATTGGAGATCAAGTGCGCGCTCTTGCACAGTGGGAGATGGACCACTATGCAAGGATGCCGCCAGGTATGTTACAGTACCCCCCCCCTTTTGCCACCTCTTCTTCAGGCCTGCCAGAATCTTCCGCAGGGAATTTGAGGGCCAATCCTTCACTTCAAGGAGATCACTTCCACTGTCCACAGGAAAAACTGGTCTCATCTGGTTAGCTAGGATGCTACCTCCTATCCAGCCATCCTCAGCAACAGACAAAACGGGTGGAGTACCAGGAACAGCACACAAGGAAGTCTCTCCCCACATATTTTCAGGTGGCACCCCAGAGGGTACAGAAGACAACTGGAAGTCCTCCGCCGGGTTGGAGGGGGGCAGAGACTCGGGAGTAACCTCCGCTTCGGAGTACACTTGTTCAGACTCACTGGATGAAGCAGGCGAGGTATCAGGTACCGAGTATAGGAGAGTCTCTGTCCATTCGCTATCAAGTAGCACCCCGGAGGGTTCAGGAGACACCTGGAGGTCCTCTGCCGGGTCAGAGGAGTGCAGAGACTCGGGGGTAACCTCTGCTTCAGAAAGCACTAGGTCGGACTCACTGGACGAAGCAGGCGAGGTATCGGGTGCCGAGTATAGGAAAGGCTCTGTCCATTCACCACCAGGTGGCACCCTGAAGGGTTCTGGAGACAACTGGAGGTCCTCCGCCTGGTCGGAGGGGTGTAGAGACTCGGCAATAACCTCTGCATCGGAGTACACTAGGTTAGACTCACTAGGCGAAGCGAGCGAGGTATCAGATCCAGGATATAGGAAAGTCTCTGTCCATTCACCACCAGGTGGCACCCCGAAGGGTTCTGGAGACAACTGGAGGTCCTCCGCCTGGTCGGAGGGGTGTAGAGACTTGGGAGTAACCTCTGCTTCAGAGTACACTAGGTTGGACTCACTGGACGAAGTGAGCTAGGTATCAGGTACAGAGTATAGGAGAGTCTCTGTCCTTTCGCTACCAAGTAGCACCCCGAAGGGCTCAGGAGACAACTGGAGATCCTCCGCCTGATCGGAGGGGTGTAGAGACTCGGGGGTAACCTCTGCTTCGGAGTACACTAGGTTGGACTCACTGGACGAAGCGGGCGAGGTATCAGGTGCAGAGTATAGGGAAGTCTCTCTCCAATTGTCATCAAGTGGTATCCCGGGGGATTCAGGAGGCAACAGGGGGTCCTCCGGTGTGGATTCTGGGTGGGCAGCAGTCTCTTCGGGCAGGAGAACTGTTGCGCTACCCACGCACATTACCCGTCGGGGCTGTTCCGGAATACTGGGAAGTAAAACTTCGGCAGGGACTTTAGGGTTAGGGTCCTCGAAGACCATACAAAAGGCCACCAGGAAGGCCTGCAGGTCAAGGACGACAGGATCCCATGCTTCCCATAGGGGGGTGACCCATTTCAAGGCATCACCCGCTAGGTAGTCTATCATAAAGGCCACTTTAGCCCAATCGGAAGGAAAGTAGAGAGGGTAGGACTTAAAGTGTAGCATGCATTGCTCCACAAATGCACGACTCAGTCTTGGATCCCCATAGTACCGTGGCGGATCCGCAGGAACGAGTAAAGAAAGATCCATCTGGACGGGTGCGTAAATCGCCTGGAACTCAGCTAAAGAAAAAAAAAATATATATTTTTTTTTATTTATTTTTAATGCACGTATTCGCTTGAAAACGTCTCAGAGAGCGAAGGCCGTGGGGCTCAACGGGAACCATGGCCTGAGCATGCTGTAATGCACACGCCCGGGCTGAGCGGCGTGTGCGTGTGATTCCACTGGACCGTGCCGGAGAGTGAATGTTTGGAGGGGCGTAACTAGGTATTCACCCGATCCGACCAGGGTCGCACGACGGCATACGACGCCAGTGCACCAAGGAGGAACCGAGCAGAGGGACCAGGTGCTACTCCAAGACAGATCCCGAACACGGCTGTTGATCCACACAGGGGAATACAGGAACAGACAGGTTAGGCTGGCACACAGACTGGTGGGTATAGGCAGGAACGACTGGTATGCAGGCAGGCGGGTATGCAGGCAGTGGGGTACAGGCAAGCACGGCTAGAGTGCAGACAGGAAGGCACTAGCAGGTAGGAACACAGGCGGGATTGGACCCAGTACACACTGGGACTCAGGAACAGAACCACACATGTGGCGGACAAACACAGGAGAGTAAGGCCGCCCAGAGTGGTGAGCGAGAGCAGAGCAAGACGAGACCGCCTAGAGCGGTGAGCGAGAGTAGAGCAGGATGTGGCCGCCTGGAGCGGTGAGCGAGAGAAGAGCAGGACGAGGCCGCCTGGAGCGGTGAGCGAGAGTAGAGCAGGACGAGGCCGCCTGGAGCGGTGAGCGAGAGTAGAGCAGGACGAGGCCGCCTGGAGCGGTGAGCCAGAGTAGAGCAGGACGAGGCCGTCTGGAGCGGTGAGCAAGAGTAGAGCAGGACGAGGCCGCCTGTAACGGTGAGCAAGAGTAGTCAGAGCAGAGCGAGACTGCCGGAGCAGTGAGCAAAGAGTCAGAGCGGAGCGAGACTGCCGGAGCAGTGAGCAAAGCGTCAGAGCGGACGAGACTGCCGGAGCAGTGAGCAAAGGGTCAGAGCGGAGCGAGACTGCCGGAGCAGTGAGCAAAGGGTCAGAGCGGAGCGAGACTGCCGGAGCAGTGAGCAAAGGGTCAGAGCGGAGCGAGACTGCCGGAGCAGTGAGCAAGGGTAAGAGCGGAGCGAGACTGCCAGAGCAGTGAGCAAAGAGTCAGAGGGGAGCGAGACTGTCAGAGCAGTGAGCAAAGTGTCAGAGCGGAGCGAGTTTGCCGGAGCAGTGAGCAAAGGGTTAGAGCGGAGCGAGACTGCCGGAGCAGTGAGCAAAGAGTCAGAGCGGAGCGAGACTGTCGGAGCAGTGAGCAAAGTCTCAGAGCGGAGCGAGACTGCCGGAGCAGTGAGCAAAGGGTCAGAGCGGAGCAAGACTGCCGGAGCAGTGAGCAAAGGATCAGAGCGGAGCAAGACTGCCGGAGCAGTGAGCAAAGGGTCAGAGCGGAGCAGGACTGCCGGAGCAGTGAGCAAAGGGTCAGAGCGGAGCAAGACTGCCGGAGCAGTGAGCAAAGGGTCAGAGCAGGCCAGAACCGCCGGAGCGGTGAGCAAAGGCAGAGCAGGCTATAACCGCCAGAGCGGTGAGCAAGGCAGAGCAGGCTAGAACCGCCGGAGCGGTGAGCAAGGCAGAGCAGGCTAGAACCGCCGGAGCGGTGAGCAAGGCAGAGCAGGCTAGAACAGCCAGAGCGGTGAGCAAGGCAGAGCAGGCTAGAACCTCCGGAGCGGTGAGCAAGGCAGAGCAGGCTAGAACCGCCGGAGCGGTGAGCAAGGCAGAGCAGGCAAGAACCGCCTGAGCGGTGAGCAAGGCAGAGCAGGTAAGAACTGCCGGAGCGGTGAGCAAGGCAGAGCAGGGGGGACAGGGCTCTGTTCACATGGAACAGACAGGAAGGGAAAGGCAGAACCAGATACCCACAGGGTACTTGCAGTGAAGTAGCGAGTGGACCACAAACTCACAAACGGAAGTACAGTGACTACGAGCAGGAGTTAGTTACGAGTACAGACTCTGCAGAAAAAGGAAAGGTACAGACACAGGAAACAGGCTTGAAGAGTATACAGACAAGAACAGACACAGTAGCAAGATACAGGAGCGGGTCTAGGTATGCAGCCCCTAGAAGGCGGGAGGAACAGGCTAGGAGCGTGTTCAGACAGGACAGACAAGATACAGGAGCGGGTCTAGGTATGCGGCCCCTAGAAGGCGGAACAAACAGGCAAGGAGCGTGTTCAGACAGGCCTGGAAATACAGCATCCAGGAAGGTCAGGCAAGCAAACACAGAAGAGGACCTGGCACATTCAGAGTGAGAGAGCACACTGAATGAAACACAATGCTCAGGCATGGGTTAATTGGAGCAGCTGGTTTAAATACCAGGTGACAGACAGCAATAAGCTGAGGACGCACAAGGGGTGTGCCTGCAGCAGGTACAAAAAGCAGGAAGTGATCGGGCGCCGCCCTTAAGCAGCAGAAACAGAAGCAAACAGACAGCATGGAGGGAAGCCAGAGAGACATTCTGGATTGGAGATCAAGTGCGCGCTCTTGCACAGTGGGAGATGGACCACTATGCAAGGACACCACCAGGAGGGATCCAATGGTTGGATGTCCTTAAGGACAAAAATGTCCAGGAAGGATGGGAAATTTTTAAAAATGAGATTCTCAAAGCACAATCTTTAACAATCCCGAAAAGTAGGAAGAATGGGAAGCATTTAAGGAAACCAGGATGCATGAACACAGAACTTAAACACATGCTAAAAAGAAAGAAAGAAATGTTTATTAAATGGAAAGAGGGAGGCATATCTAAAGAAGATTATAATGCAGTCTGCAGATCCTGCAGGGCACGTATCAGGTTAGCTAAAGCTGACAATGAATTAAGGCTTGCAAGAGATGTCAAAAGCAATAAAAAAGGATTTTGGGGGTATGTCAAAAGTAAAAGAAAAGTCAAAGATGCTATAGGATTTTTACAGGATGAAAATGGAGAAATGGTAAGAGAGGATGTTGAGAAGGCCGAACTTTTTAACTCCTATTTTGCATCTGTTTTCTCTCAGAAAGAAAATGTAACATCAACTGATCTTCACTGTCCTTTTAAAGGAATAGAGGAATCCAAGTTATCTGTAAACAGAAAGATTGTGAGGGAATATTTAGCTAACATAAATGAGTTCAAGTCTCCAGGTCCAGATGAATTACACCCCAGAGTACTGAAGGAGATCGTAGAAGAAATTTTAGAACCACTCTCCATAATCTTTGAAAATTCTTGGAGAACAGGAGAAGTCCCAGAAGACTGGAGAAGAGCAAATGTTGTTCCTATCTTCAAAAAGGGGAAGAAGGTGGACCCAGGGAACTATAGGCCGGTGAGTCTGACTTCTATACCAGGAAAGATCTTTGAACAAATTATTAAACAACATATATGTAAGTACATGGATATGAATGAAGTGATTAACCAGAGTCAGCATGGGTTTGTAACTAACAAGTCATGTCAGACTAACTTAATTTCCTTCTATGACAGAATCACTGACTGGGTGGATCAGGGAAATGCTGTAGATATAGTATATCTTGACTTCAGCAAAGCATTTGACAAAGTTTCTCACACCATCCTTATTGAAAAAATGACCAAGTATGCAATGGACCAGGCTACTGTTAGGTGGTTTCATAACTGGCTTAGTGATCGGACTCAAAGGGTGGTTGTAAATGGCTTCACATCCAGCTGGATGAATGTCTCAAGTGGGGTACCACAGGGCTCTGTCCTGGGACCTGTATTGTTCAACATCTTTATCAATGATTTAGATGAAGGAATTGAGGGTAAACTGATTAAATTTGCTGATGACACAAAGCTAGGAGGGATAGCTAATACTAGAGAAGAGAGAGAGAGGATTCAAAAAGACCTAAATAAACTGGAGCAGTGGGCAGCAACCAACAGAATGGTTTTTAACAGGGAAAAATGCAAAGTACTACATCTGGGCAATAAAAATGAAAAAAGCATATACAGAATGGGAGGAATAGAGCTAAGCAACAGTACATGTGAAAAAGACTTAGGTATACTAATAGATCATAGACTGAACATGAGTCAACAATGTGATGCAGCAGCAAAAAAGGCAAATACAATTCTGGGATGTATTAACAGAAGCATACAGTCTAGATCACGTGAAGTCATTATTGGCCTTTTCTCCTCTTTGGTCAGACCTCATCTGGAATACTGTGTACAGTTTTGGGCACCACATTTTAAAAAAGACATAGACAAACTGGAGCAAGTTCAGAGAAGAGCGACCAGAATGGTGACTGGTCTGCAAACCATGTCCTATGAGGAACGGTTGCAGGATTTGGGAATGTTTAGCTTGCAAAAAAGAAGACTGAGAGGAGACTTAATAGCTGTCTACAAATATGTCAAGGGCTGTCACATTGTAGAAGGATCATCTTTATTCTCATTTGCACAAGGAAAGACTAGAAGCAATGGGATGAAACTAAATGGGAGGAGACACAGATTAGATATTAGAAAAAACTTTTTGACAGTTAGGGTGATCAATGAGTGGAACAGGCTGCCACGAGAGGTGGTGAGTTCCCCTTCAATGGACGTCTTCAAACAGAGGCTGGACAGACATCTGTCTGAGATGATTTAGTGAATCCTGCTTTGAGCAGGGGGTTGGACCAGATGACCCAGGAGGTCCCTTCCAACTCTACTATTCTATGATTCTATGATTCTATGATTCTATGTTACACTAATCATGTTTATCGATATCTTGGCTGGAAAATAATTTGGGCCTTGTAGCAGTGTGCAGTACTGATTCTATTAGGCCATCTATACTAAACTCCACCAGATTTAAAATTACTAATCATGTTTATCTGTATCTTGGCTGGAAAATAATTTGGGCCTTGTAGCAGTTTGAAGTACTGATTGTATTAGGCCATCTATACTAAACTCTACCAGATTTAAAATTACTAATCATGTTTATCTGTATCTTGGCTGGAAAATAATTTGGGCCTTGTAGCAGTGTGCAGTACTGATTCTATTAGGCCATTTATACTAAACTCCACCAGATTTAAAATTACTAATCATGTTTATCTGTATCTTGGCTGGAAAGTAATTTGGGCCTTGTAGCAGTTTGCAGTACTGATTCTATTAGGCCATCTATACTAAACTCTACCAGATTTAAAATTACTAATCATGTTTATCTGTATCTTGGCTAGAAAATAATTTGGGCCTTGTAGCAGTTTGCAGTACTGATTCTATTATGCCATCTATACTAAACTCCAGCAGATTTAAAATTACTAATCATGTCTACCTGTATCTTGGCTGGAAAATAATTTCGGCCTCGTAGCAGTTTGCAGTACTGATTCTGTTAGGCCATCTATACTAAACTCCACCAGATTTAAAATTACTAATCATGTTTATCTGTATCTTGGATGGAAAATAATTTGGGCCTTGTAGCAGTTTGCAGTACTGATTCTATTACGCCATCTATACTAAATTCCACCAGCTTTCAAATTAATAATAATTTTTAGCTGCATCTAACCCGGAAAATAATTTTGGGGCTCCTAGATGTGCAAGACACATGAGTGCCTTCTTGCTGCACTACCTGCAACATGACCCTCAGATTGTCAGAATTCGAAATAATCCTGACTACTGGGTTGCCACACTCTTAGATCCCCCACACTCTTCGATCAGCTTTTTCATTTTAATAAAGAACAAATTAATTGAAATTATAAGCATTAGCAGGCTATTAGAAACTAAAATCAAACAGTTTTCAACTCAAAACTTTATTCTAGGTGATGTTACATTTGCACATAGGTCCCTTTGTTCGACAGGAGCTTCTGAACTCTCTCGTCCATTGAATTTGTCAGGTTTTGGATGGTTTCTGCTTCTATTGTTTTGCATGAGGACAGAATACCCTCCCAGAGCTGTTACTTAGATGTGAACTGCCTCCCGCCATCATAGACACTCCTTTTGATGATGCTCCAGAGGTTCTCAATGGGGTTGAGGTCAGGGGAGCATGGGGGTCACACCATAAGTTTGTCCCCTTTTATGCCCATATCAGCCAGATATGCAGATGTGTTATGTGCAGCATGAGACGGTGCATTATCATGCATGAAAATGATCTTGCTGCGGAATACACGGTTCTTCTTCTTGAACCATGGCAGGAAGTGCTGTTTGAGAAACTCCACATACATTATGGAGTTCATCTTTACCCCTTCAGGGATCCTAAAGGGGCCGACAATCTCTCTCCCCATGATTCCTGCCCTAAACATTACTCCACCTACTCCTTGTTGGCGCCGTAGCCGTGTTTGCATGGGGTGTCCATCAACCAGCCATCCTCCACTCCATCCATCTGGACCATCGAGCGTTGCACGGCACTCATCGGTGAACAAAACAGTTTTGAAGTCAGTCTTCATGTATTGTTTGGCCCACTGGAGTCGTTTCTGCTTGTGTACAGTGGATAGAGGAGGTCGACAGGATTGCTTACGCACAGTTGCAAACCTCTGAAGGACCCTGCATCTTGTTGTTCGGGGGACGTTGGAGGCACCAGCAGCTTCAAAAACTTGTCTGCTGCTATGACAAGGCTTTTTTGCCGCTGCTCTTTTAACCTGACGTAATTGTTTGTAGGAAAGAGTCCTCAATTTTCCCTTATCAGCACGCACACGTGTGTACTGTGAATCAGCTACATAATTCTTGATTGTGCGATGATCAGGATGAAGTGTCTTGGCAATGTTGATTGTAGTCATGCCTTGACCTAAACACTCCACAATTTGTTGCTTCTCAGCAGCCGACACATCCTTTTTCTTTCCCATTTTGGCAGAAAATGTAGGCTGCTTAATAATGTGGGACAGCCTTCTTAAGTAGTCTTGCCTTTCATTGGACACACCTGCCAAACTAATTAGCACTGGTGTCTGCAATTGCTTACAGTGATATAAAGAGCCCTGACACACATCACCATCAATGAGTTTAACTGACAAGCAAAAAAATTCTTACCTTATCACTCCTAAACTCTTTTTGCATAATAATTTGGAACACAGTGTACATGTGCTTTTCCACAAAGCACCAGCGGTTCACGTAGTGAATCTTACAGTTCTAACTTGCCAACCGTGGTCTGTATGGAGTTGTTTAATAAAGGGCCCAAAATTAAGATAACATAGACGGGAGAGGTCTCTATGAATACAAATTCCTAAGTATTTGATACCCTGTGAGGGCCAGGCAAAGGAAAAGTTGGACTGGATAGAATCCTGTATGGATTTGGGGAGGGAGACATCGAGGGCCTCAGACTTCGCTGCATTGATTTCAAAATTTGACCATGTAACAAAGTTATCTATTTCAGCCATAACAGCAGGGATGGATATATGTGATTGAGTGATATATGCTAGGACATCATCAGCAAATGCAGAGCACTTGTACTCGGTGCCTCCCACCTCAATCCACCTAATATTGGGGTTATGGCGAATTGATGAGAGCAGGTGCTCCGTCACTAGGATGTATAAGAGAGGGGACAGAGGACATCCCTGCCTTGTCCCATTGGTGATTATGAAAGGTGATGAAAATGTTCCATTTATCTTCAGCCTAAGTAACGTACTGCGATACAGGGCCGTGATTTTGGCTATAAAAGGGTCCCCTAGACCCCTACCCCAAGCTTTTTAAGAGAATAATATATGGTGTGCCAGGAGACTCTATGGAATGCTTTATCAGCATCCAACGAGAGTATCTAATTACAAATTTTTAACTGCATCTAGCCCAGGAAATACTTTGTGCCTAGTAGCTGTGTCTGCTAGTCAGCGGATTATCCCAGCTGTTAAGCAAGCTACACCACCTGTAGTTTGGATGCTTAATTTTTTCAAAGGAAATGCTTGGGGCCCCCGGGACACTCAGTGAAGAGCATCGGGAGGCACCCCAAGGCACAGGGGCTGGGACTGGCGGCAGGATGCCTTGCGGTGGACCGCCGAGCTCGATCCTTATAAAAGCTTTTTAACTGCAGCAGCTTTAGTGGACGCTACTGGAGCTGGAATTACCGCGGCTGCTGGCATGAGACTTGCCCTCCAATAGATCCTTGTAAAAGGATTTAAAGTGTATTCATTCAAATTAGAGAGACAATTTAAATTAAAAAGCTTAGACCTGCCTCCACCACAGGGGGGCTCGCTCGACCCACCAGCGGACAGGCACCAGTATTGGGAGAGGGGGGCTGGCCGTCAGGGTCCACCACAGCTCTGGCACAAACCCGGCGACACGGAGGACGCAAGGGCAGGAACGGACTGGCCATGTCGGCTTCGCACATTTTTGGTTTTAGAAGGGCATGACATGCCTATATCTGTGTCTCCCCCTCCTTTTACTCCTCCACCTCTTTTCTTTTCGCATGACTATATGTACTTGTCACTTTTCCATGTGTTAGTTGTGTCTTCTGAGCAGTTTGTCAGCTTTTGGACACCTTTGAAGTGTTTTCTATGTGTTTTCTATGTGTTTTCTATGTGTTCCTATGTGTTTTTGTTTGCCTGCTATTGGTTTTAACGGTGTTTGAAGGTGTACGACGAACAGTTCGACGAACAGTTCGGCGAACATACGCGTGTTCGACGAACCGAACCGAACTCGAACACTACGGGGGTGGCTCAACACTACTGATAAGCTTGTACTGCTTGGGTAGTGCTCTCAATTGCTTCCAGACAGACTTCCTTCGAGCATTCTTGCATGAACTCCTCAGGCTCTAGTGGCATTCTTGACAATCCGTCAGCATCTGCATTGCGGCTAGTGAGTTTTCTTTAGGGCTGGTCCCCTTTAATTGGTGTAGCAGAGTTGAGTTGAAGTGCTGTGCTGCTGTGTTTTTCCAGACACTTTTCCTCTTCTCTCACTACACACTAATTCCCGCTCAGGACTCCCCGTAGGGGCTACCAATGTTACACGCACGCCGCTAGGTTCAGATAGGGGCGAGATAGGTTACATGAATTCTTTGGAATCCTAGAGGAACGGTTACTCAGGGCGACTATGGACCATGTGCTGCAGCTTCTCTCAGGCACACAGGAGTATTGACCCTCAGGCACAGACACGTATGTTGTTTCACTTGCTGACCAGACACACTTGACAAGAGTCCTCATAAACGGTAGAACAGTAGCAATTAATAAGAAGCCGTACAGCCAGTGCAAGTTAAGTCTTATGAGCAACAGGCTCCAGTGACAAACAATACAGTTTCCTTAGCAGCACAGCAGTTGACAGTCTTCCCAGTAGTACAGGACAGCACAGTTTTAATGCAAAGGCACATTAATGAACACAGCATTCTCTACAGCACAGTGAGAGGGGGAGGGTTTGCTGAGGGAGATGATCCCTGTGACACCATTTCTTCCAGTCCTTATCTTTCTGCCTGACAATACTCTGCACTGCTAGTTCAGGAACTCTACCTGACCTGTGCTTAGCTTCACTCCTGACTTGAGTCCTTTTCACTTGCAGGGGTGCTTCTGTGAGATACAGAACACACACACCAGCTTTCTCTTTGGCTCCAGCCAGACAATAAACAGCTTTCCCACAATCCCCCTGGGGCTCTACTAAACCCTCCCTCTCTCCTGTGTCTGTGTTAACCCCTCTAGTTGCTGGATGCTTCTGAAGCACAACACTTCCTGTCTCTTGTGACTGTGTTAACTCCTATAGTTGCTGGATGCTTTTGAAGCAACAGCACTACTTCTGCATGCCACATAACTTTTGACAATCTTTTCAAGCTCAATTATTCAACCTTTGCCAAAAAGGATGTAACAAGAAATGCTGGGTACGTAGGTACATGTTCAGATTGCAAAATGTGGCAGTAGGCCTTGGTATAAGTGTTATTGGTGAGGATGTAAATTTGGTCTAGTCAAACAGGTGTGCAAAAACAGACATGCAAAGTTAAATGTCTATATTTTTTCAATTTTTTTTAACAAAATTCCACACCTTTCCCAAAAATGACAAAATAAGAAATGCTTTGTAAGTGCATGTTCGAAAATATCAGCACATGCTAAAGGGTGCTGCATTGGTGTGACATACAACCCCTGGCAAAAATTATGGAATCACCGGGCTCGGAGGATGTTCATTCAGTTGTTTAATGTTGTTGAAAAAAAGCAGATCACAGACATGGCACAAAACTAAAGTAATTTCAAATGGCAACTTTAGGGCTTTAAGAAACACTAAAAGAAATCAAGATTAAAAATGTGGTACTCAGTAAGGATAATTTTTTTCAGACCAAGCAGAGGGAAAAATTGTGGAATCACTCAATTCTGAGGAAAAAATTTTGGAATCATGAAAAACAAACACACAAAAGAACACTTCAATAAATGACTAGTATTTTGTTGCACCACCTCAGGCTTTAATAACAGCTTGCAGTCTCTGAGGCATGCACTTAATGAGTGACAAACAGTACTCTTCATCAGTCTGGCTCCAACTTTCTCTGATTGCTGTTGCCAGATCAGCTTTTCAGGTTGGAGCCTTGTCATGGACCATTTTCTTCAACTTCCACCAAAGATTTTCAATTGGATTGAGATCCGGACTATTTGCAGGCCATGACATTGACCTTTTTTCAATGAATGTTTTCACAGTTTTTGCTCTATGGCAGGATGCATCATCATCTTGAAAAATGATGTCATCATCCCCAAACATCCTTTCAATTGATGTGATAAGAAAACTGTCCAAAACATCAATGTAAACTTGGGCATTTATTGAAGACTAGATGGTGGCCCGATTCTAACGCATCGGGTATTCTAGAATATGTATGCGGCCGACCGGGCGCAATGAGCAGAGCGGTGGTTAAATTTGGCGCCAATACTGCTGATTGGTCGCGGCCGGCGACCGCCACCAATCACCAGAGCGTTGTTTAAATTTGGCACCAAAATTGCTGATTGGTCGCGGCCGGCCACCGCGACCCATCAGCAGAGCGGGGTTTAAATTTGGCGCCAATAATGCTGATTGGTCCTGGCCGGCAGCCGCGACCAATCAGCAGAGCGTTGTTTAAATTTGGCGCCAATCTCGCCGATTGGTCGCGGCTGGGAACCGCGACCAATCAGCAGAGCGCTGTTTACATTTGGCGCCTATGTCACTGATTGGTCGCGGCTGGAGTCCGCGACCAATCAGCAGAGCGTTGTTTAAATTTGGCGCCAATCTCGCTGATTGGTCGCGGCTGGCAACCGCGACCAATCAGCAGAGCGCTGTTTACATTTGGCGCCAATGTCACTGATTGGTCGCGGCTGGAGTCTGCGACCAATCAGAAGAGAGATGTTTAAATTTGGCGCCAATCTCGCTGATTGGTCACGGCTGGCAGCCGCGACCAATCAGCAGAGCGTTGTTTAAATTTGGCGCCAATCTCGCTGATTGGTCGCGGCTGGCAGCCTGGACCAATCAGCAGAGCGTTGTTTAAATTTGGCGCCAAGCTCACCAATCAGCACAGCAGTGCTTAAATGTGGCGCCAAGATCGGTGGCTGTCCGCGACCAATCAGCACAGCGGTGATTAAATTTTGCGCCAAGATCACTGATTGGTCGGGTGTGGAGACCGCGACCAATCAGAGAATCATATTGGTGAGAACCGGGGAGCGGAATCGTGTTGGTGAGGACCGGGGAGCGGTTACTTCCGCTGCGAGAAGCCGGGACATGAGCGACTGCTCGCAGCAGAAGTATCCCGACCCGCAGCGCCACTCCCCGGTCCTCCCTTCTGCATGGATGTCAGCGCCGCTGCCTGTACGGCTACTTCCGCTGCGAGCAGCTGAGAGATGAGCGGCCGCTCGCAGCAGAAGTATCCCGACCCGCAGCGCCGCTCCCCGGTCCTCCCTTGACACCCTAGCCGCTGATCTCCCGACAGTAGCCGCATGGTGTTACTAAGGTCCGGACATTTGAGTTCAAAATCGCTGATTGGTCGCGGGCGCTGCCCGCGACCAATCACCGATTTGAGCGCCACATTTAAATATCGGCCGCGACCAATCACCGATTTGGGCGCCACATTTAAATAGCGTCCGCGGCCAATCAGCACAGCGGTGTTTAAATGTGTCTGCAAGATCGGTGATTGGTCGCGTCCGCTATTTAAATGTGGCGACCAAATCGGTGATTGGTCACGGGCAGCATCCGCGACCAATCAGCACAGCGGTGTTTAACTTTTGCGGCAAGATCAGTGATTGGTCGCGGCTGAAGATCGCGACCAATCACTGATTTGTGCGCCACATTTAAATAGCGGCCGCGACCAATCACCGATCTTGTAGAGACATTTAAACACCGCTGTGCTGATTGGTCGCCGATGCTGCCCGCGACCAATCACCGATTTCGGCACCACATTTAAATAGCGTCCGCGACCAATCAGCACAGCGGTGTTTAAATGTGTCTGCAAGATTGGTGATTGGTCGCGGGCGCTATTTAAATGTGGCACCCAAATCGGTGATTGGTCGCTGGCAGCGTCCGCGACCAATCATCACAGCAGTGTTTAAATGTGGCACCCAAATCGGTGATTGGTCGCGGGCAGTGTCCGCGACCAATCAGCACAGCGGTGTTTAACTTTTGCGGCAAGATCAGTGATTGGTCGCGGCTGAAGATCGCGACCAATCACCGATTTGTGCGCCACTTTTAAATAGCGGCCACGACCATTCAACGATCTTGCAGAGACATTTAAACACCGCTGTGCTGATTGGTCTCCGACGCTGCCCGCGACCAATCACCGATTTGGGCGCCACATTTAAATAGCGTCCGCGACCAATCAGTACAGTGGTGTTTAAATGTGTCTGCAAGATCGGTGATTGGTCGCGGGCGCTATTTAAATGTGGCGCCCAAATCGGTGATTGGTCGCGGGCAGCGGCTGCGACCAATCAGCACAGCGGTGTTTAACTTTTGGGCCAAGATCAGTGATTGGTCGCGGCGAGAGACCGCGACCAATCATCGAATCGTATTGGTGAGGACCGGGGAGCGCCACTGCCTGTGCGGCTACTTCCGCTGCGAGAACCCGGGACATGAGCGGGCGTTCGCAGCCGAAGTATCCCGGCCCGCAGCGCCGCTCCCCGGTCCTCCCTTGACACCCTAGCCGTATGGATGTCAGCGCCGCTGCCTGTGCGGCTACTTCTGCTGCGAGAACCCGGGACATGAGCGGGCGCTCGCATCAGATGTATGCCGACCCGCAGCGCCGCTCCCCGGTCCTCCATTGACGCCCTAGCTGTATGGAGGTCAGCGTCGCCGGCGGTCGGGAGATGAGCGCCTCACGCCGCTCATCTCCCGGCTGCATCGCCGCTGAGCTCCGTCCCGCAGATGAGCCGCTAACGGCCGCCATCTTTTTTCAGAAATCCCGCGGCGCTGATTGGCCGCTGCCGGACCAATGAGCGACGTGGGATTTCCAAGACAGACAGACAGACAGACAGAAAGACAGACAGAAAGACAGACAGACAGACGGGATAAGACGATTATATATATAGATGTAATGACAGCCATCTCCCCAGTGCCTTTACCTGACATGCAGCCCCATATCATCAATGACTGTGGAAATTTGCATGTTCTCTTCATGCAGTCATCTTTATAAATCTCACTGGAACGGCACCAAACAAAAGTTCCAGCATCATCACCTTGCCCAATGCAGATTTGCGATTCAACACTGAATATGACTTTCATCTGGTCATCCACAGTCCTCGATTGATTTTCCTTAGCCCATTGTAACCTTGTTTTTTTCTGTTTAGGTGTTAATGATGGCTTATGTTTAGCTTTTCTGTATGTAAATCCCATTTCCTTTAGGCGGTTTCTTACAGTTTGGTCACAGACATTGACTCCTGTTTCCTCCCATTCGTTCCTCATTTGTTTTGTTGTGCATTTCCTGTTTTGTTTTGCTTTAAGTTTCCGGTCTTGACGCTTTGATGTCTTCCTTGGTCTACCAGTATGTTTGCCTTTAACAACCTTCCCATGTTGTTTGTATTTGGTCCAGATTTTAGACACAGCTGACTGTGAACAACCAACATCTTTAGCAACATTCGCGAGCATGTTAGGGACATTATTGCGGCTAGGGTGATCCCTGATCCCCGGGAGCTCAAGACCTTACCACAACATTTTAAATCCGCCCATAACTGTGACCCTCGATCTTTGAGGGTTTGTGGCATTGACATGGTGCATATGGGCTCCCGGGGAGGGAATGCCAAACGCCTTTTGGCGCAAAAGGAAGCCAGGTGGATCACTACTCTTGATACTCTTTCACCGCGGGGGCTCAATGAACAATTTGGTTTCTCCTCATTTCTATGATTTTCTCTTATTTTTATATTCTAACCACTTTAGTCTTGAATAGATGTTCACTTATCCTTGTGGAGTCAATCCATTTGGGTAATTTACGTTTTCTATGCTCTGATCTTCACGTGTCCGCTTTCTGTGCCTGACTTGACCCTGGGCTATGCTTCGCTCCCGGTGCCCTGGGGCATCCTCCCTTTCCCCCTAGAGGTCTATTCCTAGGGGCTAAACATCCTCCTTTTTGGTTTTATTCATTTTTAATTGTCCGTGTGATTTGTTACTTATTTTTGCTTTTGTCTCTATGTTTAGATTTCCTGACTATTATCTTCAGCACCTTATATATTTTTGTTGGGATCAGCCGCTCTGCACATTATCTTCATATGATGACGGAATGGGAATTGAGTATTTCCCTCAAGAAGATTGTTACATATTACTCTCTTGCAATGTATGGGGGGGGGGGGAGTCTCTCTCTATATATAAATCTCATGTTCATTTATATTTGATTATGTATTTTGTTCTATCTATATATATTGTAACTACTCTTCTTACTATATATTCCTGTCTTTATATTTCCCTTTCCTTCTTTCCTATGTTTCTTGGCTATTCTCCCTCTCCCCCCTTTTTTCTCTAATATTGGTCGCATTATGTATATCCTACAACCTTGTAAGGGACACACTGTGGCGCTGTGACGATGGCTGGCGGTGCGCATGCGCTGGGTAATCGCGGCCGGCACCCGCGAGTGTCCATCTCCATGGCAACGACGCACCCTCGGATGTTGTCAGTTGACACTTCTGGCATGTGCGCGTGCCATGATGGATGACACGCGACTGCTGTTACCGCTGTGACCCCGGCGCATGCGCCGTAACGGCCGGCCCTCGTGACAGCTACATGAAAGCGATCACATGATCGCTCACGTGACTGTCTAAGGTCCTATATATCTAGGTCCTTATCTACCACATACTACGTGCCTCTTGATAAAGCTAAACGCGAAACGCGCGTCGAGGCCCCTGGTGGATGTCTATTGTTTGCCTCCCTGTGCCCTATACATCTGTGAGAGCTATCAATCAGCTTGGTGAGTGCCCTGATTCACTTTCAGCTCCGGTATCTCGGAACTACATGTAAGGGGTATTCTACTCCAGTTACCTGATTGTGACTATATGCTCTCCCTCTGATTCCACCTTTTTTATGCTTTCTTTTCTGCTTTATCCCCTTTTCTCTTTTCTCCCTCTTTATTTCTCCCCTTGTGGACTTTATCTGCACACAGTGCACTTTGCAATACATCTTTACGAGGAGTTTTGAAGATGTTATGGGGGCTTTCTTCTCTTTGTGATCCAACATTCACCTATTGTCTCTATATTTCTATATGTTTATACATTTTGTATTATCATTTTTGTACATTTTTTAATTGATTAATAAACTTTAACGTTTTTATGCCATCTATACTCATTTTCGTGGTTTTTCATCATTAGCAACATTGCGTGATGATTTACCTTCTTTTAAGAGTTTGATAATCCTCTCCTTTGTTTCAATTGACATCTCTTGTGTTGGAGCCATGATTCATGTCAGTCCACTTGGTGTAGCAGCTCTCCAAGGTGTGATCACTCCTTTTTAGATTACACTAACGAGCAGATCTAATCTGATGCAGGTGTTAGTTTTGGAAATGAAAATTTATAGGGTGATTCCATAATTTTTTCTTCAGAATTTAGTGATTCCATAATTTTTTCCCTCAGCTTGGTCTGAAAAAAATTACCCGTACTGAGTACCACATTTTTAATCTTGATTTCTTCTAGTGTTTCTTAAAGCCCTAAAGTTGCCATTTGAAATGACTTTAGTTTTGTGTCATGTCTGTGATCTGCTTTTTTTCAATAACATTAAACAACTGAATGAACATCCTCCGAGCCCGGTGATTTCATAATTTTTGCTAGGGGTTGTATATGTAAAATTTTGCTAGTAAAACATGTGCATGTGCGCACATCCAGTTGAAATTTCTGCTGGCGTCGGCAGACTGCACGATTACGGTCATCATCTTTGAGACCGCGGTCATTACGAGTCTGTGATGTCACGTCATGCGATGAGCAATGACCTGCAAGGCCAAGTTGCAACCTGTAGTCTCGGGCTATAGTGAACAGGCCGTGAGATGCAGCTTGCGACTGTGGAAAGAAGAGGCGGTTCTGAGGAAGTGATGGCTGACAGCGGAGGAACAGGTCATGTGAGCGGAAACTTATCAGTATAAGGTTTTTTTTTACATCTTAACCCCTTTCCGACCTGGTCAGTAATAATACGCACCAGGTCGGAAAGGCCGGTTCAGCGGGGGCTCCGGCGCTGAGCCCACGCTAAACAGGGCACATGTCAGCTGATTTCCACAGCTGACATGTGCCCGCAACAGCTGCGGGTGGAAGTGTGGCATTAGCCCCATCATTCGGGGTCACATGATCGCTGGTCATCGATGGGTGAGCATGACAACCCGGGGTCTGCAGCAGGCCCCTATGGTTGTCATTTCTCAATTGCTATGAGCACCACCTAGTGCATACAGGCAATCTGCTCGTTGCCTGTATGCAGTACTGTAGAAGCAATCAGACAACTGGAGAAAGTGTAAAAAAAATGTTTTTAAAAAAATAAAAAAATATACAAAAGTTTAAATCACCCCCTTTTCGACCCATTCAAAATTAAATAATAAAAGAAAAACACATACACATATTTGGTATCGCTGCTTTCAGAATCGCCCGATCTATCAATATAAAAAAATAATTAATCCGATTGGTAAACAGCGTAACGAGAAAAAAATTCTAAACGTCAGAATTACGTTTTTTTGGTCGCCGCAACATTGCAATAATGGGCGATCAAAACATCGGATCTACCCCAAAATGTCATCAATAAAAACGTCAGCTCGATGTTTATAAAAAATAAGCCCTCACCCCGCCCCAGATCCCGAAAAATGGAGACGCTACAGGTCTCGGAAAATGTTGCTATTTTTTTAATTTTAGCAAACTTTGGATTTTTTTTTCACCGCTACCAAAAGTGTACATGTTTGGTATCTGTGAACTCGTAATGACCTGGAGAATAATAATGGCATGTCAGTTTTAGCATTCAGTGAACGTGGTAAAAAAAAAAAAAACACCGTGGAATTGCATTTTTTTTGCAACTTCACCGCACTCGGAAATTTTTTCCCATTTCCAGTACACGATATGGTAAAACCAGTGATGTCGTTCAAAAGTACAACTTGTCCCTCAAAAAATAAGCCCTCTCATGGCCATATTGATGGAAAAATAAAAAAGTTATAGCTCTGGGAAGAAGGGGAGCAAAAAACGAAACCGCAAAAACGGAAAAGCCCAAGATCGTTAAGGGGTTCATTTTAATATCTTCTGGGGTCTCTCTAGACATTCCATTTGCTGGACATAAGTGAAATTCCCTTCATGGAGAATAACTTTGCTGCAAATTAACAGTCCCGGGAATATCTGGACGATTTAGCAAATTAGAATTTTGTCTGATCCACTCATCTTCAGTGCAAATCCCACTCTCTTTTTGATAGATACATGCCTAAATTTGTTTGAATAGTTTCCAAAAATGCAGCATAGTCCCATCCAATTTGATACTGTTGGCAACTATAAAATTCATACCATTTGTAGGACAATTAAAATGTTGCCAAATTGTGGCAAATTTATTAAAAATACATGAGTCAAGTGACAAATTTGCAACAGCTCATTAAAGAGTTATTCACGCTTTTGGAATACTGTACTTTATTCTAAAATTTTGCTACAAGTAAGGCTGGGGTTACATGGCGACATGTGATTTGCAACAGCGTTCTCTCTTTTAGATAGATATTTTGGATATTTAGATGTTAATTAGTGATGAGCGAACGAGCTCGCCACTACTCGGTACTCGCCCGAGCATCATGGTGCTCAAGATGCTCGGCGAGTATTTCCGGGTTGCTCGGGCGGGAACTCGGGTCCCCTCCCTGTATGTTTGGCACTCTTTAGAGAGCCAATGAACATGCAGGGATTGCCTGCCATGCACTGTAATGGCGTAGCCATGTTGGTTGTGGGCATTACAGTGATTGGCTGGCCGCACAGCGTCATCAGGTCTATATAAGGCCTGGCGCCACCATGCTCGTCACAGTCACTCCAGACCAGACAGAGAACTGCTGCTGTGTCAGGGAGAGATTTAATCGTGTATTATGTAGTGTAGGGAGAAAAACGGTACATTATACATATCCATCTTAAAAAACAGTCCTTTTAAGGACTAAGTAATCCATCTGCAGAGATATCAGGCAGGCAGTGTATATAGGCAGGCAGGCAGTGTATATAGCAGACTGCAGTGCACATAGGACAAGAGGCTCCAGTCCAGTTCTGCCTTCTGCTGCTATTATATTTCTAGAAATAGGCCCAGGTCTCAGGGGCCAGGAATACTTTTTTTTGCATCTTAATCCTCATAATTTGCTTAAAAAGCAATCCAGAGAACACCGTTGTTCTGCGCCATTTGCTTGTTGGCACTGCAGAATAAAGCCAGGTCCTTTCCATATTACAGCGCTAAAAATCCATCTATTTAAAACCGTGTTTTCTCCGTCACACGGATTACATATACGTTTTCACAAAATACTTCCATTTCTGGCCTCCATTAAAAAATTTTTTCAGTGTGTCAGTGAAGCAATTGACACCAGATAGCTGTTCAAAATAGTTACCTACAGGCCAGGTATTTAAAACTGTGCTTTCTGCGTCACACGGATCACATATACGTTTTCAGAAAATACTGTCATTTCTGGCCTCCATTAAAAAAAAATTTCAGTGTGTCAGTGAAGCAATCCACAGCAGTTTGCTGTTCAAACTACTTACCTACAGGCCAGGTATTTAAAACTGTGTTTTCTCCGTCAAACGGCTCACATATAAGTTCGCTCCAAACTCAGTCATTTGTAGTGAGTGTGGAAGATACTGTCCTCCATTTAAAATGGGCAAGGGACGGGGAACTGGACGTGATGGTAATGGTGCATGCAGAGGCCGAGGACAAGGCCGTGGGCAAGCCGAAATTGTGCCACATCAAACACCCACATCTTCTCGCCTGACCTTCTTGTCCCAATTTCTCGGGGACCGCAGATAATGCTTCCAGTCACTTAGCCACCACCACCCTGTCTTCCACACGGTCAAGTCTTAGTAGCCATGAGTCTGGACCGCATATTCCTCACCCTGATCCTCCTTCCTCCCACCATGCCGAGTACCCAGAGACAACTGATCCCACACTTGGACACTCTGAAGAGCTGTTCACTTTTCCATTTATAGATTCGGGCCTCTCGCCTGGTCCACTTGAAGCGGGGCAAGAGGAGATCGCGTGTAGCGATGCCCAAATATTTGAGCAGCCACAGTCACACAAAGGCGACGGTGGGAAAGTGTCACAAGAAGTGGACGATGATGAGACACAATTGCCAGAAAGTCAGGAGGAGGACCAGGGTGCGGAAGTGGAAGACGAGGTGGTGGATGATATAGTAAGTGACCCAACCTGGCAGGAGGACATGCAGAGAGAGGACAGCAGCACACAGGGGGAGGGAGGCAGAGCACCCCAACAGGCAGGAAGAAGCAGTGTGGTGGCCGCAGACAGAAGGCAGGCAACCGTTCCCCGTAACACCAACACGAAGGAATTTGCCAGTACAACTGTTAGGTCTTCCCAAGTCTGGTTGTTTTTTAAAGACTCTGCCGATAACCCCAAAAAGGCCATTTGCACCACCTGCCAGGCCATCATCTGCAGGGGTGGCAAAACGACCAACCTGACCACCACCAGCATGATCAGGCACATGGCAGCAAAGCACCCGACTTTGTGGGCCGAACCCCAGGGTCCAGGAACAGTGTCTGCGGGTGGCGCTTTTGCTTCTCCTGCTTTTGTGGATGCAAGCCAATCCTCTGTCCATGGTGAATGCGAAGATGCCTCCTGCCCTGCACCTGTCATTGCACACTCTCATGTAGCAGCATCAGGAAGCACGTCCATGTCCTTGTCCCAGCACAGCGTTCAGTTGTCCATACCCCAGTCCTTGGAACGCAAGCGCAAATATGCAGCCAACGCCCCACAGGCCACACTACTAAATTCTCACATTTCACGACTGCTTGCGCTCGAAATGTTGCCTTTTAGGCTTGTGGAGACGGCAGCATTCCGCAACCTGATGGCGGCGGCCGTCCCTCGGTACTGGTTCCCCAGCCGCCACTATTTCTCCCAGTGTGCCGTCCCCGCATTACACAAGCACGTGTCCCAAAACATTAGCCGTGCTCTCAACAACGCAGTTACCGGTAAGTGCTTTTGGGCAGGGACGGTACATCTCGCTGATGGCACACTGTGTTAACATAGTGGAAGCCGGGACCCAGTCGGACCTTGGGACGGAACACGTCCTCCCGATGCCAAGGATTGCGGGCCCTAGTTCAATCAGGGTTGCCCCCATGGTCTACAGCTCCTCCACCTCATCCTACTCAGCCTCCTCCTCCTCTTCAGCCTCCATCTCCGAAATGACCATGTGGCGCCCTGCTACGCACTGGTACCACAGAAGCCAGAAGGGTGCATGGATGGACTTCTCCACAAGAGGCCCTCACACATTCACACACCTCCACCCTACCACTTCAGACCAGCAGAGGGAGCCCTGATAGGGATATATATAGGGAGGGTGGAGCCAGGCAGCTCAGTTAGTTACTTGGAGTTCAGTCAGTGTTCAGAGACAGAGAGGAACACCGCTCAGAGTTGAGCAGAGAGCATGCTGACGCTCAGAGAGCAGTGAAGAGGCAGCGAGCTGTCTGCTGTGCTTAGGCGAGCCAAGGCCTACAGCACGTGTGAAAGCCTAGTGAGGGCCTTGAGTGGGCCGAAGGCAGAGAGGAGAAGGAAGAAGTAAATAAGGGGCAGAGGAGCATACCAGGCTCACCACGATATATATATACTGGACACCGGGTCCACGCCTACAGGGACATTTATACTCAGTAGGAACCACCGGAACCCCTGAAGGACTACAAGTCCCAGGTTCACCAAACGCTGGCTACAGTACCAGGGCTAGGAGTCACGGAGGTCCCAGCATCCAGGGAGAGTGATCTCCAAAGAGAAGCCCCTACCACCAGGTCAGCAGGTGCTAAGAGAGACAGTAACCAAGCTAGGCCTAGCTCCAGGCAGGTCAGAAGCTTAGAGAAGAAAGCAACGGATCAGGAGGCCCTATACCCGTTCACTGGGGGAGAGTCCAAAAGTGTGCCCTTCACTTGGAGTACCCTGGACCGTGCCTGCAGCATCACCAGTAAAGGTACTGAAGCTTACCCCCGTGTGAGTGTCCGTCTTTCCTCCGGGACCGTCCTGCCATCTCTCCCCTGCACCACCATCCATTACACCCCACGATGCCCTGGAGCTAGCTCTACCTGTGGAGAGCCACACCATCCCTGCTGCCATAACACCAGCTCCAGAGGACTGCTCCGCAGCGGCGGCACCCCTTAGCCGCATTCCACAGGTGGCATCACGAACTGTCCAAATCCCCCATATCTATCCCTCTTTTCACTGATCGCCCTGGGTCACGGACCGGGCCAGCCACCGTGATATCCCCCAGCAACCAGAGGCCCGGCTGCCGAGTACCCCACGGCCCAGGGGGTGCGTCAAACATATCAGTCACAAGCTGGAAGCACTGCAGCACTGCCTCGGCCAAGCGCCAACAGGCTATGCTGATGCTAATATGCTTAGGTGAAAAACCACACAATGCTGAAGAGTTATGGACAGCTCTGAAAGAGCAGGCAGATCTGTGGCCCACACCGCTGAACCTACAGCCAGGCATGGTCGTGTGTGACAATGGCTGGAACCTGGTGGCGGCTCTGAGGCGAGGCGAGCTCACACACGTACCATGCCTGGCCCATGTGCTTAACCTCGTGGTTCAGCGGTTTCTCAAATCCTACCCGGAGCTGCAGGATCTTCTTGTTAAAGTACGCCACCTGTGTGCCCATTTTAGAAAGTCAGCTACAGCTTCCGCCGCCCTTGCAGTGTTTCATCAGTGTTTGCAGCTTCCAGCTCAACAACTGGTGTGTGATGTCCCCATGCGTTGGAACTCTACACTGCAGATGTTGGGAAGGATTTGTGAGCAGAAGAGGGCAGTTGTTGAGTACCAGCATCAACAAGGCCGTCGGTATTCAGTTCAGACTCCACACATAAGACCTCAGGAGTGGACATGGATGTCAGACATATGTACCATCCTCCAAAACTTTGAGGAATCCACCAAGATGGTGAGCGCCAATGACACCTTAATTAGCGTCACCATCCCGCTTCTCTGTCTTCTGAAAATCTCTCTTCTCACAATCAAAGAGGATGCATTGTAGGCGGAGCATGATGAAATGGAGCAAGGAACTGTGACGCTCGCAGCCCTGCCCTGGGAAGATGGGGGGACACTTGGGGCCAGGTCCTGTGGAAGTTGGGGTGCAGCCGTGGCCTGGACCCGTCCCGTGCCCAGGGCCGTCACATTAAAAAGGATGTAAGGGCTATCAGGGTTGAGAGGTTGTTATCGACTACGCCTCCTGTGGTACCTGGTGAAGGCCACCAGCGCTGCTGCAGTCCTCTGAGGTGGGATGTTGTGGCAGCCGACATTGATACTACTCCCCACAGGTGGAGCAGGGCCTCAGGGCAGAGGAGAAGGATGGAGGGAGTCGTAGTGCAGGGTGTCTGGTGCTGCGCGGTGTGGTGCAGAAATAACGAGTCCGGAGGCCATAGGGGTTGACTTCCCGGGTTTTTACTCGCGGTGTAGAGTACAGCTGCAAGGCTTCTCCCTGCTCCTCACGGAGTTCTGCGGTCACCAGGGACGGGGGTCCGACAACCTCCGAGTAATTCAAGTGCTCAATCAGGACCCCTCACCCGAGTGTTCCTAGACTTCAGACTGAGTCCTCTCCTATTTGTGTGTAGATAGGCCGGGTCTCCCTCTGGACTAAGCTCAGAAACAGGGCACGGGTGGCAGCTCCACTCCTTCCGTTGCCCGGTGGGATCCTCACGGCCTGCCGGGCTTCACTGACTAGGACGTAGAGTAGCAAAGTCAGGTGTCAGGGGCCGGTACCCCTCTTGCAGCCGGAATCCCTCTGAATAGATCAGAACAGCGAGGACAGGTGGCGTATACCGCTCCGTCTGCATCCCCCTGGGATCCTTTTGCGGCGGAGCTACACTCCTAAGCTCCGGGCCTTCTTGGTCATGGTCCTTGACCGGGTTGAGACATATGTTAACTCGAACCTGCCCCTCGACCCAAGGCCAGGGTACGAGGGCCGTGTCCCCATCCTCTGCAGGTCCACACAGGATCCACGTTCAGGGAGGGAGATCACAATCAAAGACCCTAGAGCCAAGATGGCTGTGTATTAAATATGAAACATTAAGTGTAAACTAAATGTGAGTCCTCCACCCTCACCCACTTCATGGTTCCTCCTATCTTTTGGTTCCCCAGTCTCCCAATTCCCAGTAGGGGCAGCACCTGGTGCCTACTAGCCCCCTCTGGTGTGAGAAGTGAGGTGTTGGATGTGGAGGTGAGGTCTTGATCATTGCACCGTTCTTACCTCAGAGGAGGGATACCACACCCCATCAAAAGAGGTGCAGCATCCCTGTGGCGGTCGAACCCTCAGTGGCGCCACAGAACCATTCAGGGTGATTGCACACAGCCAAGCCTCATCTCATCCCAATGTGGATTCAGTGACAATGAGGAAGAGGAGGAGGAGGAAGGACAGGAGATAGTTTCATGCACTATAGACGGTTCTACCTGCACAGCTGTCATACCATCTGTTCAGCGTGGATGGCCAGAGGACAGAGAGGAGGAGGAGGAGGAGGAGAGCATGGTCAGTCATCCTCTTGGTGAGGACACAGAAGTCTTGCCTGTTAGTAGTCTGGCACGCATGGCTGAGATTATGTTACGCTGCCTTTCACATGACCCTCACGTTCTCAAAATTTTGGGTGACAGCCATTACTGGTTGGTGACACTTCTAGACCCACGCTACAAGGAGAACTTTATATCTCTTATTCCTGAGGCGGACTGGTCTACAAAAATGGGGCTGTACCAGAAGGCCCTAGTTGCGGAACTATTAAAAAAATTCCCATCTGAAAACGCTGGTGGCAGAGGGCATACTTCGTTGGACAACCAAGGAGTACAGGCAAGAGAGACACAACTTCAATCCAGCAGAGGCAGGGGAACACTGTCAAAGTTCTGGGAGAGTTTTCTCAGACCCTCCCATCGGACAGGCCCTGAGGCGCGGGGTACTCTCACAAGGAGTGCAAAGTTTGGGAAGATGCTGAGGGAGTACCTTGCCGACCGTACCAACGTCCTCCGTGATTCCGCTGTGCCTTATATTTATTGGGTATCCAAGCTGGATACGTGGAATGAACTGGCTCTCTATGCATTGGAGGTCCTGGCCTGCCCTGCCGCAAGCGTTTTATCAGTGCGGGTTTAGTGCCGCTGGTGGAATTATAACTGATAAGCGCATCCGCCTGTCAACTGAAAATACTGACAGGCTGACTCTTATAAAAATGAACAAGGGCTGGATTGGGCCAGACTTCTCAACACCACCGAATAATAGCAGCGTAACATAAACTCCAATCCAGTGTCTTTTCTTGAGAGGTGTATTCCCATGCACCTTTTCACACCCACACATGGGTATACGCTTCCTGATTTTTGCTTTTTGCTCTTGTCCTCCTCCTTCTCCTCACCCTCCACCACCATATCACCAGGGTGACCGTGGTCCGTGATGCAACACCCACATAATTTTTTTAAAGGGTGTTTATGATGCCCGTAAAAAATGTTTTTGATACATTATGTTCATGTATACCCCCTAGGGGTAAAAGTTTGTCAGCCCATACACTTAGTGCATGGGCATTACAAGTATAGGAGGCCCGCTCCTTTCAGAGTCCCTCCATCATAAATAAAACAGGAAGTGTCTGATGATGTGTAACACACCACATTGCCAGCTAAAGTTGTAAAATGTTAAAATTACATTTCCCGGTGAATGCATTTGTCTTAAAAAAAACTTAAAAAATACAAAACAATAGGATCTTTCTTTAGTATAAAAAACAGCGTCACCAATTTAACAACAATGTAATCACATTGTTCAGCTCATGCACCTCCTCCTCCATCTCCGAATTGACCACATCAGTCACAAGCTGACAGCACTGCAGCACTGCCTTGGCCAAGCGGCAACAGGCTGTGCTGAAGATAACACGCTCAATTGACAAACCGCTGCAGAGTTGTTGAAAGCTGTAACACAGCAGCCTGATCTGTGGCTCTCACCGCTGAACATACAGCCAGGCATGGTCGTGTGTGACAATGGGTGGAACCTGGTGACGGAGAAATGACAGCCGGGGTAGTTACGGTTTCCCTCTATGCAAGTCCTTTCATCAAGCTAAAGAATATGGCTGTGGTGAAATACAACTCCCACTGAGAAGCTGTTTCAGATTGAAAAACATTGTGCCCACCAGAGGATTTGATTCTGAGGCTAACCTTTCTCCCCCGCTCAAGAGCCCCATAGCAGCTGCTAAGTTAGCGCTATCATGAACTTTCTTGAGGTAGAAGCCAAGGCACACCAGAGGATACTCTGGTGGGACCGTCCAACCCTGCCGAGAAGCAGTCCTGGCTAAGAAAAGTGTGTGGAAAGGTTCCGGCCACTCTATGGCTACTTTTTTAATGTGGATCGGCCATGCTTATGCATGTTATTTCTCAAACCGCATTACAGAACAGGCCATTGTCCAACTCTGTATTCAAGAAATTAAATGTGCAAAGAAAGATGTGTGTGTGTGTCAAAGCACCACCGACAAGGGCGAGTTGTTGTTGGACTGGCTGCCATTGCTTCTGCAACAAGCTGCATTGCCAGACTTCCTGTGAGAAATGACATGCAGCGTAGATAGGGTTTCCCTCTATGCCAGTCCTTTCACCGAGCTAAATACAACTGTCAGTCCAGAAAAAGTTGTGGACTGGCTCCGTACCGTCCCTGGCCACATTCACATGTCCATGTGTTTGTGGTTAGGCGGTCCTTCCCAGTAAGTGCACTGGGGAGGGAACGGGTAATGTTGTGGGACCCGTGCTTGTGGAAGGCAGAGGCGATACCGGGAAATATAGTGGTGGCTGGGGACCGAGTATGGACACCCGGCCGCTACCGGCATGAGGTTGTGAAAACCTTCCGCCTCCAGGAGCTTAAAAGGCCATATTTCAAGTGCAAAAAGCTGCCCAGAAATCTGGCAGTTTAGTGTTGCAGCCTGTGGGTGGGTGGCTGGCTGCATACCTGTGTAGCACCCCGAGGGTTCGGCCGCTACAGGGGTATTGCACCTCTGCCAGAGGTGTGATATTCCACTCCCGGGTAAGGATGGAGTATGGACCAGGGCTCAGTTAGCTGCATGCATCACACACACCCCATTTCCGGGGGACAGCTCAACGGTGCTCCCATTTATACAGTAATGCAGGCACGACAGACCATGTCCATGGCTGGAGTGGGGAGGGGGGAGGAAAACCCAGTCATGTAAGAGCAGAAGGGGACGGTTTCTGAGCATAGGTAGGAGCTCATTGGGTGCTGGTCACCTGAGCTCACACTCAGAGGGGTGGTATAAAAGGTGGGCACCATCTTAGGACAGTGATCAGTTCAGAGTGAGAGGAGAAGACAGGGAGTGGAGGCTCTGTAGGAGCTCTGCTCAAAGGCAGGCCTAGGGTGACGGCCGGAGCCTGGGAGGAGAAGGAGAAGTAGGCCTAGAGAAGAGGCCGAGGGAAGGAGGAGAAGAAGGAACAGGAAAGGAGAAGAAGTGACAGAGAAACAGAAGGGCTCAGAAACAAGAAGGCAGAGGGGACCCTAAGGACCAACGTGAAATCGGGTGACGGATCAGGCAAGAAAAGGGTACCGGATCACAAATTGGTGGAGGTAAATTATCCCTCAGCCAAGAACCGGAGGTCGTGATCATCACTTGGTGCGACCCCCTGCTAAACCTTGCTAGGAAGGCACCATATAGGATAGCGGGAAACGGGGCCCACGTTTACCCGCATAGATCCGCGGCAGCTGGACAAAAGCTTGGTCACTGGTGGGGCACGAGCCAGAGGAAGGATAGAAGGGAGTCCCTGTGCCATACTTCTGAATTGCCTGGGGGTTGACCGAGCCCCTCACCTGGTGGACGCAGCACGGCTTGGGCAGTCACTACCTGTACAGAAGTGGCTTGGAGTATACGAACTGTGAGTAAAAGACCCTGGACTGCAACACGTTGTCTTTATGCTTCTTACTTCGCCAGCACTAACGGTACTGGGACTCCCTGCACCATCACCCCCACCATCTACACCTCGCTTCCCTGAGGCTACACTCCTCCCGTGAGGAGTCGTACTACTCCCTGCTGCACCCACAACACCAGCCTCAGCGGTCTGCACATCAGCGGCGGTTAGCCCTGACCGCAATCCACAGGTGGCATAGTCAGACATTGCAAAGTACATAGTAGACTACCACTTGTCTGACCACCCTGAGCCACGGACCGGGTTGCCACTACTACCCCCATCATTACACTGAAGCCCGGTTCCGAGTGCCCCAAGGCCCAGGGGGCGAGTCACTTGCACTTGCATTCCAAGTAACAGAAAACTAAGCAGATGGTGGCCTCTCTCATCATCATGGCCTCACCTCGGCACTATGAACTCTCCTGAAGGAGAAGCCAGGGCCCACCGGAGGAGTCTCCGGTTCTCTGGTGGGCCCGTCCAACCCTGCCGAAAAGCAGCCCTAGCTAAGAAAAGTGTGGGGGAAGGTTCCCGGACACTCTATGGCTGCTTTTTTAATGTGGATCGGCCATGCTTATGCATGTTATTTCTCAAACCGCATTACAGATCAGGCCATTGTCCAACTCTGTATTCAAGAAATTAAATGCGTAAAGAAAGATGTGTGTGTGTCAAAGCACCACCGACAAGGGCGAGTTTATGTTGGACGGGCTGCCATTGCTTCTGCAACAAGCTGCATTACAGGACTTCCTGGGAGAAATGACACGCAGGGTAGATACAGTTTCCCTCTATGCCAGTCCTTTCACCGAGCTAAATACAACTGTCAGCAAAAAAAAGTTGTGGCTTGGCTCCGTACCGTCCCTGGCCACATTCACCTGTCCACGTGTTTGTGGTTAGGCGGTCCTTCCCAGTAAGTGCACTGGGGAGGGAACGGGTAATGTTGTGGGACCCGTGCTTGTGGAAGGCGGAGGCGATACCGGGAAATATAGTGGTGGCTGGGGACCGAGTATGGACACCCGGCCGCCGCCGGCATGAGGCTGTGAAAAACTTCCGCCTCCACGAGCCCAAAAGGCCACATTTAAAGTGCAAGCAGCTGTCAAAAATTTGGCAGTATAGTATTGCAGCCTGTGGGTGGGTGGCTGGCTGCCTGCATACTTGCGCTTGCATTCCAAGGAATGGGGTAGGGACAACTGAACGCTGCACTGGGACAAGGACTTGGACGGTGATTGTTGCAAGTCTGCAATGACAGGTGCATGGCGGGAGGCATCTTCGCATGCGCCAAGGATCACTTATGATGGGCACACTTTTAGGCAGTGACCTGGAAGTCAGAGATGCTTCCAGAGGTCTTCCCCATGCTGTTCCCATGTCTTTTCAGCACTGTATGCATGTGTCTGATGATGTGTCACACACCACATGGCCAGATAAGGTTGTAAAATGTTAAAATGACATTTCCCAGTGAATGCATTTGTCTTGGTTGAAAGCAATGCAAAAGTGCAAAAACGCATCAAAAATGCAATGTGTGAACATAGCCCAAGGTGTGGAGGAGTATTTTTGGTTTTGGCTATTTATTTTGCCTTCTATACAAGTCATTACCCTGGAAAGGATGTTCCTTAACATATTTCCCAGGAAAATCCATTTTGGTTTCATTTTTGTATGTTTTATTGTGAGTCCATAAAAGTGGCGTAATACTCTGACAACGCTGTTAACAGCAGTGACCTGGGAGTCAGAAATGCTTCCAGGGGTCTTCCCCATGCTATTCCCATGTCAATTGAGCACTGTTCCCATTGATTTGGGCAATTTTTAGGCCCTCTGCAGACCGGCCGGCGGAGACGCCTGAAAAATGCTCGAGTTTCCCCATAGACTTACATTGGGCTCATTGCTCAGGTCGAGCACCCGAGTATTGCTTGACCCGAGCCGCGAGTACCCGAGCATTTTAGTGCTCGCTCATCACTAATGTTAATATATTAAATACTGTGTTTTAGATCATTTAGATTTAGGTATATTCTCTGATTTTGCTATAAAAAAGTAGCCAAGCTGCAGACAAGTCGCATTCATGTGACATGTCAGTTTTCGGGAAGTGTGTCGCGATTAGCGGTCAAAAATCCAACAAATTTGGAAACATATGGGACTCTGTGTTGTAGTTATAGTTTGTGAATTAGTTTCAAAGTAGGATTGTGAAGATGTTCATTGTAGCACTAAGAATTGTCTGTAAATATAGTGGAGTAGATTTAACAATAATGTAACATGCATTAATTTATAAAAAGGCAAAAATAGTGTAATTTTGATTGATAAGGTCTCTTTCAGACATCTGATTTTTGCATACGAGTGCTATCTGTGATTTTTTGCAGACCAAATGGCCTATGGAAAATCGCAGAGATGTGTTCGATTTTGATCCGAGGGTCAGCTGAAAGACGATTGTGTTAGATTTTAATTGTAGGGTTGATTTTGATCGGAGTGTCAAATCAAAATTGGCAATGCAAGTCTATGGGTCCGTGGAAAAACTGGACCGCACTCAGATGACATCCAAGCAGGTACTGATTTTCATGAACTGTCATAAAGGAGAAGGTGGAGAAACTTTTTTTTTCTCCATGTCTCCATGTAAAGAGTGATACAAGGGGTAACATTTCACCTTTGTGGAGAGTGACATGCCAAACCCGGCATGCCATTGTGAGGAGACTTTTAAGCCTTGCAATGCTCCTTTGGAGAGAGACACTCCAAGCCTGGCATGCCAATGTGAGGAGACTTTTAAGCCTTGAAATGCTCCTTTGGAGAGAGACACGCCAAGCCTGGCATGCCAATGTGAGGAGACTTTTAAGCCTTGCAATTCTCCTCTGGGACATTAAATATGCAAATTGCCTCTCCATATAGGAAGAGGACTAGAACGCTAGTGCCACCTATTGAAAGTAAAGAAAAACAAATGACACTTGGACCACACTCTGATCAAACTCTTATCAAACTATGATCAAAATCTTTTTGTACTTCAGAAAAACAGACATGTAAATGAGGTCTTGTTTTGATTAACTTTGCATAACTGCAATAATTGACAAACTTGGTGAAACATATATTTACTGAAAAAAGTACCATATAAATGTGCTTCAGTTACCATAAAAAAAATAAGTTAAAGACCAGCACTAAACTTGGCATCAAAATCAGAATAAAAAAAATACATTTTAGAATACACAGGACTCTGTTTCCTTGACATGATTTTCTCTTATGCCCTTGGAGTGTATCTTAGATAATAAAAAGATGCGTCAGTATCTCAGGAGTCATGCATTGAAGGTAGCTCCTTAGTGCATCATAAATGACAAGGTGAGAAGAGTTTAGGTGTTTAATTCAGAATCCATTAAATGCTCTGTCTATCAGCTCTTCGCTAGACATACTGGGAAGAATTGATTTCACAATATTATGCACTTAAGACATGTTCTTAATGCGCCATTAAATTACCATCTGTAACTGGCTATATTCCCTAACATACTAAAAAGTGAAGGAGACTTCTAGGATGGATAAAATATGGCCTTCAATCTTTCCTTTTGTGATCAGTGGAGAAGTACCAATATTCTAAGATTTTGTAGATCTTTGTTTAAAAAAAATAATAATATACACTGCTCAAAAAAATAAAGGGAACACTTAAATAACACATCCTAGATCTGAATGAATGAAATATTCTCATTGAATACTTTGTTCTGTACAAAGTTCAATGTGCTGACAACAAAATCACACAAAAATCATCAATGGAAATCAAATTTATTAACCAATGGAGGCCTGGATTTGGAGTCACCCCCAAAATTAAAGTGGAAAAACACACTACAGGCTGATCCAAATTTGATGTAATTTCCTTAAAACAAGTCAAAATGAGGCTCAGTATTGTGTGTGGCCTCCACGTACATGTATGACCTCCCTACAATGCTTGGGCATGCTCCTGATGAGGTTGCAGATGGTCACCTGTGGGATCTCCTCCCAGACCTGGACTAAAGCATCCGCCAACTCCTGGACAGTTTGTGGTGCAACGTGACGTTGGTGGATGGAGCGAGACATGATGTCCCAGATGTGGTCAATCAGATTCAGGTCTGGGGAACGGGCGGGCCAGTCCATAGCTTCAATGCCTTCATCTTGCAGGAACTGCTGACACACTCCAGCCACATGAGGTCTGGCATTGTCCTGCATTAGGAGGAACCCAGGGCCAACCGCACCAGCATATGGTCTCACAAGGGGTCTGAGGATCTCATCTCGGTACCTAATGGCAGTCAGGCTACCTCTGGCGTGCACATGGAGGGCTGTGCGGCCCTCCAAAAAAATGCCACCCCACACCATTACTGACCCACTGCCAAACCAGTCATGCTGAAGGATGTTGCAGGCAGCAGATCGCTCTCCACCGCGTCTCCAGACTCTGTCACGTCTGTCACATGTGCTCAGTGTGACCCTGCTTTCATCTGTGAAGAGCACAGGGCGGCAGTGGCGACTTTGCCAATCCTGGTGTTCTGTGGCAAATGCCAAGCATCCTGCAGCACAACACCCATCTGTGGACGTCGGTGGAGTCAGTTTCTAACCGTTTCTGCAGACACATGCACATTTGTGGCATGCTGGAGGTCATTTTGCAGGGCTCTGGCAGTGCTCCTCCTGTTCCTCCTTGCACAAAGGCGGAGGTAACGGTCCTGCTTCTGGGTTGTTGCCATCCTACGGCCCCCTCCATGTCTCCTGGTGTACTGGCCTGTCTCCTGTTAGCGCCTCCAACCTCTGGACACTACGCTGACAGACACAGAAAACCTTCTTGCCACAGCTCGCATTGATGTGCCATCCTGGATGAGCTGCACTACCTGAGCAACTTCTGTGGGTTGTAGAATCCGTCTCATGCTACCCGAGTGTGAAAGCACAACCAACATTCAAAAGCGAACAAAACATCAGCCAGAAAGCATTAGTACTGAGATATGGTCTGTGGTCCCTACCTGCAGAACCACTCCTTTATTGAGTGTCCTGATAATTGCCAATAATTTCCATCTATTGTCTATTCTATTTGCACAACAGCTTGTGAAATTGATTGTCAATCAGTGTTGCTTCCTAAGTGGACAGTTTGAATTCACAGAAGTTTGATTTACTTGGAGTTATATTCTGTTAAGTGTTCCCTTTATTTTTTGAGCAGTGTATATAAATATATATATACAATACAGACCAAAAGTTTGGATACACCTTCTCATTTAAAGATTTTTCTGTATTTTCATGACTATGAAAATTGTACATTCACACTGAAGGCATCAAAACTATGAATTAATACATGTGGAATTATATACTTAACAAAAAAGTGTGAAACAACTGAAAATATGTCTTATATTCTAGGTTCTTCAAAGTAGCCACCTTTTGCTTTCATGACTGCTTTGCACACTCTTGGCATTCTCTTGATGAGGTTGAAGAGGTAGTCACCGGAAATGGTCTTCCAACAATCTTGAAGAAGTTCCCAGAGATGCTTAGCACTTGCTGGCCCTTTTGCCTTCACTCTGCAGTCCAGCTCACCCCAAACCATCTCGATTGGGTACAGGTCTGGTGACTGTGGAGGCCAGGTCATCTGGTGTAGCACCCTATCACTCTCCTTCTTAGTCAAATAGCCCTTGCACAGCCTGGAGGTGTGTTTGGGGTCATTGTCCTGTTGAAAAATAAATGATGGTCCTACTAAACGCAAATCGGATGGAATAGCATGCCGCTGCAAGATGCTGTGGTAGCCATGCTGGTTCAGTATGCCTTCAATTTTGAATAAATCCCCAACAGTGTCACCAGCAAAGCACCCCCACACCATCACACCTCCTCCTCCATGCTTCACGGTGGGAACCAGGCATGTAGAGTCCATCCGTTCACCTTTTCTGTGTCGTACAAAGACACGGTGGTTGGAACGAAAGAACTCAAATTTGGACTCATCAGACCAAAGCACAGATTTCCACTGGTCTAATGTCCATTCCTTGTGTTCTTTAGCCCAAACAAGTCTCTTCTGCCTGACAGGGCACACCTGTGAAGTGAAAACCATTTCTGGTGACTACCTCTTGAAGCTCATCAAGAAAATGCCAAGAGTGTGCAAAGCAGTCATCAAAGCAAAAGGTGGCTACTTTGAAGAACCTAGAATATAAGACATATTTTCAGTTGTTTCACACTTTTTTGTTAACTATATAATTCCACATGTGTTAATTCATAGTTTTGATGCCTTCAGTGTGAATGTACAATTTGCAAAGTCATGAAAATACAGAAAAATCTTTAAATGAGAAGGCGTGGCCAAACTTTTGGTCTGTACTGTATGTATATATATATACTGTGTGTATAAATATATATATATAGTGATAGGCGAGCGTGATCGGCACTCGATCGAGCATCCTGGTGATCAAGCCATGCTCGATTCCCCGCCCCGCATGTTTCGAGGCTGATTTTTAGTAACTAAACATGCGGGGATTGCCTGCCAATCACTGTAATGCCATAGCCATCTTGACTACTGGCATTACTGTGACAGGCCAACAGCATAGTGTCATTGGGTATATGTAAGACGCATTGATGTCATGCTCGGCGCATTGTCACCAGTAATAGTTAAGGGAGAGCTTCTGCTGGAGAAGGGACAGTGTGTTATAGCGTTACAGTACCTGCTGGTGCAACATTAAACCAAAAGTCCTTCTCAGGACTAATTCAAATAGAATCTGTTCTATAATAATGGCGCTCTTAGATGCAATTAGTGTAGGGTTAGCTGTTGGAGTAGGGATAGCGTATTAGAGGCATCTAGTGAGGGATTATTGCTTTACAGTCCTAGGTGCTGCCACGTATAACCAAAAGTCCTTTCAGGGCCAATTTAAATGGATTCTACTCTACAATAATACAGCTTTTACCTGCCATTAGTGTAGGTAAAGCTGCAGGAGTATGGATAGTGTATTAGAGGCATTTAGGCAGTGATTACTGCCTTACAGTCCTTGCTGCAGAAACCAAAAACCAAAACTCCTTTAGAGGGCTACATATATTATATTATTGTCCCTATTAATACCACTGATAGCTCCAATTAGTGTACGGATAGCTTTTGAAGAAGGAATAATTGTGCATTCGAGGCGTATAGATAGGGTTTATGGCCTTACAGTCCTTGCTGCTGCAGCCTAAACCCAACAGTCCTTATCAGGGTTACACCTATTTTGGTCTATTCCCTATTAACCCCTTAATGACAGGAGCATTTTCCATTTTTGCGTTTTCGTTTTTTGCTCCCCTTGTTCCCAGAGCCATAACTTTTTTATTTTTTCTGTCAATATGGCCATGTGAGGGTTTATTTTTTGCAGGACGAGTTGTACTTTTGAACAACATCACTGGTTTTACCATATCATGTACTGGAAAACGGGAAAACAAAATCCAAGTGCGGTGAAATTGCAAGCAAAGTGCAATACCACAGTTGTTTTTTTTTTTTTTTTAATCACGCTCGCTGAATGCTAAAACCGACCTGCAATTATTATTCTCCAGGTCATTATGAGTTTGTAGACACCAAATATGTATAGGGTTTTTTATTTAAGTGGTGAAAAAATATCCAAAGTTTGGGGCCGGGTGAGGGCATATTTTTGGCGCGCCAAGCTGATATTTTTATTGATACCATTTTGGGGTAGATCCGATGTTTTGATCGTCCGTTATTGCATTTTATTGCTATGTTGCGGTGCCCAAAAAACGTAATTCTGGCGTTTTTGAATTTTTTTATCGCTACGACATTTGCCAATAGGATTAATTCTTTTTTTATATTGATAAATCAGGCGATTCTGAATGCGGCAATATGAAATATGTGTATGTGTTTTTTTTTTATTGTTTTCTTTTGAATGGGGCGAAAGGGGGGTGATTTCAACTATTATATTTTTTTTATTTTTTTAAAAACATTTTTTTTACACTTTCTGCATGCTTCAATAGTCTCCATGGGAGACTAGAAACAGCAGTTGCCTGATCGGCTCTGCTGCATACAAGCGATGAGCAGATCGCCTGTATGTAGCAGAAATGCTCACTTGCTATGAACGTCGAACAATGGGCGGCGCTCATAGCAATCTAGACATGACAACCACAGGGGTCAGGAGATACGCTTCCTGGAAGCGCGAGTTAAATGCCACTGTTAGAGATTTACAGCAGCATTTAACTGGTTAACAGCCGTGGATGGATCGCGATTCCACCCGCGGCAGTTGCGAACACATGTCAGCTGTATAAAACAGCTGACATGTGCCCAGTTCAGTTTGGGCTGAGCGCCGGAGCCCGCGCTGAACAGGGGGTACCGACGTGATGCGTACTAATACGCACCACGTTGGAAAGGAGTTAATACCGCTGTTAGCTGCATTTAGTGTAGAAATACTTGTTAGAGGAGGAATAGTTTTGGATAAGAGGAAGAGGATTCTAAGAAAAAGAAGAAACCATGAACTGTATACCCTTTTTTGGGTGGGAAGGTGTGCATGGGAATACACCAGAAAAAAAGGAACTTCTAACCCTTGGCCTGAGAACTTCTCGCATGTGTATGCTCTGTGGAACAGTTCTCCGCCTTCTCCTTCTGGCCACCCCACTGCCTCTTTCTGCCTGTTGCGGTGCTGCTGATCCTGCCACCTCTGTACAGCTACCCTCACTTTGCATGGCACCTTGCCAGGTTGGATCAGAACTTTATTGCCCACCACCTCGTCTTCCACTTCCGCACCTCACTTGTTGACAACTGTGTTTCATCATCAATTCATCATCAATTAATTGCTGTTGCACACCGTCGTCTTCTGACTGTGGCTGCTCAAATATTTGGACATTACTACACATGATCTCCTCATGTCTTTCTTGAAACGTGCAGGGTAAGGGGCCAGAATCAGTAAATGGAAATGTAAAGACTCGATCCTCAGAGTGTCTGAGCGGAGGGAGGAGGATCAGGTTTAGGATCATGTGGTCCAGACTCTTGGCTAGTGAGACTGGACAGTGTGGAAGACAGGGTGGTGTTGGTAAACATTCTGGAAGTATTATCTGCCATCCAACTAACCACCAGTCCTAGTGTGGCACCCCAGGGGTCTGGTTGCCACAGTGATAGAAATATCACGTCTGAGAGCAAGTGGGAGGTTCCCTGGTCAGGAGCCCTTGAACATGCAACACCTCCTGTCCCAGACCAGATAGGGGAGGAACCTGCCCTATATAAACTGGATCTGGGGCGGGGTTAGAGCAGAAAGCAGAGGGAGAGTGAAGAACAAGCAGACACAGGGAAAGCAACAGCTAGGAGCTCTGTAGGAGGAGGAGCTGAGTGACAGAGACTGGAAGCTGATATTGCTCATCCTGGCTGAAGACACAACGACCGGATGACGGAGTCCGAGGCTGTGAGGACTTATATATCCAGCAGCAGAAACCAGCCGGCAGGGGATTTCAGGTCCTCTGGCCATAGGAAGCCCGGAGGCTCAGTCACACACACAAGGGACCGGTACCGCCATCGAAGAGCGGAAGCTACCAGAGGATCCAAGTCACCAGCCATACGGGTGAGCACCACGCGGTATACTCAGGGACGTGGGCTACTTCCACTCGCTTACAGCAAGGTAGCCAGGAAGAGTGCAGATAGACGGGGAGGCCTACAACTCCACCTGGCCAGGGGAACTCCTGTTTGTTCACAGACTGACCAGGCCCCTTATGCTAGCCAGTACTCCCGGGAGGGTCTGCCTTATCATCATCAGTAAAGACCCTGAACTGCACTGCAAAGACTCTGAGTCGTTCCTGCTTCACCCGTGCACCATCACTCCCATCATCCACACTCTCTGCCCTGAGGCTATACTCCTCCCGTGGGGAGTTGTCCCATCCTCTGCTGCGCACACCACACCAGCCTCAGTGGTCTGCCTCGCAGCGGCGGTACACCCTGACCGCAATCCACGGGTGGTGCAGTCGGACATTAAATCACAAAAACCCTATAAAAGACGGCCACTGGTCTGACCACCCTGAGCCACG
This sequence comes from Phyllobates terribilis, assembly GCF_046119375.1. Classification (NCBI taxonomy): domain Eukaryota; kingdom Metazoa; phylum Chordata; class Amphibia; order Anura; family Dendrobatidae; genus Phyllobates; species Phyllobates terribilis. The sequence continues at coordinate 137,898,214 of NW_027362770.1, forward strand.
GGACCGGGTCACCGCCACGGAGACTACAACCCCCAGAGACCCGGCTCCGGGTAACCCACACACGTGCATACACGGCCCAGGGGGTGCGTCAACTTTTTGGCGTAGTCGGCAGGATTGTGACCAACTCGCCACAAATGGGTATTGCGTGCCTGAAAAAGACTTTGCACTTACCTGAGTGAAATTTCCCGCCATCCGGAGCCGTTTCCCGCCATCTTCGGTCGTCTCCCGCCATCTTCAGTTGTTTCCCGCCGTCTTCAGCCGTTTTCCCGCCATCGGACGCCATCTTCAGGACGCCGCGTGGGAAGAAGAGGGGCGTGGACGTCCAAACCGGTCGAGACCTGAAGCCCCGCCCTACGCACCGACGCTGCGCAAGGTCCTGGAAGGAGAGAGATCGGCGCTGACGTCACCAGGACGCGACGCAAGTGACGCGCCCCCTGGGCCTGTGCGCTGCTGCTGTGCAGGGGGAATACCCGGAGCCGGATCGCTGGGGGTTGTAGTTCTCCGTGGCGGTGACCCGGTCCGTGCCCAGGGCGGTCAAACCAGTGGCAGTCTAAATGTTGTAATAAGTGTCCGACTACGCCACCCGTGGATTGCGGTCAGTGGGGACCGCCGCTGCACTGCCGACCGCTGAGGCTGATGTTGGTTGCGCAGCCGAGTATGGGATAACTCCCCACGGGAGGAGTAATTGCCTCAGGGCAGCTAATGTGAGAGATGATGGGAGTGATGATGTGAGGGTCCCAGTGCTGATGGTGCTGGTGCGACAAGGAATCACAGAGATGTGTGGTGCAGTTCAGGGTCTTTACTGATGGTACAAGACAGACCATCCCGGGAGTACTGGCTAGTATAAGGGGCCTGGTCAGTCTGCGAGCAAGCAGGAGTTCCCCTAGCCAGGTGGAGTTGTAGGCCTCCCCGTTAATCTGCACTCTTCCTGGCTACCTTGCTGTCAGCGGTTACAAGTAGCCCACGTCCCTGAGTATACCGTGTGGTGCTCACCCGTATGGCTGGTGACCTGGGGCCTTCTGTTAGCCTCCGCTCCTGGATGGCGGCGCTGGTCCCTTCACTGTGACTGAGCCTCCGGGCTTCTATGGCCTGAGGACCTGGAATCCCCTGCCGGCTGGTTTCTGCTGCTGGGTGTAGATCAGTCCCCACAGCCTCGGACTCCTGTGTCCGGTTTTAGTGTCCTTGTCCAGGACGAGCTCTGCTCAGCTCCAGCCCCTGGACTTCTGCTACTGCTCCTACAGAGCTCCTAGTTCTTCCTTTCCCTCTCCAGGCTCTGACCGCTCTAATCCCGCCCCAGACCCAGTTTACAAGGGCAGATTCCTCCCCTCCCAGGTCTGGGCGGACCGTGTTGCATGCTTAGGGATCCTGACCAGAGAAACCTCCCACTTGCTCTCAGACATAATATCTCTATTACTGCGGCAACCAGACCCCTGGGGTGTCGCATTCCCCCCTAGTAAATTTTAGTACTCCGGGACTAAACACATTTTTGAAGAAACATAAATACAAGGTATAACAATAACAAGACAACATATTTACAAGAAGCTTTAGTCTGTAGAGGTCACGGCGCTTCCGTGACCGGGTGTCCATATCACCCAACAAGGCGAAGTCTTGGCACAGAATAGGGGACCTGTCCAAAGCAAACCCCTTGCGTTGTCCTTGGGCGTGGCTGCAAGGGTAGACTAACTACTTTGGGCCGCAAGGAGGCCACGCCAGACAGGTTTTCTCTTCCGCGGCCGTCTTCACAAGAGGCACCAAGGTGCAACTATCTACAAAACTGTTCCGGTTATCCAGTGTCCATAACCTGTTAGTCCAAATAAATCTGCAGGGTAACTGAGAAACATAATTAGTAACAGGCAACAAACATAAACCATAAACATTTTTCAATAAACAGTCAACTTTACAGTGCATTGGTTTAGATTCTCCAGCGAGAGGGCATCTGACCTCTAGTGACTCTAGTGGACCTACGGAGCTCACTAACTGGTTCTGCACTACAGGGTGTAGGAGGTGTTATGGGCAAGCTGGGCAGCTTTCTGCGCACTCTTTGGCTCACTAGGGTCACGGCAGGCTCACTACTAGCAGAGGGTTGATCCTCCTGTACTGCTGGTGTGGACCCTTCTGCCTCTTGGGCCGGCTGCTCTTCTAGCTCTACCGGTTCCTCTGTAGGCACTTGCGGAGCTGGCTGGAGAAAGGTGAGGACGGGTACCACGACAGCGCCGTTTACTTGTGTCCAAGACCGGGGGAAGTCTCCGAGTACGGTACTGATCATTTCTTCCCTTTTCTCTGCGGGTTGAGGGTTTTCTTGATCTTCTTCAGGGCTTTGCAGCTGCTCGGGACACTTCTTCAGGTGGTCTCTGGAGACAATGGCTGTGGTTTCTCCTCCATCCTTACTGATTACGCAGATTTTTGGGTTCTCATGGCTTGATGGCAGTACGGTGTACGGGTCCTTCTCCCACTGGTCGTCCAACTTGTGGAGCCGCCTCTTCCTCTTCAAGACCTGCTCTCCAGGTACCAGGGGAACAGCGGGAGCATACTGGTTATAAGCCTTCTCTTGCCTTTCTCTAGCTTGAGACAGACTTCGCTCGACGCTCTCCTGTACTTTCCGATACTGCTGCTGCCGTTCTGTATCCCAGTCTGCCTCTGGCGAGGTGTCCTCAGGCATCAGGACTCCCATATCCAGGTCAATAGGCAGCTTACCAGGTCTTGCTCTCATTAGGTAAGCCGGGGTACAGTTGGTGGAACCTACAGGGATGTGGTTATACAGGTCCACCAGATCGGGCAGTTTCTCAGGCCACAGACTGCGTTCTTCCAGGGGCAATGTTTTTAGCAGATCTATCACCACCTGGTTCATCTTCTCGCAGAGTCCATTAGTTTGAGGGTGATAGGGCGTTGTTCTTATCTTCTTGCAGCCATACAGGTTGCAGAACTCCTGGAAGACCTCCGCTTCAAAGGCTGGTCACTGGTCTGTCAGCACTTGGTCCGGGTACCCGTGTGGACGGCAGAAGTGCTGCTGGAAGGCTCTAGCTGCTGTTTGAGCCGTTAAGTCCTTGACCGGGACCACCACCAGGAACCGGGAGTAATGATCTACGATTGTGAGGGCGTAGACATACCCAGATCTGCTTGGAGCCAGTTTCACATGGTCCAGGGCTACCAGTTCCAGTGGCTGTCTGGTGATGATGGGCTGCAAGGGAGTCTTCTGGCTGGCACGGTCCTTTCTTCTCAGGTGGCACGGGCCACAGTCTCTGCACCACCTCTCGATGGCTCCTCTCATGCCTACCCAGTAGAACCGTTCACGCAACAAGAACTCCAGCTTCTTCCATCCGAAATGCCCCGCTCCGTTGTGGTATGCCTCCAGAATCATAGCCGCGTCTCGTCTTGGGACCACTACCTGCCAGGTCAACTCATGTGTTCGAGAGTTAACCATTCTCCGGCACAGCTTCTCCCTGTAGAGGAACAGCTTACTTTTCTCCTTCCACAGTTGCTTGGTCTCCTCCGGAGCGTCTGGGTCAAGACTGGCATCGGCCTGGGTCAGCATTTCCTTCACCAAACGGACTGCGGGATCACTGTCTTGCGTCTCCGCCCAGTTGTAGTTGGGCAAGGGATTGAACGTCATGGAGCGCCTGTCCTTCACACGGTGGGAATACAGGGTAATCCCATGACGGTGGAACGCAGGGAGCTCAACTTCTTCCAGATCTTCTGGATCTTCCCCTACGTCCGGTAAGTTCGGCATTCTAGACAGGGCATCCGCATTGGCATTTGAGCGTCCTGCCCGGTATTTGATGGTGAATTCAAAGTTGGACAGGCGGGCCATCCATCTCTGTTCCAGGGCACCGAGCCTTGCAGTGTCCAGGTGTGTCAACGGGTTGTTATCCATGTACACGGTGAATTTGGAGGAGGCAAGGTAATGCTTGAAACGTTCGGTCACTGCCCACACTACTGCCAGGAACTCCAGCTTGAATGAGCTATAATTCTCAGGGTTCCTCTCCGTGGGCCGTAGCTTTCGACTGGCGTAAGCGATTACCCGTTCTTTCCCCTGCTGGATCTGGGACAGTACGGCTCCTAGCCCGATGTTGCTTGCGTCCGTGTGGAGGATAAAGGGCTGGCTGTAGTCTGGATATGCCAGGATTTCATCCCCCGTGAGGGCCATCTTCAGCTGGCAGAAGGACTCCTCTTCCAGCTTTTCCCACCTGAAGGGCGGCTTCTGGTTTTTGGCTTTCCGAGATTGACCTATCAGGAGGTCCTGCATAGGGGCTGCCATTTTGGTGAAACCGGGAATGAATGTTCGGTAGTAGCCTACCAACCCGAGGAACTGCCGCACTTCCTTTATGCTGGAGGGTCTTGGCCAGTCCTTAATTACGGTGATCTTATCAGGGTCGGGAGCCACTCCGTCAGCACTCACCACGTGTCCCAGGTACTGCACCTTTGGTTTCAGGAGGTGACACTTGGAGGGTTTCACCTTTAGGCCGTAGTTTGCCAGAGCTTCGAACACTTCTGCCAGGTGTTTCAGGTGGTCCTCGTAGGTCTTGGAATAAACGATGACATCGTCCACGTATAACAGGACCGTCTCGAAATTCCGGTGTCCCAGACAGCATTCCATCAACCGTTGGAAGGTTCCTGGTGCGTTGCAGAGCCCGAACGGCATGCAGTTAAATTCACTGAGACCCATCGGGGTGGTGAATGCGGTCTTCTCCCGGTCCGCCTCTGCTACAGGAACCTGCCAGTACCCGCTAGTGAGATCCAAAGTAGAGAAGAAGTTAGCAGATTTTAATGCAGCTAAGGACTCTTCTATCCTTGGTAACGGGTACGCATCTTTGTGTGTGATACGGTTGACCTTCCTGTAGTCTACACACATTCTCATGGTGTTGTCTTTCTTTTTCACTAAGACTAGTGGAGCTGCCCAGGGGCTACAGCTGTCCCTGATTACCCCAGCCTCCTTCATGTCTCTAAGCATCCCCTTGGCGTGTTGGTAGTGTGCAGGGGGTACGGGTCGGTATCTCTCCTTTATGGGAGGATGGTCTCCCGTGGGGATGTGGTGTTCTACGCCCTTTACTCGCCCGAAGTCTAGCGGGTGTTTACTAAACACTCTCTCGTACTCTCGAACCACCCGATAGACTCCCTGTTTCTGGTGTGAGGGAGTGGAGTCAGTACCCAAATGCAGTTGCTGACACCAGTCCTCCATTGGTTTCTTAGAGCCGTTACCTTCCTCTGGTTGAGATGGAGGCAAGGGTTCCACGGCCTGTACAGAATTCAGGTTTATGGTGAACAATTTGGCTAGCGTGGCATACCGGGGCAGGTGTACTTCTCTCTCCCCGATATTTATGATGCGAACGGGCACCCTCCCATGGCGTACATCGACCACCCCCCGTGCTGTCAAAATGGTGGGCCTACTGTCTGAGTAGACGGGTTCTACCATTGCTTGGTAGTCTCTACCTCTTAGACCAATAGCTGCCCGGCACCAAATCATCATCTCACTTTTTGGGGGCATGGCAATAGGGAACGGGTCACACATTCTCACGCTACCTATCTCACCACCAGATAGTTCCACCTGTTGCCGCTTCATCAGTGCCCGGATCTCTTTTTGGAGCACACGCTGCTGGCCGGAACTGGCGTTCTTGGCAACCTGCTGTAAAATGAGAATCACCTCTGCAAGACAATTTTCAATCACATTAGTTCCCAAGGTTATTCTAGGGTGACTCTCATGACGGTCTATGTCCACTATTATCAGTCATTGTGCCGCCAGTTCGACTTTACCGATCTTAATGGTCACCTCTTTGAATCCCACCTGCGGCACGGGCTGACCATTGCTGGCGATGATACTCAGGTCGTCATCTGGGTAGCGGGTTATGTCCGAGTCATTCCAGTACTGCTTGAAGAGCACGTACGGGATGGTGGTGACCTGTGACCCGGTGTCTAGTAGGGCACTCATAGGAATGCCATCCAGTACCACAGGCAAGATTGGACGTCCCCCTACGTATTTATCACGCCAGTTTGATGGGCCTGATGGTCTTATGCCTGGGGGTTGGCCCTCTACCCCAGGTTGTGCCCGTTTAAATGACAGTACCTTGCCACATGTCCGGGTTGATTGCAGCGGCGGCAGATGGGTCGTCCGTCCTCGTTGTATCTGTCGCTGGGTCTTCCTCTGGCCGGTGGGGTCCTCCTCAGTCGGCGCCACGGGACGTCCTCCGGTCCGGATGCCAGCTGGATCTTTCCTGGAGAAGAGACCTGTAAAGACTGCACAGTTCTGGTTAGCGCGGCAATGCTCTTAGTCAGCTCTTGGACCTGATGGTGCAGGTCTGTAGCCGGGTCACTGTTTAAAGCCTGCGCATCAGCTCCCACAGGCCCTGCAGACAAGGACGCCGTCTCCTGGTGGTAAGTGATAGCAGGGCGCCTGTGGGTCACAGCGCCACCTGGTGCCGGTTCTCGGAGCACCCGGATGGCTCTGTCCTTGAACTGTGCAAAGTCCAGGTCAGGGTCCTGTAAGGCCATTGCCCGTAACTGGGTTCGGTGGGCATTGCACAGTAGACCCTCAATAAATTGTTCAGTCAACAGCTTATCTTCATTTCCCACGCTGTCAGAGTCTGCCTGCTTAATGGCTCTCAGGGCCTCTTGTAGGTTTAGAGCATAGTCTCTTATACTCTCATGTGCCCATTGTTTGCACCCATAAAATCTTAGTTTTATTTCGGCTGAGGTGCGGGTGTCAAACGTGTCTTTCAGCCGGGCTAGTATCTCTCTGACAGTCCTCTTCCTCCCAGGTGGCCAGGACTTTACCTCCCTTTGGGCTGCCCCGATTAATTGGGCCACCAGGATGCTCACTTTTTGCTCTTCTGTGAGGGGGTATACTTGGAAGAGGCTATCCAGTCTTTCTCTAAAGTCATTTAGGGTATGTGACTCCCCTGAGTACTGGGGTAGCCAGGTTGCCCCGGGGATATAGGGCATGGTGAATGGCATGACTGCTGCAGCGGTTGCGCTGGCAGTGGCTGTGGCAGTGGAGCTCCCCTCGGTGTCCGACATCCTCCTTCCCCCCTAGTGGACCGTGGCCTACCTTGCGATGCTCTTCTTCCGTAGGCCGCGGCTCCGCAGTCGATCGTCGGGGTTGAGGACCTGGCGTCGCGCTCCGATGACGTCAGCGTCGCTCTTCCTCCCTTCCAGGACCTTGCGCAGCGTCAGCGTGGGGCGGAGCTTCGGATCTCGCGCGCTTTCGGCGTCCACGCCCCTCTTCTTCCTGTGCGGCGTCCCGAAGATGGCGTCCGATGGCGGGAAGCAGCTGCGGATGGCGGGAAGAAGGCAGAAGACGGCGGGAAACGGTCCAAGATGGCGTCTGATGGCGGGAAGAAGGCAGAAGACGGCGGGAAACAGTCCAAGATGGCGTCTGATGGCGGGAATCGGCTCCGGACGGCGGGAAACGACTCCGGACGGCGGGAAACTTCACCACAGGTAAGTATAAAAGTCTCTTTTTCAGGCACGCAGTACCCGGTGGTTGCGGGCACGAAATCCTGCCGACTACGCCAAAGTAGACACGCCCCCTGGGCCTGTGCGCTGCTGCTGTGCAGGGGGAATACCCGGAGCCGGATCGCTGGGGGTTGTAGTTCTCCGTGGCGGTGACCCGGTCCGTGCCCAGGGCGGTCAAACCAGTGGCAGTCTAAATGTTGTAATAAGTGTCCGACTACGCCACCCGTGGATTGCGGTCAGTGGGGACCGCCGCTGCGCTGCCGACCGCTGAGGCTGATGTTGGTTGCGCAGCCGAGTATGGGATAACTCCCCACGGGAGGAGTAATTGCCTCAGGGCAGCTAATGTGAGAGATGATGGGAGTGATGGTGTGAGGGTCCCAGTGCTGATGGTGCTGGTGCGACAAGGAATCACAGAGACGTGTGGTGCAGTTCGGGGTCTTTACTGATGGTACAAGGCAGACCCTCCCGGGAGTACTGGCTAGTATAAGGGGCCTGGTCAGTCTGCGAGCAAGCAGGAGTTCCCCTGCCAGGTGGAGTTGTAGGCCTCCCCGTTAATCTGCACTCTTCCTGGCTACCTTGCTGTCAGCGGTTACAAGTAGCCCACGTCCCTGAGTATACCGTGTGGTGCTCACCCGTATGGCTGGTGACCTGGGGCCTTCTGTTAGCCTCCGCTCCTGGATGGCGGCGCTGGTCCCTTCTCTGTGACTGAGCCTCCGGGCTTCTATGGCCAGAGGACCTGGAATCCCCTGCCGGCTGGTTTCTGCTGCTGGGTGTAGATCAGTCCCCACAGCCTCGGACTCCTGTGTCCGGTTTTAGTGTCCTTGTCCAGGGCGAGCTCTGCTCAGCTCCAGCCCCTGGACTTCTGCTACTGCTCCTACAGAGCTCCTAGTTCTTCCTTTCCCTCTCCAGGCTCTGACCGCTCTAATCCCGCCCCAGACCCAGTTTAAAAGGGCAGATTCCTCCCCTCCCAGGTCTGGGCGGACCGTGTTGCATGCTTAGGGATCCTGACCAGAGAAACCTCCCACTTGCTCTCACACATAATATCTCTATTACTGCGGCAACCAGACCCCTGGGGTGTCGCACAAGGTCCTCGCCCGGAGCAGCACCAGCGGAGTCGAGGCCTACGGAGGAAGTGCAACAAAAGGTAGGCCACGGTTAACTAGGGGGGCGGAAGATACCAGAAATGGAGGGAACTCCCTCCGCCAGCGCGGCCGCTGCCGCAGTAATGCCATCTATGCCTTACATCCCTGGAGCGGCCTAGCTGCCCCAATACTCAGGGGAGTCGCATATCCTAAGCGACTTTAAAGAGAAACTGTACAGCCTATTTAAAGTGTACCCCCTGACGGAGGGACAAAAAGTGAGCATATTGGTAGGCCAGCTAACCGGCGCAGCCCAACGTGAAGTAAAGTCCTGGTCAGTCAGGGACAAGGAGACCGTGAAGGAGATCTTAGCCCGTCTGAAGGACACTTTTGATACCCGTACCTCAGCAGAGATCAAAATGAGATTTTATGGGTGCAAGCAGCGGGGCCCAAGACAGTATAAGAGACTATGCTTTAAATTTGCAAGAGGCCCTGGGTGCCATTAAACAGGTGACCCTGACAGTGTGCGGAATGCAGATGAACTGTTGACTGAGCAATTCATTGAGGGTCTGCTGTCCAACACCCACCGAACCCAGTTCCGTGCAATGGCCTTGCAGACCCCTGAGTAAGACTTTGCAAAGTTCAAAGACAGGGCCATCCGGGTGCTCCGAGAACCGGCACCGGGTAGCGCTGTAACCCACCGGTGCCCTGCTATTACCTATCACCAGGAGGCGGCGCCCTTGTCTGCAGAGCCTGTGGGAGCTGGTGCTCAGGCTTTGGATAAAGACCCGGCTGCAGACCTGCACCATCAGGTCCAAGAACTGACCAAAAGCGTTGCCGCATTAACCAGGACTGTGCAGTCGTTACAGGTATCCTCTCCAGGAAGGATCAAGCTGGCCACCAGTCTGGAGGACGTCCCGTGGCGCCGACAGAGGAGGATCCCATCGTCCAAAGGAAGACCCAGCGACAGATACAACGAGGACGGACAACCCATCTGCCACCGCTGCAATCAACCCGGACATATGGCAAGGTACTGTCATTTAAACGGGCACAACCTGGGGCAGAGGGCCAATCCCCAGGCGTAAGATCATCAGGCCCATCGAACTGGCGTGATAAATATGTAGGGGGACGTCCAGTCTTGCCTGTGGTACTGGATGGCATTCCTATGAGTGCCCTACTAGACACCGGGTCACAGGTAACTACCATCCCTTATGTGCTCTTTAAGCGGTACTGGAATGACTCGGACATAACCCGCTACCCAGATGACGACCTGAGTATCATCACCAGCAATGGTCAGCCCGTGCCGCAGGTGGGATTCAAAGAGGTGACCATTAAAATCGGTAAGGTCGAACTGGCGGCACAAGGACTGATTATTGTGGACATTGATCGTCGTGAAAGTCACCCTAAAATAACCTTGGGTACTAACGTTATTGAGAATTGCCTTTCAGAAGTAATTGCCATTTTACAGCAGGTTTCCATGAACGCCAGCTCCGGCCAGCAGCGGGTCCTACAAAAGGAGATCCGGGCACTGATGAAACGGCAACAGGTAGAACTGTCGGGTGGTGAGATTGGTAGCGTTAGGATGAGTGACCCGTTCCCTATCGCCATGACCCCAAAGAGTGAGATGATGATCTGGTGTCAGGCATCTATTGGTCTGAGGGGTAGAGACTACCAAGCTATGGTAAAACCCGTTTACTCAGACAGTAGGCCCACCATTTTGACGGCACGGGGGGTGGTTGATGTCCGCCATGGGAGGGTACCGGTCCGCATCCTAAACATTGGGGAAAGAGAAGTATACTTGCCCCGGTATGCCACGCTAGCCAAATTGTTCACCATAACCCAAAATTCTGTAAAGGCCGTAGAACCCTTGCCTCCATCTCAACCAGAGGAAGGTAACGGCTCTAAGAAGCAAATGGAGGACTGGTGTCAGCAGCTGCATTTGGGTACTGACTCCACTCCCTCACACCAAAAACAGGGAGTCTACCGGGTGGTTCATGAGTACGAAAGAGTCTTTAGTAAACACCCGCTAGACTTCGGGCGAGTAAAGTGGGTAGAGCATCACATCCCCACAGGAGACCATACACCCATAAAGGAAAGATACCGACCTGTACCCCCTGCACACTATCAGCATGCAAAGGGGATGTTGCGAGACATGAAGGAGGTTGGGTAATCAGGGACAGCTATAGGCCCTGGGCAGCTCCACTGGTTCTAGTGAAAAAAAAGGACAACACAATGAGAACGTGCGTAGACTACAGAAAGGTCAACCGTATCACACACAAAGATGCGTACCCGTTACCTAGGATAGAAGAATCTTTAGCTGCATTAAAATCTGCTAACTTCTTCTCCACTTTGGATCTTACTAGCGGGTACTGGCAGGTTCCTGTAGCAGAGGCGGACAAGGAGAAGACTGCATTCACCACCCCGATGGGTCTCAGCGAATTCAACTGTATGCCGTTCGGGCTCTGCAACGCACCAGGAACCTTCCAGCGGTTGATGGAATGCTGTCTGGGACACCGGAATTTCAAGACGGTCCTGTTATACTGTAATGCACACGCCCGGACTGACTGGCGTGTGCGTGTTTATGTAGTGATTCCACTGTGCAATGAACCGGGGAGTGCCTGGAGGGGCGTAACTAAGTATCTGCCCGATCCGACCAAGGTCGCACGACGGCATACGACGCCAGTGCACCAGGGAGGAACCGAGCAGAGGAACCAGGGTCTACTCCAGGTCAGACTCCGGACACGGCTGTTGACCCACACCGGGGAATACAGGAACAGGCAGACTAGAGCGCAGGCTGGGTAGGGTCCAGTACAGACTGGGAGACAAATTCGAAACCGCAGACGCGGTGGACAGGGCAGAGCAAAGCGAAAACCGCAGACGCGGTGGACAGAGCTGAGCAAAGCGAAAACCGCAGACGCGGTGGACAGAGCTGAGCAAAGCGAAAACCGCAGACGCGGTGGACAGAGCTGAGCAAAGCGAAAATCGCAGACGCGGTGGACAGAGCTGAGCAAAGCGAAAACCGCAGACGCGGTGGACAGAGCTGAGCAAAGCGAAAACCGCAGACGCGGTGGACAGAGCTGAGCAAAGCGAAAACCGCAGACGCGGTGGACAGAGCTGAGCAAAGCGAAAACAGCAGACGCGGTGGACAGAGCTGAGCAAAGCAAAAACCGCAGACGCGGTGGACAGAGGTGAGCAAAGCGAAAACCGCAGATGTGGTGGACAGAGCTGAGCAAAGCGAAAACCGCAGACGCGGTGGACAGAGCTGAGCAAAGCGAAAACCGCAGACGCGGTGAACAGAGCTGAGCAAAGCGAAAACCGCAGACGCGGTGGACAGAGCTAAGCAAAGCGAAAACCGCAGACGCGGTGGACAGAGCTGAGCAAAGCGAAAACCACAGACGCGGTGGACAGAGCTGAGCAAAGCGAAAACCGCAGACGCGGTGGACAGAGCTGAGCAAAGCGAAAACCGCAGACGCGGTGGACAGAGCTGAGCAAAGCGAAAACCGCAGATGCGGTGGGGACAGGAAGTAGTGTGACAACGAGCAGGAGTTAGGTACGAGTTCAGACTCTGCAGAAAAAGGGAAAGTACGGACATAGAGAAAAACAAAACAGGCTAGGAGAGTATTCAGACAAGAACAGACACAGCAGCAAGATACAGGAGCGGGTTCACACAGGCCTGGAAATACAGCCTCCAGGATAGGCAGAAGACAACAGGTCAGAAGACAATACAGACAGGACACAGTTCAGACACGGGAACTGATACCGAAGGCAGGAAACATAAACGGGACCTGGCATATCAGTGACCAAAGGCCAACTGACAGAACACAATGCTCAGGCAGGGATTCATTGGAGCAGCTGGGTTAAATACCAGATGGCAGACAGCAATAGGCTGAGGACGCACAAGGGGTGTGTCTGCAGCAGGTACAAAAAGCAGGAAGTGATCGGGCGCCGCCCTTAAGCAGCAGACACAAAGGCAAACAGACAGCATGGAGGGAAGCCAGGCTAGCAAACTGGACTGGAGATCAAGTGCGCGTTCTTGCACAGTGGGAGATGGACCACTATGCAAGGACGCCGCCAGGTATGTTACATATACCTAGACGATATCATCCTTTATTCCAAAACCTACGAGGACCATCTGAAACACCTGGCAGAGGTGTTTGACGCCCTGGCAATCTACGGCCTAAAGGTGAAACCCTCCAAGTGTCATCTACTGAAACCAAAGGTACAGTACCTGGGACACGTGGTGAGTGCCGACGGAGTGGCTCCCGACCCCGATAAGATCACTGTGATTAAGGACTGGCCAAGACCCTCCAACATAAAGGAAGTGCGGCAGTTCCTCGGGTTGGTAGACTACTACCGAAGATTCATTCCCGGTTTCACCAAAATGGCAGCTCCTATGCAGGACCACCTGATAGGTCAATGCAGGAAGGCCAAAAACCAGAAGCCACCGTTCAGGTGTGAAAAGCTGGAAGAGGAGTCCTTCCGCCAGCTGAAGATGGCCCTCACGGTGGATAAAATCCTGGCGTACCCTGACTACAGCCAGCCCTTTAACCTCCACACGGACGCGAGCAACATCGGGCTAGGAGCCGTACTGTCCCAGATCCAGCAGGGGAGAGAATGGGTAATCGCTTACGCCAGCCGAAAACTACGGCCCACAGAGAGAAACCCTGAAAATTATAGCTCATTCAAGCTAGAGTTCCTGGCAGTGGTGTGGGCAGTGATGGAACGTTTCAAGCATTACCTTGCCTCCTCCAAGTTCACCATGTACACGGACAACAACCCGTTGACACATCTGGACGCTGCAAAACTTGGTGCCCTGGAACAGAGATGGATGGCCCGCCTGTCCAACTATGAGTTCATCATCAAATACCGGGCGGGACGCTCAAATGCCAATGCAGACGCCCTGTCCAGGATGCCGAACTTACCGGACGGGGGGGAAGATCCAGAGGAACTGGAAGAGATCGAACTCCCTGCGTTCCACCGTCATGGGATTACCCAGTATTCCCACTTGTAAGGGACAGGCACTCTGCTACGTTCAATCCCTTACCCCACTACAGCTGGGCAGAGACTCAAGACAGTGACCCCGCAGTCCATCTGGTGAAGGAAATGCTGACACAGGCTGATGCCCACCTTGACCCAGACGCCCCGGAGGAGACCACACAGCTGTGGAAGGAGAAGAGTAAACTGTTTCTCTACAAGGGGAAGCTGTGCCGGAGAACTGTCAACTCCCGGACACATGAGCTGACCTGGCAGGTAGTGGTCCCGAGACGGGACGCGGCTATGGTCCTGGAGGCATACCACGACGGAGCAGGGCACTTCGGATGGAAGAAGCTGGAGTTCCTGTTGCTTGACCGGTTCTTCTGGATAAACATGAGAGGGGCCATTGAGAGATGGTGCAGAGACTGCAGCCCGTGCAACCTGAGGAGGAAGGACCGTGCCAGCCAGAAGACCATCATCACGAAGCAAACACTAGAACTGGTAGCCCTGGACCATGTGAAGCTGGCTCCGAGTAGGTCCGGGTACGTCTACACCCTCACCATCGTAGACCACTACTCCCGGTTCCTGGTGGTGGTCCCTGTCAAGGACTTAACGGCTCAAACAGCAGCTAGAGCCTTCCAGCAGCACTTCTGCCGTTCACATGGGTATCCGGAGCAATTGTTGGCTGACCAAGGTCCAGCCTTCGAAGCGGAGGTCTTCCTGGAGTTCTGCAACTTGTATGGCTGCAAGAAGATAAGGACAACACCTTACCAACCCCAAACCAACGGCCTGTGTGAGAAAATGAACAATATCGTCATTGATCTCCTCAAGACGTTGACCCTGGAAGAACGCAGCCTGTGGCCGGAGAAGCTGCCAGACCTGATCGACTTGTACAACCATATCCTGGTGAATGCTACAAATTGCACCCCAGCTTACCTGATGTGCGCAAGACCAGGTAAGCTGCCAATTGACCTGGAGATGGGAGTCCTGACACCCGAAGACACCTCACCAGAAGCAGACTGGGACACGGAACGGCAACAGCAGTACCGGAAAGTACAGGAGACCGTGGAGCGAAGTCTGTCTCAAGCAAGAGGAAGGCAAGAGAGGACTTATAACCAACATGCTCCCGCTGTTCCCCTGGCACCTGGAGAGCAAGTCTTGAAGAGGAAGAGACGGATCCACAAGTTGGATGACCAGTGGGAAAAGGACCCGTACATCGTACTGCCCTCAAGCCATGAGAACCCAAAAGTATGTATCATCAGTAAGGATGGAGGAGAGACCACAGCCACTGTCTCCAGAGACCACCTGAAGAAGTGTCCCGAGCAGCTACAAGGTGCTGAAGAAGACCAGGATATCCTTCAACCCGCAGAGGAAAAGGAAGAAATGATCAGTACCATACTCGGAGACTTTCCCCAGTCCTGGACTCAAATCAACAACGCAGTCGTGGTACCCATCCTCACCCTTCTCCAGCCAGCCCCTCAAGGGCCTACAGGAGAACAGGGAGTGTCGGGAGAGCAGCCAGCCCAGGAGGCAGAAGGATCCATACAAGCAGCCCAGGAGAATCAACCCTCTGCTGGTAGTGAGCCTGTCGTGCCCCTAGTAAGCCAAAGAGTAAGCAGGAAGCTGCCAGGCCTACCCACAACACCTCCTACACCCTGTAGTGCAGAGCCAGATAGTGGGTTACGTAGGTCCACCAGGAGCACTAGAGGACAGATGCCCGCTCGCTGGAGAATCTAATGCCAAGTATATATCTACCTGTACATACGTAAAAGTTGAAAATGTTTGATGTTTTTGTTACCTGGTTATTAATTATGTCTTTCTACTTTTCCTAGTTCATGGACTGACAGGTTATGGACGCTGAATAACCGGAACTACATTGTAAATAGTTGCACTTAGTGCCTCTTGCGAAGACGGCCACGGAAGAAAAACCTGTCTGGCGTGGCCTCATGTGGTCCAAAGTAGTTCGCTTGCAGCCACGCCCAGGGCCAACATTTGGGGATTGCTTTGGACAGGTCCCCTACTCTGTTCTAAGACTTCACCTTGGGTGATATGGACACCCGGTTACGGAAATGCCGTGACCATCAAGACAAAATGTACTTTTTCCTGTTATTGTTTATACCCTGTTATATTATGTTTCAAAAATGTGTTTAGTCCCGGAGTACTAAAATTCACTAGGGGGGAATGTGGCACCCCAGGGGTCTGGTTGCCACAGTGATAGAAATATCACGTCTGAGAGCAAGTGGGAGGTTCCCTGGTCAGGAGCCCTTGAACATGCAACACCTCCTGTCCCAGACCAGATAGGGGAGGAACCTGCCCTATATAAACTGGATCTGGGGCGGGGTTAGAGCAGAAAGCAGAGGGAGAGTGAAGAACAAGCAGACACAGGGAAAGCAACAGCTAGGAGCTCTGTAGGAGCAGGAGCTGAGTGCCAGAGACTGGAAGCTGATATTACTCGTCCTGGCTGAAGACACTATGACTGAACGACGGAGTCCGAGGCTGTGAGGACTTATATATCCAGCAGCAGAAACCAGCCGGCAGGGGATTTCAGGTCCTCTGGCCATATGAAGCCCGGAGGCTCAGTCACACACACAAGGGACCGGTACCGCCATCGAAGAGCGGAAGCTACCAGAGGGTCCAAGTCACCAGCCATACGGGTGAGCACCACACGGTATACTCAGGGACGTGGGCTACTTCCACTCGCTTACAGCAAGGTAGCCAGGAAGAGTGCAGATAGACGGGGAGGCCTACAACTCCACCTGGCCAGGGGAACTCCTGTTTGTTCACAGACTGACCAGGCCCCTTATGCTAGCCAGTACTCCCGGGAAGGTCTGCCTTATCATCATCAGTAAAGACCTTGAACTGCACTGCAAAGACTCTGAGTCGTTCCTGCTTCACCCGTGCACCATCACTCCCATCATCCACACTCACTGCCCTGAGGCTATACTCCTCCCGTGGGGAGTTGTCCCATCCTCTGCTGCGCACACCACACCAGCCTCAGCGGTCTGCCTCGCAGCGGCGGTACACCCTGACCGCAATCCACGGGTGGCGTAGTCGGACATTAAATCATAAAAACCCTATAAAAGACGGCCACTGGTCTGACCACCCTGAGCCACGGGACCGGGTCACCGCCACAGAGACTACAACCCCCAGAGACCCGGCTCCGGGTAACCCACACACGTGCATACACGGCCCAGGGGGCGCGTCACTAGCTTCAAAAGTGTTGTCTCGCACCCCCCTGCAAAGTGGGACAGGAAGCTAGGTCTCATGGATGACCGTGTTTGTTGTGCTATCTCCTGCAAACTGTATGGTGTTATTTTTTAAATAAAATATGCAGCCCTGAAAATTAATTTAGTGGGAGGGCCGCCTGCTGGCCTTACAAAATTTATGAGTGAGGGTCGCCTGATAGCCCTCCAAAATTTATGACTGAGGGCCGCCTGATGGCCTTCCAGAATTATGAATAAGGGCCACCTGATGGCCCTCCAAAATTTATGACAAAGGGCCGACTGATGACCCTTCAAAATGTATGAATGAGGGCCTTCTAATGGCCCTCACAAAATTTGGAGCGATGGCCACATGATAGCTCTGTTCATATGGTGTAGGAGGAGGAGGACAAAAAAATAATAAACCATGAACTGTATAACCTTTTTGGGGTGAGAAGTGGTGCATGGGAATACACCAGAGAAAAAGAACATTTGAATTGCCTTTATATTCCGCTGCTGTCATTTGGTGGAGTTGGGAAGTCTTGGCCAATCCAGGTCTTGTTCTTTTTGAGAACAGTCAGCCTGACAGGTGGATGCACCTTTTAGTTATTATGCCTCCGGCAGCACTAAAGACCCACGGAATCAATTTAAGCAGGGAGGGTGCAGTGACTGAGGCCTGCAAGCACCAGATTTGCCAAAATTCCATGTAAAATAAAAACAAAGATGCATTCATACAATGGGAGAAAGGCCTAAATGCACCTCTTGTGTGAAGAACTGGACAAAGGACTTGTGGTGTTCTTTCCCCAGGATGGGTTGGAGAAGTTTCCCCCACATGGTTCATGAATTTTCATTGACAAACGTCTTCAAGCAAATAAAAAAATGCTTTGAAAGCCCCTGCTTTAACCTATTTGAAGCCTCAGGGCTGCCTGATGCCCTGACCTGGCACAGGAGGAACTGCTGCCCACTTTAGCTCGATCAAAATCAGGGTCGGATGGCTAACATTTCTTTCCGTAAAATTCGATTTAGTTTTAGTTTGCTGCGTTTTATTGTCACTCTGTAAAAGTGGCATAATACTCTGACAACATTGTTCCCAGTAGTGACCTGGGGATCAGAGATGCGTCTAGGCGTCTTCCTTAGGCTGTTCCCATGTCATTTGAACACTTTTTCCATCCATTTCAGTGATTTTACTACCCCCCCAGACCTCCTGGAAATGCTCAAGTTTCCCATTGACTCCCATTATGCTCAATACTCAAGTCAAGCACCCCAACATTTCAGTGCTCGATCATCAATAATATATATATATGTGGCAACCCTGCAGGTCCAGTAGCCACAGAGGTACTGCATCTCACCCTGAGGTGTGGTACCCCACTCTCAGGTAAGGACGGAGTACTACCCGGAACCCACATACCCACATCCAATACACTCCACTTCAGGAGGGAAGGGCGAGATTGCTTCTAAGGGAGAGCACAGTCCCTGGTCCCTAGATGGAGGGTGGAACTAGGTAGAAGAGGTGGGTGGAGGATGTAGATCGGGGAGCACAGACAGAAAGAGTATAAAAGACAGGGAGAAACATCTAGAAAGAGTTCAGTCCAAGTTCAGTTCAGAGGGGAGTCCTTCTCAGGAGAGCAGTGGAGAAGGGTCCTTTCTCCTGGCTCCAGTGCTTGGAGCAGGAGTTCAGTGGAGAGAGAGGAGTCGGGCCTAGTGAGAGAGGCCCAGGAGGAGAGTGAGGAGAGAAGAAGGGAGCAGTGGGAAAGGCTCCAGAGACAGAAGGGAACCCAGGGGCACTGCGAGTGGAGGATGCCACCCGTGAGCCCGAATTCACGCTGATGTGGAGGGATCAGGCCGCAGAAGGGGATCGGCCACAGATTAGTGGAGAGCAACCAGGCTCAGCTAGCCAACCGGAGGCTGCTGCATTTTCAAGGTGTTTCAGCCGAAATCCACAATTACATCGCTGAAAAGGTGGCCACATAGAGTCCAGGGGACTGAGAGTAAGTCGCTGGACAAGGCCCGAGGCCACTGGCTTGGGACACTGATTGTGAGGCACAGGGCAGGAGGGTGAGAACCAGCGCAGTGAGACGACCTGGAAAGGTTCATAGAACGAGGTCCCGTCCAAGTGCTCCTGAGATACCTGAAAGTTTGCTGGATCACTAACCAGGAGGACACAGGACGACATGGGCGGTTGCACACCAGTGACTGTAACCTGAAGAACTTAAGAACTGTGAGTAAAACCTGAAGACTGCACCCCACTGTGTCCTTAAATAATTGCTGCACCATCACCTGCACTACACTGCACCAACAACATCTACCTCCACAATTTCTTCATATACTGCCCTGGAGCTTAGCTCTGCCTGTGGAGAGCTGAACCAACTCTGCTGCGTCACCATTAGCTCCAGAGTATCTGCACCGCAGCGCCGGTCCCATATAGCCGCATACCACAGGTGGCATCACGAACATTATCTCTAAAAGCTTTATTCTCCCTTTACTTTTCCCTTTAATTGACCGCTCTGAGTCATGGACTAGGTCACTGTCACCGTGACATCCCCAGCACCGACTGGCCCGGCTACCGAGTACCCCACGGCCCCAGGGGTTGCGTCATATACACTGCTCAAATAAATAAAGGGAACACTCAAATAACACATCCTAGATCTGAATGAATGAAATATTCTCATTGAATACTTTGTTCTGTACAAAGTTGAATGTGCTGACAACAAAATCACACAAAAATCATCAATGGAAATCAAATTTATTAACCAATGGAGGCCTGGATTTTGAGTCACCCCCAAAATTAAAGTGGAAAAACACCCTACAGGCTGATCCAACTTTGATGTAATGTCCTTAAAGCAAGTCAAAATGAGGCTCAGTATTGTGTGTGGCCTCCACGTGCCTGTATGACTTCCCTACAATGCCTGGGCATGCTCCTGATGAGGTTGCAGATGATCTCCTGTGGGATCTCCTCCCAAACCTGGACTAAAGCATCCGCCAACTCCTGGACAGTCTGTTGGTGGATGGAGCGAGACATGATGTCCCAGATGTGCTCAATCGGATTCAGGTCTGGGGAACGGGCGGGCCAGTCCATAGCTTCAATGCCTTCATCTTGCAGGAACTGCTGACACACTCCAGCCACATGAGGTCTGGCATTGTCCTGCATTAGGAGGAACCCAGGGCCAACCGCACCAGCATATGGTCTCACAAGGGGTCTGAGGATCTCATCTCGGTACCTAATGGCAGTCAGGCTACCTCTGGCGAGCACATGGAGGGCTGTGTGGCCCTCCAAAGAAATGCCACCCCACACCATTACTTACCCACTGCCGAACCGGTCATGCTGAAGGATGTTGCAGGCAGCAGATCGCTCTCCACAGCATCTCCAGACTCTGTGACGTCTGTCACATGTGCTCAGTGTGAACCTGCTTTCATCTGTGAAGAGCACAGGGCACCAGTGGCGAATTTGCCAATCCTGGTGTTCTGTGGCAAATGCCAAGCGTCCTGCACCCCTATCTGTTGACGTCGGGCCCTCATACCACCCTCATGGAGTCGGTTTCTAACCATTTGTGCAGACACATGCATATTTGTGGCCTTCTGGAGGTCATTTTGCAGGGCTCCTCCTGTTCCTCCTTGCACAAAGGAGGAGGTAATGGTCCTGCTGCTGGGTTGTTGTCCTCCTATGGCTCCCTACACATCTCCTGGTATCTGCTCCATGCTGTGGACACTGTGCTGACAGACACAGCTACCCTTCTTGCCACAGCTCATACTGATGCGCCATCCTGGATGAACTGCACTACCTGAGCAACTTCTGTGGGTTGTACTGTAGACACCGCCTCATGTTACTGTACCTCTAGGGGTGAGAGCAATAGCAAAATGAAACAGTGACCAAAAAAATTTTTATTTTTTCTGGCTAAATTGTCAAAAATTCATTGCCAGACAATATTTTTACAGACATATTGGAAAAATATAATAAATCATTATGATTCTTAGTGATACATATCTACAGCCCAGAATTTTCATATGAAGACATTAGCTGCATTCACTGTAACCTGTACAATGCTGATAATTATAGTCAAAATAATTTGTTTCTTCAGCTTCAAAAAATCGAGGATGCAATATTTTTTCTTTACTGACAGGGCAAAAATATTGTCCTATTTTTACGGATTGTTCTGGAATATCTGGACGGTTGGCAACCCTTCTCTTGACTATTTTGGTGAGCATGTGCACCTCAGCTACATTCTCTGGATTGCTTTGAGTGCCATGGGTTGTACCCCTAGCGATCAGCAAGTTATCCCAATATCCTATATATCAGAGATGACCAGTGTCAGACTGAAGAACATTGGGCCCACCAGAGGATTTAATTCTGAGGGCACACCTTTCTCCCCCACTGAAGAGCCCCATAGCAACTGCAAGATTTGTACTATGAACTCTCCTGAAGCAGAAGCCAGGGCCCACCGGAGAATTCTCCGCTTCTCTGGTGGACCAGTCCAACCCTGGAGATGACACTTTGCTGAAGCTGCGCAGAGGCAAATTACCTAAAACATTTTGTGGAATTCAGTTCTACTCGAATTTACTTGCTGATATCTAATTATTATATATTTCAGCTCTAATTTTCGCCACTTTCGATTAGAGTGAATTTATTAGATTGTAAGTAGCCATGCCCTCTTCCACTTAGTTCTGCCTATGTTTCAGAAGAAAAAAAGCTTGAGCAGTAGAAAAGAGAAAAAAGTTGTTTACCCCATGTGCAGGGCATTGCAGTGGCTTAGGTATCCATGGTTATGACCACTAACCGCTGTCACTATATGAGTGGTCATAACCATGGATACCTAAGTTGCTGCAATGCCCTGCACATGGGGTAAACAAACATAGCAAATCAGAAGAACTATACTACATTTCTAATTGGAGGTATTTGGTATTATTGTTATTATTAGTACACCTGCTACATATTGGAATATGATCTTGGAGATGAGACTACCACTTTAAGAGTGGAGGAGGAATGAATGCCCACTAAAAAAAAATTAAACCCTTTTTTCCTCAAGGTGGTATAAAGAATCATTTCCACTATCTGTCTCTATTTATGTACACTTGTAATGTAACTGTTTGTATCTGATGCTTCTATCATTTTCTGTACTCGCTGCGGTTCTGAATTATTTTTGTCATTTTTTTCATCTTTTATCTTTGCGAAAAAAGCTTTTATCTTTCCTGATAATTCATGTTAGAAGTCTGTCGTTTGTAATGTAAATCTCTACAAACTGACGGATAATTTTGTTTTTGAATTTTCTTTCTTAAGAATTGGGTTTTTCTAACATCAGTGCAGTTTCCAAAGGATAAAGAATACAATAAGATTTGTCCAATGTATTAATCTCCGAGTTTAACCAACTTAGAAGAAAAAAAAAAACTGAGCTCAGCTCATACTTTTTTACTTTTTGTGCATTCATTTGCTCGTAACTTTTGTGAAATAAATTTAAAATATGTCTGTTGATTTTGTTACAATTCAAATGCACCTGTTGTGATGCTGAGTCACTTCTCATGGACAAGCCATGATTCAGGGTAGTCAAGGAGTCCAATGTCGGGACCCAGGAGAGTACGTCAAAAACAAAGAGAAGAGACAAAGACAAAGTCAGGTCACAGTCCGGAGTCAGAATTCCAAGGTCAGAGTGCGTCAAGGCAAAAGGGGTAATACAAAAGGGTACTCAATAGGCAAATCCAGGGTCCGGCAACAGAAGATCAGAATGTCTGAATTCATAGCACAAAGAACATGCCACACTGAGGTGAAAGCTACGACTGGCAGCTATCTAGAACTCACAGCCTAATTAAGTAGCTGGGTAATCGCTTGGAACAGGGAACACTTGAAGGAAGCTCAGCACCTCCCAGTCTCAGATTGGACGGCTGAGCTGTCAATCAAAACATTGACAGCTCAGCACGCCCCTGCACTAGATTGGGAAACTGAACTGTCAACTAAAATACCAACATCTCAGAACACGCCTGCGCTAGATTGGACGACAGAGCTGTCAGTCACTGTGTCCAAGAGACACTGGGCGGCGGACTCGTGACACCTGTTGCTTCAGATGACTGTTTTGAATCAGCTCTTACGTGTGTGTACGTTAGACATAACACTATTACTGGCCTTTAAATGTCTAGCATATTGCATGTTACATTAGTTTTCCACCACTGCAGACTTTTTCTTTAATTTTCACTTGTTTCTGAGCTAGTAGCTGGAGACTTTCTCCTATGATGTCTCCTCTCTCATTTTATTCCTCCCTACTCCCATCTCTGCACACTTACATGGGCAGTAAGGGATCATTCTTTAGCAACACAGATTTGAGTCATTTGAGATTGACTGATGAGTTTAGGAGGGAAGGGAGAGAAGACGTGGCTTATTTATTATTTTTTTCTCTTGTACTGTTGATTTTTGAAGTATATACGTACTATTGATTTTACCAATATATATACAGTGCCTTGAAAAAGTATTCATACCCCGTGAACTTTTCCACATTTTTCACTTTACAGCCACAAACTTAAATATATTTTATTGGTATTTTATGTGAAATACCAACACAAAGCAACAAGTATTTGTGAAGTGTAAATGAAATGATACATGTTTTTTTCATTATTTTTAAAACATAAATCTGAAAATTGTGACGTGCATTTGTCTTCAGCGCTCTGTAGTCTAATATCCCTAAATAAAATTCGGAGTGACCAATTGCCTCCAGAAGCCACTCTATTAGTAATTTGAGCCCACCTGTGTGTAGTTTATTTGTGATATAACTACAGCTGTTCTGTGATGGCCTCAGAGGTTTGTTTGAGAAAATTAGGGATTCAATATCATCATGAAAACCAAGGAACACACCGGACAGGTCAGGGATAAAGTTGTGGAGAAGAGTAAAGCAGGGTTAGGTTATGGCCCCATTCTCAGTATTTGGTCAGTATTCGGTCAGTATTTTTTCTCAGGAGTGGTTGCCAAATCCAGGTGAGGAACAATCAGAGAAAAGGTATAATAGAAACAAGTCACCAATTCTGCATTTATCACCCACTCCTGGTTTTGGCTCCCACTGCTGAGAAATAATACTGACTGAATACTGACCAAATACTGATAGTAGCGCCATGGCCTTAATGACCATAATGGAAAATGGCTAGAAGTCATCTCCATAAAGAGGCTTCTTCTACTGGACCTTTGGGTGGGACAGTGAGACAAATAATCATATGTTCAAATAAATCATATATAAATTGAATTATGGATAAAGTAAATAATCAATGATCACTATACTATCAGACAAGTTATAATTTGATAATGAGAAAATATGCAAACCATTTCATTTTAAAAAATATATGTTCTTCTACCTCCAAAAAAAAGTCACTGACGACTAGGAGTCTATCTTCTATTCCATTGTATGTATCATCAGAAAATGACCTTTTGCCTAAAACAAGTTTTAGTGTTATATGTATTTTTTAATTCTGCCAGTTTTTTTTTATATTATGATCTTTATTAAAAAAAAAAAAAAAAATCAATTAAGTAATCCAGCAATTTTTACAGTAGCTCTTTTAGACTTATACGTCCTGGAAGAGCTTAGATCAGGCTCCATATTATCAGAGGCAGGATTACAATGAGAAGTAGCACCTCTATACACAGCTGGTAATACAGGATAACAATCATAACTGGTGATGTCACAGCTGACCCTTCAGAGTAACCTTTGCACCCGCTTATTAGACACGTCAATACAGAACATAGGGTTAAGATCTGACCATTGTGGCTAATGTACATGTGTTATTTCCTGAAACAGCAGGAAGTTAGTTAACGTCTAAAAAAGCCCCAGTGGCCATTGTGAGAATTGCAAGATTTATTTTATTATTATTATTATTATTATTGTTATTATTATTTTTGATTCAGATTGTGGCATGAAAAAAAAAATTGTCAAAATTGTTTGGAAGTAAAAAAAATATTTAGCACAAAAACATTATTTAAACCATAGGTCATATTCTGATTATACATTTCCTTAAATGTAATTTGTCTGTTGCAGCAGAGACACTGAGATGGATTACAGGAAATGGGGGCTGGATTATATTCCTCCATTTTTTCTGCTGCTTTCTTTGCTCTACTGTCTGTCAGACTCCAAACAGGCATACTAGAGAGGAGGATTTTCAATTCAGGGCAAACCAGCAATTAAATAATTTCAGGCTCAATATATAGTGGGAGGTAAGAGCAAAGAAGTTCCAATACCTATCATACTGGCAGAATGCATAATAGGTATTGGAGAATAATAATAATTGGAGCAGAATAATTAGGTCAGTTCCTGGACATATTAGGCTGGTATATGCTCCAAAAACAGTTTCAAGTTGTTGTTTTTTTTATTACAAATCTCATTATCTTGACTTATACTTACTGAGACCAAATTCCTCTGCAGATTCTCAGTAGCCATTAAAATAAGATAAGACCAAGTAGGAATGGGCACTCTTCTCTAGGGGCCCCATAGCAGCTCCATATCCTGCCTAATTTTTTTAATAAATTCATTTCCTTTTCATTTCCTCATTCTTTAATGGAGAAAAATCCAAACGTACAGAAAACTCCTTAAGGCTACGTTCACATGTTGTATTTTCATAGCTTTTTTTTCTGCAGGCAAAACCTTCTTCCTTGGCAGTAAGGCTGTGTTCACACATCTTGGTTTTTTTCAGCATTTGATGCGTTTTTTTATGCAAATTTTCACCTGCGTTTTACAGTACCAGCAAAGTCTCTGAGATTCCAGAAATCTCATGCATAAGTCTTGGGGTTTTTTGTATCAGGATTTTGTGCTTTGCATTTTCTTTTTTTTGCAAAATAGAGCATGTCACTTTTTTGAGCATTTTTTGAGCATTTTTTCACCCATGGAAGTAATGGGTGGTGAAAAAAAACGCTGAAAAAATGCACCAAAATTGCAGGCGTCAAGTTTTTCAGCGTTTTTTTCAGTGTTGTTTCAGTGTTTTTTGTTCCAAAACCAGAATAAGATTTTTTTTTTGCTCATTGGACTTTATGTACGTGCATAAAGAGACAAAAGGACAGTGAAAAAAATCCAGCAAAAGCGCACCAAAAAAGAAGCAAAAGAAGCAAGAAAAATCCTGAACAACCTCCTGGCAAGAGGTCAGGTTTTGCTGCAGAAAAAAAAACACAGCAAAAATGCAATGTGTGAACATAGCCTAAAGAAGCTGCTTACAAGATGTTTTTGCTGGTGAGTATATTTGTCATTTGTCTACAGTACATGTTTAATAAAACTAGATTTTGTAAAAGCGCAGCAAAAATACATGCTTACATTTTGCACTCTCATTGGTTTTTATGGGTGAAAAAAAATGCTGCAAAAACTCTGAAAGAATTGACATGCTGCAGATTTCAAAAACGTTGCAGTTTTCAATTCAGTCAGGAAAAATAAAAATAAGCGTGTGAATGAGATTCCTCATAGATTTTGCTGTTGCTGTAATAAGCAGCTTTTAATTTTACCAGATTTAGCCAATAACCTTTTTTACATTCAAGAATAAAAACTAAAACTATTAGGCTATGTTCACATGCTACTTTTTTTTCTGCAGACAAAACCTGCTCTCGTGGTAGAAAAAAATGCTGCTTTCAAAACACCAATTTTGCAGCGTTTTTACATGTTTTTTTTTAAGCTTTTTTTGGGTGTGGAAAACAATTGTGCTTTGTCTACTATACTTGCATAACAAAGTTGTAAAGTTGGTTTTAATCACTAAAAATGCTTAAAAAATGCAGCTAAAAATGCTATTGCGTTTTTTTGCAGCTTTTTAAAAATTCTTATTGCTTTTTGTGGGTTGAAATAAAAAGCTGTAAAAACGCTGAAAAAAAGTAAAAACTGCAGATTTTAAAAAAAGCAGAAATTTTCCA
This sequence comes from Phyllobates terribilis, assembly GCF_046119375.1. NCBI lineage: Eukaryota > Metazoa > Chordata > Amphibia > Anura > Dendrobatidae > Phyllobates > Phyllobates terribilis. Next base: position 137,924,760 of record NW_027362770.1, read on the forward strand.
ATTCAGTCAGGAAAAAATAAACAAGTGTGTGCATGAGATTTCCTAAATCTCAACTTTTGCTAGGACTAAAAAGCAGTTTAAATGTACATTAAAAAAGCATAAAAAAAAAATCCTGCAAAAATGCAACATGTGATATTAGCCTTAAAGAGGTTGTTCACCTTCAGGGACATTTTTTTCTTTTGTTAGGGCTAAAAATAATTTTTGCAATCAGTTTTCATGAAAAAATTTGCACCGTTAACTTCTGTGCCGCGCTATGTATTGCTGGCTGCAGAATGAGTTAACTGATAGTGCATCAGTCAGTCTGCTAAGACACTTTGTATTTCTTAGGTGTCTTTTTCTGAGCTCCTCCCAGCTGATTTGTGACCACTAGACCATATGAAAGATGAATGTGCCGGAAAACAAAGAGTCTGGAAAGAAGAAATTTAGCAAATTTTTAATGAAACCTAATTGCAAAAATTAATTTTAGCCCCAAATACGTGCATTTAAATAAAAAAAAAAATACCCAAATGTGAACAACCCCTGGAACAGATGGGAAATATGCAAATTAACTAAAATAAATAAATAAATAATTAATAAATAAAAAAATATATATATTTATTTATTTATTATTTATTTATTTTTGTTAATTTGCATATATATATATATATATATATATATATATATATACTGTACATATATATATATATATATATATACAGTACAGATCAAAAGTTTGGACACACCTTCTCATTTAAAGATTTTTCTGTATTTTCATGACTATGTAAATTGTACATTCACACTGAAGGCATCAAAACCATGAATTAACACATGTGGAATTATATACTTAACAAAAAAGTGTGAAACAACTGAAAATATGTCTTATATTCTAGGTTCTTCAAAGTAGCCACCTTTTGCTTCGATGACTGCTTTGCACACTCTTGGCATTCTCTTGATGAGCTTCAAGAGGTAGTCACCGGAAATGGTTTTCACTTCACAGGTGTGCCCTGTCAGGTTTAATAAGTGGGATTTCTTGCCTTATAAATGGGGTTGGGACCATCAGTTGTGTTGTGCAGAAGTCTGGTGGATACACAGCTGATAGTCCTACTGAATAGACTGTTAGAATTTGTATTATGGCAAGAAAAAAGCAGCTAAGTAAAGAAAAACGAGTGGCCATCATTATTTTAACCCTCCGTCAAATACAATATCGGTTCTAACGAGTTCACATACAATGTGACTGTCAGGCGCAGGCTAGAAAGATACCTATAATATCTAATGTTTGCAATTTCAGTGCTCTTAAAGTGATCAGTGACCTTCATAGGGATGTAATAAAAGAGACTACACATAATCAGGTTAAAAAAAAAACCCATTTACTTAACATAAAACTAATAACTCTGAAATACAAACATTTGAAAACTCCCGCCAAATAGTCCCCAGTTCGACTCTGTCAAAAAACTCTACAAAGAAAATTTATGGAAACAAACTTAATTTTAAGGTACCTTAAGTACTATTAAACACATATTCAATCAGAATTAGATCCTGAAGTTTCCCCAGAAAAATTACACTTGCAAAGCAAAGAGCAAGAATTACACATAATTTTTGCATGTGTCATGCAGATTGTGACATTCATAATTAGAAAGCCTTCTGATTCCACTTTCCGTGGTGCCGGTGGTGCATCTCCTTCTTTTGGGAGGTGGTGCAGGTGGTGAATTTTCACTATCATCTTCTTAGCGGAATCTTTTGAGCTGAACTTGAAGGCGAGAGGGGATACCGATTGTTTTCATACTTCTCCTGCGTAGCTCTCCAAGCACTAGTTCATGGGCCAATTTTTTCAGATAGAATCGTCTACGGAGTGGTTCAAGCTTGTTTTCAAGGTAAATGACTTGTGAATTTATACCACCCAAATTCAACATAGCAAAAAATATGACCATTGGCCAGCGTTTGGTGTTTCTGCTGACGTTGAAAGTTGAGCACATCTGATCAGCTGTATCAACACCTCCTTTGGTTGCATTATAAAATGTAATTATCTCCGTTTTTTTTGTGCCTCAGTCCCAGGATCAATGGCATCATCATCATGAAGTGTTGATAGAAGAAGTACAATTTTTTTTGCTTGTGGTACATAGGAAACCAAAACCTTTCCATTATGGAATGCAAACATACTGCTGTACTGTTGTCTCCCTTTCACACTTACAAACTGTGTAGGCAATTCTTTTTTATTTTTTCTTACAGTTCCGACATATGAAAGCTTCTGCATTTTCAGATAATCAATCAGATCACAATTTGAAAAACAATTGTCAGCTGTTATATTGCGACCCGATCCAAATAAGGGCTCAGCCAGTCTTTTTACAACATCACTGGGTTTGTTGCTGACACAGTAAGGACCTTCTGGTTGTTTTCCTGCATAAACTTCCAGGTTGTAAGTGTAGGTCTTACTGGCATCAACAAGGGCATACATTTTTATTCCATATTTGTTAGGCTTTGATGGAATATATTGACGAAAGGCACATTTACCACGAAAACCAGGGAGCATTTCGTCAATAGTGAGATTCTCCCCAGGGCAATAGCTTTTTTTACAGTTTTCAACAAATTTTTGGAATATATCATGAACTGGAGCAAGTCGGTCATGTGTTTTACATTCGGTTCGGGTAGTTCTGTCGTCAAACCGAAGGCAACGAATTAGAAGCTTGAATCTGTTTATGGACATAACAAGGCCAAATTTTTCAACTCCATCCCCATCTTTACTCCAAAGTTCCTCCAAACTTTGTCTATTTGCCCTATAAGCTCCTGCAAGGTATAATAATCCAAAAAAAGCACGCAGTTCTATTTCATCTGTGGCCTTGATGGTTCTGTTGCAGATGAACTTGTCCTTTATAATGTCTATATATTGGTTGGTATATGTGACAATAGAGTCCAGAATGTCATCTGTGAATAAACTATTCCAGCATTCAACTGCAGTCTTTGCATTACTTGCAGTTCCTATAACTGCAGGAAGGTGAGTAATAATGTTTTGAGGTTCCCTGCGTTTTTTCTGGAGTGGCTTCTTGTTCCATTGGGTTTTTTTATCTTTTCCCATATAATAAGATTCTACATTTTCATCCTCATCACTGTCACCATCTTGCTCTGTTTCAGAATCCACTTCACATACTTCCACCTCATCATGAGAATCAATCTCACTTTCCTCTCCTAAATCCTCATTCAGTGTGGGGTCTGCATCATCTAGCAGCATGTTTGTTACTTCCTCAACATCAAGGTTTTTTGATAAATTGTACATTTTCCTCTCCATTTCAGCAGATAATCTGAAGCAAGAGAAGGAATATGTGTTAGGGAACTACTGTATATGCCTGAGCAGCACACTTTCTTTTTTAATCTGCCTTATTTCTATGAAATATCCTCACACTTTGTGCTATGCATTCATAAAACAAGCTAAATAAACAATTGTGATGAATAAAAACATAAAATACCAAACTTATTGAGTGTGACGTGTTCACACTTTTGGAAGTGCATTGAGGTGAAGGGTACATTGCTGGAAAAGGAAGAAAAAAAAAAAAAACCTCTTTAAATCTCTTAGTTTGCGAGTGTGAACGAGTTGCGTGTGTCCGGAGCATAAGTGCGAACGAAAGTAAGTGTGTGACTTGTTTTTCAGTGACTTTGGATTCAGGGAGTTTGGAAGGGAGGACTTAGGACTGAATTGCTGACTGTATTTCATTCTTTCTTTACTTTACTTTTTACTTAATTAATCCACCTGACCTACTTATCTGATTCCCCCGTCCATACTTGATACTTAATTGATCCCCCGTCCATACTTAACTGATCCCCCGCCGATATCTAATTGATACACTTGCACATCCCTAATTGATCCCCGTCCATACACCTATATATAAATAATTGTGTTTTGTACTTGTATATATATACTGACTGTATCCCCATATTTAGAATGACGTCCATTTTGGCCGGAGCCGTGCAGTGTACATCTTGCGCAATGTATGCATTCCGTGAGCAACCGCTCGAGGATCCATACTGCTGCGAGAGATGTGAGCATATCGTGCACTTGGAAGCCCAAATTCTGGATCTAAGTGCTCAGATAGCAGTACTGAGGAGCATCGACAACATGGAACGGAGTTTGCTGCTCACCGAGCAGACACTCAATGGGTCAATACTGGGGGTGGAGCATAGAGGGGAAGTGCAGGCTGAACAGGCAGGGAGCTGGATAACAGTTAGGAGGGATAGAGGGAAGAAGTATAGGAAGGCTGGTTCAGAAACGGCATTATTGGAGCACGACAGATCCTCTGACCGCCGGGGGAGTGTATGCTCCAGTAATGAGGGGGAGGGGGGAAGTGTAGGGCAGGCAAGACAGGTTCTGGTAGTGGGTGACTCTATTATTAGGGGGACAGACAGGGTAATCTGTCACAAAGACCGGGATCGCCGAACGGTGTGCTGTCTCCCTGGCGCTCGAGTCCGGCACATCGCGGATCGGGTTGACAGGTTACTGGGTGGGGCTGGCGAAGACCCAGCGGTCATGGTCCACATCGGCACCAATGACAAAGTGAGTGGTAGATGGAGGGTCTTTAAAAATGATTTCAGGGACCTAGGTAGGAAGCTTAGGGCAAGGACCTCCAAGGTAGTTTTCTCAGAAATACTACCAATCCCGCGAGCCACACAGGAGCACCAACGGGAAGTTAGGGAGGTGAATAAGTGGCTAAAGAGTTGGTGCAAGGCAGAAGGGTTTGGGTTCATGGAGAACTGGGCCGACTTCGCGGTCGGCTACAGGCTCTACCGTAGGGACGGGCTGCACCTCAATGGGGAGGGTGCAGCGGTGCTGGGGAAGAAGATGACTAATAGGTTGGAGGAGTTTTTAAACTAGAGACGGGGTGGGGAAACCAAGGAAATAGGTGGGATGTGAGGCAAGCAAGGGGGAAGGGGAGAAGTGAATATAATGAGGGTGGAGAGGGGGGTGGGGATAGTACAGTTAGATCGTTAGAGAAGAATAGGATGCTAAATAACCCCAAAGTTTTATCTTGCATGCTGACCAACGCAAGAAGCCTGACCAATAAGGCGGATGAGCTGCAGGCGCTTATATCGGAGGAGAGGTATGACATCGTAGGTATAACAGAGACTTGGCTAGACGATAGCTACGACTGGGCGGTAAATTTATTAGATTATAGTTTATTTAGAAGGGACCAGAAACAGGGGAAAGGCGGAGGAGTCTGCTTATATGTAAAGTCATGTCTAAAACCCAGACTAAGGGAAGATATAGGAGAGGGAGAAGAGGGGGTCGAGTCCATGTGGGTAGAGATAGAGGGAACTAAAAATAATAATAAAATATTACTGGGGGTCTGCTATAAGCCACCCAATATAACAGAGGAGAATGAGAATCTGCTATTAGGACAAATAGACAAAGTAGAAAAACATAATGAAGTGATTGTAATGGGGGATTTCAACTACCCGGATAGAACTAACAGGTCGAACTTAATGGACGCAAGTCTTTATTCGGCTTTACAAACTATGTTACTATGTTACTATGTCACATACAATGAGACTGAGAGATTAGCGCAGTTATATCTGTCCTCCTGAAGCTCTACAATCCAACTGTGGTATGAGGTTTCACAGAGCTGCTAGAGACAGGAGACTACCTGGAGGGAGGGGATTTCCTCACAATCTGGTGAGGAAGGAGAAATGAAAGTAAAAGAGATGTGCCTGTCAGGCCTATTGTATGTGACGGAGGGTTAAGAAATGAAGGTCAGTCAGTCCGAAAAATTGGGCAAACTTTGAAAGTGTCCCCAAGTGCAGTTGCAAAAACCATCAAGCGCTACTAAGAAACTGGCTCACATGAGGACCGCCCCAGGAAAGGAAGACCAAGAGTCACCTCTGCTTCTGAGGATAAGTTTATCCGAGTCACCAGCCTCAGAAATCGCAGGTTAACAGCAGCTCAGATTAGATACCAGGTCAATGCCACACAGAGTTCTAGCAGCAGACTCATCTCTTCAACAACTGTTAAGAGGAGACTTTGTGCAGCAGGCCTTCATGGTAAAATAGCTGCTAGGAAACCACTGCTAAGGACGGGCAACAAGCAGAAGAGACTTGTTTGGGCTAAAGAACACAAGGAATGGACATTAGACCAGTGGAAATCTGTGCTTTGGTCTGATGAGTCCAAATTTGATATCTTTGGTTCCAACCACCGTGTCTTTGTGCAACGCAGAAAAGGTGAACGGATGGACTCTACATGCCTAGTTCCCACCGTGAAGCATGGAGGAGGAGGTGTGATGGTGTGGTGGTGCTTTGCTGGTGACACTGTTGGGGATTTATTCAAAATTGAAGGCATACTGAACCAGCATGGCTACCACAGCATCTTGCAGCGGCATGCTATTTCATCCGGTTTGCGTTTAGTTGGACCATCATTTATTTTTCAACAGGACAATGACCCCAAACACACCTCCAGGCTGTGTAAGGGCTATTTGACCAAGAAGGAGAGTGATGGGGTGCTACGCCAGATGACCTGGCCTCCACAGTCACCAGACCTGAACCCAATCGAGATGGTTTGGGGTGAGCTGGACAACAAGTGCTAAGCATCTCTTGGAACTCCTTCAAGATTGTTGGAAGACCATTTCCGGTGACTACCTCTTGAAGCTCATCAAGAGAATGCCAAGAGTGTGCAAAGCAGTCATCAAAGCAAAAGGTGGCTACTTTGAAGAACCTAAAATATAAGACATATTTTCAGTTGTTTCACACTTTTTTGTAAAGTAAATAATTCCACATGTGTTAATTCATAGTTTTGATGCCTTCAGTGTGAATGTACAATTTTCATAGTCATGAAAATACAGAAAAATCCATATATATATATATATATACGTATATGTTACATTCACATAGTTATTAGGTGAAATATACATGAAATTGCTTGTCAAGGCCAGATCTCCTGTTTCTCTGTATTTGATATTCCAAAAAAAAGTAGCGAATGATGGTTTTTTTTCATACAAATGAAGCATGAAGTACACCCTAATCAGCCCTGTTTCCCTCAGCCCCCCACTGGCTCAGATCTGTAATGCTGGGAATAGGTGAATCAGTATGATACATAGCGAAAGTCAAAATCACTCATAACCCATCAGCAGGTTGCCATGGAGAAATAAAGACAGAATTTACATTTCAGAGCTCATGAATGTTGATTACTCAAGTATAATTATCTCAAAAGCAAGATGGCACTATTCAATGTTTTCCTAGATAGACGAGTGCATTCTAATGATGTTTTCATGAAAATCCCATCTTTACAAGTGACTGTTTTTAAAGGGGGTTATCCAGGACTATTTTTTTTATTACTACGGCTCTAAGAATAACCAGGCACGTAGTTTCTAACTATCTGCCCGTTGTGTCCGGCACGGATCTCTGCCGGCACGGATCTCTGCCGACACCTATCTCTGCCGTCACCGATCTCTGCCGGCACCGATCTCTGCCGGCACCGATCTCTGCCCACACCGATCTCTGTCGGCATCGATCTCTGCCGACACCGATCTCTGCCGGCATCGATCTCTGCCGGCACCGATCTCTGCCCACACCGATCTCTGCCGGCATCGATCTCTGCCGACACCTATCCCTGTTGGCACAGAGCGTTCACAGACCTCACGTCAATAGAGAAGCTGCTTCTCTTCCCGGCTGTTGACAGGACGTGATTGCCTATGTCATATTGATTGACAGCCAGCTCCCTGCTGCCTAACTGTGGAGGTGTGTAGGAGTGTTTCTTTAAATTTTTTTTGTGTGTCTGTGTCTTTTTTTTCTTATTGGATTAGTAATGGGGGCATCTGATAGACACCTCTCTATTACTAACATCAGCTCTGTTTTTGAACACTTCACAGCAGACATCAACCCCAAGCCACGTTACCCCGATTGCCAACGCACCAGGGCAATCGGGAAGAGCAAAAGCAAAGCGCCAAAATTGGAACATCTCATGTGATGCTCCACTTCTGGGGTGGCTGTGGGCTGGTATTTTTAGGCTGGGAAGGGCTCAATAACCAGGGACCTTCTCAGCCTGATAATATTAGCTAACAGCTGTCTGCTTTACCTTTGCTGGTTATCAAAAATGGGGGGGCCCCTAAATCATGTTTTTCATTTATTTATTAGGTTAATACATGTACAGTAAGCTACATATGCAAGCCACTAATTATATATCTCATGGATATTTATCTATCCATCTATCTAGCTAGCTATCTTTATTTTTGCACATCTTTACTGCCTAAAAATCTGTAATTTCTATTCTGCATTGTATTTCGGTAGGTGTCAAATGGACGATGCACACGGACGGCACACAGATGATACACACATACACACTTAGGGCCAACAGAAAACCACACGGATAGTAAAAACTGACCGTGTCATGCTACGTTTTAAGCAGATGTGTGAAGGGGGCCTAAGGCAGCTTGGATATATCAGTAGATTAGCTCCATAGGGGTGGCAACTAGTTGTGATTGTTTGATGACTGCCTGAAAAAGATGAAGACAGGAAATGGCAGCATTTTCAAAATCACTACAGTAGGTATGGATATGTTATGCCTTACCCCTCCTCTTGGCTTGACATATCCCATGACTGATGTGAAAAGACTAAAATAGAAAAAAAACACAATTTTATGTTACCCTGTTGGGAATTGTTTATGTTATATCTTGCTATATACAGTATATGGCAACTCAATAGTTTTAATTGAATCTGCAGCCTAAATGTTTTGCAAGCATGTTACAAGAATATTGTAACATCTGTGCTGGTGTCTGCTTCTGCACAGATGTTACAGATGTTGTGACCAGTGATGGTTGACAGAATCAATCCTGTTTTATTCTGGGACTTTTGGTGCCACCAGATGAGGGAGCTAAGGAGTGAATTGTCTGGTTTCATTGCTCCTTTCTGAGAGCCCTGGTCGGGGCTATCTGCTATTTAAGCCCCTAGGTCTCTGACTTCTACTGCCAGTCAATTAGTTTTGCTACCTGGTTGTGCTAGTTATTTCTTGTGTTTGTTTTCTGATTCCTCCAATTTTCTGACCTGAATTTTAACCATCCTCTTGTTTTACCATTCTGTTCCTTACATGACCTCTTGACTTTGACGCTGTTTGGTGACCCTTCCTGCCTGTGGTTCGTTCCTCCAGATAGCAGCCCTTCAATGGAAGCAATCCCCTGGACCCCATTGTATTGCCAGATGCCTGTAGAGGGGTTAAAGAGTGAAGGTCTGGGGGTTCCTCTGGAATCTGCCAGACAGAGTGGCAGGTGCCAAGTCTGTCTGAAGTAGCCATTTTGAGTCTGCATCCTCTGACAGATGTGAATGTATTCAACATAAGTTGTGAAACATTAAAGGGAATCTGTCCACACGTTTCTGCTATGTAATCTGACAGCACCATAAGGTAGGGACAAAGACCCCAAATCCAGAGATGTATCACTTAGTATACTTTGTGCAACAGTTATAATAGAGTCACAGTTTTCTCTGCTGTAGATCTAGCAGAGCTCGGAATGCTGACTCCTGTATAACCCCACCCACACCACTGATTGGCCACTTTCTGTGTACATTCCCAGTGCTGAGAATGTGGTTGGACTAGGAGGCATGAGGCCTGTTGTCCTGTAGTGATAATCTCCTGCTGATAAAACACTGATCGTATTGAAACAGCAAAACACAGCCCAGTAAGAGACACATTCTCTGGAATTAGGGTCTCTGCCCCTACATTATGATGTTCTCACATTACATAGAAAAAAACTGCTGACAGATTCTCTCTAAGGGTAGATGGGAAAAAAAAACTCAATTTTTTTATGGATCCAAGGTAATTTCCAATCTTTGTACTAGAAACACAAAAGTGGATCGGAATAAACAATTGCCTGTTGAGCGTTGGCCTCCTGAATGATAAGACACAGCTGTTTTTAACTTTTCAACATATTCGAAACAAAGCATCTGTCATGGATCCGTCTCCATTGCCTTCTCTTTCTGGTACCTTCTTGCCATAGGTGTCAGGTTTTGATAAGGCAATGCCACTGTGCCACCTACACATTTAGAACTATGATGCCTTTGGTTGAATTCATTATACAAAAAGAGAGACCACCTGCTATTTTGAAACCTCCTTTCATTACCCAGTTCCAAGCAAGAGAAAGAGAGAGAAAGAGAACGAGCTCTGGAGATAACACTACAGCAGATTGAGCAGGAACAAGGAGAATATTCTCATGTATGATCCGGGACATCTGATTGGTGGGTGGGTGACAGCTGGACCCGAGAATGAAAATCAGTCGCTTTGAGATTTTTGGAAGGAAAAGTGAATTTTACAGTTTTGCAATGTTTTATTATTTTTTTTTCTCCTTGTGGCATGCTGTCCTCTGCTGATCTATTAACTAGGAGGCTATAAAAGGCAGCCTAGAGCTCATTAGCAGACGTGAGAGGATAACCGACAGGTACTGTGTGTGTGTCACCCAGCAGTGAAGAAAAGTTGGATTTCTTTTGACTCATTTGAACATATGGAAAAAAAAAAAAAAAAATAGAGAGCGTTCAGCCTTAACTGTTTCTAATCCTGTCTAAAATAATGGTACCATAAATAGGGTTACGGTAGAAAAGACGCAAAAAAAAAAATCTTGCAAGGGTACTGCGGAATTAATACTGTGCATGTTATGTAGTCATCAGAAAAATAGTATCCGATGATAAAAAAATATACGAGAATTGCATTTAAAAAACATAATCATAAGGATTATTCCCTGCATTGTAAATTAACACCTTTTCAAAGAATAGGGAAGACTTGTGGATCGGTGGGACCCCCAGTGATACCAAGAAGGGGGCTCTGAATGGAGCATTGCCTGCATATGGACTCCACAATGAAATAAATTTTTTAACCACAGTACTTCGGCAGACCCATAGAGAAATAATACAGGAGCGGTGGGCATTCCGACTGGTAGTTTTAGATGGTGACGGAACGGTAACTGATAGGCTCGAAAGTTAGCTCCAAATCATGTTATCTTCTGCTGTATCTTTAAATGGGCCATGCTAATCTTCTCTGTATCGTTCCAATTTTAGTATATGTGCTGCCGAAGCAAGCAGTTATTCCCAAAATATTAAGCTAATCATCCATAGGATGGAGGATAACATACCGATTGATAGAAGTGCCACTGAGGGGACTTACCAACATCCCTAGACCAGGGCCAGGCAGATCCCCATTGTAAATGGAGGGTACGTAAGCATGTTTGACCTTTGTTCCATTCATTGTCTATGATACTGCTGGAGAAAGCGCACATGCGAGTATGTACACCTCCACTAGATTCAAGATAGGGCTCTGCAAAGCCATGATTTCAGGATCGCAGGGGGTCCCAGTGGTCACTTCCCCAGCAATCAGTATGGTATAGTAGATAACCCAACTGGCAGAGTTACCTGAAAAGGGCCCCTGTGCAAGAACAATATATGAGCCCTCTGCAGTCCTAAAGCTCATCATAATGCTGTTAAACTCACTTGGTGAGGTGGATCCGCCAAGCCCAAGGTCTAGGTGGGCACACGGACATCAGTGCAATAGGTAGGTCGGGAACGCGGGACACAGACAGGAGACTGCAGGCAGGTAGGCGGAGTTTAGAAAACCACAGGCAGGCAGAAGAAGTCAAGAGACCGCAGGCAGGTATGCGGTATGCTGGAAACCGCTGGCAGGCAGGCGAAGTCCAGGAGATGACAGGCAAGCAGGCAGGATGCTGAAAACGGCTGGCCGGTGGGAGACATTCAGAAGATCACAGGCAAGCAGGCAGGAGATGTCCAGGACACCGCAGCCAAGCATGCAGGATGCTGGATATCTGGAAATCGTTGGCAGGTTGGAACATCTAGGAGACTACAAGCAAGGCAAGTAGAACAAGCCAGAATCTAGAAACACTGAAGTCTTAATAACAAGACACAGGTGTGTATCTTGGCGAGCCTCAAATAAGCCCAGGCAGATGATTACATGGGATCACACTGGGCCATCTGCAAAGCAGAACAGAATCTAGCGGACTGGGGCGAGGGAAGCAAAACACGGGTCCAGGACATGCACATAACAAATTCACAATTCTACTGCTTTGAACGTAGCTTATCTCTTGGGCCCCTGAACACAGGTTGCACCAATGATATGCCCGCCCCTGGGATAACTCAATATTTTGGGACTAACCTTTAGGGCATCAGTGTTTGTTCGGTCAGGGCCCCACACCCGGCACCCCGGCAATCAGCTGTTATCGGTGCCGGCAGCGGTAGCTGCCAGCTGGAAGTACTTTCTTGCTGAGCTTGGCGGTCTAGCTGTATTTGGCACCACGGGGTACTGCACATTTGCCTCCTATTCAATTCACTGGGAAGCGGATCTGTAGTAGCCTGCGGCGGCCACTACAGCTAGACAGCCAAGTGACGCGCCCCCTGGGGCCTTGGGGTACTCGGTAGCCGGGCCGGTCCTTTTCGGGGTAGTCACGGTGGCAGTGACTCAGTCCGTGGCCCTGGGCAGTCAAATAAAGAAAAGGGGAATAAAGTTTTTGGGATAATGTTCGTGACACCACCCGTGGTGTGCGGCATATCCACTGGAGCTGATGGTGACGCAGCAGAGTTGGTTCAGCTCTCCACAGGCAGAGCTAAGCTCCAGGGCAGTATAGATGATTTTATGAGGTAGATGTTGTCGGCAGGGACAGTGTAGTGCAGGGCAGTTGTTAAGTTCTCCAAGTTACAGTTACCAGTTTGTAACCGCCCACATCGTCCTGTGTCCTCCGGGGAAGTGATCCAGCCAACTCTCAGATATCTTGGAAGCACTTGAACGGGACCCCTTTCTGTGTACCTCTCCAGGTTGTCTCCCTGCGCTGGCTCTCGCCCTCCAGCTCTGCGCCTCACACCCAGTGTACCAAGCCAGTGGCCGCGGGCCTTGTCGGGCGATGTCCAGTCTGTCCTCTTGGTCCTATATGGCCACCTTTTCAGCGATTAAGTTGGAATATGGTTACAGCACATGAAATACTGCAGCCTCCGGTTTGCTAGCTGAGCCCTAAAGTACTCCACTAGGCTGGGGCCAGTCCCCTACTGCGGCCCGATCCCTCCACGTTAGAGTGAATTCGGGTGCACGGGTGGCATCCCGCACCCCCCGTGCCCCTGAGATCCCTTCTCTCTCTCTGAAGCCCTCCTCACTGCTCCGGTCTTCTCTCCTCACTTTCCTCCTGGCCCTCTCTGGCTGGACCCTACTCCTCTCTCCACTCCTCTCAACTCCTTCTCCTAGCACTGGAACAGGAGACTCCCCTTTCTAGATCTTTCTATCTTCCTTTTATACTCCTACTTCAGTGCTCCCCTAAACTATTTCCTCCACCAACCTCCTCCACTTAGTTCCACCCTCCAGACAGGGACCAGGGACTGTGCTCTCCCTCAGGAGCAATCTCGCCCTTCCATAATGAAGTGGTGTTGTGTTGGATGTGGGTGTGTGGGACCGGGTAGTGCTCCCTCCTTACCTGAGAGTGGGATATCACACCTCTGGATGAGATGCAGTACCTCTGTGGCAACTGGACCCGCAGGGGTGCCACACAAGCACCACGCGTAAGTGCCTTCGGCTGGCGGCCACCGCCGCCGACACTGATAACAGCTGATCGGCGGTGGGGTGCCGGGTGCGGGACCCCAGCCAATCAAACATTAATGCCCTATCTTACAGATAGGGCATCAGTGGAAAAGTAGTGGACAACCTCTTTAAGGCACATTATTTTGTGAGACCACTGGCCCACCAAAAGGATCATCTAGTATTCTGGTATTCAGCCAGTTCAAACTCTTGGCATAGTTTCCAGCTGAACATTGCTATCTCTCTCGACTGCCCCATACAAACAACTGCTCAACCGAGCAGTCATGTATTCTCATTGGGAAAAAAGTTCTGTTAGCAGCTTATCTCCTTTGAAAAGAAACAGTGTCATCTGCCCAATCCTTATCTCAGCAGAAATACACACCAGATGGTTGGATGATCCTGCCTAAATTATCAGGCTTGGCAGACATTCTTCTTATGTCTATGGGCCTTTAACTCCTATAGTAGCCACCAGTTGACCACCAGTCAAATACATCTGTTCATGACGAGGATTTCTTTCTCATTTAGGTTGTTTTTTCCTATCTGTGATGCCAATAGTAATATAAAAATGGATTTAAATTTTCTTTAATATACTTAGAACATGTTAAAATAAAAAGGGTTTACAAACCTTATGAGGCCAAGAACATAATGATGATTTCCAAAGGCAAGTGGATTAAAACACATTCGGGGTCATTTTTATATAATCTTTTCAAAGTCTTGGGATTCCATCGTGTTGATTTCGAAAGCTAAGCTTTATGAAAATGTCACAATTAATGTTGTTAATTAGATTTTATTTCCTAACTAATTGATGGATAATTAACTCCAGTTAATGCTTTACAATGTATTAGTGAAAGTTTTGCCTCTCGATGTTACATACGCCATGTGATATTTACAGGTGAACATAATTGCAGATAATAAATATACACTTTCATTTACGTGTTTTGATATAGATATGTTTCCGTTACATGACTAGTTGAATTATCCTTGAGTTGAAAGCACTAGATGATCTCCATAGAAATAATGCCTAATATATAGGTCAAGAGCATGGACCTTTTGGAGAGAAATTGGTCAAAGACGATCGTAAAAGGTACAAACTGATACGAGGCCAACCAAGAGAGTGGTGCAAACCCACCAGATCATCAATGGATCTTCAAAACCTAAGGGATTGGCATATCTACATCCTTAACCCACGCAAGGGAGTACAGACTTTTCCAAAGGTAAGCCACAGGTCACTAGCCTGTAGTAGAGATTAGTCAATTTACTAGAGTGGAATTGAATTCTACTAAAATTTTACATAGAATTGTATCCTTCTCCTATCTCAGTAATGGGAAAGTCTATCTTCACGGAATACAGATTTGACCTCAGAATTGAGAATTTTGATGATGACTGATCAGTTTTGGCAGAGAAAGAAGCAAATCTCTCGGATAAGATATATTACAAAGTTTCTTATTTTCATGTGACTTATTGATTGATGAAATAAAAATTAAAACAACTGTAAAGCTTTAAAACACACAACAAAACCCTAATACTCACCTCACCGCTCATCTGTCCCGGCAATTCTGGTGCTTGTCGCCTGCTGAATGCCTTCCGTTCCGGGCTTCTTCTTTCTACAGTCACTTGTCGGTGTCTTGACACTAGAACAGAACTTCCGCCTATGACCAGGTCTTCAAGGTCATGGAGTGTTGCAACTCCATGAAGTCAAGATAGATGATTTCCCTTTGACCTGTATTGTAACGTACAGAGCATCTTTCAAGCGGAAAACGCCAGAAGAATGGATGTGACTTCTTTTAACCATTTGGAATTTTTAGAAATTCGAAGTGGTTAAAAGACGTTCAGGAGCCTGAACATGTGCACAGCTAGTCGTTTTTAAGTAGAAATGCTTACGTTCATCCTTTTGATAGATTTTTCCGGTGGTTTCCACTGCAGAATCCGCCTAAAAAAAGATGTTGTGTGCGCATAGCCAGATTTTGCACCAAAAATTGAGCAAAAATACTCTGTGTGTACATACCCTAAAGGTAATCTGTTAGCTGTGTAAATCAAAGAATAGCTTCTGCATTTTGAACTTTTATGTTTTACTTTGAAATGTTGTATTATTTCATTGAAAAACATAGTGAAAAAGCGAAGCAGAGGGGACTAGTCCAAGAGGTAGGTCTCCTCTGGCTTCTCCCTGCCCCTTCATCCAGACAGACAGGTTTCTCCCTATAGACACACATAAACAGTCATCTGTTAGTCTAGCTGAGCGAGCAGGGAGAAGCTAGTGGGGACCTGCCTCTTGGACTAGTCACCTCGTCCCATCCCATGGTTTCAACAATGTTATTCCCTGAAATACCACTGTGTCGCTTAGAATGGTGTTTGATTGATGTTGCCCATGGTCTGTGCAGCAGGAATCAGCTGATTCTGATCAGTTGGTTCTGTATCAGCTGATTGATGTCATTATACATTATAGTACTAGAGAATAAATTGTAGTGAATAAACGCTTTAAATTCTGCAGATAAAACATATAATATAAAACGTCACTTCGTGTTCGACAAAAGAATGGAGAATTTAAGTCATGTCTCTTCGCCCAACAACTTATACCCTTTCATCTCTCCATTTTCGTCAGCACTACCATAACAATCAATATCCCCTGCATTATTCATGCCATCCATCTCACTCATTTGAGTCTCTTGTCCCAAAGGGGATTAATGGCATAATCATGTTTTCAAGCAGTCTAACTCAATATTCTTCAAGGAAATGTTAGTTTACCGCCTAGTTTACAAGTTGTTTCCTCCAGCCCCACAGCACAGAAATAATTGCTATATGCAGATTCAAGAATTCTACGAAAACAATTTCCAAATCAATAATATTATAGGACTTGGCGGAATCATAACCTGTAAAAAGTTATATTATTCTACACTAATACTTCCTGCTACATTAAAGCATGCATGTCCGATCATGCAAAATCTATACAAAAGTATGGTCTTGCTACTATTATCATCCTCAACAATACAAAACTGAATTTGCTGCACATACTAGTCTGAAATTACAGCATTCTGCCAGCACGATATCTGCTGGGACTTCCTCTTTCTA
Organism: Phyllobates terribilis; assembly: GCF_046119375.1. Taxonomy (NCBI): domain Eukaryota; kingdom Metazoa; phylum Chordata; class Amphibia; order Anura; family Dendrobatidae; genus Phyllobates; species Phyllobates terribilis. The sequence goes on from NW_027362770.1 coordinate 137,941,324, forward strand.
ACTTCCCAAAATGCAATGTGTCTGACATTGTCTAATGCCTTTATGCAGTTTGACAGACAGGAAAGCAGGAGCAGTTTGACAGATAGGAGAACATGAGCAGAAAAACAAAGACCTGTTCCCATTTCCGCTAATACTTCCCATCTACTCTAATGCCATTATACTAGACAACTGGCAGTAGACAGAAGGGAGATGGCTACTTATTAACACTTTGGAGTGATTATTATTTTTATGTACTATTAAGACTGTGTGCCCACTATGTGTTTTTTAAGCATTTCCACCACGAAAACGCTTAAAAAACGCTTGGTAGAAGGTCTGCAATGTTCCCCAATGATAATCCGCATGTGCTGTGCACATGCTGTGGAAATTTCCGCTGCGGATTATCATTGCGGAAAAATCCGCAGCATGTCCATTAATTTTGCGTAATCGCGGCATTTTCGCCACCATTGACTTTCATTGAATCGCTTAATATCTGCATGACTATATGTGCACATGCGGATATTAATCGATTCAATGTGTGGATGGTACCCGGGTCTGGAGAAGAGGAGACTCTCATCCAGACCCGGGTACCATAGTACCTGTAAAAAAAAGAATTTAAAATAAAAAAAAACATTATACTCACCTTCTGATGGCCCCCGGTCTCCTGTACGTTGCGTCCTGGCTCCCCGGTGGCTCGCGATGGTGTAAAAGGACCTTCCATGATGTCATTTAGACATGTGACAGGTCACGTGACCGCCGACGTCGCAACACTTGACAAACGCTTGTCCCTGGCTGAAAAAACACATGTAAAATCCGCATGCGTTTTTTCTGCCAGGGAGATGTAGAAACGCTCAGGAAAAATCCGGAGCATTTCTACATAGTGGGCACATAGCCTTACTATTTACTTACCGCAAGGTATTTGCTCATTTTGCTTTTATTCTAATTTCTGTCTGTTAAATGGCCACATGTGTAACGACCCATTTCCTTGGTTTTGCTTTTTATGTACTGTGTACATACAGGGGAATGGCTCCCCCTTTTTGGGCTGTATAACTTGTCTAAATAACTTTCCATTTGAAGGGGTCTAAACAGTAAAGTTCTGCTCTGCCCCCATCTATTTTGTGGTCTGTTGATACATAGTGAAGTGAACTACAAAAGTTAGTGTCCATCCCGATTGGGTTCACCTTGTTGTGGTAGGATGGCTTTCATGCTCTTTTAATCAAAATAGTGTCGACTAAATACCCTATGTTATTTACATGTACTATTACTATTTATTCATTTACTTATTACAGGGTATTTGCTCATTTTATTTGTGTCCTAGGTTATGTTTGTTAATGGCCAGAGTGTGAATGTGCACCTACACATTGCACTTATACCAACATGTGTGCTGGCCTATTTATTTGGTTTTGCTTTAGTTTTTGTACTTTGTACATACAGGGGCATGGCTCCCCCATTTTGGGCTGTGCATCCTGTCTATATAGCTTTCCATGGACATGTGCAAAACAGGTCTGGGTCCTGCTCTGCTCTTGTCTATTTTGAGGTCTGTTGACACATGGTGAGGTGAACTACAAAAGTTAGGGTCAGTCCTGATTGGGTACACCTTGTCGTGGTGGGATGGCTTTTGCACTCTTTTGATCAAAATAGTGTCAACTAAGCACCCTATGTTATTTACATGTACTATTACTATTTACTTACTGAAGTGTATTTGCTCCTTTTGTTTTTATTTTAGGTTCTATCTGTCAAATAGCCACAGTGTGAATTTGCGCCTATACATTGCACATATACCAACATCTGTTCTGGCTCATTTCTTTGGTTTTGATCATTTAAGAAGTAAGATAGCATAATTTTTACATAAAGTGATTTGCAGATTATCTATTTTTATCACATTCTTAAAGTTGTCTGATAATACAGTGACCATTTAAACTAGAAATATCATTGGACCTCTCAACCCCCAAACCTCATCTCAAGTCAACTATTTAGAAATGCAACTGTAAATCCTGATCTCTTTTGATTTCAGCTTCAATCGACCTCATAACTTGTGCTCTCAACCAGAATGACCAGACCAATTTTGATTATGGTTGAAATATCATTAATTTTTCATGTTATAATGGTCAAAAAGTTGGCAAGATTGGGGTTGCTAAAGAATTAGTGGGAATTTTTATTGTCAATGAACCTGACCCATGTGGGGAAAGAGTTGTTCCAAGAAGGTGCGTGTCCTTTAACCCCTTCAAGACATATGACGTATATTTATATCATATGTTATGTCCCTGACTTTGATGTGGGCTCTGACCTAAGGATAGGTCATCAATGAAAAAGTAGGGGCCAACCTCTTTAAATGGGCTAGTGGTTACTATGGTTTACTATCAATTTATATGGTGAGGTCACTTTGACATAAGGCTGTGTTTGCATTTCTAAGCTTGAAAAGTTGGATACAGTACTAGGAGACCTCAGAGTGTTTCACATGTCTTTTCAGGACAAGTATTTGAAATTCATGGGTTATCACATTTTTTGAAAAATTGAGGCAAAGTTGGCGAATCTGAATTTCAAAAGATTATATTACTTCCAAAACACTATGTACAGTATATGGTAATAAATCTTGAAATGTTGCAGGTTTCACACTCATAAGTGACTTTTAGCAGTAATCTCATAATCATCATGACTATAATGAAAGATAGGATCTAAGTGCCAAAAGTGGAGAATCAATCTATCTATTTATCTATCTATCCATATCAATCTATCTATCTATCTATCTATCTATCTATCTATCTATCTATCTCTCTATCTATCATCTATCTATCTATCCATATATCTATCTATTACTCATGATCACAGAATTCACGATAGTTCATAGTCATAGGAAGCTCATCTCTTCCCCTCTCTGCAGAGTGACCTCTGCACAGACAACAGAGAATGCCCACAGCACTGTCCCATAGAGAAACCTTCTCACTTTGAATTATATATGATCTTTGATATCCAATCACAATATATTTTCAGAGTAATCTGTCTGTATACCAGCTTTTGCTTGACCTTTAATCCTTTGTTGGCATCATGCTATTATTTATTATGGATGTGCGCTAGAAGGAAATGACCTTGCTAAACCTTTACTACAGCATCTTGTTCTTTTTGAGTCAATGTTATATCCATTTTTTGGACATGTTTTGTATGAAGGATTAGTAAAAGATTCCTTTTGAGTTCTTAGGTGTTAAAGGTGCCGCTCTTTATGTTCTTTTTGCCCATCCTCTGTTGCATTCAATCAAACCAATCCAGCTTTTCATCCCAGAGGGCCAACCATTCTAACGTCTTATCTGTAGAAAGCAATGGTTATGTGATAGATCTGATGCTATCGCTGTCCTCCGTCCCTTTTCATATTAACTGTGTGGCTTAGAGTAGTACTCTCTCGGCGGGGTCCGTAAAAGAAATAATTAGATGGGTATAAGCTGCCGCCTCTGGGATTGGAAGCTGATATGATCTCTGACTGCTCTACATTTGCGGTTACATCACCTCAGAGACATGACCAGGCCAGACAGCTCCGAGTAGCAGATGGAGATCAGACAGCAGAAAAGAAGTAATAGTGAAAAACTCAATTAGGTAGTAACCTGCCTCCAAAATCACTGACTTTTATTGTGGGTCTGGATCCAGGAAGTTAAGCACTGGCGCTCATGTTTCATCTCAGTAAACAAATCGGACTTTTATCATTTTAAGTCAACCTCTAAGTATAGGGTCACACAACTGTTTTCCCCACATCCAAGAAAAATTATCTGATTACTCTGATCCGACTTAGGTCAGAGTGGCATCAATTTTTGTCTGACGTGGAGAGAAAAAAAAAAGTTTCTCTACCTTCTCCATTCGATCTGTCCGTGAAAATTGGACCGCACTCCGATGTCATCCAATGCTGTCTGATTTTTTTCACAGACCCGTAGACTTGCATTAACAATTTTGATCCAACACTCGGATCAAAATCAAACCTGTCTCTGATTTTTTTTCCATTGACCACTCGTTCCGAGGAAAGAAATCGGACATGTGCACAACCCTATAGAATATGATGGGTACAAGTGCTGTCTGTGGTTTTCCGAGAAAATCGGTTATGTGCACGAGCCCTAATGGTAAGTCTTTTCTGCCATGAGATGTTTGAAACTGTGGCTGGTGCTGCTTTATTTACCAACATTTAGAGCTGAAAAATTAGAAGTACCCCCAAGGTACTTTGGAAAACCTCAAAAACATCCCAAAACGCCAAAGCTTTGCTAAACCCTCTCCTCTTTGGCCCAATTTACAAGACTGTTCCAGAAAAATCAGGGCAACTGGCTTGTCAGATTTGTCCATTTCTGGTATCTATCTAGATGAGCAATCACTGTTGATGACCCTGTTCCACTATGACTACTAGCTGTTGAAGTAAATCCTTACAAGCGAATTGTAGGGGGCATTTAGTGGCATAACTTGATGCTCTTGGGCCCAATGCAAAAACAACAATAAGGCCCCCACTTATTGCAAGTCTTTAATAGTATTTGTATTTTCATATAGGACAAAGGGACTTTTTTGGACCTCCTTAGGCTCCAGGGTCCTGGTGCGATTGCACCCCCTGCACCTACTATAGTTACGCCCCTGGGGGTATTAACCCTGTTTTTTATGTACGTCAGTGCTACTAAGTATCTTTTAAGCTGATAAATACCTTTTCACCTTCTTTTATCTAAATATGCCCCCATTCTTATTAATTTAAAAATATTAAAAATATTTTAAATTGAAAAAAAAAGTAAAAAATATGTTTTCCCTCAATTATTAAGTTAAAAAAAAGTGCACGTACGTGATATCTCCACTTCTATAATAACCAAAGATATAAAGTGCACGTACGTGATATCTCCACTTCTATAATAACCAAAGATATAATAACCATCTTCCGAAGATTCACAAGAATATGATTGCCCCCCCAGGTAGACCTATAGTGTCTGGTGTACAAAATTTCTGTGAACCAATCTGCCGGTTTATTGACCATACCCTCCATCCTTTGGTAGAGACATTACCGTCCCACCTCAGGGACACTACCGATTTTCTCAAACAAATGGATGGGGTACATGTGGATGAGGATGTCCTCATGGTGGTGTGTGACGTTGAATCTCTTTATACGTCCATCCGCCATGAGAACGGAGTTAGGGCTACCAAGGTTTTTCTGGAGATGTCGGACATGGAGATTGGGATGCGCGACCTTGTGGTCGAGCTCTTACAGTTTTCCTTGAGTCACAATTTTTTTCTGCATGGAGAGTCCTTCTACCTACAGCTCCAGGGGACAGCAATTGGAGCGGCATGTGCCCCTTCCTATGCTAATTTGTTCCTGGGGCTGTGGGAGAGGGAGATCTTCATGACCGATCCAGTACAGGGTATTCACAAGATCCTGTACTGGGGTCGATATATTGATGATATTTTCTTTTTATGGCAGGGCTCTGACACGGAGGTTGCGCATCTCATCTCCACTCTAAATCTCAATAGCCTCAACATCAATTTAACTTTCAAGACTGGGAGACACAATATGGAGTTTTTGGACGTTATACTGAATATTGACAGTGATGGACTCATCCAAACGGATGTTTTTTGGAAGCCTACGGCGACTAACGCCCTTCTGCATGCGAATTCCTCTCATCCCAGGAAACTGATTCATGGCATCCCCACAGGCCAATTTTTGAGAATTCGCCGAATTTGTTCCAACGATGAGAGTTTTGAAAAACAAGCACTGGACCTCAAAGATAGGTTCAGAAAGAGGGGCTACAGTGAGAAAGTTATTGTCACGGGTGTGTTGCCACGAAGATCGTCACGAGTACACAGCCTGACTTCTCGCAGCTGACTTGTTGGTGCTTTGTGTTTCTCGGCAGTGAGGGAGTTAATTCTCTCTCTCTCTCTGGGCTAGATGAGGTCCAGCCTCGCCCAGCTGCAATCAATTCTTCTGTAGTGAGACTCCTTCATATACCTGCTGGTCTGTTTGGGAGGTGTCGGTGAAAGCATTTCATTCAGACTGACAGAGCGGATCGTGGTGTTTGGAGTTGCTGAGATAAGTGTATTTGGAAGTGTTTTTTCCCTTTCCTCGCTTTATCATTTATCTCCTTTCCCGTTGGTTTTCCCTCTGTTGTAGTTGAGAAGTTGTTTGTATGCAAGGTGGTTTTGGTTTTTCCCTTGTACTGTCTCGTTCGTCTAAATACTGTGTTTGGGCATATTATTTCTTGTTCCCTTTGGTTGTGATCGGGGTCCTTCTCAGGACTAGATTACTGAGGTGCAGGGATCTTCAGGAGGTAGGGGTTACGCTGGCGGCCTGGACCTCTGTACCTTTAACAGTACCTCCAGGTTGAGGGATTAGTCAGGGCCCCAGCTTAGGGTCAGCTTAGGCCCCCTACCTCCAGTATACAGAGACAGCGTGACATTTTCACCGACCCACTTAGTTTTTCTCCAGCTACTATGGATCCAGTAGCCGGTCTAGCTCGGCAATTGCAGAGTTTGTCCATGGAGCTGGCGGACGTTAGGTCCAAGGTTTGGCATCCTTAGGAGCAAGCCGGACCAGAACCTAAAGTAGCTCTACCTGATAGGTTCACTGGGGGGCGGGACAAGTTTTTTGTTTTCCGGGAGGCATGTAAATTGTACTTTCGGCTGCGGCCTCGGTCATCGGGGAGTGAAGAACAAAGGGTGGGAATTGTCATCTCGCTCCTACAAGGGGACCCATAATCTTGGGCGTTCTCTCTTCCCCCGGGTTCCCCGGCTCTCCAGTCAGTGGATAGGTTTTTCGCTGCCCTGGGACTCGTATATGATGACCCAGATCGGATCTCCCTTGCTGAGTCTAAGTTACGTAGGATCCAGCAGGGAGATCGTCCGGCGGAGGAATTCTGTTCGGAGTTCCGTAGGTGGGCCACGGACACCCAGTGGAATGACCCGGCTCTTAGGAGCCAGTTTTGTCATGGTTTATCCGACAAATTACAGGATGTGTTGGCACAGTATGACTCTCCCGTGTCTCTGGAAGCCGCTATGGCCCTCGCTATTCGCGTGGACAGACGGCTTCGGGAGAGGTGCGGGATAACTCTACCCCCTGTGATGACTCCACCTCCTACAATGTCCCCTCATATGGTGGTTCCCCTGGTCAGTCCAGAGGAGCCTATGCAATTAGGAGGGACATCATTTCGGGGGAGGGGACCGGTGGTGCGCCATAAGGCAGGAAGGTGTTTCTTCTGCGGCAGAAAGGGACATTTTATTGGGGGGTGTCCATCCCGTCCCTTGCAGAGTGAAGAGTCGTCGGAAAACTGTTGATCCCAGGTTGTGTGGTGGACGGCAATCTGGGAGTAGGTATTTCGTCCCTAGGTTCGTCTCAGTTTCTCGTACCGGCGGAGGTGGTGGTGGGTACAAGAACTGAGAGGATATCTGTTCTTCTGGATAGTGGGGCCGGGGCTAATCTGGTTGATGCTCGGTTTGCCCGGGTTCAAGGTATGCGGTTGAGTGAGTTGGCTAAACCCATCCCCATATTCTCGATCGATGCCAGGCCTCTCGGGCAGGGAAGTTTTTTGCAAGTTGTGCATGACGTTAAACTTCAAGTGGGGGCAATACATAAAGAACTGTTGTCTTGCTACGTGTTGGAGGGTCTTCCCACTCCTATTGTGTTGGGCCTTCCTTGGTTAGCAAAGCATAACCCGGTTATTAATTGGCAAACCAGGGAGATAAGCCAATGGAGTAAATTCTGTAATAAAAACTGCATGAACACGGTCATTGGTGCGGTTACTCCTTGGGTCTTACCTCCATTTCTGGCGGACTTTGAGGATGTATTCTCGGAGAAAGGGTGTCAGGAACTACCTCCTCATCGCGTGTATGACTGTTCTGTAAAACTGCTCCCTGAGGCCAAGTTACCTAAAGCTAGGTTGTATAACCTTTCTGGTCCTGAGAGGCAGGCCATGAAGGATTATATCTCAGAAAGTCTGGCTAAGGGGCATATTAGACCTTCATCTTCACCGGTGGCTGCGGGGTTCTTCTTTGTTAAGAAGAAAGATGGAGGCCTACGCCCTTGCCTGGATTTCCGTGAACTTAATCGGATTATGGTCCGAGATCCGTATCCGCTCCCACTTATTCCCGATCTCTTTAATCAGATCGTGGGCGCCAAATGGTTTTCTAAGTTGGATCTCAGGGGGGCGTACAATCTGATTAGGATGAAGGAGGGGGATGAGTGGAAGACGGCGTTTAACACTCCGGAGGGGCATTATGAGAACCTTGTCATGCCATTCGGTCTGACTAATGCCCCGGCGGTGTTCCAACACTTTGTTAATGACATTTTTCGCCGCTTGGTGGGACAGTTTGTTGTCATATATCTGGATGATATCCTAATTTACTCGCCGGATCTGGTGTCTCATCAGGAGCACGTTAGGCAGGTGTTACAGATCTTGCGGGATAATAAACTGTATGCCAAGTGGGAAAAGTGTGTGTTCGCCGTACAGGAACTCCAGTTTTTAGGCTTCCTGGTTTCAGCGTCCGGTTTTCGTATGGACCCTGGGAAAGTGCGGGCAGTTCTTGAGTGGGATCGGCCAGAGAATCTTAAGGCACTACAACGTTTCCTGGGGTTTGCTAATTATTACCGAAAGTTCATTCGTAATTTCTCGTCCATGGTTAAGCCTCTCACTGACATGACTAAAAAGGGGACGGATTTTTCTAGGTGGTCTGACAAGGCTTGTCAAGCATTCTCCTCTTTGAAAAAATGTTTTGCCTCGGCGCCCATACTCATTCAACCTGATGCGTCTCAGCCATTCATTGTAGAGGTAGACGCTTCCGAGGTAGGGGTGGGAACAGTATTGTCACAGGGTTCGTCCCCTGGTAAGTGGCATCCGTGCGCCTTTTTCTCTAAAAAATTGTCGTCCGCTGAGAGGAATTACGATGTCGGCAATAGGGAACTCTTGGCCATTAAGTTAGCTTTTGAGGAGTGGCGCCATTTTCTGGAGGGGGCAGTTCATCCGGTCACCGTCATCACCGATCACAAGAACCTGCTATATCTGGAGTCCGCGAAACGTCTGAATCCCAGACAAGCTAGGTGGTCATTGTTTTTTACCAGGTTTAATTTTGTCGTTACATATCGTCCTGGGTCAAAAAATGTAAAGGCGGATGCCTTATCTCGTAGTTTCCCGGGGGCCGGGAATACGGACGACCCGATTCCTATCCTTCAGGAGGGGGTGGTGGTTTCGGCAGTATGCTCTGAGCTGGAGGAGGAGGTATTGGAGGCTCAGGGGGACGCCCCTGTTGGACCTCCAGGGAGATTGTTTGTTCCAGATCAGTTGCGACAAAAGGTGATCGAGGCACACCATAACTCAGTTTTTGCAGGACACCCGGGGAGTAAAGCAACTGTGGATCTCCTCTCGCGTCGGTTTTGGTGGCCTAATTTACATAAGGAGGTGGTAACTTTTGTCGCGTCCTGTGGGGTTTGTGCGCGCTCTAAGACCTCACATACCCGTCTGTCTGGGGCCCTCTTACCTTTGAAGATCCCGGAGCGTCCTTGGACTCATCTGTCTATGGACTTTATTACGGACCTCCCTCCGTCTTCGGGTAAAACGGTCATACTCGTTGTAGTGGACAGGTTCAGCAAGATGGCACATTTTATCGCTCTTCCGGCTCTCCCTAATGCTAAAACTCTTGCGCAGGTGTTCATTGGGGAGATTGTGAGGCTTCACGGGGTACCCTCCGAGGTGGTGTCTGATCGGGGGTCTCAGTTTGTGTCTAAGTTCTGGAAGGCGTTTTGTGCACGGCGGGGGATGCAGTTGTCATTCTCATCGGCTTTTCATCCTCAGACTAATGGTCAGACGGAACGTATGAACCAGAGCTTGGAGACATATCTCCGGTGTTTTGTGTCAGAGAACCAGGAGGACTGGGCTTCTTTCTTACCTCTGGCAGAGTTTGCTCTTAATAATAGGCGGAGCGAGTCCACTGGTAAGTCCCCGTTTTTTGGGGCATATGGTTTTCACCCCCAATTTTGTACTTTCAGTGGGGGGGGCTCTTCGGGGGTTCCTGAGGAGGAACGATTTTCCTCATCACTCGCTTCAGTATGGAGAGGGGTGCTGAAGAATCTGAATACTATGGGGAACCGATACAAACGTATGGCTGATAGGAGGAGAGTGTCTGGTCCGGACCTAAGTGTGAACGATCGGGTATGGTTGTCTACCAGGAATATAAAACTTAAGGTTCCCTCCTGGAAACTGGGTCCCAGGTTCATCGGGCCGTACAGAATCAGTTCTATTATTAATCCGGTGGCATTCCGTCTTGACCTCCCCCCTACGTTTAAAATTCACAACGTGTTTCACAGATCATTGCTTAAGAGGTATGTGGCGCCGGTGGTACCGTCACCTTTACCTCCCCCTCCAGTGGTTGTCAATGGTAACTTGGAGTTCCAGGTATCGAGGGTCATTGATTCACGCTTTAATCGCCGGTCCCTTCAGTACCTGGTTCATTGGAAGGGGTATGGTCCTGAGGAGAGGATGTGGGTTCCTGCGTCGGATATTAACGCAGACCGATTAGTTCGGGCCTTCCACACGACTCACCCGGATAAACCTGGCCCTGAGGGTCCGGAGGCCCCTCGTAGAAGGGGGGGTACTGTCACGGGTGTGTTGCCACGAAGATCGTCACGAGTACACAGCCTGACTTCTCGCAGCTGACTTGTTGGTGCTTTGTGTTTCTCGGCAGTGAGGGAGTTAATTCTCTCTCTCTCTCTGGGCTAGATGAGGTCCAGCCTCGCCCAGCTGCAATCAATTCTTCTGTAGTGAGACTCCTTCATATACCTGCTGGTCTGTTTGGGAGGTGTCGGTGAAAGCATTTCATTCAGACTGACAGAGCGGATCGTGGTGTTTGGAGTTGCTGAGATAAGTGTATTTGGAAGTGTTTTTTCCCTTTCCTCGCTTTATCATTTATCTCCTTTCCCGTTGGTTTTCCCTCTGTTGTAGTTGAGAAGTTGTTTGTATGCAAGGTGGTTTTGGTTTTTCCCTTGTACTGTCTCGTTCGTCTAAATACTGTGTTTGGGCATATTATTTCTTGTTCCCTTTGGTTGTGATCGGGGTCCTTCTCAGGACTAGATTACTGAGGTGCAGGGATCTTCAGGAGGTAGGGGTTACGCTGGCGGCCTGGACCTCTGTACCTTTAACAGTACCTCCAGGTTGAGGGATTAGTCAGGGCCCCAGCTTAGGGTCAGCTTAGGCCCCCTACCTCCAGTATACAGAGACAGCGTGACAGTTATACAGAGAAGTTACCGGAGAGCTAAATTCTCAGATAGGAAGAACCTACTATACCAACAACGAAGAACTGGAGGAAAAGATATTGTGAGATTTATCTCAACATTCAACTCTAGAAGTAATGAGATGTGGAATGCCTTGAACAAACACTGGCAGGTTCTTCTCCTGGACCATACCCTCTCCTCCTATATTCCCCGTAACCCTATGGTTACTTATAGACGGGCTCAGAATTTACGTGATAGACTTGTTCATAGTCATCTTTATAATAAGAAAAAAACTTATATATTTTGATCAAAAGGCCCTTTATGGGGATGTAGACCCTGTGGGTCATGTGTGGCCTGTCCAAACATTTGTTCTGAGAAGGCATTCACTAACGCGGACAAATCCAGGGAGTACACTATAACCCACGCCATTACATGTACAACAATAGGGGTCATCTATAGTGCTAGATTCCCCTGTGATAAGATATATATCGGCATGACTACTAGGGAGCTCCGTAGATGAACAAGGGAACATGTTTTGGACATTATAGCAGCCAAAGAATCAACTAACTTGGATGAACTGAAAACCTTACCCCGCCATTTTAAAAAATACCATGAGTGTGATGCCTCTCTCCTCAAGGTTAGTGGAATAGACCGGGTCTATGTGGGGATCAGAGGTGGAAATTGGAAAAAGGTCTTGGCCCAAAAAGAAGTGAAATGGATCTTTACTCTTAATACCATGGTACCTCATGGTCTTAATGAATCCAATAGCTTTGTTCCTTTCCTTTAAATATACTCTCTCCCCCTTTTGTACTCTGCTCTCTCAGCTTTCTTCCTTTTTCCTTGCGGCCTCTTTTTCTCCTCTTCTCTTTCTTTTTCTTTTTCTTTCTTGGCTGGTGGTAATCTTTCTGCTTATCATTATTTTTACCGGTTTACTATATATATTTTTTATTGTTGTTGTTTTTTATGCTGTTTTTACTACTTGTTATTTATTCATTTTTCTTTTGTTCATTAGTTCTTTCGCCTACCTGATGTATTCCCTGAGGATTTCTATTTTTGCCATGAGTTGAAGTGAAGAAATATACCATTATGCTGTACTTCGAATTATTTTCTGGGATGGACTGCAAGCGTGCCACAATATGGACATATGTAGCACCCTGAGGATTCGGCTGCTACAGGGGTATTGCACCTCAACCCAGAGGTGTGATATTCCACTCCCGGGTAAGGAAGGAGTGTGGAACTGAGCTCAGATAGACTGCATGCACTACATACATCCCATTCCAGAGGAGCAGGCCGACGGTACTCCCACTTAGAAATGTGCAGGTACAACCGAGCCTGTTCCTGGCTGGAGTGGGAGGGGGGTGGTACATCCCATGTAGTGTAGGGGCAGATAGGGGGAGCAGTCTGGGTAGTGATAGGAGCTCATTGGGTGCTGGTCACCTGAGCTCACACATAGAGGGATATATAAGGAGGGCACCAACTTAGATCAGGGTCAGACGCTGAGAACAAGTCAGTTGGAGAGGAGAGAGAAGGAAACAGCAGCCCTGGAGAGAGAGAGAGTGGAGCAGAGAAAGACCCAGAGGGGGAAGACTGAAGGGACCCAAGAACCCAAATTAGAGCACCGGGTGAGGAGTCAGCAAGAGGGTACCGGAACCCAAGCTGGTGGGGGCAAAGACATTCCCCAGCCAGAGACCGGAGACCGTGGGCAGTGTCTGTCACGGTCACCCACCACATTCACCCCGAAGGCACACCACATGAAGGGTCAGGGAACCCAGGGCCAAGGGTGTCCCAAAAGAAGGCCCGAGGGAGCTGGACCTAGGTGAATCACTGGTGGGGACGGCTGAAGAAAGGACAGAGGGAGAGCTCAGGGCCACGCTCTGGACTTGTTTGGGGGTTGGCCGGATCCAGGACCTGGTGGACGCAGCACGGCTCGGGTGGTCACTAGCAGCTGGAGTGGCCAGTACAACATCAGCAGTAAGTAAACACCCTTAACTGCACAACCCGAGTCTGTCTTCATTGCCGGCTGCATCGTACCACCACAACCCCCATCCTCTGCGCCTGTCCCCTCTGAGGCTATACCCCTCCCGTTGGGGGTTATCTCACCAAGCTGCGCACCCACCATCAGCCTCAGCGGACCCTGCAGCAGCGGCGGCCACAGTGACCGCATCACAACGGGTGGCGTAGTCGACACAAAAGAACTTTAGTAACATCTGTAAAGCTGCCACATAACACTTAGCTTGACGCCCTGGGCACGGGACCGGGTCACAGCCGCTCGGAGACTACAACCCCCCATTTGATCCGGTGCCGGGTATTCCCCTCAAAAAGGAATATGTCCCAGGGGGCGCGTCAACTTTGGCGTAGTCGGCAGGATTACGTGCCCGCAACACCCGGGTACTGCGTGCCTGAAGAAAAGTGCAAGTTTACCTCAGAAAGAAGTCTCCCGCCGGTTCCGGAGGGTCCACGCCATCGGACTCCATCACCAGTCGTTTCCCGCCGATTGTCCGCCATTTCCAACTTGTTCCCGCCATCTGCAGAGTTTCCCGCCACTGGGCGACGCTTCCCGCCAAAACCGCAGATTTCCCGCCTTGGAAGAGCAGCGGACGCCATTATGGGCGTGCCAAAGGAGGGTAAGAGACCACCTCCCATCGTGGGCCGGGACAGAAAATGGCGCCAAAAGTGGAAACCGCCCCCACCAACAGAGACTGTGATGCTGGAGGTGTCTGTCAGCGTGAAAGAACTACCCCTAGAGCTGACAGTCACCGAGTTGCCCCGGGACCGCCCTCCAAGTGGGAGGAGACGAAAGAGAAGAGAAAAGATGGGTGTCGCTTGGAGCAGTCTGGAGCGAGCGCACCCGGAGGCAATAAGTCTAACGAGGAGTAGCGGAGGAGCTTACCCGGATATGGAGAGAAAGCAGAACAGCACCGGCCCGCTGGCCAGGAGTCTGCTAGAGACCGAGGAAGGAGAGCAGAGCAGCACCGGCCCGCTGGCCAGGAGCCTGCTGGAAGAAGAGCAGAGCAGCACCGACCCGTTGGTCAGGAGCCTGCTAGACTCCACGACCCCACTAGGCCTAGTGGAGGTCCTTGCACAGCTCCCCCGAGACCGGGAGTGTGCACAGACTGCCCTGGAGGGCCTCGCACGGAGGATGGCCCGGGTACAGCGCGAGATATTGGCGGAATGGAGCCGGGAGATGGCCCAGCAAGCTGAGACCAGTCAACGGAGCACGCTACCCTGGAAGAGGAAGCAGACCGCCTCTGAGGATGGCGCGGGAGGACCAAAGGCCGAAGACGGCGCCGAGAAGGGAGCCGAACGCATGGAGGCAGGTAAAGGGGACGCCTATACCCCAAGCCGGGAAACCGCCCACCTGCCCCAGCTCCCCGTCGCAGAGCCCGAAAGTCCCCCTGCTGTGCCCGTAGCCGCCAGGTCACCGCCATGGACTAGGCCCCAACCGGAAGCCGCCGCCGCGACCCCTGTGACGTCACGCGCCCCGACTCGGGGCGTGACCAAGCAGGAAGTACCACCAGCCTGGTCGCAAGGCCTAGTACCCCCGGGCGCCGCAATACCAACAGCGCCCCCTACCTCCGCGGAGCCTCCGGCCTGGCCGCAAGGCCAGGTAGCCCAGGGCGCCGCCGTCCTAACGGTGCCCTTCACCTTCCAGGTGCCCCAGGCCTGGCCGCAAGGCCTGGGCAACCCGGGCGCCACCACCACCGCGCCCGCGCCCGCAATACCTAGGGTGCCACACCTGGGGGAGGACCTCTTCGGCCAGCTCACATGGCCGGACGGGCGGCCCTTCATCTGGCCCGAAGGGTACCCTGAGCTGGAGCGGCAGCAAAGACTAGGGCCCTTGTGTGAGCCCCTAATCCCGGCTCCGAAGCCCGTGGCTCGGGTCTCGCCTCCTCTAGCAGAAGCCCAATTCGTGTGGGACCCCACGGGAGAAGATTTGATGGGGTTCACCGGAGAAACTCGGGCAGCCGCAGCTGAACGTACAGAGTGTTGCCGTCAACAGCTGGCAGAGTTTAAGAGAGAACGGGAGGAGAGGCGGGTCAGAGAACAACAGGCCCAAATCCAGAGCGCGGAGCAGAAGAGCCGGACTAGGAGGAACCCCCGTGCAGCGCATTGTCCCCGCACCATCGGGACAGTGATAAAGTTCAACCCGCAGCATGGGTGGGGCTTTATTCGGGACCGTAACAACCGTGGTGACGTTTTTGTGACCCGCAGAGACGTCGAGTCCCACCTGCCGGAAGGTCACAAAGGCCGTGACCTCTACGTCGGAGACGAGGTCACTTTCACCCGGCACAAGTGTGCCAAAGGACCTTACGCCCTCCACGTACACCGCTTGACGGAGGAGGAGTTGCGGTACGGGGAGGAGGAGCCAGAGGACCCGGACGGGTCTGAAGAAACATCATATCAAGAAAGAGCAGGAGGAAGACGCCGTTGAGTGCGGCAGAGCAGGAGCTGTAAATAGTTACCCAATCGGGGTATATAGAAACTGAAACTGTTGCTGCTAAAATAGTCCCCGTTGGGACCAGGGAACTGTTTACCCGTTAACCCCTTCATCCTACAGGCTGAGGACTGTGAGCAGCCATTCCCTACCCTCTACCTGGCCGAGGACTGAGAGCGGCCAACTTTCAACTTGCCCTGTATATAGTTGCGCTTCCTAAAGCGCCCCCTACCGGTTTTATAGAAAACCAGTTTTTCTAAGAGACTGTCGCACTTTTCCCGGACACACGTTGATATAAAAAGTTTTATATATATATAATGTTTATATGTTTTATATGTTCATATAAAAATTTTGTATGTTTTGGTGTTTTATGTCTTACAGCCCGAGGACGTGCTGTGATTTACCAGGGGGGAATGTAGCACCCTGAGGATTCGGCTGCTACAGGGGTATTGCACCTCAACCCAGAGGTGTGATATTCCACTCCCGGGTAAGGAAGGAGTGTGGAACTGAGCTCAGATAGACTGCATGCACTACATACATCCCATTCCAGAGGAGCAGGCCGACGGTACTCCCACTTAGAAATGTGCAGGTACAACCGAGCCTGTTCCTGGCTGGAGTGGGAGGGGGGTGGTACATCCCATGTAGTGTAGGGGCAGATAGGGGGAGCAGTCTGGGTAGTGATAGGAGCTCATTGGGTGCTGGTCACCTGAGCTCACACATAGAGGGATATATAAGGAGGGCACCAACTTAGATCAGGGTCAGACGCTGAGAACAAGTCAGTTGGAGAGGAGAGAGAAGGAAACAGCAGCCCTGGAGAGAGAGAGAGTGGAGCAGAGAAAGACCCAGAGGGGGAAGACTGAAGGGACCCAAGAACCCAAATTAGAGCACCGGGTGAGGAGTCAGCAAGAGGGTACCGGAACCCAAGCTGGTGGGGGCAAAGACATTCCCCAGCCAGAGACCGGAGACCGTGGGCAGTGTCTGTCACGGTCACCCACCACATTCACCCCGAAGGCACACCACATGAAGGGTCAGGGAACCCAGGGCCAAGGGTGTCCCAAAAGAAGGCCCGAGGGAGCTGGACCTAGGTGAATCACTGGTGGGGACGGCTGAAGAAAGGACAGAGGGAGAGCTCAGGGCCACGCTCTGGACTTGTTTGGGGGTTGGCCGGATCCAGGACCTGGTGGACGCAGCACGGCTCGGGTGGTCACTAGCAGCTGGAGTGGCCAGTACAACATCAGCAGTAAGTAAACACCCTTAACTGCACAACCCGAGTCTGTCTTCATTGCCGGCTGCATCGTACCACCACAACCCCCATCCTCTGCGCCTGTCCCCTCTGAGGCTATACCCCTCCCGTTGGGGGTTATCTCACCAAGCTGCGCACCCACCATCAGCCTCAGCGGACCCTGCAGCAGCGGCGGCCACAGTGACCGCATCACAACGGGTGGCGTAGTCGACACAAAAGAACTTTAGTAACATCTGTAAAGCTGCCACATAACACTTAGCTTGACGCCCTGGGCACGGGACCGGGTCACAGCCGCTCGGAGACTACAACCCCCCATCTGATCCGGTGCCGGGTATTCCCCTCAAAAAGGAATATGTCCCAGGGGGCGCGTCACATACACATTTTACTATGATCATTTTACTTTTTTTGTCATGTTTCTTATGTGTATTCTTCATGCTTTTTTCTGTAATATTTGTTTACCATGATTATTCCATGTTCTCATTTTTGTGGGCGTGGACATAATATCCATCAGGTGCACATTGTTTCACCAGTCTTATTTATTTACCTACATATCATATTTTCTTGTGTTCTACCTTCACTTATATTCTTGTGCACATTTTTTATACTTGTTATTACATATTTTTTCATTGTATTATTTTTTCTCACTTTTTTTGTCATTTTCCTTCTCTCTTCGAGTCCCCCATTCTTTTCTTGTTCCTTTAGACACGTTCACACTCTTATTCCTGCATTCATCTGTCTTTTCTTCTACACTTACCTATACCACTGTCTCTTTGCGTTCCATGGTGGCACGCATCAATCTCTTGCAGATATCTCTCTCCCCTCTCCGCTATTACTATCTCGGAGATTTTTCATTACCTCACTTCCGGTTTGCGTTTCACATGCATCCCGGATGTTCTGTTTACGTCACTTCCGGGCGCCGTTGCGCTCCAACGTGACACGTACGCCAGCACCGATGCTGCGGGTGGACGGCGCTCTGATGAGACGCGGTCTCCTGACAGATCGCTGCTTGGCGCCTTTTTTTGCATAGCGCTATGCTTCCGTCCTCATACCCTTCTCCTCATTGGCCAATTGCCCTATATATACCCCCTCCTCACCCCCTTTTCTGTATCCTGGTAAAAGCCTATGGCGAAACGCGCGTCGGACCTGTGTGGACTCTGAGGGACTTCCAGGTAGCTCATTTGATACCTTTATGTCTTTTTTCTAGTACCTTTGACCCCTGTATCAGCTGTCTTACAAAATAACTTGCTGACCCCATTTCTATGTGGTCTGAGTATTTACCCACTTGGGACATCTTTGATGCACTTTGCACTTTACTTGAATGATGGTCTCCATATGTATTTTTACTTCAGGCTGACCTGGGTCACTGTGTTCCTATACATGATTTATTTATTGATCTATGCTTCTACCTACCCTCAGATGCCCATTTTTCTGTTTACTTTTTTCCTAGTTTGTATTATTGTTCTTCATGTGTTTTTATGAATTCTTCAATAAATGCTTATTTTATATTGACCATGAGTCACATTTATAGGTTCTTTATTCAATAAGGGATATCTGGTCATCCATTATTTTGTTTTTTTTGGATTTAATAACCAAACTAGTAATACTGTTGTTATGTTGTTATATCCCTTTCCATTGCAACAAATTTTAGAGGGATACTCAGGGAAGATAAAAAAATGTTGTACTGTCACTGCCCTCATACACTATAAAGATGAGATGTTCAGTGTGCTTTAATTATCTTTATAACACTTGTTAATTTATAATACTTGTAATTCCGTGTGACAGCAGCTGCTTCTCACTGATCCCCCCTTTCATCTGGGACATTACAGCACACACCAGTGTGCAGTTCCCCACTGTGAGTAACAGCCTGTCTAAAAAGAGGGGGCGAGGCCATGCCCCATGTTCTATGCTGAGAAACAACTATTATCAGGAGACTGGTTGATAGTAACAGCATGTAGCTGCACACTGCTGTAATATCCCAGATGGAGGGGTGAGCAGTGAGGAGCAGCTCATGTCACACCAGCCCCCTGATAATGTCTCCCTGTCTGCAGTCCAAGGTGAGGGGCATGGTGGGGGTATGGCCTGCTCCCTCCTAGTAGCCCTGCAGTGAAGAAGATGTTATCAAGGGGCTGGCTGCTACTAGAAGCCGGGGGAGGCTGACTGTCGCAGACGGGAGGGAAGAGCAGCGAGGGGCAGCTACTGTCACACTTAATTACAAGTGTTATAAAGATAATTAAAATGCACTTTGCATCTCATCTTTATAGTGTATGAGGACAGGGACAGTACAACAATTTTTTATCTCCCCGGAGTATCCCTTTAAGCAACATTTTTTTTCCTCTCTTTTCATCTTCTGAGAACAATACATTTCTATTTGTATTTTTTTCCTTGACATAGGCTTATTAGCTTTTTTTTGTATTTTTAATAGCATGATTTTGAGGTAGCAGTAAAGTAATTGAAAAATCTCATGCTTGCATGGTGGTATAAAATGTATGCAAATATGAAAATGCCATGTGGATTATTAAATCCTTATTATTATTTTTGTTTCATATTATTATTATTAAGTATTGTTAAATTAGTTTCATAAAAGAGGGCAGCCTTGCTGAAATGGAGCAATGGCTGCACTGGCGCACCATCATTATCTATTGGACTGGCAGAGTACAGCGTTCGGTTTACGAATGAATGGAGTGTTCTTGTGCATGAGTAGCTACCACTTTTTCTGTTGGAGAATTTCAGAGTTCCAGCCTCAGAATCTGTGAGGATCCCAGTAGTCAAACCCCACCAATCAGAAAGCTTTTATCACCTATCCATTAGATGCCTATCAATTTCGGAATTAAACCTTTAGGAAAGCTGATTTCAACAAATTAAGGGAAGAACTTAATCGTGTAGACTGGGACCATGTCATGGTAACTGGGGATACCAAACATAAATGGGGCATGTTTAAGGAAACACTAGTAGAATCATGTAGAAAATTCATAGCTTCTGGTAAAATGTCAAGGAATAAAAATAAACCATTATGGATAAATAAGACAGTATGAAGTTTAATAAAACAAAAACAAAGGGCATTCAAAATCTTGAAATCCAAAAATACAGAAATAGCATTTCAGGAGTGTAAATATCTAAATAAGAAATCTAAAAAAGAAATCAAGCTAGCAAAGTAATCTACAGAGAAACAAATCGCCAGCGACATTAAAATAAATCCCAACATTTTTTATAAATACATCAAGGCTAAAAAGAAAAAAACAGAAGGTATCGACCCTGAAAAGACAATTATAACAAGACTAGATGGTGGCCCAATTCGAACGCATCGGGTATTCTAGAATAGGTATGCGGCCGATGGGGCGCAATTAGCAGAGCGGCGTTTAAATTTGGCGCCCAAATCGCTGATTGGTCGCGTTCGGCAACCGCGACCAATCAGCAAAGCGGTGTTTAAATTTGGCGGCAATACCGGTGATTGGTCGCGGGCGGCGGCCGCGACCAATCTGCGAACCGTGTTAGTGAGGACTGGAGAGCGTGTTTAAATTTGGCACCAAAATCGCTGATTAGTCGTGACCAATCAGCAGAGCGGTGTTTAAATTTGGCGCCAATATTGCTGATTGGTCGCGGCCGCCAACCGCGACCAATCAGCAGAGCGATGCAGAGCGGGGTTTAAATTTGGCCCCAAAGTCGCTGATTAGTCGCGTCTGACGGTCGCGACCAATCAGCGATTTTGGCGCAAAATTTAAACAACGCTCTGTTGATTGGTCGCGGCCGTCAGACGCTACTAATCAGCAACTTTGGGGCCAAATTTAAACCCTCTCTGCATCGCTCTGCTGATTGGTCGCGGTCGCCGGGCTCGGCCGCGACCAATCAGCGAACCGTGTTAGTGAGGAATGGAGAGCGTGTTTAATTTGGCACCAAAATCGCTGATTAGTCGCGACCGCAACCAATCAGCAAAAAGGTGATTAAATTTGGCGACAATACTGCTGATTGGTCGCGGCCGGCGACTGCGACCAATCAGCAGAGCAATGCAGAGCGGTGTTTAAATTTGGCGCCAAAATCGCTGATTAGTCGCGGCTGAAGGCCGCGACCAATCAGCAGAGCATTGTTTAAATTTTGCGCCAATACTGCTGATTGATCTCGGCCAGCGACCGTGATCAATCAGCAGAGCGTTGTTTAAATTTGGCGCCAATCTCGTTGATGGAACGCGTCTGGCGTCCGCGACCAATCAGCAGAGCGTTGTTTAAATTTGGCGCCAATCTCGTTGATTGGACGCGACTGGCGTCCGCGACCAATCAGCAGAGCGTTGTTTAAATTTGGCGCCAAGCTCGCTGATTGGACGCGTCTGGCATCCGCGACCAATTAGCACAGCAGTGTTTAAATGTGGCGGCAAGATCGGTGATTGGTCGCGGCCGCTATTTAAATGTGGCGCCCAAATCGGTGATTGGTCGCGGGCAGCGGCCGTGACCAATCAGCAGAGCGGTGTTTAACTTTAGCGCCAAGATCACTGATTGGTCGCGTGCGGAGAGCGCGACCAATCAGCGAATCATATTGGTGAGGAGTGGGGAGCGGAATCGTATTAGTGAGGACCGGGGAGCGCCGCTGCCTGTGCGGCTACTTCCGCTGCGAGAACCCGGGACATGAGCGACTGCTCGCAGCAGAAGTATCCCGACCCGCAGCGCCGCTCCCCGGTCCTCCCTTCACACCCTAGCCGCTGATGTCCCCACAGTATCCGCATGGTGTTACAAAGGTCCGGACATTTGTGTTAAAAATCGCTGATTGGTCGCTGGCGCTGCCCGCGACCAATCACCAATTTGGGCGCCAAATTTAAATATCGGACGCGACCAATCACCGATCTTGGCTCCAGATTTAAACACCGCTGCGCTGATTGGTCGCGGCCGATATTTAAATTTGGCGCCCAAATCGGTGATTGGTCGCGGGCAGCGCCAGCGACCAATCAGCGATTTTTATCACAAATGTCCGGATCTTTGTAACACCATGCGGATACTGTGGGGACATCAGCGGCTAGGGTGTGAAGGGAGGACCGGCGAGCGGCGCTGCGGGTCGGGATACTTCTGCTGCGAGCAGTCGCTCATGTCCCGGGTTCTCGCAGCGGAAGTAGCCGCACAGGCAGCGGCGCTCCCCGGTCCTCACTAATACGATTCCGCTCCCCGCTCCTCACCAATACGATTCGCTGATTGGTCGCGCTCTCCGCACGCGACCAATCAGTGATCTTGGCGCTAAAGTTAAACACCGCTCTGCTGATTGGTCGCGGCCGCTGCCCGCGACCAATCACCGATTTGGGCGCCAAATTTAAATATCGTCCGCGACCAATCAGTACAGCGATGTTTAAATGTGGAGCCAAGATCTGTGATTGGTCGTGGCCGATATTTAAATTTGGCGCCCAAATCGGTGATTGGTCGCGGGCACCGCCAGCGACCAATCAGCGATTTTTAACACAAATGTCCGGATGTTTGTAACACCATGCGGATACTGTGGGGACATCAGCGGCTAAGGTGTGAAGGGAGGACCCGGGAGCGGCGCTGCGGGTCGGGATACTTCTGCTGCGAGCGCCCGCTCATGTCCCGGGTTCTCGCAGCGGAAGTATCCGCACAGGCAGCGCCGCTGACATCCATGTGGCTAGGGTGTGAAGGGAGGATAGGGGAGCGGCGTTGACATCCAATTGGTCGGGGCCGCTATTTAAATGTGCCGCACAAATCGGTGATTGGTCGCGGTCTTGGCCCGCGACCAATCACTGATCTTGCGGCTAAAGTTAACCACTACTGTGCTGATTGGTCGCGGACACTGCCCGCGACCAATCACCGATTTGGGCGCCAAATTTAAATATCAGCCTCGACCAATCACCGATCTTGGCTCCAGATTTAAACACCGCTGTGCCAGCGACCAATCACCGATTTTTAACACAAATGTCCGGACCTTTGTAACACCATGCGGATACTGTGGGGACATCAGCGGCTAGGGTGTGAAGGGAGGGCTGGGGAGCAGCGCTGCCGGTCGGGATACTTCTGCTCCGAGCGCCCGCTCATGTCCCGGGTTCTCGGAGCGGAAGTATCCGCACAGGCAGCGCCGATGACATCCATGCGGCTAGGGTGTGAAGGGAGGACCGGGGAGCGGCGCTGACATCCAATTGGTCGCGGCCGCTATTTAAATGTGCCGCACAAATCGGTGATTGGTCGCTGTCTTGGCCCGCGACCAATCACTGATCTTGGCGCCAAAGTTAAACACTATTGTGCTGATTGGTTGCGGACGCTGACCGCGAACAATCACCGATTTGGGCGCCAAATTTAAATATCGGCCGCGACCAATCACCGGTCTTGGCTCCACATTTAAACACCGCTGTGCTGATTGGTCGCCGACGCTGGGCGCGACCAATCACCGATTTTGGTGCCACATTTAAATAGCGTCGGCGACCAATCAGTACAGTGGTGTTTAAATGTGGAGCCAAGATCGGTGATTGGTCGCGGCCGATATTTAAATTTGGCGCCCAAATCGGTGATTGGTCACGGCCAGCGCCAGCGACCAATCAGCGATTTTTAACACAAATGTCCAGACCTTTGTAACACCATGCGGATACTGTGGGAACATCAGCGGCTAGGGTGTGAAGGGAAGACCGGGGAGCGGCGCTGCGGGTCCGGATACTTCTGCTGCGAGCGCCCGCTCATGTCCCTGGTTCTCGCATCAGAAGTATCCGCACAGGCAGCGGCACTCCCCGGTCCTCCCTTCACACCCTAGCCGCTGATGTCCCCACAGTATCCGCATGGTGTTACAAAGGTCCGGACATTTGTGTTAAAAATCGCTGATTGGTCGCCGACGCTGGCGGCGATCAAACACCAATTTGGGCGCCAAATTTAAATATCGGACGCGACCAATCACCGATCTTGGCTCCAGATTTAAACACCGCTGTGGTGATTGGTCGCGGCCGATATTTAAATTTGGCGCCCAAATCGGTGATTGGTCGCGGCCAGCGCCAGCGACCAATCAGCGATTTTTAACACAAATGTCCAGACCTTTGTAACACCATGCGGATACTGTGGGAACATCAGCGGCTAGGGTGTGAAGGGAAGACCGGGGAGCGGCGCTGCGGGTCCGGATACTTCTGCTGCGAGCGCCCGCTCATGTACCTGGTTCTCGCAGCAGAAGTATCCGCACAGGCAGCGGCACTCCCCGGTCCTCCCTTCACACCCTAGCCGCTGATGTCCCCACAGTATCCGCATGGTGTTACAAAGGTCCGGACATTTGTGTTAAAAATCGCTGATTGGTCGCCGACGCTGGCCGCGATCAAACACCAATTTGGGCGCCAAATTTAAATATCGGACGCGACCAATCACCGATCTTGGCTCCAGATTTAAACACCGCTGTGGTGATTGGTCGTGGCCGATATTTAAATTTGGCGCCCAAATCGGTGATTGGTCGCGGGCAGCGCCCGCGACCAATCTGCGATTTTTAACACAAATGTCCGGACCTTTGTAACACCATGAGGATACTGTGGGGACATCAGCGGCTAGGGTGTGACGGGAGGACCGGGGAGCGGCGCCGCGGGTCGGGATACTTCTGCTCCGAGCGCCCGCTCATGTTCCGGGTTCTCGGAGCGAAACTATCCGCACAGGCAGCGCCGCTGACATCCATGCGGCTAGGGTGTGAAGGGAGGACCGCGGAGCGGCGCTGACATGCAATTGGTCGCGGCCGCTATTTAAATGTGCTGCACAAATCGGTGATTGGTCGCGGTCTTGGCCCGCGACCAATCACTGATCTTGCGGCTAAAGCTAACCACTACTGTGCTGATTGGTCGCGGACTCTGCCCGCGACCAATCACCGATTTGGGCGCCAAATTTAAATATCAGCCGTGACCAATCACCGATCTTGGCAGCAGATTTAAACACCGCTGTGCTGATTGGTCGCGGCCGATATTTAAATTTGGCACCCAAATCGGTGATTGGTCGCGGGCAGCGTCCGCGACCAATCAGCACAGCGGTATTTAACTTTTGTGCTAAGATCAGTGATTGGTCGGGTCCGAAGACCTCGACCAATCATCGAATCGTCTTGGTGAGGACCGGGGAGCGACGCTGCCTGTGCGGGTACTTCCGCTGCGAGAACCTGGGACATAGCGGGCGCTGGCAGCAGAAGTATCCCGACCGCATCGCCGCTCCCTCGTGGCGCTCATCTCCCGGCTGCATCGCTGCTCAGCTCCGTCCCGCAGATGAGCCGCTAACGGCCGCCATCTTTTTTCTGAAATCCCGCGGCGCTGATTGGCCGCTGCCGGACCAATGAGCGACGCGGGATTTCCTGGACAGACAGACACACAGACAGACAGACAGACACACAGACAGACGGGATAAGACGATTATATATATAGATAATTATAGAGGACAAAGAAAAGGCTGAGATATTAGACAGGCACTTTTCATCTATGTTCACCAATAAACTGTCTGTTCCAGGGACCTTTCAGCAAGGCAAAAATCACCTGATATAACTAGTTTAACACAAAAAGTAATACACCTGCGTCTGAGCAAATTAAACATTGACAAATCCCCTGGCACAGATGGCATTCATCTATGGATACTGACAGGGTCGGACTGGGGTGTCTGGGGCCCACAGGGAGAACTGACTCTAGGGGCCCACCTACAGCCATATGCAAATATCTGTTATCCGCTATCCCTGTTATAGTGGAGCATTGACTGGCGGCTCCTGCACATCTACTGTGCGACACTAACTGGGATGTACAATTACGGTAGTTTGCATTAAAGGGCTTCTTTGGTTAAAACAAGTTATCACCGATCCATGGGATCCACAGGATCGGTGATCACTTATTGATCGTTTGGGTCCGAACATTGGAAAACGCACCTATCAGAAAAATGGGGAAGTTTCATCCCTGACAGGACACTTATCCCCATTTTAAAATGCAGCTTCCAAAAAAGAGCAGCGCTCAAAGTCACTGAGGGAATGAATGGATCAGTGGTCGCATCTCACATGCCACTCCAGTCTAATGGGGTGAAAAGCTTCACATTCTGCCGATTGTGTCCCAGCAGTCAGACCCCCACCAATCAATATTATCACTGATCCTGTGGAGAGGTGATTGCTTGTTTTCACCAGAGAACCCCTGTAAGTGCATCTCTGCTGCTCTGGTCCAAGTATTTAATCTCTAAGGCCACGGCCCCACTATCAGTATTTGGTCAGTATTCGGTCAGCATATTTTCTCAGGAGTGGGAGCCAAAACCAGGTGAGGAACAATCAGAGAAAAGGTATAATAGAAACAAGTCACCAATTCTGCATTTATCACCCACTCCTGGTTTTGGCAGCGACTGCTGAGAAAAAATTCTGACCGAATACTAATGGTGGGGCTGTGGCCTAATGGAAAAAATATTTTCCTAGTTAATATCAGCAAGAACATAATGACTGCCATACACAACACAGTCCACTATATCAGCACCAATAATACCACATACAAAAGGGACAAATATCGCCACACCATGACTAGATCACATATTACCACCACATAGTGACCGAATAATACCACATACAAGGAACAAATGCAGCCACACCATGACCAGACCAGATATTACCACCCCAAAGTGACCAAATACTACAATACTGATCACGAATACAAACCACAATACTAACAACACTGTTATTACCACCAGCGACATTATACACAGGAGCTCTGTATATAGTGTACAGTGTACAGGTAATACAGTGACCACCAGTGACATTATACACTGGAGCTCAGTATATAGTGTCAGTGTACAGGTAATACAGGGTTCACCAGTGACATTATACACAGGAGTTCTGTATATAGTGTCAGTGTACAGGTAATACAGTGATCACCAGTGACATTATACACTGGAGCTCTGTATTTAGTGTACAGGTATTACAGTGGTCACCAGTGACATTATACACAGGAGCTCTGTATATAGTGTACAAGTAATACAGTGGTCACCAGTGACATTATACACAGGAGCTCTGTATAAAGCGTACAAGTAATACAGTGGTCACCAGTGACATTATACACAGGAGCTCTGTATATAGTGTACAGGTAATACAGTGGTCACCAGTGACATTATACACAGGAGCTCTGTATATAGTGTACAGATAATACAGTGGTCACAAGTGACATTATACACAGGAGCTCTGTACATAGTGTATAGTGTACAGGTAATACAGTGATCACCAGTGACATTATACACAGGAGCTCTGCATATAGTGCACAGGTAATACAGTGGTCACCAGTGACATTATACACAGGAGCTTTGTATATAGTGTACAGATAATACAGTGGTCACCAGTGACATTATACACAGGAGCTCTGTATATA
Source organism: Phyllobates terribilis (assembly GCF_046119375.1). Classification (NCBI taxonomy): domain Eukaryota; kingdom Metazoa; phylum Chordata; class Amphibia; order Anura; family Dendrobatidae; genus Phyllobates; species Phyllobates terribilis. Next base: position 137,968,478 of record NW_027362770.1, read on the forward strand.
GTGTACAGGTAATACAGTGGTCACCAGTGACATTATACACAGGAGCTCTGTATATAGTGTACAGGTAATACAGTGATCACCAGTGACATTATACACAGGAGCTCTGTATATAGTGTCAGTGTACAGGTAATACAGTGATCTCCAGTGACATTATACACTGGAGCTCTGTATATAGTGTACAGGTAATACAGTGGTCACCAGTGACATACACAGAAGCTCTGTATATAGTGTATACATAATACAGTGATCACCAGTGACATACACAGGAGTTCTGTATATACTATATACACACGTGGTCAGAATTGTTGGTACCCCTCGTTTAATGAAAGAAAAACCCACAATGGTCACAGAAATAACTTGAATCTGACAAAAGTAATAATAAATTAAAAATCTATGAAAATGAACAAATGAAAGTCAGACATTGCTTTTCTGCTTCCACTGAATTTAAAAAAAAATTAAACTCATGAAATAGGCCTGGACAGAAATGATGGTACACCTGAAAATAATGTGACAAAAGGGACATGTTAAATCAAGTTGTGTCCACTAATTGGCATCACAGTTGTCTACAATCTTGTAATCAGTCAGTGGGCTTGTATATAGGGCTACAGATACTCACTGTGTTGTTTGGTGACATGGTGTGTACCACACTCAACATGGACCAGAGGAAGTAAAGGAAAGAGTTGTTTCAGGAGATTAGAAAGAAAATTATAGAAAAGCATGTTAAAAGGTAAAGGTTCTAAGACCATCTCCAAGCAGCTTGATGTTCCTGTGACTACAGGTGCACATATTATTCAGAAATTTAAGATCCATGGGACTGTAGCCAACCTCCCTGGACGTGGCCGCAGGAGGAAAATTGATGACAAATCAAAGAGACGGATAATATGAATGGTAACAAAAGAGTCCAGGAAAACTTCTAAAGAGATTAAAGGTGAACTTCAAGCTCAAGGAACATCAGTGTCAGATCGCACTATCCACCGTTGTTTGATCCAAAGTGAACTTCATGTAAGACGACCAAGGAGAACACCATTGTTGAAAAAAAAAATAATAAAAAAGCCAGACTGGAATTTGCCAAACTACATGTTGACAAGCCACAAAGCTTCTGGGAGAATGTACTATGGACAGATGAGACAAAAATGGAAGTTTTTGGCAAGGCACATCAGCTCTATGTTCACAGATGGAAAAATGAAGCATATCAAGAAAAGAACACTGTCCCTACTGTGAAACATGGGGGAGGCTGTTATGTTCTGGGGCTGCTTTGCTGCATCTGGTACAGGGTGTCTTGAATCTGTGCAGGGTACAATGAAATCTCAAGACTATCAAGGGATTCTAGAGAGAAATGTGCTGCCCAGTGTCAGAAAGCTTGGTCTCAGTCGCAGGTCATGGGTCTTGCAACAGGATAATGACCCAAAACACACAGCTAAAAACACCCAAGAATGGCTAAGAGGAAAACATTAGACTATTCTGAAGTGGCCTTCTATGAGCCCTGACCTAAATCCTATGGAGCATCTTTGGAAAGAGCTGAAACATGTTGTCTGGAGAAGGCAACCTTCACACACAAGACAACTGGAGCAGTGTGCTCAAGATGAGTGGGCCAAAATACCTGTCGAGAGGTGTAGAAGTCTCATTGACAGTTACAGGAATCGTCTGATTGCAGTGATTGCCTCAAAAGGTCGTTCAACAAAGTATTAAGTTAAGAAGAACCATCATTTCTGTCCAGGCCTATTTCATGAGGTTAATTTTTTTTTAAATTCTGTGGAAGCAGAAAAGCAATGTCTGACTTTCATTTGTTCATTTTCAAAAATTAGTAATTTATCAGATTCAAGTTATTTCTGTGACCATTGTGGGTTTTTCTTTCATTAAACGAGGGGTACCAACAATTTTGACCACGTGTGTAGTGTAAGTGTACATGTAATACACTGACTCACCAGTGATGTCTCTAGGTGAAGTCCTTCATCTTCGCTTTTCTTCTTCATCTGGCACAGACAGCCATCACTTCTTCCAGCCAGGAATCATCTCTGAAGAAAATAACACACAGTTATCAATAACTGATCTCTTCTAGAGAATATTCCCACTTTTCCCCCCGACTTCTACACTACACCAGTTGAAGAAAAAAAGCAACATAGTGCCGTCCTGCACAGTAACAGGACCCCTCTTTTGTCCTATCCCATGGAAAACAATTTCCTAAAAAGTAAATTATATTACAGAAGTAATAATGTAATAATAATAATTGGAATCTAAAGTAATAATGTTCCCCACTGGTCACCATAAACTAATAAAGTATGTTCCTCAATCTGGCTCCCAAACAGTAATTAAGTCCCTTGTCTAGCCAGGCACGCCCATATGTCCCTTCTGGCCACCATTTGTCTAGTGTGACCCCTCCATATATTTATCCTAGCACACGTGTATCGAGCCTGCCCCCTCCCATATACCCATCCTAGCCCCCCCATGTGGCCAGTCTGCCCCCCCCACATATCCATCCTTGCCTCCATGTTTCCAGCCTGTGCCCCCATATATCCCACCCATATATCCTCCATGTGTCCAGCCTGCCCTCTACATATCCATCCTGGCCTCCATGTGTCCAGCCTCCCCCCTCATATATCCATACTGCCCTTACCCCCTGCATATATCCATCCTGACACCCCCCATATATCCAGCGTGCCCCTCCATATATTTATGCTAGCCCATGTGTATCGAGCCAGCCCCCCCCACATATTCATCCTAGCCCCCCATGTGTCCAGCCTGCCCCCCCCCCATATATCCATCCTGGCCTCCATGTGTTCAGCCTGCCCCCCCATATATCCATCCTGGCCTCCATGAGTCCAGCCTGCCCCCCTCATATATCCTTCCTGGCCTCCATGAGTCCAGCCTGCCCCCCCATATATCCATCCTGCCCCCCATATATCCATCCTGGCCTCCATGTGTCCAGCCTGCCCACCCCCCTTTGCCTGGGTCCAGCCAGGGTTCCCCCTTGTGAGTCCAGCCAGGGCCCCACCTTGTGTGTCCAGCCAGGGCTCCCCCTTGTGTGTCCAGCCAGGGCTTCCCCCCCCTTGTGTGTCCAGCCAGGGCTCCCTCCTTGTGTGTCCAGCCAGGCCCCCCCTTGCGTGTCCAGCCAGGGTTCCCCCTTGCGTGTCCAGCCAGGGCTCCACCCTCATGTGTCCAGCTTGGCCCCCCCTCGTGTGTCCAGCTTGGCCCCCCCCTCGTGTGTCCAGCCAGGGTTCCCCCTCGTGTGTCCAGCCAGGGCCCACCCTCGTGTGTCCAGCCAGGGTTCCCCCCTTGTGTGTCCCGCCAGGGTTCCCCCCTTGTGTGTCCCGCCAGGGTTCCCCCTTGTGTGTCCCGCCGGGGTTCACCCTTGTGAGTCCAGCCAGGGTTCCCCCCTTGTGTGTCCAGTCAGCTACCTCCTTGTGTGTCCAGTCGGCTCCCCCCTTGTGTGTCCAGCTGGGTCCCCCCTTGTGTGTCCAGCCAGGGTTCCCCCCTTGTGTGTCCATCCAGGACCACCGCTTTTTTGTCCAGTTGGCTCCCCCCTTGTGTGTCCAGCCAGCCTACCCCCTTGTGTGTCCAGCTGGGCTCCCCTTGTGTGTCCAGCCAGGGTTGCCCCTTGTGTGTCCAGCCAGTGTTCCACCCCTTTGTGTCCAGCCAGGCTACCCCCTTGTGTGTCTGTCCAGCTGGGCCCCCCCTTGTGTGTCCAGCTGGGCCCCCCCTTGTGTGTCCAGCTGGGCCCCCCTTGTGAGTCCAGCTGGGCCCCCCCTTGTGTGTCCAGCTGGGCCCCCCCTTGTGTGTCCAGCTGGGCCCCCCCTTGTGTGTCCAGCTGGCCCCCACCTTGTGTGTCCAGCCAGTGGGTCCAGACCATTACACACACACACACACACACACCTCTTACCTTCCTGCGCTCCCGTGCGGTGTCCTCCTTCTCCTGAGTTGCGCGCCTCCTTCACAGCAGGCGCATGATAATGACGTCATACGCCGGCCGGCGAAGGGAGACACGCAGCTTCAGCTGCTTCACTGGGACGTGCGCCGCGGTGGTTCAGGTAATGAACGCTGCGTGCGCGCGTCCCTGCATACACTGTGCCTGCGCTTTTAAAGGGCCCGTGCCCCTTAAAACCGCAGGATTTTTTTTGTTCTCTTCTCCCCCCTCTACTCTGCAGCAGGGGGCGGGGCCCACCGGGAAATTTGCCGGTATCCCGCCAGCCCAGACCGACCCTGGATACTGAGGGAATTGAGCTCAGTAATTGACGGACCACTGTATCTCATTTTCTTAGACTCTCTTCTAACAGGGGTAGTGCCACAGGATTGGAGGATAGCTGATATTTAAGAAAGGTAAGAAGGTGGATACAGGTAACTACCGTCCGGTAAGACTGATATTGGTAGTGTGCAAAGTTTTTGAGGGCATTATAAGAGATGACCTGCAGAGTTATATTGCAGAGAATAATATAATAAATGATAATCATCACGGATACAAGAAAAATAGGTTTGTGTCTAAAGAACATGTTGGGTTTCTATGAGGAGGTAAGTGCAAATCTGGATGTTGGTAATGCAGCTGATGTGGTTTACCTGGACTTTGCAAAGGAATTTGATATTGTACCACATAACAGCCTTATACTGAAGCTACAGAAGCAAGGACTTGTGCGAACTATATGCAGATGGGTAAGAATTTGGCTAAAAGATAGGAAACAAAGAGTCGTCATTAATGTTACATTCTCTAAATGGGATATAGTCAGCAGTGGGGGCCGCAGGGATCTGTGCTAGGACCGATTCTTTTTAACCTCTTTATTAATGACCTAGTGGATGGGTTTGAGAGTAAAGTGTCAGTCTTTGCTGACGACACCAAACTATGTTGGATATTAAAATCTGATCTTGACATTACAAAATTGCAGAACGATCTGGATAAGATGACTGAATGGGCATACACTTGACAGATGAGGTTTAATGTAGATAAATGTAGAGTAATGCACCTAGGACAGAGTAATCCTATTGCTACATACACATTAAATGGGAGTATACTCGGGACTACAGAACAGGAGAAGGACTTGCAAAAAAAGCAGACGTCAGCGGGTCAGTATAGTACTGGGGGCAGAGAACAGACATCAGTGATGACACTGGTGGTGAAGGTGCAAGTGTTGCATCTTCATCTGGGTCCTGGAGCCTAGGGAAGCCCAAAAGGTTCCTTTGTTCCATATGAATAGGGCAATAGTTTTAAAAGGGTTTTCCGGTCTAAAATGAAAGGTGAATCCTCCTAGCGCATGCCCTGTGTGCTGCGAGAATTTGCCATTGTCTGAACCAGTAACGGAGGTCAGATATGCAATATGCATACTCCTGGTCAGAACCCATCTAGCGTGCGCTGGGAGGACACAGAGTGACTGCAGACTTTTCATTTTAGACTGGACAACCCCTTTAAAAGGAAAGGAATCCATCACCAGGTTTTTACCACCTAATCTGAGAGATTCCAGTGATGTATCATTTACTCGGCTGCTTGCGGTAGTTTTGATAAAATCTTTGTTTTATTAGCTAGAGATTATCGCTATAGGACAGGACTAGTAAATCTGCTGTTATGTAGTCCTCCCTATTCATGAGCTCTGTATAAACCTGCCCCAACCACTGATTGGTAGCTTTCTGTCAGTGTACACAGAAAATTGATAGTTAGGGGTGTGGGTGGGGTTATACAGAGCTCAGCATTCAGAGAACTGCTAGACCTGCAGCAGATAAAGCAGGCATTTTATAAAAACTGAAGTAAGTAGCCAAGGAAGTGAATCACGGGAATCAGAGTCTCTTCCCCTACATCATGATGCTTTCAAATGGGACAGAAAAAATCTGGTGACAAATTCCCCTTTAAGACCCATGATTATTGGGGGTCCTGTTGGAGATTTTGCACTGTGTCTATGACGCGCCCCTGGGGCAGTGGGGTACTCGGAAGCCGGGCCTATGGATGCTGGGGGGGGGTATGTCACAGTGGCTGGCCCGGCCCATGGCGGTCAACCAAAAAGGGGATTGTAACTTGGATAGAAAAATAAAAAAAAATAAAGTAAATAGTTTGTGATGCCACCTGTGGTACCTGGTAAGGTTTAACAGCGCTGCTGCAGACCTTCGGGGGGTGATGGAATGGCAGCTGAGGTGTTTCTGCTCCCCACAGGTGGAGCGGGCCCCCGGGGCAGTGTGGAGTTTGGTGTGTGGTGATGCTGGGACTTGTAGTGCAGGCGGGATGGTGCAGCAGGAGTAATTGACAGAGACAGGGGATTCGCTTCAATACCTTTACTGGTGCGGATGTCAGGTACGGTCCAGGACACTCAGTAGGATGGGTGCACTTCAGGACTTCTCCCCAGTGAGCGGGTATAAGGCCTCCTGGTCCGTGTCTGCCTCTCTGTATGCTCCTGGCCAGCCTGCAACTGGACCTAGCTTATGTGTCGTGCTGTTCCTTCACCTGTCGCTCGGTAGTAGGACCTTCTGCTGGCAACCACTCTCCCTGGTCGCCGGGGCCTTCGTGGTTCCTGGTCCTGTAATGGGTCTAGCTTCAGGTCAGCCAGGGACTTGTAGTCCTCTTGGAATGCCGGTGATCCCTACTTGGTATAAAGGACCCTGTAGGTGTGGACCCGGTGTCCTGTTTGTATCTTCGGGGTGAGCCTTATGATGCTCCTCTGCCCCTTCAACTCCTCTCTCCTCTCCTCCTCTTGCCGTCGGCCACACTCGGGGCCCTCAGAACTCAGCAGCAGACGTGCTGCGTCTTCGCTGCTCTCAGCGTCAGCACGCTCTCAGACTCTCTGACTCTGTCTGACTGATCTGAACTGCCTGGCTCCACCCTCCATATATATATCCCTAACGGGCTCCCTCTGGTGGTATGAGGTGGAAGGGTGGAGGTGTTTGTATGTAATGAGGGCACCCTGGGTCCTGTGGTACCTGTGAACAGCAGGGTGCCACATATACCCCTAGTACAATTCAGTACTCCTGGACTGCAGCATTTTTTTGTAACAGGGTACAACAATAATAACAAGAATAATTATAACAACAATTAAGTTACAGTATGTCCCGTAACCAGGTGTCCATTTCACCGATGAAAGTGTAAAATGAGTAACATGAGGGACCCGCCTGAAAACCCTCAACGTAGGCCCTGGGCGTGGCTACAGTGCATAAGTGATCCAGGTGCTGGACCAAGTCTTCGGCCACGCCAAACGGGTTTTTGTTCAATGGTCTAATAAGGAGGCACTTTTTATGAGTGCAACTATTTACAGGACAGTTTTTGGCTGCTCACAGTCCTCAGCCTACAAGTCTTTGTACCCTGACAGGTAACTAAATGCACACATATTATTGACAGTTTATACAATAAACTAGATGGTGGCCCGATTCTAATGCATCGGGTATGCTAGAATAGGCATGCGGCCGACCGGGTGCAATCAGCAGAGCTGTGTTTAAATTTTGCGCCAAAATCGCTGATTGGTCGAGGCCGGCAACCGTGACCAATCAGCAAAGCGGTGTTAAAATTTGGCACCTATATCGCAGATTGGTCACGGCCGGCGGTCGCGACTAATCAGCAGAGCGGGGTTTAAATTTGGCGCCAATAATGCTGATTGATCGCGGCCAGTGAACGTGACCAATCAGCAGAGCGGTATTTAAATTTGGCGCCAATAATGGTGATTGGTCGCGGCCGTGACCAATCAGCAGAGCGGTGTTTAAATTTGGCACTAATAATGCTGATTATTCGAGACCGGTAACCGCGACCAAACAGCAGAGCGGTGTTTAAATTTGGCGCCAATTTCGCTGCTTGGTCGTGGTCGCGGTGGCCAGCCGATCAGAGAAGCGGTGTTTAAATTTGGCACCAATATGGCTGATTGGTCGCAACCACTGGCCGTGACCAATCAGCAGAGCGGTGTTTAAATTTTGCGGCAATACTGCTGATTGATCTCGGCCGGCGGCCTCGACCAATCAGCAGAGCGATGCAGAGCGGGGTTTAAATTTGGCCCCAAAATCGCAGATTAGTCGCGGCTGGCGGCCGCGACCAATCAGCAGAGCGTTGTTTAAATTTTGCGCCAAAATCGCTGATTGGTCGCGGCCGGCGGCCTCGACCAACAGCGATTTTGGTGCCAAATTTAAACAACGCTCTCCTGATTGGTTGCGGCCGCCATCCGCGACCAATCAGCGAGATTGGCGCCAAATTTAAACAACGCTCTGCTGATTGGTCGAGGCCGGCGACCGCGACCAATCAGCAGAGCGTTGTTTAAATTTGGCGCCAATCTCGCTGATTGGTCGCGGATGGCGGCCGCGACCAATCAGCAGAGCGGTGTTTGAATTTTGCGCCAAAATCGCTGATTGGTCGCGGGCGTCGGCCGCGACCAATCAGCAAACCGTGTTAGTGAGGACTGGAGAGCGTGTTTAAATTTGGCACCAAAATCGTTGATTAGTCGCGACCGGGACCAATCAGCAAAGAGGTGTTTAAATTTGGCAACAATACTGCTCATTGGTCGCGGCTGGCGACCGCGACCAATCAGCAGAAAGATGCAGAGTGGGGTTTAAATTTGGCGCCAAAATCGCTGATTAGTCGCTTCTGACGGCCGCAACCAATCAGCAGAGTGTTGTTTAAATTGGGCGCCAAAATCGATGATTGGTCGCGGCCGGCGGCCTCAACCAATCAGCAGAGCGTTGTTTAAATTGGACGCCAAAATCGATGATTGGTCGCGGCCGGCGGCCTCAACCAATCAGCAGAGCGTTGTTTAAATTTGGCGCCAATCTCGCTGATTGTTCGCGGCTGGCGGCCACGACCAATCAGCAGAGCGAGGTTTAAATTTGGCGGCAATAATGCTGATGGGTCGCGGCCGGCGACCGCGACCAATCAGCAGAGCGTTGTTTAAATTTGGCACAAAAAAAGCAGATTGGTCGCGGCCGGTGGTTGCGACCAATCAGCAGAGTGAGGTTTAAATTTGGCGGCAATACTGCTGATTGGTCACGGCCGACAACCGTGACCAATCAGCAGAACGGTGTTTAAATTTTGCGCCAATACTGCTGATTGATCTCGGCCAGCGACCGCGATCAATCAGCAGAGCGGTGTTTAAATTTGGCGCCAAAATCACTGATTGGTCGCAGCTGGAGTCCGCGACCAATCAGCAGAGCGTTGTTTAAATTTGGCACCAATCTCGCTGATTGGACGCGTCTGCCGTCCGCGACCAATCAGCAGAGCGTTGTTTAAATTTGGCACCAAGCTCGCTGATTGGTCGCGGCTGGCGTCTGCGACCAATTAGCACAGCAGTGTTTAAATGTGGCGGCAAGATCGGTGATTGGTCGCGGCCGTTATTTAAATGTGGCGCCCAAATCGGTGATTGGTCGCGGTCAGCGGCCGCGACCAATCAGCAGAGCAGTGTTTAACTTTAGCGCCAAGATCACTGATTGGTCTGGTGTGGAGAGCGCGACCAATCAGCGAATCGTATTGGTGAGGAGCGGAATCGTATTAGTGAGGAGCGGGGAGCGCCGCTGCCTGTGCGGGTACTACCGCTCCGAGAACCCGGGACATGAGCGGGCGCTCGCAGCAGAAGTATCCCGACCCGCAGCGCCGCTCCCCGGTCCTCCCTTCACACCCTAGCCGCTGATGTCCCCACAGTATCCGCATGGTGTTACAAAGGTCCGAACATTTGTGTTAAAAATCGTAGATTGGTCGCTGACGCTGCCAGCGACCAATCACCGATTTGGGCGCCAAATTTAAATATCGACCGCGACCAATCAGTGATCTTGGCGCTAAAGTTAAACACTGCTGTGCTGATTAGTCGCCGACGCTGTGCGCGACCAATCACCGATTTTGACGGCACATTTAAATAGCGTCCGCGACCAATCAGCACAGCGGTGTTTAAATGTGGAGCCAAGATCGGTGATTGGTCGCGGCCGATATTTAAATTTGGCGCCCAAATCGGTGATTGGTCGCGGGCAGCGCCAGTGACCAATCAGCGATTTTTAACACAAATGTCCGGACCTTTGTTACACCATGCGGATACTTTGGGGACATCAGCGGCTAGGGTGTGAAGGGAGGATCGGGGAGCGTCGCTGCGGGTCGGGATACTTCTGCTGCGAGCGCCCGCTCATGTCCCGGGTTCTCGGAGCGGAAGTATCCGCACAGGCAGCGCCGCTGACATCCATGCGGCTAGGGCGTGAAGGGAGGACAGGGGAGCGGCGCTGACATCCAATTGGTCGCAGGCGCTATTTAAATGTGCCGCACAAATCGGTGATTGGTCGCGGACTTGGCCCGCGACCAATCACTGATCTTGCGGTGAAAGTTAAACACTACTGTGCTGATTGGTCGCGGACGCTACCCGCGACCAATCACCGATTTGGGCGCCAAATTTAAATATCGGCCGCAACCAATCACCGATCTTGGCTCCACATTTAAACACCTCTGTGCTGATTGGTCGCGGACGCTATTTAAATGTGCCGCCAAAATCGGTGATTGGTCGCGCACAGCGCCGCTCATCTCCCGGCTGCATCTCCGTCCCACAGATGGGTCCGGCGGTCGGGTTCCTTCTGCTGTTGCCGGCCGCGGCGCTCATCTCCCGGCTGTTTCGCCGCTCAGCTCCGTCCCGCAGATGAGCCGCTAACGGCCGCCATCTTTTTTCAGAAATCTTGCGGCGCTGATTGGCCGCTGCCGGACCAATGAGCGACGCGGGATTTCCTGGACAGACAGACAGACACACAGACAGACAGACAGACAGACAGACAGACGGGATAAGACGATTATATATATAGATAATAGGCAATACCCAACTGGGTAACTATTTACATTTTAGGCACTTCATGCTTATTCCCTAAACCTGGCAGGGATTTGTCCTTGTGTGCTGCGTGTGGGCCTTCGTAGCACTGGGGTGTCACTAGTGTCTGTGCGTACCCTTTCTGTTAATCTAGCAGGTGTACGTGCTGGTAGATTATAGAACTGCCTTAATCTCTCTATGGGACTGGCAAGTACACTGTCCACTGGGCCTGCAGGCTCTGCTTCAACGGGTGATCCTCCTCTTACTGGGGACTCTTCCTGTTCCTGAGCAGGCTCTTCCAGGGCGCTTACAGGTTCTTCTGGTTGTTGATAGAAGTGTATCACCGGTATTATAACTGCTCCATTAAGTTCAGTCCGCAGGGAAATCTGTGAAGCACGTCGTCCTTGGGTTCTTCTGGTGCTATAGGAGGCACTTCTTCTTCCGTTGTCTTCAGTAGACTTGGGCACACTTTCAGATGGTCTCTTGAGACTGTTGCAGTTGTTTTTCCTCCATCTTTGCTAATCAGGCAAGTTTTACTGTTGTCAAATCTGGAGTACAACACTGTGTAGGGCTTTCTTTCCCACTGGTCATCGAGCTTGTGACTTCTTCTCTTCCGCTTTAGCACTATCTCTCCAGGTGCCAAGGGTTCTGCTGGTGCATGTTTATTGTACTGCTCTTCCTGTCTTTCCCTTACTCTGTTCAGACTGTCTTCGACACAGGCCTGTACTCTCCTGTACTGCTCTTGCCGATTTGTATCCCAGTCTTCAGTGGACATATCTGCTTCCGGTTCTACCACTCTGAGTTCCAGGTCCATGGGCAACTTTCTGGGTCTTGCTCTCATGAGGTACGCTGGGGTACAATTTGTAGAACTCACAGGTATGTGATTGTACAGATCTACCAGGTCAGGTAGTTTGTCTGGCCACTGATTTCTTTCTTCCAAGGGTAAGGTTTTCAGCAGGTCTATGACGATGTTGTTCATTTTCTCACACAAACAATTTGTCTGAGGGGGGTACGGTGTAGTGCGGATCTTCCTGCATCTGTACAGGTGGCAGAATTCTTTAAACAGCTCGGCTTCAAAGGCTGGGCCTTGATCCGTCAGCACTTTGTCCGGGTATCCGTGGGGCCTGCAGAAGTATGCTTGGAACGTTCTTGCTGCAGTCTTTGCTGTGAGGTCCTTGACAGGGGCTACCACCAGGATCCGGGAATAATGATCCACCATGGTCAGTGCATAGGAATAGCCTGACCTGCTGGGTGACAGCTTGACGTGATCCAGAGCGACAATCTCCAGGGGCTGGGTTGTTTTGATGGACTGCAAGGGTGCTTTCTGGCTGCAGAAGTCTTTTCTTCTGAGGCTACAGGGTCCACAATTCCAGCACCACCTCTCTATGGAGCTCCGCATTCCAACCCAGTAGAACCGGTCCATCAGCAGGGTTTCCAGTTTCTTCCAGCCAAACTGACCTGCTTGATCGTGGTTGGCTTCCAACACCATCTGGATATCTGTCCTGGGTACAAAAATCTGCCACACCATTTCATGGGTCTTGGGGTTGACATATCTTCTGCACAGCTTCTCTCTGTAGATGAACAGCTGGCTTCTTTCATTCCACAATTGCTTGGCTTGTGGAGGAGCATCCTTCTCCAGGTGAGAATCTTCCTGGGTGATCAGTCTTTTGATAAGGCTGACAACCGGGTCACTGTCCTGGGTCTCCTTCCAACTGTGGTGGGGTAGAGGATTCAGCGTCCTTCCTTGACGTCTTCTGGTGATGTGTTGCTCATGGACCACTCCGCTTCGGTGGAAAGCAGGTAATTCAACTTCCTCTAAATCATCCACTTCATCCTCGGTGTCTGACTGGTGAGGCAACCTTGACAGGGCATCAGCATTGGTGTTCTTGTGACCTGCCCGGAACTTGATGAACTGATAATTTGACAGTCTGGCCACCCAACGCTGTTCCATGGCTCCCAACCTGGCTGTCTCCAGGTGTGTCAAGGGATTGTTGTCAGTAAAAGCTGTAAACTTGGTTGAGGCTAGGTAATGCTTGAACCTTTCAGTGATAGCCCAGACCAAGGCCAGGAACTCCAGCTTGAAAGAACTGTAGTTCTCCGGGTTCCTCTAGGTAGGGCATAGCTTCCTGCTGGCATACGCAATTACCTTCTCTCTTTCATTTTGCTTCTGGGACAACACAGCTCCCAGTCCCTCGTTGCTGGCATTGGTGTACAGCAGGAAAGGATGGCTGTAGTCAGGGTAAGCCAGGATTTCTTCACCAGTCAGGATTTCCTTCATTACTGCAAAGGATTCGGCCTGTTCTTTGCCCCACTGGAATGGGGGACTCTTTCCTCTTTTGGACTGTCCTACCAGGAGGTCTAGTAGAGGTGCTTCCTTTTTGGTATAGTCCTTTATGAACCTCCTGTAGTACCCGACCAGTCCCAGGAATTGCCATACTTCTTTGATGCTTCTTGGTTCAGGCCACTTCTGGATGGCAGTGACCTTCTCCTGGTCTGTTGCTACTCCCTCTGAGCTGACTACGTGCCCCAGGTACTGAACCTTCTGCTTGAGCAAGTGGCATTCAGAAGGCTTTAGTTTCATCCCATACCGGGACAATGCTTCAAAAACCTCCGCCAGATGCTTCAGATGGTCCTCATATGTCCTCGAGTACACAATAACTTCATCCAGGTACAGCAGCACTGTCTCGAAGTTCCGGTGTCCCAAGCAACACTCCATCAGCCTCTGGAATGTTCCGGGTGCATTGCACAGTCCAAACGGCATACTGTTGAACTCGCACAGTCCCACCGGGGTGGTGAAGGCCGTCTTCTCCCAGTCTTCCTCAGCAACAGAGACTTGCCAGTACCCGCTAGCGAGATCCAGTGTAGAGAAGTAATTGGCAGATTTTAGTGCAGTCAGGGATTCCTCTATACGTGGCAAAGGGTATGCATCTTTATGTGTTATGCGATTAATCTGTCTATAATCTACACACATCCTCATGCTACCGTCCTTTTTCCTGACCAGGACCAGGGGAGCTGCCCAAGGGCTACAGCTATCCCTTACTACCCCTGCCCCGTTAAAAATAGTCTGGGTGAAATGGTGGATGAGGATGAGGGAAAAGCCAATATGCTAAATGATTTTTTTCAACCGTATTTACACAAGAAAATCGCATGACAGAAAACATGATTAGTGATAACAAAAATTCTCCATTAAATGTCACTTGCTTAACCCAGCAGGAAGTACGTCGGCGTGTAAAAATCACTAAAGTTGACAAATCCCCGGGCCCAGATGGGATACACCCGCGAGTACTGCAGGAATTAAGTAACGTCATAGGTAGACCATTATTTTTAATTTTTAAAGATTCCATAATAACAGGGTCTGTACCACAGGACTGGCGTATAGCAAATGTGGTGCCAATATTCAAAAAGGAGGCAAAAACTGAACTTGGAAATTATAGGCCCGTAAGCTTAACCTCTACTGTGGGTAAAATCCTGCAGGGTTTCCTAAGAGATGCTATAATAAAGTATCTGAAGAAGAATAACCTCATGACCCAATATCAACATGGGTTTACGAGGGACCGTTCCTGTCAAACTAAACTGATCAGTTTTTATGAGGAGGCAAGTTCTGGACTGGACCAAGGAAATGCAGTGGATGTTGTGTATATGAACTTTTCAAAAGCTTTTGATCCGGTTCCACACAAAAGGTTGATACATAAAATGAGAACAATGGGGATAGGGGAAAATATATGTATGTGGGTTAAGTATTGACTCAGTGATAGGAAACAAAGGGTGGTTATTAATGGAAAACACTCAGACTGGGTCTCAATTAACAGTGGGGTACCACAGGGGTCAGTATTGGGCCCCCTTCTTTTTAACATATTTATTAATGACCTTGTAGGGGGCATACAGAGTAATATTTCAATATTTGCAGATGACACTAAACTCTGCAGGGTAATCAATACAGAGGAGGACAATTTTATATTACAGGAGGATCTATGTAAACTAGAAGCTTTGGCTGATAAATGGCAAATGAGCTTTAATGGGGATAAATGTAAGGTAATGCACTTGGGCAGAGGAAATAAAATGTATAATTATATGCTTAATTGTAAAACACTGGGCAAAACTGTAACTGAAAGAGACCTGGGTGTATTGGTGGACGACAAGCTCACATTTAGTGGCCAGTGTCAGGCAGCTGCTGCAAAGGCAAATAAAATAATGGGATGCATTAAAAGAGGCATAGATGCTCATGAGGAGAACATAATTTTACCTCTATACAAGTCATTAGTGCGACCACACTTAGAATACTGTGTACAGTTTTGGTCTCCGGTGTATAAGAAAGACATAGCTGAACTAGAGCGGGTGCAGAGAAGAGCGACCAAGGTTATTAGAGGACTGGGGGGTCTGCAATACCAAGACAGGTTATTACACTTGGGGTTATTTACTGTGGAAAAAAGAAGGCTTAGGGGTGATCTTATTACTATGTACAAGTATATGACGGGACAGTACAAAGACCTTTCTACTGATCTTTTTACTCCGAGGCCTGAGACGGGGACAAGGGGGCATCTTCTACGTCTGGAGGAAAGAAGGTTTAATCATAATCACAGACGGGGATTCTTTACTGTAAGAGCAGTGAGACTATGGAACTCTCTGCCGCATGATGTTGTAATGAGTGATTCACTGTTAAAATTTAAGAAGGGCATGGGTGCCTTTCTTGAAAAGTATAATATTACAGGTTATAAATACTAGATTCCTTGATAGGGCGTTGATCCAGGGAACTAGTCTGATTGTCGTATGGAGTCAGGAAGGAATTTTTTTCCCCAATGTGGAGCTTAGTGTTTGCCACATGGGTTTTTTTTGCCTTCCTCTGGATCAACAAGTTAGGCTATGGGTTGAACTAGATGGACTTAGTCTTCCTTCAACCTTAAAAACTATGTTACTATGTTACTATGTCATGCAAAATTTCCTTGGCTTTCTGATAATGTGCTGGTGGTACGGGTCGGTAACGCTCCTTAATTGGTGGATGGTTACCAGTGGGTATGTGGTGTTGTACACCTTTAACCCTTCCAAAGTCAAGTGGGTGTTTACAAACACTTGTTCATATTCCTGAACCACTCTGTAAACACCGTGTTTCTGATTGACAGGAGTGGCGTCAGTCCCAACATGGAGCTGTTGACACCAATCCTCCAGCTGAGCTTCAAAGTCATTGTCCTCCACTGTATCTGATGGGGTCAAGGATACCACTGTATGTATGGCATCATCATTCACAGTATATAATCTGGCAACAGTGGCGTATCTTGGTAATTTAACTTCCTCCTCCCCACAATTTAGGAGACGTACAGGTACCCTCCCATTGTGTACATCAAGTACCCCTCTAGCAGTTAGGAGTGTAGGTCTGTGCTCTGAGCTAATGGGCTCCACTACCGCCTGGTAGTTCTGTCCCTTGAGACCTATTGCTGCCCTACACCAAACCAGCATCTCACTCATTGGGGGAATCACAATGGGTATCGGGTCTCTCACCCATACATTACCAATCTCACCACCTGTTAGCTTTACCTGTTGCTGGTACAGGAGGGCTTGAATCTCTCTCTGGAGCACCTTCCTCTGCCCTGCTTTGGCAGTATCAGCAATCTGTTGGAGTGAAAACAACACTTCTCCCAAACAGTTACCAACAATATTTGTACCAAGTATCATATACAAGTCTGTATCACCAGGGTTAGATTCCACTACAATCAGTCCTTGGTCTTTTAGTTTCGCTCTCCCCACCTTCACTGTCACGTCGTTAACCCCTACTAGGTTAAGAGGAAGGCCGTTAGAGGCATACACAGAGAGGTTCGGGGCTGGCGGATGGAGTTCATCTATGGACCAGTACCTTTTGTAGAGGACATCAGGTATGAAGGTTACCTGTGAGCCGGTGTCCAGTAATGCAGGTGGTGCTATGCCGTCCAGCATGATGGACAGGAAAGGCCTTCCTCCTACAAACCGATGGTACCAGCTTGATGGGCCTGGTTGATTTACTCCTGGGTGTCGGCCCTCGGCCCCAGGGTTTGCCCGATTAAAAGACAGTTCCGCGCTGTGTGGCCAGCCTTGTGGCAACGGTAGCAGATGAAGTCTCCTGGAGGGCGACGTTGGTCGTTGGTCCTCCCACGGGGTGGCGTTGTCCTCCTCCGGGGTGGCGTTGTCCTCCTTCTTCTCCTCATCCAGGGGACATCCTCAGGGCTGTCGGCGAGTAGGATCCTTCCTTCCGGCTCGGGCTCCGTCTGTAGCTGCAGGCTGCTCAGGACAGTGGCCAGGGTTTTACTCAGCTGATGCACTTCAGAGCGCAGGTTGTTCAGCTCGCTAGGGGGCACTGTTTGCATTTTTGTTTCATCCGTTAATGAAGGCGCAACGGGTGCTGCGGGCACTGGGGTGGCCCCACCCTGGTAACGCTGGATAGCAGCCCCTGATGTTTCCAGGGGCTGTAGACCCTTAATAGCCATGTCCTTCAGGGTGTCAAAGGTGGCATCTGGATGATCGAAGACCCACCACCGTACGGTTCTGCTCTCCTCCTGGGACCTCAACCCCCGGATGAACTGTTCCATCAGCATTTTATTCTCATCTTGTATGCTGGCTGGACTAACCTGTTTCAGGGCCCGCAGGGCTTCCTGTAAGTGCCAGGCGTAGTCCCGGATACTGTCCTCAGTTGTAGAACAGTTGGGCACAGTTGTAGAACCTCATCCGGAGATCTGTCTCAGTGCGGTTTTCAAAGACAGTTTGTAGTCTCTTAAAGATAATGGATACTGATTCCTGGTCTGCGGCTGGCCAGGTTTCAACTTCCCGCTCTGCGGCACCAGTCAATTGTCCCAGCACAACAGCGGCTCTGTGCTTACCAGTCATAAAATACATGTCCAGTACACCGCATATTTTTCTCTTGAACCCAGACAGGGTGTCTGGTTTGCCATCATACTGGGGAAGCCATTTCGCTCCAGGGATATACGGCAGGGCCATGGGTATCAGCAGAGTCATGACCCCTGCTGGTGGGGCGGCCGCTCCGGCCTGTGCAGCGCCGGGCGCAAGTTGAGCATCAGGAGCCTTAACCGGTGCTCCGGCGGCTTGCTGGTCGTTGGCCATGGTTGCGCCACCCTAGTGAACCGTAGCCTACCTCCTGCTTCTTTAATTGGGTAGGCCGCAGCTCCGCAGACGACGGTCTCCTTCCAGGATCTGACGCTTCCTGGTCAGAGCGCGAGGCGGGGCTTGAGCTTCGCGCGCTTCCAGCAGTCACGCCTTTCTGATTCCCGTGGTTACACCCCCCTTCTTCCCGCGCGGCGACTCGAAAATGGCGGACAATGGCGGGAAACAGCGGCAATTGGCGGGAAAACTTCACCACGGTATGCGACACAGTTCTTTAAGGCACAGAGTACCCGGTGGCAACGGGAAAGCAATCCTGTTCGTGACGCCAGAAGTTGACATGCCCCCGGGGCAGTGGGGTACTCGGCAGCCGGGTCTATGGATGCTGGGGGGGGGGGGTATGTCACAGAGGCTGGCCTGGCCCGTGACCCAGGGCGGTCAACCAAAAAGGGGATTGTAGCTTGGATAGAAAAATAAAAAAATAAAGTAAATAGTTCGTGATGCCACCTGTAAGGTTTACCAGCGCTGCTGCAGACCTCCGGGGGGTGATGGGATGGCAGCTAAGGTGTTTCTGCTCCCCACAGGTGGAGCGGGCCCCCGGGGCAGTGTGGAGTTTGGTGTGTGGTGATGCTGGGACTTGTAGTGCAGGCGGGATGGCGCAGCAGGAGTAATTGACAGAGACAGGGGATTCGCTTCAATACCTTTACTGGTGCGGATGTCAGGTATGGTCCAGGGTACTCGGTTGGATGGGTGTGTGGCACCCCAGGGGTCTGGTTACCACAGTAATAGAAATATTACGTCTGAGAGCAAGTGGGAGGTTTCTCTGGTCAGGAGCCCTAAGCATGCAACACCGCCCACCCAGACCTGGGAGGGGAGGAATCTGCCCTTATAAACTGGGTCTGGGGCGGGATTAGTGAGTCAGAGCCTGGAGAGGGAAAGCAAGAACTAGGAGCTCTGTAGGAGCAGGAGCGAGTGCCAGGGGCTGGAAGCCAGATAGCTCGACCTGGCTGAAGACATTAAGACTGGACACGGAGTCCGAGGCTGTGGGGACATCCAGGTCCAGCAGCAGAATCCAACCGGCAGGGGATTCCAGGTCCTCTGGCCATAGAAGCCCGGAGGCACGGTCACAAGCAAGGGACCAGCACCGCCATCGTGGAGCGGAGGCTAACCGAAGGCCCCAAGTCACCGGCCATACGGGTGAGCACCACACGGTACACTCAGGGACATGGGCTACTTCTACCCACATACAGCAAGGTAGCCAGGAAGAGTGCAGATAGACGGGGAGGCCTACAACTCCACCTGGCCAGGGGAGATCCTGCTTGCTCACAGACTGACCAGGCCTCTACTGCTAACCAGCACTCCCGGGAGGGTCTGCTTTATAACACCAGTAAAGATCCTGAATTGCACAGCACAGACTCTGAGTTGTTCCTGCTGCGCTCGTGCACCATCACTCCCATCATCCACACCAACTGCCCTGAGGGTATACTTCTCCCGTGGGGAGTCATTCCATTCTTAGCTGCACACACAACACCGGCCTCAGCGGTCTGCCTTGCAGCGGCGGTCCCCACTGACCGCAATCCACGGGTGGCGTAGTCGGACCATTATCATACTAATAAGACTGCCACTGAATTGACCACCCTGGGCACAGACTGGGTCATCACCACGGAGACTACAACCCCCAGCGATCCGGCTCCGGGTATTCCCCGCACACACGTGCACGCACAACACAGGCCCAGGGGGCGAGTCGGGTGCACTTCAGGACTTCTCCCCAGTGAGCAGGTATAAGACCTCCTGGTCCGTGTCTGCCTCTCTGTATGCTCCTGGCCAGCCTGCAACTGGGCCTAGCTTATGTGTCGTGCTGTTCCTTCACCTGTCGCTCGGTAGTAGGACCTTCTGCTGGCAACCACTATCCCTGGTCGCCGGGGCCTTCATGGTTCCTGGTCCTGTAATGGGTCTAGCTTCAGGTCAGCCAGGGACTTGTAGTCCTCCTGGAATGCCGGTGATCCCTACTGGGTATAAAGGACCCTGTATGTGGGTCCGGTTTGTATCTTCGGGGTGAGCCTTATGATGCTCCTCTGCCCCTTCAACTCCTCTCTCCTCTCCTCCTCTTGCCGTCGGCCACACTCGGGGCCCTCAGAACTCAGCAGCAGACGTACTGCGTCTTAGCTGCTCTCAGCGTCAGCACGCTCTCAGACTCTCTGGCTCTGTCTGACTGATCTGAACTGCCTGGCTCCACCCTCCATATATATATCCCTAATCGGCTCCCTCTGGTGGTATGAGGTGGAAGGGTGGAGGTGTTTTTATGTAATGAGGGCCTCTTGTGGAGAAGTCCATCCATGCACCCTGGGTGCTGTGGTACCTGTGAACAGCAGGGTGCCACATCTACATAGGACTACAAGTAAGACCTATACTGGAGCTACTACAAGTGTCAGACTGGGGTGCCAAGGGCCCACCAGTAACCAACTCCAAGGACCCACTTTTCAGCTACATGCACATGTGACCTTTTCCTCACTTACAAATTTATATAACAATGAACTGAGTAGATTGGTAAATGAATAAGATGCTGCCTTTGTCTGTACACAGTGATTCAAGTATATAGTGCCAAGTACTGTTCATATAAGATGGTGGTGGCCCATCGGAGGATTCTCCTGTTCTGCTGTGGGCCTGTCCAGGCCTGCTACTCAGCAAGCTTTAAATTTATCAATGGTGCATGGGACTTGGACACTGAATTAAGTACTATTCATACTTTTCATTCATTCCATCGAAGGACTCAAGTATATTGTGCCAAGTACTGCACTGCTCATATAAGAGGGTGGTGGCCCACCGGAGGATTCTTCTGTTCTCCAGTGGGCCAGTCCAAGCTTGACTTTCCATAGATTTTTTTGCGTTATATTACAGTTACTTTGCTGACAGCAGTGACACTCCACCTGTGAACTTTAGGCAACAACTGAAAAAAAACTAAAAAAATCATATTAATATATATCATGTGAGTTTTTGTAGCAATTTGCTTTCTAGCACAAGAGGACATCTCATCTGCCCATTAATATCTACTATTGTCATGGGTTACATCAAGTTCAGCCACAGAAGCATACGGTAGTATGGAGTTCACTAAATGAGACTTATATATCAGGATGCCTCATATCGCTTGCCAAAAAATCTGACAGCTTAGCTGCTTTTTCTTTCCCCGGCAGATCAGCTGTGCCAGATTCTCTTATATCTCAGAACAAATATGTGTTACTTTTTCGAAACATTTCACCCAGCTGCCAGAAGGTTGGAATGAGATCCGCACACACTCTCTTTACCCAACACAATGAATAATTTAACTTTAATAATGACATACAGAACCTTATGTAATGATCAGTGCAGAGGGAGGGGGTGTTAAAGGAAACGACGGCAAAGCACAGCTTGAAATCGAGCATTCTGTTAGAAAAGGTAATTAAATAAAATGTATTCCTAAGAAAGGTGCAATTAGCTTCAGAGTTCCCTCTCTTCACTGTTATCAAACTACCATAATTATTTACTGCAAAAATCGGGAAAAGAAAAGTACAGAAAGGTTTTTAAAGTATTTTTTTTTAATTTTAAATAGATAATCTGAAAAAAAAATTCTAAAATAGTTTGCAGAGTGGATTTGGCAGCCCTAGCTTTATTATACCTAAAGATTTCATCTTTTTTTTCGGGAATAATTTGAGAAGCTCCTCTACTTAACCACTTCGCGCCAGAGCCTGTTTTGCCTTCGTGACCAGGCCAATTTTTTCAATTCTGACCACTGTCACTTTATGAAGTAATTACTCTGGAATGCTTCAACAGATTCCCCTGATTCTGAGATTGTTTTTTCGTGACATATTGTACTTCATGATAGTGGTAATATTTCTTCGATATCACTTGCGTTTATTTGTGAAAAAATCAGAAATTTGGCAAAAATTTAGAAAATTTAGCAATTTTCAAACTTTGAATTTTCATGCCCTTAAATCAGAGAGATGTCACACAAAATAGTTAATAAATAACATTTCCCCCATGTCTACTTTACATCAGCACAATTTTGGAACCAAAATTTTTTTTTGTTAGGAAGCTATAAGGGTTAAAAGTTGACCAGCGATTTCTCATTTTTCCAACAAAATTTACAAAAACATTTTTTAGGGACCACATCTTATTTGAAGTGACTTTGAGGGGCCTTTATGACAGAAAATACCCAAAAGTGACACCATTCTAAAAACTGCACCCCTCAAGGTGCTCAAAACCATATTCAAGAAGTTTATTAACCCTTCAGGTGTTTCACTGGAATTTTTGGAATGTGGAAGAAAACAATGAACATTTTACTTTTTTTCACAAAAATGTTACTTTAGACCCAATTTTTTTATTTTCACAAGAATAACAGGAAAAAATGGACTACAGAATTTGTAGTGCAATTTCTCATGAGCGCGCTGATACCCCATAAGTGAGGGAAAACCACTGTTTGGGCACACTGCAGAGTTCAGAAGGGAAGGAGCGCCATTAGACTTTTTGAATGTAAAATTTGCTTGAATAATTAGCGGACGCCATGTTGCGTTTGGAGAGCTCCTGATGTGCCTAAACAGTAGAAACCCCCCACAATTGACACCAATTTAGAAACTAGATCCCTCAGGGAACTTATCTAGATGTGTGGTGAGCACCTTGACCCCCCAGGTGCTTCACAGAAGTTTATAATATTGAGCTGTAAAAATAAAATTTTCACATTTTTCCCACAAAAATGTTATTCATCCCTTAATTTTGCATTATCATAAGGGTAACAGGAGAAATTGCACCATGAAATTTGTTGTGCAATTTCTCCTGAACACGCCGATACCCCATATGTGGAGGCAAACCACTGTTTGGGTGCACGTCAGGGTTTGGAAGGGATGGAGCGCCATTTGACTTTTTGAACGTAAAATTTGCTTGAATAATTAGCGGACGCCATGTCGCATTTGGGGAGCCCCTGATGTGCCCAAACAGTGGAAACCTCCCACAAGTGACAGCATTTTGGAAACTAGACCCCTTAGGGAACTTATCTAGATGTGTGGTGAGCACCTTGCACCCCCAGGTGCTTCACAGAAGTTTATAATATTGAGCCAGAAAAATAAAATTTTCACATTTTTCCCACAAAAAATGTTTTTCATCCCCTAATTTTGCATTTTCATAAGGATAACAGGAGAAATGAAATTTGTTGTGCAATTTCTCCTGAGTAGGCCGATACCCCATATGTGGGGGAAAACCACTGCTTTGGTGTACGGCAGGGTTCGGAAGAGAAAGGAGCGCTATGTTGGCTGGGATAGGTTGCAGACACCATGTCACATTTGAAGAGTCGCTGACATGCCGAAACAGCAGAAACCCCCAGAAGTGACCCCATTTTGTAAACTACACCTCTCAAGGAATTCATCTAGGGAAGTAGTGAGTGTTTTTTAATTTTTAAATTTATACCATTGGGCAGTGAAGAAAACATAATTATATTTTTACCACAAAAAAATGTTTTACCCTCAGATTTTACATTTTCACACAGGGCAATGGGTAAAAATGGTGCCGAAATGTGTCACACAATTTTTTCTAAAAGTGGCAATACCCCATATGTGGCTGTATCGTACCGCTTAGCCATACGGCGAGATCTGGGAGGGACGGAGCGCTATTTGACAATTGGAGAACAAGTTATTGTAGAATAGGCATTTGGATTTGGGAGCACAAAATTTTCTGAATTTCTTTTGGGGGGCAAGGGCCATATCGCTTTTCCAGAGCCTTTCTGCTACCAGTAACTTGGAAGTCCCTTATATTTTTAACAGATAACGGACCTGAGTGGGGACTAGCTTTTTTTGAGGACTGAGTTGAAGCTTTTATTGGGAACATTTTACATATTGTTTATCCGGCGCTCTATGCTGAGCACTTACATCGGGGTTTCCATCTAAATTTCCAAGTGATGTAATTCAGATGAAACCCCTGCAGGATCCATTCACTATAATGAGGCAGCAGAGTTACTCTGGACTCCGTCTGGCCTCTGTTTAGCGGTGTGCTTTTTTTCAGAAGTGCACAAAACTGTGGCCAACCGCACTTTTATAGAAGCCTAAAAAAACTGACACCGTGGGATCACAGGCCAGACGGCATCCACAGTGGCCTATATCTGCCTCATTACAGAGAATCTTCCATCATGGGTTCCGTCTGAATCACGTATTTCAGAGATTTACATGGAAACCCTGGTGTAAGTGCTCAGCGCAGAGCGCAGGATAAATGTGAGCAGAGCCTTACTGCAATCTTTGGGAGACATAATAAACAAATCAGTAGCAGGTGAAGAATTGGTTTTATTTATTTTTTACGCCGTTCCTCGTGCGGTATAAGTGATGAGATTACTTTATTCTTTGGGTTGGTGTAATTACAGAGATACCAGATTTATATCGGGTTTTTATGACTGACAGCTGTCACACACTAAAAGACGCTTTTTTTGCAAAATCTAGTTTTTGCATCGCCATATTTAGAAAGCTATAATTTTTCCATATTTCGGCCAACAGAGTCATGTGACGGCTTGTTTTTTGCGGGACGAGTTGACATTTTTATTGGTACCATGTTTGGGTACGTGACATTTTTTGATCGCTTTCTATTCTGTTTTTTGGGAGGTAAAATTAACAAAAGCCAACAATTCAGGAATTGTTTTTTGAGGTTTTTTTTTATGCCGTTCTGCGTGTGGTAAAAGTGATAAGGCAGCATTATTCTTCGGGTCAGTACACTTACAGCGATACTACACTTACCGTATATTTTTTTTATGTTTTGGCGCTTTTACACAATAAAACAATTTTATAGAAAAAATATTTTTTTTTACATCGTTTTATTCTGAGAGCTATAACTTTTTTATTTTTCGGCTGATGGAGCTGTATGGTGGCTTTTTTTTTGCGGAAAAAGATGACGTTTTCAGCGGTACCATTTTTATTTCCATTTTGCTTTTAATCGCATTTTTTTCCACTTTTTGTTTGGCGATATGATGAAAAAGCATAGTTCTTTGCTCTGTTTTTTATTTATTTTTATTACGGTGTGCACAGAAGGAGTTAATTAGTGTGACAGTTTTATAGATCAGGTTGTTTCGGACGCGGCGATACCAAATATGTGTACTTTTTTTGTTTTTGCATAAATATACGGATTTATTGGTTGAATATTTTATTTATTTATTTTTATTTATTTTGTGATTTTTTTTTAAACAGTTTGAAAACATTTTTTAGACTTTTTTTACATTTTTACATAGTCCCTGTATGAGACATTAATTTTTATTTTTCTAATCACTGTTCTCATGCAATGCAATAGACATGTATTGTATTGCATGAGAGCTTTGCTGACAGTTTCACACTGTCTGTGTCTCCTGCTAGACTTCAGCTGCAGGCTGAGCCTAGCAGGACACCGTACATGGCAGACCCAGAGGCGGTCATGTGACCTCCGGCTGCCATGACAACGGAAGGTCCTGTCAGACATCAGGGGGCCGTCGGAGAGGTAAGTGGACGACCCCCTCTCCTCTCACTATCTTCTATATGCCGCGATCACTATAGATCGCGGCATATAGAAGATAGCAAAGGGTTAACATCATTGGGACCTGATCCAATCAGCACCTGCAGTGCTTGCAGGACCCTGGGGGTTCTGAGGGCTGCGGGACCACCGACCGTTTATAAACAGAGCCCAGGCAGCGCCGACGTTCATGTAGAGTGGGCGGTCGGGAAGCGGTTAAAAGGTCATAAAATTCTCAAAATAATCTTCCTATTCATTTGTATGGAAAAACAATTTGCTGTTGACATGTTCAGACTTTTCATCATCCTTTAGGGCCTGTGCATACTTTGCATTGCATTTTTTCTGCGCAATTTGTCACAAAACCTTAAAAGGGCTGTTCACTACTAGGACAACCCCTTCTGGATCTGAATGTTTGGCCCTGATAAAATAAAAAAGCTTATACTCATGTCCAGTGTCAGCACCGTTCCAGCGGTGTCGGCACTCGCGGTCCCGGGGCTCCAGTGCGGTTGTCGTGCCCAATCGGCACCATCATCACTGACCTCGCCTTCTGTCAAATTGAATATGGAGAGGAAGTCTGGGCTGTGGCTGCGCTCTGACTTCCTCTTCATGTTCAATTCGACAGGAGGTGGGGACAGTGACGCTGGCGATGATTGGGCACTGGGGTCACGTATCACAACACTGCATGAGAGCTCCGGGACCATGAGTGATGACACCACTGGAACGGCTCCGGCACGGGAAGTTAGTATAAGCTTTTTTATTGTATTGGGGTCAAGAGTGGGGTATGAGAAAGGGTTGTCCAAGTTGTAAACAACAACTTCTTTAGGGGTTTCCTAATGCCAGCAAAGGAACGAGAATCCTGAAGTCTCATGAACACAATGCTCATTTTTGACTTGCAGATTTGGTGTAGATATCTGCAGCAGGTCAATTTTTTCAGCATTTTTTCTGCAGATTTCACTCATACTAGTGGGTGGGGAAAAATCTGCACCAAAAACGCCAGTAAAAAATGCATCAAAAATGCGGTAAAATCATGGCAAAAACATGCCTATTTTATGCAGCGTTTTTCCTGCCAAGAGATGCAGAAATGGTGCAGACTAGTGTTGAGCATTCCGATACTGAAATATCGGGTATCGGCCGATATTCACTGTATCGGAATTCCGATACTTAATTCCGATACTTTTATAATATCGAATACCGGAATCGGAAGTTCCCATAATGCCTGCGCTCTGCAGTGTCTGTGAAGGATGACAAGCTGGATGGCAGCGCTCAGCTGCGATCCAGCTTGTCATCAGAATGCCATCCCAGCGTGGGAGAATTCTCCTGATTGTTTAAAAGCCGGCGAGCGGTAAAAAGCCGCCGGCTTTTAAACAATCACGCAGCCCCATACTGCTTCCCCGCAGCCTCCCACCCCAATCCTCCGCTCCCCTTGCCACCTCCAATCCCAATCATAAATTAGGACCGGGCGGGGAGCGCAGCACCAAGGAGCGAAGGACCCGGGCGGGGAAGCCGGCAGTGAAAAGACTTCACCGCCTGCTTTCCCGTTCTGTGCTGCGCTTTCCCGCCGGTTATTTCAAATGAACAGCTGAGGTATCAGGTGATGCCGATCAGCTGTTCATTTGAAGTAGCCGCGGTGCCCTCAGAGGGTTCATGTGAGTTCATGCTTGACTGCATGAACTCACATCAACTTTCCCACGGCCGCACAGGTCAGCCTCACCTCCCAGACCCGTCATGATTAGTGTGTGCGGGGTGTGTGTGCGGGGTGTGTGTGCGGGGTGTGTGTGTGTGCGCGGGGTGTGTGTGTGCGCGGGGTGTGTGTGTGCGCGGGGTGTGTGTGTGTGCGGGTGTGTGTGCGGGTGTGTGTGTGGGGTGTCTGTGCGTGCAGGCAGACATAGGCCGACATAGGCCGATGTGACACTACTACTCCCATCGGCCTATGTCTGTCCCCGGTCCACTCGTGCCAGCAGGATCAGCTCGATGGGAGCAGTAGTTCCCATCAGCCTGATCCTGCTATTTAAATTGCCCTACTGTGTCCCCAATAAATTTTAAATACATGTCATTGGTGGCCAGTGGTTACCTAAAAGAAATTAGTTCATACATTACCTGTCCCCGCCGATCGCCACCTAAAATAAAGTAAAAAATAAAAAACGACACCTATACTCACCAAGACACCTAATTCCCCGAAGCCATCGATCTCCTGTAATAAAATATAAAATAATAAACCACAACCTTATCCTTACCCCTCCGTAGCAGTCCACGAGTGTCCCACGAAGATCTCCAGTTCAGAGCAGCCACATAGAATGTGACCGCTCTGAACCGCTGCCGCCGCTAGAATGACGGGGCCGTAAGGGTTCACCGGAGTTCAGGCAGCGCTGCTCCGGTTAGCTCCTTTACGGCACTGCTGTATCGTGAGAAATTCCCACGGTACAGCACTGCCGTAAAGGAGGTCTCCGGAGCTGCGCTGCCTGAATGCACTCCGGTGACCTCAGTCAGTGGCTCCCGCTGCCGGGAGCGGACGTGTTCCCGGCAGCGTGAGCTTACAGCAGCCATGCACAGCTGTCACCATCTCCAGATGTGACAGCTGTGCATGGGAGATCAGCGCAGGAACGTGGACAGGTAACTATTTTTTTTTTAGTAAACTAAGAATTAAATAAAATGGTGTGTTTTATTTCAAATAAATTATTTTTTTCTGGGTGTAGTGTGCTTTTTCTTTTTAACACTTTGTAGGTTAGTAATGGGGGTGTCATATAGACGGCCATCATTATTAACCTGGGCTTCATGGCAGCTGGCGCTGACATGAACCCCACCACTATTACCCCCTGCCACCGCACCAGGGCAGCGTGGAAGAGTGAGGCTAAGTGCCAGAATTGGCACATCCTATGGATGCGCCATTTCTGGGGCGGCTGACGGCTGGTGTTTCTAGCCTGGGAGGGGGCCAATATTCATGGCACCCTTCCTGAGCTATTAATATCAGCCCCCAGCTGTCTGCCTAGCCTTTGCTAGCTATTAAAATAGGGGGGACCCCACGTCATTTTTTTTGGGGGGGTCCCCCATTTTAATAGCTAGTAAAGGCTAGGTATTCAGCTGGGGGCTGATATTAGTAGCCTGGGAAGCTCCGTGGGTTTTATCCCCTTCCCAGGCTTCAAACATCTGCCCCAGCCGTCTGCTTAACCTCCGCTAGAGACTAAAATTATGGGGGATCCCACGCCATTTTTTTTTTAAATAAATCCTTTATTTTAACACTAAATGACATTTGAGGACTTAATAAAGATGCAGTCCCTAAATTATTATTTATTTTTTAATAAATTTTTCCCAAAACTTTTGACGTGGGCTTCGCCATATTTTTGTATGCCAGCCAGGTACAGCATCCAGCTTCTATGAACGCGCCATTTTCCGGGGCGGCCGCGGACTGCAATTTTCAGCGGGGGGGGGGGGGGGCAGAAAGCTTGGGCCTCCCTGCGCTGCAGATTACATCCCCCAGCTACCTAGTTGTACCTGGCTGGACACAAAAATAGGGAGAAGCTCCACGTTTTTTTTTTTTTAATTATTTCATGAAATTCATGGAATAATTAAGAAAAAAAGGGCTTCCCTATATTGTTGTGTCCGGCTAGGTACAAATAGGCAGCTGGTGGTTGGGGGCAGCCCGTTCCTGCCTGCTGTACCTGGCTGGACACAAATATAGTGTGAAGCACCACGTCAATTTTTTTTTAATTATTTCAGGAAATTCATGAAATAATTAAAAAAAAATTATGTGGGGCTTCGCCCTATATTTGTGTCCAGCCAGGTACAGCAGGCAGGAACGGGCTGCCCCCAACCACCAGCTGCCTATTTGTACCTAGCCGGACACAACAATATAGGGAAGCCCTTTTTTTCTTAATTATTCCATGAATTTCATGAATTTAAAAAAAAAAAACGTGGAGCTTCGCCCTATTTTTGTGTCCAGCCAGGTACAACTAGGCAGCTGGGGGCTGGAATCCGCAGCGCAGGGAGACCCAAGCTTTCTGGGCCCCACCCGCTGCAAATTGCAGTCCGCAGCCACCCCGGAAAATGGCGCGTTCATAGAAGCGCCATCTTCTGGCGCTGTACCCAACTCATCCAGGGCCCTGGTGCGGTGGCTCACTGGGTAATAAAGGGGTTAAGGCCAGCTTGGCAGTATCAGCTGGCCCTAAGCCCGAAATTCATGGGGTCACGCCAATATTAGACATGACCGCCATGAATTTCTAGTAAAGTATTTAAAAAAAACACAAACACCCAGAAAAAAAGTCCTTTAATTGAAATAAAGACACAATTCTTTATTGTTCTAAATTAAACCATACTTACCGCCACGCCCATTCCAGCTGAAGCCAACGATCTCCTGCAATAAAAGTAAAATAATAAAGCAACCTCATCCTTACCTTTCCATGGTTCCCAGGACAGCTTCAGCTCTGCTACATCGAGATGACAGGCTGGACCGCAGCAGAACGCTGCCATCCAGCCTGTCATCCCGCGGACACTGAGAAGCGCAGGCATGCTTGCGCTCCTCAGTGTCTCTCTGTGACGTCATCCAGATGAGCCGAGGTCATGTCCAATGAACTCAGCTCACCTCATGCACGTCACTGACAGCGTGGGAAAATTCTCCTGCACTCAGCGCTTCAGCGTGAGAATTCTCCCACGCTGTCAGTGACGTGCATGAGGTGCGCCGAGTTCATTGGACATGACCTCACCTCATGCACGTCACTGACAGCGTGGGAAAATTCTCACGCTGAAGCACTGAGTGCAGGAGAATTCTCCCATGCTGTCAGTGACGTACATGAGGTGAGCCGAGTTCATTGTCGGCTCATCTGGATGCCGTCACAGCCAGACACTGAGGAGTGGAAGTATGCCTGCGCTTCTCAGTGTCTGCGGGATGACAGGCTGGATGGCAGCGTTCTGCTGCGGTCCAGCCTGTCATCTCGATGTAGCAGAGCTGGAGCCGTCGTGGGAGCCATGGAAAGGTAAGGATGAGGTTGCTTTATTATTTTTCTTTTATTGCAGGAGATCGTTGGCTTCAGCTGGAATGGGCGTGATGGTAAGTATGGTTTAATTTAGAACAATAAAGAATTGTGTGTTTATTTCAATTAAAGGACTTTTTTCTGGGTGTTTGTGTTTTTTTTAAATACTTTACTAGAAATTCATGGTGGTCATGTCTAATATTGGCGTGACCCCATGAATTTCGGGCTTAGGGCCAGCTGATAATGCCAAGCTGGCCTTAACCCGTTTATTACCCAGTGAGCCACCGCACCAGGGCCCTGGATGAGTTGGGTACAGCGCCAGAAGATGGCGCTTCTATGAACGCGCCATTTTCCGGGGCGGCTGCGGACTGCAATTTGCAGCGGGTGGGGCCCAGAAAGCTTGGGCCTCCCTGCGCTGCAGATTCCAGCCCCCAGCTGCCTAGTTGTACCTGGCTGGACACAAAAATAGGGCGAAGCTCCACGTTTTTTTTTTTAAATTCATGAAATTCATGGAATAATTAAGAAAAAAAGGGCTTCCCTATATTGTTGTGTCCGGCTAGGTACAAATAGGCAGCTGGTGGTTGGGGGCAGCCCATTCCTGCCTGCTGTACCTGACTGGACACAAATATAGGGCGAAGCCCCACATAATTTTTTTTTAATTATTTCATGAATTTCCTGAAATGATTTAAAAAAAATTGACGTGGGGCTTCGCACTATATTTGTGTCCAGCCAGGTACAGCAGGCAGGAACGGGCTGCCCCCAACCACCAGCTGCCTATTTGTACCTGGTTGGACACAACAATATAGGGAAGCCCTTTTTTTCTTAATTATTTCATGAATTTCATGAAATAATTAAAAAAAAAAAAACGTGAAGCTTCTCCCTATTTTTGTGTCCAGCCAGGTACAACTAGGCAGCTGGGGGATGGAATCTGCAGCGCAGGGAGGCCCAAGCTTTCTGCCCCCCCCCCCCCCCCCCCGCTGAAAATTGCAGTCCGCAGCCACCCCGGAAAATGGCGCGTTCATAGAAGCTGGATGCTGTACCTGGCTGGCATACAAAAATATGGCGAAGCCCACGTCAAAAGTTTTGGGAAAAATTTATTAAAAAATAAATAATAATTTAGGGACTGCATCTTTATTAACTCCTCAAATGTCATTTAGTGTTAAAATAAAGGATTTATTTTAAAAAAAATTGACGTGGGGCTTCGCCCTATATTTGTGTCCAGCCAGGTACAGCAGGCAGGAACAGGCTGCCCCCAACCACCAGCTGCCTATTTGTACCTGGCCGGACACAACAATATAGGGAAGCCCTTTTTTAAAAAAATTATTTCATGAAATAATTAAAAAAAAATTGACGTGGGGCTTCGCACTATATTTGTGTCCAGCCAGGTACAGCAGGCAGGAATGGGCTGCCCCCAACCACCAGCTGCCTATTTGTACCTGGTTGGACACAACAATATAGGGAAGCCCTTTTTTTCTTAATTATTCCATGAATTTCATGAAATAATTTAAAAACAAAATGCGTGGGGCTTCGCCCTATTTTTGTGCCCAGCCAGATACAACTAGGCAGCTGGGGGCTGGAATCCGCAGCACAGGGAGGCCCAAGCTTTCTGGGCCACCCCCGCTGCAAATTGCAGTCCGCAGCCGCCCCAGAAAATGGCGCGTTCATAGAAGCGCCATCTTCTGGCGCTGTACCCAACTCATCCAGGGCCCTGGTGCGGTGGCTCACTGGGTAATAAAGGGGTTAAGGCCAGCTTGGCATTATCAGCTGGCCCTAAGCCCAAAATTCATGGGGTCACGCCAATATTAGACATGACCACCATGAATTTCTAGTAAAGTATTTAAAAAAACACAACACCCAGAAAAAAGTCCTTTAATTGAAATAAACACACAATTCTTTATTGTTCTAAATTAAACCATACTTACCACCACGCCCATTCCAGCTGAAGCCAACGATCTCCTGCAATAAAAGTAAAATAATAAAGCAACATCATCCTTACCTTTCCATGGCTCCCACGACAGCTTCAGCTCTGCTACATCGAGATGACAGGCTGGACCGCAGCAGAACGCTGCCATCCATCCTGTCATCCCGCAGACACTGAGAAGCGCAGGCATACTTCCACTCCTCAGTGTCTGGCTGTGACGGCATCCAGATGAGCCGAGGTCATGTCCAATGAACTCAGCTCACCTCATGTACGTCACTGACAGCGTGGGAAAATTCTCCTGCACTCAGCACTTCAGCGTGAGAATTTTCCCACGCTGTCAGTGACGTGCATGAGGTGAGCTGAGTTCATTGGACATGACCTCACCTCATGTATGTCACTGACAGCGTGGGAGAATTCTCACGCTGAAGCGCTGAGTGCAGGAGAATTTTCCCACGCTGTCAGTGACGTGCATGAGGTGAGCTGAGTTCATTGGACATGAACTCGGCTCATCTGGATGACGTCACAGAGAGACACTGAGGAGCGCAAGCATGCCTGCGCTTCTCAGTGTCTGCGGGATGACAGGCTGGATGGCAGCTTTCTGCTGCGGTCCAGCCTGTCATCTCGATGTAGCAGAGCTGGAACTGTCCTGGGAACCATCGAAAGGTAAGGATGAGGTTGCTTTATTATTTTTCTTTTATTGCAGGAGATCGTTGGCTTCAGCTGGAATGGGCGTGATGGTAAGTATGGTTTAATTTAGAACAATAAAGAATTGTGTCTTTATTTCAATTAAAGGACTTTACTCTGGGTGTTTGTGTTTTCTTTTAACTTTGACTATGGGGTTAGTAATGGGGGTGTCTTATAGACGCCTCTCCATTACTAACCTGGGCTTGATGTCAGCTGGCATTATAAGCTGACATCAACCCCAACCCTATTACCCCCTGCCACCGCACCAGGGCAGCGTGGAAGAGCGAGGCTAAGTGCCAGAATTGGCGCATCCTATGGATGCGCCATTTCTGGGGCGGCTGACGGCTGGTGTTTCTAGCCTGGGAGGGGGCCAATATTCATGGCACCCTTCCTGGGCTATTAATATCAGCCCCCAGCTGTCTGCCTAGCCTGTGCTAGCTATTAAATTAGGGGGGACCCCACGTTATTTTTTTGGGGGGGTTCCCCCATTTTAATAGCTAGTAAAGGCTAGGTATTCAGCTGGGGGCTGATATTAGTAGCCTGGGAAGCTCCGTGGGTATTACCCCCTTCCCAGGCTTCAAACATTTGCCCCAGCTGTCTGCTTAACCTCCGCTAGAGCCTAAAATTATGGGGATCCCCACGCCAATTTTTTTTTAAATAAATCCTTTATTTTAACACTAAATGACAAGTACAGTAATCAACACTGTCACTGTACTTCATATATATGTGACTGACATGTTTCTATCTATCTAATCTATGTGTGATTCTCTATTCCTTCTATTCTAAATTGTCGGGTACAGATGCTGAATTGCCGGCCGGCTTTCTTAAAGAGACGGTGCATGAAAACACTATTATTTTTTTAAATAAATCCTTTATTTTAACACTAAATGACAAGTACAGTAAGCAACACTGTCACTGTACTTCATATATATGTGACTGACATGTTTCTATCTATCTAATCTATGTGTGAAGCTCTATTCTGTCTGTTATAAATTGTCGGGTACAGATGCTGAATTGCCGGCCGGCTTTCTTAAAGAGACGGTGCATGAAAACACTATTATTTTTTTAAATAAATCCTTTACACTAAATGACAAGTACAGTAAGCAACACTGTCACTGTACTTCATATATATGTGACTGACATGTTTCTATCTATCTAATCTATGTGTGAAGCTCTATTCTTTCTGTTATAAATTGTCGGGTACCGCTGCTGAATTGCCGGCCGGCTTTTTTAAAGAGACGGTGCACGAAAACACTAATATTTTTTTTAATAAATCCTTTACACTAAATGACAAGTACAGTAAGCAACACTGTCACTGTACTTCATATATATGTGACTGACATGTTTCTATCTATCTAATCTATGTGTGATTCTCTATTCTGTCTGTTATAAATTGTCGGGTACAGATGTTGAATTGCCGGCCGGCTTTTTTAAAGAGACGGTGCACGAAAACACTAATATTTTTTTTAATAAATCCTTTACACTAAATGACAAGTTCTGTAAGCAACACTGTCACTGTACTTCTTATATATGTGACTGACATGTTTCTATCTATCTAATCTATGTGTGATTCTCTATTCTGTCTGTTATAAATTGTCGGGTACAGATGCTGAATTGCCGGCCGGCTTTTTTAAAGAGACGGTGCACGAAAACACTAATATTTTTTTTAATAAATCCTTTACACTAAATGACAAGTACAGTAAGCAACACTGTCACTGTACTTCATATATATATATGACTGACATGTTTCTAACTATCTAATCTATGTGTGAAGCTCTATTCTTTCTGTTGTAAATTGTCGGGTACCGGTGAATGCCGCTGATGAATTGCCGGCTTTTCATGTCATTCTACATTATTCTTAGTTGTTTTACTTCATGTAGAATTAACTTACAAGGAAAGAAAGGGTTTATTTTCATTCCGATATTTGTGTCCCATTGACTTGCATTGGTTTCCGGTATCGGAATCGGCGATATCCGATACTTTTTGGGTATCGGCCCGATCCAATCCGATACAATATTTCCTGATATCGGAAGGTATCGCTCAACACTAGTGCAGACATTTCTGCACCGAATACTTAATATGTGCACATAGTCTTAAACAGTTCAGCCTTTCAAAAATGGTTGGAGAAAAGAAAGTGGATATCATTTCTATGAATTGGTCCCTGTTGGAAAACGCTACAAACTAGTTACTCCACAATCAAAAGGCTGCAAAAAATACTTCTGGAAGAAAAAAAAATACTTGAAAAACTCTTCAAAATTGCTGCAGGAAACACTTCAGAAGTTTCTAGAAAACTTGTTGTTTTTGACCACTCAGTGTGAACATAGCTTTGAGGTATTTTCACACTGAGGTTTTTTTTTAAGACGTTTTTTGAGTATAAATTGAGCAGACACTTTTCAATCCTACTTAAAAACTAAGAGTTTCCGCTCCCAAAACTCAGCAAAAAGACTCGTTGTGCACATATCCACTTTGCAGGAAGAAGTAAAAGCAGGAAATATGGAAATGATTACCTATAAAGTTACAACATTGCGGAGTAAAAGGATATTGACTCATCTTCACTTCACTTCAACTTTAAGATTAATTGTAAAATGTAGCAAGTACCTAATAATCTCATCAGCTTCATCTAATGTACTTTTAATCTAAGAACTGAATTTAAATCTATGCTGTTTCCTATCCGTGAATAAGAACACCCAAAGGAAGAAAATGTGCAGACATAAAACTTCTTACAGGTGAGGATACACAAAAATTGTGTCTATGCTAAACACACCTCTTGAAATCTACAAAGTTTGACAAATAGGAATGTATCTAACCCCTTAAAAGCCCTTAAACACAAACACAGCCTTAGCTACAGTGGGGGAAATAACTATTTGATCCCTTGCTGTTTTTGTAAGTTTGCCCACTGACAAAGACATGAACAGTCTATAATTTTAAGGGTAGGTTAATTTTAACATTGAGAGATAGAATATCCCAAAAAAAAATCAAGAAAATCACATTGTATAAATTAGATATTTTTTTTTACATTTTGCAGTGAGAAATAAGTATTTGATCCCCTACAAACCTTTATGAGTTCTGGCTCCTACAAACCAGTTAGATGCTCCTAATCAACTCATTACCTGCATTAAAGACAGCTGTCTTACATAGTTACCTGTATAAAAGAATCCTGTCCACAGACTCAATTAATCAGTCAGACTCTAACCTCTACAACATGGCCAAGACCAAAGAGCTTTCTAAGGATGTCAGGGACAAGATCATAGACCTGCACAAAGCTGGAATGGGCTGCAAAACCATAAGTAAGATGCTGGGTGAGAAGGAGACAATTGTTGGTGCAATAGTAAGAAAATGGAAGAAATACAAAATGACTATCAATCAACATCAATCTGGGGCACCATGCAAAATCTCACCTCGTGGGGTATCCTTGATCATGAGGAAGGTGAGTGATCAGCCTAAAACTACACGGGGGGAACTTGTGAATGATCTCCAGGCAGCTGGGACCACAGTCACCAGGAAAACCATTGATAACACATTAAGCCTTAAAAGTTTAAAATCCTGCAAGGTCCCCCTGCTCAAGAAGGCACATGTGCAGGCCCGTCTGAAGTTTGCCAATGAACATCTGGATGATTCTGTGAGTTATTGGGAGAAAGTGCTGTGGTCAGATGAGACAAAAATTGAGCTCTTTGGCATTAACTCAACTCGCCATGTTTGGAGGAAGAAGGATGAGTACAACCCTAAGAACATTGTCACAACTGTGAAGCATGTTGGGGGAAACATTATACTTTGGGGGTGCTTTTCTGCAAAGGGGACATGACGACTGCACCATACTGAAGGGAAGATGGATGGGGTCATGTATTGCAAGATTTTGGCAACAACCTCCTTCCCTCAGTAAATGCATTGAAGATGGGTCATGGCTGGTTCTTCCAGCAAGACAATGACCTAAAACATACAGCCAAGGCAACAAAGGAGTGGCTCAAAAAGAAGCACAGTAAGGTCATGAAGTGGCCTAGCTAGTCTCCAGACCTTAATCCCATAGAAAACTTATTGAGAGAGTTGAAGCTCCAAGTTGCCAAGCGACAGCCTCAAAATCTTAATGATTTAGAGATGATCTGCAAAGAGGAGTGGACCAAAATTCCTCCTGACATGTGCGCAAACCTCATCATAAACTACAAAAAAGTCTGACTGCTGTGCTTGCCAACAAGGGTTTTGCCACCAAGTATTAAGTGTTGTTTGCCAGAGGGATCAAATACTTATTTGTCACTGCAAAATGCAAAAAAAGTATCTAATTTATACAATGTGATTCTCTTGATTTTTTGGGGGATATTCTATCTCTCAATGTTAAAATGAACTTCCCCTTAAAATTATAGCTTGTTCATGTCTTTGTCAGTGGGCAAACTTACAAAAACAGCAAGGGATCATATACTTATTTCCCCCACTGTATGTCAGAGCTGCCTCACCATAGAAATGGCTGGTACCCCCTAGCACCCTACAGCCTACTTAATAACACAACACACTGACAGACTTTACATTTTTGTTTTAAATAAAAAAACAAAACACTAGTGTCTTGCACAGAATTGTTTGCCTAATCACAAAAGACTGATTCAAAATGATGGTGTCACTGCCAGAGGTAACATAATCCTACGGTGACTGAGATTATAAATGTGTCATATATTCCATAATGTGTCCCGCTTCATTTACTACCGGCATTTGGTAGTATTACCAAACCAAACCTCTTCTGATAGCAGTTCCCACATTCTTAGCCTTGGCTTGTTTTTTTTTTACCATATTTATTGCTACTGCCACTTTTTTTTCTTAATCATACATTTTGTAACACTTCAATTAACTTATAGATAAATACTGTAGGGAAACAGGGTGCACCAGAACATAGGGTGATATCTTTATAAAATATATATTAGATCCTGGTAATGTGATCATTTAAGCAAGTGGTGTAGGCAAAACTCCTGTGAAAGCTCAATAACTGTGAAAGCTCAATGGCGGTTGCTGTTGCCCCGTGGCTAGGGGCTCAGGGTTTAAATAATATTTAAATAGGATTTTACTCACCAGGAAGACCAGTTCATTTCATTGCCCTAGCCCTGTATCTAAGTAAGGTGGACAGGACAATGTGGGAGCGTAGGAACGCAAGAAGAATTGGATGTATTTTTTTTTAAATATGTCGGAGAAGAGCAGGGAACACTATTACTGGATGCAGGACATTATACCAAGAAGGGACACAGGATGAGGGACATTATTATAGGAAGGGGCAAGGATGGGGGAATTATTATAGGAAAGGGCCTAGGACAGGGGATGTTATTATAGAAAGTTGCCAGGATGGAGGACATTGTTATAGGAAGGGGCTCAAGATGGAGAGCATATGACCAGGAAAGGGCCCAGGATGGAGGATATTATATCAGGAAGGTGCCCAAGATGGAGGACGTTATTATAGGAAGTGGCAGGATGGGGGACATCATTATAGCAAAGGGACAGGATGAGGGACATTATAATAGGAAAGAGCTCAGAATGGGATGCATAAGACCATAAAGGGGCCCAGGATGGTGGAGGTTATTATAGGAAGTGGCCAAAATGGGGTACATCATAATAGCAAGGGGCCAGGATGGGGGACATTATCATAGGAAGGTGTTCAGGATGGGTAGCTTAATCCCAGGAAGGGGCCTAGGATGGGGGACATTATTATAGGAAGTGGCCAGGATAGGGGACATCATTATAGCAAGGGGCTCTGGATGGGTAGCATGATACCAAGAAGTGGCCTAGGATGGGGGACTGTTAGAACTCTCCTGTTAGGTTTTTTCTATCTTGCTGGTCACATGACCTTTTTTGCCTATTTAGTCCTGCTCCGCCCTCCTGGCCTTGCTGGACTTCATTGTAATTTCTACTCTTAAGCTAGCCTGTTGCTTAGTTACCTTTCTCAGTCAGTTTAGATAGGTCTTCGGACCTTTATGTTCTATGTTGTGTGTTTGTCTTTTACTGCTACAATTTCTGCTAGGAGGTGTCCAACTTTATCCCAGTCCCTAGTTCTTGTAGGGATCCCTCCCTTGCATCTATAGGTCTTCGTACAGACTAGCCGTGGACTTTAGCGGGTCTGATCGCAGGATCAGGTTCCCCGTTACATCGTAGGGATCTATCTTAGTTCTATTGTAGGGACAGATCTCCTTTCTTTCCTTAGTGCTTGTAGCAGATCATAACAGTAAGTCCAGCCCAAAATTATCTCTAAGGAAAGACTTCCAGTTTCCATCATGGTGTCGGTTCAGGATTTGGCTCAACGCCTGCAGGGACTCTCTCTGGAGGTGGCTGAGCTCCAACAACACGTGAGTAGCTGTTCTGGAGCACATTTTGTGGAGCCAAAGGTACGTTTGCCTGATTTATTTTTTGGTGATCAACAAGAATTTTTTTCCTTTAAAAATGCTTGTTTGTTGTATTTTCGTTTGAGTCCCAGATCCTCTGGTGATGAATCACAGCGCATAGGGTTCATAATGTCACTTTTGCACAAAGAACCTCAGGGATGGGCCTTTTCTCTCCAACCTAGTGATCCATGCTTTAGATCAGTGGATAGTTTTATTTCTGCTTTGGGTTTGTTGTATGATGATCCAGATCGTGTCTCATCAGCTGAGACTGAATTGAGACGTTTGAGACAGGGATCAGGTAATGTGGAAAAATATTGTTCTCACTTCCGTCGGTGGTCTGCCCAGGTGGGGTGGAACGATTCAGCTTTGAAAAGTTCGTTTCTTGCGGGGCTAGGTGAAAGGGTTAAGGATTTGCTGATTGCTTATCCCACACCTGGAAACTTGCAGGAGGCAATGCAATTAGCTATACGGGTGGACAGGAGACTGCGTGCAAGGGTTAATGAGAGTAAATCCTCTGCCATGTCAGCTCAGAGTCTTGAGAGGGTCTGTACTGACATTGGAGAGCCGATGGAGATTGGGGCGATGGCACCCCGCTCTCAGGAAAAAGACCGCAGGTCTTCTGAAGGTTTGTGCTTTTATTGCGGGAAATCTGACCATTTTATTAAGAACTGTGTGCTTCGTATGAACAAAGAAAAAAAAAGGTCAGTTACGCCCGTATAGCCTGTTTAAATACTAAGGGTGTATTTCTTTCTGTTACTACTGCTGCTCAGGAAGAATTAATTGAATTTCGGGTATTTGTGGATTGTGGTTCTACTCTGAATGTGATTGATGGGGGATTCTTGGAAAAACTTAAATTAAAACCCAAACCTTTGTCATCCCCTATTGCTGTGGTTTCTGTCGATGGCTCTCCCTTGAAGAGTGTTACTCACACGGTCTGTGAATTTCCCCTCACTATTAATGGTGTTCACCAAGAGAATTTGGATTTGGTAGTATTAAATAATTTGCCTTCTCCAGCAGTTTTGGGGTTGCCCTGGTTAAAACTGCACAATCCTGTACTGGATTGGTCTACCAATGAAATTAAGTCCTGGAGCCCTAATTGTTATGACAAGTGTTGTAACGGACGTATTGCTGCAGTGGAAAAAGGGGAATTACCTGTACCTATTTAGGATTTTTGGAGAGTTTTTTCTGAAGAGGAGTCACAAATTTTGCCTCCCCATAGAGACTATGATTGTACCATTGAATTTGTCCCTGGAGCGACTCTTCCAAAAAAGTCGTTTATTTAATCTTACTATTCCTGAGAGAAAGGCTTTGGAGGAATACATACAGACAAGCTTGGCCGCATGTCACATTAGGCCTTCCAAGTCTCCTGTGGCTGTTGGATTTTTTTTTGTTAAAAAAAAGGACGGCGGTTTACGTCCTTGTCTGGATTTTCGTGAGATTAATAAAATTACTGTATGCAATCCTTACCCACTGCCATTGATTCCTGATTTGTTCAACCAGTTAGTGGGGGCCAAGTGGTTCTCTAAAATTGATCTCCGGGGGGCATACAATTTGTTGCGCATGAAGGAGGGTGATGAATGGAAGACTGCTTTTAAGACTCCTGTGGATCATTTTGAGAATCTGGTTATGCCTTTTGGTCTTACCAATGCTCCAGCATTTTTTCAGAATCTTATTAATGACATCCTTAGACCTTTGATCGGCAAAAATGTGGTTGTGTATTTGGATGACATTTTGATTTATTCGCCTGATCTGGAGTCTCATTGGCGGAGCGTACGTGAGGTATTACAGTTATTAATTGACAATTCGCTTTTCGCTAAGCTGGAGAAATGTGAGTTCGCTGTACAGAGAATTAGTCTTTTGGGCTACATTATCTCCAGCGAGGGCTTTGAGATGGACCCGGTGAAAGTTCAAGCTGTGCAGGAATGGCCTAGGCCTATTGGTTTGAAATCGATACAGAGGTTTTTAGGTTTCGCCAATTATTACAGAAAATTCATTAAAAAATTTTCTATTATTGTTAAACCACTGACCAATCTCACCAGGAAAGGTGCGAATACGGTCCAGTGGACTACTGAGGCCATTGAAGCTTTTGTGTTTCTAAAGGAGAGGTTCAGCTCTGCTCCCATCCTTATGCAGCCTGATGTGACTAAGCCGTTTTTGGTTGAGGTTGATGCTTCTTCGGTAGGGGTCGGTGCGGTGTTGTCTCAGAAAAACAAGGATGGAGTACATCCCTGTGCTTTTTTTTCAAAATTTTCTGAGACTGAACTTAATTACGATATTGGTAATTGGGAATTGCTGGCTATTAAACTCGCATTTGAACACTGGCGTCATCTCTTGGAAGGTGCTGAATTTCCCATTCAGGTTTTCACTGATCATAAAAATCTGATCTATCTTGATGCTGCCAAGCGCTTGAATGCCCGTCAGGCTAGGTGGGCACTTTTTTTCTCGTGGTTTAATTTTTCCGTTACTTACATCCCGGGTACCAAGAATGTTAAAGCTGATGCTTTGTCTCGCAGCTTTTCTCCCATGGTCGGTGCTGAGGAGGAGGAGAGTATTTTACAAGAAGGTGTTGTGATTGCTGCTATGGACTCCGTTTTGGAAGATGAGATTCTTAAAGCACAGGAGAATGCCCCATCTAACACTCCCCATGGGAGGTTGTTTGTGCCTAGGACTTTTAGGAGAGATTTGTTTGTCGAGTGTCATGAGTCTCGGTTGGCAGGTCATCCAGGAATTTCTGAGACCAAGAGACTTGTGGGTCGCAGTTTTTGGTGGCCTGGATGGCAGAAGGAAGTCATTAAGTGGGTGCGTCAATGTACGGTGTGTGCTAGATCTAAGTCTTCACATACTCCATCAGCGGGGTTGCTTTGCCCTCTGGAGGTTCCTAGTGCACCTTGGACACATCTGGCTATGGACTTTATTACTGACCTTCCCCCCTCTGGGGGTTTCACGGTCATCTGGGTGGTCGTGGACTGTTTTAGCAAGATGTGTCACTTGGTTCCTTTCATCAAACTGCCCTGCGCTAAGACACTCGCTAAGGCCTTTGTCAAGGAAATTGTCAGACTACATGGCGTTCCTACTGACATTGTTTCGGACAGGGGACCTCAGTTCGTGGCTCGTTTTTGGCATGCTTTTTGTGACAGGTTGGGAGTTCATTTGTCGTTTTCATCCGGATATCATCCTGAGTCTAATGGCCAGACAGAAAGGAAGAATCAGGATGTTGAGCAGTTCTTGCGTTGTTTTGTGGCAGACAATCAGAAGGGGTGGTCTGAGTTTCTGCCACTTGCTGAGTTTGCTCTTAACAACCATACATCCTCTACTGCTGGTTGATCGCCTTTTTTTTGTTGTTCTGGGAGACATCCGTCTTTTGGGTCATTCTCCAAATTGGTATCGGCTGTGCCTGAGGAGGAGAGTTTTTCTGGTGATTTGGAGAGAGTTTGGACGGATGTGCGTGGTAATCTTCAGGAGGCTAACAAAAAATTTAAGAGGTACTTTGAAAGGAAACGGCAAGAGGTTTTGTTTGCTATTGGTGACATGGTTTGGTTGTCCTCTAAGAATCTACGGTTGAGGATTCCTTCTAAAAAATTGGGTCCCAAGTTTGTAGGGCCCTTTAAGGTGCTTCAGGTAGTTAACCAATCTGCTGTTAGGTTGGAGGTTCCTACCTCCTGGAAGATTAATCCGGTGTTTCATGTTTCTCTGTTGAAAAGAGCTTATGTGTCGGATGGAGATGCCTCTGCCACTGTTCCTCCGGTGGTGGAGGACGGGGAATACGAAATTTCCCGCATCCTAAATTCTAGACGGTATAGAGGGAGTTTGCAGTATCTCGTCGCTTGGAAGGGTTTCGGACCCGAGGATAACTCATGGGTGAGGGCGGATGATGTTTCTGCTTCCAGACTTGTCAGAGCGTTTCACAAGAGGTTTCCTGATAAGCCTGGGCCTAGGGGATCCGGAGGATTCTCATAGAAGAGGGGGTACTGTTAGAACTCTCCTGTTAGGTTTTTTCTATCTTGCTGGTCACATGACCTTTTTTGCCTATTTAGTCCTGCTCCGCCCTCCTGGCCTTGCTGGACTTCATTGTAATTTCTACTCTTAAGCTAGCCTGTTGCTTAGTTACCTTTCTCAGTTTAGCTAGGTCTTCGGACCTTTATGTTCTACGTTGTGCGTTTGTCTTTTACTGCTACAATTTCTGCTAGGAGGTGTCCAACTTTATCCCAGTCCCTAGTTCTTGTAGGGATCCCTCCCTTGCATCTATAGGTCTTCGTACAGACTAGCCGAGGACTTTAGCGGGTCTGATTGCAGGATCAGGTTCCCCATTACATCTTAGGGATCCATCTTAGTTCTATTGTAGGGACAGATCTCCTTTCTTTCCTTAGTGCTTGTAGCAGATCATAACAGGGACATTATTATAAGAAGTGGCCAGGATAGGGGACATCATTATAGCAAGGGGCTCAGGATGGGTAGCATAATACCAGGAAGGGGCCCATTACAGAGGACATTATTATAGGAAGTGGCCAGGATAGGGGACATCATTATAGCAAGGAGCTCAGGATGGAGAGCATAATACCAGGAACAGGATGGGGGACATTATTATATGGTGAGGGCGAACACAAA
The DNA here is from genome assembly GCF_046119375.1 of Phyllobates terribilis. NCBI lineage: Eukaryota > Metazoa > Chordata > Amphibia > Anura > Dendrobatidae > Phyllobates > Phyllobates terribilis. The sequence goes on from NW_027362770.1 coordinate 138,012,273, forward strand.
TATCTTTATAGAATCAGGACACCATATGGGCCCATACATCTCACCAACATTCAGTTGAGAGCCCAGATCCAAATTTTGCACTGGGGTCCATCAGACTCTAGTTATGGCACTGCTTGTCAGTGCCAGCTAGTACTCAGGGTACATATAATATTCTCCTCCTTAAGCTACCCCACTCCCTAGCTGTACACTGACTAGACTGACAGCTTAGGAGTTAGGTAGTCCACTTTATAATATTAGAGACAGATAGTGGGAAGAGAACAGTATACTTCAGGGAGCTACTAAATGTCAGACAAGACTTTACTTGTTAAAAAAGTTTTGGAAGTTTTTTCTTTAATATCTGAGGGAAATTAAAATGCACATTTTTATACAGTTGGATTATGTGAATTTTAACATCATTCTATACCGGAAGATTAGTGAAATTAAAATTCAAAATGCAGAAAAGGAGATTAGGAAATATGCAATATAAATGTGAAAATAGCAAGCTATGGACATGAGTGTGGGATTTATTTCTCCCACAAGTAGAGGATATAGTTACATAATTACTACATGGAGGACACTAGGCTTGTGATAGGAGCAACTACATCTTTTTTTTTAGAAATATCTGTCAATTCTTGTCGCGTTCTTGGCCTTTTAACTGCATATAAAACACTCTTTTTCTGTGTTTTAAGCCAATGAACTCCAGTATATTTTTCGATGTTCTATGTGAATCCAGTGAAGTTATTTTCTTTCTTGGTGAAGAGCTTTGTCCTTTAAAGGTAGTCATCATGTGTCCATATTCACATATTAGACTGCAGAGGGAGGGTCCCGAAGACCTAAGTCAGTGTGATAAATTGTGTGGAATTTTAAAGAATCCATTTAACTCAGTGAATTGAAACAGTTTGCAATTTGATTGGTGCAGATCCCCTAAAAGGGTCACCATCATTTTATTTATTCAAAAAGACTGAATCAGTGAGGGAAGGCTTATGTGACTTTGTTCGGGGCTAGGGAGGTTTTCCTATAATGCCTTGGAGCTATCACATCACATGGTAGAGCACAATCAGGAGGTACTATCACAGCCTGTATAAAAGCAAAGGCAAGGAATGTAGCAGCTAATTTTTGGTGTGAATTTGGATAGTGAGAGAACATCACAGCTCAGTTTATCTATAGCGATAGGTAGAGAAAGCCATAAAACACTAAATAAACTATACAGCTAATGTGTGATAGCACATCAATGAAGAACATTTACCTTCTGATTACCCATAGCCATGTATGTTGAGATCACTTTTACATTAATAAGGCGGTGTGTGTTAAAGATCTTGCGATGAGATGACTTCAGAGCGCTATACATATCTTATCATATTCAGGACAATTGAAGTACTTGCAAAGTGATTCACTGCAAAACAAATTTTTCAAAAAATTTTTGAAAAAACGGGCAAATTCGAATTTGAACAGATTTTATTTATTTCAAATAGCACATGAGATATCCGAGCACGTGATAAAATTGCCATAAGAACAATTGCGTAGTGCTTGCTTTGAGACTCAAGAAGCCTAATAGCACATAGTGACACCATAGAGCTAGGTATCTCCTCAACCAGCTGTCACTTGGAGACATCTGGCAACTCGTGTTGACTCGTTGAAGGAGCTCTCTCACTCAATGGGTTTGCCATAATTGGACCACTTTTCTCCAACGCTGTGGAATCAGTAAACCAAACTTAGACTTCATTATTGTTTTAAACTTACAGAGTATTGTAATCCCGAAAACAGGATTCTAATAACCCAACAGCGCCCCAATGAATGAAGCCAATGGTCCATTTCGACACTGTCTGTCCTCCGCCCTGGCTATATTCAACTTTTTCAGACATGCACAAAAAAGTACATCTGCTGCTCAATGAGTCACACTGTGCGGAGCAGGAGCGCTGCAAAGGGGACATCCCCCTAATCATATAGCTGTACTCAGCCTTGTCTGAGTGGAGCATGGATAACACATAGGCACATACATCTACTGGAGTGAAAGAAAAGGATGAGACATCAATTAAAAAGCAGTATAAGGCCTCATTCAGATGTCAGTGTTGCACATATGTGTTGTATCCTTTTTTTTTTTTTTTTTTTACGGAAACAACATGTACCCATTATATCCTATGGTGCTAGCACATGTCTGTGTTCTTTTAGCAACACGGATGACAAGGGCTAATATAAGTCCATGGGTCAGCGAAAAAACCCGTACAGCTCACGGATGGTATCAGCGTTCCGTTCATATTTAACATTGGAAAGTATAGGAGAAGATTTGTCATTTTATTTCTTTATCCATCCGTGAAAAACACTGATGACACACTGATAGTAAAAACTGAACAAACACTGATGACACTGATGGTAAAAACGGACACACTGACGACACACTGATTGCAAAAACTGACACACAGATAAAACACTGATGGTAAAAATGGACATAAAGATGGCACACTTATGCAAGACACTGATGACACCAGTACCAATTTTTGACATACGTGTTTAAACACGAACGTGTGAATGAGGCTTAATGCATGAAAGAGACAGAATCAGGAAATACATTCTATTACAAAGTAGTTACTAGTGTTGAGCGAACATGCTCGACACTGCTCGGTACTCGCCCTAGCATCTCACTTCTCGGGATATTCGGTGAGCACCGAGCATTTTCGGGTTACTCGGGTAGGAGCTCTGTTCTCCGCCCTGCATGTTTGGCGCTCTTTACAGAGCCAATGAACATGCAGGGATTGCCAGCCAGTCACTGTAATGCCACAGCCATGTTGGTTGTGGGCATTACAGTGATTGGCTGGCCGCACAGCGTCACCTCGAGTATTTAAAACCAGGCGCTGCTATCTTGGACACAGTCGCTCCGGATCAGACAGTGTAGGGAGAGTGCTGCTGAGCTAGGGAGAGATTTATACTGCAAAATAGGTAGTGTAGGGTCTCTAAAGCCTGTAAAATCAAACAAACAGTCCTTCTGGAGACTAATATCCATCCCAGATATCAGGCAGGCAGGCTGTATAGGAGTATATACCAACAAACACTGCATTACAGTCCTGTGTGCTGCTGCTCAAATTGATAGACTTAGACCCAGGTCTCAGGGGCCAGGAAAAATCCTTTTTTTTTCATCTAAATCCTCTTTTTTTTTTTTCCTAAGTCAGACTGTACAAATACCCGTCTTATTAACCTTTTGATATTTTTCCCCCCAAAAATATAAAAATTGAGTGTGTCTATGAGTGTTCAGACACAAATATATCTGTTTAAAAGAGTCTGGTTTTGGCCAGATAACTAGAACTGTGGTTTTGCAGTTCCACGGTTCAAATCTCTGTATTATCCACTTTTTTGCCTTTTTTCCATAAAAATAACAGTTTGAGTGTCTCGCTGACTGTTCAGACACAAATATATCTATTTAAAAAAGTCTGGTATACGCCAGGAAATTAGAACTGTGGTTTTCCTCTTCCACGGTTCAAATCTGGGTGTTATCCACCTTTTTGCCTTTTTTCCATAAAGAAAACAGTTTGAGTGTCTCGCTGACTGTTCAGACACAAATATATCTATTTAAAAAAGTCTGGTATACGCCAGGAAATTAGAACTGTGGTTTTCCTCTTCCACGGTTCAAATCTGGGTGTAATCCACCTTTTTGCCTTTTTTCCATAAAAAAAAACAGTTTCAGTGTCTCGCTTACTGTTCAGACACAAATATATCTGTTTAAAAGATTCTGGTGTAGGCCAGTGAACTAGAAATGTGGTTTTCCTCTTCAACGGTTCAAATCTCCTTTTTATTACCCTTTTGCCATTGATAGTGCGAGTGTAAGCTATTTTACTTATTTTACAATGGCAAGGGACGTGGAACTGGACGGTCTGGTGATGGTGCGTGCAGAGGACGGGGCCGTGGCCAAGGTGAAAATGTGCCACGACCAACAGCCACATCTTCTCGCTCCCACTTCTTGACCAAATTACTAAGGAAGCACACAACAACACCACTATTGCGAACTGATCAGTGTGAACAGGTTATTAATTGGAAAGCAGATAATACTTCCAGTCACCAGGGCACCACCACCTCTGGTCTGTCTTCCACGCGGTCAAGTCTTAGTAGCCGTGAGTCTCGCCTGCATACTCCTCCTCACCCTGATGCTCCTTCCTCCCACCATGCCGAGTGTCATCAGATAGCAACTGATCCCACAGTTGGACACTCTGAAGAGCTGTTCACTGGTTCATTTCCATATTCGGGCCCCTCGCCTGCTCCGCTTGAAGTGGTGGAAGAGGAGATCCCATGTAGCGATGGCCAAATATTTGAACAGCCACGGCCACAGGAAGGCGACGCTGGCAATTTGTCACAAGAGGTGGACGATGACGAGACACAATTGCCACGAAGTGAGCAGAGGACCGTGGTGCGGAAATGGAAGAGGAGGAGGTGGTGGATAATCTAGTAAGTGACCAGTGGCAGGAGGACACGCAGAGTGAGGCCAGCAGCACACAGGGGGAGGGAGGCAGAGTACCCCAACAGGCAGGAAGAAGCAGTGTGGTGGCCGCGCACAGAAGGCGGGCAACCGTTCCACGTAACACCAACATGAGGGACATTGCCAGTACAACCGGTAGGTCTTCGAGAGTCTGGAATTTTTTTAAAGACTCTGCTGATAACCCCAAAAAGGCCATTTGTACCACCTGCCAGGCCAGCATCATCAGGGGTGACAAAACTACCAGCCTGACCACCACCAGCATGATCAGGCACATGTCAGCAAAGCACCTGACTTTGTGGGGCGAACCCCAGGGTCCACGACCAGTGTCAGCGGGTGTCACCACTGCTTCTTCTGCTGTTGTTCGTGTAAGAGAACCCCCTGTTGTGTGTGCAAGGCAATCCCCTGTCCATACTGCATGCAAAGATGCCCCCTCCTCTCAGTCTTCACTTGTTATGGAAGTTTCTCAAGAAACAGCATCAACGTCCACGTCCATGTCCCACTGCAGCGTTCAATTGTCCATATCCCAGACATTTGAATGAAAGTGCAAATTCACAGCCAATGCCCCACAGGCCACAGTCCTAAAATCGCACATTTCACGACTGCTTGCATTGGAAATGCTGCCTTTTAGGCTGGTGGAGACGGAATCCTTCTGCAACCTTATGGCGGTGGCCGTCCCTTGGTCCTCGGTCCCCAGCCGACCCTATTTGCCCGATGTGCCATTCCCGTGCTACACAAGCACGTGTCCCAAAACATCTGCCGTGCCCTCAGCAACGCAGTTACTGGGAGAGTCCACCTGACAACGGACACGTGGGCAAGTGCTTGTGGCCAGGGACGGTACATCTCCCTGACGGCGCACTGGGTAAACATAGTGGAAGCCGGGACCCAGTCGGACCTTGGGGCGGAACACATCCTCCCCACACCGAGGATTGCGGGCCCTATGTCAAGTCAGAGTTGCTCCCATAGTGTACAGCTCCTGCGCATCATTCTCCCCCTCCTCCTAATGTTCAGCCTCCATCTCAGATATCACCACATCAGTTACAAGTTGGAAGCACTGCAGTACTGCCTCAGCCAAGCGGCAACAGGTTGTGCTGAAACTCATAAGCTTAGTTGATAAACCTCACACTGCTTGTGAGTTGTGGACAGCTGTGAAAGAGCAGGCAGATCTGTGGCTGAGACCGCTGAACCTACATCCAGGCATGGTTGTGTGTGACAATGGCAGTAACCTGGTGGCGGCTCTGAGGCGAGGCGAGATCACACACGTACCATGCCTGGCTCATGTGCTTAACCTCGTGGTTCAGCGGTTTCTTAAATCGTACCCTGAGTTGCCAGATCTGCTCATCAAAGTACGCCGCCTGTCAGCTAATTTTCGGAAGTCGGCTACAGCTTCCGCCACCCTTGCTGTGTTGCACAGCGTTTGCAGCATCTGGCACACCAACTGGTGTGTGATGTCCCCACATGTTGGAACTCTACCCTCCACATGTTGCAAAGGATTTGTGAGCAGAAGAGAGCAGTTGTGGAGTACCAGCTTCAACAAGGCCGTCGATATTCAGGTCAGACTACTCACATAAGACCTCAGAAGTGGACCTGGATGTCTGACATATGTACCATCCTGACAAATTTTGAGGAGTTCACCAAGATGGTGAGTGGCGATAACGCCATCAGTAGCGTCAGCATCCCACTTGTCTGTCTTTTGCAACGCTCTCTGCAGAGAATTAAAGAGGAGGCATTGCAGTATGATGAGATGTATCAAGAAGCCGTAGCAGACGATTACACACAGCCCAGCCTCATCTCATCCCAACGTGCATTGGGGGACAATGAAAGAGAGGAGGAGGAGGAGGAGGAGGAAGAACAGGAGATGGCATCATGCGCTGTAGACGGTAGTACCTGTACAACTGTCATACCGTCGGTTCAGCGTGGGTGGCCTGAGGACAGGGGGGAGGAGGAGGACAGCATGGTCAGTCGTCTTCTTGGAGTCTTGCCCGTTACCAGTCTGGCACGCATGGCTGACTTTATGTTACGCTGCCTTAACCGTGACCCTCGCATTGTCAAAATGTTGGGTGACAGTCATTACTGGTTGGTGACACTTTTAGACCCCTGCTACAAGGAGAACTTTCACTGTCTTATTCTTGTGGTGGAGAGGTCTACAAAAATGGGGCAGTACCAGAAGGCCTTTGCTGCAGAACTGTTAAAAAAATTCCCATCTGAACACGCTAGCGGCAGAGGTCACAGTTCGCTGACCAACCAAGGCGTACAGGCGAGAGAGACGCAACTCCAATCCAGCAGAGGCAGGGGATCACTGTCAACGTTCTGGGACAGTTTTCTGAGACCCGCCCAGCTTACAGGCCCTGAGGCATGGGGTACTCTCACAAGGAGTGGAAAGTTTCAAAAGATGGTGAGGGAGTACCTTGCTGACAGTACCAGCATCCTCCGTGATTCCTCTGTGCCTTTTAATTATTGGGTATCCAAGCTGGACACTTGGAATGAACTCGCTCTGTACGCCTTGGAGATCCTGACCTGCCCTGCCGCAAGCATGTTCTCAGAGCGTGTTTTTAGTGCCGCTGGGGGAATTATAACTGATAAGCACACTCGCCTGTCAATTGACAATGCTGACAAGCTGACCCTTATCAAAATGAACAAGGGCTGAATTGGCCAGACTTCTCATCACCACCAAATGACAGCAGAGTAACATAAAGTCAAATCCACTGTGTTATTTCGGGAGGTGTATTCCCATACACCGCTTCACACCCACACATGGGTATACGCGTCCTCATTTCGACTGTATTTTGCTCTTCTCCTTATCCTCAGCCTCCACCACCACTATACCACCTGGGTGACCGTGGTCCGTGTTGCCAGCATTGCAAGTTTCTCCGTCCTAATTTTTGGCAGCTTTTGCTTGAAAGGCATAGGCAAAGAATATGGGAGACCCACTCCCCAATAATGGGAATAATGTTTTTAATATACTGTACTGCATGGCTCTTGTAAGGGGCATTGAAAGTTCCTCCGTCCTAATTTTTTGCCGCTTTTACTTGGAAGGCATGGGCAAAGACTATGGGAGACCCATTCCCCTATAATGGGAATAATGTTTTTAATATGCTGTACTGCATGGCTCTTGTAAGGGGCATTGAAAGTTCCTCCGTCCTAATTTTTGGCAGCTTTTGCTTGGAAGGCATAGGCAAAGACTATGGAAGACCCACTCCCCAATAATGGGAATAATGTTTTTAATATGCTGTACTGCATGGCTCTTGTAAGGGGCATTGCAAGTTCCTCCGTCCTAATTTTTGGCAGCTTTTGCTTGGAAGGCATAGGCAAAGACTATGGGAGACCCACTCCCCAATAATGGGAATCATGTTTTTAATATGCTGTACTGCATGGCTCTTGTAAGGGGCATTGCAAGTTCCTCCGTCCTAATTTTTGGCAGCTTTTGCTTGGAAGGCATAGGCAAAGACTATGGGAGACCCACTCCCCAATAATGGGAATCATGTTTTTAATATTCTCTACTGCATGGCTCTTGTAAGGGGCATTAAAATCATCTCGTTAAGCTACTGTGACCTCCACGTCTCTTCCAAGGGTCATTGATATTGTCTTTTTATTCCACTTGGACCTCCACGTCTCTTCCAAGGGGCATTGATATTACCTTTTTATTCCACTGCGACCTCCAACACTCTTTTAAGGGGCATTAAAACCGTCTTGTTAAGCTACTGTAACCTCCACATCTCTTCCACGGGGCATTGATATTGTCTTTTTATTCCACTGTAACCTCCACCACTTTTTCAAGGGGCATTGATATTGTCTTTTTATTCCACTGCTACATCCACCACTCTTCCAAGGGACATTAAAACCGTCTTGTTAAGCTACTGTGACCTCCACGTCTCTTCCACGGGGTATTGATATTGTCTTTTTATTCCACTGTAACCTCCACCACTCTTCCAAGGGGCATTAAAGCCGTCTTGTTAAGCTACTGTGACCTCCACATCTCTTCCAAGGGGCATTAAAACCGTCTTGTTAAACCACTCTGAACTCCACAGCTCTTCCAAGGGGCATTGAAATGTTGTTTTTAATTACCTCTAACCTCCATGACTCTTCCAACGGGCATTGCATTTCCTCCTAATTTTAGTCAGCTTTTGCTTTTCAATGCATAGGCGAACACTAAGGGAGGCCCACTCCACAATAATGGGTAGAAGGTTTTTAGTACGCTGTAATCCACGTCTGTTTCAAGGGGCATTGCAGTTCCTCATAATTTTTGGAAAGCCATCCATTCACTGCTTAGGCTAACAGTGTACAGGAGACCCAGTTGCTATAAAGGGAAAAATTGGTTTAGTTAAGGCCCTCTGACCTCCATGTCACTTCCAAGGGGCATTGGAGTGCCTCGAAATTTTTGGTAGGCATTGCACTCACTGTATGCCCTATAACTGTGTAGCCGAACCTCTCTTTTTGGTACAGAAACATATCCTACAAGACATGTGTGGTTTGACTGGCCTGATATTGATGTAAATGGTCCCTGTTCCTCCTGGTCTTTCTCCTTTGCCACCACCTCATCCATCATTCATCACCACATACATGCTCTTGCATTCCAAGGAACAGAAAGCTAAGGAGATGCATGGCCTCATGATCATGAATAATTTTCTCGTTGTGTAGGAGGCCGACCACTGCTACTGTCTACCTTCTGAACTTTGTGTTGAAGCCTGATTGACCCAGGACCTGCAATCCTCTATGTCTGGAGGACGTGTTGCATCACAGTGTCCAACTGTATCCCAGCTTCCACAATATTAACCCAGTGTGAAGGCATCAGTGAGATGGACCATCCCTGGCCACATTCACTTGTTCACATGTTTGTGGTTAGGCTGTCCTTCCCACTAAATGCACTGGGGAGGTCACAGGTAATGTTTTGGTATGCGCGCTTGTGTATAAGGCGCACCGGGACAAATAGAGGCGGCTGGGGACCGTTTATGGACACCCGGCCGCCCCCAGGCGGCTGGGGACCGTGTGTGGGCACCCGGTTGCGGGGCGGCTAGGGACAGAGTATGGACACCCGGCTGCCACCTGGCGGCTGGGGACCAAGCGTGGACACCCGGCCGCCGAGCGGCTGGGGACTGAGTATGGATACCAGGCCGCCGACGCAGCCATGACGTGGTGGCCAGATTCCGCCTCCACATGCCTAAAAGGCCCAATTTCAAGTGCACGCAAGCAAGCAGTATGGTATTGCAGCCTGGGGGTGGGTGGGTGGCAGGCTGCATACTTGCGCTTGCATTGCAAGGAATGGGGGAGGTACAATTGAACACTGCCCTGGGACAAGGACTTGAACGGGGATAGTTGCAAGTCTGCAACGACAGGTGCAGGGCAGGAGGCATCTTCGCATGTGCCATGAACAGAGGGTTGGCGTGCACACACTACAGCAGAATAGGCTGTCCTTCCCACTAAATACACTGGGGAAGGCACAGGTAATGTTTTGATATGCGCTCTTGTGTATAAGACGCACCGGGACAAATAGGGGCAGCTGGGGACCGAGTATGGACACCCGGCCGCCCCCTGGAGGCTGGTGACCGAGTTTGTGGACACCCGGCCGCTGGGCGGCTAGGGACTGAGTGTGGATACCAGGCCGCCGACGCAGCCATGACATGGTGGCCGGTGTCTGCCTCCACAAGCCTAAAAGGCCTCATTTCAAGTGCAAGCAAGCTAGCAATATGGTATTGCAGCCTGGGGGTGGGTGGGTGGCAGGCTACACACTTACGCTTGCATTCCATGAAAACAAAGCAGATGCTAACTTCTATCATCTTCATCATACTCCTCACCTTGGCACTCTCAACTCCCCTGATGGTGAAGCCATGGCCCACCGGAGGAGTCTGGTTGTCTGTTGGGCTCGTCCAATGCTGCCCTAAAGCAGGCCAGGCTAAGAAAAGTGTGGGAAAGGTTACCGGGACAAATAGTGGCGGCTGGGGACTGAGTATGGAGACCTCGCTGCCGAAACAGCCATGAGGTAGTGGCCAGCTTCGGCCTCCTCCAAACTAACAGGCCCCATTTCAAGTGCAAGCTAGCAGTATAGTATTGCAGCCTGCGGGTGGGTGGGTGGGTGGTTGGCTGCATATTTGCGCTTGCATTGCAAGGAATGGGGGAGGTACAATTGAACACTGCCCTGTGACAAGGACTTGCACGGGGATAGTTGCAAGTCTGCATCTTTTGATGCGGCAAGGATCACTTCTGATGGGCACACTTTTGGCAGTGACCTGGGTGTCAGAGATGCTTCCAGGGGTCTTCCCCATGCTGTTCCCATGTCTTTTCAGCACTGTATGCATGGGTCACACAGCACATGGCCAGATAAGGTTGTAAAATGTTAAAATGACATTTCCCAGTGAATGCATCTGTCACGGTTGAAAGCAATACAAAAGTGCAAAAACGCATAAAAAATGCTACTTGTGAACATAGCCCAAGGTGTGGAGGAGTATTTTTTATTTTACCTTATGCACAAGTCTTTACCCTGGAAAGGATGTTCCTTAACATATTTCACCGGAAAGCACTTTCACTTTCGTTTTTGAACGTTTTATTGTGAGCCCGTAAAAGTGGCTTAATACCTCTGACCACGTTGTTGACAGCAGTGACCTGGGGGTCAGAAATGCTTCCTGGGGCGATCCCCATGCTGTCACTATGTCATTTGAGAACTGTCACTATCGTTTTCAGCACTTTTTAGGCTTTCTACAGACTGCCGGGGGTGCCGCTGCAAAAATGCTCTGGTCTCCCCTAGACTAACATTGGGCTCTTTGCTCGGGTCGAGCACCCGAGTATCACGGTGAGCTCGGCCTGAGTTTCGAGCACCCGAGCATTTAAGTGCTCGCTCAACACTAGTAGTTGCAAATAGTTTGATCTTCTGTTTTATTTATTAAAAATCTAAGTGACAGTTACTCTTCAGCACAGCCAAGGTACTGGAAGACACTTGACAAAAAACTCTCATTTCCATTGTTCATACTGCATTTACTACTATTTATAGCGCAATGAATACAAAATGAATGAGATAAAAGGCCCTGATTTTTTGTTTATGTTGGGATTGATGAGGAGGCGTGCTGGAATTTGAGACGCCTGATTAAGTGGCGGAGCGTCCAGGGTCGGCTCCAGGTTTTTGTGGGCCCCTGTCGAAAGAGTCTCAGTGGGCCCCTTTAACACATACCACAATTCATGATGCACAGATACGGCAGAGAAATATATATATAGTACAATGCCAAAGATTTCACTTTTTACATTACATGAGTGATACTGTATCTATTGTAAATTCTACAATAGTTCAGAAACCGGCGAATATTCGCAGTGCACATTGCAGCCTGGACAGTATAGTCCTCCATACAATATTATGGGCCCCATATAATGCTCCATACAGAATGGACCCCATATAATGCTCCATACAGGATACTGGCCCCCATATAATGCTCCAAGTAGGCTGTGCCCCATATAATGCTCCATGCAGGCTGTGCCCCATATAATGCTCCATGCAGGATGGGCTCCATATAATGCTCCATGCAGGATGGGCCCCATATAATGCTCCTTGCAGGCTGTGCCCCATATATTACTCCATGCTGGATGGGCTCCATATAATCCTCCAAGCAGGATGGGCCCCATATAATGCTCCATACAGAATAGTAGCCCCCATATAATGCTCCATACAGGATACTGGCCCCCATAAAATGTTCCATACAGGATACTGGCCCCCATATAATGCTCCATACAGGATACTGGCCCCCATATAATGCTCCATACATGATAATGACCCCCACATATAATGCTCCATACAGGATACTGGCCCCCATATAATTCTCCATACAGGATACTGGCCCCCATATAATGCTCCATGCAGGATTCTGGCCCCCATATAATGCTTCATGCAGAATACTGGCCCCCATATAATGCTGCATGCAGAATACTGTCCCCCATATACTGCTGCATGCTGTATGGGCCCCCATATAATGCTGCAGGATGTATGGGCCCCATTTATTGCTTTATGGCCCCCATATATTGCTCCATGCTGTATGGCCCTCATATGTTGTATGGCTCCATATATTGCTCCATGCTTCCAGACATACAAAAAATAAAAAAAATAAAAAACTTACCTCACCTCACCTCATCTCTCCTCGCTGCCGCTGCTCTGGACTCCTCAGCGTTGACGTCTACCGGCTTTCTGCACTGTGACTGCTCAGCAGAGTGCACGCTGGAAAGACGTCATCACGCCTTCTGACCTAAGACATCACAGTCAGTAGATGCGGTAGAGGCCAGAGCTGCGGGGAACTGGGAGAGGTAAGTATAGTGCAGGCTGGGGCCCTTAGCAAGTGGGGAAGGCCCACTCGCAGGCTCTGGCACCTGAACTTCTCTGCTCACAAACCACATAAAACCGACGGTGAGTAGGCCCCCCCCCCCCACTTGCTCAGGGCCCCGGCACTTGCCCGGGTGTGCCAGGTGCTGACGCCGGGCCTGGGTGCTTCTGAAAAATGGTGTGTACCTCTGTACCTCACCAGGGACTGGAGTAAAATTTCTGGCATAAGGTATGCCACAGTTCATCAAAAATTAGACGAGCTGTGGCATCAAGCCCCCCGTTACAACCCTGTCCCATCCCAGCCCATTTAGGCAGAATTGGGTAAAACTCGAGTGAAAACGGCTAAAATTTTGAGTTGTGCTAAAATGTTGCGCCTTATCGAAGTGTTTTACGCCAGATTTTTAGCAAAAACACTTTGATAAATTGGGACCAGTGTGTTTGTCAATATTGGCTATTCTAGGGCAACGTGGCTGTCAATTACACATTTCCTTTTGATAGTGATCTCTACTCTAAGGCTATGGCCCCACTATCAGTATTTGGTCAGTATTCGGTCAGTATTTTTTCTCAGAAATGGGAGCCAAAACCAAGAGTGGGTCAAAAATGCAGAAGTGGTGCACTTGTTTCTATTATACCTTTTCTCTGATTGTTCTTCATCTGGTTTTGGCTCCCACTCTTGAGAAAAAATATTGACCAAATACTGACCAAATACTGATAGTGGTGCCATAGCCTAAGTGTGACGTACATGTATGGCATCTTACAGGAGTTACCTCCCACCAATTACGTCATTGAACATTAAGGGTTTATTTTAGTTCCCCAAAGTTTTTCAATAATCCAATACAAAGTGACAAACAGGCATTAATCATTTTCTATCCCTTTAACACTAGAACTACTGATGGAGTCATTTTGACTCCTTTCGTTTTTTATTTCTCTTCTGTGACTACATTTTTCAGAATTCCGGCTTGAAACTCGGTGACTTTTCCTCAAATATGATGTGAAAAAAGATTTTGTGAGAATAAATAATTTTGGTGAAAAATTTGGGCGTTTTTTTCAAAATTTACCAAGAACTACTGAAGGGAGTCATTTTGACTCCCTACTATATTTTGAGGTCCTTTTGTCACTAAATGTTGCTATAAAGTTTTGTGCATAATTTTTTCACTCTGTCTTATTTACCCTGATGTTCATATAGATGTAGTTCAATTTACATGTCAACTTTTCACATTTTCCTTGTGTTTTACCTGCTTGTATTACTGTGTAATGCTGAACAAAATAGCTTGTTTACTCTAGGCTCTTATCTTATGCTAATGAAGGGTGGTGTTTTTCTAAGGTCCTAGCAGGAGACAGTATTCTGGATAGTAACTTTACTTTCAGTTCAGCTGAAGAGACAAAGAGAACAGACGCAGACATACGAGCTCTGAAGACTCATACAGGTATGAATTGTTATGAAATAGTTTAGCTGTCTGTCAACTGATTCAGCCCACCTACTTTTGAAGGTGGCAGAACAGTTATTATTTCTTTTAGTTTTCATTTCATTTCTATTTTTCAGCAGGGAACTATATAGAATTATGGAATTTGTGAGGAATATGGAGAGAAGACGTTTGATAAAGCCTCAGGATATTCTGGCTACTTTGCAATCCATACCGGAGGATGAATCGGAATCCGAATTGCAGGAACATGTATTTGATTCTGACAGTGATGAAGATTTCATTCCTCAGAACATATCAAGTGAATCTGAAGACTCAGAAGGAACAAATCCAGAAGGTAAGTAGTTATGTGTATTTAATTGTTCTTCCACACACTGAGTTAGGGCCTGTGCACACTAGCAGAATTCTGGCTGAATAGCCATCTGGATATTCTTGCCGCAATACAGGCCGTACCTGCCCGCTCATGCCTGAAGCTCCGCTCCGAACCCCGGGCTGGAGCCGCTGTCAGGGACAGAGCAGCGCTTGCTTACGCGCGAGCACGGCTCCGTCCCAGACAGCGGCTCCAGCCCGGGGTTCGGAGCGGAGCTTCAGGTATGAAACTCCGCTCTGTACCTGAGCGGGCAGGTACGGGCCGGATTGTGGTGAGAATATCCGGTCGGATATTCCGCCGCTAATCCAGCCAGTGTGCACGGACCCTTACAAAACAAAAATTCTAAATATTCATCAACTTTTTTCCAGATATTCCAAACAAATCAACTGGGGATCGGGCTCATGCAGTTATGTTGCCTCGTGACCATCCTCCTGGTCGTGGACAGAAAAAATCAGCAAAACGTCCCAGAAATGAAAGAACAACAGATAACGATGGCGGCGAAGGTAATGCAACAACAAACACCAGAGAAGGCGAATCTGAAGGAATACTAATTTCAGCGGATGGTATTCAATGGAAACCTGTTGAAATTGGAAAACACTTGCCTGGTAGGCGTGACAGCCAAAATATTCTTCGAGAAGCACCTGGCCCTACAGGATACGCCAGAAGAAATATCATTATCGATAGTCCTTTGAGCGCATGGCGTTTATTTTTTGATTCATATATATTGACACATATAAAGAACTGTACGCTTGCAGAAGCATGCAGGGACAATAATTTACAGTTTACTCTATCTGATGAGGAGCTAGATGCATTCATTGCGATATTCTATGCTCGTGGAATATCTGGCACGAACCGTCACTCGATTAGCAGTATTTGGTGTAATGACTGGGGAATACCGTTTTGCAAAGCGACAATGTCTAGGGACCGCTTTGTTGAAATTATGAGGTTTCTCAGATTTGATGAGAAATCTACTCGATCGGAGAGACTGCAAACGGACAAGTTTGCTCTATTTTCTACTGTGTGGGACAGGTTTATTGAAAATTGTATTGCGTGTTACAAACCTGGCCCATACATAACGGTGGATGAGCAACTTTTCCCAAGCAAAACTAGGTGTCCATTCACGCAGTACATGCCTTCCAAACCAGATAAATATGGCCACAAATATTGGCTAGCTGTTGATAAGAGGAGCAAATATCTGGCAAATGGCTTCCCTTATCTAGGCAAAGATGACACACGCCGTGCTGAGGACCGTTTAGCTGACCATGTGGTAATGAAGTTATTGGACCCGTTTTTGAAAAAAGGTCGCAATGTTACAACCGATAATTATTTTACTTCAGTAAAATTAGCTAAACAGCTAAAAAGCAAAGGAACAACCATCGTGGGAACACTGAACAAGATAAGGCGAGAAGTGCCTAAAGAAATAAAATCCATGAAAGAGGAATTGTACAACACTAAAGTGTTTAGAAATGAAGACAATTTTACACTTACAGTATATCAAGGAAAGCCCAACAAAAATGTTGTCATTTTGAGTTCCGTCCATCCAGATGTTGTTGTTGCGTCTGATTCCGCTAAAAAAACTCCAGAAACGGTAAAGTTTTACAATGAAACAAAATATGGAGTAGATGTAGTGGATCAGATGGCACGAAAATATACCACACGAACATGCACAAGGAGATGGCCTGTTCATGCATTTGAAAATGCCTTAGACTTTGCGGGTATAAATGCATGGATAATATTCAAGGAGATTACCCACCAAAAAATGTCACGCAAGGCATTTTTGCAAACGCTTGTGAGAGAGTTGAGTGGTCCTTATGTCACAGATAGGGAAAAGGGTTCCACGTCCCAAGTTTCTACTTGCTCAGAAGTGATGGTTCAAACAAAATTTTGCCAGATCAAAGAAAAGTGCAAGAAAAAAAGATCTGTCGGAAATTGTAAGACTTGTGGTAAGTCTTTGTGTGGGCAATGTACTGCCATAAATCAAAGGCAATGCCTAAAATGCGAAACACCAAATGTTTAGAAGGTGAATTCTGCGCCATATTTTCATTTTTATGCTCCTCCACCTACATTTTCTCTGCTTTTTGTTCTTCAGTTGTTGTTTAAATGTGTGCACTTGAATAAAAAAAAATGTTTGAAAAACGTCTATTATAATTATTGTTATTTTCTGTAGAAAAATAAGAAAAGCAGAAAAAAAAACAATCAAAAGCATTACTGTTGGATCTCACAATAATAATACATTACAAAAAATATAATTATTAATAAATAACCACAAATGAAACTCTAAAAATAAACGAAAACAAGCTAGGAGTCAAAATGACTCCTTTCAGTAGTTCTAGGCGGGGTCACGAGTCCAGTAGTCCTAGTGTTAACCAACAGTGAATGCTCCAGGCAATAGCAAGTTAACAGCTTAGGGAAAAAGGGAAATAGATTTAGCTTAACTGAGAGATAAAATTAGATGTAGGCCATTTCTATGCCAAAAGTGTTGTGATGAGTTGTTTGGCTCAGCACATGAAGAATGCAGATCATCATTACTGCAGTTGTTCCCAGTTTCTCTTTCCATAATGACAGCAACTAACTATGGGATGAGAAATTGACAACTAAAACAAATTCTTCTTTATGACCGGTTTATCTAAACACTTGCGGATAATTCTTGTTACCATTTGTTATCGTTATGCACACGCCCGGACTGACTGGCGTGTGCGTGTTTAGTGGTCCCACTGGACCATGAACCGGAGAGTGCCTGGAGGAGCGTAACTAAGTATCTACCCGATCCGACCAAGGTCGCATGACGGCATAAGACGCCTGTGCACCAGGGAGCAGAGGGACCAGGTGCGACTCCTGGTCAGACCCCGGACACGGCTGTTGACCCACACCGGGGAATACAGGAACAGGCAGCTTAGAGCACAGGCTGGGTAGGGTCCAGTACAGACTAGGAGACGGGTTCAGAGCCACAGATGCAGTAATCAAGCAGAGTAAAGCGAAACCGCAGGTGCGGTGGACAAGGCTGAGCAGAGCGAAACCGCAGATGCAGTGGACAAGGCAGAGCAGAGCGAAACCGCAGATGTGGTGGACAAGGCAGAGCAGAGCGAAACCGCAGATGCGGTGGACAAGGCTGAGCAGAGCAAAACCGCAGATGCGGTGGACAAGGCTGAGCAGAGCGAAACCGCAGGTGCGGTGGACAAGGCTGAGCAGAGCGAAACCGCAAGTGCGGTAGACAGGGCTGAGCAGAGCGAAACCGCAGATGCGGTGGCCAAGGCTGAGCAGAGCGAAACCGCAGATGTGGTGGACAAGGCAGAGCAGAGCGAAACCGCAGGTGCGGTGGACAAGGCAGAGCAGAGCGAAACTGCAGATGCGGTGGACAAGGCAGAGCAGAGCGAAACCGCAGATGTGGTGGACAAGGCTGAGCAGAGTGAAACTGCAGGTGCGGTGGACAAGGCTGAGCAGAGAGAAACTGCAGATGCAGTGGACAAGGCTGAGCAGAGCAAAACCACTGGCGCGGTGGACTAGGCTGGGCAGAGCGAAACCGCAAGTGCGGTGAACAAAGCAGAGCAGAGGGGGCAGAAACTGCCAGAGTGGTAAGAAAGGCAGAGCAGAGATAAACCGCCAAAGCGGTGAGCAAAGACAGAGCAGAGGGGACAGGGCTCTGTTCACACAGAACAGACTGGAAGGGAAAGGCAGAACCAGATACACACAAGGTACTTGCAAAGAAGTAGCGAGGAGACTCTAAACTCACAAATAGAAGTAGAGCGACAACGAGTAGGATTTAGGTGCAGGTTCAGACTCTGCAGAAAAAGAGAGGAAACGGACAAAGAGACAAAACAGGTAACAAGTTAGGAGACAGTTCAGACAGGAACTGTACTGCAACGAAATACAGGAACGAGCCTAGGTATAGCCAAGTGCTGGTTCAGACACTGCACAAAAGGGAGGAAACGGACATAGGGACCAAACAGGTAACAGGTTAGGAGATAGTTCAGACAGGAACTGTACTGCAACGAAATACAGGAACGAGCCTAGGTATAGCCAAGAGCTGGTTCAGACACTGCAGCAAAAGGGAGGAAATGGACATAGAGACAAAACAAGTAACAGGTTAGGAGACAGTTCAGACAGGAACTGTTACTGCAGCGAAATACAGGAACGAGCCTGGGTATATGGCCTCCAGAGGCAGAAACGAACAGGCTAGGAGCGTGTTCAGACAGGCCTGGGAATACAGCCTCCTGTAAGGTGGACAGGCAGGGAAAAACAGAACAGGACCTGGCACATTCAGAGTCAAGGAGTACACTGAATGTTAAAGTTGCTCAGGCATCAGATTCCAGGTGAAGCTGGTTTACATATCCAGTGACTGACAGCAATAAGCCGAGGACGCATTAGGGGTGTGCCCACAGCAGCTACAAGAAACAGGAAGTGACCGGGCCGCCGCCCTAAGCAGCCAGAACAGAGACAAGCAGACAGCATGTGTGTCACCCTGGCCTGGATGCCACAAGTATATTAAAGCTGTGTCTGAGAGCAAGGGGGAGGTTCTCTAGTCAGGGGAACATTAGCATGCAGTACCTCCTGTCTCAGGCCAGTAGGGGGAGCAGGCTGCCCCTACAAAAGCTGGTGCTGGGGGCAGGGTTAGTGAGAACTGAACAACCAGTGTCTGAAGAAAGAGGTGTCCGAGAGCAGGGACAGACAGTTGTATTGCACCCTAAGAGGAAGTGTGGCAGGAGGAGAGCCACAAGCCAGAGACAAGAGGCGAAGTGAGCCTGTCTTGGCAGATAAAGGACTTAATTTACCAGACTTTGGTGTCTGAGGCTGGGAGGATTCCACATCCCCCAGCAGATAACCAGTCCGCAGGGGACTGTATATTCCTTGACCTAAGAAGCCTGGAGGCCCTGCCACAACAGAAGGGACCAGCAAAGCCGTACAAGGCTGGGAGCAGAAAGGAACCCACGTCGCAGGTCATACAGGCGAGAATACACGGAGAGCTCGGAAACGTGGGCTGCTACCCTATAAGGAGGAGATAGCCAGAAGGAGCGCAGGAAGCACGGTAGGCCTACACCCTCACCCTGACCAGGG
Organism: Phyllobates terribilis; assembly: GCF_046119375.1. Lineage (NCBI taxonomy): Eukaryota > Metazoa > Chordata > Amphibia > Anura > Dendrobatidae > Phyllobates > Phyllobates terribilis. The sequence continues at coordinate 138,031,847 of NW_027362770.1, forward strand.
CCAATTTCCCCATTGCTCTCAGACATCCAGGTCCCCTCCTTGCCGGGACTGTTTGTGGGTCAGTTTACCTGTTCTAGTAAAGACCCTGGACTGCAACCTGTTGTCTGTGTGCTCCTTGCTCCTCCAGCACTATTAGCACTGGGACTCTCACTACCATCACTCCCACCATCCACTACACTGCCCTGGGGCCGCACTCTTCCCGTGGGGAGTCACACCATCCCAGCTGCATACATCATCAGCCCCAGCGGTCTGCCTTGCAGCGGCGGTTTCTAATGACCGCAAATCCACGGGTGGCGTAGTCGGACATAATCAACAGTACATAACGGACTACCACTGGCCTGACCACCCCGAGCCACGGAACCGGGTTGCCACTACTACTCCCATCGTTCCCCTACTGCCCGTATCCGAGTGCCCCACGGCCCAGGGGGCGAGTCAGCTTTGGCGTAGTCGGCAGGATTGTAACCAACCCGCCACAAACGGGTATTGCGTGCCTGAAAAAGACTGTACACATACCTGAAAAGAGGTTTCCCGCCACCCGGAGCCGTTTCCCGCCATCTTCAGTCGGTTCCCGCCATCTTCAGCTGTTTTGCCGCCATCCGAAGTCGTTTTCCCGCCGTCGGACATCATCTTCAGGACACCGCGCGGGAAGAAGAGGGGCGTGGACGCCGAAAGCGCACGAGACCTGAAGCTCCGCCCCACGCACCGATGCTGCGCAAGGTTCTGGAAGGGAGAGAGAGCGACGCTGACGTCATCAGGACGCGACGCAAGGTCCTCGTTCGGAGCAGCACCAGCAGAGCCGCGGCCTACAGAAGAGGATCGTCGGAATGTAGGCCACGCTTAACTAGGGGGGAGCAAGATGTCGGACACGGAGGCGCCCACTACCACCAGCGCAGCTGCAGCAGCGGTGATGCCATTTTCCCTGCCCTACATCCCTGGAGCGGCCTGGCTGCCTAAGTACTCAGGGGAGCCCCATGCCCTGACTGATTTTAAGGAAAGGCTGTACAGTTTGTTCCAAGTTTACCCCCTGACAGAGGAACAGAAGGTCAGCATACTAACAGGGCAGTTAACTGGCGCAGCCCAAAGGGAGGTAAAATCATGGCCCACTGAGGAGAAAAGGACCGTGAAGGGTATTCTGGCCCGGCTGCGGGGTACCTTTGACACACGTACCTCCGCTGAAATTAAAATGAGGTTCTATGGATGTAAGCAGCGGGCACAGGACAGCATCAGAGACTATGCCCTAAATTTGCAGGAAGCCTTGAGAGCCATCAAACAAGCAGACCCTGGCAGCGTGCAAGATACGGATAAGCTACTAACAGAACAGTTCATAGAAGGTCTGCTGTCTAGTGCTCACTGTTAGAACCTTGCTCTTAGGTTTTTTCCTTTGCTGGTCACATGACCTTGTTGGCCTATTTAATCCTGCTCCGCCCTTCTGGCTTTGCTGGACTTCATTGTATATCTACTTTCTAGCTAGCCTGTGCTCTGTGTCTTGCTCTGTTAGTTTGCTTGGTCTACGGACCTCTATGTTCTATATATTTTGTTTGTTCGTCTGTCTGCTACTATTTCTGTTAGGAGGTGTCCCATTTTCCTCCCAGTCCTTAGTACTTGTAGGGATTCCTTCCCCACATCTATAGGTCTCCGTACAGACTAGCTTAGGACTTTAGCAGGTCTGATCGCAGGATCAGGTTCCCTGTTACATCGTAGGGATTCAGCTGAGTTCTATCGTAGGGACAGATCTCCTCTATTTCCTTAGCTCTGGTAGCAGAACATAACAGTAAGTCCAGCCTGCAAATTCTCTAAGGAAAGATTTTTCTGTTCCATCATGGTGTCGGTTCAGGATTTGGCTCATCGCCTGCAGGGACTCTCTCTGGAGGTGGCCGAGCTCCGTCAGCACGTGAATAACTGTCCTGGAGCACATTTCTTGGAGCCTAAGGTATGTTTGCCGGATTTATTTTTTGGTGAACACCGAGAATTTTTTTTCATTTAAAAATGCTTGCTTATTGTATTTTCGTTTGAGACCCAAGTCCTCTGGGGATGAATCCCAGCGCATAGGGTTCATAATGTCACTTTTGCGCAAAGAGCCTCAGGAGTGGGCCTTTTCTTTGCAACCTAGTGATACATGCTTCAGATCAGTGGATAGTTTTTTTTCTGCTTTGGGACTATTATATGATGATCCTGACCGTGTCGCATCAGCTGAGACTGAGTTGAGACGTTTGAAACAGGGATCAGGTAATGTGGAAAAATATTGTACTCATTTCCGTCGTTGGTCTACTCAAACAGGGTGGAACGATTCTGCTCTGAAAAGTCTATTTCTTGCTGGGCTCAATGAAAGGGTTAAAGACCTGCTAATTGCTTATCCTACACCTGAAGATTTGCAACAGGCTATGCAATTAGCTATACGGGTGGATAGGAGACTGCGTGCAAGGGTTAATGAGAGCAAATCCTCTGCTATGTCAGTTTCTGGTTATGAGAATGTGTGTACTAACAGTGGTGAACCGATGGAGATTGGATCGGTGGCACCTCGCTCTCAAGAAAAAGACCGTAGATTTTTTGAAGGCTTGTGTTTCTATTGCGGAAAATCTGGTCATTTGATTAAAGGCTGTGAGCTTCGTATGAAGAAAGAAAAAAAAATGGTCAGTCACGCCCGTATTGCCTGTTTAAATTCCAAGGGTGTATTTTTAGCTGCTTCCACGATTGCTCAGGAAAAATTAATGGAATTTCGGGTGTTTGTTGATTGTGGGTCTACTCTGAATGTAATTGATGGGGGATTCTTGGAAAGACTCAATTTAAAACCCGAACCTTTATCATCCCCCATTGCTGTGGTTTCTGTGGATGGTTCCCCTTTGAAGAATATTACTCTCAAGGTCTGTGAATTTCCTCTCACTATTAATGGTGTTCACCATGAGAAATTGGATTTGGTAGTTTTGAATAACTTGCCTTCTCCAGTAATATTGGGATTGCCCTGGTTAAAATTTCACAATCCTGTACTGGATTGGTCTACCAGTGAAATTAAATCCTGGAGCCATAAATGTTATGACAAGTGTTGTAATGGGCGTATTGCAGCTTTGGATAGGGGAGAATTGCCTGTTCCTATTCAGGATTTTTGGAGAGTTTTTTCTGAGAAGGAATCGCAGGTTTTGCCTCCCCATAGAGACTATGATTGTTCTATTGAATTTGTCCCTGGAGCGACTCTTCCTAAAAGTCGTTTATTTAACCTTACTATTCCTGAGAGGAAGGCTTTGGAGGAATACATACAGACAAGTTTGGCCGCCGGTCACATTAGGCCCTCTAAGTCTCCTGTGGCGGTTGGATTTTTTTTTGTAAAAAAAAAGGACGGCGGTTTACGTCCTTGTCTGGATTTTCGTGAGATTAACAAAATTACTGTACGCAATCCTTACCCACTGCCATTGATTCCTGATCTGTTTAACCAGTTAATGGGGGCCAAGTGGTTCTCTAAAATTGACCTTAAGGGGGCATACAATCTGTTGCGCATGAAGGAGGGTGACGAATGGAAGACTGCTTTTAACACTCCTGTGGGTCATTTTGAGAATCTGGTTATGCCTTTTGGTCTTACTAATGCTCCTGCATTTTTTCAGAATCTTATTAATGACATCCTTAGACCTTTGATCGGCAAAAATGTGGTTGTGTATTTGGATGACATTTTGATTTATTCGCCGGATCTGGAGTCTCATTGGCGGAGCGTACGTGAGGTATTACAGTTATTAATGGACAATTCGCTTTTTGCTAAGCTGGAGAAATGTGAGTTCGCTGTACAGAGAATTAGTTTTTTGGGTTACATTATCTCCAGTGATGGTTTTGAGATGGACCCGGTTAAAGTTCAAGCTGTACAGGAATGGCCTAGGCCTATTGGTTTGAAATCGATACAGAGGTTTTTAGGTTTCGCCAATTATTACAGAAAATTCATAAAAAAATTTTCTAGTATTGTCAAACCTCTGACCGATCTCACCAGGAAAGGTGCTGATGCGGTTCAGTGGTCTTCTGAGGCCATTGAAGCTTTTGTGTATCTCAAGGAGAGGTTCACCTCTGCTCCCATCCTTATGCAGCCTGATGTGACTAAGCCGTTTTTGGTTGAGGTTGATGCTTCCTCTGTGGGGGTTGGCGCAGTATTGTCTCAGGATAACGGGGATGGATTACATCCCTGTGCCTTTTTTTCAAAAATTTTTTCGGAGACTGAACTGAATTACGATATTGGTAATCGGGAATTATTGGCTATTAAACTCGCATTTGAACACTGGCGCCACTTCTTGGAAGGTGCGGAATTTCCCGTTCAGGTTCTTACGGATCATAAAAATCTGATATATCTTGATGCTGCCAAGCGCCTGAATGCCCGTCAGGCTAGGTGGGCACTGTTTTTCTCGCGGTTTAATTTCTCCGTTACTTACATCCCTGGTACTAAGAATGTTAAGGCGGATGCCTTGTCTCGCAGTTTTTCTCCCATAGTCGGTGCTGAGAAAGAGGAGAACATTTTACAAGAAGGTGTTGTGATAGCTGCTTTGGACTCCGTTTTGGAAGATGAGATTCTTAAAGCACAGGAGAATGCCCCATCTAACACTCCTCATGGGAGGTTGTTTGTGCCTGGGACCTTTAGGAGAGATTTGTTTGTTGAGTGTCACGAGTCTCGGTTGGCAGGTCATCCCGGAATCTCTGAGACCAAGAGACTGGTGGGTCTCAGTTTTTGGTGGCCTGGATGGCAGAAGGAGGTCATTAAGTGGGTGCGTCAATGTACTATATGTGCTAGATCTAAGTCCTCACATACTCCTGCTGCGGGGTTGCTTTGTCCTTTGGAGGTTCCCAGTGCTCCTTGGACACATTTGGCTATGGACTTTATAACTGACCTTCCCCCCTCTGAGGGTTTTACTGTCATCTGGGTGGTCGTGGACCGTTTTAGCAAGATGTGTCACTTGGTTCCCTTCGTCAAACTGCCCTGCGCTAAAACTCTCGCTAAGGCCTTTGTCAAGGAAATTGTCAGACTTCATGGCGTTCCTACTGACATTTTTTCTGATAGGGGTCCTCAGTTCGTGGCTCGTTTTTGGCGTGCCTTTTGTGACAGGTTGGGAGTTCATTTGTCGTTCTCGTCCGGATATCATCCTGAATCTAATGGCCAGACAGAAAGGAAAAACCAGGATGTTGAGCAGTTCTTGCGTTGTTTTGTGGCAGACAATCAAGAGGGGTGGTCTGAGTTTCTGCCACTTGCTGAATTTGCTCTGAACAATCATACATCTTCTTCTGCTGGTTGTTCGCCTTTTTTTTGTTGTTCTGGGAGACATCCGTCGTTTGGGTCGTTCTCCAAGTTGGGATCTGCCGTGCCTGAGGAGGAGAATTTTTCCGGTGATTTGGAGAGAGTTTGGACGGATGTGCGTGGTAATCTTCAGGAGGCCAACAGAAAATCTAAAGACTACTTTGATAGGAAACGACAGGAGGTTTTGTTCGCTGTTGGTGACATGGTTTGGTTGTCCTCTAGGAATCTGCGGTTGAGGATTCCTTCTAAGAAATTGGGTCCCAAGTTTGTAGGGCCCTTTAAGGTGCTTCAGGTTGTCAACCAATCTGCTGTTAGGTTGGAGGTTCCTACCTCCTGGAGAATTAATCCGGTATTTCATGTCTCTCTGTTAAAAAAAGCTGTTGTGTCGGATGGTGACGCCTCTGCCTCTGTTCCTCCGGTGGTGGAGGACGGGGAATATGAAATTTCTCGCATCCTTAACTCTAGACGGTATAGAGGTAGTTTGCAGTATCTTGTGGCCTGGAAAGGTTTCGGACCCGAGGATAACTCTTGGGTGAGGTCAGATGATGTTTCTGCGTCCAGACTTATCAGAGCGTTTCACAGGAGATTTCCTGATAAGCCTGGTCCTAGGGGATCCGGAGGATCCTCTTAGAAGGGGGGGTACTGTTAGAACCTTGCTCTTAGGTTTTTTCCTTTGCTGGTCACATGACCTTGTTGGCCTATTTAATCCTGCTCCGCCCTTCTGGCTTTGCTGGACTTCATTGTATATCTACTTTCTAGCTAGCCTGTGCTCTGTATCTAACTCTGTTAGTTTGCTTGGTCTACGGACCTCTATGTTCTATATATTTTGTTTGTTCGTCTGTCTGCTACTATTTCTGTTAGGAGGTGTCCCATTTTCCTCCCAGTCCTTAGTACTTGTAGGGATTCCTTCCCCACATCTATAGGTCTCCGTACAGACAAGCTTAGGACTTTAGCAGGTCTGATCGCAGGATCAGGTTCCCTGTTACATCGTAGGGTTTCAGCTGAGTTCTATCGTAGGGACAGATCTCCTCTCTTTCCTTAGCTCTGGTAGCAGAACATAACACTCACAGGACCCAGCTGCGCCTCATGTTCTTCCAGAACCCTGACCTGACCTTTGCCCAATTCAAGGACAGGGCCATAATGGTGCTCCGTGAACCCGCAACAAGTGGCGCTATAAACCCCCGACGTCCTGCTCTCACCTACCACCAGGAGGCAGCGCCCTCCCCTATGGACTCTGTGGGGGCTGATGCACAGGCCCTGAACCAAGCCCCGTCGAAAGACCTGCACCACCAAGCCCAGGAGCTGACCAGGAGCGTCGCGGCGTTGACCAGGACCGTCCAGGCTTTACAAGTGGACCCGTCAAGACCCATCGAGTTGGCTTCAAGTCCAGAGGATGTCCCGTGGCGTCGACAGAGGAGGATCCCGTCATTCCGAGGGAGGCCCACAGACAGCTACGCAGAGGATGGACAGCCCATTTGCCGTCGATGCAACCAGCCCGGACACATTTCCAGGTACTGTAATTTAAACGGGTCCAACCTGGGGCAGAGGGCCAACCTCCAGGCATAAGGTCACCAGGCCCTTACAATTGGCGGAATAAGTACGTTGGGGGACGCCCAGTTTTACCCGTGGTGCTGGATGGTATCCCCATGAGTGCCTTGCTGGATACTGGGTCGCAAGTAACCACTATCCCTTATGTACTTTTTAAGCAGTATTGGACTGATGCTGATATCACACGGTATCCAGACAGTAACTTGAGCATCATCGCCAGTAATGGCTTACCCGTGCCGCAGATGGAGTTCAAGGAGATGACCATTAAAATCACAGGGAGTAATTATTGTGGACATTGACCGTCGTGAAAGTCACCCTAAAATAACTGTGGGTACTAACGTGATTGAAAATTGTCTTTCAGAGGTAATTGTAATTCTACAACAGGTGGCGGTGAATGCTAGTTCCAGCCAACAGAGAGTCCTCAACAAGGAGATAAAAGCCCTGATGAGATGGCAGCAGGTAGAACTGTCTGGTGGTGAGATCGGTAGCATAAGACTGAGTGACCCATTCCCCATTTCCATGCCTCCCAAAAGTGAAATGATGGTCTGGTGTCGGACTGCAATCGGGTTGAGAGGTAGAGACTACCAAGCCATGGTAGAACCCGTGTACTCGGACAGCAGGCCCACCATTTTGACAGCCAGGGGGGTGGTTGATGTCCGCCATGGGAGGGTGCCCGTTCGCATTCTCAACATTGGGGAGAGAGAGGTACACTTACCCAGGTACGCTACACTTGCCAAACTGTTTGTTGTCGATCACAAAGCTATCATGGCCGTGGAACCCTTGCCTCCATCTCCACAGGCGGAGGTTAATGGCTCCCAGAAAAAAAAGGAGGACTGGTGCCAGAAATTCCATGTGGGTGCTGACTCCACTCCCCTGCACCAAAAACAAGGAGTCTACCGGGTGGTACAGGAGTACGAGAGAGTCTTTAGTAAGCACCCGCTAGACTTCGGCAGAGTAAAGGGGATAGAACACCACATCCCCACAGGGAGCCACCCACCGATAAAAGAAAGACACAGGCCTGTACCCCCTGCACATTATCAGAACGCCAAGGGTATGCTGCGGGAAATGAAAGAAGCTGGGGTCATTAGAGATAGCTGTAGCCCCTGGGCAGCCCCCTTGGTTCTGGTAAAAAAGAAAGACGGCACCATGAGAATGTGCGTGGATTATAGACAAATCAACCGTATCACCCACAAAGACGCATATCCGCTGCCTAGAATAGAGGAGTCTTTAGCCGCACTAAAATCAGCTAACTTCTTTTCTACTTTGGACCTTACTAGCGGGTACTGGCAGGTTCCTGTGGCAGAGGCTGACAAGGAGAAGACCGCCTTCACCACCCCGATGGGACTGAATGAGTTCAACTGTATGCCCTTCGGGCTCTGCAACGCACCAGGGTCCTTCCAGAGGCTGATGGAATGCTGTCTAGGGCACCGAAACTATGAGACGGTCCTCCTTTACCTGGACGACGTGATCGTCTATTCGAAGACTTACGAGGATCATCTAAAGCACCTGGCCGAGGTGTTCGAAGCCCTGGCAGGCTATGGCCTGAAGGTGAAACCATCGAAGTGTCACCTGCTGAAACCAAAGGTCCAGTACCTAGGGCACGTGGTAAGTGCGGAAGGAGTAGCCCCCGACCCTGACAAGGTCACGGCAATCAAGAGCTGGCCAAGCCCCTCGAACATCAAAGAGGTGAGACAGTTCCTCGGGTTGGTAGGCTACTACCGAAGGTTCAACCCCGGGTTCACTAGGATGGCAGCACCTATGCAGGACCTCCTGATCGGACAGTCTAAGTCCAGAAGTCAAAAGCCACCCTTCAAGTGGGATAAACCGGAAGAGGAGTCCTTCTGCCAGTTGAAGATGGCCCTCACGGGGGATGAGATCCTTGCCTACCCTGATTATGGCCAGCCTTTTATTCTCCACACTGACGCCAGTAATGTGGGACTGGGAGCTGTACTGTCCCAAAACCAACAGGGCAGAGAAAGGGTGATCGCGTACGCCAGCCGGAAGCTGAGGCCCACCGAGAGGAACCCGGAGAATTACAGCTCCTTCAAGCTAGAATTCTTGGCGGTGGTGTGGGCCGTAACGGAACGCTTCAAGCATTACCTGGCCTCCGCAAAGTTCACCGTGTACACGGACAACAACCCGTTGACACATCTGGACAATGCGAGACTGGGTGCCCTGGAACAGCGGTGGATGGCCCGTCTCTCCAACTATGACTTCGTGATCAAGTACCAGGCAGGCAAATCCAATGCCAACGCTGACGCTCTATCGAGAATGCCTCACTTACCTGAAGGTGACGAAGACCGAGAAGAGCTGGAGAAGGTAAAACTCCCCGCGTTTCACCGGTATGGAACTGCTCAATACTCCCACCGCGTGAAGGAGGAGGATCTAACAACCGTGATGATCAATCCCCTACCTCACCACAGCTGGGCCGAGACCCAAGATAGTGACCCTGCCATCCGCCTAGTGAAAGATCTGCTGACCCAGGAAGACGCCCGCATGGATCCGGATGCTCCAGAGGAAGCCAAGCAGCTATGGAAAGAGAAGAGCAAGCTGTTCCTCTACGAAGGCAAGCTGTGCAGAAGGATTGTCAACCACCGGACGCACGAGCTGACCTGGCAAGTCGTGGTTCCAAGGCGGGATGCAGCTATGGTCCTGGGGGCTTACCATGACAGAGCGGGGCACTTCGGTTGGAAGAAACTGGAGTTCCTGCTAAGAGGACGGTTCTTTTGGGTCGGCATGAGAGGGGCTGTAGAGAAGTGGTGCAGAGACTGTGGCCCTTGTCACCTAAGGAGGAAGGACCGTGCCAGCCAGAAGACACCCTTGAGGCCCATCGTCACCACGCAGCCTCTTGAGCTGGTAGCTCTGGACCACGTCAAATTGGCTCCAAGCCGGTCAGGATACATCTATGCCCTGACAATCGTGGACCACTATTCCCGTTTTCTAGTGGTGGTCCCGGTAAAGGACTTGACAGCCCAAACAGCGGCCAGAGCCTTCCAGCAATACTTCTGCCGTCCACACGGGTATCCGGAACAGGTCCTGACAGACCAGGGTCCAGCGTTCGAGGCTGAAATCTTCCAAGAGTTCTGCAACCTCTATGGCTGTAAGAAAATTCGGACAACGCCTTACCACCCACAAACCAACGGGATGTGTGAGAAAATGAACAACATAGTCATTGATCTCCTGAAGATGTTGCCCCTGGAGGAACGCAGCCTGTGGCCAGAAAAACTGCCGGACTTGATAGACTTATACAATCATATCCCGGTGAATGCTACCAACTGCACCCCGGCTTACCTGATGCGAGCCAGACCAGGTAAGCTGCCCGTAGACCTGGAGATGGGAGTCCTAACACCTGAGGACACCTCCCCGGATGCGGACTGGGATACGGAAAGGCAACTGCAGTACAAGAAGGTACAGGAGAGCGTGGAGAAGAGCTTGGCCCAGGTGAGAGAGAGGCAAGAAAAACTCTTCAACCAACACGCCCCTGCTGGTCCCCTAGAACCTGGTGAGCAGGTCCTGAAGCGGAAGAGAAGGCTACATAAGTTGGACGACCAGTGGGAAAGGGAACCCAACACCGTACTGCAGTCTGACCATGACAACCAGAAGGTGTGTGTGATCACCAAGGAAGAAGGAGAAACCACTAGTACCGTCTCCAGAGACCACCTTAAAAGGTGCCCCGAGCAACTTCGTAGTGCAGAAGAGGATCAAAGTGACCTTGAACCCGCAAAGGACAAGGAAGAAATGATCAGCACCGTTCTCGGAGAGTTCCCGCAGTCCTGGACTCGAATAAACGATGCCATAGTGGTACCTGTCCTGCATTTCCTGCAACCGGCACAGCAACAACCAACACCAGAGCTGGAAGGTGAAGAGGAGCAAGCAGTCCCAGAGGCAGAAGAGCCTGTACCAGCAGCCCAGGAGAGTCAACCCTCTGCTGACAGTGAGCCTGACATGCCTGCGGTAAGCCAAAGGACCCGCAGACAGCTGCCTGCCCTGCCTGTAAGTCCAGCTGGTAGCTGTACCCCTAACGGTAGTGGGGAAAGCCCGGTCGGTCCACCACCAGACAGTGGGTTAAGGAGGTCAACCAGGAGCACAAAGGGGCAGATACCCGCTCGCGGGAGAATATAGGGTGCTCTAAAATTGTAAATAACCCTGTTGCCAAATGTTGAAATGTTTGCCAAGTTACATGCATGTTTGGTAATTCTGTGTTTCAGTTTCTTGCAGTTACCGTAAGGACTCACAGGTTATGGACTTTTTTATAACCGGGACCTTTTATGGACTGCGTTCAGAGCCTAGCCAAGGAATGAACTAAGACTGTAAAGGACTTGGGGTAGGACAAACCCCCACCTGGTTAAGGCTCCCCGTTGAGTTGGTGATATGGACACCCGGTCACAGACCACACTGTGACCTTAAGAACTCAAGCTGTGCGTCGTCTGTCTGTTAATGTTTTATGGTTATGCATATTGTCTTTGTTTATTGTTTAGTCCCGGAGTACTAAATTTTACTAGGGGGGAATGTGTCACCCTGGCCTGGATGCCACAAGTATATTAAAGCTGTGTCTGAGAGCAAGGGGGAGGTTCTCTAGTCAGGGGAACATTAGCATGCAGTACTTCCTGTCTCAGGCCAGTAGGGGGAGCAGGCTGCCCCTATAAAAGCTGGTGCTGGGGGCAGGGTTAGTGAGAACTGGACAACCTGTGTCTGAAGAAAGTGGTGTCCGAGAGCAGGGACAGACAGTTGTATTGCACCCTAAGAGGAAGTGTGGCAGGAGGAGAGCCACAAGCCAGAGACTTAATTTACCAGACTTTGGTGTCTGAGGCTGGGAGGATTCCACATCCCCCAACAGATAACCAGTCCACAGGGGACTGTATATTCCTTGGCCTAAGAAGCCTGGAGGCCCTGCCACAACAGAAGGGACCAGCAAAGCCGTACAAGGCTGGGAGCAGAAAGGAACCCACGTCGCAGGTCATACAGGCTAGAATACACGGAGAGCTCGGAAACGTGGGCTGTTACCCTATAAGGAGGAGATAGCCAGAAGGAGCGCAGGAAGCACGGTAGTCCTACACCCTCACCCTGACCAAGTCCAATTTCCCCATTGCTCTCAGACATCCAGGTCCCCTCCTAGCCGGGACTGTTTGTGGGTCAGTTTACCTGTTCTAGTAAAGACCCTGGACTGCAACCTGTTGTCTGTGTGCTCCTTGCTCCTCCAGCACTATTAGCACTGGGACTCTCACTACCATCACTCCCACCATCCACTACACTGCCCTGGGGCCGCACTCTTCCCGTGGGCACCATCCCAGCTGCATACATCATCAGCGCCAGCGGTCTGCCTTGCAGCGGCGGTTCCTAATGACCGCAAATCCACGGGTGGCGTAGTCGGACATAATCAACAGCACATAACGGACTACCACTGGCCTGACCAACCTGAGCCACGGAACCGGGTTGCCACTACTACTCCCATCGTTCCCCTACTGCCCGGATCCGAGTGCCCCACGGCCCAGGGGGCGAGTCACATGGAAAGAAGCCAGGCTAGCAGACTGGACTGATGATCAAGTTTGCGATCTTGCATAGTGGGAGATGGTGCCCTATGCAAGAACGCCGCCAGGTATGTTACAGTTATATAGATGGTTCTTAGAAAATGGTAGCTAATTGAGCAAACACAGAATTTTTTAATTTCATAGCTGATCTGAACTTTTCAACTAAGTTACATCCCACACTTTATGCATTTGTGTCAACTTTTAAATAGATTTCAATTGTAATTGTTTGATTATTATGTTTCATTATTATCTTTTATATCAAGCATTTACTATAATTACAGTTAAAAGGTTATATTTAATAATGTACACATGATCAGCCGTACCATTGTAACCACTTGCCTCATGCCACTGTAAGAGTGGTGGACTGTACTATTGTGTCCCAACCCCTGAAGAGACCGGTAATTTTATGTGTTTTTTGCAAAATGGTGCTTCCAGGTTCCAGGATGGTCAAGGACGACCATGTTTAAAGAGGGGAAGGATGTGCGAATGTAAGAGTGATGGACTGTACTATTCTTTTCCTACCCTTGAAGATGCCAATTGCACTGTGCTGTATATTATAATGTGAATAGTGTCATGCAGTATTAGATATATTTTGTAATGCATAATGTATAGCATGTAATAAGCATTATAGGTGTAACCTGCTTAACTTATTGTGTGGAACAAATATTGTTAGTACAATAGGAATAGGGTGCAGTGGGAATACAGGAAGTATAAAGTATAAGAAAAGTGATAAAATAAATAGGTTGGGTTTTAGGACATAAAGTAGTGACCACAAGATAAGATAGACTTTGGTAAATCTCTGGGGCTGACAGAAACAGTAAATATAAGGATAGTCAAGGAAGAACGTTTAGTAATGTTGAAGACGTACTGTACTAAGGGAACAAGAACTGAGAAATGTTGTGCCCAATCTGATGAACTTGAACTGTAAACTTTTGCTTGTTAACGCCGCTGAGCTCCGTCCCGCAGATGAGCCGCTAACGGCCGCCATCTTTTTTCTGAAATCCCGCTGCGCTGATTGGCCGCTGCTGGACCAATGAGCGACGCGGGATTTACTGGACAGACAGACAGACAGACAGATAGACAGACAGACAGACGGGATAAGACAATTATATATATAGATACACGATCAGTCACACTATTATAACCACCTGCCTAATATTGGGCCCCTCTTGTGCCACCTTAAACAGTTTAAAGCTATCAAGACATGGACTCCACAAAACCTATGAAAGTGTCTTGTCACGATATCTGGCACCTAAACAGGAGAAGGAGATTGTTCGAATGCAAGAGGTTACTGTAGTTAAGGATTACCTTAACCATTATTGACTTATGATGGGCTAAGTCTGTCATTTGTTGGCTACCTGCCTTTCAGGTGGGTTTGCACACTGAGTCTGCATCTTTCTTGGCAGATGAAGGCTGTGATATCCAGCCATCTTCTGCTTCTAACAGCAGTGGAATGAGTAGAGCTGTTCAGTCTACGGTGGATTGAGTTGGAGTTGAATTTTCCTGAATTCCAACACTTTGAAATTTGCAACAGGGTAATGACTTGTATATAAGGCAAAATAAATAGGCAAAAGCAAAAATACTCCTCCACACCTTGGGCTATGTTCACACGTAGCGTTTTTGATGCATTTTTGCACTTTTGAATTGCTTTCAACAAAGACAAATGCTTTCACTGGGAAATGTCATTTTAACATTTTACAACCTTGTCTGGCCATGTGGTGTGCGACACATCATCAGACACATGCATACAGTGCTGAAAAGACATGTGAACAGCATGGGGAAGACCTCTGGATCCATCTCTGACTTCCAGGTCACTGCCTAAAAGTGTGCCCATCATAAGTGATCCTTGGCGCATGCGAAGATGCCTCCCGCCATGCACCTGTGGTTGCAGACTTGCAACAATCATCGTCCACTTCCTTGTCCCAGTACGGCGTTCAGTTGTCCCTATGCCATTCCTTGGAATGCAAGAGCAAGTATGCATACAGCCAGCCACCCACCCACAGGCTGCAATACTATATTGTCAAATTTTTGACAGCTGTTTGCACTTGAAATGTGGCCTTTTAGGCTCGTGGAGGCGGAAGCTTTTCATAACCTGATGCCAGCGGCAGCCGGGTGTCTATACTTGGTCCCCAGCCGCCACTGTTACTCCCGGTGTAGTCTCCGCCTTCACAAGCACGGGTCCTACAACATTACCCGTGCCCTCCCCAGTGTACTTATTGGGAAGGACCACAAAACCACAAACACGTGGACAGGTGAATGTGGCCAGGGATGGTGCGGAGCCAGTCCACAGCTCTTTTTGCAGAGAGTTGTATTTAGCTCGGTGAAAGGACTGGCATGGAGGGAAACTACCCTGGGTGTCATTTCTCTCAGGAAGTCCTCTAATGCAGCTTGTTGCAGAAGCAATGGCAGCCCGTCCAACATCAACTCGCACTTGTCGGTTGTGCTTTGACACACAAACATTTTTCTTTGCACTTTTAATTTCATGAATACAGAGTTGGACAATGGCCTGAACTGCAATGCGGTTTAAGAAATAACATGCACAAGCATGTCCAATCCACATTAAAAAAGCAGCCATAGAGTGTCAGGGAACCTTCCCCCACACTTTTCTTAGCCAGGGGTGTTTCTCGGCAGGGTTGGACGGGCCCACCAGAGAACCGGAGACTCCTCCGGTGGGCCCTGGCTTCTCCTTCAGGAGAGTTCATAGTGCCGAGGTGAGGCCATGATGATGATAGAGGCCAAGTTCTGCTTAGTTTTCTGTTACTTGGAATGCTAGCGCAAGTATGCAGCCAGCCAAAAACCAACCCACCCACCCACTGGCCGCAACACTAAATTGCCAGATTTCTGGGGAGCTGTTTGCACTTGAAATATGGCCTTTTAGGCTCGTGGAGGCGGAAGCATTTCACAACCTCATGCCGGCGGCGGCCGAGTGTCCATAGTCGGTCCCCAGCCGCCACTATTTCTCCCGGTATCGTCTCCGCCTTCTTCAAGCGCGGGTCCCACAACATTACCTCTCCAGTGGACTTACTGGGAAGGAACGCCTACCCACAAACACGTGGACAGGTGAATGTGGCCAGGGACGGTACGGAGCCAGTCCACGGCTTTTTTTGCTGAGAGTTGTATTTAGCTCGGTGAAAGGGCTGGCATGGAGGGAAACCGTATCTACTCTGGGTGTCATTTCTCCCAGGAAGTCCTCTAATGCAGCTTGTTGCAGAAGCAATGGCATCCCGTCCAACATCAACTCGCACTTGTCGGTGATGCTTTGACACACACACATCTTACTTTGCGCATTTAATTTCATGACTACATAGTTGGGCAATGGCCTGATCTCCAATGCGGTTTGGGAAATAACATGCATAAGCACGTTTGATCCGCTTTAAAAAAGCAGCCATAGAGTGTCCGGGAACCTTCCCCCACACTTTTCTTAGCCAGGACTGCTTCTCGACAGTGTTGAACGGTCCCACCAGAGAATCCTCTGGTGTGCCTTCGCTTCTACCTCAGGAGAGTTCATGATAGCGCTAACTTTGCAGCTACTATCATGAAAAACATTGTGCCCACCAGAGGATTTGATTCTGAGGGCTCTTGAGCATGTGAGAAAGGTGAGCCCTCAGAATCAAATCCTCTCGTGGGCACAATGTTTTTCAATCTGAAACAGCTTCTCAGTGGAAGTTGTATTTCACCACAGCCATATTCTTTAGCTCGGTGAAAGGACTGGCCTAGAGGGAAACCGTATCTACTCCGGCTGTCATTTCTCACCAGGTTCCGCCCATTGTCACACATGACCATGCCTGGCTGTATGTTCATCGGTGAGAGGCACAGATCAGGCTGCTGTGTTACAGCTTTCAACAACTCTGCAGCGCTGGGTTGTTTGTCAATTAAGCATGTTATCTTCAGCACAGCCTGTTGCCGCTTGGCCAAAGCAGTGCTGCAGTGCTGTCAGCTTGTGACTGATGTGGTCATTTTGGAGATGGAGGAGGAGGTGCAGGAGCTGAACAATGTGATTACATTGAAGTTAAATTGGTGACGCTGTTTTTTATACTAAAGAAAGATCCTATTGTTTTGTTACATTATTTTTTAAGACAAATGCATTCACCGGGAAATGTCATTTTAACATTTTACAACCTTATCTAGCACTGTGGTGTGTGACACATCATCAGACACATAATGTTTTATTTATGATGGAGGGACTCTGAAAGTCATAAAGCCTATTATTATAGGGCCATCAGATGACCCTTACTATTCTTAAAAGGCCAGCAGTCGGCCCTAGCTATTGTTAGAGAGCCATCAGCCGACTATGCTTTGTTGTTCCCATTATTAACAAGTGGGTCTCCTATACTGTTATTGCGTGCCCAGTGACTGCAAGGGCTGCCAAAAATTTGGACGCAATCCAATACCCCTTTGAAGAGACATAGAGGAGGGTCTCAGTAAAAATTGTTACCATTATAAAGGAGCGGGTCTCCTATAGTGGTAATGCTCATGCTGTGACTACAAGGGCTGCCAAAATTTGGGAAAAAGCCCACTAAGAATTTAAAGACACATAGAGCAGGGCCACCGTAACGACAAATTCCCATTAGAAAGGAGAGAGTCTGCTATACAGTTATAGGGTATGCAGTGAGTCCAAAGACTGACCAATTTTAGGAAAAACCCCACTAAGAATTTAAAGACACATAGAGCAGGGCCACAGTAACAAGTGCGACATGTTCCCATTAGAAAGGAGAGGGTCTGCTATACAGTTATAGGGTATGCAGTGAGTCCAACGGCTGACCAATTTTAGGAAAAACCCCACTAAGAATTTAAAGACACACAGAGAAGGGCTACAGTAACAAGGTACAACATGTTCACATTAGAAAGGAGAGGGTCTGCTATACAGTTATAGGGTATGCAGTGAGTCCAACGGCTGACCGATTTTAGGAAAAACCCCACTAAGAATTTAAAGACACATAGAGCAGGGCCACAGTAACAAGGTACGACAAATTCCCATTAGAAGGGATGGAGTCTGCTATACAGTTATAGGGTATGCAGTGAGTCCAACGGCTGACCAATTTTAGGAAAAACCCCACTAAGAATTTAAAGACACATAGAGCAGGGCCAGAGTAACACGGTACGACAAATTCCCATTAGAAGGGAGAGAGTCTGCTATACAGTTAAAGGGTATGCAATGAGTCCAACGGCTGACCAAATTTAGGAAAAACCCCACTAACAATTTAAAGAGAAATAGAGCAGGGCCACAGTAACGACAAATTCTCATTAGAAAGGAGAGAGTCTCCCATAGTGTTGGCCTATGCAGTGAATGCAAGGGCTGCCAAAAAATTGGAGGCACTTCAATGACCCTTGAAAGAGACGTGGAGGAGGGCCTCATTAAAAAAAGTTCCCATTAGAAAGGAGCGGGCCTCCTAAACTTGTAATGCCCATGCACAAGTGTATGGGCTGACAAACATATACCCCTGGGGGGTATACATGAACATACTGTATAAATTTTTTTTTTTACGGGCATCATAAAAACCCTTTAAAAAAATTATGTGGGTGTTGCATCACGGACCACGGTCACCCCGGTGATATCGTGGTGGAGGATGAGAAGAAGGAGGAGGACAAGAGCAAATAGCCAAAATCAGGAAACGTATACCCATTTGTGGGTGTGAAAAGGTGCATGGGAATACACCTCCCAAGAAAAGATACTGGATTTGAGTTTATGCTATGCTGCTATCATTCGGTGGTGTTGAGAAGTCTGGCCTAATCCAGCCCTTTTTCATTTTTATAAGAGTCAGCATGTCAGCATTTTCAGTTGACAGGCGGATGCGCTTATCACTTATAATTCCACCAGCGGCACTAAAAACCCACTCTAATAAAACGCTGGCGGCAGGGCAGGCCAGGACCTCCAAGGCATAGAGAGCCAGTTCATTCCACGTATCCAGCTTGGATACCCAATAATTATAAGGCACAGAGGAATCACAGAGGACGTTGGTATGGTCGGCAAGGTACTCCCTCAGCATCTTCCCAAACTTTGCACTCCTTGTGAGAGTACCCTGCGCCTCAGGGCCTGTGCGATGGGAGGATCTGAGAAAACTCTCCCAGAACTTTGACAGTGTTCACCTGTCTCTGTTGGATTGAAGTTGTGTCTCTCTCGCCTGTACTCCTTGGTTGTCCAACGAAGTGTGCCCTCTGCCGACAGCGTTTTCAGATGGGAATTTTTTTAATAGTTACGCAACAAGGGTGTCTTGGTACAACCTCATTTTTGTAGACTTGTCAGCCTCAGGAAAAGGAGATATAAAGTTCTCCTTGTAGCGTGGGTCTAGAAGTGTCACCAACTAGTAATGACACCCAAAATTTTGAGAACACGAGGGTCATGGGAAAGGCAGCGTAACATAAACTCGGCCATGCGTGCCAGACTACTAACAGGCAAGACTTCCGTGTCCTCACCAAGAGGATGACTGACTATGCTCTCCTCCTCCTCCTCCTCCATGTCCTCTGGCCATTCACGCAGAAAAGACGGTATGACAGCTGTGCAGGTAGTACCGTCTATAATGCATGAAACTAGCTCCTGTCCTTCCTCCTCCTCCTCCTCTTCCTCATTGTCACCCAATCCACATTGGGATGAGATGAGGCTTGGCTGTGTATAATCACCCTGTATGGTTCCTTGCTCCATCTCATCGTGCTCCGCCTGCAATGCATCCTCTTTAATTGTGAGCAGAGAGCGTTCCATCTTGGTGGAGTCCTCAAAGTTTTGTAGGATGGTACATATGACCGACATTCATGTCCACTCCTGAGGTCTTATGTGTGGAGTCTGAACTGAATACCGACAGCCTTGTTGATGCTGGTACTTAACAACTGCCCTCTTCTGCTCACAAATCCTTCCCAACATCTGCAGTTTAGAGTTCCAATGCGTGGGGACATCACACACCAGTCTGTGAGCCGGAAGCTGCAAACGCTGCTGAAACACTGCAAGGGCGGCGGAAGCTGTAGCTGACCTTCTAAAATGGGCACACAGGCGGTGTACTTTAACAAGCAGATCTGGCAGCTCCGGGTAGGATTTGAGAAACCGCTGAACCACGAAGTTAAGCACATGGGCCAGGCATGGTACGTGTGTGAGCTCGCCTCGCCTCAGAGCCGCCACCAGGTTACGGCCATTGTCACACACGACCATGCCTGGCTGTAGGTTCAGCGGTGTGAGCCACAGATCTGCCTGCTCTTTCTGAGCTGTCCTCAACTCTTCAGCATTGTGCGATTTGTCACCTAAGCATATTAGCTTCAGCACAGCCTGTTGCCGCTTGGCCGAGGCAGTGCTGCAGTGCTTCCAGCTTGTGACTGATGTGGTCATTTCGGAGATGGAGGCTGAAGAGGAGGAGGAGGCTGAGGAGGATGAGGTGCAGGGGCTGTAGAACATGTGGGAAACCCTGATTGACCTAGGGCCCGCAATCCTTGGCGTTGGGAGGACATGTTAAATCCCAAGGTCCGACTGGGTCCTTCTTCCACTATGCTAACCCAGTGTACCATCAGCGAGATGTACCGTCACTGCCCACAAGCACTTGTCCACGTGTCCGTGGTTAGGTGGACTTTCCCGGTAACTGCGTTATTGAAGGCACTGCTAATGTTTTGGGACACGTGCTTGTGTAATGCGGGGACGGCACACCGGGACAAATAGTGGCGGCTGGGTAACCAGTACCGAGGGACGACCACCGCCTTCAGGTTGCAGAATGCTTCCGTCTCCACGAGCCTAAAATGCAACATTTCGAGCGCAAGCAGTCGTGAAATGTGAGAATTTAGTAGTGTGGCCTGTGGGGCATTGGCTGCATATTTGCGCTTGCATTCCAAGGACTGGGGTATGGACAACTGAACGCTGCGCTGGGATAAGGACATGGACGTGCTTCCTGATGCTGCTACTTGAGAGTGTGCAACGACCGGTGCAGGGCAGGAGGCATCTTCGCATGCACCATGGACAGGGGACTGGCTTCCATGCACAACAGCGGAAGAAGCAATGGTGCCACCTGGAGACACTGTTCCAGGACCCTGGGGTTCGGCCCACAAATTCAGGTGCCTTGCTGCCATGTGCCTGATCATGCTGGTGGTGGTCAGGCTGGTCGTTTTCCCACCCCTGCTTAGGCTGACCTGGCAGGTGGTGCAAATGGCCTTTTTTTTGTCTTTAAAAATCAACCAGACTCGGGAAGACCTAACAGTTGTACTAGCAACTTCCTTCGTGTTGGTGTTACGGGGAACGGTTGCCTGCCTTCTGTCTGTGGCCACCACACTGCTTCTTCCTGCCTGTTGGGGTGCTCTGCCTCCCTCCCCCTGTGTGCTGCTGTCCTCGCTCTGCATGTCCTCCTGCCAGGTTGGGTCAGTTACTATATCATCCACCACCTCGTCTTCCCCTTCCGCACCCTGGTCCTCCTCCTGACTTTCTGGCTATTGTGTTTCATCATCGTCCACCTCTTGTGACACTTTCCCACTGTCGCCTTCGTGTGACTGTGGCTGCTAAAATATTTGGGCATTGCTACACGCGATCTCCTCTTGCCCCGCTTCAAGTGGACCGGGTGAGAGGCCCGAATCTATAAATGGAAAAGTGAAAAGCTCTTCAGAGTGTCCAAGTGTGGGCTCAGTTGTCTCTGGGTACTCAGCATGGTGGGAGGAAGGAGGATCAGGGTGAGGAATATGCAATCCAGACTCACGGCTACTGAGACTTGACCGTGTGGAAGACAGGGTGGTGGTGGTGTTGGCTAAGTGACTGGAAGCAGTATCCACTATCCAACCAACAGCCTTTTGACACTGCTCTGGGTTCAATTGTGGTGTGCTGCGGTCCCCTAGAAATTAGGACAGGAAGGTCACGCGAGAAGAGGTGTGTGATTGTTGTGGCACAATTTCAGCTTGTCCTCGGCCTCTGCATGCACCATTACCATCACGTCCAGTTCCCCATCCCTTGCCACGTGCCTTGCCCATTATAAATGGAGGACAGTATCTTCCACTCTAACTACAAATGACTGAGTTTGGAGCGAACTTATATGTGATCCGTGTGATAGGGAAAACAGAGTTTTAAATACCTGGCCTGTAGGTAATTAGTTTGAACAGCAAACTGGTGTGAATTGCTTCAATGACATACTAAAGGAAATTTTTAATGGAGGTGAGAAATGGCAGTATTTTCTGACAACATATACAGTACAGACCAAAAGTTTGGACACACCTTCTCATTTAAAGATTTTTCTGTATTTTCATGACTATGAAAATTGTACATTCACACTGAAGGCATCAAAACTATGAATTAACACATGTGGAATTATATACTTAACAAAAAAGTGTGAAACAACTGAAAATATGTCTTATATTCTAGGTTCTTCAAAGTAGCCACCTTTTGTTTTGATGACTGCTTTTCACACTCTTGGCATTCTCTTGATGAGCTTCAAGAGGTAGTCACCGGAAAAGGTTTTCACTTCACAGGTGTGCCCTGTCTGGTTTAATAAGTGGGATTTCTTGCCTTATAAATGGGGTTGGGGCCATCAGTTGTGTTGTGCAGAAGTCTGGTGGATACACAGCTGATAGTACTACTGAATAGACTGTTAGAATTTGTATTATGGCAAGAAAAAAGCAGCTAAGTAAAGAAATACGAGTGGCCATCATTACTTTAAGAAATGAAGGTCAGTCAGTCCGAAAAATTGGGCAAACTTTGAAAGTGTCCCCAAATGCAGTTGCAAAAGCCATCAAGCGTTACAAAGAAACTGGCTCACATGAGGACCGCCCCAGGAAAGGAAGACCAAGAGTCACCTCTGCTTCTGAGGATAAGTTTATCCGAGTCACCAGCCTCAGAAATCGCAGGTTAACAGCAGCTCAGATTAGAGACCAGGTCAATGCCACACAGAGTTCTAGCAGCAGACACATCTCTTCAACAACTGTTAAGAGGAGACTTTGTGCAGCAGGCCTTCATGGTAAAATAGCTGCTAGGAAACCACTGCTAAGGACAGGCAACAAGCAGAAGAGACTTCTTTGGGTTAAAGAACACAAGGAATGGACAGTAGACCAGTGGAAATCTGTGCTTTGGTCTAATGAGTCCAAATTTAAGATCTTTGGTTCCAACCACCGTGTCTTTGTGCGACGCAGAAAAGGTGAACGGATGGACTCTACATGCCTGGTTCCCACCGTGAAGCATGGAGGAGGAGGTGTTTTGGCGTGGGGGTGCTTTGCTGGTGACACTGTTGAGGATTTATTCAAAATTGAAGGCATACTGAACCAGCATGGCTACCACAGCATCTTGCAGCGGCATGCTATTCCATCCGGTTTGCGTTTTGTTGGACCATCATTTATTTTTCAACAGGACAATGACCCCAAACACACTTCCATGCTGTGTAAGGGCTATTTGACCAAGAAGGAGAGTGATGGAGTGCTACGCCAGATGACCTGGCCTCCACTGTCACCAGACCTGAACCCAATCGAGATGGTTTGGGGTGAGCTGGACCGCAGAGTGAAGGCAAAAGGGCCAACAAGTGCTAAGCATCTCTGGGAACTCCTTCAAGATTGTTGGAAGACCATTTCCAGTGACTACCTCTTGAAGCTCATCAAGAGAATGCCAAGAGTGTGCAAAGCAGTCATCAAAGCAAAAGGTGGCTACTTTGAAGAACCTAGAATATAAGACATATTTTCAGTTGTTTCACACTTTTTTGTTAAGTATATAATTCCACATGTGTTAATTCATAGTTTTGATGCCTTCAGTGTGAATGTACATTTTCATAGTCATGAAAATATAGAAAAATCTTTAAATGAGAAGGTGAGTCCAAACTTTTGGTCTTTACTGTATGTGATCCGTGTGACGGAGAAAACACAGTTTTAAATAGCTGGATTTCTAGCGCTCTTATTTGGAAAGGACCTGGCTGTATTCTTAGGTGCCAACAAGCAAATGGCGCAGAAAAAATGGTATTCTCTGGATTGGTTTTTAAGAAAATAATGAGGATTAAGATCCAAAGAAAAGTATTCCAGGCCCCTGAGACCTGGGCCTTTGTAAAGAAATATCTAACAGCAGCAGAAGGCAGAATTGGAATGGAGCCTCTTGTGCTATATGCACTGCAGTCTGCTATATACACTGCTTGCCTGCCTGCCTATATACACTGCCTGCCTATACACCCTGCCTGCCTGATATCTCTGCAGATGGATTAGTCCTCAGAAGGACTGTTTGTTAAGATGGATATGTGTAATGTACGGTTTTTACTCCCTACACTACCTAATACACGATCAAATCTCTCCCTGACACAGCAGCACCTCTCCCTACACTGTCTGATCCAGAGTGACTGTGACGAGCATGGAGGCGCCAGGTCTGATATAGACCTGATGACGCTGTGCAGCCAGCCAATCACTGTAATGCCCACAACCAACATGGCTACGGCATTACAATGCATGGCAGGCATTCCCTGCATGTTCATTGGCTCTCTAAAGAGCGCCAAACATGCAGGGAGGGGACCCGAGTTCCCGCCCAAGCAACCCGGAAATACTCGGCGAGCGCCGAGCGTCTCGAGCAGTGAGATGCTCGGGCGAGCACCGAGCAGTAGCGAGCATGCTCGCTCATCACTAGTCAGGACGTAATATTTCATAGCATGCGTCTCAACGTTCAGCAGTGGACAGTGCGTGCACGTGCTCACACAGAAAGAAGAAATAAAGGGCTGGCAGCTGTCAAAATACAGCTTCTGGCCCAAGTAGTACATTCCCCAGGAATCTGCCCGGGGGCCGGATAAAAGGTCATCGAGGGCAGTAAATGGCCCGCAGGCCTGAGGTTCCCCACCCCTGCATCAGAAAATGACATAATGTCTTTTTTTTTCAGCATTGCAGCACTGGTTTCCCCATAATGCGATGTAGCTATGACATCTAGCAAATTATCATGCCTTGTACAGAGGTGGTCAGTACCTGGGACATCACAGATCAGCGGATCACAGTGGAGCACAATTTATATGGCAGAGTCATTTTCCATCTCTAGAGTCACTGGGTAAGTCTCCCTTTCTTCTGTAGAGTGTAAGCTCTTATGGTCAATGGGGTCCTCTCTCTTTGGTCGAGTGTAAGCTCTTATGGTCAGCGAGTTCCTTTATCTCTTTCCTGTAGAGTGTAAGCTCTTATTGTCATCGAGGTCCTCACTCTCTCTTTCTCCTGTAGAGTGTAAGCTCTTATGGTCATCAAGGTCCTCTCTCTTTCCTGTAGAGTGTAAATTCTTATGGTCAGTGGGGTCCTCTCTCTCCTGCAGAGTGTAAGCTCTTATGGTCATCAAGGTCCTCTCTCTTTCCTGTAGAGTGTAAGCTCTTATGGTCGGTGGGGTCCTTTCTCTCCTGTAGAGTGTAAGCTCTTATGGTCAGCAGGGTCCTCTCTCTCCTGTAGAGTGTAAGTTCTTATGGTCATCGAGATCCTCTCTCTCTCCTGTAGAGTGTAAGCTCTTATGGTCATCGACCTCCTCTCTCTCTCTCCTGTAGAGTGTAAGCTCTTATGATCATTGAGGTACTCTCTCTCTCCTGTAGAGTGTAAGCTCTTATGGTCATCGAGGTCCCCTCTCTCTATCCTGTAGAGTGTAAGCTCTTATGGTCATCGACCTCCTCTCTCTCTCTCCTGTAGAGTGTAAGCTCTTATGGACATTGGGGTCCTCTCTCTTCTGTAGAGTGTAAGCTCTTATGTTCAGTGGTGTCCTCTCTCTCCTGTAGAGTGTAAGCTCTTATGGTCATCGAGGTCCCCTCTCTCTCTCTCCTGTAGAGTGTAACTGATGCGCCCCCTGGGCCATGGAGTACCCGGTGTCGGGCCGGTAGATGCTGAGGGTTGTAGTCACAGTGGCGGTGACCCGGTCCGTGACCCAGGGCGGTCAATCCAAGGATAATTTGTGTATAGGTTTTTATAATGTCCGACTATGCCACCTGTGGAGTGCGGCTAATGAGGCCGCCGCTGCGGAACAGTCCTCTGAAGCTGGTGGTATGTGCAGCAAGGGTATTATTACTCCCCACAGGAAGAGTGTAGCTTCAGGGCAGTGTGGGTGGATGTTGGTAGTTGTAGTGCAGGGAGTCAGTAATGAACACAGAGTCCGTGTGATGCAGTCCCAAGATCTTTACTCACAGTTATTGCAGTTCTGGTTACAGGGACCCATGTAACGGCTCTCGTCGTTCTGTGCTCACTCAGTGAGGGGTTCAGCCAACCCCCAGGTAACTCCGGAGTATTTTGCAGGACCCCCTTCTGTGTGTCCTTTCTCTGGCCTTCTCTGCATCTCACACTCAGTGACACTTCTATCTGGTACCCTCGGGCCTTGGCGGGCGACGTGTGTTCCGTCCCCTGGGTCCTTTGTGGCTACCTTCTTAGTGAGACTTGTGTGGACTTTTGGCTTACGGTACATAAAGTGCTGCAGCCTCCGGTTTCTAGTTGAGCCTTGCTGTTTCTCCGCTAGTTGAGGGACCGGTTCCCCTTATCTGGCCTGACCCCTCTACCTCCTGGTATGGGTGGCTTTCTGCATGGCCCGTACATAAGCTCTTATGCTCCTCCCCTACATGTACTTTACAAACAATTGCAAGCTTTCCAGCATTGAGATTAGTTCAAATTTAATCACTGCAAATCATTGCAAATTGAATTTGTGGAGACAATTCATTAAAGTCGAATTTCAAAGTATCTGCTTATTTCTAACCTGTAGTTTTCCTAAAAACCCCATTTTAAGCATAGGTAAACCTTTGACCGCCAGCTTAGAGTTCACACATGGAAATTATATGGTAGCATGTAAGACATTATATTTTTAAAGGCATAATGGGTGGTCTGAGGTCCAGAAATCAATGCCAATTCTTTCCATGAAGAACACAAAGAATGAATCCAGAATTTTTTGACCCTTCCAAGAGATGGGGGGAGGAACATCACAATAGGATATTCATTTAGATTCTGTTTCTTTTATGGTGATCCTCAATTTTTTATGGGCTTATTTCAATATTTGTTAAAACATATCTTTGATTTAAATACTATAAGCCGACATATCCATACCTTATTCATGAATTCTGACAACCTGCAGTACTTCATCACATTACTGATTATTATCATGTAGACATAGAAAGAATATGTTTCAGCCCTTTCAATCTAAACATTTACATATCCCTGAGGTCTACATTTACATTATTCAAACCTTCTCTTTTGGTCCGGGCTTCTTTTGTTGCATTCCTCTCATACTGGTGATCTAACACTATTAATGATTAAACGTGCGCTCAACTCTTATAGAAGGACAACTTGGTAACACAGTAGAATTAATTTCTCGGCATTAACCTTGTATGAAACTCAAGATAAAACAAATTCAAGATTTTAGTACAAATATTGTAACAGAGATTTACCTATAGTTTGTTTGCGTAACTTAAATGTTGACATGTTTTGGGGTACATTCAACTTCACCTTACTCCATTTTACTTGTGCATACCACAATTAGTATTGGTATTATAAGGCATATCCATTTTTAAACTTTTTATTGTTCCTTTGCTTTCTAAATGCAAATTTAAGCAACTTTGTAAATGGTATTTATTAAACATTTTCTTTCCATTTTGTTTCAGCAGAGTCTTTCCATTAGCAATGCTCTCTGAAGGCTCTTTCTGATCTCTCCATTCCTTTTCTCAGCTACAGATAGAGACAGCAGCAGAGAGGAAGAAAGTTGCATCTGGCAATTCAAAGAGGAGAAAGCACAAGTTATTAGGGAGGACAGTTATTTCAAGCTGTGGATAGGGAGGAAATTACATATTCTTGAGCTGTAAAAATCGTTCTAGTAATGAAGATGTGCTGATACATGTGAGCTAGTAAAGACAGCTGCAATCCTGGATACACAGATGTCTCATCCAGCATATAAATTATGAAAGTAGAAGCAGGAGGAAAGTTTCCATCTGTACATGTACAGTAGCTTCATGATCTTTTATCTGCTGTACTGGGAACTTCCATTCTCTCCTGCACAAACTTATGATGACCTCCTGAGACCTGTGAAAAGATAAAACCTTAATAGAATCAAAGCAATGTCTTGGTAAAAATTAAAGAACTCCTTTAAAAAATAAAAAACAATGTAACTAATTATTTTAAAAAAATTCCCCACATCACTAGACAAAGTGTAGGAAGTCACCCATGGACAAGTTATCATGTGCCATCTTCACAATGGTAAATAAGGACCCACAATGTTGGTAAAAATCCAATTTTGGGGAAAAAACTTGTGAGGGGTGAGGGAGTTGTTATACTACTGTTCAAAGTAACACTATAAAGTGATTATACAACTTGTCTTGCCTATAAATATGGGTAACAGGATAAAGATACAATTGCATAAGATACTATTCAGTATAGACATTTACAGTGTGGCAGCACATTGAAGGACAAATCCAGAAAGAAGAGATTGATGAGCATAACAATGAAAGTAGAGAACGAAGGAGGACCTTCATTAAAGTGTTTTTGCCAGAAAACTGGGTTAAAACCCTTTGAAAAGTTGTGCAACATGGACTTACACAAACATTTTGAGACTTTTAGGATTTTTACATTAGATTGAAACTGCTCCTCCAAAATTGGAGGAGAAAATTGCGGGCCAGTAAGTGGCTACACCAACCTGTCAAATTCAACAAAAGTGTCGGCATTTCTCACTACAAAAATACTACTCCAGTCTTTGACAGGGAGAAGCACTGTTACACGTTACAGAGAAGATGCGCCTATTTCATTAACTTCTTAATGAATACTGCACGTCGCTTTCCTGTCTGAGGTAACACATTTCCCTTTTTTATCACAGGAGTGAGTGTTTCTGCTGCGTCTCCAGTTTTGTAAGCTCATCATCAATCAAGTCAATGACAAATAAGCTAACTTGGTTTATGATGAGCTCATAGGACTGAAGATAGACGAAACATTTACTTCAGTGATAAAACAGGCAGGGAAATGTGTTACCTCAGAAATCAGCAGCTGTGAGCTCCTGTTGTTTCCTCTGTATACTCACTTATCATAAATGACTTATGCTTTCTCCCCTGGCAAGGAGCTGTGGGCTGTGCTGATCATGAACTGGATCAGCTCTGCATGGTCTGACACAAAAAATAACAGTACATAGCATAGGCACATTTGTAAGATTATCTCAGCACAGGAAAAAAAATTAACGCATTCCAAGATGGCCAATAAATAAACATATTGAGTCCATCAGTGTAAACTGACTTTCTACTTCAACTCATCGAAAGGGTCCCAAGAGGAGAATCTCTGACTATTACTTTCAAATGCATTAATACTATAATATGGCATTCGGAAACGTGTTGATGAGATGAGATAATATCCCCTTTAATTGGTTTAAAATCACACAGATAACTGTTAAATCGACGATCACTTGATGTCATTTAAATAGATTGACTCACTTTCAGTCTTCAGGAGCACTGCTCCTCTACTTATTGCATTCCTGCTTCCTGGGGTCAGTGCACCCATGATGATTAATGGTTTTGGCCAGTGGAATGGCAGAAAGATTAAGGCAAATTGTGCACTCTCTGCTGTTTAGCACAGGCATCTTTGCCACTGTAGTAGCTGAGGACAGTGTCACACTGACTAACTTCTCATGGACAAGCAGAGAGTTGAGATAATCAAGGAGTCAGAGGTCAAAAAAATACCAGGAAGATAGTGGATCAAAATAAAGGGGTTAAACAAACGGATGGTCAGAACGAGGTCCAAGGTCAGGCAACGAAAGATCAACAAACAATGCAAGAGACAAACCAAACAAAGCTGAATGTACGTCTGGCAGAGGTCTGGGACATGAAATGGTCAGTAACCTTGGCAATGAACTGTAATCTATAGAATTAAAAATTCCTCCATTCTTGAGACTAGAGAAGATTTTTAATAAGAGCTAAATTGCAGATTTGCTTGTTTTTCCAAAAACATTGCAATTTAAGCAATTTAATAAGATGAGACATCCCGTTTAAGTGATTGTAATAAAAATGTATCAGTATTTGAAAGATCAAAAAACAATACCCAAAGAAAAAAAACACGTTTAAATAATACATTGTCCTTTTTTGCTGGCAAGAAATAGGCAAATTTTCTTTAGAAAGTCACAGTAAACTAACTTTGGCCCCGTTCATTAAAGCTTTTACCCCAGGAAAACTGGTTTAAAAAGCTTTGACAAGTTGCAATATTTTGAGCAATGCGAGGCTGCACAAAAATTTTATGATTTTTGGCGTTTTCATGACCTTTTCGCTCAGGTCTGCTGAAATAGAAGGAACTGGGACAGTCAAATTCATGAAATTCAAGTCCATGACTGAAGTAAGATTTGTTTCAAAGTGCACATGGATATGCATGCCACTTCACTCTCCACTTCTCAATGCTTTGGGTTCCTTGCAATCTACATCACTCCCTCATTAAGGCTATGTTCACACTTCACAGTTTTTTTTTTTCAGCAAAATCTGATTTCTTGACAGGATGTTGTTCAGGATTTTTCTTGTTTTTTGCTTGTTTCTTGGTGTTTTTTTCACTATCCTCTTGTCTTTTTTATGCATGTACATAAAGTTCAGTGAAAAAACAAAAATCTCATTTTGGTTTTGGCACAAAAAACGCTGAAAAACCTGACACCTGCATTTTTGTTGCGTTTTTTCAGCGTTTTTTTCACCACCCATTACTTCCAGTTGGTGAAAAAACGCTGAAAAAACGCTGAAAGAAGTGACATGCTCTATTTTGCAAAAAAACACACAAAGCACAAAATCCTGAAGAAAAAAAAAAACATGATGTGTACATGAGATTTCTGGAATCTCATAGACGTTGCTGATACTGTAAAATGCAGTAGAAAATTAGCATAAAAAAGCATAAAAAAAGGAGGAAAAAACCATGATGTGTGAACATAGTGTAACGGTGTCCAAAGAACACCGCAAGGCAGGATTCAAGTACGGGACAGCAGACAAGAAGACTGAAACAAAACTCAGGCTTTATTATGTACAAAGGAGTTGTCTGTCGGGAGATGAAAATAACAATATTTACAATAACTAGTGTTGAGCAAGCATTAAAATGCTCGGGTGCTCGAAGCTCGAGTCGAGCTCACCGTGATACTCAGGTGCTCGACCCGAGCAACGAGCCCAATGTTAGTCTATGGGAGACCTGAGCATTTTTGCGGCGGCACCCCCGGCAGTCTGTAGAAAGCCTAAAAAGTGCCCAAAACGATAGTGACCGTGCTAAAAAGACATGGGGACAGCATGGGCATCGCCCCAGGAAGCATTTCTGACCCCCAGGTCACTGCTGTCAACAATGTGGTCAGAGGCATTAAGCCACTTTTACGGGCTCACAATAAAACGTTCAAAAACTAAACTGAAACGGTTTTCCTGTGAAATATGTTAAGGAACTTCCTTTCCAGGGTAAAGACTTGTGTATAAGGTAAAATAAAAAACCAAAAACAAAAAATACTCCTCCACACCTTGGGCTATGTTCACAAGTAGCATTTTTTATGCGTTTTTGCACTTTTGTATTGCTTTCAACCGTGACAAATGTATTCACCGGGAAATGTCATTTTAACATTTTACAACCTTATCTGGCCATGTGCTGTGTGACACATGCATACAGTGCTGAAAAGACATGGGGACAGCATGGGGAAGACCCCTGGAAGCATCTCTGACACCAGGTCACTGCCTGAAAGTGTGCCCATCAGAAGTGATCCTTGCCGCATCAGAAGATGCAGACTTGCAACTATCCCCGTGCAAGTTCTTGTCCCAGGGCAGAGTTCAATTGTACCTCCGCCATTCCTTGCACTGCAAGCGCAAGTATGTTGCCTGCCACCCACCCACCCCCAGGCTGCAATACCATACTGCTAGCTTGCAAGCACTTGAAATAGGGCCTTTTAGTTTGGAGGAGGCCGGAGCAGGCCACTACCTCATGGCTTCTTCGGAAGCGAGGTATCCATACTCAGTCCCCAGCCGCCCGGCGGCCGGGTGTCCACGCTCTGTCCCCAGCCGTCAGGGGGCGGCTGGGTGTCCATACTCGGTCCCCAGCCGCCTCGCTGCCGGGTGTCCACACACGGTCCACAGCCGCCTGGGGGCGACCGGGTGTCCATAAACGGTCCCCAGCCGCCCCTATTTCTCCTTGGAACATCCTCCCACACACTTTGTTTTCTTGGAATGCAAGCGCTTGTATGTTGTAGCGGCTAGGCCTGAGGTGGTCAGCGTTTTGGCGCATATCCTACCTCCTCCGAGGATTGCTGGATGTTTTCCTGCTACTATCCCAGTTCTATGACTCTCGTTAAAACAAAGCTTCAGGTGATGAATGATGGATGAGGTGGTGGCAAAGGAGAAAGAGCAGGAGGAACAAGGACCATTCACATCAATATCAGGCCAGTCAACCACACATGTCTAGTAGGATATGTTTCTGTACCAAAAGGAGAGGTTCGGCTACACAGTTATAGGGCATGCAGTGAGTGCAATGCCTACCAAAAATTTCGAGGCACTCCAATGCCCTTTGGAAGTGACATGGAGGTCAGAGGGCCTTAACTAAACCGTTTTTTCCATTTATAGCAATTGGGTCTCCTGTGCACTGTTGGCCTAAGCAGTGAATGGAAGGCTTTCCAAAAATTATGAGGAACTGCAATGCCCCTTGAAACAGACGTGGATTACAGCATACTAAAAACCTTCTACCCATTATTGGGGAGTGGGTCTCCCTTAGTGTTCGCCTATGCATTGAAAAGCAAAAGCTGACTAAAATTAGGAGGAAATGCAATGCCCGTTGGAAGAATGGTGGAGTTCGCAGTGGAATAAAAAGACAATATCAATGCCCCTTGAAAAAGTGGTGGATGTCACAGTAGCTTAACAAGACGGTTTTAATGCCTTTTGGAAAAGTGGTGGAGGTCGCAGTGGAATAAAAAGACAATATCAATGCCCCTTGGAAGAGTGGTGGAGGTCACAGAAGCTTAACAAGATGGTTTTAATGCCCCTTGGAAGAGACGTGGAGGTCGCAGTGGAATAAAAAGACAATATCAATACCCCTGGGAAAAGTGGTGGAGGTCGCATTAGCTTAACAAGACGGTTTTAATGTCCCTTGGAAGAGCGGTGGAGGTCTCAGTAGCTTAACAAGACAGCTTTAATGCCCCTTGGAAAAGTGGTGGAGGTCGCAGTAGCTTACCAAGACGCGTTTAATGCCCCTTTGAAAAGTGGTGGAGGTCGCATTAGCTTAACAAGACGGTTTTAATGCCCCTTGGAAGAGACGTGGAGGTTGCAGTAGCTTAACAAGACGGTTTAAATTCCTCTTGGAAGAGTGGTGGAGGTTACAGTAGCTTAACAAGACTGTTTTAATGCCCCTTGGAGAAGTGGTGGAGGTCGCAGTAGCTTAACAAGACTGTTTTAATGCCCCTTGGAAGAGACGTGGAGGTCAGAGTGGTTTAACAAGAAGGTTTTAATGCCCCTTGGAAGAGTGGTGGAGGTCAGAGTAGCTTAACAAGACAGCTTTAATGCCCCTTGGAAAAGTGGTGGAGGTCGCAGTAGCTTAAGAAGACAACTTTAATGCCCCTTGGAAAAGTGGTGGAGGTCGCAGTAGCTTAACAAGACGGTTTTAATGCCCCTTGGAAAAGTGGTGGAGGTCGCATTAGCATAACAAGATGGTTTTAATGCCCCTTGGAAGAGACGTGGAGGTTGCAGTAGCTTAACAAGATGGTTTAAATGCCCCTTGGAAGAGACGTGGAGGTCGCAGTAGCTTAACAAAACGGTTTTAATGGCCCTTGGAAAAGTGGTGGAGGTCGCATTAGCTTAACAAGATGGTTTTAATGCCCCTTGGAAGAGACATGGAGGTTGCAGTAGCTTAACAAGATGGTTTAAATGCCCCTTGGAAGAGACGTGGAGGTCGCAGTAGCTTAACAAGACAGTTTTAATGCCCCTTGGAAAAGTGGTGGAGGTCGCATTAGCTTAACAAGATGGTTTTAATGCCCCTTGGAAGAGACGTGGAGGTTGCAGTAGCTTAACAAGATGGTTTAAATGCCCCTTGGAAGAGACGTGGAGGTCGCAGTAGCTTAACAAAACGGTTTTAATGGCCCTTGGAAAAGTGGAGGAGGTCGCATTAGCTTAACAAGATGGTTTTAATGCCTCTTGGAAGAGACGTGGAGGTTGCAGTAGCTTAACAAGATGATTTAAATGCCCCTTGGAAGAGACGTGGAGGTCGTAGTAGCTTAACAAGACGGTTTTAATGCCCCTTGGAAATGTGGTGGAGGTCGCATTAGCTTAACAAGACGGTTCGAATGCCCCTTGAAAGAGACGTAGAGGTTGCAGTAGTTTAACAAGACGGTTTAAATGCCCCTTGGAAGAGACGTGGAGGTCAAGGTGGTTTAACAAGACGGTTTTAATGCCCCTTACAAGAGCCATGCAGTACAGCATATTAAAAACATTATTCCCATTATAGGGGAGAGGGTCTCCCATAGTCTTTGCCTATGCCTTCCAAGCAAAAGCTGCCAAAAATTAGGACGGAGGAACTTGCAATGCTGGCAACACAGACCATGGTCACACTGGTGGTATAGTGGTGGTGGAGGCTGAGGATAAGGAGAAGAGCAAAAAAAAGCCGAATTGAGGAAGCGTATACCCATGTGTGGGTGTGAAGCGGTGCATGGGAACACACCTCCCGAAATAACACAGTGGATTTGACGTTTTTTACTCTGCTGTCATTTGGTGGTGATGAGAAGTCTGGCCCAATCCAGCCCTTTTTCATTTTGATAAGGGTCAGCTTGTCAGCATTGTCAGTTGACAGGCGAGTGTGCTTATCAGTTATAATTCCCCCAGCGGCACTAAAAACATGCGCCGATAACACGCTAGCGGCAGGGCAGGCCTGGACCTCCAAGGAGTACAGAGCGAGTTCATTCCAAGTGTCCAGCTTGAATACCCAATAATTAAAAGGTACAGAGGAATCACGGAGGACGCTGGTACGCTTGTGAGAGTACCCCGCGCCTCAGGGCCTGTTAGCTGGGCGGATCTCAGAAAACTGTCCCAGAATGTTGACAGTCTTCCCCTCCCTCTGCTGGATTGGAGTTGCGTCTCTCTCGCCTGTACGCCATGGTTGGTCAACGAACTGTGACCTCTGCCGCTAGCGTGTTCAGATGGGAATTTTTTTAACAGTTCTGCAGCAAGGGCCTTCTGGTACTGCCCCATTTTTGTAGACCTCTCCACCTCAGGAAAAAGAGAGTGAAAGTTCTCCTTGTAGCGGGGGTCTAAAAGTGTCACTAACCAGTAATGACTGTCACCCAACATTTTGGCAACGCGAGGGTCACGGTTAAGGCAGCGTAACATAAAGTCAGCCATGCGTGCCAGACTGGTAACGGGCAAGACTCCAAGAAGACGACTGACCATGCTCTCCTCCTCCTCCTCCTCCCCCCTGTCCTCAGGCCACCCACGCTGAACCGACTGTATGAAAGTTGTACAGGTACTACCGTCTACAGCGCATGATACCAGCTCCTGTTCTTCCTCCTCCTCCTCTCCCTCATTGTCCCCCAATGCACGTTGGGATGAGATGAGGCTACGGCTTTTTGATGCATCTCATCATACTCTGGCTGCAATGCCTCCTCTTTAATTCTCTGCAGAGAGCGTTGCAAAAGACAGACAAGTGGAATGCTGACGCTAATGATGGCGTCATCGCCACTCACCATCTTGGTGGACTCCTCAAAGTTTGTCAGGATGGTACATATGTCAGACATCCAGGTCCACTCCTGAGGTCTTATGGGTGGAGTCTGACCTGAATATCAACGGGCTTGTTGCAGCTGGTACTCCACAACTGCTCTCTTCTGCTCACAAATCCTTTGCAACATGTGGAGGGTAGAGTTCCAACGTGTGGGGACATCACACACCAGTCGGTGTGCCTGAAGCTGCAAACGCTGTGCAACACAGCAAGGGCGGCGGAAGCTGTAGCCGACTTGCGAAAATGAGCTGACAGGCGGCGTACTTTGACGTGCAGATCTGGCAACTCGGGGTACGATTTAAGAAGCCGCTAAACCACGAGGTTAAGCACATGAGCCAGGCATGGTACGTGTGTGATCTTGCCTCGCCTCAGAGCCGCCACCAGGTTACAGCCATTGTCACACACGACCATGCCTGGATGTAGGTTCAGCGGTCTCAGCCACAGATCTGCCTGCTCTTTCACTGCTGTCCACAACTCACAAGCAGTGTTAGGTTTATCACCTAAGCTTATGAGTTTCAGCACAGCCTGTTGCCACTTGGCTGAGGCAGTACTGCAGTGCTTCCAGCTTGTAACTGATGTGGTGATATCTGAGATGGAGGCTGAACATGAGGAGGAGGAGGAGGATGATGCGCAGGAGCTGTACACTGTGGGGGCAACACTGACTGACATAGGGCCCGCAATCCTCGGTGTGGGAAGGATGTGTTCCGTCTCAAGGTCCAACTGGGTCCCGGCTTCCACTATGTTTACCCAGTGTGCCGTCAGGCAGATGTACCGTCCCTGGCCACAAGCACTTGTCCACGTGTCCATGGTCAGGTGGACTCTCCCAGTAACTGCGTTGTTGAGGGCACGGCAGATGTTTTGGGACACGTGCTTGTGTAGTGCGGGGATGGCACACTGGGCAAAATACTGTCGGCTGGGGACCGAGTACTGAGGGACGGCCACCACCATAAGGTTGCGGAAGGAATCCGTCTCCACCAGCCAAAAAGGCAGCATTTCCAATGCAAGCAGTCATGAAAATGTGCGAATTTAGGACTGTGGTCTGTGGGGCGTTGACTTTGAATTTGAGCTTTCGTTCAAAGCTCTGGGATATGGACAATTGAACGCTGCGGTGGGACGTGGACGTGGACGTTGATGCTGTTTCTTGAGAAACTGCCATAACAAGTGAAGACTGAGAGGAGGGGGCATCTTTGTATGCAGTATGGACAGGGGATTGCCTTGCACGCACAACAGGGGTTCTATTACACGCACAACAGCGGAAGAAGCAGTGGTGACACCCGCTGACACTGGTCATGGACCCTGGAGTTCACCCCACAAAGTCGGGTGCTTTGCTGCCATGTGCCTGATCATGCTGGTGGTGGTCAGGCTGGTAGTTTTGTCACCCCTACTGATGCTGGCATGGCACGTGGTTCAAATGGCCTTTTTTGGGTTATCAGCAGAGTCTTTAAAAAAATTCCATACTCTGGAAGACCTACCGGTTGTACTGGCAACGTCCCTCGTGTTGGTTTTACGGGGAACTGTTGCCCGCCTTCGGTGTGCGGCCACCACCCTGCTTCTTCCTGTCTGTTGGGGTACTCTGCACCCCTCACCCTGTGTGCTGCTGGCCTCGCTCTGCGTGTCCTCCTGCCACATTGGGTCAGTTACTTGATCATCCACCACCTCCTCCTCTTCCACTTGCGTACCTCGATCCTCCTCCTCACTTCGTGGCAATTGTGTCTCGTCATTGTCCACCTCTTGTGACAAACTACCAGCGTTGACTTCCTCTGGCCGTGGCTGTTCAAATATTTGGGCATCGCTACATGGGATCTCCTCTTCCACCACTTCAAGCGGAGCAGGCGAGGGCTACAAATATGGAAATGGACCAGTGAACAGCTCTTCAGAGTGTCCAAGTGTGGGATCAGTTGCAGTCTGACGACACTCGGCATGGTGGGAGGAAGGAGCATCAGGGTGAGGAGGATTATGCGGTCGAGACTCACGGCTACTAAAACTTGACCGTGTGGAAGACAGACCGGAGGTGGTGGTGCCCAGGTAACTGGAAGTATTATCTGCTATCCAATTAATAACCTGTTCACACAGATCAGTTCGCAATACTGGTGTTGTAGTGTGCTTCCCTAGTAATTCGGTCAAGAAGTGGGAGCAAGAAGATGTGGCTGTTGGTTGTGGCACATTTTCACCTTGGCCACGGCCCCGTCCTCTACACGCACCATCGCCAGAACGTCCAGTTCCAAGTCCCTAGCCACGCGCCTTGCCCATTGTAAATGAAGTATAATAGCTAACACTAGCACTATCAATGGAAAAAGGGTAATAAAAAGGAGATTAGAACCGTGGAAGAGGAAAACCACAGGCCTACACCAGAATCTTTTAAACAGATATATTTGTGACTGAACAGACAGGGAGACACTATTACTGTTTTTTTTTACGTAAAACAGGCCAAAAGCAGGATAATACAGAGATTTGACCCATGGAACTGCAAAACCACAGTTATAGTTATGTGGCGTACACCAGAATCTTTTAAACAGATATATTGCTGTCTGACCAGTCAGGGAGACACTATTACAGTTTTTTTTACGGCAAAAAATGCCAAAAACAGGATAATACAGAGATTTGACCCTTGGAACTGCAAAACCACAGTTCTATTTCTCTGGCCTAGACCAGACTCTTTTAAACAGATATATTTGTTTCTGACCAGTCAGGGAGACACTATTACAGTTTTTTTTTATGGCAAAAAATGCCAAAAGCAGGATAATACAGAAATTTGACCCGTGGAACTGCAAAACCACAGTTATAGTTATGTGGCGTACACCAGAATCTTTTAAACAGATATATTGGTGTCTGAACAGTCACAGACACACTCAATTTTTTTTTTTTTGGAGGGGGAAATACCATAAAGGTTAACCCATTATTCACCAGTGTCCTTTTTTTGGGACACCTAATTTTTTGCTTCTAGCAACTAAGATTTTCTAATTAGGTCCAAAAAAAACAAAAAATGAAAATTGCTAATTTGGCAAGTAATGGGTTAATAAGATGCATATTTGTACAGTCTGACTGAGGAAAAAAATAGATATAGGATTTAGATGAAAAAAATAATAATTTTTCCTGGCCCATGAGACCGGGGTGATAAGTCTAGCAATTTGACCAACAGGAGCACACAGAACTGTAATGCAGCGTTTGCTGGTATAACCACTGCGTCTCCTTTACAGCCTGCCTGCCTGATATCTGGGATGGATATTAGTCCTGAGAAGGACAATTTGTTTGATTTTGCAGGCTTTAGAGACCCTACACTACCTATTTCACACTATATATCTCTCCCTAACTCAGCAGCACCCTCTCTACACTGTCTGATCCGGAGCGACTGTGTCCAAGATGGCGGCACCCGGTTTTAAATACTCGAGGTGACGCTGTGCGGCCAGCCAATCGCTGTAATGCCCACAAACAACATGGCTGCAGCAGTACAGTGACTGGCTGGCAATCCCTGCATGTTCATTGGCTCTGTAAAGAGCGCCAAATGTGCAGGGCGGAGACCCGAGCTCCCACCCGAGTAGCCCGGAAATGCTCGGTGCTCGCCGAACATCCCAGTAGTGAGATGCTCGGGCGAGTAACGAGCAGTGTCGAGCATGCTCGCTCAACACTATTCAAAAGCAATAAAAAAGGATTTTGGGGTTATGTCAAAAGTAAAAGAAAAGTCAAAGATATTGTAGGATTTTTACAGGATGAAAATGGTGAAATGGTAAGAAAGGATGTTGAGAAGGCCGATCTTTGTAATTCCTATTTTGCATCAGTTTTCTCTCAGAAAGAAAATGTAACAACAATTGATCTTCACTGTCCTATTAAAGGAATAGAAGAATCCAGGTTATCTGTAAACAGAAAGACTGTGAGGGAATATTTAGCTAACATAAATGAGTTCAAGTCTCCAGGTCCAGATGAATTACACCCCAGAGTACTGAAAGAGATCGTAGAAAAAATTTTAGAACCACTCTACATAACCTTTGAAAATTCTTGGAGAACAGGAGAAGTCCCAGAAGACTGGAGAAGAGCAAATGTTGTTCCTATCTTCAAAAAGGGGAAGAAGGTGGACCCAGGGAACTATAGGCCGGTAAGTCTGACTTCTATACCAGGAAAGATCTTTGAACAAATTATTAAACAACATGTATATAAGTACCTGGATAAGAATGAAGTGATTAACCAGAGTCAGCATGGGTTTATAACTAACAAGTCATGTCAGACTAACTTAATTTCCTTCTATGACAGAATCACTGACTGAGTGGATCAGGGAAATGCTGTAAATCTAGTATATCTTGACTTCAGCAAAGCATTTGACAAAGTCTCTCACACCATCCTTATTGAAAAAATGACCAAGTATGGAATGGACAAGGCAACTGTTAGGTGGATTCATAACTGGCTTAGTGATCGGACTCAAAGAGTGGTCGTCAATGGCTTCACATGCAGTTGGATGAATGTCTCAAGTGGGGTACCACAGGGTTCTGTCCTGGGACCTGTATTGTTCAACATCTTTATCAATGATTTAGATCAAGGAATTGAGGGTAAACTGATTAAATTTGCTGATGACACAAAGCTAGGAGGGATAGCTAACACTAGAGAAGAGAGAGAGAGGCTTCAAAAAGACCTAAATAAACTGGAGCAGTGGGCAGCAACAAACAGAATGATTTTTAACAGGGAAAAATGCAAAGTACTACATCTGGGCAATAAAAATGAAAAAAGCATATACAGAATGAGAGGAATAGAGCTAAGCAACAGTACATGTGAAAAAGACAGGTATACTAATAGATCATAGACTGAACATGAGTCAACAGTGTGATGCAGCAGCAAAAAAGGCAAACACAATTCTGGGATGTATTAACAGAAGCATACAGTCTAGATCAAGTGAAGTCATTATCGCACTTTACTCCTCTTTGGTCAGACCTCATCTGGAATACCGTGTCCAGTTTTGGGCACCACATTTTAAAAAAGACATTGACAAACTGGAGCAAGTTCAGAGAAGAGCCCCCAGAATGGTGACCGGTCTGCAAACCATGTCCTATGAGGAAGGGTTACAGGATTTGGGAATGTTTAGCTTGCAAAAAAGAAGACTGAGAGGAGACTTAATAGCTGTCTACAAATATCTCAAGGTCTGTCACATTGTAGAAGGATCATCTTTATTCTCATTTGCACATGGAAAGACTAGAAGCAATGGGATGAAACTGAATGGAAGGAGACACAGATTAGATATTAGAAAAAACTTTTTGACAGTTAGGGTGATCAATGAGTGGAAGAGACTGCCACGAGAGGTGGTGAGCTCTCCTTCAATGGACGTCTTCAAACAGAGGCTGGACAGACATCTGTCTGAGATGATTTAGTGAATCCTGCTTTGAGAAGGGGGTTGGACCAGATGACCCAGGAGGTCCCTTCCAACTCTACCATTCTATGATTCTATGAGAGATTAGAGACTGGTCTGTAGATGTCAATGCAGTTCTGGTTGAGGGATTTTTTTAAGTAAAAGGTTTATGACAGCCTGTTTAAATGAAGTGGAAAAGATACAAAAAGAAAGAGAGAGGTTGAATATTTTAGTTAGGTAGGTAGTGATAACTGTGAAGAGAGACTGAAGGAGATGTGAAGGAATAAGGTCACTAGTGCAGGTTGTAGGGATAGAAGAATCAAGGAGTCTGGTAACTTCTTCTTCTGTGACAGGCTCAAAGGTGGAAATTGAGCTTGAGGTGCACAACAGATGGGGATCTAGGCTCTGAGGGGAATCAGCACTGAGGTTGAATTATAGGGCTCAGGAGGAAGTGGAAAGTTTTGAAAAGTCGTTTTGGATTTTTGGGTAGTGCTTGATGAGGTTGGTGATGTAGACATGTTTGACTAGATGGAGAGCAGAATTATAAGTTTTGAGAATGATTCTATAGTGGATGAAGTCTTCTGCCCAACGATTTTCTTTACTGACACTCAGAATACCTTGAGCAGCACTGTAGAAAATGTGTTTATAGCATGTGCCAGGGTTGCCATCATGTGTGTTGAGTCTTTTTGCATGTAGAATCTTCTGCTTCATCTAGTAGAGATGAGCGTTGTTCTACTCGAACTGTTCGCCAATCTCAAATTCAAGCTGTTTTGGGCGGTGTTCGAGCCGTTCGGCGAACACGAACGATTTGAGAAAAATTCGGCTGTTCGAGGTTATGTTCGATAACTGTTCGTGCACCAAAATCATAACTGGATTTTTTCTCAGTAATGATGAAAATTAATGTTAATACGCAGTTTGAGTGTACAGCGGGGCGGGGGGAGGGGCAGGGGATGGATCTCTGCAGGAATAATGAAGATCTCCATTTTTTTTTCTCTTTCCCGCATTTACAGTGGGGAGGTGCAATCTGTCAGCCTATCAGCAGCGCACACACGGAGCGAAGTGCTTTTTTTCACACAAGCAAGGGCATGTGTCATTGGCAGTGTATGTCACATGTCCTTGCCCTATAAGACCAAGCCATTTTCCCCGTCGCCACCATTTTCTCACTGTTGCAGCTGCGTGTTAGACGGCACCGCTGTTGCTGTGTGCGCTATACCTTGTTAATTTCAAGCCAATTTTCGCACAAATCTACAGATAGCTTGGGAGTAGGGAATAGTTGTGATTGCAGTCCTTTTAAGGACTAGGTTACAGCATTTCCTATGACTTTTATCAGGCAGGTCTGTGCTCTTAAATAGATAGGTTGTGGGAGTAAAGACTAATTGTAATTGGAGTCCTTTTCAGGACTAGGTTACATGAGTTCCTATCAGTTTTTGCCAGGCAGGTCTGTGCCAGTGCTGTGCAAGTTTTTTTCACAGCATTTGGCTGAATCTAGCAAAGCTAATCCTTTTTGGACTATTGCAGAGTGTGTTAGTCAGTGGAGTAGCCTATGTGTGTTGCAAGATATACCACCTGTGTATAGAATACCAATTTTTTTACTGCACCTAGTGAAGTAAAATCTTTTGGGCATAGCATCATTCTATTAGTCCATCTATACTGACCTCCATCAGGTTGCAAATTGAATATCATTTTTTTCTGCATCTAGCTCTGAAAAAATATTTGGCCTTCTAGCAGTGTGTGGGACTTTCTCTATTAGTCCATCTATACCGACCTCCATCAGGTTGCAAACTGAATATATTTTTTTCTGCATCTACCTCTGAAAAAATATTGGGCTTGTAGCTGTGTGTGGGACTTGTTCTATTAATCCATCTATACAGACCTCCATCAGGTTGCAAACTGAATATAATTTTTTTCTGCATCTAGCTCTGAAAAAATATTTGGGCTTCTAGCTGTGTGTGGGACTTGTTCTATTACTCCATCTATAGTGACCTCCATCAGGTTGCAAATTGAATATAATTTTTTTCTGCATCTAGCTCTGAAAAAATATTGGGCTTCTAGCTGTGTGTGGGACTTGTTGTATTAGTCCATCTATACTGACCTCCATCAGGTTGCAAACTGAATATATTTTTTTCTGCATCTACCTCTGAAAAAATATTGGGCTTCTAGCTGTGTGTGGGACTTGTTCTATTAATCCATCTATACAGACCTCCATCAGGTTGCAAATTGAATATTATTTTTTTCTGCATCTACCTCTGAAAAAATATTTGGCCTTCTAGCAGTGTGTGGGACTTTCTCTATTAGTCCATCTATACTGACCTCCATCAGGTTGCAAACTGAATATAATTTTTTTCTGCATCTAGCTCTGAAAAAATATTTGGCCTTCTAGCAGTGTGTGGGACTTTCTCTATTAGTCCATCTATACTGACCTCCATCAGGTTGCAAACTGAATATAATTTTTTTCTGCATCTAGCTCTGAAAAAATATTTGGCCTTCTAGCAGTGTGTAGGACTTTCTCTATTAGTCCATCTATACTGACCTCCATCAGGTTGCAAACTGAATATAATATTTTTCTGCATCTAGCTCTGAAAAAATATTTGGCCTTCTAGCAGTGTGTGGGACTTTCTCTATTAGTCCATCTATACTGACCTCCATCAGGTTGCAAACTGAATATAATTTTTTTCTGCATCTAGCTCTGAAAAAATATTGGGCTTCTAGCTGTGTGTGGGACTTGTTCTATAAATCCATCTATACAGACCTCCATCAGGTTGCAAACTGAATATAATTTTTTTCTGCATCTAGCTCTGAAAAAATATTTGGCTTTCTAGCAGTGTGTGGGACTTTCTCTATTAGTCCATCTATACTGACCTCCATCAGGTTGCAAACTGAATATAATTTTTTTCTGCATCTAGCTCTGAAAAAATATTGGGCTTCTAGCTGTGTGTGGGACTTGTTCTATAAATCCATCTATACAGACCTCCATCAGGTTGCAAACTGAATATAATTTTTTTCTGCATCTAGCTCTGAAAAAATATTGGGCTTCTAGCTGTGTGTGGGACTTGTTGTATTAGTCCATCTATACTGACCTCCATCAGGTTGCAAACTGAATATATTTTTTTCTGCATCTACCTCTGAAAAAATATTGGGCTTCTAGCTGTGTGTGGGACTTGTTCTATTAATCCATCTATACAGACCTCCATCAGGTTGCAAATTGAATATTATTTTTTTCTGCATCTACCTCTGAAAAAATATTTGGCCTTCTAGCAGTGTGTGGGACTTTCTCTATTAGTCCATCTATACTGACCTCCATCAGGTTGCAAACTGAATATAATTTTTTTCTGCATCTAGCTCTGAAAAAATATTTGGCCTTCTAGCAGTGTGTGGGACTTTCTCTATTAGTCCATCTATACTGACCTCCATCAGGTTGCAAACTGAATATAATTTTTTTCTGCATCTAGCTCTGAAAAAATATTTGGCCTTCTAGCAGTGTGTAGGACTTTCTCTATTAGTCCATCTATACTGACCTCCATCAGGTTGCAAACTGAATATAATATTTTTCTGCATCTAGCTCTGAAAAAATATTTGGCCTTCTAGCAGTGTGTGGGACTTTCTCTATTAGTCCATCTATACTGACCTCCATCAGGTTGCAAACTGAATATAATTTTTTTCTGCATCTAGCTCTGAAAAAATATTGGGCTTCTAGCTGTGTGTGGGACTTGTTCTATAAATCCATCTATACAGACCTCCATCAGGTTGCAAACTGAATATAATTTTTTTCTGCATCTAGCTCTGAAAAAATATTTGGCTTTCTAGCAGTGTGTGGGACTTTCTCTATTAGTCCATCTATACTGACCTCCATCAGGTTGCAAACTGAATATAATTTTTTTCTGCATCTAGCTCTGAAAAAATATTGGGCTTCTAGCTGTGTGTGGGACTTGTTCTATAAATCCATCTATACAGACCTCCATCAGGTTGCAAACTGAATATAATTTTTTTCTGCATCTAGCTCTGAAAAAATATTTGGCCTTCTAGCAGTGTGTGGGACTTTCTCTATTAGTCCATCTATACTGACCTCCATCAGGTTGCAAACTGAATATAATTTTTTTCTGCATCTAGCTCTGAAAAAATATTTGGCCTTCTAGCAGTGTGTGGGACTTTCTCTATTAGTCCATCTATACTGACCTCCATCAGGTTGCAAATTAAAAATAATTTTTATCTGCATCTAGCTCTGAAAAAATATTTGGGCTTCTAGCTGTGTGTGGGACTTGTTCTATTACTCCATCTATACTGACCTCCATCAGGTTGCAAATTGAATATAATTTTTTTCTGCATCTAGCTCTGAAAAAATATTGAGCTTCTAGCTGTGTGTGGGACGTGTTGTATTAGTTCATCTATACTGACCACCATCAGGTTGCAAATTGAATATAATT
Organism: Phyllobates terribilis; assembly: GCF_046119375.1. Classification (NCBI taxonomy): domain Eukaryota; kingdom Metazoa; phylum Chordata; class Amphibia; order Anura; family Dendrobatidae; genus Phyllobates; species Phyllobates terribilis. The sequence goes on from NW_027362770.1 coordinate 138,076,496, forward strand.
TTTTTCTGCATCTAACCCAGCCAATAGTTTTGGCCTAATACCACAGTTTGGCCACTCAGCTCTGCTCGGTTCCCATCCATTGTTTTTTTGTGCAAACAACTCCAGAGTTGTGAATTAGTTAACCACCAAAATGAGTGGAAAAAGGCCTGCTGCTGGTGGAAAGGGGAATAGGCGTGTTGGGAAGGGGAAAAAAGGTTGTGTCCGTGGGGTAGGTGTTAAAGCAACAGTAACATCTGCAGAAGAAAGACCATCTTCCAGCCAAACTAAAATGTCTACTTCTTTTAGCGGACAATGTGATAAGATCCCTTTCTTACGGCCACGCCAATCGCTACAAATTCCAGATGAGGCACAAAAACAGCAGGTGCTTCAACGGATATCAAGTGCTCCTTTAAGTGGGCTCTCCTCCACATCAACTTCAACATCACAAATACTCCAGTCCTCAAAGGTGTCACCCCAATCGCACTTGCTTCCTCACAGCTCCCAAATCTCCAGCTGCCTGTCTGAGTATGAGGTAGAACAGATGGTTGAGTCTGCAGAGCTGTTTACTCATACTATAGCCTGGGAATCAGAGGTCGACTCCAGCGCTTCTGTGAATCCAGACGAGGAAATGATCTGCACTGATGCCCAGAATCTTTATGAATCGGATCCAGGACCAGACGCAGAAGGTTCTGACCATAATGTAGACCCTCATTCCCAAACTGTAACTCCTGTTGGTGGAGACAATGAGGAAGACGATGATGAGACTCAAATACCTGATTGGAGCGACAACTTGACTTTTCGGTCAGGGCAGGAAGAGGTTGGCTCTGAGGACGACGGGTGTGATAACGCACAGGGTGATGATGATGAGGTTGGAGATCCCACTTACTGTCAACTCACAGTCAGCCAAGAGATGAGGTCAGCAGAGGAGGTGGAGGAAGATGCTAGTGACGACGAGGTCAGGTTGCGCCTTCCTGGACAGAGACGTAGTACTGGAAGCACGTCAACAACTGCATCCTCAAACACAACTCTGCCTCTCACCACAAGTCGTGGTGGCTCTTCAGGTCGCATGGGTGCTAAGCCTTGCATAGCCTGGGCATTTTTTCAGATCGATAAAGATGACCCAACTCGTGTTATCTGTAACATTTGTCAGCAAAAGCTAAGTAGAGGCCAAAAAATACATAGTTTGAGTACTTCATGCATGAACCGGCACATGGACATGAAGCATAAGTTGCAGTGGGAAGCTCAGTGTGCTACAATGCGGCCTAGCCGGCCGGGCCAACCACCGACTGCCATATCTTGTGCATCCGCGGCCTCTTCATCCTCTGTGACTGGGGGGACAGCAGTCACACCTGTTTTGGGGCGCAGACCTGCCACCTCTTTACCCGCAACAGCCAGCGTGATTGGCAGGTCATCATTTTCTTTGGAGGTGGTAACACCAGCTGGTGTTGAGCGCTGTCCGACATCGATAGCACCATCTTTGGATCAAGGCAACCTAACATGTCCGCCTGCATCTTCCTCACAGACCGGCAGTTTGCCGGGGACACCCTTATCAACCCCGTCTAAGCACAATAGCCAGCCCTCGGTCCCTCAGATGTGGACAAGTAAAAGACCATTTCCTCCTAGCCATGAGAAAGCTAAGAGGTTGAATTTCACCATCTGCAAGCTCTTGGCTACAGAAATGCTGCCTTTCCGCCTGGTGGACACAGAGGATTTTCGAGACCTTATGTCCGACGCAGTGCCCCAGTACCAGATGCCCAGTCGGCACTACTTCTCAAAGAAAGGTGTGCCTGCGCTCCACCAGCATGTCGCACACAACATCACCGCTTCTTTGAGAAACTCTGTGTGTGACAGGGTGCATTTCACCACAGACACTTGGACGAGTAGGCATGGACAGGGGCGTTACATGTCGCTGACTGGGCACTGGGTAACTATGGTGACAGCAGGACAAGGGGCTGCTGTCCAAGTCTTGCCGTCCCCACGAGTTGTGCGTCAATCCTCTTTATGTCAAAGTTCCTCCACTGCTTCTGCCTCCTCTCGGTCTTCCACCTGCACCCAAAGCCTGTCTGGTCATGCCACAAGCTTTCTAACTGCGCAGAAGGGATCCTGCACACCTCCTTACTATGCTGGCAGTAGGGCTCAACGTCATCAGGCGGTTTTTACTTTGAAATGTCTGGGAAATGTGAGTCACACAGCTGAGGAGTTGTGGTCAGCTCTGGAGAACCAATTTCATGAATGGTTGTCTCCACTGGACCTGAAACCAGGGAAGGCCGTGTGCGACAATGCTGCAAACCTGGGTGCGGCCCTTCGCCGGGGCAGTGTCACACACGTGCCTTGTATGGCTCACGTGTTGAACCTGGTTGTCCAGCAATTTTTAGCCCACTATCCCAGACTAGATGGCCTTCTGCAGAGGGCACGGTCGCTGTGTGCTCACTTCCGCCGTTCGCATCCCGCAGCTCAGCGACTTACATCTCTACAGAAGTCGTTGGGCCTGCCACTTCACCGGCTAAAATGCGATGTGCCTACCCGGTGGAATTCAACTCTGCACATGTTGCAGCGACTGTGGCAGCACCGACAAGTTCTGACATATAGCCTGGGCCAACGAGATCCAGAGGTGGGGCAAATCACGCTGGAGGAGTGGTCTCAGATCAGGGACCTATGCACCCTTCTGCACAGTTTTGAAATGGCGACGAAGATGTTTAGTGCTGACGATGCCATTATCAGCATGACTATTCCGGTGATTTACATGCTGGAGCACATGTTAAACAGAATTCGGAGTCAGGTGGTGGCACAAGAGGAGGTGGAGGAAGTAGAGGAGGAGGAGTTGTATTCGGAAGGGCTAACATCTGCAAGGTCCAGACGGTCGGCAGCACCAAGGCGGCAGGCATGTGAGGGTGGGGGAGATGGTTTTACCAGGGCGCATGGTAGCAGCCAAACTAGTGAGGAAGGTGCAGGAGCCCAGGAAGAAGTGGAGGACGAACTGATGGAAGACTCATCAGATGAGGGAGACCTTGATCACATTTCTGTTGTGCGAGGTTGGGGGGAGAGGACAGAGGAAGGAAGCATGATTGTTACCTCGCCACCAACACAACAGGGACTTGGTGCTCCTGGATGCGCAACACACATGAGTGCCTTCTTGCTGCACTACCTGCAACATGACCCTCGAATTGGGAGAATGAGAAATAATCCTGACTACTGGGTTGCCACACTGTTAGATCCCCGGTACAAAAGTAAATTTGCAGAATTTATTCCTGCCATAGAAAGGGATGCACGCATGCAGGAGTATCAGCAGAGACTGTTGCAGAATCTTACATGTGCTTTTCCACAAAACACCAGTGGTGCACGTAGTGAATCTCACAGTTCCAACTTGCCAACCGTGGGACCGTCAAGTGTTCAGCACTCAAACCATAACAGAACCACAGTATCTGCTGGTAACATCAATTTTGCGCAATCATTTCACTACTTTTTTAGCCCATCCTTTGCAAGGCCACAGGAGACAAGAAGTCTGACACATAGTCAACGCCTAGAGACGATGGTACAGGAGTATCTCCAAGTAAACATTGAAGCCATGACTGTGTCACTGGACCCTTGCTCTTTTTGGGCTTCCAATCTGGATAAATGGCCGGAGCTAGCCACTTACGCCTTGGAGATCTTGTCATGCCCCGCAGCCAGCGTTCTGTCTGAACGTGTGTTCAGCGCTGCTGGTGGTGTGCTGACAGATAAGCGCACGCGGCTCTCCACTGATAATGTAGACAGACTCACGTTCATAAAGATGAACAATTCATGGATCCGAAACGACTTTTCTACCCCTGTGTCATCCTGGGGAGAGTAAAAGATGGATGATTGGTTAAAATCACCCTACCAACCGTTTTAAGCTTTCAAATTACTAATCATGTTTATCTGTATCTTGGCTGGAAAATAATTTGGGCTTTGTAGCAGTGTGCAGCACTGATTCTATTAGGCCATCTATAATAAGCTCCACCAGATTTAAAATTACTAATCATGTTTATCTGTATCTTGGCTGGAAAATAATTTGGGCTTTGTAGCAGTGTGCAGCACTGATCCTATTAGGCCATCTATACTAAGCTCCACCAGATTTAAAATTAATAATAATTTTTAGCTGCATCTAGCCCAGAAAATAATTTTGGGGCTCCGAGATGCGCAAGACACATAAGTGCCTTCTTGCTGCACTACCTGCAACATGACCCTCATATTGTCAGAATTCGAAGTAATCATGACTACTGGGTTGCCACACTCTTAGATCCCCCAAACTTTTCGATCAACCTTTTCATTTTAATAAAGACCAAAAAAATGGTCATTTTTGAAATTATAAGCATTAGCAGGTTATTAGAAACTGAAATCAAACAGTTTTCAACTCAAAACTTTATTCTAGGTGATGTTACATTTTCACATAGGACCCCTTGTTCGAAAGGTGCTTCTGAACTCTCTCGTCCATTGAATTTGTCAGGTTTTGGATGGTTTCTGCTTCAATTGTTTTGCATGAGGAAAGAATACCCTCCCATAGCTATTGCTTAGATGTGAACTGCCTCCCGCCATCATAGACACTCCTTTTGATGATGCTCCAGAGGTTCTGAATGGGGTAGAGGTCAGGGGAGCATGGGGGTCACACCATAAGTTTGTCCCCTTTTATGCCCATATCAGCCAGAGATGCAGATGTTTTATGTGCAGCATGAGATGGTGCATTATCATGCAAAAAAATGATCTTGCTGTGAAATACACGGTTCTTCTTCTTGAACCATGGCAGGAAGTGCTGTTTGAGAAAATCCACATACATTATGGAGTTCATCTTTAGCGCCTTCAGGGATCCTAAAGGGGCAGACAATCTCTCTCCCCATGATTCCAGCCCAAAACATTACTCCACCTCCTCCTTGTTGGCGCTGTAGCCGTGTTTGCGTGGGGTGTCCATCAACCAGCCATCCTCCACTCCATCCATCTGGACCATCGAGCGCTGCACGGCACTCATCCGTGAACAAAACAGTTTTGAAATCAGTCTTCATGTAATGTTTGGCCCACTGGAGCCGTTTCTGCTTGTGTGAAGTGGATAGAGGAGGTCGACAGGATGGCGTATGCACAGCTGCAAACCTCTGAAGGACCCTGCATCTTGTTGTTCGGGGGACGTTGGAGGCACCAGCAGCTTCAAAAACTTGTCTGCTGCTATGACAAGGCTTTTTTGCCGCTGCTCTTTTAACCTGACGTAATTGCCTGTAGGAAAGAGTCCTCAATTTGCCCTTATCAGCACGCACACGTGTGTACTGTGAATCAGCTACATACTTCTTGATTGCCAAGACACTTCATCCTGATCATCGCACAATGTTGATTGTAGTCATGCCTTGACCTAAACACTCCACAATTTGTTGCTTCTCAGCAGCCGACACATCCTTTTTCTTTCTCATTTTGGCAGAAAATGTAGGCTGCTTAATAATGTGAGACAGCCTTCTTAAGTAGTCTTGCCTTTCATTGGACACACCTGCCAAACTAATTAGCACAGGTGTCTGCAATTGCTTACAGTGATATAAAGAGCCCTGACACACATCACCATCAATGAGTTTAACTGACAAACAAACAAATTCTTCCCTTATCACTCCTAAACACTTTTTGCATAATAATTTGGAACACAGTGTACATGTGCTTTTCCACAAAACACCAGTGGTTCACGTAGTGAATCTTACAGTTCTAATTTGCCAACCGTGGTCTGTATGGAGTTGTTCAATAAAGGGCCCAAAATTAAGATAACATAGATGGGAGAGGTCTCTATGAATAGGAATTCCTAAGTATTTGATACCCTGTGAGGGCCAGGCAAAGGGAAAGTTGTACTGGATGGAATCCTATATGGATTTGGGGAGGGAGACATCGAGGGCCTCAGACTTCGCTGCATTGATTTTAAAATTTGACCATGTAACAAAGTGATCTATTTCAGCCATAACAGCATGGATGGATATATGTGATTGAGTGATATATACTAGGACATCATCAGCAAATAGAGAGCACTTGTACTCGGTGCCTCCCACCTCAATCCACCTAATATTGGGGTTATGGCGAATTGATGAGAGCAGGTGCTCCGTCACTAGGATGTATAAGAGAGGGGACAGAGAACATCCCTGCCTTGTCCCATTGGTGATTGTGAAAGGTGATGAAAATGTTCTGACCCGCCCCCTGGGCCTTGGGACACCCGGAGCCGGACCCTTTTTGGTGGATGCTGGTGGTTGTAGTCTCCGTGGCGGCGACCCGGTTCCGTGGCTCAGGGCGGTCAAATCAGTGGTGGAACTATTTATGTGGTTTTGATGTTTAAATGTCCGACTACGCCACCCGTGGATTGTGGTCAGAGTGAACCGCCGCTCCAGGGCAGACCGCTGAGGCTGGTGTTGTGGGTGCAGCAGAGCGTAGCATAACTCCCCACGGGAGGAGTATAGCCTCAGGGCAGTGTATGCGGAGGATGGGGGTGATGGTGCAGGGCAGCAGCAGTAACGACACGGAGTCAGTGATGCAGTCCAGGGCCTTTACTCACAGTTCTTATTATCCAGACCACGTCTGCAGGTAACGGCTGCCCACGTCGTACTGTGCTCACCAGGTGAGGGGCTCAGACAACTCCCAGATAACTTTGGAGCGCTTCACAGGACCCCCTTTGTGTGTCCTTTGTCTGGCCTTTCTTACCAACCCTTCTGTCCGGCTGCCTCGGGCCTCCTCTTGGTAAACTTGGCGCCAGTTTCCCTGACCCTATGTGGTGCCTTCCTAGCGGGTGTAGCGAGGGGCTGCGCCACATAAAATGTCACAGCCTCCTGTTTCTAGCTGAGGGTCGTTTCCTGCCTCCACTAGTTTCGGGGACCGGTCTCCCCCTTTGGCCTGACCCCTCCACGCAGGTGGATTCGGGCGTGCGGTGGCGACTCGCCCGTCCGCACCCCTGGGATCCCTTCGTTCCTCGTTCCTGGAGCCTTCTCCGCTCCTCTTCCTTCCTTCTCCCTCTTCCAGGCCTGGGCCTCTGTTACTAGGCCCGCCTCCTGAGCCGAGCTCATGCAGAGCCCCTGCTCCCTGCCACTTCTGCTCAGACTTCTCTGCACTGAACTAAGATGGTGCCCACCTTTTATACTCCCTTCTCAATGCACCCAGGAACTGCTTCCTCCCTGCTCCTGCACTACAGGGTTCCCCTTCCTCAGTGTTCCCTCCCCCCACTCCAGCCAGGGACAGGGACTGTCGTGCCCATCTCAGGGGCATATTGGTCACCCTGCCCCACGGCAATGTGGTGTAATGCATGCAGGTGTCGGGTCCTGATCCACACTCCATCCTTACCTGAGAGTGAGATATAACACCTCTGGGTGAGGTGCAATACCTCTGTAGCAACCGAGCCCTCAGGGTAATACAGTTCCATTTATCTTCAGCCTAGGTGACGTATTGCGATACAGGGCCGTGATTTTGGCTATAAAAGGGTCCCCTAGACCCCTACCCCAAGCTTTTTAAGAGAATCATATATGGCGTGCCAGGAGACTCTATGGAATGCTTTCTCAGCATCCAACGAGAGTATCTAATTACAAATTTTTAACTGCATCTAGCCCAGGAAATACTTTGTGCCTAGTAGCAGTGTCTGCTAGTCAGCGGATTATCCCGGCTGTTAAGCAAGCTACACCACCTGTAGTTTTGACACTTAATTTTTTCAAAGGAAATGCTTCGGGACCACGGGATACTCAGTGAAGAGCATCAGGAGGCACCCCAAGGCATAGGGGCTGGGACTGGCAGTAGGATGCCTTGCGGTGGACAGCTGAGCTCGATCCTTATAAAAGCTTTTTAACTGCAGCAGCTTTAGTGGACGCTACTGGAGCTGGAATTACGCGGCTGCTGGCATGAGACTTGCCCTCCAATAGATCCTTGTAAATGGATTTAAAGTATATTCATTCAAATTAGAGAGACAATTTAAATTAAAAAGCTTAGAGCTGCCTCCACCACAGGGGGGCTCGCTCGACCCACCAGCGGACAGGCACCAGTATTGGGAGAGGGGGGCTGGCCGTCAGGGTTCACCGCGGCTCTGGCACAAACCCGGCGACACGGAGGTGGCACGGGCAGAAGCGGACTGAACGTGTCGGCTTCTCACTTTTTGGATTTTAGAAGGGCATGACATGCCTATATCTGTGTCTCCCCCTCCTTTTACTCCTCCACCTCTTTTCTTTTCGCATGACTATATGTACTTGTCACTTTTCCATGTGTTAGTTGTGTCTTCAGAGCAGTTTGTCAGCTTTTGGACACCTTTGAAGGTGTTTTCTATGTGGTTCTATGTGTTTTTGTTTGCCTGCCATTGGTTTTAACGGTGTTCGAAGGTGTTCGACGAACAGTTCGACGAACAGTTCGGCGAACACACGGGTGTTCGACGAACCGAACCGAACTCGAACACTACGGGGGTGGCTCAACACTATCATCTAGAGCATTCTGCAATGTATTATCATAATTTGACAATGCTGAGTCTGTACAGAAGAGGGAGTAGATCAGGTCCTCCAAAGAAAGAGCTATTTAGTGGTATCCACTTTTGTGTAATAGAGAGAGGGTTCTGAGAAGTCCTCCTCTCCATCGAGAGTATGTAAGAAGAGTGCAATTTTATTAAGTCAAATGAAAAACTTTTTGACACCAATAAAAAAGTTTTTGATCTACCTTGTGAAACTGGAATGAACTCATGTGGTGGCATACCAACAGATTTTACCATCTGAGATGTTTTATTCCATAGATGTAAATACAGAAGAGTTGGTGTACACATGTAGGCTGTGAGAAATGACCATGTATATCACTAGGAATGGTCAGGATGTGACAAAACAGGATGAATTGGAGGTTAAAATCAGGACGTCAGCCTACTAGCTCAAATCTAAAAGAACATGACTATAGCAAAATCCAAAATTCCTCTGTGGTCAAGGTCAAACACAAGAAGATTTGTTAATTAAGGTATCTTAACCCCTTAATATGTCGGCACCCTGACTGTGATATGGGCTTGTAAGCTGAGCCTGCATCTTTGCCAGCAGATGATGGCTGTGATAATCAGTCATCATATGCCTCTAACACCCATGGGTCAATCAGTGACAGCGGCATGTACAGTACACTGGCAAAGTAGTGATGAGCGAGCACTAAAATGCTCGGGTGCTCGTTTTTCAAGTCGAGCAAATTGGAATGCTCGAGTGCTCGATCCGAGCAATGAGCCCAATGTAAGTCTATGGGAAACTTGAGCATTTTTCCGGTGGCACCCTCCCCGGAGGTCTGCAGAGTGCCTAAAAATTGCCAAAATCGAAGGGAACAGTGCTTGAATGACATGGGAACAGCATGGGGAAGACTCCTGGAAGCATCTCTGACTCCCAGGTCACTGATGTCAACAATGTTGTCAGAGGTATTACGCCACATTTAAGGACTCACAATAAAACATACAAAAACGAAACCAAAATGCATTTTCCTAGTAAAAATGTTAAGGAACATCCTTTCTAGGGTAATCCACCTTTTTGCCTTTTTTCCATAAAAAAAAACAGTTTGAGTGTCTCGCTGACTGTTCAGACACAAATATATGTATTTAAAAAAGTCTGGTATACGCCCGGAAATTAGAACTGTGGTTTTCCTCTTCCACGGTTCCAATCTGGGTGATATCCACCTTTTTGCCTTTTTTCCATAAAAAAAAACAGTTTGAGTGTCTCGCTGACTGTTCAGACACAAATATATCTGTATAAAAGATTCTGGCGTAGGCCAGAGAAATAGAACTGTGGTTTTCCTCTTCCACGGTTCAAATCAGGGTGTAATCCACCTTTTTGCCTTTTTTTACTCAAAAAAAACCAGTTTCAGTGTCTGACTGACTGTTCAGACACAAATATATCTGTTTAAAAGATTCTGGTAAAGGCCACAGAACTAGAACTGTGGTTTTCCTTTTCCCCGGTTCAAATCTGGGTGTAATCCACCTTTTTGTCATTTTTACATAAAAAAAAACAGTTTAAGTGTCTCGCTGACTGTTCAGACACAAATATATCTGTTTAAAAGATTCTGGTGTAGGCCAGAGAACTAGAACTGTGGTTTGACTCTTCCACGGTTCAAAACTGGGTGTAATCCACCTTTTTGCCTTTTTTGCATAAAAAAAACAGTTTAAGTGTCTCGCTGACTGTTCAGACACAAATATATCTGTTTAAAAGATTCTGGTGTAGGCCAGAGAAAAAGAACTGTGGTTTTCCTCTTCCACGGTCCAAATCTGGGTGTAATCCACCTTTTTGCCTTTTTTACATAAAAAAAAACAGTTTGAGTGTCTCGCTGACTGTTCAGATACAAATATATCTGTTTAAAAGATTCTGGTGTAGGCCAGAGAAATAGAACTGTGGTTTTCCTCTTCCACGGTTCAAATCTGGGTGTAATCCACCTTTTTGCCATTTTTACATAAAAAAAACAGTTTGAGTGTCTCGCTGACTGTTCAGACACAAATATATCTGTTTAAAAGATTGTGGTGTACCCCAGAGAACTGGAACTGTGGTTTTCCTCTTCCACGGTTCAAATCTGGGTGTAATCCACCTTTTTTAATTAAAAAAAACAGTTTGAGTGCCTCGCTGACTGTTCAGACACAAATATATCTGTTTAAAAGATTCTGGTGTAGGCCAGAGAAATAGATCTGTGGTTTCCCTCTTCCATGGTACAAATCTGGGTGTAATCCACCTTTTTCCCTTTTTTAAATAAAAAAAAACAGTTTGAGTGTCTCGCTGACTGTTCAGACACAAATATATCTGTTTAAAAGATTCTGGTGTAGGCCAGAGAAATAGAACTGTGGTTTTCCTCTTCCACCATTCAAATCTGGGTGTAATCCACCTTTTTGCCTTTTTTTACATAAAAAAAAACAGTTTGAGTGTCTCGCTGACTCTTCAGACACAAATATATCTGTTTAAAAGATTCTGGCGTAGGCCAAAGAAATAGAACTGTGGCTTTTCTCTTCCACGGTTCAAATCGGTGTGTTATCCACCTTTTTGCCTTTTTTACATTAAAAAAAACAGTTTAAGTGTCTCGCTGACTGTTCAGACACAAATATATCTGATTAAAAGATTCTGGTGTAGGCCAGAGAACTAGAACTGTGGTTTTCCTCTTCCGCGGTTCAAATCGGGGTGTAATCCACATTTTTGCCATTTTTTACTAAAAAAAAAACAGTTTCAGTGTCTCGCTGACTCTTCAGACACAAATATATCTGTTTAAAAGATTCTGGTGTAGGCCAGAGAAATAGAACTGTGGTTTTCCTCTTCCACGGTTCAAATCTGGGTGTAATCCACCTTTTTGCCTTTTTTACATAAAAAAAAACTGTTTAAGTGTCTCGCTGACTGTTCAGACACAAATATATCTGTTTAAAAGATTCTGGTGTAGGCCAGAGAAATAGAACTGTGGTTTTCCTCTTCCACGGTTCAAATCTGGGTGTAATCCACCTTTTTGCCATTTTTACATTAAAAAAAAACAGTTTGAGTGTCTCGCTGACTGTTCAGACACAAATATATCTGTTTAAAAGATTGTGGTGCACCCCAGAGAACTGGAACTGTGGTTTTACTCTTCCACGGTTCAAATCTGGGTGTAATCCACCTTTTTTAAATAAAAAAAAACAGTTTGAGTGTCTCGCTGACTGTTCAGACACAAATATATCTGTTTAAAAGATTCTCGTGTAGGCCAGAGAAATAGAACTGTGGTTTTCCTCTTCCATGGTACAAATCTGGGTGTAATCCACCTTTTTGCCTTTTTTAAATAAAAAAAAACAGTTTGAGTGTCTCGCTGACTGTTCAGACACAAATATATCTGTTTAAAAGATTCTGGTGTAGGCCAGAGAAATAGAACTGTGGTTTTCCTCTTCCACCGTTCAAATCTGGGTGTAATCCACCTTTTTGCCTTTTTTACATTAAAAAAACAGTTTGAGTGTCTCTCTGACTGTTCAGACACAAATATATCTGTTTAAAAGATTCTGGTGTAGGCCAGAGAAATAGAACTGTGGTTTTCCTCTTCCACCGTTCAAATCTGGGTGTAATCCACCTTTTTGCCTTTTTTACATAAAAAAAAACAGTTTGAGTGTCTCGCTGACTCTTCAGACACAAATATATCTGTTTAAAAGATTCTGGCGTAGGCCAGAGAAATAGAACTGTGGCTTTTCTATTCCACGGTTGAAATCGGTGTGTTATCCACCTTTTTGCCTTTTTTACATAAAAAAAAAACAGTTTAAGTGTCTCGCTGACTGTTCAGACACAAATATATCTGATTAAAAGATTCTGGTGTAGGCCAGAGAACTAGAACTGTGGTTTTCCTCTTCCACGGTTCAAATCGGGGTGTAATCCACATTTTTGCCTTTTTTACTCAAAAAAAAAACAGTTTCAGTGTCTGACTGACTGTTCAGACACAAATACATCTGTTTAAAAGATTCTGGTGAGGCCCGAGAACTAGAACTGTGGTTTTCCTTTTCCACGGTTCAAATCTGGGTGTAATCCACCTTTTTTAATTAAAAAAAACTGTTTGAGTGTCTCGCTGACTGTTCAGACACAAATATATCTGTTTAAAAGATTCTGGTGTAGGCCAGAGAAATGGAACTGTGGTTTTCCTCTTCCACGGTTCAAATCTGGGTGTAATCCACCTTTTTTAATTAAAAAAAACTGTTTGAGTGTCTCGCTGACTGTTCAGACACAAATATATCTGTTTAAAAGATTCTGGTGTAGGCCAGAGAAATAGAACTGTGGTTTTCCTCTTCCACCGTTCAAATCTGGGTGTAATCCACCTTTTTGCCTTTTTTACATAAAAAAAAACTGTTTAAGTGTCTCGCTGACTGTTCAGACACAAATATATCTGTTTAAAAGATTCTGGTGTAGGCCAGAGAAAGAGAACTGTGGTTTTCCTCTTCCATGGTTCAAATCTGGGTGTAATCCACCTTTTTGCCTTTTTTACATTTAAAAAAACAGTTTGAGTGTCTCGCTGACTGTTCAGACACAAATATATCTGTTTAAGAGATTCTGGTGTATGCCAGAGAAATAGAACTGTGGTTTTCCTCTTCCACGGTTCAAATCAGGGTGTAATCTACCTTTTTGCCTTTTTTACATAAAAAAAAACTGTTTGAGTGTCTCGCTGACTGTTCAGACACAAATATATCTGTTTAAAAGATTCTGGTGTACGCCAGAGAACTGGAACTGTGGTTTTCCTCTTCCACGGTTCAAATCTGGGTGTAATCCACCTTTTTTAAATAATAAAAACAGTTTAAGTGTCTCGCTGACTGTTCAGGCACAAATATATCTGTTTAAAAGATTCTGGTGTAGGCCATAGAAATAGAACTGTGGTTTTCCTCTTCTATGGTACAAATCTTGGTGTAATCCACCTTTTTGCCTTTTTTAAATAAAAAAAAACAGATTGAGTGTCTCGCTGACTGTTTAGACACAAATATATCTGTTTAAAAGATTCTGGTGTAGGCCAGAGAAATAGAACTGTGGTTTTCTTCTTCCACCGTTCAAATCAGGGTGTAATCCACCTTTTTGACATTTTCACATAAAAAAAAAACAGTTTGAGTGTCTCGCTGACTGTTCAGACACAAATATATCTGTTTAAAAGATTCTGGTGTAGGCCAGAGAAATAGAACTGTGGTTTTCCTCTTCCACGGTTCAAATCAGGGTGTAATCCACCTTTTTGCCACTTTTACATAAAAAAAACACAGTTTGAGTGTCTCGCTGACTGTTCAGACACAAATATATCTGTTTAAAAGATTGTTGTGTAGGCCAGAGAACTGGAACTGTGGTTTTCCTCTTCCACGGTTCTAAGCTGGGTGTAATCCACCTTTTTTAAATAAAAAAAAAACTGTTTGAGTGTCTCGCTGACTGTTCAGACACAAATATATCTCTTTAAAAGATTCTGGTGTAGGCCAGAGAAATAGAACTGTGGTTTTCCTCTACCACGGTTCAAATGTTGGTGTAATCAATCTTTTTGCCTGTTTTACATTAAAAAAAACAGTTTGAGTGTCTCGCTGACTGTTCAGACACAAATATATCTGTTTAAAAGATTGTGGTATAGGCCTGAGAAATAGAACTGTGGTTTTCCTCTTCCACGGTTCAAATCTGGGTGTAATCCACCTTTTTGCCTTTTTTACATTAAAAAAAACAGTTTGAGTGTCTCGCTGACTGTTCAGACACAAATATATCTGTTTAAAAGATTCTGGTGTAGGCCAGAGAAATAGAACTGTGGTTTTCCTCTTCCACGGTTCAAATCTGGGTGTAATCCACCTTTTTGCCTTTTTTACATAAAAAAAATCTGTTTGAGTGTCTCGCTGACTGTTCAGACACAAATATATCTGTTTAAAAGATTGTGGTGTAGGCCAGAGAAATGGAACTGTGGTTTTCCTCTTCCACGGTTCAAATCTGGGTGTAATCCACCTTTTTTAATTAAAAAAAACTGTTTGAGTGTCTCGCTGACTGTTCAGACACAAATATATCTGTTTAAAAGATTCTGGTGTAGGCCAGAGAAATAGAACTGTGGTTTTCCTCTTCCACCGTTCAAATCTGGGTGTAATCCACCTTTTTGCCTTTTTTACATAAAAAAAAAACAGTTTGAGTGTCTTGCTGACTGTTCAGACACAAATATATCTGTTTAAAAGATTCTGGTGTAGGCCAGAGAAATAGAACTGTGGTTTTCCTCTTCCACGGTTAAAATCTGGGTGTAATCCACCTTTTTGCCATTTTTACATAAAAAAAAAACAGTTTGAGTGTCTCGCTGACTGTTCAGACACAAATATATCTGTTTAAAAGATTCTGGTGTAGGCCAGAGAAATAGAACTGTGGTTTTCCTCTTCCACGGTTCAAATCAGGGTGTAATCCACCTTTTTGCCACTTTTACAAAAAAAAAAACAGTTTGAGTGTCTCACTGACTGTTCAGACACAAATATATCTGTTTAAAAGATTCTGGTGTAGGCCAGAGAAATAGAACTGTGGTTTTCCTCTTCCACGGTTAAAATCTGGGTGTAATCCACCTTTTTGCCATTTTTACAAAAAAAAAAACTGTTTGAGTGTCTCACTGACTGTTCAGACACAAATATATCTGTTTAAAAGATTGTGGTGTAGGCCAGAGAACTGGAACTGTGGTTTTCCTCTTCCACGGTTCTAATCTGGGTGTAATCCACCTTTTTTAAATAAAAAAAAACAGTTTGAGTGTCTCGCTGACTGTTCAGACACAAATATATCTCTTTAAAAGATTCTGGTGTAGGCCAGAGAAATAGCACTGTGGTTTTCCTCTTCCACGGTTCAAATCTGGGTGTAATCCACCTTTTTGCCTTTTTTAAATAAAAAAAAACAGTTTGAGTGTCTTTCCTCTTCCACAGTTCAAATCTGGGTGTAATCCACCTTTTTGCCTTTTTTACATAAAAAAAACCAGTTTGAGTGTCTCGCTGATTTTTCAGACACAAATATATCTGTTTAAAAGATTCTGGTTTAGGCCAGGGAACTAGAACTGTGGTTTTCCTCTTTCACGGTTCAAATCTCCTTTTTATTACCCTTTTGCCATTGATAGTGCGAGTGTAAGCTATTTTACTTCATTTATAATGGGCAAGGCGCATGGCAAGGGACGTGGAACTTGACGTTCTGGTGATGGTGCGTGCAGAGGACGGGGCCGTGGCCAAGGTGAAAATGTGCCACAACCAACAGCAACATCTTCTCGCTCCCAGTTCTTGACCGAAAAACTAGGGAAGCACACAACAACACTACTATTGCGAACTGATCAGTGTGAACAGGTTATTAATTGGATAGCAGATAATACTTCCAGTTACCTGAGCACCACCACCTCCAGTCTGTCCTCCTCACCCTGATGCTCCATCCTCCCGTCGTCAGACAGCAACTGATCCCACACTTGGACACTCTGAAGAGCTGTTCACTGGTCCATTTCCATATTTGGGCCCCTCGCCTGCTCCGCTTGAAGTGGTGGAAGAGGAGATCCCATGTAGCAATGGCCAAATATTTGAACAGCCACGGCCACAGGAAGGCGACGCTGGCAATTTGTCTCAAGAGGTGGACGATGACGAGACACAATTGCCACAAAGTGAGGAGGCGGATGGTGGTGCGGAAGTGGAAGTGGTGGAGGTGGTGGATGATCTAGTAACTGACCCAACATGGCAGGAGGACACGCAGAGCGAGGCCAGCAGCACACAGGGGGAGGGAGGCAGAGAACCCCAACAGGCAGGAAGAAGCAGTGTGGTGACCGCAGACCGAAGGCGTGCAACCGTTCCCCGTAACACCAACATGAGGGACGTTGCCAGTACAACCAGTAGGTCTTCCAGAGTCTAGATTTTTTTTAAAGACTCTGTTGATAACCCCAAAAAGGCCATTTTTACCACCTGCCAGGCCAGCATCAGTAGGGGTGACAAAACTACCAGCCTGACCACCACCAGCATGATCAGGCACATGTCAGCAAAGCACCCAACTTTGTGGGGCGAACCCCAGTGTCCACGACCAGTGTCAGCGGGAGTCACCACTGCTTCTTCCGGTGTTGTGCGTGTAAGAGAACCCCCTGTTGGGCGTGCAAAGCAATCCCCTGTCCATACTGCATGCAAAGATATCGACTCCTCTCAGTCTTCACTTGTTATGGCAGTTTCTCAAGAAACAGCATCAACGTCCACGTCCACGTCCCACCACAGCGTTCAATTGTCCATATCCCAGACCTTTGAACGAAAGCGCAAATTCGCAGCCAACGCCCCACAGGCCACAGTCCTAAATTCGCACATTTCACGACTGCTTGCGTTGGAAATGCTGCCTTTCAGGCTGGTGGGGACAGAATCCTTCCGCAAACTTATGGCGGTGGCCGTCCCTCGGTACTCGGTCCCCAGCCGACACTATTTTGTCCGGTGTGCCATCCCCGTACTGCACAAGCACGTGTCCCAAAACATCTGCCGTGCCCTCAACAACGCAGTTACTTGGAGAGTCCACCTGACAACGGACACGTGGACAAGTGCTTGTGGCCAGGGATGGTGCATCTCCCTGACGGCACACTGGGTAAACATAGTGGAAGCCGGGACCCAGTCGGACCTTGGGATGGAACACATCCTCTCCACACCGAGGATTGCGGGCCCTATGTCAGTCAGAGTTGCCCCCACAGTGTACAGCTCCTGCGCATCATCCTCCTCCTCCTCGTTATGTTCAGCCTCCATCTCAGATATCACATCAGTTACAAGCTGGAAGCACTGCAGTACTGCCTCAGCCAAGCGGCAACAGGCTGTGCTGAAACCCATAAACTTAGGTGATAAACCTCACACTGCTTGTGAGTTGTGGACAGCTGTGAAAGAGCAGGCAGATCTGTGGCTGAGACCGCTGAACCTACATCCAGGCATGGTCGTGTGTGACAATGGCCGTGACCTGTTGGCGGCTCTGAGGCAAGGCAAGATCACACACGTACCATGCCTGGCTCATGTGCTTAACCTCGTGGTTCAGCGGTTTCTTAAATCGTACCCCGAGTCGCCAGATCTGCTCGTAAAAGTACGCCGCCTGTCAGCTCATTTTCGGAAGTCAGCTACAGTTTCCGCCGCCCTTGCTGTGTTGCAGCAGCGTTTGCAGCTTCTGGCACACCGACTGGTGTGTGATGTTCCCACTCGTTGGAACTCTGCCCTCCACATGTTGCAAAGGATTTGTGAGCAGAAGAGAGCAGCTGTGGAGTACCAGCTGCAACAAGGCCCTCGATATTCAGGTCAGACTCCACACATAAGACCTCAGGAGTGGACCTGGATGTCTGACATATGTACCATCCTGACAAACTTTGAGGAGTCCACCAAGATGGTGAGTGGCGATGATGCCATCATTAGCGTCAGCATCCCACTTGTCTGTATTTTGTAACGCTCTCTTCAGAGAATTAAAGAGGAGGCATTGCAGCCAGAGTATGATGAGATGGATCAAGAAGCCATAGTGGGCGATTACACGCAGCCCAGCCTTATCTCATCCCTACGTGCATTGGGGGACAATGAGTGAGAGGAGGAGGAGGAGGAAGAACAGGAGCTGGTATCATGCGCTGTAGACGGTAGTACCTGTACAACTGTCATATCGTCAATTCAGCATGGGTGGCCTGAGGTCAGGGGGGGAGGAGGAGGAGGAGTAGAGCATGGTCAGTCGTCATCTTGGTGAGGAAATGGAAGTCTTGCCCATTACCAATCTGGCACGCATGGCTGACTTTATGTTACGCTGCCTTAACAGTGACCCTCGCGTTGTCAAAATGTTGCGTGACAGTCATTACTCGTTGGTGACACTTTTAGACCACCGCTGCAAGGAGAACTTTCACTTTCTTTATCCTGAGGTGGAGAGGTCTACAAAAATGGGGCAGTACCAGACGGCCCTTGCTGCAGAACTGTTAAAAATATTCCCATCTGAACACGCTAGTGGCAGAGGTCACAGTTCGTTGCCCAACCAAGGCGTACATGCAAGAGAGATGCAACTCCAATCCAGCAGAGGCAGGGGAACACTGTCAACGTTCTGGGACAGTTTTCTGAGACCCGACCAGCTTAAAGGCCCTGAGACGCAGGGGTACTCTCACAAGGAGTGGAAAGTTTCAAAAGATGGTGAGGGAGTACCTTGCCGACTGTACCAGCGTCCTCCGTGATTCCTCTGTGCCTTTTAATTATTGGGTATCCCAGCTGGACACTTGGAATGGACTCACTCTGTACGCCTTGGAGGTCCTGGCCTGCCCTGCCGCTAGCATGTTATCGGAGCGTGTTTTAGTGCCGCTGGGGGAATTATAACTGATAAGCGCACTCGCCTGTCAACTGACAATGCTGACAAGCTGGCCCTTATCAAAATGAACAGCGGCTGGATTGGGCAGGACTTCTCATCACCACCAAATGACAGCAGAGGAACATAAAGCCAAATCCACTGTGTTATTTTGGGAGGTGTATTTCCATGCACCACTTCACACCCACACATGGGTATACGCTTCCTCATTTCGGCTGTTTTTTGCTCTTCTCCTTATCCTCAGCCTCCACAACCACTATACCACCAGGGAGACCGTGGTCCGTGTTGCCAGCATTGCAAGCTCCTCCTTCCTAATTTTTGGCAGCTTTTGCTTGGAAGGCATAGGCAAAGACTATGTGAGACCCACTCCCCAATAATCGGAATAATGTTTTTAATATGCTGTACTTCATGGCTCTTGTAAGGGGCATTGCAAGTTCCTCCGTCCTTATTTTTGGCAGCTTTTGCTTGGAAGGCATAGGCAAAGAATATGGGAGACCTATTCCCCAATAATGGGAATAATGTTTTTAATATGCTGTACTGCGTGGCTCTTGTAGGGGGCATTGCAAGTTCCTCCGTTCTAATTTTTGGCAGCTTTTGCTTGGAAGGCATAAGCAAAGACTATGGGAGACCCACTCCCCAATAATGGGAATAATGTTTTTAATATGCTGAACTGCATGGCTTTTGTAAGGGGTATTGCAAGTTCCTCCATCCTATTTTTTGGCAGCTTTTGCTTGGAAGGCATAGGCAAAGACTATGAGAGACCCACTCCCCAATAATGGGAATAATGTTTTTAATATGCTGTACTCCATGGCTTTTGTAAGGGGCATTGCAAGTTCCTCCGTCCTAATTTTTGGCAGCTTTTGCTTGGAAGGCATAGGCAAAGACTATGGGAGACCCACTCCCCAATAATGGGAATAATGTTTTTAATATGCTGTACTGCATGGCTCTTGTAAGGGGCATTGCAAGTTCCTCCGTCCTAATTTTTGGCAGCTTTTGCTTGGAAGGCATAGGCAAAGACTATGAGAGACCCACTCCTCAATAATGGGAATAATGTTTTTAATATGCTGTACTGCATGGCTCTTGTAAGGGGCATTGCAAGTTCCTCCATCCTAATTTTTGGCAGCTTTTGCTTGGAAGGCATAGGCAAAGACTATGGGAGACCCACTCCCCAATAATGGGAATAATGTATTTAATATGCTGTACTGCATGGCTCTTGTAAGGGGCATTGCAAGTTCCTCCGTCCTAATTTTATAGGCAGCTTTTGCTTGGAAGGCATAGGCAAAGATTATGGGAGACCCATTCCGCAATAATGGGAATAATGTTTTTAATTTGCTGTACTGCATGGCTTTGTAAGGGGCATTGCAAGTTCCTCCATCCTAATTTTTGGCAGCTTTTACTTGGAAGGCATAGGCAAAGACTATGGGAGACCCATTCCCCAATAATGGGAATAATGTTTTTAATATGCTGTACTGCATGGCTCTTGTAAGGGGCATTAAAATCGCCTTGTTAAGCTACTGTGACCTCCACGTCTCTTCCAAGGGTCATTTATATTGTCTTTTTATTCCACTGGGACCTCCACGTCTCTTCCAAGAGGCATTGATATTGCCATTTTTTTCCACTGCGACCTCCACCACTCTTCCAAGGGGCATTAAAACCGTCTTGTTAAGCTACTGTGACCACCACGTCTCTTCCACGGGGCATTGATATTGTATTTTTATTTCATTATAACCTCCACCACTCTTCCAAGGGGCATTGATATTGTCTTTTTATTCCACTGCAACCTCCACCACTCTTCCAAGGGGCATTAAAACCATCTTGTTAAGCTACTGTGACCTCCACCACTCTTCAACGGGCCATTGATATTGTCTTTTTATTCCACTGTAACCTCCACCACTCTTCCAAGGGGCATTAAATCTGTCTTGTTAAGCTACTGTGACCTCCACGTCTCTTCCAAGGGACATTAAAACCGTCTTGTTAAACCACTCCGTACTCCACAGCTCATCCAAGGGACATTGACATGTTGTTTTTAATTACCTCTAACCTCCACGACTCTTACAACGGGCATTGCATTTCCTCCTAATTTTAGTCAGCTTTTGATTTTCAATGCATAGGCGAACACTAAGGGAGACCCAATCCCCAATAATGGGTAGAAGGTTTTTAGTACGCTGTAATCCACGTCTGTTTCAAGGGGCATTGCAGTTCCTCATAATTTTTGGAAAGCCTTCCATTCACTGCTTAGGCCAACAGTGTACAGGAGACCCAGTTGCTATAAATGGAAAAAACGGTTTAGTTAAGGCCCTCTGACCTCCATGTATGCCCTATAACTGTGTAGCCGAACCGCTCCTTTTGATACAGAAACATATCCTACAAGACATGTGTGGTTGACTGGGCTGATATTGATGTGAATGGTCCCTGTTCCTCCTGCTATTTCTCCTTTGCCACCACCTCATCCATCATTCATCACCTGAAGCTTTGTTTCAACGGTAGTCATAGAACTGGGATAGTAGCAGGAAAACATCCAGCAATCCTCGGAGGAGGTAGGATATGCGCCAAAACCCTGACCACCTCAGGCCTAGCCGCTACTACATACATGCGCTTGCATTCCAAGGAACAGAAAGCTAAGGAGATTGGTGGCCTCATGATCAAGAATAATTTACTCATTGTGTAGGAGGCCGACCACTGCTGCTGTCTACCTTCTGAACTTTGTGTTGAAGCCTGATTGACCCAGGACCCGCAGTCCTCTATGTTTGGAGGACATGTTGCATCCCAGTGTCCAACTGTGTCCCGGCTTCCACAATATTATCCCAGTGTGAAGGCGTCAGTGAGATGGACCATCGCTGGCCATATTCACTTGTCCACGTGTTTGTGGTTAGGCTGTCCTTCCCACTAAATGCACTGGGGAGGGCACAGGTAATGTTTTGGTATGCACGCTTGTGTATATGGTGCACCGGGACAAATAAGGGCGGCTGGGGACCGTTTATGTACACCCGGCCGCCCCCAGGCGGCTGGGGACCGTGTGTGGGCACCCGGCCGCGGGGCGGCTGGGGACCAAGTATGGACACCCGGCTGCCCCCTGGCGGCTGGGGACCAAGTGTGGACACCCGGCCGCCGGGAGGCAGGGGACTGAGTATGGATACCAGGCTGCCAATGCAGCCATGATGTGGTGGCCACATTCCACCTCCACATGCCTAAAAGGCCCAATTTCAAGTGCAAGCAAGCAAGCAGTATGGTATTGCAGCCTGGGGGTGGGTGGGTGGCAGGCTGCATACTTGCGCTTGCATTGCAAGGAATGGGAGAGGTACAATTGAACACTGCCCTGGGACAAGGACTTGAACGGGGACATTTGCAAGTCTGCAATGACAGGTGCAGGGCGGGGGGCATCTTCGCATGTGCCATGAACAGGGGGTTGGCGTGCACACACTACAGCGGAATAGGCTGTCCTTCCCATTAAATGCACTGGGGAGAGCACAGGTAAAATTTTGGTATGTGCGCTTGTGTATAAGGCGCACCGGGACAAATAGGGGCGACTGGGGACTGAGTATGGATACCAGGACGCCGCCGCAGCCATGACATGGTGTCTGCCTCCACAAGCCTAAAAGGCCTCATTTAAAGTGCAAGCAAGCTAGCAGTATGGTATTGCAGCCTGGGGGTGGGTGCGTGTCAGGCTGCACACTTACGCTTGCATTCCAAGAAAACAAAGCAGATGCTAACTTCTATCATCATCATCATGCTCCTCACCTTGGCACTCTCAACTCCCCTGATGGAGAAGCCAGGGCCCACCGGAGGAGTCTGGTTGTCTGGTGGGCTCATCCAATGCTGCCCTAAAGCAGGCCAGTCTAAGAAAAGTGTGGGGGAGGTTACCGGGACAAATAGTGGCGGCTGGGGACTGAGTATGGAGACCTCGCTGCTGAAGCAGTCATGAGGTAGTGGCCAGCTTTGGCCTCCTCCAAACTAAAAGGCCCCATTTCAAGTGCAAGCTAGCAGTATGGTATTGCAGCCAGGGGGTGGGTGGGTGGGTGGCAGGCTGCCCACATACACTTGCATTCCAAGAAAACAAAACAGATGCTAACTTCTATCATCATCATGCTCCTCACCTTGGCACTCTCAACTCCCCTGATGGAGAAGCCAGGTCCCACCGGAGGAGTCTCTGGTTGTCTGGTGGGCTCGTCCAATGCTGCCCTAAAGCAGGCCAGGCTAAGAAAAGTGTGGGGAAGGTTACCGGGACAAATAGTTGCGGCTGGGGACTGAGTATGGAGACCTCGCCGCCGACGCAGCCATGAGGTAGTGGCCAGCTTTGGCCTCCTCCAAACTAAAAGGCCCTATTTCAAGTGCAAGCTAGCAGTATAGTATTGCAGCCTGCGGGTGGGTGGGTAGTTGGCTGCATATTTGCGCTTGCATTGCAAAGAATGGGGGAGGTACAATTGAACACTGCCCTGGGACAAGGACTTGCACGGGGATAGTTGCAAGTCTGCATCTTCTGATGTGGCAAGGATCACTTCTGATGGGCACACTTTTAGGCAGTGACGTGGATGTCAGAGATGCTTCCAGGGGTCTTTCCCACGCTGTTCCCATGTCTTTTCAGCACTGTATGCATGTGTCACACAGCACATGGCCAGATAAGGTTGTAAAATGCTAAAATGACATTTCCCGGTGAATACATTTGTCACGGTTGAAAGCAATACAAAAGTGCAAATACGCATAAAAAATGCTACTTGTGAACATAGCCCAAGGTGTGGAGGAGTATTTTTGTTTTTGGTTATTTATTTTACCTTATACACAAGTCTTTACCCTGGAAAGGATGTTCCTTAACATATTTCACAGGAAAACAGTTTCAGTTTCGTTTTTGAACGTTTTATTGTGAGCCCGTAAAAGTGGCTTAATACCTCTGACCATGTTGTTGACAGCAGTGACCTGGGGGTCAGGAATGCTTCCTGGGGCGATCCCCATGCTGTCCCCATGTCATTTGAGCACTGTCACTATCGTTTTGGGCTCTTTTTAGGCTTTCTACAGACTTCCGGAGGTACCGCCGCAAAAATGCTCGGGTCTCCCATAGACTAACATTGGGCTCGTTGCTCGGGTCGAGCACCCAAGTATCACGGTGAGCTTGGCCCCAGCTTCGAGCACTCGAGCATTTTAGTGCTCGCTCAACACTATTAGAGAGCCATCAGCCGGCTATGCTTTATTGTTCAGATTATTAACGAGTGGGTCTCCTATACTGTTATTGCATATGCAGTGACTGCAAGGGCTGCAAAAAAATTCGGATGTACCCCAATACCCCTTTGAAGAGACATAGAGGATGACCTCAGTAAAGAAAATGTTACCATTATAAAGGAGTGGGTCTCATATAGTGGTAATGCCCATGCTGTAACTGCAAGGGCTGCCAACATTTGGGAAAAAAAAACACTAACAATTTAAAGACACATAGAGGTGGGCCTCAGTAACAACATGTTCCCATTAGAAAGGATCGGTTCTGCTATACATTTATAGAGTATGCAGTGAGTACAACGCCTGCCAAAATTTGGGAAAAAACCCAATACCAATTTAAAGACACATAGAGGTGGTCCTCAGTAACAAAATGTTCCCATTAAAAAGGAGCGGTTCTGCTATACAGTTATAGGGTATGCAGTGAGTACAATGGCTGCCAAAATTTAGAAAAAACTCCAATACCAATTTAAAGACAGGTAAAGGTGGGCCTCAGTAACGACATGTTCCCGTTAGAAAGGAGCAGTCCTGCTATACAGTTATAGGGTACTAGATGGTGGCCCGATTCGAATGCATCGGGTATTCTAGAATAGCAGAGCGGCGTTTAAATTTGGCGCCCAAATCGCTGATTTGTCGCGTTAGGCAACCGAGACCAATCAGCAAAGCGGTGTTTAAATTTGGCGGCAATATCGGTGATTGGTCGCGGGCGGCGACTGCGACCAATCAGCAGAGCGATACAGAGCGGGGTTTAAATTTGGCACCAAAATCGCTGATTGGTCGCCGGCCGCGACCAATCTGCTAACCGTGTTAGTGAGGACTGAAGAGCGTGTTTAAATTTGGCACCAAAATCACTGATTAGTCGCGACCAATCAGCAGAGCGGTGTTTAAATTTGGCGCCAACACTGCTGATTGGTCGCGGCCGCCGACCGCGACCAATCAGCAGAGCGATACAGAGCGGGGTTTAAATTTGGCACCAAAATCGCTGATTGGTCGCCGGCCGCGACCAATCAGCAGAGCGGTGTTTAAATTTGGCGCCAAAATCGCTGATTGGTCGAGGCCGCCGGCTACGACCAATCAGAGATTTTGGGGCCAAATTTAAACCCCGCTCTGCATCGCTCTGCTGATTGGTCGCGGTCGCCGGCCTCGATCAATCAGCAGAGCGGTGTTTAAATTTGGCGCCAAAATCGCTGATTGGTCGCGGGCGGCGGCCTCGACCAATCAGTGAACCGTGTTAGTGAGGAATGGAGAGCGTGTTTAAATTTGGCACCAAAATCACTGATTAGTCGCGACCAATCAGCAAAGAGGTGTTTAAATTTGGCGACAATACTGCTGATTGGTCGCGGCCGGCGACCGCGACCAATCAGGAGAGCGATGCAGAGCGGGGTTTAAATTTGGCGCCAAAATCGCTGATTGGTCGCCGGCCGCGACCAATCAGCAGAGCGGTGTTTAAATTTGGCGCCAAAATCGCTGATTAGTCGCGGCTGACAGCCGCGACCAATCAGCAGAGCGTTGTTTAAATTTTGCGCCAATACTGCTGATTGGACGCGTCTGGCGTCCGTGACCAATCAGCAGAGCGTTGTTTAAATTTGGCGCCAATCTCGCTGATTGGACTTGTCTGGCGTCCGCGACCAATCAGCAGAGCGTTGTTTAAATTTGGCGCCAAGCTCGCTGGCGTCCGCGACCAATTAGCACAGCAGTGCATAAATGTGGCGGCAAGATCGGTGATTGGTCGCGGCCGCTATTTAAATGTGGCGCCCAAATGGGTGATTGGTCGCGGGCAGCGGCCGCGACCAATCAGCAGAGCGGTGTTTAACTTTAGCGCCAAGATCACTGATTGGTCGCGTGCGGAGAGCGCGACCAATCAGTGAATCGTATTGGTGAGGAGCGGGGAGCGGAATCATATTAGTGAGGACCGCTACTTCTGCTGCGAGAAGCCGGGACATGAGCGACTGCTCGCAGCAGAAGTATCCCGACCCGCAGCGCCGCTCCCCGGTCTTCCCTTCACACCCTAGCCGCTGATGTCCCCACAGTATCCGCATGGTGTTACAAAGGTCCGGACATTTGTGTTAAAAATCGCTGATTGGTCGCTGGCGCTGCCCGCGACCAATCACCGATTTGGGCGCCAAATTTAAATATCGGCCGCGACCAATCACCGATCTTGGCTCCACATTTAATCACCGCTGTGCTGATTGGTCGCCGACGCTGGGCGCGACCAATCACCGATTTTGGCGCCACATTTAAATAGCGTCCGCGACCAATCAGTACAGCGTTGTTTAAATGTGGAGCCAAGATCGGTGATTGGTCGCGGCTGATATTTCAATTTGGCGCCCAAATCGGTGATTGGTCGCGGGCAGCGCCTGCGACCAATCAGCGATTTTTAACACAAATGTCCGGACCTTTGTAACACCATGCGGATACTGTGGGGACATCAGCGGCTAGGGTGTGAAGGGAGGACCGGGGATCGGCGCTGCGGGTCGGGATACTTCTGCTGCGAGCACCCGCTCATGTCCCTGGTTCTCGCAGCGGAAGTATCCGCACAGGCAGCGCCGCTCCCCGGTCCTCCCTTCACACCCTAGCCGCTGATGTCCCCACAGTATCCGCATGGTGTTACAAAGGTCCGGACATTTGTGTTAAAAATCGCTGATTGGTCGCTGGCGCTGCCCGCGACCAATCACCAATTTGGGCCCCAAATTTAAATATCGGACGCGACCAATCACCGATCTTGGCTCCAGATTTAAACACCGCTGAGCTGATTGGTCGCGGCCGATATTTAAATTTGGCGCCCAAATCAGTGATTGGTCGCGGGCAGCGCCAGCGACCAATCAGCGATTTTTAACACAAATGTCCGGATCTTTGTAACACCATGCGGATACTGTGGGGACATCAGCGTCTAGGGTGTGAAGGGAGGACCGGGAAGCTGCGCTGCGGGTTGGGATACTTCTGCTGCGAGCAGTTGCTCATCTCCAGGCTTCTCTGAGTGGAAGTATCCGCACAGGCAGCGGCGCTCCCCGGTCCTCACTAATACGATTGCTGATTGGTCGCGCTCTTCGGCTGCCCGCGACCAATCACCGATTTGGGCGCCACATTTAAATAGCGGCCGCGACCAATAAGTACAGCGGTGTTTAAATGTGGAGCCAAGATCGGTGATTGGTCGCGGCCGATATTTAAATTTGGCGCCCAAATCGGTGATTGGTCGCGGGCACCGCCAGCGACATATCAGTGATTTTTAACACAAATGTCCAGATCTTTGTAACACCATGCGGATACTATGGGGACATCAGCGGCTAGGGTGTGAAGGGAGGACCGGGGAGCGGAGCTGCGGGTCGGGATACTTCTGCTGCGAGCGCCCGCTCATGTCCCGGGTTCTCGCAGCGGAAGTATCCGCACAGGCAGCGCCACTGACATCCATGCGGCAAGGGTGTGAAGGGAGGACCGGGGAGCGGCGCTGACATCCATGCTGCTAGGGTGTGAAGGGAGGACCGGGGAGCGGCGCTGACATCCAATTGGTCGCGGCCGCTATTTAAATGTGCCGCACAAATCGGTGATTGGTCGTGGTCTTGGCCCGCGACCAATCACTGATCTTGCGGCTAAAGTTAACCACTACTGTGCTGATTGGTCACAGCCGATATTTAAATTTCTCGCCCAAATCGGTGATTGGTCGCGGGTAGCGTCCGCGACCTATCAGCACAGCAGTATTTAACTTTTGCGCTATGATCAGTGATTGGTCGGGTCCGAAGACCGCGACCAATCATCGAATCGTCTTGGTGAGGACCGGGGAGCGGCGCTGCCTGTGCGGCTACTTCCGCTGCGAGAACCTGGGACATGAGCGGGCGCTCACAGCAGAAGTACCCCGACCCGCAGCGCCGCTCCCCGTCCTCCCTTCCGCATGGATGTCAGCAACGCCGGCGGGCCTTCCGCTGCTACCGACCGGGACATGAGCGCCTCGCACCGCTCATCTCCCGGCTGCATCTCCGTCCCGCAGATGGGTTCGGCGGTCGGGGTCCTTCTGCTGGTACCGGCCGGGATATGAGCGCCTCGCAGCACTCATCTCCCGGCTGCAACACCGCTGAGCTCCGTCCCGCAGATGAGCCGCTAACGGCCGCCATCTTTTTTCTGAAATCCCGCGGCGCTGATTGGCCGCTGCCGGATCAATGAGCGACGCGGGATTTCCTGGACAGACAGACAGACAGACAGACAGATAGACAGACAGACAGACAGACGGGATAAGACAATTATATAGTAGATGCAGTGAGTACAACGACTGCCAAAATTTGGGAAAAACCCCAATACCAATTTAAAGACACATAGAGATGGGCCTCAATAACAACATGTTCCCATTAGAAATGAGCGGTTCTGCTATAGTTATAGTGTATGCAGTGAGTATAGCAGCTGCCAAAATTTGGAAAAAACCCCAATACCAATTTAAAGATACATAGAGGTGAGCCTCCGCAACAAAATGTTTCCATTAGAAAGGAATGGGTCTCCCATACTGTTATTGCCTATCCAGTGAATGCAAGGGCTGCCAGAAATTTGGACGTACTCCAATGCCCCTTGGAAGAGACGTAGAGGAGGGCCTTATGAAAAAAATGTTCCCATTATTAGTAAGTGGGTCTCCCATACTATTATTGCCTATGCAGTGAATGAAAGCGCTGCCGAAAATGGGGACGCACTCCAATGCCCCTTGCAAGAGACGATGAGGATGGCCTCATGAAAAAAATGTTCCCACTATTAGGAAGTAGGTCTCCCATATTGTTATTGCCCATGCAGTGAATGCAAGGGCTGCCAAAAATATGGAGGCACTCCAATGCCCCTTGCAAGAGATGTAGATATAGTGACATGGTAGATATGGTGATATGGTGGTGGAGGATGAGGATGAGGAGAAGGAGGAGGATAAAAGCAAATAGACAAAATCAGGAAGCATATACCCATGTCTGGGTGTGAAGACAGAGGTGCATGGGAATAGAGTTAGACCTCGCAAAAAAAGACACTGTATTTGATTTTATGTTACGCTGCTATTAGTGATAAGCGAAACTTGCTCGCCACTGCTTGGTACTCGTCCGAGCATCACTGTGCTCGACAAGCTCGGTGCTCGGCAAGTATTTCCAGTTTAGTCGGGCGGGAACTCGGGTCCCCTCCCTGCCTGTTTGGCGCTCTTTACAGAGCCAATGAACATGCAAGGATTGCCTGCCATGCACTGTAATGACATAGTCATGTTGGTTGTTGGCATTACAGTGATAGGCTGGCCACACAGTGTCATCAGGTCTATATAAGACCTGGTGCCGCTATGCTTGTCACAGTCTACCCCGGAATCAGGCAGAGTAGGGAGAGGTGCATTGTGAAAGTATTTGGCCCCCTTGAACTATTCTACCTTTTGCCACATTTCTGGCTTCAAACATAAAGATATAAAATTCTATTTTTTTGGGGAAGAATCAACAACAAGTGGGACACATTCGTGAAGTGGAACGAAATTTATTTATATTTTAAACTTTTTTAACAAATTAAAAACTGAAAAGTGGGGCATGCAATATTATTCAGCCCCTTTATTTTCAGTGCAGCAAACTCACTCCAGAAGTTCAGTGAGGATCTGTGAATGATCCAATGTTGTCCTAAATGACTGGTAATGATAGATAGAATCCACATGTGTGTAATCAAGTCTCCGTATAAATGCACCTGCTCTGTGATAGTCTCAGGGTTCTGTTTCAAGTGCAGAGAGCATCATGAAAACCAAGAAACACACCAGGCAGGTCCAAGATACTGTTGTGGCAAAGTTTAAAGCCGGATTGGGATACAAAAAGATTTCCCAAGTTTTAGACATCTCAAGGAGCACTGTGCAAGCGATCATATTGAAATGGAAGGAGTATCAGGCCACTGCAAATCTACCAAGACCCTGCCGTCCCTCTAAACTTTCATCTCGAACAAGGAGAAAACTGATCAGAGATGCAGTCAAAAGGCCCATGATCACTCTGGATGAACTGCAGAGGTCTAGAGCTGAGGTGGGAGAGTCTGTCCATAGGACAACAATCAGTCGTACGCTGCACAAATCTGGCCTTTATGGAAGAGTGGCAAGAAGAAAGCCATTTCTCACAGATATCCATAAAAGTCTCATTTGAAGTTTGCCACAAGCCACCTGGGAGACACACCAAACATGTGAAATAAGGTGCTCTGGTCAGATGAAACCAAAATCGAACTTTTTGGCCACAATGCAAAACGATATGTTTGGCGTAAAAGCAACACAGATCATCACACTCAAAACACCATCCCCACTGTCAAACATGGTGGTGGCAGCATCATGGTTTGGGCCTGCTTTTCTTCAGCAGGGACAGGGAAGATGGTTAAAATTGATGGGAAGATGGACAGAGTGAAATACAGGACCATTCTGGAAGAAAACCTGTTGGAGTCTGCAAAAGACTTGTGACTGGGGCGGAGATTTATCTTCCAACAAGACAATGATCCCAAACATAAAGCAAACTCTACAATGGAATGGTTCAAAAATAAACGTATCCAGGTGTTAGAATGGCCAAGTCAAAGTCCAGACCTGAATCCAATCGAGAATCTGTGGAAAGAGCTGAAAACTGCTGTTCACAAACGCCCTCCATTCAACCTCAATGAGCTCGAGCTGTTTTGCAAGGAAGAATGGGCAAGAATTTCAGCCTCTCGATGTGCAAAACTGTAGAGACATACCCCAAGCGACTTGCAGCTGTAATCGCAGCAAAAGGTGGCGCTACAAAGTATTAACTCAAGGGGGCCGAATAATATTGCACGCCCCACTTTTCAGTTTTTAATTTGTTAAAAATGTTTAAAATATCCAATAAATTTCGTTCCACTTCACCATTGTGTCCCACTTGTTGCTGATTCTTCCCAAAAAAATTGAATTTTATATCTTTATGTTTGAAGCCAGAAATGTGGCAAAAGGTAGAAAAGTTCAAGGGGGTCAGATACTTTCACAATGCACTGTATATATCCAACTGAACTAACAGTCCTTCTGAGGACTAATCCAGCTGCATATATTCAGTGGTGATAGCAGGAGTTAGGCAGGCAGGCAGGGTATGTGGCAAACTGCAGTGCATGATGCATCACAAGAGGGTCCATTGAACGTCCTGTCTGCTGCTGCCGTAATAATTACAGATATTGGTAGACATAGCCCCAGATATCAGGGGAGAGAGCAATTTTTTTTTTTTTTCTTATTTTTTATTTGCTTAAAAAGCAATTCAGAGTACACCATTTTTCTGCTTCATTTGCTTGCTCTCACTGCAGAATAAAGCCAGATCTGTTCCATATTTCAGCGATAAAAATCTAGAAATTTAAACTAAACGTGGAAAATATTGGCCTCCTTTTCCATTCTGTTACAGTGTGTCGGTCAAGCTATTCACACTAGGTGTCTGTGAAAAATAGTATTAGTAAATTACAGGCCTGCTATTTAAACCCATGGTTCTCTGTCAGACATATCACCTACAAGACTGTTCCAAAATCAGACATTTCTTCCATTTCCTTTCTGTTGCAGTGTGTCGGTCAAGTTATTCACACTACGTGTCTGTGCAGAATAATATTAGTAAATTACAGGCCTCCTATTTAAATTTGTGGTTCTCTGTCAGACGTATCACATATAACTGCGTTCCAAAATCAACCATTTGTCATGAACGTGGAGAATATTGTCCTCCATTAAAAATGGGCAAGGTGCATGGCAAGGGATGGGAAAGTGGATGTGATGGTGATGGTGCATGCAGAGGCCAAGGCCCAGGACGTGGCCGTGGGCAAGCTGAAATTGTGACACAAAAAACACCCACATCTTGTCGCTTGACCTTCATGTCCCAATTAGTAGGGGACCGCAGAACACCACTATTGAACACAGAGCAGTGTCAAAAGGTTGTTGGTTGGATAGCAGAAAATGCTTCCAGTTACTTTGCCACCACCACCCCCCCTCTGTCTTCCACACGGTCAAGTCTCAATCTGGACTGCATATTCCTCTCCCTTATCCTCCTTCCTCCCACCATGCCGAGTGCCCGGAGACAACTGATCCCATGTATACCCATGTCTGGGTATGAAGACAGAGGTGCATGGGAATAGAGTTAGATCTCCCAAAAAAAAGACACTGTATTTGAGTTTATGTTACGCTGCTATCATTTGGTGGTGTTGAGAAGTCTGGCCCAATCCAGCCCTTGTTCATTTTTGTATGAGTCAGCCTGTCAGCATTTTCAGCCGACAGGTGGATGCGTCTATCAGTTATAATTTCCCCGGTGGCACTAAAAACCCACTCTGACAAAACATTAGTGGCAGGGCAGGCCAGGACCTCCAAGGCGTAGAGAGCCAGTTCATGCCACGTGTCCAGCTTGGATACCGAATAATTATAAGGCACAGAGGAATCACAGAGGATGTTGGTACGGTCGGAAAGGTACTCTTTCAGCATCTTCCGAAACTTTTCCCTCCTTGGGAGAATACCCCGCGCATCAGGGCTTGTGCGATGGGAAGGTCTGAGAAAACTGTCCCAGAACTTTGACAGTGTTCCCCTTCCTCTGCTCAATTGGATTTGTGTCTCTCTCGCCTGTACTCCTTGGTTGTCCCAACGAACTGTGACCTCTGCCGCCAGCGTTTTCAGATGGGAATTTTTTTATTAATTCCGCAACAAGGGACTTCTCGTACTGCCCCATTTTATTAGGCCTGTCCTGCGCAGGAATAAGAGTCAGAAAGTTTGCCTTGTAGCATGGGTCTAGAAGTGTCACCAACTAGTACTGACTGTCGCTCAAAATTTGGACAACGCGAGGGTCACGGGAAAGGCAGCGTAACATAAACTCAGCTATGTGTGCCAGACCACAAAGAGGCAAGACTTTTGTGTCCTCACCAAGAGATTGACTAACCATGCTCTCCTCCTCATACTCCTCCTCTCTGTCCTCAGGCCATCCATGCTGAACAGACGGTATGACAGTTGTGCAAGTAGCACCTTCTATAGTGCAGGAAACTAGCTCCTGTTCTTCTTCCGCCTCCTTCTCCTCTTCCTCGTTGTCACCCAATCCACATTAGGATGAGATGAGGCTGGGCTGTGTGGAATCACCCTGTATGTTTCCTTGCTCCATCTCATCGTGCTCCACCTGCAATGCCTCCTCTTTAATTGTGAGCATTTCAGAAGACAGAGAAGCAGGATGGTGACGCTAATTATTGCATCATCGCCGCTCACCATCTTGGTGGAGTCCTCAAAGTTTTGGAGGATGGTACATATATCTGACATCCATGTCCACTCCTGAGGTTTTATGTGTGGTGTCTGACCTGAATACTGACGGCCGTGTTGATGTTGGTAGTCAACAACTGCCCTCTGCTGCTCACAAATCCTTCCCATCATCTGCAATGTAGAGTTCCAACACATGGGAACATCGCACACCAGTCGTTGAGCTGGAATCTGCAAACGTTGCTGAAGCACGGCAAGGGCACCGGAAGCTGTAGCACTAAAATGGTGTACTCTGGATTGCTTTTTAAGCAAATAATGATTACGATAAAAAAAAATAGCCCTGGTCCCTTATATCTGGGGCTATGTCTACTGATATCTGTAACAGCAGCAGCAGCAGACAGAACGTGCAATGGACCCTCTTGTGCTGTATACACTGCCACAAACCGTGCCTGCCTAACTCCTGCTATCACCACTGAATATATGCAGCTGGATTAGTCCTCAGAAGGACTGTTAGTTCAGATGGATATATAGATATGCTGAGGAATACCCATACTAACTAATAAACAAGCAAATCTCTCCCTGACTCAACAGCAGCTCTCCCTACTCTGTCTGTTTCCGGATTAGACTATGACGAGCATAGGGGCACCAGGTCTTATATAGACCCGATGACGCTATGCTGCCAGCCAATCACTGTAATGCCAACAACCAACATTGCTACGTCATTAAAGTGCGTGACAGACAATCCCTGCATGTTCATAGGCTCTCTAATGACCGTTTTGGACTCTTGGACCCGAGCTCCCCTCCAAGCAACCCGGAAATACTCGCCGATTGTCGAGCTTGTCGAGCACAGTGATGCTCGGGCAAGTACCGAGTAGTGGCGAGCAGGCTCGCTCATCACTACGGCAGAGGAGTGTGCAATTTTATGTGCTCATCAGTGCTACCGTGACATGAACGTCATCACATGATAAAATTAAATGATGTCATTCAAAAGTACAACTCATCCCACAACAAAGAAGCCCTAATATGGCTATGTGGAAGGAAAAAGAAAAAAGTCATGGCTCTTGGAATAAGGGAAAAAACTAAAGCACAAAAACAAAAAATTGCCTTGTCCCTATGGGGTTAAACTACAGATAATAGCGAAGAAGTCAATTCCTTCTTTTATATGCTGCCAGGACTGACATCATATAGAAGCACCAGTTATTATTATTATTATATTCATATAAAACACGTGTAGTGTGATACGCTCAACATCCCGAAGGAAGGATATCCTTCTATGTATAAGGAAGATGTTGTCTGTCACTAACACAACAGCACAAGGTGCACTCTCCTCGGGAATCTCAAAAGCTGGCACTTTAATTAGTTGTCGCCATAAGGGATAAAACAAGACACAGGGTTGCTGTGTTTAAATTAGACGCGTTTGCTGTTTTCATTACAGAGATACTATCGCCAGTTATTCCCAAGTGCAATAACCTTGAGCCAGCTGCAAAGCCTGTGGGCAAGAGATGAGCGTGAAACAGGGAGGCATGAGGTGAGCAGCAGGGGATCGGTATGAGCAGGCTTGTGCATTTGTTGAGAGGAGCAGCAGTGCATATGAAATCTCGAAAAAAAAAACGTGTCATGTCCAAGCTTATCAGCAATCTGACTACTGCAATATTTCATGTAACAAGTAAGAGTATGGATTATTCATGGAAGCAAAAGAGATACAAAAAGCAGAATTTCTGCTTAAAAGAGTTATCCAATACTCAAGACTGATGGACAGTAATGATGAGAGAACGTGCTCGCCACTGCTCGGTACTCGCCCGAGTATCACTGTGCTCGACGAGCTCGGCGCTCAACGAGTATTTCCGGGTTTCCCGGTCGGAAACGCGGGTCCCCTCCCTGCATGTTTGCCGCTCTTTAGAGAGTCAATGAACATGCAAGGATTGCCTGGCATGCACTTTAATGCCGTAGCCATGTTGGCTGTTGGCATTACAGTGATTGGCTGGCCGCACAGCGTAATCAGGTCTATATCAGACCTGGCGCCGCCATGCTCGTCACAGTCTACTCCGGAACCAAGCAGAGTAGGGAGTGCTGCTGCGGAATCAGGGAGAGATTTGCTTGTTTATAGTTAGTATAAGTATTCCACAACATATATATATATATATATATATCCAACTGAACTAACAATCCTTCTGAGGACTAATCCAGCTGCATATATTCAGTGGTGATAGCAGGAGTTAGGCAGGCAGGCAGTGTGTTTGGCAGACTGCAGTGCATATAGTGCAAGAAGGTCCAATGAACGTTCCTGCTGCTGCTGTTCTTACAGATATTTGTAGACATAGCCCCAGATATCAGGGGCCAGGGAAATTTTTTTTTATCTTAATTCTGGCTATTTGCCTAAAATCCTGCTCCATTTGCTTGTTCTCACTGCAGAATAAAGCCAGATCTGTTCCATATTTCAGTGATAAAAATCCAGAAATTTAACTGGAATGTGGAAAATATTGGCCTCCTTTTCCATTCTGCTGCAGTGTGTCGGTCAAGCTATTCACACTAGGAGTCTGTGAAGGATAGTATTAGCAAATAACAGGACTACTATTTAAAACCGTGGTTCTGTGTCTGACATTACACCTATAAGAGTGTTCCAAAATCAGACATTTCTTCCATTTTCATTCCGTTGCAGTGTGTCGGTCAAGCTATTCACACTAGGTGTCTGTGAAGGATAGTATTAGCAAATAACAGGCCTACTATTTAAAAACGTGTTTCTCTGCCAGACATAACATCTATAAGAGTGTTCCAAAATCAGAAATTTTTTTTTCATTTTCATTCCATTGCAGTGTGTCGGTCAAGCTATTCACACTAGGTGTCTGTGAAGGATAGTAGTAGCAAAAACCAGGCCAGCTATATAAAACCGTCATTCTCTGTTAGTCATAACACCTATAAGAGTGTTCTAAAATCAGACATTTCTTCCATTTTCATTCCGTTGCAGTGTGTCGGTCAAGCTATTCACACTAGGTTTCTATGAAGGATAGTTTTAGCAAATTACAGGCCTGCTATTTAAAATTGTGGTTCTCTGTCAGACATATCACATATAACTGCATTTCAAAATCAGCCATTTCTCATAAACGTGTGAAATATTGTCCTCCATTAAAAAAGGGCAAGGTGCGTGGCAAGGGATGAGGAAGTGGACGTGATGGTGATGGTGCATGCAGAGGCCGAGGACGTGGCCGTGGACAAGCTGAAATTGTGCCACAACAAACACCCATATCTTGTCGCTCGACCTTCCTGTCCCAATTACTAGGGGACCACAGAACACCACTATTGAACACAGAGCTCATGAATATCGAGGACCACATGGCAGCAGGTTTACAAATTATAGTGTACTGATGATAAAACAGTGATCTTAACAAAACTACACCAAGCAGCCCAGTAAATGACACATCACTGGAATCAGTATCTCTGTCTCTACCTTAGTCTGTTCTCTGATTAGCTGGCAAAATCTCATGACAGATTCCCTTTAAAGGCCTCTAGCACAATTCAAGCTATAAGGGACTAATGATCGTTCATACGCTGGTTCAGTCCACATACATCATATTATTGTTGGCAGTACTTCCTATATACACATGGGAAGATTTGCAGCCGACATATACAGTCTACCTGATTGATGCAATGTTAGGTAGAGGCCAATGATGGGGAACAACCATCCTAGAAACAAATGAGTTGCTCATCAAATTTTACAAAAAAAATGGATTCCCTCAAATCTAATATTTTTGCAATGGAAGAGGACTGGAGGAACCTAGAAGAGGACTGGAGGAATCTAGAAAAGGACTGGGGGAACCTAGAAGAGGACTGGAAGAAACTAGAAGAGGACTAGAGGAACCTAGAAAAGAACTGGAGGAACCTAGGAGAGGACTGGAGAAACCTAGAAGAGAACTGGAAGAACCTAGAAGAGGACTGGAGGAACCTAGAAGAGGACTGGAGGAACCTAGAAGAGATCTGGAAGAACCTATAATAGGACTGGAGGAACCTAGAAGAAGACTGGAGGAACTTAGAAGAGGACTGGAAAAACCTATGACAGGACTGGAGAAACCTAGAAGAGTACTGGAGGAATTTAGAAGAGGACTGGAGAACCGGGCAGAGAACTGTTCAAAGGATCAGGGGAAGACCAAGAAGAGGTGAATATATCTTTTTTCCTCTTTTAACACCATATATTTAATAGGTTCTGTGATCTGGAGTTACATCAGAGCATAGGAAGGCACTTTTGTATCGGATTGAATAAATTCAATGCAAAATCAAATTTCCTGGCCAAATTTCAGCATTTTTGCAGGAGCAGATTCAATCAGCTCTAAATTGCTCTAGTCCTTCCATTAGTCACCTGCAAAATGACAATACCTAAATTTTTTTAATTCATTTTTATTTACTATAAAAAAAAATATGGGAACTTTTGTTCTCTTTGTTGTTGCTATTGTTTTCCTGCATCTGCTGCTTCACATGGAGCATATAGAAGGTTAAGAATAAATTGTATACTCTGTACAGAGCTAAGGAAATGGCATTGTATAGTGAATACATTGAGATGACTTGAAAGGTAACATGACTGTATGCGGGTGTGTGGGAAGCTCAGCATGTATCCATTATACAATGACCTCGACAGGAAACCACATTTGCAAGTTGTGATTTGAACAGTAGGGCTATGTAGTGTGTGCATGATTGTTCGTACAACTATAGATTAATGACTCCGAAGAGATTGGAAGAAGCTTGCGCCTATTTACAATTTACTATTTTCTGATTCTATTGTTCTTTTTTTAGAAGCAAACATTTTATATAAATGAAACTCAACATTCCTCTAATTACTGACACACAATTACATTTCCTGACTCTATAATTATAGATATATAAATATATATATATATATATATATATATATATTTCTATATCCATTTATATATATAGATAAACAGTGGGTACGGAAAGTATTCAGACCCCTTTAAATTTTTCACTCTTTGTTTCATTGCAGCCATTTGGTAAATTCTAAATAGTTCATTTTTTTCTCATGAAAGTACACTCTGCACCCCATCTTGACAGAAAAAAAAACAGAAATGTAGAAATTTTTGCAAATTTATTAAAAAAGATAAACTGAAATATCACATGGTCATAAGTATTCAGACCCTTTGCTCAGAATTGAGTAGAAGCACTCTATTGAGCTAGTACAGCCATGAGTCTTCTTGGGAATGATGCAACAAATTTTTCACATCTGGATTTGGGCATCCTCTGCCATTCTTCCTTGCAGATCCTCTCCAGTTCCGTCAGGTTGGATTGTGAACGTTGGTGGACCGCCATTTTCAGGTCTCTCCTGAGATGCTCAATTGGGTTTAGGTCAGGGCTCTGGCTGGGACAGTCAAGAATAGTCACAGAATTGTTCTGAAGCCACTCCTTTGTTATTTTAGCTGTATGCTTAGGGTCATTGTCTTGTTGGAAGGTGAACCTTCGGCCAAGTCAGAGGTCCAGAGCACTCTGGAAGAGGTTTTCATCCAGGATATCTCTGTACTTGGCTGCATTCATGTTTCCTTCAATTGCAACCAGTCGTCCTGTTCCTGCAGCTGAAAAACACCCCCATAGCATGATGCTGCCACCACCATGTTTCACTGTTGGGATTGTATTGGGCCGGTGATAAGTAGTGCCTGGTTTTCTCCACACATACCGCTTAGAATTCCTTGGGCAGTTCCTTTGAGCTCATGATTCTCATTTGGTCTGACATGCACTGTGAGCTGTGAGGTCTTATATAGACAG
Source organism: Phyllobates terribilis (assembly GCF_046119375.1). NCBI lineage: Eukaryota > Metazoa > Chordata > Amphibia > Anura > Dendrobatidae > Phyllobates > Phyllobates terribilis. The sequence continues at coordinate 138,115,298 of NW_027362770.1, forward strand.
GTGTGTGCCTTTCCAAATCAAGTCCTATCAGTTTAATTAAACACAGCTGGACTCCAATGCAGGAGTAGAACCATCTCAAGGAGGATTACAAGGAAATGGACAGCATGTGACTTAAATATGAGTGTCTGAGCAAAGGGACTGAATACTTATGACCATGTGATATTTCAGTTTTGCTTTTTTCATAAATTTGCAAAAATTTCTACATTTCTGTTTTTTTTTCAGTCAAGATGGGGCGCAGAGTGTACTTTAATGAGAAAAAAAACTGAACTTTTTAGAATTTACCAAATGGCTGTGTGATGCAGTGACCGGGATCGTATACGAGGGACGTTTTATCTCCCCCAGAATGTGCACAGAGACCTATTAAAACCATTGGAGTGCATTGCAGTCACAGACACACCTGCAGATATTTTTGAAGTAATTGTTTAATGATAATGTAGTACAATAAGCAGACGTTTCGGTCACAAGGACCTTCATCGGTGTACAGAAAATGTAGATGTAATGGATGAGGCAGAAGCCTGGAGGAGAAGGTGAACTGTAGGGTATAGTAACCACATGTAACTGTAATGGGGGTAGAACGCGGTGTCCTTGGACAAGCGGTGGACACCGCGTTCTACCTCCATTACAGCTACATGTGGTTACTATACCCTACAGTTCACCTTCTCCTCCAGGCTTCTGCCTCATCCATTACATCTACATTTTCTGTACACCGATGAAGGTCCTTGTGACCGAAACGTCTGCTTACTGTACTACATTATCATTAAACAATTACTTCAAAAATATCTTCAGGTCTATTGAGTGCCAGGTTATTTACTAAATATTACGTCGGGCTTGCAACCCTACCTGGGCACCTCACTACTCCAGGAGTGCCTTAGTTTCTCTATTTTACAGACACACCTGCGGCTGCAATGCAGGAATGAAGGTGAGCATGGACCTAGTCAGGCTATCTGGCTAAGGCAGATTAATAAAACCTGGCAGGGCCTTCATTTCTGGGAGGAGCTCACAGGAGGCAGTGGGGCGGCCTCCTCCCTCCAACCCGGGTTTTCCAGTAGCTCTTGCCACAGGTCCTTTAAAACCCCTGCACTAAGGATTAGTAGTGTTCTATGTTGGAACCTGCTAGGAGCATAGCAGGGAAGCTCAGCAGGATTGAGGGTGGCTGAACCACTGCCTGGGATCCCTCTGCACCTGTCAGGCTCGGAGCGGCCTGCACGGACATTTCCCTCGGCAACCATTGTGTATGTGACGCACCCCTGGGCCTGTGTCGCGCAGCGTTGCGCACGCGGGAGCTTACCCGGAGCCGGATCTGTTGAGGGTTGTAGTCTCGTGGCGGTGACCCGGTCCGTGCCCAGGGAGTCAGACTAAGTGGCGCTGTATTAGCGGTAGATGTTGGACGACTACGCCACCCGTTGAATGCAGCGAAGGAGCTGCCGCTGCAGGGCAGACCGCTGAGGCCGGTGGTAGGATTGTGCAGCGTGATAGTATCACCCCCAACGGGAGGGGTATGGCCTCAGGGCAGCCGACGTGGATGATGGGGTAGCAGGAATCACTCAGAGACGATGCGGTGTAATTCAGGGTCTTTACTGGTGATAAAGATAGACCCTCCCGGAGTACTGGCTAGCGATCGGGGCCTGGTCAGTCCTTGAGCAGATGGGATCTCCCCTGGCCAGGCGGAGTTGTAGGCCTCCCAAACTGACTGTACTCTTCTGGCTACCTTGCTAGAGGCGGGTATAAGTAGCCCACGTCCCTGAGTGTACCGTGTGGTGCTCACCCGTATGGCCGGTGACTCGGGGCCTTCTAGTGGCGTCCGCTCCACGACGGCGGTGCTGGTCCCTTGCGTGTGACCGTGCCTTCGGGTTTCTTGGCCAGAGGACCTGAAATCCCCTGCCGGGCGGTTTCTGCTGCTGGGTAAAGATTAGTCCCCACAGCCTCGGACTCTGGGTCCGGTGATAGCTTCTCAGTCAGGGCGAGCTCTGCAGCTGCCAGCCCCTGACTCCTTATAGCACTGCTCCCACAGAGCTCCTGATATTCTTTTCCTATATCTGCTTCTCTTCTCTGTCTCTACTTCTTCTCTACTCACTAACCCTACCTCAGCCCTAGGTTTATATAGGGGAAGTTCTTCCCCTCCCAGGACTGGGCAGGAGGTGTGGCATGCACAGGATCCCTGACCAAGAGACCTCCCACCTGCTCTCAGACATAACATTGCTGCTACTGTGGAAACCAGACCCCTGGGGTGCCACATTCCCCCCTAGTGAAATTTAGTACTCCGGGACTAAACATATTTTTAAACATAACAAGGTAAAAACAATAATAGTACAATAAGAAAAACATATAAAGATGGTCACGGCGTGTCCGCAACCGGGTGCAGTTTTTGAAGAAAAGCAAGGTGTCCATTTCACCAAAACAGGGAGACGTAACCAGGTAGGGGTCTGTCCTGCCCCGAGTCCTTAACAGTCTTTAGTCCATTCCTAGGTTACGCTCCAACCATGTACAAGGATTCCCGGTAAATCCACCAAGGACTCCTATAAATAACTAGAAACACATAATTATACACAAGCAACAAGAAAAACAGGTAACCACAAATAAAACAATTTATACACTTCAAATCCTCCAACGTGCGGGTAACTGGCCTCTAGTGGCCCTAGTGGACCTACGGAGCTGACTGTCTAGCCCTGAACTACAGGGTGTAGGAGCTGTCAAGGGTAAACTGGGCAGCTGTCTACCGGCTCTTTGGCTCACTAGGGGTACGGCAGGCTCACTATAAGCAGAGGGTTGATCCTCCTGTTCTGCTTGTGTGGAGTCTTCTGCCTCCTGGACCGGCTGCTCTTCCAGCTCTACCTGTTGCTCCGTAGGCACTTGGGATGCTGGTTGGAGGAACGTGAGGACGGGTACCACAACTGCACCATTGACTTGAGTCCAGGACTGAGGGAAGTCTCCGAGCACAGTACTAACCATATCTTCCCTTTCCTCTACGGGTCGATGGTCTTCTTGTTCCTCTTCAGGGTTCCGTAGCTGTTCAGGACACTTCTTCAGGTGATCCCGGGATACAATGGCTATGGTCTCCCCTCCGTCTTTACTGATGGTACAGACTTTCGGGTTCTCGTGGCTTGAGGGCAGTACGGTGTACGGGTCCTTCTCCCACTGGTCGTCCAACTTGTGGAGCCGTCTTTTCCTCTTCAAGACCTGCTCTCCGGGTACCAGGGGAACAGCGGGAGCATACTGGTTGTAAGTTTTCTCTTGTCTTTCCCTAGCCTGACAGAGACTTCGCTCCACGCTCTCCTGTACTTTCCGGTACTGCTGCTGCCTCTCTGTGTCCCAGTCTGCTTCTGGTGAAGTGTCCTCGGGTGTCAGGACTCCCATTTCCAGGTCAACAGGTAACTTACCAGGTCTCGCCCTCATTAGGTAAGCCGGGGTACAGTTGGTGGAACCTACCGGGATGTGGTTGTATAGGTCCACTAGATCGGGCAGCTTCTCAGGCCACAGACTGCGTTCTTCCAGGGGCAACGTTTTCAGGAGATCCATTACCACCTGGTTCATTTTCTCACAAAGTCCATTAGTTTGCGGATGATAGGGTGTCGTCCTTATCTTCCGGCAGCCATACAGATTGCAGAATTCCTGGAAGACCTCCGCTTCAAAGGCAGGTCCCTGGTCCGTCAGCACTTGGTCCGGGTACCCGTGTGGACGGCAGAAGTGCTGCTGGAAGGCTCTAGCTGCTGTTTGAGCCGTTAAGTCCTTAACGGGGACGACAACCAAGAACCGGGAGTAATGATCCACAATGGTTAACGCGTAGACGTAGCCACTTCTGCTTGGGGTCAGTTTTACATGATCCAAGGCTACCAGTTCCAACGGCTGCCGGGTGACGATGGACTGCAGGGGAGTCTTCTGGCTGGCACGGTCCTTCCTTCTTAGGTTGCACGGGCCACAGTCTCTGCACCACCTCTCGATGGTTCCCCTCATGCCTACCCAGTGGAACCGCCCACGCAGCAGGAACTCCAGCTTCTTCCATCCGAAGTGTCCAGCCCCGTCGTGGTATGCCTCCATCACCATGGCTGCGTCTCTCCGTGGCACCACTACTTGCCAGATTAGTTCATGCGTCCGGGAGTTAACCATTCTGCGGCACAACTTCCCCTTGTAAAGGAACAGTCGACTCTTCTCAGCCCACAGTTGCTTGGCTTCCTCCGGAGCGTCTGGGTCAAGGCGAGCCTCTGGCCGAGTCAGCATCTCCTTTACCAGACGGCAGGGTCACTGTCTTGTGTTTCCTCCCAGTTGTAGTGAGGCAAGGGGTTAAACGTAGCGGCTTGCTTACTCCTTACCCGATGGGAATACTGGATAGTCCCATGACGGTGGAACGCGGGGAGTTCGACTTCTTCCAGTCCCTCTGGATCTTCTCCTACGTCCGGTAGGTTTGGCATCCTGGACAGGGCATCCGCGTTGGTATTGGAGCGTCCTGCCCGGTATTTGATTGTGAACTCGTAGTTGGACAGACGGGCCATCCATCTCTGCTCTAGGGCACCGAGTCTTGCCGTGTCCAGGTGTGTCAACGGGTTGTTATCCGTGTACACGGTGAACCGGGAAGAAGCGAGGTAGTGCTTAAAGCGTTCGGTGACTGCCCACACCACTGCCAGGAACTCTAGCTTAAATGAGCTGTAATTCTCAGGGTTTCTTTCGGTGGGTCGCAGTTTTCGGCTAGCGTAAGCGATTACTCGTTCTTTCCCCTGCTGGATCTGGGACAGTACAGCTCCTAGCCCGATGTTACTTGCGTCGGTGTAGAGGATAAAGGGCTGGCTGTAATCAGGGTACGCCAGGATTTCATCCCCCGTGAGGGCCATCTTCAGCTGGCGGAAGAACTCTTCTTCTAACTTCTCCCATTTGAAGGGCGGCTTCTGGTTCTTGGCCTTCCTGGACTGGCCTATCAGGAGGTCCTGCATAGGAGCTGCCTTTTTGGTAAAACCGGGGATGAATCTGCGGTAATAGCCTACCAACCCGAGGAACTGCCGCACTTCCTTTACACTGGAGGGACTTGGCCATTCCTTAATTGCGGTGATCTTATCAGGGTCGGGAGCCACTCCGTCAGCGCTCACCACGTGTCCCAGGTACTGCACCTTTGGTTTCAAGAGGTGACACTTGGAGGGTTTTACCTTTAAGCCGTAGCTTGCCAGAGCTTCGAACACTTCCGCCAGGTGTTTCAGGTGGTCCTCATAAGTCTTGGAATACACGATGACATCGTCCAGGTACAACAGGACCGTCTCGAAGTTTCTGTGGCCCAGACAGCACTCCATTAATGGTTGGAAGGTTCCCGGTGCGTTGCAGAGTCCGAACGGCATGCAGGTAAACTCGCTAAGTCCCATCGGGGTGGTGAATGCGGTCTTCTCCCGGTCCGCCTCTGCTACAGGAACCTGCCAGTACCCGCTAGTGAGATCCAAGGTAGAGAAGAAGTTAGCAGATCTTAAAGCAGCCAAAGACTCCTCTATCCTTGGTAAGGGGTACGCATCCTTGTGTGTGATACGGTTAATTTTCTGGTAATCTACACACATCCTCATGGTGTTGTCTTTCTTTTTGACTAAGACTAGTGGAGCTGCCCAGGCGCTACAGCTATCCCTGATCACCCCAGCCTCCTTCATGTCCCTAAGCATCCCCTTGGCGTGTTGGTAGTGTGCAGGGGGTACGGGTCGATACCTCTCTTTTATGGGAAGATGGTCTCCCGTGGGGATGTGGTGTTCTACCCCTTTGACTCGCCCGAAGTCTAACGGGTGTTTACTAAACACTCTCTCGTACTCTTGAACCACCCGATAGACTCCCTGTTTCTGGTGTGAGGGAGTGGAGTCAGTACCCAAATGTAGTTGCTGACACCAGTCCTCCATTGTTTCCTTAGAGCCGTTACCTTCCTCCGGGGAAGATGGAGGCAAGGGCTCCACGGACTGTATGGAATTTTGATTGATGGTATACAATTTGGCTAGCGTGGCATACCGGGGCAGGTACACTTCCCTCTTCCCGATATTTATTATGCGAACGGGCACCCTCCCATGGCGTACATTGACCACCCCCCGTGCTGTCAAAATGGTGGGCCTACTGTCTGAGTAAACTGGTTCTACCATTGCCTGGTAATCTCTACCTCTCAGACCAATAGCTGCCCGGCACCAAATCATCATTTCACTTTTTGGGGGCATGGCAATAGGGAAAGGGTCACACATTCTTACGCTACCAATCTCACCACTGGAGAGTTCTATCTGTTGCCGTCGCATCAGTGCCCGGATCTCTTTCTGGAGCACTCGCTGCTGGCCGGAGCTGGCGTTCTTGGCAACCTGTTGTAAAAGGAAAATCACCTCTGCAAGACAATTTTCAATTACATTAGTTCCTAGAGTTATCTTTGGGTGACTCTCGTGTTTATCAATGTCTACAATGATCAGTCCCTGTGCTGCCAGTTCGACTCTACCGATTTTAATGGTCACCTCTTTAAATCCAATCTGTGGCACGGGCTGACCATTGCTGGCGATGATACTCAAGTCGTCGTCAGGGTAGCGGGTGATATCCGAGTCATTCCAGTACTGCTTGAAGAGCACGTACGGGATAGTGGTGACCTGTGACCCGGTGTCCAATAGGGCACTCATAGGGATGCCATCCAGTACCACAGGCAAGACTGGACGTCCTCCCACATATCTGTCGCGCCAGTTCGATGGGCCTGATGATCTTTTAAACTGGCACAACCTGGGGTAGAGGGCCAACCCAAATCCTGGCGTACCCTGATTACAGCCAGCCCTTTAGCCTCTACACCGACGCAAGTAACATCGGGCTAGGAGCTGTACTGTCCCAGATCCAGCAGGGGAAAGAACGAGTAATCGCTTACGCTAGCCGAAAACTGCGACCCACCGAAAGAAACCCTGAGAACTACAGCTCATTTAAGCTAGAGTTCCTGGCAGTGGTGTGGGCAGTCACCGAACGCTTTAAGCACCGATGGCGGGAAGGAAGCGGAAGATGGCGCCGGATGGCGGGAATCTTCACCACAGGTAAGTTTGAACAGTCTTTTTCAGGCACGCAGTACCCGGTGGTTGCGGGCACGAAATCCTGCCGACTATGCCAAAAGTTGACGCACCCCTGGGCCTGTGTCGCGCAGCGTTGCACACGCGGGAGCTTACCCGGAGCCGGATCTGTTGAGGGTTGTAGTCTCGTGGCGGTGACCCGGTCCGTGCCCAGGGAGTCAGACTAAGTGGCGCTGTATTAGCGGTAGATGTTGGACGACTACGCCACCCGTTGAATGCAGCGAAGGAGCTGCCGCTGCAGGGCAGACCGCTGAGGCCGGTGGTAGGATTGTGCAGCGTGATAGTATCACCCCCAATGGGAGGGGTATGGCCTCAGGGCAGCCGACGTGGATGATGGGGTAGCAGGAATCACTCAGAGACGATGCGGTGTAATTCAGGGTCTTTACTGGTGATAAAGATAGACCCTCCCGGAGTACTGGCTAGCGATCGGGGCCTGGTCAGTCCTTGAGCAGATGGGATCTCCCCTGGCCAGGCGGAGTTGTAGGCCTCCCAAACTGACTGTACTCTTCTGGCTACCTTGCTAGAGTCGGGTATAAGTAGCCCACGTCCCTGAGTGTACCGTGTGGTGCTCACCCATATGGCCGGTGACTCGGGGCCTTCTAGTGGCGTACGCTCCACGACGGCGGTGCTGGTCCCTTGCGTGTGACCGTGCCTTCGGGTTTCTTGGCCAGAGGACCTGAAATCCCCTGCCGGGCGGTTTCTGCTGCTGGGTAAAGATTAGTCCCCACAGCCTCGGACTCCGGGTCCGGTGATAGCTTCTCAGTCAGGGCGAGCTCTGCAGCTGCCAGCCCCTGACTCCTTATAGCACTGCTCCCACAGAGCTCCTGATGTTCTTTTCCTATATCTGCTTCTCTTCTCTGTCTCTACTTCTTCTCTACTCACTAACCCTGCCTCAGCCCTAGGTTTATATAGGGGAAGTTCTTCCCCTCCCAGGACTGGGCAGGAGGTGTGGCATGCACAGGATCCCTGACCAAGAGACCTCCCACCTGCTCTCAGACATAACATTGCTGCTACTGTGGAAACCAGACCCCTGGGGTGCCACATATGGACTTTCTGTTAACCCGGCTGCGAACCGGAGGACTTTCTGTTAACCCGTGAGTTTCTGAAATAAAAGCTGTTCATATTGGACTTGCTTGGGTCACTGCCTCACTTACTGCACGGTGTGAACACCGCCGCCTTACAGCTGCAATTGAAACAAAGAGTGAAAAATTTAAAGTGGTCTGAATATTTTCCGTACCCACTGTATATATACATTATAGATATAAATATTATTATTATATTACATTTTTTCATCACATTTTTCTTTTCTTAGCCACTCAACATTGGCAAAAAGTCTTTTGTTGTGAACTACATTTTTTTTTTTTGCATTTCTCATGTAATGTCATGACCTCCAGGAAATCGTGACTTCCCTTGTGTGAAGATCAACTTCTTTGTCTCTTGAAGCCCATTATTGGACCCTGTAGTTAACGTGGGGTGTGGTTGACTTTGTAATATATCTTATCTGAAAAATCTGCTTTTTTTATCTGCTAGGATAAAATTTTCACTGCTAAAATCTGTATCCGATGAAGAAAGATTTTCCTGTTACAGAGATAGGAAATGAAAGTTAGTGCTGATAACATTCTATGTAGAGGAGGAGGAGGGCGGAGCAAAAAGCAGAGCCTCTCCTCCTTCCTTCCCCCTCCTGTCTACATAGAATCTCATCAGCACCAACTGCCATCTCCTATCTCAGTAATGTAATAATTAGTGTTGAGCGAGCACTAAAATGCTCGGGTGCTCGAAGCTCAGGCCGAGCTCACCGTGATACTCGGGTGCTCGACCCAAGCAACGAGCCCAATGTTAGCCTATGGGAGACCTGAGCATTTTTGCGGCAGCACCCCCAGCAGTCTGTAGAAAGCCTAAAAAGTGCCCAAAATGATAGTGACAGTGCTCAAATGACATGGGGACAGCATGGGGATCGCCCCAGGAAGCATTTCTGACCCCCAGGTCACTGCTGTCAACAACGTGGTCAGAGGTATTAAGCCACTTTTACGGGCTCACAATAAAACGTTCAAAAACGAAACTGAAACTGTTTTCCTGTGAAATATGTTAAGGAACTTCCTTTCCAGGGTAAAGACTTGTGTATAAGGTAAAATAAATAACCAAAAATAAAAATACTCCTCTACACCTTGGGCTATGTTCACAAGTAGCATTTTTTATGCGTTTTTGCACTTTTGTATTGCTTTCAACCGTGACAAATGCATTCACCGGGAAATGTCATTTTAACATTTTACAACCTTATCTGGCCATGTGCTGTGTGACACATGCATACAGTGCTGAAAAGACATGGGAACAGCATGGGGAAGACCCCTGGAAGCATCTCTGACACCCAGGTCACTGCCTAAAAGTGTGCCCATCAGAAGTGATCCTTGCCGCATAAGAAGATGCAGACTTGCAACTATCCCCGTGCAAGTCCTTGTCCCAGGGCAGTGTTCAATTTTACCTCCCCCATTCCTTGCAATGCAAGCGCAAATATGCAGCCAACCACCCACCCACCCGCAGGCTGCAATACTATACTGCTAGCTTGCACTTGAAATGGGGCCTTTTAGTTTGGAGGAGGCCGAAGCTGGCCACTACCTCATGGCTGTGTTGGTGGCGAGGTCTCCATACTCAGTCCCCAGCCGCCACTATTTGTCCTGGTAACCTTCCCCACACTTTTCTTAGCCTGGCCTGCTTTAGGGCAGCATTGGACAAACACACCAGACAACCAGAGTCTCCTCCGGTGGGCCCTGGCTTCTCCATCAGGGTAGTTGAGAGTGTCAAGGTGAGGAGCATGATGAAGATGATAGAAGTTAGCATCTGCTTTGTTTTCTTGGAATGCAAGCGTAAGGGTGCAGCCTGCCACCCACCCATCCGCAGGCTGCAATACCATACTGCTAGCTTGCACTTGAAATGGGGCCTTATAGTTTGCAGGAGGGCGAAGCTGGCCACTACCTCATGGCTGCTTCGGCAGCGAGGTCTCCATAATCAGTCCCCAGCACTTGAAATGAGGCCTTTTAGGCATGTGGAGGCAGAATATGGCCACCAGGTCATGGCTGCGTCGGCGGCCTGGTATCCATACTCAGTCCACAGCCGCCCGGCGGCCAGGTGACCTTGCTTGGTCCCCAGCCGCCAGGGGGCGGCCGGGTATCCATACTCGGTCCCCAGCCGCCCCGCGGCCGGGTGCCCATACTCGGTCCCCAGCCACCCAGTGGCCGGGTGCCCACACACGGTCCCCAGCCGCCTGGGGGCGGCCGGGTGTCCATAAACGGTCCCCAGCCGCCCCCATTTGTCCCTGTGCGCCTTATACACAAGCGTTCATACCAAAACATTACCTGTGCCCTCCCCAGTGCATTTAGTGGGAAGGACAGCCTAACCAAAAACACGTGGACAAGTGAAAGTGGCCAGGGATGGTCTTTCTCATTGATGCCTTCACACTGGGTTAATATTGTGGAAGCCAGTGTGGACACTGGGATGCAACACGTCCTTCAGACATAGATGATTGCGGGTCCTGGCCAGTCAACCACACATGTCTTGTAAGATATGTTTCTGTACCAAAAGGAGCGGTTCGGCTACGCAGTTATAGGGCATAAAGTGAGTGCAATGCCTACCAAAAATTTCGAGGCACTCCAATGCCCCTTGGAAGTGACATGGAGGTCAGAGAGCCTTAACTAAACCGTTTTTTCCATTTATAGCAACTGGGTCTCCTGTACACTGTTGGCCTAAGCAGTGAATGGAAGGCTTTCCAAAAATTATGAGGAACTGCAATGCCCCTTGAAACAGACGTGAATTACAGTGTACTAAAAACCTTCTACCCATTATTGGGGAGTGGGTCTCCCTTAGTGTTCGCCTATGCATTGAAAAGCAAAAGCTGACTAAAATTAGGAGGAAATGCAATGTCAGTTGGAAGAGTCGTGGAGGTTAGAGGTAATTAAAAACAACATTTCAATGCCCCTTGGAAGATCTGTGGAGTTCAGAGTGGTTTAACAATACGGTTTTAATGCCCCTTGGAAGAGACGTAGAGGTCACAGTAGCTTAACAAGATGGTTTTAATGCCCTTTGGAAGAGACGTGGTGTTTAGAGTGGTTTAACAAGACGGTTTTAATGCCCCTTGGAAAACACGTGGAGGTCCCAGTGGAATAAAAAGACAATATCAATGCCCCTTGGAAGAGTGGTGGAGGTCCCAGTGGAATAAAAATACAATATCAATGCCCTTTGGAAGAGTGGTGGAGGTTACAGTGGAATAAAAAGACAATATCAATGCCTCTTGGAAGAGTGGTGGAGGTCGCAGTGGAATAAAAAGACAATATCAATGCCCCTTGGAAGAGTGGTGGAGGTCCCAGTGGAATAAAAATACAATATCAATGCCCCTTGGAAGAGTGGTGGAGGTTACAGTGGAATAAAAAGACAATATCAATGCCTCTTGGAAGAGTGGTGGAGGTCGCAGTGGAATAAAAAGACAATATCAATGACCCTTGGAAGAGACGTGATGGTCACAGTAGCTTAACAAGACTATTTTAATGCCCCTTGGAAGAGACGTCGAGTTCAGAGTGGTTTAACAAGACGGTTTTAATGCTCATTGGAAGACACATGGAGGTCACAGTAGCTTAACAAGATGGTTTTAATGCCCCTTGGAAGACATGTGGAGGTCACATTGGAATAAAAAGACAATATCAATGCCCCTTGGAAGAGACGTAGAGGTCCCAGTAGAATGAAAAGACAATATCAATGACCCTTGGAAGAGACGTGGAGGTCAATGTAGCTTAACAAGACGATTTTAATGCCCCTTACAAGAGCCATGCAGTACAGCATATTAAAAACATTATTCCCATTATGGGGGAGTGGGTCTCCCATAGTCTTTGCCTATGCCTTCCAAGCAAAAGCTGCCAAAAATTAGGGCGGAGGAACTTGCAATGCCCCTTACAAGAGCCATACAGTACAGCATATTAAAAACATCATTCCCATTATTGGGAGTGGGTCTCCCATAGTCTTTGCCTATGCCTTCCAAGCAAAAGTATATAGTAAAAGGAGGTGAAGCAGCTCCCCAGCCAGTAGTATAAATCTGTCCCGTTAGATACTCACTCGCACGGACACCGTCCTGTGACCAGTAATCAACATAGAAGAAAAAGTTTTCCAGCGGAGTGGTAACCAATTTCCAAAATTTTTTATGCAGAAAATAAAATCTTCAATCCAGACAGGGAGTAACACAGTTGCCATGACTAAGACCATCTGTCGAAACATGTTGGCTTAAGCACTGTGTAACTCCCTGTCTGGATTGAAGATTTTATTTTCTGCATAAGAAATTTTGGAAATTGGATACCACTCCGCTGGAAAACTTTTTATTCCAATCAAAAGCTGCCAAAAATTAGGACGGAGGAACTTGCAGTGCTGGCAACATGCACCACGGTCACTCTGGGGGTATAGTGGTGGTGGAGACTGAGGATAAGGAGAAGAGCAAAAAACAGCTGAAATGAGGAAGAGCATACCCATGTGTGGGTGTAAAGCGGTGCATGGGAATACACCTCCCGAAATAACACAGTGGATTTGACTTTATGTTACTCTGCTGTCATTTGGTGGTGATGAGAAGTCTGGCCCAATCCAGCCCTTGTCCATTTTGATAAGGGTCAGCTTGTCAGCATTGTCACAGGCGAGTGCACTTATCAGTTATAATTCCCCCAGCGGCACTAAAAACACGCTCCGATAACACGCTAGTGGCAGGGCAGGCCAGGACCTCCAAGGCGTACAGAGCGAATTCATTCCAAGTGTCCAGCTTGGATACCCAATAATTAAAAGGCACAGAGGAATCACGGAGGATGCTGGTACGGTCGGGAAGGTACTCCCTCACCATCTTTTGAAACTTTCCACTCCTTGTGAGAGTACCCCGCGCCTCAGGGCCTGTAAGCTGGGCGGGTCTCAGAAAACTGTCCCAGAACGTTGACAGTGTTCCCCTGCCTCTGCTGGATTGGAGTTGCGTCTCTCTCGCCTGAACGCCTTGGTTGGGCAACGAACTGTGACCTCTGCCGCTAGCATGTTCAGATGGGAATTTTTTTAAGAGTTCTGCAGCAAGGGCCTTCTGGTACTGCCCCATTTTTGTAGACCTCTCCACCTCAGGAATAAGAGAGTGAAAGTTCTCCTTGTAGCGGGGGTCTAAAAGTGTCACCAACCAATAATGACTGTCACCCAACATTTTGACAACGCGAGGGTCACGGTTAAGGCAACGTAACATAAAGTCAGCCATGCGTGCCAGACTGGTAACGGGCAAGACTTCCGTGTCCTCACCAAGATGATGACTGACCATGCTCTCCTCCTCCTCCCCCCTGTCCTCAGGCCACCCACGCTGATCCGACGGTTTGACAGTTGTACAGGAACTACCGTCTACAGAGCATGATACCACCTCCTGTTCTTCCTCCTCCTCCTCTCCCTCATTGTCCCCCAATGCACGTAGGGATGAGATGAGGCTGGGCTGTGTGTAATCGCCCGCTATGGCTACTTGATCCATCTCATCATACTCTGGCCGCAATGCGTCCTGTTTAATTCTCTGCAGAGAGCATTGCAAAGGACAGACAAGTGGGATGCTGACGCTAATAATGGCGTCATCGCCACTCACCATCTTGGTGGACTCCTCAAAGTTTGTCAGGATGGTACATATGTCAGACATTCAGGTCCACTCCTGAGGTCTTATGTGTGGAGTCTGAACTGAATTCCGACGGCCTTGTTGCAGCTGGTACGCCACAACTGCTCTCTTCTGCTCACAAATCCTTTGCAACATGTGGAGGGTAGAGTTCCAACGTGTGGGGACATCACACACCAGTCGGTGTGCGGGAAGCTGCAAACGCTACGGCAACACAGCGAGGCGGCGGAAGCTGTAACTGACTTCCGAAAATGAGCTGACAGGCGGCGTACTTTGACGAGCAGATCTGGCAACTCGGGGTACGAATTAAGAAACCGCTGAACCACGAGGTTAAGCACATGAGCCAGGCATGGTACGTGTGTAATCTCGCCTCGCCTCATAGCCGCCACCAGGTTACGGCCATTGTCACACACGACCATGCCTGGATGTAGGTTCAGCGGTCTCAGCCACAGATCTGCCTGCTCTTTCACAGCTGTCTACAACTCACAAGCAGTGTGAGGTTTATCACCTAAGCTTATGAGTTTCAGCACAGCCTGTTGCCGCTTGGCTGAGGCAGTACTGCAGTGCTTCCAGCTTGTAACTGATGTGGTGCTATCTGAGATGGAGGCTAAACATGAGGAGGAGGAGGATGATGCGTAGGAGCTGTACACTGTGGGGGCAAATCTGACTGACATAGGGCCCGCAATCCTCGGTGTGGGGAGGATGTGTTCCGCCCCAAGGTCCGAGTGGGTCCCGGCTTCCACTATGGTCACCCAGTGTGCCGTCAGGCAGATGTACCATCTCTAGCCACAAGCACTTGTCCACGTGTCCGTTGTTAGGTGGAACTTCCCAGTAACTGCGTTGTTGAGGGCACGGCAGATGTTTAGGGACACGTGCTTGTGTAGTGTGGGAATGGCACACCGGGCAAAATAGTGTCGGCTGGCTACCGAGGACCAAGGGACGGCCACCGCCATAAGGTTGTGGAAGGATTCCATCTCCACCAGCCTAAAAGGCAGCATTTCCAACGCAAGCAGTCGTGAAATGTGCGAATTTAGTACTGTGGCTACTGAGGCGTTGGCTGCGAATTTGCGCTTTCGTTCAAAGGTCTGGGATATGGACAATTGAACGCTGCGGTAGGACGTGGATGTGGACGTTGATGCTGTTTCTTGAGAAACTGCCATAACAAGTGAAGACTGAGAGGAGGGGACATCTTTGCATGCAGTATGAACAGGGAATTGCCTTATACGCACAACAGGGGGTTCTCTTACACGCACAACAGCGGAAGAAGCAGTGGTGACACCCGCTGACACTGGTCATGGACCCTGGGGTTCGCCCACAAAGTCGGGTGCTTTGCTGACATGTGCCTGATCATGCTGTAGGTGGTCAGGCTGGTAGTTTTGTCACCCCTGCTGATGCTGGCCTGGCAGGTGGTAAAAATGGCCTTTTTGGGGTTATCAGCAGAGTCTTTAAAAAAATTCCAGACTCTGGAAGACCTACCGGTTGTACTGGCAACGTCTCTCGTGTTGGTGTTATGGGGAATGGTAGCCCGCCTTCTGTCTGCGGCCACCACACTGCTTCTTCCTGCCTGTTGGGGTACTCTGCCTCCCTCCCCCTGTGTGCTGCTGGCCTCACACTGCATGTCCTCCTGCCACGTTGGGTCAGTTACTAGATCATCCACCACCTCCTCCTCTTCCACTTCCGCACCACGGTCCTCCTCCTCACTTTGTGGCAATTGTGTCTCATCATCGTTCACCTCTTGTGACAAATTGCCAGCGCCGCCTTCCTGTGGCTGTGGCTGTTCAAATATTTGGTCATCGCTACATGGGATCTCCTCTTCCACCACTTCAAGCGGAGCAGCCGAGGGGCCCAAATATGGAAATGGACCAGTGAACAGCTCTTCAGAGTGTCCAACTGTGGGATCAGTTGCTGTCTGACGACACTCGGCATTGTGGGAGGAAGGAGCATCAGGGTGAGGAGGAGTATGTGGTCGAGACCCACGGCTACTAAGACTTGACCGTGTGGAAGACAGACTGGGGGTGATGGTGCCCAGGTGACTGAAAGTATTATCTGCTATCCAATTAATAACCTGTTGACACTGATCAGTTCGCAATAGTGGTGTTGTTGTGTGCTTCCCTAGTAATTCGGTCAAGAACTGGGAGCGAGAAGATGTGGCTGTTGGTTGTGGCACATTTACACCTTGGCCACCTCTGCACGCACCATCTCCAGAACGTCCAGTTCACACGTCCCTTGCCACGCGCCTTGCCCATTGTAAATGAAGCAAAATAGCTTACACTCGCACTATCAATGGCAAAAGGATAATAAAAAGGAAATTAGAACTGTGGAAGAGGAAAACCACAGTTCTAGTTCTCTGGCCTACACAAGAATCTTTTAAACAGATATATTTGTGTCTTAACAGTTAGCGAGACACTCAAACTGTTTTTTTTTATGTAAAAAAGGCAAAAAGGTGGATTACACCAAGATTTCAACCGTGGAAGAGGAAAACCACAGTTCTAGTTCTCTGGCCTACACCAGAATCTTTTAAACAGATATATTTGTGTCTGAACAGTCAGCGAGACATTCAAACTGTTTTTTTTTATGTAAAAAAGGCAAAAAGGTGGATTACACCCAGATTTGAACCGTGGAAGAGGAAAACCACAGTTCTAGTTCTCTGGCCTACACCAGAGTCTTTTAAACAGATATATTTGTGTCTGGACAGTCAGAGAGACACTCAAACTGTTTTTTTTATGTAAAAAAGGCAAAAAGGTGGATTACACCCAGATTTGAACCGTGGAAGAGGAAAACCACAGCTGTATTTCTCTGGCCTACACCAGAATCTTTTAAACAGATATGTTTGTGTTTAAACAGACAGCGAGACACTCAAACTGTTTTTTTTTATGGAAAAAAGGCAAAAAGGTGGATAACACCCAGATTTGAACCTTGGAAGAGTAAAACCACAGTTCTAATTTCCTGGCGTATATCAGTCTTTTTTAAATAGATATATTTGTGTCTGAACCGTCAGCGAGACACTCAAACTGTTTTTTTTTTATAGAAAGAAGGCAAAAAAGTGGATTCTACAGAGATTTGAACCGTGGAACTGCAAAACCACAGTTCTAGTTAACGGGCCGAAACCAGACTCTTTTAAACAGATACAGTAGAGACCAAAAGTTTGGACACAACTTCTCATTTAAAGATTTTTCTGTATTTTCATGACTATGAAAATTGTACATTCACACTGAAGGCATCAAAACTATGAATTAAAACATGTGAAGTTTTATATTCTTAACAAAAAAGTGTGAAACAACTGAAAATATGTCTTATATTCTAGGTTCTTCTAAGTAGCCACCTTTTGCTTTGATGACTGCTTTGCACACTCTTGGCATTCTCTTGATGAGCTTCAAGAGGTATTCACTGGAAATGGTCTTCCAACAATCTTGAAGGAGTTCCCAGAGATGCTTAGCACTTGTTGGCCCTTTTGCCTTCACTCTGCGGTCCAGCTCTCCCCAAACCATCTCGATTGGGTTCAGGTCTGGTGGCTGTGGAGGCCAGGTCATCTGGCGTAGCACCCCATCACTCTCCTTTTTGGTCAAATAGCCCTTACACAGCCTGGAGGTGTGTTTGGGGTCATTGTCCTGTTGAAAAATAAATGATGGTCCAACTAAACGCAAACCGGATGGAATAGCATGCCGCTGCAAGATGCTGTTGTAGCCATGCTGGCTCAGTATGCCTTCAATTTTGAATAAATCCCCAACAGTGTCACCAGCAAAGCACCCCCACACCATCACACCTCCTCCTCCATGCTTCACGGTGGGAACCAGGCATGTAGAGTCCATCCGTTCACCTTTTCTACGTCGCACAAAGACACGGTGGTTGGAACCAAAGATGTCAAATATGGACTCATCAGACCAAAGCACAGATTTCCACTGGTCTAATGTCCATTCCTTGTGTTCTTTAGCCCAAACAAGTCTGTTCTGCTTGTTGCCTGTCCTTAGCAGTGGTTTCCTAGCAGCTATTTTACCATGAAGGCCTGCTGCACAAAGTCTCCTCTGCACAACGTTGTTGTAGAGATGTGTCTGCTGCTAGAACTCTGTGTGGCATTGACCTGGTCTCTAATCTGAGCTGCTGTTAACTTGCGATTTCTGAGACTGGTGACTCGGATAAAGTTATCCTCAGAAGCAGAGGTGACTCTTGGTCTTCCTTTCCTGGGGCGGTCCTCATGTGAGCCAGTTTCTTTGTAGCGCTTGATGGTTTTTGCAACTGCACTTGGGGAGTGGGGACACTTTCAAAGTTTGCCCAATTTTTCGGACTGACTGACCTTCATTTCTTAAAGTAATGATAGCCACTCGTTTTTCTTTACTTAGCTGCTTTTTTCTTGCCATAATGCAAATTCTAACAGTCTATTCAGTAGGACTATCAGCTGTGTATCCACCTGACTTCTGCACAACACAACTGATCGTCCCAACCCCATTTATAAGGCAAGAAATCCCACTTATTAAACCTGACAGGGCACACCTGTGAAGTGAAAACCATTTCCGATGACTACCTCTTGAAGCTCATCAAGAGAATGCCAAGAGTGTGCACAGCAGTCATCAAAGCAAAAGGCGGCTACTTTGAAGAACCTAGAATATAAGATGTTTTCAGTTGTTTCACACTTTTTTGTTAGGTACACTACCGTTCAAAAGTTTGGGGTCATTTAGAAATGTCATTATTTTTGAAAGAAAAGCACATTTTTTTCAATGAAGCTAACATTAAATGAATCAGAAATACACTCTATACATTGTTAATGTGGTAAATGACTATTTGTCTTGTTTTTATTGCAATATCTACATAGGTGTATAGAGGCCTATTTTCAACAACCACCACTCCAGTGTTTTAATGGTACATTGTGTTTGCTAGCTGTGTAAGAATGCTAATGGATGTTTAGAAAACCCTAGAAAACCCTTGCATAAGTATGTTAGCCCAGCTGAAAACGGTTTGGCTGATTTGAGAAGCTATAAAATTGACCTTCCTTTGAGCTAGTTGAGAATCTGGAGCATTACATTTGTTTGTTCCTTGAAACTCTCAAAATGGCTAGAAAAAGAGAACTTTCATGTGAAACTTGACAGTCTATTCTTGTTCTTAGAAATGAAGGCTATTCCATGCAAGAAGTTATTAAGAAATTGAAGATTTCCTACAACGGTGTGTACTACCCCCTTCAGGGGAGAGCACAAACAGGCTCTAACCAGAGTAAAAAGAGAAGTGGGAGGCCCTGCTGCACAACTGAGCAACAAGACAAGTACATTAGAGTCTCTAGTTTGAGAAATCGACGTCTCACAGCTCCTCAACTGGCAACTTCATTAAATATTACACGCAAAACGCCAGTGTCAACATCTACAGTGAAGGCAACTCCAGGATGCTGGCCTTCAGAGCAAAGTGGCAAAGAAAAAGCCATATCTGAGACTGGATAATTAACGGAAAAGATTCATATGGGCAAAAGAACATAGACATTGGACAGAGGAAGATTGGAAAAAGTTTTATGGACAGGCGAATCAAAGTTTGAGGTGTTTGGATCACACAGAAGAACATTTGTGAGTGCAGAACAACTGAAAAGATGCTGGAAGAGTGCCTGACGCCATCTGTCAAGCATGTTGGAGGTAATTTGATGGTCTGGGGTTGCTTTGGTGCTGGCAAAGTGGGAGATTTGTACAAGGTAAATGGGATTTTGAATAAGGAAGGCTATCACTCCATTTTGCAACACCATGCCATACCCTGTGGACAGCGCTTGATTGGAGCCAATTTCATCCTACAACAGGACAATGACCCAAAGCATGTCATTATACATGAACTATTTAGGAAAGAAGTAGGCAGCTGGTATTCTATCTGTAAGGAGAGTCCAGCGCAGTCACCAGATCTCAACCCCATTGAGCTGTTTGTATGAGCAGCTTGACCATATGGTACCTAAAAGTTCCCATCAAGCCAATCCAACTTGTGGGAGGGGCTTCAGGAGGCATGGGATGAAATTTCTCAAGATTACCTCAGCAAATTAACAGCTAGAATGCCAAAGGTCTGCAATGCTGAAATTGCTGCAAAGGGAGCATTCTTTAACGAAAGCAAAGTTTGAAGGAGAAAATTATTCTTTCTAATAAAAATCATCTATAAAAATTTCTAACCTTGTCAATGTCTGGACTATATTTTCTAATCATTCTGCAACTCATCTGATAAATAAAAGTATGAGTTTTCATGGAAAACACAAAATTGTCTGGGTGACCCCAAACTTTTGAACGGTAGTGTATATAATTCCACATGTGTTAATTAATAGTTTTGATGCCTTCAGTGTGAATGTACAATTTTATAGTCATGAAAATACAGAAAAATCTTTAAATGAGAAGGTGTGTCCAAACTTTTGGTCTGTACTGTATATTTGTGTCTGAACACTCACAGACACACTCAATTTTTCTTTTTTGTGGGGGGATACCAAAAGGTTAATAAGACGGGTATTGGTACAGTTTGACTGAGGGAAAAAAAAAAAAGAGGATTTAGATGAAAAAAAAGGATTTTTCCTGGCCCCTGAGACCTGGGGCTAAGTCTAGCAATTTGAGCAGCAGCAGCACACAGGACTGTAATGCAGTATTTGTTGGTATAACCACTGAGTCTCCTATACAGCCTGCCTGCCTCCCTGATATCTGGGATGAATATTAGTCCTCAGAAGGACTGTTTGTTTGATTTTGCAGGCTTTAGAGACCCTACACTACCTATTTCGCAGTATAAATCTCTCCCTAGCTCAGCAGCACTCTCCCTACACTGTCTGATCCGGAGCGACTGTGTCCAAGATGGCGGTGCCCCGTTTTAAATACTCGAGGTGACGCTGCGCGGCCAGCCAATCACTGTAATGCCCACAACCAACATGGATGCGGCATTACAGTGACTAGCTGGCAATTCCTGCATGTTCATTGGCTCTGTAAAGAGCGGAAAACATGCAGGGCGGAGACCCGAGCTCCCGCCCGAGTAACCCGAAAATGCTCGGTGCTCGTCGAACATCCCGAGTAGTGAGATGCGCGGGCGAGTACTGAGCAGGGTCGAGCATGCTCGCTCAACACTAGTAATAATCTGTCTTCACTGAATACAGATTTTACCCTTGAATTGAGAATTGTAAGAATGAATGATCAGTTCAGGAGGAGAAAGAAGTTGATTTCTCTGATAAGATGTATTGAAAAGTTGCTTACTTTCATTTATACCATTGATTTATGAAATGTCAATTAAAACGATGGTTACTCTTTAACGGAGTTGTCCAAAAATTACTTTTAGACATTTTTATAATATACTTTTATTTTCAAAGGTGCCCTGACCTTCTGCTATCAGCTTTGGTACAGAGCTCGAAAGCTTCTGGTTTCAGTCCGTCATCAGAGCTTTGTGTGTAAGGGGCTGGCAAACTGTTTATTTCATTAGTCATGCCAGACACCCTCTCTGTGTGCACATTGACTGTGAGAGAGAAGGGGGCTGGCTAAGATATTGAAATGAACAGTAAACCAGCCCTTTTCATGCAGAAAGATTTTTTTGTGTCTTATCTGTGCTTAGTGGGAGTAATTGAAGTACAATCTGGTTACTCTGATATGACATCACTGATTATAGTAGGTTAAGATTCTACTTGCTATTGTCAACTTTTCTGGAAAATCCGAAAAAGGGGAGACTTTCCATACTTTTGGAAGAATTGGCAAGTCTCCAAAGTTCCGCAGAAGCCTCCTGATAATCAGCGCTCGCTGTAGAGCAAGGATGCTTTGCTATAAAGCTAAGCACATGATTATTCTAGACACTACAAAATCTCCCTAAAAATGCTTCAGTAAGTTGTCAGTCTACGTTTTCATTGAACTGAAGTCTCTTAAGTCCATGTTGAAAGGGTTATCCAAGCTTGTGGCTCAAGTCTGCAGTCACTGTGAATGTGCACTGTCAGAAATCTCTGGTGCCATCGCCAGGAGCAGGCGGGCACATGACTGCAAGTATGTGATTTGCATACATACCGGTCACATGACGACTAGACGTGACCAGCCTCGCTCAATACACGTCTAGTCGGAATGTGGCCGGAAGTAAGAAAATCTCATTCTTGCAATCACGTGACAGCCCACTCCCAGTGCTAGCACTTAAGAATCCTGAAAGTACACATGTAGCGCCCCGAGGGTTCGGTTGCTACAGGGGTATTGCACCTCAACCAGAGGTGTGATATTCCACTCCCGGGTAAGGATGGAGTACGGACCAGGGCTCAGTTAGCTGCATACACCACACACACCCCATTTCCGGGGGACAGCTCTACGGTGCTCCCATTTATATATTTATGCAGGCACATCTGACTATGTCCCTGGCTGGAGTGGGGATGGGGAGGAAAACCCAGTGGTGTAGGAGCAGATAGTGGTTGGGTTCTGAGCATAGGTAGGAGCTCATTGGGTGCTGGTCACCTGAGCTCGCACACAGAGGAGGAGGTATATAAGGCGGGCACCATCTTAGTTCCAAAGAGAAGAGAAGTTCAGTGGAGAAGTGACAGGGAGCAGAGGCTCTGTAGGAGCTCTGCTCAGAAGGTAGGCCTAGAGAAAAGGCCGGGGCCAGAGAGGAGGAAGGAAGGAAAAGTAGGCCTAGAGAAGAGGCCGAGGGAAGGGGGAGAAGAAGGAACAGGAAATAAGGAGAAGAGACAGAGAAGTAGAAAGGCTCAGAAACAAGAATGCAAAAGGGACCCTAAGAACCCACGAGATAACGGGTGAAGGGTCAGGCAGAATAAGGGTACCGGATTCCCAAGTTGGTGGAGGTAAATTATCCCTCAGCCAAAGACCGGAGGTCGTGATCATCTATTGGTGTGACCCCCCGCCAAACCTGATAGGAAGGCACCATACAGGATAGCGGGAAACGGGGCCCACGTTTGCCCGCATAGATCCGCGGCAGCTGGACAGAAGTTTGGTCACTGGTGGGGCATGAGCCAGAGAAAGGATAGAAGGGAGTCCTGTGCCATACTCCTGAATTGCCTTGGGGTTGACCGAGCCCCTCACCTGGTGGACGCAGTACGGCTTGGGCAGTCATTACCGGCGGAAGTGACTTGGATATCAACTGTGAGTAAAAGACCCTGGACTGCAACACGTTGTCTCTGTGTTTCTTACTGCGCCAGCACTAACGGTACTGGGACGCCCTGCACCACAACCCCCACCATCTACGCTCACTGCCCTGAGGCTACACTCCTCCCGTGGGAAGTTATACTATTCCCTGCTGCCCCCACAACACCAGCCTCAGCGGTCTGCTCTGAAGCGGCGGTTCACTCTGACTGCAATCCACGGGTGGCGTAGTCGGACATTGCAAACCATATAAATAGACTGCCACATTTGGTCTGACCACCCTGAGCCACGGACCGGGTTGCCACTACTACCCCATTATTGCCCTGTTGCCCGGCTTCGAGTGCCCCACGGCCCAGGGGGCGAGTCACACACTATGAGGATTCACAAGTCTACAGTCACATAGAGTGACTGTAGACTTGAGTCCCAAGCCTGGACAATCCCTTTAATATCATCAACCTTTATTCAATTATTGTTTTCAAGCCTGATATGTGGATTGGTGCCACTTCAGACGTGGTTTATCCTTGGATGTCTGATTCGAGAGAAATTTTTACATAATTACACCTATTCCATCTAGTCATTGAATGGTGAAAATGAGTAATATTCCTTTATCTTCCCACTTCTAAGCTGACCATTAACCTGACATCATCGTCAACGACAATATTTATGAAGGAAGTATTAATATATTACTGTGAAGTTTACAAATGGAGGAAATATTACTAATACAATGCATTTCTCTTATCTCCCCTCATTACTGTTAATGGAGTTCACTTTGATGTCCGCCTTGGACATAATTATAGGTCATTTTACGAAAGCTTAGATCACTCTGCACCCATGAAATACTTCATAAAGAATGAAGTAGCCGTAATTTGTGTAGATTATTTTTCCTTTAAAACCAATATAAATGCAGTAAAACATTATAGAAATTGGTTTGTATAATTTATTAAAACCCTATTACAGAACTCATTTATAATATTAAAAATGAAGCAGAGTGAAAGGATTTTTGAAAACCATAATTTTCCTTGCGATGACATGGATGATACCATATATTAGAGGTTTTACATGAAGATAAAACGTAAGTATATGTCTTCAAACTTTTTAATATTTTAAAGCAAAATTCCCTTTTTGCTTGAAACAGGCAAAGGTGGGAAATCATTAATATGAGGCATTGACTGCATGATTTCTACTGTAGACTGAAGAAGAAAAAAGTTTCCCTATATAACAAAATTGGTTTAATGGCATTGTCCAGCCTCAGGGTACAAGTGAATTCTCACATCACGCGCACAGTATGTGCTGTCAGGATTTCCCAGCGTCGGTGATGAGAACGGTGGATGCGTGACCACAAATATGCGATTTGTATACATGCGGTCACATGCCAACTAGATGTATGCAGCCTTGCTCAATATAAGTGTACTGAGCAAGGCCGGACACGTCTAGTTGGAATGTGGCTGTAATTATACAAATCACCCCTTTGCAGGCACATGGCTGCCTATTCCCACCACCGGCACTGGAGCATCTTAACAGTGAGTGATATGGTGTGCAATATGTGAGGATTCACAAGTCTGTAGTCACATAGAGTGAATGCAGACTTGTATCCCAAGACCGGACAACCCCTTTAACTCCTTCCTACCACAGGCAATTTTGTCTAGTACAAACTGGATGGAGCAAGGACAGGTACCCCAACGCGCGTTTCGAGTTAACTTTTTCGGGGGTAATTCGCCAAGTATTTGGCATATAACTAGGTTCTGATATGTTTACTCTTGCTTTGCATGCCACCTATATTCAAATCTTTCTATGCACTTGCTTTTCTAAATTAACTTAGCAGTGTATATTCATAAGGGCTTGTTCCCTGTTCACAGCACTGACTTGCTGTTCCTGCTTATGTCTGATTTATGATATATGGTTGTATGTTGTAGTTTATTGTCTCTGTATATTTCTAGGATTTTATTTGTAACTAAATTCTTATGCGAACCAGCACTTTCTTTACTAGCCAAGCAAATTATACCATTTAGGATTTACTCCTTGTATATTGTGTTTAATATGTATATTCAGGCTTAATATATTGAAAGTCTTTTTTGGCATATTATGTATTGTCTCACTTGAGAATTTGGATTATTATTATGGACACAATTTGCATCACGGATATATTGTTCTAGCCCTAGAATGTATTATATAATATAGTATTTCTTTGTTTAATAGTATACATATCATTTGTATTAATTATCTAGAATACTGTTTGTATGATCTGGAAGGGTAGGGTCTCAATGTCACTTTTTCTACATGTTTTGATATATATATATATATATATATATATATATATATTTTTATTGGTTTTAATAATGAATGTATTAAAAATCATGTCCATTTAATGCTTAATCAAACCCAAATCGAGTGATTTTTAGCCAAAAATGCACGCATTTAAGTAAAAAGAAAAATGTCGCAAAGGTGTCCACAGCTTTTTAACTCCTTCAAAACATCCGCCGTACATGAACGGTTCAAGTCGGAAGCAGTTAAAAGAAATTTAAAAAATATACATATTTGGTAACGCTGCGTTCAGAAAAGTCCAATGTATCAAAATATAAAATAATTAACTGAATCGGTAAACATCGTAAATGAAAAGAAATTTAAGAATGGCAAAATTACATTTTTTTGGTCGCTGCAATTCCAAAAAAAATGCTGTAACAAGCAATCAAAACGTTACATCTATCCCAAAATCTTATCAATAAAAATGTCTCGACTCTCGACCTGCAAAAATAAGTCATCACACAGCTCCATCAACCGAAAAATGAAAACGTTACTAGTCTCAGGAAATGGCGACAAAACTCGAAAAATTATTATTTTTTTAAAACTTCTGATATTGTCATCACTAAAACAATAAAAAAAAACTGGACATTTTTGGTATTGCCATAATCGTATGAGCAAAATCATACTGCAGGGTCATTTTTACCACAAAATGTACCCAGTAAAAACAATTCCCAAACAGCACTGTCAGAATTGTGTTTTTTCCCACATTTTTTTCCCACCTGGAATTTTTTTCCCTTTTTACAGTAAACTATATGGTAAAATAAATGGTGGCAATCAAAAGTACAACATGTCCTGCAAAAAACAGAAAAATAAAGAAGTTATGGCTCTGGGAAGAAGGGAAGGAAAAAACGAAAACGCAAAAACGGAAATTGGCCTCTATATGAAGGGGTTAAAGCTTAAAGGGCTTTTCCAGCCTTACGTAACTAAAAGTTTTAAACTACTTCATAATGAAATGTCCTTTAACTTAATAATATACTTTGTGGGGAATTTTTCAGTGCTGGTATGCCATTTTTATGGGTAATTTTTCTTTGCGCGAACAATATTTGCACAAAAATGCTGTGACTCTTTTCATTTTGTGGCACGTTCTAAGAGAAATAGGGGGAGGGAAATCATTTAACAAGGAAATTGGTGCAAATTATAACAGAAATCCTGTTGGTCCACAACTGGTGTAGATGTTAATTGATGACACAAGGATCCTATAAGCGGTGTGCGCCTCTAAATTAATTTTTCTCATATTACTCCAGTAGAAATTTCTTCAAGACTGGTATTTCATATAGGGAAAAAAATTCCAAGCGGGGAAAAAATTGGTAAATTTTTCCATACTTATTTAAAGAGAAACTGTCGTTTTAATTGTTATGACATAAATCAATGGTACACATGAAAATAATACACTTTGTAATAAAACTTATCAGATAAATCTTTTTTTTTCTCCGCAGGACTGATTATTCATTATCAAAATTCTCAATTCACAAGTAAAATCTGTTTTCAGCGAAGACAGATTATTACATTACTGAGATAGGAGATGACAGTTGGTGCTGATAAGATTCTATGCAGTAATGAGGTGGTAGGAGGAGTCTACCTCTAACTCCTCCCTCCTCCGTAGAATCTCATCAGCACCCACTGCCATCTCAATGTAGAAATTTGTCTTCACTGGAGACAGATTTTACCTGTGAATTGAAAACTTAGATAGTGAATAGAGATGAGCGGTGTTCGACTCGAACTGTTCACCAATCTCAAATTCGAGCTGTTTTGGGCGGTGTTCGAGCCGTTCGGCGAACACGAACGATTTGAAAAAAATTCGGCTGTTCGAGGTTATGTTCGATAACTGTTCATGCACCAAAATCATAACTGGATTTTTTCTCAGTAATGCTGAAAATTAATGTTAATATGCAGTTTGAGTGTACAGCGGGGCGGGGGGAGGGGCAGGGGATGGATCTCTGCAGTAATAATGAAGATCTCCATTTTTTTTTCTCTTTCCCGCATTTACAGTGGGGAGGTGCAATCTGTCAGCCTATCAGCAGCGCACACACGGAGTGAAGTGCTTTTTTTCACACAAGCAAGGGCATGTGTCATTGGCAGTGTATGTCACATGTCCTTGACCTATAAGACCCAGCCATTTTCCCCGTCGCCACCATTTTCTCACTGCTGCAGCTGCGTGTTAGACGGCACCGCTGTTGCAGTGTGCCCTATACTTTGTTAATTTCAAGCCAATTTTCGCACAAATCTACAGATAGCTTGGGAGTAGGGAAGAGTTGTGATTGCAGTCCTTTTAAGGACTAGGTTACAGCATTTCCTACGACTTTTATCAGGCAGGTCTGTGCTCTTAAATAGATAGGTTGTGGGAGTAAAGACTAATTGCAATTGCAGTCCTTTTCAGGACTAGGTTACATCAGTTCCTATCAGTTTTTGCCAGGCAGGTCTGTGCCAGTGCTGTGCAAGTTTTTTTCACAGCATTTGGCTAAATCTAGCAAAGCAAATCCTTTTTGGCCTCTTGCAGTGTGTGTTAGTTAGTGGAGTAGCCTATCTGTGTTGCAAGCTACACCACCTGTGTATAGAATACAAATTTTTTTACTGCACCTAGTGAAGTAAAACCTTTTGGGCATAGCATCATTCTATTAGTCCATCTATACTAACCTCCACCAGGTTGCAAATTCAATATAATTTTTTTCTGCATCTAGCTCTGAAAAAATATTTAGGCTTCTAGCAGTGTGTGGGACATGTTCTATTAGTCCATCTATACTGACCTCCATCAGGTTGCAAATTCAATATAATTTTTTTCTGCATCTAGCTCTGAAAAAATATTTAGGCTTCTAGCAGTTTGTGGGACTTGTTCTATTAGTCCATCTATACTGACCTCCATCAGGTTGCAAATTCAATATAATTTTTTTCTGCATCTAGCTCTGAAAAAATATTTCAACTTCTAGCAGTGTGTGGGACTTGTTCTATTAGTCCATCTATACTGACCTCCATCAGGTTGCAAATTCAATATAATTTTTTCTGCATCTAGCTCTGAAAAAATATTTAAGCTTCTAGCAGTGTGTGGGACTTGTTCTATTAGTCCATCTATACTGACCTCCATCTGGTTGCAAATTAAAAACAATTTTTATCTGCATCTAGCTCTGAAAAAATATTTAGGCTTCTACCAGTGTGTGGGACTTGGTCTATTAGTCCATCTATACAGACCTCCATCAGGTTGCAAATTCAATATAATTTTTATCTGCATCTAGCTCTGAAAAAATATTTGGGCTTCTAGCAGTGTGTGGGACTTGGTCTATTAGTCCATCTATACTGAGCTCCATCAGGTTGCAAATTCAATATAATTTTTTTCTGCATCTAGCTCTGAAAAAATATTTCGGCTTCTAGCAGTGTGTTGGACTTGTTCTATTAGTCCATCTATACTAACCTCCACCAGGTTGCAAATTCAATATCATTTTTATCTGCATCTAACCCAGCCAATACTTTTGGCCTAATACCACAGTTTGGCCACTCAGCTCTGCTGGGTTCCCATCCATTGGTTTTTTGTGCAAACAACTCCAGAGTTGAGAATTAGTTAATCACCAAAATGAGTGGAAAAAGGCCTGCTGCTGGTGGAAAGGGGAATAGGCGTGTTGGGAAGGGAAAAAAATGTTGTGTCCGTGGGGTAGGTGTTAAAGCAACAGTAACATCTGCAGAAGAAAGACCATCTTCCAGCCAAACTAAAATGTCTACTTCTTTTAGTGGACAATGTGAAAAGATCCCTTTCTTACGGCCACGCCAATCGCTACAAATTCCAGATGAGGCACAAAAACAGCAGGTGCTTCAACGGATATCAAGTGCTCCTTTAAGTGGGCTCTCCTCCACCTCAACTTCAACATCACAAATACTCCAGTCCTCAGAGGTGTCACCCCAATCGCAATTGCTTCCTCACAGCTCCAAAGTCTCTAGCTGCCCGTCTGAGTATGGGGTAGAACAGATGGTTGAGTCTGCAGAGCTGTTTACTCATACTATAGCCTGGGAATCAGAGGTCGGCTCCAGAGCTTCTGTGAATCCAGACGAGGAAATGATCTGCACTGATGCCCAGAATCTTTATGAGTCGGATCCAGGACCAGACGCAGAAGGTTCTGACCATAATGTAGACCCTCGTTCCCAAACTGTAACTCCTGTTGGTGGAGACAATGACGAAGACGATGATGAGACTCAAATACCTGATTGGAGCGACAACTTTAGTTTTTTGTCAGGGCAGGAACAGGTTGGCTCTGAGGACGACTGGTGTGATAACACACAGGGTGATGATGATGAGGTTGGAGATCCCACTTACTGTCAACCCACAGTCAGCCAAGAGATAAGGTCAGCAGAGGAGGTGGAGGAGGATGCTAGTGACGACGAGGTCAGGTTGCGCCTTCCTGGACAGAGACGTAGTACTGGAAGCACGTCAACAACTGCATCCTCAGACACAACTCTGCCTCTGACACAAGTCATGGTGGCTCTTCAGGTCGCATGGGTGCTAAGCCTTGCATAGGCTGGGCATTTTTTCAGATCGATAAAGATGACCCAACTCGTGTTATCTGTAACATTTGTCAACAAAAGCTAAGTAGAGGCCAAAAAATACATAGTTTGAGTACTTCATGCATGAACCGGCACATGGACATGAAGCATAAGTTGCAGTGGGAAGCTCACTGTGCTACAATGCGGCCTAGCCGGCCGGGCCAACCACCGTCTGCCCCATCTTGTGCATCTGCGGCCTCTTCATCCTCTGTGACTGGGGGGACAGCAGTCACACCTGTTTTGGGACGCAGACCTGCCACCTCTTTACCCGCAACAGCCAGCGTGATTGGCAGGTCATCATTTTCTTTGGAGGTGGTAACACAAGCTGGTGTTGAGCGCTGTCCGACATCGATAGCACCACCTTTGGATCAAGGCAACCTAACATGTCCGCCTTCATCTTCCTCACAGACCGGCAGTTTGCCGGGGACACCCTTCTCAACCCCGTCTAAGCACAACAGCCAGCCCTCGGTCCCTCAGATGTGGACAAGTAAAAGACCATTTCCTCCTAGCCATGAGAAAGCTAAGAGGTTGAATTTCACCATCTGCAAGCTTTTGGCTACAGAAATGTTTCCTTTCCGCCTGGTGGACACAGAGGATTTTCGAGACCTTATGTCCGTCGCAGTGCCCCAGTACCAGATGCCCAGTCGGCACTACTTCTCAAAGAAAGGTGTGCCTGCGCTCCACCAGCATGTCGCACACAACATCACGGCTTCTTTGAGAAACTCTGTGTGTGACAGGGTGCAATTCACCACAGACACTTGGACGAGTAGGCATGGACAGGGTCGTTACATGTCGCTGACTGGGCACTGGGTTACTATGGTGACAGCAGGACAAGGGGCTGCTGTCCAAGTCTTGCCGTCCCCACGAGTTGTGCGTCAATCCTCTTTATCTCAAAGTTCCTCCACTGCTTCTGCCTCCTCAACTTCCTCTCGGTCCTCCACCTGCACTCAAAGCCTGTCTGGTCATGCCACAAGCTTTCTAACTGCGCAGAAGGGATCCTGCACACCTCCTTACTATGCTGGCAGCAGGGCACAACGTCATCAGGCGGTTTTTACTTTGAAATGTCTGGGAAATGTGAGTCACACAGCTGAGGAGTTGTGGTCAGCTCTGTAGAACCAGTTTCATGAATGGTTGTCTCCACTGGACCAGAAACCAGGGAAGGCCGTTTGCGACAATGCTGCAAACCTGGGTGCGGACCTTAGCCGGGGCAATGTCACACACGTGCCTTGTATGGCTCACGTGTTGAACCTGGTTGTCCAGCAATTTTTAGCCCACTATCCCAGACTAGATGGCCTTCTGCAGAGGGCACGGTCGCTGTGTGCTCACTTCCGCCGTTCGCATCCGAAGCTCAGCGACTTACATCTCTACAGAAGTCGTTGGGCCTGCCACTTCACCGGCTGAAATGCGATGTGCCTACCCGGTGGAATTCAACTCTGCACATGTTGCAGCGACTGTGGCAGCACCGACAAGCCCTGGTGCAATACGTTCTGACGTATAGCCTGGGCCAACGAGAACCAGGGTGGGGCAAATCACGCTGGAGGAGTGGTCTCAGATCAGGGACCTATGCACCCTTCTGCACAGTTTTGAAATGGCGACGAAGATGTTTAGTGCTGACGATGCCATTATCAGGATGACTATTTCGGTGATTTACATGCTGGAGTACATGTTAAACAGAATTCGGAGTCAGGTGGTGGCACAAGAGGAGGTGGAGGAAGTAGAGGAGGAGGAGTTGTACGCGGAAGGGCTAACATCTGCAAGGTCCAGACGGTCGGCAGCACCAAGACGGCAGGCATGTGAGGGTTGGGGAGATGGTTTTACCAGGGCGCATGGTAGCAGCCAAACTAGTGAGGAAGGTGCAGGAGCCCAGGAAGAAGTGGAGGACGAACTGATGGAAGACTCATCAGATGAGGGAGACCTTGATCACATTTCTGTTGTGCGAGGTTGGGGGGAGAGGATAGAGGAAGGAAGCATGATTGTTACCTCGCCACCAACACAACAGGGACTTGGTGCTCCTGGATTCGCAAGACACATGAGTGCCTTCCTTCTGCACTACCTGCAACACGACCCTCGAATTGTGAGAATTAGAAATAATCCTGACTACTGTGTTGCCACACTGTTAGATCCCCCGTACAAAAGTAAATTTGCAGAAATTATTCCTGCCATAGAAAGGGATGCACGCATGCAGGAGTATCAGCAGAGACTGTTGCAGAATCTTACATGTGCTTTTCCACAAAACACCAGTGGTGCACGTTGTGAATCTCACAGTTCCAACTTGCCAACCGTGGGACTGTCGAGTATTCAGCACTCAAACCGTAACAGAACCACAGTATCTGCTGGTAACATCAATTTTGCGGAATCATTTCACCGCTTTTTTAGCCCATCCTTTGCAAGGCCACAGGAGACAAGAAGTCTGACACATAGTCAATGCCTAGAAACGATGGTACAGGAGTATCTCCAAGTAAACATTGAAGCTATGACTGTGTCACTAGACCCTTGCTCTTTTTGGGCTTCCAATCTGGATAAATGTCCGGAGCTCGCCACTTACGCCTTGGAGATCTTGTCATGCTCCGCAGCCAGCGTTCTGTCTGAACGTGTGTTCAGCGCTGTGCTGGTGGTGTGCTGACAGATAAGCGCACGCGGCTCTCCACTGATAATGTAGACAGACTCACGTTCATAAAGATGAACAAATCATGGATCCGAAACGACTTTTCTACCCCTGTGTCATCCTGGGGAGAGTAAAAGCTTGATGATTTGTTAAAATCACCTCACCAACCGTTTTAAGCTTTAAAATTACTAATCATGTTTATCTGTATCTTGGCTGCAAAATAATTTGGGCTTTGTAGCAGTGTGCAGTACTGATTCTATTAGGCCATCTATACTAAGCTCCACCAGATTTAAAATTACTAATCTTGTTTTTCTGTATCTTGGCTGGAAAATAATTTGGGCTTTGTAGCAGTGTGCAGTACTGATTCTATTAGGCCATCTATACTAAGCTCCACCAGCTTTCAAATTAATAATAATTTTTAGCTGCATCTAGCCCGGAAAATAATTTTGGGTCTCCTAGATGCGCAAGACACATGAGTGCCTTCTTGCTGCACTACCTGCAACATGACCCTCAGATTGTCAGAATTCGAAGTAATCCTGACTACTGGGTTGCCACACTCTTAGATTCCCCACACTCTTCGATCAACCTTTTCATTTTAATAAAGAACAAAAAAATGGTCATTTTTGAAATTATAAGCATTAGCAGGTTATTAGAAACTGAAATCAAACAGTTTTCAACTCAAAACTTTATTCTAGGTGATTTTACATTTGCACATAGGACCCCTTGTTCGAAAGGAGCTTCTGAACTGTCTCGTCCATTGAATTTGTCAGGTTTTGGATGGTTTCTGCTTCAATTGTTTTGCATGAGGACAGAATACCCTCCCAGAGCTGTTGCTTAGATGTGAACTGCCTCCCGCCATGATAGACACTCCTTTTGATGATGCTCCAGAGGTTCTCAATGGGGTTGAGGTCAGGGGAGCATGGGAGTTACACCATAAGTTTGTCCCCTTTTATGCCCATATCAGCCAGAGATGCAGATGTGTTATGTGCAGCATGAGACGGTGCATTATCATGCATGAAAATGATCTTGCTGTGGAATACATGGTTCTTTTTCTTGAACCATGGTAGGAAGTGCTGTTTGAGAAACTCCACATACATTATGGAGTTCATCTTTACCCCTTCAGGGATCCTAAAGGGGCCGACAATCTCTCTCCCCATGATTCCAGCCCAAAACATTACTCCACCTCCTCCTTGTTGGCGCCGTAGCCGTGTTTGCGTGGGGTGTCCATCAACCAGCCATCCTCCACTCCATCCATCTGGACCATCGAGCGTTGCACGGCACTCATCGGTGAACAAAACAGTTTTGAAGTCAGTCTTCATGTATTGTTTGGCCCACTGGAGCCGTTTCTGCTTGAGTACAGTGGATAGAGGAGGTCGACAGATGGCTTACGCACAGCTGCAAACCTCTGAAGGACCCTGCATCTTGTTGTTTGGGGGACGTTGGAGGCACCAGAAGCTTCAAAAACTTGTCTGCTGCTATGACAAGGCTTTTTTGCCGCTGCTCTTTTAACCTGACGTAATTGCCTGTAGGAAAGAGTCCTCAATTTGCCCTTATCAGCACGTACACTTGTGTACTGTGAATCAGCTACATACTTCTTGATTGTGCGATGATCAGGATGAAGTGTCTTGGCAATGTTGATTGTAGTCATGCCGTGACCTAAACACTCCACAATTTGTTGCTTCTCAGCAGCCGACACATCCTTATTCTTTCCCATTTTGGCAGAAAATGTAGGCTGCTTAATAATGTAGGACAGCCTTCTTAAGTAGTCTTGCCTTTCATTGGACACACCTGCCAAACTAATTAGCACAGGTGTCTGCAATTGCTTACAGTGATATAAAGAGCCCTGACACACATCACCACCAATGAGTTTAACTGACAAACAAAAAAATTCTTCCCTTATCACTCCTAAACACTTTTTGCATAATAATTTGGAACACAGTGTACATGTGCTTTTCCACAAAACACGAGTGGTTCACGTAGTGAATCTTACAGTTCTAACTTGCCAACCGTGGTCTATATGGAGTTGTTCAATAAAGGGCCCAAAATTAAGATAACATAGACGGGAGAGGTCTCTATGAATAGGAATTCCTAAGTATTTGATACCCTGTGAGGGCCAGGCAAAGGGAAAGTTGGACTGGATGAAATCCTGTATGGATTTGGGGAGGGAGACATCGAGGGCCTCAGACTTCGCTGCATTGATTTTAAAATTTACCATGTAACAAAGTGATCTATTTCAGCCATAACAGCAGCGATGGATATATGTGATTGAGTGATATATACTAGGACATCATCAGCAAATGCAGAGCACTTGTACTCGGTGCCTCCCACCTCAATCCACCTAATATTGGGGTTATGGCGAATTGATGAGAGCAGGTGCTCTGTCACTAGGATGTATAAGAGAGGGGACAGAGGACATCCCTGCCTTGTCCCATTGGTGATTATGAAAGGTGATGAAAATGTTCTGACGCGCCCCCTGGGCCTTGGGACACCCGGAGCCGGACCCTTTTTGGTGGATGCTGGTGGTTGTAGTCTCCGTGGCGGCGACCCGGTTCCGTGGCTCAGGGCGGTCAAACCAGTGGCGGAACTATTTTTGTGGTTTTGATGTTTAAATGTCCGACTATGCCACCCGTGGATTGCGGTCAGAGTGAACCGCCGCTGCAGGGCAGACCGCTGAGGCTGGTGTTGTGGTTGCAGCAGAGTGTAGTATAACTCCACATGGGAGGAGTATAGCCTCAGGGCTGTGTATACGGAGGCTGGGGGTGATGGTGCAGGGCATGCAGTCCAGGGCCTTTACTCACAGTTCTTAATATCCAGACCACTTCTGCAGGTAACGACTGCCCACGTCGTACTGTGCTCACCAGGTGAGGGGCTCAGACAACTCCCAGATACCTTTGGAGCGTTTCACAGGACCCCCTTTGTGTGTCCTTTGTCTGGCCTTTCTTACTAACGCTTCTGTCCAGCTGCCTCGGGCCTCCTCTTGGTAAACTTGGCGCCAGTTTCCCTGACCTGGGCCTCTGTTACTAGGCCTGCCTCCGGAGCAGAGCTCATGCAGAGCCCCTGCTCCCTGTCACTTCTGCTCAGACTTCTCTGCACTGAACTAAGATGGTGCCCACCTTTTATACTCCCTTCTCAATGCACCCAGGAACTGCTTCCTCCCTGCTCCTGCACTACAGGGTTCCCCTTCCTCGGTGTTCCCTCCCCCCACTCCAGCCAGGGACAGGGACTGTCGTGCCCATCTCAGGGGCATATTGGTCGCCCTGCCCCACGGCAATGTGGTGTAATGCATTCAGGTGTCGGGGTCCTGATCCACACCTGAGAGTGAGA
The DNA here is from genome assembly GCF_046119375.1 of Phyllobates terribilis. Taxonomy (NCBI): domain Eukaryota; kingdom Metazoa; phylum Chordata; class Amphibia; order Anura; family Dendrobatidae; genus Phyllobates; species Phyllobates terribilis. The sequence continues at coordinate 138,150,773 of NW_027362770.1, forward strand.
TATCACACCTCTGGGTGAGGTGCAATACCTCTGTAGCAACCGAGCCCTCGGGGTGCTACAGTTCCATTTATCTTCAGCCTAGGTGACGTATTGCGATACAGGCCCTTGATTTTGGCTATAAAAGGGTCCCCTTGACCCCCTACCCAAAGGTTTTTAAGAGAATAATATATGGCATGCCAGGAGACTCTATGGAATGCTTTCTCAGCATGCAACGAGAGTATCTAATTACAAATTTTTAACTGCATCTAGCCCTGGAAATACTTTGTGCCTAGTAGCAGTGTCTGCTAGTCAGCGGATTATCCGAGTTGTTAAGCAAGCTACACCACCTGTAGTTTGGACACTTAATTTTTTCAAAGGAAATGCTTCGGGACCCCGGGATACTCAGTGAAGAGCATCAGGAGGCACCCCAAGGCATAGGGGCTGGGACTGGCGGTAGGACGCCTTGCGGTGGACCGCCGAACTCGATCCTTATAAAAGCTTTTTAACTGCAGCAGCTTTAGTGGACGCTACTGGAGCTGGAATTATGCGGCTGCTGGCATGAGACTTTCCCTCCAATAGATCCTTGTAAAAGGATTTAAAGTGTATTCATTCAAATTAGAGAGACAATTTAAATTAAAAAGCTTAGAGCTGCCTCCACCGCAGGGGGGCTCGCTCGACCCACCAGCGGACAGGCACCAGTATTGGGAGAGGGGGGCTGGCCGTCAGGGTCCACCGCAGCTCTGGCACAAAGCCGGCGACACGGAGGTCGCACGGGCAGGAACGGACTGGTCGTGTCGGCTTCGCACTTTTTTGGTTTTAGAAGGGCATGACATGCCTATATCTGTGTCTCCACCTCCTTTTACTCCTCCACCTCTTTTCTTTTCGCATGACTATATGTACTTATCACTTTTCCATGTGTTAGTTGTGTCTTCTGAACAGTTTGTCAGCTTTTGGACACCTTTGAAGATATTTTCTATGTGTTTCTATGTGCTTTTGTTTGTCTGCCATTGTTTTTTTCAGCGAACATACGGGTGTTCGACGAACCGAACCGAACTCGAACACTACTGGGGTGGCTCAACACTAATAATGAATGATCAGTTCTAGTGGAGAAAGAAACCAATGTTATAAAATTTCTCATTTTCACATGTACTATTGAGTTATGCAATAAAAATTAAAATGATGGTTATGCTTTCAATTCTGTAGCATTTGAAGATCTCTGTGAAAATGGGAATACAATTTATTACATCCATAGGTGAAGAATCTTTTCAGAACAAAGGCCATGAAGCTGTGCCGAAAAGTCATACAATAGTTATGAACAGAAGCGTAATATGGCCACATGTTTAGCTCATAAAAGATTGGATGCAATTGGCACAAAATTTAATTGTTTGGTCTTTGAAAGTAAACAAACATTTCCACTAGTGATGAGCGAGTATGTTCTGTTAATCCTTTCGACGAGCATGCTCGGGTGCTCGCGGAGTATTTGCGGCGTGCTCAAATGTTATGTTTGAGTCACTCCATGTGCATGATTTGCGACTGTTTTGACAGCTTTAATACATGTGCCTAACAGACAGGCATTCCTCATATGTATTAAAGGTGTCAAACAATTGCAAATCATGCACATGGAGTGACTCAAACATGACACTCGAGCACGCCGAAGATACTTGGAAAACACCCGAGCATGCTCATAAATCTTGAGTAACGAGCATACTCGCTCATCACTAGTTCCCACCCATTCTGCAAACTGAGATTTTTGAAAATTAAAGGAGTTATCCTTTATTTATTACAGGCTAAAATCTAACTAGAAGGTAGTTGCTAACTGTTCTAAACAACGCTGGCTCAGAGCGGTCACTGTCCGCTCCTGCCGGCGATTTGTCTGCTCAACGTAAATATAGAGCAACTCTTTCTCTTCAGGTCTGCTCCGCCAACAGGACGTGACTGCAGATGTCAAGCTGATTGACAGCTGGCTCCCCGCAGTTGGGTAGCTGGGAACCAGCTGTCTATCAGCATGACATCAGCAGTCATGCCCTATCAACAGAGCAGAGTGGAAGAGAAGTCACTGCTCTGTTGACATGATGTCAGTGGATGCCTTTGAATCGCCAGTAGGAAAGGTCTGTGACTACTTCCTGTGTCTTTGCCGGCAGAGATCGGAACCGGACACAATTGACAAATAGAAACTACCTGCCAGTAAAAAAATTAAATAGTCCCAGATAACCACTTTTAGTTGTTTCATGATAGTTGGAGAGTCATAGGTTGGAGACTTCTGCTTTATATAACACAATGAGTAAAATAGCGAGATGGATATACTAGCGGGTAGGAAATATTAATAACAGAATTTTATGATATTTTATGAGATGTTATAATGTTGTTGGTCGCATTCATGTGAAATGGGGCTGAAATGACTTATTACAATTGCTGTATAGATTAAAGAAGTAATTGTATTTCCACGCTGTTTTATTACAAATTGCTTTTCCAAAGCAACTTATCACAAAAAGAAAGAAAAATTATTCAACAGAAAACAAAAGAAGCGGAATAACAGGAGACATTCGCAGAGATCCAGTATACTAATATATTCTGTCCTAAACATAGAATCATGGGGGCGAGGGTTATATTAACATAGCCACGAGGAAGAATTCTTGGGTAAGTATTTTTTCTAACTAAATTAGTATGATCTATTGGTTATTGTCCAGGATTGGGAAAACAGATGGATTTCTTCAAGAACCAACGCCTGTACACAGGTTGTGTGTCACATTACAGATCAGTCCCATTCACTTTAATGAATCTGTGCTGCAATAAGGGCTTGTGGAGTTAGTAAACTGAAGTTTCCGACTCTGACACCTCTATTTTTTCCACACACTTAGGAGTTTTTAGGAATGGGACTGCTTAAAAAAAATTAAATTGCTTAAAAGGGGTTGTCCCACAAACAAAGTACACTTTAATCAATAGATCTTGGAATAATAATGATTTCCACAATTGGATGTGTTTAAATAAAATGTTCCTGTGCTGAGATAATCTTATAAATGTGCTGCTGCTGTGTACTGTGTAATGGCTGTGTCTGACCGTACAGGAACATGGTCTGATCATACCACATCTCCTGGGCAGGGGGGGACGCAAAAGAGTATACAGACAGCACAACATGGGATCGCTGCTGATTCTTTCTGTCAAATAAAACATGCTTGAAAATAGGCAGGGAAATGTTTTACCTCACAGAAAGAATCAGCTGCGACCCCCTGCTGTCTTGTCTGTATACTCTTTTGCTTCCTCCCCTGCCCAGGAGATGTGGTATGATCAGACCATGTTCCTGCACCGTCAGACACAGCCATTACACAGTACGCAGCAGCACATTTATAAGATTATCTCAGCACAGGAACATTTTTTTAACACATCCAATTGTGGAACTTATTATTATTCCAAAATCTATTTATTAAAATGTGTTTTTTTTGTTCATGGGAAAACCCCTTTAAAAATGCTTGAAAGACTTTGCATTTACCTCTATTGTAAAACCAGTTTACTGTTCATTTATTTGGTCTTCTGAACTTTATTTCCTGTTTCAGATTTTGAAAAAAAAGCCTGGTGGGAAAAAAAGTCAATCTTAATGGAATCTGCTCCAAACTAGGCATTGTCCAATCAAAAGGCTGTAAAAGAAGCAGCAAGCAAAAAAAAAAACTCTTCCAAAATGCTTCAAAAAAGTCAACAAAACTATTTCTGGAAATTTGAAATCTTCTCCAAAAACTCTCCAAAGAAGGAAAAGTTCCTGATGCAGTTCCCACTATTTTAGTTTGGGATGTGACCCAACTTTGGATTTATGTTCCAAAGCAGTACTAATGATCGATCTACAGTAAAGGTATATTTGTATGGTCAGTGGGGGTCCAACTGCTGGGACCTCCACTGATCATGAATTCCTTCACTTCATTGGGTCTATGACAGCATTCTTATAGACAATGAATAGTGCATTGTTTACACATGTGGACTAACTCTCCAATCACATGGCTAACACCGGACCGCTCTTGTGACCAGCGTTTGCCCCCACCATCACACATTTATGACCTATTGTGTTTGTAGGACCACCCCTTCAAGGAAAAAAACATTGTAACGTTCCCCCTTTACAGTTGCTGAAATTGAGTTCCTTTGCTTACAAGTTGTGTTTTTCTTTTTTTATGATCAGAGTAGTACATTGTATCTAAAATGAAAAATGTAAAAAAAATTGCAGAGTTCAAATTAAAAATCTTGTGCTGTTTTATATTTACTTCTCTGTCTCCATAGTAACAGACTACAAACGAAGCCTGTGCAGTCTGATCCTGCAGTCCAACTCCCATCTGTTCCAAACTATTTGCTTACATTAATTTGCTAGGTAACAAGAAGTTAGGAACATATGGAAAGGAGTATGACTGGAGGATTAGACTACACAAGGTTTATTTACCGTACATTCTGTTGGCATGGAGACACATATGTCTGCATTTGAACTGTAGAGATATTTTATTTAAAGATGTAATTCTATTAACTTTACTACTAATTTTCACTATTGCATTTGTTGTCTTAGTTTTTTTTTCCATTATTTCATCATTTCAAATTTTGCAATACCAGTGGGAAAACATAAACTATAGTCTGAAAGAGTCATGGAGATCCACTAGAGATGAGCGGATGGATCTGTAGAGTATCAAGTTGGATTCAAATTTCCTCAAATTCACAGTTTCATGTTAATTCAAATATTATGAAATTCGATTTGGGCTCTCAAGAAAAAAAAAACTTGCCCGATACCATTTCCCACACTGCTGAAACAGCAGAAACTGGGTGAATGTCTTTTATGTGGACACACGGGCCTCCCCATAATGCCCTCCAACTATGACATCTAGAGCATTATCACACCTTGTACAGTGGAGGTCAGTACCGGGGCCATCACAGAACAGCGGTCCCCAGCGGAGGACAGTTTGAACAGCAGAGTCATTTTCCATCTTCAGATTCACTGAGTAAGTCTCTCTCCTGTAGAGTGTAAGCTCTTATGGTCACTGGGGTCCTCTCTCTCCTGTAGAGTGTAAGCTCTTATGGTCAGTGGGGTCATCTGTCTACTGTAGAGTGTAAGCTCTTATGATCAGCGGGGTCCTCTCTCTCCTGTAAAGTTTAAGCTCTTATGTTCAGTGGGGTCCTCTCTCTCCTGTAGAGCGTAAGCTCTTATGGTCAGTGGGGCCCTCTCTCTCTCTCCGGTAGAGTGTAAGCTCTTATGGTCAGTGGGATTCTCTTTCTCTCCTGTAGAGTGTAAGTTCTTATGGTCAGTGGGGTTCCCTTTCTTCTCTAGAGTGTAAGCTGTTATGGTCAGTGGGGTCCTCTGTCTCTCCTGTAGAGTGTAAGCTCTTATGGCCAGCGAGGTCTTTTCTCTCTCCTGTAGAGTGTAAGCTCTTATGGTCAGCGGGGTCCCCTCTCTCCTGCAGAGTGTAAGTTCTTATGGTCAGTATGGTCTTCTTTCTCTATTTGCTTTAGAATGTAAGCTCTTATGGTCTGTGATGTCCTCGCTCTCTCTCTTGTAAAGCGTAAGCTCTTATGGTCAGTGGGGTCCTCTCTCTCTCATATGATGTGTAAGCCCTTATGGTCAGCCCTCTCTCCTCTCCTCCACGTGTTATTTGTGAGCAATTACAAGCTTTCCAGTTCAATATTCAAGTGAATCACCCTATGTCACATTTTTTGGAAAATTCAACAAAGTCAGAAAATTTTAGTTTCAAAAGCTCCGCTCATCTCTATGAACTATGTTCAACACATGAAGTTTCAAAGTGTAGAGCAGTGCTTCTCAAATTGTTAGACTGGTCTCACCAGTGAGGAGCCTCCTAAATGGTGAGATGCTACTGTGAAGGCTGTTTTTATAGAAGTAATCATATACTGGGTTCAGGAGACCAAAAAAGAAAAACGGAGATATTTCAAATTTGACCATGGCCTTCCACTACATATGGGGAGCCTCAGAAATCATCTTGGTCAGTCTGGTGAGCCCCAGGCATTATGTTAGCCAGTCTGGAAAGTCCCCAGTAGAAAGATTTTGAGAAGCCCTGGTTTAAAGCAAAGAAAACTGCTGTTCATATATTGAAGGTTGCTATGAGTGACTTTCCCAAAAATTTGATTCAGACCAAATTGATTCTGTATGCAATGAAACTGCTCCAGAGCCTCCAACAGTATATGTAAGGTCTCCTAGGACTATATGGAACCTTTTATAAAGCAAAGATGGCCTTACTCATGTTAAAATGACATCAACATGGGCTGTGTTTGGTACTGTAGCTCAGATCTGTTCACGCGACTAAGTATGAACTGAAATACCACATATAACCAACAGGTAAGAGTGGTGCTGTTTTTCTCTAAATGTGGACAACCCTAGAATGGCTGTAGGGAATGGGCTCTCTGTGTCAAAAAAGTTTAGCAAAATTTGCAAATAGGGGAAAAGAGAAACAAATTTCCTCCATTTCATTGTCCTTTTCCACTGTATACGCTGTAAGTGGTAGAGTGAGTGAAATCCCAAACAGGGGCGGAATAAACCAAAATATGACCAATTATGCCATCTACTTACCAGTGGACTCTCACTTCATAAGTGTCTTAGTCAAGTTTTTTTTTCCTTCTTCTTTCATTAAAGCTTCCTTTGGTATCTTGTGAACTAATTAAAATGATGATTCAATGTACAGCACGCATAACCGCTAAATCAAAACACTTAATCATGAGATATTTCTTCTGTGCATCTAGATCGCGAACCAGCGCCAATAAAATATATCCCAGATCATTTCAATAATTAGCCAGAAATATTGTTATTAAATATAATTTTTTGTATTCAAAATGCAATGTACTTTGTAACACAAATAGAAATTGTTATATCATAAGGGAAGCAATTTTATTATTTATGTGAACGGCCACCGTGTAATGCTACTTTTCTCCAGAAGTGGCCGTCTTGATAACACAACACTTTGCAGAATACATCAATTGTAATGGAAAAGTAGAAAACAGTGTTACTAGATTGCAGACAACCTGTTACACATCTGTACTGGGCTTTGCTGCCCTCTGTTGTGCTCCACATTTTGCAGGTTGACCGGCGTGGATCAATGATATCAAATTCCTAGACCTACTTCAGGTCCATTGACACACACATGTGTTTCTTGGGATTGAGTTTCTAGACCTCTATGTTTGGTGTGCTCCACCTGCTGTGCATACTGTGCCTCACTTTCTTCCATCTCTGCTTGGTTCCACTTCATCCGACCTGTCGATTCTGAGATTTCAGAGTGTTTCAAGTCCTCGCTTCTCACCAGCCTTCTATCATGATGCAACAACGCCTGGGGTACGTGTACCTACATGGACCTAGGGCTTAGAGAATCCACCTCACCTGGTGAGCCCCTACACAACCCATTTAATGAATACATCTCAAATCTTCCTAAACATCTGAGAGGCTCATGGAAATGACAGTGACACCCCAGACTCAGAAAAGAATTGGCAAATCTCCCATGTCTTGAAGAGTCCAGCCAGAATCAATTGGAAAGCTTTGCTCCCTGAGGTTAAGATGCTTCCACATCAAACTGCGCTGGCACCGAATTCTAAATTTAGGGTCTGGTAAGAGGCCTAATTTTTGTAGCCTGTAAAAATGGTGTGGTTATGTGAATTTAACAGGGACCTTTCAGGTACGAATTCCCTCGACTTCCCTCGTTTTTGGACTTACAATTTGAGGAATTGTTGATTGGGCAGAAAAGAGTCCAATGGTTCAGTCTTGATTGCTAATCATATAGATACCCTTGCCAAAAAGGAGCTTGCTCTATCAACAATTTCTCCTTAAATGATTACTCACATCTCAGCTGTTTATGATTGAGAAAAGAATGAATGTGAGTTAAAGGGGTTGTCCAGTACTTAGGATGTCATTAATATCTGATCGGTTAGGTCCAACACCGGCACCTTCATTGATCAGCCGCTTGCCAATTGGGAGCTGCACTGCAGTAATGCCCTGTAAACTGTTCTGTTCTGGCACCACACCAGACCCACAAATAACTGATCTGTGGGAATGCCAGTTGTTGGACCCCCAACAATCTGATATTGATGACGTATCTTAAATCTGGGGACAATCAGTTGATGTAAAAAGCAAACACTGCAAGAAAATGGCAATGGAAGTAAATGGCTGAATCCCAAAATTTTGTTCTCGAACTTGTGTGTCAAGGGCAATTGTATCGACATAATAGTCTGGTCACACAATTGTGATCACCTTTCCTTAGGATAGGTCATCAATATCAGATTCTCGGGGGTCCAACCTCTGCCGCTATCCACCGATCAGGTGTTATTAACATCTGTGCAGCTCCATTTAATGTGCAGTGACTGCAGTCGGGTATTGAGGAATAGGTCCTATTTTCCTCTTAAGTTTCTTCTGTAGGAGCTCGTCTTGACTGCCACACAATGAATAGAGCTGTGCAGTGTGCTCATTATGTTTACATCCGACTGGCAAAGGCGCTCATAACAGCTGATAGGTAAGTTGTGTTGGGTGGTGGACCATCTTAAGAAGAAGATGTTACACCTCTGTCTTGATTATCCCCAGCTCCACTGCCTTCTCCTGGGTCCATTGCCCTCCATTGTGCTCCACATTGGGTTTTCCAGATTGCCCAGCATGGATCAATTACATCATCTTCCTATACCTATTTAGACCAATTGACACACACACCTGTGTCTTGGGATTGAGACTCTAGTCATCCATGTTTGGTTTTCTCCATTACCTGTACTTGTGTTTTCAACTTGCTTCTATTCCTGCTGGGTTCCACTCCATCTTTCTGACTGATCCTGAGATTTTAGATAGTCAAAGTCCTTGATTCAATGTGTCCTCTGGGAAACTGCACCAATGCCTGGTGTCTGTGCTCACTAGGTCAAGAGGCTTAGCGGGTCCCCTCAAAAGGTGAGCTTTACAGTTAATATATCATCAATCTCTTGTTACCAGACTACTCTTTTAATATTTTAAAACACCTACCGAACTTTTAACAACCCACCCACATCTAATCTTTTCTCTTCTTAGGGCTCACCAAGCAAGTGCAATGAAGGTTCTACCATTGTAGGGTGCTGAGATGGCAGAGATGACAGCACTAAAGGAAAATCCCATCATTGTTTTACATGTACTGTAATTGCAATTTTTACATCACTGGACCACTAAGACTGTAAAAAGAGTAACAGGATGGCCTATGGCCTATTGGCCCCCAGTTTGAGGGACCCAAATGAGGATCGTTTAGCAGCCTCACAGCCTTATACTTAACTAAAAGATGTTACACTGCATAAAAACTAAAAGAAAATAATGGAAATACAATGCAAATGGCTATGACTTTATAAATATCCTGCTAGAGCAAATTTTCAGCGACACTGACACAAAGCGGTTTCTGCGTTGACAAGGCTTTGGGAACAATTGTTATTTTTTTTGTCAAAGGGAAATAAATACATTAATTAAATTGTTATACAGACAGAAATTACTTTTTTTTTCTGAAGCCACTTTGTTTCGGGAAAGTTACTCCTAGCTTGGAAAATATTGTAATAAATAGCTATATATTAAATCCATATAATTTATTGTGTGGGTGTCTCTCTCCAAAAAATGACTCAAGTTTCAACTTTCATCTTGTTAATCACTTTGAATAGGTTTGGCCTTTTTTTTTAGCAAAGCTCAGCGAAAGAGTAGAATATGCATATGGTCTTGAGTCATATCTGACACTGTACATAAATGAGTCTTATCATGCATTAATTATCACATATTAAATGGTAAACCAACCTAAGTTTTGGACATCGGTGGAAAACATATGCAACCATATTAATTATCGAGTGAAAACTAAAGATCATTTCCATCTAAAAGTAGAAAAAAATGGATGTAACATAAATAATTATTCTGCATTTTCTTTAATGGAAATCAGTGTTGACTGTGTGTTTAGCTACCAAAATAGAGAAATTCAGTGCTTTACTTCAGTGCTGGTGACTACATGTTCCAGCATACTGTGCAGTGATTAAAAGAAGTCTGTCAAAAGTTTTGCCCATTTATATATGTGACTGAGAGAGCAGTTGAGACATAAAGTATGCACTGTATGTGGAAATCCTCAAAATCCAAGTTTTAATTCAATTTGTGCTGTAATTTTAAGCTCCTCATGGGTGGTCTCTTCACGTGAGATATCCCAGGCTCTCTGAACTGAATACTTCTTAACTTCTTCCTTCTGATTGGTGATTGTTGCATCAAATGAGGAGACTTCAGCAACTGTCACTCAAGCACAGAGGAGAGGGATTGGGAAGTGTTAAGTGCAGAGTGCAGCCAAAGAGACCGCCCATGAGGAACTGATGATCACACAAAGACACAGATTAAAACTTTGATTCCTTGTTCCTACACTCAAATCCAAAAATGTTTCAATTTCTCTCCTTATCAACTATATAATGAGTTCAAAACGGGTCTCCTAGGGAACTTGACAGGACCCCATGTCCTCCAAAATCACAAGTATTTCTAAATCCCATTCTAAATACCCTGCTTAACAATCTCATTGTAGTGCCGGCGTCCCTGCCCTCTGCTAGGCAGGGACGCTGCTCCCCTCACCGCTCTGCCCCGTGCCCGGCGTCCCTCTCCCGCTCTGCTGTCAGCGCGCGCTCCTTCCCGGCGTCCTCCTCCTGCTCTGCTCTCAGCGCGCGCTCCTTCCCGGGCCCTGTGCTTAGGGCGTGCGCGCGCTCCCCTCCTCTTAAAGGGGCCGCGCGCACCGTCCTAAGGAGTCCCCGGCCAATGGCCGGAGGACTTCATCATATATAAGGCACCTCCTCCAAAATGGAGGTGCCCGAGCAATGTTGTTTGCACCTGTGTCTCACCTGTGCTTCAGCCCTCAGATCCCGTTGCCAGTTACCTGCCAGTTACCTGTCAGATTCCTGCCTGATTACTTGCTACCTGTCTGCTAGTCTGAGGTCCGACGGTCTGCCTTACTACTCCTGTCAGTCTGTCTAAGGACCAGCCTGCCCGCTCACCTGGGAGCGCACCTCAGCTACCTGCCTGCTTGCCTGAGGTCCGACGGTCTGCCTTACAACTCTGGTCAGTCTGTCTATGGACCAGCTTGCCCGCTCACCTGGGAGCGCTTCTCCGCTACCTGCCTGCTTGCCAGCCCGGAGGCTCCGCTGTCACGTGCTGTGACCACCAGCTACTCCAGACTCTTGCCCGCTCACCTGGGAGCGCTTCTCCGCTACCTGCCTGCTTACCTGCCCGGAGGCTCCGCTGTCATGTGCTGTGACCACCAGCTACTCCAGACTCTTGCCCGCTCACCTGGGAGCGCTTCTCCGCTACCTGCCTGCTTGCCTGCCCGGAGGCTCCGCTGTCACGTGCTGTGACCACCAGCTATTCCTGAGACTCTTGCCCGCTCACCTGGGAGCGCTTCTCCGTTACCTGCCTGCTTGCCTACCTGGAGGCTCCGCCGTCACGTGCTGTGACCACCTGCTATTCCAGAGACTCTCGCTTGCTCACCTGGGAGCACACATTCTCCATCTGCCTTGCTAGCCTACCTGGAGGTTCAGCCATCACAGGTCATACCTACCCTTTATCCAGAGACTGCCCCGATCACTTGCCGTGTCCTCCTGCCCGTACACCCAGAGACTGTCCTGGTCACCTCCTGTGACTACCTGCCTGGTCGCCACCCGCTCCCTTACAAGGACCGCCCCCTTGTATTGTAGCCCAGAGGTTCCGCCTCCCAGACCCATTACAGTTTGCTCGGGCCATGGAACCCGGTGGCACCCAAGCTCCCTCGCTCTCGGACCTCTGTCTTGAACTGTCCCGTCAGAGGTCCCAACAGGAGTCCATCCTGGGTCACCTGCGGAATGTCAATACTCGCCTGAACACTCTGTCTGATCCACCAACAACCTCCGCCAGTGCCATATCTTGCAATCCGGCAGCTCCGCTGCCCACTAATACCATGGTATCCTACCCCGGACCCCGGCTTTCTGCACCTCCTCGCTTCGGAGGCGACTCCGTCCAGGCTCGGGGCTTCTTAAATCAGTGCACCCTGCACTTTGAACTTTTGTCCCACCAGTTTAACTCCGACCGGGCCAAAATTGCCTTCATCATGTCCCATCTCACCGGGGATGCCCTGGCCTGGCCTGGGACATTCCTACCACTCTCGATGACTTAATAACTCTTGCCACCCGGATTGACCTACGGTTCCAGGAGCGTGCCAGAGAGGTCACCCGTGAGAGGAGGTTACCACGTCTAGCTCCTACTTTTCAGAAACCCGTCACTCCTTCTGTCTCTAACCAGGTACACCCTCCTGAGCCTATGCAGGTCGACCAGACCAAGATGGTCAAGACCCGTCAGGACTTACGCCGTGCCGAGGGGACCTGCTTCTACTGTGGCAGTAAGGAGCACCGGATCCGTGCCTGCCCGGAGAGGTCGGGAAACGCCTGTGTCTAGGTTCGCTCAGAGAGGTCCACCTAGACAAGAATAAATCCTCTCCATCCCTGCTGTTGTCAGTTTCAATCGTCTACGGGGAGAACCGTTATTTCGAACTAGCCCAACTGGACTCTGGAGCAGCCGGGAATCTTATTTCACAGTCCCTGGTAGAGAAATACCGCATCCCCACCAAACCTCTGGCTGTACCCTTGTCTGTGGCTGCCGTGGATGGGGGGCTCTTACCACGCCCCATCCAACTCATCACCGAATCCATTACTCTGCAGGTGGGAATGCTGCATTCTGAAAGTATCTCCTTTCATGTTCTGCCTGGACTCTCTCACGCCCTCTTGCTAGGTCTGCCTTGGCTCCAGAAACATGCACCCGTGCTTGACTGGCAAACCGGAGAAGTCCTTCGCTGGGGACAAGACTGTCATAAGACCTGCCTGGTTCCCGTCCATCCCGTCCGTCCCTCTCCTACCCCAGCTAATCTACCTGGACTTCCAATTCCTTATTGGTCTTATGCTGATGTCTTTAATAAAAAGGAGGCAGAGACATTACCCCCTCATAGACCATACGACTGTCCCATCGACCTGTTACCCGGTACTACTCCTCCCCGTGGGCGTATTTATCCTTTATCCGCTGCTGAGACCCGGTCGATGTCCGAATATATTGAGGAGAATCTGGCCAGGGGATTCATCCGGAAATCTACCTCCCCGGCGGGAGCAGGCTTCTTTTTCGTCAAAAAGAAGGACGGCTCTCTCCGTCCCTGTATAGACTATAGAGGCCTAAACCAGATAACGGTGAAGAATAAGTACCCTCTTCCGCTCATTCCAGAATTATTTGATCGTCTGAGGGGGGCTAGAATCTTCACCAAACTAGACCTCCGTGGGGCGTACAACCTGGTTCGTATCCGTCAAGGGGATGAATGGAAGACGGCATTCAACACCCGGGACGGCCACTATGAATACCTGGTAATGCCCTTTGGTCTCTGTAACGCTCCTGCCGTCTTTCAAGAGTTGGTCAATGACATCTTCCGGGACCTTCTCTACTCCTGCGTAGTGGTGTACCTGGACGACATCTTGGTCTTCTCTCCGGATCTCCAGACTCACCGGAGGGACGTTCGTCAGGTCCTGCTCAGGCTCAGGCAGAATCACCTCTTCGCTAAATACGAGAAGTGCCTCTTTGAGCAGACCTCGCTTCCGTTTTTGGGCTACATTATTTCTCAGACCGGCCTACGAATGGATCCAGAGAAACTGTCTGCCATCGAGAAATGGCCCCGACCGGAGGGGTTGAAGGCCATTCAGCGGTTCCTGGGCTTCGCCAACTACTACCGCCTCTTCATACCACACTTCTCTTCCCGGACTGCCCCAATTTCCGCGCTCACCCGTAAGGGTACTAATCCCAAAGAGTGGCCGCCCGAAGCAGAAGAAGCCTTTCTTTCCTTAAAACAGGCCTTCTCTTCCGCCCCGGTGCTGCATCGCCCGGACAGCAACAAGCAGTTCTTCCTGGAAGTGGACGCCTCCTCCTCTGGAGCTGGAGCGGTACTTACTCAAAAATCTTCTTCCGGGAGGATGGTAACTTGCGGCTTCTTCTCTAAACTCTTCTCCTCCTCTGAGCGCAATTATTCCATAGGAGATCGAGAGTTATTGGCCATCAAACTGGCATTGGAGGAGTGGCGTTACCTGCTTGAGGGGGCTCTTCACCCGGTAATAATTTACACTGACCACAAGAACTTGGCTTACCTCCAGCATGCCCAGAGACTTAACCCGCGCCAAGCCCGGTGGTCCTTGTTTTTTGCTCGTTTTGATTTTGTCCTTCATTTTCGCCCGGCTGACAAAAACGTCAAGGCGGACGCCTTGTCTCGATCCTTTCTGGTATCTGATCTCGAGGAAGATCCGAAACACATCATCGATCCCGCCAGAGTAATGCAGGTGGCTCCCGTGAGTCTAAATCGTCTCCCTCCCGGAAAGACGTTCGTATCAGTACCTGATCGGTAGAAGATCCTTCACTGGGGTCACTCGTCTAAACTGGCTGGCCACGCTGGTCAGAAGAAGACCCTCCAGCTTATTTCCCGGCACTACTGGTGGCCTACCCTGCACAAGGATGTAATAGACTTTGTTTCTGCCTGTGTGTCCTGCGCCCGCAACAAGGTTCCGAGACATCTGCCAGCCGGTCGCCTCCTTCCGCTCCCAGTACCTGCTGCCCCCTGGCAGCATATTGCAATAGACTTCATAACTGACCTCCCACTCTCTGCCGGTTGTACGGTCATTTGGGTGGTCGCTGACCGCTTCTCCAAGATGGCTCATTTCGTTCCCTTGCCAGGCCTCCCGTCTGCACTCGAGCTAGCTAGAGACTTTATTCGTCACATCTTCCGTCTTCATGGCCTGCCCCTCCACATCGTGTCGGATCGTGGGGTACAGTTCACCTCACGCTTCTGGAGAGCCACTTGTAAACTACTAGACGTCACCCTGGACTTCTCTTCCGCTTACCACCCACAGTCCAATGGTCAAGTGGAGCGGATCAATCAGAACCTGACCAGTTACCTCCGGCACTTCGTTAATGCCCACCATTCTGACTGGGTGGATCTCCTACCATGGGCCGAGTTCTCTTACAATAATCACGAGTGCGAATCCTCCTCCAAATCCCCGTTTTTTGTAGTCTTTGGTCAGCATCCTCGGATTCCTTTTCCTGTCTCCACCTCGGTGGACAACCCGGCTTCGGAATCTCTCGTTAGCAAATTTTCCTCCATTTGGGAGAGTACCCGATCCGCACTCCTTCAGTCGTCCGAGCGGATGAAAAGACACGCTGACAAAAAACGCCTGGATCCTCCTCAATTTCGTCCAGGAGATAAGGTCTGGCTCTCATCTAAATATGTTCGACTCAAGATACCCTCTTACAAGTTAGGGCCTCGGTTCATCGGACCTCTGGAGGTCACCAGTCAGATCAACCCGGTGGCCTATAAATTGAAACTCCCGGCCAACTTACGGATCCCTAACTCCTTCCATGTATCTCTCCTCAAACCTGTGGTACTTAACTCTTTTTCCAAGTCTACAGGTATGCCTCCTGCTCCGGTTTCTGCTGAGGACGAGTTTGAGGTAGAGAACATTCTTGCCACCAAAAGGGTAAGAGGAAAGACCTTTTTTTCTGGTAGATTGGAAGGGGTTTGGTCCTGAGGAGAGAACGTGGGAGCCCCAGGAGAACATCCATGCCCCTCTCATCCTAGCTAAATTTCTGTCTGGCCTAAAAAAGGGGGGGCCTAAAGGGGGGGGGTACTGTAGTGCCGGCGTCCCTGCCCTCTGCTAGGCAGGGACGCTGCTCCCCTCACCGCTCTGCCCCGTGCCCGGCGTCCCTCTCCCGCTCTGCTGTCAGCGCGCGCTCCTTCCCGGCGTCCTCCTCCCGCTCTGCTCTCAGCGCGCGCTCCTTCCCGGCCCCTGTGCTTAGGGCGCGCGCGCGCGCGCTCCCCTCCTCTTAAAGGGGCCGCGCGCGCCGTCCTAAGGAGTCCCCGGCCAATGGCCGGAGGACTTCATCATATATAAGGCACCTCCTCCAAAATGGAGGTGCCCGAGCAATGTTGTTTGCACCTGTGTCTCACCTGTGCTTCAGCCCTCAGGTCCCGTTGCCAGTTACCTGCCAGTTACCTGTCAGATTCCTGCCTGATTACTTGCTACCTGTCTGCTAGTCTGAGGTCCGACGGTCTGCCTTACTACTCCTGTCAGTCTGTCTAAGGACCAGCCTGCCCGCTCACCTGGGAGCGCACCTCAGCTACCTGCCTGCTTGCCTGAGGTCCGACGGTCTGCCTTACAACTCCGGTCAGTCTGTCTATGGACCAGCTTGCCCGCTCACCTGGGAGCGCTTCTCCGTTACCTGCCTGCTTGCCAGCCCGGAGGCTCCGCTGTCACGTGCTGTGACCACCAGCTACTCCAGACTCTTGCCCGCTCACCTGGGAGCGCTTCTCCGCTACCTGCCTGCTTACCTGCCCGGAGGCTCCGCTGTCACGTGCTGTGACCACCAGCTACTCCAGACTCTTGCCCGCTCACCTGGGAGCGCTTCTCCGCTACCTGCCTGCTTGCCTGCCCGGAGGCTCCGCTGTCACGTGCTGTGACCACCAGCTATTCCTGAGACTCTTGCCCGCTCACCTGGGAGCGCTTCTCCGTTACCTGCCTGCTTGCCTACCTGGAGGCTCCGCCGTCACGTGCTGTGACCACCTGCTATTCCAGAGACTCTCGCTTGCTCACCTGGGAGCACACATTCTCCATCTGCCTTGCTAGCCTACCTGGAGGTTCAGCCATCACAGGTCGTACCTACCCTTTATCCAGAGACTGCCCCGATCACTTGCCGTGTCCTCCTGCCCGTACACCCAGAGACTGTCCTGGTCACCTCCTGTGACTACCTGCCTGGTCGCCACCCGCTCCCTTACAAGGACCGCCCCCTTGTATTGTAGCCCAGAGGTTCCGCCTCCCAGACCCGTTACACTCATTATACTGTAGATGTTTAAAAAATGTCTTTATACAGTTCATTTTTAATATTTAAATTTCCTTTTGACTAGTCTGTTTGCAAAGACTAGTCGTCGCACACAGCATGTTATCACAGACCTCTGAGTCTCATAACATGATTTGCCTACATGTCATTGTGCCTCTGAAGCCGGTTGTATGTGACTCACCCCCTTGGCCGTGGGGTACCCGAAACCGGGCCTTCTGGTGTACGGTGCTGATGGGGGTAGTAGTGGTAACCCGGTCCGTGGCTCAGGGTGGTCAGACCACTATATGTTTTGCAATGTCTGACTACGCCACCCGTGGATTGCGGTCAGGGAGGACCACCACTGCAAGGCAGACCACTGAGGCTGATGTAGATATGCAGCACAGGGATAGGATAACTCCCCACGGGAAGAGTGTAGCCTCAGGGCAGTGTAGGTGAATGCTGGGGGTGGTGGTGGAGGGCGTCCCAGTACCGTTAGTGCTGGAGCGGTAAGAAACACAACGACAACGTGTTGCAGTCAAGGGTCTTTTACTCACAGTTTGTATACTCCAAGCCACTTCTGTACAGGTAGTGACTGCCCAAGCCGTGCTGCGTCCTCCAGGTGAGGGGCTCGATCAACCCCCAGGCAATTCAGGAGTATGGCACAGAACTCCCTTCTATCCTTCCTCTGGCCGTGCCCCACCAGTGACCAAACTTCAGTCAAGCTGCCTCGGCCTTCTCTGGGAGAACTTGGCGCCAGCTTCCCTGACCCTTTGTGGTGCCTTCCTAGTAGGTTTAGCGAGGGGTCGCACCAATAGATGATCACGACCTCCGGTTCTTGGCTAAGGATTATTTGCCTCCACCAACTTGGGATCCGGTACCCTTTTCTTGCCTGACCCGTCTCCCGTAATCTCCTGGGTCCTTAGGGTCCCTTCTGCCTTCGTGTCTGAGCCCAGGTGACCTGCATCCAATGAGCTCCTTCCTATGCCCAGAAACCAGCCCCTATCTGCTCCCACATCACTAGGGTTTCCACCCTCCACACTCCAGCCAGGGACATAGTCAGTCTTGCCTGCATACTAATGGGAGCACCGTAGAGCTGTCCCCCGGAAATGAGGAGTGTATATGTGTGCAGCTAACTGAGCCCTGGTCCATACTCCATCCTTACCCGGGAGTGGAATACCACACCTCTCGTTGAGGTGCAATACCACTGTAGCGGCCGAACCCTCGGGGCGCTACATATGCTTCCCAGCTTCAGAGACACACTGCTCATGTCTGAAAGAGAAGAAGACAGAGGAGCCAAGATTTGCTGCTGGTACAGATCTTTTTTGCTTCCGGATATTCACAGTGCACCTCTGAAGATATGAAGCGTACGCCCGGCTTCAGAGGAGCAATGATGTGTAGGTAAGAAAGTTGCACGCATGTGTGAGATTTGCAGGGGGATGGAGAACACGAGTGACCTGTCAGGTTCCCTTTAACTTCAGACAGATGCTCTTCAAAAAATGTATTAGTGCATATAGACATTTAACACTAGGACTACTGGACTCGTGACCCCGCCTAGAACTACTGAAAGGAGTCATTTTGACTCCTTGCTTGTTTTCGTTTATTTTTAGAGTTTCATTTGTGGTTATTTATTAATAATTATATTTTTTGTAATGTATTATTATTGTGAGATCCAACAGTAATGCTTTTGATTGTTTTTTTTCTGCTTTTCTTATTTTTCTACAGAAAATAACAATAATTATAATAGACGTTTTTCAAACATTTTTTTTTATTCAAGTGCACACATATAAACAACAACTGAAGAACAAAAAGCAGAGAAAATGTAGGTGGAGGAGCATAAAAATGAAAATATGGCGCAGAATTCACCTTCTAAACATTTGGTGTTTCGCATTTTAGGCATTGCCTTTTATTTATGGCAGTACATTGCCCACACAAAGACTTACCACAAGTCTTACAATTTCCGACAGATCTATTTTTCTTGCACTTTTCTTTGATCTGGCAAAATTTTGTTTGAACCATCACTTCTGAGCATGTAGAAACTTGGGACGTGGAACCCTTTTCCCTATCTGTGACATAAGGACCACTCAACTCTCTCACAAGCGTTTGCAAAAATGCCTTGCGTGACATTTTTTGGTGGTTAATCTCCTTGAATATTATCCATGCATTTATACCCGCAAAGTCTAAGGCATTTTCAAATGCATGAACAGGCCATCTCCTTGTGCATGTTCGTGTGGTATATTTTCGTGCCATCTGATCCACTACATCTACTCCATATTTTGTTTCATTGTAAAACTTTACCGTTTCTGGAGTTTT
The DNA here is from genome assembly GCF_046119375.1 of Phyllobates terribilis. Classification (NCBI taxonomy): domain Eukaryota; kingdom Metazoa; phylum Chordata; class Amphibia; order Anura; family Dendrobatidae; genus Phyllobates; species Phyllobates terribilis. Next base: position 138,169,887 of record NW_027362770.1, read on the forward strand.
TTTAGCGGAATCAGACGCAACAACAACGTCTGGATGGACGGAACTCAAAATGACAACATTTTTGTTGGGCTTTCCTTGATATACTGTAAGTGTAAAATTGTCTTCATTTCTAAACACTTTAGTGTTGTACAATTCCTCTTTCATGGATTTTATTTCTTTAGGCACTTCTCGCCTTATCTTGTTCAGTGTTCCCACGATGGTTGTTCCTTTGCTTTTTAGCTGTTTAGCTAATTTTACTGAAGTAAAATAATTATCGGTTGTAACATTGCGACCTTTTTTCAAAAACGGGTCCAATAACTTCATTACCACATGGTCAGCTAAACGGTCCTCAGCACGGCGTGTGTCATCTTTGCCTAGATAAGGGAAGCCATTTGCCAGATATTTGCTCCTCTTATCAACAGCTAGCCAATATTTGTGGCCATATTTATCTGGTTTGGAAGGCATGTACTGCGTGAATGGACACCTAGTTTTGCTTGGGAAAAGTTGCTCATCCACCATTATGTATGGGCCAGGTTTGTAACACGCAATACAATTTTCAATAAACCTGTCCCACACAGTAGAAAATAGAGCAAACTTGTCCGTTTGCAGTCTCTCCGATCGAGTAGATTTCTCATCAAATCTGAGAAACCTCATAATTTCAACAAAGCGGTCCCTAGACATTGTCGCTTTACAAAACGGTATTCCCCAGTCATTACACCAAATACTGCTAATCGAGTGAGGGTTCGTGCCAGATATTCCACGAGCATAGAATATCGCAATGAATGCATCTAGCTCCTCATCAGATAGAGTTTGTTCAGCATTACACAGTAATACAAGCAGGTAAAACACAAGGAAAATGTGAAAAGTTGACATGTAAATTGAACTACATGTATATGAACATCAGGGTAAATAAGACAGTGAAAAAATTATGCACAAAACTTTATAGCAACATTTAGTGACAAAAGGACCTCAAAATATAGTAGGGAGTCAAAATGACTCCCTTCAGTAGTTCTTGGTAAATTTTGAAAAAAACGCGCAAATTTTTCACCAAAATTATTTATTCTCACAAAATCTTTTTTCACATCATATTTGAGGAAAAGTCACCGAGTTTCAAGCCGGAATTCTGAAAAATGTAGTCACAGAAGAGAAATAAAAAACGAAAGGAGTCAAAATGACTCCATCAGTAGTTCTAGTGTTAAGGGGATCACTGATCAAAAACTCTCTGAGTAAGATTTTAGTTTGAGCAGTCCATGCTGTGGTGGGCCCACACGCATTGTGTGGTCAACCATCCATTTCACTGGTCAGCATGTAATACTACATTTCCCCCTAAACAGGTCCAATCTTGTTAAACATTTGACTGGTATGGGGTCCCACTGCAATGAGAATTGTTTTCCATGTGTTGGGGTACCTTAAAGAAGTTGTTCACTACTAGACCAACCCATTCTTGAACTAAAAGTTTGACCTGATAACTAGTGTTGAGCCACCCCCGTAGTGTTCGAGTTCGGTTCGGTTCGTCGAACACCCGTGTGTTCGCCGAACTGTTCGTCGAACTGTTCGTCGAACACCTTCGAACACCGTTAAAACCAATGGCAGGCAAACAAAAACACATAGAAACACATAGAAAACACCTTCAAAGGTGTCCAAAAGCTGACAAACTGCTCAGAAGACACAACTAACACATGGAAAAGTGACAAGTACATATAGTCATGCGAAAAGAAAAGAGGTGGAGGAGTAAAAGGAGGGGGAGACACAGATATAGGCATGTCATGCCCTTCTAAAATCCAAAAAGTGAGAAGCCGAGACGGCCAGTCCGCTCCTGCCCGTGCCACCTCCGTGTCGCCGGGTTTGTGCCAGAGCCGCGGTGAACCCTGACGGCCAGCCCCCCTCTCCCAATACTGGTGCCTGTCCGCTGGTGGGTCGAGAGAGCCCCCCTGTGGTGGAGGCAGCTCTAAGCTTTTTAAATTAAATTGTCCCTCTAATTTGAATGAATACACTTTAAATCCATTTACAAGGATCTATTGGAGGGCAAGTCTCATGCCAGCAGCCGCGTAATTCCAGCTCCAGTAGCGTCCACTAAAGCTGCTGCAGTTAAAAAGCTTTTATAAGGATCGAGCTCGGCTGTCCACCGCAAGGCATCCTAGTGCCAGTCCCAGCCCCTATGCCTTGGGGTGCCTCCTGATGCTCTTCACTGAGTATCCCGTGGTCCCGAAGCATTTCCTTTGAAAAAATTAAGTGTCCAAACTACAGGTGGTGTAGCTTGCTTAACAGCCGGGATAATCCGCTGACTAGCAGACACTGCTACTAGGCACAAAGTATTTCCTGGGCTAGATGCAGTTAAAAATTTGTAAGTAGATACTCTCGTTGGATGCTGAGAAAGCATTCCATAGAGTCTCCTGGCACGCCATATATGATTCTCTTAAAAAGCTTGGGGTAGGGGTCTAGGGGACCCTTTTATAGCCAAAATCACGGCCCTGTATCACAATACGTCACCTAGGCTGAAGATAAATGGAACTGTAGCACCGAGGGCTCGGTTGCTACAGACGTATTGCACCTCACCCAGAGGTGTGATATCTCACTCTCAGATAAGGATGGAGTGTGGATCAGGACCCGACACCTGCATGCATTACACCACATTGCCGTGGGGCAGGGCGACCAATATGCCCCTGAGATGGGCACGACAGTCCCTGTCCCTGGCTGGAGTGGGGGGAGGGAACACTGAGGAAGGGGAACCCTGCAGTGCAGGAGCAGGGAGGAAGCAGTTCCTGGGTGCATTGAGAAGGGAGTATAAAAGGTGGGCACCATCTTAGTTCAGTGCAGAGAAGTCTGAGCAGAAGTGGCAGGGAGCAGGGGCTCTGCATGAGCTCTGCTCCGGAGGCGGGCCTAGTAACAGAGGCCCAGGCCTGCAAGAGGGAGAAGGAAGGAAGAGGAGCGGAGAAGGCTCCAGGAACGAGGAATGAAGGGATCCCAGGGGTGCGGACGGGCGAGTCGCCACCGCACGCCCGAATCCACCTGCGTGGAGGGGTCAGGCCAAAGGGGGAGACCGGTCCCCGAACTAGTGGAGGCAGGAAACGACCCTCAGCTAGAAACCGGAGGCTCTGACATTTTATGTGGCGCAGCCCCTTGCTCCACCCGCTAGGGAGGCACCACATAGGGTCAGGGAAACTGGCGCCAAGTTTACCAAGAGGAGGCCCGAGGCAGCCGGACAGAAGTGTTGGTAAGAAAGGCCAGACAAAGGACACACAAAGGGGGTCCTGTGAAGCGCTCCAAAGTTATCTGGGAGTTGTCTGAGCCCCTCACCTGGTGAGCACAGTACGACGTGGGCAGCCGTTACCTGCAGACGTGGTCTGGATAATAAGAACTGTGAGTAAAGGCCCTGAACTGCATCACTGACTCCGTGTCGTTACTGCTGCTGCCCTGCACCATCACCCCCATCCTCCGCATACACTGCCCTGAGGCTATACTCCTCCCGTGGGGAGTTATGCTACGCTCTGCTGCACCCACAACACCAGCCTTAGCGGTCTGCCCTGTAGCGGCGGTTCACTCTGACCGCAATCCACGGGTGGCGTAGTCGGACATGTAAACATCAAAGCCACATAAATAGTTCCGCCACTGGTTTGACCGCCCTGAGCCACGGAACCGGATCGCCGCCACGAAGACTACAACCACCAGCATCCACCAAAAAGGGTCCGGCTCCGGGTGTCCCAAGGCCCAGGGGGTGCGTCAGAACATTTTCATCACCTTTCACAATCACCAATGGGACAAGGCAGGGATGTCCTCTGTCCCCTCTCTTATACATCCTAGTGACGGAGCACCTGCTCTCATCAATTCGCCATAACCCCAATATTAGGTGGATTGAGGTGGGAGGCACCGAGTACAAGTGCTCTCTATTTGCTGATGATGTTCTAGTATATATCACTCAATCAAATATATCCATCCCTGCTGTTATGGCTGAAATAGATCACTTTGTTACATGGTAAAATTTTAAAATCAATGCAGCGAAGTCTGAGGCCCTCGATGTCTCCCTCCCTAAATCCATATAGGATTCCATCCAGTCCAACTTTCCCTTTGCCTGGCCCTCACAGGGTATCAAATACTTAGGAATTCCTATTCATAGAGACCTCTCCCATCTATGTTATCTTAATTTTGGGCCCTTTATTGAACAATTCCATACAGACCACGGTTGGCAAGTTAGAACTGTAAGATTCACTACGTGAACCACTGGTGTTTTGTGGAAAAGCACATGTACACCGCGTTCCAAATTATTATGCAAAAAGTGTTTAGGAGTGATAAGGGAAGAATTTGTTTGTTTGTCCGTTAAACTCATTGATGGTGATGTGTGTCAGGGCTCTTTATATCACTGTAAGCAATTGCAGACACCTGTGCTAATTAGTTTGGCAGGTGTGTCCAATGAAAGGCAAGACTACTTAAGAAGGCTCTCTCACATTATTAAGCAGCCTACATTTTCTGCCAAAATGGGAAAGAAAAAGGATGTGTCGGCTGCTGAGAAGCAACAAATTGTGGAGTGTTTAGGTCAAGGCATGACTACAATCAACATTGTGCGATGATCAGGATGAAGTGTCTTGGCAATCAAGAAGTATGTAGCTGATTCACAGTACACACGTGTGCGTGCTGATAAGGGCAAATTGAGGACTCTTTCCTACAGGCAATTACGTCAGGTTGAAAGAGCAGCGGCAAAAAAGCCTTGTCATAGCAGCAGACAAGTTTTTGAAGCTGCTTGTGCCTCCAACGTCCCCCGAACAACAAGATGCAGGGTCCTTCAGAGGTTTGCAGCTGTGCATACGCCATCCTGTCGACCTCCTCTATCCACTTCACACAAGCAGAAACGGCTCCAGTGGGCCAAACATTACATGAAGACTGATTTCAAAACTGTTTTGTTCACGGATGAGTGCCGTGCAGCGCTCGATGGTCCAGATGAATGGAGTGGAGGATGGCTGGTTGATGGACACCCCACGCAAACACGGCTACAGCGTCAACAAGGAGGAGGTGGAGTAATGTTTTGGTCTGGAATCATGGGGAGAGAGATTGTCGGCCCCTTTAGGATCCCTGAAGGCGCTAAAGATGAACTCCATAATGTATGTGGATTTTCTCAAACAGCACTTCCTGCCATGGTTCAAGAAGAAGAACCGTGTATTTCACAGCAAGATCATTTTTCTGCATGATAATGCACCATCTCATGCTGCACATAAAACATCTGCATCTCTGGCTGATATGGGCATAAAAGGGGACAAACTTATGGTGTGACCCCCATGCTCCCCTGACCTCTACCCCATTCAGAACCTTTGGAGCATCATTAAAAGGAGTGTCTATGATGGCGGGAGGCAGTTCACATCTAAGCAACAGCTCTGGGAGGGTATTCTGTCCTCATGCAAAACAATTGAAGCAGAAACCATCCAAAACCTGACAAATTCAATGGACGAGAGAGTTCAGAAGCTCCTTTCGAACAAGGGGTCCTATGTGAAAATGTAACATCACCTAGAATAAAGTTTTGAGTTGAAAACTGTTTGATTTCAGTTTCTAACAACCTGCTAATGCTTATAATTTCAAAAATGACCATTTTTTTGGTCTTTATTAAAATGAAAAGGTTGATCGAAAAGTTTGGGGGATCTAAGAGTGTGGCAACCCAGTAGTCATGATTACTTCGAATTCTGACAATATGAGGGTCATGCTGCAGGTAGTGCAGCAAGAAGGCACTTATGTGTCTTGCACATCTCGGAGCCCCAAAATTATTTTCCGGGCTAGATGCAGCTAAAAATTATTTTTAATTTTAAATCTGGTGAAGCTTATTATAGATGGCCTAATAGGATCAGTGCTGCACACTGCTACAAAGCCCAAATTATTTTCCAGTCAAGATACAGATAAACATGATTAGTAATTTGAAAGCTTAAAACGGTTGGTAGGGTGATTTTAACCAATCATCAAGCTTTTACTCTCCCCAGGATGACACAGGGGTAGAAAAGTCATTTCGGATCCATGATTTGTTCATCTTTATGAACGTGAGTCTGTCTACATTATCAGTGGAGAGCCGCGTGCGCTTATCTGTCAGCACACCACCAGCAGCGCTGAACACACGTTCAGACAGAACGCTGGCTGCGGGGCATGACAAGATCTCCAAGGCGTAAGTGGCTAGCTCCGGCCATTTATCCAGATTGGAAGCCCAAAAAGAGCAAGGGTCCAGTGACACAGTCGTGGCTTCAATGTTTACTTGGAGATACTCCTGTACCATCGTCTCTAGGCGTTGACTATGTGTCAGACTTCTTGTCTCCTGTGGCCTTGCAAAGGATGGGCTAAAAAAGTGGTGAAATGATTCCGCAAAATTGATGTTACCAGCAGATACTGTGGTTCTGTTACGGTTTGAGTGCTGAACACTTGACGGTCCCACGGTTGGCAAGTTGGAACTGTGAGATTCACTACGTGCACCACTGGTATTTTGTGGAAAAGCACATGTAAGATTCTGCAACAGTCTCTGCTGATACTCCTGCATGCGTGCATCCCTTTCTATGGCAGGAATAATTTCTGCAAATTTACTTTTGTACCGGGGATCTAACAGTGTGGCAACCCAGTAGTCAGGATTATTTCTAATTCTCACAATTCGAGGGTCATGTTGCAGGTAGTGCAGCAAGAAGGCACTCATGTGTGTTGCGCATCCAGGAGCACCAAGTCCCTGTTGTGTTGGTGGCGAGGTAACAATCATGCTTCCTTCCTCTGTCCTCTCCCCCCAACCTCGCACAACAGAAATGTGATCAAGGTCTCCCTCATCTGATGAGTCTTCCATCAGTTCGTCCTCCAATTCTTCCTGGGCTCCTGCACCTTCCTCACTAGTTTGGCTGCTACCATGCGCCCTGGTAAAATCATCTCCCCCACCCTCACATGCCTGCCGCCTTGGTGCTGCCGACCGTCTGGACCTTGCAGATGTTAGCCCTTCCGCATACAACTCCTCCTCCTCTACTTCCTCCACCTCCTCTTGTGCCACCACCTGACTCCGAATTCTGTTTAACATGTGCTCCAGCATGTAAATCACCGGAATAGTCATGCTGATAATGGCATCGTCAGCACTAAACATCTTCGTCGCCATTTCAAAACTGTGCAGAAGGGTGCATAGGTCCCTGATCTGAGACCACTCCTCCAGCGTGATTTGCCCCACCTCTGGATCTCGTTGGCCCAGGCTATATGTCAGAACGTATTGCACCAGGGCTTGTCGGTGCTGCCACAGTCGCTGCAACATGTGCAGAGTTGAATTCCACCGGGTAGGCACATCGCATTTTAGCCGGTGAAGTGGCAGGCCCAACGACTTCTGTAGAGATGTAAGTCGCTGAGCTGCGGGATGCGAACGGCGGAAGTGAGCACACAGCGACCGTGCCCTCTGCAGAAGGCCATCTAGTCTGGGATAGTGGGCTAAAAATTGCTGGACAACCAGGTTCAACACGTGAGCCATACAAGGCACGTGTGTGACATTGCCCCGGCGAAGGGCCGCACCCAGGTTTGCAGCATTGTCGCACACGGCCTTCCCTGGTTTCAGGTCCAGTGGAGACAACCATTCATGAAATTGGTTCTCCAGAGCTGACCACAACTCCTCAGCTGTGTGACTCACATTTCCCAGACATTTCAATGTAAAAACCGCCTGATGACGTTGAGCCCTACTGCCAGCATAGTAAGGAGGTGTGCAGGATCCCTTCTGCGCAGTTAGAAAGCTTGTGGCATGACCAGACAGGCTTTGGGTGCAGGTGGAAGACCGAGAGGAGGTTGAGGAGGCAGAAGCAGTGGAGGAACTTTGACATAAAGAGGATTGACGCACAACTCGTGGGGACGGCAAGACTTGGACAGCAGCCCCTTGTCCTGCTGTCACCATAGTTACCCAGTGCCCAGTCAGCGACATGTAACGCCCCTGTCCATGCCTACTCGTCCAAGTGTCTGTGGTGAAATGCACCCTGTCACACACAGAGTTTCTCAAAGAAGCGGTGATGTTGTGTGCGACATGCTGGTGGAGCGCAGGCACACCTTTCTTTGAGAAGTAGTGCCGACTGGGCATCTGGTACTGGGGCACTGCGACGGACATAAGGTCTCGAAAATCCTCTGTGTCCACCAGGCGGAAAGGCAGCATTTCTGTAGCCAAGAGCTTGCAGATGGTGAAATTCAACCTCTTAGCTTTCTCATGGCTAGGAGGAAATGGTCTTTTACTTGTCCACATCTGAGGGACCGAGGGCTGGCTATTGTGCTTAGACGGGGTTGATAAGGGTGTCCCCGGTAAACTGCCGGTCTGTGAGGAAGATGCAGGCGGACATGTTAGGTGGCCTTGATCCAAAGGTGGTGCTATCGATGTCGGACAGCGCTCAAGACCAGCTGGTGTTACCACCTCCAAAGAAAATGATGACCTGCCAATCACGCTGGCTGTTGCGGGTAAAGAGGTGGCAGGTCTGCGCCCCAAAACAGGTGTGACTGCTGTCCCCCCAGTCACAGAGGATGAAGAGGCCGCGGATGCACAAGATATGGCAGACGGTGGTTGGCCCGGCCGGCTAGGCCGCATTGTAGCACACTGAGCTTCCCACTGCAACTTATGCTTCATGTCCATGTGCCGGTTCATGCATGAAGTACTCAAACTATGTATTTTTTGGCCTCTACTTAGCTTTTGCTGACAAATGTTACAGATAACACGAGTTGGGTCATCTTTATCGATCTGAAAAAATGCCCAGGCTATGCAAGGCTTAGCACCCATGCGACCTGAAGAGCCACCACGACTTGTGGTGAGAGGCAGAGTTGTGTTTGAGGATGCAGTTGTTGACGTGCTTCCAGTACTACGTCTCTGTCCAGGAAGGCGCAACCTGACCTCGTCGTCACTAGCATCTTCCTCCACCTCCTCTGCTGACCTCATCTCTTGGCTGACTGTGGATTGACAGTAAGTGGGATCTCCGACCTCATCATCATCACCCTGTGCGTTATCACACTCGTCGTCCTCAGAGCCAACCTGTTCCTGCCCTGACAAAAAACTAAAGTTGTCGCTCCAATCAGGTATTTGAGTCTTATCATCGTCTTCCTCATTGTCTCCACCAACAGGAGTTACAGTTTGGTAATGAGGGTCTACATTATGGTCAGAACCTTCTGCGTCTGGTCCTGGATCCGACTCATAAAGATTCTGGGCATCAGTGCAGATCATTTCCTCGTCTGGATTCACAGAAGCGCTGGAGTCGACCTCTGATTCCCAGGCTATAGTATGAGTAAACAGCTCTGCAGACTCAACCATCTGTTCTACCTCATACTCAGACGGGCAGCTGGAGATTTGGGAGCTGTGAGGAAGCAAGTGCGATTTGGGTGACACCTTTGAGGACTGGAGTATTTGTGATGTTGAAGTTGATGTGGAGGAGAGCCCACTTAAAGGAGCACTTGATATCCATTGAAGCACCTGCTGTTTTTGTGCCTCATCTGGAATTTGTAGCGATTGGCGTGGCCGTAAGAAAGGGATCTTATCACATTGTCCGCTAAATGAAGTAGACATTTTAGTTTGGCTGGAAGATGGTCTTTCTTCTGCACCTAACCCACGGACACAACCTTTTTTCCCCTTCCCAACACGCCTATTCCCCTTTCCACCAGCAGCAGGCCTTTTTCCACTCATTTTGGTGGTTAACTAATTCACAACTCTGGAGTTGTTTGCACAAAAAAACAATGGATGGTAACCGAGCAGAGCTGAGTGGCCAAACTGTGGTATTAGGCCAAAACTATTGGCTGGGTTAGATGCAGAAAAAAATTATTTTTAATTTGCAACCTGATGGAGGTCAGTATAGATGGACTAATAGACCAAGTCCCACACACCGCTAGAAGCCCAAATATTTTTTCAGAGCTAGATGCAGAAAATTTTTTTATTCAATTTGCAACCTGATGGAGGTCAGTATAGATGGACTAATAGACCAAGTCCCACACACTGCTAGAAGCCCAAATATTTTTTCAGAGCTAGATGCAGAAAAAAATTATTTTTAATTTGCAACCTGATGGAGGTCAGTATAGATGGACTAATAGACCAAGTCCCACACACCGCTAGAAGCCCAAATATTTTTTCAGAGCTAGATGCAGAAAAAAATTATATTCAATTTGCAACCTGCTGGAGGTCAGTATAGAAGGACTAATAGAACAAGTCCCACACACTGCTAGAAGCCCAAATATTTTTTCAGAGCTAAATGAAGAAAAAAATTATTTTTAATTTGCAACCTGATGGAGGTCAGTATAGATGGACTAATAGACCAAGTCCCACACACTGCTAGAAGCCCAAATATTTTTTCAGAGCTAGATGCAGAAAAAAATTATTTTTAATTTGCAACCTGATGGAGGTCAGTATAGATGGACTAATAGACCAAGTCCCACACACCGCTAGAAGCCCAAATATTTTTTCAGAGCTAAATGAAGAAAAAAATTATTTTTAATTTGCAACCTGATGGAGGTCAGTATAGATGGACTAATAGACCAAGTCCCACACACTGCTAGAAGCCCAAATATTTTTTCAGAGCTAGATGCAGAAAAAAATTATTTTTAATTTGCAACCTGATGGAGGTCAGTATAGATGGACTAATAGACCAAGTCCCACACACTGCTAGAAGCCCAAATATTTTTTCAGAGCTAGATGCAGAAAAAAATTATTTTTAATTTGCAACCTGATGGAGGTCAGTATAGATGGACTAATAGAACAAGTCCCACACGCTGCTAGAAGCCCAAATATTTTTTCAGAGATAAATGAAGAAAAAAATTATTTTTAATTTGCAACCTGATGGAGGTCAGTATAGATGGACTAATAGACCAAGTCCCACACACTGCTAGAAGCCCAAATATTTTTTCAGAGCTAGATGCAGAAAAAAAATTATTTTTAATTTGCAACCTGATGGAGGTCAGTATAGATGGACTAATAGAATGATGCTATGCCCAAAAGATTTTACTTCACTAGGTGCAGTAAAAAAATTGGTATTCTATACACAGGTGGTATATCTTGCAACACAGATAGGCTACTCCACTGACTAACACACTCTGCAATAGGCCAAAAAGGATTAGCTTTGCTAGATTCAGCCAAATGCTGTGAAAAAAACTTGCACAGCACTGGCACAGACCTGCCTGGCAAAAACTGATAGGAACTGATGTAACCTAGTCCTGAAAAGGACTCCAATTACAATTAGTCTTTACTCCCACAATCTATCTATTTAAGAGCACAGACCTGCTTGATAAAAGTCGTAGGAAATGCTGTAACCTAGTCCTTAAAAGGACTGCAATCACAACTATTCCCTACTCCCAAGCTATCTGTATATTTGTGCGAAAATTGGCTTGAAATTAACAAGGTATAGCGCACACAGCAACAGCGGTGCCGTCTAACACGCAGCTGCAGCAGTGAGAAAATGGTGGCGACGGGGAAAATGGCTTGGTCTTATAGGGCAAGGACATGTGACATACACTGCTAATGACACATGCCCTTGCTTGTGTGAAAAAAAGCACTTCGCTCCGTGTGTGCGCTGCTGATAGGCTGACAGATTGCACCTCCCCACTGTAAATGCGGGAAAGAGAAAAAAAAATGGAGATCTTCATTGTTCCTGCAGAGATCCATCCCCTGCCCCTCCCCCCGCCCCGCTGTACACTCAAACTGCGTATTAACATTAATTTTCATCATTACTGAGAAAAAATCCAGTTATGATTTTGGTGCACGAACAGTTATCGAACATAACCTCGAACAGCCGAATTTTTCTCAAATTGTTCGTGTTCGCCGACAGGCTCGAACACCGCCCAAAACAGCTCGAATTTGAGATTGGCGAACAGTTCGAGTAGAACAACGCTCATCTCTACTGATAACTAGTGTTGAGCATTCCGATACTGAAATATCGGGTATCGGCCGATATTCGCGTTATCGGAATTCCGATACTTAATTCCGATACTTTTAGAATATCGTATACCGGAATCGGAAGTTCCCATAATGCAATGAGCCAGTTTCATTTTATTCAGCCAATGAGGATCCTAAGAAGTGTGGGCACATCCTGTTAGGCATGAAGGCATGTTAACTAATGGCATGGCTGTGATTGGCTGCTGAAATGATGTCATGATGCACTATAAAAGCCGCCGCCGCCACTCTGCTGTGAATTCAGTTAGGGATTGGACGCTGTTGTTCTGAGGGACAGTTTTAGCTACCTATTTGCTCTATTCTGCTTTACCCAAGCTACTTTATAAATTGCTGTGCCTTGCAGCGCTAGTGCACAGTTCTCTGTACTGTTCACCGCTGTCTGCAAGGTCTGTGTGTGTGAGTGCAGCTCACCCTGTAGTGTGTGCTTCAGCCAAGTCTGGTTGTAGTGCGCTCAGCGTGCGTCACTGCCTCATACATTGTCCTTTTTTGCTAATTGATAATTTTTCCTGATTTTTCCTATTAGTGTGGTGGTTCCATCCGTATTCAGCTAAATTGGTTCCAAACACACTATATAGGAGTAGATAGAGAATTTTTTTTTTTGTCTTGCAGCGCTAGTGCACAGTGCTCTGCATCTGTACTGTTCAGGCCTGTCTGCAAGGTCTGGTGTGTGAGTGCAGCTCACCCTGTAGTGTGTGCTTCAGCCACGTCTGGTTGTAGTGCACTCAGCGTGCGTCACTGCCTCATACATTGTCCTTTTTTGATAATTGATCATTTTTCCTGATTTCTCCTATTAGTGTGGTGGTTCCATCCGTATTCAGCTACATTGGTTCCAAACACACTATATAGGAGTAGATAGAGGAGCCGTTCTGCAGCATTGTGCCCTGCAGCCCCAGCCAGATTAGTATTAGCCTATTTTTTGTAGCCTCATCTATTGCATTGTAGGTTACCTTCCTGCATTGTAATAGCAACAAAAAGTTTGTGATACTATTAGTATTACATCTTTGGGCACATCCAGTGTCTTTTTGTGACAAAAAAAACTAAATAAAGTTCACCAAACACTCCACTTTACAGTTGTGTAGGCCACATTAGCTCATATTAAAGTCTAGTCCACACTTTATAAAATTAGTGTTTGTTATACCTGTTAGCAGCTGTTCAGGAATAAGCACACTAAGCCCTTAGTACTTTTCTGCCTATCTTTATCAGTCTACCAAGATGAAGAAGGCAGGGAGTAAGGCATGTGGTCGTGGGCTTGGAGTTTCTGCAGGGAGAGGACGTGAGGATTCTGTGCCTGCAGGGAGAGGACGTGGGGATTCTGTGCCTGCTGCGGGCACCAGTGACTCAGCATCCCCCAGTTTTACCAGGGAACAGTCCTTTATGCGCAGCTTTGTAGGAGCTAGCCGTACCCCACTGCTGCGGGAGGACCAAATTGAAGCCGTTGTCGGATGGATGGCAGCTAACGCATCGACTTCAATTAGTTCCAGATCCTCTCTGGTCCTGAGCACTGAAGAGCACTCATCTGTCTCTTCACCACCTGCCAAATTGCCCAGGCAGTCAGAGAGCTCTGGACAGGAGCCATCTCTACTTCTGTTCTCTGAATCTCTTGGCTTGGAAAGAGGGGGCCAGCCAAGCAGAATTTGAGAATTTGAAGAAGAGGTAGTATGCAGTGATGTGCAACCGTTTTGTCTCTCTGAATCTGAAGAGGCGGGTGGGCCAGTGCCTATGGTCAGCAGCACACCTCAGTACGCATCTGATGATGAGACTCAGGTGCCACTTTCTGGTGTGTACTGTGCTGTCGAGACTACCCAGGAGAAGCAGTTGTTTGAAGAGGGTGGTGTAGATGATGAGGTCCTTGACCCATCATGGCATGAGGGACAGGAAAGTGGTGGGAGCAGCTCTGAGGAAGAGATTCCCCGAACGGCCCAAAAAGGAGGGAGAGGGAGGGGACAGACTTGGTTGCCTGTAGCCTCCACTTCGGCACCTATTAGGAGCATGGCTCTTCCAAAATCCAAAGCGGGCGTTCCCAAGACTTGCAGTGCCTGGTCCTTTTTTGACACAGTTGCAGATGACATTTGCTTTGTCAAATGCAAGCTGTGTAATCAGAAGGTGAAAAGAGGGAAAAGTGTCAGCAACCTCAATACCACAAATATGTGGAAACATGTGCGGACCAAGCACGTGGTGGAGTTACAAAAACACACTGAAGACCTAGGCCAACCTACAGCGCCACCTACCACCTCTTCAGCTCGTGTTGTAGCCTCTTCCTCCAGCTCACACACAGCTGGTTCAGCTTCCTCACAGGATCGCCATGGAAGAACCTCTGGCACTGTTGTACAGAGACACAGTGTAATTCCACCCACAGCACCACTTTCCCAGTCATCCTCACACTCCCAGGCCAGTCTACAGCCATCGTTAGCACAGGCATGGGAGAAAAGGCGCCCATACTCGGCAAACCACCCCGAGCACAGGCTCGGAATGCTGGCATTGCTAAACTACTGGCCCTTGAAATGCTATCATTCAGGCTGGTGGAGACTGACACATTCCGTAACTTTATGGCATTGGCAGTCCCACAATACAACGTGCCCAGCCGCTTTTATTTCAGCAGGCAAGCCGTCCCTGACCTGCAACAGCATGTGGAGGGAAAAATTAAACATGCGCTACAAAACGCCGTCAGTAGCAGGGTCCACCTGACCACCGATGCGTGGACCAGTAAGCATGGACAGGGACGATACCTTTCCCTCACTGCCCATTGGGTAAATGTTGTGGAGCCGGGTACAGATCTTGAGAGTGGCGCTGTACGTGTTCTGCCAACTCCAAGGATTGCAGGAATCCAGTCTGTACACATTGACTCCTCCTCATACTCCAGTTCCTCTGAATCAGCGCTGCAGGAGCCGTCACGGTCTACCTCCACATCGACCCGTGAACGGTTACCTGTTATGATGACCGATATGAGCACAGCCGTCAACAGGCCGTATTAAAATTAATTTCTTTGGGAAATCGAAGCCACAAAGCGCAGGAGCTCTGGAATGCCATCAAGCAGCAGAGTGACATGTGGTTTGTGCCAGCGAATCTCCAGCCAGGCATGGTAGTGTGTGACAATGGCCGAAATCTGGTGGCAGCTCTGGGACTAGGCAACCTCACTCACATCCCATGTCTGGCACATGTGCTCAACTTGGTCGTGCAGAGTTTTTTGAGGGACTATCCGGATCTTGATGCACTTCTTCACAAGGTCCGCATGGAGTGCTCTCACTTGCGGCGTTCCAGCAATGCAAGATCGCGCATTGCAGCTCTGCAGCGCCGATTACGTCTTCCGGAACATTGCATCATATGGAGCGTAAAATGCGGGAGTACCAAGACGCACTGGTGCATTCCATCATGTTCTCCATTCCAACCGAGAGCAGTGCTGCTAGTGCTTTACAAAGCAGCTCAGTGTGTCGAGGCAGTGGAGGAAGCTTTGCACAAAGAGAGAGCAGAAGCAGCGCCTCAGCACAAGGCAAGACCAGTATGGCCCAAATGTGGCAAAGTTTTGTGTCCCCGCCGCCACAAATGTCTACACCATCACAGACGGCTCCAGTCAGCAGGAGGCAACGTTTCTGTCAGATGGTGACAGACTACATGTCTTGCCCTCTCAGTGTACTCCCAGACTGCTCTTCCCCCTTCAAGTTTTGGGTCTCTAAGCTGGATACATGGCCAGAACTTAGCCAGTATGCATTGGATGTGCTGGCTTGCCCTGCTGCTAGTGTATTATCGGAACGCGTCTTTAGTGCCGCAGGTGGTGTACTAACAGACCGTCGCATGCGCCTATCCTCCGATAACGTTGACCGGCTTACTTTTCGGAAAATGAACAAGGCCAGGATCTCGCATGAATTTGCCAGTCCTCTTCCAGAATAAATAATTGGTTGGCAACAGTATCCAGGTCTCCTGTTGTGTTCATGTTTCTACCACCTGAACTGTAATCCCTGAGCTCCAACACCGCCAGTTGCTGCTCAGAAGTGCCGTCTGCACAGTCAATGCTTGCTACCGTGTTATTGGGTTTCAGTAACATCAGCTGATCCCCAGCTGTGTGTCCGCAAATTCTCCTGCTCTGTCCACATACACTGTACTACAGATTTAAAACTTGCTCCAATTACACCTCTGACTCCTCTGCTTTTAGTATTTACCCTGGGCTCCAACACCGCTAGTTGCTGCTCAGAAGTGCCGTCTGCACAGTCAACGCTTGATCCAGTGTTATTGGGGTTCAGTAACGTCAGCTGTTCCCCTGCTGTGTGTACGGCAATTTCTCCTGCACTGTCAATATTCACACTACCACAGATTTTAAAGTTGCTTCAATTACACCTCTGGCTCCTCTGTTTTCAGTATTATCCCTGAGCTCCAACACCGCCAGTTGGCGCTCAGAAGTGCCGTCTGCACAGTCAACACTTGCTGCCGTGTTATTGGGGTTCAGTCACATCAGCTGTTCCCCTGCTGTGTGTCCGGCAATTTCTCCTGCTCTGTCCACATTCACACTACTACAGATTTTAAACTTGCTCCAATTAGGCCTCTGGCTCCACTCTGTTTTTAGTATTTACCCTGGGTTCCAGCACCGCCAGCTGTTTCCCAGCAGTGTCTTTGGCACGGGTACTCCCTCCTGCCAGCTGTTTCCGGGTAGTGTCAACGTCAATTTGCCTCCAATGTCTTGCAACTTTTTTTTTCATGGGTACTTTCTGCTACCCATCCGGGTTCCAGTACCGTCAGCTGGTTCTCGGCAGTGCCTTTGGCTTAGGTGCCTCCTTCTCGGTATCCAAGTTCCACCAACGTCTGCTGGTCCTTAGTAGTGCTTTCTGGCACAGGTACCTCCTGCTTAGTAACCGGGTTCCAGTACCGTCAGCTGGTCTTCGGTAGTTCCATTGGCTTTTGTACCTTCTGCTACCCATCCGGGTTCCAGTACCGTCAGCTGGTTCTCGGCAGTGTCTTTGGCATGGGTACTCCCTCCTTCCCAGCCTGGTTCCAGCACGCCAGCTGTTTCCAGGTAGTGTCAAAGTCACTTTGCCTCCAATGTGTTGTCCTGTCGTGTTGCAGTCAGGTTAGCTGACTCTATGGTGCCTGCAGTTTAGGTGACTCCTATGTGGGTTGCGGGATCTGGCAATGAAGGCTGGTTCCATAGTGCCAATAAGACAAGCACCCCCTGTAGGACTGTGGGTTTCGGTAACTGCGGCCGGCTCGCGGCCTTGCAACTTTTTTTTTCATGGGTACCTTCTGCTACCCATCCGGGTTCCAGTACCGTCAGCTGGTTCTCGGCAGTGCCTTTGGCTTAGGTGCCTCCTTCTCGGTATCCAAGTTCCACCAATGTCTGCTGGTCCTTGGTAGTGCTTTCTGGCACAGGTACCTCCTGCTTAGTAACCGAGTTCCAGCACCTTCAGCTAGTCCTCGGTAGTTCCATTGGCTCTTGTACCTTCTGCTACCCATCCGGGTTCCAGTACCGTCAGCTGGTCCTCGGTAGTTCCATTTGCTCTTGTACCTTCTGCTATCCATCCGGGTTCCAGTACCGTCAGCTGGTTTTCGGCAGTGCCTTTGGCTTAGGTGCCTCCTTCTCGGTATCCAAGTTCCACCTACGTCTGCTGGTCCTTGGTAGTGCTTTCTGGCACAGGTACCTCCTGCTTAGTAACCGAGTTCCAGTACCGGCAGCTGGTCCTCGGTAGTTCCATTGGCTCTTGTACCTTCTGCTACCCATCCGGGTTCCAGTACCATCAGCTGGTTCTCGGCAGTTCCTCAGCCTTCTTGTACCTTCTGCTGCATTTCCAAGTTCGAGCTTTTTGAAATGGTTCTTGGTAATCACTCTAGATCTCCCTGACGAGGACCCTGAAGACGAGGACCCTGAAGACCACCCCGAAGAAGACGAGGACCCAGAAGACGAGGACCCTGAAGACGAGGACCCTGAAAACCACCCCGAAGAAGACGAGGACCACGAAGACGACGACCCTGAAGACGACGACCCTGAAGACCACCCCGAAGAAGACGTGGACCCCGAAGACGAGGACCCTGAAGACGAGGACCCTGAAGATCACCCCGAAGAAGACGAGGACCCTGAAGACGAGGACCCTGAAGATGAGGACCCTGAAGACCACCCCGAAGAAGACGAGGACCCTGAAGACGACGACCCTGAAGACGTGGACCCTGAAGACCACCCCAAAGAAGATGAGGACCCCGAAGACGAGGACCCTGAAGACGACGACCCTGAAGACCACCCCGAAGAAGACCAAGAAGATGACCAAGAAGAAGATGACCTTGAGGACAAAGAACAAGAAGACAACCACCAAGATACAGAAGAACAAGAGACAGAAAACCAAGAAGCAGAAGTACAAGAACAAAAAGCGGAAGAACATTAAGCATAAGACTAAAAATCAGAGCAAAAGATATTATCTAAATTATAAGCAGAAGATGACTAAGCAGTGTATGGGGGTGAGTCCGTTCCTCCTCGTGGTGCCCCTGGAAAAGACCTGCTGCTGCAGGCCAAACTGAACGCGGACAAATCCTGTTGTAAATCTTTTGTGACGGGCAGAACGAAAGGTGTAATGTTCAAACTTTTATAGATAACAACTACAGGAATGCCTGTCACAAATAAGAATATGATGAAGAAGAAGAATATGAAGAAGATGAAGAAGTAGAATATGAAGAAGAATAATAGTTGAATAAGAAGAATATGAAGAATGTAAAAAAAAAGAATAATACGAAGAAGGTGAAGAAGAAGAAGAAGATGAAGAAGGTGAAGAAGAAGTTGATGAAAAAGATGCTGATGCTGAGGATGATGAAGGAGAAAGTGTGGGAGAAGTAAAAAAGAAGGTGAAGAGCATGGAAGTAGTGAAACATAAATATCTGACAAAATATAAAAATACTTAACATAGTCAATATTTCCGTAACTCAGAACGTCTTAAAAAAAATATTAATTCCTGCTATTCCATTTGATTGGGCTAAACCTCTATGCCTTTATTGTCTCCCCCACCTCCCCCTATACATTCTACATTATTCTTAGTTGTTTTCCTTCATGTAGAATTAACTTCCAAGGAAAGAAAGGGTTTATTTTTATTCCGATATTTCTGTCCCATTGACTTGCATTGGGTTCCGGTATCGGAATCAGCGATATCCGATACTTTTTGGGTATCGGTCCGATCCAATCCGATCCGATATTTCCCGATATCGGAAGTTATCGCTCAACACTACTGATAACATAAAAAAACCTATACTCACCTCCCGTGCTGGCTCCGTTCTAGCAGTGTCGGCACTTGCAGTCCCAGGGCTCTGGTGTGGTGGAATGACAAGTGGAGTCCGATGACCAATCAGCTGGCGTCACTGTCCCCGCCTCCTGTCGAATTGAACATGAAGAGGAAGTCCGGGTTGGAGCTGATCTGTGACTTCCTCTTCAAGTTCAATTCGTATGAAGGTGGAGACTGTGACGCCGGCGTTGATTGGGCGCCACATGTCATTCCACCGCACCAGAGCCCCGAGACTACAAGTGCCGATACCCCTGGAACGGCGCCACTACGGGAGGTGAGTATAGGTTTTTTTTAATTTTAGCGGTTTTGAACATTTAGTTCAATAAAGGGTTGTCCTAGTAGTGGACAACCTCTTTAAAATATAAATTGTTGGACATTTAGAAACTTCTTCAAGTGTCCATAAAGAAAGGGCCTCAGCTTCCCATATGGATATTAACAAATACGTATGGGCTAGTGCCAGCCCATGTCACCTTGCCAGCTGCTATGTACAAAGTCCGCATCATTATAGAGAGACCAACAAGAAGTTAAAACTTTAGCACTTTTTGATTTTTTCCTCTCTGCTTTCCTGTGGTCCAAAAGGCATTAAGGATTTCCCCCCTTCTTTTTTGCTCACTGCTTAAATTTTAGCTTACAAAATGCAGACCATGTTTTAGAGCAAAGCAATTTACCATGGCAACGGCTTCCTGTGGATCGGGCCCTTTTGTGTGTCCCTGTCTATGGAATAAAGGAGACCCTTGGTCTCGTTGGTTCAGTGCCAGATTCCCGCTTCTCTGTTATGTAACCTATTTACCTCCAGCTTTTAAAAGCACTGAAAACTGCAGGGGTCAGGGAAGCATCATTACCTATGAAGCGTTGCTATATGGCAGCCATATTCCGAGCCTCAATTGTGAATTTATTTTTTTTATTCTGTTTATCGAACTTCAAATTGTATTTTGTAAGTGGTCCATTCAGTAGCCATGGGACAGTGAAAGAAATTAAAGGAATATTCCACTTTATAACAATTTTGGATGTTGAACGGTGTTGGTGTCCATGGCCCTTGATAACATGCCAATGATTTCTATTGACTTGTAAGTCACATCCATTTCATTGCTCACGAAATGGCCCAAACCAGTTCAGAACGCCCACTTGGGGGCAGGACCAGAAAATGCCCTATTTGTCGGGATTCCTTATAAAAATTCAGAAGAATTCAGGCAAATTTGGGACTGTTGGTAACTATGGTCTTACCATGTAGACTCATCAGACAATCCTTAAAGGGAATCTGTCACCCCCTGGCACTTCTCTGACCTATAATATGGGCATACAGGTGATAGAAATGTAAATTTATACCTACCTGTATGCCTCATATTAGAGGTCTTGTTGTTGTGAAAATGTCTTTTTATTCCTACAAGTTTCTGATGTTTTCCCGTCCCGGGGCCTGAAAGAAATCCCCATCTCCTTTGTGAGTTGTAATGTTTCCCCCCTCCCCTGCAGTCATAGCGGCCAGGTCTCGCGCCTGCGCACCTCACCTTTTACGCAAGGCGCACTTCTTCCTGCCGTCTATGTTCATTGTAGAACAGGGATCTTTTGCGCAGGCCCCGGGAAGTCAGAGTGACTCGCCTGCGCCTTCGCACAAGATCCCTTTCTCTATTGAATACAGATATTATATATTTTACCCATAAATTGACAGTGAAAATCACTACAGGAGGTGAAAGAAGCAAATTCTCTCATAAGATATAGTATATTGCAAAGTTGCTTATTTTCATGTGTACTATCGATATATGAAATAAAAGTTAAAAGACGGTACTCTTTAATATCAATGGCTTTTTTAACTCGTCACTTTTTCAGATATTAAAAAATACCCTACTTAAAATACGCTATTAAGTCTCATGCTCTCAGCAGTATGACTTCTGCAGACAATCACCAAATTGTACAGAACTGTGATAGGGAGCTCATTTAAAACAATAATCTACTGATGTACCTCTGGATGCCACTGATAGGCCCCATTCACACGTTCAGTATTTGGTCAGTATTTTACATCAGTATTTGTAAGCCAAAATCAGGAGGGGAACAATCAGAGGAAAATTATAATAGAAACACGTCACCACTTCTGGATTTTTCAACCACTCCTGGTTTTAGCTTACAAGGTTACTCAGGTAAAATACTGACCAAATACTGACCGCGTGAATGTGACATATACTGAGATACAGCATGATATATCCCTTTGAAAGTTGTATTTTCCTTCTGTACTTGGCTCTGTTGTGTACATGAGGCCTTACAGTTGAAGGAATGCCTCCTGTTAGTGCCCTAAGAAAGTTGGCAACAATTGTTTCTACCTATGCCAACCCTAAGGGTGTTGAGAATTTATTTGTCTCATTCTTGGTGATTTCTTGGGGCAATGATATTACTTATCAAGGATTTAGGTGCTTCATAATTAGATAAATTATCTCAATGGGAAGTCGCATGATTTTCAGTTGTTTCCTGAATTACAAATCACTGAAAAAATCAATACCACTAAGATACTTAATGGGTTATGATGACCATTACTAAATATCACATTACTGTCCAAAAATAGTCACGTTAAAACAAAACAAAAAAGAAGCATATGAAAAGGCAGGTAATGGAAAGAGAACAAAATGACCTACTGAACAACCAGAATGGAATACGGAATGCTGGTTCACCCAAATTAATGTGTTCTCTTCATTATGTAGGTATATGTAGGTATCATCTCTGAAGATTTGGCTGGGATGGCAACTTGGACACATTAATGGGTGGAAGGTCAGGATATGAAATATAGTAGAGGCTAGAGAGACTGGCTTCAAAGGTCCCAAGGGTGAGGGAATGAAGTGATGGGAAGCTGATACTCTGAAGAAGAGAAGGACCATAGATTTTTAACAGAGCAGGAGTAGCAAGACAGTCTATCAGGTCATATGCTCCTGGTGTCGGCTGCTGGGAAGGCATGAAGAAGGTCTGTAGATATGCGGCTAGGACAGAAAATAGAATGGAAATTTTGGCACAGCAGAAAGAAAGACTAGCTTCAGTTTTCCATATAGGAGGGTCCATTGAGAAGAAGTCTTACCTTTGAGAGGTCAATGGGTAGAAGGTCAGGATAAAAAAATATGGAAGAAGTGTGAGACTTGATTAAGAGTCCCGAGGGTAAGGGAATGAAGTGACTGGAAGCTGGCCCTAAATTACATAAAAGGACCAGGGTCCCATAGCGCAGGGGCGTACCTAGGGGGGGCAGGCGGGGCATGTGCCCCAGGGTGCAGCTGGCAAGGGGGGCGCTGTCGGGCCACCTAATGTGGCAGCATTCTGTCGCCCCAGGGCCGGGATTCGGCCGTTCACTGAGCGGTCGTCAAGCTGACAGCCCGCTCAGAGAAGCTGCGGCGTGCCGGCTCCCAGTCATTGTACCAAGTACAATTGAAGTTCTGAACGTCGGCTTATAGCGACATGACCTGATCACGCTGCTGACGTCACTCGCCAGCGCCCACAGGAGAGAGCAGAGCCTCGGAGGTAAGTGCTCCTGTGGAGCTGAAGACACCGAAGGTTGGGGGGGGGCATATTATTTAAATGTGCAAGGGGTATTAATTGTGCAGAGGGGCATATTAATTAAATGTGCAGGAGGTATATTAATTAAATGTGCAGGGGGGGCATATTAATTAAATGTGCAGAGGGGGCATATTAATTAATTGTGCAGGGGGTATATTTATTAAATGTGCAGGGGGGACATATTAATTAAATGTGCAGGGGGTATTAATTGTGCAGGGGGGCATATTAATTAAATGTGCAGGGGGGCATATTAATTAAATGTGTAGGGAGGCATATTAATTAAACGTGGAGGGGGCATATTAATTAATTGTGCAGGGGGAATATTTATTAAATGTGCAGGGGTGGCATATTAATTAAATGTGCAGGAGGGCATATTCATTAAGTGTGCAGGGGGGCATATTAATTAAATGTGCAGGGGTGGTATTAATTGTGCTGGGGGACATATTTATTAATTGTGCAGAGAGGATATTAATTGTGCAGGGGGCATATTTATTAAATGTGCAGGGGGGTATTAATTGTGCAGGGCGCTATTAATTGTGGAGGAGTCTATTTATTAATTGTGCAGGGGGGCATATTTATTAATTGTGCAGGGGGCTATTAATTGTGCATGGGGCTATTAATTGTGCAGGGGGCTATTGTGCAGGGGGACATATTTATTTATTGTTCAAGGGGCTATTTATTAATTGTGCAGTGGGGCATATTTATTCATTGGTCAGGGGGGCTATTTATTGTGCAGGGGCCATATTTATTTAGTGTGGAGGGGGGGATTTATACAGTGTGGAGGGGAGATTTAATCTGTGGGGAGCTAGTGGGGGGTGGGTGCAGACACATTATTGGTAGTGAGGGGGAGTTGGGGGATGTGTGAGGAGGAAATATGAGGAGGTAGGGGAAACGTGTACGGAGACTATTGAGGGGAATAGTGTGAGGAGACAGTATGGGGGAAGAAAAGTATGAGTGGGCACAGAATAGAGACTGAGTACTGTTTGGGCGTAGCATGGGGGGACAGTGTAAGGTCACAGCCAGGATGGGACAGTATGCTAAGGAGGGGGAGTGTGATGAGGGGGCACAGTATTGAGACTGGGCCCTATAGGGGTGACAGTGTGAGAGGACAATGTGAAGAGGGGGCCCAGTATGATAATGAGGTGGCAGTATGGGCATGTACCATAAGAGGGTAGAGTGTTGGAGTGATATTTTTTGCAGGGAATATAGTGAGGGGCAATTATCTATTCAGGGGCTCAGCGTAGGGCAGATATTTATATTCAGGAGCATTATAATGACACTGCTATCTTTAAGGGCATCGTGTGGGGATGTGCTGCAGAAGACCGGAGAAGATG
This sequence comes from Phyllobates terribilis, assembly GCF_046119375.1. Classification (NCBI taxonomy): domain Eukaryota; kingdom Metazoa; phylum Chordata; class Amphibia; order Anura; family Dendrobatidae; genus Phyllobates; species Phyllobates terribilis. The sequence goes on from NW_027362770.1 coordinate 138,193,847, forward strand.
GAAGTGTGCAGAGACGAGCTTTGGATGAGAAAAGTCATCTGGACAAGAGGAAGAAAAGAAAGAGAACGACTTCAGAGACAATGTCATCTATCAGGTACCTGGATGTAAATGTTTTTTATGATGCTGACATTTTTTTATTTTTATTTATGTTAGGAGCATTAAAGATGTTGTCCACGTTTATGATGAGTCTGCAGTCATTCGATGTGACTGCAGACTTCTGAATTCTCACAGTGCGCACTGCACACTGTCAGGATTCTCTCAGGCCGGCGATTTGTATACATGCAGTCACATGCTGATTAGACAGGCCTCACTCAATGAAAATAAATTGAGGGAGGCCGGACACGTCTAGTCGGAATGTGGCCTGAAGTATACAAATCGCATACTTGTGGATACTCTTGCCACGGCAAAGGAGAATAATAATAATCTTTATTTTTTATATAGCTCTAACATATTCTGCAGCGCTTTACATACATTATTGTCGCTGTCCCCATCGGGGCTCAAATCTAGATTCCCTATCAGTATGTCTTTGGAGTGTGGGAGGAAACTGGAGAACCTGGAGGAAACCCACGCAAACACAGGGAGAACATACAAACTCCTTGCAGATGTTGTCCTTGGTGGGATTTGAACCCAGGACCCCAGTGCTGCAAGGCTGCAGTGCTAACCACTGCGCCACCGTGCAGCCCTATCCTAAAAGTGTGCATTGCATGTGCTGTGAGAATTCAGAATTCACACACAGTGACTGCAGACTTTCATCTCAAACCTGAACAAGCCCGTTAATTATAAAATGAAGCCCTGTAGCCAATCCTGACAGCGTGTAATATCCTCACTGTCAGGATTCAGCTCTGCTTGCAGGTTCCAGCAGTCATTACATGGACATTTCACTCACATGCGATTTTCATACTTACGGTCACCTGACAACGAACTTCTCTTCCTGCTTCTCTCAGAGAGAATTAGGAAGAGCAGCTCGTCAGCACGTCACTAAGGCCACGGCCACGGCCCCACTATCAGTGTTTGGTCAGTATTCGGTCAGTATTTTTTCTCAGGAGTGGGAGCCAAAAACAGATGAGAAACAATCAGAGAAAAGTTATACTAGAAACAAGTCACCAATTCTGCATTTATCACCCACTCCTGGTTTTGGCTCCCACTCCTGAGAAAAAATACTGACCGAATACTGACCAAATAATAGTGGGGCCGTGGCCTTAGTGTGCAAATCGCATATGTGCTGGGGAAGGGGAGGGGGCACCAGACTGAATTCTTTCCCCAGGTGCTAGAAGACCTAGATACACCTCTGCTATAGTGTCTACAGAGCCATATACCCCAATTGCTAGGATGGGATTAACAAGGTGTAGATATATGGCTAGGGCAACAAATTGAACCTCTGCCTGAAGTGAAGGAAAGACTAACCATAATTTAACATATTATTATTAATAATTATAGCGCCATTTATTCCATGGACCCTTACATGTGCATATAGGAGGGTCCATTGAGAAGAAGTCTTACTTCTGATGGGTCAATGGGGGGAAGGTTGGGATAAAAATTATAGAGGAGGTGTGAGACTGAGTTAGATGACCCAAGGGTAAGGCAATGAAGTGGAGAGAAGCTGCTCCTATGTGTAATAAAGGAACCAGAGTCCATAGGGTCTACTGAGCCATATGCCCCAGGTGTTGGGGAGGCGCTAACAAGGTGTAGATATATGGCTAGGACAGCAAACTGAATATCTGCCTGCACACAGGCGGGTCATTTGACAGAGGTCTTACTCGACCTTAAAGGAGTGCTTCTTTCTCATTAGATGGGTTGGCCCCCAATAAGAACTTATTATCTATCTAGTGGATTTTTCTCAATGATCTCCATTAGTTACACAGACAGTAAATGAGGTGTTGGTTGCGCCTACATGAGCATCAATTCATTGAAACAGGAGACGCCAGAACCCAGCTCTCAGGATGACTCTTGGATGCTATCCTTAGATTTCCCTTAGGATAGTCCATACCTTAATGAGCAGGGTAAAGTTAGAAACCAGATGATCCATTAGACTTGGCATCTCATTTAGTCCTAAGTAAATTCCAATACTGACCCAGTGGAATACCTCTCCTGGTTCCGTAAAATTATCGGAATCATTCTTTCAAGGAGAATAATTCCCATAGTTGTATTATAGTAGAGATTGCTGATGTGAAAGGTCATCAACCTTAAAGTTGACTGAAAGGACAATTTCGCTGTGGAACAGTACAGACGTGCAAGTATTTCAAAAGGCAAGAGAACTGCATCACCCCCATATTCTGTCTTTTCCATCATCTATTATGCAATAGCTGAAGCACGGGACTGGACCACTGAAACTATACACAGATGGGATTTTATTATATTCAAGTTCATGAGCACAAGGTATAAATATGTATAAAAGCAGCACGCGGCACCACTGAGACATATTAGGCAGGTAAATGGATATGAAAAATCACCATCTGCATCATATTTCTTACATATACATATCAAGCTGTTTTCTATTGAATGGATGCACATTTGTGTCTGGACAGAATGGATAATAAAAGACGATAGATAAATAGATAGACAGATATACCGGATAGTGCCCAGTACAGCATACTAGAGCAAAGCTGCCTAGCTAGATATACTGGACAGCATTTGGAGCAGCACGGAACAGCAAAGCTGGATATGATGGATGTCAGCATTATTGTGGAGCAACGATGTGTATAATGTCTCTGACACTTACACTATATACAGAGCTCATGTGTATGTTTCCTGACACTTACAATATATATACTATATACAGAGCTCATGTGTATAATTGTCACTGGTGGTAATATTAATGTTAGTTCTGTGGTTTTTCTTAGTGCTCAGTATGTCAGTATGGTGGCATTACTCAGTCACCACTGTATATGCTCGTAATATGTGGTCATGGTGTTATGTGGTAATATTTGTCCCTTGTATGTGGTGCTATTGACATTTGTCTTGGTATAACGGCTTTTGATGGTGTTTATATTCAGACACTATGTGGTGGTAATTAGTGATGGGCAAACCCGTGACTGTTTGGGTTTGGCTAACTGAGCCGAACGCCGAACAGTTTATTAAAAGTTCGGGTTCAGGTACCAGAACAGTACCTGGACCCCGAACCCCGAACCCAAACACGTGCCACATTCATGTGAATGGGGGAGCCAAATTTACCTGGTTTCCCACTCTGTCATTTTAGTGACAGCGAAGGAAACACAGGCTCTGATTGGCGGTAATAGCATTACCGTGGTCAGAGCGCTGTGGCAGTGACCCGCGGTAAAAAGCTTACTGCATGTCATAGGCGCCGGCTGATGTTACTACTACCACCATCAGCCGGTGCCTACTGCCATAGGAAACAGTGAGCGCAGGCACAGCTGGATGGGAGCAGTAGTCTCCTATCCGCCGGCACCTGTGCTCTGCTGAAAGTAAAAAAAAAATATATTAAAATAAAAATTAAAAACACATTATACTCACCTACACATTGTCCTCGATGTTCTCCGCCCCTGCAAAAAATAAAAAATAAAAAAACATCATACACCTTACTGCTAATCCCCGAAGCCCATGATCACCTGTAATAAAGGTAAAATAATAAAGCAACCTCATCCTCACCTGTCTGACACAATTCAAATATCAAGGGTCCCACGATGATCCAACAAACAGAATGGGCACATTGTAAAATGTGACCGCTCTGTTCATTTGCGGCAATACACTGACACTCAGTGTATGGCCGGCAAATGAGGTCAGCGCATGCGCTGATGTCAATGAGTAGAACTGAGTTCATAGACGGTAAGCTTTTTACCGCGGGTCACTGTCACAACTGTGTCATCATGCTGACATCTGACCGCGGTAAAGCTATTACCGCCGATCAGAGCCTGTGTTTCCTGCGCTGTCACACAAGTGACAGCGCGGGAAACACCCGAACCCGAACTTTAACATGGACTTCCTGAGGAAGTCCATGTTCAGAGTCCGTGCTCGAAGAGTAGGTGGTCGGTATATATCCCAAACTTTAGTGTTCGAGTTCGCCCATCACTAGTGGTAATATATTGTCATGGCATGGCAGCATTATTTTCCAATAGCATACAGATATTGGTTTTGTAATAGTGAATTTTGCTCAGTAACAGAATAGTGATGATAAAATTTACTTGGTAACTGTATGACTAATATTTAGAAGTATTTTGTTGTGTTTTCTCTGAGATGTATATCTTATCTGTATATTTTTTCCTTAATTTACTCAGGGCAAATGTATATGTCTTCATAGGCTCTGGCAATGTAACTGGGGCCCAAGTACCTGAGCAAAATGCTGGCTGGGGGTGGGAGGCCCAGATCAAAAATGTTACCCTGGAGCCCATAGGACTCTAGTTACGCCACTGATTATAGAGCAGAGTTTGACTGGAGACTCTCTTGCGTTACATGAAGGAGAGCCAGTGGTGAGATAGAGTTGGATTAGTCAAGGGACATACTGAGGTTTAACATAGCAGAGCCCAGCAATGAGGTAGAGCTTGGTAGTTCAGGAGAAACACTGGCTGCTTAGCCCAGCATTGAGATGGCCTAAAAAGACCTAGGGATGTGATAGACATCAGAAATGTACGTCCAGGAAAATAGGATGCAGAGCCCAACGATGACGAATAACAGATGTATAGATCATAGATAGAAAGACGGATGATAGAGATAGATAGAGAGAGAGAGAGAGAGAGAGATAGATAGATAGATAGATAGATAGATAGATAGATAGATAGAAAGATAGATTGATTGATTGATAGATAGATAGATGGGTAGTTAGATAATAGATATATGATAGATAGATAGATAGATAGATAGATAGATAGCTAGATAGATAGAAGATAGATAATAGATACTGTAGATAGATAGATAGATAGATAGATAGATAAAGTTAGGTCCATATATATTTGGACAGAGACAACATTTTTCTAATTTTGGTTCTAGACATTACCACAATGAATTTTAAACAAAACAATTCAGATGCAGTTGAAGTTCAGACTTTCAGCTTTCATTTGAGGGTATCCACATTAAAATTGGATGAATGGTTTAGGAGTTTCAGCTCCTTAACATGTGCCATCTTGTTTTTAAAGGGACCAAAAGTAATTGGACAGATTAAATAATTGTAAATAAAATGTTCATTTCTAGTACTTGGTTGAAAACCCTTTGCTGGCAATGACCGCCTGAAGTCTTGAACTCATGGACATCACCAGACGCTATGTTTCCTCCTTTTTGATGCTCTGCCAGGCCTTCACTGCGGTGGTTTTCAGTTGCTGTTTGTTTGTGGGCCTTTCTATCTGAAGTTTAGTCTTTAACAAGTGAAATGCATGCTCAATTGGGTTGAGATCAGGTGACTGACTTGGCCATTCAAGAATATTCCACTTTTTTGCTTTAATAAACTCCTGGGTTGCTTTGGCTTTTTGTTTTGGGTCATTGTCCATCTGTAGTATGAAACGACGACCAATCAGTTTGGCTGCATTTGGCTGGATCTGAGCACACAGTATAGCTCTGAATACATCAGAATTCATTCGGCTGCTTCTGTCCTGTGTCACATCATCAATAAACACTAGTGACCCAGTGCCACTGGCGGCCATGTAAGTGTGGCGCCCCTGAGGGTTCAGTCGCCACAGGGGTACTGCACCTCAGATGAGGTGTGGTATCTCCTCTTTCAGGTAAGGATGGAGCAACTCTCAGGACCCCACTTCACCACTCAACACTACACCACTCCTGTCCTGAAGGGGGCCTAAATGCACCAGGGTGCTGCCCCGGCCCGGGATAGAGGAGATGGGGGGAACCAAAGATATGGGGAACCATGTAGTGGGTGAGGGTGGAGGACACACTTTTAGGAAACACTTATTGATTCATATTTAATCTACGGCCATCTTAGGTTCAAGGTCTTTGATTGAGGGTCTTCTGTCAGGGTCCAGCAAGAGGCTGTAGCTGGCGGAAGGTTCGCGGTCCTCGTACTCTGGCCTTGAGACGAGGAGCGGGTCAGAATTAACCACTGTCTCTACCCGGTCAAGGTCCTGACCTAAGAAGGCCTGGAGGGGAGCAGAGGAGATAGGCTCCACAGGCAAAAGGATCCCAGGGGGATACGGACAGAGTGGAGTCGCCACCTGTATTCTTTATTCTGGCCTAGTCAGAGGGATTCCTGCAGCAAGAGGGGTAACCGGCCCCCGATATCTGACTTTGCTACTTCACGTCTCAGTCAGAAAAGCCCGGAGGCTTAGTGGATCCCAGGGGGATATGGACGGAGCGTAGTCGCCACCTGTATCTCTTAAACTGCGTTTATCCAGTGGGACCCGGCCTTACACTACGTTCGAACCACACACAGTCAGGAGAAGACTTAGTGGGAGAACTTACCAAGGAAAGGAACACACACCAGAGGGGTCTCGACAGGTGCTCCTGATCTACCTGGGAAGTGCTGGACCCCCTTTCCGGTGGCCGCAGTACGCCGTGAGTAGCAGAGAGAAGCTTTGCGGCTGAAAGTGAGTAAAGACCCAGATGACTTCACACACCGCCTCAGCTTGTTATTTCCTACGTGGCACTGCACCCACCATTCCTTCTCAAACTGCCCTGAGGCCTGCTCCGCCTGTGGGGAGCCGTCCCATCTTAGCTGCCCGTAACACCAGCCTAAGTGGACTGTTGCAGCACTGGTGTCCATCACCGGAAACCGCAGGTGGCGTAGTCGAAATACCACTCTTACTTGAAAGCCCATTATTTTTATGTGACAGCCCTGGGCACGGAACGGGTCCAGGCCACAACTGCATTCCCCCGCGACCCCTACACTGACCCGGCTCCGAGTACCCCAAAAGCCCAGGGAGGGCGTCGCATAAGCCCAAGCCATCACACTGCCTCCGCCGTGTTTTACAGATGATGTGGTATGCTTTGGATCATGAGCTGTCCACGCCTTCGCCATACTTTTCTCTTTCCATCATTCTGGTCGAGGTTGATCTTGGTTTCATCTGTCCAAAGAATGTTCTTCCAGAACTGTGCTGGCTTTTTTAGATGTTTTTTAGCAAAGTCCAGTCTAGGCTTTTTCTTCTTGATGCTTATGAATGGCTTGCACCGTGCAGTGAACCCTCTGTATTTACTTTCATGCAGTCTTCTCTTTATGGTAGATTTGGATATTGATACGCCTACCTCCTGGAGAGTGTTGTTCACTTGGTTGGCTGTTGTGAAGGGGTTTCTCTTCACCATGGAGATTATTCTCTGATCATCCACCACTGTTGTGGACGCCCAGGTCTTTTTGCATTGATATGTTCACCAGTGCTTTCTTTCTTTCTCAGGATGTACCAAACTGTAGCTTTTGCCACTCCTAATATTGTAGCAATTTCTTGGATGGGTTTTTTCTGTTTTTGCAGCTTAACCCTCCGTCACATACAATAGGCCTGACAGGCACATCTCTTTTACTTTCATTTCTCCTTCCTCACCAGATTGTGAGGAAATCCCCTCCCTCTAGGTAGTCTCCTGTCTCTAGCAGCTCTGTGAAACCTCATACCACAGTTGGATTGCAGAGCTTCAGGAGGACAGATGTAACTGCGCTAATCTCTCAGGCTCATTGTATGTGAACACGTCACACTCAATAAGGTTGGTATTTTATGTTTTTATTCATCACAATTGTTTATTTAGCTTGTTTTATGAATGTATAGCACAAAGTGTGAGGATATTTCATAGAAATAAGGCAGATTAAAAAAGAAAGTGTGCTGCTCAGGCATATACAGTAGTTCCCTAACACATATTCCTTCTCTTGCTTCAGATTATCTGCTGAAATGGAGATGAAAATGTACAATTGATCAAAAAACCTTGATGTTGAGGAAGTAACAAACATGCTGTTAGATGATGCAGACCCCACACTGAATGAGGATTTAGGAGAGGAAAGTGAGATTGATTCTCATGATGAGGTGGAAGTATGTGAAGTGGATTCTGAAACAGAGCAAGATGGTGACAGTGATGAGGATGAAGATGTAGAATCTTATTATATGGGAAAAGATAAAAAAAAACAATAGAACAAGAAGCCATTCCAGAAAAAACGTAGGGAACCTCAAAACATTATTACTCACCTTCCTGCAGTTATAGGAACTGCAAGTAATGCAAAAACTGCAGTTGAATGCTGGAATAGTTTATTCACAGATGACATTCTGGACTCTGTTGTCACATATACCAACCAATATATAGACATTATAAAGGACAAGTTCATCTGCAACAGAACCATCAAGGCCACAGATGAAATAGAACTGCGTGCTTTTTTTGGATTACTATACCTTGCAGGAGCTTATAGGGCAAATAGACAAAGTTTGGAGGAACTTTGGAGTAAAGATGGGGATGGAGTTGAAAAATTTGGCCTTGTTATGTCCATAAACAGATTCAAGCTTCTAATTCGTTGCCTTCGGTTTGACGACAGAGCTACCCGAACCGAAAGTAAAACACATGACCGACTTGCTCCAATTCGTGATATATTCCAAAAATTTGTTGAAAACTGTAAAAAAAGCTATTGCCCTGGGGAGAATCTCACTATTGACGAAATGCTCCCTGGTTTTCGTGGTAGATGTGCCTTTCGTCAATATATTCCATCAAAGCCTAACAAATATGGAATAAAAATGTATGCCCTTGTTGATGTCAGTAAGACCTACACTTACAACCTGGAAGTTTATGCAGGAAAACAACCAGAAGGTCCTTACTGTGTCAGCAACAAACCCAGTGATGTTGTAAAAAGACTGGCTGAGCCCTTATTTGGATCGGGTCGCAATATAACAGCTGACAATTGGTTTTCAAATTGTGATCTGATTGATTATCTGAAAATGCAGAAGCTTTCATATGTCAGAACTGTAAGAAAAAATAAAAAAGAATTGCCTACACAGTTTGTAAGTGTGAAAGGGAGACAACAGTACAGCAGTATGTTTGCATTCCATAATGGAAAGGTTTTGGTTTCCTATGTACCACAAGCAAAAAAAATTGTACTTCTTCTATCAACACTTCATGATGATGATGCCATCGATCCTGGGACTGAGGCACAAAAAAACCCGGAGATAATTACATTTTATAATGCAACCAAAGGGGGTGTTGATACAGCTGATCAGATGTGCTCAACTTTCAACGTCAGCAGAAACACCAAACGCTGGCCAATGGTCATATTTTTTGCTATGTTGAATTTGGGTGGTATAAATTCACAAGTCATTTACCTTGAAAACAAGCTTGAACCACTCCATAGACGATTCTATCTGAAAAAATTGGCCCATGAACTAGTGCTTGGAGAGCTACGCAGGAGAAGTATGAAAACAATCGGTATCCCCTCTCGCCTTCAAGTTCAGCTCAAAAGATTCCGCCCAGAAGATGATAGTGAAAATTCACCACCTGAACCACCTCCCAAAAGAAGGAGATGCACCACCTGCACCACGGAAAGCGGAATCAGAAGGCTTTCTAATTATGAATGTCACAAATGTCATAATGCAATCTGCATGACACATGCAAAAATTATGTGTAATTCTTGCTCTTTGCTCTGCAAGTGTAATTTTTCTGGGGAAACTTCAGAATCTAATTCTGATTGAATATGTGTTTAATAGTACTTAAGGTACCTTAAAATTAAGTTTGTTTCCATAAATTTTCTTTGTAGAGTTTTTTGACAGAGTCGAACTGGGGACTAGTTTTCAAATGTTTGTATTTCAGAGTTATTAGTTTTATGTTAAGTAAATGGGGTTTTTTTGCACCTGATTATGTGTAGTCTCTTTTATTACATCCCTATGAAGGTCACTGATCACTTTTAGAGCACTGAAATTGCAAACATTAGATATTATAGGTATTTTTCTAGCCTGCGCCTGACAGTCACATTGTATGTGAACTTGTTAGAACCGAAATTGTATGTGACGGAGGGTTAAGGATGACTTGTTTCACCTGCATGGAGAGCTCCTTTGACCGCATGTTTACTTTACAGCAAAACCTTCCAAATGCAAGCACCACACCTCAATTCAACTCCATGCCTTTTATCTGCTTAATTGAGAATGACATAACGAAGGGATTGCCCACACCTGTCCATGAAATAGCCTTGGAGTCAATTGTCCAATTACTTTTGGTCCCTTTAAAAACAGGGTGGCACATGTTAAGGAGCTGAAACTCCTAAACCTTTCATCCAATTTTAATGTGGATACCCTCAAATGAAAGCTGAAAGTCTGAACTTCAACTGCATCTGAATTGTTTTGTTTAAAATTCATTGTGGTAATGTCTAGAACCAAAATTAGAAAAATGTTGTCTCTGTCCAAATATATATGGACCTAACTGTAGATAGATAGATATATAGATAGATAGATAGATAGATAGATAGATAGATAATAGATGATAGATAGATAGATGATAGATAGATAGATAATAGATGATAGATAGATAGATAGATAGATAGATGGATAGACAGACAGACAGATAGATCTATTGGCCTGTTTTGAGATCTTGTACTGCATGTCTTCTTTCCAGATCTTTAAATTCCTCCTTGTCTTTTTAGCCAGGAGTTGTACAGTTGACATTTTTGAAACATTTACTTCTGTTGGAACAGTTGTTACAAGTGACAGAATAAAAATGTATTCAGCATAAATTTGTACTTGTCTTCACCAATTAAATAGGATGATGCTTGTATTAATCAGTGTAGACCATGTTTATATCTGTATACTATCAAAGTGAAAAGAATGTACCAGGGAATAAAAAATGATTTTTTATTGTTTAATTCTAATTTCTGCATTTATTCATCAGCAAATGAAAATGTTATTATTGTTCACAACAATGATAGTAATTCAATATTGTATTATATTGATTAAGTGTTTTGCTGTGTCATTTCTGATAAATCATAGTGCAAATCAGAATTTAGAAGTGAGGGTTACATGTACTATATATAGTGGTTCCAAATCTATCTATCTATCTATCTATCTATCTATCATCTATCTATCTATCTATCTATCTATCTATCTATCTATCTATCTATCTATCTATCTATCTATCTATCTATCTATCTATCTATCTCTATCTATCTATCTATTCCCACCCCCCTTACTTCTACCTGAATATACACTGCACATTTACTCTTACATATTTGCATGAGGCACACGTATATAAAATGAACAAATGCTAATAAATTACTTGCACTTTTGCACATTATGCATGTATATACAGTGGGGAAAATAAGTGTTTGATACGTTGCCCATTTTGCAAGTTTTCCCACCTACAAAGAATGGAGAGGTCTGTAATTTTTATCGTAGGTACACTTCACCTGTGAGAGATAGAATCTAAAAATTAAAAAAGAAAATCACATTGTATGATTTTTAAATAATTAAATTGCATTTCATTGCATGAAATAAATGTTTGATCACCTACCAACCAGCAATAATTCTGGCTCTCACAGACCTGTTCGGTTTTCTTTAAGAAGCTCTCCTCCTTTGCACTCATTACTAGTGTTGAGCCACCCCCGTAGTGTTCGAGTTCGGTTCGGTTCGTCGAACACCCGTGTGTTCGCCGAACTGTTCATCGAACTGTTCGTCGAACACCTTCGAACACCGTTAAAACCAATGGCAGGCAAACAAAAACACATAGAAACACATAGAAAACACCTTCAAAGGTGTCCAAAAGCTGACAAACTGCTCAGAAGACACAACTAACACATGGAAAAGTGACAAGTACATATAGTCATGCGAAAAGAAAAGAGGTGGAGGAGTAAAAGGAGGAGGAGACACAGATATAGGCATGTCATGCCCTTCTAAAATCCAAAAAGTGAGAAGCCGAGACGGCCAGTCCGCTCCTGCCCGTGCCACCTCCGTGTCGCCGGGTTTGTGCCAGAGCCGCGGTGAACCCTGACGGCCAGCCCCCCTCTCCCAATACTGGTGCCTGTCCGCTGGTGGGTCGAGAGAGCCCCCCTGTGGTGGAGGCAGCTCTAAGCTTTTTAATTTAAATTGTCCCTCTAATTTGAATGAATACACTTTAAATCCATTTACAAGGATCTATTGGAGGGCAAGTCTCATGCCAGCAGCCGCGTAATTCCAGCTTCAGTAGCGTCCACTAAAGCTGCTGCAGTTAAAAAGCTTTTATAAGGATCGAGCTCGGCTGTCCACCGCAAGGCATCCTAGTGCCAGTCCCAGCCCCTATGCCTTGGGGTGCCTCCTGATGCTCTTCACTAAGTATCCCGTGGTCCCGAAGCATTTCCTTTGAAAAAATTAAGTGTCCAAACTACAGGTGGTGTAGCTTGCTTAACAGCCGGGATAATCCGCTGACTAGCAGACACTGCTACTAGGCACAAAGTATTTCCTGGGCTAGATGCAGTTAAAAATTTGTAAGTAGATACTCTCGTTGGATGCTGAGAAAGCATTCCATAGAGTCTCCTGGCACGCCATATATGATTCTCTTAAAAAGCTTGGGGTAGGGGTCTAGGGGACCCTTTTATAGCCAAAATCACGGCCCTGTATCACAATACGTCACCTAGGCTGAAGATAAATGGAACTGTAGCACCGAGGGCTCGGTTGCTACAGACGTATTGCACCTCACCCAGAGGTGTGATATCTCACTCTCAGATAAGGATGGAGTGTGGATCAGGACCCGACACCTGCATGCATTACACCACATTGCCGTGGGGCAGGGCGACCAATATGCCCCTGAGATGGGCACGACAGTCCCTGTCCCTGGCTGGAGTGGGGGGAGGGAACACTGAGGAAGGGGAACCCTGCAGTGCAGGAGCAGGGAGGAAGCAGTTCCTGGGTGCATTGAGAAGGGAGTATAAAAGGTGGGCACCATCTTAGTTCAGTGCAGAGAAGTCTGAGCAGAAGTGGCAGGGAGCAGGGGCTCTGCATGAGCTCTGCTCCGGAGGCGGGCCTAGTAACAGAGGCCCAGGCCTGCAAGAGGGAGAGGGAAGGAAGAGGAGCGGAGAAGGCTCCAGGAACGAGGAATGAAGGGATCCCAGGGGTGCGGACGGGCGAGTCGCCACCGCACGCCCGAATCCACCTGCGTGGAGGGGTCAGGCCAAAGGGGGAGACCGGTCCCCGAACTAGTGGAGGCAGGAAACGACCCTCAGCTAGAAACCGGAGGCTCTGACATTTTATGTGGCGCAGCCCCTTGCTCCACCCGCTAGGAAGGCACCACATAGGGTCAGGGAAACTGGCGCCAAGTTTACCAAGAGGAGGCCCGAGGCAGCCGGACAGAAGTGTTGGTAAGAAAGGCCAGACAAAGGACACACAAAGGGGGTCCTGTGAAGCGCTCCAAAGTTATCTGGGAGTTGTCTGAGCCCCTCACCTGGTGAGCACAGTACGACGTGGGCAGCCGTTACCTGCAGACGTGGTCTGGATAATAAGAACTGTGAGTAAAGGCCCTGAACTGCATCACTGACTCCGTGTCGTTACTGCTGCTGCCCTGCACCATCACCCCCATCCTCCGCATACACTGCCCTGAGGCTATACTCCTCCCGTGGGGAGTTATGCTACGCTCTGCTGCACCCACAACACCAGCCTTAGCGGTCTGCCCTGTAGCGGCGGTTCACTCTGACCGCAATCCACGGGTGGCGTAGTCGGACATTTAAACATCAAAACCACATAAATAGTTCCGCCACTGGTTTGACCGCCCTGAGCCACGGAACCGGGTCGCCGCCACGAAGACTACAACCACCAGCATCCACCAAAAAGGGTCCGGCTCCGGGTGTCCCAAGGCCCAGGGGGTGCGTCAGAACATTTTCATCACCTTTCACAATCACCAATGGGACAAGGCAGGGATGTCCTCTGTCCCCTCTCTTATACATCCTAGTGACGGAGCACCTGCTCTCATCAATTCGCCATAACCCCAATATTAGGTGGATTGAGGTGGGAGGCACCGAGTACAAGTGCTCTCTATTTGCTGATGATGTCCTAGTATATATCACTCAATCACATATATCCATCCCTGCTGTTATGGCTGAAATAGATCACTTTGTTACATGGTAAAATTTTAAAATCAATGCAGCGAAGTCTGAGGCCCTCGATGTCTCACTCCCTAAATCCATATAGGATTCAATCCAGTCCAACTTTCCCTTTGCCTGGCCCTCACAGGGTATCAAACACTTAGGAATTCCTATTCATAGAGACCTCTCCCATCTATGTTATCTTAATTTTGGGCCCTTTATTGAACAATTCCATACAGACCACGGTTGGCAAGTTGGAACTGTGAGATTCACTACGTGCACCACTGGTATTTTGTGGAAAAGCACATGTAAGATTCTGCAACAGTCTCTGCTGATACTCCTGCATGCGTGCATCCCTTTCTATGGCAGGAATAATTTCTGCAAATTTACTTTTGTACCGGGGATCTAACAGTGTGGCAACCCAGTAGTCAGGATTATTTCTAATTCTCACAATTCGAGGGTCATGTTGCAGGTAGTGCAGCAAGAAGGCACTCATGTGTGTTGCGCATCCAGGAGCACCAAGTCCCTGTTGTGTTGGTGGCGAGGTAACAATCATGCTTCCTTCCTCTGTCCTCTCCCCCCAACCTCGCACAACAGAAATGTGATCAAGGTCTCCCTCATCTGATGAGTCTTCCATCAGTTCGTCCTCCACTTTTTCCTGGGCTCCTGCACCTTCCTCACTAGTTTGGCTGCTACCATGCGCCCTGGTAAAATCATCTCCCCCACCCTCACATGCCTGCCGCCCTGGTGCTGCCGACCGTCTGGACCTTGCAGATGTTAGCCCTTCCGCATACAACTCCTCCTCCTCTACTTCCTCCACCTCCTCTTGTGCCACCACCTGACTCCGAATTCTGTTTAACATGTGCTCCAGCATGTAAATCACCGGAATAGTCATGCTGATAATGGCATCGTCAGCACTAAACATCTTCGTCGCCATTTCAAAACTGTGCAGAAGGGTGCATAGGTCCCTGATCTGAGACCACTCCTCCAGCGTGATTTGCCCCACCTCTGAATCTCGTTGGCCCAGGCTATACGTCAGAACGTATTGCACCAGGGCTTGTCGGTGCTGCCACAGTCGCTGCAACATGTGCAGAGTTGAATTCCACCGGGTAGGCACATCGCATTTTAGCCGGTGAAGTGGCAGGCCCAACGACTTCTGTAGAGATGTAAGTCGCTGAGCTGCGGGATGCGAACGGCGGAAGTGAGCACACAGCGACCGTGCCCTCTGCAGAAGGCCATCTAGTCTGGGATAGTGGGCTAAAAATTGCTGGACAACCAGGTTCAACACGTGAGCCATACAAGGCACGTGTGTGACATTGCCCCGGCGAAGGGCCGCACCCAGGTTTGCAGCATTGTCGCACACGGCCTTCCCTGGTTTCAGGTCCAGTGGAGACAACCATTCATGAAATTGGTTCTCCAGAGCTGACCACAACTCCTCAGCTGTGTGACTCACATTTCCCAGACATTTCAATGTAAAAACCGCCTGATGACCTTGAGCCCTACTGCCAGCATAGTAAGGAGGTGTGCAGGATCCCTTCTGCGCAGTTAGAAAACTTGTGGCATGACCAGACAGGCTTTGGGTGCAGGTGGAAGACCGAGAGGAGGTTGAGGAGGCAGAAGCAGTGGAGGAAAAATGACATAAAGAGGATTGACGCACAACTCGTGGGGACGGCAAGACTTGGACAGCAGCCCCTTGTCCTGCTGTCACCATAGTTACCCAGTGCCCAGTCAGCGACATGTAACGCCCCTGTCCATGCCTACTCGTCCAAGTGTCTGTGGTGAAATGCACCCTGTCACACACAGAGTTTCTCAAAGAAGCGGTGATGTTGTGTGCGACATGCTGGTGGAGCGCAGGCACACCTTTCTTTGAGAAGTAGTGCCGACTGGGCATCTGGTACTGGGGCACTGCGACGGACATAAGGTCTCGAAAATCCTCTGTGTCCACCAGGCGGAAAGGCAGCATTTCTGTAGCCAAGAGCTTGCAGATGGTGAAATTCAACCTCTTAGCTTTCTCATGGCTAGGAGGAAATGGTCTTTTACTTGTCCACATCTGAGGGACCGAGGGCTGGCTATTGTGCTTAGACGGGGTTGATAAGGGTGTCCCCGGCAAACTGCCGGTCTGTGAGGAAGATGCAGGCGGACATGTTAGGTTGCCTTGATCCAAAGGTGGTGCTATCGATGTCGGACAGCGCTCAAGACCAGCTGGTGTTACCACCTCCAAAGAAAATGATGACCTGCCAATCACGCTGGCTGTTGCGGGTAAAGAGGTGGCAGGTCTGCGCCCCAAAACAGGTGTGACTGCTGTCCCCCCAGTCACAGAGGATGAAGAGGCCGCGGATGCACAAGATATGGCAGACGGTGGTTGGCCCGGCCGGCTAGACCGCATTGTAGCACACTGAGCTTCCCACTGCAACTTATGCTTCATGTCCATGTGCCGGTTCATGCATGAAGTACTCAAACTATGTATTTTTTGGCCTCTACTTAGCTTTTGCTGACAAATGTTACAGATAACACGAGTTGGGTCATCTTTATCGATCTGAAAAAATGCCCAGGCTATGCAAGGCTTAGCACCCATGCGACCTGAAGAGCCACCACGACTTGTGGTGAGAGGCAGAGTTGTGTTTGAGGATGCAGTTGTTGACGTGCTTCCAGTACTACGTCTCTGTCCAGGAAGGCGCAACCTGACCTCGTCGTCACTAGCATCTTCCTCCACCTCCTCTGCTGACCTCATCTCTTGGCTGACTGTGGCTTGACAGTAAGTGGGATCTCCGACCTCATCATCATCACCCTGTGCGTTATCACACCCGTCGTCCTCAGAGCCAACCTGTTCCTGCCCTGACAAAAAACTAAAGTTGTCGCTCCAATCAGGTATTTGAGTCTTATCATCGTCTTCCTCATTGTCTCCACCAACAGGAGTTACAGTTTGGGAATGAGGGTCTACATTATGGTCAGAACCTTCTGCGTCTGGTCCTGGATCCGACTCATAAAGATTCTGGGCATCAGTGCAGATCATTTCCTCGTCTGGATTCACAGAAGCGCTGGAGTCGACCTCTGATTCCCAGGCTATAGTATGAGTAAACAGCTCTGCAGACTCAACCATCTGTTCTACCTCATACTCAGACGGGCAGCTGGAGATTTGGGAGCTGTGAGGAAGCAAGTGCGATTTGGGTGACACCTTTGAGGACTGGAGTATTTGTGATGTTGAAGTTGATGTGGAGGAGAGCCCACTTAAAGGAGCACTTGATATCCGTTGAAGCACCTGCTGTTTTTGTGCCTCATCTGGAATTTGTAGCGATTGGCGTGGCCGTAAGAAAGGGATCTTATCACATTGTCCGCTAAAAGAAGTAGACATTTTAGTTTGGCTGGAAGATGGTCTTTCTTCTGTACCTACCCCACGGACACAACCTTTTTTCCCCTTCCCAACACGCCTATTCCCCTTTCCACCAGCAGCAGGCCTTTTTCCACTCATTTTGGTGGTTAACTAATTCACAACTCTGGAGTTGTTTGCACAAAAAAACAATGGATGGTAACCGAGCAGAGCTGAGTGGCCAAACTGTGGTATTAGGCCAAAACTATTGGCTGGGTTAGATGCAGAAAAAAATTATTTTTAATTTGCAACCTGATGGAGGTCAGTATAGATGGACTAATAGACCAAGTCCCACACACCGTTAGAAGCCCAAATATTTTTTCAGAGCTAGATGCAGAAAAAAAATATTTTTAATTTGCAACCTGATGGAGGTCAGTATAGATGGACTAATAGACCAAGTCCCACACACCGCTAGAAGCCCAAATATTTTTTCAGAGCTAGATGCAGAAAAAAATTATATTCAATTTGCAACCTGCTGGAGGTCAGTATAGAAGGACTAATAGAACAAGTCCCACACACTGCTAGAAGCCCAAATATTTTTTCAGAGCTAAATGAAGAAAAAAAATATTTTTAATTTGCAACCTGATGGAGGTCAGTATAGATGGACTAATAGACCAAGTCCCACACACTGCTAGAAGCCCAAATATTTTTTCAGAGCTAGATGCAGAAAAAAATTATTTTTAATTTGCAACCTGATGGAGGTCAGTATAGATGGACTAATAGACCAAGTCCCACACACCGCTAGAAGCCCAAATATTTTTTCAGAGCTAGATGCAGAAATTTTTTTTATTCAATTTGCAACCTGATGGAGGTCAGTATAGATGGACTAATACAACAAGTCCCACACACTGCTAGAAGCCCAAATATTTTTTCAGAGCTAGATGCAGAAAAAAATTATATTCAGTTTGCAACCTGATGGAGGTCAGTATAGATGGACTAATAGAATGATGCTATGCCCAAAAGATTTTACTTCACTAGGTGCAGTAAAAAAATTGGTATTCTATACACAGGTGGTATATCTTGCAACACAGATAGGCTACTCCACTGACTAACACACTCTGCAATAGGCCAAAAAGGATTAGCTTTGCTAGATTCAGCCAAATGCTGTGAAAAAAACTTGCACAGCACTGGCACAGACCTGCCTGGCAAAAACTGATAGGAACTGATGTAACCTAGTCCTGAAAAGGACTCCAATTACAATTAGTCTTTACTCCCACAATCTATCTATTTAAGAGCACAGACCTGCCTGATAAAAGTCGTAGGAAATGCTGTAACCTAGTCCTTAAAAGGACTGCAATCACAACTATTCCCTACTCCCAAGCTATCTGTATATTTGTGCGAAAATTGGCTTGAAATTAACAAGGTATAGCGCACACAGCAACAGCGGTGCCGTCTAACACGCAGCTGCAGCAGTGAGAAAATGGTGGCGACGGGGAAAATGGCTTGGTCTTATAGGGCAAGGACATGTGACATACACTGCCAATCACACATGCCCTTGCTTGTGTGAAAAAAAGCACTTCGCTCCGTGTGTGCGCTGCTGATAGGCTGACAGATTGCACCTCCCCACTGCAAATGCGGGAAAGAGAAAAAAAAATGGAGATCTTCATTGTTCCTGCAGAGATCCATCCCCTGCCCCTCCCCCCGCCCCGCTGTACACTCAAACTGCGTATTAACATTAATTTTCATCATTACTGAGAAAAAATCCAGTTATGATTTTGGTGCACGAACAGTTATCGAACATAACCTCGAACAGCCGAATTTTTCTCAAATTGTTCGTGTTCGCCGACCGGCTCGAACACCGCCCAAAACAGCTCGAATTTGAGATTGGCGAACAGTTCGAGTAGAACAACGCTCATCTCTACTCATTACCTGTATTAATTATACCAGTTTTAACTCGTTACCTGTATAAAAGACACCTGTCCACACACTCAGTCAATCACACTCCAACTTCTCCACCATGGCCAAGACCAAAGAGCTGTCTAAGGACGCCAGTGATAAAATTTCAGACCTGCACAAGGCTGGGATGGGCTACAGGACAATAGGCAAGCAGCTTGGTGAGAAGGCAACAACTGTTGGTACAATTATTTGAAAATGGAAGAAACACAGGATGACTGTCAATCTTCCTCGATCTGGGGCTCCATGCAAGATCTCACCTCGTGGGGTAAGAATGATTCTGAGACAGGTCAGGAATCAGCCCGGAACTACACAGGAGGACTTGGTCAATGACCTGAAGAGAGCTGGGACCAAAGTCTCAAACATTAACGTTAGTAACTTTAAATCCTGCAGGGTACGCAAGGTCCCCCTGCTCACGCCAGCACATGTTCAGGCCCCTTTGAAGTTCGCCAATGACCATCTGCATGATCCAGGGGAGGATTGGGAGAAGGTCATGTGGTCAGATGAGACCAAAATAGAACTTTTTGGTATCAACTCCACTCACGTGTTTGGAGGAAGAAAAAGGATGAGTACAACCCCATAAACACCATCCCAATAGTGAAGCATGATGGGGGAATGATCATACCTTGGGGTGCTTTTCTGCAAAGGGGACAGGATAACAGCACCGTATTGAATGGAGGATGGATGGGGTCATGTATTGCAAGATTTTGGCCAACAACCTTCTCCCCATAGTGAGATCATTGAAGATGGGTCCTGGCTGGGTCTACCAGTATGACAATGACCCAAAACGCACAGCTAGGACTACTAAGAAGTGGCTCCATAAGAAGCATTTCAAGGTCCTGGAGTGGTATAGCCAGTCTCCAGACTTGAACCCAATAGAAAATCTTTGGAGGGAGCTGAAACTCAAAGTTGCCCAGTGGCAGCTATGACACCTGAAAGATCTGAAGAAGATCTGTATGGAGGAGTGGGCCAAAATCCCGCCTGCAGAGTGTGCAAACTTGGTCAAGAACTACAGGAAACGTCTGACCTCTGTAATTAAAATCAAAGGTTTCTGTACCAAATATTAAGTTTTGTTTTTCTATTGTATCAAATACTTATTTCACGCAATAAAATGCAAATTAATTATGTAAAAATCATACAATGTGATTTTCTGGATTTTTTTAGATTCTGTCACAGGTGAAGTTTATCTACAATAAAAATTACAGACCTCTCTAATCTTTGTAGGTGGGAAAACTTGAAAAATCGTAAGTGTATCAAATACTTATTTTTCCCACTGAACATAATAAACACATGCACAAAAGCATATATAAAGTACACACATGTACCTATAACACACAAACATAACAGACAAATTTTTTTTTTTTTTTTGTAGCCAAAACTTTTTCCCCTTTGTTCTCCTACATGGGGTCTTTTTTTAATGAGACGAGGTCTTGTTCTTTTAAGTCCCCATTCTACACAAACACGTTAGGTGTTACTTTTATATAAACATTTTTATGGTCTTAATGGAGAAAATACAGCAATCACGCCATTTTTAATGGCATTTTTAGATCCCCATAAATCAGACCTGGGCAAACTGCGGCACATGGGCTGCACCATGCCATAGCCTGCCGCCCATCTCTCGCCTCCCTTTGTCACCGCTATCGGCATCCTTCGGATGCAGACAGCGTTGATTACATTGGTGGAAGATGGAGCCACCAGCTCCATTTTCAACCAATCAGCGTGTGAGACAGCAGACATCACTCCATCGCATCAGCTGTGCACTGTGGAGAGTCAGTGCATCGGAGAAAGCAGAATGCCACTGGAACGAGGGTGAGGTGAGTATATGTTGTTGGTTTTTTTACATGTGTATAGGATGTTTTATGTATATAGGAGGCTATGTGGGCTCATATTGTATATAGAGGGCTGTGTGAGAGCTCATACTGTATATAGGAGGCTATGTGGGGCTCATGCTGTATATAGAAAGCAATGTGGGGGCTCCTGCTGTTTATAAGAGGCTATGTGGGGCTCATGCTGCATATAGGAGGCTATGTGAAGGCTCATACTGTATATAAGAGGCTATGTGGGGGCTCTTGATGTATATCGGAGGCTATGTGGGGCTCATACTGTATATAACAGGCTATATGGGGGCTCATATTGTGTATGGAAGGTAATGTGGTGGTTGCTTATTTACTATGTTGATTTTTAAATAGTGTATGAAAGGAGTTTTCCAGGCTGTAGACAAATTTCTACTGTGACCATTCCCCTATAGCCCCAGTACAAATAGACAGTCACATGACCGCAAGTATGCTATTGGCGATCACGTGCCAAGTAGACTCTCATCCATTTTTCTCAGCATTCTGTTCTGTGGATTAGAATCTAGATGACCCTTGAACACAAGTATGCAAAGTGCACTGGGAAAATAGGGGAATTGTGAAAGTGTGCACATAGAGTGCCTACAGACATTTTTCTAGAGCCTGGAAAGACCCATTAAAAATGTAATTATTGTGTTTGTTTTGCATTATGTTTAAGCAATAAAGCTTAAAGTAAAAAAAAATCTTTGACTTTTACCCCTAATATACAGTTATACAGAGAGATGTACTGGTATATAGTACTAGTACATAATGCCTGTAAAGAAGATAAATTCCATTAAGAACTTTAGGCAGAAAAAATTCTCCTCTACTGCGGCTTGTGATTCTTACCTGTCTACCATTCTAGAGGTTCTGAGTTACTTTTTTCTGAGTTTTATTTTTTTGAAGACCAAATTTCAAGAAAATCAAACAATTTACTAACTACATGTAAAGTAATGAACACATACAAATTTCAGGGGGACCTCTCCATCAATGTTCTGAGCGATTAGAGGAGGGCTCCATCCCCCAATGAGTTGAAGGAGAAAAGGAGAAAACATAAAGAACAAATTAGTGTCCTGACTGAGCACACAAAACGGAGCCCCAATCTCCCATGGGATCCTATGAATCTGAACTGGCTACAAATGCGATATGTTCACCACTATGTGTGTTCTGTCCTCACTGCTGCATACCATTTTACCATGTCAAGTCGGCATGCTCCTGTGATGTCACTCAATCGGGTCATTTCGGCAGGCTCAGGTGGTGAGGTGTCGCTTGAGAATTCAGGATGCTAGCATTGACATCACTACTTTGCATCACCCTCCATTCTGTTAATGCTTTTTCTATCCATCTATCATCTTTTATCTATCTATTACCTTTTATATCATTGTGAAGGTCCTTCTAATGCACAGACTTTCCTATGACCTTACCTATGACCCATCAATTAGTCTCCCATTATCAATGATACCTACAGATAGAATCTTTGGGAGCTTCCATGTAGGCGACTTCATCCTTGCACTTTTGGTTGATGACAAAATTGAAAACTGCTGCTTTTCACCTGCATGCTGAGAATTCTTCTCCAGCTTTAACCTGCTCTGCCTCCAAGTCTTGATAGTACAAGACGTGCCCCATTGCGGTAATGTTTCATCAGCTGAGGTCCTCAAGGCTCCCTGGAGATTATTTATTGAAGCCTATACTCTGCACAGCATGAGCTAAATATAACAATTTTATCTTAGAACAGGAACCAAAGCAACTCAAGCTGAAGTCTATAAATCTTGTTTTTTTTACTGATTAAGTTAACTAATTTAGTTCTTTTCTGTGCAGTCAAGTATTTTTTTCAGAAGTTATGAATTTTTCAATTTCGCTCATGCTTATTATCATAGTTTTCTCCAGAGTTTCAAATAGAGAGAATTGTAAAAGTGCATAGGGTTGTATCAAGTGTGCTTTATGGTCAAACACATCCATGAACGTAAGTAAACACAATTACACATTAGCACTTACCAGTCACAGTTAATATCCCCTTAAATGGGGGTTCCCACATGGCATCTGGACAGGATTCTATGTATAAGTCTTCTCTGCACACCCTTAAAGGAAATCTATCAGCAGATTTTTGCTATGTAATCTGTCAATGGTGTGATGAGGGGGCTGAGACTCTGATTACAGGGATGCATCACTTAGTTTCCTGGGTGCAGCAGTTGTGATACAATCACAGTTTTCTCTGATGCAGATCTATCATAGCTCGGAATGCTGAGCTGTGTATAACCCCGCCCACACCTCTGATTGGCCGCTTTCTGTGTACACTGTATATTGTCAGGAAGCTGCTAATCAATGCTGGGGGTTGTGGCTGGACCAGGAGGCATGGGACACCTAGTCTTCTCTCCTGCTGATAAAACACTGATTTTATTGAAACAGCAAAACACAGCCCAGTAAGTGACACATCACTGGAATCAGGGTCTCAGCCCCTACATCATTCTCACATTACGTAACATAAACCTGCTGACTGATTCCCTTTAACATTGGAGAGGTAGCTGTGTATTCAAGGCTTTCTCCATACATTTCTATTGGCAATTTTTGAAGCTGAAATTCAGACAGCATGTAACACAGACCCCGTTCTTGAGATAGATACATAATGGTTCTCTATGAAAGTACACTGGCTCCCCGACAGGAAACCAATAAATTGCAACAGTTCAGCCTGACTTTATGTACTTTTAAACTTTTCCAATAAAGTCTCTGGTACTTCCGCCTTCCCTGGCATGCTTGAGCTACCTTTTTAACACCATTGGACTTGCTCCACAGTTTCAATCCACACATGAGGCCTGGAAATACTCTTAGGACCACTTCCTTGGTTTTCTCCATGAGGCTCATTCACTCAATGATATTTGTGTCTACTATCTATGTCATTTTTACTTTGCACCCTAGGCCCTCGCTCTCATAACACCCATTTGAACAACTGGAGACTCACCTTCAGAACATGGACTCCAGGCCCTCAAGCTCACATCACCACTTCCTCAACTGGATTCTACCCTTCTCACTAGGCCCCTCCACATGTCTTTGACTGTCAGTCTACTTCAGATGCAGCTATTTGTTGGAGACTTTTTGCCTTCCCCTGGTTGGCTTTGGCTATGGTAGCTATTTCAGGTAGCATGCACTTGCACTTTTCGCACTTTTCGGGTCCACTCAGTTCCTCCAGACTTTGGGTGTCACAACTACTTCAGACATCATGCATTCTTCCTACTTTCTCAGCTCATATCTCCTCTCGTGGTTATAGTCTCTACCATGACAGTCTGCTCCTCTTCTCTCTTTACATGCATCCCATCTCCTATGCCTGGGGCAGTTACAGAGGCAATTTCCCGTCTGTAACCTAATGCAGCTCACAGTTGAAGATGTTTCTGATGAGCCCCCTGGGCCATGGGGTACTCGGTAGCCGGGCTGGTCGGTGCTGGGGATGTCACGGTGGCAGTGACCCGGTCCGTGACCCAGGGCGGTCAATAAAAGGGGATTAGTGAAAGGGGAATGAAGTTTTTATAGAGATAATGTTCGTGACGCCACCTGTGGTATGTGGCTATATAGGGCCGCAGCAGTGGTGCAGATCCTCTGGAGCTGATGGTGACGCAGCAGAGTTGGTTCAGCTCTCCACAGGCAGAGCTAAGCTCCAGGGCAGGATATAGTAATGTTATGAGGTAGATGTTGCTGGTGCTGTGTTGTGCAGGGCTGGTGATGGCGCAGCAATAATTCTAGGACACAGCGGGGTGCAGTCTTCAAGGTTTTACTCACAGTTGTTCAAGACTCCAGGTTACCAGCGCCAGTGTGTAACCTTCCACATCGTCCTGCGCTCACCAAGTAAGAGGTTCAGCAATCTCTCAAGTATCTCAGGAGTACTTAAACTGGACAACTTTCTATGTGCATTCCTTGGTCGTCTTCCTGCGCTGGCTCTCATCCTCCTGCCCTGCACCTCACAATCAGTGTCCCAAGCCAGTAGCCTCGGATCTTGTCAGGCGACGTGCAGTCCCCTGAATCCTATGCGGCCACCTTTTCGGCGATATAACTGTTGTTTTGGGCAGCTGCACCTTGAAAGTACAGTAACGTCCGGTTTTCTAGCTGAGCTTTGTAGTTCTCCACTAGTTAGGGGCCGGTTCCCTCTGCGGCCTGATCCCTCCACGTCCATGTAGATTCGGGCGCATGGGTGGCTTCCGCACTCGCCGAGCCCCTGGGATCCCCTCTGTTCCTCTTGGAGCCTTCCCTCTGCTCCCGTACTCTCTCAGTCTGTTCTCCTGGGCCTCTCTTACTAGGCCCGCTCTTTCCTCCTCTCCTCCTGAGCTCCCAATGCTCTCTCTCTCTTCTGACACTCTCCTCAGACTGATCTGACTCCTACAAGATGATTCCCTTTTTATACTCCTTCTGCCTGTGCTCCCCTGTTATACTTCCTCCACCCACACCCACTACATGGTTCCCCCTATCTCGGTCCCCCCCCTTTCCAACCAGGGACAGGGCTCAGCACTGTGCACATGCATCTTGCCCCTTCTGCTGGTCTGCAGTAGTGAGAGACAGAAACTCAGATGCAAACAACACAGTGAAGATAAATCTAATCCCAATGGACCCATGTTATTGCATATAGGACTAATAAAGAGAACGGGCCATCATCTTGTAACAATAAAGATAAGGGGGGATTGTTCCTCTGTGAAGCAGAGAAACAAAAAGATGGCCACACAAGTTCAAAATTGTAAAGAAGTAAGAAAATTCCTTTATTAACACATGTAGTAAACACAAATTACAAAGATAAATGCGGACGACAGAGTAGACACAGAGTGCTGGATCCACATGAATAAAACAATGTTAAAAACTGTGACACAGCGCCCGAAAGGTCAGCCTATATAGCAAGTGGAAATATAAGGGGGACAGCGACAGGGTCACATGTATTAATAAATATATACCACCCATCATGAATACCTTTTACAAATAGTACCCCCAAAACAATAATATCCCATCACAATCAAAATACCCAGAAACAAAAGGGTTAAAACCCTTATACAGATGGAAGTAATACAACCAATTGGTCATAAATAAGCTAAAATAGCTATGTACCTGGGTAAGGCCACCAGACAGGCTCTGCTACCGTCACCCCGACGGTAGCAGAGCCTGTCTGGTGGCCTTACCCAGGTACATAGCTATTTTAGCTTATTTATGACCAATTGGTTGTATTACTTCCATCTGTATAAGGGTTTTAACCCTTTTGTTTCTGGGTATTTTGATTGTGATGGGATATTATTGTTTTGGGGGTACTATTTGTAAAAGGTATTCATGATGGGTGGTATATATTTATTAATACATGTGACCCTGTCGCTGTCCCCCTTATATTTCCACTTGCTATATAGGCTGACCTTTCGGGCGCTGTGTCACAGTTTTTAACATTGTTTTATTCATGTGGATCCAGCACTCTGTGTCTACTCTGTCGTCCGCATTTATCTTTGTAATTTGTGTTTACTACATGTGTTAATAAAGGAATTTTCTTACTTCTTTACAATTTTGAACTTGTGTGGCCATCTTTTTGTTGGTCTGGAGTAGTGTAGTGTTGGATGCAGGTGGGTGGGTCCCAGGCAGCACTCTATCCTTACCTGAGAGTGAGATACCACACCTCTGGGTGAGATGCAGTACCTTTGTGGCGACTGAACCCGCAGGGGCGCCACATTTCCACTTATTATCTTCTAGCCAATATTCAGCTTAATGGCTTTTGCTCACTTCAGAGGCCTCTGAAACTGACGATGGATAAATCAGCCCTTAAATAAGCTATGCCTGTCACTTAGTAAAAAAGGTGGTAATTTTTCCTTTAACCAACAGGGCGTATGCTACAGATCTTCTCTGTTGGTGTTTGCTTTTGTCTTCTGGTCCAATCAACACATGGTTGCTCCCCTACAGAAGTTCTGTGGTACACACCCAGGTGGTTATATGGTAAATTTGCACCATTATTACCAGGAGGCATAACTTTAGAACAGAGAAGGTCAGGAGAAAAAAGAAAAACTTCCAGAATCAATGTAGCAACACCAATTGGAGGACGTACTCCGTTTAAATAAAAAAATCCAGTGACAGGTTCTGTTTAATGATGGTTTCAACCAATATATGAAAATGATGATCATTATGACCTGTTTGGTATAATTAGTTACTCTTAGTACTCGTGTAGACGGCCATAGATTCTCTCATGTGAGAAAATTGGGCCGATTATGCAAGTGACAATCTCATCATACTCTGATCAGAGTTTGACCCAAGTGTCACCATAGTGTGAACCAATTCTCTCGACTGAGGAGTAGATGGAGAACAAAATTTCTCCATCTTCTCCATTGTGTCAGTCCGTGGAAATCAGACTGCACTGAAATATTTCCCACGGACCCATTGATTAAATGGCAAAGTGCTATCTGAATATCGGATTAAATTTGGATATGCAGTGATTTTTTCCTTGGACAGATTCCATTTGAGGAAAAATTGGACATTTGCAAGGCCCCGTAGACTAACATTGGTCTGATAACACGGCCACCTGCACCTTCCCATACAACTGACTATAGTCCTACAAAATCCCTGACTACTTGCAAGTATACCTAGAAGAATTGATGCCACTTTGAAGTCATGGTCACACCAAATACTGACTTGATTTAGTTTTCTCATTTGCTCATTTAATTTGCATTTTTTAATTGACAAAAATTAAACTCTTAGGCTATGTGCCCACGATGCAGAAATGAAGCAGAAAATTTCTGCAGCATTTCTGCATCTCCCTGGCAGAAAAAACGCATGCAGATTGTGCATGCGTTTTTCCTGCAGAATACATGCGGATCCACATGCGGATTCACATGCGTTTCCGCATGCAGATTGACAAGCGCTTTCCAGGCGATAGCATCACTTGGAAAGTGCTTGACAACTAGGTCACACTGTATAAATCCATGCAAACGGCATGGATTTA
The DNA here is from genome assembly GCF_046119375.1 of Phyllobates terribilis. Classification (NCBI taxonomy): domain Eukaryota; kingdom Metazoa; phylum Chordata; class Amphibia; order Anura; family Dendrobatidae; genus Phyllobates; species Phyllobates terribilis. The sequence continues at coordinate 138,221,764 of NW_027362770.1, forward strand.
TACAGTGTGAACCGTAAAAATTAAAACAAATAAAGCTATACTCACCCCCGAGGCCCCGGTGTGGCTGCAGCGCTCGTCCCTGTCTGGTTCCCGGCTGCCGGCATATCGCGAGACAGAGGACGTCACAGTCATGTGACCGCAGGTCCTCAAGCGATGCCGGTATTCAGAGAGAAGCCTTCGGAAAGGTAAGTATAAACTTTATTTGTTATTTTATTCTTTTTTTACAGGTACAATGATACCCAGGTCTGGATGAGAGTCTCCTCTCCTTCAGAACTGGGTACCATCCGCACATAAAGACGCATAGAAGCCGCTTGTACAAATGTACAGTCGCGGTTTCTATGCGTTTCAATGCAAGTCAATGGCGGGAGTTCCGCTGCGCTTCCGCAAAATTAAATGACATGCTGCGGATTTTTGTACGCAGCATAAATGCTGCGGAAAAATCCGCAGCATGTGCATAGAACATGCGGAATCCCCTTGGGGACCATGGGGTGCGGATTACCTAGCGTTTCACAAGCGTTTATGCTGCGGAAATTCCCAGCTGCGGAAATACCCAGCCTTAACACTTCTATTTTTTTAAAGCATTCTTACTTTGCAGCATTTTTTTACATCTAAGATTTGCACAGTTCTATATATTATGTGATTATCTATATAGACTTTTATAAACTTGAATAATGAATGAATAAAGCATATTTTACCTTGAATGATCCTTATTAAATAGTTTAAAGATTACATTTGGCTTTTACATGCCTAGCAAGCAAACTACTCAAATACTTGCTTCTATAACTGCAGTGTTTTCGGAGAAAAATCCCCGAAGATCAATTATGAAAATATTTTTCAGATTTTCCAGTTCACTACAATACAAATTATCTCGCTCTGTGAGACACATAATTAATGGATTATTTACTTAGCAGCCGTGGTATCGCTAGCACTGGGCATCAGGACGTAGATAGAGCTGAAATATATGGTAGAGCAAGGAATCATGTTGCCATTCATTTTCTAGTAGGCCACAGGCCACCTTAAGGCTCTGGTCCAGAGTACTGTAGGACTACTGTATTTTTCGGACCATAAGACGCACTTTTTCCCCCCCAAATTTGGAAAATGAGGGGTGCGTCTTATGGTCCGAATGTAGCTTACCGGGGAGTTGCAGTAGTCGTGGAGCGGGATCGCAGGAAGCAGGGTCCCTCCCTCAGGGACCCGATGGCAGCAGGAGCGGCCCAGCCAAGATATCAACCAAGCAAGCGTCGCCTACAGAGGCCATCTTCCTGAAGCTGTGGGCCTCAGGGAAATGTCTGCCGAGATTCCAGCCTGCGCATGCACCAGCTTGGGCAGCCATTTCCCTGTAGGCCACAGCTTCAGGAAGATGGCCACTGCAAAAGCAATGCACTCCACTCTGCATCACTGCTGACACCAACCCTGCAGCATCTCACCAGTTCTGCCACTGCCGAGGAAGGGACCCTGCTTCCTGCAATCCTGCTCCACCACCGCCGCAACCCCCGCTGCTGGGGCACCCACTTCTCCCACCCTAGGGCCCACTCGGCCACCCCCCAGGTAAGATACCAGTTTGGACTATAAAATGGACCCCCATGTTATCAAAAATATTTTTTTCCTATTTTCCACCCCAGAATTTGGGGTTCGTCTTATTGTCCGGTGCATCTTATAGTCCGAAACATATGGTATGCGTTAGCATCCGGATCCAGGTGGCACAATATGCCTAGCATCTCCCCCTGTGGGCTGCTGATGTCAAAGGCCAAAAGAAGTCTCAGCTCCTTCAGCTGGAGTGGACTCAGGGTTAGGTAGTGTAATTTTAATAATTTTCAAAGAAAAGGGTCCATATATAATAAGTAGTGTTGAGCCACCCCCGTAGTGTTCGAGTTCGGTTCGGTTCGTCGAACACCCGTGTGTTCGCCGAACTGTTCGTCGAACTGTTCGTCGAACACCTTCGAACACCGTTAAAACCAATGGCAGGCAAACAAAAACACATAGAAACACATAGAAAACACCTTCAAAGGTGTCCAAAAGCTGACAAACTGCTCAGAAGACACAACTAACACATGGAAAAGTGACAAGTACATATAGTCATGCGAAAAGAAAAGAGGTGGAGGAGTAAAAGGAGGGGGAGACACAGATATAGGCATGTCATGCCCTTCTAAAATCCAAAAAGTGAGAAGCCGACACGTTCAGTCCGCTCCTGCCCGTGCCACCTCCGTGTCGCCGGGTTTGTGCCAGAGCCGCGGTGAACCCTGACGGCCAGCCCCCCTCTCCCAATACTGGTGCCTGTCCGCTGGTGGGTCGAGCGAGCCCCCCTGTGGTGGAGGCAGCTCTAAGCTTTTTAATTTAAATTGTCTCTCTAATTTGAATAAATACACTTTAAATCCATTTACAAGGATCTATTGGAGGGCAAGTCTCATGCCAGCAGCCGCGTAATTCCAGCTCCAGTAGCGTCCACTAAAGCTGCTGCAGTTAAAAAGCTTTTATAAGGATCGAGCTCGGCTGTCCACCGCAAGGCATCCTACTGCCAGTCCGAGCCCCTATGCCTTGGGGTGCCTCCTGATGCTCTTCACTGAGTATCCCGTGGTCCCGAAGCATTTCCTTTGAAAAAATGAAGTGTCCAAACTACAGGTGGTGTAGCTTGCTTAACAGCCGGGATAATCCGCTGACTAGCAGACACTGCTACTAGGCACAAAGAATTTCCTGGGCTAGATGCAGTTAAAAATTTGTAATTAGATACTCTCGTTGGATGCTGAGAAAGCATTCCATAGAGTCTCCTGGCACGCCATATATGATTCTCTTAAAAAGCTTGGGGTAGGGGTCTAGGGGACCCTTTTATAGCCAAAATCACGGCCCTGTATCGCAATACGTCACCTAGGCTGAAGATAAATGGAACTGTAGCACCCTGAGGGCTCGGTTGCTACAGAGGTATTGCACCTCACCCAGAGGTGTGATATCTCACTCTCAGGTAAGGATGTAGTCTGGATCAGGACCCGACACCTGCATGCATTACACCACATTGCCGTGGGGCAGGGCGACCAATATGCCCCTGAGATGGGCACGACAGTCCCTGTCCCTGGCTGGAGTGGGGGGAGGGAACACTGAGGAAGGGGAACCCTGTAGTGCAGGAGCAGGGAGGAAGCAGTTCCTGGGTGCATTGAGAAGGGAGTATAAAAGGTGGGCACCATCTTAGTTCAGTGCAGAGAAGTCTGAGCAGAAGTGGCAGGGAGCAGGGGCTCTGCATGAGCTCTGCTCCGGAGGCGGGCCTAGTAACAGAGGCCCAGGCCTGGAAGAGGGAGAAGGAAGGAAGAGGAGCGGAGAAGGCTCCAGGAACGAGGAACGAAGGGATCTCAGGGGTGCGGACGGGCGAGTCGCCACCGCACGCCCGAATCCACCTGCGTGGAGGGGTCAGGCCAAAGGGGGAGACCGGTCCCCGAAACTAGTGGAGGCAGGAAATGACCCTCAGCTAGAAACAGGAGGCTGTGACATTTTATGTGGCGCAGCCCCTCGCTACACCCGCTAGGAAGGCACCACATAGGGTCAGGGAAACTGGCGCCAAGTTTACCAAGAGGAGGCCCGAGGCAGCCGGACAGAAGGGTTGGTAAGAAAGGCCAGACAAAGGACACACAAAGGGGGTCCTGTGAAGCACTCCAAAGATATCTGGGAGTTGTCTGAGCCCCTCACCTGGTGAGCACAGTACGACGTGGGCAGCCGTTACCTGCAGACGTGGTCTGGATAATAAGAACTGTGAGTAAAGGCCCTGGACTGCATCACTGACTCCGTGTCATTACTGCTGCTGCCCTGCACCATCACCCCCATCCTCCGCATACACTGCCCTGAGGCTATACTTCTCCCGTGGGGAGTTATGCTACGCTCTGCTGCACCCACAACACCAGCCTCAGCGGTCTGCCCTGGAGCGGCGGTTCACTCTGACCGCAATCCACGGGTGGCGTAGTCGGACATTTAAACATCAAAACCACATAAATAGTTCCGCCACTGGTTTGACCGCCCTGAGCCACGGAACCGGGTCGCCGCCACGGAGACTACAACCACCAGCATCCACCAAAAAGGGTCCGGCTCCGGGTGTCCCAAGGCCCAGGGGGCGCGTCAGAACATTTTCATCACCTTTCACAATCACCAATGGGACAAGGCAGGGATGTTCTCTGTCCCCTCTCTTATACATCCTAGTGATGGAGCACCTGCTCTCATCAATTCGCCATAACCCCAATATTAGGTGGATTGAGGTGGGAGGCACCGAGTACAAGTGCTCTCTATTTGCTGATGATGTCCTAGTATATATCACTCAATCACATATATCCATCCATGCTGTTATGGCTGAAATAGATCACTTTGTTACATGGTCAAATTTTAAAATCAATGCAGCGAAGTCTGAGGCCCTCGATGTCTCCCTCCCCAAATCCATATAGGATTCCATCCAGTCCAACTTTCCCTTTGCCTGGCCCTCACAGTGTATCAAATACTTAGGAATTCCTATTCATAGAGACCTCTCCCATCTATGTTATCTTAATTTTGGGCCCTTTATTGAACAACTCCATACAGACCACGGTTGGCAAGTTAGAACTGTAAGATTCACTACGTGAACCACTGGTGTTTTGTGGAAAAGCACATGTACACTGTGTTCCAAATTATTATGCAAAAAGTGTTTAGGAGTGATAAGGGAAGAATTTGTTTGTTTGTCAGTTAAACTCATTGATGGTGATGTGTGTCAGGGCTCTTTATATCACTGTAAGCAATTGCAGACACCTGTGCTAATTAGTTTGGCAGGTGTGTCCAATGAAAGGCAAGACTACTTAAGAAGGCTGTCTCACATTATTAAGCAGCCTACATTTTCTGCCAAAATGGGAAAGAAAAAGGATGTGTCGGCTGCTGAGAAGCAACAAATTGTGGAGTGTTTAGGTCAAGGCATGACTACAATCAACATTGTGCGATGATCAGGATGAAGTGTCTTGGCAATCAAGAAGTATGTAGCTGATTCACAGTACACACGTGTGCATGCTGATAAGGGCAAATTGAGGACTCTTTCCTACAGGCAATTACGTCAGGTTGAAAGAGCAGCGGCAAAAAAGCCTTGTCATAGCAGCAGACAAGTTTTTAAAGCTGCTTGTGCCTCCAACGTCCCCCGAACAACAAGATGCAGGGTCCTTCAGAGGTTTGCAGCTGTGCATACGCCATCCTGTCGACCTCCTCTATCCACTTCACACAAGCAGAAACGGCTCCAGTGGGCCAAACATTACATGAAGACTGATTTCAAAACTGTTTTGTTCACGGATGAGTGCCGTGCAGCGCTCGATGGTCCAGATGGATGGAGTGGAGGATGGCTGGTTGATGGACACCCCACGCAAACACGGCTACAGCGCCAACAAGGAGGAGGTGGAGTAATGTTTTGGGCTGGAATCATGGGGAGAGAGATTGTCGGCCCCTTTAGGATCCCTGAAGGCGCTAAAGATGAACTCCATAATGTATGTGGATTTTCTCAAACAGCACTTCCTGCCATGGTTCAAGAAGAAGAACCGTGTATTTCACAGCAAGATCATTTTTCTGCATGATAATGCACCATCTCATGCTGCACATAAAACATCTGCATCTCTGGCTGATATGGGCATAAAAGGGGACAAACTTATGGTGTGACCCCCATGCTCCCCTGACCTCTACCCCATTCAGAACCTTTGGAGCATCACTATAAGGAATGTCTATGATGGCGGGAGGCAGTTCACATCTAAGCAACAGCTCTGGGAGGGTATTCTGTCCTCATGAAAAACAATTGAAGCAGAAACCATCCAAAACCTGACAAATTCAATGGACGAGAGAGTTCAGAAGCTCCTTTCGAACAAGGGGTCCTATGTGAAAATGTAACATCACCTAGAATAAAGTTTTGAGTTGAAAACTGTTTGATTTCAGTTTCTAACAACCTGCTAATGCTTATAATTTCAAAAATGACCATTTTTTTGGTCTTTATTAAAATGAAAAGGTTGATCGAAAAGTTTGGGGGATCTAAGAGTGTGGCAACCCAGTAGTCATGATTACTTCGAATTCTGACAATATGAGGGTCATGCTGCAGGTAGTGCAGCAAGAAGGCACTTATGTGTCTTGCGCATCTCGGAGCCCCAAAATTATTTTCCGGGCTAGATTCAGCTAAAAATTATTATTAATTTTAAATCTGGTGAAGCTTTAGTATAGATGTCCTAATAGGATCAGTGCTGCACACTGCTACAAAGCCCAAATTATTTTCCAGCCAAGATACAGATAAACATGATTAGTAATTTGAAAGCTTAAAACGGTTGGTAGGGTGATTTTAACCAATCATCAAGCTTTTACTCTCCCCAGGATGACACAGGGGTAGAAAAGTCATTTCGGATCCATGATTTGTTCATCTTTATGAACGTGAGTCTGTCTACATTATCAGTGGAGAGCCGCGTGCGCTTATCTGTCAGCACACCACCAGCAGCGCTGAACACACGTTCAGACAGAACGCTGGCTGCGGGGCATGACAAGATCTCCAAGGCGTAAGTGGCTAGCTCCGGCCATTTATCCAGATTGGAAGCCCAAAAAGAGCAAGGGTCCAGTGACACAGTCGTGGCTTCAATGTTTACTTGGAGATACTCCTGTACCATCGTCTCTAGGCGTTGACTATGTGTCAGACTTCTTGTCTCCTGTGGCCTTGCAAAGGATGGGCTAAAAAAGTGGTGAAATGATTCCGCAAAATTGATGTTACCAGCAGATACTGTGGTTCTGTTACGGTTTGAGTGCTGAACACTTGACGGTCCCACGGTTGGCAAGTTGGAACTGTGAGATTCACTAGGTGCACCACTGGTATTTTGTGGAAAAGCACATGTAAGATTCTGCAACAGTCTCTGCTGATACTCCTGTGCATCCCTTTCTATGGCAGGAATAATTTCTGCAAATTTACTTTTGTACCGGGGATCTAACAGTGTGGCAACCCAGTAGTCAGGATTATTTCTAATTCTCACAATTCGAGGGTCATGTTGCAGGTAGTGCAGCAAGAAGGCACTCATGTGTGTTGCGCATCCAGGAGCACCAAGTCCCTGTTGTGTTGGTGGCGAGGTAACAATCATGCTTCCTTCCTCTGTCCTCTCCCCCCAACCTCGCACAACAGAAATGTGATCAAGGTCTCCCTCATCTGATGAGTCTTCCATCAGTTCGTCCTCCACTTCTTCCTGGGCTCCTGCACCTTCCTCACTAGTTTGGCTGCTACCATGCGCCCTGGTAAAACCATCTCCCCCACCCTCACATGCCTGCCGCCTTGGTGCTGCCGACCGTCTGGACCTTGCAGATGTTAGCCCTTCCGCATACAACTCCTCCTCCTCTACTTCCTCCACCTCCTCTTGTGCCACCACCTGACTCCGAATTCTGTTTAACATGTGCTCCAGCATGTAAATCACCGGAATAGTCATGCTGATAATGGCATCGTCAGCACTAAACATCTTCGTCGCCATTTCAAAACTGTGCAGAAGGGTGCATAGGTCCCTGATCTGAGACCACTCCTCCAGCGTGATTTGCCCCACCTCTGGATCTCGTTGGCCCAGGCTATACGTCAGAACGTATTGCACCAGGGCTTGTCGGTGCTGCCACAGTCGCTGCAACATGTGCAGAGTTGAATTCCACCGGGTAGGCACATCGCATTTTAGCTGGTGAAGTGGCAGGCCCAACGACTTCTGTAGAGATGTAAGTCGCTGAGCTGCGGGATGCGAACGGCGAAAGTGAGCACACAGCGACCGTGCCCTCTGCAGAAGGCCATCTAGTCTGGGATAGTGGGCTAAAAATTGCTGGACAACCAGGTTCAACACGTGAGCCATACAAGGCACGTGTGTGACATTGCCCCGGCGAAGGGCCGCACCCAGGTTTGCAGCATTGTCGCACACGGCCTTCCCTGGTTTCAGGTCCAGTGGAGACAACCATTCATGAAATTGGTTCTCCAGAGCTGACCACAACTCCTCAGCTATGTGACTCACATTTCCCAGACATTTCAATGTAAAAACCGCCTGATGACGTTGAGCCCTACTGCCAGCATAGTAAGGAGGTGTGCAGGATCCCTTCTGAGCAGTTAGAAAGCTTGTGGCATGACCAGACAGGCTTTGGGTGCAGGTGGAAGACCGAGAGGAGGTTGAGGAGGCAGAAGCAGTGGAGGAACTTTGACATAAAGAGGATTGACGCACAACTCGTGGGGACGGCAAGACTTGGACAGCAGCACCTTGTCCTGCTGTCACCATAGTTACCCAGTGCCCAGTCAGCGACATGTAACGCCCCTGTCCATGCCTACTCGTCCAAGTTTCTGTGGTGAAATGCACCCTGTCACACACAGACTTTCTCAAAGAAGCGGTGATGTTGTGTGCGACATACTGGTGGAGCGCAGGCACACCTTTCTTTGAGAAGTAGTGCCGACTGGGCATCTGGTACTGGGGCACTGCGACGGACATAAGGTCTCGAAAATCCTCTGTGTCCACCAGGCGGAAAGGCAGCATTTCTGTAGCCAAGAACTTGCAGATGGTGAAATTCAACCTCTTAGCTTTCTCATGGCTAGGAGGAAATGGTCTTTTACTTGTCCACATCTGAGGGACCGAGGGCTGGCTATTGTGCTTAGACGGGGTTGATAAGGGTGTCCCCGGCAAACTGCCGGTCTGTGAGGAAGATGCAGGCGGACATGTTAGGTTGCCTTAATCCAAAGGTGGTGCTATCGATGTCGGACAGCGCTCAACACCAGCTGGTGTTACCACCTCCAAAGAAAATGATGACCTGCCAATCACGCTGGCTGTTGCGGGTAAAGAGGTGGCAGGTCTGCGCCCCAAAACAGGTGTGACTGCTGTCCCCCCAGTCACAGAGGATGAAGAGGCCGCAGATGCACAAGATATGGCAGACGGTGGTTGGCCCGGCCGGCTAGGCCGCATTGTAGCACACTGAGCTTCCCACTGCAACTTATGCTTCATGTCCATATGCCGGTTCATGCATGAAGTACTCAAACTATGTATTTTTTGGCCTCTACTTAGCTTTTGCTGACAAATGTTACAGATAACACGAGTTAGGTCATCTTTATCGATCTGAAAAAATGCCCAGGCTATGCAAGGCTTAGCACCCATGCGACCTGAAGAGCCACCACGACTTGTGGTGAGAGGCAGAGTTGTGTTTGAGGATGCAGTTGTTGACGTGCTTCCAGTACTACGTCTCTGTCCAGGAAGGCGCAACCTGACCTCGTCGTCACTAGCATCTTCCTCCACCTCCTCTGCTGACCTCATCTCTTGGCTGACTGTGGGTTGACAGTAAGTGGGATCTCCAACCTCATCATCATCACCCTGTGCGTTATCACACCCGTCGTCCTCAGAGCCAACCTGTTCCTGCCCTGACAAAAAACTAAAGTTGTCGCTCCAATCAGTTATTTGAGTCTTATCATCGTCTTCCTCATTGTCTCCACCAACAGGAGTTACAGTTTGGGAATGAGGGTCTACATTATGGTCAGAACCTTGTGCGTCTGGTCCTGGATCTGACTCATAAAGATTCTGGGCATCAGTGCAGATCATTTCCTCGTCTGGATTCACAGAAGCGCTGGAGTCGACCTCTGATTCCCAGGCTATAGTATGAGTAAACAGCTCTGCAGACTCAACCATCTGTTCTACCTCATACTCAGACGGGCAGCTGGAGATTTGGGAGCTGTGAGGAAGCAAGTGCGATTGGGGTGACACCTTTGAGGACTGGAGTATTTGTGATATTGAAGTTGATGTGGAGGAGAGCCCACTTAAAGGAGCACTTGATATCCGTTGAAGCACCTGCTGTTTTTGTGCCTCATCTGGAATTTGTAGCGATTGGCGTGGCCGTAAGAAAGGGATCTTATCACATTGTCCGCTAAAAGAAGTAGACATTTTAGTTTGGCTGGAAGATGGTCTTTCTTCTGCAGATGTTACTGTTGCTTTAACACCTACCCCACGGACACAACCTTTTTTCCCCTTCCCAACACGCCTATTCCCCTTTCCACCAGCAGCAGGCCTTTTTCCACTCATTTTGGTGGTTAACTAATTAACAACTCTGGAGTTGTTTGCACAAAAAAACAATGGATGGGAACCGAGCAGAGCTGAGTGGCCAAACTGTGGTATTAGGCCAAAACTATTGGCTGGGTTAGATGCAGAAAAAAATATATTCAGTTTGCAACCTGATGGAGGTCTGTATAGATGGATTAATAGAACAAGTCCCACACACAGCTAGAAGCCCAATATTTTTTCAGAGGTAGATGCAGAAAAAAATATATTCAGTTTGCAACCTGATGGAGGTCAGTATAGATGGACTAATACAACAAGTCCCACACACAGCTAGAAGCCCAATATTTTTTCAGAGGTAGATGCAGAAAAAAATATATTCAGTTTGCAACCTGATGGAGGTCTGTATAGATGGATTAATAGAACAAGTCCCACACACAGCTAGAAGCCCAATATTTTTTCAGAGGTAGATGCAGAAAAAAATATATTCAGTTTTCAACCTGATGGAGGTCAGCATAGATGGACTAATACAACAAGTCCCACACACAGCTAGAAGCCCAATATTTTTTCAGAGGTAGATGCAGAAAAAAATATATTCAGTTTGCAACCTGATGGAGGTCTGTATAGATGGACTAATACAACAAGTCCCACACACAGCTAGAAGCCCAATATTTTTTCAGAGGTAGATGCAGAAAAAAATATATTCAGTTTGCAACCTGATGGAGGTCAGTATAGATGGACTAATACAACAAGTCCCACACACAGCTAGAAGCCCAATATTTTTTCAGAGGTAGATGCAGAAAAAAATATATTCAGTTTGCAACCTGATGGAAGTCAGTATAGATGGACTAATACAACAAGTCCCACACACAGCTAGAAGCCCAATATTTTTTCAGAGGTAGATGCAGAAAAAAATATATTCAGTTTGCAACCTGATGGAGGTCTGTATAGATGGATTAATAGAACAAGTCCCACACACAGCTAGAAGCCCAATATTTTTTCAGAGGTAGATGCAGAAAAAAATATATTCAGTTTGCAACCTGATGGAGGTCAGTATAGATGGACTAATACAACAAGTCCCACACACAGCTAGAAGCCCAATATTTTTTCAGAGGTAGATGCAGAAAAATATATATTCAGTTTGCAACCTGATGGAGGTCAGTATAGATGGACTAATACAACAAGTCCCACACACAGCTAGAAGCCCAATATTTTTTCAGAGGTAGATGCAGAAAAAAATATATTCAGTTTGCAACCTGATGGAGGTCAGTATAGATGGACTAATACAACAAGTCCCACACACAGCTAGAAGCCCAATATTTTTTCAGAGGTAGATGCAGAAAAAAATATATTCAGTTTGCAACCTGATGGAGGTCTGTATAGATGGATTAATAGAACAAGTCCCACACACAGCTAGAAGCCCAATATTTTTTCAGAGGTAGATGCAGAAAAAAATATATTCAGTTTGCAACCTGATGGAGGTCAGTTTAGATGGACTAATACAACAAGTCCCACACACAGCTAGAAGCCCAATATTTTTTCAGAGGTAGATGCAGAAAAAAATATATTCAGTTTGCAACCTGATGGAGGTCTGTATAGATGGATTAATAGAACAAGTCCCACACACAGCTAGAAGCCCAATATTTTTTCAGAGGTAGATGCAGAAAAAAATATATTCAGTTTGCAACCTGATGGAGGTCTGTATAGATGGATTAATAGAACAAGTCCCACACACAGCTAGAAGCCCAATATTTTTTCAGAGGTAGATGCAGAAAAAAATATATTCAGTTTGCAACCTGATGGAGGTCTGTATAGATGGATTAATAGAACAAGTCCCACACACAGCTAGAAGCCCAATATTTTTTCAGAGGTAGATGCAGAAAAAAATATATTCAGTTTGCAACCTGATGGAGGTCTGTATAGATGGATTAATAGAACAAGTCCCACACACAGCTAGAAGCCCAATATTTTTTCAGAGGTAGATGCAGAAAAAAATATATTCAGTTTGCAACCTGATGGAGGTCAGTATAGATGGACTAATACAACAAGTCCCACACACAGCTAGAAGCCCAATATTTTTTCAGAGGTAGATGCAGAAAAAAATATATTCAGTTTGCAACCTGATGGAGGTCTGTATAGATGGATTAATAGAACAAGTCCCACACACAGCTAGAAGCCCAATATTTTTTCAGAGGTAGATGCAGAAAAAAATATATTCAGTTTGCAACCTGATGGAGGTCTGTATAGATGGATTAATAGAACAAGTCCCACACACAGCTAGAAGTCCAATATTTTTTCAGAGGTAGATGCAGAAAAAAATATATTCAGTTTGCAACCTGACGGAGGTCTGTATAGATGGATTAATAGAACAAGTCCCACACACAGCTAGAAGCCCAATATTTTTTCAGAGGTAGATGAAGAAAAAAATATATGCAGTTTGCAACCTGATGGAGGTCAGTATAGATGGACGAATACAACAAGTCCCACACACAGCTAGAAGCCCAATATTTTTTCAGAGGTAGATGCAGAAAAAAATATATTCAGTTTGCAACCTGATGGAGGTCTGTATAGATGGATTAATAGAACAAGTCCCACACACAGCTAGAAGTCCACCTGATGGAGGTCAGTATAGATGGACTAATAGAATGATGCTATGCCCAAAAGATTTTACTTCACTAGGTGCAGTATTCTATACACAGGTGGTGTAGCTTGCAACACAGATAGGCTACTCCACTGACTAACACACTCTGCAATAGGCCAAAAAGGATTAGCTTTGCTAGATTCAGCCAAATGCTGTGAAAAAAACTTGCACAGCACTGGCACAGACCTGCCTGGCAAAAACTGATAGGAACTGATGTAACCTAGTCCTGAAAAGGACTCCAATTACAATTAGTCTTTACTCCCACAATCTATCTATTTAAGAGCACAGACCTGCCTGATAAAAGTCGTAGGAAATGCTGTAACCTAGTCCTTAAAAGGACTGCAATCACTACTATTCCCTACTCCCAAGCTATCTGTAGATTTGTGCGAAAATTGGCTTGAAATTAACAAGGTATAGCGCAGCAGTGAGAAAATGGTGGCGACGGGGAAAATGGCTTGGTCTTATAGGGCAAGGACATGTGACATACACTGCCAATGACACATGCCCTTGCTTGTGTGAAAAAAAGCACTTCGCTCCGTGTGTGCGCTGCTGATAGGCTGACAGATTGCACCTCCCCACTGTAAATGCGGGAAAGAGGAAAAAAAATGGAGATCTTCATTGTTCCTGCAGAGATCCATCCCCTGCCCCTCCCCCCACCCCGCTGTACACTCAAACTGCGTATTAACATTAATTTTCATCATTACTGAGAAAAAATCCAGTTATGATTTTGGTGCACGAACAGTTATCGAACATAACCTCGAACAGCCGAATTTTTCTTAAATTGTTCGTGTTCGCTGAACGGCTCGAACACCGCCCAAAACAGCTCGAATTTGAGATTGGCGAACAGTTCGAGTAGAACAACGCTCATCTCCAATAATATTATTTTCTGTTAAGGACATAAAGAGACATTATTACTATAAAGGGAATCTCTCAGAATGAGTTTGCTTTTGAAACTAGTGTTATAGCAAGATAGATTCTATCACAACAATAAAAATTATACCTGTATTGTATTAATTCATTGTGCCAGTGCTGAGATATCAAGCTTTGAAAATCACATTCAGTTTAGCCTGGAAGTGCATTGGAGGCCCACAGCTGGTCTCTGACAACTTCCATATTCTCCAGCACATCTCGGTTCGGTGCCCTTAAAAATAAGAGTGGTAGTAAAATGCCCTCTGCCCAAAAATATCTGTTCATACTATGGCCTGAATAAGCCTCTTATGGTATATAGCCCCCACACTGTCCGCCTTATTGAGCTATAACCACCACACTGTTAGCCACATTCAGCTACAACCGCCACACAGTCCACCCTTATGAAACACGGTCTATGCCATAGATGTCCCCTCTCCATTGTTTTCTCTTACACATTTTATATCTCCACACTGTCCCCCCTCTGTGCTAACCTCTTTCCATACTGTGCAACCATTTTACGTTGATCCCACTCCATATTTATTCTGTGCTCCCTCTTCACACTATGCCCTCATACAGCATATTGGGATATGGTGCCCTCTCCAAACTGTACCCCCTCCTCACACTGTGCCCTTACACGGTATGATGTCCACCACAGCCTCCACATTATATAGTATGGTCACCACCACAGCCTCCCATGTACAGTCAGATGGTCCCCCCAGTTCCCAATACAGTATAATATCCCCATAACACCCCACACAGTATATCCACCATAGCCCCCTATCCAGTATGGTCACCACAGCCCCTCATATCATGTCACCCACAGCCCCTCATATCATGTCACTGCAGCCCTGTTTGTAATGTCGCCCATTTAATGGCCAAATAATATAAGAAGACATTTTTTAAAAAAGCTTATACTCACCTAATCCAGGCTCCCTATACCCCGTGGCCACTGTCTCCTATTCTATCTTGCTGCTCGACGTCCCCTTTGTGCTCCGTTTCCAACAGGATGCAGGCCGGAAGTAGCCTACATTCTGATGGAGCAGCTCCTTCACTTCTGTGCTGCACTCGCATTAATTGTATTCGCATCTAACAGACAATACAATTGAGTGTGAGGAGGGTGCGACTGCCATGGCGCAGGCACTGAGAGGGGTGAGCGATATTAGTGACTGACACTGCTCACCTGTGTGCCTGCACCTCGGGTGTCAATATGCTGAATAGCTGTGGCTGCCGCAAGGTGATGGGAGGCCGCAGGCAATCAGCAACTTTATTTTTTTTATTCGGGTACGCAAAAGGTAGCGCCATAGGCAGGGGCCTACCCTTGTCCTGGCACTGAGTTCCACAAATCTAAAAGAAGACAACCCCATTTGGTTGTGACTATGGATTTAATCACTTGCCACTAGAGATGATTGAATCTGCAAAGATATGAATTCGGTAAACCACTCCGATTTTACAGGGAAATTTGATTTGCAATGAAGTTATTTTCTGCAAATTGAGACGTCAAAGCATAATAAACATAGGACATTAAAAAAAATAATAATACATATTCACCTTAGAGCTCACCTGTCCAGCCACTTCCTAGTTCAGTCCTCCTGTTACACGCACGCCGCTAGGTTCAGATAGGGCGAGACGGATTTCATGAATTCTTCGGAATACTGGGGGAACCGTTACTCAGGGCGACCATAGGCTGCAGCTTCTCTCAGGCACACGAAAGATTCATTTGCTGACCAGACACATCTGACAAGAGTCTTTTTCAACAGTTTAACAGTGGAATTTAATCTGAAGCACGGCCAGTGCAATTCAGGGATATTACAGCAACAATCTTCATTACAGTGCAGTCTGAGTTTCTTGAGCAACCGGCTCCAGTAACAATACAGTAGTTTCTTTACAAGGCACAGTATTACAGTCTCTTTGGTAGCATAATTCAGCATAGATTAGATCTATTAGCAGCACACTTCTATGCATACACAACCACAGGCTTTTACTTCACAAGGACTCAATAGTACATAGCATTCTTTATCCTGCATGGAGATGGAGGGGGGGGGGGTGTTGATGAGGGAGATGATCCTTGTGACACAATTTCTTTCAGTCCTTATGTTTCTGCCCGATAATACTCTGCACTGTTAGTTCAGGGAGTTTATCTGACCTGTGTTTAGTTTCTCTCCTGATCTGAGTCCTGTTCAGTTGCCTTCTGTGAGATGCAGATCACACACCACCTTTCTCTTTGGCTTCAGCCACACTACAATAACAAGTTCCCCACAATCCCCCTGGGGCTCTGCTAAAACACTCCCCTTCTCCTGTGACTGTGTTAACCCCTCTAGTTGCTGGATGCTTCTGGAGCACAACACTTCCTGTCTCCTGTGCTTGTGTTACTTCTAATAATTGCTGGTGTTATGATCTGCTACAGGGACTAAGGAAAGCCAGGATATCTGTCCCTACAATAGAACTAAACTAGATCCCTACGATGTAACGGGGAACCTGATCCTGCGATCAGACCCGCTAAAGTCCTCGGCTAGTCTGTACGAAGACCTATAGATGTGAGGGAGGGATCCCTACAAGAACTAGGGACTGGGATAAGTTGGACACCTCCTAGCAGAAATACTAGCAGTCAAAGACAAACACACAACAAAAAGCATAGAGGTCAGAAGACCTAGCAACACTAACAGAGAACGGCAACAGGGCACCAAGCTAGCTCAAGAGTAGTAAATACAATGAAGTCCAGCAAGGCCAGGAGGGCGGAGCCGGATTAAATAGGCAAAAATGGTCATGCGACCAGCAAACTAAAAAAAAACCTAACAGGAGAGTTCTAACAGTACCCCCTCTTCTAAGAGGATCCTCCAGATCCCCTAGGCCCAGGCTTACTAGGAAACCTCCTGTGAAATGCTCTGACAAGTCTGGAAGCAGAAACATCATCCGCCCTCACTCATGAGTTATCCTCAGGTCCGAAACCCTTCCAAGCGACGAAATACTGCAAACTCCCTCTATACCGTCTAGAATTTAGGATGCGGGAAATTTCATATTCCCCGTCCTCCACCACCGGAGGAACAATGGCAGAGGCGTCACCATCCGACACATCAGCTTTTTTCAACAGAGAAACATGAAACACCGGGTTAATCTTCCAGGACGTAGGAACCTCCAACCTAACAGCAGATTGGTTAACTATCTGAAGCACCTTAAAGGGCCCTACGAACTTGGGACCCAATTTTTTAGAAGGAATCCTCAATCGCAGATTCTTAGAGTTCAACCAAACTATGTCACCAACAGCAAACAAAACCTCTTGCCGTTTCCTATCAAAGTACCTCTTAGATTTTTTGTTAGCCTCCTGAAGATTACCACGCACATCCGTCCAAACTCTCTCCAAATCACCGGAAAAACTCTCCTCCTCAGGCACAGCCGAAACCAATTTGGAGAATGACCCAAAAGACGGATGTCTCCCAGAACAACAAAAAAAAGGCGAACACCCAGCAGAAGAGGATGTATGGTTGTTAAGAGCAAATTCAGCAAGTGGCAGAAACTCAGACCACCCCTCTTGATTGTCTGCCACAAAACAACGCAAGAACTGCTCAACATCCTGGTTCTTCCTTTCTGTCTGGCCATTAGACTCAGGATGATATCCGGATGAAAACGACAAATGAACTCCCAACCTGTCACAAAAGGCACGCCAAAAACGAGCCACGAACTGAGGTCCCCTATCAGAAACAATGTCAGTAGGAACACCATGTAGTCTGACAATTTCCTTGACAAAGGCCTTAGCGAGTGTCTTAGCGCAAGGCAGTTTGATGAAGGGAACCAAGTGACACATCTTGCTAAAACGGTCCACGACCACCCAGATGACCGTGAAACCTTCAGAGGGGGGAAGGTCAGTAATAAAGTCCATAGTCAGATGTGTCCAAGGTGCACTAGGAACCTCCAGAGGGCAAAGCAACCCCGCCACAGGAGCATGCGAAGACTTGGATCTAGCACACACAGTACATTGGCGCACCCACTTAATAACTTCCTTCTGCCATCCAGGCCACCAAAAACTGCGACCCACAAGTCTCTTGGTCTCAGAAATTCCTGGATGACCTGCCAACCGAGACTCATGACACTCAACAAACAAATCTCTCCTAAAGGTCTTAGGCACAAACAACCTCCCATGGGGAGTGTTAGATGGGGCATTCTCGTGTGCTTTAAGAATCTCATCCTCCAAAACGGAGTCCAAAGCAGCAATCACAACACCTTCTTGTAAAAGGCTCTCCTCTTCCTCCTCAACACCGACCATGGGAGAAAAGCTGCGATACAAAGCATCCGCTTTAACATTCTTGGTACCCGGGATGTAAGTAACGGAAAAATTAAACCGCGAGAAAAAAAGTGCCCACCTAGCCTGACGGGCATTCAAGCGCTTGGCAGCATCGAGATAGATCAGATTTTTATGATCAGTGAAAACCTGAATGGGAAATTCAGCACCTTCCAAGAGGTGACGCCAGTGTTCAAATGCGAGTTTAATCGCCAGCAATTCCCGATTACCAATATCGTAATTAAGTTCAGTCTCAGAAAATTTTTTTGAAAAAAAGGCACAGGGATGTACTCCATCCTTGTTTTCCTGAGACAACACCGCACCGACCCCCACCGAAGAAGCATCAACCTCAACCAAAAACAGCTTAGTCACATCAGGCTGCATAAGGATGGGAGCAGAGGTGAACCTCTCCTTTAGAAACACAAAAGCTTCAATGGCCTCAGAAGTCCACTGAACCGCATTAGCACCTTTCCTGGTGAGATCGGTCAGCGGTTTGACAATAATAGAAAAATTTTTTATGAATTTTCTGTAATAATTGGCGAAACCCAAAAACCTCTGTATCGATTTCAAACCAATAGGCCTAGGCCATTCCTGCACAGCTTGAACTTTAACCGGGTCCATCTCAAAACCTTCACTGGAGATAATGTAGCCCAAAAAACTAATTCTCTGTACAGCGAACTCACATTTCTCCAGCTTAGCAAAAAGCGAATTGTCCATTAATAACTGTAATACCTCACGTACGCTCCGCCAATGAGACTCCAGATCAGGCGAATAAATCAGAATGTCATCCAAATACACAACCACATTTTTGCCGATTAAAGGTCTAAGGATGTCATTAATAAGATTCTGAAAAAATGCTGGAGCATTGGTAAGAACAAAAGGCATCACCAGATTCTCAAAATGACCCACAGGAGTGTTAAAAGCAGTCTTCCATTCATCACCCTCCTTCATGCGCAACAAATTGTATGCCCCCCGGAGATCAATTTTAGAGAACCACTTGGCCCCCACTAACTGGTTAAATAAATCAGGAATCAATGGCAGTGGGTAAGGATTGCGTACAGTAATTTTATTAATCTCACGAAAGTCCAGACAAGGACGTAAACCGCCATCTTTTTTTTTTACAAAAAAAAATCCAACAGCCACAGGAGACTTGGAAGGCTTAATGTGACCGGCGGCCAAGCTTGTCTGTATGTATTCCTCCAAAGCCTTTCTCTCAGGAATAGTAAGATTAAATAAACGACTTTTAGGAAGAGTCGCTCCAGGGACAAATTCAATGGTACAATCATAGTCTCTATGGGGAGGCAAAATTTGTGACTCCTCCTCAGAAAAAACTCTCCAAAAATCCTGAATAGGTACAGGTAATTCCCCTTTATCCACAGCAGCAATGCGCCCGTTACAACACTTGTCATAACACTTAGGGCTCCAGGACTTAATTTCATTGGTAGACCAATCCAGTACAGGATTGTGCAATTTTAACCAGGGTAACCCCAATATTACTGGAGAAGGCAAATTATCCAATACCACCAAATCCAAATTCTCTTGATGAATACCATTAATAGTGAGGGGAAATTCACAGACCTTATGAGTAACACTCTTCAAGGGAGAGCCATCAACAGAAACCACAGCAATAGGGGATGACAAAATTTTAGGTTCTAATCTAAGTTTTTCCAAGAATCCCCCATCAATCACATTCAGAGTAGAACCACAATCCACAAATACCCGAAATTCAATTAATTCATCCTGAGCAGCAGTAGTGGCAGATAGGAATACTCCCTTAGAATTTAAACAGGCTATACGTGCATGACTGACCACTTTTTTTTCTTTCTTCATATGAAGCACACAGTTCTTAATAAAATGACCAGAATTTCCGCAATAGAAGCACAAGCCTTCAGAAAGCCTGCGGTCTTTTTCCTGAGAGCGGGGTGCCATCGCCCCAATCTCCATCGGCTCTCCATTGTCAGCACAGACCCTCTCAGGACTCGGAGCTGACATAGCAGAGGATTTGCTCTCATTAACCCTTGCACGCAGTCTTCTGTCCACCCGTATAGCTAATTGCATTGCCTCCTGCAAGTTTCCAGGTGTGGGATAAGCAATCAGTAAATCCTTAACGCTTTCACCTAGCCCTGCAAGAAACAAGCTTTTCAAAGCTGAATCGTTCCACCCCACCTGGGCAGACCACCGACGGAAGTGAGAACAATATTTTTCCACATTACCTGATCCCTGCCTCAGATGTCTCAATTCAGACTCAGCAGATGAGACACGATCAGGATCATCGTACAACAAACCCAAAGCAGAAAAAAACTATCCACTGATCTAAAGCACGGATCACTAGGTTGGAGAGAGAAGGCCCATCCCTGAGGATCTTTGCGCAAAAGTGACATTATGAACCCTATGCGCTGTGATTCATCACCAGAGGATCCGGGTCTCAAACGAAAATACAATAAACAAGCATTTTTAAAAGAAAAAAAATCTTGTTGTTCGCCAAAAAATAAATCAGGCAGACGTACCTTTGGTTCCACAAAATGTGCTCCAGAACAGCTACTCACGTGTTGTTGGAGCTTGGCCACCTCCAGAGAGAGTCCCTGCAAGCTTTGAGCCAAATCTTGAACCGAGACCATGATGGAAAACTGGAGGTCTTTCCTTAGAGAAATTTTTTTTTTCTTTTAGGGCTGGACTTACTGTTATGATCTACTACAGGGACTAAGGAAAGACAGGAGATCTGTCCCTACAATAGAACTAAACTAGATCCCTACGATGTAACGGGGAACCTGATCCTGCGATCAGACCCGCTAAAGTCCTCGGCTAGTCTGTACGAAGACCTATAGATGTGAGGGAGGGATCCCTACAAGAACTAGGGACTGGGATAAGTTGGACACCTCCTAGCAGAAATACTAGCAGTCAAAGACAAACACACAACAAAAAGCATAGAGGTCAGAAGACCTAGCAACACTAACAGAGAACGGCAACAGGGCACCAAGCTAGCTCAAGAGTAGTAAATACAATGAAGTCCAGCAAGGCCAGGAGGGCGGAGCTGGATTAAATAGGCAAAAATGGTCATGCGACCAGCAAACTAAAAAAAACCTAACAGGAGAGTTCTAACAGCTGGATGCTTTTGAAGCAACAGCACTACTTCTGCATGTCACACTCTGGAACAGCACTACTTCTGCATATCATACTCCGCACCTCTTTTCCCCTTCCTCTGGTGTGCTTATGCTCTTCGGCCACTTCACTCCATGTCATAGTTTCACTAGCCGAATAGGACTAGTCAATGGGCACCGTGATGACAGAACCCTATTCAGCAATGGAAGCTATGGCATGATGGGAAGTGGCTGAAGGGGATGCATGTGACAAACGAAGAGGGAAAAAAAGAGGTGCGAAGGACTGGACAGTGGGCTGCTGTCCAGCGGGACAGTTGAGTGGTGAGGGTTTTTTTTGTTTTTTTTCACTGTTTACCTGGCTCTCCTTGGTTCAGTAAAATAGCAGCCACATCTAATTGCAAAAAAATCCTTTAGAATACAAATTTTTTGTGAACAGGATACAGTTGAGTCAAGGTCCTGGAGCCCAGTGGATCTTTCCACTCCCACCTCCATACCACATTTATCACCTTATTGGAAAGGGGCTACAGGTTTTGTATTGGGGCCTTTTCAGGAGTTTTAAGCTTCACCCATGAGAATATAAGGAGCTTTTTCCTTACACAGACACAATTACTTTTTTTTACAGTAGCAATTTGCAGATATTAACCTCTCCGGGGAGCTCCACAAGGCGCCCTCTTACTTTTACCCTTTGACTGTAATAAATTGTTTTACTTTGCTGATATTCAAATAATATATAAGGAAGGAAGTTAGAAAAAATCACATTTAGAAGAAATCCTTAGTATGCACTTCTTACAAGAAAATAAATGGATTTGTTTTTTGCTGGCCAAGCCATTTCTGGTAAATATTCAGTATATATTCGACATTTTCAGGTATCTTAACATTTCTTAAACGGGTTGTCCAGGATTAAAAAAACATGGCTACTTTTGTCTAAAAACAGTGCCACACATGTCTACAGGTTGTGTGTGATATTGCAGCTCAGAAATATGGATATGTAACAACCTCACCTATGCTTCGACAGTGTTCAGATACCACTTTTCCACCACTTGCCTACTATAGAAAATTCTTTCAAAAGAAATGGAATCTGCAGTCCCTATAAATAATTTTAACAGTTTAGCTATAACACAGCCGCTTGCCTATGCAAATTTTTTACTACTCATCGACATTACATCTTCTACTTTCAGCACACTTCCTTCCAATTTAGACCAGAAATAGAAGCCATTAACCGAAATGTATGGATAAAATAATACTTACCAAAAGATTCAAACTCTATGGGACTAAATGAGATAATATAGTACAGAGCTCAGCCATCTCTGGCAGGCTCAAAGATTTTAAAAGGAACATCATCGTGTATGTGCACGTAAGACTCCAAACTATACGCGTCAAACTCTGGCCCATGGGCCAAATCTGGCCGGCAGGGTGATTATATTTGGCCGCCACGACACCAGAACCACCATCCCTATGGGGGACCATTATGCTGCATGGATAACTTTGTGGGGCCCATTATACTGTATGGAGGACTATGTGGACCCATTATACTGAATGGAGGACTATGTGGGGCCCATTATTCTGTATGGAGGACTATGTGGGGCCCATTATTCTGCATGGAGGACTATGTGGTGCCCATGATACTGTATGGAGGACTATGTGGGGCCCATGATACTCTATGGAGGACTATGTAGGGTCCATTATACTGTATGGAGGACTATGTGGGGCCATTACTCTTCATGGAGGACTATGGGGGGCCCATTATACTGTATGGAGGAGTATGTGTGGCCCATTATTCTGTATGGAGGACTATGTGGGGCCCATTATACTGTATGGAGGACTATGGGGCCATTATTCTGTATGAAGGACTATGTGGGGCTCATTATACTGTATGGAGGACTATGGGGCCATTATTCTGTATGAAGGACTATTTGGGGCCATTATTCTGTATGGAGGACTATGTGGAGCCATTACTCTGCATGGAGGACTATGTAGGGTCCATTATACTGTATGGAGGACTATGTGGGGCCCATTATTCTGTATGGAGGACTGTGTGGGACCCATTATACTGTATGGATGACTATGTGGGGCCCATTACTCTGTATGGAGGACTATGTGGGGCCCATTAAACTGTATGGAGGACTATGTGGGGCCCATTATTCTGTATGGAGGACTATGTGGAGCCATTATACTGTATGGAGGACTATGTGAGGCCCATTACTCTGTATGGAGGACTGTGTGGGACCCATTATACTGTATGGAGCACTATGTGGGGCCCATTATACTGTATGGAGGACTATGTGAGGCCCATTACACTGTATGGAGGACTGTGTGGGACCCATTATACTGTATACTGGTAGGGCCCAAGTATTTCATTTTGGCCCTCTGTGTGTTTGAGTTTGACATCTCTGCTCCAAACAAATTAAGTACACAGGACCCCATTCTCATGATCGATGGGGGTCATACAATTAAAAGGGTTGTTTTATTTTGTCTTTAGAAGAGCACTGCTCCCCTGCCTCCCAGATTTCTTGGTGACTGTGTACTTATGCTCGATTAACAGTCCAAACTAGTAGCATTGTTGTGCTGGCCTGAATTCTGCCCTCTCTGATGCAGTATTAATTCTGCAGCATAGAAGGAGCACTGTGGTACAGAAGCTGGTTGGAACCAGTGATCTGGCCAGCTTTAGAGCAGCTCTTAGAAGCTCTATAGTAATGTCATGCTAGGTATGGGAAGGACCCAGCGTACGTCGATGGGAAAAGGGGGGAAGCCCAGCAACTAGGGAAAGGGAGAGCGGAGAGCCCTAGGAAGATCTAACAACACCCTGACTCCCCTATCTTCCCTAAATAGGTTTCGCACCTATCGCCAAGCAGGATACCTTAGCCATGGCTGTCCCTAGAGCTAGGCCCTAGGAAGGGAGGGGGATGGGGTAAGCATTAGTCAGCGCCACTGCAACTAAAGACAAACAAGGGAAACATACAAGGGGATACACTTAGCTTTGAGAAGACACCAGAGACATCATGACTACAATTCACAAAGGAACTCCAAAAAGAAGCTAGCCGACCGCTAGAACTCCAGACCTGAGCAAAGGAGTATACTTTATCATCAGCGATTCTCTGGAGAAACTGAGGGTATTTAAAGATCCAGCAAGGGTGTGTTAATTAGTAGCAGAAGGTGGAGATCAGCGCTGGGTCCTAGAGAGGGAGGGATGATGAAAGGATCAAGAAGGCCAAGCACAGCGACCTTGTACAGCCGGATCCAGAATGACTGTCTGTCAAACCTGATACACCCGTGACAAGTAATGATCTTGTAAGCACTGCACTTCTAGCTTTAGAAGACTGGCCACTATTGATAGATGGACGATAACCAAGACTATGAGTCATAAACAATGACATTAAAAATTCCTCCGCAATTGAGAACAAAGAGAATTTTAATAACAAGTAAATTGCACAGTTAATGTCCATATATGAAAAATCATGAAAAAATCACCACGTTTATAATACTGTTGCCTGCTGATATTGAAAGAAACTGGTCTCAGGATGTGGGAGTGCTGTTAAAAGTTGAAGACCATAAACTGGATCAGTGGAAAAAGTAGAGGAAACTGCATATTCCAATTTCTTGTATAAAACCATCCCAATTTTATTCCATCTTGATTAAAAAAACACAGCATGTCGTATTATTGCATATATTCCATAGAAAACATCTGATGCGTTTCTGCCATATAACCGCCCTTAGTTTTAATGAATGACTTAAAGAGGTTCTTCGGTCTTCTGATAAAACTCTGTAGTCATTTTATGTGACTGCAGACTTCTAAATCTTGATAGCATGTGGTGCGCACGTTTTCAAAATTTATCGGAATTGCAGGTGAGAGCAGTCGCCCATGTGAATGCAAGTATGTGGTTGGGATAATTCCGGCTACATTCCAACTAGACGTGCTTGGCTTGAGAGAAGCCGAGCATGACTTGTCGGCTTGTGACTGCATGTATGCTAATCGCACACTTTTGGCCACGTGAGCTCCTTCTCTCACTGGCAATACTGGTGAATCCTAACAGCGTGTGCACCACACGCATCAAAATTTAGAAGGCTTCAGTTAAATACACACTTTTATCAGAAGATCGGACAACCCTTTCAAAGAAGTTTTCCTACTATGTACATTTATAAATATATATTCGCTGGGTTTCCTAAGTGCAGGGAACCCTCAGATCTCGAGAACTGAGTCCCCAATGCTCCCTGTGTGAATGAAGGGGCTGTGCATGTGTGACCACCGTTCCAGTCACTTTCAAAGGATCTAGAAAAACAGTAGTTAGTTAGCTATTCTGATAGCTAGCTATACTGTCAATCACATAGAAGTGGTTGGCGAGATGTTTATGACGCGCCGCCTGGGCCGTGGGGTACTCAGTGCCGGGCCGGTCGTTGCTAGGGGTGATGTCACAGTGGCGGTGACCCGGTCCGTGACCCAGGGCGGTCAGTAAAAAGGGGATTTTAGAGTTTTTATGTACAAAGTTCGTGACGCCATCTGTGGTATGCGGCTAAAGGGAGCCGCCGCTGCGGAGCAGTCCTCTGAAGCTGATGTTAGTGCAGCAAAGCTGGTGTGGCTCTCCACAGGTAGTGCTTAGCTCCAGGGCAGTTTAGATGTTATAGGTGATGCTGGGCGTTGTAGTGCAGGGTTTGATGGCACAGCAATAATCAGTCCACAACTTAATGGCAGTTTCCTCTTATCTTTACTGGCGGTGATTAGGCAAACCGGGACTAGGGTACTGGCTAGAAGTGGAAGTCCGGGCAGCCTGGAAGCAAGTAAGGAATCCACCTCACCAGGTGAAGTTGGAGGCCTTCCCTCTCCACTACTCTCTTTGGCTCTGCTGCTTGCAGCTGCTCGGTGGCCCTCGTCCCTGAGTGCAACGTCTTTGTGCTCACCCGTATGGCAGGCAGCTCGGGCCTTGCTGATGCGTCGCTCCCACGTGGCGGTGCTGGGCCCTGCGGTGCTGCTGAGCCTCCGGGCGTCTGCTGGGGCCAGGAGACCTGCAGTCTCCTGCCCTCCGGTTTCTGCTGCTGGGCCTTCAGTGCCCCACAGCCTCGGACTCCCGTGTCCGGTTTCTCTGTGTTGGTTCCTTCTGGGGTGAACTGCCGCGCAGCTCCACTCCCCAGCTCCTCTCTCGTCGACGTCCTCACTTCAACTCCTCACACTAAGTCTAACCCCGTCCCCAGATCCCAGTTGCCAAGGGGAGGGGCTCCCCTTGCTGGTCTGTAGCCAGGACAGTGTTGCATGCTTAGCAAAACCTAATTAGGGGACCCCTGCTTGCTTCCAGGCATGGCATCACGCATTACGCATCATGGCGTAAAGACTAAGCGCCGCAGTGACTGCTTTCAATTTTTGTTGGGTTTTTGTAATTTTTGACTTTGTAACCTGTTTGTAATGTGAATTGTTATTTGTTAATTTTAAAAGGTATCCTCAGTCCGGGAGGACTGAAGTTAACTAGGGGGGAATGTGGCACCCCAGGGGTCCAGTTGCCACAGTGGCATTGCCTCCCTCACAAGAGACCTCTGGTAACCTCTCTGGCCACAGGCTACATTCTTCAAGGGGCAACGTCTTCAACAGGTCTATCACCACCTGGTTCATCTTCTCGCACCTCTCTCGTCGACGTCCTCACTTCAACTCCTCACACTAAGTCTAACCCCGTCCCCAGATCCCAGTTGCCAAGGGGAGGGGCTCCCCTTGCTGGTCTGTAGCCAGGACAGTGTTGCATGCTTAGCAAAACCTAATTAGGGGACCCCTGCTTGCTTCCAGGCATGGCATCACGCATTACGCATCATGGCGTAAAGACTAAGCGCCGCAGTGACTGCTTTCAATTTTTGTTGGGTTTTTGTAATTTTTGACTTTGTAACCTGTTTGTAATATGAATTGTTATTTGTTAATTTTAAAAGGTATCCTCAGTCCGGGAGGACTGAAGTTAACTAGGGGGAATGTGGCACCCCAGGGGTCCAGTTGCCACAGTGGCATTGCCTCCCTCACAAGAGACCTCTGGTAACCTCTCTGGCCACAGGCTACATTCTTCAAGGGGCAACGTCTTCAACAGGTCTATCACCACCTGGTTCATCTTCTCGCACAACCCGTTGGTCTGGGGATGATACGGCGTCATCCTGATTTTCTTGCAGCCGTACAAGTTACAGAATTCCTGGAACACCTCTGCTTCAAAGGCTGGACCTTGGTCGGTAAGCACTCATTCAGGGTAACCATGCGGGTGACAAAAGTGTTGTTGAAATGCTTTGGCTGCCGTCTGAGCCGTCTGATCTTTCACTGGCACTATTACCAAGAACTTGGAGTAGTGGTCTACTATGGTGGGAGCGTAGACATAGCCTGACCGGCTTAGGGCTAGCTTCATGTGGTCCAAGGCTACCAGTTCAAGTGGTTGTTTGGTGATTATGGGCTGCAGGGGAACCCTCTGGCTATCACGGTCTTTCCGTCTCAGGTTGCATGAACCACATTCTCGAAACCATCTCTCGATTGCTTTCCTCATGCCAACCCAGTAGAATCGCTCACGTAGCAGGACTTCCAACTTCTTCCATTGTCCTGCTCCATCGTGGTACACTTCTAAGACCATTGGCGCATCCCGCTTCGGGATTACCACCTGCCAGACCAGTTCGTGTGTCCGGGAGTTGATACTTCTTCAACACAGCTTTCCCTTGTAGATGAACAGCTTGCCCTTTTCCTTCCACAACTGTTGGGTCTCCTGTGGAGCATCTGGATCAGGGTGCGAGTCCGCTTGTGTCAGCAACTCCTTTACCAGACGGACAGCCTGGTTGCTATCTTGCGTTTCTGCCCATCCATGGTGGAGCAATGGGTTGAACGTGGCCTCTCTGTTGGTGGAGCGCTTGTCCCTTACACAGTGGGAGCACTGGGTCACCCCGCGACGATGGAAAGCGGGTAGCTCCATCTCCTCCAGCTCTTCCGGGTCTTCTCCCCCATCTGGCAAGTTGGGCATCCTGGACAGCGCATCAGCATTTGCATTTTTATGCCCCGCCTGATACTTGATGGTAAACTCATAGTTAGACTGTCGGGCCATCCATCGTTGTTCTAGGGCACAAAGCTTTGCAGTCTCCAGGTGCGTCAGCTCGTTGTTATCTGTGAAGACTGTAAGTCTGGAGGAGGCGAGATAGTGTTTGAAGCACTCTGTTACAGCCCAGACTATGGCGAGAAACTCTAACTTGAAGGAACTGTAGTTGTCGGAGTTCCTTTCCGTAGGACGGAGCTTCCTGCTGGCGTAGGCAATCACCCTCTCTCTGCCTTGCTGTACCTGGGACAGCACCGCTCCCAATCCCACGTTGCTGGCATCTGTATGAAGTATAAAGGGTTGGCCATAGTCGGGGTAGGCCAGGACTTAGTCTCCGGTGAGAGCCATTTTCAGTCGAATGAAAGATTCGTCTTTTGGTTTACCCCATTTGAACAGAGGTTTCGGGTTCTTGGACTTCTTGGACTGGCCCACTAAGAGGTCCTGCATGGGTGCCACTATCTTGGTGAAACCCTTGATGAATCTCATGTAGTATCCCACCAGACCGAGGAACTGCCGCACTTCCTTGATATTGGAGGGTCTTGGCCAGTCCTTGATCACGGTGACTTTTTCAGGGTCTGGTGCTACACCTTCGGCGCTTACCACATGACCTAGGTACTGGACCTTGGGCTTCAACAGGTGGCACTTGGACGGCTTTACCTTATGGCCATAACCAGATAGGGCTTCGAACGACTTGGCCAGGTACTCCAAGTGGTCTTTGACTCGCCCCCTGGGCCGTGGGGTACTCGAAACCGGGCAATAGGGAGACGATGGGGGTAGTAGTGGCTACCCGGTCCCGTGGCTCAGGGTGGTCAGACCCGTGGCAGTCTTTTAGATGTTTTAAGAGATGTCCGACTACGCCACCCGTGGATTGCGGTTATTAGGAACCGCCGCTGCAGGGCAGACCGCTGGGGCCGATGATGTGTGCAGCTGGGATGGTGTGACTCCCGACGGGAAGAGTACGGCCCCAGGGCAGTGTAGTGGATGGAGGGAGTGATGGTGATGAGAGTCCCAGTACCGGTAGTGCCGGAGGAGCGAAAAAGCACACAGACAACGTACTGCAGTCCAGGGTCTTTACTCACAGTTAATATCCAAGTCACTTCAGCTGGCAATGACTGACCGAGCCGTGCTGCGTCCACCAGGTGAGGGGCTCGGTCAACTCCCAAGCAGTTCAGGAGTATGGCTCAGGACCCCCTTCAATCCTTCCTCTGGCCTGCCTCACCAGTGACCCACTTTTGTCCAGCTATCGCGGACTTGTGCGATTAAACGTGTGCCCCGTCCTCCGCTGTCCTATATAGTGCCTTCCTAGCAGGTTTGATGAGGTGTCGCACCAATGAATGATCACGACATCCAGTCTTTGGCTGAGGATAGTTTCTCCTCCACCAACTTGGGATCCCGCACCCTTAATCTGCCTGACCCTTCACCCTGTATTCTCGTGGGTCATTAGGGTCCCTTCTACCTTCTTTTTCCTGAGCCGTTCTGTTTCTCTGTCTCTCCTCCTTCTTTTCTGTTCCTTCTTCTCCTCCCTTCTCGTGGAGCTGGGCTGAGGTGACACCACAGCTCCCCTTCACCTCCTCCTCGGCCTCTCACTAGGCCCTCCTGGAGTAGAGCTCCTACAGAGCCTCTACTCCCTGTCTTCTCCTCTCTGGACAGAACCCAGATCTAAGATGGTGCCCACCTTTTATACCTCCCTCTGACCATGAGCCCAGGTGACCAGCAACCAATGGGCTCCTTCCTACGCTCAGGAACCAACCCCTATCTGCCCCTACAGCACTGGGTATTCCACCCCCCTCCCCACTCCAGACAGGGACATAGTCGGTCGTGCCTGCACTTCTGTCTAGTGGGAGCACCGTTGAGCTGTCCCTCGGAAATGGGGTGTGTGTGCTGTATGCAACTAACTGAGCCCTGGTCCATACTCCATCCTTACCCAGGAGTGGAATACCACACCTCTGGCAGAGGTGCAATACCCCTGTAGCGGCCGAACCCTCGGGGCGCTACATCTTCATATGTCTTCGAGTAGACAATTACATCGTCTAGGTACAGCAAGATGGTTTCGAAGTTTTTGTGTCCCAGGCAACACTCCATTAACCGCTGGAAGGTTCCTGGGGCGTTTCAGAGTCTGAATGGCATGCAGTTGAACTCGCTGAGACCCATTGGTGTAAACGAGGTCTTTTTCTTGTCCGCCTCTGCCACAGGAACCTGCCAAAGTGGAGAAATAGTTAGCTGATCTCAGTGCTGCTAATGATTCCTCAATTCTGGGTAATGGGTAGGCGGCCTTATGTGTAATGCAGTTAATCTGCCTGTAATCAACACACATCCTCATTTTACCATCCTTCTTTCTAACGAGAACTAATGGAGCTGCCCAGGGGCTACAACTATCTCTGATCACCCCAGCCTCCTTCATCTCCCATAACATTCCTTTGGCACATTGATAGTGAGCTAGGGGTACAGGTCGGTACCTCTCTTTAATGGGCGGATGATCACCTGTGGGGATATGATGTTGGACCCCTTTTATCTGCCCAAAGTCTAGTGGATGTTTGCTGAAGACTCGCTCATATTCTTGGACCACCCGGTATACTCCATGCTTTTGGTGCAAAGGGGTGGAGTCAGTACCTACTTGTAGCTTCTGACACCAATCCTCCATCTGCCCCTTGGAGCCGTTATCCTCCGCCGGTTTGGATGGAAACAAGGGTTCCACTGCCTTTATTGCATTGTTACTGACAGTGAATAGCTTAGCAAGGGTAGCATGCCGGGGTAAATGGACCTCTTTCTCCCCACAATTCAGGATGAGTATCGATACTCTCCCCTTGCGGACATCGACTACCCCCCTGGCTGTCAAGATGGTGGGCCTACTGTCAGAGTACACGGGTTCTACCAGGGCCTGATAATCTTGACCCATGAGACCTATTGCTGCCCGACACCATATTATCATTTCACTCCTAGGGGGCATTGCAATGGGGAATGGATCACTCATCCTGACACTGCCAACTTCTCCACCAGACAGCTCTACCTGTTGTCTTATCATCAGGGCTCTGATTTCCTTCTGCAGAACTCGCTGCTGACTGGAACTGGCAGTCTCTGCGACCTGTTGCAACAAAAGAATAATTTCTCCAAGACAATTTTCTATCACATTGGTGCCTAAGGTTATCATAGGGTGACTTTCTCGGCGATCAATATCAACAATAATCATTCCTTGTGATGGCAATTCTACTTTGCCAAATTTTATGGTCACCTCTTTATACCTCACCTGGGGCAAGGGCTGACCATTGCTGGCATAGATACTAAGATGTTCATCTGGACGGCGGGTAATGTCTGAATCAGTCCAGTATTGTTTATAAAGGATATATGGCATCGTGGTCACCTGGGACCCAGTGTCCAGCAACGAGTTCATTGGGATGCCATCAAGCACGACAGGCAGGACCGGTCGTCCTCCCACGTACTTGTCTCGCCAGCTTTGTGGGCCCAGTCGTCTTACTCCTGGGGGTTGGCCCTCTGCCCCAGGGGTTGCTCGTTTAAATTACAGAATCTTGCGTAGTGCCCCGCCTTTTGACAGATGGGTTGTCCTTCCTGGTCGTAGCAATCGCTGTTCCTCCCTCTGGTTGGTGGAATTCTCTGGTCGCCACGGGACAACATCTGGACTGGAAGCCAGCTGGATCTTTTCCTTTGGAGACACTTGCATGGCCTGCATGGTTTTGGTTAGTGTAGCCACACTTTTGGTCAGCTCCTGGACCTGAAGGCGTAGGTCTGTAGAGGGGTCATTATCTAGGGTCTGCGTGTCAGCCTCCACAGGTGCTGGGGGAAAGGACGCCACCTCCTGGTGATATGTGATAGTGGGGCGCCGGAGGGATGCAGTGCCGCCTGGGGTTGATTCTCGCAGCACCCGGATGGCTCTGTCTTTAAATTGCGCAAAGTCCAGATCAGGGTTTTGCAGAGCCATAATGCGCAGCTGTGTCCTGTGAGCGCTGGACAGGAGCCCCTCAATAAACTGCTCAGTTAGCAATCTGTCCTCATCATGCACACTGTCGGGGTCTACCTGTTTGATGGCCCGCAGCACCAGCTGCAGGTTTAGAGCATAGTCCCGTACACTGTCCTGCATCCTTTGTTTGCACCCGTAGAACTTCATCTTTATTTCTGCTGCGGTGAGGGTGTCAAAGGTATCCTTCAACCGGGCCAGTATTTCTTTGACAGTGCCTTTGTCCCTGCCCGGCCAGGACTTCACCTCTCTCTGGGCTGCACCGACTAGCTGTTCTATGAGGATGCTGACTTTTTGTTCCTCAGACAGGGGGTATACTTTAAACAAACTGCGCAGTCTCTCCTCAAAGTCGTTCAGGGTGTGCGACTCCCCTGAGTACTGGGGTAACCACGTCGCCCCCGGTATATGCGGCATTGATAACGGCATTACAGTGGCGGCGGCCGAGCCCGCGGCTGAATCCTCTCCCATGCTGGGCATCTTCCTCCCTCCTAGTGAACCTCAGCCAGGTCCTGGGCATCTGCTGACGTACCAGTATGCTGCTCTGCAGGCGGAGGGATCTCTTACCCGGCGGTTCCGGATCGGGCCTCTTGCTTTTCCTCGGCGGGTGGCAAACCACGTGATAACACAGTTTAGTAAAGTCTATGGCACACAGGACCCGGTTATACCGGGTTTCGTGAATCCTGTTCGTGACGCCAAGTTGACGTGCCCCCTGGGCCGTGGGGTACTCGGTGCCGAGCCGGTCGCTGCTAGGGGTGATGTCACAGTGGCGGTGACCTGGTCCGTGACCCTGGGCGGTCAGTAAAAAGGGGATTTTATAGTTTTTATGTACAAAGTTCATGACGCCACCTGTGGTATGCGGCTAAAGAGAGCCGCCGCTGCGGAGCAGGTCCTCTGGAGCTGATGTTAGTGCAGCAAAGCTGGTGTGGCTCTCCACAGGTAGAGCTTATGATGCGCCCCCAGGGCCGGGGGGTAGTCGGCAGCCGGGCCTATGGATGCTGGGGGATATCACTGCGGCTGGCCCGGTCCGTGGCCCAGGGCGGTCAACAAAAAGGGGGAATGATATTTGTAAGGGGTTTGTAGTTTTAGGAAGTATTCGTGACGCCACCTGTGGAATGCGGCCAAAGGGAGCCGCCGCTGCGGAGCAGTCCTCTGAAGCTGATGTTACTGCAGCAGGGATGGTATGGTTCTCCACAGGAAGAGCTAGCTCCAGGGCAGTGTAGGGTTGTTGATTGCGCTGGGCATTGTAGTGCAGGGGGAAAGATGAGGCAGCTGAAATAATGGATGGAGGCAGTGCGGTGCAGTCATCCGAGTCTTTACTCACAGTTGTTAAGTTCCTCAGGTTGCACTGTCCAGCTTACAGCCTCCCACGTCGCGCTGCGTTCACCAGACCGGGGATTCAGCTCTTCCTCAGGTAGGTTAGGAGCACCTGACGGAACCCCGCTTTCTTGTGTTCCTCTCTAGACCGACTTCACGCTGGGTCTTCTCCCTCCTGCCCTGCGCTTCCCCACTCTCAGTCCCGCTCGGGTGCTCTGAAGTCCCTCCTGTCTAACTGGAGTTCCCGGACCTGCTTGACCCTCATGGAGATTAGAATGAGGCTTTGGCAACTGAACTATAAAAGCCAGAAGCCTCCGGTTTTTCCAGCCTAGACCTGGAGTAACACGGCTGGTCCAGGGGCCGGTCCCCTTCTTGCGGCCTAATCCCTCTGTCTTCTGACAGATTCGGGGCATACAGGTGCCGCCCTGCACTCGCCGCAACCCCTGGGATCCCTTCTATAGATCGGTGCCTTCCTCCTCTGCTCCCCTCCTGAGCCTCTAGCACTAGGCCCTACTTGTGGAGCAGAGCACCTAAGAGACTCTGCTCCCAGACTGTCTTCACTCTCTCCTCTCACTGACTGAACTACCACCCTAAGATGGCTTCCCTTTTTATATCTCCTACAATGGTGCTCCCCTAAACTGCTTCCTCCACCCACACCCACTACTGGTTCCCCCTATCTTTGGGTTCCCCCCACTCCAGCCAGGGACAGGGCTCAGCACTGTGCACATGCATCTTGCCCTTCCAGCCGACCTGGAGCAGTGTAGTGTTGAATGTGGGTGTTGGGGTTCCGGGCAGCACTCCCTCTTTACCTGAGAGAAGGAGACACCACACCTCTGGGTGAGGTGCAGTACCTCTGTGACGACTGAACCCTCAGGGGCACCATACTTAGCTCCAGGGCAGTGTAGATGTTATAGGTGATGCTGGGCGTTGTAGTGCAGGGTTTGATGGCGCAGCAATAATCAGTCCACAACTTAATGGCAGTTTCCTCTTACTGGCGGTGATTAGGCAAACCGGGACTAGGGTACTGGCTAGAAGTGGAAGTCCGGGCAGCCTGGAAGCAAGTAAGGAATCCACCTCACCAGGTGAAGTTGGAGGCCTTTCCTTTCCACTACTCTTTTTGGCACTGCTGCTTGTAGCTGCGTGGAGGCCCTCGTCCCTGAGTGCAACGTCTTTGTGCTCACCCGTATGGCAGGCAGCTCGGGCCTTGCTGGTGCGTCGCTCCCACGTGGCGGTGCTGGGCCATGCAGTGCTGCTGAGCCTCCGGGCGTCTGCTGGGGCCAGGAGACCTGCAGTATCCTGCCCTCCGGTTTCTGCTGCTGGGCCTTCAGTGCCCCACAACCTCGGACTCCCGTGTCCGGTTCCGCTGTGTTGGCTCCTTCTGGGGTGAACTGCCGCGCAGCTCCACTCCCCAACTCCTCTCTCGTCGACGTCATCACTTCAACTACTCACACTAAGTCTAACTAACCCTGCCCCCAGATCCCAGTTGCCAAGGGGAGGGGCTCCCCTTGCTGGTCTGGAGCCAGGACAGTGTTGCATGCTTAGCAAAACCTAATTAGGGGACTCCTGCTTGCTTCCAGGCATGGCATCACCTCTTGAGAGGGAGGCAATGGCACTGTGGCAACCGGACCCCTGGGGTGCCACATTTACACTGCTCACAACTACCAGATATATCGTGCACTATCACAAAAATGACTTTAAGACCCTGGTTCTTAGGATCATTGAGACTGACACATTTTGTCACCTATTTTCTAAATAGCTGATAAATGTATTTAATGGCAAACCTCCTTTAATGGTGCAGCAACACTCTATGATTAGAGGATCTAGAAGACTACCTGCTCCATGAATGGAGCCAGATTGGGGTCATGCTTCTACACCTGTATCTATTATCTGTAGCTTATATTTGCAGTTTCACCCAATTAGTTGCAATTCATACGGAGATGTACAAATCAAATATTTATATCATCTCACCTGACACCAACACGCTGGGATATCGGTTTATCAAAATGTACAGCTATGGAAGGAAAAATGAAAAGTGCATGAGATGTTTCTCCCTAACTGTAAGTCATGTACATAATCAGCACAAATCACTTGCTTGTTCTCACAAGGTAGAAGGTATTCAACCGTTTCAGAAATGCATATTGACTTCAAAGGAGGAGAGAGAAAGAAACCTAGAATCTATTCAGCGGATAAAGTTGCCATGTTTAGGATTTAATACGCGGCTTACAGAATGAAGAATTATTCAAGGGAACTTGTGCTTCGGCTGCACTCGTCAAGTGACGCGCGTTCTTCCATCTCGCTTCTCATTAAGCAATCACAGGCCATTGTGCACTGATTGCTGCAAATCAGGGGCATTTGTGTCCTTTGGTTATGACTCCTTTACATAGAATTCTTTGAATTCTTTTTTTTCCCTCTCTTTCAGTAAGAAAAGGTTATTCAATCCATGATGCACTGCTGTGTCTTTCACACAACCTCTCTCTAGAAGTATCACTTTGTAGACTTCTAATGATCATAGAATGGAGATTTTCAAATGTATTCGCTTTTCATGGAAAATTTAGCAAATACAACTCACAAATTACATGAGATTAAGCTGCACAGAGACACATAATACAATGGCCTTGATCTTAATATATCTATCTGATACAGCAATTTTACTGCTATGCTGAGGCTAAAAAAAGGCTGCTCACACTGCTGTCATCTCTGTCTATTTGATCTAACATTGGAGATACCAGGGGTGCTGAGGTAAGAAGAGGCTGCTCACACTGCTGTCCACCCTGTCTATTTGATGTAATACTGGAGATACCAGAAGTGCTAAGGCAAAAAGAGGCTGCTCACGCTGCTGTCCACCCTGTCTATCTGATCTAATACTGGAAATATCAGGTGTGCTGAGGTAAGAAAAGGCTGCTCACACTTCTGTCCACCCTGTCTATCTGATCTAATACTGGAAATATCAGGAGTGCTGAGGTAACAAGAGGCTGCTCACACTGCTGTGCAACCTGTCTATATGATCTAATACTGGAGGTATCAGGAGTGCTGAGGTAAGAAGAGACAGATAACACTGCTGTCTACCCTGTCTATATGATCTAATACTGGAAAATATACATATCTCCAGTATTAGATTAGCTGGATAGATAGGGTGAAGAGCAGTGTGAATAGCTTCTTCTTTCCTCAGCACTACTGGCAGCTCCAGTATTAGATCAGATAGGCCAGGGAGGACAGCAGTATGAGCAACCTCCTCTTACCTCAGCACTCCTGGTATCATAGAATCATAGAATGATAGAGTTGGAGGGGACCTCCTGGGTCATCTGGTCCAACCAACTGCTCAAAGCAGGATTCACTAAATCATCTCAGACAGATGTCTGTCCAGCCTCTGTTTGAAGACGTCCATTGAAGGGGAACTCACCACCTCTCGTGGCAGCCTGTTCCACTCATTAATCACCCTAACTGTCAAAAAGTTTTTTCTAATAACTAATCTGTGTCTCCTCCCATTTAGTTTCATCCCATTGCTTCTAGTCTTTCCTTGTGCAAATGAGAATAAAGATGATCCTTCTACAATGTGACAGCCCTTGACATATTTGTAGACAGCTATTAAGTCTCCTCTCAGTCTTCTTTTTTGCAAGCTAAACATTCCCAAATCCTGCAACCGTTCCTCATAGGACATGGTTTGCAGAGCAGTCACCATTCTGGTCGCTCTTCTCTGAACTTGCTCCAGTTTGTCTATGTCTTTTTTAAAATGTGGTGCCCAAAACTGTACACAGTATTCCAGATGAGGTCTGACCAAAGAGGAGTAAAGACCGATAATGACTTCACGTGATCTAGACTGTATGCTTCTGTTAATACATCCCAAAATTGTATTTGCCTTTTTTGCTGCTGCATCACACTGTTGACTCATGTTCAGTCTATGATCTATTAGTATACCTAAGTCTTTTTCACATGTACTGTTGCTTAGCTCTATTCCTCCCATTCTGTATATGCTTTTTTCATTTTTATTGCCCAGATGTAGTACTTTGCATTTTTCCCTGTTAAAAACCATTCTGTTGGTTGCTGCCCACTGCTCCAGTTTATTTAGGTCTTTTTGAATCCTCTCTCTCTCTTCTCTAGTATTAGCTATCCCTCCTAGCTTTGTGTCATCAGCAAATTTAATCAGTTTACCCTCAATTCCTTCATCTAAATCATTGATAAAGATGTTGAACAATACAGGTCCCAGGATGGAGCCCTGTGGTACCCCACTTGAGACATTCATCCAGCTGGATGTGAAGCCATTTACAACCACCCTTTGAGTCCGATCACTAAGCCAGTTATGAATCCACCTAACAGTTGCCTGGTCCATTGCATACTTGGTCATTTTTTCAATAAGGATGGTGTGAGATACTTTGTCAAATGCTTTGCTGAAGTCAAGATATACTATATCTACAGCATTTCCCTGATCCACCCAGTCAGTGATTCTGTCATAGAAGGAAATTAAGTTAGTCTGACATGACTTGTTAGTTACAAACCCATGCTGACTCTGGTTAATCACTTCATTCTTATCCATGTACTTACATACATGTTGTTTAATAATTTGTTCAAAGATCTTTCCTGGTATAGAAGTCAGACTCACTGGCCTATAGTTCCCTGGGTCCACCTTCTTCCCCTTTTTGAAGATAGGAACAACATTTGCTCTTCTCCAGTCTTCTGGGACTTCTCCTGTTCTCCAAGAATTTTCAAAGATTATGGAGAGTGGTTCTAAAATTTCTTCTACGATCTCCTTCAGTACTCTGGGGTGTAATTCATCTGGACCTGGAGACTTGAACTCATTTATGTTAGCTAAATATTCCCTCACAATCTTTCTGTTTACAGATAACTTGGATTCCTCTATTCCTTTAAAAGCACAGTGAAGATCAGTTGATGTTACATTTTTTTTCTGAGAGAAAACAGATGCAAAATAGGAATTAAAAAGTTCGGCCTTCTCAACATCCTCTCTTACCATTTCTCCATTTTCATCCTGTAAAAATCCTATAGCATCTTTGACTTTTCTTTTACTTTTGACACACCCCCAAAATCCTTTTTTATTGCTTTTGACATCTCTTGAAAAGCCTTAATTCATTGTCAGCTTTAGCTATCCTGATACGTGCCCTGCAGGATCTGCAGACTGCATTATAATCTTCTTTAGATATGCCTCCCTCTTTCCATTTAATAAACATTTCTTTCTTTCTTTTTAGCATGTGTTTAAGTTCTGTGTTCATCCATCCTGGTTTCCTTAAATGCTTCCCATTCTTCCTACTTTTCGGGATTGTTAACGATCTCTAGTATTAGATCAGATAGACCAGGGTGGACAGCAGTGTGAGCAGCCTCCTCTTACCTCAGCACTCCTGGTATCTCTAGTATTAGATCAGACAGGGAGGAAGAAGTGTGAGCATCCTCTTCTTACCTCACCACCTCTGGTATCTCCAGTATTAGATCATATAGACAAGGTGTACATCAGTATGAGCTGCCTCTTTTTACCTCAGGTCTCCTGGTATCTCCACTATGAGATAAGTTAGACAGGGTATACAGCAGTGTGAGCAACCCCTTCTTATCTCAGCACCCCTATCTCCAGTATTAATTCAGACTATTTCCCACCCTGCTGAAACATCAGAGTGAAGGCAAATGTTATTTCCATTGTCACACAGGCTTCCCCATAATGCCATGAAGCTATGATATCTTACAGATTAGCATACCTTGCACAGTGGTGGTCAGTGTAAAGGTAATCAGAAACCAGCCATTCCTAGAGGAGCATAGTTTGTACGGCAGAGACAGTTTTCATCTCCAGAGTAACTAGTTAAGTCTCTCTCTTCTGTAGAGTATAATCTCTTATGATCAGCAGGGTCCTCTCTCCTTTTTAATCACCTGTAGAGTGCAAACTCTTATGGCCACAGAGTCCTCTCTCTCTCTCTACTGTAGTGTGTAAGCTTTTATGGTCAGCGAGGTCCTTTCTCTTACTCCTGTAGCGTTTAAGCTCTTATGGTCAGCTGCATTTTTGATAAAAAGTCGGTGCATTTGAATTTCTAAAGATTCGCATATCTCTACTCAGCACATCTGGTACCTCCGGTATTAGATCAGATAGACAGGATCGACAGCAATGTGAGCAGCCTCTTCTTACCTCAGCACTAGTGGGATCTCCAGTATTATATCAAATAGACAGGGTGGACAGCAATGTGAGCTGCCTTTTCTTACCTCAGCACCCCTGGTATCTCCAGTATTAGATCAGATAGACAGGGTGGACAGCAGTGTGAGCAGTCTCTTCTTACCTCAGCACCCACATATCTCCAGTATTAAATCAGATAGGCATGGTGGACAGCAGTGTGAGTGGCCACCTCTTTATCAGCACCAACATATCTCCAATATTAGATCAGATAGACAGTGTGGACAGCAGTGTGAGCAACCTCTTCTTACCTCATCACCCCTGGTATCTACAGTATTAGATATGACAGGATGGACAGCAGTGTGAGCAGCCTCTTCTTACCTCAGCATCCGCATATCTCAAATATTAGATCAGATAGACAGGGTTGACACAGCTGTGTGAGGAGCCTCTTCTTACCTCAGCATCCGCATATCTCAAATATTAGATCAGATAGACAGGGTAGACACAGCTGTGTGAGCAGCCTCTTCTTACCTCAGCACCCTGGTATCTCCAGTAGTAGATCAGATACACAGGGTGGACAGCAATGTGAGCAGCCTCTTCTTACCTCAGCACCACTGGTATCTCCAGTATTAGATCAAATAGAGTGGACAGCAGTGTGAGCAGCCTCTTATTACGTCAGCATTCCTGGTATCTCCAGTATTAGATCAGATACACAGGATGGACAGCAGTGTGAGCAGCCTCTTCTTACCTCAGCATCCCTGGTATCTCCAGTATTAGGTCAGAGTATCTACTGCGAGCACATACTACACATGAAGGGAGAGGTTGTATGCAACTAAATGTTGCACAAAGATGTGTGATTTTTATGCACCAGTTTTCTGTCATAAAACAGATGATGTATTATCCACATAGTAGTTTTTTAGATGTTTTAATCTTTGAATATGAATATCTGTGTCATACACAGTATAAATCTATATTTGATTGGACAGAATGTGTACATGTCCGTATTGACAAAAGGAATGGTAACAGTTTTTATTAATTTTATGCATTTCTAGAAGGAATAAAAAAATGCAAATTTCTAAGAAAATTTGCAATTTCTAATATATGTCCATAAACCAAAAGATCTGCTTGAAACAAAGCAGCAATGAATTAAATAGACAATGACACTAACATCCCTTGGGGAAATCTTGGCACCCATAATCCAACTTTTTAATTCACATAACAGATAATATCTGGCATTGGATTCATTATGAGATTGACAGGATTATTCATGGATAGTATTTTTTTCGGTCCGTCTCATTTTTAGGCCGTGCAGGTTGATCATTTATCTTCTGTAATAGCAACATCATGAAGTGCCAGATGATGTTTGACAGTAATTGGAATGGCAACCAACAGCTAGGCTCAGTATGATGATAAGTAGGCCAGGGATACCCTACAGTCCGATATAATATTTACACTGTGTTCCAAATTATTATGCAAATAATATTTTCTCAGATTTTCCCAAATTACCTATATGAATTGCAGTCATTGTAATTTTCCAGTCAAATAACTATTAGAGTACAATTGAAAGGTTTTTGTACAAACTGCCTATGATAACAGTATATTTTTTAAAAAATAAAAAGCTCAAACTGTACTCAAAATGCATGTTCCAAATTATTATGCACAGCAGAGTTTTCAACCTTTTCATTTTAATAAAGAACAAAAAAATGGTCATTTTTGAAATTATAAGCATTAGCAGGTTATTACAAACTGAAATCAAACAGTTTTCAACTCAAAACTTTATTCTAGGTGATGTTACATTTGCACATAGGACCTCTTGTTCGAAAGGAGCTTCTGAACTCTCTCGTCCATTGAATTTGTCAGGTTTTGGAAGGTTTCTGCTTTAATTCTTTTGCATGAGGACAGAATACCCTCCCAGAGCTGTTGCTTAGATGTGAACTGCCTCCCGCCATCATAGACACTCCTTTTGATGATGCTCCAGAGGTTTTCAATGGGGTTGAGGTCAGGGGAGCATGGGTGCCACACCATAAGTTTGTCCCCTTTTATGCCCATAGCAGCCAGAGATGCAGATGTGTTATGTGCAGCATGAGATGGGGCATTATCATGCATGAAATGATCTCGATGGTCCAGATGGATGGAGTGGAGGATGGCTGGTTGATGGACACCCCATGCAAACACGGCTATGGCGCTAACAAGGAGGAGGTGGAGTAATGTTTTGGGCTGGAATCATGGGGAGAGAGATTGTCGGCCCTTTTAGGATCCCTGATGGGGTAAAGATGAACTCCATAATGTATGTTGAGTTTCTCAAACAGCACTTCCTTCCATGGTTCAAGAAGAAGAACCGTGCATTCCGCAGCAAGATCATTTTCATGCTTTGCCCTATTTTTGTGTCCAGCCAGGTACAGCAGGCAGGAACGGGCTGCCCCCAACCACCAGCTGCCTATTTGTACCTGGCCGGACACAACAATATAGGGAAGCCCTTTTTTTTAAATTATTTCATGAATTTCATGAAATAATAAAAAAAAAAAAAGCGTGTGGCTTCGCCCTATTTTTGTGTCCAGCCAGGTACAACTAGGCAGCTGGGGGCTGGAATCCGCAGCACAGGGAGGCCCAAGCTTTCTGCCCCCCCGCTGCAAATTGCAGTCCGCAGCCACCCCAGAAAATGGTGCGTTCATAGATGCGCCATCTTCTGGCGCTGTACCCAACTCATCCAGGGCCCTGGTGTGGTGGCTCACTGGGTAATAAAGGGGTTAGGGCCAGCTTGGTATTATCAGCTGGCCCTAAGCCCGAAATTCATGGGGTCACGCCAATATTAGACATGACCGCCATGAATTTCTAGTAAAGTATTTAAAAAACCACAACACCCAGAATAAAGTCCTTTAATTGAAATAAACACACAATTTTTTAATGTTCTAAATTAAACCATACGTACCATCACACCCATTCCAGCTGAAGCCAATGGCTTCTGCAATAAAAGTAAAATAATAAACCAACATCATCCTTACCTTTCCATGGTTCCCAGGACGGCTCCAGCTCTGCTACATTCACATGACAGGCTGAATCGCAGCCGAAAGATGCCATCCAGCTTGCCATGCCGCAGACACTGAGAAGCGCAGGCATGCTTGCACTCCTCAGTGTCTGGCTGTGACGGCATCCAGATGAGCCGAGTTCAAGTCCAATGAACTCGGCTCACCTCATGCACGTTACTGACAGCGTGGGAAAATTCTCCTGCGCTTGCGGTGAGCGTGAGAGAATTCTCCTGCGCTCACAGCAAGCGCAGGAGAATTTTCCCACGCTGTCGGTGACGTGCATGAGGTGAGCTGAGTTCAATGAACTAAGCTCACCTCATGCACGTCACTGACAGCGTGGGAAAATTCTCCTGTGCTTGCCGTGAGCATGAGAGAATTCTCCTGCGCTTGCTGTGAGTGCAGGAGAATTCTCTCATGCTCACCGCATGCACAGGAGAATTCTCCCATGCTGTCTGTGACGTGCATGAGGTGAGCTGAGTTCATTGAACTTGAACTCGGCTCATCTGGATGCCGTCACAGCCAGACACGGAGGAGCTTCACTGAGGAGCTTCTCAGTGTCTGCGGCATGGCAAGCTGGATGGCAGCGTTCTGCTGCGATCCAGCCTGTCATCTTGATGTAGCAGAGCTGGAGCCGCCCTGGGAACCATGGAAAGGTAAGGATGATATTGTTTTATTATTTTACTTTTATTGCAGAAGCCATTGGCTTCAGCTGGAATGGGCGTGATGGTAAGTATGGTTTAATTTAGAACAATAAAGAATTGTGTGTTTATTTCAATTAAAGGATTTTATTCTGGGTGTTTTTTTTTTTTAACTTTGACTATGGGGTGAGTAATGGGGGTGTCTTATAGACGCCTCTCCATTACTAACCTTGGCTTGATGTCAGCTGGCATTATAAGTAGAGATGAGCGGTGTTCGAC
Source organism: Phyllobates terribilis (assembly GCF_046119375.1). Classification (NCBI taxonomy): domain Eukaryota; kingdom Metazoa; phylum Chordata; class Amphibia; order Anura; family Dendrobatidae; genus Phyllobates; species Phyllobates terribilis. The sequence continues at coordinate 138,265,029 of NW_027362770.1, forward strand.
TCGAACTGTTCGCCAATCTCAAATTCGAGCTGTTTTGGGCGGTGTTCGAGCCATTCGATGAACCCGAACGATTTGCAAAAAATCCGGCTGTTCGAGGTTATGTTCGACAACTGTTCGTGCACCAAAATCGTAACTGGATTTTTTCACAGTAATACTGTTAATCAATGTTAATAGACAGTTTCAGTGTAGAGTGGGCGGGGGGAGGGGCAGGGGATGGATCTCTGCAGAAATAATGCCGATCTCCATTTTTTTTTTCTTTCCCGCATTTACAGTGGGGAGGTGCAGTCTGTCAGCCTATCAGCAGCGCACACACGCAGCGAAGTGCTTTTTTTTCACACAAGCAAGGGCATGTGTCATTGGCTGTGTATGTCACATGTCCTTTCCCTATAAGACGCAGCCATTTTCCCCGTCGCCACCATTTTCTCACTGCTGCAGCTGAGTGTTAGACGGCACCGCTGCTGCTGTGGGTGCTATACTTTGTAACTGTGTGAATTGCAAGCGAATTTGCTCTTAAATAGACAGATAGGTTTAGGGAGTAGGGACTAGTTGGAATTGCAGCCCTTTTGAGGGATAGGTTACAGCAGTTCCTAGCACTTTTTGCCAGGCAGGTCTGTGCCAGTGCTGTGCAAGTTTTTTTCACAGCATTTGGCTAAATCTAGCTAAGACAATCCTTTTGGGCCTCTAGCAGTGTGTGTTAGTCAGTGGAGTAGCCTATCTGTGTTGCAAGCTACACCACCTGTGTATCTAATAACAATGTTTTACTGCATCTAGCCCAGTAAATCCTTTTGGGCCTGTAGCAGTGTCTGTTACACATTGTAGTAGCCCATCTGTACCAAGCTACACCACCTTTGTATTTAATAACAATTTTTACTGCATCTAGCCCAATAAATACTTTTGGCCTGTAGCAGTGTCTGTTACTCATTGTAGTTGCACATCTGTACCAAGCTACACCACCTTTGCATTTAATAACAATTTTTTACTGCATCTAGCCAAGTAAAACCTTTTGGGCATTGTAGCAGTGTCTGGTAGTCAGTGGAGTAGCACATCTGTACCAAGCTACACCAGCTTTGTATTTAATTACAATTTTTTACTGCATCTAGCCCAGTAAATACTTTTGGGCCTGTAGCAGTGTCTGTTACTCATTGTAGTAGCCCATCTGTATCAAGCTACATCACCTTTGTATTTAATAACAATTTTTTACTGCATCTAGCCCAGTAAATCCTTTTGGGCCTGTAGCAGTGTCTGTTACGCATTGTAGTAGCCCATCTGTACCAAGCTACACCACCTTTGTATTTAATAACAATTTTTTACTGCATCTAGCCCAGTAAATACTTTTGGGCCTGTAGCAGTGTCTGTTACTCATTGTAGTAGCCCATCTGTACCAAGCTACACCACCTTTGTATTTAATAACAATTTTTTACTGCATCTAGCCCAGTAAATACTTTTGGGCCTGTAGCAGTGTCTGTTGCTCATTGTAGTAGCCCAACTCTACCAAGCTACACCACCTTTGTATTTAATAACAATTTTTTACTGCATCTAGCCAAGTAAAATCTTTTGGGCATAGTAGCAGTGTCTGGTAGTCAGTGGAGTAGCCCATCTGTACCAAGCTACACCACCTTTGTATTTAATAACAATTTTTTACTGCGTCTAGCCCAGTAAATACTTTTGGGCCTGTAGCAGTGTATGTTACACATTGTAGTAGCCCATCTGTACCAAGCTACACCACCTTTGTATTTAATAACAATTTTTTACTGCATCTAGTACAGTAAATATTTTTGGGCCTGTAGCAGTGTCTGTTACTCATTGTAGTAGCCCATCTGTACCAAGCTACACCACCTTTGTATTTAATAACAATTTTTTACTGCACCTAGCCAAGTAAAACTTTTTGGGCCTGTAGCAGTGTCTGTTACTCATTGGAGTAGCTCATCTGTACGGATATGCAGCGATACTAAATAACCAATGGTGCCCAAGCTTATGGCCTCCGTATTGGGCAGAACAAGTGCTGACAAAAAGACAGACACTACTGGAACTCTTCCCAATAGTGGTAGCAATAGAAATATGGGGCGCGCGCCTGGCTAACAAAATTATACGCTTCATAACAAAAAACACCAGCCTAGCGCACTGCATTAATAAGATGGCATCATCGTCTCTCCCAGTGCTAGGCCTACTACGCCGGCTAGCATTCCTGTGCCTAAAACACAATGTATGGGTCCGCGCTAGACACGATGCTGAGGGGTCTAATGCTGCTGCCAACGCTTTATCACAATTCAATTGGCAGATTTTCACAGAGCTCCTCTCCAACCCCCACCCATCGGGCAACAGTTGCCCACCCTCCCTATGGGATCTAATGGCGAATAGTTGATGCCATTATTCAGAGCGTCAGTTGCCCCGTTGACGTGGCAAGCATACGGTAAGGCATGGGAAGAGTGGATACGACTAGTAGCAGGCAGACGGGTTGACCAATGTGAACAAACCAGATTACAAGTCACCATAGAATTTCTCCACCAGCTAATGATGAGGGGCATATCAGGGGCGCCAGGGCAGCGGTGTCTGAGCGGAGTAGCATTTCACTTCCAACTACTGAATTGGGGAGATGTGACAAAGAGATTCATCATCAGACAATCCATAAAAGGGTGGAAAAGGGGTCAGCCAAGTCAGGAGTGTTGACGTCCCATCCCGTGTCACTAAAACTGATTTCTCACATCATATCTCTAACACCATTAACATGACACTCACAATTTGAAGCAATACTACTGTCTACTGCATTTGCGATCGCCTTCTTCGGGGCGCTATGCATAAGTGAATTAGTCCCTCAATCCAAAATTACCACCAGTGGAGGCTTATTACACCAGGACGTAGTCATATCCAATAATCCAATACGTCTACGCATACGCAAATCGAAAATGGTTCCAGTGGGCAGGGGCACTTGGGTACTTCTACAACCCACAAACGGTACACTGAGTCGGGTAACAATAGTAAAAACATATATAACCATCAGTTCACAAAGTAATTTCTTCCTATCACACATTGATGGAACGCCATTATCAAGATACCAGTTCCAAGCTATATTTAATAAATGCCTAACATTGGCAGGGAACCACCCCAAAGATTACGGGACACACTCATTCCGCATAGGCGCGGACACGGAAGCAGCAAGAGCAGGACTGTCAGAAACGGAAGTTCAGAGGATAGGGAGATGGCGATACACGTGTTTGGCGAGATACATAAGACCGGACTTGTCATCCTAACGTGGTTTGTTTTGTTTTACAGGTGATGCTAAGCCAACAGTGTGGGTGATAGGCCACTCGTATATATATTGTGCAGAAAAAGGGCGAAAGTCTGCCCAGGCGGGAGGAAATTAGAGTTTCATAACACATATTTCAACTGGAGAGGTTTTAGAGGCCTGCAATGGCCACAGGTACTAATGGAGGTAATCAAGGTAGGGAGAGAGGCAAGAGGTCCGGTCATCTTAGTTATACAGGTCGGGGGAAGCGATCTAGGTCATCACAAGAGCGCATAACTAATGGCAATAATGAAACATAGACACTGAGCGCTTCAGAGAATTTTTCACAAAACTAACTATAGTATGGTCAGAGATTGTGCTGATAGCGGTATGGCAAGGTGCGCGAGACATCACGGCCATCGAACGGACAAGGCGGGTAATAAATATTCGGATGGCAAAATTTAGACGAGACAGAGGCGGTGTAGTGATACGACACCGACAACTGGAAGGAGATAAAGCAGGCCTCATACGGCCCAACGGTGTTCACTTAATGGATATTGGACTGGACATATTCCTGTCAGGACTCCAGGACGGAGTGGAACAAGCGTTAAGTGTGATGGATGGGGGTCAGAGTCCTGCATATGAGTATGCAGGATCCTCCGTGGCCTGTAAATAGAAAGGACATGTTGGAGAGTTACACTTGTTGGCCAACTTGCCGGTGTGGAGATACAGGGCATGCTGCAACAAGCTGAATTATTTTATTATTATTATTATGATTATTATTAAATACTTATATAGCGCCATTAGGTTCCATGGTGCTTTACAAGTGTAGGGGCAGACAGGGACATGAACATGAAACATCGAACGAGGCGCACTGGTACAGTTGGTGGGGAGACAGGAGGAAGGGGAGAGGAGAGGGTGAGATGGTGTAGCGGATGGGTTTCTAATGGAATGAGTATAAAGAGTTAATAAAGCTGTGACCAATCCTCACCCATGCAGTTGTAAGAGTTACATTATTGTATTGTCAAGGAAAGGGGGGCGGTAGGGGGGCTGAGCGTCTGGTTTTGGTTGGGGGTCCCCACAGTCTGCCTAGTCTAGATGCAGTTAAAAATTCTTATTAGATACACTGGCGGTGCAGCTTGCTTCAGAGCTGGGCTACTACACTGACTAGCAGACACTGAAGCTTTGGAGCAGACCTCTGAGTAAACAGCTCTTCAGACTCAACCATATGTGTTACCCCAAGCCATAGTGTATGTAGTTTCTTACGGTTAAAAGGAGGGAGGGAGCGACCCAACCCACCTGGAATTGACGATGCCAACGTCACGTAAAATACAGCAAGGGGACTCCAAAAAGAGTCTCCATTTTTTCCAAAAATTATGGCACAGACACCACTTAAGTGGCATCAATTGCCCCAGAGTTGCTTAAAACGGTGGGTGAGGTGATTTTACCAAATCCTCAAGCTTTTAGTCTCCCCAGGATGACACAGGGGCAGAAAAGTCCTTGCGGATCCATGATTTGTTCATCTTTATGAACGTGAGTCTGTCTACATTCTCAGTGGACAGCCGCGTGCACTTATATGTCAGCACACCACCAGCAGCGCTGAACACACGTTCAGAAAGAACGCTGGCTGCAGGGCATGACAAGATCTCCAAGGCGTGAGTGGCAAGCTCCAGACATTTTTCCAGATTAGAAGCCCAAAATGAGCAAGGGTCCAGTGACACAGTCATGGCTTCGATGTTCACTTGGAGATACTCCTGTACCATCCTCTCTAGGCGTTGACTATGTGTCAAACTTCTAGTCTCCTGTGGCCTTGCAAAGGATGGTCTAAAAAAGTGGTGAAACGATTCCACAAAATTGCTGTTACCAACAGATACTGTGTTACTGTTACGGTTTGAGTAATGAAGACTCGACAGTCCCACGGTTGGCAAGTTAGAACTGTGAGATTCACTACGTGCATCACTGGTGTTTTGTAGAAAAGCACATGTAAGATTCTGCAACAGCCTCTGCTGATACTCCTGCATGCGTGAATCCATTTCTATGGCAGGAATTATTTCAGCAAATTTACTTTTGTACCGGGGATCTAGGAGTGTGGCAACCCAGTAGTCGGGATTACTTCGAATTCTGACAATCTGGGGGTCATGTTGCAGGTAGTGCAGCAAGAAGGCACTCATGTGTCTTGCGCATCCAGGAGGACCAAGTCCTTGTTGTGTTGGTAGCGAGGTAAGAATCATGCTTCCTTCCTCTGCCCTCTCCCCCCAACCTCGCACAACAGAAATGTGATCAAGGTCTCCCTCATCTGATGAGTCTTCCATGCCCATCGCCAGTTCGTCCTCCATTTCTTTCTCGGCTCCTGCACCTTCCTCAACAGTTTGGCTGCTACCATGCACCCTGGTTAATCCCACTCCCCCACCCTCACATGCCTGCGGCCATGGTGCTGCCGACCGTCTGGACCTTGTAGATGTTATCCCTTCCGCATACGACTCCTCCTCTACTTCCTCCACCTCCTCTTGTCCCACCACCTGACTCCGAATTCTGTTTCACGTGTGCTCCAGCATGTAAATCACCGGAATAGTCATGATGATAATGGCATCGTCAGCACTAAACATCTTCGTCGCCATTTCAAAACTGTGCAGAAGGGTGCATAGGTCCCTGATCTGAGACGACTCCTGCAGCGTGATTTGCCCCACCTCTGGATCTCGTTGGCCCAGGCTATACGTCAGAACGTATTGCACCAGGGCTTGTCGGTGCTGCCTCAGTCGCTGCAACATGTGCAGAGATGAATTCCACCGTGTCGGCACATCGCATTTCAGCTGGTGAACTGGCAGGCCCAACGACTTCTGTAGAGATGTAAGTCGTTGAGCTGCGGGATGCGAACGGCGGAAGTGAGCACACAGTGACCATGCCCTCTGCAGAAAGCCATCTAGTCCGGGATAGTGGGCTAAAAATTGCTGGACAACCAGGTTCAACACGTGAGCCATACAAGGCACGTGTGTGACATTGCCCCGGCGAAGGGCCGCACCCAGGTTTGCAGCATTGTCGCACACGGCCTTCCCTGGTTGCAGGTCCAGTGGAGACAACCATTCATGAAACTGGGTCTCCAGAGCTGACCACAACTCCTCAGCTGTGTGACTCACATTTCCCAGACATTTCAAAGTAAACACTGCCTGATGTCGCCGAGCCCTGCTGCCAGCATAGTAAGGAGGTGTGCAGGATTCCTTCTGCGCAGTTAGAAAGCGGGTGGCATTACCAGACAGGCTTTGGGTGCAGGTGGAGGACTGAGAGGAGGTTGAGGAGGCAGAAGCAGTGGAGGAACTTCTAGATAAAGAGGATTGACGCACAACTCGTGGGGACGGCAAGACTTGGACAGCAGCCCCTTGTCCTGCTGTCACCATAGTTACCCAGTGCCCAGTCAGCGACATGTAATGCCCCTGTCCATGCCTACTCGTCCAAGTGTCTGTGGTGAAATGCACCCTGTCACACACAGAGTTTCTCAAAGAAGCGGTGATGTTGTGTGCGACATGCTGGTGTAGCGCAGGCACACCTTTCTTTGAGAAGTAGTGCCGACTGGGCATTTGGTACTGGGGCACTGCGACGGACATAAGGTCTCGAAAATCCTCTGTGACCACCAGGCGGAAAAGTAGCATTTCTGTAGCCAAGAGCTTGCAGATTGTGAAATTCAACCTCTTAGGTTTGTCATGTCTAGGAGGAAATGGTCTTTTACTTGTCCACATCTGAGGGACCATGGGCTGGCTGTTGTGCTTAGACAGGGTTGAGTAGGGTGTCCCCGGCAAACTGCCGGTCTGTGAGGAGCATACAGGCAGGTTAGGTTGCCTTGATCCAAAGGTGGTGCTCCCGATGTCGGAGAGCGCTCCACACCAGCTGGTGTTTCCACTTCGAAATGAAATGATGACCTGCCAATCACACTAGCTGTTGCGGGTAAAGAGGTGGCAAGTCTGCGTCCAAAAACATGTGTGACTGCTGTCCCCCCAGTCACAGAGGATGAAGAGGCCGCGGATGCACAAGATGGGGCAGACGGTGGTTGGCCCGGCCCGCTAGGCCGCATAGTAGCACAGTGACCTTCCCACTGCAACTTATGCTTCATATCCATGTGACGGTTCATGCATGAAGTACTCAAACTATGGATTTTTTGGCCTCTACTTAGCTTTTGGTGACAAATATTACAGATAACACGAGTTGGGTCATCCTTATCGATCTGAAAAAATGCCCAGGCTATGCAAGGCTTAGAGCCCATGCAACCTGAAGAGCCACCACGACTTGTGGTCAGAGGCAGAGTTGTGGTTGAGGATGCAGTTGTTGACGTGCTTCCAGTACTCCGTCTCTGTCCAGGAAGGCGCAACCTAACCTCGTCGTCAATAGCATCAGCCTCCACCTCCTCTGCTTACCTCATCGACTGGCTGACTGTGGGTTGACAGTAAGTGGGATCTCCAACCTCGTCATCATCACCCTGTGTGTTCTCACACCCATCTCCACAGAGCCAACCTCTTCCTGCCCTGACCGAAAAGTCAAGTTGTCGCTCCAATCAGGTATTTGAGTCTCATCATCGTCTTCATCATTGTCTCCACCAACAGGAGTTACAGTTTGGGAACGAGGGTCTACATTATGCTCAGAACCTTCTTCATCTGGTCCTGGATCCGACTCATAAAGATTCTGGGCATCAGTGCAGTTCATTTCCTCGTCTGGATTAACAGAAGCTCTGGAGCAGACCTCCGTTTCCCAGGCTATAGTATGAGTAAACAGCTGTGCAGACTCAACCATCTGTGTTACCCCATACTCAGACGGGCAGCTGGAGACTTGGGAGCTGTGAGGAAGCAAGTGCGATTGGGGTGACACCTCTGAGGACTGGAGTATTTGTGATGTTGAAGTTGAGGTGGAGGAGAGCCCACTTGAAGGAACACTTGATATCCGTTGAAGCACCTGCTGTTTTTGTGCCTCATCTGGAATTTGTAGCGATGGGCGTGTCCGTAAGAAAGGGATCGTATCACATTGTCCACGAAAAGAAGTAGACATCTTAGTTTGGCTGGAAGATGGTCTTTCTTCTGCAGATGTTACCCCCCCCCCCACCGCGGGGGGGGCTCGACCCACCAGCGGACAGGCACCAGTATTGGAAGAGGGGGGCTGGCCGTCAGGGTCCACCGCGGCTCTGGCACAAACCCGGCAACACGGAGGTCGCACGGGCAGGAACGGACTGGCCGTTTCAGCTTCGCACTCCAGCGTAGTCCCTCTGCCCGCTCGCGCCCGTAACCTCAAAGGGATGTGCAAGCAGCTTTTCTTCCCAGGGCTGTTCCCCACCCAGCAGGAATGTGGGGGAGCTCAGGTCGGTCTTCCACTGTATTCTTTTACCTCCCTCACCCTCTTTCCTTCTTCCGTTCTCCATCTAACACCTCGGCTCTGTGGTGTCCGCTCTCCCTCCAGCTCTCTCCTTCTCACAGGTGGACTACCGCATGTATTCACACTGTGGCGAATCTTTTGGGCCCAGGCATAAGAAGTTGTCGAGGTAATGGATAATATGTGCCCCCTTAGAAACGTCCATTACAACCCATTCGAGGAAGCAACTAAACGTCTCAAATAGTGAGCAGGATCTGGACCACCCCATGGGCAAACAGCGATCTATATAGTATGCTCCTTCCCAGAAGCAGCCCAATAGGTGGACACTATTCGGAGGCACAAGTAGTAAGTAACCAGAACGCCACATCAATGTCTGTTTTGGCCATTAGGGTGACCCTTCCCAACTTCTTGATCCGCTTGATTGCCTTGTCAAAGGATGTACAGTATATACTACTGTTCTTGTTTCCACGTCGATGTTGTCGTTTACTGACCTGCCCCTTGGATATGACAAATGGTGGATTAGTCCGAATGTATTGGGTTCCGTTTTTGCCACAACTCACAACGGGGATACCACTACGTCTTGTAAGGAAAGTGTTCTGAATGGACCACCATTCTACCTAAAGATATTTTTTTTTTAATTTTCTTGTCACGACTAGTGTTGAGCACTCCGATACTGAAATATCGGGTATCGGCCGATATTCGCAGTATCGGAATTCCGATACTTAATTCCGATACTTTTGCAATATCGTATACCGGAATTGGAAGTTCCCATAATGCAATGAGCCATTTTCATTTTATTCAGCCAATGAGGATCCTAAGAAGTGTGGGCACATCCTGTTAGGCATGTAGGCATCTTAACTAATGGCATGGCTGTGATTGGCTGCTGAAATGATGTCATGATGCACTATAAAAGCCGCCGCCGCCATTTTGAGCTCACTCTGCTGTGAATTCAGTTAGGGATAGGACGCTGTTGTTCTGAGGGACAGTTTTAGCTACCTATTTGGTCTATTCTGCTTTACCCAAGCTTCTTTATAAATCGCTGTGCCTTGCAGTGCTAGTGCACAGTTCTCTGTGCTGTTCACCGCTTTCTGCAAGGTCTGGTGTGTGAGTGCAGCTCACCCTGTAGTGTGTGCTTCAACCACGTCTGGTTGTAGTGCACTCAGTGTGTATCACTGCCTCATACATTGTACTTTTTTGGCAATTCATAATTTTTCCTGATATCTCCTATTAGTATGGTGGTTCCATCCGTATTCAGCTAAATTGGTTCCAAACACACTATATAGGAGTAGATAGAGAAATTTTTTTGGTCTTGCAGCGCTAGTGCACAGTGCTCTGCATCTGTACTGTTCACCGCTGTCTGCAAGGTCTGGTGTGTGAGTGCAGCTCACCCTGTAGTGTGTGCTTCAACCCCGTCTGGTTGTAGTGCACTCAGTGTGTGTCACTGCCTCATACATTGTTCTTTATTGCCAATTCATAATTTTTCCTGATATCTCCTATTAGTGTGGTGGTTCCATCCGTATTCAGCTAAATTGGTTCCAAACACGCTATATAGGAGTAGATAGAGAAATTTTTTTGGTCTTGCAGTGCTAGTGCACAGTGCTCTGCATCTGTACTGTTCACCGCTGTCTGCAAGGTCTGGTGTGTGAGTGCAGCTCACCCTGTAGTGTGTGCTTCAACCCCGTCTGGTTGTTGTGCACTCAGTGTGTGTCACTGCCTCATACATTGTCCTTTATTGCCAATTCATAATTTTTCCTGATATCTCCTATTAGTGTGGTGGTTCCATCCGTATTCAGCTAAATTGGTTCCAAACACACTATATAGGAGTAGATAGAGAAATTTTTTTGGTCTTGCAGCGCTAGTGCACAGTGCTCTGCATCTGTACTGTTCACCGCTGTCTGCAAGGTCTGGTGTGTGAGTGCAGCTCACCCTGTAGTGTGTGATTCAACCCCGTCTGGTTGTAGTGCACTCAGTGTGTGTCACTGCCTCATACATTGTCCTTTATTACCAATTCAAAATTTTTCCTGATATCTCCTATTAGTGTGGTGGTTCCATCCGTATTCAGCTAAATTGGTTCCAAACACACTATATAGGAGTAGTTAGAGGAGCCTTTCTGCAGCATTGGGCCCTGCAGCCCCAGCCAGATTAGTATTAGCCTATTTTTTGCAGCCTCATCTATTGCATTGTAGGTTACCTTCCTACATTGTAATAGCTACAAAAAGTTTGTGATACTATCGTTATTACATCTTTAGGCACATCCAGTGTCTTTTAGTGACAAAAAAAACCTAAATAAAGTTCACCAAACACTCCACTTTACAGTTGTGTAGGCCACATTAGCTCATATTAAAGTCTAGTCCACACTTTATAAAATTAGTGTTTCTTATACCTGTTAGCAGCTGTTCAGGAATAAGCACACTAAGCCCTTAGTACTTTTCTGCCTATCTTTATCAGTCTACCAAGATGAAGAAGGCTGGGAGTAAGGCATGTGATCGTGGGCGTGGGCGTGGGCATGGGCGTGGAGTTTCTGCAGGGAGAGGACGTGAGGAATCTGTGCCTGCAGGGAGAGGACGTGGGGATTCTGTGCCTGCTGCGGGCACCAGTGAATCAGCATCCCCCAGTTTTACCAGGGAACAGTCCTTTATGCGCAGCTTTGTAGGAGCTAGCCGTACCCCACTGCTGCGCGAGGACCAAATTGAAGCCGTTGTCGGATGGATGGCAGCTAACGCATCGACTTCAATTAGTTCCAGATCCTCTCAGTTCATGAGCACTGAAGAGCACCCATCTGTCTCTTCACCACCTGCCAAATTGCCCAGGCAGTCAGAGAGCCCTGGACAGGAGCCATCTCTACTTCTGTTCTCTGAATCTCTTGGCTTGGAAAGAGGGGGCCAGCCAAGCAGAATTCTAGAATTTGAAGAAGAGGTAGTATGCAGTGATGCGCAACCGTTTTGTCTCTCTGAATCTGAAGAGGCAGGTGGGCCAGTGCCTATGGTCAGCAGCACACCTCAGTACGCATCTGATGATGAGACTCAGGTGCCACTTTCTGGTGCGTACTGTGCTGTCGAGACTACCCAGGAGAAGCAGTTGTTTGAAGAGGGTGGTGTAGATGATGAGGTCCTTGACCCATCATGGCGTGAGGGACAGGAAGGTGGTGGGAGCAGCTCTGAGGAAGAGATTCCCCGAACGGCCCAAAAAGGAGGGAGAGGGAGGGGGCAGACTTGGTTGCCTGTAGCCTCCACTTCGGCACCCATTAGGAGCATGGCTCTTCCAAAATCCAAAGCGGGCGCTCCCAAGACTTGCAGTGCCTGGTCCTTTTTTGACACAGTTGCAGATGACATTTGCTTTGTCAAATGCAAGCTGTGTAATCAGAAGGTGAAAAGAGGGAAAAGTGTCAGCAACCTCAATACCACAAATATGTGGAAACATGTGCGGACCAAGCACGTGGTGGAGTTACAAAAACACACTGAAGACCTAGGCCAACCTACAGCGCCACCTACCACCTCTTCAGCTCGTGTTGTAGCCTCTTCCTCCAGCTCACACACAGCTGGTTCGGCTTCCTCACAGGATCGCCATGGAAGAATCTCTGGCACTGTTGTACAGAGACACAGTGTAATTCCACCCACAGCACCACTTTCCCAGTCATCCTCACACTCCCAGGCCAGTCTACAGCCATCGTTAGCACAGGCATGGGAGAAAAGGCGCCCATACTCGGCAAACCACCCCCGAGCACAGGCTCTGAATGCTGCCATTGCTAAACTACTGGCCCTTGAAATGCTATCATTCAGGCTCGTGGAGACTGACACATTCCGTAACTTTATGGCATGGCAGTCCCACAATACAACGTGCCCAGCCGCTTTTATTTCAGCAGGCAAGCCGTCCCTGCCCTGCAACATCATGTGGAGGGAAAAATTAAACATGCGCTACAAAACGCCGTCAGTAGCAAGGTCCACCTGACCACCGATGCGTGGACCAGTAAGCATGGACAGGGACGATACCTTTCCCTCACTGCCCATTGGGTAAATGTTGTGGAGCCGGGTACAAATCTTGAGAGTGGCGCTGTATGTGTTCTGCCAACTCCAAGGATTGCAGGAATCCAGTCTGTACACATTGACTCCTCCTCATACTCCAGTTCCTCTGAATCAGCGCTGCAGGAGCCGTCACGGTCTACCTCCACATCGACCCGTGAACGGTTACCTGTTATGATGACCGATATGAGCACAGCCGTGGCCAAACGTTAACAGGCCGTATTAAAATTAATTTCTTTGGGGAATCGAAGCCACACAGCGCAGGAGCTCTGGAATTCCATCAAGCAGCAGAGCGACGTGTGGTTTGTGCCAGCGAATCTCCAGCCAGGCATGGTAGTGTGTGACAATGGCCGAAATCTGGTGGCAGCTCTGGGCCTAGGCAACCTCACTCACATCCCATGTCTGGCACATGTGCTCAACTTGGTCGTGCAGAGTTTTTTGAGGGACTATCCGGATCTTGATGCACTGCTTCACAAGGTCCGCATAGAGTGCGCTCACTTGCGGCGTTCCAGCAATGCAAGATCACGCATTGCAGCTCTGCAGCGCCGATTACGTCTTCCGGAACATCGCATCATATGTGACCTACCCACCAGGTGGAATTCAACGTTACATATGTTGGAGAGGTTGTGTGAGCAGCAGGCAGCAGTAATGGAGTACCAGCTGCAGCAGGCGCAAACAAGTCGCAGTGCGCGCCGTTCACACTTCACCACCACTGAGTGGGCCTCTATGAAGGACATTTGCCACGTTTTGCGTGCCTTCGATTATTCCACGCGGATGGCGAGTGCAGATGATGCACTAGTCAGCATGACTATCCCTCTTATCTGCCTGCTTGAAAAAACACTGCAAGCACTAAGGGACGAGGTTTTGGAAGAGGTGGAGGATGAGGAGTCACAAATGCCATCTGCTTCTCTACAGTCTGCGCAACGTGGTTCCTCACAAAGGCCTAGGCAGGGGACACTTTGTGAGGAGGATGAGGAGGAGTCAATGGATGAGGAAGACATCTGTCCAGAGGAGGGAGGTACACAATGCTCTAGTAGTCAGTATCTAGAGCGAGGGTGGGGTGATGCAGAGCAGGCAGAGATCATGCCTCAAGCAGGGGACAGCGTTTCTTGGCCAGTTGGCAGTCTGCAGCACATGGTTGATTTCATGCTGCAGTGCCTGAGAAACGACCGCCGCATCGCCCACATTCTCAACACGGCTGATTATTGCGTGTCCACCCTCCTAGATCCTCACTACCGGGACAACTTACAAAGCCTCATAACACCGTTGAACCGGGAGCGTAAAATGCGGGAGTACCAAGACGCACTGGTGCATTCCATCATGTTCTCCATTCCAACCGAGAGCAGTGCTGCTAGTGCTTTACAAAGCAGCTCAGTGCGTCGAGGCAGTGGAGGAAGCTCTGCACAAAGAGGGAGCAGAAGCAGCGCCTCAGCACAAGGCAAGACCAGTATGGCCGAAATGTGGCAAAGTTTTGTGTCCCCGCCGCCACAAATGTCTACACCATCACAGACGGCTCCAGTCAGCAGGAGGCAACGTTTCCGTCAGATGGTGACAGACTACATGTCTTACCCTCTTAGTGTACTCCCAGACGGCTCTTCTCCCTTCAAGTTTTGGATCTGTAAGCTGGATACATGGCCAGAGCTTAGTCAGTATGCATTGGAGGTGCTAGCTTGCCCTGCTGCTAGTGTATTATCGGAACGCGTCTTTAGTGCCGCAGGTGGTGTACTAACAGACCGTCGCATGCGACTATCCTCCGATAACATTGACCGGCTTACTTTTCTCAAAATGAACAAGGCCTCGATCTCTCATGAATTTGCCAGTCCTCTTCCAGAATAAATAATTGGTTGGCAACAGTATCCAGGTCTCCTGTTCTGTTCATGTTTCTACCACCTGAACTGTAATCCCTGAGCTCCAACACCGCCAGTTGGCGCTCGGAAGTGCCATCTGCTCAGTCAACACTTGCTGCTGTGTTATTGGGGTTCAGTAAGGTCAGCTGTTCCCCTGCTGTGCGGACGGCAATTTCTCCTGCTCTGTCCACATTCTCACTACTACAGATTTGAAAGTTTCTCCAATTACACCTCTGGCTCCTCTGTTTTCAGTATTATCCCTGAGCTCCAACACCGCCAGTTGGCGCTCGGAAGTGCCGTCTGCACAGTCAACACTTGCTGCCGTGTTATTGGGGTTCAGTAACGTCAGCTGTTCCCCTGCTGTGCGGACGGCAATTTCTCCTGCTCTGTCCACATTCTCACTACTACAGATTTGAAAGTTTCTCCAATTACACCTCTGGCTCCTCTGTTTTCAGTATTATCCCTGAGCTCCAACACCGCCAGTTGGCGCTCGGAAGTGCCATCTGCACAGTCAACACTTGCTGCCGTGTTATTGGGGTTCAGTAACGTCAGCTGTTCCCCTGCTGTGCGGACGGCAATTTCTCCTGCTCTGTCCACATTCTCACTACTAAAGATTTGAAAGTTTCTCCAATTACACCTCTGCCTCCTCTGTTTTCAGTAATATCCCTGAGCTCCAACACCGTCAGTTGGCGTTCGGAAGTGCCGTCTGCACAGTCAACACTTGCTGCCGTGTTATTGGGTTTCAGTAACGTCAGCTGTTCCCCCGCTGTGCGGACGGCAATTTCTCCTGCTCTGTCCACATTCTCACTACTACAGATTTGAAAGTTTCTCCAATTACACCTCTGGCTCCTCTGTTTTCAGTATTATCCCTGAGCTCCAACACCGCCAGTTGGCGCTCGGAAGTGCCGTCTGCACAGTCAACACTTGCTGCCGTGTTATTGGGGTTCAGTAACATCAGCTGTTCCCCTGCTGTGCGGACGGCAATTTCTCCTGCTCTGTCCACATTCTCACTACTACAGATTTGAAAGTTTCTCCAATTACACCTCTGGCTCCTCTGTTTTCAGTATTATCCCTGAGCTCCAACACCGCCAGTTGGCGCTCGGAAGTGCCGTCTGCACAGTCAACACTTGCTGCCGTGTTATTGGGTTTCAGTAACGTCAGCTGTTCCCCTGCTGTGCGGACGGCAATTTCTCCTGCTCTGTCCACATTCTCACTACTACAGATTTGAAAGTTTCTCCAATTACACCTCTGGCTCCTCTGTTTTCAGTATTATCCCTGAGCTCCAACACCGCCAGTTGGCGCTCGGAAGTGCCGTCTGCACAGTCAACACTTGCTGCCGTGTTATTGGGGTTCAGTAACGTCAGCTGTTCCCCTGCTGTGCGGACGGCAATTTCTCCTGCTCTGTCCACATTCTCACTACTACAGATTTGAAAGTTTCTCCAATTACACCTCTGGCTCCTCTGTTTTCAGTATTATCCCTGAGCTCCAACACCGCCAGTTGGCGCTCGGAAGTGCCGTCTGCACAGTCAACACTTGCTGCCGTGTTATTGGGGTTCAGTAACGTCAGCTGTTCCCCTGCTGTGCGGACGGCAATTTCTCCTGCTCTGTCCACATTCTCACTACTACAGATTTGAAAGTTTCTCCAATTACACCTCTGGCTCCTCTGTTTTCAGTATTATCCCTGAGCTCCAACACCGCCAGTTGGCGCGCGGAAGTGCCGTCTGCACAGTCAACACTTGCTGCCGTGATATTGGGGTTCAGTAACGTCAGCTGTTCCCCTGCTGTGCGGACGGCAATTTCTTCTGCTCTGTCCACATTCTCACTACTACAGATTTGAAAGTTTCTCCAATTACACCTCTGGCTCCTCTGTTTTCAGTATTATCCCTGAGCTCCAACACCGCCAGTTGGCGCTCGGAAGTGCCGTCTGCACAGTCAACGCTTGCTGCCGTGTTATTGGGGTTCAGTAACGTCAGCTGATCCCCAGCTGTGTGTCCGGCAAATTCTCCTGCTTTGTCCACATCCACTGTACTACGGATTTAAAACCTCCTCCAAATACACCTCTGGCTCCTCCGTTTTTAGTATTTACCCTGGGCTCCAATACCGCTATTTGCTGCTCAGAAGTGCTGTCTGCACAGTCAACACTTGCTCCAGTGTTATTGGGGTTCAGTAATGTCAGCTGATCCCCAGCTGTGTGTCCGGCAAATTCTCCTGCTTTGTCCACATCCACTGTACTACGGATTTAAAACCTCCTCCAAATACACCTCTGGCTCCTCCGTTTTTAGTATTTACCCTGGGCTCCAATACCGCTAGTTGCTGCTCAGAAGTGCTGTCTGCCCAGTCAACGCTTGCTCCAGTGTTATTGGGGTTCAGTAACATGAGCTGATCCCCAGCTGTGTGTCCGGCAAATTCTCCTGCTTTGTCCACATCCACTGTACTACGGATTTAAAACCTCCTCCAAATACACCTCTGGCTCCTCCGTTTTTAGTATTTACCCTGGGCTCTAATACCGCTAGTTGCTGCTCAGAAGTGCTGTCTGCACAGTCAGCGCTTGCTCCAGTGTTATTGGGGTTCAGTAATGTCAGCTGATCCCCAGCTGTGTGTCCGGCAAATTCTCCTGCTTTGTCCACATCCACTGTACTACGGATTTAAAACCTCCTCCAAATACACCTCTGGCTCCTCCGTTTTTAGTATTTACCCTGGGCTCCAATACCGCTAGTTGCTGCTCAGAAGTGCTGTCTGCACAGTCAACGCTTGCTCCAGTGTTATTGGGGTTCAGTAACGTCAGCTGATCCCCAGCTGTGTGTCCGGCAAATTCTCCTGCTTTGTCCACATCCACTGTACTACGGATTTAAAACTTGCTCCAATTACACCTCTGGCTCCACTCTGTTTTTAGTATTTACCCTGGGTTCCAGCACCGCCAGCTGGTTCTCGGTAGTTCCATTTGCTCTTGTACCTTCTACTACCCATCCGGGTTCCAGTACCGTCAGCTGGTTCTCGGCAGTGACTTTGGCACGGGTACTCCCTCCTGCCCAGCCTGGTTCCAGCACGCCAGCTGTTTCCGGGTAGTGTCAACGTCACTTTGCCTCCAATGCGTTGTCCTGTCGTGTTGCGGTCGGGTTAGCCGACTCTATGGTGCCTGCAGTTTAGGTGACTCCTATGTGGGCTGCGGGATCTGGCAATGAAGGCTGGCTCCATAGTGCCAATAGGACCAGCACCCCCTGTAGGACTGTGGGTTTTGGTAACTGCGGCCGGCTCGCGGCCTTGAACTTTTTTTTACATGGGTACCTTCTGCTACCCATCCGGGTTCCAGTACCGTCAGATGGTTCTCGGCAGTGCCTTTGGATTAGGTGCCTCCTTCTCGGTATCCAAGTTCCACCAACGTCTGCTGGTCCTTGGTAGTGCTTTCTGGCACAGGTACCTCCTGCTTAGTAACCGAGTTCCAGTACCGTCAGCTGGTCTTCGGCAGTTCCATTGGCTCTTGTACCTTCTGCTACCCATCCGGGTTCCAGTACCGTCAGCTGGTTCTCAGTAGTTCCTCAGCTTTCTTGTACCTTCTGCTACATTTCCAAGTTCAAGCTTTTTGAAATGGTTCTTGGTTATCACTCTAGATCTCCCTGACGAGGACCCTGAAGACGAGGACTCCGAAGACCAACCCTAAGAAGACGAGGACCCCGAAGACGACGACCCTGAATATGAGGACCCTGAAGACCACCCCGAAGAAGACGAGGACCCTGAAGACCACCCCGAAGAAGACGAGGACCCTGAAGACCACCCCGAAGAAGACGAGGACCCTGAAGACCACCCCGAAGAAGACGAGGACCCCAAAGACGAGGACCCAGAAGACCAACCCGAAGAAGACGAGGACCCCGAAGACGAGGACCCCCGAAGACGACGACCCTGAATACAAGGACCCTGAAGACCACCCCGAAGAAGACGAGGACCCTGAAGACCACCCCGAAGAAGACGAGGACCCTGAAGACCACCCCGAAGAAGACGAGGACCCTGAAGACCACCCCGAAGAAGACGAGGACCCCGAAGACGAGGACCCAGAAGACCAACCCGAAGAAGACGAGGACCCCGAAGACGAGGACCCCCGAAGACAACGACCCTGAAGACCACCCCGAAGAAGACCAAGAAGATGACCCTGAAGAAGTTGACCAAGAGGACAAAGAAGAGAAGACAAGCACCAAGATACAGAAGAACAAGAGACAGAAAGCCAAGAAGCAGAAATACAAGAAGCTGCAGAACAAAAAGCGGAAGAACATTAAGCATAAGCCTAAAAATCAGAGCAAAAGATAATATCTAAATTATAAGCAGAAGATGACTAAGCAGTGTATGGGAGTGAGTCCGTTCCTCCTCGTGGTGCCCCTGGAAAAGACCTGCTGCTGCAGGCCAAACTGAACGCGGACAAATCCTGTTGTAAATCTTTTGTGACGGGCAGAACGAAAGGTGTGATGTCCAACCTTTTATAGATAACAACTACAGGAATGCCTGCCACAAATAAGAATATGATGAAGAAGAAGAAGATGAAGAAGATGAAGAAGTAGAATATGAAGAATGTAAAAAAAAAGAATAATACGAAGAAGGTGAAGAAGAAGAAGATGAAGAAGGTGAAGAAGAAGTGGATGAAAAAGATGCTGAAGATGATGAAAGAGAAAGTGTGGGAGAAGTAAAAAAGAAGGTGAAGAGCAGGGAAGTAGTGAAACATAAATATATAAAAATACTTAACATAGTCAATATTTCCGTAACTCAGAACGTCTTAAAAAAAATATTAATTCCTGCTATTCCATTTGATTGGGCTAAACCTCTATGCCTTTATTGTCTCCCCCACCTCCCCCAATACATTCTACATTATTCTTAGTTGTTTTGCTTCATGTAGAATTAACCTACAAGGAAAGAAAGGGTTTATTTTCATTCCGATATTTCTGTCCCATTGACTTGCATTGGTTTCCGGTATCGGAATCGGCGATATCCGATACTTTTTCGGTATCGGTCCGATCCAATCCGATACGATATTTCCCGATATCGGAAGGTATCGCTCAACACTAGTCACGACGTCTGGGTGTTGGTAGGCTGATTTTAGATTTTTACTCGAGCCATTCTTGATTTTAGAAGGGCATGACATGCCAATATCTGTGTCTCCCCCTCCTTTTACTCCTCCACCTCTTTTCTTTTCGGAAGACTATATGTACTTGTCACTTTTTCATGTGCTAGTTGTGTCTTCTGAGCAGTTTGTCAGCTTTTGGACACCTTTGAAGGTGTTTTCTATGTGTTTCTATGTGTTTTTATTTGCCTGCCATTGGTTTTAACGGTGTTCGACGGTGTTCGACGAACAGTTCGGCGAACACACCGGTGTTCGACGAACCGAACCCGAAAACTACGGGGGTGGCTCAACTCTAACTATAAGCTGACATCAACCGCAGCCCTATTACCCCACTGCCACCGCTACAGGGCAGTGAGAAGAGCGAGGCTAAGTGCCAGAATTGGCGCATCCTATGGATGTGCCATTTCTGGGGCGGCTGATGGCTGATGTTTCTAGCCTGGGAGGGGGCCAATATTCATGGCACCCTTCCTGGGCTATTAATATCAGCCCTCAGCTGTCTGCCTAGCCTTTGCTAGCTATTAAAATAGGGGGGACCCCACGTCATTTTTTTGGGGGGTCCCACATTTTAATAGCTAGTAAAGGCTAGGTATTCAGCTGGGGGCTGATATTAGCAGCCTGGGAAGCTCCGTGGGTATTACCCCCTTCCCAGGCTTCAAACATCTGCCCCAGCCATCTTCTTAACCTCTGCTAGAGACTAAAATTATGGGGAACCCCACTATCACTGTGCTTACTATATATGTGACTGACATGTTTCTATGTATCTAATCTATGTGTGATGCTCTATTCTTTCTGTTCTAAATTGTCGGGTACCGATGATGAATTGGCGGCCGGCTTTTTTAAAGAGACGGTGCATGAAAACACTATTATTTTTTTTAATAAATCCTTTAACACTAAATGACAAGTACAGTAACCAACACTGTCACTGTACTTCTTATATATGTGTCTGACATGTTTCTATCTATCTAATCTATGTGTGATGCTCTATTCTTTCTGTTCTAAATTGTCGGGTACCGATGCTGATTTGCCGGCTGGCTTTTTTAAAGAGAGTGTCTTCTGAGCAGTTTGTCAGCTTTTGGACACTTTTGAAGGAGTTTTCTATGTGTTTTTGTTTGCCTGCCATTGGTTTTAACGGTGTTCGATGGTGTTCGACAGTGTTCTAAGGTGTTCGACGAACAGTTCCACGAACATCCCAGTGTTCGACGAACCGAACCCGAACACTACGGGGGTGGCTCAACACTAATTAAAAATAATTAAAAAAAAACATGTTATACTCATCTAAGCCTGGATCCTGTCAAGCCCGCCGGCAGAGAGGACTACCATGTGGGTGACCCAACGCAGTGATCTCATTGCGCCAGTGCACGGAAAAGTGGTCGGTCTCGGGTGAAGATGTCATTACACTGCTTCACCCCTCCTCCACCAAAGCATCTACCTATAGTAGGCTGCAGACCTAAAGCAGCCTGAGGCCTACAAAATGGGGGGCAATGTTTAACTATATCAGCATGCGTAGCACAGTACGTCCATACAGTTCAGGGTGGTGATCACTCTTGGTGGGATCCTGTGAATATGGGACCTAGGGTGACCCTCTTCTACGCTGCTGCTATGCAGCCTTCCACGCAACTGATTTGCTGCCAGATCACACAACCCTATCATTTGACCTGAAAGTCCATGCAGTTCCTTCAGTCTCTATCCAGATGGAATTGTGTAGAGAGAATCTGACAGCTTCCTACTCCACCATTGTGTCCAGATGTATCTGTACAATTGAAGTCATAACATAAACCCAACCTCCCGGTGTAACGGGGGTCAGGGTGGCAGTCAGTGGCGAGTAGCATGTCAGTTTCTGTGATTAAATCCTCATCCTGGCCCGGTACAGAAAAAGCGGACTCGGAGAATCCCTGGGTGTGTGTGTGCTGTGGTGCCTCTGTGGAGGATACCTCCATACTCACTTCTGTCTCATCATCCCGGATGTTGAGTCTTTTAGCCTTTAGAAGGAGAAAACCAGACCAGCTTAAACATGTAAAAACTTTTTTACTTGTAGCCACAGTCACATACAGGGAGTAACAAGTGATACAGTCTCTTTGTGATCTCTTCACATACAGAGGCACTTTACCAGCGATGAAAGACGCAGACACCGATTTGGACATGAAGACCAATGCCGAGCGCGCCAGCTCTCTGCGTAACTCTATTCTCTGTCTCACTGCATGACCTGCTTGGACCCACCTCCCTGATGAGGCTGTCCTGTCTTGGCACGTAAGGTGAAGTTCCCTCATTGACCTCTCCATGTACATCTGTTCCTGTTGTCCCCGCTGTCTAGACTGTTCGGATTCACCTTCCAGATAAGGTTGTCCAAGAACTCCCAGACTGTGACACACACATTATTCTCCTGAACTTCCCCTTGTGTCCTCCTGACACGTCTTCACTAATCACTGTCCCTCACTCAACTAAACTCTGCCTGCAATCAGGAAGTGACTCCTTTCTTCACTAAACCTGCCCCTCCCACACTGGAGCAGCTCCTAAACCCCTTAACTCCCAACCATAACTGCATACTCTGTGTGCTACAGTGCCCACCTTTGCACTACTTCTTCTATCAATCTAATAGTCTACCCGCACCAACCTATATTGAACCTATAAGTAACCCATCAGACATTAGATCATATGAATGCTCATTTATAAACATAGAACACAGCATTATGTGCATTAAGAGGGAAGAGGCGCATGACCGTCCCGGTCACCCTCTTACATACCTCCCTCCTAAAACATGGTCGTCCCGACCATGACAACGCCTATAAAAAGAAACACAAATGCACATTTAAAACATTCAACACATATGTTTATATTAAAATGCACAATAGATCAATTCACTTTAATCACTTCTTCTTGCTGGTCAACCTTGACCTCGGTCCCACTCGGTTGGGACCCTGTAGCACAGAGTTCAAGTTCTTTTGAACATGGGTCCATCTGACCCCGGTCCCCTTGCTCCTGGGACCCACAAAAAAATGTCCATCACAGGCCGGCTGGTCAACAAATCCTGCTCCGACAGTCCTGGAGCAGTGACCCGGCACGATCCTCGCGTCGTCCTGACAGTTTCTCCCCCCTCCCTCCTTTTTGCTGAGTACGGTCCCTTTAAGAACCATGTACTGCTCAATAGCTCCTATACAAGAGCACAGTCCATGGAGCAGCTGCACACAGCAGCCACAGTCACATACAGGGAGTAACAAGTGATACAGTCTCTTTGTGATCTCTTCACATACAGTGGCACTTTACCAGAGATGAAAGACACAGACACCGTTTGGACATGAAGACTAGTGTTGAGCCACCCCCGTAGTGTTCGAGTTCGGTTCGGTTCGTCGAACACCCGTGTGTTCGCCGAACTGTTCGTCGAACTGTTCGTCGAACACCTTCGAACACCGTTAAAACCAATGGCAGGCAAACAAAAACACATAGAAACACATAGAAAACACCTTCAAAGGTGTCCAAAAGCTGACAAACTGCTCAGAAGACACAACTAACACATGGAAAAGTGACAAGTACATATAGTCATGCGAAAAGAAAAGAGGCGGAGGAGTAAAAGGAGGGGGAGACACAGATATAGGCATGTCATGCCCTTCTAAAATCCAAAAAGTGAGAAGCCGAGACGGCCAGTCCGCTCCTGCCCGTGCCACCTCCGTGTCGCCGGGTTTGTGCCAGAGCCGCGGTGAACCCTGACGGCCAGCCCCCCTCTCCCAATACTGGTGCCTGTCCGCTGGTGGGTCGAGAGAGCCCCCCTGTGGTGGAGGCAGCTCTAAGCTTTTTAATTTAAATTGTCCCTCTAATTTAAATGAATACACTTTAAATCCATTTACAAGGATCTATTGGAGGGCAAGTCTCATGCCAGCAGCCGCGTAATTCCAGCTCCAGTAGCGTCCACTAAAGCTGCTGCAGTTAAAAAGCTTTTATAAGGATCGAGCTCGGCTGTCCACCGCAAGGCATCCTAGTGCCAGTCCCAGCCCCTATGCCTTGGGGTGCCTCCTGATGCTCTTCACTAAGTATCCCGTGGTCCCGAAGCATTTCCTTTGAAAAAATTAAGTGTCCAAACTACAGGTGGTGTAGCTTGCTTAACAGCCGGGATAATCCGCTGACTAGCAGACACTGCTACTAGGCACAAAGTATTTCCTGGGCTAGATGCAGTTAAAAATTTGTAAGTAGATACTCTCGTTGGATGCTGAGAAAGCATTCCATAGAGTCTCCTGGCACGCCATATATGATTCTCTTAAAAAGCTTTTTGTAGGGGTCTAGGGGACCCTTTTATAGCCAAAATCACGGCCCTGTATCACAATACGTCACCTAGGCTGAAGATAAATGGAACTGTAGCACCGAGGGCTCGGTTGCTACAGACGTATTGCACCTCACCCAGAGGTGTGATATCTCACTCTCAGATAAGGATGGAGTGTGGATCAGGACCCGACACCTGCATGCATTACACCACATTGCCGTGGGGCAGGGCGACCAATATGCCCCTGAGATGGGCACGACAGTCCCTGTCCCTGGCTGGAGTGGGGGGAGGGAACACTGAGGAAGGGGAACCCTGCAGTGCAGGAGCAGGGAGGAAGCAGTTCCTGGGTGCATTGAGAAGGGAGTATAAAAGGTGGGCACCATCTTAGTTCAGTGCAGAGAAGTCTGAGCAGAAGTGGCAGGGAGCAGGGGCTCTGCATGAGCTCTGCTCCGGAGGCGGGCCTAGTAACAGAGGCCCAGGCCTGCAAGAGGGAGAAGGAAGGAAGAGGAGCGGAGAAGGCTCCAGGAACGAGGAATGAAGGGATCCCAGGGGTGCGGACGGGCGAGTCGCCACCGCACGCCCGAATCCACCTGCGTGGAGGGGTCAGGCCAAAGGGGGAGACCGGTCCCCGAACTAGTGGAGGCAGGAAACGACCCTCAGCTAGAAACCGGAGGCTCTGACATTTTATGTGGCGCAGCCCCTTGCTCCACCCGCTAGGAAGGCACCACATAGGGTCAGGGAAACTGGCGCCAAGTTTACCAAGAGGAGGCCCGAGGCAGCCGGACAGAAGTGTTGGTAAGAAAGGCCAGACAAAGGACACACAAAGGGGGTCCTGTGAAGCGCTCCAAAGTTATCTGGGAGTTGTCTGAGCCCCTCACCTGGTGAGCACAGTACGACGTGGGCAGCCGTTACCTGCAGACGTGGTCTGGATAATAAGAACTGTGAGTAAAGGCCCTGAACTGCATCACTGACTCCGTGTCGTTACTGCTGCTGCCCTGCACCATCACCCCCATCCTCCGCATACACTGCCCTGAGGCTATACTCCTCCCGTGGGGAGTTATGCTACGCTCTGCTGCACCCACAACACCAGCCTTAGCGGTCTGCCCTGTAGCGGCGGTTCACTCTGACCGCAATCCACGGGTGGCGTAGTCGGACATTTAAACATCAAAACCACATAAATAGTTCCGCCACTGGTTTGACCGCCCTGAGCCACGGAACCGGATCGCCGCCACGAAGACTACAACCACCAGCATCCACCAAAAAGGGTCCGGCTCCGGGTGTCCCAAGGCCCAGGGGGTGCGTCAGAACATTTTCATCACCTTTCACAATCACCAATGGGACAAGGCAGGGATGTCCTCTGTCCCCTCTCTTATACATCCTAGTGACGGAGCACCTGCTCTCATCAATTCGCCATAACCCCAATATTAGGTGGATTGAGGTGGGAGGCACCGAGTACAAGTGCTCTCTATTTGCTGATGATGTCCTAGTATATATCACTCAATCACATATATCCATCCCTGCTGTTATGGCTGAAATAGATCACTTTGTTACATGGTAAAATTTTAAAATCAATGCAGCGAAGTCTGAGGCCCTCGATGTCTCCCTCCCTAAATCCATATAGGATTCCATCCAGTCCAACTTTCCCTTTGCCTGGCCCTCACAGGGTATCAAATACTTAGGAATTCCTATTCATAGAGACCTCTCCCATCTATGTTATCTTAATTTTGGGCCCTTTATTGAACAATTCCATACAGACCACGGTTGGCAAGTTAGAACTGTAAGATTCACTACGTGAACCACTGGTGTTTTGTGGAAAAGCACATGTACACCGCGTTCCAAATTATTATGCAAAAAGTGTTTAGGAGTGATAAGGGAAGAATTTGTTTGTTTGTCAGTTAAACTCATTGATGGTGATGTGTGTCAGGGCTCTTTATATCACTGTAAGCAATTGCAGACACCTGTGCTAATTAGTTTGGCAGGTGTGTCCAATGAAAGGCAAGACTACTTAAGAAGGCTCTCTCACATTATTAAGCAGCCTACATTTTCTGCCAAAATGGGAAAGAAAAAGGATGTGTCGGCTGCTGAGAAGCAACAAATTGTGGAGTGTTTAGGTCAAGGCATGACTACAATCAACATTGTGCGATGATCAGGATGAAGTGTCTTGGCAATCAAGAAGTATGTAGCTGATTCACAGTACTCACGTGTGCGTGCTGATAAGGGCAAATTGAGGACTCTTTCCTACAGGCAATTACGTCAGGTTGAAACAGCAGCGGCAAAAAAGCCTTGTCATAGCAGCAGACAAGTTTTTGAAGCTGCTTGTGCCTCCAACGTCCCCCGAACAACAAGATGCAGGGTCCTTCAGAGGTTTGCAGCTGTGCATATGCCATCCTGTCGACCTCCTCTATCCACTTCACACAAGCAGAAACGGCTCCAGTGGGCCAAACATTACATGAAGACTGATTTCAAAACTGTTTTGTTCACGGATGAGTGCCGTGCAGCGCTCGATGGTCCAGATGAATGGAGTGGAGGATGGCTGGTTGATGGACACCCCACGCAAACACGGCTACAGCGCCAACAAGGAGGAGGTGGAGTAATGTTTTGGGCTGGAATCATGGGGAGAGAGATTGTCGGCCCCTTTAGGATCCCTGAAGGCGCTAAAGATGAACTCCATAATGTATGTGGATTTTCTCAAACAGCACTTCCTGCCATGGTTCAAGAAGAAGAACCGTGTATTTCACAGCAAGATCATTTTTCTGCATGATAATGCACCATCTCATGCTGCACATAAAACATCTGCATCTCTGGCTGATATGGGCATAAAAGGGGACAAACTTATGGTGTGACCCCCATGCTCCCCTGACCTCTACCCCATTCAGAACCTTTGGAGCATCATTAAAAGGAGTGTCTATGATGGCGGGAGGCAGTTCACATCTAAGCAACAGCTCTGGGAGGGTATTCTGTCCTCATGCAAAACAATTGAAGCAGAAACCATCCAAAACCTGACAAATTCAATGGACGAGAGAGTTCAGAAGCTCCTTTCGAACAAGGGGTCCTATGTGAAAATGTAACATCACCTAGAATAAAGTTTTGAGTTGAAAACTGTTTGATTTCAGTTTCTAACAACCTGCTAATGCTTATAATTTCAAAAATGACCATTTTTTTGGTCTTTATTAAAATGAAAAGGTTGATCGAAAAGTTTGGGGGATCTAAGAGTGTGGCAACCCAGTAGTCATGATTACTTCGAATTCTGACAATATGAGGGTCATGCTGCAGGTAGTGCAGCAAGAAGGCACTTATGTGTCTTGCGCATCTCGGAGCCCCAAAATTATTTTCCGGGCTAGATGCAGCTAAAAATTATTTTTAATTTTAAATCTGGTGAAGCTTATTATAGATGGCCTAATAGGATCAGTGCTGCACACTGCTACAAAGCCCAAATTATTTTCCAGTCAAGATACAGATAAACATGATTAGTAATTTGAAAGCTTAAAACGGTTGGTAGGGTGATTTTAACCAATCATCAAGCTTTTACTCTCCCCAGGATGACACAGGGGTAGAAAAGTCATTTCGGATCCATGATTTGTTCATCTTTATGAACGTGAGTCTGTCTACATTATCAGTGGTGAGCCGCGTGCGCTTATCTGTCAGCACACCACCAGCAGCGCTGAACACACGTTCAGACAGAACGCTGGCTGCGGGGCATGACAAGATCTCCAAGGCGTAAGTGGCTAGCTCCGGCCATTTATCCAGATTGGAAGCCCAAAAAGAGCAAGGGTCCAGTGACACAGTTGTGGCTTCAATGTTTACTTGGAGATACTCCTGTACCATCGTCTCTAGGCGTTGACTATGTGTCAGACTTCTTGTCTCCTGTGGCCTTGCAAAGGATGGGCTAAAAAAGTGGTGAAATGATTCCGCAAAATTGATGTTACCAGCAGATACTGTGGTTCTGTTACGGTTTGAGTGCTGAACACTTGACGGTCCCACGGTTGGCAAGTTGGAACTGTGAGATTCACTACGTGCACCACTGGTATTTTGTGGAAAAGCACATGTAAGATTCTGCAACAGTCTCTGCTGATACTCCTGCATGCGTGCATCCCTTTCTATGGCAGGAATAATTTCTGCAAATTTACTTTTGTACCGGGGATCTAACAGTGTGGCAACCCAGTAGTCAGGATTATTTCTAATTCTCACATTTCGAGGGTCATGTTGCAGGTAGTGCAGCAAGAAGGCACTCATGTGTGTTGCGCATCCAGGAGCACCAAGTCCCTGTTGTGTTGGTGGCGAGGTAGCAATCATGCTTCCTTCCTCTGTCCTCTCCCCCCAACCTCGCACAACAGAAATGTGATCAAGGTCTCCCTCATCTGATGAGTCTTCCATCAGTTCGTCCTCCACTTCTTCCTGGGCTCCTGCACCTTCCTCACTAGTTTGGCTGCTACCATGCGCCCTGGTAAAATCATCTCCCCCACCCTCACATGCCTGCCGCCTTGGTGCTGCCGACCGTCTGGACCTTGCAGATGTTAGCCCTTCCGCATACAACTCCTCCTCCTCTACTTCCTCCACCTCCTCTTGTGCCACCACCTGACTCCGAATTCTGTTTAACATGTGCTCCAGCATGTAAATCACCGGAATAGTCATGCTGATAATGGCATCGTCAGCACTAAACATCTTCGTCGCCATTTCAAAACTGTGCAGAAGGGTGCATAGGTCCCTGATCTGAGACCACTCCTCCAGCGTGATTTGCCCCACCTCTGAATCTCGTTGGCCCAGGCTATACGTCAGAACGTATTGCACCAGGGCTTGTCGGTGCTGCCACAGTCGCTGCAACATGTGCAGAGTTGAATTCCACCGGGTAGGCACATCGCATTTTAGCCGGTGAAGTGGCAGGCCCAACGACTTCTGTAGAGATGTAAGTCGCTGAGCTGCGGGATGCGAACGGCGGAAGTGAGCACACAGCAACCGTGCCCTCTGCAGAAGGCCATCTAGTCTGGGATAGTGGGCTAAAAATTGCTGGACAACCAGGTTCAACACGTGAGCCATACAAGGCACGTGTGTGACATTGCCCCGGCGAAGGGCCGCACCCAGGTTTGCAGCATTGTCGCACACGGCCTTCCCTGGTTTCAGGTCCAGTGGAGACAACCATTCATGAAATTGGTTCTCCAGAGCTGACCACAACTCCTCAGCTGTGTGACTCACATTTCCCAGACATTTCAATGTAAAAACCGCCTGATGACGTTGAGCCCTACTGCCAGCATAGTAAGGAGGTGTGCAGGATCCCTTCTGCGCAGTTAGAAAGCTTGTGGCATGACCAGACAGGCTTTGGGTGCAGGTGGAAGACCGAGAGGAGGTTGAGGAGGCAGAAGCAGTGGAGGAAAAATGACATAAAGAGGATTGACGCACAACTCGTGGGGACGGCAAGACTTGGACAGCAGCCCCTTGTCCTGCTGTCACCATAGTTACCCAGTGTCCAGTCAGCGACATGTAACGCCCCTGTCCATGCCTACTCGTCCAAGTGTCTGTGGTGAAATGCACCCTGTCACACACAGAGTTTCTCAAAGAAGCGGTGATGTTGTGTGCGACATGCTGGTGGAGCGCAGGCACACCTTTCTTTGAGAAGTAGTGCCGACTGGGCATCTGGTACTGGGGCACTGCGACGGACATAAGGTCTCGAAAATCCTCTGTGTCCACCAGGCGGAAAGGCAGCATTTCTGTAGCCAAGAGCTTGCAGATGGTGAAATTCAACCTCTTAGCTTTCTCATGGCTAGGAGGAAATGGTCTTTTACTTGTCCACATCTGAGGGACCGAGGGCTGGCTATTGTGCTTAGACGGGGTTGATAAGGGTGTCCCCGGCAAACTGCCGGTCTGTGAGGAAGATGCAGGCGGACATGTTAGGTTGCCTTGATCCAAAGGTGGTGCTATCGATGTCGGACAGCGCTCAAGACCAGCTGGTGTTACCACCTCCAAAGAAAATGATGACCTGCCAATCACGCTGGCTGTTGCGGGTAAAGAGGTGGCAGGTCTGCGCCCCAAAACTGGTGTGACTGCTGTCCCCCCAGTCACAGAGGATGAAGAGGCCGCGGATGCACAAGATTTGGCAGACGGTGGTTGGCCCGGCCGGCTAGACCGCATTGTAGCACACTGAGCTTCCCACTGCAACTTATGCTTCATGTCCATGTGCCGGTTCATGCATGAAGTACTCAAACTATGTATTTTTTGGCCTCTACTTAGCTTTTGCTGACAAATGTTACAGATAACACGAGTTGGGTCATCTTTATCGATCTGAAAAAATGCCCAGGCTATGCAAGGCTTAGCACCCATGCGACCTGAAGAGCCACCACGACTTGTGGTGAGAGGCAGAGTTGTGTTTGAGGATGCAGTTGTTGACGTGCTTCCAGTACTACGTCTCTGTCCAGGAAGGCGCAACCTGACCTCGTCGTCACTAGCATCTTCCTCCACCTCCTCTGCTGACCTCATCTCTTGGCTGACTGTGGGTTGACAGTAAGTGGGATCTCCGACCTCATCATCATCACCCTGTGCGTTATCACACCCGTCGTCCTCAGAGCCAACCTGTTCCTGCCCTGACAAAAAACTAAAGTTGTCGCTCCAATCAGGTATTTGAGTCTTATCATCGTCTTCCTCATTGTCTCCACCAACAGGAGTTACAGTTTGGGAATGAGGGTCTACATTATGGTCAGAACTTTCTGCGTCTGGTCCTGGATCCGACTCATAAAGATTCTGGGCATCAGTGCAGATCATTTCCTCGTCTGGATTCACAGAAGCGCTGGAGTCGACCTCTGATTCCCAGGCTATAGTATGAGTAAACAGCTCTGCAGACTCAACCATCTGTTCTACCTCATACTCAGACGGGCAGCTGGAGATTTGGGAGCTGTGAGGAAGCAAGTGCGATTTGGGTGACACCTTTGAGGACTGGAGTATTTGTGATGTTGAAATTGATGTGGAGGAGAGCCCACTTAAAGGAGCACTTGATATCCGTTGAAGCACCTGCTGTTTTTGTGCCTCATCTGGAATTTGTAGCGATTGGCGTGGCCGTAAGAAAGGGATCTTATTACATTGTCCGCTAAAAGAAGTAGACATTTTAGTTTGGCTGGAAGATGGTCTTTCTTCTGCACCTACCCCACGGACACAACCTTTTTTCCCCTTCCCAACACGCCTATTCCCCTTTCCACCAGCAGCAGGCCTTTTTCCACTCATTTTGGTGGTTAACTAATTCACAACTCTGGAGTTGTTTGCACAAAAAAACAATGGATGGTAACCGAGCAGAGCTGAGTGGCCAAACTGTGGTATTAGGCCAAAACTATTGGCTGGGTTAGATGCAGAAAAAAATTATTTTTAATTTGCAACCTGATGGAGGTCAGTATAGATGGACTAATAGACCAAGTCCCACACACCGCTAGAAGCCCAAATATTTTTTCAGAGCTAGATGCAGAAAATTTTTTTATTCAATTTGCAACCTGATGGAGGTCAGTATAGATGGACTAATAGACCAAGTCCCACACACTGCTAGAAGCCCAAATATTTTTTCAGAGCTAGATGCAGAAAAAAAATATTTTTAATTTGCAACCTGATGGAGGTCAGTATAGATGGACTAATAGACCAAGTCCCACACACTGCTAGAAGCCCAAATATTTTTTCAGAGCTAGATGCAGAAAAAAATTATTTTTAATTTGCAACCTGATGGAGGTCAGTATAGATGGACTAATAGACCAAGTCCCACACACTGCTAGAAGCCCAAATATTTTTTCAGAGCTAGATGCAGAAAAAAATTATTTTTAATTTGCAACCTGATGGAGGTCAGTATAGATGGACTAATAGAACAAGTCCCACACGCTGCTAGAAGCCCAAATATTTTTTCAGAGATAAATGAAGAAAAAAAATTATTTTTAATTTGCAACCTGATGGAGGTCAGTATAGATGGACTAATAGACCAAGTCCCACACACTGCTAGAAGCCCAAATATTTTTTCAGAGCTAGATGCAGAAAAAAATTATTTTTAATTTGCAACCTGATGGAGGTCAGTATAGATGGACTAATAGAACAAGTCCCACACGCTGCTAGAAGCCCAAATATTTTTTCAGAGATAAATGAAGAAAAAAATTATTTTTAATTTGCAACCTGATGGAGGTCAGTATAGATGGACTAATAGACCAAGTCCCACACACTGCTAGAAGCCCAAATATTTTTTCAGAGCTAGATGCAGAAAAAAATTATTTTTAATTTGCAACCTGATGGAGGTCAGTATAGATGGACTAATAGATCAAGTCCCACACACCGCTAGAAGCCCAAATATTTTTTCAGAGCTGGATGCAGAAAAAAATTATATTCAATTTGCAACCTGCTGGAGGTCAGTATAGAAGGACTAATAGAACAAGTCCCACACACTGCTAGAAGCCCAAATATTTTTTCAGAGCTAAATGAAGAAAAAAATTATTTTTAATTTGCAACCTGATGGAGGTCAGTATAGATGGACTAATAGACCAAGTCCCACACACTGCTAGAAGCCCAAATATTTTTTCAGAGCTAGATGCAGATAAAAATTATTTTTAATTTGCAACCTGATGGAGGTCAGTATAGATGGACTAATAGACCAAGTACCACACACCGCTAGAAGCCCAAATATTTTTTCAGAGCTAGATGCAGAAATTTTTTTTATTCAATTTGCAACCTGATGGAGGTCAGTATAGATGGACTAATAGACCAAGTCCCACACACTGCTAGAAGCCCAAATATTTTTTCAGAGCTAGATGCAGAAAAAAATTATTTTTAATTTGCAACCTGATGGAGGTCAGTATAGATGGACTAATAGAACAAGTCCCACACGCTGCTAGAAGCCCAAATATTTTTTCAGAGATAAATGAAGAAAAAAATTATTTTTAATTTGCAACCTGATGGAGGTCAGTATAGATGGACTAATAGACCAAGTCCCACACACTGCTAGAAGCCCAAATATTTTTTCAGAGCTAGATGCAGAAAAAAATTATTTTTAATTTGCAACCTGATGGAGGTCAGTATAGATGGACTAATAGATCAAGTCCCACACACCGCTAGAAGCCCAAATATTTTTTCAGAGCTGGATGCAGAAAAAAATTATATTCAATTTGCAACCTGCTGGAGGTCAGTATAGAAGGACTAATAGAACAAGTCCCACACACTGCTAGAAGCCCAAATATTTTTTCAGAGCTAAATGAAGAAAAAAATTATTTTTAATTTGCAACCTGATGGAGGTCAGTATAGATGGACTAATAGACCAAGTCCCACACACTGCTAGAAGCCCAAATATTTTTTCAGAGCTAGATGCAGATAAAAATTATTTTTAATTTGCAACCTGATGGAGGTCAGTATAGATGGACTAATAGACCAAGTACCACACACCGCTAGAAGCCCAAATATTTTTTCAGAGCTAGATGCAGAAAATTTTTTTATTCAATTTGCAACCTGATGGAGGTCAGTATAGATGGACTAATAGACCAAGTCCCACACACTGCTAGAAGCCCAAATATTTTTTCAGAGCTAGATGCAGAAAAAAATTATTTTTAATTTGCAACCTGATGGAGGTCAGTATAGATGGACTAATAGACCAAGTCCCACACACTGCTAGAAGCCCAAATATTTTTTCAGAGCTAGATGCAGAAAAAAATTATTTTTAATTTGCAACCTGATGGAGGTCAGTATAGATGGACTAATAGAACAAGTCCCACACGCTGCTAGAAGCCCAAATATTTTTTCAGAGATAAATGAAGAAAAAAATTATTTTTAATTTGCAACCTGATGGAGGTCAGTATAGATGGACTAATAGACCAAGTCCCACACACTGCTAGAAGCCCAAATATTTTTTCAGAGCTAGATGCAGAAAAAAAATATTTTTAATTTGCAACCTGATGGAGGTCAGTATAGATGGACTAATAGACCAAGTCCCACACACCGCTAGAAGCCCAAATATTTTTTCAGAGCTAGATGCAGAAAAAAATTATATTCAATTTGCAACCTGCTGGAGGTCAGTATAGAAGGACTAATAGAACAAGTCCCACACACTGCTAGAAGCCCAAATATTTTTTCAGAGCTAAATGAAGAAAAAAATTATTTTTAATTTGCAACCTGATGGAGGTCAGTATAGATGGACTAATAGACCAAGTCTCACACACTGCTAGAAGCCCAAATATTTTTTCAGAGCTAGATGCAGAAAAAAATTATATTCAGTTTGCAACCTGATGGAGGTCAGTATAGATGGACTAATAGAATGATGCTATGCCCAAAAGATTTTACTTCACTAGGTGCAGTAAAAAAATTGGTATTCTATACACAGGTGGTATATCTTGCAACACAGATAGGCTACTCCACTGACTAACACACTCTGCAATAGGCCAAAAAGGATTAGCTTTGCTAGATTCAGCCAAATGCTGTGAAAAAAACTTGCACAGCACTGGCACAGACCTGCCTGGCAAAAACTGATAGGAACTGATGTAACCTAGTCCTGAAAAGGACTCCAATTACAATTAGTCTTTACTCCCACAATCTATCTATTTAAGAGCACAGACCTGCCTGATAAAAGTCGTAGGAAATGCTGTAACCTAGTCCTTAAAAGGACTGCAATCACAACTATTCCCTACTCCCAAGCTATCTGTATATTTGTGCGAAAATTGGCTTGAAATTAACAAGGTATAGCGCACACAGCAACAGCGGTGCCGTCTAACACGCAGCTGCAGCAGTGAGAAAATGGTGGCGACGGGGAAAATGGCTTGGTCTTATAGGGCAAGGACATGTGACATACACTGCCAATCACACATGCCCTTGCTTGTGTGAAAAAAAGCACTTCGCTCCGTGTGTGCGCTGCTGATAGGCTGACAGATTGCACCTCCCCACTGCAAATGCGGGAAAGAGAAAAAAAAATGGAGATCTTCATTGTTCCTGCAGAGATCCATCCCCTGCCCCTCCCCCCGCCCCGCTGTACACTCAAACTGCGTATTAACATTAATTTTCATCATTACTGAGAAAAAATCCAGTTATGATTTTGGTGCACGAACAGTTATCGAACATAACCTCGAACAGCCGAATTTTTCTCAAATTGTTCGTGTTCGCCGATCGGCTCGAACACCGCCCAAAACAGCTCGAATTTGAGATTGGCGAACAGTTCGAGTAGAACAACGCTCATCTCTAATGAAGACCAACGCTGAGCGCGCCAGCTCTCTGGGTAACTCCATTCTCTGTCCCACTGACTAACCTGCATGGATCCACCTCCCTGATGAAGCTGTCCTGTCTTGGCACATAAGGTGAAGTTCCCACATTGACCTCTCCATGTACATCTGTTCCTGCTGTCCCCGCTGTCTAGACTGTTCGGATTCACCTTCCAGATAAGGTTGTCCAAGAACTCCCAGACTGTGACACACACACACCCTTCTCCTGTACTTTCTCCTGTGTCCTCTGACACGTCTTCACTAATCACTGTCCCTCACTCAACTAAACTCTGCCTGCAATCAGGAAGAGTCTCAGTTCTTCACTAAACCTGCCCCTCCCACACTGGAGCAGCTCCTAAACCCCTTAACTCTTTCCCAACCATAACTGCATACTCTGTGTGCTACAGTGCCCACCTCTGCACTACTTCTTCTATCAATCTAATAGTCTACCCGCACCAACCTATATTGAACCTATAAGTAACACATCAGACATTAGATCATATGAATGCTCATATATAAACATAGAACACAGCATTATATGCATTAAGAAGGAAGAGGCGCATGACTGTCCCGGTCACCCTCTTACACCTGGACAGCGGGACATCTCTCAAGACTCAGGGCTCCCCACCTAGATCTGGGATGGTTGGGTCTAGATATTTACAAACTGCTGGAATTTCAGTTGCACTCTGGTCTCAATGCCTGAAGGGCCTGAAGCCTTCATTACCACTAAAGACAACAAAGGGATACTGTACATATTCAGTGCAAAGGTTAGAATAATTCAACCATTATGTAGTAACCTTGGGCAAAGATATGTTTCTGTTCTCAGGAATATTCCAGTTTTATATAGATTCCATACAGTACAAATTCATTGCATTAAAAATGATGACTGAATGGATAATGGACCTGATAGAGATTTTACATTGAGGCCTAAATCTCTCAAGGTAATTCTCACTATATATACTGTAAATATATTTGGTAAGACCTGTGCACATTTCAAAGAAAATGTAAAACGAAGGAATTCAATAAAATATTGAATTTCTTTTCTGACCTTATGAGAGATTCATTATAAAAAAATAAGTACAAATATAAAAGGTAGAAAACTGAATAATAAAAAATGTAACAAAAATAATGATAAAAAATAATAACCCCCTCAGACTAAGAGAGCTTAAAGAAAGAGCATGTTGTACATTAAAATACATTGCTCTGAGGCAATGAAGACGATTTTTTTTTATTTGCAGTAAATAAAAAATATATATTTGAATTGGAAATTTGGAAAAAGAGCAAAAGTTGCTATTTGATAAAAAACAGATATAATAAAATCCTCATTTGTCATAAAAAAAGCAAGAACCTGCTTTAATAAAGACAAAATGAAAATGTTGTGGTTGTATGAACATTATACCTTAAAAAAAAAAACAACACTATTTTTGTCCAAAATAAAAATAGTGGACCTATTATTAAAGGAGTTACCTGGGAGTTTGCTTATCTTTTTTCTTTTGGGGCTAACAACTTACAGGCAGTTCGTTGCTCGGCACCGATCTCAGCCGTTTCTTCCGGTGATTCTTCTGCTTTCTTTGAACACGCATCAACTGAACAGCTCTTCCTCTTCCGGTCTGCTCTGTCAATGGGATGTCACTTCTAACATTATGCTGATTGACAGCCGGCTCCCCGCAGTTAGGCAGCAGGGAGCTGGCTGTCAACCAGTATGACATTGGCAGTGAAGCCCTGTTGACAATTCAGAGTGGAAGAGGAGAGGCTGATCTGTCAACATGACATCACCGTAAGGCCACGGCCTCACGATCAGTATTCGGTCAGTATTTTTTCTCAGGAGTGGGAGCCAAAGAGTTTGAACAAAGAGAAAGTGGTGTCAGTGTGAAGTCTTGCAGAATCCCGCTTCTATGATGATGGCGGCCAAAGCAGCTCTCCTTACTACCAACAAACAGAGACAGAGACAGCCGGGCTGTACTGTTCCCCCAGCTGTCATTACGTAGAGGAATCCAGAAGATGATAAGTTTATGGCAAACTGGAGAGCTTTAGAAATCAAACTCACATTTATAGCAGCAGTGCATAAATCTTGATGGTTTAAACTTCTGGGATAAAAGAGATACAGGTCAAGTGTGCTTACACACTGCCTTTTTGGTACCCATTCGTTGGCCCTTTGGGGCTTACGTCTGAACCCCCTGCAAAATGGCATTCGAGCGTATGTGCCCCCGGGGCCATAGACTATGAGTGAACGTGCGCTCTTTCAAGTATCATTTTCAGGCTTGTACGCCTACTGAAGAAGGACGCTCAGATGTAGTAGACTGCGTCTGTCAATCCCTAACAAGAGCATTTTAGTGGAACGCACGCCATTGTCCGCATGCACCGGCCTTCTGTGGCCACAGGCTGAGCATATAGGGAGACCGAAATTTATACTACACACTGCAATCCTATAGTATAGCAGTATATATAGTATGATTGATAAGACAACTGCAGGTTCAAATCCACTAAAAGGAATAAAAAAAAATAAAGTAAAAAAAAAAAAAGTTTTAAAAAATATAAAAATTTAAATCATCCTCCTTTTTCTCCATTAAAAATAAAACATGTAAAAAAAACATATTTGTTATCTCGACATGCATAAAATTACAGTCTATCAATATATAAAATTAATTAACTCTTAAGGTGAAAGCCACAGAGAGAAAAAGAAAAGAGAAATGCCAGCATTGCAGTTTTTCGGTCAACCCATCTCCCTAAAAAATACAAT
Source organism: Phyllobates terribilis (assembly GCF_046119375.1). NCBI lineage: Eukaryota > Metazoa > Chordata > Amphibia > Anura > Dendrobatidae > Phyllobates > Phyllobates terribilis. Next base: position 138,302,740 of record NW_027362770.1, read on the forward strand.
AAAAACTGATCAAAACATCATATTTACCCCAAATTGATATAAATTAAAAAGTTTGCTTTTCAAACCAAAATCTGGCCCCAAACAGTTTCATAGACAGAAAAATAAATACAGTACATTGCAGGTCGCAGAAAATGATATCACAAACCAAATCAGATTTTTTTATTTGCTATATATTTTCTGAATTGTGTTATCAATCTCTCTTTTCTATTAGTAGCCAACAGATAGCCTTGTGTCCTTCTTATTTATCCCCCTGGTAGAATATGAGGATGCCCACAGCAAACCAGAGAGATTAACCAGCCAACCATTGCTTGGGTAAGAAATAATAACTACCCTACTAGGTTTAAATACAGCAGTGTTAACTAGCACTATCCCAGGGGGCATGTACTGTATATGTTGTACTGGAGCAAGAATAATTCAACATGAAGCTAGAACTACCAGCTATAGTACTTCCTATAAAATTATCTGTGATTTTATACAATTGCTGATAATACACAAAAACAACTTTAATGTATTTGATCGGATAGACAATATATGGTAGGATCTGTTTATTTGTCTACTTTTTATCATAGAGTGAGATTATTTAACCACTTCGCACCAGAGCCTGTTTTTGCCTTCGTGACCGTGCCAATTTTTTCAATTCTGACCACTGTCACTTTATGAGGTAATTACTCTGGAACGCTTCAACGGATTCCCCTGATTCTGAGATTGTTTTTTGAGACATATTGTACTTCATGATAGTGGTAAAATTTCTTTGATATCACTTGCGCTTATTTGTGAAAAAATCGGAAATTTGGCGAAAATTTTGAAAATTTTGCAATTTTCAAACTTTGAATTTTCATGCCATTAAATCAAAGAGATGTGTCACACAAAATAGTTAATAAATAACATTTCCCACATGTCTACTTTACATCAGCACAATTTTGGAACCAAATTTTTTTTTGTTAGGGAGCTATAAGGGTTAAAAGTTGACCAGCGATTTCTCATTTTTCCAACAAAATTTACAAAAACATTTTTTTAGGGACCATATCAGATTTGAAGTGACTTTGAGGGGTCTTTATGACAGAAAATACCCAAAATTGACACCATTCTAAAAACTGCACCCTTCAAGGTGCTCAAAACCACATTCAAGGAATTCAATGGAAGAAAAAAATGAACATTTAACTTTTTTCACAAAAATGTTACTTTAGACCCAATTTTTTTTATTTTCACAGGGGTAACAGGAAAAAATGGACCCCAAAATTTTTTCTGCAATTTCTCTTAAGCGCGCGGATATCCCATATGTGAGGGAAAACCACTGTTTGGGCGCACAGCAGGGCTCGGAAGGGAAGGAGCGCCATTAGACTTTTTGAATGTAAAATTTGTCCGAATAATTAGCAGACGCCATGTTGCGTTTGGAGAGCCCCTGATGTTCCTAAACAGTGGAAACCCCCCACAAGTGACACCATTTTGGAAATTAGACCCCTTAGGGAACATATCTAGATGTGTGGTGAGCACCTTGAACCCCAAGGTGCTTCACAGAAGTTTATAATATTGAGCTGTAAAAATAAAATTTTCACATTTTTCCCACAAAAACGTTTTTTATCCCTTAATTTTGCATTATCATAAGGGTAATAGGATAAATTGCACCATGAAGTTTGTTGTGCAGTTTCTCCTGAACACGCCGATACCCCATATGTGGAGGCAAACCACTGTTTGGGCGCACGGCAGGGTTTGGAAGGGAAGGAGCGCCATTTGACTTTTTGAATGTAAAATTTGTTTGAATAATTATCGGACGCCATGTTGCATTTGGGGAGCCCCTGATGTGCCTAAACAGTGGAAACACCCCACAAGTGACACCATTTTGGAAACTAGACCCCTTAGGGAACTTATCTAGATGTGTGGTGAGCACATTGAATCCCAAGGTGCTTCACAGAAGTTTATAATAATCAGCTGTAAAAATAAAATTTTCACATTTTTCCCACAAAAACGTTTTTCATCCCTTAATTTTGCATTATCATAAGGGTAATAGGATAAATTGCACCATGAAATTTGTTGTGCAATTTCTCCTGAACACGCCGATACCCCATATGTGGGGGAAAACCACTGCTTTGGTGTACGGCAGGGTTCGGAAGAGAAAGGAGCGCTATGTTGGCTGGGATAGGCAGCAGACACCATGTCACATTTGAAGAGTCGCTGACATGCCGAAACAGCAGAAACCCCCACAAGTGACCCCATTTTGTAAACTACACCTCTCAAGGAATTCATCTAGGGAAGTAGTGAGTATGTTTTAATTTTTAAATTTATACCATTGGGCAGTGAAAAAAGCATAATTATATTTTTACCACAAAAAAAATTTTTACCCTCAGATTTTACATTTTCACACAGGGCAATGGGTAAAAATGGTGCCGAAATGTGTCACACAATTTCTTCTAAAAGTGGCAATACCCCATATGTGGCTGTATCGTACCACTCAGCCATACGGCGAGATCTGGGGGGGACGGAGCGCTATTTGACAATTGGAGAACAAATTATTGTAGAATAGGCATTTGGATTTGGGAGCACAAAATTTTCTGAATTTCTTTTGGGGGGCAAGGGCCATTTCGCTTTTCCAGAGCCTTTCTGCTAACAGTAAATTGGAAGTCCCTTATATTTTTAACAGATGACGGACCTGAGTGGGGACTAGCTTTTTTTGAGGACTGAGTTGAAGCTTTTATTGGGAACATTTTACGTAACATTTATCCGGCGCTCTAGGCTGAGCACTTACATCGGGGTTTCCATCTAAATTTCCAAGTGATGTAATTCAGATGAAACCCCTGCGGGATCCATTCACTGTAATGAGGCAGCAGAGTTACTCTGAACTCCGTCTAGCCTCTGTTTAGTGGTGTCTTTTTTTTCAGAAGTGCACAAAACTGTGGCCAACCGCGCTTTTATGCACGCCTAAAACACATGACACCGTGGGATCACAGGCCAGATGGCATCCACAGTGGCCTATATCTGCCTCATTACAGGGAATCTTCCGTCATGGGTTCCGGCTGAATCACATGTTTCAGAGATTTACACGGAAACTCTGGCGTAAGTGCTCAGCGCAGAGCGCAGGATAAATGTGTGCCGAGCCATACTGCGATCTTTGGGAGACATAATAAACAAATCAGTAGCAGGTGAAGAATTGGTTTTATTTATTTTTTTACGCCGTTCCTAGTGTGATATAACTGATTAGATTACTTTATTCTTCGGGTCGGTGCGATTACAGAGATATCAGATTTATATTGGGCTTTTATGACTGACAGCTGTCACACACTAAGAGACGCTTTTTTTTTTTGCAAAATCTAGTTTTTGCATCGCCATATTTTGAGAGCTATAATTTTTCCAGATTTCGGCCGACAGAGTCATGTGACAGCTTGTTTTTTGCGGGACGAGTTGACATTTTTATTGGTACCATTTTTGGGTATGGGACATTTTTTGATCGCTTTCTATTCCGTTTTTTGGGAGGTAAAATTAACAAAAACCAACAATTCAGGAATTGTTTTTTGAGGTTTTTTTTTATGCTGTTCTGCGTGTGGTAAAAGTGATCAGGCAGCATTATTCTTCGGGTCAGTACGTTTACAGCGATACTACACTTACTGTATATTTTTTTTATGTTTTGGCGCTTTTACACAATAAAACAATTTTATAGAAAAAATATTTGTTTTGCATTGCTTTATTCTGAGAGCTATAACTTTTTTATTTTTTGGCTAATGGAGCTGTATGGCGGCTTTTTTTGTGGAACAAGATAACGTTTTCAGCAGTACCATTTTTATTTCCATTTTGCTTTTTGATCGCATTTTTTTCCACTTTTTTTTTTGGCGATATGAGGAAAAAGCATAGTTTTTTGCTCCGTTTTTTATTTATTTTTATTACGGTGTGCACAGAAGGAGTTAATTAGTGTGACAGTTTTATAGCTCGGGTTGTTTCGGATGCGGCAATACCAAATATGTGTACTTTTTTTATTTTTGCATAAATATACGGATTTATCAGTTTAATATTTTATTTATTTTAATTTATTTTGTATTTTTTTTTTAACAGTTTCAAAACATTTTTTTTAACTTTTTTTTTACATTTTTACTTAGTCCCTGTATGGGACATTAATTTTTATTTTTCTGATCCCTGATCTCATGTAATGTAATAGACATATATTACATTACATGAGATCTTCACTGGCTGTTTCACAGTCAGAGTCTCCTGCCAGGCTTCAGCTGCAGGCTGCAGGCTAAGCCAGGCAGGACACCATATATGGCAGAGCTGGAGGCGGTCATGTGACCTCCAGCTGCCATAGCAACCCAAGCTCCTGGAAGGTATCAGGGGTCGTCGGAGAGGTAAGTGGACGACCCCCTCTCCTCCTGCTGCCTTCTATATGTCGCGATCACTATAGATCGCGGCATATAGAAGACAGCAAAGGGTTAACATCACTGGGACCTGATCCAATCAGGTCCCGATGATGTTCCCTGTCAGAGTTATCGCTCTGCACCGCTCCTCTAGCGCTTGCAGGACCCTGGGGGTCCTGAGCACTGCGGGAGCACCCACCGTTTTTAAACGTCCGCGCTGCACAGAGCCCAGGCAGCGCGGACGTTTATCTACAGTGGGCGGTCGGGAAGCGGTTAATAGAGCATCATTGACATTATTTAAAGAGGATCTGTCTTCGGGTTAAAAGTGGATAGTTTTTGCTCTTAATATATTCCTGTTGCTCCACTGACTAAAACGGATTTTAGTTTTTTTTTAAATCCGCCATACGTTTTCAGAGATATGGCCCTTTTTATTTAAAGTCAATTCTGATGTTCTTTACTAAGGGGGCAGAGGAGACTAAAGACATATCCTCTAGGAATCCTGTGTGCCACACCCCCTTGTAAAAGACCATAAAAATTATTACGAAATAAAAAGACCCATATCTCTGCAACTGTGTGGCAGATGTCTTCTGATCTTTGCTGCTCCACCTTGGATTTGTCTTGACCATCCATTTGCCTAGCCCTTTTATTGTGATGCGCTACCTTCTTAGAATTCTAACGTCGGACTGTTACCTGACTACGCTTTTGTCTCACCCCTCTGTCTATCACATACCCTCCTGGCTTTTGATATCAGACCTCTTGACTACCCAGTCTCACTGCTTGTCTGTGAGTAGTGTAACGGGTCTGAGAAGCGGAACCTCTGGGCTACTATACAAGGGAGCGGTCCTTGTAAGGGAGCGGGTGGCGACCAGGCAGGCAGTCACAGCAGGTGACCGGGACAGTCTCTGGGTGTACGGGCAGGAGGTCACGGCAAGTGATCAGGGCAGTCTCTGGAAGAACGGGCTGGAGGTCACGGCAAGTGACCGGGGCAGTCTCTGGAAGAATGGGCTGGAGGTCACGGCAAGTGACCGGGGCAGTCTCTAGGTAAAGGGTAGGTACGACCTGTGATGGCTGAACCTCCAGGTAGGCTAGCAAGGCAGATGGAGGATGTGTGCTCCCAGGTGAGCAAGCGAGAGTCTCTGGAATAGCAGGTGGTCACAGCACGTGACGGCGGAGCCTCCAGGTAGGCAAGCAGGCAGGTAGCGGAGAAGCGCTCCCAGGTGAGCGGGCAAGCTGGTCCATAGACAGACTGACCGGAGTTGTAAGGCAGACCGCCGGACCTCAGGCAAGCAGGCAGGTAGCTGATGTGCGCTCCCAGGTGAGCGGGCAAGTTGGTCCTTAGACAGACTGACCGGAGTTGTAAGGCAGACCGTCGGACCTCAGGCAGGCAGGCAGGTAACAGGAAATCAGGCAGGATTAGGACAGCAAGCTGGCAGGAATCTGGCAGGTAACTGGCAGGTAACTGGCAACGGGACCTGAGGGCTGAAGCAGAGTAGAACGGTGCAACAACATTGCTCGGGCACCTCCATTTTGGAGGAGGTGCCTTATATATGGTAAAGTCCTCCGGCCATTGGCCGGGGACTCCTTAGGACGGCGCGCGCGGCCCCTTTAAGAGGGAGGGAGGGCGCGCGCGCGCGCCCTAAGCACAGTGGCCGGGAAGGAGCGCGCGCTGCCAGCAGAGCGGGAGAGGGACGCCGGGCACAGAGCAGAGCGGTGAGGGGAACAGCGTCCCTGCCTAGCAGAGGGCAGTACCCCCCCCTTTAGGCCCCCCCTTTTTTAGGCCAGATAGAAATTTAGCTAGGATGAGAGGGGCATGGATGTTCTCCCGGGGCTCCCACATTCTCTCCTCAGGACCAAACCCCTTCCAATCTACCAGAAAAAAGGTCTTTCCTCTTACCCTTTTGGTGGCAAGAATGTTCTCTACCTCAAACTCGTCCTCAGCAGAAACTGGAGCAGGAGGCGTACCTGTAGACTTGGAAAAAGAGTTAAGCACCACGGGTTTGAGGAGAGATACATGGAAGGAGTTAGGGATCCGTAAGTTGGCCGGGAGTTTCAATTTATAGGCCACCGGGTTGATCTGACTGATGACCTCCAGAGGACCGATGAACCGAGGCCCTAACTTGTAAGAAGGTATCTTGAGTCGAACATATTTAGATGAGAGCCAGACTTTATCTCCTGGACGAAATTGTGGAGGATCCAGGCGTTTTTTGTCAGCGTGTCTTTTCATACGCTCGGATGACAGAAGGAGTGCGGACCGGGTACTCTCCCATATGGAGGAAAATTTGCTAACGAGAGATTCCGCAGCCGGGTTGTCCACAGAGGTGGAGACAGGAAAAGGAATCCGAGGATGCTGACCAAAGACTACAAAAAACGGGGATTTGGAGGAGGATTCGCTCTCGTGATTATTATAAGAGAACTCGGCCCATGGTAGGAGATCCACCCAGTCAGAATGTTGGGCATTAACGAAGTGCCGGAGGTAACTGGTCAGGTTCTGATTGATCCGCTCCACTTGACCATTGGACTGTGGGTGGTAAGCGGAAGATAAGTCCAGGGTGACGTCTAGTAGTTTACAAGTGGCTCTCCAGAAACGTGAGGTGAACTGTACCCCACGATCCGACACGATGTGGAGGGGCAGGCCATGAAGACGGAAGATGTGGCGGATAAAGTCTTTAGCCAGCTCGGGTGCAGACGGAAGGCCAGGCAGGGGAATAAAGTGAGCCATCTTGGAAAAGCGGTCAGCGACCACCCAAATGACCGTACAACCGGCAGAGACGGGGAGATCAGTTATAAAGTCCATTGCTATATGCTGCCAGGGGGCAGCAGGTACAGGAAGCGGAAGGAGGCGTCCGGCTGGCAGATGTCTCGGGACTTTGTTCCCTATCAGGTACTGAAACAAACGTCTTACCGGGAGGGAAACGATTTAGACTCACGGGAGCCACCTGCATTACTCTGGCGGGATCGATGATATATTTAGGTTCTTCCTCGAGATCGGACACCAGAAAGGATCGGGACAAGGCGTCTGCTTTGACGTTTTTGTCAGCCGGGCGAAAATGAAGAACAAAATCAAAGCGAGCAAAAAACAAGGACCACCGGGCTTGGCGCGGGTTAAGTCTCTGGGCATGCTGGAGGTAAGCCAAGTTCTTGTGGTCAGTGTAAATTATTACCGGATGAAGAGCCCCCTCGAGTAGGTAACGCCACTCCTCCAACGCCAGCTTGATGGCCAATAACTCTCGGTCTCCTATGGAATAGTTGCGCTCAGAAGAGGAGAAGAGTTTGGAGAAGAAGCCACAAGTTACCATTCTCCCGGAAGATGATTTTTGAGTAAGTACCGCTCCGGCTCCAGAGGAGGAGGCGTCAACTTCCAGGAAGAACTGCTTGTTGCCGTCCGGGCGATGCAGCACCGGGGCGGAAGAGAAGGCCTGTTTTAGGGAAAGAAAGGCCTCCTCTGCTTCGGGCGGCCACTCTTTGGGATTAGTACCCTTACGGGTGAGCGCGGAAATTGGGGCAGTCCGGGAAGAGAAGTGCGGGATGAAGAGGCGGTAATAGTTGGCGAAGCCCAGGAACAGTTGAATAGCCTTCAACCCCTCTGGTCGGGGCCATTTCTCGATGGCAGACAGTTTCTCAGGATACATTTGTAGGCCGGTCTGAGAGATAATGTAGCCCAGAAACGGAAGCGAGGTCTGCTCAAAGAGGCACTTCTCATATTTAGCGTAGAGATGGTTCTGCCTGAGCCTGAGCAGGACCTGATGAACATCCCTCCGGTGAGTCTGGAGATCCAGAGAGAAGACCAAGATGTCATCCAGGTACACCACTACGCAGGAGTAGAGAAGGTCCCGGAAGATGTCATTGACCAACTCTTGAAAGACGGCAGGAGCGTTACAGAGGCCAAAGGGCATTACCAGATATTCATAGTGGCCGTCCCGGGTGTTGAATGCCGTCTTCCATTCATCCCCCTGACGGATACGAACCAGGTTGTACGCCCCACGGAGGTCCAGTTTGGTGAAGATTCTAGCCCCCCTCAGACGATCAAATAACTCCGGAATGAGCGGAAGGGGGTACTTATTCTTCACCGTGATCTGGTTAAGGCCTCTATAGTCTATACAGGGACGGAGAGAGCCGTCCTTCTTTTTGACGAAAAAGAAGCCTGCTCCCGCCGGGGAGGTAGATTTCCGGATGAATCCCCTGGCCAGATTCTCCTCAATATATTCGGACATCGACCGGGTCTCAGCAGCGGATAATGGATAAATACGCCCACGGGGAGGAGAAGTACCAGGTAACAGGTCGATAGGGCAGTCGTATGGTCTATGAGGGGGTAGTGTCTCTGCCTCCTTTTTATTAAAGACATCAGCATAAGACCAATAAGGAATCGGAAGTCCAGGTAGATTAGCTGGGGTAGGAGAAGGACGGACGGGATGAACGGGAACCAGACAGGTCTTATGGCAGCCCTGTCCCCAGCGAAGGACTTCTCCGGTCTGCCAGTCAAGAACGGGTGCATGTTTCTGGAGCCAAGGTAGGCCTAGCAAGAGGGCGTGAGAGAGTCCAGGCAGAACATGGAAGGAGATACTTTCAGAATGCAGCATTCCCACCTGCAAAGTAATGGATTCGGTGATGAGTTGGATGGGGCGTGGTAAGAGCCCCCCATCCACGGCAGCAACAGACAAGGGTACAGCCAGAGGTTTGGTGGGGATGCGGTATTTCTCTACCAGGGACTGTGAAATAAGATTCCCGGCTGCTCCAGAGTCCAGTTGGGCTAGTTCGAAATAACGGTTCTCCCCGTAGACGATTGAAACTGACAACAGCAGGGATGGAGAGGATTTATTCTTTTCTAGGTGGACCTCTCTGAGCGAACCTAGACACAGGCGTTTCCCGACCTCTCCGGGCAGGCACGGATCCGGTGCTCCTTACTGCCACAGTAGAAGCAGGTCCCCTCGGCACGGCGTAAGTCCTGATGGGTCTTGACCATCTTGGTCTGGTCGACCTGCATAGGCTCAGGAGGGTGTACCTGGTTAGAGACAGAAGGAGTGACGGGTTTCTGAAAAGTAGGAGCTAGACGTGGTAACCTCCTCTCACGGGTGACCTCTCTGGCACGCTCCTGGAACCGTAGGTCAATCCGGGTGGCAAGAGTTATTAAGTCATCGAGAGTGGTAGGAATGTCCCGACCGGCAAGTTCATCTTTAATACGGCCGGACAGACCCTCCCAGAAGACGGAAACCAGAGCGTCGTTATCCCAGGCCAGCTCCGAGGCAAGGGTACGGAACCGTATGGCATATTGGCCCACGGTGAGACTTTCCTGACGGAGGCGTAGCAACGATGATGCGGATGAGGTCTTCCGTCCGGGTTCGTCGAAGACTTTCCGGAAAGCCGTGAGAAAAGCAGGCAAGTTGGACACCAGGGGTCTCCTCTCTCCCATAGAGGATTTAGCCAGGCCAGGGCCTCCCCGGTGAGATGGGACATGATGAATGCAATTTTGGCTCGGTCGGAGTTAAACTGGTGGGACAATAGTTCAAAGTGCAGGGTGCACTGATTTATGAAGCCCCGAGCCTGGGCTGAGTCGCCTCCGAAGCGAGGAGGTGCATAAAGCCGAGGTCCGGGGTAGGATATCATGGTGTTAGTGGACAGCGGAGCTGCCGGATTGCGAGACATGGCACTGGCGGAGGTTGTTGGTGGAACAGTCAGAGTGTCCAGGCGAGTATTGACATTCCGCAGGTGACCCAGGATGGACTCCTGTTGGGACCTTTGACGGGACAGTTCATGACACAGGTCCGAGAGCGAGGGAGCTTGGGTGCCACCGGGTTCCATGGCCCGAGCAAACTGTAACGGGTCTGAGAGGTGGAACCTCTGGGCTACTATACAAGGGAGCGGTCCTTGTAAGGGAGCGGGTGGCGACCAGGCAGGCAGTCACAGCAGGTGACCGGGACAGTCTCTGGGTGTACGGGCAGGAGGTCACGGCAAGTGATCAGGGCAGTCTCTGGAAGAACGGGCTGGAGGTCACGGCAAGTGACCGGGGCAGTCTCTGGAAGAACGGGCTGGAGGTCACGGCAAGTGACCGGGGCAGTCTCTAGGTAAAGGGTAGGTACGACCTGTGATGGCTGAACCTCCAGGTAGGCTAGCAAGACAGATGGAGGATGTGTGCTCCCAGGTGAGCAAGCGAGAGTCTCTGGAATAGCAGGTGGTCACAGCACGTGATGGCGGAGCCTCCAGGTAGGCAAGCAGGCAGGTAGCGGAGAAGCGCTCCCAGGTGAGCGGGCAAGAGTCTCTGGAATAGCTGGTGGTCCCAGCACGTGACAGCGGAACCCCCGGGCAGGCAAGCAGGCAGGTAGCGGAGAAGCGCTCCCAGGTGAGCGGGCAAGAGTCTGGAATAGCTGGTGGTCACAGCACGTGACAGCGGAGCCTCCGGGCAGGCAAGCAGGCAAGTAGCGGAGAAGCGCTCCCAGGTGAGCGGGCAAGAGTCTGGAATAGCTGGTGGTCACAGCACGTGACAGCGGAGCCTCCGGGCAGGCAAGCAGGCAGGTAGCGGAGAAGCGCTCCCAGGTGAGCGGGCAAGCTGGTCCATAGACAGACTGACCGGAGTTGTAAGGCAGACCGCCGGACCTCAGGCAAGCAGGCAGGTAGCTGATGTGCGCTCCCAGGTGAGCGGGCAAGTTGGTCCTTAGACAGACTGACCGGAGTTGTAAGGCAGACCGTCGGACCTCAGGCAGGCAGGCAGGTAACAGGAAATCAGGCAGGATTAGGACAGCAAGCTGGCAGGAATCTGGCAGGTAACTGGCAGGTAACTGGCAACGGGACCTGAGGGCTGAAGCAGAGTAGAACGGTGCAACAACATTGCTCGGGCACCTCCATTTTGGAGGAGGTGCCTTATATATGGTAAAGTCCTCCGGCCATTGGCCGGGGACTCCTTAGGACGGCGCGCGCGGCCCCTTTAAGAGGGAGGGAGGGCGCGCGCGCGCGCCCTAAGCACAGTGGCCGGGAAGGAGTGCGCGCTGCCAGCAGAGCGGGAGAGGGACGCCGGGCACGGAGCAGAGCGGTGAGGGGAACAGCGTCCCTGCCTAGCAGAGGGCAGGGACGCCGGCACTACAAGTAGTGACTAGTGTCACATTATAATTAGCCCATATATTTGCCATTTTTGCCAGTATGGATCCTATTCACACACTCTGTCACCAGGTGGCGAATCTGATGCAGATGATTCAGGATAAGGCTAAGAAAGACCAAAGTCGTGAATCGTCACAATATCTGTTGTAGGGTGAGATAATTAGTTGGATGAAAACTTTCCATAGCTCTCTACTGCTGGCAGTGGCGGTGACGTCACTATCCTCTGCTGTGCAGTTGGTTTCTCCCGAACCAGTATTGGCCCTTCCTGATAAATTTTCATGGGAGAAAGACCAGTTTAGGGTGTTTAGGTAGAGCTGTAGGCTATTTTCTAGCCTGTGACTCTAGTCATCAAGGAATGAGTCCCAGAGGGTGGAAATAATAATGTCCTTACAGCAAGGGAGGCCTCGAACTTGGGAATGTTTTGTTCTCCAAGCCCCAGAATGGTCATGTGTTGACGCTGTGTGTGTTTGCTCTATGCTCCTAGTCTTGTATTCTGATCTTTGTTACTCGACTTTGGATTTGCTCTGACCATCCATTTGCCTAGCCCTTTTGTCGTGATCAGCTACTTTCTTGGAATTCTGACCTCGGACTGTTACTAGACTACGCCTTTGTCTTCTCCCCCTGTCTATGACATATCCTCCTGGATTTTGACCTCGGGCCTCTTGACTTTCCTGCCTCATGGCTTGTCCGTTAGTAGTGACTAGTGTCACAGCAGATTTAAAAAAAAAAAAAAAAAAGGAATACTCATGGGAGTAGTGGAAATAACATAAGCAGAAAAATTGGCACTTTTGACCCGGTGACAGGTCTTCTTTGAAGAGATTACTGCTTACCTGCATATTGGGAAGTGAACGGTACATGTAAACCATACTTACCAAATGTGCACACATCCTCACAGGTATTTTTAGACTTATCACCATCGTTCACATCCCAATGAGTAAGTAAGTAAGTGGCACTAGAGAATTCCCTTAAAACAATTAGTATCAGTATGTGACTAAAGGTTCTTGGCGCCAACAGAAAAATGATTCCAAGGTCCACTCTCTATCTACTGTATAGAGTACATAAGTATACATAATTTCAATTGCATTTTAATATTTGATGTTACTATTGTACACACAACATATCATCAATACGATCTAATAGGTTGTGAATCATCCCATAAGAAATAGACCCTAGGAGGGAAATGTTTGGATCCAAAGTCAGTATCAACTGGAATTTTCCTCTGTTAGACTTTTGGGACCCATTATGGAATCAGAGCCTGAGCCCAGTTGAGGTTCCTATAGTTGGCTAGTCTGTTCCTGAAAACATTAGTCAAAATAGAAACAAAAAGTCCATGGAATGCAATAAAAAAAATCCTCAGCTTTTCTCAATCCAGATTAAACGTCCAAAACTAAAAATATCGCAGTTAATGGCTTAAGTCATTGTCAGTCTATATTACATGTGAAATTTAAAAACTGCTGCTCCGGAGGATCTGGATTACCAAGGTTCAACAAACAATAATTTATTATATAAAAAAACAATAACAACGCAAACGATTTGTAGACTATGGAACTTTTGTCAATATTTGTATGCAAAAACCAGGAGTGTCAATCTTTCAATTATATTTTTTCTCTGTATGTTCCTCTCCTGTTTTTGGCATACAAACACTGATGCAAAATACTGACCAAATACTGACATGTGAATGAGGCGTTAACCACTTCGCACCAGAGCCTGTTTTCGCCTTCGTGACCAGGCCAATTTTTTCAATTCTGACCACTGTCACTTTATGAAGTAATTACTCTGGAACACTTCAATGGATTCCCCTGATTCTGAGAATGTTTTTCGTGACATATTGTACTTCATGATAGTGGTAAAATTTCTTCGATATCACTTGCGTTTATTTGTGAAAAAAATCGGAAATTTGGTGAAAATTTTGAAAATTTAGCAATTTTCAAACTTTGAATTTTCATGCCCTTAAATCAGAGAGATATGTCTCACAAAATAGTTAATAAATAACATTTGCCACATGTCTACTTTACATCAGCACAGTTTTGGAACCAAATTTTTTTTTGTTAGGGAGCTATAAGGGTTAAAAGTTGACCAGCGATTTCTCATTTTTCCAACAAAATTAACAAAAATGTTTTTTTAGGGACCACATCTTATTTGAAGTGACTTTGAGGGGTCTTTATGACAGAAAATACCCAAAAGTGACACCATTCTAAAAACTGCACCCCTCAAGGTGTTCAAAACCACATTCAAGAAGTTTACTAACCCTTCAGGTGTTTCACGGGAATCATTGGAATGTGGAAGAAAACAATGAACATTTAACTTTTTTTCACAAAAATGTTACTTTAGACCCAATTTTTTTATTTTCACAAGGGTAACAGGAAAAAATGGAATACACAATTTGTATTGCAATTTCTCATTAGCGCGCTGATACCCCATATGTGAGGGAAAACCACTGTTTGGGCGCACTGCAGGGTTCAGAAGGGAAGGAGCGCCATTAGACTTTTTGAATGTAAAATTTGTTTGAATAATTAGCAGACGCCATGTTGCGTTTGGAGAGCTCCTGATGTGCCTAAACAGTGGAAACCCCCCACAAGTGACATCATTTTGGAAACTAGACCCTTTAGGGAACTTATCTAGATGTGTGGTGAGAACCTTGAGCCCCAAGATGCTTCACAGAAGTTTATAATATTGAGTTGTAAAAATAAAATTTTCACATTTTTCCCACAAAAACGTTTTTCATCCCTTAATTTTGCATTATCATAAGGATAATAGGATAAATTGCACCATGAAGTTTGTTGTGCAATTTCTCCTGAACACGCCGATACCCCATATGTGGAGGAAAACCACTGTTTGGGCGCACGACAGGTTTTGGAAGGGAAGGAGCGCCATTTGACTTTTTGAATGTAAAATTTGCTTGAATAATTAGCGGACGCCATGTTGCATTTGGGGAGCCCCTGATGTGCCTAAATAGTGGAAACCCCCCACAAATGACACCATTTTGGAAACTAGACTCCTTAGGGAACTTATCTAGATGTGTGGTGAGCACCTTGCACCCCCAGGTGCTTCACAGAAGTTTATAATATTGAGCCGTAAAAATAAAATTTTCACATTTTTCCCACAAAAATGTTTTTCATCCCCTAATTTTTCATTATCATAAGGATAACAGGAGAAATTGCACCATGAAATTTGTTGTGCAATTTCTCCTGAACACGCCGATACCCCATATGTGGGGGAAAACCACTGCTTTGGTGTACGGCAGGGTTCGGAAGAGAAAGGAGCGCTATGTTGGCTGGGATAGGTAGCAGACACCATGTCACATTTGAAGAGTCGCTGACATGCCGAGACAGCTGAAACCCCCACAAGTGACCCCATTTTGTATACTACACCTCTCAAGGAATTCATCTAGGGAAGTAGTGAGTATTTTTTAATTTTTTAATTTATACCATTGGGCAGTGAAGAAAACATAATTGTATTTTTACCACAAAAAAATGTTTTACCCTCAGATTTTACATTTTCACACAGGGCAATGGGTAAAAATGGTGCCGAAATGTGTCACACAATTTCTTCTAAAAGTGGCAATACCCCATAGGTGGCTGTATCGTACCGCTTAGCCATACGGCGAGATCTGGGGGGGACGGAGCGCTATTTGACAATTGGAGAACAAATTATTGTAGAATAAGCATTTGGATTTGGGAGCACAAAATTTTCTGAATTTCTTTTGGGGGGCAAGGGCCATATCGCTTTTCCAGAGCCTTTCTGCTACCAGTAACTTGGAAGTCCCTTATATTTTTAACAGATGACGGACCTGAGTGGGGACTAGCTTTTTTGGAGGACCGAGTTGAAGCTTTTATTGGGAACATTTTACGTAACATTTATCCGGCGCTCTATGCTGAGCTCTTACATCGGGGTTTCCATCTAAATTTCCAAGTGGTGTAATTCAGATGAAATCCCTGCAGGATCCATTCACTATAATGAGGCAGCAGAGTTACTCTGGACTCCGTCTGGCCTCTGTTTAGCGGTGTCCTTTTTTTTAGAAGTACACAAAACTGTGGCCAACCGCACTTTTATGCACGCCTAAAAAAAATGACACTGTGGGATCACAGGCCAGATGGCATCCACAGTGGCCTATATCTGCCTCATTACAGGGAATCTTCCGTCATGGGTTCCGTCTGAATCACGTATTTCAGAGATTTACAAGGAAATTCTGGTGTAAGTGCTCAGCGCAGAGCGCAGGATAAATGTGAGCAGAGCCTTACTGCGATCTTTGGGAGACATAATAAACAAATCAGTAGCAGGTGAAGAATTGGTTTTATTTACCTCGTGCGGTATAAGTGATGAGATTACTTTATTCTTCGGGTCGGTGCGATTACAGAGATACCAGATTTATATCGGGTTTTTATGACTGACAGCTGTCACACACTAAGAGACACTTTTTTTTGCAAAATCTAGTTTTTGCATCGCCATATTTTGAGAGCTATAATTTTTCCATATTTCGGCCGACAGAGTCATGTGATGGCTTGTTTTTTGCGGGACGAGTTGACATTTTTATTGGTACCATTTTTGGGTACGTGACATTTTTTGATCGCTTTCTATTCCGTGTTTTGGGAGGTAAAATTAACAAAAACCAACAATTCAGGAATTGTTTTTTGAGTTTTTTTAATGCCGTTCTGCGTGTGGTAAAAGTGATAAGGCAGCATTATTCTTCGGGTCAGTACGTTTACAGCGATATTACATTTACTGTATATTTTTTTATGTTTTGGCGCTTTTACACAATAAAACAATTTTATAGAAAAATTTTTTTTTTGCATCGCTTTATTCTGAGAGCTATAACTTTTTTATTTTTTGGCTGATGGAGCTGTATGGCGGGTTTTTTTTGCGGAACAAGATGATGTTTTCAGCGGTACCATTTTTATTTCCATTTTGCTTTTTGATCGCATTTTTTTCCACTTTTTGTTTGGCGATATGATGAAAAAGCATAGTTTTTTGCTCCGTTTTTTATTTATTTTTATTACGGTGTGCACAGAAGAAGTTAATTAGTGTGACAGTTTTATAGATCAGGTTGTTTCGGATGCGGCAATACCAAATATGTGTACTCTTTTTGTTTTTGCATAAATATACAGATTTATTGGTTTAATATTTTATTTATTTATTTTTATTTATTTTGTGATTTTTTTTTAACAGTTTGAAAACATTTTTTAGACTTTTTTTTACATTTTTACTTAGTCCCTGTATGGGACATTAATTTTTATTTTTCTAATCACTGTTCTCATGCAATGTAATAGACATGTATTAAATTGCATGAGAACTTTACTGACAGTTTCACGCTGTCTGTCTCCTGCTGGACTTCAGCTGCAGTCTGAGCTCAGCAGGATGCCATATATGGCAGATATGGAGTCGGTCATGTGACCTCCAGCTGCCATAACAACTGCAGGTCTTGGAAGTCATCAGGGTGCTGTCGGAGAGGTAAGTGGACGACCTCCTCTCCTCTCACTATCTTCTATATGCCACGATCACTATAGATCGCGGCATATAGAAGATAGCAAAGGGTTAACATCATTGGGACCTGATCCAGTCAGGTCCCGATGATGTCCTCTGTCAGAGCTGTCGCTCTGAACCGCAACCGCAGAACTTGCAGGACCCTGGGGGTCCTGAGGGCTGCGGTACCGCCGACCGTTCATAAACGTCGGCGCTGCACAGAGCCCAGGCAGCGCCAACGTTTATGTACAGTGGGCGGTTGGGAAGCGGTTAAAGCAGGAATGAGTATGTGAAGACATAGTTGTAAATAACAATATTGGCTTCATGACCACAACAAGATGAATAGAGACTAAAGTTGTTCATCTTATTCCAGTTGTAATATAACACAGGTAAACTCCTCTGTGCACCCCCTCCCCCATTGGGAACTTATCTAAAAAGAGTGAGCTATCTGTGCTTTAATTTCCCGACACTTCCTAATTAGGCAGTAGGTTAGACCAGGCGATAAGAACTGTATCATTACATCTCACACTGTGAGAAACCTAAACTATGGTGGGGGTGTGTTCTTTTTTCTTCTGTCAACTGCCTGCTTATGATTGGGCAACTCATACAGGGGGAAGAAGGACACGCCCCCGACTAAAATCTCCAAACATTAGTCCACAACTGTATGTTCTTATCTGGTTCCAGTGTATGGTAAGAAAACTATAAAATCCTTATATTGATCTGCTATAATATTAAAACCACGATGAAGTGAATATCATTGCTAATCTCTTGTCGTGGCTGTATGTTAGACAGTATTAGCAATAATAGTCACTTTACTTTTTAACTGCTGTGACCAATGTAATTGAGATATTGGGGAATCGTGAGCAAGCTTTTCAAATGAAATACTATACTATATATTTATTATACTTAAAACTCACAAAGCCGAGCAGCAGGAAATCAGTGAGACCAGCGAGAGGGAGATAAAACCAACAGTTTTCTTTGTACCCAGTATTCGCGTACAATAATTAGCAAATTATCATGGTTAGGTGTTGTCTTTTGAAAAAAAAAGTTAACAGTTTTTTTTTATTTTTTATTAAACTATAGCTGAATAATTGCATTTTAAAGACATCGGCAGTTGATTGCAAAATAATATTCTTTTTTTTTATATATACCGTATATATATTGATATAATGAAATAATTGAAATTAGTTTTCATATGTAGACTTGTTATTTCACATTTAACTCTTTATGATCATTATGGAGGATTTATCGTATGAGTCTTAGAGCTGTCACAAATTGTCATATTAGAGCAAGTATGTAGTCTAGGAAGCCATAATATTCAGACGCAGATGTCTTGCTCCATCAGATTCTGTATGTATAAAAGTATTGTCATATTATTTCTAGCAGAAAATGGTACCTGAATAGTCAGGGGTGGATTAAGAGTAGCAAGGGCCCCGGGCAGTTTAGACGGCATGGGCCCCCCCCCCACACACACACCTGATGTATCATATTACTTGTCACATGATCCCCCTTTGACAGATCATGTGATAGTTCACGTGAAATTAATTCTGCACAATATTAACGTATTAATTATAATTATTTTTTTATATTAATTGTATGACTTAATATTGAGCACAATTAAGTACGCGGACATTCCCCTATAATATGAGCTTTCACATAATCCTCCTATACACAGCAGGAGGCCGCACTGCGCCCCCCCAGATACAGCCGGAGGCCACACGGCGCCCCCCCAGATACAGCCGGAGGACGCACGGCGCCCCCCCCCAGATACAGCCGGAGGACGCACGGAGCCCCGCCCCCAGATACAGCCGGAGGACGCACGGCGCCCCCCCCCAGATACAGCCGGAGGACGCACGGTGCCCGCCCCCAGAAACAGCCGGAGGACGCACGGTGCCCCCCCCCAGATACAGCCGGAGGACACACGGCGCCCCCCCCAGATACAGCCGGAGGACGCACGGCGCCCCCCCCCCAGATACAGCCGGAGGACGCACGGTGCCCCCCCCAGATACAGCCGGAGGATGCACGGTGCCCCCCCCCAGATGCAGCCGGAGGACGCACGGTGCCCCCCCCCCAGATACAGCCGGAGGATGCACGGCGCCCCCCCCCCAGATACAGCCGGAGGCCGCACACACACAAACAAACATATACAAAGACAAATACATACACGCATAGGCTGCGTGCCCACTATGCGTTTTTCAAGCGTCTTTGCCACAGAATTTCCGCAGCGAAAACGCTGAAAAAACGCTTGGTAATACGTGCCCCATGTTCCCCAATGATAATCCGCATGTGCTGTGCACATGCTGCGGAAATTTCCAATGCGGATTATCATTGCAGAAAAAAACGCAGCATGTCTATTAATTTTGCGGACACGCAGCGTAATTGCCGCCATTGACTTGCATTGAATCGCTTAATATCCGCATGACTACATGTGCACACGCGGATATGAAGCGTTTCAATGTGCGGATGGTACCCGGGTTTTGCGAAGAGGAGGCTCTCATCCAGACCTGGATAGCATAGTACCTGTAAAAAAAAAATTTAAAATAAAAAAAATAAAGATTATACTCACCTTCCGATGGCCCCTGGTCTCCTCAGCGATACGTCCGGTCTGTTGTATGCGTTGCGGTGGTGTGAAAGGACCTGCCATGACGTCATTTAGTCATGTGACAGGTCACACGACAGCTGATATCGGCTGTCGCATGACCTGTCACATGACTAAATGACGTCATGAAAGGTCCTTTCACACCACCGTGAGCCGCTCAACACACCGGACGCATCGCTGAGGAGACCGGGGGCCATCGGAAGGTAAGTATAATCTTTACTTTTTACCATTCTTATTCTTTTTTTTACCTATTACTTGGTCACACTATATATGCCGGTTGCATGGATTTATATAGTGTGACTAAGTTTTCAAGCACTTTTCCAAGTGATGCTAAAATCGCTTGGAAAAGTGCTTGATAACCCGCATGCGGAAATGCATGCAAAAACGCTTGACAAACGCTTCTACCTGGCGGGAAAAATGCATGAAACATCTGCATGTGTTTTTCCTGCCAGGGAGAAGCGGAAAAAATATGCAGCATTTCTGCATCGTGGGCACTTAGCCATAAACACATTTGAAATACAAAAATACATATAAACAGACATATCACACAATGATATCTGCACACACTGACACATCACTCACCGTCCCCCTGCTCGGCTCCAGTCGTCCAGCTCCTCTATGGTGGTAAGAAGCAGTGCAGGGCACACTGCATGACGTCACGCTAGCAGACACTGCCGCACACAGGGCCGTGTCTTGTAGCTGTGATGCGGCCAGGCCAGCACACGTGCGCACGCACGATATGCAGATATGCGCACACATGCACACGGTACGCAGATATGCGCACAGACACATGCATACGTACATATCTTATAAACACATAAAACTGTCCTGTCCAGCAGCTCCTCATGCATGTCTCAGTGCAGGGCCGCCGGCATGTCACAGACATGGCCCTGGACCATCAGAGGGGCACACTCGCCGTTAGGGCCTGGGCTGCTTCTACAGCATCTGTGTAGGACCTCTGGCGCTGCTTGATTGCCGGCACTTCACCTGACATGGCCGTGCGCTGTGCGGTTGTGTCTGGTAGTAATGGCGCGGCAGGGGCAATACACAAGCACAATTATAGGCGCAGTGTCGCCCCTGCTGTGTCATTAATACCAGACACAGCCGCACAGCTCACGGCCATGTCAGGTGAAGTGCCAGCGGTCCTGCACAGGGGAAGCAGCCTGGGCCACGACAGCGAGTGAGCCCCTCTTATGGTCCACAAATACATAGATATAGATACATACACACACACATATACATACATACACATAGATATATATATATATATAATATATATATATATAATATACATATATATATATATAACACACACACACTTGCACATGGACTTACCCTTTCTGTACATGATGCAGGTTCTTCCATCTTCTCAGTGGGGCAGCCTCCCCTCCTCTTGAGGCCCGACTGCAGAGCTCTGGTGTAATTGCAGGGCAGGAGGGGGAGAGCGGAGAGGTAACATTCAGACCCGGGTAGCGGGCAAGGAGAGCAGTGGCCATGCTGTAAGCTGGCTCTGTGCTCTGCTGGTGGCCGGAGCAGGTTGGCGGAGCCTCTTCTCCTGCACTTACACAGTCAGTTGCTGGTGAGTTATCCTCGCTGCGTCGCCGGACACAGCAGAGCAGATTCCATCTTCCAACTCCCGGGCCCTCCTGTCACACATTATAATGAGGTCAATCCAGCCACAGGCCCCTGGGAGCCCCGGGCCCCATGGCAGGCCAGGGCCCCGGGCGGTAGCCCGGATTGACCTCATTATAATCCGCCTATGTGAATAGTGAACAGTGAGGTTGTACAGCTCCATGCTAAAAAAGCTATACTGGGTCTGTGCACTTGCGCACAGGTAGGTGGCTCGGCTCTGTGCCTTTAAAGGGGTTGTCCATTGCTTGACTACTCCTTATTAATGGACTCTGAGTGATGCATAAATTAAAAATAGGTAGCGATCTATATGGTAACATATTCTATTTTAATTTTGGGCTAAGTCTAAGGCTACGTGCCCACTATGCAGAAATGCTCCGGATTTTTCCTGAGCGTTTCTGCATCTCCCTGGCAGAAAAAACGCATGCGGATTGTACATGCGGATTGTACATGCGTTTTTCCTGCCAGGGACAAGCGGATGTGAAGCGTTCTTCACATGCATTTCCGCATGCGGTTTGTCAAGCGCTTTCCAAGCGATTTTAGCATCACTTGGAAAGTGCTTGTCAACTTGGTCACACTATATAAATCCATGCAACTGGCATGGATTTGTATAGTGTGACCAAGTTAATAGTTGAAAAAAAGATTAAAAATGGTAAAAGAAAAAAAAAAACATTATATTTACCTTCTGATGGCCCCCCGGTCTTTTCTCCGCTGCGTCCGGTCTCTTGTATGGCTCGCGGTGGTGTGAAAAGACCTTCCATGACGTCATTTAGTCATGTGACAAGTCACGCGACCGCCGACGTCAGCGGTCGCGTGACCCGTCACATGACTAAATGACGTCATGGCAGGTCCTTTTAGACCATCGGGAGCCGTACAAGAGACCGGACGCAGTGTAGAAAAGACCGGGGGCCATCAGAAGGTGAGTATTATGTATTTTTTATTTTAATTCTTTTTTTTACACGTACTATGGTACCGGGGTCTGGAGGAGAGTCTCCTCTTCTCCAGACCCGGGTACCATCCGCATATTGAATTGCTTAATATCCACATGTGCACATGTAGTCATGCGGATATTAAGAGATTCAATGCAAGTCAATGGCGGCAAAAACGGCACGATTACGCAAAATAATTGGTAGTGCTGCGGATTTTTCCGCAATGATAATACGCAGCTGAAATTTCCGCAGCATGTGCACAGCACATGCGGATTATCATTGGGGAACATGGCAGACCTTCTACCAAGCGTTTTTTAAGCGTTTCTGCAGCGGAATTGCCACTGTGGAAACGCTTAAAAAAAGCATAGTGGGCACACAGCCTTACTATAATGCATCTTTATCTCATTACTATTGTTTCAATTTTGTATATTACATTAAACTATTTGTGTGCATTACATTGCACCAAATCTCTACAGATCTAAATTTCTTTTCAGAATTATATTTTAATTAACTTCATATATACAGTACAGACCAAAAGTTTGGACACACCTTCTCATTTAAAGATTTTTCTGTATTTTCATGACTATGAAAATTGTACATTCACACTGAAGGCATCAAAACTATGAATTAACACATGTGGAATTATATACTGAACAAAAAAGTGTGAAACAACTGAAAATATGTCTTATATTCTAGGTTCTTCAAAGTAGCCACCTTTTGCTTTGATGACTGCTTTGCACACTCTTGGCATTCTCTTGATGAGCTTCAAGAGGTAGTCACCGAAAATGGTTTTCACTTCACAGGTGTGCCCTGTCAGGTTTAATAAGTGGGATTTCTTGCCTTATAAATGGGGTTGGGACCATCAGTTGTGTTGTGAAAAAGTCAGGTGGATACACAGCTGATAGTCCTACTGAATAGACTGTTAGCTGCTTTTTTCTTACTTTAAGAAATGAAGGTCAGTCAGTCCGAAAAATTGGGCAAACTTTGAATGTGTCCCCAAGTTTAGTTGCAAAAACCATCAAGCGCTACAAAGAAACTGGCTCACATGAGGACCGCCCCAGGAAAGGAAGACCAAGAGTCACCTCTGCTTCTGAGGATAAGTTTATCCGAGTCACCAGCCTCAGAAATCGCAGGTTAACAACAGCTCAGATAAGAGACCAGGTCAATGCCACACAGAGTTCTAGCAGCAGACACATCTCTTCAACAACTGTTAAGAGGAGACTTTGTGCAGCAGGCCTTCATGGTAAAATAGCTGCTAGGAAACCACTGCAAAGGACAGGCAAGAAGCAGAAGAGACTTGTTTGGGCTAAAGAACACAAGGAATGGACTTTAGACCAGTGGAAATCTGAGCTTTGGTCTGATAGTCCAAATTTGAATTCTTTGGTTCCAACCACCGTGTCTTTGTGCGACGCAGAAAAGGTGGACGGATGGACTCTACATGCCTGGTTCCCACCGTGAAGCATGGAGGAGGAGGTGTGACGGTGTGGGGGTGCTTTGCTGGTGACACTGTTGGGGATTTATTCAAAAGTGAAGGTATACTGAACCAGCATGTCTACCACAGCATCTTGCAGCGGCATGCTATTCCATCCGGTTTGCGTTTAGTTGGACCATCATTTATTTTTCAACAGGACAATGACCCCAAACACACCTCCAGGCTGTGTAAGGGCTATTTGACCAAGGAGAGTAATGGGGTGCTACGCCAGATGACCTGGCCTCCACAGTCACCAGACCTGAACCCAATCGAGATGGTTTGGGGTGAGCTGGACCGCAGACTGAAGACAAAAGGGCCAACAAGTGCTAAGCATCTCTGGGAACTCCTTCAAGATTGTTGGAAGACCATTTCCGGTGACTACCTCTTGAAGCTCATCAAGAGAATACCAAAAGTGTGCAAAGCAGTCATCAAAGCAAAAGGTGGCTACTTTGAAGAACCTAGAATATAAGACATATTTTCAGTTGTTTCACACTTTTTTGTTAAGTATATAATTCCACATGTGTTAATTCATAGTTTTGATGCCTTCAGTGTGAATGTACAATTTTCATAGTCATGAAAATACAGAAAAATCTTTAAATGAAAAGGTGTGTCCAAACTTTTGGTCTGTACTGTATATATATATATATATATATATATATATATATATATATATATATATGCATATGTGCATTTACATGCCTGTTATCATCATTCCTTGTTGGTATCCTGCCATCTGGTGCCTTCGTTTTCTATTGTCTACTTATCTTCATTATTTTGTGTCTCTCATCGAGCTCCCCTTGCTTTCATTTCTTTTTAATTTTAATGATTAACTTTTAATTTTAATTTTTATTGTATAGCTGTGTACCTCAACAAAATAGTTATTGTTTGTATACATTTGTTTGATTTCTGATTATTATAACACTTATATGATACTTTAGGATTGCTCTGTGTGCTCTCATTTATATTGGAATTACTTTTTGGAATATAGGTTTCTATACTTACCTCTCAGACCAGCGCCACTCCTCTAATCTCAACCAAATATCCCCCACATATCTACTAACATAAACAATGTCATGCCGCTGATTGACTTTAGTTGTTACATTTCATTGTTTTTCCACTCAGATAAAAACATATTAGCTGCAGCTGATCAGGGGACGCTGATTGTCTGCAGCGGTTATGTGACATGGTTTATGCCAAAAGGCCAGCAATGTAAACAGAGCTGAGAGTAGTACAGTGGCGCTGATCTGGGAGGTAAGTATCATTTTTTTAAATTTAATCAGCACTTGGGGTCATTAATAAAAAATGAGTTGGACTTCCGATAAAAAGCAGCATAAGGCTTAATGTAGTATAGTACAGAGATTTGTTGAATGATCTTTAAACCTGGTCCTGTAACTATGGCAAAGAGACATCCACTAGGTCTAGAGGTAAAAGATCATCATTACAGACAGAGATTCTTTTCTGTAAGAGCAGTAAGACTATGGGTCTCTCTATTTCAAAAATATTGTGATGGTTGATACACTGTACAAGATTAAAAAGGGTCTGGATGCCTTCTTAAATAGACAATATAAGAAGTTGTGGGTACTAGATACTGGAGATTGGACAGTGATCCAGGAATTCAATATAATGGTCATATTTGGGGTTTTCTCCACCTTTATATGCAATTGACCTAGAATGTTTTTTTGCCTTCCTCTAGCTCAACACTGCCAGATTGGACTTGATCAACTTTTGTCTTTTTCAGCCTAATCGACCATATAACCTGACACATTCATGTCAACAGTTCTAAATGGCAGCATTAGACACATGGATATGAATGTATGTAACACTATATTGGCACTGCAGTGAAGTAAACAGGAGGGGGCTGGAGACAGCAAGGCTAGGGGGAAGCCACCCATGACCGGGGGTTGGCCTGGAGGTTTTACCCCACCCCCCTTTTTGTTTGGTTTTGAATAGTGGGATTCTGGGATTGGGTAATGGGAAGATGGGGGCGGGTAGCTGGAAGGGGGATATATAAGGGAAAAGTGCGGGAAAACGGCCATTCCCATTTGAACAGCAGAGGCAATCACCTGTCATGGCGTCCGTGGAATCGCTGGTGAGCCAGCTTCAGGATGTCGCACGGTCAAGAAGAGGTGGATGGCTGGAGGCCCAGCTGTCCGCATTGCTGGAAGCTGCAGGAGTTTCGGAGGCGCAGGACGGAGTCAGTAGAAGAAGCAGGAGAACCCGGCCCCCGGAGAGACTATCCCCAGAGGTATCAGCACAGAACATGCGCAGGCCCCAGAGCCCCTCAGGGGACCCTGCGGGGGGAGAGCAAGATGGCACGGAAGTGAGGGCCGCACCGGATGTTCGGCACGACGTAGGAGCGACGCGGGACACAGAGGTTCTGGCCCCAGGCGAGCGACGCAGGCGCAGCGAACCTGCGACGCGCAATGCGACTGCGACGCGCAGCGCAGCTGCGACGTGCAACGCAGCTACAAGAGACGACGCAGCTGTGATGGGAAACGCAGCTGCTATCAACGTCGGGGGCCTAAATGAATGGAGAGGACCCAGGACTATCGTGGGAGCGGAGACAGGAACGGCAGGCACCACTGGCGATGTTCCTTTCGGGGTGCCTGCTGGGAAGGCCATGAGGACACCAAGGAGGCGAGCATCGGTGGGCAGGCAGCAATCCGGGCATCCACGGCTGCTTGGCTCACAGGGAAGGCGCAGAGGAGAGGGAGCGGCGGGCAGCAACATTGAGCCGCCGGGCTGCGTCGGTTATGGCAGCACGGACCAGGCCCGTGCGCCTGGGTCTGGTAACAGAAGGAGGCCCGGTTCAACACCCAGGATTGCAAGTCGGTCCGGCGGGAGGCGGTCACCGAGGAGACAACACCCGGCAGCATCCATGACCGTTCATGTCCCCCCTGGTGACGGGGAGGCCAGGGGCGCGGGCCTTGAGCGGCGAATGGAAACAGACGGATCCGATTACAGCAGCGACAGGGGCGGAAGAACCGATCGTCAGGACTCAGGATTTACGGCTGGCAGGGACACAGAACCTGCGCAGCGGCGTGAGTATAACTCCATGTCTTGTCTGTCGCCCGCAGGGGCAGCTTCACTGGGGGGAGTTAGCGGTCCTTTTGTTGCCTCAGAGGGGAGGTGTCTAGCCGGTCCGGGAGGGACGGAGGTATCGGGAAGTAGGGAAATCTTAAATAGTATGTCGCAGGTTCTACTGAGAATGGAGAGCGCAGCAGCGGGTGGGTCAAGGACATCTCCAACTGAAGCCTGGTTACCAGGCCAAGAGGTGTTGCTTCAACCCTGTGGTGTGGTGGTAGGTAGAGATGAGCGTTGTTCTACTCGAACTGTTCGCCAAAATTCGGCTGTTCGAGGTTATGTTCGATAACTGTTCGTGCACCAAAATCATAACTGAATTTTTTCTCAGTAATGATGAAAATTAATGTTAATACGCAGTTTGAGTGTACAGCGGGGTGGGGGGAGGGGCAGGGGATGGATCTCTGCAGGAACAATGAAGATCTCCATTTTTTTTTCTCTTTCCCGCATTTGCAGTGGGAAGGTGAAATCTGTCAGCCTATCAGCAGCGCACACACGGAGCGAAGTGCTTTTTTTCACACAAGCAAGGGCATGTGTCATTGGCAGTGTATGTCACATGTCCTTGCCCTATAAGACCAAGCCATTTTCCCCGTCGCCACCATTTTCTCACTGCTGCAGCTGCGTGTTAGACGGAACCGCTGTTGCTGTGTGCGCTATACCTTGTTAATTTCAAGCCAATTTTCGCACAAATCTACAGATAGCTTGGGAGTAGGGAATAGTTGTGATTGCAGTCCTTTTAAGGACTAGGTTACAGCATTTCCTACGACTTTTATCAGGCAGGTCTGTGCTCTTAAATAGATAGATTGTGGGAGTAAAGACTAATTGTAATTGGAGTCCTTTTCAGGACTAGGTTACATCAGTTCCTATCAGTTTTTGCCAGGCAGGTCTGTGCCAGTGCTGTGCAAGTTTTTTTCACAGCATTTGGCTGAATCTAGCAAAGCTAATCCTTTTTGGCCTATTGCAGAGTGTGTTAGTCAGTGGAGTAGCCTATCTGTGTTGCAAGATATACCACCTGTGTATAGAATACCAATTTTTTTACTGCACCTAGTGAAGTAAAATCTTTTGGGCATAGCATCATTCTATTAGTCCATCTATACTGACCTCCATCAGGTTACAAATTGAATATAATTTTTTTCTGCATCTAGCTCTGAAAAAATATTGGGCTTCTAGCTGTGTGTGGGACTTGTTCTATTAATCCATCTATACAGACCTCCATCAGGTTGCAAACTGAATATATTTTTTTCTGCATCTACCTCTGAAAAAATATTGGGCTTCTAGCTGTGTGTGGGACTTGTTCTATTAATCCATCTATACAGACCTCCATCAGGTTGCAAACTGAATATATTTTTTTCTGCATCTACCTCTGAAAAAATATTGGACTTCTAGCTGTGTGTGGGACTTGTTCTATTAATCCATCTATACAGACCTCCATCAGGTTGCAAACTGAATATATTTTTTTCTGCATCTACCTCTGAAAAAATATTGGGCTTCTAGCTGTGTGTGGGACTTGTTGTATTAGTCCATCTATACTGACCTCCATCAGGTTGCAAACTGAATATATTTTTTTCTGCATCTACCTCTGAAAAAATATTGGGCTTCTAGCTGTGTGTGGGACTTGTTCTATTAATCCATCTATACAGACCTCCATCAGGTTGCAAACTGAATATATTTTTTTCTGCATCTACCTCTGAAAAAATATTGGGCTTCTAGCTGTGTGTGGGACTTGTTGTATTAGTCCATCTATACTGACCTCCATCAGGTTGCAAACTGAATATATTTTTTTCTGCATCTACCTCTGAAAAAATATTGGGCTTCTAGCTGTGTGTGGGACTTGTTCTATTAATCCATCTATACAGACCTCCATCAGGTTGCAAACTGAATATATTTTTTTCTGCATCTACCTCTGAAAAAATATTGGGCTTCTAGCTGTGTGTGGGACTTGTTGTATTAGTCCATCTATACTGACCTCCATCAGGTTGCAAACTGAATATATTTTTTTCTGCATCTACCTCTGAAAAAATATTGGGCTTCTAGCTGTGTGTGGGACTTGTTCTATTAATCCATCTATACAAACCTCCATCAGGTTGCAAACTGAATATATTTTTTTCTGCATCTACCTCTGAAAAAATATTGGGCTTCTAGCTGTGTGTGGGACTTGTTCTATTAATCCATCTATACAGACCTCCATCAGGTTGCAAACTGAATATATTTTTTTCTGCATCTACCTCTGAAAAAATATTGGGCTTCTAGCTGTGTGTGGGACTTGTTGTATTAGTCCATCTATACTGACCTCCATCAGGTTGCAAACTGAATATATTTTTTTCTGCATCTACCTCTGAAAAAATATTGGGCTTCTAGCTGTGTGTGGGACTTGTTCTATTAATCCATCTATACAGACCTCCATCAGGTTGCAAACTGAATATATTTTTTTCTGCATCTACCTCTGAAAAAATATTGGGCTTCTAGCTGTGTGTGGGACTTGTTCTATTAATCCATCTATACAGACCTCCATCAGGTTGCAAACTGAATATATTTTTTTCTGCATCTACCTCTGAAAAAATATTGGGCTTCTAGCTGTGTGTGGGACTTGTTGCATTAGTCCATCTATACTGACCTCCATCAGGTTGCAAACTGAATATATTTTTTTCTGCATCTACCTCTGAAAAAATATTGGGCTTCTAGCTGTGTGTGGGACTTGTTCTATTAATCCATCTATACAGACCTCCATCAGGTTGCAAACTGAATATATTTTTTTCTGCATCTACCTCTGAAAAAATATTGGGCTTCTAGCTGTGTGTGGGACTTGTTCTATTAATCCATCTATACAGACCTCCATCAGGTTGCAAACTGAATATATTTTTTTCTGCATCTACCTCTGAAAAAATATTGGGCTTCTAGCTGTGTGTGGGACTTGTTGTATTAGTCCATCTATACTGACCTCCATCAGGTTGCAAACTGAATATATTTTTTTCTGCATCTACCTCTGAAAAAATATTGGGCTTCTAGCTGTGTGTGGGACTTGTTCTATTAATCCATCTATACAGACCTCCATCAGGTTGCAAACTGAATATATTTTTTTCTGCATCTACCTCTGAAAAAATATTGGGCTTCTAGCTGTGTGTGGGACTTGTTCTATTAATCCATCTATACAGACCTCCATCAGGTTGCAAACTGAATATATTTTTTTCTGCATCTACCTCTGAAAAAATATTGGGCTTCTAGCTGTGTGTGGGACTTATTGTATTAGTCCATCTATACTGACCTCCATCAGGTTGCAAACTGAATATATTTTTTTCTGCATCTACCTCTGAAAAAATATTGGGCTTCTAGCTGTGTGTGGGACTTGTTCTATTAATCCATCTATACAGACCTCCATCAGGTTGCAAACTGAATATATTTTTGTCTGCATCTAGCTCTAAAAAAATATTTGGCCTTCTATCTGTGTGTGGGACTTGTTCTATTAGTCCATCTCTACTGACCTCCATCAGGTTGCAAACTGAATATAATTTTTTTCTGCATCTACCTCTGAAAAAATATTTGGGCTTCTAGCTGTGTGTGGGACTTGTTCTATTAGTCCATCTATACTGACCTCCATAAGGTTGCAAACTGAATATAATTTTTTTCTGCATCTACCTCTGAAAAAATATTTGGCCTTCTAGCTGTGTGTGGGACTTGTTCTATTAGTCCATCTATACTGACCTCCATCAGGTTGCAAATTGAATATAATTTTTTTCTGCATCTAGCTCTGAAAAAATGTTTGGCCTTCTAGCAGTGTGTGGGACTTGTTCTATTAGTCCTTCTATACTGACCTCCATCAGGTTGCAAATTCAAAATAATTTTTTGTCTGCATCTACCTCTGAAAAAATATTTGGCCTTCTAGCAGTGTGTGGGACTTGTTCTATTAGTCCATCTATACTGACCTCCATCAGGTTGCAAACTGAATATAATTTTTTTCTGCATCTACCTCTGAAAAAATATTTGGGCTTCTAGCTGTGTGTGGGACTTGTTCTATTAGTCCATCTATACTGACCTCCATAAGGTTGCAAACTGAATATAATTTTTTTCTGCATCTACCTCTGAAAAAATATTTGGCCTTCTAGCAGTGTGTGGGTCTCATTGTATTAGGCCATCTATACCAAGCTCCACCAGCTCTTCAATTAATAATAATTTTTCGCTGCATCTAGCCCTGAAAATAATTTTTCTTCCCAATAGTGGTAGCAATAGAAATATGGGGCGCGCTCCTGGCTTACAAAAATATACGCTTCATAACAAAAAACACCAGCTTAGCGCACTGCATTAATAAGATGGCATCATCGTCTCTCCCAGTGCTAGGCCTACTACCCAGGCTAGCATTCCTGTGCCTAAAACACAATGTATGGGTCCGCGCTAGCCACTATGCTGAGGGGTCTAAAGCTGCTGCTAACGCTTTATAACAATTCAATTGGCAGATTTTCACAGAGCTCTTCCACAATGCCCACCCATCGGGACAACAGTTGCCCCCCTTCCCTATGGGATCTAGTGGCGAATAGTTGATGCCATTAATCAGAGCGTCAGTTGCCCCGTCGACGTGGCAAGCATACGGTAAGGCATGGGAAGAGTGGACACGACTAGTAGCAGGCAGACGGGTTGACCAATGTGAACAAGCCAGATCACAAGTCACCATAGAATTTCTCCACCAGCTAATGATGAGGGGCATATCAGGGGCGTCAGCGCAGCGGTGTCTGACCGGAGTAGCATTTCACTTCCAACTACTGAATTGGGGAGATGTGACAAAGATTCATCATCAGACAATCCATAAAAGGGTGGAAAAGGGGTCAGCCAAGTCAGGAGTGTAGACGTCCCGTCCCGTGTCACTAAAACTGATTTCTCACATCATATCCCTAACACCATTAACATGACACTCACAATTTGAAGCAACACTACTGTCTACTGCATTTGTGATCGCCTTCTTCGGGGCGCTATGCATAAGCGAATTAGTCCCTCAATCCAAAATTAGCACCAGTGGAGGCTTATTACACCAGGACGTAGTTATAGGCAATAATGCAATACGTCTACACATACACAAATCGAAAATGGTTCCAGCGGGCAGGGGCACTTGGGTACTTCTACAACCCACAAACGGTACACTGAGTCGGGTAACAATAGTAAAACCATATCTAACCATCAGATCACAAAGTAATTTGTTCCTATCACACATTGATGGGACGCCATTATCAAGATACCAGTTCCAAGCTATATTTAATAAATGCATAACATCGGCAGGGAACCACCCCAAAGATTACGGGACACACTCATTCCGCATAGGCGCGGCCACAGAAGCAGCAAGAGCAGGACTGTCAGAAACGGAAGTTCAGAGGATAGAGAGATGGTGATCCACGTGTTTGGCAAGATACATAAGACCGGACTTGTTATCCTAACGTGGTTTGTTTCTTTTACAGGTGACGCTAAGCCAACAGTGTGGGTGATAGGCCACTCGTATATATATTGGGCAGATTAAAGGGCGAAAGTCCGCCCAGGCGGGAGGAAATTAGAGTTTCATAACACATATTTCAACTGGAGAGGTATTAGAGGCCTGCTATGGCCACAGGTACTAATGGAGGTAATCAAGGTAGGGAGAGAGGCAAGATGTCTGGTCATCTTAGTTATACAGGCCGGGGAAAACAACCTAGGTCATCACAAGAGCGCATAACTAATGGCAATAATGAAACTAGACACTGAGCGCTTCAGAGAATTTTTCACAAAACTAGCTATAGTATGGTCAGAGATTGTGCCGATAGCGGTATGGCAAGGTGCGCGAGACATCACGGCCATCGAACGGACAAGGCGGGTAATAAATATTCGGATGGCAAAATTTAGAAGAGACAGAGGCGGTGTAGTGCTACGACACCGACAACTGGAAGGAGATAAAGCAGGCCTCATACGGCCCGACGGTGTTCACTTAATGGATATTGGACTGGACATATTCCTGTCAGGACTCCAGGACGGAGTGGAACAAGCGTTAAGAGTGATGGGTGGGGGTCAGAGTCCTGCATACGAGTACGCAGGATCCTCCGTGGCCTGGAAATAGAAAGGACATGTTGGAGAATTACACTTGTTGGCCAAGTTGCCGGAGTGGAGACCCAGGGCATGCTGCAACAAGCTGAATTATTTTAGAAATAAAATGTCTTTCTAATGGAATGAGTATAAAGAGTTAATAAAGCTGTGACCGATCCTCACCCATCCAGTTGTAAGAGTTACATTATTGTATTGTCAAGGAAAGGGGGGCGGTAGGGGGGCTGAGCGTCTGGGTTTGGTTGGGGGTCCCCACAGTCTGCCTAGGCTAGATGCATTTAAAAATTCTTATTAGATACACAGGCGGTGCAGCTTGCTTCGCAGCTGGGCTACTACGCCCAAAGTATTGCCTAGGCTAGATGCAGTTAAAAATTCTACGCTGACTAGCAGACACTGAAGATTTGGAGCAGACCTCTGAGTAAACAGCTCTTCAGACTCAATCATCTGTGTTACCCCAAGCCATAGTGTATGTAGTTTCTTACAGTTAAAAGGGGGGGGGAGCGACCCAACCCACCTAAAAATTGACGATGCCAACGTCACGTAAGACACAGCAAGGGGACTCCAAAAAGAGTTTCCATTTTTTCCCAAAATTGTGGCACAGACACCACTTAACCCTAGAACGCATACCTGGGGCCTCGCAGTCCCGCCCTGTTAATTGTTTTCTATTTTCTGCAAGATTACTTTAGTTAGAATTTTGAAACTCTAGGTATTCTTCATGTATATAGTTGTTTGTCATTTGAGTTTGAGTTATTCAATGTTATTTGCACACGGGCCTAAAAGGCCCCAGGTATATGAAAGTGTAGATTTTTATGGTCATGCGTTCTAGGGTTAAGTGGCATCAATTGCCCCACAGTTGCTTAAAACGATTGGTGAGGTGATATTACCAAATCCTCAAGCTTTTAGCCTCCCAAGGATAACACAGGATTAGAAAAGTCCTTGCGAATCCATGATTTGTTCATCTTTATGAACGTGAGTCTTTCTACATTCTCAGTGGACAGCCGCGTGCGCTTATCTGTCAGCACACCATCAGCAGCGCTGAACACAGAGAGAACACTGGCTGCAGGGCATGACAAGATCTCCAAGGCGTGAGTGGCGAGCTCCGGCCATTTTTCCAGATTGGAATACCAAAATGAGCAAGGGTCCAGTGACACAGTCATGGCTTCGATGTTCACTTGGAGATACTCCTGCACCATCCTCTCTAGGCATTGACTATGTGTCAGACTTCTTGTCTCCTGTGGCCTTGCAAAGGATGGTCTAAAAAAGTGGTGAAACGATTTCACAAAATTGCTGTTACCAGCAGATACTGTGTTACTGTTACGGTTTGAGTGATGAAGACTCGACAGTCCCGCGGTTGGCAAGTTAGAACTGTGAGATTCACTTCGTGCACCACTGGTGTTTTGTGGAAAAGCACATGTAAGATTCTGCAACAGCGTCTGCAGATACTCCTGCATGCGTCAATCCCTTTTTATGGCAGGAATTATTTCGGCAAATTTACTTTTGTACCGGGGATCTAAGAGTGTGGCAACCCAGTAGTCGAGATTACTTCGAATTCTGCAATCTGAGGGTCATGTTGCAGGTAGTGCAGCAAGAAGGCACTCATGTGTCTTGCGCATCCAGGAGGACCAAGTCCTTGTTGTGTTGGTAGCGAGGTAAGAATCATGCTTCTTTCCTCTGCCCTCTCCCCCCAACCTCGCACAACAGAAATGTGATCAAGGTCTCCCTCATCTGATGAGTCTTCCATGCCCATCGCCAGTTCATCCTCCACTTCTTCCTCGGCTCCTGCACCTTCCTCAACAGTTTGGCTGCTACCATGCGCCCTGTTTAATCCCTCTCCCCCACCCTCCCATGCCTGCCTCCTTGGTGCTGCCAACCGTCTGGACCTTGGAGATGTTATCCCTTCCGCATACGACTCCTTCTCTACTTCCTCCACCTCCTCTTGTCCGACCACCTGACTCTGAATTCTGTTTAATGTGTGCTCCAGCATGTAAATCACCGGAATAGTTATGCTGATAATGGCATCGTCGTCAGCACTAAACATCTTCGTCGCCATTTCAAAACTGTGCAGAAAGGTGTGTGGCGCCCCTGAGGGTGCAGTCACCACAGAGTTACTGCATCTCACCCAGAGGTGTGGTATTTCACCCTCAGGTAAGGAAGGCGTATGGCTCGGGACCCTAACACCTGCATCCAACACATACCCGCAGTGGGGTTAGGGCGAGATTGCTCCTAAGGGAGAGCACAGTCCCAGTTCCCTAGCTGGTGGGAGGATCCTATGTAGTGGGTGCTTAGGGGAGCAGCTTAGGGGAGCACATGACAGGCAGAGTATAAATAGGAAGCCATCTTAGAAAGAGCAAGCCAGTCAGAGGAGGAAAAGTGACAGGAGCAGAGGCTCGGCATGAGCTCTGCTCCGGAGGCGGGCCTAGCCTGGGAGGCCCAGGACTGAAGGAGAGAAGAGAGGAGTGGGAGCAGGAAGGCTCCAGGAACCGAAGGGACCCTAGGGCTACGGGCCGTGCAGAAGGCCACCTGTACTCCCGCTGCTACCAGGAGGTAGAGGGGTCAGGCCAGATAAGGGGAACCGGTCCCTCAACTAGAGGAGAAACAGCAAGGCTCAACTAGAAACCGGAGGCTGCAGCATTTCATGTACTGCAGGCAAAAGTCCACACCAGTCTCACTAAGAAGGTAGCCACATAGGACCCAGGGGACGGAACACACGTCGCCCGCCAAGGCCCGAGGATACCGGATAGAAGTGTCACTGGGTGTGAGGTGCAGGGAGAAGGCCAGAGAAAGGACACACAGAAGGGGGTCCTGCTAAGTACTCCGGAGCTATCTGGGGGTGGACTGAGCCCCTCACTGAGTACGCACAGCACGACGGGTGAGATAGCTCTGGTACCTGTAATCTGGACTGCAACAACTGTGAGTAAAGATCTTGGGACTGCATCACACGGACTCTGTGTTCATTACTGACTCCCTGCACTACAACCACCATCATCCACCCACACTGCCCTGAAGCTACACTCTTCCTGTGGTGAGTAATAATACCATTGCAGCAAAACCACCAGCTTCAGAGGACTGTTCCGCAGCGGCGGCCCCTTTGGCCGCACTCCACAGGTGGCGTAGTCGGACATTATAAAATCCATATATACAAATTACCGTTGGATTGACCGCCCTGGGTCACGGACCGGGTCACCGCCACAGTGACTACAACCCCCAGCGTCTACCGGCCCGGCTCCAGGTACCCCACGGCCCAGGGGGCGCATCAACTTCATAGGTCCCTGATCTGAGACCACTCCTGCTGTGTGATTTGCCCCACCTCTGGATCTCGTTGGCCCAGGCTATACGTCAGAAACTATTGCACCAGGGCTTGTCGGTGCTGCCACAGTCGCTGCAACATGTGCAGAGTTGAATTCCACCGTGTCGGCACATCGCATTTCAGCCGGTGAACTGGCAGGCCCAACGACTTCTGTAGAGATGTAAGTCGTTGAGCTGCGGGATGCGAACGGCGGAAGTGAGCACACAGCAACCGTGCCCTCTGCAAAAGGCCATCTAGTCCGGGATAGTGGGCTAAAAATTTATGGACAACCAGGTTCAACACGTGAGCCATACAAGGCACGTGTGTAACATTGCCCCGGCGAAGGGCCGCACCCAGGTTTGCAGCATTGTCGCACACGGCCTTCCCTGGTTGCAGGTCCAGTGGAGACAACCATTCATGAAACTGGGTCTCCAGAGCTGACCACAAGTCCTCAGCTGTGTGACTCACATTTCCCAGACATTTCAAAGTAAACACTGATGCCGTTGAGCCCTGCTGCCAGCATATTAAGGAGGTGCGCAGTTAGAAAGCAGGTGGCATTACCAGACAGGCTTTGGGTGCAGGTGGAGGACCGAGAGGAGGTTGAGGAGGCAGAAGCAGTGGAGGAACTTCTAGATAAAGAGGATTGACGTACAACTCGCGGGGACGGCAAGACTTGGACAGCAGCCCCTTGTCCTGCTGTCACCATAGTTACCCAGTGCCCTGTCAGCGACATGTAACGCCCCTGTCCATGCCTACTCGTCCAAGTGTCTGTGGTGAAATGCACCCTGTCACACACAGAGTTTCTCAAAGAAGCGGTGATGTTGTGTGCGACATGCTGGTGGAGCGCAGGCACACCTTTCTTTGAGAAGTAGTGCCGACTGGGCATGTGGTACTGGGGCACTGCGACGGACATAAGGTCTCAAAAATCCACTGTGTCCTCCAGGCGGAAAGGCAGCATTTCTGTAGCCAACAGCTTGCAGATGGTGAAATTCAACCTCTTAGCTTTCTCATGGCTAGGAGGAAATGGTCTTTTACTTGTCCACATCTGAGGGACCGAGGGCTGGCTGTTGTGCTTTGACGGGGTTGAGTAGGGTGTCCCTGGCAAACTGCCGGTCTGTGAGGAAGATGCAGGCGGACATGTTAGGTTGCCTTGATCCAAAGGTGGTGCTCTCGATGTTAGAGAGCTTTCAACAACAGCAGGTGTTTCCACTTCCCAATGAACTGATGACCTGCCAATCACACTGGCTGTTGCAGGTAAAGAGGTGGCAGGTCTGCGTCCAAACACATTTGTGACTGCTGCCCCCCCAGTCACAGAGGATGAAGAGGCCGTGGATGCACAAGATGGGGCAGACGGTGGTTGGCCCAGCCTGCTAGGCCGCATTGTAGCACAGTGAGCTTCCCACTGCAACTTATGCTTCATATCCATGTGACGGTACATGCATGAAGTACTCAAACTATGGATTTTTTGGCCTCTACTTAGCTTTTGGTGACAAATATTACAGATAACACGAGTTGGGTCATCCTTATCGATCTGAATAAATGCCCAGGCTATGCAAGGCTTAGAGCCCATGCGACCTGAAGAGCCACTACGACTTGTGGTCAGAGGCGGAGTTGTGGTTGAGGATGCAGTTGTTGACGTGCTTCCAGTACTCCGTCTCTGTCCAGCAAGGCGCAACCTAACCTCGTCGTCAATAGCATCTGTGACGCCCCGCTGCGCTTGGTATCACAGATCCTAGAAGAGTGTATTGATGGAATCCTCCACAAGAGGCCCCCATAAACATTCACACATCTCCACTTTCCACCTCAGACCAGCAGAGGGAGCCCGTTAGGGATATAAATAGGGAAGGTGGAGCTAGGCAGTTCAGTTCCTCTGAAGAGTTCCTGCAGTAGAGAAGCCTAAGAGAGGTCAGTCTGCAGTGGAGCTCAGTCTAGTCTAGAGAACTCAGTTAATAGTTCAGCAGTGGAGCACGAGGCTCCTGCTAGCTAGATTCAGGGAGCCCAGATAGAGCTTAAGGTGTGCCGGCGTCATAAGATCGGTGAAGCGCGGCAAGCTGCCGTTAGTGTGTATAGCCTATTGAGGGCCCGAGTAGGCCGAAGGCGAGTGGCGAGTTAGTACATAAGGGGCAGAGGAGCTTAACCAGCTCACCCCGAAGCATTTACCGGGCACCGGATCCGAGCTTACCGGGATCTCTATGACCCAGTAAGGCATAACCGGAATCCCTGGAGAACTACAAGTCCCAGGATCGCTAAGGTGCTGATACGTAACAGAGCCAGGAGACGCTTAGGCCACGCATACTGGGAGCGTGAACTTCAAGAGAAGGCCCTACCACAAGGTCAGCCAGCGCAGCACAGAGACAAAGTTAGGCCTAGCTCCAGGCAGGTCAGAAACTTACTGCGCAGAGGCAAGAAACAGGAGGCCCTACACCCGCTCATTGGGAAGGATCCTGATATGCACCCTTCACCCTACAGTGCTCCAGGATGTGCCTGAATTTCCTCCAGTAAAAGGTACTGAAGTGACTACCGTGTCCGTTTCCGTTCTTGCTCTGACCCACCTGGGTCTCGCCTGTCCTGCATTCCCCCTGCATACGCTGCCCTGAGACCTAGCTCCACCTGTGGGGAGCTATACCATCGAGCTGCCTTATCACGGGCCTCAGTGGACTGCTGCAGCGCTGGTGCTTCTCACCAGATACCACAGGTGGTGTCACAAACTCTTATAAAATTAACAATTATCCACCCTTTTAAAGAGTGACCCCAGGGTACGGGCCAGGGAGCCGACCACCGCGACATCCCAAAGGCCAGGCAAAGGCCCGGGTGACCTCATCGACTGGCTGACTGTGGGTTGACAGTAAGTGGGATCTCCAACCTTGTCATCATCACCCTGTGTGTTATCACACCCGTCGTCCTCAAAGCCAACCTCTTCCTGCCCTGACCGAAAAGTCAAGTTGTCGCTCCAATCAGGTATTTGAGTCTCATCATCGTCTTCATCATTGTCTCCACCAACAGGAGTTACAGTTTGGGAACGAGGGTCTACATTATGCTCAGAACCTTCTTCATCTGGTCCTGGATCCGACTTATAAAGATTCTGGGCATCAGTGCAGATCATTTCCTCGTCTGGATTAACAGAAGCTCTGGAGCAGACCTCCATTTCCCAGGCTATAGTATGAGTAAACAGCTGTGCAGACCCAACCATCTGTGTTACCCCATACTCAGACGGGCAGCTGGAGACTTGGGAGCTGTGAGGAAGCAAGTGCGATTGGGGTGACACCTCTGAGGACTGGAGTATTTGTGATGTTGAAGTTGAGGTGGAGGAGAGCTCACTTGAAGGAGCACTTGATATCCGCTGAAGCACCTGCTGTTTTTGTGCCTCATCTGGAATTTGTAGCGATGGGCGTGTCCGTAACAAAGGGATCGTATCACATTGTCCACGAAAAGAAGTCGACATGTTAGTTTGGCTGGAAGATGGTCTTTCTTCTGCAGATGTTACTCCCCCCCCACCGCGGGGGGCTCGACCCACCAGCGGACAGGCACCAGTATTAGGAGAGGGGGGCTGGCCGTCAGGGTCTACCGCGGCTCTGGCACAAACCCGGCGACACGGAGGTGGCACGGGCAGGAACGGACTGGCCGTGTCGGCTTCTCACTTTTTGGATTTTAGAAGGGCATGACATGCCTATATCTGTGTCTCCCCCTCCATTTACTCCTCCACCTCTTTTATTTTCGCATGACTATATGTACTTGTCACTTTTCCATGTGTTAGTTATGTCTTCTGAGCAGTTTGTCAGCTTTTGGACACCTTTGAAGGTGTTTTCTATGTGTTTCTATGTGTTTTTGTTTGCCTGCCATTGGTTTTAACGGTGTTCGAAGGTGTTCGACGAACAGTTCGACGAACAGTTCGGCGAACACACGGGTGTTCGACGAACCGAACCGAACTCGAACACTACGGGGGTGGCTCAACACTAGTGGTAGGGTCTGCGGTTGGTGCAGAAGGGGCAGTTGCTGGGGTTTCTGTATCAGTTCAGACGGAGAAGGACAAGGGCGATACGGTGAAGTTGGATGACAGAGCAAAGGGGGAGGTGTATGTGTGCTTCGAGGGGCCATTAGGAGCACATTTAAAAAAAGAGGTGAAGGAGAAAATTTACGTGGAAATTTTCTCCCTACTTCCCATGGAGAAGTTTAATTTGGACAAGGGGAAAAAAGACGATAGCAAAAAGGAGGAGGAGGAGAAGCGGAGGTGGGGCTTGATACCTCAAACTTTACGAATTGGCTTCAAGCATTTGCGATTTTAGCCGGGGTCATAGGGGAAAAGGTTCCTGAAAATTGCTCAGGCTTATTTTGTTATTTGGATGCCATCGGGGAAGCGCATCGTACTTATGGGGGACAAACTTGGCTGAGGTACGATGAGCAATTTAGGCAGAGGAAGGCGGTACGGCCCGAGATTAAGTGGGACCAGAAAGATATTGGCCTTTGGTTAAAGGTGATGACTCCCGCTAGATACGGGCAGTCCTTTCACGGGAGCGGAGGAAGTGGGAGTCAATCGGCAAGAAGAAGTGGAGGTAGTCAGGGAGCGCAGGGAAGTAAAGAAAAATCAGGAACGTGCTGGCAATTTAACGACGTCCAGTGCAAATACGGGGCAGGCTGTAAGTTTAAGCATGTTTGTTCCCATTGCAACGGGAGCTTCCATGGGGCGGCAAAATGTTACAAAAAAGGAAAGGGGAGAATGTCTGTGGGTCCCGGTCAAGGGGGTGACTCCAGTGAATCTGGAAAAGATGGCCCCCTTTCTAAGTAGATATCCTGATCAATTGAAGGCCAGGATTATTAGGGATGGTTTTTCAGAGGGTTTCAAGATCCCGTCACCCGACCATAAAGTTCCTTTTTCAGTTAAGAATTTAAGGTCTGCTTTGTTGCATCCAGAAGTTGTGGAGGTTAATTTGGCAAAGGAGGTGGAGTTAGGTCGTATGGCGGGGCCGTTTCATAGCTTGCCGGTTGAAGGTGTGGTCATTTCTCCTCTGGGGATAGTGCCTAAGAAGGAGCCGAACAAATTTCGCTTGATTCAGCATTTGTCATACCCAAAAAGTTGTTTGGTTAATGACGGCATAGCCCAGGATTTATGTTCGGTTGAATACACATCATTTGATGCGGCTGTGTCATGGGTTCGGAGGTACGGGCCTGGGTCATTGATGGCAAAAACCGACATTGAGTCAGCGTTTCGGCTCCTTCCTGTTCACCCAGCTAGCATTCCACTTTTGGGTTGTTTTTGGAACAAAAGTTATTACTTGGATAGGTGTTTGCCTATGGGTTGTTCTATTTCACGTTCATTGTTTGAAACCTTCAGTACTTTTTTAGAATGGGTGGTTAGGGATGTTGCAGGAGTGCAGTCTGTTATCCACTATCTTGATGATTTTTTGTTTTTGAGCCCCCCAGATTCTTTGGCATGTGGTAATTTGTTAGCAGCCATGAAGTGGGTTGCTGAACGCTTTGGGGTCCATTTGGCAAAAGAAAAGACCGAGGGGCCTTGTACGGTTTTAAGTTTTTTAGGGATTCTAATTGATACAGAGCACATGGAGTGTTGATTGCCAGAAGAAAAATTGTTGTTACTCAGGCTGGAGGTTGAGCGAATTGGAAAACTGCGTAAGGTGACATTGAAGGAGCTCCAGTCGCTGCTAGGGAGATTGAATTTTGCCTGTAGGATCATGCCGATGGGTAGAATATTCTGTCGTAGGTTGTCAAGGGCAACGGCGGGTGTGCGGGCAGCGCATCACTTTATTCGCTTGAATAGAGAGTACAGAGAGGACTTGGGCATGTGGAAGCGCTTTTTGGACACTTACAACGGCAGGTCGTTGATTCAGCAGGAGTTTCTGAACAGATTTGATTGCGAGATTTACACGGACGCGGCAGGTGGAGTTAGATATGGAGCTTTTTGTAGGGGAAAGTGGAGCGTCGGTAAATGGCCCGATGCTTGGAAGGAGAAGGGTCTTACAAAGAATCTCGCTCTTTTGGAATTATTCCCAATTGTAGTTGCGGTCTCGATTTGGGGTGAGTTCTTTTTGAATCGGAGGGTCAGGTTCCATTGTGATAACATGGGCGTAGTAGCAGTGATTAACAGCTTATCGGCCTCATCTCCTCCAGTTATCAAGCTGGTTAGGGAACTGGTGCTACGGTGTTTGGAACTGAATGCATGGGTCTCGGCGGTACATGTGCCCGGTGTTCAAAACTCTATAGCGGATGCTTTGTCTCGTTTCCAGTGGGAGCGTTTCCGTTCGCTGGCACCAGAGGCAGAAGTCGCAGGAGTGGAATGCCCTTCGCAGTTGTGGCAGATGGTTTTGGAAGAGCTGGAAGATTGATTCAGGAGTCGGTGGCAAGTTCAACCTGGGCGGCTTATGAGACATCGTGGCGAGTATGGCAAAGTTGGGTGTCGCAGTGGGGGGCATTAGAGAGTGATGAGGATAGGACTTTGGCGGTTTTATTTTTTGTAGGTAAGGCTGCGGATTTAGGGTGGTCGTCATCCAGAATTAGCAAATTTATAGCCGGGCTGGCTTTTGGTTTTAAGTTGCAGGGTTGGACTGATGTCACTAGATCATTTTTGGTCAGGCAGGCACTCAGAGGTTTTCAAAAGGGTAACAAGATTTGTGATAAG
Source organism: Phyllobates terribilis (assembly GCF_046119375.1). Classification (NCBI taxonomy): domain Eukaryota; kingdom Metazoa; phylum Chordata; class Amphibia; order Anura; family Dendrobatidae; genus Phyllobates; species Phyllobates terribilis. The sequence goes on from NW_027362770.1 coordinate 138,345,303, forward strand.
CGGAGACCAGTAATGTTTGGCATGTTAGAAAGGTTAGGTCTGGTTTTGGAGAGCATTTGTTGTTCTGTTTTTGAGGCAACGCTGTTTAAGTTAGCCTTTGCCTTAGCATTTTTTGGGGCGATGAGAGTAGGGGAGTTGGTTGCCCCCAGCAAAAATAGGCAAGGAGGGCTATTGGCCGAAGACATGAGTTCTTGGGCCTGGGGCATTGATTTTTGGATTAGATGATCTAAAACTGATCAGATTAGTAGAGGTAAGAGGGTCATTTTAGTAAGAGTAGAAGGGGCTCTGATGTGTCCAAGAAGGTGTTTGGAGGCTTATTGGCAGGTGTGGACAGGGAGATCCGGCCCACTCTTACGTCATTGTGACGGGTCATTTCTTTCCCGTTTCCAATTTATAGCGGTCTTAAAAAAAGGGGTGCAGGAGTTCGGCCTTAACCCGGAGGTTTATGGTTCGCATTCCTTTAGGATTGGGGCAGCATCTGAGGCTAGCAGGCACGGCTTGGGGGCGGAGGTGATAAAACGGATCAGAAGATGAAGTTCAGACCGTTATTTGACATATGTTCGCCGCTAGTTGATACAGTACTTTGTTAGTTGTATAACAGTCGTTGAATATGTTTGTTTATCATTCTTTTAGGTGAAGTTCCCACCTTAGCTTGGATTCTTGGACACTCATACGTGCATTGGGGGGCACGGCGGGCCGATGTCAGGCGTGACGGTTGGCAATTGGGCTTTCCGAGGGCACAACTGATTATTAGGTGGCTAGGTTTTAGGGGCATGTTATGGAACCGGTTTTTGGGGGAAGTTCATAAGGCTGCGAGATTGGACAAAGTACCGGATATTTTAGTTGTGCATCTGGGGGGGAACGATTTAGGGGGAAGGCCGGTAAGGGAGTTGATTCGGGATATCTGTTTAGATTTCTTGAGATTGTGGACTTCGTTTCCGGGGGTTATAACAGTGTGGTCGGATATAGTCCCCAGGAAAAAATGGCGGGCGGTCAGATCGGAAAAGGGCATAAACGGGGCACGGATAAAATTAAATAGGGCGGTGTCTAGCTTTGTGTCCAGAAATGGGGGCATAAGTGTTAGGCATTTGGAGTTGGAATCCGGAGTCGGAAATTTGTGGTTGGAGGACGGGGTACATCTCAATGATATTGGCATGGATCTTTGGGCTCTTTCAATTCAGGAGGAGATTGAGAGGGCATTGGTGGCTTTGGGGCACGCACGAGCCTGAGGTTTCAGGGCTGTTCATGGTTGGCGGGGGGTGGGGTTCTTGGAGTTGGTTAAATTGAGTGGGGAGGTGATCTGGCAGTCGGTTATGGGCTCTGGACGGGGTTTTACCTCGGGAGCATTTTGGTAGTTGGTTGGCCTGCCACGGAACGTGGAGGTCTTTTGGTGCCCTCGAGCTGGTGATGAACGGCTGGGGGTAACATGGCGGTGCAATGTTATAGTGAATTTAAAGCCAGATCTATTAGCTCCAAGAACCCTCCCTCCTTATATATATATATATATATATATATATATATATATATATATATATATATATGGATATATATATATTGGTATACTGATATTTTATTTCATTGTTATTTGTTGTTTGTTAATAAACGGCCGCTGTGGCCACAATTTATCCAACAAATAACTTGTTGTGGAGTTTTTATTTCAGGGGATGGGATCATGGGATCGCTGGGTATGTTGGGCAGAGTGAAGGTCAGGTAGTAAAACCACACTGGGCCATAACAGGTGAAGAAGGGGGCAGGAGACAGCAAGGCTATGTGACATGGTTTATGCCAAAAGGCCAGCAATGTAAACAGAGCTGAGAGTAGTACAGTGGCGCTGATCTGGGAGGTAAGTATCATTTTTTTAAATTTAATCAGCACTTGGGGTCATTAATAAAAAATGAGTTGGACTTCCGATAAAAAGCAGCATAAGGCTTAATGTAGTATAGTACAGAGATTTGTTGAATGATCTTTAAACCTGGTCCTGTAACTATGGCAAAGAGACATCCACTAGGTCTAGAGGTAAAAGATCATCATTACAGACAGAGATTCTTTTCTGTAAGAGCAGTAAGACTATGGGTCTCTCTATTTCAAAAATATTGTGATGGTTGATACACTGTACAAGATTAAAAAGGGTCTGGATGCCTTCTTAAATAGACAATATAAGAAGTTGTGGGTACTAGATACTGGAGATTGGACAGGGATCCAGGAATTCAATATAATGGTCATATTTGGGGTTTTCTCCACCTTTATATGCAATTGACCTAGAATGTTTTTTTGCCTTCCTCTAGCTCAACACTGCCAGATTGGACTTGATCAACTTTTGTCTTTTTCAGCCTAATCGACCATATAACCTGACACATTCATGTCAACAGTTCTAAATGGCAGCATTAGACACATGGATATGAATGTATGTAACACTATATTGGCACTGCAGTGAAGTAAACAGGAGGGGGCTGGAGACAGCAAGGCTAGGGGGAAGCCACCCATGACCGGGGGTTGGCCTGGAGGTTTTACCCCACCCCCCTTTTTGTTTGGTTTTGAATAGTGGGATTCTGGGATTGGGTAATGGGAAGATGGGGGCGGGTAGCTGGAAGGGGGGTATATAAGGGAAAAGTGCGGGAAAACGGCCATTCCCGTTGTAACAGCAGAGGCAATCACCCACCCTCCCTCCCCTTGTTTGCTGAATTTTGTTAAATTATATGTAATGATTCTTTTCTGTTTTTCTTTGTCACAGTGGCTTGGTTGGTGGGGGGTGGGGTTCTTGGAGTTGGTTAAATTGAGTGGGGAGGTGATCTGGCAGTCGGTTATGGGCTCTGGATGGGGTTTTACCTCGGGAGCATTTTGGTAGTTGGTTGGCCTGCCACGGAACGTGGAGGTCTTTTGGTGCCCTCGAGCTGGTGATGACCGGCTGGGGGTAACATGGCGGTGCAATGTTATAGTGAATTTAAAGCCAGATCTATTAGCTCCAAGAACCCTCCCTCCATATATATATATATATATATATATATATATATATATATATATATATATATATATATTGGTATACTGATATTTTTTTTCATTGTTATTTGTTGTTTGCTAATAAACGGCCGCTGTGGCCACAATTTATCCAACAAATAACTTGTTGTGGAGTTTTTATTTCAGGGGACGGGATAATGGGATCGCTGGGAATGTTGGGCAGAGTGAAGGTCAGGTAGTAAAACCACACTGGGCCATAACAGGTCATCTGGTGATCCTGTAAACAGTAGCTATGCACGCGCTCTACTCTTCGTGAAGGATTTGGATCCTCACTAATCACCCATTTAAAGCCTCTCCTAAGAAATAGAAAATAAAATATTTTATTGAGTTCTAAATTTCCCTTAACTTTACGAGTACCTGTATTATAAAATTATACTTAAAGGGAATCTGTCAGTAGGATCAACCCTCCTAAGTTGTCTACATGGACATATGGGTCAAAGAAAGTTGAATAAACTGATATTTTGATATCTGCAATCCGATGTTTTATTACAGTGAAATCTAAGTTTTTCTTAATATGTAAATGAGCTGTTAAGATCTATGGACCGGACATAGATGTCCCTGAGACTCCGCCTCCAGAGTTTATTTTAAATGAAAAAGACATTAGCAATGTGAGACATGTAATGACTGAGAGTCTGCTCTCCTGATCTACATGTCTCACCCTGGTAATGCCCTTTTCATTTAAAATAAGCCCTGGAGGCAGATTCTTGGGGAGATTTTTGTCCGGCCCTTAGATCTTAACTGTTCATTTACATATTAAGAAAACTTGGATTTCTCTGGACTAAGATATCAGATTGCAGATATCAAGATATGATTTTATTCAGCTATTTATGACCTACACACGTGGTCAAAATTGCTGGTACCCCTCGTTTAATGAAAGAAAAACCCACAATGGTCACAGAAATAACTTGAATCTGACAAAAGTAATAATAAATTAAAAATCTATGAAAATGAACAAATTAAAGTCAGTCATTGCTTTTCAACCCTGATTGCACAGAAATTTTTAAAAAATTAAACTCATGAAATAGGCTTGGATAGAAATGATGGTAGCCCTGAAAATAATGTGACAAAAGGGATATGTTAAATCAAGTTGTGTCCACTAATTAGCATCATGGGTGTCAACAATCTTGTAATCAGTCAGTGGGCCTGTATATAGGGCTACAGATACTCACTGTGCTGTTTGGTGACGTGGTGTGTACCACACTCAACATGGACCAGAGGAAGTAAAGGAAAGAGTTGTCTCAGGAGATTAGAAAGAAAATTTTAGAAAAGCATGTTAAAGGTAAAGGTTATAAGACCATCTCCAAGCAGCTTGATGTTCCTGTGAATACAGTTGCACTTATTATTCAGAAATTTAAGATCCATGGGACTGTAATCAATCTCCCTGGACGTGGTTGCAGGAGGAAAACTGATAACAAATCAAAGAGACGGATAATACGAATGGTAACAAAAGAGCCCAGGAAAACTTCTAAAGAGATTAAAGTGAATTTCAAGCTCAAGGAATATCAGTGTCAGATCGCACCATCCGTCGTTGTTTGCTCCAAAGTGAACTTCATGGGAGACAACCAAGGAGAACATCATTGTTGAAAAAAAATCATAAAAAAGCCAGACTGGAATTTGCCAAACTACAAGTTGACAAGCCACAAAGCTTCTGGGAGAATGTCCTATGGACAAATGAGACAAAAATGGAAGTTTTTGGAAAGGCACATCAGCTCTATGTTCACAGACAGAAAAATGAAACATATCAAGAAAAGAACACTGTCCCTACTGTGAAGCATGGAGGAGGCTCTGTTATGTTCTGGGGCTGCTTTGCTGCATCTGGCACAGGGTGTCTTGAATCTATTGAGCATCTTTGAAAAGAGCTGAAACATGTCGTCTAGAAAAGGCAACCTTCAAACACAAGACAACTGGAGCAGTTTGCTCATGAGGAGTGGGCCAAAATACCTCTTGAGAGGTGCAGAAGTCTCATTGACAGTTACAGGAATCGTTTGATTGCATTGATTGCCTCAAAGTGTTGTTCAACAAAATATTAAGTTAAGCGTACCATCATTTCTGTCCAGGCCTATTTCATGAGTTTAATTTTTTTTAAATTCTGTGGAAGCAGAAAAGCAATGTCTGACTTTCATTTGTTCATTTTCATAGATTTTTATTTTATTATTACTTTTGTGAGATTCAAGTTATTTCTGTGACCATTGTGGGTTTTTCTTTCATTAAACGAGGAGTACCAACAATTTTGACCACGTGTGTACATGCCAATATAGATGGCTTAAGAAGGTTGAGCCTACTGACAGATGCCCTTTAAAGGAGGTTTCTTTTTGGAATTCTGATTAACAGGCAAGTTGACATTGGAGGCGGCATAGTTTTATGGTAGTCAACGTGCCACAGAGCCAATCTATTTATGTCAGGTCGGTATTTGGGAAACATTGCCATCAATTATAGGCAAGGACTTCATTCGCAATGACCTGTATGTCTAAGATAAGTGAATCAAGCACTAAGATAAAATCAGGCAAGGGGACAAGCCTTATAGCTAGCGTCAATCCAGGTCATCTCGTCCTGAACTATTTATTAATCAGATTTTCTACATGTAAATTAAGATGGAGAATTCCCATAATATTAACCCTGGGCAGTGACAAGAAGACATGGTATCACACTGTCCCCGAAGAAATGGAGGTTTATGATGGCAAATTAATGACAAGCTGTCACTTGAACGAAAACAAATGAAAGTTACCTCCTATGTTAGGGGCAGATGCTTGTAGTGTCTTGTACTTTAGCCTTTAAATAGAGCAAGTCTGTCTACGAAACATCATTAAAAAAATGCCATTGATCTTACAGGCATATAAAACTGTCACATGGAATGTGTCCCCAGGGCAAGAGGAGAGAGACACATGGCTGGAAGAAACGGATGCAGAGCGGGAATGAATGCCTTAAATTATTCTCCAGGCAGGCTTTGTTATAGTGGAGATGATGAACGATGGCATATTAGTGATGCCAGCATCAGTTATCACTAATCCCTCTGCAGTTGAAACACTCTGACAGAGCACTTGGCTCCTCAATTTTATTATAAGGAGGGAAACTGGGAAAGCATGTTGGGAAGTGATCGCTGTGCAATCGTGTTTAACCCTTGACTTTTAAGGGTTATATGATAATTATGAGTTTGCTTTTCACAGTTGAGGGACTCTATTTATCAGTGTCTCGGTGACATTTCTTATCCACATATTGCCAGGTGCTTGGAGAACAGGCAGATTAACTACTGGAAGACAATAGGGCAGAAGATGTATGTAACCCATTAATTGCGTGGTGGCTTCTTTTATTTCATGTCACCGTTTGCAAAAATGGTTTCTGGGAAGACTACTCCGTTCCTGTGAAAAGATGTGAAGCATTCCCACAAATTGGAGGTGAATAGTTTCCCAAAGATTTAAAGAATTTCTAATACATTTAAATAGCTTTAGTCATTTTAGGGTGAAAATTAAAATATTTTAGAGAGTTGAAAGAGAGCCTTGGTGACTTGAATGAATGATCTGTAGGAACATCGATCTTGTACAAGCCTAGATATTTCCACTAGGGTCTTCTCCGCTGTTTTCTCAACAGTATCATGCCATTGGGTTGCTGGTCTTCCTCTTCACCTTGTTCTTTCTAATCTTCCGACCGTGATGACTTTCTCCAGTGTTTTTTCTCATCATCCAAAGTAGGCCAGTCATAGCTTGGTGATCCTTGCTTCAAATGACATGTCTGACTTGATTTGTTCCAAGATTGATTTGTTTGTTCTTCTTGCCATCCATGGTATTGATAACATCTTTCTCTAGCACCACATTTTGAAGGTGTCGATTCTTTTGTCTTGTTTCTTATTTATCCAGGTTTCGCATCCATATGTTACCACAGAAAAGACCAAACTATCTGCAAGCCTTGTCTTTGTTGCCAGTGAATTGTTCCTCGATTTGAACACCTTATCCAATGACTTCATTGGACAAGGTCTGAAAAAGAGTAAAGTGATAAGGAAAAGTTATTGATGACTACAAATTATCAGAATTGAGATGTAATTTATGATAATTTACCTTCACAGGCTACACACTGCATTATTTCAGTATGAAACATTGTAAATGGTGATTTGAATTACTATAACCCTTTACTTCCTCCCTACTGAATTGATATAAACATCGGAAATTTACTTTATTTGTAACTCTCATCTATAGAAGACCTCGGTAAAATGTGGCCTGTAGGCCACATGCAACTCTTTAGCTGTTCCTGTCCGACACTCAGACTGGAAAAGTCAAAACGTTGAAAACAGTGGTGTACCACATCAAATGGCAGCCACCCACCTGGTTTCTCCATTTGACCAGAATCTGCATCCTCCATTGGCTCCCCCTTTCTTCATTCAGCCTATGCAACTGAGTTTCAGTGCATCCAACATGGTGACATCATTAGATTGAGCCTGCTTCGTAGAGCCTCAGTCCACATGCTGCATAGACCAAAGCAGCCAGGGATATGGCGTTAGTTGAGTAGTTGTTTTATTTTTTTTTATTATAAGTCAATTTAGTGATAAAGAATTTATCATTGGTGGAGAAAAGTTGAACTTGATGGACCATGGTCTTTTTTTAACCTATGTAACTATGTACAGTAAATGGGCTGATGGTTACTTCCAGGTTACCATAATTTTCTATAGTGAAGTCACTTTGACATAGCTAAGGTTGCATTTGTATTAAAGAGTTTGAAGGGAGTTCGAAACACACATCTTTTCTATGCAAATTGTTTCTTCAGAGAGGAACAAGACTTGAACTCTATTGTCACCTATTGGAAGTAGCAATCCTATAAGTCAAAACAAACCCTTTAATGAGCCTTGTCATATGATTTAGGATAAAAGCCAATTTTAGAGTCTCAATTTGCAGACACATGTTTTGGGGTGTTGCCCCTTCTCAGTGCAAAGCATGAGATCTGATTTGGCTGTATGAAAAGCCTCCTAAGTCATATAGCAAGGCTTGTTAAAAGGGTCAATATTGACTTTTAGGATTACTATTTCCAAAATGTGGCACAAGAGTTTTAGTCCTCTTACTCTCTGAAGAGTCAATTTGCATATATAATTTTTCATTGTAGCATTGCATGGGCTAAAAGTCTCCTTGCACTGGCATGTCAGGTATGTCACTCTACACACAGTGAAACCTTTCCCCTTAGAACACATCTTTTAAGCGCAGTTGGAGGCTTTTCAATACTATGATTCACTAAAAATCGATTTGCTGAGAGTCAAATAAAAAAAAAATGGTAGAACCAGTCAAATTTAAATAAAAAAAATATATATTATTTCTAATGACAATGGATCCTGATCGAACCCATTGAATTTAAATTGCCTTTTTAAGATTCTTTGTTATTTTTTATATTTTAAAAGGTAAGTATAAGGAAGCAAGCTTGCTGAACCCCTGACCGGAAAAGGAAAACAGTCCATGTGAATAAAGTTCACATATTTATATCCTTCTCTTTATGTATGGTTTATATATGGTTAATTTATGTATCTACATTTACATGTCATTATTCAAACAGTTCACCAACTGGCAGATACAAAGCCCTATTTCCATTAAGTGAGCAGATAGATGCCCATGACTTACATAGAAGAGAAAGTGCACCACAAAAAAAGTTCACAGTGGCCCCTCATTATATTTTGCCACCCATGATCATAGAATCATAGAATGGTAGAGTTGGAAGGGACCTCCAGGGTCATCGTGTCCAAACCCCTGCTCAAAGCAGGATTCACTAAACCATCTCAGACAGATGTCTGTCCAGCCTCTGTCGAAAGACTTACATTGAAGGAGAACTCACCACCTCTCGTGGCAGCCTGTTCCACTCATTGATCATCCTCACTGTCAATTATTTTTTCCTAATATCTAATCTGTGTCTCCTCCCATTCAGTTTCATCCCATTGCTTCTCGTGTTTCCATGTGCAAATGAGAATAAGGATGATCCCTCTTCAGTGTCACATCCCTTGAGATATTTGTAGACAGCTATTAAGTCTCCTCTCAGTCTTCTCTTTTGCAAGCTAAACATTCCCAGATCCTCTAACCATTCCTCATAGGACATTGTTTGCAGACCTGTCACCATTTTGGTCGCTCTTATATGAACTTGCTCCAATTTCTTCAAGTCTTTTTTAAGATGTGGTGCCCAGATCTGCCCTGATGATATGTATGCATAGTGGGGAAAATAAGTATTTGATACACTGTCGATTTTGCACTGTATGTCCTTGATAAAGGCTCAAATGTGGATCTATATCAAAATGTTTAAAGAGGTAATTTGTTTCTAACCTATCCCAGCAGTTGGACCCCCACTTATCACGGGTGTTCTGTGTGCCACCTATTCTTTCACAAAGTGCTGGGGCAGGCAAAGCTAGCCAAGTAGTGACTCCAATCAAACTGGGGACATAGGAACCATTTATGATGGTCGATGAGGATCCCATCATTTAGAACTAACGAATCTGATATTTATCACCTATCCTGTGGATAGGAGGTAGCTTGTTATATCTGCACAGTCACTGAGCTCATTGATTGACGACAGGGGTAATGTGCGATGTAGTTGTGTGGTCAGCGCTGCTGCCAGTAAACAGGTACCAGACTGGTAAAAAAGTTACATATTTTTATTGAAAAAAACACATGTCCATCAATTTCAACTGATGGATGGGTTTGGTAGTGGTGGAGAGGCAGCGCAGGACCAGGGGAGGGTGAATAAAAGCTCTTTTTATTATTTTAACCCTTACCTATAGAGTAATGAAAGTTATAAGTAGAGATGAGCGTTGTTCTACTCGAACTGTTCGCCAATCTCAAATTCGAGCTGTTTTGGGCGGTGTTCGAGCCGGTCGGCGAACACGAACAATTTGAGAAAAATTCGGCTGTTCGAGGTTATGTTCGATAACTGTTCGTGCACCAAAATCATAACTGGATTTTTTCTCAGTAATGATGAAAATTAATGTTAATACGCAGTTTGAGTGTACAGCGGGGCGGGGGGAGGGGCAGGGGATGGATCTCTGCAGGAACAATGAAGATCTCCATTTTTTTTTCTCTTTCCCGCATTTGCAGTGGGGAGGTGCAATCTGTCAGCCTATCAGCAGCGCACACACGGAGCGAAGTGCTTTTTTTCACACAAGCAAGGGCATGTGTGATTGGCAGTGTATGTCACATGTCCTTGCCCTATAAGACCAAGCCATTTTCCCCGTCGCCACCATTTTCTCACTGCTGCAGCTGCGTGTTAGACGGCACCGCTGTTGCTGTGTGCGCTATACCTTGTTAATTTCAAGCCAATTTTCGCACAAATATACAGATAGCTTGGGAGTAGGGAATAGTTGTGATTGCAGTCCTTTTAAGGACTAGGTTACAGCATTTCCTACGACTTTTATCAAGCAGGTCTGTGCTCTTAAATAGATAGATTGTGGGAGTAAAGACTAATTGTAATTGGAGTCCTTTTCAGGACTAGGTTACATCAGTTCCTATCAGTTTTTGCCAGGCAGGTCTGTGCCAGTGCTGTGCAAGTTTTTTTCACAGCATTTGGCTGAATCTAGCAAAGCTAATCCTTTTTGGCCTATTGCAGAGTGTGTTAGTCAGTGGAGTAGCCTATCTGTGTTGCAAGATATACCACCTGTGTATAGAATACCAATTTTTTTACTGCACCTAGTGAAGTAAAATCTTTTGGGCATAGCATCATTCTATTAGTCCATCTATACCGACCTCCATCAGGTTGCAAATTAAAAATAATTTTTTTCTGCATCTAGCTCTGAAAAAATATTTGGGCTTCTAGCAGTGTGTGGGACTTGGTCTATTAGTCCATCTATACTGACCTCCATCAGGTTGCAAATTAAAAATAATTTTTTTCTTCATTTATCTCTGAAAAAATATTTGGGCTTCTAGCAGCGTGTGGGACTTGTTCTATTAGTCCATCTATACTGACCTACATCAGGTTGCAAATTAAAAATATTTTTTTTCTGCATCTAGCTCTGAAAAAATATTTGGGCTTCTAGCAGTGTGTGGGACTTGGTCTATTAGTCCATCTATACTGACCTCCATCAGGTTGCAAATTAAAAATAATTTTTTTCTGCATCTAGCTCTGAAAAAATATTTGGGCTTCTAGCAGTGTGTGGGACTTGGTCTATTAGTCCATCTATACTAACCTCCATCAGGTTGCAAATTGAATAAAAAAAATTTCTGCATCTAGCTCTGAAAAAATATTTGGGCTTCTAGCGGTGTGTGGGACTTGGTCTATTAGTCCATCTATACTGACCTCCATCAGGTTGCAAATTAAAAATAATTTATTTCTGCATCTAGCTCTGAAAAAATATTTGGGCTTCTAGCAGTGTGTGGGACTTGGTCTATTAGTCCATCTATACTGACCTCCATCAGGTTGCAAATTAAAAATAATTTTTTTCTTCATTTAGCTCTGAAAAAATATTTGGGCTTCTAGCAGTGTGTGGGACTTGTTCTATTAGTCCTTCTATACTGACCTCCAGCAGGTTGCAAATTGAATATAATTTTTTTCTGCATCTAGCTCTGAAAAAATATTTGGGCTTCTAGCGGTGTGTGGGACTTGGTCTATTAGTCCATCTATACTGACCTCCATCAGGTTGCAAATTAAAAATAATTTTTTTCTGCATCTAGCTCTGAAAAAATATTTGGGCTTCTAGCAGTGTGTGGGACTTGGTCTATTAGTCCATCTATACTGACCTCCATCAGGTTGCAAATTAAAAATAATTTTTTTCTTCATTTATCTCTGAAAAAATATTTGGGCTTCTAGCAGCATGTGGGACTTGTTCTATTAGTCCATCTATACTGACCTCCATCAGGTTGCAAATTAAAAATAATTTTTTTCTGCATCTAGCTCTGAAAAAATATTTGGGCTTCTAGCAGTGTGTGGGACTTGGTCTATTAGTCCATCTATACTGACCTCCATCAGGTTGCAAATTAAAAATAATTTTTTTCTTCATTTAGCTCTGAAAAAATATTTGGGCTTCTAGCAGTGTGTGGGACTTGTTCTATTAGTCCTTCTATACTGACCTCCAGCAGGTTGCAAATTGAATATAATTTTTTTCTGCATCTAGCTCTGAAAAAATATTTGGGCTTCTAGCGGTGTGTGGGACTTGGTCTATTAGTCCATCTATACTGACCTCCATCAGGTTGCAAATTAAAAATAATTTTTTTCTGCATCTAGCTCTGAAAAAATATTTGGGCTTCTAGCAGTGTGTGGGACTTGGTCTATTAGTCCATCTATACTGACCTCCATCAGGTTGCAAATTGAATAAAAAAATTTTCTGCATCTAGCTCTGAAAAAATATTTGGGCTTCTAGCGGTGTGTGGGACTTGGTCTATTAGTCCATCTATACTGACCTCCATCAGGTTGCAAATTAAAAATAATTTTTTTCTGCATCTAGCTCAGCCAATAGTTTTGGCCTAATACCACAGTTTGGCCACTCAGCTCTGCTCGGTTACCATCCATTGTTTTTTTGTGCAAACAACTCCAGAGTTGTGAATTAGTTAACCACCAAAATGAGTGGAAAAAGGCCTGCTGCTGGTGGAAAGGGGAATAGGCGTGTTGGGGAGGGGAAAAAAGGTTGTGTCCGTGGGGTAGGTGCAGAAGAAAGACCATCTTCCAGCCAAACTAAAATGTCTACTTCTTTTAGCGGACAATGTGATAAGATCCCTTTCTTACGGCCACGCCAATCACTACAAATTCCAGATGAGGCACAAAAACAGCAGGTGCTTCAACGGATATCAAGTGCTCCTTTAAGTGGGCTCTCCTCCACATCAATTTCAACATCACAAATACTCCAGTCCTCAAAGGTGTCACCCAAATCGCACTTGCTTCCTCACAGCTCCCAAATCTCCAGCTGCCCGTCTGAGTATGAGGTAGAACAGATGGTTGAGTCTGCAGAGCTGTTTACTCATACTATAGCCTGGGAATCAGAGGTCGACTCCAGCGCTTCTGTGAATCCAGACGAGGAAATGATCTGCACTGATGCCCAGAATCTTTATGAGTCGGATCCAGGACCAGACGCAGAAGGTTCTGACCATAATGTAGACCCTCATTCCCAAACTGTAACTCCTGTTGGTGGAGACAATGAGGAAGACGATGATAAGACTCAAATACCTGATTGGAGCGACAACTTTAGTTTTTTGTCAGGGCAGGAACAGGTTGGCTCTGAGGACGACGGGTGTGATAACGCACAGGGTGATGATGATGAGGTCGGAGATCCCACTTACTGTCAACCCACAGTCAGCCAAGAGATGAGGTCAGCAGAGGAGGTGGAGGAAGATGCTAGTGACGACGAGGTCAGGTTGCGCCTTCCTGGACAGAGACGTAGTACTGGAAGCACGTCAACAACTGCATCCTCAAACACAACTCTGCCTCTCACCACAAGTCGTGGTGGCTCTTCAGGTCGCATGGGTGCTAAGCCTTGCATAGCCTGGGCATTTTTTCAGATCGATAAAGATGACCCAACTCGTGTTATCTGTAACATTTATCAGCAAAAGCTAAGTGGAGGCCAAAAAATACATAGTTTGAGTACTTCATGCATGAACCGGCACATGGACATGAAGCATAAGTTGCAGTGGGAAGCTCAGTGTGCTACAATGCGGCCTAGCCGGCCGGGCCAACCACCGTCTGCCATATCTTGTGCATCCGCGGCCTCTTCATCCTCTGTGACTGGGGGGACAGCAGTCACACCTGTTTTGGGGCGCAGACCTGCCACCTCTTTACCCGCAACAGCCAGCGTGATTGGCAGGTCATCATTTTCTTTGGAGGTGGTAACACCAGCTGGTCTTGAGCGCTGTCCGACGACGATAGCACCACCTTTGGATCAAGGCAACCTAACATGTCCGCCTGCATCTTCCTCACAGACCGGCAGTTTGCCGGGCACACCCTTATCAACCCCGTCTAAGCACAATAGCCAGCCCTCGGTCCCTCAGATGTGGACAAGTAAAAGACCATTTCCTCCTAGCCATGAGAAAGCTAAGAGGTTGAATTTCACCATCTGCAAGCTCTTGGCTACAGAAATGCTGCCTTTCCGCCTGGTGGACACAGAGGATTTTCAAGACCTTATGTCCGTCGCAGTGCCCCAGTACCAGATGCCCAGTCGGCACTACTTCTCAAAGAAAAGTGTGCCTGCGCTCCACCAGCATGTCGCACACAACATCACAGCTTCTTTGAGAAACTCTGTGTGTGACAGGGTGCATTTCACCACAGACACTTGGACGAGTAGGCATGGACAGGGGCGTTACATGTCGCTGACTGGGCACTGGGAAACTATGGTGACAGCAGGACAAGGGGCTGCTGCCCAAGTCTTGCCGTCCCCACGAGTTGTGCGTCAATCCTCTTTATGTCAAAGTTCCTCCACTGCTTCTGCCTCCTCAACCTCCTATCGGTCTTCCACCTGCACCCAAAGCCTGTCTGGTCATGCCACAAGCTTTCTAACTGCGCAGAAGGGATCCTGCACACCTCCTTACTATGCTGGCAGTAGGGCTCAACGTCATCAGGCGGTTTTTACATTGAAATGTCTGGGAAATGTGAGTCACACAGCTGAGGAGTTGTGGTCAGCTCTGGAGAACCAATTTCATGAATGGTTGTCTCCACTGGACCTGAAACCAGGGAAGGCCGTGTGCGACAATGCTGCAAACCTGGGTGCGGCCCTTTGCCGGGGCAATGTCACACACGTGCCTTGTATGGCTCACGTGTTGAACCTGGTTGTCCAGCAATTTTTAGCCCACTATCCCAGACTAGATGGCCTTCTGCAGAGGGCACGGTCGCTGTGTGCTCACTTCCGCCGTTCGCATCCCGCAGCTCAGCGACTTACATCTCTACAGAAGTCGTTGGGCCTGCCACTTCACCGGCTAAAATGCGATGTGCCTACCCGGTGGAATTCAACTCTGCACATGTTGCAGCGACTGTGGCAGCACCGACAAGCCCTGGTGCAATACGTTCTGACGTATAGCCTGGGCCAACGAGATTCAGAGGTGGGGCAAATCACGCTGGAGGAGTGGTCTCAGATCAGGGACCTATGCACCCTTCTGCACAGTTTTGAAATGGCGACGAAGATGTTTAGTGCTGACGATGCCATTATCAGCATGACTATTCCGGTGATTTACATGCTGGAGCACATGTTAAACAGAATTCGGAGTCAGGTGGTGGCACAAGAGGAGGTGGAGGAAGTAGAGGAGGAGGAGTTGTATGCGGAAGGGCTAACATCTGCAAGGTCCAGACGGTCGGCAGCACCAAGGCGGCAGGCATGTGAGGGTGGGGGAGATGATTTTACCAGGGCGCATGGTAGCAGCCAAACTAGTGAGGAAGGTGCAGGAGCCCAGGAAGAAGTGGAGGACGAACTGATGGAAGACTCATCAGATGAGGGAGACCTTGATCACATTTCTGTTGTGCGAGGTTGGGGGGAGAGGACAGAGGAAGGAAGCATGATTGTTACCTCGCCACCAACACAACAGGGACTTGGTGCTCCTGGATGCGCAACACACATGAGTGCCTTCTTGCTGCACTACCTGCAACATGACCCTCGAATTGTGAGAATTAGAAATAATCCTGACTACTGGGTTGCCACACTGTTAGATCCCCGGTACAAAAGTAAATTTGCAGAAATTATTCCTGCCATAGAAAGGGATGCACGCATGCAGGAGTATCAGCAGAGACTGTTGCAGAATCTTACATGTGCTTTTCCACAAAATACCAGTGGTACATGTAGTGAATCTCACAGTTCCAACTTGCCAACCGTGGGACCGTCAAGTGTTCAGCACTCAAACCGTAACAGAACCACAGTATCTGCTGGTAACATCAATTTTGCGGAATCATTTCACCACTTTTTTAGCCCATCCTTTGCAAGGCCACAGGAGACAAGAAGTCTGACACATAGTCAACGCCTAGAGACGATGGTACAGGAGTATCTCCAAGTAAACATTGAAGCCACGACTGTGTCACTGGACCCTTGCTCTTTTTGGGCTTCCAATCTGGATAAATGGCCGGAGCTAGCCACTTACGCCTTGGAGATCTTGTCATGCCCCGCAGCCAGCGTTCTGTCTGAACGTGTGTTCAGCGCTGCTGGTGGTGTGCTGACAGATAAGCGCACGCGGCTCTCCACTGATAATGTAGACAGACTCACGCTCATAAAGATGAACAAATCATGGATCCGAAACGACTTTTCTACCCCTGTGTCATCCTGGGGAGAGTAAAAGCTTGATGATTGGTTAAAATCACCCTACCAACCGTTTTAAGCTTTCAAATTACTAATCATGTTTATCTGTATCTTGACTGGAAAATAATTTGGGCTTTGTAGCAGTGTGCAGCACTGATCCTATTAGGCCATCTATAATAATCTTCACCAGATTTAAAATTAAAAATAATTTTTAGCTGCATCTAGCCCGGAAAATAATTTTGGGGCTCCGAGATGCGCAAGACACATAAGTGCCTTCTTGCTGCACTACCTGCAGCATGACCCTCATATTGTCAGAATTCGAAGTAATCATGACTACTGGGTTGCCACACTCTTAGATCCCCCAAACTTTTCGATCAACCTTTTCATTTTAATAAAGACCAAAAAAATGGTCATTTTTGAAATTATAAGCATTAGCAGGTTGTTAGAAACTGAAATCAAACAGTTTTCAACTCAAAACTTTATTCTAGGTGATGTTACATTTTCACATAGGACCCCTTGTTCGAAAGGAGCTTCTGAACTCTCTCGTCCATTGAATTTGTCAGGTTTTGGATGGTTTCTGCTTCAATTGTTTTGCATGAGGACAGAATACCCTCCCAGAGCTGTTGCTTAGATGTGAACTGCCTCCCGCCATCATAGACACTCCTTTTAATGATGCTCCAAAGGTTCTGAATGGGGTAGAGGTCAGGGGAGCATGGGGGTCACACCATAAGTTTGTCCCCTTTTATGCCCATATCAGCCAGAGATGCAGATGTTTTATGTGCAGCATGAGATGGTGCATTATCATGCAGAAAAATGATCTTGCTGTGAAATACACGGTTCTTCTTCTTGAACCATGGCAGGAAGTGCTGTTTGAGAAAATCCACATACATTATGGAGTTCATCTTTAGCGCCTTCAGGGATCCTAAAGGGGCCGACAATCTCTCTCCCCATGATTCCAGCCCAAAACATTACTCCACCTCCTCCTTGTTGGCGCTGTAGCCGTGTTTGCGTGGGGTGTCCATCAACCAGCCATCCTCCACTCCATTCATCTGGACCATCGAGCGCTGCACGGCACTCATCCGTGAACAAAACAGTTTTGAAATCAGTCTTCATGTAATGTTTGGCCCATTGGAGCCGTTTCTGCTTGTGTGAAGTGGATAGAGGAGGTCGACAGGATGGCGTATGCACAGCTGCAAACCTCTGAAGGACCCTGCATCTTGTTGTTCGGGGGACGTTGGAGGCACAAGCAGCTTCAAAATCTTGTCTGCTGCTATGACAAGGCTTTTTTGCCGCTGCTGTTTCAACCTGACGTAATTGCCTGTAGGAAAGAGTCCTCAATTTGCCCTTATCAGCACGCACACGTGTGTACTGTGAATCAGCTACATACTTCTTGATTGCCAAGACACTTCATCCTGATCATCGCACAATGTTGATTGTAGTCATGACTTGACCTAAACACTCCACAATTTGTTGCTTCTCAGCAGCCGACACATCCTTTTTCTTTCCCATTTTGGCAGAAAATGTAGGCTGCTTAATAATGTGAGAGAGCCTTCTTAAGTAGTCTTGCCTTTCATTGGACACACCTGCCAAACTAATTAGCACAGGTGTCTGCAATTGCTTACAGTGATATAAAGAGCCCTGACACACATCACCATCAATGAGTTTAACTGACAAACAAACAAATTCTTCCCTTATCACTCCTAAACACTTTTTGCATAATAATTTGGAACGCGGTGTACATGTGCTTTTCCACAAAACACCAGTGGTTCACGTAGTGAATCTTACAGTTCTAACTTGCCAACCGTGGTCTGTATGGAATTGTTCAATAAAGGGCCCAAAATTAAGATAACATAGATGGGAGAGGTCTCTATGAATAGGAATTCCTAAGTATTTGATACCCTGTGAGGGCCAGGCAAAGGGAAAGTTGGACTGGATGGAATCCTATATGGATTTAGGGAGGGAGACATCGAGGGCCTCAGACTTCGCTGCATTGATTTTAAAATTTTACCATGTAACAAAGTGATCTATTTCAGCCATAACAGCAGGGATGGATATATGTGATTGAGTGATATATACTAGGACATCATCAGCAAATAGAGAGCACTTGTACTCGGTGCCTCCCACCTCAATCCACCTAATATTGGGGTTATGGCGAATTGATGAGAGCAGGTGCTCCGTCACTAGGATGTATAAGAGAGGGGACAGAGGACATCCCTGCCTTGTCCCATTGGTGATTGTGAAAGGTGATGAAAATGTTCTGACGCACCCCCTGGGCCTTGGGACACCCGGAGCCGGACCCTTTTTGGTGGATGCTGGTGGTTGTAGTCTTCGTGGCGGCGATCCGGTTCCGTGGCTCAGGGCGGTCAAACCAGTGGCGGAACTATTTATGTGGTTTTGATGTTTAAATGTCCGACTACGCCACCCGTGGATTGCGGTCAGAGTGAACCGCCGCTACAGGGCAGACCGCTAAGGCTGGTGTTGTGGGTGCAGCAGAGCGTAGCATAACTCCCCACGGGAGGAGTATAGCCTCAGGGCAGTGTATGCGGAGGATGGGGGTGATGGTGCAGGGCAGCAGCAGTAACGACACGGAGTCAGTGATGCAGTTCAGGGCCTTTACTCACAGTTCTTATTATCCAGACCACGTCTGCAGGTAACGGCTGCCCACGTCGTACTGTGCTCACCAGGTGAGGGGCTCAGACAACTCCCAGATATCTTTGGAGTGCTTCACAGGACCCCCTTTGTGTGTCCTTTGTCTGGCCTTTCTTACCAACCCTTCTGTCCGGCTGCCTCGGGCCTCCTCTTGGTAAACTTGGCGCCAGTTTCCCTGACCCTATGTGGTGCCTTCCTAGCGGGTGGAGCAAGGGGCTGCGCCACATAAAATGTCAGAGCCTCCGGTTTCTAGCTGAGGGTCGTTTCCTGCCTCCACTAGTTCGGGGACCGGTCTCCCCCTTTGGCCTGACCCCTCCACGCAGGTGGATTCGGGCGTGCGGTGGCGACTCGCCCGTCCGCACCCCTGGGATCCCTTCATTCCTCGTTCCTGGAGCCTTCTCCGCTCCTCTTCCTTCCTTCTCCCTCTTGCAGGCCTGGGCCTCTGTTACTAGGCCCGCCTCCGGAGCAGAGCTCATGCAGAGCCCCTGCTCCCTGCCACTTCTGCTCAGACTTCTCTGCACTGAACTAAGATGGTGCCCACCTTTTATACTCCCTTCTCAATGCACCCAGGAACTGCTTCCTCCCTGCTCCTGCACTGCAGGGTTCCCCTTCCTCAGTGTTCCCTCCCCCCACTCCAGCCAGGGACAGGGACTGTCGTGCCCATCTCAGGGGCATATTGGTCGCCCTGCCCCACGGCAATGTGGTGTAATGCATGCAGGTGTCGGGTCCTGATCCATACTCCATCCTTATCTGAGAGTGAGATATCACACCTCTGGGTGAGGTGCAATACGTCTGTAGCAACCGAGCCCTCGGTGCTACAGTTCCATTTATCTTCAGCCTAGGTGACGTATTGTGATACAGGGCCGTGATTTTGGCTATAAAAGGGTCCCCTAGACCCCTACCCCAAGCTTTTTAAGAGAATCATATATGGCGTGCCAGGAGACTCTATGGAATGCTTTCTCAGCATCCAACGAGAGTATCTACTTACAAATTTTTAACTGCATCTAGCCCAGGAAATACTTTGTGCCTAGTAGCAGTGTCTGCTAGTCAGCGGATTATCCCGGCTGTTAAGCAAGCTACACCACCTGTAGTTTGGACACTTAATTTTTTCAAAGGAAATGCTTCGGGACCACGGGATACTCAGTGAAGAGCATCAGGAGGCACCCCAAGGCATAGGGGCTGGGACTGGCACTAGGATGCCTTGCGGTGGACAGCCGAGCTCGATCCTTATAAAAGCTTTTTAACTGCAGCAGCTTTAGTGGACGCTACTGGAGCTGGAATTACGCGGCTGCTGGCATGAGACTTGCCCTCCAATAGATCCTTGTAAATGGATTTAAAGTGTATTCATTCAAATTAGAGGGACAATTTAAATTAAAAAGCTTAGAGCTGCCTCCACCACAGGGGGGCTCTCTCGACCCACCAGCGGACAGGCACCAGTATTGGGAGAGGGGGGCTGGCCGTCAGGGTTCACCGCGGCTCTGGCACAAACCCGGCGACACGGAGGTGGCACGGGCAGGAGCGGACTGGCCGTCTCGGCTTCTCACTTTTTGGATTTTAGAAGGGCATGACATGCCTATATCTGTGTCTCCCCCTCCTTTTACTCCTCCACCTCTTTTCTTTTCGCATGACTATATGTACTTGTCACTTTTCCATGTGTTAGTTGTGTCTTCTGAGCAGTTTGTCAGCTTTTGGACACCTTTGAAGGTGTTTTCTATGTGTTTCTATGTGTTTTTGTTTGCCTGCCATTGGTTTTAACGGTGTTCGAAGGTGTTCGACGAACAGTTCGACGAACAGTTCGGCGAACACACGGGTGTTCGACGAACCGAACCGAACTCGAACACTACGGGGGTGGCTCAACACTAGTTATAAGTCTCTTTAAGTCTCTCAGACAGAATCTGTTTTAGGAAAGCCAATAGTCTGGAATCCACCAACATTAATGGGAACTTGTAGCCCGCAAATGGCTTAACAATGCAACAGTGGGCAATGAGAAAATTCCCTGCAGCCTTATGGTTGTTTTATCCCTGCTCCCCCACTGCTAAAGGAAATCATTTAGATAATAACTCCATATATAGGAATTTCTATATAAACAGTTTCATTATATATTCATGGAGGTTTGATAAAGGTTAACTTAGACTTTAAATAAGATAAGGGAATTTCTTTGTATTTTCAGATTTCTTTTCTTATTTTTTCATTCATTTTTAGTGTTGCATTGGTTGAATGACTGCGCAGTTTAATACATCTCTCAGGACTGCTGATTATTGCTGCTTTAAAACAATAGCGGTGTGTAATAGTGATCATTTATAAGCAGCCTATAATACCCCTTTCAGAATTTGCCATCGCACTTTACTGATTTCAGCGGGAAGATCTAATGCACACAACAGGAGCGCATAAAAATACCCACATTAAAAGAAAGCTATGAGCAATATTATATCATTACTTAAAATAAGTGCCTAAAAATATATTTCCCGGACTTTATAGTATTTGTTTTTTGTGCCTGGTTAAAAGTACGTACACATAGATTTTTCAGGTTTTGCCATCTTTTTGCAGTAATCCATTATGGAACCTGGAAAATGCAACTAAAACGGGAGCGTGTGTTACATGCACGCCGCTAGGTTCAGATAGGGTGAGATGGGTTTCATGAATTCGTTGGAATCCTGGAGGAACCATTACTCAGGGCGACCCCAGGCTGAAGCTTCTCTCAGGCACCATAGATTAAATTGCTGACCAGACACATCTGAC
Organism: Phyllobates terribilis; assembly: GCF_046119375.1. NCBI lineage: Eukaryota > Metazoa > Chordata > Amphibia > Anura > Dendrobatidae > Phyllobates > Phyllobates terribilis. The sequence goes on from NW_027362770.1 coordinate 138,366,853, forward strand.
AAGAGTCTTTTTCAACAGTTTAACAGTGGAATTTAATCTGAAGCACGGCCAGTGCAATTCAGGGATATTACAGCAACAATCTTCATTACAGTACAGTCTAATAAAGCAGGCACAGTAATGTCAGTCTCTTCAGTAGCATAATTCAGCACAGATCAGATCTCATAGCAGGACACTTCTATGCATACAGAACCACAGGCTTTTTCTTCACAAAGACTCAATAGTACACAGCATTCTTTATCCTGCATGGAGATGGAGGGGAGGAGGGTCTGATGAGGGAGAAGATCCCTATGACATGATTCCTTCCAGTCCTTATCTTTCTGCCTGATAATACTCCACACTGTTAGCTCAGGGAGTCTATCTGACCTGTGTTTAGCTTCCCTTCTGAACTGAATTCTGTTCCCTTGCCTTCTGTGATATACAGATCACACATCATCTTTCTCTTAGGCTCCAGACAGACAGTAAACAACTTCCCCACAATCCCCCTGGGGCCCTGCTAAACACTCCCTGTCTCCTGTGACTGTGTTAACCCCTCTAGTTGCTAGATGCTTCTGGAGCACACCACTTCCTGTCTCCTGCGCTTGTGTTATAGTTGCTGGATGCTTTTGAAGCAACAGCATTACTTCTACATGTCACACGTGCCTTATATTGGATCATGATGCCAATTTTTGGCATTCTTCTTATTTAATGTCCTGTTATACAGTGAATTAAAGGCTATACCTTACAGTTTCTATTACCATACGTTATGGTGCCCTAATAACAGTGCCATATGTCAGCTTAGCATTTCCCAACCGGGGTGCTGTTGAAATTCCCCAAGGGTGCCATGAGACACCAATTAAAAATAATGGCTGAAGAGAAAAAAATGCAACTGGTTGAGCACAGTACTTTAGGCAAGAAGCCCGGGGAACCATAATCGAAGATTAGACTAGTCTGGTGGTACTCATGGATGACTCATCACAGCAGTGAAACAGGGGACTGACAGGTTTCTCTGTTTTTTGTTCATATGAGACACCTATCAGCATCTGTAACAGGGCTGGGAAGAGCCAGCCAGGGAATACAGACAGAGACGAAACTAGTCCAGCGGCCTGCTCTTCCCAGTGCTTCCACAGAGACAGGTCCCTTTCTATGCACACACAAGTGAGAAACTTGTCAATCCCCTGAAGCAGTGCTAGGAAGTGCTGTCCGGATGGCGGTGCTGGACTAATCTGGTCTCCGGCTATGGTTCCTTGGCTTTTTGCATAGCATACTGTGCCGGATATTTAAAATATAATCTTTTTGAAACGCCAGAGTGTTTCGGAGAAAGATATACCTAGCTTCAATTGTACAACCAGGAACTGATTCATGCCGCCCGTGGTTTTATCAGCATGAATAAGATGACAGGTTCCCTTTATGGAGGGTATCGGGAGTAGAAAGTACTACTGCTTGGAAGACTGAATAATTTTAGAGTTCTGATCAGAGGTTTGAATAATTTTAGAGGTTTTCTTTGAGAACTGAGTACTTTTAGAGGTCTGGGTTGAGCTTTGAGTAACTGGAGAGGTTTGGTCTGGGGTCGGAATATTTTGACAACTGGTCTGGGGCTAACACACTTTTCTTTAAGCAGCTGCCCATCCGAACATCTCTTCCACCCAAGCTTTTCCTCTTCCCGCTTTCTCATCCCTGCCAGTCAGCATCTCATTTCAACTCCTTTGATGTAACTTTCTGCAATTAGTATGGAGGTGATGGCCCAAACTCTTCGGCTGTACGCAGTCCTGAAATTCCTCACGGCGGCATTGGCTCCTCTTAGTCCCCTGACATTACAGTACACTGAGCTGTACATAATACCATACAACCTTATTGCTCTTACCCTATTTACTATGACCTTTCCCAGAGGAGGTGACATCACTGTATGATACAGCTCCTCACCAACTGATACCTAATTGCACATCTCATCCTCTCCTTATATATATGGATAGATTGCGACGGCCATACCTGTGTGCAGCAGCAAGGAAAGAAATGACTCCATTAATTTTAATGACGCTGTATACGCTTGAACACACAACATATTGCGGGGTTAACCCTTTCACCTTTGAACCGAAAAAATGGATTTTTCTCATAAAAGAAAACTCCTCAATTCTTTTAATCCTGAATCCGTGCATCAGTTATAGTTACTGTGGTATTGCAGATATCGCAGACAGAAAGAAACAAGTTTATAGGTTTTCTTTTCAGTTATGTTTTTTAACATATGGCTCACAAGATGCTGTAAAATTATAGATTTTTTTAATGCTAATCCGAATGTCCACACTCCAAAATTCTTTGAAGAAGTTATTAATATACAGTTCCAATCAAAATTATTCAACCCCCACTGAAAAATAGATTTATTAGCAAAATGTACAAATGTGCAAGAATTTAAATAGTTTAACACAACTATTATAATAAGTGGTTTCTCCAAATTTAGCCTAAAATGCCACTTTTAATGATTACTGTAGTCTCAGAATTATTAACCCCTTCATGACAAGCATCTTTAATGTAGTTAGTAAAGCTCCTTGGGGCACAAGTCACTTTGCATACTTTCGACCACATTCCGACTAGACATGTCCAGCCTCACTCAGTACACTTGCATTGAAAGAGGTCACACACGTCTAGTCGGCACGTGACCGCATGTATGCAAATTACATACTTGCAGACATACGCTCGCCGCTCCTGGCAATGCCATTGCAGAATCCTCATAAAGAGCAGTGCGCGTGATGTGAGGATTCACAAGTTTGTAGTCACATAGAGTGATTATGATTAGTGATCAGAGAGTATGTTCGATTAACCATTTCGGCGAGTATACTCGGGCGAGTATCCAGTAAGCTGAAAATACTCGGTACTCGCCCGAGCATACTCACCGAAAGGGTTAACCAAACATACTCGCTCTTCACTAATTATGATGAAATTATGTGGCTAATAGTGCACAATTTCCTAGTAGTATATGGAATTAATTGTATAAGATGAAGTGGAATTGAATTCTATTCGAATTTGACAAAAAAAAAAATTCACCAAAATGCAGTTAATTTGTAATTTCCTCTATTCGCTGTAATTTTTCTGAGCTTTAGAAGCTGTCAAAGGGTTAAGAAAAATACTTATACTCACTTCTCCGCTCACCTCTCTACCTCCGCTATTCCTCATCGCCACCCGTTTGGTCCTTGTTACATCTTCTGATCCCCTCCACTTGTGCAGAAATCTCTGGGCCTCTTACACTGAGCCTGGACTTCCAGCTATGGTGAGGCCTGGTATGGTTCCTCGCATGCACATGCAATGTCATGGTGCACATCATGTGAAATCTCTAAGGCTCAGGGATTTCAGGGTGAGTGGTGTGGATTAAAAATGCGACGAGGACCATACGGGTGACGGCGATTAGTAGAGGGGTTGAAGAGGTGAGAGGTCAGGTGAGTATAAAGAATTTTTCAAATTTTTTACTTATTACTTTTATTATGCTCTGGGGTTTGTTAACATTAAATTTGCTTAAAATAACATCTCCGTGAATTAAATTTCCATGTAAAATCCATGTGAACAGGAAAATTAGAATTTTGCCTTATTTGCTCATCTCTATGTATTAATGAATGTGACACATCTTAGGGCTGGTGTCACAGAATCAGAAATGAACGCCAAACACTTTTGTGGCGTAAACTGTAGTGAATCTGTCGGGCTGTGTTAAGCCACAATCCTCATGCTAAGCTCCACCCAATTTTAAATACACTAGCTCAGTACATTGCATAGTGGTCGAGAATGGTACTGCAAGTTCTTTCCCATTCATTAATAATAATAATAATAATATTAATACAAATATTTCTATAGCTCCAACATATTCTGTAGCACTTTAGAATTCAAAGGGGAATTGTACAAAACAAAATAAGACATTACAGAGTAACATAAAATTCAAAACATACCAAAAGTAGTAAGGGCTCTGATTGTAAGCTAAAATCTAGGAGGAAATAGGGGGACGCAAAAGTGCTCGTATTGTATGGTCCAGACATCAATATAATAAATAGGGTCAGTAAAATAATGCTGCATGAATCAGTCACCACTCCGTATCTGTATTAGTACAGATAAAAAGTACTATTGGATGGATGGAAGATGTGGAAACAGATGATAGGAGGGGCCAGATTCTGATGAAAGCTTAGGAAGGGAGAAGAGGGAATACTTAGATTTGTGAGGTGAGGTCAATCTAAAGAAATGTGTTTTTAGGGCAAGATTAAAACTGTGGATACTGGGAATTAACCGGATTGTCCAGGGTAATGCATTTCAGAGAACTGGCGCAGCACAAGAGAATGCCTGGAAATGGTAGTGTGGGATTCGTATTACAGAGTATGTCAGTCATAGGTCATTAGTGGAACAGAAAGCACGGGTATGGTGGCAGACAGAGATGAGAGAGAGGAAATGTAGGGCAGTGCAGAACTGTGGAGAGCTTTGTGGGTGAGAGTGATACTTTCATATTCTATCCTGTTGCGAGTCGGCAACCAGTGTAACGACTCGCACAGGGTAGAGGTATCGGTGTAGTAGTTGGATAGAAATATATCCCTGGCTTCTGCATTTAGGATGAACGGGAGAGGGTTTAGTAAGAGGAAAACTGATTATTAGAGAGTTGCAGTAGTCCAGACGAGAATGAATAATAGCAACAGCTAGAGTTTTTGCAGAGTGAAAGGTAAGAAAAGGTCGAATTTTGGAGATGTTTTTAAGGTGCAGGTGACAAGAGCGAGTGAGTGATCAGATGTGGGGAGTGAAGGAAAGATCTGAGTCAAATATAACCCCAAGATAGCGGGCATGCTGCTGAGGAGTTGTGGTAGAACCTCAAACAGAAATGGCAATATTGGATTTTTTGAAGGTTAGTAGTAGAGATGAGCGGTGTTTGACTAGAACTGTTCGCCAATCTCAAATTCGAGCTGTTTTGGGCGGTGTTCGAGTTGTTCGACGAACCCGAACGATTTGCAAAAAATTCGGCTGTTCGGGGTTATGTTCGATAACTGTTCGTGCACCAAAAGCGTGTCCTGCATGTCTGGCGCTATTTAGAGCACCAATCATGCAGGGATTGTCTGCAACTCACTGTAATGCCACAGCCATGGTGGTTGTGGCATTACAGTGATTGCCCAAATCGATGGGAACAGTGCCAACAGTGAAACATGAAAAGCCGGCAATTCAGCAGCGGCATATACCTGTACCCGACAATTTAGAACCGAAAGAATAGAGCTTCACACATAGATTAGATAGATAGAAACATGTCAGTCACATATATAAGAAGTACAGTGACAGTGTTGATTACTGTACTTGTCATTTAGTGTTAAAATAAAGGATTTATTTAAAAAAAAATTGGCGTGGGGTTCCCCATAATTTTAGGCTCTAGCGGAGGTTAAGCAGACAGCTGGGGCAGATGTTTGAAGCCGGGGAAGGGGGTAATACCCACGGAGCTTCCCAGGCTACTAATATCAGCCCCCAGCTGAATACCTAGCCTTTACTAGCTATTAAAATGGGGGACCCCCCAAAATATTGACGTGAGGTCCCCCCTATTTTAATAGCTAGCAAAGGCTAGGCAGACAGCTGGGGGCTGATATTAATAGCCCAGGAAGGGTGCCATGAATATTGGCCCCCTCCCAAGCTAGAAACACCTGCCGTCAGCCGCCCCAGAAATGGCGCATCCACAGGATGCGCCAATTCTGGCACTTAGCCTCGCTCTTCCCACTGCCCTGTAGCGGTGGCAGTGGGGTAATAGGGCTGGGGTTGATGTCAGCTTATCATGCCAGCTGACATCAAGCCCAGGTTAGTAATGGAGAGGGGTCTATAAGACACCCCCATTACTAACCCCATAGTCAAAGTTAAAAAAAAACACAAACACCCAGAATAAAGTCCTTTAATTGAAATAAAAAAGAAAAAAGAGAGGGGTCGCTCACTGGTCTATTCGGGTGCTCTGAAGAAAAGAGTAATCTCAATTGCAAAAAGAACTTCGGCACTCCATACATGAAAATATAAGAAATATTGTATCTAGACTAATGTCACTTTGAAAAATGAAGGTTTTTTTGCGCATAATTTGGCCAATTTATGTGTGCCCATCAACCACGACAAGGTCACCTTTGTATGATGGGAAACTATGCTACGCTACCACTGGATATGCCACTCTTGGGCTGTAAGCCTGTATGGACAATATGTCTTTGCTTGGGCTTTTAACCTACAATGTATGGGCTGGTAGAGCTAGTTAAAACCACCTGTGACTGAATGGGAGGGACACATGGTCAGAAAAAAGGTTGTCAAACTTCTAATAGTGTGAACATGTACCTGCTGCAATGCTCCAGGAGCGGGATCCCAAAAATGATTAATAGAAAAAAGAGAGGAGTCGCTCACTGGTCTATTCGGGTGCTCTGAAGAAAAGAGTAATCTCAATTGCAAAAAGAACTTCGGCACTCCATACATGAAAATATAAGAAATATTGTATCTAGACTAATGTCACTTTGAAAAATGAAGGTTTTTTTGCGCATAATTTGGCCAATTTATGTGTGCCCATCAACCACGACAAGGTCACCTTTGTATGATGGGAAACTACTCTACGCTACCACTGGATATGCCACTCTTGGGCTGTAAGCCTGTATGGACAATATGTCTTTGCTTGGGCTTTTAACCTACAATGTATGGGCTGGTAGAGCTAGTTAAAACCACCTGTGACTGAATGGGAGGGACACATGGTCAGAAAAAAGGCTGTCAAACTGCTAATAGTGTGAACATGTACCTGCTGCAATGCTCCAGGAGCGGGATCCCAAAAATGATTAATAGAAAAAAGAGAGGAGTCGCTCACTGGTCTATTCGGGTGCTCTGAAGAAAAGAGTAATCTCAATTGCAAAAAGAACTTCGGCACTCCATACATGAAAATATAATAAATATTGTATCTAGACTAATGTCACTTTGAAAAATGAAGGTTTTTTTGCGCATAATTTGGCCAATTTATGTGTGCCCATCAACCACGACAAAGTCACCTTCGTATGATGGGAAACTGCGCTACGCTACCACTGCATATGCCACTCTTGGGCTGTAAGCCTGTATGGACAATATGTCTTTGCTTGGGCTTTTAACCTACAATGTATGGGCTGGTAGAGCTAGTTAAAACCACCTGTGACTGAATGGGAGGGACACATGGTCAGAAAAAAGATGCCTGCGCTTCTCAGTGTCTGCGGGATGACAGGCTGGATGGCAGCGTTCTGCAGCGGTCCAGCCTGTCATCTCGATGTAGCAGAGCTGAAGCTGTCATGGGAACCATGGAAAGGTAAGGATGATGCTGCTTTATTATTTTTCTTTTATTTCAGGAGATCGTTGGCTTCAGCTTGAATGGGCGTGATGGTAAGTATGGTTTAATTTAGAACAATAAAGAATTGTGTGTTTATTTCAATTAAAGGACTTTTTTCTGGGTGTTTGTGTTTTTTTTAAATACTTTACTAGAAATTCATGGTGGTCATGTCTAATATTGGCGTGACTCCATGAATTTCGGGCATAGGGCCAGCTGATAATGCCAAGCTGGCCCTAACCCCTTTATTACCCAGTGAGCCACCGCACCAGGGCCCTGGATGAGTTGGGTACAGCGCCAGAAGATGGCGCTTCTATGAATGCACCATTTTCCGGGGTGGCTGCGGACTGCAATTTGCAGCGGGGGTGGCCCCTGCGCTGCGGATTCCAGCCCCCAGCTGCCTAGTTGTTCCTGGCTGGACACATAAACAGGGCGAAGCCCCACGTCAATTTTCTTTAAATTATTTCATGAAATAATTAAGAAAAAAAGGCCTTCCCTATATTGTTGTGTCCGGCCAGGTACAAATAGGCAGCTGGTGGTTGGGGGCAGCCCATTCCTGACTGCTGTACCTGGCTGGACCCAAATATAGTGCGAAGCTCCACGTCAATTTTTTTTTAATTATTTCATGAATTTCATGAAATAATTAAAAAAAAAATACGTGGGGCTTCGCCCTATTTTTGTGTCCAGCCAGGTACAACTAGGCATCTGGGGGCTGGAATCTGCAGCGCAGGGAGGCCCAAGCTTTCTGGGCCCCCTGCCCGCTGCAAATTGCAGTCCGCAGTCACCTCAGAAAATGGCGCGTTCATAGAAGCGCCATCTTCTGGCGCTGTACCCAACTCATCCATGGCCCTGGTGCGGTGGCTCACTGGGTAATAAAGGGGTTAGGGCCAGCTTGGTATTATCAGCTGGCCCTAAGCCCGAAATTCATGGGGTCACGCCAATATTAGACATGACCGCCATGAATTTCTAGTAAAGTATTTTAAAAAAACACAACACCCAGAATAAAGTCCTTTAATTGAAATAAACACACAATTCTTTATTGTTCTAAATTAAACCATACTTACCATCACGCCCATTCCAGCTGAAGCCAACGATCTCCTGCAATAAAAGAAAAATAATAAAGCAACATCATCCTTACCTTTCCATGGTTCCCACGACAGCTTCAACTCTGCTACATCGAGATGACAGGCTGGACCGCAGCAGAAAGCTGCCATCCAGCCTGTCATCCCGCAGACACTGAGAAGCGCAGGCATGCTTGCGCTCCTCAGTGTCTCGCTGTGACGGCATCCAGATGAGCCGAGGTCATGTCCAATGAACTCGGCTCACCTCATGCACGTCACTGACAGCGTGGGAAAATTCTCCTGCACTCAGCGCTTCAGCGTGAGAATTCTCCCACGCTGTCAGTGACGTACATGAGGTGAGCTGAGATCATTGGACATGAGCTCACCTCATGCACGTCACTGACAGCGTGGGAAAATTCTCCTGCACTCAGCGCTTCAGCGTGAGAATTCTTCCACGCTGTCAGTGACGTGCATGAGGTGAGCCGAGTTCATTGGACATGACCTCGGCTCATCTGGATGACGTCACAGAGAGACACTGAGGAGCGCAAGCATGCCTGCGCTTCTCAGTGTCCGCGGGATGACAGGCTGGATGGCAGCGTTCTGCTGCAGTCCAGCCTGTCATCTCGATGTAGCAGAGCTGGAGCCGTCCTGAGAACCATCGAAAGGTAAGGATGAGGTTGGTTTATTATTTTACTTTTATTGCAGGAGATCGGTGGCTTCAGCTGGAATGGGCGTGACGGTAAGTATGGCTTAATTTAGAACAATAAAGAATTGTGTGTTTATTTCAATTAAAGGACTTTATTCTGGGTGTTTGTGTTTTTTTTTTAACTTTCACTATGGGGTTAGTAATGGGGGTGTCTTATAGACGCCTCTCCATTACTAACCTGGGCTTGATGTCAGCTGGCATTATAAGCTGACATCAACTCCAGCCATATTACCCCACTGCCACCGCTACAGGGCAGTGTGGAAGAGCGAGGCTAAGTGCCAGAATTGGCGCATCCTGTGGATACGCCATTTCTGGGGCGGCTGACGGCTGGTGTTTCTAGCCTGGGAGGGGGCCAATATTCATGGCACCCTTCCTGAGCTATTAATATCAGCCCCCAGCTGTCTGCCTAGCCTTTGCTAGCTATTAAAACAGGGGGGACCCCACGTCATTTTTTTGGGGGGGTCCCCCATTTTAATAGCTAGTAAAGGCTAGGTATTCAGCTGGGGGCTGATATTAGTAGTCTGGGAAGCTCCGTGGGTATTACCCCCTTCCCAGGCTTCAAACATCTGCCCCAGCCGTCTGCTTAACCTCTGCTAGAGTCTAAAATTATGGGGAACCCCACGCCAATTTTTTTTTAAATAAATCCTTTATTTTAACACTAAATGACAAGTACAGTAACCAACACTATCACTGTACTTCTTATATATGTGACTGACATGTTTCTATCTATCTAATCTATGTGTGATGCTCTATCTTTCTGTTCTAAATTGTCGGGTACAGATGCTGAATTGCCGGCCGGCTTCTTTAAAGAGACGGTGCATGAAAACACTATTATTTTTTTAAATAAATCCTTTACACTAAATGACAAGTACAGTAAGCAACACTGTCACTGTACTTATTATATATGTGACTGACATGTTTCTATCTATCTAATCTATGTGTGATGCTCTATTCTATCTGTTATAAATTGTCGGGTACCGCTGCTGAATTGCCGGCCGGCTTTTTTAAAGAGACGGTGCATGAAAACACTAATATTTTTTTTAATAAATCCTTTACACTAAATGACAAGTACAGTAACCAACACTGTCACTGTGCTTCTTATATGTGTGACTGACATGTTTCTATCTATCTAATTTATGCGTGATGCTCTATTCCTTCTTGTCTAAATTGTCGGGTACCGGTGTATGCCGCTGCTGAATTTGCCGGCCGGCTATTTTAAAGAGAGTGTCTTCTGAGCAGTTTGTCAGCTTTTGGACACTTTTGAAGGTGTTTTCTATGTGTTTCTATGTGTTTTTGTTTGTTTGGTTTTAACGGTGTTCGACGGTGTTCTAAGGTGTTTGACGAACAGTTCGACGAACAGTTCCTCGAACATCTCGGTGTTCGACGAACCGAACCCGAACACTACGGGGGTGGCTCAACACTAGTTAGTAGAGGGGGTACCAAGAGGAGTTCAGTTTTTGACAGATTCAGTTTTAGATAGAGGGAGAACATGATGTTAGGGACAGCGGACAGACAATCACTGGCATTTTGTAATAATTCAAGGGTGATGTCAGAAGATGATGTGTATAATTGGGTTTCATCAGCCTAGAGATGGTACTGAAAACCGAATCTACTGATGGTTTTCCAATAGGGAGCGTCCACTAGTTTCAGAGAGAGCATGCAGCACCATTTACGGGCCCTGCAAGATGTACAGAGCTGTGCTATTGTTTTTGTACCTTGGCAGCGTCAGTCAGACTCCCACAGAGCCTTTAGAAAAAAAAGTATTTTAGAAAGTTGGAAGACTTTTCATCAAATACACAGTTATTAAAGGGTTTTCTTCTAATAAAATAATCCAAAAACTCTTTAGACCATGCGAGTGAGTTGTATGGGGACAATAATTAGCAAGGAACAGTGGGAGATTATAATTCTCAACCCAGAAGAATTTTGACCACAGCTGTGGGGAATAATGGAGAGACGTTTAGTCCTCATTCAGACTTCCATTTTTCATGTGCGCGTTCTATCTGTGATTTTTACAGAAAGAATACGCTCCTATTATAATTATGAAGCTGTTGTCCATGTTTGGTTGCGGACCGTGTGTCTCCAAAAAAATCATGGAGCCATATCCATTTTTTATCGTGGATCAAAATTACCCATACAAGTCTATGTGTCGGTTAAAATCAGCGTACCGTCCCTGTGCTGCCCAAAATTAACACTGCAGTGAATAGGAGAATCTTTATAATTAATCTATTTATTTTTCCATATGTGAAAATCACTGAAACACTCATGGCAAAAACTGAACAAACAGTGAAGAGAGGCCGTACTCAGTCACAGGCTTTAGAGGGAGGCAGGCATGACAGGGTTAATGCGGGATACAGGGGGAAGGGCTTGCTTAGATAGGGGTAACTAGGGTTCGGGTAGGTGCTTATCTTCAATTTGATTGGTGTATATTGTAGGGGAGGGTATTTTTGGGGGTAGGGGCATGTGTGGGGGAGGAGTGGGGTATATAGGGACGGCCATTTGGGATTTGGCAGCCATTTCAGGTTGCCATCATCCTTTAAGCAACATCTTGTTTATTATGGAAGTCATTGAAGGGATATTGCAGCAGTTGCGGGACGCTGCCGGCCTGAACGGGGCAGATTGGCTGCAGGCTTCAGTTCAATGCCTGCTTGTGGGTACAGGAGCCAGTACCGCTACACCAGCTCCTGAGTCATGACGGCCGCGAAGGACTGGGTCTCCGGCGCGCCTTAGCCCTGAAGAAACCCCCAGGGTCCGGCGGCGTATCAGGAGCCCCTCTCGGGACCCTCCTGTCGGGAGTAGGGCTCGCACTGCCGCGGCCCATACTTCCCGCTCTGGGAGGAATCCAGCGACACGCCGGGACCTGCGTCAGGAGGAGGAGCCGGCCTTGTCCTCTACAACACGAAGCGGCGAGTCATCAGGACCAGGTACGGCAGGCCATATGCAGCTGTGGGGGCCTGCTCGGCGCAGTGCAGCAAGGACGACGCGAGGACGGAGGCCTAACCCGGGGGCCTCTCAGCGCGGCTGGCTCTGTAGATGCGAGGTCAAGCAACAAGAGTCACGCAGAGGTGACTCAAAGATACGGGCAGCACAGTGCTGGCCCAGCCCCCTTATCTGTTATGACAGCTGGTCACGGCTGTAGCCAGGCTGGCTGCAGCCATTGGTTGCCTTATTCAACGACAAATTTTGGGTCAGGATCAGAGTCGATAGCGGGGCAGCAAGCCGCTGGCCCCTCAGGTCTCACTCCCACGCCACACCGGGGCCTACAAGGATCGGATGATGGATGTCGACTCCAGAATTCAGGATTAGCGGCTGCTGGGTTCACAGCACCTAGGCAGCCAGGTGAGTCGTCGCAAACTTTTCCTTTCAGGCTCCCGTTACCATCCTTAGCATTTAATAATCAGGACGTCCCTGGGGGGTTGGCGGGAGCATTAATTTACTCATGCAGGGTTTAAGGGATTTAGCTGTTTTACTGGGGACGGGGACGAATGTGTCACAAGGCACAGTATCGCCTACTTCTGCATGACTGGGTAATTTTCAATCGCCTCAGCTGGAACAGAGTGGGTTAGGTAGCTCCAACATGGAGCTTTTGAGGGGCTCCAATACAACGGGCGCAGGGGGAGCTAATCTGTCATCAGGCGAAGCTAACATGGGCATTTCAGGACCTACACAAATTGGGGGAGGTGAGGGTGAAAAAGAAAAAGATGATAATATAAGATTAGATGATATGGCAAAAGGGGAAGTTTATGTTTGCTTTGAGGGGCCTCTGGGGGCTCAATTGAAGCCTGAGGTCAGGGAGAAGATATGGAAAGGGGAATATGTAGACATTTTCTCTTTACTTCCATTGGAACGCTTCAATCTAGATAGGGCTAGAAAGAATGATTCCAAGAAGGAGGATGAAGAAAAACGAAGGTGCCGCCTGATACCACGGACCTTTATGAACTGGTTGCAGGCGTTTGCGATATTAGCCAATGTGATAGGTGAGAAAGCTCCTGAAAATTGTTCGGGGCTTTTCTGTTCCTTAGATGCAATCGGGGAAGCTTATAGGGTGTATGGGGGACAGGGCTGCTTACGCTATGACGAACAATTTTTTCAGAGGAAAGTGGTGCGTCCTAGTATCCGTTGGGACCATAAGGATATTGCCCTATGGCTGAAGGTAACAGCACTGAGCAGGAGTGGTCATACTAATCAGCCCTTTCTTGGGAGCGGCGGCGGTCTCGGACAGGCGGGACACTCGTCAGCTGTTCAAAGAGGATTATGTTTCCTTTTCAATGAAGGATCCTTTAAGTTTGGAAATAAGTGTAAATTTAAACACGATTGCTCCTCATGCGGTGACAGCCATAGCGCATCCAAATGTTTCAGAGGGGGTAAATTCAGAAGCAGTGAAGGCAATGAAAAAAGGGGTGACGCCGGTGCATCTGGCAGAGATGCAGCTATTTCTAAATAGAAACCCAGACAGGGCAGCGGCCTTGCTATTAGAAGAGAGTTTTGATGTTGGTTTTAGGATACAGTTCGTTGATAGCAAGAATCAATTTCATGCAAAAAATGTAAAATCCGCGTTACAGTTTCCGGAGGTGGTTGCGGACAAATTAGGAAAGGAAGTGTCTTTAGGGAGAATGGCTGGGCCTTTTGCCTACAAGCACTTAAAAAACTTACGTGTGTCCCCATTAGGCATTGTCCCAAAAAAGGAATTGGGTAAATATAGGCTAATTCATCATCTCTCCTTTCCAAAGGGCACGTCGGTGAAAGATGGTATTGACCCTGATTTGTGTTCAGTGAGTTATACTTCCTTTGACATGGCAGTTGGTTGGGTTCGGTTTTTTGGAAAGGGGGCATTATTGGCAAAAACTGACATAGAGGCGGCTGTTACCAGTACACCCGGAGAGCATGCATTTATTGGGTTGCTATTGGAATGGTAGCTTTTTTGTAGACCGGTGTCTCCCGATGGGTTCCTTGAATGGGTTGTTAAGGATGTTTCCGGTTTGAATTCCTGCATTCATTATCTGGATGATTTCTTATATGTGGGTCCTGCTAATTCTCCCGATTGTTCGGTGTTGTTGCACACTATGGAGAGTGTGGCTAAGAAGTTTGGAGTGCCGTTGGCTGTCGAGAAGACTGTAGGTCCGGTGACGTCTTTGAGTTTTCTCGGTATTTTAATCGACACAGTTAAAATGGAGTGTAGGCTTCCCGCTGAAAAGGTTGTTGATCTGTTGGAACTGGTATCCAGAGTTAAAAAACTGCATAAAATTACTTTGCGTGAATTACAGTCTCTTCTCGGAAAATTGAATTTCGCGTGTCGTATTATGCCAATGGGCAGGGCATTCTGTAGGCGTTTATCATTAGCAACGGCTGGAGCTAAATCACCTTATCACTTCATTAGGCTGCGCAAGGAGTTACGGGATGATTTGGGAATTTGGGCCCAATTTTTGGAGTCTTATAACGGCAAGTCGGTCTGGATTGCCCCAGTCGTGAATGCCAGTGAATTGGGATTGTGCATAGATGTGTCAAAGAAACAAGGTTTTGCTATCCTTTTTCGTGGTAGTTGGTTTGAGGAAAAATGGCCAGCGTCATGGCGTGATCGGAATTTGTTGGATAATCATACATTGATCAATCTTTTCCCCATCTTGGTCTCTCTGGCGCTATGGGGTGAATACTTTCAGAATAAAAAGATTTGTTTTTCTTGCAAGAACCAAGGGGTAGTGTTAGCTATCAATGCTCTGTCGGCTGCATTGCCACTGGTAGTAAAAGTGTTGCAACGGCTGGTGCTGATTAGCTTATCTTGGAACATGTGCATAGTGGCGGAGTTCAGGTTGGATCCTTTAATCTCAACCGTTAATGCTGTTTCTCATTCGCAGTGGGATCAGTTCCGGTTGCCGGCTCCTCAGGCATCGTCGACAGGTTTGGTATGCCCTCCAGAACTATGGAATCTTCCCTTCGAGCTGTAAAAAAATTGATCGGTCAATCATTATCTACAAGGACCTGGTCATCATATGAGGTTGCTTGGCAGCAGTGGGAGGAATGGAAAGCTACTATGCGAGATCCTTTACAGAGTGATAGCCTTTTATTGTTATTGGTTGGTTATTGCTGGAGGAAGGTTGGTCGGTGCCAAAAATTAATAATTTTATGGCTGGCTTGGCTTTTGGTTTTAAAATAAGGGGTCTTCCGGATGTAACAAAAGCAACTTTGGTCCACCAGGCTTTGAAAGGTTGGCGAAAAGGCTGGAAGGTGAGAGACTACAGGCGGCCAATATTATATGGATTATTGTTAACACTGGGACAACTTCTTGGGTCAGTTTGTAAGTCTCCATGGGAAGTCAAACTATTTCGGCTAGCTTTTTCTTTGGCCTTTTTTGGGGCGTTACGTTTAGTGGAGTTGGTTAGCCCATCAAGATTTGTCAGTGGGGGTCTTTTGAAGGATGACGTGGACTTATATTCGTATAGGGTAGAGGTTTCCATTCGTTTTTCAAAGACCGATCAATTCAGGAAAGGGTGTAAAGTGGTATTGTTCGCAGTCGCTGGGTCTGACATGTGTCCTGTTCGTTGTTTGAGTGAATTTGGGCCAGGCGTAGGGGGGTTCAAATCACCATTATTGGTTCATGAGGACGGTTCCTTTTTGTCTCGCTTTCAGTTGATAGCCGTGCTGAAGAAGTGTCTGAAAGCTGGCGGCATTTCGCCAAAAGATTTTAGCGGTCACTCTTTCAGGATTGGTGCAGCCACTGAGGCAGCCAGGAGGGGGTTGGGTGACGAGTTGGTTAAGAAAATTGGGCGTTGAGAATCCATACGGTTTAGGTCTTACATACGCCCGGCTTGGGTATAATGAAGAGCATGTAAATACGAATACGAATAGTAAATGGGAAACCTTCAAAAGAATTCTGAATACTCAGTGTGAGAGGTATATACCGTTTGGGAATAAAAGGGCCCGAAATAAGAGGAAACCAATATGGTTGAACAAGAACGTAAAAGGGGCGTTAAATAGCAAAAAAGAGGCATTCAAGAAATTAAAACAGGAAAACAGTAAGGAGGCACTAATGTGTTACAAGGAAAAAACGAGAACCTGCAAAAAACAAATAAAAATAGCGAAGGAGGAAACAGAGAAACGTATTGCTAGGGAAAGTAGATCAAATCCCAAACTGTTCTTTACGTATATAAATAGTAAAAGGATTAAACCGGATAATATTGGACCGATAAAAAGTGAGGAAGGCAAAATCATAGAGAAAGATGAGGATAAAGCTAATCTATTAAATAATTTTTTTTTGACAACTTTCACAAAGGAAATAGAACTAACAGGAGAAATGAGAAGTGACAAGCTTAATCCTCCACTAAGTATGACTAATCTAACCCAAGTTGAGGTACAGAAACGACTCAGTAACATTAAAATAAACAAATCACCAGGACCTGATGGCATACACCCACGGGTACTAAGGGAACTAAGTAATGTGATAGACAGACCGTTATATCTTATATTTAAGGACTCTGTTGAGACTGGGTCTGTACCACTTGATTGGCGACAGGCGAATGTAGTGCCAATATTCAAAAAGGGAGCGAAAAGTGACGCCGGAAACTATCGGCCGGTGAGTCTGACGTCTGTTGTGGGCAAAATTTTTGAAAGCTTCATTAAAGAGGCGATTACGGAGCATCTTGATGCTAATAATCTTTTAATCCCGAACCAACATGGATTCATGAGGAATCGCTCCTGCCAAACAAACCTGATTGACTTCTACGAGGAGGTTAGCTCTCGATTAGATCAGGGGGAACCAGTGGATGTCGTGTATCTCGACTTCTCAAAAGCGTTCGATAGCGTGCCACATAATAGGTTGGTATACAAAATGAGAATGATGGGGCTGGGGGAAAATGTTTGCAAGTGGGAAGCAAACTGGCTAAGGGATAGAAGACAGAGGGTGGTTATAAATGGAATATACTCAGAATGGGTAAGCGTCACTAGTGGGGTACCACAGGGGTCTGTACTAGGCCCAATGTTATTTAATATCTTTATTAACGACATAGTCAACGGGATAAATAGTAAAATATCAATATTTGCAGATGACACAAAGTTATGTAAAACAATTAATACAAAAGAGGACAGTGCAGACCTACAGAGGGATTTGGATAAGCTGGGTAGATGGAGCATTAAATGGCAAATGAGGTTTAACGAGAAGAAATGTAAGGTCATACATATGGGAAGGAAAAATGGAAGTCACCAGTACTCACTGAATGGGAAATCATTGGGGAATTCAGAGATGGAGAAGGACTTGGGCATCTTGATTGATAGCAAACTAAATTGGAGTGCCCAAAGTCAGGCCGCTGCTGTAAGGGCAAACAGGGTAATGGGATGTATCAGAAGAGGTATAGCTGCAAAGGATGAGAACATTGTTCTTCCACTGTACAAAGCACTGGTCAGACCACACTTGGAATACTGTGCTCAGTTATGGGCCCCAATATATAGAAAGGATATAAATGAGCTTGAAAAGGTACAAAGGAGGGCAACAAAATTAATAAAGGGAATGGAGGGACTGCAATACCCAGAGAGGTTGGCAAAACTAGGACTATTCAGCCTGGAAAAGAGAAGGTTGAGGGGGGACATAATAAATGTGTACAAATATGTTAGGGGACAGTATAGAGATCTTGCCTGGGATTTGTTCAAAAGGAGGGATATTACGGTAACAAGAGGGCATTCACTAAGACTGGAAGAGAAAAGGTTTCAGCACCAGCATAGGAAGGGGTTCTTTACGGTAAGAGCAGTGAGAATATGGAATTCACTGAGTG
Organism: Phyllobates terribilis; assembly: GCF_046119375.1. NCBI lineage: Eukaryota > Metazoa > Chordata > Amphibia > Anura > Dendrobatidae > Phyllobates > Phyllobates terribilis. The sequence goes on from NW_027362770.1 coordinate 138,384,655, forward strand.
AGGAGACGGTAATGTCGGATTCACTACACCAGTTCAAGCGGGGACTGGATGCATTTCTAGATTCCAGGCAGATTTCAGCATATACAGTACAGACCAAAAGTTTGGACACACCTTCTCATTTAAAGATTTTTCTGTATTTTCAGGACTATGAAAATTGTACATTCACACTGAAGGCATCAGAACTATGAATGAACACATGTGTAATTATATACTTAACAAAAAAGTGTGAAACAACTGAAAATATGTCTTATATTCTAGGTTCTTCAAAGTAGCCACCTTTCGCTTTGATGACTGCTTTGCACACTCTTGGCATTCTCTTGATGAGCTTCAAGAGGTAGTCACCAGAAATGGTTTTCACTTCACAGGTGTGCCCTGTCAGGTTTAATAAGTGGTATTTCTTGCCTTATAAATGGGTTTGGGTCCATCAGTTGTGTTGTGCAGAAGTCTGGTGGATACACAGCTAATAGTCCTACTGAATAGACTGTTAGAATTTGTATTATGGCAAGAAAAAAGCAGCTAAGTAATGAAAAACGAGTGGTCATCATTACTTTAAGAAATGAAGGTTAGTCTGTCCGAAAAATTGGGAAAACTTTGAAAGTGTCCCCAAGTGCAGCTGCAAAAACCATCAAGCGCTACAAAGAAACTGGATCACATGAGGACCGCCCCAGGAAATGAAGACCAAGAGTCACCTCTGCTTCTGAGGATAAGTTTATCCGAGTCACCAGCCTCAGAAATCGCAGGTTAACAGCAGCTCAGATTAGAAACCAGGTCAATACCACACAGAGTTCTAGCAGCAGACACTTCTCTTCAACAACTGTTAAGAGGAGACTTTGTGCAGCAGGCCTTCATGGTAAAATAGCTGCTAGAAAACCACTGCTAAGGACAGGCAACAAGCAGAAGAGACTTGTTTGGGCTAAAGAACACAAGCAATGGACATTAGACCAGTGGAAATCTGTGCTTTGGTCTGATGAGTCCAAATTTGAGATCTTTGGTTCCAACCACCATGTCGTTGTGCGACGCAGAAAAGGTGAACTGATGAACTCTACATGCCTGGTTCCCACCGTGAAGCATGGAGGAGGAGGTGTGATGGTGTGGGGGTGCTTTGCTGGTGACACTGTTGGGCATTTATTCAAAATTGAAGGCATACTGAACCAGCATGGCTACCAAAGCATCTTGCAGTGGCATGCTATTCCATCCGGTTTGTGTTTAGTTGGGCCATCATTTAGTTTTCAACAGGACAATGATCCCAAACACACCTCCAGGCTGTGTAAGGGCTATTTGACCAAAAAGGAGAGTGATGGGGTGCTACGCCGATGACCTGGCCTCTACAGTCACCAGACCTGAACCCAATCGAGATGGTTTGGGGTGAGCTGGACCGCAGAGTGAAGGCAAAAGGGATAACAAGTGCTAAGCATCTCTGGGAACTCCTTCAAGATTGTTGGAAGACCATTTCCAGTGACTACCTCTTGAAGCTCATCAAGAGAATGCCAAGAATGTGCAAAGCAGTCATCAAAGCAAAAGATGGCTACTTTGAAGAACCTAGAATATAAGACATATTTTCTGTTGTTTCACACTTTTTTGTTAAGCATGTAATTCCACATGTGTTAATTCATAGTTTTGATGCCTTCGGTGTGAATGTACAATACAGAAAAATCTTTAAATGAGAACGTGTGTCCAAACTTTTGGTCTGTACTGTACTTAAAAATAAAATAAAATAGTAGGTTGATACAGGGATTTATTCTGACTGCTGGTTTCAGAGTCGGGAGGGAATTTTTCCTCAGGTGAAGATTGGCTAAATCATTTGGGGTTTTTGCCCTCCTCTGGATCAACTTTAGCAATTACAGAACTAACAGGTCGAACTTGATGGACGCAAGTCTTTATTCGGCTTTACAAACTATGTTACTATGTTACTATGTTTTAAGTTCTGGTTTGATGTTACTGTCTCTCAGAGTCATATTTTGTTTAACTTTACAGATGTGGGTCCCCGACTCGCATGGATCATGGGCCATTCTTTTGTTTTCTGGGCTGCACTGCGGGCAGCGGTGAGGCCGGCCGGCCGTCAGCTGGGATTTTCGGTGGATGAAGCTTTTCTTCGATGGATTGGAAAGCGGGGAATGGTTTGGCGTCAACTCCTGGCGGAATTCCATCACTTTGTAAGGCTTGATCGGGTCCCTGATTTGCTGGTGTTACATTTAGGTGGTAATGACCTGTGTAAGAGGTCGTGTAGGTGACGCACCCCCTGGGCCATATTCTTTAGGGGAATACCCGGAGCCGGATCAGATGGGGGTTGTAGTCTTCCGAGTGGCTGTGACCCGGTCCGTGCCCAGGGTGTCAAACTCAGTTGTATGTGGCAGTCCTACAGATGTTATTAAGTTCTTTATTGTCGACTACGCCACCCGTTGTATTGCGGTCACTATGGCCGCCGCTGCAGCAGGGTCCGCTGAGGCTGATGGTGTAGGTGCAGCTTGTGATGGTATAACCCCCAACGGGTGGGGTATAGCCTCAGGGGGTCAGGTGCAGAGGATGGGGGTTGTGGTGGTGCAGCGTAGATGTAAAATGAAGACAGAGTCGGGTTGTGCAGTTTAGGGTATTTACTCACTGCTGATGTTCCGGTCACTCCAGCTTCAAGTGACCACCCGAGCCGTGCTGCGTCCACCAGGTCCTGGATCCAGCCAACCCCCAAACAAGTCCGGAGCGTGACCCTGAGCTCTCCTTCTGTCCCTTCCTCTGGCCGTCCCCACTAGTGATCCACCCAGGTCCAGCTCCCTCGGGCCTTCTGTTGGGACACCCTTGGCCTTGGGTTCCCTGACCCTCCACGTGGTATGCCTTCGGGGTGGATGTGGTGGGTGGCCGTGGCAGACACTGCTCACGGCCTCCGGTCTCTGGCTAGGGTGTGCTTTTGCCCCCACCAGCTTGGGATCCGGTACCCTTTTGCCAACTCTTCACCCGCTGATGGACTTTGGGTTCTCAGAGTTCCTTTTCTGTTTCCCCCTCTGGGTCTTTCTGGCTTTCTCCTCTCTCTCTCTCTGGGGCTTCTCTGCTCCTCTTCCTCCTCTGACTTCTCTCTGCAAAAGGCTGGCAGACTGACCCTGTTCTTTGATGGTGCCCACCTTATATACACCCTCTATGTGTGAGCTCAGGTGACCAGCACCCAATGAGCTCCTATCTTTACCCAGGCTGCTCCCCCTATCTGCCCCTACACTACTTGGGATGTACCACCCCCCTCCCACTCCAGCCAGGAACAGACTCGGTCGTACCTGCACATTTCCAAGTGGGAGTATCGTCGGTCTGCTCCTCGGAAATGGGATGTGTGTAGTGCATGCAGCCTACCGAGCTCAGGTCCACACTCCATCCTTACCCGGGAGTGGAATATCACACCTCTGGGTTGAGGTGCAATACCCCTGTAGCAGCCGAATCCTCAGGGTGCTACATTCCCCCCTGGTAAATCACAGCACGTCCTCGGGCTGTAAGACATAAACAACACCAAAACATACAAAATTTTTTTTTTTCATATCAACAACATCGTATAAACATATAAAATAACATACATTAGCAGCAAAACATTCTTATAAAACATTCTCGTCGCCTCTGGCTCCTCCTCCGGTCACTGTGCAACGTGTGACCGGGTAAAGTGCGACAGTCTTTGGAACTCGTGGCTTTCCTATGAAACCGGTAGGGGGCGCTTTAGTACGCGCAACTATTTACAAGGGGTATGGCCGCTCTCAGTCCTCGGCCAGGTATTAGGGAGGAATGACCGCTCTCAGTCCTCGGTCAGTGGGATTTAGGGAAATACGGGTAACAGTTCACACTTGCTGGTCCCAACGGGGACTATATTAGCAACAGTAACAGTTTCAGTTCACGGTGCCCCGACGGGCAACTATATACAGCTTCTACTTCGCTGTACTTAACGACGGCGTCCTCCTGCTCTTGCTTTATGGTTACCTTTAACTCTAGTTTCAGACCCGTCCGGGTCCTCTTGTTCTTCCTCCTCACACCGCAGCTCTTCCTCCATCAGGCGATGTACATGGAGGGCGTAGGGTCCTTTGGCACACTTGTGCCGGGTGAAGGTGACCTCGTCCCCGATGTAAAGGTCACGACCTCTGTGTCCCTCCGGTAGGTGGGACTCAACGTCTCTCCTCGTCACGAAGACGTCACCTAGGGTGCGGTGGTCTCGGATGAAGCCCCACCCATGCTGCATGTTAAACTTTATCACAGTCCCGGTGGTGCGGGGACTATGCGCTGCACGGGGGTCTCTCCTGGCCCGGCTCTTCTGCTCCGCGCTCCTTATTTGAGCTTGCTGTTCCCGGACCCGCCTCTCTCTCCGCTCCCTCTCAAAGTCCTCGAGCTGTTGGCGGCAGCACTCAGCACGCTCCGCTGCAGCTGCCCGAGTCTCCTGAGTGAACCCCATGAGGTCTTCTCCGGTGGGGTCCCACTCAAACTGCGCTTCTGCTAGCGGGGGCGAGATCCTCTTAACGGGCTTTGGAGCCGGGATCAGGGGTTCATCAAGGGGTCTCTCTCTCCGGAGTCGGGGATGGTGGAACTCCGGTGGCCATATAAATGGCTGCCCATCCGGGCACGTGTGCTGGGCGTACAGGTCCTCTCCCAGATGCGGCACTCTTGGTCTTATGGGCGCGGTGGTGTTAGCGCCCGGGTTGCCCGGGCCTTGCGGCCAGGCCTGGGGCATCTGGAAGGTAAAGGGCACCGTAAGGACGGCGGCGCCCTGGTCTACTTGGCCCTGCGACCAGGCCGGGGGCTCCGCGGAGGTAGGGGGCGCTGTTGGTATTGCGGCGCCCGGGGGTACTAGGCCTTGCGACCAGGCTGGTGGTACTTCCTGCTTGGTCACGCTCGGGGTCGAGGCGTGTGACGTCACAGGGGTCGCGGCTCCCGTTTGAGGCCTAGTCTGCGGCGGTGACGTTGCAGCGACGGGCACGGCAGGATAGACTTCGGGCTCTGCGACGGGGAGCTGGGGCAGGTGCGCGGTTTCCCGGTTTGGGGTATAGACGTCCCCTTTACCTGCCTCCACTCGTTCGGCTCCCTTCTCGGCGCCGTCTCCGGCCTTCAGTCCTCCTGCGCCATCCTCAGAGGCGGTCTGTCTCCTCGTCTCGGGTGGCGTGCTCCGCTGACGAGTCTCGGTCTTCTGGGCCATCTCTCGGCTCCACTCCGCCAACGTCTCTCGCTGCACCCGGGCCATCCTCCTTGCGAGGCCCTCCAGAGCGGTCTGTGCACACTCCCGGTCTCGGGGGAGCTGTGCTAGGACCTCCACTAGTCCTAGTGGGGTCGTTGTTTCCAGCAGGCTCCTGACCAACGGGTCGGTGCTGCTCTGCTCTCCTACAGTTGTCTCCAGCAGGCTCCTGGCCAGCGGGCCGGTGCTGCTCTGCTTTCTCGCCATCTCTGGGTAAGCTCCTCCGATATTCTTCTCCAGGCTTCTTGCCTCCAGGTGCGCTCGCTCTAGACTGCTCCAGGCGACACCCATCTTTGTTCTCTTCTTCTCAGTCCTCCCACTTCGAGGGCGGTCCCGGGGCCACTTGGTGATTGTCAGCTCCAGGGGCAGTTCTTTCACGCTGACAGACACCTCTAGCATCACAGTCTCTGTTGGTGGGGGCGGTTTCCACTTTTGGCGCCATTTTCGGTCCTGGCCCACGATGGGAGGTGGCCTCTCGCCACCCTCTGGCACGCCCATAATGGCGTCCGCTCTTCCAAGGCGGGAAACCTTTGGAAATGGCGGGAATCGCTTCCCAGTGGCGGGAAACTCTGCAGATGGCGGGAAAACGCTGTTAATGGCGGACAACCGGCTGGAATCGACCTGTGATGGGGTCCGATGGCGGGGACCCTCCGGAACCGGCAGGAGACTTCTTTTTGAGGTAAACTTGCACTTTTCTTCAGGCACGCAGTACCCGGTTGTTGCGGGCACGTAATCCTGCCGACTACGCCAAAGTTGACGCACCCCCTGGGCCATATTCTTTAGGGGAATACCCGGAGCCGGATCAGATGGAGGTTGTAGTCTTCCGAGTGGCTGTGACCCGGTCCGTGCCCAGGGTGTCAAACTCAGTTGTATGTGGCAGTCCTACAGATGTTATTAAGTTCTTTATTGTCGACTACGCCACCCGTTGTATTGCGGTCACTATGGCCGCCGCTGCAGCAGGGTCCGCTGAGGCTGATGGTGTAGGTGCAGCTTGTGATGGTATAACCCCCAACGGGTGGGGTATAGCCTCAGGGGGTCAGGTGCAGAGGATGGGGGTTGTGGTGGTGCAGCGTAGATGTAAAATGAAGACAGAGTCGGGTTGTGCAGTTTAGGGTATTTACTCACTGCTGATGTTCCGGTCACTCCAGCTTCAAGTGACCACCCGAGCCGTGCTGCGTCCACCAGGTCCTGGATCCAGCCAACCCCCAAACAAGTCCGGAGCGTGACCCTGAGCTCTCCTTCTGTCCCTTCCTCTGGCCGTCCCCACTAGTGATCCACCCAGGTCCAGCTCCCTCGGGCCTTCTGTTGGGACACCCTTGGCCTTGGGTTCCCTGACCCTCCACGTGGTATGCCTTCGGGGTGGATGTGGTGGGTGGCCGTGGCAGACACTGCTCACGGCCTCCGGTCTCTGGCTAGGGTGTGCTTTTGCCCCCATCAGCTTGGGATCCGGTACCCTTTTGCCAACTCTTCACCCGCTGATGGACTTTGGGTTCTCAGAGTTCCTTTTCTGTTTCCCCCTCTGGGTCTTTCTGGCTTTCTCCTCTCTCTCTCTCTGGGGCTTCTCTGCTCCTCTTCCTCCTCTGACTTCTCTCTGCAAAAGGCTGGCAGACTGACCCTGTTCTTTGATGGTGCCCACCTTATATACACCCTCTATGTGTGAGCTCAGGTGACCAGCACCCAATGAGCTCCTATCTTTACCCAGGCTGCTCCCCCTATCTGCCCCTACACTACTTGGGATGTACCACCCCCCTCCCACTCCAGCCAGGAACAGACTCGGTCGTACCTGCACATTTCCAAGTGGGAGTACCGTCGGTCTGCTCCTCGGAAATGGGATGTGTGTAGTGCATGCAGCCTACCGAGCTCAGGTCCACACTCCATCCTTACCCGGGAGTGGAATATCACACCTCTGGGTTGAGGTGCAATACCCCTGTAGCAGCCGAATCCTCAGGGTGCTACATAGGGAACTTATCAAAGATATCAAATTTAATATACTAAGATTGTGGGCAATGTTTCCGAAGGTTTTAGTTATCTGGTCAGACATTGTTCCACAGAAAATCTGGTGAGGGGCCCGATCAAATGATGGAATCAATAGGGCCCGGGTAAAAATAAATAGGGCGGTGACGCGTTTCATGGTGAGAAATGGGGCCTTGGCCATACGTCATTTGGAATTAGAGTCGGGAGAAGGGGAGTTTTGGAGGAGGGATGTAGTACACTTGAACGCAGTTGGTACGGATAAGTGGTGCCTGACAATTCAAGAAGGCATAGAAAAAGGTTTAAGAGTGTGGAGGGACACAAACATTTGAGGCGTCAGAATATTTATGCTCATGGCATGGGGGGATCCTCGAAGTTGGTGTTCATGGTTAATGGTGGATCAGTGGGGGGGGGACCTCGGGAAGTTCTGGACCCCCCTACATGGTATTCAGTGGTCTCAGGTGGTTGATCCCATGGGGAATGGATCAGAGTACCCGTGATTTGGGCATGTTTCATTGGCCAGGCTGTTTGAACTGGTGCCTCTGAGCTGGTGCTTAGCGGCTAGAGGTAATACACAATCTGGCCTGAGACATAAGGACACAATTGGTTTCTTGGTTTAAAATAGTTTGGGGCTTCGAGGACCACCCCTTTAGGATATCGTTTATAATGTTTGTTTTTATATGTTAATAAACGGCTGCTGTGGCCAATTTAATCCAACATATAATGTGTGGTGTGTTTATTTGAAAGGGGGGTCAGTAAGCTATGGGTGAGTTATATTGAACCCCATGACTCGCAGATACCCGCTGTCAAGAGAGGCCGTACTCAGCCACAGGCTTTAGAGGGAGGCAGGCATGACTGGGTTAATGCGGGATACAGGGGGAAGGGCTTGCTTAGATAGGTGTAACTAGGGTTCGGGTAGGTGCTTATCTTCAATTTGATTGGTGTATATTGTAGGGGAGGGTATTTTTGGGGGTAGGGGCATGTGTGGGGGAGGAGTGGGGTATATACGGACGGCCATTTGGGATTTGGCAGCCATTTCAGGTTGCCATCATTCTTTAAGCAACATCTCCCACACACCCACCCATTTTCAAATCCTCAGTGGAACAATTTCAAAATTCTGGGGATTGTTTTATCGTAATTTTAATATGCTTTGTCATGGCAGCTGGCATGGGGGGATCCTCGAAGTTGGTGTTCATGGTTAATGGTGGATAAGTGGGGGGGGGAACCTCGGGAAGTACTGGACCCCCCTACATGGTATTCAGTGGTCTCGGGTGGTTGATCCCATGGGGAATGGATCAGAGGACCCGTGATTTGGGCATGTTTCATTGGCCAGGCTGTTTGAACTGGTGCCTCTGAGCTGGTGCTTAGTGGCTAGAGGTAATACGCAATCTGGCCTGAGACATAAGGACACAATTGGTTTCTTGGTTTAAAATAGTTTGGGGCTTTGAGGACCACCCCTTTAGGATATAGTTTTTAATGTTTGTATTTATATGTTAATAAATGGCTGCTGTGGCCAATTTAATCCAACATATAATGTGTGGCGTGTTTATTTGAAAGGGGGGTCAGTAATCTATGGGTGAGTTATATTGAACCCCATGACTCGCAGATACCCGCTGTCAAGAGAGGCCGTACTCAGCCACAGGCTTTAGAGGGAGGCAGGCATGACTGGGTTAATGCGGGATACAGGGGGAAGGGCTTGCTTAGATAGGTGTAACTAGGGTTCGGGTAGGTGCTTATCTTCAATTTGATTGGTGTATATTGTAGGGGAGGGTATTTTTGGGGGTAGGGGCATGTGTGGGGGTGGAGTGGGGTATATAGGGACGGCCATTTGGGATTTGGCAGCCATTTCAGGTTGCTATCATCCTTTAAGCAACATCTCCCACACACCCACCCATTTCGAATCCTCAGTGGAACAATTTCAAAATTCTGGGGATTGTTTTATCGTAATTTTAATATGCTTTGTCATGGCAGCTGGCATGGGGGGATCCTCGAATTTGGTGTTCATGGTTAATGGTGGATCAGAGGGGGCGGAACCTCGGGAAGTTCTGGACCCCCCTACATGGTATTCAGTGGTCTCGGGTGGTTGATCCCATGGGGAATGGATCAGAGGACCCGTGATTTGGGCATGTTTCATTGGCCAGGCTGTTTGAACTGGTGCCTCTGAGCTGGTGCTTAGCAGCTAGAGGTAATACGCAATCTGGCCTGAGACATAAGGACACAATTGGTTTCTTGGTTTAAAATAGTTTGGGGCTTCGAGGACCACCCCTTTAGTATATAGTTTATAATGTTTGTATTTATATGTTAATAAACGGCTGCTGTGGCCAATTTAATCCAACATATAATGTCACTGTGTGGCGTGTTTATTTGAAAGGGGGGTCAGTTAGCTATGGGTGAGTTGTATTGAACCCCATGACTCGCAGATACCCGCTGTCATGAAACTCAGCTGAAAAATACTGATGACATTAGGATTATTTTTTACATACATGGAAAATTATTGATGTCTGAATGAGGCCTAATAGTGACTTTTATTTTTGTCTTAATCATGATTTCATTTGTGCTTTTTTTAAACTTAAAGTTAATAAACTTAACTTTATTTGGTTTTGCCAGTTTTTTCTCTTTTACATTATAGGTGTTTTCCTTTTTCAGCTTAATTGATCATTTACAAATGTTGAAAATGTCTCAAAATTATTGAAAAGATTTGTTTTTGTGCAGTCGAAGACTATTCTATGAAATTTTCAAGACTCATGCAACTTTTTGCTTTAAGAAGGCAAAACAGGTAAAGGACAAAAAGCGAGCAACTGCTATGTACTGTATGTATGTGTATGTTTTTCAATCTGGTTCCTGGGCAATCCACTCCACTGTTCATGGACAAGACTTGTGAGTTATCAAGCAGCTTTGTTCGAAGTGATGAAAAAGGGTTTTCAATCCAGGAAATGTGACATGCAGAAGTAGTGCTGTTGCCAAGTGTGACATGCAGAAGTAGTGCTGTTGCTTTAAAAGCATTCAGCAATTATTAGAAGTAACACAAGCACATGAGACAGGAAGTGTGGTGCTCCAGAAGCCTCCAGCAACTAAGAGGGTTAACACAGTCCAGGAGAAGGGGAGTGTTTTAGCAGAGCCCCAGGGGGATTATGGTGAAGTTGTTTATTGTCTGGCTGGAACCGAAGAGAAAAGTGGTGTGTGTCCTCTGTATCTCACAGAAGTACCCCTGCAAGTGAAAAGGATTCAAGTCAGGAGTGAAGCTAAGCACAGGTCAGGTAGAGTTCCGTTCAGAGTATTGTCAGGCAGTAAGATTAGCACTGGAAGAAATGGTATCACAGGGATCATCTCCCTCAACAAACCCTCCCCCCTCCTCCATCTCACTGTGCTGTAAAGAATGCTGTGGTCATTAATGTGCCTTTGCATTAAAACTGTGCTGTCCTGAACTACTGGGAAGACTGTGAACTGCTGTGCTGCTAAGGAAACTGCACTGTTTGTCACTGGAGCCTGTTGCTCATTAGACTTAACTTGCACTGGCTGTGCGGCTTCTTATTAAATGCTACTGTTCTACCGTTTATGAGGACTCTTGTCAAGTGTGTCTGGTCAGCAAGTGAAACAACCTACGTGTCTGTGCCTGAGGGTCAATACCCCTGTGTGCCTGAGAGAAGCTGCAGCACATGGTCTATGCTTGCCCTGAGCAACAGTTCCCTCAGGATTCCAAAGAATTCATGTAACCTGTCTCGCCCCTATCTGAACCTAGCAACGTGCGTGTAACGTTGGTGGCCCGTATGGGGAATCCTGAGCGCGAATTAGCGTGTAGATGGAGAAGAGGAAAAGTGTCTGGTAAAAACACAGCAGCACAGCACCTCAACTCAGCTCTGCTACACCAGTTAAAGGGGGCCAGCCCTAAAGAAAAATTCACTAGCAGCAATGGATGTGGAAATACAAATGGACAGAATTAGTAAGCTGCTTCTTCAGTTAACCTGTGAAGAATTGAGAACAGTAGCAGAACATATAAAGATGTCATTAGAACAGATTTCCAAAGCACACAACCGCAGGCAACTGTTAGCTGCCATTAATGCAAAAATGGATGAGCTGGGGGAGAAAGAAGCTGAAGACGTCATGGGGACATTCCTCATGGAACTAACGCAGTTTCTAACCAGGCTGAAGTTGGAGGATGGAGGGGCGGTACCAATTACCAAAAGTGTGAATCTCCGTCCACAGAGTGAACTACAGGAATTGAAAGAACAATTCAAAGCCCTAACAACAGCCCTGCAGGAATCGACCAAAACCTCTGAATGGGTGGTACACTCAGACAGGACCTTTAACCTGCTCGGGTTAGCTAAATCAGGAAGACAGTCCTCTCTAACACCACAAATCACCATAAGGAAAGAATTCAAGATCCTGGGACAGATTGGAGAGTGTGAACAGAAAGAGAGACTGTCTTATAGGAACTTGTTGCACCAGATTTATGCAGGCTTACAGAAAGGCTACCAGCTAGATGAAATTGTTGAGGGGGTGGTGAAAGCGATCAGCCCAGGACTGAACCTCCGTAGTATGCTAGAAATTAAAAGTCAATTGACCTTGCAACAGCTGAAGATGATTTTAAAAGGGCACTATGAAGAAGAGAGAACTACAGAATTGTTCCACCGACTCATTAACCTCTTACAGGAAAATAATGAATCACCCCAAAGTTTCTTGTTCAGAGCAATTGAACTGAAGGATAGACTGATGTTTGCATCCAGAGATGTAGAAGTGGAAGAGAAGTTTGATGCTGGACTAGTCCAGAAGAAGTTCTTTAGATCATTGGAAATGGAATTAATCAGCAAAGATATCAAGTTACAGCTGAAACAGTACTTAGAAGATACTGGCATTTTGGACAAAGTCGTAATTAAAAAAATGAATGAGGCTGCTAGTTTGCAGTCAGAGAGCGAACAGAAGTTAAAGAAAGGCTCAGCTCCTAAAATCACCAAAATGAGTCAGCTGAAGTTGTCATCATAGAGACCCTCCAGTGCCACCTCGGAGAGGGATCCTTAAATCACCAAAAAAAGAGAGGCCAGCCAGCGCTGACTGGGAGGATGTAATAGGAGAACTGCGAGCCGAGTTGATTGAGGTGAAAAAGTTGATTCGTTCCAGGCCAGAACGTGCATCCCTCAGACCCAGGAGTGGGTTCCAAATCAGAAGATACCCAGCTTGTTCATCAAATCAGATTACGTTGTGTGTCCACTGTCTAAGATGTGGTGATCAAGGACATTATGCCAAGGAATGCCAATGGTCATGGTTGTTTGGGTTAAAAGACAGGAGGTTATCAGTGCTGGGTGACTGGTAACCGCGACACAGAGGAGGCCCCAGAAGCAAATCCAAATCTCACCAAACCCCAGAACGGCGCATGAGGTAAAATGGCTGCGTCAGTACTATCCCCAAGTGTGTTCCCGTCTACAACAGCTGCAAGGGAGACAGGGGCATCAGTTACTTAATGCCCAGTGCAGAGGTCAAACGATGTACTCCTGAGAGGAGGATTCCTCAGTCAGTAAAGATAGCCTCATCGGCCTAATTGGTGAAAGGTGCTTTATACAGTGCCAGCTAGATGTACTCCTAGTAAAAGCATTGTGGGACAAAGGAGCCCAAGCAAGCCTTTTAAATGAAGAATGGAGAAGTTGCTACCTGCCACACACTTGCCTTCGGTCACTAAAAGAACTCTTGGGACCAGTGAAACTCCACGGCAAAGCTGTCAACCAGACCGAAATCCCTTTCATAGGCTGGGTGGAAGTGACTTTCCAACTCAGGGCCACAAAGAACAGCAAAACCATCGAGCTTTTGGTACCTTTTCTCGTGACCAGTGATCAAAACATGGCAGAGGATCTTATCCTGGGTTGTAATGTAATCAGTGAGGTTATCACGAAACACAAGACAGAGGCGTTGGTGGTGGATGCAATCGCCACATCGCTTGCCATACCCAACACCATGGTGGAAAACGTGATTCATAGAATAAAGAAAGCACAGAACACAATGGACCTACAAGAAGTCAAGGTAGGCTTGCGCCCAACAATCATCCCTAGGCCTAGTCCAAGGTGAGACTGTGCTTACGATTCTTACTGGTGGGTTTGCTCGAGTGACAGCACCGGTGATGAATACTATGAAACACGAAATTAGACCGGATCCAAAGACTGTGTTAGGTCACATCGAAACCGTTAAAATGGTATATCCAGCGAGTAAATGACCAGCCCAGGGGTCTACAGTGAATTCAGTCTCCCCACTAAGGAACATAAGTTGCCCAGGGGAGAAAATTGCGCAACCCACCTCGGGGTCCTTGGATCCCCCAGTACCCCTGGAACACTTGTGTGCTGAAGATCTAGCGGTAGCAAAGCAGATGCTGAGAAAAGAGTGTCATGCGTTCTCCAAAGATGACTCTGATATAGGCTGTATCCCGTCGTTGCATTTGAAAATCAATTTGAAAGACAAGACCCCAGTAACCAGAAGTTACATGTCTGTGCCGAAACCATTACACCGTGAAGTGATACAGTTTTTAGAAGATCTCATGAACAGATGTTGGGTCCAAAAGTCAAAGTCGTCTTATTCCTCTCCACAGTCTGTGTTAGGAAGAAGGACGGTACTTTGAGACTCTGTTGTGATTACCGGGAACTAAACCGAAAGTCCGCACCTGATTGACAGCCGATACCAAAGATCCAAGATCTTTGCTGGATATATACACTGCTCAAAAAAATAAAGGGAACACTTAAACAACAGAATATAACTCCAAGTAAATCAAACTTCTGTGAAATTAAACTGTCCACTTAGGAAGCAACATTGATTGACAATCAATTTCACATGCTGTTGTGCAAATGGAATAGAGAATAGATGGAAATAATTGGCAATTATCATGACAAACTCAATAAAGGAGTGGTTCTGCAGGTGAGGACCGCAGACCACATCTCAGTGCCAATGCTTTCTGGCTGATGTTTTGGTCACTTTTGAATGTTGGTTGTGCTTTCACACTCGTGGTAGCATGAGACAGACTCTACAACCCACAGACGTTGCTCAGGGAGTGCAGCTCATACAGGATGGCACATCAATGCGAGCTGTGGCAAGAAGGTTTGCTGTGTCTGTCAGCGTATTGTCCAGAGGCTGGAGGCGTTACCATGAGACTTGCCAGTACACAAGGAGACGTGGAGGGGGCCGTAGGAGGGCAACAACCCTGCAGCAGGACCGCTACCTGCACCTTTGTGCAAGGAGAAACAGGAGGAGCACTGCCAGAGCCCAGCAAAATGACCTCCAGCAGGTCACAAATGTGCATGTGTCTGCACAAATGGTTAGAAACCGACTCCATGAGGGTGGGTTGTGCTCACAGCCCAACACCGTGTAGGACGCTTGGCATTGGCCACAGAACACCAGGATTGGCAAAATCGCCACGGGCGCCCTGTGCTCTTCACAGATGAAAGCAGGTTCACACTGAGCTCATGTGACAGACGTGACAGAGTCTGGAGATGCCGTGGAGAGCGATCTGCCGCCTGCACCATCCTTCAGCATGACCGGTTTGGCAGTGGTTCAGTAATGGTGTGGGGTGGCATTTCTTTGGAGGGCAGCACAGCCCTCCATGTGCTCACCAGAGGTAGCCTGACTGCCATTAGGTACCGAGATGAGATCATCAGACCCCTTGTGAGACCATGTGCTGGTGCGGTTGGCCCTGGGTTCCTCCTAATGCAGGACAATGCCAGACCTCATGTGGCTGAAGAGTGTCAGCAGTTCCTGCAAGATGAAGGCATTGAAGCTATGGCCCCCCCCCGCCCGTTCCCCAGACCTGAATCCGATTGAGCACATCTGGGACATCATGTCTCGCTCCATCCACCTATGTCACGTTGCATCATAGACTGTTCAGGAGTTGGCGGATGCTTTATTCCAGGTCTGGGAGGAGATCACACTGGAGACCATCCGCAACCTCATCAGGAGCATGCCCAGGCATTGTAGGGAGGTCATACAGGCACGTAAAGGCCACACACAATACTGAGCCTTATTTTGACTTGTTTTAAGGACATTAGTCACATTACATCAAACTTGGATCAGCCTGTAGTGTGTTTTTCCACTTTAATTTTGGGGGTGCCTCCAAATCCAGGCCTCCATTGGTTAATAAATTTGTTTTCCATTAATGATTTTTGTGTGATTTTGTTGTCAGCACATTTAACTTTGTACAGAGCAAAGTATTCAATGAGAATATTTCATTCATTCAGATCTAGGATGTGTTATTTGAGTGTTCCCTTCATTTTTTTAAACAGTGTATATATGCTGGATAGTCTCTCAGGAAGCACCTGGTTCTCTGTCCTCGATCAGGGTAAGGCATACCACCAAGGGTTTGTCGAAGAGTCCAGTAGACCCTTGACAGCATTCATCACACCGTGGGGATTATATGAGTGGCTCCGCATACCATTTGGGCTCAGTTCAGCTCCAGCAGAATTCCAAAGAAGCATGGAGACATGTTTAGTGTAACATCCCTGGCGGCATGCTGGCATGGCTTACCATCTCCCACCATGCAAGATCGCCAACTTACCCATCAGTCCAGGCTGTACACTTTGCTCCAGTATGTGCTGTGTGCATGTCTCTTGTCTGATTGCTTAGGGCGGCGGCGCTGTTACTGACTGATTCTTAAACTTACAGTGTGCGCAGTCCTAATGCCTCCCCAGCCTATTGCTGTGAGTCACTGGATACTTATACCCCTCCACCCAGTAAGAGGTGCCTGAGCAACACTTTCTTTCAGTGTGTTCTGTGCAACTGAGTTGCCAGGTCCTGTCCAGTATCTTGTCTGTTTCTGCCACCCTGGGGGCTGAGTACCCAGGCCTGTTACCTGTATCGGTGACTTCTAGTCTATTCCGCTACACTGGGGGCTGTATACCCAGGCCTGTTATCTGTATCTGTGACTTCTAGTCTTTTTCCGCCACCCTGGGGGCTGAGTTCCCAGGCTCGTTCCTGTATCTTGTTCCGGGTTCAGTTCCTGTCTGAACTGTGTCCTAGCCCGTTACCTGTTTGTCTCTATATCCGTACCTGCCCTTTTCGTGCAGTGTCTGAATCTGCACCTAACTCCAACTCGTTGTCTCTGTACTTCTGTTTGTGAGTTTTGTGTCCACTCGCTACTTCATTGTAAGTACCTTGTGTGTAGCTGGTTCTGCTTGTCCCGTTTCCCTGCCTCCGTATCTACCTCCTGTGTTCTAACTATCTTCCTGTGTTTCCCAGTCTGTTCCATGTGAAAAGAGCCCTGTCCTGTCTGCCTGCACCTTCTGCTCTGCTTGTCCACCGCACCTGCGGTTTCACTCTGCTCTGCATGTCCACCGCACCTGCGGTTTCGGTCTGCTCTGCTTGTCCACCGCACCTGCTGTTTTGCTCTGCTTGTCCACCGCACCTGCGGTTTCGCTCTGCTCTGCTTGTCCACCACACCTGCGGTTTTGCTCTGCTCTGCTTGTCCACCGCACCTGCAGTTTCGCTCTGCTCTGCTTGTCCACCGCACCTGCAGTTTCGTTCTGCTCTGCTCCACTTGTCCTCCACGCCTGCAGTTCTGCTCTGCTTGTCCACCACACCCAAGGCTCTGTTCCTGTATCCCAGTCTGTACTGGCCCCTATCCTGCCTGCGTTCCTACCTGCCAGTATCTGCCAGTCTGCATACCAGCCGTGCCTGCCAGTACCCACCTGTCAGTAAGCCAGCCTAACCTGCCTGTTCCTGCATTCCCCGGTGTGGGTCAACAGCTGTGACCAGGGTCTGACCTGGAGTAGCATCTGGTCCCTCTGCTCGGTTCCTCCATGGTTCACGGAGTCGACTGAGCCGCTGTGCGACCTTGGTCGGACCGAGTTGATACTTAGTCACGTCCCTCCAGGCACTCCTCGGTTCATGGTCCAGTGGGATCACTAACCATGCTCACGCCAGTCTGTCCGGGCATGTGCGTAACATTTAGAAGGATTGAGGGACGATATCTGCCAGCCGTACTTGGATGACAATGTGGTACACAGCAAAACCTTCGGGGAGCATGTTGAACACGTGAGGACCGTATCATCAACACGGAGTTAAGTTGACCCCAAAGAAGTGTAAACTGTTCAAAAGACAAGTCCGATTTCTAGGGAAAATTGTGTCAGGAGAAAGATATACCATGGACCCAGCAGAAATAGCTCCGGCACTGGCCTTAAAAGACAAGCGGCCCTCTACCGTCGGGGAGTTAAGGCAGATATTAGGATTCCTCTCCTACTATTGTACTTACATTCGGACCTTCTCCAGGATTTTCACCCCATTATACCTCCTCTTGGGGGGGACGACAGAGACAACAACACCCATGGAGAAAAAGAAGAACGCGGGTAGGACCGGGCTTAAAAGAAACAGCACCGTTTCGTCCCAACAGTCCATTCTCTGGACAGCAGACCACCTGGAGGTATTGGAAGAACTAGTAGACTACCTGGTAAAACCACCCATCTTGGGATATCCTGATTTCAATTTACCATTTGTTCTTCATTGTGACGCTTCTCAAGTTGGACTGGGAGCTGCCCTGTATCAGCATCAAGATGGAAAAATGAGAGTCATCAGTTACGGTTCTAGAACATTGACAGACGAATTGTAACATACCTGGCGGCGTCCTTGCATAGTGGTCCATCTCCCACTGTGCAAGAGAGCGCACTTGATCTCCAATTCAGAATGTCTCTCTGGCTTCCCTCCATGCTGTTTGTTTGTCTCTGTTTCTGCTGCTTAAGGGCGGCGCCCGATCACTTCCTGCTTTTTGTACCTGCTGCAGGCACACCCCTTGTGCGTCCTCAGCCTATTGCTGTCTGTCACCTGGTATTTAAACCAGCTGCTCCAATAAACCCATGCCTGAGCATCTTGCCCTGTCAGTTGGCTTTTTGCCGCTGACATGCCAGGTCCTGTGTATGCTACCTGTCTTGCAGTATTTGTTCCCGTGTCTGTACTGTGTCCTACCTGTGTATTCTAACCTGCAGTCTGTACACGCTCTCTAGCCTGTTGTCTTCTGCCTATCCTGGAGGCTGTATTTCAAGGCCAGTGTGAACTCGCTCCTAGCCTGTTCTTTCCGCCTTCTAGGGGCCGCATACCTAGACCCGTTCCTGTATCTTGCCTGCTCTTGTCTGTATACTCTCCTAGCCTGTTATCTGTTTTTCTCTGTGTCCGTACCTTCCCTTTTCTTGCAGAATCTGATCCCGTACCTATCTCCTACTCGTTGTCTCTGTACTCCCGTTTGTGAGTTTAGTGTCCACTCGCTACTTCATTGCAAGTATCCTGTGTGTAACTGGTTCTGCCTTTCCCTTCCAGTCTGTTCCGTGTGAACAGAGCCCTGTCCACCGCGTCTGCGGTTTCGCTTTGCTCAGCCCTGTCCACCACGTCTGCGGTTTCGCTTTGCTCAGCCCTGTCCACCGTGTCTGCGGTTTCGCTTTGCTCAGCCCTGTCCACCACGTCTGCGGTTTCGCTTTGCTCAGCCCTGTCCACCGCGTCTGCGGCTTCGCTTTGCTCAGCCCTGTCCACCGCGTCTGCGGTTTCGCTTTGCACAGCCCTGTCCACCGTTTCTGCGGTTTCGCTTTGCTCAGCCCTGTCCACCGTGTCTGCGGATTCGCTTTGCTCAGCCCTGTCCACTGCGTCTGCGGTTTCGCTTTGCTCTGCCCTGTCCACCGCATCTGCGGTTTCGCTTTGCTCTGCCCTGTCCACCACGTCTGCGGTTTCGCTTTGCTCAGCCCTGTCCACCACGTCTGCGGTTTCGCTTTGCTCAGCCCTGTCCACCGCGTCTGCGGCTTCGCTTTGCTCAGCCCTGTCCACCGCGTCTGCGGTTTCGCTTTGCACAGCCCTGTCCACCGTTTCTGCGGTTTCGCTTTGCTCAGCCCTGTCCACCGTGTCTGCGGATTCGCTTTGCTCAGCCCTGTCCACTGCGTCTGCGGTTTCGCTTTGCTCTGCCCTGTCCACCGCATCTGCGGTTTCGCTTTGCTCTGCCCTGTCCACCGCGTCTGCGGTTTCGCTTTGCTCTGCCCTGTCCACCGCGTCTGCGGTTTCACTTTGCTCTGCCCTGTCCACCGCGTCTGCGGTTTCGCTTTGCTCAGCTCTGTCCACCGCGTCTGAGGTTTCGCTTTGCTTTGCCCTGTCCACCGCGTCTGTGGTTTCACTTTGCTCAGCCTTGTCCACCGCGTCTGTGGTTTCGCTTTGCTCAGCCCTGTCCACCGCGTCTGCGGTTTCGCTTTGCTCAGCCCTGTCCACCGCATCTGTGGTTTCGCTTTGCTCAGCCCTGTCCACTGCGTCTGCGGTTTCGCTTTGCTCTGCCCTGTCCACCGCGTCTGCGGTTTCGCTTTGCTCTGCCCTGTCCACCGCGTCTGCGGTTTCGCTTTGCTCAGCCTTGTCCACCGCATCTGCGGTTTCGCTTTGCTCTGCCCTGTCCACCGCATCTGCAGTTTCGAATTTGTCTCCCAGTCTGTACTGGACCCTACTCAGCCTGTGCTCTAGTCTGCCTGTTCCTCTATTCCCCGGTGTGGGTCAACAGCCGTGTCCGGAGTCTGACCTGGAGTAGACCCTGGTCCCTCTGCTCGGTTCTTCCCTGGTGCACTGGCATCGTATGCCGTCGTGCAACCTTGGTCGGATCGGGCAGATACTTAGTTACGCCCCTCCAGGCACTCTCCGGTTCATGGCACAGTGGAATCACTACATACACATGCACACGCCACTCAGCCCGGGCGTGTGCATACCAGCATGCTCAGGCCATGGTTCCCGTTGAGCCCCACGGCCTTCTCTCTCTGAGACATTTTCCAGCGAATACGTGCATTAAAAATAAATAAAAAAAATATATATTTATTATTATTATTTATTTTTTTTTTTTCTTTAGCTGAGTTCCAGGCGAATTACGCACCCGTCCAGATGGTTCTTTCTGCACTCGTTCCTGCGGATCCACCACGGTACTATGGGGATCCAAGACAGAGTCGTGCATTTGTGGAGCAATGCATGCTACACTTTAAGGTCTACCCTCTCTATTTTCCTTCCGATTGGGCTAAAGTGGCCTTTATGATTGACTACCTAGCGGGTGATGCCTTGAAATGGGTCACCCCCCTATGGGAAGCATGGGATCCTGTCGTCCTTGACCTGCAGACCTTCCTGGTGGCCTTTCGTATGGTCTTTGAGGACCCTAACCCTGAAGCCCCTGCTGAAGCTTCACTTCCCAATATCCCGGAGCAGCCCCGACTGGTAATGTGTGTGGGTAGCGCACTAGTCCTCCTGCCCGAAGAGACTACTGCCCACCCAGAATCCACACAGGATGACTACGCTCTCCGGAATACTTCTCACGACCTCAAGAGGCAGTCCAGACGTGCTAGGCGTAGAGGCAAGTCGTCACGCCAAGGTCTGTTCTTCCAAAGACCTCCTGATTCCAACCTTGAGGTTCCTGCTGAAGCTTCATTTCCCGGTATCCCGGAGCAGCCTCGACGGGTAATGTGCGTGGGTAACGCACCAGTTCTCCTGCCCGAAGAGACTACTGCCTACCCAGAATCCACACTGGAGGACTTCCTGCACCCGGTATCTGATGCTTCACCCACTTTAACCGGTGAGCCTGTCCAAGGGTACTCTGAAGCAGTGATTACCTCCGAGTCTGTGCATCTCTACTACCTGGTGGAGGACCCCCTGTTGCCTCCTGAATCCTCCGGGATACCACCTGATAACAAATGGAGAGAGACTTCCCTACACCCGGTATCCGATACTTTGTCTGCTCCGTCCTGTGAGCCTGACAATGGGTACCTCAAGGCGGTAGTTAACCCCGAGTCTCTACTCCCATCCGACCAGGCGGAGGACCTCCAGTTGTCTTCAGAACCCTTCGGGGTGCTACCTGGTAGCGAATGGACAAAGCCTTCACTATACTCTGCACCTGGTACCTCGCCCGCTTCGTCCAGTGAGTCCGACTTAGTGTTCTCCGAAGCAGAGGTTACCCCCGAGTCTCTACACCCCTCCGATCAGGCGGAGTATCTCCAGTTGTCTCCTGAACCCTTCGGGGTGCTACCTGGTAGCGAATGGACAGAGACTTTCCTATACTCGGTACCTGATACCTCGGCTGCTTCATCCAGTGAGTCCGACCTAGTGTACTCCGAAGCAGAGGTTACCCATGAGTCTCTTCACCCCTCCGACCTGGCGGAGGACCTCCAGTTGTCTCCTGAGCCCTTCGGGGTGCTACCTGGTAGCGAAAGGACAGAGACTCTCCTATACTCTGTACATGATACCTCGCTCACTTTGTCCAGTGAGTCCAACCTAGTGTACTCCGAAGCAGAGGTTACTCCTGAGTCTCTACACCCCTCTGACCAGGCGGAGTACCTCCAATTGTCTCCAGAACCCTACGGGGTGCCACCTGGTGGTGAATGGACAGAGACTTTCCTATATCTTGGATCTGATACCTCGCTCGCATAGCCTAGTGAGTCTAACCTAGTGTACTCCGAAGCGGAGGTTACTCCCGAGTCACTACACCCCTCCGACCAGGCGGAGAACCTCCAGTTGTCTCCAGAACCCTTCGGGGTGCCACCTGGTGGTGAATGGACAGAGACTCTCCTATACTCTGTACCTGATACCTCGCTCACTTCGTCCAGTGAGTTCAACCTAGTGTGCTCCGAAGCAGAGGTTACTCCCGAGTCTCTACACCCCCCCGACCAGGCGGAGGACCTCCAATTGTCTCCAGAACCCTTCGAGGTGCCACCTGGTGGTGAATGGACAGAGACTTTCCTATACTCGGCATTCGATACCTCGCCTGCTTCATCCAGAGAGTCCGACCTAGTGTTCTCTGAAGCAGAGGTTACCCCTGAGTCTCTGCACTCCTCTGACCCGGCAGAGGACCTCCAGGTGTCTCCTGAACCCTTCGGGGTGCTACTTGATAGCGAATGGACTGAGACTCTCCTATACTCGGTACCTGATACCTCGCCTGCTTCTTCCAGTGAGTCTGAACAAGTGTACTCCGAAGCGGAGGTTACCTCTGAGTCTCTGCCCCCCTCCAACCCGGCGGAGGACTTCCAGTTGTCTTCTGTACCCTCTGGGGTGCCACCTGAAAATATGTGGAGAGAGACTTCCTTGTGCTGTTCCTGGTACTCCACCCGTTTCTTCTGTTGCTGAGGATGGCTAGATAGGAGGTAGCATCCTAGCTACCCAGATGAGACCAGATTTTCCTGTGACAGTGGAAGTGATCTTCTTGAAGTGAAGGATTGGCCCTCAAATTCCCTGCGGAAGATTCTGGCAGGCCTGAAGAAGAGGGGGCGTAAGGGGGGGGGTACTGTAACATACCTGGCGGCGTCCTTGCATAGTGGTCCATCTCCCACTGTGCAAGAGAGCGCACTTGATCTCCAATTCAGAATGTCTCTCTGGCTTCCCTCCATGCTGTTTGTTTGTCTCTGTTTCTGCTGCTTAAGGGCGGCGCCCAATCACTTCCTGCTTTTTGTACCTGTTGCAGGCACACCCCTTGTGCGTCCTCAGCCTATTGCTGTCTGTCACCTGGTATTTAAACCAGCTGCTCCAATTAACCCATGCCTGAACATCTTGCCCTGTCAGTTGGCTTTTTGTCTCTGACATGCCAGGTCCTGTATATGTTACCTGTCTTGCAGTATTTGTTCCCATGTCTGTACTGTGTCCTACCTGTGTACTCTAACCTGCAGTCTGTACACGCTCTCTAGCCTTTTGTCTTCTGCCTATCCTGGAGGCTGTATTTCCAGGCCAGTGTGAACTCGCTCCTAGCCTGTTCTTTCCGCCTTCTAGGGGCCACATACCTAGACCCATTCCTGTATCTTGCCTGCTCTTGTCTGTATACTCTCCTAGCCTGTTATCTGTTTTTCTCTGTGTCCGTACCTTCCCTTTTCTTGCAGAATCTGATCCCGTACCTATCTCCTACTCGTTGTCTCTGTACTCCCGTTTGTGAGTTTAGTGTCCACTCGCTACTTCATTGCAGGTATCCTGTGTGTACCTGGTTCTGCCTTTCCCTTCCAGTCTGTTCCGTGTGAACAGAGCCCTGTCCGCCGCGTCTGCGGTTTCGCTTTGCTCAGCCCTGTCCACCGCGTCTGCGGTTTCGCTTTGCTTAGCCCTGTCCACCGCGTCTGCGGTTTCGCTTTGCTCAGCCCTGTCCACTGTGTCTGCGGTTTCGCTTTGTTCTGCCCTGTCCACCGCGTCTGCGGTTTCGCTTTGCTCTGCTCTGTCCACCGCGTCTGCGGTTTCGCTTTGCTCTGCCATGTCCACCGCGTCTGCGGTTTCGCTTTGCTCTGCCCTGTCCACCGCGTCTGCGGTTTCGCTTTGCTCTGCCCTGTCCACCGCATCTGCGGTTTCGCTTTGCTCTGCCCTGTCCACCGCGTCTGCGGTTTCACTTTGGTCTGCCCTGTCCACCGCGTCTGCGGTTTCGCTTTGCTCAGCTCTGTCCACCGCGTCTGCGGTTTCGCTTTGCTTTGCCCTGTCCACCGCGTCTGCGGTTTCGCTTTGCTCAGCCTTGTCCACCGCGTCTGCGGTTTCGCTTTGCTCAGCCTTGTCCACCGCGTCTGCGGTTTCGCTTTGCTCTGCCCTGTCCACCGCGTCTGCGGTTTCGAATTTGTCTCCCAGTCTGTACTGGACCCTACTCAGCCTGTGCTCTAGTCTGCCTGTTCCTCTATTCCCCGCTGTGGGTCAACAGCCGTGTCCGGAGTCTGACCTGGAGTAGACCCTGGTCCCTCTGCTCGGTTCCTCCCTGGTGCACTGGCGTCGTATGCCGTCGTGCGACCTTGGTCGGATCGGGCAGATACTTAGTTACAACCCTCCAGGCACTCTCTGGTTCATGGCACAGTGGAATCACTACATACACACGCACACGCCACTCAGCCCGGGCGTGTGCATAACACGAATTACCATCTACATTCCAGAAAATTGGAGTTCCTGGCATTGAAATGGTCTATCTGTGAATGATTTAGAGATTATCTCTACTACAGCAAAGAGTTTGAGGTATACACTAACAACAACCCCTTGACCTATGTCTTTACTACAGCCAAACTGAATGTAACGGATAAGAGATGGGTAGCTGAACTAGCTGACTTCAATTTCAGCATCAAGTACAGGCCAGGAAAATGCAATGCGGATGCTGACAGATTGTCAGAAATGCCACTACAGCCTGAAGAGTTCATGCAAGAATGCTCGAAGGAAGTCAGTCTGGAAGCAATTGAGAGCACTACCCAAGCAGTACAAGTTTATCAGGAGGAAGACACACCATTGTGGTGTCTGTTGATGGTGGAAGCCACCATAAAAGCGAGAGAACAAGATCACCCCACATCTATTCAACAACTACCCAAAGGGAAAATCCGTAGAGCACAATGAGAAGATCAGATAATTGGTAGAATACTACTTTATGTGGACTAAAATCGGTTTCCAAGTAAAAGGGAGAGAGACAATGAGTCACCAGCAGTATCTGTTTTAATTAAAGAATGGACGAAGCTCTACCTCAGTGAAGACGGTATCCTGTATCGTAAAGGAGGACAAAACCGGCAGTTGGTACTACTCAGAGTATTCCGTAGGTTGGTCTTCAATGAACTCCATGAAAACATGGGACACCTGGGAGTGGAAAGCACAACAAATTTGATCCGTGAACGTCTCTTCTGGCCGTACATGCAGAGAGATATTGAGAGGTACGTGACTAGGGATTGTGGGTGTCTGAAAGATAAAAGTCCCAACACATCAACCCGGGCACCTATGGGCAACATCCAAACTACGTATCCGTTTGAGATGGTCTCAATAGACTTTCTACATCTCGAGACGTGCAAGGGTGGTTGCGAAATACATCTTTGTGGTGATGGACCATTTCACTCGATTTGCTCAAGCATATGCCACCACCAATAAATCAGGTCGAACAGCGGCAGAGAAGATCTTCAATGATTTTGCTTTGAGGTTTGCGTTCTCTACGAGGTTACACCACGACCAAGGAAGAGAATTTGAGAACCAGCTCTTTGTCAATCTAGGAAAGTACTGTAGAAATCAGAGATCCCACACAATGCCCTATCACCCAGAGGGTAATGGACAAGTGGAAAGTTTTAACCGGACATTATTGTCGATGTTGTGCACTTTAACAGTTGATGAGAAGAAAGACTGGAAGAGTTCTCTGTCAAAAGTGGTACATGTCTATAACTGTACAAAGAGCGATGCAACAGGTTACTCACCCTTTTTCCTATTGTATGGACGATCGCCAAGACTGCCAATTGACATTATGTTCGATACTCCGGTGTCAGAGACTTACAGAACGTATCCGGAGTACGTTCGGAAATGGAGGGAACGGGTGGCAGAGGCATACAACCTAGCGTCCAAAGTGGTTACACAAGGACAGAGCAAGAGTAAGGAGTACTATGATCGAAAATGTTATGGAGCAGAATTGGCACCAGGAAGCCGGGTGCTAGTCAAGAACATACGTGAGAAAGGCGGTCCAGGAAAACTTTGTTCGTACTGGGAAGACAAGGTGTATGTGGTCGTAAGGAGGAAAGCTGATAACAGCCCAGTATATGAAATCCGATTGGAAACGGGAAACAAGAAATCCAAAATAGTCCATTGGAATTTACTGCTACTCTGTGATTATCTCCCACCACAAAAAGACTTCCCAGAAGTAGACCGACATCGTCCAAGATCGACTAAAGGAACACAGTAGACTGAAGCTCCGGAGGTGGATAGTGACCTTGAAAGTTCTGATGGAGAAGAACACACCGTTGTATTTCTCGGACCGGCAAGGAGAGGGATGTACCATCCTCAGGAGAGTGAACTAAGTCCTGAGGCTCCAGAGTTCATACCAAGGAGTACAGATGAAGTCCAATTCAGATCTGATGATCGAACACCGGCCCCTGAAGAGACAGATCGACACTCAGGAGGAGCAACATTACCAGACTGTGTGGAAACAAGCGACTCAGGAGAAGTACAAGATCTTACAGAGGCAGCTCCAAGAATATATGAGGAAGCACGAGAAATGAGTGTGGCTGAAGAAACTTCTGTGACCGAAGAACCCGTGGTCTCTGAGGAACAACCCACCATGAGGATGTCGACTCGAGGAGTGAGGAGGCTCGTGTTGCTGACATATGAGACACTTGGTGAATCGAGTCAAGTTCCAAGGACTGTCAACTGGAAACAGGTATCTCTACTGTGGACCAGGTAAGCCCACTTGAGTGGTATTCACCACCGAGAGGCAATATGGAAGATGTTGCCTGGTGGAAAGACTTGTTTTCAAACTTTCATTTTCCTTAAAAGACTTTGTAGAAACAAAGAACTGTTAAAGCATCGAGAGAGAGAGTGAGAGAGAGAGAGAGAGAGCTGGTTGAAGACGTACGAAAATCTCCAGCTGAAGAGATGCTGATTGTTTTAATTGTGTTAATTGTTTATTTCTTACAGGCATCCTACAAGAAAAAGGTCGTAAGATTAGGTTGTCATCAATGTTCATGAACGTTATGCCAATTTCACATAAAGTTATCCAATTTTCACCACTGTCTCAGAATTGGTCAGATTAACCGATTAAGACGAATGTCGATGAGGACATTCAAAAAGGAGGGAAGAGTGTGACATGCAGAAGTAGTACTGTTGCAGAGTGTGACATGCAGAAGTAGTGCTGTTGCTTTAAAAGCATTCAGCAACTAATAGAAGTAACACAAGAACATGAGACAGGAAGTGTGCTCTAGAAGCATCCAGCAACTAAATGGGTTAACACAGTCACAGGAGAAGGGGAGTGTTTTAGCAGAGTCCCAGGGGGATTGTGGGGACGTTGTTTATTGTCTGGCTGGAGCCGAAGAGAAAGGTGGTGTGTGTGTTCTGCATCTCACAGAAGCGCCCCTGCAAGTGAAAAGGATTCAAGTCAGGAGTGAAGCTAAGCACAGGTCAGGTAGAGTTCCTCAACTAACAGTGCAGAGTGTTATCAGACAGTAAGATAAGGACTGGAAGAAATGGTGTCACAGGGATCATCTCCCTCGGCAAACCCTCCCCCCCTCCTCCATCTCACTGTGCTGTAAAGAATGCTGTGCTCATTAATGTGCCTTTGCATCAGAACTGTGCTGTCCTGTACTACTGGGAAGACTGTGAACTGCTGTGCTGCTAAGGAAACTGTACTGTTTGTCACTGGAGCCTGTTGCTCATAAGACTTAACTTGCACTGGCTGTGCGGCTTCTTATTAAATGCTACTGATCTACTGTTTATGAGGACTCTTGTGTGTCTGGTCAGCAAGTGAAATAACCTGTGCCTAGGGTAAATACCCCTGTGTGCCTGAGAGAAGCTGCAGCACATGGTCTATGGTCGCCCTGAGCAACAGTTCCCTCAGGATTCCAAAGAATTCATGTAACCTGTCTCGCCCCTATCTGAACCTAGCAACGCGCGTGTAACACAAAGCAAGTGAAAAGCAGAAAATTCTTTATTGTGACTTCATTGAAATACTAGCATGGGCATAGAAAAATATCTGACACATTTTGAGTATGGCTTACTCCTAATTGTAGATCTACTATTGAGAGTTAGCCAGACTCAAAACGCATCAGATATTTTTTTATGCCCATACTACTATTTTATTGAAGTCACAATAAAGAATTTTTGGCTTTTAACTTGCTTTGCTAGATTGAAAGACCTTTTTCATCACTTCTAACCTATTGAAGAATTTGGCACAAAAAGGCAACCTAAAACCACAAAACAAAAAAGATAAGAATCGGGGCTTGTGGCTATTAGTGTTGAGCCACCCCCATAGTGTTCGAGTTCGGTTCGGTTCGTCGAACACCCGTATGTTCGCCGAACTGTTCGTCGAACTGTTCGTCGAACACTTTCGAACACCGTTAAAACCAATGGCAGGCAAACAAAAACACATAGAAACACATAGAAAACATCTTCAAAGGTGTCCAAAACCTGACAAACTGCTCAGAAGACACAAATAACACATGGAAAAGTGACAAGTACATATAGTCATGCGATATGAAAAGAGGTGGAGGAGTAAAAGGAGGGGGAGACACAGATATAGGCATGTCATGCCCTTCTAAAACCAAAAAAGTGCGAAGCCGACACGGCCAGTCCGTTCCTGCCCGTACCACCTCCGTGTCGCCGGGTTTGTGCCAGAGCCGCAGTGGACCCTAACGGCCAGCCCCCCTCTCCCAATACTGGTGCCTGTCCGCTGGTGGGTCGAGCACCCCCGCGGTGGGGGGGGAGTAACATCTGCAGAACAAAGACCATCTTCCAGCCAAACTAAGATGTCTACTTCTTTTCGTGGATAATGTGATACGATCCCTTTCTTACGGACACGCCCATCGCTACAAATTCCAGATGAGGCACAAAAACAGCAGGTGCTTCAACGGATATCAAGTGCTCCTTCAAGTGGGCTCTCCTCCACCTCAACTTCAACATCACAAATACTCCAGTCCTCAGTGGTGTCACCCCAATCACACTTGCTTCCTCACAGCTCCCAAGTCTGCAGCTGCCCGTCTGAGTATGGGGTAACACAGATGGTTTGAGTCTGCACAGCTGTTTACTCATACTATAGCCTGGGAAACAGAGGTCTGCTCCAGAGCTTCTGTTAATCCAGACGAGGAAATGATCTTCACTGATGCCCAGAATCTTTATAAGTCGGATCCAGGACCAGATGAAGAAGGTTCTGAGCATAATGTAGACCCTCGTTCCCAAACTGTAACTCCTGTTGGTGGAGACAATGATGAAGATGATGATGAGACTCAAATACCTGATTGGAGCGACAACTTGACTTTTCGGTCAGGGCAGGAAGAGGTTGGCTCTGAGGACGACGGGTGTGAGAACACACAGGGTGATGATGACGAGGTTGGAGATCCCACTTACTGTCAACCCACAGTCAGCCAGTCGATGAGGTCAGCAGAGGAGGTGGAGGAGGATGTGACTAGCCCAGGGGATGGGGATGACTCGGCACCCGGGCCTTTGCCCCGCCTTGGGGATGTCGCGGTGGTCGGCTCCCTGGCCCGTACCCTGGGGTCACTCTTTAAAAGGGTGGATAATTGTTAATTTTATAAGAGTTCGTGACGCCACCTGTGGTATCTGGTGAGAAGCACCAGCGCTGCAGCAGTCCACTGAGGCCGGTGATAAGGCAGCTCGATGGTATAGCTCCCAACAGGTGGAGCTAGGTCTCAGGGCAGCGTATGCAGGGGGAATGCAGGACAGGCGAGACCCAGCTGGGTCAGAGCAAGAACGGGAACGGACATGGTAGTCACTTCATTACCTATTACTGGTGGAAATTCAAGCACATCCCGGAGCACTGTAGGGTGAAGGGTGCATATCAGGATCCTCCCCAATGAGCGGGTGTAGGGCCTCCTGTTTCTTGCCTCTGCGTAGTAAGTTTCTCACCTGCCTGGAGCTAGGCCTAACTTTGTCTCTGTCCTGCGCTGGCTGATCTTGTGGTAGGGCCTTCTCTTGGAGTTCACGCTCCCAGTATGCGGGGCCTAAGTGTCTCCTGGCTCTGTTATGTATCAGCACCTTAGCGATCCTGGTACTTGTAGTTCTCCAGGGATTGTATGGCTCACGTGTTGAACGTGGTTGTCCATCAATTTTTAGCCCACTATGCCGGACTAGATGGCCTTCTGCAGAGGGCACGGTCGCTGTGTGCTCACTTCCGCCGTTCGCATCCCGCAGCTCAACGACTTACATCTCTACAGAAGTCGTTGGGCCTGCCAGTTCACCGACTGAAATGCGATGTGCCGACATGGTGGAATTCAACTCTGCACATGTTGCAGCGACTGTGGCAGCACCGACAAGCCCTGGTGCAATACGTTCTGACGTATAGCCTGGGCCAACGAGATCCAGAGGTGGGGCAAATCACGCTGCAGGAGTGGTCTCAGATCAGGGACCTATGAAGTTGACATGCCCCCTGGGCCGTGGGGCCCCCTGGGCGGTGGGGTACCCGTAGCCAGGCTGGTAGACGCTGGGGGTTGTAGTCACTGTGGCGGTGACCCAGTCCGTGACCCAGGGGGGTCAATCCAAGGGTAATTTGTATATATGGGTTTTATAATGTCCGACTACGCCACCTGTGGAGTGCAGACAAAGGGGCCTCCGCTGCGGAACAGTCCTCTGAAGCTGGTGGTTTTGCAGCAATGGTATTATTACTCCCCACAGGAAGAGTGTTGCTTCAGGGCAGTGTGGGTGGATGATGGTGGTTGTAGTGCAGGGATTCAGTAATAAACACAGAGTCCGTGTGATGCAGTCCCAAGATCTTTACTCACAGTTGTTGCAGTCCAGATTACAGGTACAAGAGCAATCTCCCCCGTCGTGCTGTGAGTAATCAGTTAGGGGCTCAGTCCACCCCCAGATAGCTCCGGAGTACTTAGCAGGACCCCCTTCTTTGTGTCCTTTCTCTGGCCTTCTCCCTGCACCTCACACCCAGTGACACTTCTATCCGGTATCCTGGGGGCCTTGGCGGGCGACGTGTGTTCCGTCCCCTGGGTCCTATGTGGCTACCTTCTTAGTGAGACTGGTGTGGACTTTTGCCTGCAGTACATGAAATGCTGCAGCCTCCGGTTTCTAGGTGAGCCTTGCTGTTTCTCCGCTAGTTGAGGGACCGGTTCGCCTTATCTGGCCTGACCCCTCTCCCTCCTGGTAGCAGCGGGAGTACGGGTGGCCTTCTACATGGCCCGTACCCATAGAGTCCCTTTGGTTCCTGGAGGCTTCCTGCTCCCACTCCTCTCTTCTCTCCTTCAGTCCTGGGCCTCCCAGGCTAGGCCCGCCTCTGGAGCAGAGCTCATGCAGAGCCTCTGCTCCTGTCACTTTTCCTCCTCTGACTGGCTTGCTCTTTCTAAGATGGCTTCCTATTTATACTCTCCCTGTCATGTGCTCCCCTAAGCTGCTCCCCTAAGCACCCACTACATAGGACCCTCCCACCAGCTAGGGACCTGGGACTGTGCTCTCCCTTAGGAGCAATCTCGCCCTACCCCCACTGCGGGTATGTGTTGGATGCAGGTGTTAGGGTCCCGAGCCAGACGCCTTCCTTACCTGAGGGTGAGATACCACACCTCTGGGTGAGATGCAGTAACTCTGTGGCGACTGAACCCTCAGGGGCGCCACACACCCTTCTGCACAGTTTTGAAATGGCGACGAAGATGTTTAGTGCTGACGACGATGCCATTATCAGCATGACTATTCCGGTGATTTACATGCTGGAGCACACATTAAACAGAATTCAGAGTCAGGTGGTGGGACAAAAGGAGGTGGAGGAAGTAGAGGAGGAGTCGTATGCGGAAGGGATAACATCTCCAAGGTCCAGACGGTCGGCAGCACCAAGGCGGCAGGCATGGGATGGTGGGGGAGAGGGATTAACCAGGGCGCATGGTAGCAGCCAAACTGTTGAGGAAGGTGCAGGAGCCGAGCAAGAAGTGGAGGACGAACTGGCGATGAGCATGGAAGACTCATCAGATGAGGGAGACCTTGATCACATTTCTGTTGTGCGAGGTTGGGGGGAGAGGGCAGAGGAAGGAAGCATGATTCTTACCTTGCTACCAACACAACCAGGACTTGGTCCTCCTGGATGCGCAAGACACATGAGTGCCTTCTTGCTGCACTACCTGCAACAAGACCCTCGGATTGTCAGAATTCGAAGTAATCCCGACTACTGGGTTGCCACACTCTTAGATCCCCGGTACAAAAGTAAATTTGCCGAAATAATTCCTGCCATAAAAAGGGATTTACGCATGCAGGAGTATCTGCAGACGCTGTTGCAGAATCTTACATGTGCTTTTCCACAAAACACCAGTGGTGCACGTAGTGAATCTCACAGTTCTAACTTGCCAACCGTGGGACTGTCGAGTCTTCATCACTCAAACCGTAACAGTAACACAGTATCTGGTGGTAACAGCAATTTTGTGGAATCGTTTCACCATTTTTTTAGACCATCCTTTGCAAGGCCACAGGAGACAAGAAGTTTGACACATAGTCAACGCCTAGAGAGGATGGTACAGGAGTATCTCCAAGTGAACATCAAAGCCATGACTGTGTCACTGGACCCTTGCTCATTTTGGGATTCCAATCTGGAAAAATGGCCGGAGCTCGCCACTCATGCCTTGGAGATCTTGTCATGCCCTGCAGCCAGCGTTCTCTCTGAACGTGTGTTCAGCGCTGCTGGTGGTGTGCTGACAGATAAGCGCACGTGGCTGTCCACTGAGAATGTAGACAGACTCACGTTCATAAAGATGAACAAATCATGGATGCGCAAGGACTTTTCTACCCCTGTGTCATCCTGGGGAGACTAAAAGCTTGAGCATTTGGTAAAATCACCTCACCAACCGTTTTAAGCAACTGTGGGGCAATTGATGCCACTTAACCCTAGAACACATGACCATAAAAATCTACACTTTCACATACCTGGGGCCTTTTAGGCCCGTGTGCAAATAACATGGAATAACTCAAACTCAAATGACAAACAACTATATACATGAAGAATACCTAGAGTTTCAAAATTCTAACTAAAGTATTCTTGCAGAAAATAGAAAACAATTAACAGGGCGGACCTGCGAGGCCCCAGGTATGCGTTCTAGGGTTAAGTGTTGTCTGTGCCACAATTTTGGAAAAAATGGAGACTCTTTTTGGAGTCCCCTTGCTGTGTTTTACGTGACGTTGGCATCGTCAATTCCAGGTGGGTTGGGTCGCTCCCCCCCCCTTTTAACTGTAAGAAACTACATACACTATGGCTTGGGGTTACACAGATGGTTGAGTCTGAAGAGCTGTTTACTCAGAGGTCTGCTCCAAAGCTTCAGTGTCTGCTAGTCAGCGTAGAATTTTTAACTGCATCTAGCCTAGGCAATACTTTGGGCGTAGTAGCCCAGCTGTGAAGCAAGATGCACAGTCTGTGTTTCTAATAAGAATTTTTAAATGCATCTAGCCTAAGCAGACTGTGGGGACCCCCAACCAAACCCAGACGCTCAGCCCCCCTACCGCCCCCCTTTCCTTGACAATACAATAATGTAACTCTTACAACTGGATGGGTGAGGATCGGTCACAGCTTTATTAACTCTTTATACTCATTCTATTAGAAAGGCATTTTATTTCTAAAATAATTCAGCTTGTTGCAGCATGCCTTGGGTCTCCACTCCGGCAAGTTGGCCTACAAGTGTAGCTCTCCAACATGTCCTTTCTATTTCCAGGCCACGGAGGATCCTGCGTACTCGTATGCAGGACTCTGACCCCCACCCATCACTCTTAACGCTTGTTCCACTCCGTCCTGGAGTCCTGACAGGAATATGTCCAGTCCAATATCCATTAAGTGAACACCGTCGGGCCGTATGAGGCCTGCTTTATCTCCTTCCAGTTGTCGGTGTTGTATCACTACACCGCCTCTGTCTCTTCTAAATTTTGCCATCCGAATATTTATTACCCACCTTGTCCGTTCGATGGCCGTGATGTCTCGCGCACCTTGCCATACCGCTTTCGGCACAATCTCTGACCATACTATAGCTAGCTTTGTGAAAAATTCTCTGAAGCGCTCAGTGTCTAGTTTCATTATTGCCATTAGTTATGCGCTCTTGTAATGACCTAGGTTGTTTCCCCCGGCCTGTATAACTAAGATGACCAGACCTCTTGCCTCTCTCCCTACCTTGATTACCTCCATTAGTACCTGTGGCCATAGCAGGCCTCTAATACCTCTCCAGTTGAAATATGTGTTATGAAACTCTAATTTCCTCCCGCCTGGGCAGACTTTAGCCCTTTTTTCTGCCCAATATATATACGAGTGGCCTATCACCCACACTGTTGGCTTAGCGTCACCTGTAAAAGAAACAAACCACGTTAGGATAACAAGTCAGGTCTTATGTATCTCGCCAAACATGTGGATCACCATCTCCCTACGCTCTGAACTTCCGTTTCTGACAGTCCTGTTCTTGCTGCTTCCGTGGCCGCGCCTATGCGGAATGAGTGTGTCCCGTAATCTTTGCGGTGGTTCCCTGCCGATGTTATGCATTTATTAAATATAGCTTGGAACTGGTATTTTGATAATGGTGTTCCATCAATGTGTGATAGGAAGAAATTACTTTGTGATCTGATGGTTAGATATGTTTTTACTATTGTTACCCGACTCAGTGTACCGTTTGTGGGTTGTAGAAGTACCCAAGTGCCCCTGCCCGCTGGAACCGTTTTCGATTGGCGTATGCGTAGACGTATTGCATTATTGGCTATGACTACGTCCTGGTGTAATAAGCCTCCACTGGTGGTAATTTTGGATTGAGGGACTAATTCGCTTATGCATAGCGCCCCGAAGAAGGCGATCACAAATGCAGTAGACAGTAGTGTTGCTTCAAATTGTGAGTATCATATTAATGGTGTTAGGGATATGATGTGAGAAATCAGTTTTAGTGACACGGGACGGGACGTCTACACTCCTGACTTGGCTGACCCCTTTTCCACCCTTTTTTGGATTGTCTGATTATGAATCTTTGTCACATCTCCCCAATTCAGTAGTTGGAAGTGAAATGCTACTCCGGTCAGATATCGCTGCGCTGACGCCCCTGATATGCCCCTCATCATTAGCTGGTGGAGAAATTCTATGGTGACTTGTGATCTGGCTTGTTCACATTGGTCAACCCGTCTGCCTGCTACTAGTCTTGTCCACTCTTCCCATGCCTTACCGTAAACTTGCCACGTCGACGGGGCAACTGACGCTCTGATTAATGGCATCAACTATTCGCCATTAGATCCCATAAGGAGGGTGGGCAACTGTTGCCCGATGGGTGGGCGTTGGGGAAGAGCTCTGTGAAAATCTGCCAATTGAATTGTTATAAAGCGCTAGCAGCAGCTTTAGACCCCTCAGCATAGTGGCTAGTGCGGACCCATACATTGTGTTTTAGGCACAGAAATGCTAGCCGGCGGAGTAGGCCTAGCACTGGGAGAGACGATGATGCCATCTTATTAATGCAATGCGCTAGGCTGGTGTTTTTTGTTATGAAGCGTATATTTTTGTTAGCCCGGCGCGCGCCCCATATTTCTATTGCTACCACTATTGGGAAGAAAAATTATTTTCAGAGCTAGATGCAGCTAAAAATTATTATTAATTTCAAAGCTGGTGGAGCTTGGTATAGATGGCCTAATACAATGAGTACCACACACTGCTACAAGCCCAAATATTTTTTCACAGCTAGATGCAGATAAAAATTAGTTTTAATTTGCAACCTGGTGGAGGTTAGTATAGATGGACTAATAGACCAAGTCCCACACACTGCTAGAAGCCTAAATATTTTTCTGAGCTGGATGCAGAAAAAAATTATATTGAATTTGCAACCTGATGGAGGTCAGTATAGATGGACTAATAGAACAAGTCCCACACACTGCTAGAAGCTGAAATATTTTTCCAGAGCTAGATGCAGAAAAAAAATAATATTGAATTTGCAACCTGATGGAGGTCAGTATAGATGGACTAATAGAACAAGTCCCACACACTGCTAGAAGCTGAAATATTTTTTCAGAGCTAGATGCAGAAAAAAATTATATTGAATTTGCAACCTGATGGAGGTCAGTATAGATGGACTAATAGAACAAGTCCCACACACTGCTAGAAGCTGAAATATTTTTTCAGAGCTAGATGCAGAAAAAAATTATATTGAATTTGTAAACTGATGGTCGTCAGTATAGATAGACTAATAGAACAAGTCCCACACACTGCTAGAAGCTGAAATATTTTTTCAGAGCTAGATGCAGAAAAAAATTATATTGAATTTGCAACCTGATGGAGGTCAGTATAGATGGACTAATAGAACAAGTCCCACACACTGCTAGAAGCTGAAATATTTTTTCAGAGCTAGATGCAGAAAAAAATGATATTGAATTTGCAACCTGATGGAGGTCAGTATAGATGGACTAATAGAACAAGTCACACACACTGCTAGAAGCCTAAATATTTTTTTAGAGCTAGATGCAGAAAAAAATTATATTGAATTTGCAACCTGATGGAGGTCAGTATAGATGGACTAATAGAACAAGTCCCACACACTGCTAGAAGCCCAAATATTTTTTCAGAGCTAGATGCAGAAAAAAATTATATTGAATTTGCAACCTGATGGAGGTTAGTATAGATGGACTAATAGACCAAGTCCCACACACTGCTAGAATCCTAAATATTTTTTCAGAGCTAGATGCAGAAAAAAATTATATTGAATTTGCAACCTGATGGAAGTTAGTATAGATGGACTAATAGACCAAGTCCCACACACTGCTAGATGCCTAAATATTTTTTCAGAGCTGGATGCAGAAAAAAATTATATTGAATTTGCAACCTGATGGTGGTCAGTATAGATGGACTAATAGAACAAGTCCCACACACTGCTAGAAGCTGAAATATTTTTTCAGAGCTAGATGCAGAAAAAAAATTATATTGAATTTGCAACCTGATGGAGGTCAGTATAGATGGACTAATAGAACAAGTCCCACACACTGCTAGAAGCCGAAATATTTTTTCAGAGCTAGATGCAGAAAAAAATTAAATTGAATTTGCAACCTGATGGAAGTCAGTATAGATGGACTAATAGAAAAAGTCCCACACACTGCTAGAAGCCTAAATATTTTTTCAGAGCTAGATGCAGAAAAAAATTATATTGAATTTGCAACCTGATGGAGGTCAGTATAGATGGACTAATAGAACAAGTCCCACACACTGCTAGAAGCTGAAATATTTTTTCAGAGCTAGATGCAGAAAAAAATTATATTGAATTTGCAACCTGATGGAGGTCAGTATAGATGGACTAATAGAACAAGTCCCACACACTGCTAGAAGCTGAAATATTTTTTCAGAGCTCGATGCAGAAAAATATTTTATTGAATTTGCAACCTGGTGGAGGTTAGTATAGATGGACTAATAGAATGATGCTATGCCCAAAAGGTTTTACTTCACTAAGTGCAGTAAAAAAAATTGTATTCTATACACAGGTGGTGTAGCTTGCAACACAGATAGGCTACTCCACTGACTAACACACTCTGCAATAGGCCAAAAAGGATTAGCTTTGCTAGATTTAGCCAAATGCTGTGAAAAAAACTTGCACAGCACTGGCACAGACCTGCCTGGCAAAAACTGATAGGAACTGATGTAACCTAGCCCTGAAAAGGACTGCAATTACAATTAGTCTTTACTCCCAACCTATCTATTTAAGAGCACAGATCTGCCTGATAAAAATCGTATGAAATGATGTAACCTTGTCCTTAAAAGGACTGCAATCACAACTCTTCCCTACTGCCAAGCTATCTGTAGATTTGTGCGAAAATTGGCTTGAAATTAACAAAGTATAGCGCACACAGCAACAGCGGTGCCGTCTAACACGCAGCTGCAGCAGTGAGAAAATGGTGGCGACGGGGAAAATGGCTCGGTCTTATAGGGCAAGGACATGTGACATACACTGCCAATGTCACATGCCCTTGCTTGTGTGAAAAAAAGCACTTCGCTCCGTGTGTGCGCTGCTGATAGGCTGACAGACTGCACCTCCCCACTGTAAATGCGGGAAAGAGAAAAAAAATGGAGATCTTCATTATTCCTGCCGAGATCCATCCCCTGCACCTCCCCCCGCCCCACTGTACACTCAAACTGCGTATTAACATTAATTTTCAGCATTACTGAGAAAAAATCCAGTTATGATTTTGGTGCACGAACAGTTATTGAACATAACCTCGAACAGTCGAATTTTTTTCAAATCGTTCGTGTTCGCCGAACGGCTCGAACACCACCCAAAACAGCTCGAATTTGAGATTGGCGAACACTTCGAGTCGAACACCGCTCATCTCTAGTGGCTATCACATTTCCACCTTTCAGTGTGTCTTGGACGCAGTGAGTGACTGCACAGTTGTCCAATCTTGTGCAGAGGTATGCTGAGCTGTCAGCATTTTGACTGACAGCTCAGCCATCCAATCTGAGACTCTGAGGAGCTGAGCTTACTTCAGGTGTTCCCTGTTCTTAGCAATTATCCAGCTATTTAAATAAGCTGTCAGACACAGATAGCTGCCAGTGGTAGCAATCAGCGCAGTGTGGTGTTTTCTCTGTGCTTTGTGCTCTAAATCTAGTATGACATGCAATAGTAGTGCTGTTGCTTCCAAAGCATCCAGCAACTGTTACAAATAACACAAGCACAGGAGATAGGAAATGTTGTGCTTCAGAAGCGTCCAGCAACTAGAGGGGTTAACACAGGAGACAGGGAGTGTTTTAGCAGAGCCCCAGGAGGATTGTGGGGAACTTGTTATTGCTGTCTGGCTGAAGCCGAAGATAAAGGTGGTGGTGTGTTATCTGGATCTGACAGAAGGCAACTGAACAGGATTCAGATCAGGAGAGAAACTAAACACAGGTCAGATAAACTCCCTGAACTAACAGTGCAGAGTATTATCAGGCAGAAAGATAAGGACTGGAAGGAATTGTGTCACATGGATCATCCCCCTCATCAAACCCCCCCCTCCTCCATCTTCATGCAGGATAAAGAATGCTGTGTACTATTGTGTCCTTGTGAAGGAAAAGTCTGTGGTTGTGTATGCATAGAAGTGTGCTGCTAAGAGATCTAATCTATGCTGAATTATGCTACTGAAGAGACTGTAATACTGTGCCTTGTGAAGAAACTACTGTATTGTTAATGGAGCCGGTTGCTCAAGAAACTCAGACTGTATTGTAATGAAGATTGTTGCTGTAATATCCCTGAATTGCACTGGCCGTGCTTCAGATTAAATTCCACTGTTAAACAGTTGAAAAAGACTCTTGTCAGATGTGTCTGGTCAGCAGTTGGATCTATTGTGTGCCTGAGAGAAGCTTCAGCCTATGGTCGCCCTGAGTAACGGTTCCCCCAGGATTCCAAAGAATTCATGAAACCCGTCTCACCCTATCTGAACCTAGCGGCGTGCGTGTAACACTAGACATTCTGATCTTTTGTTACTGGACCTTGGATTTGCCTTTGACTGCCCAATTGTATTACCTTGACCCACTCTGTCCTAGGAATTCTGACCCCCGACTGTGATCTGACTATGCCATTGACTCTTCCCTCTGTTTATAATGTACCCTCCTGGCTCTTAACCTCGGACTACTTGAATACCCTGACTTGTCAGCGAGAAATGACTGTCACACATTTTTATTGTAATTTGTAATAAAATTATAATTAATTTGTCCGGTATTTTACTACGCCCTGTCCCACCTGAGCTACACCCAATTTTTAAAAATTTGGTGAAACTGCCTGGAACTTGCGTTAAAACTCCAAAAGTCACAAATTATTATTTTTTTTTGCAGCTAAAGGTTTTGCCACTTTTTAATTATTTTTTTGCCAGAAAACTGGAGAAAGCTGCTTGATGAACGGAGGCCTTTGAACTCATACTATTTTGGAGTCTATCAGTACTTCTCTGTTTATCTGAATTAAAGGGAAAGTAATTTAGTTTAACATTTGTTTTTCTACTCCCAGTATAAAATGATCATCATTTGGAAAAGCAATCTAACCTTGATTCACAGTGAATTAAATCAACTGTCTCAGTGAAAAGAGAATCAGCTGGGTTCTTTATAATTCCATATGAAGACTCCATCCCATCTCAAGGAAGCAAAAAAACACTACTGATGAGCAAAATGGCACCCCACTGGAGAATCATTTCACAAAACAATATGGTTTCCCTTCTAATTTGCTGCCAGAACATGAAACATGATAAAAATACAACATAGAATCATATTTTATTCCATCCATTTTTAGAAGTTTAAACTTTTCGATCATGATTTTTTTCACATATTCTAATGAAGAAGAGCACATGGCTCTTTTCAACTAATTATATTTCAATATTTAAACCCCTTAAGGACACAGCTAATTTTTTTTATATTTTTAATGAATGCTTTCTGAAAAAACATTGCATAATATTGAAAAACTATTTATTTTTTGTATTCTTGGTGAGTAGGGATGGATGACATATACCGTAGTTGTTGAAATTTTGCACAATTAAAGAATTTTAAAAATAAATTGTATTTTTTATTTGCCATATTTTGACAGCCATAATTTTTATGTGATTTTTGTTTTTGTCTGCTTTGAAGTTAAAACCTCTCAAAGGAAAAATATTGCTTATTAAAGTTAAACAACAAAATATTATTTAATTTTCAAAAATGAGTAATAGAAGAAAGATGGTAGTCTGCCCCCCATTCAAGAAAGAAACACTGGGAAAAAGAAATATCTGTGTGCTATGACTGCTATCACTGCTATCACTTACATACAGTGTAAGGAGGAGTATTGGAAAAATATAACTATAGATAAAAATATAACTATGTGCAATCAATAATTTGCTTTAGAAGCTCGTGCAATCTAAAGCAATATGGAAAAATGTTCCCATGTCATTAATTAGGAGAAGAAAAGTTCCAAAGTAATCAGAAATAGGAGAAAAAAAGTCTCTAGACCTGATTTTCCAAGAATAGACTAACAACAACTGAGTTTATGAGTATGGCACAGAGAGTGTTTACATGTCTTCTGAATATTGTATCCAAGTAGAAATGAGCAAATCTTTTGAAATTTGAATTCGCTGACTTTGACAAATTCTCCCTAAAAATTTGATTTCCGGTGAATAAATTCACATGAATTTTAATCCCGTTGTTCATAAGAGCTAACACTCTACAGGAGAAAGAGAGAACCCCGCTGACCATAAGAGCTTACATTCTACAGGAGAAAGAGAGAGAACCCCACTTACCATAAGAGCTTACACTCTATAGGAGAGAGAGAGGACCCCGCTGTCCATAAGAGCTTACACTCTACAGGAGAAAGGGGGAGAACCCAGCTGATCATAAGAGCTTACACTCTTCAGGAGAGAGAGGACCCCACTGACCATAAGAGTTTATACTCTACAGGAAACAGGTCCCCACTGACCATAAGAGCTTATACTCTACAGGAGAGAGAGGACCCCGGTGACCATAAGAGCTTGTGGCCGGATTTAGGGAATGTTGTGGGAATGGCTGGGCTACTTTGAACTTGCGTGGGAACTTCTTTTTTTTTAATAAATTGGTGAACGTGTCTTGTTTTTACTTTTCTCTTTTTATGTTTTTCAGGCTTCCATTTCTGGACTACGTCAGATTCCCTGGACTACGGTGGACCTGCATCCTGCATGTTTTTTTTTTTAAATAAATTGGTTAACCAGGGAAAATGTGGGGGAGCCTTTACTCAACTAAAGTATTTTTTTGTGTGTGTTTTTCTTTTTATTACTGGGCTAGTAATGGGGTTGTCTGATTAGACACATTTCCATAATTAACACCAGGGCTTGATACCAGATGTGATTTTTAAAAAATCACAGCTGTCGTCAACCCTAACTACCATGACCCCGATTGCCAGCTCACCAAGGCAATCGGTAAGAGAAAGGCAAAGCGCCAGAATTGGCGCATCTATTGTGATGCGATACTTCTGTGGTGGCTGCGGGCTGGTATTTTTAGGCTGGGAAGGGCTCAATACTCATGGACCTTCCCAGCCTGATAATATCAGCTCACATCTGTCTGCTTTACCTTTGCTGGTTATCAAAAATAGGGGGAATCCCACTTCATTTTTTAATTAATTAATTAATTTATTTATTTATTTATTAGCTTAATAAATGTACAGTAAGCTACACATGCAAGGCTAATTATATATGTCACAGATATCTATCTATCTATCTATCTATCTATCATCTATGTCTTTGCACATCTTTTAGACCTAAACATATGCAATTTCTATTCTTTCTATTCTACATTCTATTCCAGTACGTGTAACATGGATGGCATGGTGACCAGAAAAATGCCCAAAAGGAAAATGGCCACAAAAATAAGCCCTCAGCCATGAATGCCCGCAGGAAAATTGCCCACGCGGAAAGTTGCCCACACAGAAAATTGCCCACGCAGAAAATTGTCTACATGGACAAAATAGCAATAGTTATCATCTACCCCCGACCTGTAATATGTTATATTGCTCAGGAGCCTGTGTACAGTGTGACCCCAGATGTACCGGCATGTGCCCAATTTTCCGTGTGTGAATACACAATTAGCCCTCTTTAATAAACTGTTTTATTAAACTGTTGTTATTTTGTCCTTGTGGACAATTTTCCATGTGGGCAATTTTCCCTGTGGGCATTCAGGCCTCTGGGCTTTTTTTCACTGGGTATTTCTCCTGTGGGCATTTTTCCTTAGGGCATTTTTCATGGAATTGAATGGCACACAGATATCACACTTTATGTCATCCGTATGCAGATGTGCGGTACATATTGTCATCCATGCTGCCAGAAAAAAAACGGTCATGTCTATGTGGCACCCCAGGGGTCGGGTTTCCACAGTAATGGCAATGTTATGTCTGAGAGCAGGTGGGAGGTCTCTTGGTCAGGGATCCTGTGCATGCCACACCTCCTGCCCAGTCCTGGGAGGGGAGGAACTTCCCCTATATAAACCTAGGGCTGAGGCAGGGTTAGTGAGTAGAGAAGAAGTAGAGACAGAGAAGAGAAGCAGATATAGGAAAGAACATCAGGAGCTCTGTGGGAGCAGTGCTACAAGGAGTCAAGGGCTGGCAGCTGCAGAGCTCGCCCTGACTGAGAAGTTATCACCGGACCCGGAGTCCGAGGCTGTGGGGACTAACTCCTATCCAGCAGCAGAAACCGACCGGCAGGGGATTGCAGGTCCTCTGGCCCAGAAACCCGAAGGCACGGTCACATGCGTGGGACCAGCACTGCCGTCGTGGAGCGGAAGCTACTAGAAGGCCCCGAGTCACCGGCCATACGGGTGAGCACCACACGGTACACTCAGGGACGTGGGCTACTTATACCCGCTTCTAGCAAGGTAGCCAGAAGAGTATCGTTAGTTTGGGAGGCCTACAACTCCGCCTGGCCAGGGGAGATCCCATCTGCTCAAGGACTGACCAGGCCCCAATCGCTAGCCAGTACTCCGGGAGGGTCTATCGTTGTCACCAGTAAAGACCCTGAACTACACCGTACCGTCTCTGAGTGGTTCCTGCTACCCCCATCATCCACGTCGGCTGCCCTGAGGCCATACCCCTCCCGTTGGGGGTTATACTATCACGCTGCACAATCCTACCACCGGCCTCAGCGGTCTGCCCTGCAGCAGCAGCTCCTTAGCTGTACTCAACGGGTGGCGTAGTCGTCCAACATCTACCGCTAATACAGCGCCACTTAGTCTGACTCCCTGGGCACGGACCGGATCACCGCCACGAGACTACAACCCTCAAGAGATCCGGCTCCGGGTAAGCTCCCGCATGCGCAACGCAGCGCGACACAGGCCCAGGGGCGCGTCATCTACATGTGGGTCACACAGAAACACGGATCGTGTAAAAACACGGACATGTGTGCAGCCCTATAGATTATAATGTGTATGTGGGTGTTTCTCTGGAAAACAGATGCCACATGTACCGGAAATATTGACGTGTGAAGGGTGCCTCAGGCTGTTTTTAATCAGTGCTGGATTTTAACTGCCCTTTAAATGTATAACCTTTTATCCCAGGAGAGGCATGTTTGAAAAATATTAGGTTTAGTGTTCCCCGAAAGACTGGTTGCCTTGTCATGGCTGGTGGGTGTTCATGAATTTTGCCAATTTATGCACTAAGTAGCTTCATTTTTATAATTATATTTTATATAGCAGTAATACCATTCAAATGTCATATATTCATTGTTTACATATATCTTACACTTACAGTGTGCTGCTGTATTATTTTGTTTAGTATTGAATGTGATAAGTAACTGAAGAACTTGAAATAAAATATTTACAAAAATATGTCAAACAAACATTACATTTTTCATTATGTCTTAAAAATCACAATTAGGTGCAATACAAAAAACGATGTAAGGCTTCACAGTGGGATATGTAATCCTTTGAAACAAAATACCAGCATGCCTGAGAAACTATTTAGCACTTATCAGCTACAGGAGATCTAATGC
The DNA here is from genome assembly GCF_046119375.1 of Phyllobates terribilis. NCBI lineage: Eukaryota > Metazoa > Chordata > Amphibia > Anura > Dendrobatidae > Phyllobates > Phyllobates terribilis. The sequence goes on from NW_027362770.1 coordinate 138,428,579, forward strand.
TGTTGTTTTTTGTTTCTTTCTTTCTTTCCATAGGTAGTAAACCGATTTATCAACTTGCTTAAAGATACATAATTATCCACTTCTTAGATAACCATACTTTTTGACGTCAGGGATTGTGCAATGTCTATTTGTATTAAGTTGAAAATCAGGCAATATGCAATCTAATAGGTGCTTCTGTAAAGTAATATCTACCATTATTTAGAGTGATGAAAAGGGTTTTTTCAATCCAGGAAAATGAATTAAAAGCAAAAAATACTTTATAGTGATTTTATTAAAATAGTAGCATGGGCATAGAAAAATACTGACACATTTCTTGTCTGGCAGACTCTTAATCATTACTTACCTGTCAAACACTCTGTGCTCTACACTAGAGATGAGCGTTGTTCTACTCGAACTGTTCGCCAATCTCAAATTCGAGCTGTTTTGGGCGGTGTTCGAGCCGGTCGGCGAACACGAACAATTTGAGAAAAATTCGACTGTTCGAGGTTATGTTCGATAACTGTTCGTGCACCAAAATCATAACTGGATTTTTTCTCAGTAATGATGAAAATTAATGTTAATACGCAGTTTGAGTGTACAGCGGGGCGGGGGGAGGGGCAGGGGATGGATCTCTGCAGGAACAATGAAGATCTCCATTTTTTTTTCTCTTTCCCGCATTTGCAGTGGGGAGGTGCAATCTGTCAGCCTATCAGCAGCGCACACACGGAGCGAATTGCTTTTTTTCACACAAGCAAGGGCATGTGTGATTGGCAGTGTATGTCACATGTCCTTGCCCTATAAGACCAAGCCATTTTCCCCGTCGCCACCATTTTCTCACTGCTGCAGCTGCGTGTTAGACGGCACCGCTGTTGCTGTGTGCGCTATACCTTGTTAATTTCAAGCCAATTTCCGCACAAATATACAGATAGCTTGGGAGTAGGGAATAGTTGTGATTGCAGTCCTTTTAAGGACTAGGTTACAGCATTTCCTACGACTTTTATCAGGCATGTCTGTGCTCTTAAATAGATAGATTGTGGGAGTAAAGACTAATTGTAATTGGAGTCCTTTTCAGGACTAGGTTACATCAGTTCCTATCAGTTTTTGCCAGGCAGGTCTGTGCCAGTGCTGTGCAAGTTTTTTTCACAGCATTTGGCTGAATCTAGCAAAGCTAATCCTTTTTGGCCTATTGCAGAGTGTGTTAGTCAGTGGAGTAGCCTATCTGTGTTGCAAGATATACCACCTGTGTATAGAATACCAATTTTTTTACTGCACCTAGTGAAGTAAAATCTTTTGGGCATAGCATCATTCTATTAGTCCATCTATACTGACCTCCATCAGGTTGCAAACTGAATATAATTTTTTTCTGCATCTAGCTCTGAAAAAATATTTGGGCTTCTAGCGGTGTGTGGGACTTGGTCTATTAGTCCATCTATACTGACCTCCATCAGGTTGCAAATTAAAAATAATTTTTTTCTGCATCTAGCTCTGAAAAAATATTTGGGCTTCTAGCAGTGTGTGGGACTTGGTCTATTAGTCCATCTATACTGACCTCCATCAGGTTGCAAATTAAAAATAATTTTTTTCTGCATCTAGCTCTGAAAAAATATTTGGGCTTCTAGCAGTGTGTGGGACTTGGTCTATTAGTCCATCTATACTGACCTCCATCAGGTTGCAAATTAAAAATAATTTTTTTCTTCATTTATCTCTGAAAAAATATTTGGGCTTCTAGCAGCGTGTGGGACTTGTTCTATTAGTCCATCTATACTGACCTCCATCAGGTTGCAAATTAAAAATAATTTTTTTCTGCATCTAGCTCTGAAAAAATATTTGGGCTTCTAGCAGTGTGTGGGACTTGGTCTATTAGTCCATCTATACTGACCTCCATCAGGTTGCAAATTAAAAATAATTTTTTTCTGCATCTAGCTCTGAAAAAATATTTGGGCTTCTAGCAGTGTGTGGGACTTGGTCTATTAGTCCATCTATACTGACCTCCATCAGGTTGCAAATTAAAAATAATTTTTTTCTTCATTTATCTCTGAAAAAATATTTGGGCTTCTAGCAGCGTGTGGGACTTGTTCTATTAGTCCATCTATACTGACCTCCATCAGGTTGCAAATTAAAAATAATTTTTTTCTTCATTTATCTCTGAAAAAATATTTGGGCTTCTAGCAGCGTGTGGGACTTGTTCTATTAGTCCATCTATACTGACCTCCATCAGGTTGCAAATTAAAAATAATTTTTTTCTGCATCTAGCTCTGAAAAAATATTTGGGCTTCTAGCAGTGTGTGGGACTTGGTCTATTAGTCCATCTATACTGACCTCCATCAGGTTGCAAATTAAAAATAATTTTTTTCTGCATCTAGCTCTGAAAAAATATTTGGGCTTCTAGCAGTGTGTGGGACTTGGTCTATTAGTCCATCTATACTGACCTCCATCAGGTTGCAAATTAAAAATAATTTTTTTCTGCATCTAACCCAGCCAATAGTTTTGGCCTAATACTACAGTTTGGCCACTCAGCTCTGCTCGGTTACCATCCATTGTTTTTTTGTGCAAACAACTCCAGAGTTGTGAATTAGTTAACCACCAAAATGAGTGGAAAAAGGCCTGCTGCTGGTGGAAAGGGGAATAGGCGTGTTGGGAAGGGGAAAAAAGGTTGTGTCCGTGGGGTAGGTGCAGAAGAAAGACCATCTTCCAGCCAAACTAAAATGTCTACTTCTTTTAGCGGACAATGTGATAAGATCCCTTTCTTACGGCCACGCCAATCGCTACAAATTCCAGATGAGGCACAAAAACAGCAGGTGCTTCAACGGATATCAAGTGCTCCTTTAAGTGGGCTCTCCTCCACATCAACTTCAACATCACAAATACTCCAGTCCTCAAAGGTGTCACCCAAATCGCACTTGCTTCCTCACAGCTCCCAAATCTCCAGCTGCCTGTCTGAGTATGAGGTAGAACAGATGGTTGAGTCTGCAGAGCTGTTTACTCATACTATAGCCTGGGAATCAGAGGTCGACTCCAGCGCTTCTGTGAATCCAGACGAGGAAATGATCTGCACTGATGCCCAGAATCTTTATGAGTCGGATCCAGGACCAGACGCAGAAGGTTCTGACCATAATGTAGACCCTCATTCCCAAACTGTAACTCCTGTTGGTGGAGACAATGAGGAAGACGATGATAAGACTCAAATACCTGATTGGAGCGACAACTTTAGTTTTTTGTCAGGGCAGGAACAGGTTGGCTCTGAGGACGACGGGTGTGATAACGCACAGGGTGATGATGATGAGGTCGGAGATCCCACTTACTGTCAACCCACAGTCAGCCAAGAGATGAGGTCAGCAGAGGAGGTGGAGGAAGATGCTAGTGACGACGAGGTCAGGTTGCGCCTTCCTGGACAGAGACGTAGTACTGGAAGCACGTCAACAACTGCATCCTCAAACACAACTCTGCCTCTCACCACAAGTCGTGGTGGCTCTTCAGGTCGCATGGGTGCTAAGCCTTGCATAGCCTGGGCATTTTTTCAGATCGATAAAGATGACCCAACTCGTGTTATCTGTAACATTTGTCAGCAAAAGCTAAGTAGAGGCCAAAAAATACATAGTTTGAGTACTTCATGCATGAACCGGCACATGGACATGAAGCATAAGTTGCAGTGGGAAGCTCAGTGTGCTACAATGCGGCCTAGCCGGCCGGGCCAATCACCGTCTGCCATATCTTGTGCATCCGCGGCCTCTTCATCCTCTGTGACTGGGGGGACAGCAGTCACACCTGTTTTGGGGCGCAGACCTGCCACCTCTTTACCCGCAACAGCCAGCGTGATTGGCAGGTCATCATTTTCTTTGGAGGTGGTAACACCAGCTGGTGTTGAGCGCTGTCCGACATCGATAGCACCACCTTTGGATCAAGGCAACCTAACATGTCCGCCTGCATCTTCCTCACAGACCGGCAGTTTGCCGGTGAGACCCTTATCAACCCCGTCTAAGCACAATAGCCAGCCCTCGGTCCCTCAGATGTGGACAAGTAAAAGACCATTTCCTCCTAGCCATGAGAAAGCTAAGAGGTTGAATTTCACCATCTGCAAGCTCTTGGCTACAGAAATGCTGCCTTTCCGCCTGGTGGACACAGAGGATTTTCGAGACCTTATGTCCGTCGCAGTGCCCCAGTACCAGATGCCCAGTCGGCACTACTTCTCAAAGAAAGGTGTGCCTGCGCTCCACCAGCATGTCGCACACAACATCACCGCTTCTTTGAGAAACTCTGTGTGTGACAGGGTGCATTTCACCACAGACACTTGGACGAGTAGGCATGGACAGGGGCGTTACATGTCGCTGACTGGGCACTGGGTAACTATGGTGACAGCAGGACAAGGGGCTGCTGTCCAAGTCTTGCCGTCCCCACGAGTTGTGCGTCAATCCTCTTTATGTCAAAGTTCCTCCACTGCTTCTGCCTCCTCAACCTCCTCTCGGTCTTCCACCTGCACCCAAAGCCTGTCTGGTCATGCCACAAGCTTTCTAACTGCGCAGAAGGGATCCTGCACACCTCCTTACTATGCTGGCAGTAGGGCTCAACGTCATCAGGCGGTTTTTACATTGAAATGTCTGGGAAATGTGAGTCACACAGCTGAGGAGTTGTGGTCAGCTCTGGAGAACCAATTTCATGAATGGTTGTCTCCACTGGACCTGAAACCAGGGAAGGCCGTGTGCGACAATGCTGCAAACCTGGGTGCGGCCCTTCGCCGGGGCAATGTCACACACGTGCCTTGTATGGCTCACGTGTTGAACCTGGTTGTCCAGCAATTTTTAGCCCACTATCCCAGACTAGATGGCCTTCTGCAGAGGGCACGGTCGCTGTGTGCTCACTTCCGCCGTTCGCATCCCGCAGCTCAGCGACTTACATCTCTACAGAAGTCGTTGGGCCTGCCACTTCACCGGCTAAAATGCGATGTGCCTACCCGGTGGAATTCAACTCTGCACATGTTGCAGCGACTGTGGCAGCACCGACAAGCCCTGGTGCAATACGTTCTGACGTATAGCCTGGGCCAACGAGATTCAGAGGTGGGGCAAATCACGCTGGAGGAGTGGTCTCAGATCAGGAACCTATGCACCCTTCTGCACAGTTTTGAAATGGCGACGAAGATGTTTAGTGCTGACGATGCCATTATCAGCATGACTATTCCGGTGATTTACATGCTGGAGCACATGTTAAACAGAATTCGGAGTCAGGTGGTGGCACAAGAGGAGGTGGAGGAAGTAGAGGAGGAGGAGTTGTATGCGGAAGGGCTAACATCTGCAAGGTCCAGACGGTCGGCAGCACCAAGGCGGCAGGCATGTGAGGGTGGGGGAGATGGTTTTACCAGGGCGCATGGTAGCAGCCAAACTAGTGAGGAAGGTGCAGGAGCCCAGGAAGAAGTGGAGGACGAACTGATGGAAGACTCATCAGATGAGGGAGACCTTGATCACATTTCTGTTGTGCGAGGTTGGGGGGAGAGGACAGAGGAAGGAAGCATGATTGTTACCTCGCCACCAACACAACAGGGACTTGGTGCTCCTGGATGCGCAACACACATGAGTGCCTTCTTGCTGCACTACCTGCAACATGACCCTCGAATTGTGAGAATTAGAAATAATCCTGACTACTGGGTTGCCACACTGTTAGATCCCCGGTACAAAAGTAAATTTGCAGAAATTATTCCTGCCATAGAAAGGGATGCACGCATGCAGGAGTATCAGCAGAGACTGTTGCAGAATCTTACATGTGCTTTTCCACAAAATACCAGTGGTGCACGTAGTGAATCTCACAGTTCCAACTTGCCAACCGTGGGACCGTCAAGTGTTCAGCACTCAAACCGTAACAGAACCACAGTATCTGCTGGTAACATCAATTTTGCGGAATCATTTCACCACTTTTTTAGCCCATCCTTTGCAAGGCCACAGGAGACAAGAAGTCTGACACATAGTCAACGCCTAGAGACGATGGTACAGGAGTATCTCCAAGTAAACATTGAAGCCACGACTGTGTCACTGGACCCTTGCTCTTTTGGGCTTCCAATCTGGATAAATGGCCGGAGCTAGCCACTTACGCCTTGGAGATCTTGTCATGCGCCGCAGCCAGCGTTCTGTCTGAACGTGTGTTCAGCGCTGCTGGTGGTGTGCTGACAGATAAGCGCACGCGGCTCTCCACTGATAATGTAGACAGACTCACGTTCATAAAGATGAACAAATCATGGATCCGAAACGACTTTTCTACCCCTGTGTCATCCTGGGGAGAGTAAAAGCTTGATGATTGGTTAAAATCACCCTACCAACCATTTTAAGCTTTCAAATTACTAATCATGTTTATCTGTATCTTGACTGGAAAATAATTTGGGCTTTGTAGCAGTGTGCAGCACTGATCCTATTAGGCCATCTATAATAAGCTTCACCAGATTTAAAATTAAAAATAATTTTTAGCTGCATCTAGCCCGGAAAATAATTTTGGGGCTCCGAGATGCGCAAGACACATAAGTGCCTTCTTGCTGCACTACCTGCAGCATGACCCTCATATTGTCAGAATTCGAAGTAATCATGACTACTGGGTTGCCACACTCTTAGATCCCCCAAACTTTTCGATCAACCTTTTCATTTTAATAAAGACCAAAAAAATGGTCATTTTTGAAATTATAAGCATTAGCAGGTTGTTAGAAACTGAAATCAAACAGTTTTCAACTCAAAACTTTATTCTAGGTGATGTTACATTTTCACATAGGACCCCTTGTTCGAAAGGAGCTTCTGAACTCTCTCGTCCATTGAATTTGTCAGGTTTTGGATGGTTTCTGCTTCAATTGTTTTGCATGAGGACAGAATACCCTCCCAGAGCTGTTGCTTAGATGTGAACTGCCTCCCGCCATCATAGACACTCCTTTTAATGATGCTCCAAAGGTTCTGAATGGGGTAGAGGTCAGGGGAGCATGGGGGTCACACCATAAGTTTGTCCCCTTTTATGCCCATATCAGCCAGAGATGCAGATGTTTTATGTGCAGCATGAGATGGTGCATTATCATGCAGAAAAATGATCTTGCTGTGAAATACACGGTTCTTCTTCTTGAACCATGGCAGGAAGTGCTGTTTGAGAAAATCCACATACATTATGGAGTTCATCTTTAGCGCCTTCAGGGATCCTAAAGGGGCCGACAATCTCTCTCCCCATGATTCCAGCCCAAAACATTACTCCACCTCCTCCTTGTTGGCGCTGTAGCCGTGTTTGCGTGGGGTGTCCATCAACCAGCCATCCTCCACTCCATTCATCTGGACCATCGAGCGCTGCACGGCACTCATCCGTGAACAAAACAGTTTTGAAATCAGTCTTCATGTAATGTTTGGCCCACTGGAGCCGTTTCTGCTTGTGTGAAGTGGATAGAGGAGGTCGACAGGATGGCATATGCACAGCTGAAAACCTCTGAAGGACCCTGCATCTTGTTGTTCGGGGGACGTTGGAGGCACAAGCAGCTTCAAAAACTTGTCTGCTGCTATGACAAGGCTTTTTTGCCGCTGCTGTTTCAACCTGACGTAATTGCCTGTAGGAAAGAGTCCTCAATTTGCCCTTATCAGCACGCACACGTGTGTACTGTGAATCAGCTACATACTTCTTGATTGCCAAGACACTTCATCCTGATCATCGCACAATGTTGATTGTAGTCATGCCTTGACCTAAACACTCCACAATTTGTTGCTTCTCAGCAGCCGACACATCCTTTTTCTTTCCCATTTTGGCAGAAAATGTAGGCTGCTTAATAATGTGAGAGAGCCTTCTTAAGTAGTCTTGCCTTTCATTGGACACACCTGCCAAACTAATTAGCACAGGTGTCTGCAATTGCTTACAGTGATATAAAGAGCCCTGACACACATCACCATCAATGAGTTTAACTGACAAACAAACAAATTCTTCCCTTATCACTCCTAAACACTTTTTGCATAATAATTACGAACGCGGTGTACATGTGCTTTTCCACAAAACACAAGTGGTTCACGTAGTGAATCTTACAGTTCTAACTTGCCAACCGTGGTCTGTATGGAATTGTTCAATAAAGGGCCCAAAATTAAGATAACATAGATGGGAGAGGTCTCTATGAATAGGAATTCCTAATTATTTGATACCCTGTGAGGGCCAGGCAAAGGGAAAGTTGGACTGGATGGAATCCTATATGGATTTAGGGAGGGAGACATCGAGGGCCTCAGACTTCGCTGAATTGATTTTAAAATTTTACCATGTAACAAAGTGATCTATTTCAGCCATAACAGCAGGGATGGATATATGTGATTGAGTGATATATACTAGGACATCATCAGCAAATAGAGAGCACTTGTACTCGGTGCCTCCCACCTCAATCCACCTAATATTGGGGTTATGGCGAATTGATGAGAGCAGGTGCTCCGTCACTAGGATGTATAAGAGAGGGGACAGAGGACATCCCTGCCTTGTCCCATTGGTGATTGTGAAAGGTGATGAAAATGTTCTGACGCACCCCCTGGGCCTTGGGACACCCGGAGCCGGACACTTTTTGGTGGATGCTGGTGGTTGTAGTCTTCGTGGCGGCGATCCGGTTCCGTGGCTCAGGGCGGTCAAACCAGTGGCGGAACTATTTATGTGGTTTTGATGTTTAAATGTCCGACTACGCCACCCGTGGATTGCGGTCAGAGTGAACCGCCGCTACAGGGCAGACCGCTAAGGCTGGTGTTGTGGGTGCAGCAGAGCGTAGCATAACTCCCCACGGGAGGAGTATAGCCTCAGGGCAGTGTATGCGGAGGATGGGGGTGATGGTGCAGGGCAGCAGCAGTAACGACACGGAGTCAGTGATGCAGTTCAGGGCCTTTACTCACAGTTCTTATTATCCAGACCACGTCTGCAGGTAACGGCTGCCCACGTCGTACTGTGCTCACCAGGTGAGGGGCTCAGACAACTCCCAGATAACTTTGGAGCGCTTCACAGGACCCCCTTTGTGTGTCCTTTGTCTGGCCTTTCTTACCAACACTTCTGTCCGGCTGCCTCGGGCCTCCTCTTGGTAAACTTGGCGCCAGTTTCCCTGACCCTATGTGGTGCCTTCCTAGCGGGTGGAGCAAGGGGCTGCGCCACATAAAATGTCAGAGCCTCCGGTTTCTAGCTGAGGGTCGTTTCCTGCCTCCACTAGTTCGGGGACCGGTCTCCCCCTTTGGCCTGACCCCTCCACGCAGGTGGATTCGGGCGTGCGGTGGCGACTCGCCCGTCCGCACCCCTGGGATCCCTTCATTCCTCGTTCCTGGAGCCTTCTCCGCTCCTCTTCCTTCCTTCTCCCTCTTGCAGGCCTGGGCCTCTGTTACTAGGCCCGCCTCCGGAGCAGAGCTCATGCAGAGCCCCTGCTCCCTGCCACTTCTGCTCAGACTTCTCTGCACTGAACTAAGATGGTGCCCACCTTTTATACTCCCTTCTCAATGCACCCAGGAACTGCTTCCTCCCTGCTCCTGCACTGCAGGGTTCCCCTTCCTCAGTGTTCCCTCCCCCCACTCCAGCCAGGGACAGGGACTGTCGTGCCCATCTCAGGGGCATATTGGTCGCCCTGCCCCACGGCAATGTGGTGTAATGCATGCAGGTGTCGGGTCCTGATCCACACTCCATCCTTATCTGAGAGTGAGATATCACACCTCTGGGTGAGGTGCAATACGTCTGTAGCAACCGAGCCCTCGGTGCTACAGTTCCATTTATCTTCAGCCTAGGTGACGTATTGTGATACAGGGCCGTGATTTTGGCTATAAAAGGGTCCCCTAGACCCCTACCCCAAGCTTTTTAAGAGAATCATATATGGCGTGCCAGGAGACTCTATGGAATGCTTTCTCAGCATCCAACGAGAGTATCTACTTACAAATTTTTAACTGCATCTAGCCCAGGAAATACTTTGTGCCTAGTAGCAGTGTCTGCTAGTCAGCGGATTATCCCGGCTGTTAAGCAAGCTACACCACCTGTAGTTTGGACACTTAATTTTTTCAAAGGAAATGCTTCGGGACCACGGGATACTTAGTGAAGAGCATCAGGAGGCACCCCAAGGCATAGGGGCTGGGACTGGCACTAGGATGCCTTGCGGTGGACAGCCGAGCTCGATCCTTATAAAAGCTTTTTAACTGCAGCAGCTTTAGTGGACGCTACTGGAGCTGGAATTACGCGGCTGCTGGCATGAGACTTGCCCTCCAATAGATCCTTGTAAATGGATTTAAAGTGTATTCATTCAAATTAGAGGGACAATTTAAATTAAAAAGCTTAGAGCTGCCTCCACCACAGGGGGGCTCTCTCGACCCACCAGCGGACAGGCACCAGTATTGGGAGAGGGGGGCTGGCCGTCAGGGTTCACCGCGGCTCTGGCACAAACCCGGCGACACGGAGGTGGCACGGGCAGGAGCGGACTGGCCGTCTCGGCTTCTCACTTTTTGGATTTTAGAAGGGCATGACATGCCTATATCTGTGTCTCCCCCTCCTTTTACTCCTCCACCTCTTTTCTTTTCGCATGACTATATGTACTTGTCACTTTTCCATGTGTTAGTTGTGTCTTCTGAGCAGTTTGTCAGCTTTTGGACACCTTTGAAGGTGTTTTCTATGTGTTTCTATGTGTTTTTGTTTGCCTGCCATTGGTTTTAACGGTGTTCGAAGGTGTTCGACGAACAGTTCGACGAACAGTTCGGCGAACACACGGGTGTTCGACGAACCGAACCGAACTCGAACACTACGGGGGTGGCTCAACACTACTCTACACCCATATCAGTCCCTCTCTCCTATCCTCTCCTATGTACAGCTCTCACAATCTTTTCACAATCTAAAACCGGACAGATACATTCACTCCCACCATAAAACAGAGACGCTCTCACAAATCACTTAACCATCTGCTCACTCTCTCTATTCTTCTAGTTGCAGGAGATATCCCTTCCAACCCTGACCCTTCTTGTAAGAGTAAGTTTAACCCCTCCTCTGCTATACTCAGAAACCCTGTGAATATCTTTAATGTTCCTTGCATGCCTTCTGTGTCTTTTAACTGTGCCCCCTGGAACTCGCGGTCAGCGTGTCACAAACTTTCCTACATTCATGACTTTTTCCTTTCAAAATCCCTTAACCTTCTAGCTCTTACTAAAACCTGGATCCAGCAATCTGACACCACAGCTGTTTCTGCTCTCTTATATGGTGGTGGCCTACACTTACCGCCTGACCTAAAAACAGACCAGGTGAAGGTTTTGGTCTGCTCCTTTCAACAAAATGTACTTTTCAGGTTATCCCCCCCCCCAGTATCCTCACTTATTTTCCCTTCTTTTGAGGTCCACTCTTTCAGACTCTACCAGCCCCTCTCTCTGCAAGTGGCGGTTGTGTATTGCCCTCCAGGCCCCTCCCGGCAGTTCCTGGATAATTTTGCTGCCTGCATTCCACAGTTTCTATCCTGTGACATCCCCACCCTCATCATGTGGGAATTTAACATCCCCTTTGGTGATCCCCTTTCCCCATCTGCCACTCACCTTTTATCTCTAACCTCCTCCTTTGGCTTTTCACAGCTTACTAACTTTTCTACGCATGAAGACGGGAAAACACAGGAACTGGTCCTCTCCTGGCTCTTTTCAATGCAAGATTTTACTAACTCCCTTCTTCCACTCTCTGACGACAACCTTCTTTCTTTATCTGTTAAGAACTGTCACCCCACAAAGAATACCCCCACTTACCACACATAGAAATATTCATGTCATTAACACCCAGAAACTTACGCAGTCATCATTGGCCCTAATCTCCTCCCTCTCATGTCCTGACTCTGCACTGAAACATTATAAAGAAACATTGCAAAGTACCCTGAATGAAGCTGCATCTCCTTTATTTAGAACAACTCGATACAGACAGCAACAACCTTGTCACATGCTGGAAACACATTTTCTCCAGTGGTGGTCCAGGTGCCACAAACATCTGTTTAGAAAATGAAATATGGCCGAAGATTTCATCAATTATAAGTTCATGCCTAAAGCATAAAACTCTACCCTTCTCCTCTCCAAACAAATTACTTCAAAACCCTAATCACCATACTATGCAATAATCCTTAATGTCTTTTTGACACTTTTCATTCTTTCCTCAATCCAAGAGTAAGGTCCCCACCACCCAACCTCAGCACTGACAATGTGGCCACTTATTTAAAAAAAAAAAAGTATCATATCTGACAGAAAATTTTCTCGCAATCCACTAACGTTATGCATTTTCCTCCCTGCTGCACTGCATCTAGCTCACTTTCTGTCTTTGAATCAGTCACAGAAGAAGAAGTGATCAGGCTTCTTGCATCTTCTCGCCCTACTACCTGCACCACTGGCCCTATTCCTTCACATCTCTTTCAGTTAACTTTTCTTGGCTGTCACCACTCACCTAACTAAAATATTTAATCTCTACCTCTCATCTGGTATTATTCCCTATTTATTTAAACACGCCAACATACATCCATTACTTAAAAATCCATCCCTCGACCATAACTGCTCTGCTAACCATAGACTCTAATTTTCCCTTCATCTCTAAACTCTTGGAACGCTTGGTCCACTCCCATCTCATCCGCTATCTCTCAGGTAACTCCCTTTTTGACCCATTACAATCTTGTTTCTGCTCTTTATACTGTGCTGAAACTGACCTCGTTAAAGTCTCTAATGATCTACTAACAGCAAAATCTAATGGTCACTACTCCCTGTTCATTCTCCTGGATTTTTCTGCAGCATTTGACACTGTCGATCACCAGCAACTCCTCACTATGCTCTGATATATCTGTCTCAAAGATATCGTTCTCTCCTGGTTCTCCTCCTACCTCTCTGATCGTTCCTTCACTGTATTTTTTGCTGGCTCCTCTTCCTCTCCTCTTCCTCTTACTGTCGGGTTCAGTTTCTAGGCCCCCTCCTCTTCTCCTTATATACTGCCCCTACTGGACAAACCATCATTAGAAATGGTTTTCAGTACCATCTCTAGGCTGATGACACCCAATTATATACACTGTCTCTTGACATCACCCCTGCATTACTAAAAAATACCAGTGATTGGCTTTCTGCTGTCTCTAGCATCATGTCCTCCCTCTATCTGAAACTAAATCTTTCAAAAACTGAACTCCTTGTGTTTCCTCCCTCCGCTAACCTACCTATGCTCGATATTGCCATTTCCGTGTGTGGTTCTACCTTTACTCCCTAGCAACATGCCGCTGCCTTGGGGGTCATACTTGACTCAGATCTTTTCTTCACATTCCACATCCGATCATTAGCTTGGTCATGTCATCTACACCCAAAAAACATCTCTAGAACGCTTACCTTTGACTCTGCAAAAACTCTTATTGAAGAGTTTTAATGCATTCTCGTCTGGACTATTACAACTCTTTACTAATCGGTCTCCCTCTTACTAATTTCTCCCCTCTCCAATCCGTCCTGAATGCAGCAGCCAGGATCATATTCCTCGCCAACCACTGCACCGATGCCTCTACCCTGTGCCATTCATCGCACTAGTTGCCTAGAGTTCAATATAAACTCATCACTCTCACCCACAAAGCTCTCCATCGTTCTGCGCCACCCTACATCTTCTCCCTCATCTCAGTCTACCACCCTACCCGTGCCCTCCATTCTGCTAGTGACCTAAGAGTAACTTCCTCAACAATCTGAACCTCCCACTCCCGTCTCCAAGACTTCCCGCGTGCTGCGCCAATTCCTTGGAATGCACTACCCGGGACACTTTGACTAATTTCCTATACCCACAATTTTAAGCATGCCCTAAAAACAATTTTTTTTAAACTGGCCTATAAGTGAGCCCACTTCACTTATCTAACTATTCCTGTTTTGCCCATACAAATTTTTCTTCAAAATCAGGACCCTCGTATCATCTGTTCACACACCCTTCATGCACTTAATAGCCCTCTGTGTCTGTACTTGTACACATACTGGCTGGTGACCGGTTCATGCAGCGTTATGTGAATATCCTATTGACTATATTGATGGCTGGACCATATAAAAGAAGCAATTTTTACCATTCACCTTTTGTGTCTTCTCTCCTATTTCCTCTTAGATTGTAAGCTTATGAGCAGGAGCCTCATTACTTTTGGTATCTGCTGATTTAATGGTATGTGTTATTCTGTAATGTCTTTATTGTCTGTATAAGTTCTCTCTAAAATGTAAGATGCTGTGGAATATGTTGGTGCTATAGATAAATACATTATTATTATTATTATTATTATTACTATTATTATTATTATTACTTGCAGTGGTTTAACTTGAAGCTTGCAAAATCTCCAAAAAGGGTCCCAGCTATCACTGATCTAAAATAGTATTAGTCTTCTCATATTGGCCAAATGGACATTTTTGGCCCCCCAGGCTCCAGCATCCTGGATGCTACTGCAACCCGCTCACCCACCCCTGGTTACTTGACAACTTTGTTTGATCTTGTGCTCTTCTGAGTAGGAATTACAAAATGTGTCTCGTGTGCTGCTTACTAAACATCAGTCCGTTTTTAGAATACTTGGTGGTAAAAACTTGATAAGTATAACAGTATAAGTCAGTCAGACACTAGGTGATGTGTGTCGTCCTACAGAATATTAAATAAAGGTCAAAAAATGGGCATTAATTTACCAGGAGCTCCAACTGGGTGCTGGCTTCTATGCTCTCAAATCCTCCCTTAATGAAGAAACTTAAAGGGGGTTTCCAGCAGATGAAAATTTTTCTGAAAAGGCATTAGACTGATTCAAAATATTTAAAGTAATTCTCACCCACACGGGTCTGATTGTTGTTCTCATCCAGCCCTTGACCCACTAGAAATGACTGAAATTGCCCATTCATCCAATCACTGGTTGGCTGTGATTGGCTGAGCAGTCATTTTTGGTCCTTTCCATTGTATTTAGGTTTGGAACAAGAAGAAGGGACCCACAAGGATCGAGTGAGCACAAGATTGGAACCTACTAGGGACCACTGAAGATGAGTATTATTTTTAACCAGACGATCCCTTTTAAGAATAATTTTCATCATCTCTTGAAAAATGGAAGGCTTGAGAAAATAAAAGAGAGGACCCCTTTGAGCTCTCAGAATAATTGTTTTCACTATTTTATTTTTTAAATTTTCCTATCCCAATAACTACATGAAGTCTAAGAAACAGGCATTCCTCACATGTATTAAAGCTATCAAATCATGAGCACGGCATGACTCAAACATAATATCCGAGCACAGTTGAAGATACTCGGAAAATTCCCGAGGATGCTCGTAAATCTCGAGTAACGACCGTGCTCGCTCATTACTATCTGTGACACATCATCTGTTCTCTAGCATTAAGACTCATTTCATAATTATCAGTATAGAACAAGCCACATGTTCTTTATTCCCATTAAAAATCCTTACTTTGGTTACATTAAATGCACAAATGGAGCTGACAGATCCCTGATGTGCTCATTTCTCACCCCATCTTATTCCTTACTGTGATGCTTTCTCCCAGTTAAGTTCTTAACTTCATTCACTGATGACCTCCCTCCCACACTAATGGTATAAGCGACAGGTCAGCAGAAGGAAGACTAATGATGGGCATTGGGCAGAGCTGAAATCTTCTGGAAACATGTCACACTGGCTTCCTCTGCATTTTATGACTGACTTAACATATGCAGAAGTACTTAACTCCCATTTTGTCAGGTCAACCACCAGTTATTAATAAAATAATAAGAGCGACATATAGCCGTATACTAGGGTCACATATTCGGTGTATGTCATAAATTAGAACAGCCCTAGCATATGCAAAATAATATACAATATGTGTCCATATTATACAGATGTGTCCTTCATTATCATCCCTCTTACAAATCCCGAGACGAATGGTGTGAGTTAACCAGTGTAACGATCGTGGCGGTTTCAGCTTTGGCCACTAGGCAGTGCAGAGCCTTTGTTGTAGGTGATGCTTGACAGCATCAATCCTGTTTTATTCCTGGGATTTTTGGTGCCATGAGATCAAGGACCTGTGGGGTTAATTGTCTGCTTTTAATTGCTCTTTTCCAAGACCCCTGGTCGGATCTGCCTTCTATTTAAGCCCCTGGGTCTCTGACTTTCACTGACAGTCCATTTGTTTTGCTACATGGCTTATACTAATTCTTTCTTGAGTTGTTTTCCTGATTCCTCCTGTTTTCTGAGCTCGGCATGACTTTTGACCATCCTCTCATTTTACAATTCTGTTACTTACTTGACCTCTTGGCTTTGACCCACATGACGACCTTTCTTGCCACTGGTTCACTCTTCCGAATGGAATCTCTCTGTGAAAGCAATCCACTAGACTCCATTGTAAGAACGTAAGAACAGATCCCTGTACAGGGGTCAAAGTGTGAAGGTTAGGGTTCCTCGGGAACCTGCCAAATGGAGTGGCTTGTGCCAAGTCTGTCTGAGGTATCCCTTTGAGCTTATGTCAGACGTGAGAACCAGCTTTGTAAAAACTAGTGTTGAGCAAATTTGTTCGGCATTTCAAATTCGGGTTTGTGTTCGGGTTCCGGCTTGTTCGCTCCAAAAAAATTGGCTCCGCCCACAAACATCCCTGATTTGCCACGCTGTCACGCAGATAACCCGAATTTGAAATGCCGAACAAATTCGCTCAACACTAGTAAAAACAAAAACACATGGGTTTGGGATAAAGTGTCTCAAGATGTTTCTGTTACATGTGTCTATTAGTCATGAGCGAAACTTCCGAAAATCAAATTTTATAGTTCACTCATATTTGGCACCCCTCCCACCGGCTGCTGCTCGTCACCCTTGACATCCTCTCGCGCCCGTGCAGACAAATCGCATCTCGCGCCTGCGCAATAGGCTTTGCCCAACTGCCGGCAAAGACAAAAACAGATGTGCGCATGTGCACTTCTGTTTTCCTGCTTTGCCCGCAGTTGTGCAAAGCATACTGCTTAGGTGCACAATGCGATTTGTCTGCCCAGGTGCAAGATTTCTCACGCAATGAGGATGACGTAGGAGGCATCATCCACATCAAGGATGGCAAGCAGCAGCCATGGGAAGGGGTGGTGAGGCCCAAAGCCACGCCCATTGGACCAGACGATCCGATTACCATTCAGCGTGGGAGAAATTAAAAAGGTTTTTTGAGGCTATACAGGGGGAGTCAGGGGGTTATATAAGGATTTAGAGAAAGCAGTGCAGACGCTAAATAAGATGATATTTTTGGCTACTATGTGACAAAACTGGTGACAGGTTCCCTTTAAAGGGGAATTTCCAATCTAAGTGAAGTTCCACTAGTCAACAATGGCTTATATATGCACACAAGGGATGTTGGATAGTTAAAGTAGCTGTATTTAAAGGTGACCAGGGGTGGACATATCATTGGTGCAACCTGTGCATATGTACAGGGGCCAGAGAGTTAGGGGGCCACTTCTTACTCTAAAGTAGGTAGAATTGTGCATTATGATGAGCTTATTGGACTTCAAAGGGCCCATATTTTGTTCTTTCACAGGGTCCCTCTTTTGTCTGTGTCAGATCTCCAGCTACAATCTCATATCTCAATTCCGGGCAAGTCTTCTTCTGACTTGTTTCTGATACAGGGCAAGCTTTTACTGCCATGCTATGTAGCAATGTGTGAGGCTGGTTCAAGATCCCTTATAGGTATTGTGTGTATTTTAGTCTAGGTTCATCCCATGCAAATAATTATTTGTGGCCATGTTGCCTGATGTTGAATTGGACCCTTTTATCCTTTTTTATTGCGCTTGATACTTTTACTATGATACAGTGTGCTTTGTTTCACATTCAGTGTTGGATCTTCATTTTCGGTTAATTTTTTGGAGCTGTGTACGTGAGATGGGGTATGTGGTGAAAGATGAGGTCATGCAACAGATGTAAGAATAATAACCATTGGTAATTTCTGGTGAGTTTTTCCCCTGCTAAATTTGCCAATTTTCCCGCCTAAAGTGAAGGCAGAATGGTTGCTGGGTAGCAATTGGCATTGATTGGGTCATTACCTTGACCTATGCCAATGACGCTACTGGGGGTAAGCTGTCTTTTTGCACATTAACTCTTCAGAGTGTAGTAATTCCTCAGGTGATCTTTGGAAAATGCTTAAATTGTAGGGAAGAAGGCCGTGGTTGTAGCATCAAGAGACACCTGCGAATAGAGTCCCTCTTCCCATTCTTCTGTCCTCATTATCTATTATTTGTTCACAGCATCCTATCAGAAGGAAGGGGTAAGTCACTTGTGGTTAGCGAGTGAATGGTTACTGATTCATTGATGGTGTCAGGATTTCTGTTGCCCTACTACAGTTTGACCACTAATGGCCGCTGTTGTTCATTTTAATAATTTTGTTGCAGTTTCACTCCATACCACTAGAGGCTGCTGTTGTGTTCTGCAATTGCGCTTTACCTCCTGTTACGATACTGGTGTAGTACTGCTGGAAACCAGTGGCCAAAGGAGCACAAGCAGGAACAGCAAGCGGTAGTAGAAGTTCTTGAAGTTAGCAAGGCATTGTAGGAAACAATCCGTAAATGACTTAGAAGAAGAGTCTGGGTAACAATGTTCAGGAGCTGGAGACTAAAACTAGGCTAATAGCTAGACACAATACTCAAGCAATGAGTGAGAGATCCATGTGGCTTTAAGTAGGTCCAAACAGGAAACAAGATGGATTCCATAGATTCAGAATACACCAATTGCAGGGCAATTGCAGAACACAACAGCAGCCTCCAGTGGTAAGAAGTGAAACTGCAGTACAATTATTAAAATGAACAATAGCGGCCACTAGTGCTCAAACTGTATCTAAATTTATGGTTGGACCAATTTTATGTTATGGTGGTTCTTAAAGATTTAACTCCTTCACAATACCTACCGTACATGTATGGCGGGACAATCGTGTCGGCTCACTCACAAACCTAGCGCAATGATCAGCGCATGTCAGTGCTATATTATAGCTGACACCCTGAAGAAATGCCCACGATCGGTGCTAGCGCAGATCACAGGCGTTTAACTCCTCTGATGCCCCAATAGCGACAGAGACATTGATCGACACAGCAGAGAGAGGGAGCTCCGTCTCTGCTCCGATCGGCATGATCAGGCTGTGCCGATGGTCTCCATGGTGACCTCGGGCCGAAAGATGATCACCCAAGTACGATGGTCTGTAAGTTCCTGCTCAGAGCAGGAGCCAACATTCTTCCTATCTGCTTGCGATGCACAGATCTAATACCTTGTAATGCAAAAGCACTGCAGAGTAATAGATCAACGATAAGACAATAGAAAATTGATGTCCCATCCTAGGACAAGGTAAAAAAGTGTAAACAAAGTTTGTAAAGATTTTTAAAATATTTAAAAGATTACAATATAAAGAATACAAAAGTGAAAAAAATATTATATCAATGAATACATATAATTAATGTAAAAACAAAAATAAACAAAAAAAGTACACATATTTGATATTGTCACGTCTAGTGTTGAGCGAGCACTAAAATGCTCGGGTGCTCGAAGCTCGGGCCGAGCTCACTGTGATACTCATATGCTCGACCCGAGCAACGAGCCCAATGTTAGTCTATGGGAGACCCGAGCATTTTTGCGGCGGCTCCCCCGGCAGTCTGTAGAAAGCCTAAAAAGTGCCCAAAACGATAGTGACAGTGTTCAAATGACATAGGGACAGCATGGGGATCGCCCCAGGAATAATTTCTGACCCCCAGGTCACTGCTGTCAACAACGTGGTCAGAGGTATTAAGCCACTTTTACGGGCTCACAATAGAACGTTCAAAAACGAAACTGAAACGGTTTTCCTGTGAAATATGTTAAGGAACTTCCTTTCCAGGGTAAAGACTTGTGTATAAGGTAAAATAAATAACCAAAAGCAAAAATACTCCTCCACACCTTGGGCTATGTTCACAAGTATCATTTTTTATGCGTTTTTGCACTTTTGTATTGCTTTCAACCGTGACAAATGCATTCACTGGAAAATGTCATTTTAACATTTTACAATCTTATCTGGCCATGTGCTGTGTGACACATGCATACAGTGCTGAAAAGACATGGGAACAGCATGGGGAAGAACCCTGGAAGCATCTCTGACACCCAGGTCACTACCTAAAAGTGTGCCCATCAGAAGAGATCCTTGCCGCATCAGTAGATGCAGACTTGCAACTATCCCCGTGCAAGTCCTTGTCCCAGGGTAGTGTTCAATTGTACCTCCCCCATTCCTTGCAATGCAAGCGCAAGTATGCAGCCTGCCACCCACCCACCCCCAGGCTGCAATACCATACTGCTAGCTTGCTTGCACTTGAAATTGGGCCTTTTAGGCATGTGGAGGTGGAATCTGGCCAACAAGTCATGGCTGCGTCGGCGACCTGGTATCCACACTCAGTCCCCAGCCGCCCGGCGGCCAGGTGTCCACACTCAGTCCCCAGCCGCAAGGGGGCGGCCGGGTGTCCATACTCGGTCCCCAGCCGCCCCGTGGCCGGGTGTCCACACACGGTCCCCAGCTGCCTGGGGTGGCCGGGTGTCCATAAACGCTCCCCAGCAGTGGTGGAAGTCGCAGTAGCTTAACAAGACGGTTTTAATACACCTTGGAAGAGACGTGGAGGTCGCAGTAGCTTAACAAGATGGTTTTAAGACGCCTTGAAAAAGTGGTGGAGGTCGCAGTAGCTTAACAAGACGGTTTTACTGCCACTTGGAATAATGGTGGAGGTCGCAGTAGCTTAACAAGACGGTTTTAATGCCCCTTGGAAGAATTGTGGAGGTCGCAGTGGAATAAAAATACAGTATCAATGCCCCTTGGAAAAGTGGTGGAGGTCGCAGTAGCATAACAAGTATGTTTTAATGCCCGTTGGTAGAGACGTGGAGGTGGCAGTAGCTTAACAAGACGGTTTTAATGCCCCTTGGAAAAGTGGTGGAGGTTGCAGTAGTTTAACAAGACGGTTTTAATGCCCATTGGGAGAATGGTGGAGGTCGCAGTAGATTAGCAAAACGGTTTTTATGCCCATTGGAAGAGACGTGGAGGTCGCAGTAGCTTAAAAAAACGTTTTTAATGCCCGTTGGAAGAATGGTGGAGGTCGCTGTAGCTTAACAAGATGGTTTTAATGCCCCTTGGAAGAGACGTGTAGGTCGCAGTAGCTTAAAAAGACGCTTTTAATATCCCTTGGAAGAATGGTGGAGGTTGCAGTGGAATAAAAAGACAAAATCAATTCCCCGTGGAAATGTGGTGGAGGTCGCAGTAGCTTAACAAGACGGTTTTAATGCCCCTTGGAAGAATGGTGGAGGTCGCAGTAGCTTAAGAAGACGGTTTTAATGCACCTTGGAAGAGACGTGTAGGTCGCAGTAGGTTAACAAGATGGATTTAATGCCCCTTGGAAGAATGGTGGAGGTCGTAGTAGCTTAACAAGACGATTTTAATGCCCCTTGGAAGAGACGTGGGGGTTGCAGTAGCTTAACAAGATGGTTTTAGAGCCCCTTGGAAAAGTTTTAGAGGTCGCAGTAGCCTAACAAGACGGTTTTAATGCCCCCTGGAAGAGACGTGGAGGTCTAAGTAGCTTAACAAGATGGTTTTAATGCCCGTTGGAAGAGACGTGGAGGTCGCAGTAGCTTAACAAGACGGTTTTAATGCCCCTTGGAAGAATGGTGGAGGTCGCAGTGGAATAAAAAGACAATATCAATTCCCCTTGGAAAAGTGGTGGAGGTCACAGTAGCTTAACAAGATGGTTTTAATGCCCCTTGGAAGAATGGTGGAGGTCGCAGTGGAATAAAAAGACAACACCAATGCCCCTTGGAAAAGTGGTGGAGGTCGCAGTACCTTAAAAAAGACAGTTTTAATGCCCCTTGGAAGAGAAGTGGAGGTCGCAGTAGCTTATCAAGACGGATTTAATGCCCCTTGGAAAAGTGGTGGAGGTCGCAGTAGCTTAAAAAGACAGTTTTAATGCCCCTTAGAAGAATGGTGAAGGTTACAGTAGCTTAACAAGACAGTTTTTATGCCACTTGGAAGAGAAGTGGAGGTTGCAGTAGCTTAAAAAGACAGTTTGAATGCCCCTTGGAAAAGTTTTGGAGGTCGCAGTAGCTTAGCAAGATGGTTTTAATGCCCCTTGGAAGAGAGTTGGAGGTCGCAGTAGCTTAACAAGATGGTTTTTATGCCCCTTGGAAGAATGTTGGAGGTCGCAGTAGCTTAACAAGATGGTTTTAATGCCCCTTGGAAAAGACATGGAGGTCGCAGTAGCTTAACAAGACGATTTTAATGCCCGTTGGAAGTATGGTGGAGGTCGCAGTGGAATAAAAAGACAATATCAATGGCCCTTGCAAAAATGGTGGAGGTAGCAGAAGCTTAACAAGACAGTTTTAATGCCCCTTGGAAGAGCCGTAGAGGTCGCAGTAGCTTAGCAAGATGGTTTTAATGCCCCTTGGAAAAGTGGTGGAGGTCGCAGTAGCTTAACAAGATTGTTTTAATGACCCTTGGAAGAGACGTGGAGCTCACAGTAGCTTAACACGATGGTTTTAATGCCACTTAGAAAAGTGGTGGAGGTCGCAGTAGGTTAACAAGACGGTTTTAATGCCCCTTGGAATAGACGTGGAGGTTGCAGTAGCTTAACAAGTCGGTTTTAATGCCCGTGGGAAGAATGGCCGAGGTCGCAGTGGAATAAAAAGACAATATCAATGCCCCATGGAAAAGTGGTGGAGGTCGCAGTAGCTTAACAAGACGGTTTTAATGCCCCTTGGAAGAATGGTGGAGGTTGCAGTAGCTTAACGAGACGGTTTTAATGCCCCTTGGAAGAATGGTGGAGGTCGCAGTAGCTTAACAAGATGGTTTTAATGCCCCTTGGAAGAGACGTGGAGGTCGCAGTAGCATAACAAGACGGTTTTAATGCCCCTTGGAAGAATAGTGGAGGTCGCAGTGGAATGAAAAGACAATATCAATGCCCCTTGGAAAAGTCGTGGAGGTCACAGTAGCTAAACAAGATGATTTTAATGCTACTTGGAAGAGAGGTGGAGGTTGCAGTAGCTTAACCAGACGGTTTTAATGCCCGTGGAATAATTGTGGAGCTTGCAGTGGAATAAAAAGACAATATCAATGCCCCAAGGAAAAGTGGTGGAGGTCGCAGTCGCTTAACAAGACGGTCTTAATGCCCCTTGGTAGAATGGTGGACGTCTCAGTAGCTTAACAACATGGTTTTAATGCATCTTGTAAGAGACGTGGAGGTCACAGTAGCTTAACAAGACGGTTTTAATGCCCCTTCGAAGAGACGTGGAGGTCATAGGAGCTTCACAAGACGGTTTTAATGCCCCTTAGAAACATTGTGGAGGTCGCAGTGGAATAAAAAGACAATATCAATGCCCCTTGGAAAAGTGGTGTAGGTCGCAGTAGCTTAACAAGATGGATTTTATGCCCCTTGGAAAAATGGTGGAGGTCGCAGTAGCTTTACAAGACGGTTTTAATGCCCCTTGAAAGAGACGTGGAGGTCGCAGTAGCTTAACAAGATGGTTTTAATGCCCCTTGGAAGAATGGTGGAGGTCGCAGTAGCTTAACAATACGGTTTTAATGCCCCTTGGAAGAGATGTGTAGGTCGCAGTATCTTAACAAGACGGTTTAAATGCCCCTTGGAAGAATGGTGGAGGTCGCAGTGCAATAAAAAGACAATATCAATGCCCCTTGGAAAAGTGGTGGAGGTCGCAGTAGCTTAACAAGATGGTTTTAATGCCCCTTGGAAGAGGTGTGGAGGTCGCAGTAGCTTAACAAGATGGTTTTAATGCCCCTTGGAAGAGCCTTGGAGGTCGCAGTAGCTTAACAAGATGTTTTTAATGCCCCTTGGAAGAATGGTGGAGGTCGCAGTACCTTAACAAGATGGTTTTAATGCCCCTTGGAAAAGACATGGAGGTTGCAGCAGCTTAACAAGACGGTTTTAATGCCCGTTGGAAGAATGGTGGAGGTCGCAGTGGAATAAAAAGACAATATCAATGGCCCTTGCAAAAATGGTGGAGGTAGCAGAACATTAACAAGACGGTTTTAATGCCCCTTGGAAGAGACTTAGAGGTTGCAGAAGCTTAACAAGACGGTTTTAATGCCCCTTGGAAAAGTGGTGGAGGTCGAAGTAGCTTAACAAAACGGTTTTAATGCCCCTTGGAAAAGTGGTGGAGGTCGCAGTAGCTTAACAAGATGGTTTTGATGCCCCTTGGAAGAGACGTGGAGGTCACAGTAGCATAACACGATGGTTTTAATGCCACTTAGAAAAATGGTGGGGGTCACAGTAGCTTAACAAGACGGTTTTAATGCCCCTTGGAATAGACGTGGAGGTCGCAGTAGGTTAACAAGTCGGTTTTAATGTCCCTTGGAAGAATGGTGGAGGTCGCAGTGGAATAAAAAGACAATATCTATGCCCCTTGGAAAAGTGGTGGAGGTCGCAGTAGCTTAACAAGACGGTTTTAATGCCACTTGGAAGAATGGTGGAGGTTGTAGTAGCTTAACGAGACGGTTGTAATGCCCCTTGGAAGAGACGTGGAGGACGCAGTAGCTTAAAAGAAGGTTTTAATGCCCCTTGGAATAATTGTGGAGGTTGCAGTGGAATAAAAAGACAATATCAATGCCCCAAGGAAAAGTGGTGGAGGTCGCAGTAGCTTAACAATACGGTTTTAATGCCCCTTGGAAGAATGGTGGACGTCTCAGTGGAATAACAAGATGGTTTTAATGCCCCATGTAAGAGACATGGAGGTCACAGTAGCTTAACAAGACTGTTTTAATGCCCCTTGGAAGATACGTGGAGGTCACAGTCGCATTAACAATACGGTTTTAATGCCCCTTAGAAACATGGAGGAGTTCGCAGTAGCTTAACAAGACGGTTTTAACGCCCCTTGGAAGAATGGTGGAGGTAGCAGTGGAGTACAAAGAAAATATCAATGCCCCTTGGAAAAGTATTGGAGGTCGAAGTAGCTTAACAAAACGGTTTTAATGCCCCTTGGAAAAGTGGTGGAGGTCGCAGTAGCTTAACAAGATGGTTTTAATGCCGCTTGGAAGAGACGTGGAGGTCACAGTAGCATAACACGATGGTTTTAATGCCACTTAGAAAAATGGTGGGGGTCACAGTAGCTTAACAAGACGGTTTTAATGCCCCTTGGAATAGACGTGGAGGTCGCAGTAGGTTAACAAGTCGGTTTTAATGTCCCTTGGAAGAATGGTGGAGGTCGCAGTGGAATAAAAAGACAATATCTATGCCCCTTGGAAAAGTGGTGGAGGTCGCAGTAGCTTAACAAGACGGTTTTAATGCCACTTGGAAGAATGGTGGAGGTTGTAGTAGCTTAACGAGACGGTTGTAATGCCCCTTGGAAGAGACGTGGAGGACGCAGTAGCTTAAAAGAAGGTTTTAATGCCCCTTGGAATAATTGTGGAGGTTGCAGTGGAATAAAAAGACAATATCAATGCCCCAAGGAAAAGTGGTGGAGGTCGCAGTAGCTTAACAATACGGTTTTAATGCCCCTTGGAAGAATGGTGGACGTCTCAGTGGAATAACAAGATGGTTTTAATGCCCCATGTAAGAGACGTGGAGGTCACAGTAGCTTAACAAGACTGTTTTAATGCCCCTTGGAAGATACGTGGAGGTCACAGTCGCTTAACAATACGGTGTTAATGCCCCTTAGAAACATGGAGGAGTTCGCAGTAGCTTAACAAGACGGTTTTAACGCCCCTTGGAAGAATGGTGGAGGTCGCAGTGGAATACAAAGAAAATATCAATGCCCCTTGGAAAAGTGGTGGAGATCGCAGTAGCTTAACAAGACGGTTTTAATGCCCCTTACAAGAATATTGGAGGTCGCAGTAGCTTAACAAGATGGTTTTAATGCCCCTTGGAAGAGAAGTGGAGATCGCAGTAGCTTAACAAGACGGTTTTAATGCCCCTTGGAAGAATGGTGGAGGTGGCAGTGGAATAAAAAGACATTATCAATGCCCCTTGAAAAAGTCATGGAGGTCGCATTAGCTTAACAAGACAGTTTTAATGCCCCTTGTGGAAGAGACGTGGGGGTCGCAGTAGCTTAACAAGATGGTTTTATTGCCCCTTGGAAAAGTGGTGGAGGTCGCAGTAGCTTAACAAGACGATTTTAATGACCCTTGGAAGAATGTTGGAGGTCGCAGTAGCTTAACAAGATGGTTTTAATGCCCCTTGGAAGAGAAGTGGAGGTCGCAGTAGCTTAACAAGACGGTTTTAATGCCCCTTGGAAGAATGGTGGAGGTGGCAGTGGAATAAAAAGACATTATCAATGCCCCTTGGAAAAGTCATGGAGGTCGCATTAGCTTAACAAGACAGTTTTAATGCCCCTTGTGGAAGAGACGAGGAGGTCGCAGTAGCTTAACAAGATGGTTTTATTGCCCCTTGGAAAAGTGGTGGAGGTCGCAGTAGCTTAACAAGACTGTTTTAATGCCCATTGGAAGAGACGTGGAGGTCACAGTAGCTAAACAAGGCGGTTTTAGTGCACGCGGAAGAAAGGTGGAGGTCGCAGTGGAATAAAAAGACAATATCAATGCCCCAAGGAAAAGTGGTGGAGGTCGCAGTAGCTTAACAAGACGGTTTTAATGACCCTTGGAAAAGTGGTGGAGGTCGCAGTAGCTTAACAAGACAGCTTTAATGCCCCTTGTAAGAGAAGTGGAGGTGGCAGTAGCTTAAAAAGATGGTTTTAATTCCTCTTCGAAGAGACGTGGAGGTCACAGTAGCTTATCAAGATGGTTTTAATGTCCCTTGGTAAAGTTTTGGAGGTCGCAATAGCTTAACAAGATGGTTTTAATGACCCTTGGAAGAGACGTGGAGGTCGCAGTCGCATAACAAGACAATTTTAATGCCCCTTGGAAGAATGGTGGAGGTCGCAGTAGCTTAACAAGACGGTTTTCATGACCCTTGGAATAGACGTGGAGGTCGCAGTAGCTTAACAAGTCGGTTTTAATACCCCTTGGAAGAATGGTGGAGGTCGCAGTGCAATAAAAAGACAATATCAATGCCCCTTGGAAAAGTGGTGGAGGTCGCAGTAGCTTAACAAGACGGTTTTAATTCCCCTTGGAAGAATGGTGGAGGTTGCAGTAGCTTAACGAGACGGTTTTAATGCCCCTTGGAAGAGACGTGGAGGTCGCAGTAGCTTAAAAAGACGGTTTTAATGCCCCTTGGAAGAATGGTGGAGGTCGCAGTAGCTTAACAAGATGGTTTTATTGCCTCTTGGAAGAGACGTGGAGGTCGCTGTAGCATAACAAGACGGTATTAATGCACCTTGGAAGAATGGTGGAGGTTGTAGTAGCTTAACGAGACGGTTTTAATGCCCCTTGGAAGAGACGTGGAGGTCGCAGTAGCTTAAAAAGACGGTTTTAATGCCCCTTGGAAGAATGGTGGAGGTCGCAGTAGCTTAACAAGATGGTTTTATTGCCTCTTGGAAGAGACGTGGAGGTCGCTGTAGCATAACAAGACGGTATTAATGCACCTTGGAAGAATGGTGGAGGCCGCAGTGGAATGAAAAGACAATATCAATGCCCCTTGGAAAAGTCGTGGAGGTCACAGTAGCTTAACAAGATGGTTTTAATGCCCCTTGGAAAAGTGGTGGAGGTCGCAGTAGCTAAACAAGACGGTTTTAATGCTACTTGGAAGAGAGGTGGAGGTTGCAGTAGCTTAACAAGACGGTTTTAATGCCCGTGGAATAATTGTGGAGGTTGCAGTGGAATAAAAAGATAAAATCAATGCCCCAAGGAAAAGTGGTGGATGTCGCAGAAGCTTAACACTATGGTTTTAATGCCCCTTGGAAGAATGGTGGACGTCTCAGTGGAATAACAAGATGGTTTTAATGCCCCATGTAAGAGACGTGGAGGTCACAGTAGCTTAACAAGACTGTTTTAATGCCCCTTGGAAGAAACGTGGAGGTCACAGTAGCTTAACAATACGGTTTTAATGCCCCTTAGAAACATGGTGGAGTTCGCAGTAGCTTAACAAGACGGTTTTAACGCCCCTTGTAAGAATAGTGGAGGTCGCAGTGGAATACAAAGTAAATATCAATGCCCCCTGGAAAAGTGGTGGAGGTCGCAGTAGCTTAACAAGACGGTTTTCATGCCCCTTGGAAGAATATTGGAGGTCGCAGTAGCTTAACAAGATGGTTTTAATGCCCCTTGGAAGAGAAGTGGAGGTCGCAGTAGCTTAACAAGACAGTTTTAATGCCCCTTGGAAGAATGGTGGAGGTGGCAGTGGAATAAAAACACATTATCAATGCCCCTTGGAAAAGTCATGGAGGTCGCATTAGCTTAACAAGACAGTTTTAATGCCCCTTGTGGAAGAGACGTGGAGGTCGCAGTAGCTTAACAAGATGGTTTTATTGCCCCATGGAAAAGTGGTGGAGGTCGCAGTAGCTTAACAAGACGATTTTAATGCCCCTTGGAAGAATGTTGGAGGTCGCAGTAGCTTAACAAGATGGTTTTAATGCCCCTTGGAAGAGAAGTGGAGGTCGCAGTAGCTTAAAAAGACGGTTTTAATGCCCCTTGGAAGAATGGTGGAGGTGGCAGTGGAATAAAAAGACATTATCAATGCCCCTTGGAAAAGTCATGGAGGTCGCATTAGCTTAACAAGACAGTTTTAATGCCCCTTGTGGAAGAGACGAGGAGGTCGCAGTAGCTTAACAAGATGGTTTTATTGCCCCTTGGAAAAGTGGTGGAGGTCGCAGTAGCTTAACAAGACTGTTTTAATGCCCCTTGGAAGAGACGTGGAGGTCACAGTAGCTAAACAAGGCGGTTTTAGTGCACACGGAAGAAAGGTGGAGGTCGCAGTGGAATAAAAAGACAATATCAATGCCCCAAGGAAAAGTGGTGGAGGTCGCAGTAGCTTAACAAGACGGTTTTAATGACCCTTGGAAAAGTGGTGGAGGTCGCAGTAGCTTAACAAGACAGCTTTAATGCCACTTGGAAGAGAAGTGGAGGTGGCAGTATCATAAAAAGATGGTTTTAATTCCTCTTCGAAGAGACGTGGAGGTCACAGTAGCTTATCAAGATGGTTTTAATGTCCCTTGGTAAAGTTTTGGAGGTCGCAATAGCTTAACAAGATGGTTTTAATGACCCTTGGAAGAGACGTGGAGGTCGCAGTCGCATAACAAGACAATTTTAATGTCGCTTGGAAGAATGGTGGAGGTCGCAGTAGCTTAACAAGACGGTTTTCATGACCCTTGGAATAAACGTGGAGGTCGCAGTAGCTTAACAAGTCGGTTTTAATACCTCTTGGAAGAATGCTGGAGGTCGCAGTGCAATAAAAAGACAATATCAATGCCCCTTGGAAAAGTGGTGGAGGTCGCAGTAGCTTAACAAGACGGTTTTAATGCCCCTTGGAAGAATGGTGGAGGTTGCAGTAGCTTAACGAGACGGTTTTAATGCCCCTTGGAAGAGACGTGGAGGTCGCAGTAGCTTAAAAAGACGGTTTTAATGCCCCTTGGAAGAATGGTGGAGGTCGCAGTAGTTTAACAAGATGGTTTTATTGCCTCTTGGAAGAGACGTGGAGGTCGCTGTAGCATAACAAGACGGTATTAATGCACCTTGGAAGAATGGTGGAGGCCGCAGTGGAATGAAAAGACAATATCAATGCCCCTTGGAAAAGTCGTGGAGGTCACAGTAGCTTAACAAGATGGTTTTAATGCCCCTTGGAAAAGTGGTGGAGGTCGCAGTAGCTAAACAAGACGGTTTTAATGCTACTTGGAAGAGAGGTGGAGGTTGCAGTAGCTTAACAAGATGGTTTTAATGCCCGTAGAATAATTGTGGAGGTTGCAGTGGAATAAAAAGATAAAATCAATGCCCCAAGGAAAAGTGGTGGATGTCGCAGTAGCTTAACACTACGGTTTTAATGCCCCTTGGAAGAATGGTGGACGTCTCAGTGGAATAACAAGATGGTTTTAATGCCCCATGTAAGAGACGTGGAGGTCACAGTAGCTTAACAAGACTGTTTTAATGCCCCTTGTAAGAAACGTGGAGGTCACAGTAGCTTAACAATACGGTTTTAATGCCCCTTAGAAACATGGTGGAGTTCGCAGTAGCTTAACAAGACGGTTTTAACGCCCCTTGGAAGAATAGTGGAGGTCGCAGTGGAATACAAAGAAAATATCAATGCCCCTTGGAAAAGTGGTGGAGGTCGCAGTAGCTTAACAAGACGGTTTTCATGCCCCTTGGAAGAATATTGGAGGTCGCAGTAGCTTAACAAGATGGTTTTAATGCCCCTTGAAAGAGAAGTGGAGGTCCCAGTAGCTTAACAAGACGGTTTTAATGCAACTTGGATGAATGGTGGAGGTGGCAGTGGAATAAAATGACATTATCAATGCCCCTTGAAAAAGTCATGGAGGTCGCATTAGCTTAACAATACAGTTTTATTGCCCCTTGGAAAAGTGGTGGAGGTCGCAGTAGCTTAACAAGACGGTTTTAATGCCCCTTGTAAGAATGGTGGACGTCTCAGTAGCTTAACAAGATGGTTTTAATGCCCCTTGTAAGAGACGTGGAGGTCACAGTGGCTTAACACGACGGTTTTAATGCCCCTTGGTAGAGACGTGGAGGTCACAGTAGCTTAACAAGATGGTTTTAATGCCCCTTAGATACATGGTGGAGGTCGCAGTAGCTTAACAAAACGGTTTTAAAGCCCCTTGGAATAGACGTGGAGGTCGCAATTACTTAACAAGACGGTTGTAATGCCCCTTGGAAGAATGGTGGAGGTCGCAGTGGAATACAAAGAAAATATCTATGCCCCTTGGAAAAGTGGTAGAGGTCGCAGTAGCTTAACAAGACGGTTTTAATGCCCCTTGGAAGAATGGTCGACTTCGCAGTAGCTTAGCAAGACGGTTTTAATGCCCCTTGGAAGAGAAGTGGAGGTCACAGTAGCTTAACAAGACGGTTTTAATGCCCCTGGGAAGAGAAGTGGATGTCACAGTAGCTTAACAGGATGGTTTAATGCCCGTTAGAAGAATGGTGGAGGTCGCAGTTGCTTAACAAGACGGTTTTAGTGCCCCTTGGAATAGACGTGGAGGTCACAATAGCTTAACAAGATGCTTTTAATGCCGCTTGGAAGAATGGTGGAGTTCGCAGTGGAATAAATAGAAAATATAAATGCCCCTTGGAAAAGAGGTGGAGGTCGCAGAAGCTTAACAATACGATTTTAAAGCCCCTTGGTAGAATGGTGGAGGTCGCAGTAGCTTAACAAGACGGTTTTAATGCCCCTTGGAAGAGACGTGGAGGTCGCAGTAGCTTAACAAAACGATTTTAATGCCCCTTGGAAAAATGGTGGAGGTCGCAGTGGAAAAAAAAGACAATATCAATGACCCTTGGAAAAGTCGTGGAGGTCGCAGTAGCTTAACAAGACAGTTTTAATGCCCCTTGGAAGACACGTGGAGGTTGCAGTAGCTTAACAAGATGGTTTTAATGCCCCTTGGAAAAGTGGTGGAGGACGCAGTTGCCTAACAAGACGGTTTTGATGCCCCTTGGAAGAGACGTGGAGGTTGCAGTAGCTTAACAAGACAGCTTTAATGCCCCTTGGAAGAGACGTGGAGGTAGCAGTAGCTTTACAAGACGATTTTAATGCCTCTTGCAAGAATAGTGGAGGTCGTAGTAGCTTAAAAAGACGGTTTTAATGCCACTTGGAAGAGACGTGGAGGTCGCAGTAGCTTATTAAATGGTTTTAATGCCCTTTGGAAGAATGGTGTAGGTCGCAGTAGCTTAACAAGGCGGTTTTAATGCCCCTTGGAAGAGACCTGGAGGTCGCAGTAGCTTAACAAGACAGTTTTAATGCCCCTTGAAAGAATGGTGTAGGGCGCAGTGGAATAAAAAGACAATATCAATGCACCTTGAAAGTGAAGTGGAGGTCGCAGTAGCTTAACAAGATGGTTTTAATGCCCCTTGGAATAGTGGTGGGGGTCGCAGTAGATTAACAAGACGGTTTTAATGCCCCTTTGAAGACACATGGAGGTCGCAGTAGCTTAACAACTCGGTTTTAATGCCCTTGGAAGAATTGTGGAGGTTGCAGTGGAATAAAAAGACAATATCAATGCCCCAAGGAAAAGTCGTGGAAGTCGCAGTAGCTTAACAATATGGTTTTAATGCCCCTTGGAATAGTGGTGGGGGTCGCAGTAGATTAACAAGACGGTTTTAATGCCCCTTGGAAGAAACGTTGAGGTCGCAGTAGCTTAACAAGATGGTTTTAATGCTCCTTGGAAGAATGGTTGAGGTCGCATTGGAATAAAAATACAATATCAATGCCCCTTGGAAAAGTCGTGGAAGTCGCAGTAGCTTAACAATATGGTTTTAATGCCTCTTGGAAGAATAGTGGAGGTCGCAGTAGCTTAACAAGACGGTTTTAATGCCCCTTGGAAGATATGTTGAGGTCGCAGTAGCTTAACAAGATGGTTTTAATGCCCCTTGGAAGAATGGTGGAGGTCGTAGTAGCTTAACAAGATGGTTTTAATGTCCCTTGGAAGAGGCGTGGAGGTCGCAGTAGCTTAGCAAGATGGATTTAATGCCCCTTGGAAACTTGGTGTAGGTCGCTGTGGAATAAAAAGACAATATGAATGCTCCTTGGAGAATTCGTGGAGGTCGCAGTAGCTTAAGAAGATGGTTTTAATGCCCCTTGGAAGAGACCTGGAGGTCGCAGTAGCTTAACAAGACGGTTTTAATGCCCCTTGGAAGAGACGTGGAGGTCGCAGTAGCTTAACAAGACGGTTTTAATGCCCCTTGGAAGAGATGTGGAGGTCGCATCAGCTTAACAAGATGGTTTTAATGCCCCTTGGAAGAATGGTGGAGGTCGTAGTAGTCTAACAAGATGGTTTTAATGCCCCTTGGAAGAAACGTGTAGGTCGCAGTACCTTAACCAGATGGTTTTAATGCCCCTTGGAAGAATGGTGGAGGTCGCAGTGGAATAAAAAGAAAATATAAATGCCCCTTGGAAAAGTGGTGGAGGTAGCAGTAGCTTAACAATACGATTTTAATGCCACTTGGTAGAATGGTGGAGGTCGCAGCAGCTTAACAAGATGGTTTTAATGCCCCTTGGAAGAGACGTGGAGGTCGCAGTAGCTTAACAAAACGATTTTAATGCCCCTTGAAAAATGGTGGAGGTCGCAGTGGAAAAAAAAGACAATATCAATGACCCTTGGAAAAGTCGTGGAGGTCGCAGTAGCTTAACAAGACAGTTTTAATTCCCCTTGGAAGACACGTTGAGGTTGCAGTAGCTTAACAAGATGGTTTTAATGCCCCTTGGAAAAGTGGTGGAGGTCGCAGTAGCCTAACAAGATGGTTTTGATGCCCCTTGGAAGAGATGTGGAGGTTGCAGTAGCTTAACAAGACAGCTTTAATGCCCCTTGGAAGAGACGTGGAGGTAGCAGTAGCTTTACAAGACGATTTTAATGCCTCTTGCAAGAATAGTGGAGGTCGCAGTAGCTTAAAAAGATGTTTTAATGCCAATTGGAAGAGACGTGGAGGTCGCAGTAGCTTAACAAATGGTTTTAATGCCCCTTGGAAGAATGGTCTAGGTCGCAGTAGCTTAACAAGGCGGTTTTAATGCCCCTTGGAAGAGACCTGGAGGTCGCAGTAGCTTAACAAGACAGTTTTAATGCCCCTTGGAAGAATGGTGTAGGGCGCAGAGTAATAAAAAGACAATATCAATGCACCTTGGAAGTGAAGTGGAGGTCGCAGTAGCTTAACAAGATGGTTTTAATGCCCCTTGGAATAGTGGTGGGGGTCGCAGTAGATTAACAAGACAGTTTTAATGCCCCT
This sequence comes from Phyllobates terribilis, assembly GCF_046119375.1. Classification (NCBI taxonomy): domain Eukaryota; kingdom Metazoa; phylum Chordata; class Amphibia; order Anura; family Dendrobatidae; genus Phyllobates; species Phyllobates terribilis. The sequence goes on from NW_027362770.1 coordinate 138,462,230, forward strand.
TGGAAGACACATGGAGGTCGCAGTAGCTTAACAACTCGCTTTTAATGCCCTTGGAAGAATTGTGGAGGTCGCAGTGGAATAAAAAGACAATATCAATGCCCCAAGGAAAAGTCGTGGAAGTCGCAGTAGCTTAACAATATGGTTTTAATGCCCCTTGGAATAGTGGTGGGGGTCGCAGTAGATTAACAAGACGGTTTTAATGCCCCTTGGAAGAAACGTTGAGGTCGCAGTAGCTTAACAAGATGGTTTTAATGCCCCTTGGAAGAATGGTTGAGGTCGCATTGGAATAAAAATACAATATCAATGCCCCTTGGAAAAGTCGTGGAAGTCGCAGTAGCTTAACAATATGGTTTTAATGCCTCTTGGAAGAATAGTGGAGGTCGCAGTAGCTTAACAAGACGGTTTTAATGCCCCTTGGAAGATATGTTGAGGTCGCAGTAGCTTAACAAGATGGTTTTAATGCCCCTTGGAAGAATGGTGGAGGTCGTAGTAGCTTAACAAGATGGTTTTAATGTCCCTTGGAAGAGGCGTGGAGGTCGCAGTAGCTTAACAAGATGGTTTTAATGCCCCTTGGAAACTTGGTGTAGGTCGCTGTGGAATAAAAAGACAATATGAATGCTCCTTGGAGAATTCGTGGAGGTCGCAGTAGCTTAAGAAGATGGTTTTAATGGCCCTTGGAAGAGACCTGGAGGTCGCAGTAGCTTAACAAGACGGTTTTAATGCCCCTTGGAAGAGACGTGGAGGTCGCAGTAGCTTAACAAGATGGTTTTAATGCCCCTTGGAAACTTGGTGTAGGTCGCTGTGGAATAAAAAGACAATATGAATACTCCTTGGAGAATTCGTGGAGGTCGAAGTAGCTTAAGAAGATGGTTTTAATGCCCCTTGGAAGAGACCTGGAGGTCGCAGTAGCTTAACAAGACGGTTTTAATGCCCCTTGGAAGAGATGTGGAGGTCGCAGCAGCTTAACAAGATGGTTTTAATGCCCCTTGGAAGAATGGTGGAGGTCGTAGTAGCCTAACAAGATGGTTTTAATGCCCCTTGGAAGAAACGTGTAGGTCGCAGTACCTTAACCAGATGGTTTTAATGCCCCTTGGAAGAATGGTGGAGGTCGCAGTGGAATAAAAAGAAAATATAAATGCCCCTTGGAAAAGTGGTGGAGGTCGCAGTAGCTTAACAATACGATTTTAATGCCACTTGGTAGAATGGTGGAGGTCGCAGTAGCTTAACAAGATGGTTTTAATGCCCCTTGGAAGAGACTTGGAGGTCGCAGTAGCTTAACAAAACGATTTTAATGCCCCTTGAAAAATGGTGGAGGTCGCAGTGGAAAAAAAAGACAATATCAATGACCCTTGGAAAAGTCGTGGAGGTCGCAGTAGCTTAACCAGACAGTTTTAATTCCCCTTGGAAGACACGTTGAGGTTGCAGTAGCTTAACAAGATGGTTTTAATGCCCCTTGGAAAAGTGGTGGAGGTCGCAGTAGCCTAACAAGACGGTTTTGATGCCCCTTGGAAGAGACGTGGAGGTTGCAGTAGCTTAACAAAACAGCTTTAATGCCCCTTGGAAGAGACGTGGAGGTAGCAGTAGCTTTACAAGACGATTTTAATGCTTCTTGCAAGAATAGTAGAGGTCGCAGTAGCTTAAAAAGATGTTTTAATGCCACTTGGAAGAGATGTGGAGGTCGCAGTAGCTTAACAAATGGTTTTAATGCCCCTTGGAAGAATGGTGTAGGTCGCAGTAGCTTAACAAGGCAGTTTTAATGCCCCTTGGAAGAGACCTGGAGGTCGCAGTAGCTTAACAAGACAGTTTTAATGCCCCTTGGAAGAATGTTGGAGGGCGCAGTGGAATAAAAAGACAATATCAATGCACCTTGGAAAATTCGTGGAGGTCGCAGTAGCTTAACAAGACAATTTTAATGCCCATTGGAAGTGAAGTGGAGGTTGCAGTAGCTTAACAAGATGGTTTTAATGCCCCTTGGAATAGTGTTGGGGGTCGCAGTAGATTAACAAGACAGTTTTAATGCCCTTTGGAAGACACATGGAGGTCGCAGTAGCTTAACAACTCGGTTTTAATGCCCTTGGAAGAATTGTGGAGGTCGCAGTGGAATAAAAAGGCAATATCAATGCCCCAAGGAAAAGTAGTGGAATTCGCAGTAGCTTAACAATATGGTTTTAATGCCCCTTGGAATAGTGGTGGGGGTCGCAGTAGATTAACAAGACGGTTTTAATGCCCCTTGGAAGAAACGTTGAGGTCGCAGTAGCTTAACAAGATGGTTTTAATGCCCCTTGGAAGAATGGTGGAGGTCGCAGTGGAATAAAAATACAATATCAATGCCCCTTGGAAAAGTCGTGAAAGTCGCAGCAGCTTAACAATTTGGTTTTAATGCCTCTTGGAAGAATAGTGGAGGTCGCAGTAGCTTAACAAGACGGTTTTAATGCCCCTTGGAAGAGACGTTGAGGTCGCAGTAGCTTAACAAGATGGTTTTAATGCCCCTTGGAAGAATGGTGGAGGTCGTAGTAGCTTAACAAGATGGTTTTAATGTCCCTTGGAAGAGGCGTGGAGGTCGCAGTAGCTTAACAAGATGGTTTTAATGCCCCTTGGAAACTTGGTGTAGGTCGCTGTGGAATAAAAATACAATATGAATGCTCCTTGGAGAAGTCGTGGAGGTCGCAGTAGCTTAACAAGATGGTTTTAATGCCCCTTGGAAGAGACCTGGAGGTCGCAGTAGCTTAACAAGACGGTTTTAATGCCCCTTGGAAGAGACGTGGAGGTCGCAGTAGCTTAGCAAAACGGTTTTAATGCCCCTTGGAAATGGGGTGGAGGTCGCAGTAGCTTAACAAGACGGTTTTAATGCCCCTTGGAAGAGATGTGGAGGTCGCAGCAGCTTAACAAGACGGTTTTAATGCCCCTTGGAAGAATGGTGGAGGTCGTAGTAGCCTAACAAGATGGTTTTAATGCCACTTGGAAGAAACGTGTAGGTCGCAGTACCTTAACCAGACGGTTTTAATGCCCCTTGGAAGAATGGTGGAGGTCGCAGTGAAATAAAAATACAATATCAATGCCCCTTGGAAAAGTCGTGGAGGTCGCAGTAGCTTAACAAGATGGTTTTAATGCCCCTTGGAAGAGACGTGGAGGTCGCAGTAGCTTAACAAAGTTGTTTTTTATGCCCCTTAGAATAGTGGTGGAGGTAGCAGTAGCTAAAGAAGACGATGTTAATGCTACTTGGAAGAGACGTGGAGGTCACAGGAGCTTAACAAGACGGTTTAAATGCCCGTGGAAGAATTGTGGAGGTTGCAGTGGAATAAAAAGACAATATCAATGCCACAAGGAAAGTGGTGGAGATCGTAGTAGCTTAACAAGACGGTTTTAATGCCCCTTGGAAGGATGGTGGATGTGTCAGTAGCTTAACAAGACGGTTTTAATGCCCCTTGGAAGAGACGTGGAGGTCACAGTAGCTTAACCAGACGGTTTTAATGCCCCTTGGAAGAGAAGTGGAGGTCACAGTAGCTTAACAAGATGGTTTTAATGCCCGTTAGAAGAATGGTGGAGGTCGCAGTAGCTTAACAAGACAGTTTTAATGCCCCTTGGAATTGACGTGGAGGTCACAATAGCTTAACAAGATGCTTTTAATGCCGCTTGGAAGAATGTTGGAGGTCGCAGTGGAATAAATAGAAAATATAAATGCCCCTTGGAAAAGAGGTGGAGGTCACAGTAGCTTAACAAGACGGTTTTAATGCCCCTTGGAAGAATGGTGGAGGTCGCAGTAGCCTAACAAGACGGTTTTAATGCCCCTTGGTAGAGACGTGGAGGTCGCAGTAGCTTAACAAGACGATTTTAAAGCCCCTTGGAAAAATGGTGGAGGTCGCAGTGGAAAAAAAAGACAACATTGACCCTTGGAAAAGTCTTGGAGGTCGTAGTAGCTTAACAAAACAGTTTTAATACCCCTTGGAAGACACATGGAGGTCGCAGTAGCTTAACAAGATGGTTTTAATGCCCCTTGGAAAAGAGGTGGAGGTCGCAGTAGCCTAACAAGATGGTTCTGATGCCCATTGGAAGAGACGTGGAGGTTGCAGTAGCTTAACAAGTCGGTTTTAATGCCCGTGGAAGAATTGTGGAGGTCGCAGTGGAATAAAAAGACAATATCAATGCCCCAAGGAAAAGTGGTGGAAGTTACAGTAGCTTAACAAGACGGTTTTAATGCCCCTTAGAAGAGACTTGGGGGTCGCAGTAGCTTAACAAGACGGTTTTATTGCCCCTTGGAAAAGTGGTGGAGGTCGCAGTAGCTTAACAAGACAGCTTTAATGCCCCTTGGAAGAGACGTGGAGGTCGCAGTAGCTTTACAAGACAGTTTTAATGCCCCTTGGAAGAGACCTGGAGGTCGCAGTAGCTTAACAAGACAGTTTTAATGCCCCTTGGAAGAATGGTGGAGGGCGCAGTGGAATAAAAAGACAATAGAAATGCCCCTTGGAAAAGTCGTGGAGGTCACAGTAGCTTAACAAGACAGTTTTAATGCCCCTTGGAAGTGACGTGGAGGTCGCAGTAGCTTAACAAGATGGTTTTAATGCCCCATGGAATAGTGGTGAAGGTCGCAGTAGATTAACAAGACGGTTTGATTGCCCCTTGGATGACACATGGAGGTCGCACTAGCTTAACAACTCGGTTTTAATGCCCTTGGAAGAATTGTGGAGGTCGCAGCGGAATAAAAAGACAATATCAATGCCCCAAGGAAAAGTAGTGGAGGTCGCAGTAGCTTAACAAGATGGTTTTAATGCCCCTTGGAAGAGACGTGGAGGTCGCAGTAGCTTATCAAGACAGCTTTAATGCTCCTTGGAAGAGACGTGGAGGTCGCAGTAACTTAACAAGATGGTTTAATGCCTCTTGGAAGCATAGTGGATGTCACAGTACCTTAACAAGACGGTTTTAATGCCCCTTGGAAGAGACGTTGAGGTCGCAGTAGCTTAACAAGATGGTTTTAATGCCCCTTGGAACAATGGTGGTGGTCGTAGTAGCTTAACAAGACATTTTTAATGTCCCTTGGAAGAGATGTGGAGGTCGCAGTAGCTTAACAAGATGGTTTTAATGCCCCTTGGAAACTTGGTGGAGGTCGCTGTGGAATAAAAAGACAATATGAATGCTCCTTTGAAAAGTCGTGGAGGCCACAGTAGCTTAACAAGATGGTTTTAATGACCCTTGGAAGAGACCTGGAGGTCGCAGTAGCTTAACAAGACAGTTTTAATGCCCCTTGGAAGAGACGTGGAGGTCGCAGTAGCTTAATAAGACGGTTTTAATGCCCCTTGGAAAAGGGGTGGAGGTCGCAGTAGCTTAACAAGACGGTTTTAATGCTCCTTGGAAGAGATGCGGAGGTCGCAGTAGCTTAACAAGACGGTTTTAATGCCCCCTGGAAGAATGGTGGAGGTCGCAGTAGCCTAACAAGATGGTAGTAATGCCCCTTGGAATAAACGTGTAGGTCGCAGTACCTTAACCAGACGGTTTTAATGCCCCTTGGAAGAATGGTGGAGGTCGCAGTGGAATAAAAATACAATATCAATGCCCCTTGGAAAAGTCTTGGAAGTCGCAGTAGCTTAACAAGACGGTTTTAATGCCCCTTGGAAGAGACATGGAGGTCGCAGTAGCTTAACAAGATGGTTTTAATGCCCCTTAGAATAGTGGTGGAGGTAGCAGTAGCTAAAGAAGACGATGTTAATGCTACTTGGAAGAGACGTGGAGGTCACAGGAGCTTAACAAGATGGTTTAAATGCCCGTTGAAGAATTGTGGAGGTTGCAGTGGAAAAAAAAGACAATATCAATGCCCCAAGGAAAAGTGGTGGAGGTCGCAGTAGCTTAACAAGACGGTTTTAATGCCCCTTGGAAGGATGGTGGACGTGTCAGTAGCTTAACAAGACGGTTTTAATGCCCCTTGGAAGAGACGTGGAGGTCACAGTAGCTTAATAAGACTGTTTTAATACCCCTGCGAAGAGAAGTGGAGGTCACAGTAACTTAAAAAGATGGTTTTAATGCCCGTTAGAAGAATGGTGGAGGTCGCAGTAGCTTAACAAGATGGTTCTAATGCCCCTTGGAATAGACGTGGAGGTCACAATAGCTTAACAAGATGCTTTTAATGCCCCTTGGAAGAATGGTGGAGGTCGCAGTGGAATAAAAAGAGAATATAAATGCCCCTTGGAAAAGTCGTGGAGGTCGCTGTAGCTTAACAAGACAGTTTTAATGCCCCTTGGAAGAGACGTGGAGGTCGCAGTAGCTTAACAAGACGGTTTTAAAGCCCCTTGGAAAAATGGTGGAGGTCGCAGTGGAAAAAAAAGACAATATCAATGACCCTTGGAAAAGTCGTGGAGGTCGCAGTAGCCTAACAAGACAGTTTTAATGCCGCTTGGAAGACACGTGGAGGTCGCAGTAGCTTAACAAGATGGTTTTAATGCCCCTTGGAAAAGTGGTGGAGGTCGCAGTAGCCTAACAAGATGGTTTTGATGCCCCTTGGAAGAGACATTGAGGTTGCAATAGCTTAACAAGTCAGTTTTAATGCCCGTGGAAGAATTCTGGAGGTCGCAGTGGAATAAAAAGACAATATCAATGCCCCTTGGAAAAGTGGTGGAGGTCGCAGTAGCTTAACAAGACAGCTTTAATGCCCCTTGGAAGAGACGTGGAGGTCGCAGTAGCTTTACAAGACGATTTTAATGCCTGTTGCAAAAATAGTGGAGGTCGCAGTAGATTAACAGATGGTTTTAATGCCCCTTGGAAGAATGGTGTAGGTCGCAGCAGCTTAACAAGATGGTTTTAATGCCCCTTGGAAGAGACCTGGAGGTCGCAGTAGCTTAACAAGACAGTTTTAATGCCACTTGGAAGAATGGTGGAGGGCGCAGTGGAATAAAAAGACAATATAAATGCCCCTTGGAAAAGTCGTGGAGGTCGCAGTAGCTTAACAAGATGGTTTTAATGCCCCTTGGAATAGTGGTGGAGGTCGCAGTAGATTAACAAGACGGTTTTATTGCCCCTTGGATGACACATGGATGTCGCAGTAGCTTAACAACTCGGTTTTAATGCCCTTGGAAGAATTGTGGAGGTAGCAGCGGAATAAAAAGACAATATCAATGCCCCAAGGAAAAGTGGTGGAGGTCGCAGTAGCTTAACAAGACGGTTTTAATGTCCCTTGGAAGAGACGTGGAGGTCGCAGTAACTTAACAAGATGGTTTTAATGCCTCTTGGAAGCATAGTGGAGGTCGCAGTAGCATAACAAGATGGTTTTAATGCCCCTTGGAAGAGACGTTGGGGTCGCAGTATCTTATCAAGACGGTTTTAATGCCCCTTGGAACAATGGTGGTGGTCGTAGTAGCTTAACAAGACGGTTTTAATGTCCCTTGGAAGAGACGTGGAGGTCGCAGTAGCTTAACAAGATGGTTTTAATGCCCCTTAGAAACTTGGTGTAGGTCGCTGTGGAATAAAAAGACAATAAGAATGCTCCTTGGAAAAGTCGTGGAGGTCGCAGTAGCTTAACAAGATGGTTTTAATGCCCCTTGGAAGAGACCTGGAGGTCGCAGTAGCTTAACAAGATGGATTTAATGCCCCTTGGAAGAGACGTGGAGGTCGCAGTAGCTTAATAAGACGGTTTTAATGCCCCTTGGAAAAGGGGTGGAGGTCGCAGTAGCTTAACAAGACAGTTTTAATGCCCCTTGGAAGAGATGCGGAGGTCGCAGTAGCTTAACAAGCCGGTAGTAATACCCCTTGGAAGAATGGTGAAGGTCGCAGTAGCCTAACAAGATGGTTATAATGCCCCTTGGAAGAAACGTTTAGGTTGCAGTACCTTAACCAGACGGTTTTAATGCCCCTTGAAAGAATGGTGGAGGTCGCAGTGGAATAAAAATACAATATCAATGCCCCTTGGAAAAGTCGTGGAAGTCGCAGTAGCTTAACAAGACGGTTTTAATGCCCCTTGGAAGAGACATGGAGGTCGCAGTAGCTTAACAAGATGGTTTTAATGCCCGTTAGAATAGTGGTGGAGGTAGCAGTAGCTAAAGAAGAAGATGTTAATTCTACTTGGAAGAGACGTGGAGGTCACAGGAGCTTAACAAGATGGTTTAAATGCCCGTGGAATAATTGTGGAGGTTGCAGTGGAAAAAAAAGACAATATCAATGCCCCAAGGAAAAGTGGTGGAGGTCGCAGTAGCTTAACAAGACGGTTTTAATGCCCATTGGAAGGATGCTGGACGTGTCAGTAGCTTAACAAGACGGTTTTAATGCCCCTTGGAAGAGACGTGGAGGTCACAATAGCTTAAAAAGACGGTTTTAATGCCCCTGCGAAGAGAAGAGGAGGTCACAGTAGCTTAACAAGACGGTTTTAATGCCCCTTAGAAGAGACGTGGAGGTCGCAGTAGCTTAACAAGACAGTTTTATTGCACCTTGGAAAAGTGGTGGAGGTCGCAGTAGCTTAACAAGACAGCTTTAATGCCTCTTGGAAGAGACGTGGAGGTCGCAGTAGCTTTACAAGACGATTTTAATGTCTGTTGCAAGAATAGTGGAGGTCGCAGTAGCTTAACAAATGGTTTTATTGCCCCTTGGGATAGACGTGGAGGTCACAAAAGCTTAACAAGATGCTTTTAATGCCGCTTGGAAGAATGGTGGAGGTCGCAGTGGAATAAAAAGAAATTATAAATGCCCCTTGGAAAAGTGGTGGAGGTCGCAGTACCTTAACAAGACTGTTTTTATGCCCCTTGGAAGACACATGGAGGTCGCAGTAGCTTAACAAGATGGTTTTAATGCCCCTTGGAAAAGAGGTGGAGGTCACAGTAGCCTAACAAGACGGTTTTGATGCCCCTTGGAAGAGACGTGGAGGTTGCAGTAGCTTAACAAGTCGGTTTTAATGCCCGTGGAAGAATTGTGGAGGTCGCAGTGGAATAAAAAGACAATATCAATGCCCCAAGGAAAAGTGGTGGAAGTTACAGTAGCTTAGCAAGACGGTTTTAATGCCCCTTGGAAGAGACGTGGAGGTCGCAGTAGCTTAACAAGACGCTTTTAATGCACCTTGGAAAAGTGGTGGAGGTCGCAGTAGCTTAACAAGACAGCTTTAATGCCCCTTGGAAGAGACGTGGAGGTCGCACTAGCTTTACAAGACGATTTTAATGCCTCTTGCAAGAATAGTGGAGGTCGCAGTAGCTTAACAAGATGGTTTTAATGCCACTTGGAAGAGACGTGGAGGTCGCAGTAGCTTAACAAATGGTTTTAATGCCCCTTGGAAGAATGGTGTAGGTCGTAGTAGCTTAACAAGACGGTTTTAATGCCCCTTGGAAGAGACGTGGAGGTCGCAGTAGCTTAACAAGACAGTTTTAATGCCCCTTGGAAGAATGGTGGAGGGCGCAGTGGAATAAAAAGACAATATAAATGCCCCTTGGAAAAGTCGTGGAGGTCGCAGTAGCTTAACAAGACAGTTTTAATGCCCCTTGGAAGAGACGTGGACGTCACAGTAGCTTTACAAGACGATTTTAATGCCTCTTGCAAGAATAGTGGAGGTCGCAGTAGCTTAACAAGACGGTTTTAATGCCACTTGGAAGAGACGTGGAGGTCTCAGTAGCTCAACAAATGGTTTTAATGCCCCTTGGAAGAATGGTGTAGGTCGCAGTAGCTTAACAAGACGGTTTTAATGCCCCTTGGAAGAGACCTGGAGGTTGCAGTAGCTTAACAAAACAGTTTTAATGCCCCTTGGAAGAATGGTGCAGGACGCAGTGGAATAAAAAGACAATATAAATGCCCCTTGGAAAAGTCGTGGAGGTCGCAGAAGCTTAACAAGACAGTTTTAATGCCCCTCGGAAGTGACGTGGAGGTCGCAGTAGCTTAACAAGATGGTTTCAATGCCCCTTGGAATAGTGGTGGAGGTCGCAGTAGATTAACAAGACGGTTTTATTGCCCCTTGGATGACACATGGAGGTCGCAGTAGCTTAACAACTCGGTTTTAATGCCCTTGGAAGAATTGTGGAGGTCGCAGCGGAATAAAAAGACAATATCAATGCCCCAAGGAAAAGTGGTGGAGGTCGCAGTAGCTTAACAAGACGGTTTTAATGCCCCTTGGAAGAGACGTGGAGGTCGCAGTAGCTTAACAAGACAGCTTTAATGCCCCTTGGAAGACACGAGGAGGTCGCAGTAGCTTAGCAAGATGGTTTTAATGCCTCTTGGAAGCATAGTGGTGGTCGCAGTAGCTTAACAAGACGGTTTTAATGCCCCTTGGAAGAGACGTTGAGGTCGCAGTAGCTTAACAAGATGGTTTTAATGCCCCTTGGAAGAATGGTGGTGGTCGTAGTAGCTTAACAAGACGGTTTTAATGTCCCTTGGAAGAGACGTGGAGGTCGCAGCAGCTTAACAAGATGGTTTTAATGCCCCTTGGAAACTTGGTGTAGGTCGCTGTGGAATAAAAAGACAATATGAATGCTCCTTGGAAAAGTCGTGGAGGTTGCAGTAACTTAACAAGATGGTTTTAATGCCCCTTGGAAGAGACCTGGAGGTCGCTGTACCTTAAAAAGACGGTTTTAATGCCCCTTGGAAGAGACGTGGAGGTTGCAGTAGCTTAATAAGATGGTTTTAATGCCCCTTGGAAAAGGGGTGGAGGTCGCAGTAGCTTAACAAGACGGTTTTAATGCCCCTTGGAAGAGATGTGGAGGTCGCAGTAGCTTAACAAGACGGTTTTAATGCCCCTTGGAAGAATGGTGGAAATCGCAGTAGCCTAACAAGATGGTTGTAATGCCCCTTGGAAGAAACGTGTAGGTCGCAGTACCTTAACCAGACGGTTTTACTGCCCCTTGGAAGAATGGTGGAGGTTGCAGTGGAATAAAATACAATATCAATGCCCCTTGGAAAAGTCGTGGAAGTCGCAGTAGCTTAACAAGATGGTTTTAATGCCCCTTAGAATAGTGGTGGAGGTAGCAGTAGCTAAAAAAACGATGTTAATGCTACTTGGAAGAGACATGGAGGTCACAGGAGCTTAACAAGACGGTTTTAATGCCCCTTGGAAGAGATGTGGAGGTCGCAGTAGCTTAACAAGACGGTTTTAATGCCCCTTGGAAGAATGGTGGAAATCGCAGTAGCCTAACAAGATGGTTGTAATGCCCCTTGGAAGAAACGTGTAGGTCGCAGTACCTTAACCAGACGGTTTTACTGCCCCTTGGAAGAATGGTGGAGGTCGCAGTGGAATAAAATACAATATCAATGCCCCTTGGAAAAGTCGTGGAAGTCGCAGTAGCTTAACAAGATGGTTTTAATGCCCCTTAGAATAGTGGTGGAGGTAGCAGTAGCTAAAAAAACGATGTTAATGCTACTTGGAAGAGACATGGAGGTCACAGGAGCTTAACAAGATGGTTTAAATGCCCGTGGAAGAATTGTGGAAGTTGCAATGGAATAAAAAGACAATATCAATGCCCCAAGGAAAAGTGGTGGAGGTCGCAGTAGCTTAACAAGACGGTTTTAATGACCCTTGGAAGGATGGTGGACGTGTCAGTAGGTTAACAAGACGGTTTTAATGCCCCTTGGAAGAGACGTGGAGGTCACAGTAGCTTAACAAGACGGTTTTAATGCCCCTGGGAAGAGAAGTGGAGGTCACAGTAGCTTAACAAGATGGTTTTAATGCCTGTTAGAAGAATGGTGGAGGTCGCAGTAGCTTAACAAGACGGTTTTAATGCCCCTTGGAATAGACGTGGAGGTCACAATAGCTTAACAAGATGCTTTTAATGCCGCTTGTAAGAATGGTGGAGGTCGCAGTGGAATAAAATGAAAATATAAATGCCCCTTGGAAAAGTGGTGGAGGTCGCAGTAGCTTAACAAGACAGTTTTAATGCGCCTTGGAAGACACGTGGAGGTCGCAGTAGCTTAACAAGATGGTTTTAATGCGCCTTGGAAGACACGTGGAGGTCGCAGTAGCTTATCAAGATGGTTTTAATGCCTCTTGGAAAAGTGGTGGAGGTCACAGTAGCCTAACAAGACGGTTTTGATGCCCCTTGGAAGAGACGTGGATGTTGCAGTAGCTTAACAAGTCGGTTTTAACGCCCGTGGGAGAATTGTGGAGGTCGCAGTAGAATAAAAAGACAATATCAATGCCCCAAGGAAAAGTGGTGGAAGTTACAGTAGCTTAGCAAGACGGTTTTAATGCCCCTTGGAAGAGACCTGGAGGTCGCAGTAGCTTAAGAAAACGGTTTTAATGCCCCTTGGAAAAGTGGTGGAGGTCGCAGTAGCTTAACAAGACAGCTTTAATGCCCCTTGGAAGAGACGTGGAGGTCGCAGTAGCTTTACAAGACGATTTTAATGCCTCTTGAAAGAATAGTGGAGTTCGCAGTAGATTAACTAGACGGTTTTAATGCCACTTGGAAGAGACGTGGAGGTCGCAGTAGCTTAACAAATGGTTTTAATGCCCCTTGGAAAAATGGTGTAGGTCGCAGTAGCTTAAAAAAACGTTTTTAATGCCCCTTGGAAGAGACCTGGAGGTCTCAGTAGCTTAACAACTCCGTTTTAATGAAATTGGAAGAATTGTGGAGGTCGCAGTGGAATAAAAGACAATATCAATGCCCCAAGGAAAAGTGGTGGAGGTCGCAGTAGCTTAACAAGACGGTTTTAATGCTCCTTGGAAGAGACGTGGAGGTCGCAGTAGCTTAACAAGACAGCTTTAATGCCCCTTGGAAGAGACGTGGAGGTCGCAGTAGCTTAGCAAGATGGTTTTAATGCCTCTTGGAAGCATAGTGGTGGTCGCAGTAGCTTAACAAGACGGTTTTAATGCCCCTTGGAAGAGACGTTGAGGTCGCAGTAGCTTAACAAGATTTTTTTAATGCCCCTTGGAAGAATGGTGGAGGTCGTAGTAGCTTAACAAGACGGTTTTAATGTCCCTTGGAAGAGACGTGGAGCTCGCATTAGCTTAACAAGATGGTTTTAATGCCCCTTGGAAGAATGGTGGAGGTCGTAGTAGCTTAACAAGATGGTTTTAATGCCCCTTGGAAACTTGGTGTAGGTTGCTGTGTGTAATGCACACGCCCGGGCTGAGCGGCGTGTTCGTGTGATTTCACTGGACCGTGCCGGAGAGTGAATGCCTGGAGGGGCGTAACTAGGTATTCACCCGATCCGACCAGGGTCGCACGACGGCATACGACGCCAGTGCACCAAGGAGGAACCGAGCAGAGGGACCAGGTGCTACTCCAGGACAGACCCCGGACACGGCTGTTGACCCACACAGGGGAATACAGGAACAGACAGGTTAGGCTGGCACACCGACTGGTGGGTATAGGCAGGCACGACTGGTATGCAGGCAGGCTGGTATGCAGGCAGGGGGGTACAGGCAAGCATGGCTAGAGTGCAGACAGGGAGGCATTAGCAGGTTGGAACACAGGCGGGATAGGACCCAGTACACACTGGGACTCAGGAACAGAACCACAGATGTGGCGGACAAACACAGCAGAGGGAGGCCGCTGAGGGAGGTGAGCGAGAGCAGGGCAAGAAGAGACCGCCTAGAGCGGTGAGCGAGAGCAGAGCAGGACTAGGCCGCCAGGAGCGGTGAGCAAGAGTAGAGCAGGACGAGGCCGTCTGGAGCGGTGAGCAAGAGTAGAGCAGGACGAGGCCGCCTGGAGCGGTGAGCAAGAGTAGAGCAGGACGATGCCGCCTGGAGCGGTGAGCAAGAGTAGAGCATGACGAGGCCGCCTGGAGCGGTGAGCAAGAGTAGAGCAGGCCAGAACTGCCGGAGCGGTGAGCAAAGGCAGAGCAGGCTAGAACAGCCGGAGCGGTGAGCAAAGGCAGAGCAGGCTAGAACCGCCGGAGCGGTGAGCAAAGGCAGAGCAGGCTAGAACCGCCGGAGCGATGAGCAAAGGCAAAGCAGGCTAGAACCGCCGGAGCGGTGAGCAAAGGCAGAGCAGGCTAGAACCGCCGGAGCGGTGAGCAAGGCAGAGCAGGGGGGACAGGGCTCTGTTCACACGGAACAGACAGGAAGGGAAAGGCAGAACCAGATACCCACAGTGTACTTGCAGTGAAGTAGCGAGTGGACCACAAACTCACAAATGGGAGTACAGTGACAACGAGCAGGAGTTAGGTACGAGTTCAGACTCTGCAGAAAAAGGAAAGGTATGGACATAGAGAAACACGGGAAAACAGGCTAGAAGAGTATACAGACAAGAACAGACACAGTAGCAAGATACAGGAGCGGGTCTAGGAATGCAGCCCCTAGAAGGCGGGAGGAACAGGCCAGGAGCGTGTTCAGACAGGACAGACTAGATACAGGAGCGGGTCTAGGAATGCAGCCCCTAGAAGGCGGGAGGGACAGGCTAAGAGCGTGTTCAGACAGGACAGACAAGATACAGGAGCGGGTCTAGGTATGCGGCCCCTAGAAGGCGAGACGAACAGGCAAGGAGCGTGTTCAGACAGGCCTGGAAATACAGCCTCCAGGATAGGCAGACAAGGGAACACAGAAGGGGACCTGGCACATTCAGAATGAAAGACCACACTGAATGAAACACAATGCTCAGGCAGGGATTCATTGGAGCAGCTGGGTTAAATACCAGATGACAGACAGCAATAGGCTGAGGACGCACAAGGGGTGTGCCTGCAGCAGGTACAAAAAGCAGGAAGTGATCGGGCGCCGCCCTTAAGCAGCAGACACAGAGGCAAGCAGACAGCATGGAGGAAGCCAGGCTAGCAGACTGGACTGGAGATCAAGTGCGCGCTCTTGCACAGTGGGAGATGGACCACTATGCAAGGACGCCACCAGGTATGTTACAGTACCCCCCCCCTTTCGCCCCCTCTTCTTCAGGCCTGCCAGAATGTTCCGCAGGGAATTCGAGGGCCAATCCTTTACTTCAAGGAGATCACTTCCACTGTCCACCGGAAAAACTGGTCTCCTCTGGTTAGCTAGGATGCTACCTCCTATTCAGCCATCCTCAGCAACAGACGAAATGGGTGGAGTACCAGGAACAGCACACAAGGAAGTCTCTCTCCATATATTTTCAGGTGGCACCCCAGAGGGTACAGGAGACAACTGGAAGTCCTCCACCGGGTTGGAGGGGAGCAGAGACTTGGGGGTAATCTCTGCTTCGAGGTGCATCCTGTCAAACTCACAGGAAGAAATAGACGGGTTATCAGGTACAGGGTGAGAAAAAGTCACTGTCTCTTTGCTATCTGATGGTACCCCGGAGGATTCAGGAAACAACTGGAGGTCCTCCGCTCGGTCAGAAGAGCGCAGAGGCTCGGGGAAAACATCTGCTTCAGAGTACACTAGGTCGGACTCACTGGATGAAGCAGGCGAGGTATCGGGTGCCGAGTATAGGAAAGTCTCTGTCCATTCACCACCAGGTGGCACCCCGAAGGGTTCTGGAGACAACTGGAGGTCCTCCGCCTGGTCAGAGGGGTGTAGAGACTCATGGGTAACCTCTGCTTCAGATTACACTAGGTCGGACTCACTGGACGAAGCAAGCGAGGTATCAGATCCAGGATATAGGAAAGTCTCTGTCCATTCACCACCAGGTGGCACCCCGAAGGGTTCTGGAGACAACTGGAGGTCCTCCGCCTGGTCGGAGGGGTGTAGAGACTCGGGAGTAACCTCTGCTTCGGAGTACACTAGGTTGGACTCACTGGACAAAGCGAGCGAGGTATCAGGTACAGAGTATAGGAGAGTCTCTGTTCTTTCGCTACCAGGTAGCACCCTGAAGGGTTCTGGAGACAACTGGAGATCCTCCGCCTGGTCAGAGGGGTGTAGAGACTCGGGGGTAACTACCACTTTTGGGCACCCATTGTCAGGCTCACAGGACGGAGCGGACAAAGTATCGAGTACCGGGTGTAGAGAAGTCTCTCTCCATTTGTCATCGAGTGGTATCCCGGAGGATTCAGGAGGCAACAGGGGGTCCTCTGCCAGGTAGTAGAGGTGCACAGACTCAGAGGTAATCACAGCTTCAGAGCATCCTTGGACATGCACACTGGTTAAAGTGGGTGAAGTATCTGATGCCGGGTGTAGGAAGTTCTCCTGTGTGGAGTCTGGATGGGCAGTAGTCTCTTCGGGCAGGAGAACTGGTGCACTACCCACGCACATTACCCGTTGGGGCTTCTCCAGGATACAGGGAGATGAAGCTTCCGTAGGGACTTCAAGGTTGGGGTCAGGAGGTCTCAGGGAGGACAGACCCTGGCGTGACGGCTTGCCTCTAAGTCTAGCACGTCTGGACTGCCTCTTGAGGTTTGGAGAAGTATTCCGGAGAGCGTAGTCACCCTGTGAGGATTCTGGGTGGGCAGTAGTCTCATTGGGCTGGAGGACTATTGCGCTACCCACACACATTACCCATCGGGGCTGCTCCGGGATATTGGGAAGTGAAGCTTCAGCAGGAGCCTCGAGGTTAGGATCATCGAAGACCACTAGAAAGGCCACCAGGAAGGCCATTATGTCCAGGACGATAGGATCCTGTGTTTCCCATAGGGGGTTGATCCATTCCAAGGCATCACCCGCTAGGTTAGACATAATGAATCCCACCTTAACCCGATCGGTGGGAAAACAAAGAGGGTAGAACTTGAAGTGTAGCAAGCATTGCTCCACAAATGCACGACTCTGTCTTGGATCCCCATAGTACCGTGGCGGATTCGCAGGAACGAGAGCTGATAGATCCATCTGGACGGGTGCGTAATTCGCCTGGAGCTCAGCTAGAGAAAAAAAAAAATATTTATTTATTTTTAATGCACGTATTCGCTGGAAAACGTCTCAGAGAGCGAAGGCCATGGGGCTCAACGGGAACCATGGCCTGAGCATGCTGTAATGCACATGCCCGGGCTGAGCGGCGTGTGCGTGTAATTCCACTGGACCGTAGCGGAGAGTGAATGCCTGGAGGGGCGTAACTAGGTATTCACCCGATCCGACCAGGGTCGCACGACGGCATACGACGCCAGTGCACCAAGAAGGAACCGAGCAGAGGGACCAGGTGCTACTCCAGGACAGACACCGGACACGGCTGTTGACCCACACAGGGGAATACAGGAACAGACAGGTTAGGCTGGCACACAGACTGGTGGGTATAGGCAGGCACGACTGGTATGCAGGCAGGCGGGTATGCAGGCGGGGAGTACAGGCAAGCACGGCTAGAGTGCAGACTGGGAGGCACTAGCAGGTTGGAACACAGGCGGGATAGGACCCAGTACACACTGGGACGCAGGAACAGAACCACAGATGTGGCGGACAAACACAGCAGAGTGAGGCCGCCGAGAGAGGTGAGCGAGAGCAGGGCAAGACGAGACCGCCTAGAGCGGTGAGCGAGAGTAGAGCAGGACGAGGCCGCGAGGGGCGGTGAGCAAGAGTAGAGCAGGACGAGGCCGCCTGGAGTGGTGAGCAAGAGTAGAGCAGGATGAGGCCGCCTGGAGCGGTGAGCAAGAGTAGAGCAGGACGAGGCAGCCTGGAGCGGTGAGCAAGAGTAGAGCAGGACAAGGCCACCTGGAGCGGTGAGCAAGAGTAGAGCAGGCTAGAACCGCCGGAGCGGTGAGCAAAGGCAGAGCAGGCTAGAACCTCCGGAGCGGTGAGCAAAGGCAGAGCAGGCTAGAACCGCCGGAGCGGTGAGCAAAGGCAGAGCAGGCTAGAACCGCCGGAGCGGTGAGCAAAGGCAGAGCAGGCCAGAACCGCCGGAGCGGTGAGCAAGGCAGAGCAGGGGGGACAGGGCTCTGTTCACACAGAACAGACAGGAAGGGAAAGGCAGAACCAGATACCCACAGGGTACTTGCAGTGAAGTAGCGAGTGGACCACAAACTCACAAACGGGAGTACAGTGACAACGAGCAGGAGCTAGGTACGAGTTCAGACTCTGCAGAAAAAGGAAAGGTACGGACATAGAGAAACACGGGAAAACAGGCTAGAAGAGTATACAGACAAGAACAGACACAGTAGCAAGATACAGGAGCGGGTCTAGGAATGTAGCCCCTAGAAGGCGGGAGGAACAGGCCAGGAGCGTGTTCAGACAGGACAGACTAGATACAGGAGCGGGTCTAGGAATGCAGCCCCTAGAAGGAGGGAGGAACAGGCTAGGAGCGTGTTCAGACAGGACAGACAAGACACAGGAGCGGGTCTAGGTATGCGGTCCCTAGAAGGCGAGACGAACAGACAAGGAGCGTGTTCAGACAGGCCTGGAAATACAGCCTCCAGGATAGGCAGACAAGAGAACACAGAAGGGGACCTGGCACATTCAGAGTGAAAGACCACACTGAATGAAACACAATGCTCAGGCAGGGATTCATTGGAGCAGCTGGGTTAAATACCAGATGACAGACAGCAATAGGCTGAGGACGCACAAGGGGTGTGCCTGCAGCAGGTACAAAAAGCAGGAAGTGATCGGGCGCCGCCCTTAAGCAGCAGACACAGAGGAAAGCAGACAGCATGGAGGAAGCCAGGCTAGCAGACTGGACTGGAGCTCAAGTGCGTGCTCTTGCACAGTGGGAGATGGACCACTATGCAAGGAAGCCGCCAGGTATGTTACACTGTGGAATAAAAAGACAATATGAATGCTCCTTGGAAAAGTCGTGGAGGTCGCAGTAGCTTAACAAGATGGTTTTAATGCCCCTTGGAAGAGACCTGGAGGTCGCAGTAGCTTAACAAGACAGTTTTAATGCCCCTTTGAAGAGACGTGGAGGTCGCAGTAGCTTAAAAAGATGGTTTTAATGCCCCTTGGAAAAGGGGTGGAGGTCGCAGTAGCTTAACAAGACGGTTTTAATTCCCCTTGGAAGAGATGTGGAGGTCGCAGTAGCTTAACAAGACGGTTTTAATGCGCCTTGGAAAGGACGTGAAGGTCGCAGTAGCTTAACAAGATAGTTTTAATGCCCCTTGGAAGAGACGTGGAGGTCGCAGTAGCTTAACAAGACGGTTTTAATGCCTCTTGGAAGAATAGTGGAGGTCGCAGTAGCTTAACAAGACGGTTTTAATGCCCCTTTGAAGAGACGTGGAGGTCGCAGTAGCTTAACAAGATGGTTTTAATGCCCCTTGGAAGAATGTTGGAGGTCGCGGTAGCTTAACAAGACGGTTTTAATGCCACTTGGAAGAGAACTGGAGGTCGCAGTAGCTTAACAAGACGGTTTTAATGCCCCTTGCAAGAATGGTGGAGGTCGCAAGGGAAAAAAAGACAATATCAATGCCCCTTGGAAAAGTGGTGGAGGTCGCAGTAGCTTAACAAGACGGTTTTAATGCCCCTTGGAAGAAACTTAGAGGTCGCAGCATCTTAAGAAGACGGTTTTAATGCCCCTTGGAAAAGTGGTGGCGGTCGCAGTAGCTTAACAAGATGGTTTTAATGCCCCTTAGAAGAGACGTGGAGGTCGCAGTAGCTTAACAAGACAATTTTAATGCTTCTTACAAGAGCCATGCAGTACAGCACATTAAAAACATTATTCCCATTATTGGGGATTGGGTCTCCCATAGTCTTTGCCTATGCTTTCCAAGCAAAAGCTGCCAGACATTAGGACGGAGGAAATTGCAATGCTGGCAACACGGACCACGGTCACCCTGGTGGTATAGTGGTGGTGGAGGCTGAGGATAAGGAGAAGAGCAAAAAACAGCCGAAATGAGGAAGCGTATACCCATGTGTGGGTCTGAATCGGTGCTTGGGATTACACCTCCCGAAATAACAAAGTGGATTTGACTTTATGTTACTCTGCTGTCATTTGGTGGTGATGAGACGTCTGGCCCAATCCAGCCCTTGATCATTTTGATAAGGGTCAGCTTTTCAGCATTGTCAGTTGACAGGCGAGTGTGCTTATCAGTTATAATTCCCCCAGCGGCACTAAAAACATGCTCCGATAACACGCTAGCGGCAGGGCAGGCCAGGTTCTCCAAGGCGTACAGAGCGAGTTCATTCCAAGTGTCCAGCTTGGATACCCAATAAATAAAAGGCACAGAGGAATCACGGAGGACGCTGGTACGGTCGGCAAGGTACTCTCTCACCATGTTTCGAAACTTTCCACTCCTTGTGAGAGTACCCCGCGCATCAGGGCCTGTAAGCTGGGCGGGTCTCAGAAAACTGTCCCAGAATGTTGACAGTGTTCCCCTGCCTCTGCTGGATTGGACTTGCGTCTCTCTCGCTTGTACGCCTTGGTTGGTCAACGAACTGTGACCTCTGCCGCTAGCGTGTTCAAATGGGAATTTTTTTAACAGTTCTGCAGCAAGTGCCTTCTGGTACTGCCCCATTTTTGTAGACCTCTCCACCTCAGGAATAAGAGAGTGAAAGTTCTCCTTGTAGCGGGGGTCTAAAAGTGTCACCAACCAGTAATGACTGTCACCCAACATTTTGACAACGCGAGGGTCACGGTTAAGGCAGGGTTACATAAAGTCAGCCATGCATGCCAGACTGATAACGGGCAAGACTTCCGTGTCCTCACCAAGATGACGACTGACCATGCTCTCCTCCTCCTCCTCCTCCTCCCTGTCCTCAGGCCACCCACGCTGAACCGATAGTATGATAGTTGTACAGGTACTACAGTCTACAGCGCATGATACCATCTCCTGTTCTTCCTCCTCCTCCTCCTCTCCCACATTGTCCCCCAATGCACGTTGGGATGAGATGAGGCTGGGCTGTGTGTAATCACCCGTTATGGCTTCTTGATCCATCTCATCATACTCTGGCTGCAATGCCTCCTCTTTAATTCTCTGCAGAGAGCATTGCACAAGACAGACAAGTGGGATACTGACGCTAATGATGGCGTAATCGCCACTCACCATCTTGGTGGACTCCTCAAAGTTTGTCAGGATGGTACATATGTCAGACATCCAGGTCCACTCCGGAGGTCTTATGTGTGGAGTCTGACCTGAATATCGACGGCCTTGTCGCAGCTGGTACTCCACAACTGCTCTCTTCTGCTCACAAATCCTTTGCAACATGTGGAGGGTAGAGTTCCAACGTGTGGGGACATCACACACCAGTCGGTGTGCCGGAAACTGCAAACGCTGCTGCAACACAGCAAGGGTGTCGAAGCTGTAGCCGACTTGCGAAAATGAGCTGACAGGCGGCGTACTTTGACGAGCAGATCTGGCAACTCGGGGTACGATTTAAGAAACCGCTGAACCACGAGGTTAAGCACATGAGCCAGGCACAGTACGTGTGTGATCTCGCCTCGCCTCAGAGCCGCCACCAGGTTACGGCCATTGTCACACACGACCATGCCTGGATGTACTGTAGGTTCAGCGGTCTCAGCCACAGATCTGTCTGCTCTTTCACAGCTGTCCAGAACTCACAAGCAGTGTGAGGTTTATCAACTAAGGTTATGAGTTTCAGCACAGCCTGTTGCCGCTTGGCTGAGGCAGTACTGCAGTGCTTCCAGCTTGTAACTGATGTGGTGATATCTGAGATGGAGGCTTAAAAATGAGGAAGAGGTGGAGGATGATGCGCTGGAGCTGTACACTGTGGGGGCAACTCTGACTGACATACGGCCCACAATCCTCGGTGTGGGGAGGATGTGTTCCGTCCCAAGGTCCGACTGGGTCCCGGCTTCCACTATGTTTACCCAGTGTGCCATCAGGGAGATGTACCGTCCCTGGCCACAAGCACTTGTCTACGTGTCCTTTGTCAGGTGGACTCTCCCAGTAACTGCGCTGTTGAGGGCACGGCAGATGTTTTGGGACACGTGTTTGTGTAGTGTGGGGATGGCACACCGGGCAAAATAGTGTCGGCTGGGGACCGAGTACCGAAGGACGGCCACCGCCATAAGGTTGCGGAAGGATTCCATCTCCACCAGCCTAAAAGGCAGCATTTCCAACGCAAGCAGTCGTGTAATGTGCGAATTTAGGACTGTGGCCTGTGGGGCGTTGGCTGCGAATTTGCGCTTTCGTTCAAAGCTCTGGGATATGGACAATTGAACGCTGCGGTGGGAAGTGGACATCGATAATACAGAGATTTGAACCGTGGAACTGCAAAACCACAGTTCTATTTCTCTGGCCTACACCAGACTCTTTTAAACAGATATATTTGTGTCTGAACAGTCAGGGAGACACTATTACTGTTTTTTTTTTAACGGAAAAAATGCCAAAAGCAGGATAATACAGAGATTTGACCCGTGGAACTACAAAACCACAGTTCTATTTCTCTGGCCTACACCAGACTCTTTTAAACAGATATATTTATGTCTGAACAGTCAGGGAGACACTATTTTTTGTTGTTTTTTTTTACGAAAAAATGCCAAAAGTAGGATAGTACAGAGATTTGACCCGTGGAACTGCAAAACCACAGTTCTATTTCTCTGGCCTACACCAGACTCTTTTAAACAGATATATTGGTGTCTGAACAGTCAGGGAGACACTATTACTGTTTTTTTACGGCAAAAAATGCCAAAAGCAGGATAATACAGAGATTTGACCGGTGGAACTGAAAAACCACAGTTCTTTTTCTCTGGTCTACACCAGACTCTTTTAAACAGATATATTGGTGTCTGAACAGTCAGGGAGACTCTATTATTGTTTTTTTTACGGCAAAAAATGCCAAAAGCAGGATAATACAGAGATTTGAACCGTGGAACTGCAAAACCACAGTTCTATTTCTCTGGCCTTCACCAGACTCTTTTAAACAGATATATTTGTGTCTGAACATTCTGGGAGACACTATTACAGTTTTTTTTTTACGGAAAAAATGCCAAAAGCAGGATAATACAGAGATTTGACCAGTGGAACTGCAAAACCACAGTTCTATTTCTCTGGCCTACACCAGACTCTTTTAAACAGATATATTGGTGTCTGAAAAGTCACAGACACACTCAATTTTTATTTTTTTTTTGGGGGGGGAATACCAAAAGGTTAATAAGACACGTATTTGTACAGTCTGACTGAGGAAAAAAAAATACAGGATAAGGGGGGGATAAGTCTAGCAATTTGACCAACAGGAGCATGCAGGACAGTAATGCAGCGTTTGCTGGTTTAACCACCCGGTCTCCTCTACAGCCTGCCTGCCTGCCTGATATCTGGGATGGATATTAGTCCTGAGAAGGACTGTTTGTTTGATTTGGCTGGCTATAGAGACCCTACTCTACCTATTTCACACTATATATCTCTCCCTATCTCAGCAGCACTCTCCCTACACTGTCTGATCCGGTGCGACTGTGTCCAAGATGGCGGCGCCCGGTTTTAAATACTCGAGGTGATGCTGTGCGGCCAGCCAATAACTATAATGCCCACAAACAACATGCTGTGGCATTAGAGTGACTGGCTGGCAATCCCTGCATGTTCATTGGCTCTGTAAAGAGCGCCAAAAATGCAGGGCGGAGACCCGAGCTCCCGCCCGAGTAACCCGGAAATGCTCGGTGCTCACCGAACATCCCGAGTAGTGAGATGCTCGGGCGAGTACCGAGCAGTGTCAAGCATGCTCGCTCAACTCTAGTCACGTCCAGAAAGATCCAACCTAGAAAAATGTCACACTGGTTGACCTCTCCAGTGAACACCTTAAAAGTAAAAAGTGTCAAAAAACAATGCCTTTATAACATATTGCTGAACAAAACGTGGAATAAAACACAATAAAAAAGTCGACAGTAAATAACAATGGTATCTCTGAAGACATCAACTTGTCCCTGTTATGGATCCGGGTGGTGAAACCTCTGTGCTGCGGAGGAAGGAGGGACCAGAGGGGCGTAACTAGGTATCAACTCGGACTGACCAAGGTCTCACGGCGGCTCAATCGACTCCGTGAACCAGGGAAGGACCGAGCAGAGGGACCAGGTGCTACTCTGGACCTGTCCTTGTATGAGAGCAGGTGACTCCCACTGGTAACTGGCAGGAGCCTTCAGGCTGGCATGGCAGGTAACAGACAGGATCCTTAAGTAGGCTGACACAGGCAGAAACAGGGATTTCAGTAATAAAGTCCATAGCAATGTGTTGCCACGGGGCAGCAGGTACGGGAAGAGGCAGGAAGTGGCCGGCTGGAAGACGTCTGGGAACCTTGTCTACCACATCCTTGCGTGGGGTAGGCCACCAGTAATGCTGGATAATGAGCAGGATGGTCTTCTTCTGGCCAGCATGGCCGGCTAGTTTAGATGAATGACCCCAGTGAAGAACCTTCTTACGATCCGGAACTGCTACAAACGTCTTACTGGGTGGGAGATCAGACAGGTCCAAGGGGGCCACATTCATTACTTTGGAGGGATCAATGATATGCATAGGCTCCTCCTCTTGATTGGAAGACAGGAATGATCAGGACAAGGCGTCGGCTTTAACGTTCTTGTCCGCAGGGCGGTAATGTAGGGTAAAGTTGAAGTGGGCGAAGAATAAAGACCACCGGGACTGACACGAATTAAGTCTTTGGGCATTCTGTAGATATGCCACGTTTTTGTTATCAGTGTAGATGACCACCGGGTGCAGAGCCCCCTCAAGCAGGTAACTTCACTCCTCCAGCGCCAATTTGATGGCTAGCAGTCCTTGGTCTCCTATGAAGTAGTTGTGCTCAGACAAGGAGAAGAGCTTGGAGAAGAAACCGCAGGTTACCATTCTCCCGGGCGTATATTTTTGGGTGAGAACCGCTCCGGCTCCGGAAGAGGAAGCATCAACCTCCAGAAAGAACTGTTTTGTTCTATCCGGACGGTGCAGCACTGGGGCAGAAGAGAAGGCTTGTTTTAAGGAGAGGAAGGCCTCCTCTGCTTCGGACGGCCATTCCTTAGGATTTGCTCCCTTAAGGGTGAGAGCAGAGATGGGAGTAGTCCGGGAAGAGAAATGTGGGATGAAGAGAAGGTAATAGTTGGTGAAGCCCAAGATTCGCTGAATTGCCTTCAACCCCTCCGGACGGGACCACTTTAAGACGGCAGAGACCTTCTCAGGGTCCATCCTAAGACCTGTCTTAGAGATAATATAGCCCAGGAACGGAAGAGAGGTCTGCTCGAAGAGGCAATTCTCAAATTTTGCATATAGGTGATTCTGCCTGAGCCTAAGCAGGACCTGGCGAACATCCCTCCGGTGTGTGGGAAGATCCGGAGAGAAGACCAAGATTTCGTCCAGGTACACCACCACGCAAGAATAAAAGAGGTCACGGAAGATGTCGTTAACTAATTCTTGGAAGATAGCCGGAGCATTACAGAGATCGAAGGGCATCACACGGTATTCATAGTGGCCGTCCCGGGTATTGAATGCCATCTTCCACTCGTCTCCTTGGCGGATCTGGACCAAGTTATACGCCCCACGAAGATCGAGCTTGGTGAAGATCTTCGCACCTTTAAGGCAGTCGAACAGCTCAGAGATGAGTGGCAGGGGGTATTTGTTTTTTGATGGTAATCTGGTTGAGTCCTCTAAAATCGATACAGGGGCGTAGTGAACCGTCTTTCTTTTTTACGAAGAAGAATCCGGCTCCTGCCGGGGAGGTAGATTTCTGGATAAATCTCCTAGCCAGATTTTCTTCCATGTACTCTGACATGGCCCGGGTTTCGGCCAACAACAACGGGTAAATACGCCCATGGGGTGGAGTGGCACGGGGTACCAGGTCGATAGGGCAATCATATGGCCCATGAGGTGGCAGTGTCTCGGCTTCCTTCTTGTCGAAGACATCTGCATAGGACCAGTAAGGTGCCGGTAGACGAGGTAAATTAGCCGGTGTAGACGGAGGTCGAGCTGGGCGAAACGGGATCAGGCAGGTCTCATGGCAATCCTGCCCCCAACGGAACACCTCACCGGATTGCCAATTCAGAAGAGGTTCGTGTCTCTGTAGCCAGGGTAGACCTAGCAAAAGGGAGTGAGAGAGTCCGGAAAGCACATGGAAGGAGATCCTCTCTGAGTGCATCATTCCCACCTGAAGGGTTACGGGCTCTGTGACGAGCAAGATGGTCACCGGAAGGAGTCTTCCATCCACGGAAGCAACTGGTTCAGCCAGAGGTTTGGTAGGAATCTGATACTTCTCTACAAGGCACTGGGAAATGAGATTCCCAGCGGCTCCGGAATCCAGATGGGCGGTTTCAAAGAAGCGGTTCTCTCCACAGGAAATAGAGATGGATAAAGTCAAGAATAGAGAGGATTTACTCTTGCCTAGGATGACCTCTCCAAGCGGTCCTAGACACTGGAGTTTCCCGGCTTCATCGGGCAGGAACGGATCAGGTGCTCCTAACTACCACAGTAGAAACAGCTCCCCTCGGCTCGGCGTGTTTCTTGGTGAGACTTGACCATCTTGGTCTGGTCGATCTGCATAGGTTCGGGCAAGCGTGCCCGGGGAGTTGCTGGTTGGGAGGCAGGTTTCTGGAAAACAGGAGCAAGATGAGGAAATCTTCACTCCTGGGTAGTCTCCTTAGCACGTTCTAGGAAACAGATGTCAATCCAGGTAGCTAGTGACACCAGGTCATCCAGGGTGGTAGGAATGTCCCTTCCGGCTAGCTCGTCCTTAATCCAACCGGAAATACCCTCCCAGAAGGTGGACCCCAGGGCCTCGTTGTCCCAGGCAAGTGAGGGTACGGAACTGTATGGCATTCTGGCCCAGGGTGAGATTCCCTTGGCGGAGACGGAGCAAAAAAGGAGGCAGTAGAAATTCTTCATCCGGGCTCATCGAAGACCCTCCGGAAGGCAGTGAGGAAAGCCAGAAGATCGGACACCAGGGACTCCCCTCTCTCCCATAGAGGGTTTAGCTATGCCAATGCTTCCCCGGTGAAGTGAGACATGATGAACGCCACCTTGGCCCGGTCGGAGGGAAAGTGATGTGCCAGAAGTTTAAAGTGCAGCGTGCACTGATCCAGAAAACCCTGACATAAGACGGGGTCACCCCCAAAATGAGGAGGCCGGCGTCCTAGGCTGGATGCCGTGGCATTGGTAGGCAGCGGTGCCGCCGGAGCGGGGGTCGCTCGGCTTGAGGCGGGCACAGGTGGGACAGACAGCGTGTCCAGGCGAGAGTTGACAGACCGCAGGTAGGTCAGGATGGTTTCCTGTTGGGATCTCTGACGAGAAACCTCCTGGTACAGGTCAGCAAGCGAAGGAGCTTGGGGGCCACCGGGTTCCATGGCCCGTGCAAACTGTTATGGATCCGGGTGGTGGAACCTCTGTGCTGCAGAGCAAGGAGGGACCAGAGGGGCGTAACTAGGTATCAACTCGGACTGACCAAGGTCGCACAGCGGCTCAATTGACTCCGTGAACCAGGGAAGGACCGAGCAGAGGGACCAGGTGCTACTCTGGGCCTGTCCTTGTATGAGAGCAGGTGACTCCCACGGGTAACTGGCAGGAGCCTCCGGATAGGCACGGCAGGTAACAGACAGGAGCCTCCAGGTAGGCTGACTGATAGGCACGGCAGGTAACTAGTACGTTCTCCAGGTAGGCAGGCAAGCCAGGCCCATGAACAGACTGGCGGGTTTGGATCGTAGGCAGACCATCGTGCTGGAGAGTACACTTGGCTGGCGGAGACAGGTAGTCAGACAGGCGGGCTGGACTGGTAATCAGACTGGCAGACTGGACTGGTAGTCAGGCTGGCGGACTGGACTGGTAGTCAGGCTGGCGGACTGGACTGGTAATCAGGCTGGTGGACTAGACTGGTAGTCAGGCTGGCGGACTGGACCTGAGGGCTGAAGCAGAGTTTAGGACACAACGCTATAATCTTGCACGGGCAACTCCATTTTGGAGGAGGTGCCTTTTATATGGGAGGTCCTCCAGCCATTGGCCGGGGACTCCTTAGGATGGCACGCGCGGCCCCTTTAAGAGGGAGGGAGCGCGCGCGCCCTAAGCACAGTGCCCGGGAAGCTGCGCGCGCCGGCAGCAGCAGCAGGAGATCAGGAAGATGGCGGGCCGAGAGCGCAGCTGTAAGAGGGACGGCGTCTCTGCCTGTCAGGGGGCAGAGGCGCCGATACTACCGTCCCGCAAAAAACAAGCCACCATATAGCTCAGTCAGTGGAGAAATGAAAGAGCTATAACTCTCAGAATATAGCGATGCAGAAACAATTCTATATTTAAAAAAAAATATTTTACTGTGTAACAGCAGCAAAACCTAAAAAAGGTACAAATATTTGGTATCGTCACATCCAGAATGACTATAAAATAATCCCACTAGTTAACTCCTTTAGTGAACACAGTAAAAATAGATAAATAAAAAAGTGCCAAAAATATGATGCTTTTTTAATCATTCAGTTCAAAAAGTGAAATAAAACGTGATCAAAAAGTTAAATGCAAATAAAAATTGGATAGCTGAAAACTTAATCTTGTCCCGTAAAAAAAAAATCATCATACAGCTCTGTTTGCGGAGAAAACAAAAAGATATAGCTCTCAGAATAAAAAAATAAAAAAATTGTTTTTTTTTGTGTAAAAGAGGCAAAATGTAAAAAAAAATAAATAAATGTGATATCTCTGTGATCGCACCCACACGACAAATAAAGCTGTCTAATCACACATAACGCATGATTAATGGCATAAAAAAATTAATAAAACCAATTCTTGACCTGATTAAGATTTGTTCATTCTGTCTCCCAAAGATCAGAGTAAGGGTCAGCTAACATTTATCCTGTGCTCTGCGCTGAGCGCTTATAACGGGATTTCCGTGTAAGTCTCTAAAATACGTGATTCAGACAGAAACCCCAGTAGAAGATTCCCTACAATGAGGCAGATGGAGGCACTGTGGACGCCGTCTTGCCTATGATCCGGTGGTATCCATCTTTTTAAGCATGCATAAAAGTGCGGTCGACCACAGTTTTGTGCACTTCGGAAAAGAAGGTCACTGCTGAAGAGAGGCAAGATGGAGTCCAGAGTAGCGCTGATGCCTCATTATAGTATTTGTATTTGTCGGGGGTTTCATCTAAATCACGTCATTCGAAGATTTAGATGGAAACACCGGATAAATGTGATCGTAAATGTTATGTAAAATGTTCACAATAAAAGCTTCAACTTAATCCACAAAAAAAGCAAGTCCCCACTCAGGTCCGTCATCTGTTAACAGAAATATAGGAGGCTTCCACATTACTAGTAACACAAAGGCTCTAAAAAAGTGAAATGGATCCCCCTAAATCAAATCCAGAGAAATCTGCGCTCCCAAGTCAAAATGACCCCCTCCCTTCTGACCATCAGTATGCCTAAACCACATTTAACGTCTACATGTTCATCAGTACTGTAGTGATGCGAGCCCGCCTAATTTATGGTGTGCGTGACTCCAGAGGCACGAGCTGGTCACAATGTACTGGGCACTACAATGTACTTGTCACTACAACAGCAGATTTGCAATTTTCACTCCACAACATCTATTGTTGTTTGTTTCTGAAAAACACCCAAGAAGTCAAAATCGTCACTATACCTGTAGATAAATTCCCAGGGGGGTGTAATTTCCAAAATGAGGTCACTTGAAGGGTGACTGCTGTTCTGGAACTTAAGGACTCTGTATATGGAGTCCACAAACTATTCTAGGAAATTCTGTGCTCCAAGAGTCAAATAGCACTCCGTCACTCCTGAGCATTGAGGCTAAGTACTGTACAGATACATATGAGATATTACCATATTCAACAGAAATTGTACTCAGGAGAAATTGTACAACACATTTTTGGGTCCATTTTCTCCTGATACCCTTGTGAAAATGAAAAATTTGGGGCTAAAGCAACATTTTATGGCTAAATGTTATCAAATTCTGTGAAGCATCTGTGGGTTAAAGGTGGACTAGTCATGGTCACCACACCGCTAGATAAATTCCTTGAGGTGTGTAAATTCCAAAATGATGTCAATTGTGGAGAGTTTCCACTGTTTAAGGCACATCAGGGGCTCTGCAAACGCTACATGACGCCCTCTGTTTGTTCCAGACAATTTTGCGCTTCAAAAGTCAAATAGTTCTCCTTCTCATCCGAGCCCTGCCGTGCACCCAAAGAGTAGATTTCCACAACGCAATTGCACAATGAATTTTGATGTCCATTTTCTCATATTATCCTTGTGAAAATGAAAAATTTGGGGCTCAAGCAACATTTTTGTGAGAAAATGTAATATTTTCATTTTTTCCTTCCACATTGTTTTAATTCTTGTGAAGCACCCGAATGGTTTATAAACCATTTTTGAGCACTTTGAGGGGTGCAGTTTTTAAAATGGTGTCATTTTTGAGTATTTTCTGTCACATAGGCCCTGCAAAGTCACTTCATATGTGATGTGGTCCAAAAAAAAATGATTTAGTAAATTTCGCTGGAAAAATGAGAAATTGCTGATGAATTTTAACACTTATAACCTCCTAACAAAAAAATATGTTTAAAAAATGATGGTGGTGTAAAGTAAACATGGGGCAAATGTTATTTATTAACTATTTTGTGTGACATATGGTAACTCTCTGGTTTAAGGGTATAAAAATTAAAAGTTTAAAAATTGTGAAATTTTCAAAATTATTCACCAAATTTCCATTATTTTTACAAATAAGTGCAAAAAAGTCAAAATAAATTTAACACTTCCATAAAGTGTAATATGTAACTAAAAAACAATCCCAGAATCACTGGGGTACGTTCAAAAGTTATTACCTTATAAAATGTCACTGGTCAGATTTGGAAAATTTGGCCTGGTCATGAAGGTGAAAACAGGCTTCGGCATGAACAGGTTAACAACATTAGATATTGTTAATATATTTCAATTAAATTTAATCTTTAATAAAGACGGCCAAGGTATGTTTTTCTTTATTAAAGCTACTAAACTAGATATTTTGTTTAGATTTTTAAGTTTTAGTTGCTTTATATACTCATCTCGTCAGGAGATAGAGAAACAAAAGAAGAATTTTGTGTTCTGCAGAGGCAGATGTTACACGCATGCGCCGCTACGTTCCAACAGGGGCGAGACAGACAACATGAATTCTTTGAGATCCTGGGGGAACCGTTACTCAGTGCGACCATAGACCATGTGCTGCAGCTTCTCTCAGGCACACAGGGGTATTGACCCTCAGGTACAGACACGTAGGTTGTTCCTCTTGCTGACCAGACACACTTGACAAGAGTCCTCATAAACGGTAGAACAGTAGCATTTAATAAGAAGCCGCACAGCCAGTGCAAGTTAAGTCTTATGAGCAACAGGCTCCAGTGACAAACAGTACAGTTTCCTTAGCAGCACAGCATTTCACAGTCTTCCCAGTAATAAAGGACAGTACAGTTCTAATGCAAAGGCACATTAATGAACACAGCATTCTTTACAGCACAGTGAGATGGAGGAGAGGGGGGAGGGTTTACTGAGGGAGATGATCCCTGAGACACCATTTCTTCTAGTCCTTATCTTTCTGCCTGACAATACTCTGCACTGCTAGTTCAGGAACTCTACCTGACCTGTGCTTAGCTTCACTCCTGACTTAAATCCTCTGATCGGGTGGAAAAAACTGTGTCAGATGCCATAGTTGCCATAGTTGTCTACTGTTCAAGTTACTCATAGTAAATGACCGGAGCTCTGGGTAAAAGTGGTTGGCTCACTGCTCATTTCAATAACTAAGCTAGCCCCCTTCTCTATCACAGACTATTCTAGGGCTTGTGCACATGACCATATTTTTGATCTAGTGCAATCCGAAAAAAAATCATCATATCGCACTTGGACCAATGTTATTCAATGGGGCTGAGCACACGTCAAATTTTTTCCTTCAACCTTCCCAGTATAAGGAAAAAAATTGCAGCATACATGAGTTCGATCAGATTATCAGATCGCACATGGTCATGCACGTCAATCAGTCTGTGAAAGCCATTGGATGACACCTGAGTGCAGTTCAATTTTCACGGACTGACAGATTTGAGAAGATGGAGACATTTTGTTTCTCCATCTTCTCATCTGAGAAAATGGGATCCCATTATGATCACACTCTGATGAAACTCTGATTAGAGTGTGATTAGCATAACCGGCCTGATTCTCTTGTATTAAATAAAATACGATAATATGACCCTAACCTTATAAAGAGAATTCAGTCGGGACCCTACAGCTCCAGTCTTGTACTCAAACAGGAAACAGTATCCTTTGTCGGACCCTAAATGGAATATCTGTCGGGGCCCAGAACCAAAGTTTGAAGTTAAATATCACGGCAACTTGAAATCTAAAGCATACTAGTAAATTTCATTAAAAAAAAATGAACCCCTTTAATTTGAGGACTGGCCTCTGGCTCACCCGGCAGTATTTGCCAGCCATAAGGCCCTTAAGGGACAAGAGAATCTGATTATAGCGTTTTTGCATACTGTAGGTTCCATTCTCTAAAATAAATATGAATTTCAGATACAGAATGAAACATTAAGTATATTGCCATCTATGCATCAAAAACGTCATTTTCTTTTCCAGTAATTGTGGTGTACTGAGACAACTGGGATTTTTTTCCCACTGGGAAGCAGCATATAATCTGACAGCCAAGCATGCTAATCTTAATAGCTAATTTTCTTGGTGCGTGTAGACTCGTAACGGTCTGCCCAAGAGCATTAACCACAAACCTAAGCTGATGTGGCTGTGAATTATTCTTGATAACAATGTTGCTAACTTACTCTCCACTCTCCTCTCTCTCTTTTTCAGTCTGAAGGGATAATACTTAGGCTGACAGATGCTAAGGCTGTTGGAGTAAATTAGAAATGTGATGTCAAATTTCCATGGTTAGATTATGGCGCTTTACTGTTCAGATGTGATACTATCTTCAAGTGCGCTCTCAATGTTAAATTATATTATTCTGATAAGTTAATTTATTATACAAATTTCCCAATACACTCCGTATCCATTTATCCAATCAACCAGGCATGAACGTGATCTATCAAGTGGTCTATGAAGTGCATATTAAATTAGTGAGTGTAGAAAAATTTGATATGACACACTAGTACAAATGCATTTAATTTTTTTTTTTTAGTGAACAGTAGAGGTGAGCAGATCGATCCATTGCGGATCGACTTGGAGTCGAATTTCCTGAAATTCGCAGGTCCCGGAATAATCAACAATTTGCGATTCAGCTCAAAATTGAATTCACAAAGAAAAATTCCCAACGCCATTTCATACAATGCTAAAGACTGCGGCAGCCAGAAAGTGGGCACATGATTCAGCTATCACATCACATGGTCTATCACAGCCACTAAAAAAGATGAGGACCGGACAAGCAGTGCCATTTTAGGATTTTACAGAGTATGGATAGGAGCTCAGAGCTCACAGCTCATTCCACATAGGGATAGAAAAAAATCTAATCTGATTGTGTTGTACTACTGAAGTGCTGAAGCAGATTGCAAATGGGAGTGGTAGTCTCAGTCTGTAAACAATAATCCAAATTGATATAGGGAGGTGCTAAAGCTGTAGGAGTCAGTGTGAGTGATTGATCTGTGATATGTGGCACCCCAGGGGTCTGGTTTCCACAGTAACAGCAATGTTATGTCTGAGAGCAGGTGGGAGGTCTCTTGGTCAGGAATCCTATGCATGCCACACCTCCTGCCCAGTCCTGGGAGGGGAAGGACTTCCCCTATATAAACCTAGGGCTGAGGCAGGGTTAGTGAGTAGAGAAGAAGTAGAGACAGAGAAGAGAAGCAGATATAGGAAAAGAACATCAGGAGCTCTGTGGGAGCAGTGCTATAAGGAGTCAGGGGCTGGCAGCTGCAGAGCTCGCCCTGACTGAGAAGCTATCACCGGACCCGGAGTCCGAGGCTGTGGGGACTAATCTTTACCCAGCAGCAGAAACCGCCCGGCAGGGGATTTCAGGTCCTCTGGCCAAGAAACCCGAAGGCACGGTCACACGCGTGGGACCAGCACCGCCGTCGTGGAGCGGACGCCACTAGAAGGCCCCGAGTCACCGGCCATACGGGTGAGCACCACACGGTACACTCAGGGACGTGGGCTACTTATACCCGCCTCTAGCAAGGTAGCCAGAAGAGTACAGTCAGTTTGGGAGGCCTACAACTCCGCCTGGCCAGGGGAGATCCCATCTGCTCAAGGACTGACCAGGCCCCGATCGCTAGCCAGTACTCCGGGAGGGTCTATCTTTATCACCAGTAAAGACCCTGAATTACACCGCATCGTCTCTGAGTGATTCCTGCTACCCCATCATCCACGTCGGCTGCCCTGAGGCCATACCCCTCCCGTTGCGGGTGATACTATCACGCTGCACAATCCTACCACCGGCCTCAGCGGTCTGCCCTGCAGCGGCAGCTCCTTCGCTGCATTCAACGGGTGGCGTAGTCGTCCAATATCTACCGCTAATACAGCGCCACTTAGTCTGACTCTCGGGGCACGGACCGGGTCACCGCCACGAGACTACAACCCTCAACAGATCCGGCTCCGGGTAAACTCCCGCGTGCGCAACGCTGCGCGACACAGGCCCAGGGGTGCGTCAACTTTTGGCGTAGTCGGCAGGATTTCGTGCCCGCAACCACCGGGTACTGCGTGCCTGAAAAAGACTGTTCAAACTTACCAGTGGTGAAGATTCCCGCCATCCGGCGCCATCTTCTGTCTTCTTCCCGCCATCCGCGAAGTTTTCCCGCCATCCGGTGCCATCTTCTGCCTTCTTCCCGCCATCCATGGAGTTTTCCCGCCGTTGGACGCCATCTTGAAGACGCCGCGCGGGAAGAAGAGGGGCGTGGACTCCAAAAGCACGCGAGAACTGAAGCTCCGCCTCACGTCCGGACGTTGCGTAAGGTCCTGGAAGGAGCCCAGCAGACGCCGACGTCACAGGAGCGCGACGGAAGGTCCTCAACCCTGACGATCCACTGCGGAGCCGCGGCCTACGGAAGAGGATCATCGCAAGGTAGGCCACGGTCCACTAGGGGGGAGAAGGATGTCGGATACGGAGGAGAGCTTCACCGCTTCAACCCCCGCCAGCGCCACCGCTGTTGCAGTCATGCCTTTCACCATGCCCTATATCCCGGGGGCAGCCTGGCTACCCCAGTACTCAGGGGAGTCACATACCCTGCATGACTTTAGAGAAAAGCTGGATAGCCTCTTCCAGGTGTATCCCCTCACAGAGGAGCAAAAAGTGAGCATCCTGGTGGCCCAATTAACCGGGGCAGCCCAAAGGGAGGTAAAGTCCTGGCCACCTGGGAGGAGGACTGTCGCAGAGATACTAACCCGGCTGAGGGACACCTTTGATACCCGCACCTCAGCCAAGATCAAGCTTAGATTCTACGGGTGCAAACAGCGGGCACATGAGAGTATAAGGGACTATGCCCTGAACCTACAAGAGGCCCTGAGAGCCATTAAGCAGACCGACCCTGACGGCGTGGGAGACGAGGACAGGCTGTTGACTGAACAATTTATAGAGGGTTTATATTGCAATGCCCACCGAACCCAGTTGCGGGCAATGGCCTTACAGGACCCTCATCTGGGATTTGCACAGTTCAAGGACAGAGCCATCCGGGTGCTCCGAGAACCAGCACCAGGTGGCGTTGTGACCCACAGACGCCCCACTACCACTTACCACCAGGAGGCGGCGCCCTTGTCGGCAGGGCCTGTGGGAGCTGATGCGCAGGCTTTGAACAATGACCCGGCTCCAGACCTGCACCATCAGGTCCAAGAGCTAGCTAAAAGCGTTGCTGCGCTAACCCGAACTGTGCAGTCTTTACAGGTTTCCACTCCAGGGAAGATCCAGCTGGCATCCGGACCGGAGGACATCCCGTGGCGTCGACCAAGGAGGACCCCACCGGCCAGAGGAAGACCCAGCGACCGATGCAACGAGGACGGACAACCCATCTGCCGCCGCTGCAATCAACCCGGACATATGGCAAGGTACTGTCCTTTAAACTGGCACAACCTGGGGTAGAGGGCCAACCCCCAGGAAAAAGATCATCAGGCCCATCGAACTGGCGTGACAGATATGTGGGAGGACGTCCAGTCTTGCCTGTGGTACTGGATGGCATCCCTATGAGTGCCCTATTGGACACCGGGTCACAGGTCACCACTATCCCGTACGTGCTCTTCAAGCAGTACTGGAATGACTCGGATATCACCCGCTACCCTGACGACGACTTGAGTATCATCGCCAGCAATGGTCAGCCCGTGCCACAGATTGGATTTAAAGAGGTGACCATTAAAATCGGTAGAGTCGAACTGGCAGCACAGGGACTGATCATTGTAGACATTGATAAACACGAGAGTCACCCAAAGATAACTCTAGGAACTAATGTAATTGAAAATTGTCTTGCAGAGGTGATTTTCCTTTTACAACAGGTTGCCAAGAACGCCAGCTCCGGCCAGCAGCGAGTGCTCCAGAAAGAGATCCGGGTACTGATGCGACGGCAACAGATAGAACTCTCCGGTGGTGAGATTGGTAGCGTAAGAATGTGTGACCCTTTCCCTATTGCCATGCCCCCAAAAAGTGAAATGATGATTTGGTGCCGGGCAGCTATTGGTCTGAGAGGTAGAGATTACCAGGCAATGGTAGAACCAGTTTACTCAGACAGTAGGCCCACCATTTTGACAGCACGGGGGGTGGTCAATGTACGCCATGGGAGGGTGCCCGTTCGCATAATAAATATCGGGAAGAGGGAAGTGTACCTGCCCCGGTATGCCACGCTAGCCAAATTGTATACCATCAATCAAAATTCCATACAGTCCGTGGAGCCCTTGCCTCCATCTTCCCCGGAGGAAGGTAACGGCTCTAAGGAAACAATGGAGGACTGGTGTCAGCAACTACATTTGGGTACTGACTCCACTCCCTCACACCAGAAACAGGGAGTCTATCGGGTGGTTCAAGAGTACGAGAGAGTGTTTAGTAAACACCCGTTAGACTTCGGGCGAGTCAAAGGGGTAGAACACCACATCCCCACGGGAGACCATCTTCCCATAAAAGAGAGGTATCGACCCGTACCCCCTGCACACTACCAACACGCCAAGGGGATGCTTAGGGACATGAAGGAGGCTGGGGTGATCAGGGATAGCTGTAGCCCCTGGGCAGCTCCACTAGTCTTAGTCA
Organism: Phyllobates terribilis; assembly: GCF_046119375.1. Lineage (NCBI taxonomy): Eukaryota > Metazoa > Chordata > Amphibia > Anura > Dendrobatidae > Phyllobates > Phyllobates terribilis. Next base: position 138,498,960 of record NW_027362770.1, read on the forward strand.
AAAAGAAAGACAACACCATGAGGATGTTTGTAGATTACCGGAAAATTAACCGTATCACACACAAGGATGCGTACCCCTTACCAAGGATAGAGGAGTCTTTGGCTGCTTTAAGATCTGCTAACTTCTTCTCTACCTTGGATCTCACTAGCGGGTACTGGCAGGTTCCTGTAGCAGAGGCGGACCGGGAGAAGACCGCATTCACCACCCCGATGGGACTTAGCGAGTTTACCTGTATGCCGTTCGGACTCTGCAACGCACTGGGAACCTTCCAACGATTAATGGAGTGCTGTCTGGGCCACAGAAACTTCGAGACGGTCCTGTTGTACCTGGACGATGTCATCGTATATTCCAAGACTTATGAGGACCACCTGAAACACCTGGCGGAAGTGTTCGAAGCTCTGGCAAGCTACGGATTAAAGGTAAAACCCTCCAAGTGTCACCTCTTGAAACCAAAGGTGCAATACCTGGGACACGTGGTGAGCGCTGACGGAGTGGCTCCCGACCCTGATAAGATCACCGCAATTAAGGAATGGCCAAGTCCCTCCAGTGTAAAGGAAGTGCGGCAGTTCCTCGGGTTGGTAGGCTATTACCGCAGATTCATCCCCGGTTTCACCAAAAAGGCAGCTCCTATGCAGGACCTCCTGATAGGCCAGTCCCGGAAGGCCAAGAACCAGAAGCCGTCCTTCAAATGGGAGAAGTTAGAAGAAGAGTCCTTCCGCCAGCTGAAGAAGGCCCTCACGGGGGATGAAATCCTGGCGTACCCTGATTACAGCCAGCCCTTTATCCTCTACACCGACGCAAGTAACATCGGGCTAGGAGCCGTACTGTCCCAGATCCAGCAGGGGAAAGAACGAGTAATCGCTTACGCTAGCCGAAAACTGCGACCCACCGAAAGAAACCCTGAGAATTACAGCTCATTTAAGCTAGAGTTCCTGCCAGTGGTGTGGGCAGTCACCGAACGCTTTAAGCACTACCTCGCTTCTTCCCGGTTCACCGTGTACACGGATAACAACCCGTTGACACACCTGGACACGGCAAGACTCGGTGCCCTAGAGCAGAGATGGATGGCCCGTCTGTCCAACTACGAGTTCACAATCAAATACCGGGCAGGACGCTCCAATACCAACGCGGACGCCCTGTCCAGGATGCCAAACCTACCGGACGTAGGAGAAGATCCAGAGGGACTGGAAGAAGTCGAACTCCCCGCGTTCCACCGTCATGGGACTATCCAGTATTCCCATCGGGTAAGGAGTAAGCAAGCCGCTACGTTTAACCCCTTGCCTCACTACAACTGGGAAGAAATGCAAGACAGTGACCCTGCCGTCCGGCTGGTGAAGGAGATGCTGATTCGGCCAGAGGCTCGCCTTGACCCAGACGTTCCGGAGGAAGCCAAGCAACTGTGGGCTGAGAAGAGTCGACTGTTCCTTTACAAGGGGAAGTTGTGCCGTAGAATGGTTAACTCCCGGACGCATGAACTAATCTAGCAAGTAGTGGTGCCACGGAGAGACGCAGCCATGGTGATGGAAGCATACCACGACGGGGCTGGACACTTCGGATGGAAGAAGCTGGAGTTCCTGCTGCGTGGGCGGTTCCACTGGGTAGGCATGAGGGGAACCATCGAGAGGTGGTGCAGAGACTGTGGCCCGTGCAACCTAAGAAGGAAGGACCGTGCCAGCCAGAAGACTCCCCTGCAGTCCATCGTCACCCGGCAGCCGTTGGAACTGGTAGCCTTGGATCATGTAAAACTGACCCCAAGCAGAAGTGGCTACGTCTACGCGTTAACCATTGTGGATCATTACTCCCCGTTCTTGGTTGTCGTCCCCGTTAAGGACTTAACGGCTCAAACAGCAGCTAGAGCCTTCCAGCAGCACTTCTGCCGTCCACACGGGTACCCGGACCAAGTGCTGACGGACCAGGGACCTGCCTTTGAAGCGGAGGTCTTCCAGGAATTCTGCAATCTGTATGGCTGCCAGAAGATAAGGACGACACCCTATCATCCGCAAACTAATGGACTTTGTGAGAAAATGAACCAGGTGGTAATGGATCTCCTGAAAACGTTGCCCCTGGAAGAACGCAGTCTGTGGCCTGAGAAGCTGCCCGATCTAGTGGACCTATACAACCACATCCCGGTAGGTTCCACCAACTGTACCCCGGCTTACCTAATGAGGGTGAGACCTGGTAAGTTACCTGTTGACCTGGAAATGGGAGTCCTGACACCCGAGGACACTTCACCAGAAGCAGACTGGGACACAGAGAGGCAGCAGCAGTACCGGAAAGTACAGGAGAGCGTGGAGCGAAGTCTCTGTCAGGCTAGGGAAAGACAAGAGAAAACTTACAACCAGTATGCTCCCGCTGTTCCCCTGGTACCCGGAGAGCAGGTCTTGAAGAGGAAAAGACGGCTCCACAAGTTGGACGACCAGTGGGAGAAGGACCCGTACACCGTACTGCCCTCAAGCCACGAGAACCCGAAAGTCTGTACCATCAGTAAAGACGGAGGGGAGACCATAGCCATTGTATCCCGGGATCACCTGAAGAAGTGTCCTGAACAGCTACGGAACCCTGAAGAGGAACAAGAAGACCATCGACCCGTAGAGGAAAGGGAAGATATGGTTAGTACTGTGCTCGGAGACTTCCCTCGGTCCTGGACTCAAGTCAATGGTGCAGTTGTGGTACCCGTCCTCACGTTCCTCCAACCAGCATCCCAAGTGCCTACGGAGCGACAGGTAGAGCTGGAAGAGCAGCCGGTCCAGGAGGCAGAAGACTCCACACAAGCAGAACAGGAGGATCAACCCTCTGCTTATAGTGAGCCTGCCGTACCCCTAGTGAGCCAAAGAGCCGGTAGACAGCTGCCCAGTTTACCCTTGACAGCTCCTACACCCTGTAGTTTAGGGCTAGACAGTCAGCTCCGTAGGTCCACTAGGGCCACTAGAGGCCAGTTACCCGCACGTTGGAGGATTTGAAGTGTATAAACTGTTTTATTTGTGGTTACCTGTTTTTCTTGTTGCTTGTGTATAATTATGTGTTTCTAGTTATTTATAGGAGTCCTTGGTGGATTTACCGGGAATCCTTGTACATGGTTGGAGCGTAACCTAGGAATGGACTAAACACTGTTAAGGACTCGGGGCAGGACAGACCCCTACCTGGTTACGTCTCCCTGTTTTGGTGAAATGGACACCTTGCTTTTCTTCAAAAACTGCACCCGGTTGCGGACACGCCGTGACCATCTTTATATGTTTTTCTTATTGTACTATTATTGTTTATACCTTGTTATGTTTAAAAATATGTTTAGTCCCGGAGTACTAAATTTCACTAGGGGGGAATGTGGCACCCCAGGGGTCTGGTTTCCACAGTAACAGCAATGTTATGTCTGAGAGCAGGTGGGAGGTCTCTTGGTCAGGAATCCTATGCATGCCACACCTCCTGCCCAGTCCTGGGAGGGGAAGGACTTCCCCTATATAAACCTAGGGCTGAGGCAGGGTTAGTGAGTAGAGAAGAAGTAGAGACAGAGAAGAGAAGCAGATATAGGAAAAGAACATCAGGAGCTCTGTGGGAGCAGTGCTATAAGGAGTCAGGGGCTAGCAGCTGCAGAGCTCGCCCTGACTGAGAAGCTATCACCGGACCCGGAGTCCGAGGCTGTGGGGACTAATCTTTACCCAGCAGCAGAAACCGCCCGGCAGGGGATTTCAGGTCCTCTGGCCAAGAAACCCGAAGGCACGGTCACACGCGTGGGACCAGCACCGCCGTTGTGGAGCGGACGCCACTAGAAGGCCCCGAGTCACCGGCCATACGGGTGAGCACCACACGGTACACTCAGGGACGTGGGCTACTTATACCCGCCTCTAGCAAGGTAGCCAGAAGAGTACAGTCAGTTTGGGAGGCCTACAACTCCGCCTGGCCAGGGGAGATCCCATCTGCTCAAGGACTGACCAGGCCCCGATCGCTAGCCAGTACTCCGGGAGGGTCTATCTTTATCACCAGTAAAGACCCTGAATTACACCGCATCGTCTCTGAGTGATTCCTGCTACCCCATCATCCACATCGGCTGCCCTGAGGCCATACCCCTCCCGTTGGGGGTGATACTATCACGCTGCACAATCCTACCACCGGCCTCAGCGGTCTGCCCTGCAGCGGCAGCTCCTTCGCTGCATTCAACGGGTGGCGTAGTCGTCCAACATCTACCGCTAATACAGCGCCACTTAGTCTGACTCCCTGGGCACGGACCGGGTCACCGCCACGAGACTACAACCCTCAACAGATCCGGCTCCGGGTAAGCTCCCGCGTGCGCAACGCTGCGCGACACATGCCCAGGGGTGCGTCAGATATACTGCAGTAATAGCACCTTAAAAACAGCCTTTTTTTATTGTTCATACATAGGAAACAAGGAGGACAGTTTAATACCCCTCTGTTCTAATTTTTCTACTAAAGAAAAATCCTGAAACCAAGGCTTGTGTGTCACAGAAAGTGTGTCTTGGCTTGTGAGACGAGCATGAATTATGAATACAGTATGAAAAAAAAAAACACAACAAAAAAATGTAGACACAACAGGAAGTGAGCATGCAGTTGCAGCCCTCGCTTCCTCTTGATTACTTATATGTCTGAAGGTAGGGACAGTGATGCAAGCAATGATTGGGCGCCGGGCTCACATGTCATAAAAACCTTACGTGAGCCCCTAGAACACAAGTGCCAACACCAATGGAATGGCGCTGGCACAGGAGGTGAGTATAAGCATTTTTATATTAGTGGGGCTAAACATGGGCCATGAGAAGGGGTTGTCAAAGTAATGGACAACTCCTTTAAAGCCCTCCCATCAGAAGCAAGCGGTGGAGAAACTGGCAGCAGTACGGAAGAGTATCATGGATTCTGTAAATTTGTGTAATTTTTTTTACATAGTCACTCACTACCATGGGCTCATTTTTAAAAGTTTTTTAGTAGTGACTAATCCCTTCAAGAAAAAAAAATTGGGGTTACTATATAGTGGTAGCATGTTGGTTTATATGAGGCAATATATTATTTGCACTAAATAAGCTAGTATAGTAGTAAAATATGGCCTGAGATACAAGAAAAACTATTTAGAAAAGCAGGCAGTAGTCCTATTTTTCTTGTTCCCATGGTCCCAATCTCTATAAAACACGTGCTACAAATTGAGTTTTGATTGAGATTTCTGGAGGCAAAATATTATTGAAATGTTATCCAGTGCTCGATATCAGTCTTACATTCCGATCAGCTAGGCCTGTATACACTATAACTATAGCCCGGAGATTTGGATGTTGCCTATTCATTTTTATTTTTCATAAACTTACGAAATGTCAATGGCTTTAACAAAATAAATTACACGCAATAAGTTTGTGAGTGTTCAGATGACAGAAAGATAATTGAGTCGGGTTTTATTTTTTTATCGACTTCAGAACGTCAGAGCGAAAGGGAAGGAATGTGTTCTCTGTATACATAGAAAAAGCTGCGGCTTATAGATTAATATATCACTTTCAATGTATTAACCCCATACAGACGAAGTCTAGTTGATACTTAATGGTGCTTAATGATTTTTTTTCTGATTTTTTTACCATTGCTTTACAAAAACCATAACTTTTAGATTTTTTTTTTGCTTAAATTGACATATAAGAGATTGTCTTTTGTAAGATAAATTTTAATCTGCTTTAAGGGGTGCATGTTAACCCCTTAATGACCTTGATAACCAGACAATCTGTTCTTGATTTAGCCTCATTTTTGCCTCCTCACATTTCAGTTGCCATTATGCTTTTTGTTGTTTTTTTTACTGTCATGGCTGAATAAGGACTTGTTTTATTTGGGAGAAATTGTATTGTTTTCTCATTTTGTAAAACATAAGAATTATTCTGTAATTACTATGTAATTCATACGGACTAAGAGGTAAAATTCCTCCTTGTAGAGCGTGCCAAATCAGTGTAGGGAGATTTATAAACCATGTAATGCATCTCTGGGAATTTTAGAAATGGAATTGTCATGACTGCAATAGGCCACAGGCTCAAAAAGGTATCCTTGGATAGACTTGACTAAAGCCACTCTGTCTGGCAGATTCCAGAGAAATCCCCATTTTCAAACTTTAACCCCTGGATCTGGTCTTAAAACGAGGACCACTGGATTGTTTCAATGGAAAGACTGCCAGAGGCAGGGTCAGAGGATGGTTAGACCTCATGCTGAGGTCAGAAAACAGGAGGAATCAGGAAATCAGCAGAAGCAAGGACAAGAGCAAAACCAGGTAGCAAAACTAATTGACTGGCAGTAGAAGTCAGAGACCCAGGAGTTTAAATAGCAGGCAGCCTCTCCCAGTGCTCTCAGAAAGTAACAATCAAAACCAGACAATTAAACCCCTAGCTCTCTAATGTAGCTGCATCAAAAGTCCCAGGAATTAAACAGGACCGATGCTGTCACTCATTACCACAACAAAGGCGCAGCGCCACCTAGCAGCCAAAGCAGAAAGGAAAGGGACAAAAACTGTCACAAATGTTACAGGAATTAGCCTTTTCAGAAGGAAAGAAGACTGGAACCATAGTACCACCTACTGGATGTAGCAATATGCCTAGGAGGCTCGCAATTAGAGTTGGGGAGACCCATGGACAGTTCATGCATTGCGGTCCATCCTAGGGCCAAGTTTCTAGGATATCTGCATGAGCCCTAAGAGTGTGGATTACCCTCGAAAGATTTAAGCTGTTTTCAGCCATCCTAAGTGGTGTACTATAGATTCCTTTCAATGGAGCTTTAATAAAATAAACAAATGTTTTATTTCCCCAAGTTGGACATATTGGACTTTTTTGCTTGGGCAAATATGTAATCCCAGCAGAAAACCCTAATTTGGACAGGGGTTCATCAATGCAACTTTCTTTTTCCTTTGATCCTTTCTTTTTCCTGACACCTCTGAGCCGCCGTGCAACCTTGGTCAGGCCGACGAGTAGGTACTTAGTTACGCCCCTCTGGCCCCTCCTTGCACCAAAGCACAGAGGTTCCACCATCCAGACCCGTAACAAAAAATCTATCCCAGGGTACTTTTGTCATTCATAATATTTGTATCTTGGAGCCTATAACTAGTGATTGGGATAATACCAAAAGATCCCAAAACCTTATTAATTACATCCTAGAAATTGCTTTCACCATATCGTCAGAGGCAGGGTATGAGTTATTGGCTCTTAAGGGTGTATTCCCATCTCCAAGATCCTATCTCAATTTGTAGCAGGTGTAATCGAATATATGTAATTGTATTAACCCGTCTGTCTGTCTGTCCTTCTGTCCAGGAAATCCCGCGTCGCTGATTGGTCCGGCCGCGGTCAATCAGCAACGCAGGATTTCAGAAAAAGATGGCGGCCGTTAGCGGCTCACCTGCCGCACGGAGGTCAGCGGCGATGCAGCCGGGAGATTACCGGCGCCAGCCGGTCATCCCCCGGCTGCTAGCAGCAGAAGGACCCCGACCGGCGGCACCGCTGCCCTCCATGCGGCTACCATCGGGAGATCAGCGCCTAGGGCAAGTGTGAACGGAGGACCGGGGAGCAGCGGAAGTACCCGCATAGGCAGCGCCGCTCCCCAGTCCTCACTAATAAGATTTGCTGATTGGTTGCGGCCTCCGGCCGCGATCAATCAGCGATTTTGGCGCTGAATTTAAACACCGCTCTGTTGATTGGTCGCGGTCGCCGGCCGCGACCAATCAGCAGTATTGGCGTCAAATTTAAACTCTGCTCTGCTGATTGGTCGTGGTCGCCGGCCGCGACCAAACAACAGTATTGCCGCCAAATTTAAACCTCGCTCTGCTGATTGGTGGCGACCGTCGGCCGCGACCAATCAGCGAATTTGGCGCCAAATGTAAATACCGCTTTGCTGATTGGTCGCGGTCGCCGGCCGCGACCAATCAGCAGTATTGGCGCCAAATTTAAACCCCGCTCTGCTGATTGGTCGCGGTCGCCGGCCGCAACCAATCAGCAGTATTGGAATCAAATTTAAACCCCGCTCTGCTGATTGGTCTCGGTCGCCAGCCGCGACCAATCAGCAGTATTGGCGCCAAATTTAATCCCCGCTCTGCTGATTGGTCGCGACCGCCGGCCGCGACCAATCAGCGATATTGGCGCCAAATTTAAACACCCCTCTGCTGATTGGTCGCATTCGCAGGCTGCGACCAATCAGCATTATTGGCGCCAAATTTAAACCCCGCTCTGCTGATTAGTCGCGACCGCCGGCCATGACCAATCAGCGATATTGGCGCCAAATTTAGACACCACTTTGCTGATTGGTCGCGGTCGCGACTAATCAGCGATTTTGACACCAAATTTAAACACGCTCTCCAGTCCTCACTAACATGGTTCGCTGATTGGTCGCGGCTGCTGCCCGCGACCAATCACCGATATTGCTGCCAAATGTAAACACCGCTTTGCTGATTGGTCGTGGTTGCCGGCCATGACGAATCAGCGATTTTGGCGCCAAACTGGCGGCCGCATACATATTCTAGAATACCTGATGCGTTAGAATCGGGCCACCATCTAGTAATAATAATATTGGCAAATACCTCCAATTAGAAGTGTAGTAAAGTTCTTCTAATTCACTATGTTGTTTACCCCATGTGCAGGGCATTGCAGTAGCTTAGGTATCCATGGTTACACCCACTAACAACTAACTGTCTTTATATGCATGGTCATAACTATGGATATCTAACCTACTGCAGTCCCCTGCACATGGGGTAAGAGACATAGCGAATCAGAAGAACTAAACTACATTTTTAATTGGAGGTATTTGCTAACATTATTATTATTACATCTACTACATCTACATATTGGGATACGATCTTGGAGATAGGAATTCCCCTTTAATTCTGCACATTCAAGCACTGGTTTTCTTATACTGAATTTACTCTGTACTCAGATACATTCAACCATTGTTTATCATCGCCCTTGTTTTAAGACATATGTCTTTTCAGAATTGTGCATTTTTCATTTATGCAATGTACCTTGACTAAACTGAAAATTCTGTACTTGAGACATTTCCAAGACAAATACAAGCTTTCCTGTCATCTGAAACCTACTCCAGATTACAGTCTGTCAAGTCTCTGCCATCTGTTTAAAGTTAGCTCCGCAACGGAAAAGTTCATCATTTACAATTTTCCATCATCATTAAAAGATAACATCAGAACGCATTCATGTGAACACTGGTCCAACACGAGCCCATTTGACATATGTTCTTGTTTCGTGTTGTGTTGACATTGATGCTAATATTTCTCATTATTAGCCTATGAGTATATGCTTCTTCCCTTTTCTTATTGGACATATTCTCTAATTAGAAAAATAATAAGTAATGCTTTGGACAACGCCATGAAAGGAGCCCCAGAAAAAAACAATAGTTGCTGTCCTATTGTATTCATTGGTTAGTACAAGTCTAGTAGTCTAGATTCTTAGTCCTTTTTGCCCAGAAGTTTGGTGTCACAATTCCCATTGGCTTGTTAGTCCAATATCTGGCTTTGTTATGTCAACTGAATTATTTCTGAGATTCAGTGTCATCATTTTCTAATTCCGGTAGTCCAATTACTGGTTTCCAGTGACTTGATTATTAAGTTTGAGCGTTTAGTGACGCAGACCCTAATATCTAGTTTATAGTTGGTTTAGCTCATCAGTCCCTGGAGTCCGGTGGTTTGTTAACTAGCCTTTTACAATACCTACTTGTCAGGGGCAGATTGAAAGTGGTCTGTTGTTCTGGTCAACAATGGCCATGGGTCCTGTGGAGACACGGTGGGTCAGTGGGTGCTCTCGTCTGCTGGCCCAAGAATGCATGGACCAGGGATCATACCACTGAACACCCGCTCTCCTTTCCCGTGGGCATAATACTACTCAGACAACAGAGGCTGAGGGTAAAACAGTGTGGCAATACTTTATTGAACCACCAGACAATAACATATGGAACAGTTCCTGCAAAATACCCAAGATGGTGCAAAATTACACAATCTCATCCTTCTGCTGACTCGCTGGGATTAGAGCAGCTGCGACTTTGGGGCTTCCGGGGCCGACTACCCCCACCAGTGGTACCCCAATTTTGGTGGGCACCCACAGAGAGGAAGTAACGACAAGCTTAGTAAACTGACAGTCCATTGAGATACGTGGCCAGGCGACCAGAGGGTAGCAACCTGGCTTCTCTGAACATCTCCATAGAGCCAGGTGACCAATGGGTCCAAATCCTAGCTTTTCTGAACATATCCATGGGGCCAGTTGACCAAATGGTCACAACCTGGCTTTTCCAAACTTGTCCATGGGGGCAGGTGACCGGTGGGTCCCAATCCTGACTTCCCCAAATGTATCCATGGGTTCAGTGATGATCAATGGAGCAGATCTGTATTCTTCCAGCTAGGGCTGAGGTCCTTAAGGCTGGCATTCTGTAGAATGTCAAATCTGTGTCCTTCTTGATAGAGCCATAATGTCCTGGTAGCTGTCCTGTAGAGTGTTCCTGGCTGTGATTTTGTAAAGTTCCTCCTGATACAGAGGCAAATCCCCCTTTTTATAGTTCCCTGATTTTTTCAGGCATTTTTCCACAGGATTTGGGAGAGGTGGCAGGAGCTCATCTCTCATTGTATGAGGGTTTAATCAATCTGCTTAGCTTATCCTCCTCTGTTTTGCAAGTCCACAAGCTACATGGACTTATACAATGGATAATCAACATATTAAAACACATTGAATGTTAAATGACCGTGTGTCCCTGTCCTGCAAAGATAGCAGACAATAACCTGTAGAAGCTGGTATAACAGATAAATAGCACCCATTCATCAATTCAGAAACATCAATTCAAAAGTCAACATTCAGACTCATATGACAATGGTCCATGTTTCTTGACCATCCGAAGAAAAACACATAAATTCAATAACCAACATTCAGACAATAGCCTATGTCTCCTGGCCTGTTGAAAATAGAGGTCCAGATAAATTAAGATTAAATGCTGTGTCTTCACAGATCACCTTCCATCAACCATATTTATACAAGACATATTCTAGATAACACTTGTATAAAGCACATTTTGGATCCCACTGATCACCCATAACAAATAGCTGATTTTTGCCAAAGAAAATAGCTTCAGTCTGTCAGAATGGTGACCACTCGTATAATGGGGGTGCTCTCTATTCTTGCTCATAGAGGTTAGTTCTCAGAATAGGCCAGGTCAATAGACAACTGACTCCTGACACACCAACAATGAGCCAGTAGAAGCAATTACCTTCATTGATTATCAGACTCAGATTCATACATTTTGCAGTGGCTTTTAATGCAGCTTACTGCAGTTCTGTCTTATTGAAGTGAATGGAACTGAGCTGCAGTACCAACCACAGCCACTACAAAAAGTATGGCACTGATGTTCAGTAGAGATGGGTGGATCATTTGAAATTCAAAATTTGCTAGCTTTGCCAAATTTTCCGCAAAAATTTGATTTGTGAATAATACATTTGTGTGAATCTCAATATTGGAAAGCTAGTAATTGCTTGGAAAATACTCATGGGAGAGAGTTGAGATAGATAGAACATCACTGACTATAACACCTTCCACTCTGCAGGTGAGAGAGTAAGCGAGGACCCCCATGACCATAAGAGATTACACTATACAGAAGAGAGAGAGAAGACGCGGCTGACCATAAAACATACACTCTACAGGAGATAGAGGACCCCCATGACCATAAGAGCTTGCACTCTACAGAAGAGAGAGGGCCCCGCTGACCATAAGAGCTTACACTCTACAGAAGAGAGAGAGAAGGAGCGGCTGACCATAAAACGTACACTCTACTGGAGAGAGAGATGACCTCACTGACCATAAGAGCTTACACTTTACAGGAGAGAGAGAGGACCATGATGATCATAAGAGCTTACACTCTACAGAAGAGAGAGAGGACCCCGCTGACCATAAGAGCTTACACTCTACAGGAGAGAGATACTTACCCAGAGGCTCTGGAGAAGGGAAACGACTATGTCGTATAAATTGTGCTCTGCTGGGTATCGCTGATCTGTGATGGCCCCGGTACTGACCAGCACTGTACAAGGAATGATCATCTGCTAGTAGTCATAGCTGCAGAGAATTATGGGAAAGCCTGAGCGACAACGCAAAATGATGTTAATCTGCTCTCTGATGCTTCAGCAATGTGAGAATTGGTGTCTGGCAAGTTTTTTTTTTTCGAACCATGAATCAAATCTTAAAGTGTTCGAATTTATTTATTTTTCAACAGGACAATGACCCAAAACACACCTCCAGGCTGTGTAAGGGCTACTTGACCAAGAAGGAGAGTGATGGGGTGCTACGCCAGATGACCAGGCCTCCACAGTCACCAGACCTGAACCCAATCGAGATGGTTTGGGGTGAGCTGGACTGCAGAGTGAAGGCAAAAGGGCCAACAAGTGCAAAGCATCTCTGGGAACTCCTTCAAGATTTTTGGAAGACCATTTCCAGTGACTACCTGTTAGGTGTTGGTCTGGTGCTGGATTTGAAACTGGTACAGGACCTTTTGTGGTCTCCCATTTTGGTCCAGCCAGGGCTGATGCTGCTCAGCATCATTATCAGCCCCAACACCTAGCTGGTCCACGAGCACTGTTTATCTCCCAGGTAGCTGTGCCTAACAATGTTAAGCCTGGGTTGCAGAGAGAGACAGTGCTTGCGGAGTCTAAGTCCAAAGTTTGCCGTACTGAGCATGTCCGTGACCTGGCAGATCATGATTGGTGGTTTGGCACCCACCTGACCCGGTGATCTGGCACCGCCTGATTGGTCCACGGGTAACGTCACCAATGGCGCGTCGGTGGGCAGGGCTTAGTCTTTAAAAGGCCCGCCCACAAACATGGCGACGCGCTCAGATAATTTGAGCTGGTTGTTTGTGGTGTGCACGCTTAAACTCTTGGGCTCCCCTAAGAGCCATAGCTTTATGCAGGCAGGTAGCTTGAGCCATATAGAGCGGGTTTGCTCAGTCCGGTAGCACGCCGGCTGAGTGCACGAATACCCGGCGGGTATCACACCCACATACTAGCGCCGTCTCCTATAGCATAGCGCCTGTACCGAAGACAGGGCTACTGCTTCTTCTCCGGTCACACGTCTCCCTGCGGTTCTTGGAGATTGTGTGAACCGCTTTAGCGCCACTCCCCATAGCGTAGCGCCTGTATCAAAGACAGGGCTACTACTTCTCCCATGGTCGCACGTCTCGCTGCGGTTCTTGGAGATTGTGCGAACCGTCTTACCCTTCCGTGTGCGTTAACACGAAGGGCTAAGATAGTTGATAGGTGCGTCGCCGGTCGCTCTCCCTCCGTGCAGTTAACGGAGATAGAGCGTATCACCTTACCCGGTCCGGTGTGCTGTTAACACGGACGGGTTATCAGTTTAGTTGTCGCTTTCCTTTCCACCCGGAAAGTGTTCGGCCGCAGTCCATTAGGCTGCATTGCGGACTCCGGGGTCGGTTGCGTTCCATTAAAATAAAGTTGCCTGCAACCACCCTCCTAACAGTATCTGAGCGCCAGGGTCTTGCTGAACATGGCCGACAACCAGCAACTGCAGCGGTATATTCAGCAACTGGAGGCCAGACTTAGAACTCTGGAACAAACTGCTACGGTCGCTGACATCACTGCAGTAGCTTCCCAGGCGGCTACACTAGCAGCCAACATTATAAACTCGGCTGCGGTGAATACTGCAACTACTGCAAGTGGCCCATTACCCCGGTTTGCTCTCCCGGAGAAATTTTCTGGGGACAGTAAACTCTGTAGGGGGTTTATTAATGTATGCTCCATTCATTTGGAGATGATGGAGGCACGGTTCCCCTCCGACAGAGCCAAAGTGGGATATATCATTTCTTTACTTTCTCATAGGGCTCTGGAGTGGGCTACTCCTCTATGGGAGCGGAACGACCCGGTGGTAGTAAACGCGGGTCTTTTCCTTAAGACTCTAAAAAGTGTTTTCCTGGGTCCTCAGGTCACGCATGATACTGCTCTTAAGCTTCTTGCGTTGGTCCAGGGTTTGGCCACCGCCAGTCCCTATGCCGTCCAGTTCAGAATCCTAGCGGCTGAACTGGATTGGTCAGAGCGGTCGCTTATTCCGGTGTTCTGGAGGGGTCTGGCTGGGCATATTAAGGATGCCTTATCTACCAGAGAGATTCCAACCTCTCTGGAGGAGTTAATATCTCTCGCTGACCGTATTGACTTGCGTCATGCGGAACATAAGTTAGAGCTGGAGGTTGCCAGACCTCAACATCTGTTGGCACCAGGCGTCTTTAAACCCAAGACTCTCGACCCGGAGCCTGAGGCTATGGATATATCCCAGACTGAGTCTAGTTCCTCTCGTTCCCGACCCGCACATCTCTTGGAGCACCCCGTAAATAAGGGTTCCAGGCAGTCGGTAAAACGAGTAGGTCTTACCACCATTGTAGGAGGTGTATTAAAGTCCGGGACTTCTTCCTCCAAATTATCTTCTAATGTGACATTGTCTCTTGGTAAATCTACAGCTGCTGCCAAGGCGTGGGTGGACTCTGGTGCTGAGGGCAATATTTTATCATCTACATTTGCCCAGAGGCATGCCATCCCTATTGAGTTACTCTCCAGACCAATGAACATTAGTGTTGTCAATGGTTCACTCCTGGACGCGCAAATCACCCACCAGTCGATTCCTCTCACCATGTCATTCCCTCAGGGCCATCGGGAGGTCATCTCATTTCTTATTATTCCCGGTGGTTTAGACGAGGTGTTATTGGGTCTCCCCTGGCTACGTTGTCATAAACCACACATTGACTGGAATACGGGGAGAATTTCTTCCTGGAGTGAGAATTGTGCGTCTCAGTGTATGGTCAAAGTCACCCGGAGGGTAGTCTCTGATCCCCCTACCGTTGTGGCATCCGGTACAGATTCTTTGTCTGTCCCAAGGACCCGGGTCTTGTCAGATTATGTCATAAAGAACTCTCAGGAAGAGAGGGTGGCGGCAGTGTCCTCTAACCCGGTTCCGTCGGGGAGGACGTTTGTTTCACCTAATCTACAGAATATGGTGCTCTCCTGGGCTCATGCCCCTAAGATCGGAGCTCACCTGGGGGTCAAACGTACCACTAAGTCCCTTCAATGGTCTTATTGGTGGCCCTGGTGGTGCAAGGACATCAAGGACTTTGTAAACGCGTGTCCCGTCTGTGCGAGAGATAAATCTTTCTCCCAGAGACCGGCGGGTCCTGCCCCTCTGTCACCCATGAAGGATCCCACACATGGAGAACCAGTCATCATTTCTTGCCATCCTGCTTCCCGCCCCAAAAAAGGGTACCCTGTACACCGGAGGGGTCACAGTTCCGTGAATCCCTTCTGAGTCCCGGTGGACCACATTCTTGCCCCCCGGCTCCTGGAGGAAAATGAGCGTCAAGTGGAGGGGATAATGTTAAGCGTCAGTCTGGTGCTGGATTCAAAATGGGTCCAGGACCTTCTGTGGTCTCCCATTTCAGCCCAGCCAGGGCTGATGCTGCTTAGTATCGTCGTCAACCCCAACGCCTAGCTGGTCCGCGAGCACTGTTTATCTCCCAGGTAGTTGTGCCTAACAATGTTAAGCCTGGGTTGCAGAGAGAGACAGTGCTTGCAGAGTCTAAGTCCAGAGTTTGTCGTACTGAGCATGTCCGTGACCTGGCGGATCATGATTGGTGGTTTGGCACCCACCTGACCCAGTGACCTGGCACCGCCTGATTGGTCCACGGGTAATGTCACCAATGGCGCGTCGGTGGGCAGGGCTTAGTCTTTAAAAGGCCCGCCCACAAACATGGCGACGCGCTCAGATAATTTGAGCTTATTGTTTGTGGTGTGCACGCTTAAACTCTTGGGCTCCTCTAAGAGCCATAGCTTTATGCAGGCAGGTAGCTTGAGCCATATAGAGCGGGTTTGCTCAGTCTGGTAGCACGCCGGCTGAGTGCACGAATACTCGGCGGGTATCACACCCACATACTAGCGCCGTCTCCTATAGCGTAGTGCCTGTACCGAAGACAGGGCTACTGCTTCTTCTCCGGTCACACGTCTCGCTGCGATTCTTGGAGATTGTGCGAATCGTCTTACCCTTCCGTGTGCGTTAACACAAAGGGCTAAGATAGTTGATAGGTGCTTCGCCGGTCGCTCTCCCTCCGTGCAGTTAACGGAGATAGAGCGTATTGCCTTACCCAGTCCGGTGTGCTGTTAACACGGACGGGTTATCAGTTTAGTTGTCGCTTTCCTTTCCACCCGGAAAGTGTTCGGCAGCAGTCCATTAGGCTGCATTGCGGACCCCGGGGTCGGTTGCGTTCCATTAAAATAAAGTTGTCTGCAACCGCCCTCCTAACACTACCTCTTGAAGCTCATCAAGAGAATGGCAAGAGTGTGCAAAGCAGTCATCAAAGCAAAAGGTGGCTACTTTGAAGAACCAAGAATATAAGACATATTTTCAGTTGTTTCACACTTTTTTGTTAAGTATATAATTCCACATGTGTTAATTCATAGTTTTGATGCCTTCAGTGTGAATGTACAATTTTCATAGTCATGAAAATACAGAAAAATCTTTAAATGAGAAGGTGTGTCCAAACTTTTGGTTTGTACTGTATATACAGCATCCTAAGAAACAATTGTAATTTTTTTGTAATGATTGGTACTCTTATATCCTGCTGTAGACTATAAACACTATCGTTATCATCTCAGGTATAGCAGCCATCATGTTAATCTGGAGGTGTCTTCATCTCATCTTTCTCGTCTTCTCTTCTGTTATCTTCAATAAAAAAATCTTTTGCTTTTGAAAGAGCTGTTATTAAATTAACATCTCTTTCTGTATTTTTAAAGCAGGTGTGAGTCATAAGCGCGTAGATATTCCTATGCCGCCAGTGTGTAATTAACCAGTCCCACAAATACAAAGGCAGGTCAGGCACTTGCATCTTATTGCTACAATTAGGTAAAAACAAACATGCACTTAAGTGCGGAAGCTGATTTACCATCGTAAAGATATTGTATTTTTAGTACCGAGATCTTCAGGTAAAACCTAATATCACACTACATAGTGTGCTAGCGATCAGAACTCAATGGGGTGAGAACTAGAAAACATGGTTAAAGGGGGTGCGGATGTAGTGGCCACTGCAGGGGTTTCAGGGGTTCTATAGGCTACAAGAAAAAATACCAATATTATAATTGCAATATGGTAGGTGGTTTTAGGTTTTACCCAGCTAATGTCACGGTGCCTAGGGTTAATTAGGTAGAGGAACTAGCAAAAATGGGACATAAAATTTAATTTTTAATACTTATTTAATTAAAAAGTCTTAAAAAGACCAACATATAAAAGACTGGTATAAAAAACAATAAAAAAGGTGTTGTAGATACCGCATGTAATGAATACAAATGTCAAGGTACAAATCTGAATCTGAATATCAAATATCCATGTGGAAGACTCTAGGTATCCAAACGTAGCAATAATAATGCAACCTTATTGATCAATCCACATCAAAGTAATGATATAGTAAATAGGAAAGGTCTCACCAAAATTCCTAATGGTTACTCCGGTAATTATTCAGAAAAGTGGAGCACAACAAATCTGGTATGAATATATTGACCACGAGTATTCACCTGACGCGTTTCCCCCATGACAGGCTTCATCAGGGGAGTTTGGAATACTCCATTCAGTGGAACAACAAGAGGGTGTCCCGCCTCTGCTCATGGTGATCGGAACATTGTGTTTCTCCTTAGGTAGCCTAAATGGATGTCCAATCACAGTACTTGAGGTTGCACAAAAATTTTGTGACTTTTTTGACTTTGCCAAAATGGGCAGAGCTGGGATGAGAATGGGGGCAGAAGAGTTTGAAGTGACACCCTCTTGTCTAATTCATGATGAGCTGGGGTATGCCTTACTCCACAAACCTTATTTCAGTCACTGGAGTAATGAATTAGGCACCTCTAACTACTAGACTCCAAGACTGGTAAGAACAACGCCAGTCTTGATGAATGGAATCCGGGACAAAGTTTAGGTTTTTACCCTCTCCACTTTTGCCATTTGTAAATTTAAAAAAAAATCTAAAAATAAAGATTAATATATTTCGTATTGTTGCATCTAAAGATATCCAAACTGTTAAAATATGGCAATTTTATTCTATACAATGAACTAAAATATAAATAAAAGTCAAAGAATTGCTATTTTTAGTCACTTTGACTTTCTGAAAAATAAAAGTGAAAAAAAGCAATAGTAAACTGGTGTGCACCCCAAAATGGTGCCTAAAAAAAGGTTACTCGCTCCGCTAAAACAAGGCATAAGGCTATGTGCCCACGATGCAGAAATGCTCCGGATTTTTTCCTGAGTGTTTCTGCATCTCCTTGGCAGAAAAAACGCATGAGGATTGTACATGAGGATTGTACATGCGGATTGTACATGCGTTTTTCAGCCAGTGACAAGTGTATGTCCCTCGTTTTTAATATGCGATTTCGCATGCGGGTTATCAAGCGATTTTAGCATCACTTGGAAAAGTGCTTGACAACCGGCATGGATTTATATAGTGTGACCAAGTTAATAGTTAAAAAGAATGGTAAAAAATAAAAAATAAACATTATACTCATCTTCTGATGGCCCCCGGTCTCCTGTACGGTGCGTCCGGTGTGTTGGGCGGCTCGCGGTGGTCTAAAAGGACCTGCCATGACGTCATTTAGTCATGTGACAAGTCACACGACCGCCGACGTCAGCGGTAGCGTGACCTGTCACATGACTAAATTTCCTTTTAGACCATCGCGAGCCGCCGGGGAGCCAGAACGCACCGTACAGGAGACTGGGGGCCATCAGAAGGTGTGTATAATGTTTATTTTTTATTTTAATTTTTTTTTTTTTTTACAGGTTCTATGGTACCTGGGTCTGGAGGAGAGTCTCCTCTTCTCCAGACCCGGGTACCATCCACACATTGAATCGCACACAGCCTAATAAGGCTTTTTCAAAAGAATAATAAGAAAGTTATGTTGCTCAAAATATGGCAACACAAATCAAATTCCTATTTTTTTTTATAAAAAATGTTATGTTCTCATAATGGAATAAAACAAAAAACATCAATATCCCATTTATTTATAGACTGTATTATAGGATGTTTTGTTTGAGGAAGGATAACTTTTATATACATTTCTTTAATTATTATAGAGTTCAGTTTTACTGTATAAATTCAGATAAACTATCTTAACATATGCATGAATTGCACTATAATTCCGATTTCTTATGTAACTTTTGCTTTTATTACAAATGTATATACAATGTATTATCATTTTTTGACTTGCCTGGGTCCATAAGAGAATCCAATATAAATTCTATTAAGAAACTATTTTCCTCCAGAGAATTTTCGCTGGATTACCCTTTTAAACTTTAGCATTGGTTAAAAAATATCAATCATTGATGAATCAAACTCTACAGAGTCAAGTTAAAAAAAAAAATCCGGCTGAATGCGCAATGATGAAAATTGAAATGATTGGGAAAATTGTATTCCAGAGGCGCAGCCCAGAGAGTCAGTAGAATTAGATTATCGTTCCCAGGCTCCAAATGAAATACTGTCTGCCACCTGTGTGAGAGCTGGCATG
Source organism: Phyllobates terribilis (assembly GCF_046119375.1). Lineage (NCBI taxonomy): Eukaryota > Metazoa > Chordata > Amphibia > Anura > Dendrobatidae > Phyllobates > Phyllobates terribilis. The sequence goes on from NW_027362770.1 coordinate 138,518,482, forward strand.
CCGATAATATATTTCTTGCATGAATGGATAGTTTACTATGCATCTGTGTCAATGTTTGCATCAAGGGAGGGCTGGGTATCATCAGCCTGGCGAAGGGAACCAAATTATCCATGATTCAGCTCACTATCAATGGTTTTTTCGTTGAGGCAGTTGCTCTGAAAACTCTCAATTTGTCAGCATTATATACTCTGACCAAATAAAGCAATGCAGAAATCTGTGCTGGCGGCTGGACAGTTTAAGTTCATCAGGTTGTAGCCTGTAGGATAGGGCACAACACATCTTCATCCATACCAACCATTCTTCCTAGACTCTTCCCTAAGCCCACTGGCCCCGTCAACCCCAGGAATTTCCTGTCCAGTCTCGCCATGCACCCTGGATCCACCATCTTCTTTCCACATGGTTCTGCACCCATCTTTCTCTGTGCCTTGCCACAATTCTGTCTCTGAGCTCCTTGGGCAGTTCCTTTGAGCTCATGATTCTCATTTGGTCTGACATGCACTGTGAGCTGTGAGGTCTTATATAGACAGGTGTGTGCCTTTCTAAATCAAGTCCTATCAGTTTAATTAAACACAGCTGGACTCCAATGAAGGAGTGGAACCATCTCAAGGAGGATCACAAGGAAATGGACAGCATGTGACTTAAATATGAGTGTCTGAGCAAAGGGTCTGAATACTTATGACCATGTGATATTTCAGTTTTTCTTTTTTAATAAATTTGCAAAAATTTCTACATTGTCTGTTTTTTTTTCAGTCAAGATGAGGTGCAGAGTATACTTTAATGAGAAAAAAATGAACTTTTTAGAATTTACTAAATGGCTGCAATGAAACAAAGAGTGAAAAAGTATAAGGGGTCTGAATACTTTCCATACCCACAGTATATATACATATACAGTACAGACCAAAAGTTTGGACACACCTTCTCATTTAAAGATTTTTCTGTATTTTCATGACTTTGAAAATTGTACATTCACACTGAAGGCATCAAAACTATGAATTAACACCTGTGGAATTATATACTTAACAAAAAAGTGTGAAACAACTGAAAATATGTCTTATATTCTAGGTTCTTCAAAGTAGCCACCTTTTGCTTTGATGACTGCTTTGCACACTCTTGGCATTCTCTTGATGAGCTTCAAGAGGTAGTCACCGGAAATGGTTTTCACTTCACAGGTGTGCCCTGTCAGGTTTAATAAGTGGGATTTCTTGCCTTATAAATGGGGTTGGGACCATCAGTTGTGTTGTGCATTAGTCAGGTGGATACACAGCTGATAGTCCTACTGAATAGACTGTTAGAATTTGAATTATGGCAAGAAAAAAGCAGCTAAGTAAAGAAAAACAAGTGGCCATCATTACTTTAAGAAATGAAGGTCAGTCAGTGCAAAAAATTGGGAAAACTTTGAAAGTGTCCCCAAGTGCAGTTGGAAAAACCATCAAGCGCTACAAAGAAACTGGCTCACATGAGGATCGCCCCAGGAAAGGAAGACCAAGAGTCACCTCTGCTTCTGAGGATAAGTTTATCCAAGTCACCAGCCTCAGAAATCGCAGGTTAACAGCAGCTCAGATTAGAGACCAGGTCAATGCCACACAGAGTTCTAGCAGGAGACACATCTCTACAACAACTGTTAAGAGGAGACTTTGTGCAGCAGGCCTTCATGGTAAAATAGCTGCTAGGAAACCACTGCTAAGGACAGGCAACAAGCAGAAGAGACTTGTTTGGGCTAAAGAACACAAGGAATGGACATTAGATCAGTGGAAATCTGTGCTTTGGTCTGATGAGTCCAAATTTGAGATCTTTGGTTCCAACCACCGTGTCTTTGTGCAGCGCAGAAAAGGTGAACGGATGGACTCTACATGCCATATTTTCAGTTGTTTCACACTTTTTTGTTAAGTATATAATTCCACAAGTGTTAATTCATAGCTGTGATGCCTTCAGTGTGAATGTACAATTTTCATAGTCATGAAAATACAGAAAAATCTTTAAATGAGGTGTGTCCAAACTTTCGGTCTGTACTGTACGTCTTAACAATGAAAATATTAGATCTAAACTGTTTTGCTCAGCAACAAGTACTTACATAAAACAAAAGGTTTTTAGTGCATAAATTGGCCAATTCATGTGTGCCCGTCAACCACGGCAAGGTAACCTCCCCCTGATGGGTAACTGCTCTGCCTTCCATGACACTTTCGGGCTACGAGCCTACAACTAAACAGACAAACATGTCTCCTTCTGGGCTAAAAACACCTACATTTAAAGGGCAAGCAGATCCAACTTTGTTGTAATGTCCTTAAAACAAGGCAAAATGAGGCTCAGTATTGTGTGTGGCATCCACGTGCCTGTATGACCTTCCTACAATGCCTGGGCATGCTCCTGATGAGGTTGCGGATGGTCTCTTGTATGATCTCCTCCCAAACCTAGACTAAAGCATCCACCAACTCCTGGACAGTCTGTGGTGCAACGTGACCTTGGTGGATGGAGTGAGACATGATGTCCCAGATGTGCTCAATCGGATTCAGGCCTCAGGAACGGGCGGGCAAGTCCATAGCTTCAATGACTTCATCTTGCAGGAATTGCTCACATACTCCAGCCACATGAGGTCTGGCATTGTCCTGCATTAGGAGGAACCCAGGGCCCACTGCTCCAGCATATGGTCTCACAAGGGGTCTGAGGATTTCATCTCGGTACCTAATGGCAGTGAGGCTACCTCTGGTGAGCACATGGAGGGCTGTACGGCCCTCCAAAGAAATGCCACCCCACACCATTACTGACCCACTGCCAAACCAGTCATGCTGAAGGATGTTGCAGGCAGCAGATCGCTCTCCACGGCGTCTCCAGACTCTGTCACGTCTGTCACATGTGCTCAGTGTGAATCTGCTTTCATCTGTGAAGAGCACAGGGAGCCAATGGCGACTTTGCCAATCCTGGTGTTCTGTGGCAAATGCCAAGCGTCCTGCACGGTGTTGGGCTGTGAGCACAACCCCCATCTGTGGATGTCAGGCCCTCAAACCACCCTCATGGACTCGGTTTCTAACCATTTGTGCAGACACATGCACATTTGTGGCCTGCTGGAGTTCATTTTGCAGGACTCTGGCAGTGCTCCTCCTGTTCCTCCTTGCACAAAGGTGGAGGTAGCGGTCCTGCTGCTGGGTTGTTACCCTCCTACGGCCCCTCCACGTCTCCGGGTGTACTGGCCTATCTCCTGGTAGCGCCTCCAGCCTCTGGACACTATGCTGACAGACACAGCAAACCTTCTTGCCACAGCTCGCATTGATGTGCCATCCTGGATGAGCTGCACTACCTGAGCAACTTCTGTGGGTTGTAGAGTCCGTCCCATGCTACCACGAGTGTGAAAGCACAACCATCATTCAAAAGTGAGCTAAACATCAGCCAGAAATCATTGGTACTGAGATGTGGTCTGTGGTCCCTACCTGCACCACTCCTTAATTGAGGGTGTCTTGATAATTGGCAATAATTTCCATCTATTGTCTATTCCATTTGCACAACAGCATGTGAAATTGATTGTCAATCAGTGTTGCTTCCTAAGTGGACAGTTTGATTTCACAGAAGTTTGATTTACTTGGAGTAATATTCTGTTGTTTAAGTGTTCCCTTTATTTTTTTGAGCAGAGTATATAAAAGTATACATAAAATGCATGACATTATCTATATTACGCGATTGTTGTCTTCAGGGGTAGGAACAGGGCAGTTATCTCCTACAGACTACAGCTGCAGGCTATCCTTTCTTACCATTCCTTTTGGTTTAATATATTACAAGACTTCAAAAATTGTAACCTCTGAAGACTTCTGCATGTGCTAGAGCACAGAAAGCCAGTGCATGCATAATTACCTCTAAAGGCTCAACCACATTATCGTATTTTCAGTCTATATTTTTGAACCAACATTATTCTATGAGTCCGTGCACATGTTCATTTTTTTCCTCCGAGAAAAAAATCATAGTATGCCTGACCTGAGTTAGAGCTGATTTGGATCGCATTCGGCTAAGCAAGTCAATGAGTCCATGAAAAATATCGAACTGCACTCGGATGACAAATGAGTGCAAAATGATATCCACGGGCTGACAGAATGGTGAAGAATGAGAATTATTTTTCCATCTTCTCCACATTTGTTAAAATCAGAACACTCTGATCACACTCAGCCCAATTCTCTTTGATAAGATAATAAATGCTGATGTGACAAAGTCACAAATTCCAACACATTTTTACAATAAACTGCAGTAGCATAATGGAGGAGTTGTCAGTAAGTATAACAAAAGGCTTGACAAAATGGTGGCTCTGGATTGTAACGAGATGGACAAAAGGAAGATTTATAGAGTTAATGCATATCAGCATGTCTGCAAGCAAGTGCTGCCAAAAATTGTAGGACAAGAGACAGTGGAAGGAATTGCATCAGCAGGAACTGTATAAAGAAGCACATGGTTCCTGAGGGTAACAGATTGGAGGAGACACCAGGTCGGGAGATAGCTGTGTCACAGTAATTATAAAAGGCTTAAGAGAGCAGTGAAGGAGTGGAGTCATCACCTGGACATGTAGCAGGACAGATGTGTGGTGCAGAGAGGTTGGCCTACAGCCGCCATCAAGAGTGACTAGACCAGAACCAGACCTGAGTGATGAATCAAGTAACTAGACCCAAGTGAAGAATCGAGTAACCAGACCCGAGTGTAGAAATAGTAACCAGATCCAAGTGAAGAATCGAGTAACCAGACCCGAGTATAGAAATAGTAACCAGATCCAAGTGAAGAATCGAGTGACCAAACCCAAGCTAAGTGAGGGAAGCTAGAATTGAGTGAGCGGGACCAGACCCATGCAAGCGAGCAGACCGTGTTAGAGGGACAATTGTATTATCCATGTGTTATCCACGATGTGAGGTGCAGGGGACTAGGGACGCGCTTCAGGGGATGGAAGCAGCCAGTGCAACATGGTGGCATTACCATTACAGAGTAACAACAGTGACGGGTGCGAGACTGACTGTGACTCACCATAGGACAGAGTATTTGAATAAAGACGGTTTTATCTATTGTAACTGTTCAGTGCCTTGTATGATAGGACTATTCCCTCTGCTTCTATCCGCAGAAGTGACTTACGTTTAAATTGTAAAACACTTTATTGTACTCTCATAATCTGCTAACCTGGTTTAATTTTGTATCCGAATCATTCAAAGTGCTGTGTAATAAATCATTTTTGGTTAAGTTACTGCTGTGTCCTCATTGTCTGCGCTTTTGCATCCCAAGAACCTGTTTATGGGATCATATATGCAAAATCGAATTACTGAATCCCTATGAAATGCACCACAATCACTACGTGTGAATGTATCCAAGGGGTATGTTCACACAAAATTTTTGATTTGAAAATCCACATAAAAAATACTTCAAATACACCTTGATGTGGATTCTTAAGTGGATCTGCTTATAAATCTACATAAAGAATAGTGTTGAGCAAGAACTAAAATGCTCGGGTGCTCGAAGCTCGGGCCGAGCTCGCCGTGATACTCGGGTGCTCGACCCGAGCAACGAGCCCAATGTTAGTCTATGGGAGACCCGAGCATTTTTGCAGCGGCACCCCCGGCAGTCTTTTAAAATCCTAAGAAGTGCCCAAAACGATAGTGACAGTGCTCAAATGACATGGGGACAGCATGGGGATCGCCCCAGGAAGCATTTCTGACCCCCAGGTCACTGCTGTCAACAACGTGGTCAGAGGTATTAAGCCACTTTTAAGGGCTCACAATAAAACGTTCAAAAATGAAACTGAAACTGCTTTCCTGTGAAATATGTTAAGGAAGTTCCTTTCCAGGGTAAAGACTTGTGTATAAGGTAAAATAAATAACCAAAAAAAAAATACTCCTCCACACCTTGGGCTATGTTCACAAGTAGCATTTTTATGTGTTTTTGCACTTTTGTATTGCTTTTAACCGTGACAAGTTGCTTTTTAACCGGAGTTGGGAGTGCCAAGGTGAGGACCATGATGATGATGATACAAGTTAGCATCTGCATTGTTTTCTTGGAATGCATGCGTAAGTGTGCAGCCTGCCACCCACCCACCCCCAGGCTGCAATGCCATACTGCTAGCTTGCACTTGAAATGGGGCCTTTTAGTTTGGAGGAGGCCAAAGCTGGCCACTACCTCATGGCTGCTTGGGCAGCGAGGTATCCATACTCAGTCCCCAGCCGCCCCTATTTGTCCCGGTGTGCCTTATACATAAGATTCAGCTCGCATACCAAAACATTACCTGTGCCCTCCCCAGTGCATTTAGCGGGAAGAACAGCCTATTCCGCTGTAGTGTGTGCATGCCAAACCCCTGTTCATGGTACATGCGAAGATGCCTCCCACCCTGCACCTGTTGTTGCAGACTTGCAACTATCCCCGTTCAAGTCCTTGTCCCAGGGCAGTGTTCAATTGTACCTCTCCCATTCCTTGCAATGCAAGCGTAAATATACAGCCAATCACCCACCCACCCCCAGGCTGCAATACCATACTGCTTGCTTGCACTTGAAATTGGGCCTTTTAGGCATGTGGAGGCGGAATCTGGCCACAACATCATGGCTGCGTTGTCGGCCTGGAATCCATACTCAGTCCCCAGCCGTCCGGCGGCCGGGTGTCCACACTCGGTCCCCAGCAGCCAGTTGGCGGCCGGGTGTCCATACTCAGTCCCCAGCCGCCCTGCGGCTGGGTGTCCACACACGGTCCCCAGCCGCCTGGGGGCAGCTGGGTGTCCATAAACGGTCCCCAGCCTCCCCTATTTCTCCTTGGAACATACCCCCACACACTTTTCTTAGCCCGGCCTGCTTTAAGGCAGCATTGGACGAGCCCACCAGAGAACCAGACTCCTCCGGTGGGCCCTGGCTTCTCCATCAGGGGAGTTGAGAGTGCCAAGGTGAGGACCATGATGATGATGATAGAAGTTAGCATCTGCTTTGTTTTCTTGGAATGCAAGCGCATGTATGTAGTAGCGGCTAGGCCTGAGGTGGTCAGCGCTTTGGCGCATATCCTACCTCCTCCAAGGATTGATGGATGTTTTCCTGCTGCTATGCCAGTTCTATGACTCCCGTTAAAACAAAGCTTCAGGTGATAAATGATGGATGAGGTAGTGGCAAAGGAGAAAGAGCAGGAGGAACAGGGACCATTCACATCAATATCAGGCCAGTCAACCACATATGTCTTGTAGGATATGTTTCTGCAACAAAATGAGCGGTTCGACTACACAGTTATAGAGCATACAGTGAGTGCAATGCATACCAAAAATTTTGAGGCACTCCAATGCCCCTTGGAAATGAAATGGAGGTCAGAGGGCCTTAACTAAACCGTTTTTTCCATTTATAGCAACTGGGTCTCCTGTTAACTGTTGGCCTAAACAGTGAATGGAAGGCTTTTCAAAAATTATGAGGAACTGCAATGCCCCTTGAAACAGACGTGGATTAGAGCGTACTAAAAACCTTCTACCCATTATTAGGGAGGGGACTCCCTTAGTTTTCGCCTTTTCATTGAAAAGCAAAAGCTGACTAAAATTAGGAGGAAATGCAGTGCCCGTTGGAAGAGTCGTGGAGGTTAGAGGTAATTAAAAACAACATTTCAATGCCCCTTGGAAGAGCTGTGGAGTTCAGAGTGGCTTAAGAAGACGCTTTTAATGCCTCTTTGAAGAGACATGGAAGTCACAGTAGCTTAACAAGACGGTTTTAATGCCCCTCGGAAAAGACGTGGAGGTCCCAGTAGCTTAACAAGACGATTTGAATGCCCCTTGGAAGAGACGTGGAGGTCACAGTAGCTTAACAAGATGCTTTTAATGCCCCTCAGAAGAGACGAGGAGGTCCCAGTAGCTTAACAAGACGCTTTTAATGCCCCTCGGAAAAGAGGTGGAGGTCCCAGTAGCTTATCAAGACGCTTTTAATGCCCCTCAGAAGAGACGTGGAGGTCCCAGTAGCTTAACAAGACTCTTTTAATGCCCCTCGAAAAAGTGGTGGAGGTCGCAGTAGCTTAACAAGACGCTTTTAATGCCCCTCGGAAAAGTGGTGGAGGTCGCAGTAGCTTAACAAGACGCTTTTAATGCCCCTTACAAGAGCCATACAGTACAGCATCTTAAAAACATTATTCCCATTATTGGGGAGTGTGTCTCTCATAGTATTTGCTTATGCCTTCCAAGCAAAAGCTGCCAAAAATTAGGACGGAGGAACTTGCAATGCCCCTTACAAGAGCCATGCAGTACAGCATATTAAAAACATTATTCCCATGATTGGGGAGTGGGTCTCCCATAGTATTTGCTTATGCCTTCCAAGCAACAGCTGCCAAAAATTAGGACGGAGGAACTTGCAATGCCCTTTACAAGAGCCATGCAGTGCAGCATAGTACAAACATTATTCCCATGATTGGGGAGTGGGTCTCCCATAGTATTTGCTTATGCCTTCCAAGCAAAAGCTTCCAAAAATTAGGACGGAGGAACTTGCAATGCCCCTTACAAGAGCCATGCAGTACAGCATATTACAAACATTATTCCCATGATTGAGGAGTGGGTCTCCCATAGTATTTGCTTATGCCTTCCAAGCAAAAGCTGTCAAAAATTAGGACGGAGGAACTTGCAATGCCCCTTACAAGAGCCATACAGTACAGCATATTAGAAATATTATTCCCATTATTGGGGAGTGGGTCTCCCACAGTCTTTGCTTATGCCTTCCAAGCAAAAGCTGAGAAAAATAAGGACGGAGAAGCTTTCAATAATGGCAACATGGACCACGGTCACCCTGGTGGTATAGTGTTGGTGGAGGCTGAGGATAAGGAGAAGAACATAAACCAGCCGAAATGAGGAAGCGTATACCCATGTGTGGGTGTGAAGCGGTGCATGTGAATACACCTTCCGAAAAAACACAGTGGATTTGACTTTATGTTACTCTGCTGTCATTTGGTGGTGATGAGACGTCTGGCCCAATCCAGCCCTTGATCATTTTGATAAGGGTCAGCTTTTCAGCATTGTCAGTTTACAGGCGAGTGCGCTTATCAGTTATAATTCCCCCAGCGGCACTAAAAAAACGCTCCGATAACACGCTAGTGGCAGGGCAGGCCAGGACCTCCAAGGCGTACAGAGCAAGTTCATTCCAATTGTCCAGCTTGGATACCCAATAATTAAAAGGCACAGAGGAATCACGGAGGATGCTGGTATGGTCGGCTAGGTACTACCTCACCATCTTTTGAAACTTTCCACTCCTTGTGAGAGTACCCCGCGCATCAGGGCCTGTAAGCTGGGTGGGTCTCAGAAAACTGTCCCAGAACATTGACAGTGTTCCCCTGCCTCAGCTGAATTGGAGTTGCCTCTTTCTCGCTTGTACGCCTTGGTTGGTCATTAACTGTGACCTCTGCCGCTAGCGTGTTCAGATGGGAATTTTTTAACAGTTCTGCAGCAAGCGCCTTATGGTACTGCCCCATTTTTGTAGACCTCTCCACTTCAGGAATAAGAGTGTGAAAGTTCTCCTTGTAACGGGGGTCTAAAAGTGTCACCAACCAGTAATGACTGTCACCCAACATTTTGACAACACGATGGTCACGGTTAAGGCAGAGTAACATAAAGTCAGCCATGCGTGCCAGACTGGTAACGGGGAAGACTTCCGTGTCCTCACCAAGATGACGACTGACCATGCTCTCCTCCTCCTCCTCCTCCCCCCTTTCCTCAGGCCACCCAAGCTGAACCGACGGTATGACAGTTGTACAGGTACTACCGTCTACAGCCATGATTCAAGCTCCTGCCCTTCCTCCTTCTCCTCCTCCTCTCCCTCATTGTCCCCCAGTGCACATTGTTATGAGATGAGGCGGGACTGTGTGTAATCGACCGCTACGGCTTCTTGATCCATCTCATCATACTCTGGCGGCAATGTCTCCTCTTTAATTCTCTGCAGAGAGCGTTGCAAAAGACAGACAAGTGGAATGCTGACGCTAATGATGGCGTCATCGCCACTCACCATCTGGGTGGACTCCTCAAAGTTTGTCAAGATGGTAGAGATGTCAGACATCCAGGTCCACTCCTGAGGTCTTATGTGTTGAGTCTGACCTGAATATAGACGGCCTTGTTGCAGCTGGTACTCCACAACCGCTCTCTTCTGCTCACAAATCCTTTGCAACATGTGGAGGGTAGAGTTCCAACGTGTGGGGACATCACACACCAGTCGGTGTGACGGAAGCTGCAAATGCTGCTGCAACACAGCAAGGGCGGCGGAAGCTGTAGCCGACTTGTGAAAATGAGCTGACAGGCGGCGTACTTTGACGAGCAGATCTGGCAACTCGGGGTACGATTTAAGAAACCGCTGAACCACGAGGTTAAGCACATGAGCCAGGCACAGTACGTGTGTGATCTCGCCTCGCCTCAGAGCCGCCACTAGGTTACGGCCATTATCACACACGACCATGCCTGGATGTAGGTTCAGAGGTCTCAGCCACAGATCTGCCTGCACTTTCACTGCTGTCCACAACTCACAAGCAGTGTGAGGTTTCTCACCTAACCTTAGGAGTTTCAGCACAGCCTGTTGCCGCTTGGCGGAGGCAGCACTGCAGTGCTTCCAGCTTGTAACTGATGTGGTGATATCTGAGATGGAGGCTGAACATGAGGAGGAGGAGGATGATATGCAGGAGCTGTACACTGTGGGGGCAACTCTGACTGACATAGGGCCCGCAATCCTCGGTGTGGGGAGGATGTGTTCCGTCCCAAGGTCCGACTGGGTCCCGGCTTCCACTGTGTTTACCCAGTGTGCCGTCAGGGAGATGTACCGTCCCTGGCCACAAGCACTTGTCCACATGTCCGTTGTCAGGTAGACTCTCCCAGTAACTGCGTTGTTGAGGGCACGGCAGATGTTTTGGGACACGTGCTTGTGTAGTGCGGGGATGGCACACCGGGCAAAATAGTGTCAGCTGGGGACCGAGTACCGAGGGACGGCCACCACCATAAGGTTGTGGAAGGATTCCGTCTCCACCAGCCTAAAAGGCAGCATTTCCAACGCAAGCAGTCGTGAAATGTGCGAATTTAGGACTGTGGCCTGTGGGGCTTTAGCTGCGAATTTCCGCTTTCGTTCAAAGGTCTGGGATATGGACAATTGAACGCTGCGGTGGGACGTGGACGTGGACGTTGATGCTGTTTCTTGAGAAACTGCCATAACAAGTGAAGACTGAGAGGAGGGGGTATCTTTGCATGCAGTATGGACAGGGGATTGCCTTGCACACACAAAAGGGGGTTCTATTGCATGCACAGTGGAAAAAGCAGTGGTGACATCCGCTGACACTGGTCGTGGACCCTGGGGTTCGCCCCACAAAGTCGGGTTCTTTGCTGCCATGTGCCTGATCATGCTGGTGGTGGTCAGGCTGGTAGTTTTGTCACCCCTGCTGATGTTGGCATGGCAGGTGGTACAAATGGCCTTTTTGGGGTTATCAGCAGAGTCTTTCAAAAAATTCCAGACTCTGGAAGACCTACCAGTTGTGATGGCAACGTCCCTCGTGTTGGTGTTACGGGGAACGGTTGCCCTCCTTCTGTCTGCGGCCACCACACTGCTTCTTCCTGCCTGTTGGGGTGCTCTGCCTCCCTCCCCCTGTGTGCTGCTGGCCTCACTCTGCATGTCCTCCTGCCACGTTGGGTCAGTTACTAGATCATCCACCACCTCCTCCTCTTCCACTTGCGCACCACGATCCTCCTCCTCACTTCCGGGCAATTGTGTCTCGTCATCGTCCACCTCTTGTGACAAATTGCCAGCGTCGACTTCCTGTGGCCGTGGCTGTTCAAATATTTGGGCATCGCTACATGGGATCTCCTTTTCCACCACTTCAAGCGGAGCAGGGGCACAGATATGGAAATGGACCAGTGAACAGCTATTCAAAGTGTCCAAGTGTGGGATCAGTTGCTGTCTGACAACACTCGGCATGGTGGGAGGAAGGAGCATCAGGGTGAGGAGGAGTATGAGGTCGAGACTCACGGCTACTAAGAGTCGACCGTGTGGAAGACAGGCCGAAGGTGGTGGTGCCCAGGTAACTGGAAGTATTATCTGCTATCCAATTAATAACCTGTTCACACTGATCAGTTCGCAATACTGGTGTTGTTCTGTGCTTCCCTAGTAATTCGGTCAAGAAGTGGGAGCGAGAAGATGTGGCTGTTTGTTGTGGCACATTTTCACCTTGGCCACGGCCCCGTCCTCTGCACGCACCGTCACCAGAACGTCCACTTCCACGTCCTTTGCCACGCACCTTGCCCATTGTAAAGTAAGTAAAATAGCTTACACTCGCACTATCAATGGAAAAAGGGTAATAAAAAGTAGATTAGAACCGTGCAAGAGGAAAACCACAGTTCTATTTCTCTGGCCTACACCCGACTCTTTTAAACAATCTGAACAATCAGGGAGAAAATATTACTGTTTTTCTTTACGGAAAAAATACCAAAAGCTGAATAATAGAGATTGCTTACCGTGGAACAGCAAAGCCACAGTTATAATTTACTGGTGTATGTATACCAGACTTTTTTATATATATATATTTGCGGCTGAACAGTGAGCGACACACTCAAACTGTTTTTTTTAGAAACAAATAGACCAAAAGTGGATAATACAGAGGTTTGAACCGTGGAACTGCAAAACCACACTTGTATTTCTCGGGCCTACACCAGACTATTTTCAACAGATATATTTGTGCCTGAACAATCAGGTGACACTATTATTTATTTTTTACGGCCAAAAATTGCTAAAAGCAGGATAATACAGAGATTTGACCCATGGAACTGCAAAACCACACATGTATTTCTCGGGCCTACACCAGACTATTTTCAACAGATATATTTGTATCAGAACAATCAGGAGACACTATATATTTTTTACGGCAAAAAATGCTAAAAGCAGGATAATAGAGATTTTTTACCGTGGAACAGCAAAACTACTTTTTTAAATATATATATATTTGCAGCTGAACAGTGAGCGACACACTCAAACTGTTTTTTTCAGATACAAATGGCCCAAAAGTGGATAATACAGAGGTTTGAACCGTGGAACTGCAAAACCACACTTGTATTTCTCGGGCCTACCCCAGACTATTTTCAACAGATATATTTGTGCCTGAACACTCAGGAGACACTATTTAATTTTTACGGCAAAAATGCCAAAAGCAGGATAATAGAGATTTTTTACCGTGGACCAGCAAAACCACAGTTATAATTTACTGGTGTATACCAGACTTTTTAAAATATATATATATTTGCGACTGAACAGTGAGCGACACACTCAAACTGTTTTTTTTAGATACAAATGGCCCAAAAGTGGATAATACAGAGGTTTGAACCGTGGAACTGCAAAACCACACTTGTATTTCTCGGGCCTACACCAGACTATTTTCAACAGATATATTTGTGCCTGAACAATCAGGTGACACTATTATTTATTTTTTACGGCCAAAAATTGCTAAAAGCAGGATAATACAGAGATTTGACCCGTGGAACTGCAAAACCACACTTGTATTTCTTGGGCCTACACCAGACTATTTTCAACAGATATATTTGTGTCTGAAAAATCAGGGAGACACTATTATTTTTTTTTACGGTAAAAAATGCAAAAATCAGGATAATAGAGATTTCTTACCGTGGAACAGCAAAAGCACACTTCTGTCTCTCTGGCCTACACCAGACTATTTTCAACAGATATATTTGTGTCTGAAAAATCAGGTAGACACTATTAATTTTTTTTTACGGCAAAAAATGATAAAAACAGGATAATAGAGATTTTTTACCGTAGAACAGCAAAACCACAGTTATAATTTACTGGTGTATACCAGACTTTTTTAAATATATATATTTGCGGCTGAACATTGAGCGACACACTCAAACTGTTTTTTTTTAGATACAAATGGCCCATGGAACTGCAAAACCACACTTCTATTTCTCTGGCCTACACCAGACTATTTTCAACAGATATATTTGTGTCTGAAAAATCAGAGACACACTTTTTTTTTGGGGGGGGACACCAAAAGGTTAATAAGATGGGTATTTGTACAGTGTGAAGGAGGAAAAAAAAAAGAGGATTTAGATGAAAAAAAAAGGATTTTTCCTGGCCCCCGAGACCTGGAGCTAAGTCCAAAAATTTCAGAAACAGGAGCTCACAGGACTATAATGCAGCGTTTGCTGGTATAACCACACTGCGTCTCCTATACAGCCTGCCTGCCTGTCTGCCTGATATCTGGGATGGATATTAGTCCTGAGAAGGACTGTTTGTTTGATCTGGCAGCCTTTACAGACACTACACTAACTATTTCGCAGGATATATCTCTGCCTAAATCAGCAGCGCTGTCCCTACACTGTCTGATCCGGAGCGACTGTCTCCAAGATGGCGGCGCCCGGTTTTAAATACTCGAGGTGATGCTGTGCAGCCAGCCAATCACTGTAATGCCCACAAACAACATGGCTGCGGCATTACAGTGACTGCCTGGCCATCCCTGCATGCTCATTGGCTCTGTAAAGAGCGCCAAACATGCAGGGCGGAGACCCGATCTCCCGCCCGAGTAACCCGGAAATGCTCGGTGCTCGCCAAACATCCCGAGTAGCGTGTTGCTCGGGCTAGTACCGAGCAGTGTCGAGCATGCTTGCTCAACACTAATAAAGAATCCTGTGTTGGGATTCTATGGTCATCGGATGTTAGAAATGAGCAGATCAAGCAATATTTGAATTTAACTGTTCACGTGAATTTTTCAGGGAAATTCTATTTGTAGAGAAATTCTTCAATGGAAAATGAATGTCACCTTATTATGGTCTAGTGTCTCTTCAATTCCTAGAGGAAAAAGACACGGCACTTCTGGAAAGAGGTGGTGCACAAGTAGGATACCAAATCCGTCATCAATAATGTAGAAACACTTGGAACTCATTTTGGCGTGTTCAACAGGAAAATTTATTTACAGTGGCAAAATCCAGAAAGAAAATATTCAGACGTTTCAGTCACTACAAGACCTTCATCAGTCGTTTGGATGGTAGGAAACTGTGAGCGGCAGTGCCTGGTGAGAGTCTGCGATGTCCACCGCTAGGACATAATCATTGCAAGATGTAAAAAATAAAAAAAATACTTATACTCAGCTTAGCCTTAGTCCTTTTGCTCCATCTCATCACCGGTCATCATTGCATTGTCCTATCACCGTCACAAGCTCTGAATCCCCAGCAATTTTTTACTCAAGCCGTGTAAGGTCACAAAGTCATGACACCACGACCTTGCACCTGCATTCATGGAAACGCTCCAGCTTCATCAGAGTTGGAAGTCCTGGCCTTTGATAGAGAGGCCTAGGGATTCAGCGTTCGCAGAGGTGATAAGAAGATACAACGAGGACCAGACGGATGACGGTGAGGAACGGAGGGGCCATAAAAATCAGCGGAGAGTATAAGTATTTTTTTAAATTTCTTGATGGGCCTTTACTAGTGTTGAGCGAACATGCTCGACACTGCTCGGTACTCGCCCGAGCATCACGCTACTCGGGATGTTCGGCGAGCACCGAGCATTTCCGGGTTACTCGGGCGGGAGCTCGGGTCTCCGCCCTGCATGTTTGGCGCTCTTTACAGAGCTAATGAACATGCAGGGATTGCCAGCCAGTCACTGTAATGCCGCAGCCATGTTGTTTGTGGGCATTACAGTGATTGGCTGGCCGCACAGCGTCACCTCGAGTATTTAAAACCGGGCGCCGCCATCTTGGACACAGTCGCTCCGGATCAGACAGTGTAGGGACAGCGCTGCTGATTTAGGGCGAGATATATCCTGCAAAATAGTTAGTGTAGGGTCTGTAAAGGCTGCCAGATCAAACAAACAGTCCTTCTCAGGACTAATATCCATCCCAGGTATATCAGGCAGGTAGGCAGGCATTCTGTATAGGAGACGCAGTGGTTATACCAGCAAACGCTGCATTACAGTCCTGTGTGCTGCTCCTGTTGCTGAAATTGCTGGACTTAGCTCCAGGTCCCGGGGGCCAGGAAAAATCCTTTTTTTTTATCTAAATACTCTTTTTTTTTCCTCCTTCACAATGTTCAAATACCCATCTTATTAACCTTTTGGTGCCCCCCCCCCCCAAAAAAAAAAGTGTGCCTCTGATTTTTCAGACACAAATATATCTGTTGAAAATAGTCTGGTGTAGGCCAGAGAAATAGAAGTGTGGTTTTGCAGTTCTATGGGCCATTTGTATCTAAAAAAAGCAGTTTGAGTGTGTCGCTCAATGTTCAGCCGCAAATGTATATATATTTTAAAAAGCCTGGTATACACCAGTAAATTATTACTGTGGTTTTGATGTTCCACGGTAAAACATCTCTATTATCCTGTTTTTGGCATTTTTTGCTGTATAAAAATAATAATAGTGTCTCCCTGATTTTTCAGACACAAATATATCTGTTGAAAATAGTCTGGTGTAGGCCCGAGAAATACAAGTGTGGTTTTGCAGTTCCACGGTACAAACCTCTGTATTATCCACTTTTGGGCCATTTGTATCTAAAAAAAACAGTTTGAGTGTGTCGCTCACTGTTCAGCCGCAAATATATATATATTTTAAAAAGCCTGGTATACACCAGTAAATTATTACTGTGGTTTTGATGTTCCACGGTAAAACATCTCTATTATCCTGTTTTGGCATTTTTTGCTGTATAAAAATAATAATAGTGTCTCCCTGATTTTTCAGACACAAATATATCTGTTGAAAATAGTCTGGTGTAGGCCAGAGAGACAGAAGTGTGCTTTTGCTGTTCCACGGTAAAAAATCTCTATTATCCTGCTTTTTGTATTTTTTTGCATTTTAAAAAGCCTGGTATACACCAGTAAATTATAACTGTGGTTTTGCTGTTCCACGGTAAAAAATCTCTATTATTCAGGTTTTGGTAGTTTTTTCCGTAAAGAAAAACAGTAGTGTCTCCTGACTGTTGTGACACAAAAATATATCTGTTGAAAATAGTCTTGTGTAGGCCCGACATCCCAGTGTGGTTTCGCAGTTCCACGGGTCAAATCGCTGTACTATCCAGTTTTGGGCCTTTGGTATCTAAAAAAAAAGCAGTTTGAGTGTGTCGCTCACTGTTCAGCCGCAAATATCTCTATTTAAAAAAGTGTGGTATACCCCAGTAAACAATAACTGTGGTTTTCCTCTTCCATGGTTCTAATCTACTCTTTATTACCCTTTTTCCATTGATAGTGCAAGTGTAAGCTATTTTACTTCATTTACAATGGGCAAGGCGCGTGGCAAGGGACGTGGAAGTGGACGTTCTGGTGATGGTTCGTGCAGAGGACGGGGCCGTGGCCAAGGTGAAAATGTGCCACAACCAACAGCCACATCTTCTCGCTCCCACTTCTTGACCGAATTACTAGGGAAGCACAGAACAACACCAGTATTGAGAACTGATCAGTGTGAACAGGTTATTAATTGGATAACAGACAATACTTCCAGTTACCTGGGCACCACCAACTCCGGTCTGTCTTCCACACGGTCAACTCTTAGTAGCCGTGAGTCTCGACCGCATACTCCTCCTCACCCTGATGCTCCTTCCTCCCACCATGCCGAGTGTCGTCAGACAGCAAGTGATCCCACACTTGGACACTCTGAAGAGCTGTTCACTGGTCCATTTCCATATTTGGGCCCCTCGCCTGATACGCTTGAAGTGGTGGAAGAGGAGATCCCATGTTGCGATGCCCAAATATTTGAACAGCCACGGCCAGAGGAAGTCGACTTTGGAAATCTGTCACAAGAGGTGGACGATGACGAGACACAATTGCCAGGAAGTGAGGAGGAGGATCGTGGTGCGCAAGTGGAAGAGGAGGAGGTGGTGGATGATCTAGTAACTGACCCAACGTGGAAGGAGGACATGCAGAGTGAGGCCAGCAGCACACAGGGGGAGGGAGGCAGAGTACCCCAACAGGCAGGAAGAAGCAGTGTGGTGGCTGCAGACAGAAGGCAGGCAACCGTTCCCCGTAACACCAACACGAGGGACGTTGCCAGTACAAGCGGTAGGTCTTCCAGAGTCTGGAATTTTTTTAAAGACTCTGCTGATAACCCCAAAAAGGCCATATGTTCCACCTGCCATGCCAGCATCAACAGGGGTGACAAAACTACCAGCCTGACCACCACCAGCATGATCAGGCACATGGCAGCAAAGCACCCGACTTTGTGGGGCGAAACCCAGGGTCCACGACCAGTGTCAGCGGGTGTCACCACTGCTTCTTCCACTGTTGTGCGTGCAATAGAACCCCCTGTTGTGTGTGCAAGGCAATCCCCTGTCCATACTGCATGTAAAGATGCCCCCTCCTCTCAGTCTTCACTTGTTATGGTAGTTTCTCAAGAAACAGCATCAACGTCCACATCCACGTCCCACCGCAGCATTCAGTTGTCCATATCCCAGACCTTTGAACGAAAGCGGAAATTCGCAGCTAACGCCCCACAGGCCACAGTCCTAAATTCGCACATTTCACGACTGCTTGCATTGGAAATGCTGCCTTTTAGGCTGGTGGAGACGGAATCCTTCCGCAATCTTATGGCGGTGGCCGTCCCTCGGTACTCGGTCCCCAGCCGACACTATTTTGCCCGGTGTGCCATCCCCGCACTACACAAGCACGTGTCCCAAAGCATCTGCCGTGCCCTCAACAACGCAGTTACTGGGAGAGTCCACCTGACAACGAACACGTGGACAAGTGCTTGTGGCCAGGGACGGTACATCTCTCTGACGGCACACTGGGTAAACATAGTGGAAGCCGGGACCCAGTCGGACCTTGGGACGGAACACATCCTCCCCACACCGAGGATTGCGTGCCCTATGTCAGTCAGAGTTGCCCCCACAGTGTACAGCTCCTGCGCATCCTCCTCCTCCTCCTCCTCCTCATGTTCAGCCTCCATCTCAGATATCACCACATCAGTTACAAGCTGGAAGCATTGCAGTACTGCCTCCGCCAAGTGGCAACAGGCTGTGCTGAAACTCATAAGCTTAGGTGATAAACCTCACACTGCTTGTGAGTTGTGGACAGCTGTGAAAGAGCAGGCAGATCTGTGGCTGAGACCGCTGAACCTACATCCCGGCATGGTCGTGTGTGACAATGGCCATAACCTGGTGGCGGCTCTGAGGCGAGGTGAGATCACACACGTACCATGCCTGGCTCATGTGCTTAACCTCGTGGTTCAGCGGTTTCTTAAATCATACCCCGAGTTGCCAGATCTGCTCGTGAAAGTACGCCACCTGTCAGCTCATTTTCGCAAGTCAGCTACAGCTTCCGCCGCCCTTGCTGTGTTGCAGCAGCGTTTGAAGCTTCCGGCACACCGACTGGTGTGTGATGTCCCCACACGTTGGAACTCTACCCTCCACATGTTGCAAAGGATTTGTGAGCAGAAGAGAGCAGTTGTGGAGTACCAGCTGCAACAAGGCCGTCGATATTCAGGTCAGACTCCACACATAAGACCTCAGGAGTGGACCTGGATGTCTGACATATGTACCATACTGACAAACTTAGAGGAGGCCACCAAGATGGTGAGTGGCGATGACGCCATCATTAGTGTCAGCATCCCACCACTTGTCTGTCTTTTGCAACGCTCTCTGCAGAGAATTAAAGAGGAGGCATTGCAGCCAGAATATGATGAGATGGATCAAGAAGCCGTAGCGGGCGATTACACACAGCCCAGCCTCATCTCATCCCAACGTGCATTGGGGGACAATGAGGGAGAGGAGGAGGAGGAGGAGGAGGAGGAAGAACAGGAGCTGCTATCATGCGTTGTAGACAGTAGTACCTGTACAAGTGTCATACCGTCGGTTCAGCGTGGGTGGCCTGAGGACAGGGGGGAGGAGGAAGAGGAGGAGGAGGAGGAGAGCATGGTCAGTCGTCATCTTGGTGAGGACACGGAAATCTTGCCCGTTACCAGTCTGGCACGCATGGCTGACTTTATGTTACGCTGCCTTAACCGTGACCCTCGCGTTGTCAAAATGCTGGGTGACAGTCATTACTGGTTGGTGACACTTGTAGACCCCCGCTACAAGGAGAACTTTCACTCTCTTATTCCTGAGGTAGAGAGGTCTACAAAAATGGGGCAATACCAGAAGGCCCTTGCTGCAGAACTCTTAAAAAAATTCCCATCTGAACACGCTAGCGGCAGAGGTCACAGTTCGTTGCCCAACCAAGGCGTACAGGCGAGAGAGATGCAACTCCAATCCAGCAGAGGCAGGGGAACACTGTCAACGTTCTGGGACAGTTTTCTGACACCCGCCCAGCTTACAGGCCCTGAGACACGGGGTACTCTCACAAGGAGTGGAAAGTTTCAAAAGATGGTGAGGGAGTACCTTGCCGATCATACCAGCGTCCTCCGTGATTCCTCTGTGCCTTTTAATTATTGGGTATCCAAGCTGGACACTTGGAATGAACTCGCTCTGTACGCCTTGGAGGTCCTGGCCTGCCCTGCCGCTAGCGTGTTATCAGAGCGTGTTTTTAGTGCCGCTGGGGGAATTATAACTGATAAGCGCACTCGCCTGTCAACTGACAATGCTGACAAGCTGACCCTTATCAAAATGAACAAGGGCTGGATTGGGCCAGACTTCTCATCACCACCAAATGACAGCAGAGTAACATAAAGTCAAATCCACTGTGTTATTTCGGGAGGTGTATTCCCATGCATCGCTTCACACCCACACATGGGTATACGCTTCCTCATTTCGGCTGTTTTTTGCTCTTCTCCTTATCCTCAGCCTCCACGACCACTATACCACCAGGGTGACCGTGGTCCATGTTGCCAGCATTGCAAGTTCCTCTGTCCTAATTTTTGGCAGCTTTTGCTTGGAAGGCATAGGCAAAGACTATGGGAGACCCACTCCCCAATAATGGGAATAATGTTTTTAAAATGCTGTACTGCATGGCTCTTGTAAGGGGCATTAAAATCGTCTTGTTAAGCTACTGTGACCTCCACGTCTCTTCCAAGGGTCGTTAATATTGTCTTTTTATTCCACTGCGACCTCCACCACTCTTCCAAGGGGCATTAAAAGCGTCTTGTTAAGCTACTGTGACCTCCACGTCTCTTCCACAGGGCGTTGATATTATCTTTTTATTCCACTGTAACCTCCACCACTCTTCCAAGGGGCATTGATATTGTCTTTTTATTCCACTGCGACCTCCACCACTCTTCCAAGGGGCAATAAAACCATCTTGTTAAGCTACTGTGACCTTCACGTCTCTTCCACGGGGCATTGATATTGTCTTTTTATTCCACTGTAACCTCCACCACTCTTCCAAGGGGCATTAAAACTGTCTTGTTAAACCACTCTGAACTCCACGTCTCTTCCAAGGGGCATTAAAACCATCTTGTTAAGCTACTGTGACCTCCACATCTCTTCCAAGGGGCATTAAAACTGTCTTGTTAAACCACTCTGAACTCCACGTCTCTTCTAAGGGGCATTAAAACCGTCTTGTTCAACCACTCTGAACTCCACAGCTCTTCCAAGGGGCATTGACATGTTGTTTTTAATTACCTCTAACCTCCACGACTCTTGCAACGGGCATTGCATTTCCTCCTAATTTTTGTCAGCTTTTGCTTTTCAATGCATAGGCGAGCACTAAGGGAGACCCACTCCCCAATAATGAGTAGAAGGTTTTTAATACGCTGTAATCCACGTCTGTTTCAAGGGGCATTGCAGTGCCTAATAATTTTTGGAAAGCCTTCCATTCCCTGCTTAGGCCAACAGTGTACAGGAGACCCAGTTGCTATAAATAGAAAAAACGGTTTAGTTAAGGCCCTCTGACCTCCATGTCACTTCCAAGGGGCATTGGAGTGCCTCGAAATTTTTGGTAGGCATTGCAATCACTGTATGCCTTATAACTGTGTAGCTGAACCGCTCCTTTTGGTACAGAAACATATCCTACAAGACATGTGTGGTTGGCTGGCCTGATACTGATGTGAATGGTCCCTGTTCCTCCTGCTCTTTCTCCTTTGCCACCACCTCATCCATCATTTATCACCTGAAGCTTTGTTTTAACGGGAGTCATAGAACTGGGATAGTAGCAGGAAAACATCCAGCAATCCTCGAAGGAGGTAGAATATGCGCCAAAACGCTGACCACCTCAGGCCTAGCTGCTACTACATACATGCGCTTGCATTCCAAGGAACAGTTAGCTAAGGAGGTGGATGGCCTCATGATCATGAATAATTTACTCGTTGTGTAGGAGGCCGACCACTGCTGCTGTCTACCTTCTGAACTTTGTGTTGAAGCCTGATTAACCCAGGACCCGCAATCCTCTATGTCTGGAGGACGTGTTGCATCCCAGTCTCCAACTGTGTCCCGGCTTCCACAATATTAACCCAGTGTGAAGGCGTCAGTGAGATGGACCATTCCTGGCCACAGTCACTTGTCCACGTGTTTGTGGTTAGGCTGTACTTCCCACTAAATGCACTGGGGAGGGCACAGGTAATGTTTTGGGATGCGCGCTTGTGTATAAGGCACACCGGGACAAATAGGGGCGGCTGGGGACCGTTTATGGACACCCGGCCACCCCCACGCGGCTGGGGACTGTGTGTGGGCACCCGGCCGCGGGGCGGCTGGGGACTGAGTATGGACACCCGGCCACCCCCTGGCGCCTGGGGACCGAGCGTGGACACCCGGCCGCTGGGCGGCTGGGGACTGAGTATGAATACCAGGCTACCGACACAGCCATGATGTGGTGGCCAGATTCCACCTCCACATGCCTAAAAGGCCCAATTTCAAGTGCAAGCAAGCTAGCAGTATGGTATTGCAGCCTGGGGGTGGGTGGGTGTCAGGCTGCATACTTGCGCTTGTATTGCAAGTTATGGGGGAGGTACAATTGAACACTGCCCTGGGACAAGGACTTGCACGGGGATAGTTGCAAGTCTGCATCTTCTGATGCAGCAAGGATCACTTCTGATGGGCACACTTTTAGGCAGTGACCTGGGTGTCAGAGATGCTTCCAGGGGTCTTCCCCATGCTGTTCCCATGTATTTTTAGCACTGTATGCATGTGTCACACAGCACATGGCCAGATAAGGTTGTAAAATGTTAAAATGACATTTCCCGGTGAATGCATTTGTCACGGTTGAAAGCAATACAAAAGTGCAAAAACGCATAAAAAATGCTACTTGTGAACATAGCCCAAGGTGTGGAGGAGTATTTTTGTTTTTGGTTATTTATTTTACCTTATACACAAGTCTTTACCCTGGAAAGGATGTTCCTTAACCCCTTTCCGACCTAGTCAGTAATAGTACGCACCAGGTCGGGAAGGCCGGTTCAGCGGGGGCTCCGGCGGTGAGGCCGCACTGAAGCGAGCACATGTCAGCTGATTATTGGAATCGCAATCCACCCGCGGCTGTTAACATGTTAAATCTCTGACAGTGGCATTTAACTCGCGCTTCCGGGAGTCCTAAGCCCCGCCCATCAGTGACCCCGCGGGTCACCAATGGGTGGGCATGACAACTCAGGGTCTGCAGCAGACGCCTGTGGTTGTCATGTCTCAATTGCTATGAGCGCCACCTAGTGGTCAGCGCTCATAGCAAGTGAGCATTTCTCCTGCATACAAGCGATCTGCTCATCGCTTGTATGCAGTAGAAGCAATCAGACAACTGCTGCTTCTAGTCTCCTCTGGAGACTATAGAAGCAAGCAGAAAGTGTAAAAAAAAAGTTTTTAAAAAAATAAAAAAATATATAAAGGTTTAAGTCACCCCCCTTTCGCCCCATTCAAAATAAAATATATATATATATATATAAAAAAAAAACACATACACATATTTGGTATCGCCGCGTTCAGAATCGCCCGATCTATCAAAATCAAAGAAGAATTAATACAATCTGTAAACGGCGCAGCCAGAAAAAAATTTTAGACGCCAGAATTAATTTTTTTTTGTCGCTACAACTTTGCAATAAAATGCAATAACGGGCGATCAAAACATCGGATCTACCCCAAAATGGTATCAATAAAAACGTCAGCCCGGCACGCAAAAAATAAGCCCTCACCTGGCCCCAGATCCCGAAAAATGGAGTAGCTAAGGGTCTCGGAAAATGGCGTCATTTTTTTTTGTTTTTTTAGCAAGCTTTGGATTTTTTTTTCACCACTTAAATAAAAAAGAAACTATACATGTTTGGTGTCTATGAACTCGTAACAACCTGGAAAATAATGATGGCAGGTCAGTTTTAGCAATCTGTGAACGTGGTAAAAAAAGGACCCAAAAAACAACTGTGGAATTGCATTTTTTTTGCAGTTTCACTGCACTTGGAATTTTTTTCCCATTTTCCAGCACACGATATGGTAAAACCAGTGATGGTGTTTAAAAGTACAACTCGTCCCGCAAAAAATAAGCCCTCACATGGCCATATTGAATGAAAATTAAAAAAGTTCTGGCTCTGGGAAGAAGGGGAGCAAAAAAGGAAAACACAAAAACAGAAAGACCCATGGTCGTTAAGGGGTTAACATATTTCACAGGAAAGCACTTTCACTTTTGTTTTTGAACGTTTTATTGTGAGCCTGTAAAAGTGGCTTAATACCTCTGACCACGTTGTTGACAGCAGTGACCTGGGGGTCAGAAATGCTTCCAGGGGCGATCCCCATGCTGTCCCCATGTCATTTGAGCACTGTCACTATCGTTTTGGGCACTTTTTAGGCTTTCTACAGACTGCCGGGGGAGCCGCCGCAAAAATGTTCGGGTCTCCCATAGACTAACATTGGGCTCGTTGCTCGGGTCGAGCACCCGAGTATCACAGTGAGCTCGGCCCGAGCTTCGAGCACCCGAGCATTTTAGTGCTCGCTCAACACTACCCTTTACTGAATTTGCTGAACCCACACATAAGCAAATTACAAACATCAAGTAGAATTCAATAGCACTCCAATATATTCACTCATCTCTAGAGTGATGTAAGGAGGGAACTCACAATCATTTTTCTCCTGCAGTCAGGGCTGTATTTGCTGCTTGGCACAGGGGTTCATTTCCTAGGGAGGCAGATTTGATGAGGTGGCACTAGTTCTTCTACCCAGTGTTAGGGAGTAGGGATGAGCAGACTTGCGGATGTTCGGGTTCGACCAAACTTTAGTCCAAAGTTCAGTTCGAGTACCAGAACTCTACCCGAACTTGAACCAGACGCCATAGAAGTGAATGAGGACCTGAATTCTCTCGCCCTATTCCTCTTCCTCTCCCTCTCTCCCTCCTTTTCCTTCTCTCTCCTGGAACTCTGAACACTAAAACAGAGAAGTCCGTGTTCGGAGTTCAGAACCGAGTGTCCGGTACAAACCCCAACCTTTTCAGTTCAGATTTGCTCATCTATATTAAGGAGCTCTGCTCAGCAATCCTTTTTTGTTGCAATTGTTACAATCCTCTTATGTCTGTTAATGTACTCTTCATATGGTAGTAAAATTGTAATATATAATATATATTTATTTATGTATTTCTATAATAAAATATTGCTACTATATATACATATTTTTTTATAAAATTATATGTATTATATAATTTATTCTAATTATAAAAAATATATATTTATAATAGTATATATAGTAAAATAATATATAATGTAAAAATACCAATAAAATAATATAATAAAATACATATATAGTATTTAATTATTCTAATTATAAAATTATATTTATTTATATATATTCTTTTATAATTGTAATATATTATACATACATATAGTAGCAAAATGTTATTTTATGTAGGGTTTAATTATAAATATACAATTGTATATAAATCATAAAATGTTGCTACCAAGCAGAAAGTACAGCAACTGAAATAAAAATATTTCTTTTTAATTGCCCCATGGGAAAGTGACAAGGCGGATGTCACTTTTACCCAATGTTATGCTTTCCAGATATAAGAGTAGCACATTCATTTATTCTCATTCTTTCTGTATCACTAACAATGTCCCACGGAGTGACAGACACGACGGGCTATATATTACTTCGCTCCTTCTCCTTCTGAGAATGTCACTGTATCATATTGTAACGTTACGATTAATGGCTTCTGTTTTGCTTTGGTTCACATTGTTTTAAAGGAAGGTTGAAGTTTTTGTTTTTCGCTCCCATCTCTTTTGTTAGACAAGTTGACCAGATAACCCATTAGTCTTGAAAGACGAAGGACCTGTTGTTGTAGACTCATTCTTCATATCAAGTGTAGATACTTGGAAGCTCGTATGCTTTGTGACAACGTTCCTTTGTGTCGAAGAAGATAGATTTAGTGTGACGGTCTTCTTCTGATGAGGTCCTCTTCTGAGATCAACACAAGTGATACATAAGGAGGCTGCATCTTCTTAGTGTCACCAGGTTGAGAATGGACAAGATAATCAGAGACATATTCCAATTGGTTTATTTCGTTTTAGTGTGACTAGATATGAAGAGTTCAGGAAAAATCTGTTTTATAAATGTGTATACAAAGTATATGAACAGAAGTGTTCGGCAAAACACTAGAAATGTCATGGGCTTCACCAAGTTGATATTCACCTTTCAACAGAAAACTGACCTCTTTACACTAGATACTCAAAAGGCTAGGTTATAAGGAGAGCAAAAGGGGTAACTGTCTAGATAATTTCAACACTTTGGTACCTTCACTTCACCTCCCAAAACAATAAAGAAATTCCCAGCAAATGGTAATTGGGAGGAGTTGGACCTCTTCTATCTTTATTTACAGCACTGATGATGCAAACGCTTTGAAATCCACTAAGATAAGTAAGTGGCTGCCAAACAGTGTACAACTAGAATGAGGTATGACCAAATCAAAGGTGAACTTTGATTTGGCCATAAATAACAGTTGACTCGTTTTGCTGTCTACAATGAATTATAGCACATGGCTGTAGAAGCCATACAATAACAATTTGTTTTAGGAAACTGTACTGCAAAATATGATTTTTAGCCAAAAATAAATGCATTTATAGAGCTTGTCTGGAGAATGTTTTTTTTTCTAGAAACTTAAAATTATTTAGATAAAGAAGGAAGTAAAACTCAACTTATCGATCATTTGACGTTTGCAGTCCAATACTACCCATTCCCCCGACATTCCCTGGTTACTATGGCTGTGATGACAACCTATCTGTCACACAAGGTGTGGGAAAGACTTCATGCAACACAGAGGGAAGAGGAAAAAGGAGTCCAGACACTAGGGAAAGGGGGAGTGGAGACCTCCTAGTCTGGTCTAGTGTCACCCTGTCTCAACTACCATCCTTATATTGGCTCTTCACCAATCGCCGCATGCGTGCCTCGCCCTGACTTTCCCTGATGTATGGCTAAGGCTAGAAAAGGAAGGAGATGTGCACTAGTTGATCTCAAATAGAGACTATAGACAACAAGGGTAGACAAACAGGGGGGAATTGCTTAGCTTTAGACGACTTCAAACAAATGCGCACACGGCCTCAAGCTCCAGAGAGGACGAAGTACTGCTCTTGCTAAAGCCCCACAAGTAGTAATGAATATCGCTGGCACTTCCCTCTCAGACACACCAGGTATTTATACACCCAGGCCAGGAAACTAATTAGCCAGAGGGAGATAGCCGCTCGGTCCTAGAGACAGCCAGCCTCTAAGAAGATGTCTGTAATGCCAAACGTAGAGATCTCCTGCAATCAACTGCAGGGCGACTGTCTATCACCTCTGACACACTGGTGACACTATCACAGGGACATGTGACTGTTGCAGCCAACTACTGATCGTTGATTGACTGCAGTGGTCAAATACAGCTGAAATCAAAATTATTCAACAAGCTTTGCAAATTAGGTTATTTAGCAAAATGTTTAAAATTTCAGCTTTTTGCAAAAAACCAAACAAACAAGCAGAATGCAAATCGCTGAACACAAATAATATAAAAAGTGGTTTCTCCAATTTCAACACAAAACACTTTTACTGATTACTACAGTCTCAGAATTATTCACATCTTTATGATAAGCGTTTAGTAAAAGCCTCTCTGGCTGTTATAACCTGCTGCATATGTGATTCATAGCCAGACACCTTATAACAGTGTTCCTGAAGAATCTTATCCATTACTTCTGGGCAATGGCCTTCAATCTACTAGTATTCTAGAGTTAGCATGCTGCAATTGACTTCTAAATCTCACGTAAGATCTTTTATGGGATTAAAGTCAGGCTACCGTGATGGCCATTCCAGAATCTTTCAAGACTTTTGCTGAAACAAAACCTTGATGGGATTTAACATTTAAGGTACACTTCCAACCAATGTCCTGTTAGAAGGTACAATGACACACAAGCTTCAGATTCCTCCAAGGAAGGATGACTTTTATTTCATAGAATTTCATGATGCTGGATTGCCCTCCACACACTGTTGGTTTCCAGCAGCAGAGAAAACAATCACTGAGCCACTATAATTTACTGTACACATCAACAAGTCACTATCATGCTTTACTGTAGGAAGGGTGTTTTTTTCTGCTTATGATTCATTCTTCCTCTTCCAGATATAGCGCTCATATAAAGGCCCAAAAAGTTCCAGTTTTGTACCATTGCTCCACCGACAAGAATTCCACAACTTCTGTGACTTGTTTATGTGTATTGGGCATATTGAAGTCAACTTTTCATGTGCTTTTAAGTTAGTACATTTGGACATCTGGTAGTTTGGGCATGGAGACTTCCAGCATTTCCTGTGCAAATTGAATCATTAGTGTTTGATGCCACCAAATGTTGCTGCAGGTCTTTTGAAGTCACTTTAGGGTTGATCTATACCAAGTGTAATGCAGCGGCTTGCGGCATTACTGTAATGGTCCAGGGTGTGTTTTGGCTGACCATGTACCTCTCCCTCAGAATGACTGATCACATAACTGTGACATCATTTCAGGTCCTGTGTGCACTGAAGAACTGATCACATGACTGTGACATCATTACAGGTCCTGTGTGCACTGAAGGTTATATAAATCCTGGTGCTTTTGAAACAGGGTGTGAAAAAGGCATGAGGCCTGTTCCCGGTGTGTGGGACACAGTTGGCCTGGTGAGGCCTAGAAAGAGAGGCCTGGTGAAGCCTGGAAGGCAGAGTCTGGTTCCCCCTGTGTTTAGGATGCCAGTAGCCTTGGAGGGCGAGAGGCCTGGTCCCTGTGTGGGACTCCACTAGCATGGAAGGCAGAGGCTGGATCTCCCATGTGTATTGAAATACCAGTAGCCTTTGAAGGTGCGAAGCCCAGAGGCCCATTTTGGAAGTCGTGAAGTCACAGCAATGGCAGAACCGAACTGACTGAAGCAGCTACGACCCGGCAAAGGTAAAAACACTGCTTGATGTGGACATTTATATTGTTACCTTGCTGAAGGCTGTATCTGGAGCCAAGTGGACATATCTGTCACTGGAAAGGCTCTTGAACATTATATGTATAATATGTCGGCGAGCCACTGAGATGGACTCGGTTATGAGCGGTTTATGATAAGTAATAAACTGCTGGATTGTGAAATACCGGAAAGACGTTGCATGTGTGCTTTAATTGACCTGGTGAGGCGAGTGCCCCTCAGCATGATGAATAGCGCTGCCTTACACAAGCAACGTGCAAAATCCAATGTGGAGCACAACAGAAGGCATTGGACCCAAGGGAAGAAAGCAGAGCCCAGGATACCCAGGACAGGCGTGTAATAAAGGGGCTGTACTAAGTATTAAAGACATTTTTTATGATGGACTTAAATTATTCTGAGACTGGAGTAGTTAGTTATTAAAAGTGGCATTTTGCTTCAAAATTGGAGAAACCCCTTGTTAGATTAATTGTGTTAAGCTATTTAAATTCTTCTTGTTTGATTGATTTATGGACATTTTACTAATAAACCTAATTTACAAAGGGGCTGAATCATTTTGATTGCAACTGTTTTCCTAACATGCGACTTCATTCATGCTGCAGGAAGTAGAGACCGAGTGTGAGCATGAGGTGATATGTGCTTTTTTTTCTAATCTCATTTCCAAAAATTTAATGGTATCCATTAAAGGATACACATGCCTCTCGTAAACATAAAAAAACATGTATATAATCATTGTCAGAATAAATGTCAAAAATAAAAACTATGGGTTCGGTGTGCCTTTAAAGGTCCTTTTATGCAGTAAATGTAAGATTAAGGATCTCAGTTATTATCCTCTGTGTTCCCTCTCGTTCTGGTTTAGTCTAATTCTTAGCAACTACATTGAAGCTTTTCAGCACATTGCATTCTTCTCCTTCTTTTCATATTAATATTACACATTAAACGTAGCAATTTGTCTTGTAAAGGCAGCCGCCAGCACACACAGCTGCTCTAATTATTCCTATTGTGTTGTGCAGCTCAATGCTCGGTGTCACCACTTTGCAACTGAAAAAATAAAGCTGCAATTCTACGCTTCAGCTTATATGCACTATGTTCTGTATGTTTCTCTTTTTTTTTACTTCGTACCAATATATAGGCAGAATAAATTCAATACCTGTTATTAGAGTGCATGACAGTAATATTATCATCAGGGCTCACAGTAAAGATGAATTAATAATTAGTCCTTCCTTTTTGGTGAGAATAACATGTCTTAGAAATGGCCAAAAAGCACATAAACGCTGTGCGTTAGACAGGATTTTAACATCTATGGGTATTTAAAGAGTACCTGTCTTTTCAAAATATGCTATCGTGTATGTGAGGAGTAGCAATATTTCTGGCCATTACATGACTTTTATCTTGCATTTTTCACCAGTTTTTCATCTGTACATAGGCTTCATTTAGTAGCTGTAATCTGATCTCTCAGTGAAATGGTAGTTCATCTTGTATTGAGCAAAACATTTTTACCTGTATTTTGGGTTAAATGATCACTTCAGGAGGCAGGGGGTAGAAGGAAAGTGGCCGCAGCTGAAAAAGCAAATAAGACAATTATAAACTATTATACAAATTTTGCCCTTCTATAAATTCTTCAAGGCACTGTAGTTAATCTGAGGAAGGTTAAACTTGATGAATTTTTGAAACAATGTAATACTATGTGATTAAAATTACTGCACTTAACAGTAAAGTGTCCAAATACTGATATATATAGTGCCTAATCATTACGACTCTTGGTACAAATGGAGTATGTTTGGGAAAAGCTGATACATCATTGATGGTGTTGGGGACTTGAATAAATTGAAAGTTCATAAGGAGATGTATTCAAAAAAGGGGGATTTAAAGTGAAAAAAGAAAGAATGTGAAATTTCTACTTGCTATCCAACTGAGCATTTCTTCAGTCTTTCCCTAGGGGTGTGCGCTTTCATCCCTCCCTCCCAGACAATGCCAATCACAGCTCGGCAGTCTCTGAGACTGATAAATCAGTTGCTGAGCTGAGGTTGGCAGTACATGGGAGGAAGAGGCGAAAGCACATGTCCCTAGAGAAGACACGCCTATTTGAACTAGAAGCAGAGATTTCACATACCGCGCTCCAAAAACAACCATAAGAGTCATGGGAGTTCAAGGATTCTCACAAGTTTCATTTTTTTAATAACTAACAGGTCCTCTTGCACTTTTGAAGAATTTTTGCTACCCACAAAGTAGTTTTTAATACGGTGAGCATTGGCGGGAGGTACGTCAGCTTCCTTACCTTATTCCTTGGTTCAACATATCTCATCATAAGTGTCATGAGTTTGCCTGCTTTGAAGAAAAACATAACTTTGAGTAACTTCGTCGGGGGACGTTTATGCTATATGTGCATACGTGACCTCCCAATGGTGGTGATCTGAATTGCAGTCTGTCGAAGGTTTGCTAACATGTTACAAAAATGTATCGAATTTGTATTATGAGAAATATGAGTCCAAATAAATTTCTAGAAATGTAAGGACTGGTACCTCTTTAAAGAAATATGTCCACAGCTCATTTTTTCACTCTTAATGGTGCCAAAAACATTCCCAAACGATGTTACAATGGAAATGTCTTTTTTTTAAAGAAATGAATGGTGCGGATGGTGTGCATTACCACAGTATCGGTCAGCATTACTGTGTTCTCGTCTTAAGGCTTTTATTTCTTAGAAATGAAAAATGTACTCACAAATGTATGAAACTCCTGAAAGGTCTGAGATACATCTGTGAATTATTGACTTTCTATTTTGTGTCGTGTAGAGCAAATGCATTAAACCTCTCTAACCACATGGAAGTGTTGAGCAAAAACAAGAATACACATACATATAAAACCAGACAAGATCAGAGTTAGTGGATTCCTCCGGGATAATGCTTCTTAGCCACTGAATTATTTCATATGAAATAGATATACTGTAGATTGGATATATTGCTATGGTCACATATTGGATTATACAGTAGATAACATGCAAATATTTAGCAAATGGATCATATATAAATAACTTCCTTTACATGGCTAGTAATTTTTTAGAAGGAATATTGAGAATAATCATAGAAGCTATCAAAAAATAAACTAGTTGTATTGTTTATTGCAAAACACATTGAAGTGATTTAAATCTGTCACCAGGTTTTTGCCACCTAGTTGGAGAATGTAGGGACAGATACCCAGATCCCAGCGATGTGTCACTTACTGGGCTGTTTGCTGTTGTTGTGATAAAATCACTGGGTTTTTTTTTCAGCTGAAGATTATCACTAGAGGACTTGTAAATCTGCTGTCAGATAGTCCTCCATATTCATAAGCTCCGCATAACCCCGCCCTCACTATGGATTGGCAGCCTTCTCTGTACACTGTGCATAGGCAAAAAGCTGCCAATCAGTGGTGTGGGTTGAGTTATACAGAGTTCAGCATTCACAGAACTGCTAGATCTGTAGGAAATAAAAAAGTGATTTTATCAAAATGACAGCAAACCGCTCAGTAAGTGACATTGCGGGAATCAGGGCCTCTACCTCTATATTATGCTGGGGGAGAAAAAACTTGGTGAAAGAATCTCTTTAAAGAGGACTTATCACTTGCCTTTTGTTTGTAATTTTTTTTACCTTTTCTCCTAATCTAGTGATATTTTTCTTTTGTTCCTGCACCTCTCCGTTACTAAGATATGAATGAACCCCTCTTTCTTGTATGTAATTGTAGCTTTCTTAGCCAAGTAGGCGTGGTTTTCAAATCAGTGGGCATCTTCTTTTGGATCATACCCTTTTAGATAACAAGACTAGATTTACATGCAATTCATAAAAAGGAAGAGGCGGTAATATTAATGGAACGAAGAGCCAGGAGAGCCCTTAAACCATGTAAAAAAATTACATAATTATTAGTGATGAGCGAGCACTAAAATACTCGGGTGGTCGATGCTCGGGTCGAGCAAATTGGAATACTCGGGTGCTCAACCTGAGCAGCGAGCCCAATGTAAGTCTATGGGAAACTCGAGCATTCTTCAGACAGCCCAAATCGATGGGAACAATGCTCAAACGACATGGGAACAGCATGAGGAAGACCCCAGGAAGCATCTCTGACCCCCAGATCACTGCTGTCAACAACGTTGTCAGAGTATTACGCCACTTTTACGGCGGAATCACAATAAAACATACAAAAACGAAACAAAAATGGATTTTCTTGGGAAAAATGTTAATACACTACTTTCTAGGTTACTGACTTATATTTACAGTAAGGCAAAGTAAATAATCAAAAACAAAAATGCTCTTCTACACCTTGGGCTATGTTCACACGTAGTGTTTTTGATGCGTTTTTGCACTTTTGCATTGCTTTCAAATGTGAAAAATACATTCACCGGGAAATGTCATTTTAACATTTTACTACCTTATCTGGCCATGTGGTGTGTGACACATCATCAGACACATCCTGTTTCATTTATGAAGGAGGAACTCTGAAAGTCACAAAGACTATTTTTATAGGGCCATCAGGTGGCCCTTACTATGCTTAAAGGGCAAGCAGTCGCTTCTGCTTTGGACGCATCCCAATACCCCTTTGAAGAGACATAGAGGAGGGCCTCAGTAAAAAAAATGTTCCCAATATAAAGGAGTGGGTAATGCCCATGCAGTGACTGCAAGGGCTGCCAAAATTTGGGAAAAATCCCAATAACAATTTAAAGACACATAGAGGTGGGCCACAGTAACGACATGTTCCCATTAGAAAGGAGCGGGTCTGCTATACAGTTATAGGGTATGCAGTGAGTCCAATAGCTGCCAAAATTTAGGAAAAACCCCAATAACAATTTAAAGACACATAGAGCTGGGCCACAGTAACGACATGTTCCCTTTGGAAAGGAGCGGGTCTCCCATACTGTTCTTGCATATGCATTGAATGCAACGGTGTCCAAAAATTTGGAGGTATTCCAATGCCCCTTGCAAGAGACGTAGAAGAGGGCCTCCTGAAAACAATGTTCCCATTATTAGGGAGTGGGTCTCCCATGCCTTTTGCCTATGCAGTGAATGCAACGGCTTCCAAAAATTTGGAGGAAATCCAATGCCCCTTGCAAGAGATGTTGAGGTCGGAGGGTCTCTTGAAAACAATGTTCCCATTAATAGGAAGTGGGTCTCCCACACTGTTTGCCTATGCAGTGAATGCAACAGCTGCCCAAAATTTGGAGCAACTCCAATGGCCCTTGCAAGAGACTTTGAGGTCGGAGAGCCTTCTGAAAACAATGTTCCCATTATTAGGAAATGGGTCTCCTCTACTGTTTGCCTATTCAGTGAATGCAACGGCTGCCAAAAATTTGGAGGAACTCCAATGCCCCTTGCAAGAGACGGTGATATGGTAGATATGGTGGTGATATGGTGGTGGAGGATGAGGATGAGGAGAAGGAGGAGGACAAGAGCAAATAGACAAAATCAGGAAGCGTATACCCATGTCTGGGTGTGAAGACAGAGGTGCATGGGAATAGAGTTAGACCTCCCAAAAACAGACAATTTATTTAGGTTTATGTTACACTGCTATCATTCGGTGGTGTTGAGAAGTCTGGCCCAATCCAGCCCTTGTTCATTTTTATAAGAGTCAGCCTGTCAGCATTTTCATTTGATGCGCCTATCGGTTATAATTCCACCAGTGACACAAAAAACCCTCTCTGACAAAACGCTAGCGGCAGGGCAGGCCAGGACCTCCAAGGCATAAAGAGCCAGTTCATTCCACGTGTCCAGCTTGGATACCCAATAATTATAAGACACAGAGGAATCACGGAGGATGTTAGCACACTCGGCAAGGTACTCTCTCAGCATCTTTCCAAACTTTTCTCTCCTTGTGAGAGTACCCGTGCTTCAGGGCCTGTGCGCTGTGCGATGGGAGGGTCTGAGAAAACTGTCCCAGAACTTTGACAGTGTTCCCCTACCTCTGCTGGATTGCATTTGAGTCTCTCTCTCGCCTATACTCACTGGATGTACAACGAACTGTGACCTCTGCCACCAGCGTTTTCAGAAGATATTTTTTTCAATAAATCCAGAACAAGGGCCTTCTCGTACTGCACCATTTTATTAGGCCTGTCCGGCACATGAATTAGAGACAGAAAGTTCTCCTTGTAGAGTGGGTCTAGAAGTGTCACCAACCAGTAATGACTGTCACCCAAAATTTGGACAACGCGAGGGTCACGGGAAAGGCAGTTTAACATAAACTCAGCCATGTGTCCAACTATAGCGCAGGAAACTAGCTCCTGTTCCTCCTCCTCCTCTTCCTCATTGTCACCCAATCCACATTGGGATGAGATGAGGCTGGGCTGTGTGGAATCACCCAGTATGGTTCCTTGCTCCATCTCATCGTGCTCCACCTGCAATGCATCCTCTTTAATTGTGAGCAGAGAGCACTTCAGAAGACAGAGACGCTAATTATGGCGTCATTGCCGCTCACCATCTTGGTGGAGTCCTCAAAGTTTTGGAGGATGGAACAGATGTCTGACATTCATGTCCACTCCTGAGGTCTTAAGTGTGGAGTCAGACCTGAATATCGACGGCCATGTTGATGCTTGTAGTCAACAACTGCCCTCTTCTGCTCACAAATCCTTCCCAACATCTGCAATGTAGAGTTCCAACATGTGTGGACATCGCACACCAGTAGGTGAGCTGGAAGCTGAAAACGCCGCTGAAGCACGGCACGGGGG
Organism: Phyllobates terribilis; assembly: GCF_046119375.1. Taxonomy (NCBI): domain Eukaryota; kingdom Metazoa; phylum Chordata; class Amphibia; order Anura; family Dendrobatidae; genus Phyllobates; species Phyllobates terribilis. Next base: position 138,554,345 of record NW_027362770.1, read on the forward strand.
TCGGAAGCTGTAGCTGACTTTCTAAAATGGGCACACATGTGGTGTACTTTGACAAGCTGTTCCGGAAGATCAGGGTAGGTTTTGAGAAACCGCTGAACACGAGATGTGTGAGCTCGCCTCGCTTTAGAGCCACCACCGGGTTCTGGCCATTGTCACAACCGACCATGCCTGGCTGTAGGTTTAGCGGTGTCAGCCACAGATCTGCCTTCTCTTTCACAGCTGTCCACAACTCTTCAGCGTTGTGCGGTTTGTCACCTAAGCATATTAGCTTCAGCACAGCTTGTTGCCACTTGGCTGAGGCAGTGCTGAAGCGCTTCCAGCTTCTGACTTATGTGGTCATTTCGGAGATGGAGGCTGAAGAGGAGGTGCAGCAGCTGTTGAATGTGGGGGAAACCCTGATTGACCTAGGGGCCGCAATCCTCGGCTTCGGCAGGACGTGTTCCGTCTCAAGGTCCAACTGGGTCCTGGCTACCACTATATTAATCCAGTGGACCATCCCTGCCCACAAGCACATGTCCACGTGTCCATGGTTAGATGGACTTTCCCAGTAACTGCGTTGTTGAGGGCATGGCTAATGTTTTGGGACACGTGCTCGTGTAATGCGGGGAAGGCACACCGGGAGAAATAGTGGCGTCTGGGGACCGAGCACCGAGGGACGGCTGCCGCCATCTGGTTGCAGAAAGCTTCCATCTCCACGAGCCTAAAACGCAACATTTCGAGCGTAAGCATTCGTGAAATGTGTGAATTTAGTAGTGTGGCCTGTGGTGCATTAGCTGTGTATCTGCGCTTGCGTTCCAAGGACTGGGGTAGGGACAACTGAACACTGCGCTGGGACAAGGACGTGGAAGTTCTTGCTGATGGTGCTAGTTGAGAGGGTGCAACGACACATGCAGGGCGGGAGGCATCTTCGCATGCGCCATGGACAGGGGATTGGCGTGCATGCACAACGGCGGAAGAAGCAGTGGTGTCACCCGCAGACACTCTTTCTGGACCCTGGGGTTCAGCCCACTTAGTCGGGTGCTTTGCTGGCATGTGCCTGATCATGTTGGTGGTGGTCAGGCTGGTAGTTTTGCCACCCCTGCTGATGCTTGCCTGGCAGGTGGTGCAAATGGCCTTTTTGGGGTTTTGCAGAGTCTTTAAAAAACAACCAGACTCAGGAAGACCTAACAGTTGTACTGACAACTTCCGTCGTGTTAGTGTTACGGGAAACGCTTTCCCACTTTTCCTGTGTCTGCGGCCACCACACTGCTTCTTCCTGCCTGTTGTGGTGCTACGTCTCCCTCCCCTGTTTGCCGCTGTCCTCGCTCTGCATGTCTCCCTGCCAGATTGGGTCAGTTACTATATCATCCAGCACCTCGTCTTACACTTCCGCACCCTGGTCCTCCTCCTGACTTTCTGGCAATTGTGTCTCATCATCATCCATCTCTTGCGACAGTAATTGCACTTTCCCACCGTTGTCTTCGTGTGACCCTGGCTGCTCAAATATTTGGGCATCACCATACGCGTTCTCCTTTTGACTTGCTTGAAGCTGGCCGGGCGAGAGGCCCGAATCTACAAATGGGAAAATGAACAGCTCTTCTGAGTGTCCAAGTGTGAGATCAGTTGTCTCCGGGCACTCGGCATGGTGGGAGAAAGGAGGATCAGGGTGAGGAATATGCAGTCCAGACTCATAGATACTGAGACATGACCGTGTGGAAGACAGGGTGATGGTGGTGGTGGCAAGGTGACTGGAAGCATTATCTGCTATCCAACCAACAACCTTTTGACACTGCTCTGTGTTCAATGGTGGTGTTCTGTGGTCCCCTAGTAATTGGGACTAGTGATGAGCGAGTAAGTTCAGTTAACCCTTTCGCCGAGTATATGTATGCTGGAAAAACAGGCATTCCTCACATGTATTAAATCTGTCAAACAGTCGCAAATCATGGTCACAGAGCGACGAAAACTTAAAGCCCGAGCATTCTATAAATACTTGGTGCTCGGCCGAGTATACTCGGCGAAAGGGTTAACCGAACATACTCGCTCATCACTAATTGGGACAGGAAGGTCGAAAGACAAGATGTGAGTGTTTGTTGTGGCACAATTTCAGCTTGCCCACGGCCTCGTCCTCTGCATGCACCATCACGTCCACTTCCCCATCCCTTGCCATGCACCTCACCCATTTTAAATGGAGAACAATATTTTCCACTTTCAGTACAAATGGCTGGATTTGAAACGCAGTTATATGTGATACGTCTGACGGAAAACCACGGTTATAAATAGTGGGCCTGTAGTTTACTATTCTTCACAGCAACCTCGTGTGAATAGCTTCACTGACACACTGCAACAAAATGGAAATTGAGGTCAGAAATGGCTGAATTTTGAACGCAATTACACTGTGTGCAGAATTATTAGGCAAGATGTATTTTAGAGGATTATTTTTATTATTGATCAACAACTATGTTCTCAATCAACCCAAAAGACTCATAAATATTCAAGCTTAATATTTTTGGAAGTTGGAGTGGTTTTTTTTTAGATTTGGCTATCTTAGGAGGATATCTGTTTGTGCAGGTAACTATTACTGTGCCGAATTATTAGGCAACTTAATAAAAACCAAATATAATCCCATCTCACTTGTTTATTTTCACCAGGTAAACCAATATCAGTGCACAAAATTTAGAAATAAACATTTCTGACATGCAAAACCAAAAACCAAAAAAATGAGTGATCAATATAGCCACCTTTCTTTATGATGACACTCAACAGCCTTCCATCCATAGATTCTGTCAGTTGCTTGATCTGTTTTCGATCAACATTGCGTGCAGCAGCCACCACAGCCTCCCAGACACTGTTCCGAGAGGTGTACTGTTTTCCCTCCCTCTAGATCTCACATTTTATGATGGACCATAGGTTCTCTATGGGGTTCAGATCAGGTGAACAAGGGGGCCATGCCATTATTTTTTCTTCTTTTAGACCTTTACTGGCCAGCCACGCTGTGGAGTGGTTGGATGCATGTGATGGAACATTGTCCTGCATGAAAATCATGTTTTTCTTGAACGATACCAACTTCTTCCTGTACCACTGCTTGAAGAAGTTGTCTTCCAGAAACTGGCAGTAGGTCTGAGAGTTGAGCTTCACTCCATCCTCAACCCAAAAAGGTCCCACAAGTTAATCTTTGATGATACCAGCCCATACCAGTACCCCACCTCCACCTTACTGGCGTCTGAGTCGGAGTGAAGCTCTCTACCCTTTACTGATCCAGCCTCTGGCCCATCCATCTGGTCCATCAAGAGTCACTCTCATTTCATCAGTCCATAAAACCTTTGAAAAATCAGTCTTAAGATATTTCTTGGCCCATTCTTGACGTTTTATCTTATGTTTCTTGTTCAAAGGTGGTCGTTTTTCAGCCTTCCTTACCTTGGCCATGTCCCTGAGTATTGCACACCTTGTGGTTTTTGATACTCCAGTAATGTTGCAGCTCTGAAATATGACAAAACTGCTGGCGAATGGCATCTTGGCAGCTTCACGCTTGATTTTCCTCAATTCATGGGCAGCTATTTTGCGCTTTTTTTGGCCAACACGCTTCTTGCGACCCTGTTGGCTATATGCCATGAAACAATTGATTGTTCGGTGATCACGCTTCAAAAGTTTGGAATTTTCAAGACTGCTGCATCCCTCTGCAAGACATCTCACAATTTTGGACTTTTCAGAGCCCGTCAAATCTCTCTTCTGACCCATTTTGCCAAAGGAAAGAAAGTTGCCTAATAATTAAGCACACCTTATATAGGGTGTTGATGTCATTAGTCAACACCCCTCCTCATTACAGAGATGCACATCCCCAGATTTACTTAATTGGTAGTTGGCTCTCAAGCCTATGCAGCTTGGAGTAGGACAACATGTATAAAAAGTATCATGTGATCAAAATACTCAAAATACTCATTTGCCTAATAATTCGGCACACAGTGTATATGTGATACGTCTGATGGAGTAACACAGGCCTGTAGTTTACTAATACTTTTCGTCACAGCGACCTAGTGTGAGTAGCTTTGCTGACACACTGCAACAAAATGGAAATGGAAGCCATAAATGGCTGATTTTGGAACGCAGTTATAATTAGTGTTGAGCCACCCCCGTAGTGTTCGAGATCGGTTCGGTTCGTCGAACACCCGTATGTTCACCGAACTGTTCGTCGAACTGTTCGTCGAACACCTTCGAACACCGTTAAAACCAATGGCAGGCAAACAAAAACACATAGAAACACATAGAAAACACCTTCAAAGATGTCCAAAAGCTGACAAACTGCTCAGAAGACACAACTAACACATGGAAAAGTGACAAGTACATATAGTCATGCGAAAAGAAAAGAGGTGGAGGAGTAAAAGGAGGGGGAGACACAGATATAGGCATGTCATGCCCTTCTAAAACCAAAAAAGTGCGAAGCTGACACGGCCAGTCCGTTCCTGCTCGTGCCACCTCCGTGTCGCCGGGTTTGTGCCAAAGCCGTGGTGGACCCTGACGGCCAGCCGCCCTCTCCCAATACTGGTGCCTGTCCGCTGGTGGGTTGAGCCCCCCAGCGGTGGGGAGGGAGTAACATCTGCAGAAGAAAGACCATCTTCCAGCCAAACTAAGATGTCTACTTCTTTTCGTGGACAATGTGATACGATCCCTTTCTTATGGACACGCCCATCGCTACAAATTCCAGATGAGGCACAAAAACAGCAGGTGCTTCAGCGGATATCAAGTGCTCCTTCAAGTGGGCTCTACTCCACCTCAACTTCAACATCACAAATACTCCAGTCCTCAGAGGTGTCACCCCAATCGCACTTGCTTCCTCACAGCTCCCAAGTCTCCAGCTGCCCGTCTGAGTATGGGGTAACACAGATGGTTGAGTCTGCACAGCTGTTTACTCATACTATAGCCTGGGAAACGGAGGTCTTCTCCAGAGCTTCTGTTAATCCAGACGAGGAAATGATCTGCACTGATGCCCAGAATCTTTATAAGTCAGATCCAGGACCAGATGAAGAAGGTTCTGAGCATAATGTAGACCCTCGTTCCCAAACTGTAACTCCTGTTGGTGGAGACAATGATGAAGACGATGATGAGACTCAAATACCTGATTGGAGCGACAACTTGACTTTTCGGTCAGGGCAGGAAGAGGTTGGCTCTGAGGACGAGGGGTGTGAGAACACACAGGGTGATGATGACGAGGTTGGAGATCCCACTTACTGTCAACCCACAGTCAGCCAGTCGATGATGTCAGCAGAGGAGGTGGAGGAGGATGTGACTAGCCCAGGGGATGGGGATGACTCGGTACCTGGGCCTTTGCCTGGCCTTGGGGATGTCGCGGTGGTCGGCTCCCGGGCCCGTACCCTGGGGTCACTCTTTAAAAGGGTGGATAATTGTTAATTTTATAAGAGTTCGTGACGCCACCTGTGGTATCTGGTGAGACGCACCAGCGCTGCAGCAGTCCACTGAGACGGTGATAAGGCAGCTCGATGGTATAGCTCACCACAGGTGGAGCTAGGCCTCAGAAAAGCGTATGCAGGGGGAATGCAGGACAGGCGAGACCCAGCTGGGTCAGAGCAAGAACGGGAACGGACACGGTAGTCACTTCAGTACCTTTTACTGGTGGAAATTCAGACACATCCTGGAGCACTGTAGGGTGAAGGGTGCATATCAGGATCCTCCCCAATGAGCGGGTGTAGGGCCTCCTGTTTCTTGCCTCTGCGTAGTAAGTTTCTGACCTGCCTGGAGCTAGGCCTAACTTTGTCTCTGACCTGCGCTGGCTGACCTTATGGTAGGGCCTTGTCTTGGAGTTCACGCTCCCAGTATGCGGGGCCTAAGCGTCTCCTGGCTCTGTTACGTATCAGCACCTTAGCGATCCTGGGACTTGTAGTTATCCAGGGATTCCGGTTATGCCTTACTGGGTCATAGAGATCCCGGTAAGCTCGGATCCGGTGTCCGGTAAATGCTTCGGGGTGAGCTGGTTAAGCTCCTCTGCCCCTTATGTACTAACTCGCCACTCACCTTCGGCCTAATCGGGCCCTCACTAGGCTATACACACTAACGGCAGCTTGCCGTGCTTCACCGATTTTATGGCGGCGGCATACCTTAATCTCTATCTGGGCTCCCTGAATCTAGCTAGCAGGAGCCTCGTGCTCCACTGCTGAACTATTAACTGAGTTCTCTAGACTAGACTGAGCTCCACTGCAGACTGACCTCTCTTAGGCTTCTCTACTGCAGGAACTCTTCAGAGGAACTGAACTGCCTAGCTCCACCTTGCCTATTTATATCCCTAACGGGCTCCCTCTGCTGGTCTGAGGTGGAAGGTGGAGATGTGTGAATGTTTATGGGGGCCTCTTGTGGAGGATTCCATCAATGCACTCTTCTAGGATCTGTGATACCAAGTGCAGCGGGGCGTCACAGATGCTATTGACGACGAGGTTAGGTTGCGCCTTCCTGGACAGAGACGGAGTACTGGAAGCACGTCAACAACTGCATCCTCAACCACAACTCTGCCTCTGACCACAAGTCGTAGTGGCTCTTCAGGTCGCATGGGCTCTAAGCCTTGCATAGCCTTGGCATTTTTTTAGATCGATAAGGATGACCCAACTCGTGTTATCTGTAATATTTGTCACCAAAAGCTAAATAGAGGCCAAAAAATCCATAGTTTGAGTACTTCATGCATGAACCGTCACATGGATATGAAGCATAAGTTGCAGTGGGAATCTCACTGTGCTACAATGCGGCCTAGCGGGACGGGCCAACCGTCGTCTGTCCCATCTTGTGCATCCGCGGCCTCTTCATCCTCTGTGACTGGGGGGACAGCAGTCACACATGTTTTTGGACGCAGACCTGCCACCTCTTTACCCGCAACAGCCAGTTTGATTGGCAGGTCGTCAGTTCATTTGGAAGTGGAAACACCTGCTGGTGTTGAGCGCTCTCTGACATCGAGAGCACCACCTTTGGATCAAGGCAACCTAACATGTCCGCCTGCATCTTCCTCACAGACTGGCAGTTTGCTGGGAACACCCTATTCAACCCCGTCTAAGCACAATAGCCAGCCCTCGGTCCCTCAGATGTGGACAAGTAAAAGACCATTTCCTCCTAGCAATGACAAAGCTAAGAGGTTAAATTTCACCATCTGCAAGCTGTTGGCTACAGAAATGCTGCCTTTCCGCCTGGTGGACACAGAGGATTTTCGAGACCTTATGTCCGTCGCAGTGCCCCAGTACCAGATGCCCATTCGGCACTACTTCTCAAAGAAAGGTGTGCCTGCGCTCAACCAGCATGTAGCACACAACATCACCGCTTCTTTGAGAAACTCTGTGTGTGGCAGGGTGCATTTCACCACAGACACTTGGACGAGTAGGCATGGACAGGGGCGTTACATGTCGCTGACTGGGCACTGGGTAACTATGGTGACAGCAGGACAAGGGGCTGCTGTCCAAGTCTTACCGTCCCCACGAGTTGTGCGTCAATCCTCTTTATCTCGAAGTTCCTCCACTGCTTCTGCCTCCAACCTCCTCTCGGTCCTCCACCTGCACCCAAAGGCTGTCTGGTAATGCCACCTGCTTTCTAACTGCGCAGATGGAATCCTGCACACCTCCTTACTATGCTGGCAGCAGGGCTCAACGGCATCAGTGTTTACTTTGAAATGTCTGGGAAATGTGAGTCACACAGCTGAGGAGTTGTGGTCAGCTCTGGAGACCCAGTTTCATGAATGGTTGTCTCCACTCGACCTGCAACCAGGGAAGGCCGTGTGCGACAATGCTGCAAACCTGGGTGTGGCCCTTCACTGGGGCAATGTCACACACGTGCCTTGTATGGCTCACGTGTTGAACCTGGTTGTCCAGCAATTTTTAGCCCACTATCCCGGACTAGATGGCCTTCTGCAGAGGGCACAGTCGCTGTGTGCTCACTTCCGCCGTTCACATCCCGCAGCTCAATGACTTACATATCTACAGAAGTCGTTGGGCCTGCCAGTTCACCGGCTGAAATGCGATGTGCCGACACGGTAGAATTCAACTCTGCACATGTTGCAGCGACTGTGGCAGCACCGACAAGCCCTGGTGCAATACGTTCTGATGTATATCATGGGCCAACGAGATCCAGAGGTGGGGCAAATCACACTGCAGGAGTGGTCTCAGATCAGGGACCTATGAAGTTAACGCGCCCCCTGGGCCATGGGGTACCCGGAGCCGGGCCGGTAGACGCTGGGGGTTGTAGTCACTGTGGCGGTGACTCGGTCCGTGACCCAGGGCGGTCAATCCAAGGGTAATTTGTATATATGGGTTTTATAATGTCCGACTACGCCACCTGTGGAGTGCGGCCAAAGGGGCCGCCGCTGCGGAACAGTCCTCTGAAGCTGGTGGTTTTGCAGCAATGGTATTATTACTCCCCACAGGAAGAGTGTATCTTCAGGGCAGTGTGGGTGGATGATGGTGGTTGTAGGGCAGGGAGTCAGTAATGAACATAGAGTCCATGTTATGCAGTCCCAAGATCTTTACTCACAGTTGTTGCAGTCCAGATTACAGGTACCAGAGCAATCTCCCCCGTCGTGCTGTGCGTACTCAGTGAGGGGCTCAGTCCACCCCCAGATAGCTCTGGAGTACTTAGCAGGACCTCCTTCGGTGTGTTCTTTCTCTGGCCTTCCCCCTGCACCTCACACCCAGTGCCACTTCTATCCGGTATCCTCGGGCCTTGGCAGGCGACGTGTGTTCCGTCCCCTGGGTCCTATGTGGCTACCTTCTTAGTGAGACTGGTGTGGACTTTGGCCTGCAGTACATGAAATGCTGCAGCCTCCGGTTTCTAGTTGAGCCTTGCTGTTTCTCTGCTAGTTGAGGGACCGGTTCCCCTTATCTGGCCTGACCCCACTACCTCCTGGTAGCAGCGGGCGTACGGGTGGCCTTCTGCACGGCCCGTACCCCTAGGGTCCCTTCGGTTCCTGGAGCCTTCCTGCTCCCACTCCTCTCTTCTCTCCTTCAGTCCTGGGCCTCCCAGGCTAGGCCCGCCTCCAGAGCAAAGCTCATACAGATCCTCTGCTCCTGTCACTTCTACTCCTCTGACTGGCTTGCTCTTTCTAAGATGGCTTCCTATTTATACTCTCCCTGTCATGTGCTCCACTAAGCTGCTCCCCTAAGCACCCACTACATAGGACCCTCCCGCCAGCTAGACCTGGGACTGTGTTCTCCCTTAGGAGCAATCTCGCCCTACCCCCACTGCGGGTATGTGTTGGATGCAGGTGTTAGGGTCCCGAGCCATACTCCTTCCTTACCTGAGGGTGAGATACCACACCTCTGGGTGAGATGCAGTAACTCTGTGGCGACTGAACCCTCAGGGGCGCCACACACCCTTCTGCACAGTTTTGAAATGGCGACGAAGATGTTTAGTGCTGACGACGATGCCATTATCAGCATGACTATTCCGGTGATTTACATGCAGGAGCACACATTAAACAGAATTCAGAGTCAGATGGTGGGACAAGAGGAGGTGGAGGAAGTAGAGGAGGAGTCGTATGCGGAAGGGATAACATCTCCAAGGTCCAGACGGTCGGCAGCACCAAGGCGGCAGGCATGGGAGGGTGGGGGACAGGGATTAACCAGGGCGCATAGTAGCAGCCAAACTGTTGAGGAAGTTGCAGGAGCCGAGGAAGAAGTGGAGGATGAACTGGCGATGGGCATGTAAGACTCATCAGATGAGGGAGACCTTGATCACATTTCTGTTGTGTGAGGTTGGGGGGAGAGGGCAGAGGAAGGAAGCATGATTCTTACCTCGCTACCAACACAACAAGGACTTGGTCCTCCTGGATGTGCAAGACACATGAGTGCCTTCTTTCTGCACTACCTGCAACATGACCCTCGGATTGTCAGAATTCGAAGTAATCCCGACTACTGGGTTGCCACACTCTTTGATCCCTGGTACAAAAGTAAATTTGCCGAAATAATTCCAGCCATAGAAAGGGATTCACGCATGCAGGAGTATCTGCAGAGGCTGTTGCAGAATCTTACATGTGCTTTTGCACAAAACACCAGTGGTGCACGTAGTGAATCTCACAGTTCTAACTTGCAAACCGTGTGACTGTCGAGTCTTCATCACTCAAACCGTAACAGTAACACAGTATCTGCTGGTAACAGCAATTTTGTGGAATCGTTTCAACACTTTTTTAGACCATCCTTTGCAAGGCCACAGGAGACAAGAAGTCTGACACATAGTCAACGCCTAGAGAGGATGGTACAGGAGTATCTCCAAGTGAACTTCGAAGCCATGACTGTGTCACTGGACCCTTGCTCATTTTGGGATTCCAATCTGGAAAAATGGCCGGAGCTCGCCACTCACGCCTTGGAGATCTTGTCATGCCCTGCAGCCAGCGTTCTCTCTGAACGTGTGTTCAGCGCTGCTGGTGGTGTGCTGACAGATAAGCGCACGTGGCTGTCCACTGAGAATATAGACAGACTCACGTTCATAAAGATGAACAAATCATGGATTCGCAAGGACTTTTCTACCCCTGTGTCATCCTGGGGAGACTAAAAGCTTGAGGATTTGGTAAAATCAACTCACCAACCGTTTTAAGCAACTGTGGGGCAATTGATGCCACTTAACCCTAGAATTCATGAACATAAAAATCTACACTTTCACATACCTGGGGCCTTTTAGGCCCGTGTGCAAATAACATGGAATAACTCAAACTCAAATGACAAACAACTATATACATGAAGAATACCTAGAGTTTCAAAATTCTAACTAAAGTAATCTTGCAGAAAAAAGAAAACAATTAACAGGGCGGGCCTGCGAGGCCCCAGGTATGTGTTCAAGGGTTAAGTGGTGTCTGTGCCACAATTTTGGGAAAAAATGGAGACTCTTTTTGGAGTCCCCTTGCTGTGTCTTATGTGACGTTGGCATCGTCAATTTCAGGTGGGTTGGGTCGCTCCCCCCCCTCTTTTAACTGTAAGAAACTACATACACTATGGCTTGGGGTAACACAGATGGTTGAGTCTGAAGAGCTGTTTACTCAGTGGTCTGCTCCAAAGCTTCAGTGTCTGCTAGTCAGCGTAGAATTTTTAACTGCATCTAGCCTAGGCAATACTTTGGGCGAAGTAGCCCAGCTGCGAAGCAAGCTGCACCGCATGTGTATCTAATAACAATTTTTAAATCCATCTAGCCTAGGCAGACTGTGGGGACCCCCATCAAAACCCAGACGCTCAGCCCCCCTACCACCCCCCTTTCCTTGACAATACAATAACGTAACTCTTACAACTGGATGAGTGAGGATCGGTCACAGCTTTATTAACTCTTTATACTCATTCCATTAGAAAGGCATTTTATTTCTAAAATAATTCAGCTTGTTGCAGCATGCCCTGGGTCTCCACTCCGGCAAGTTGGCCAACAAGTGTAACTCTCCAACATGTCCTTTCTATTTACAGGCCATGGAGGATCCTGCGTACTTGTATGCAGGACTCTGACCCCCACCCATCACTCTTAACGCTTGTTCCACTCCGTCCTGGAGTCCTGACAGGAATATGTCCAGTCCAATATCCATTAAGTGAACACCGTCGGGCCGTATGAGGCCTGCTTTATCTCCTTCCAGTTGTCGGTGTCGTATCACTACACCGCCTCTGTCTCTTCTAAATTTTGCCATTCGAATATTTCTTACCCGCCTTGTCCGTTCGATGGCCGTGATGTCTCGCGCACCTTGCCATACCGCTATCGGCACAATCTCTGACCATACTATAGTTAGTTTTGTGAAAAATTCTCTGAAGTACTCAGTGTCTAGTTTCATTATTGCCATTAGTTATGCGCTCTTGTGATGACCTAGGTTGTTTCCCCCAGCCTGTATAACTAAGATGACCAGACCTCTTGCCTCTCTCCCTACCTTGATTACCTCCGTTAGTACCTGTGGCCATAGCAGGCCTCTAATACCTCTCCAGTTGAAATATGTGTTATGAAACTCTAATTTCCTCCCGCCTGGGCGGACTTTAGCCATTTTTTCTGCCCAATATATATACGAGTGGCCTATCACCCACACTGTTGGCTTAGCGTCACCTGTAAAAGAAACAAACCACATTAGGATAACAAGTCCGGTCTTATGTATCTCGCCAAACACGTGGAGCGCCATCTCCCTATCCTCTGAACTTCCGTTTCTGACAGTCCTGCTCTTGCTGCTTCCGTGGCCGCGCCTATGCGGAATGAGTGTGTCCCGTAATCTTTGGGGTGGTTCCCTGCCGATGTTATGCATTTATTAAATATAGCTTGGAACTGGTATCTTGATAATGGCGTTCCATCAATGTGTGATAGGAAGAAATTACTTTGTGATCTGATGGTTATATATGTTTTTACTATTGTTACCCTACTCAGTGTACCGTTTGTGGGTTGTAGAAGTACCCAAGTGCCCCTGCCCGCTGGAACCGTTTTCGATTGGCGTATGCGTAGACGTATTGCATTATTGGCTATGACTACGTCCTGGTGTAATAAGCCTCCACTGGTGGTAATTTTGGATTGAGGGACTAATTCGCTTATGCATAGCGCCCCGAAGAAGGTGATCGCAAATGCATTAGACAGTAGTGTTGCTTCAAATTGTGAGCGTCAGGTTAATGGTGTTAGGGATATGATGTGAGAAATCAGTTTTAGTGACACGGGATGGGACGTCTACACTCCTGACTTGGCTGACCCCTTTTCCACCCTTTTATGGATTGTCTGATGATGAATCTTTGTCACATCTCCACAATTCAGTAGTTGGAAGTGAAATGCTACTCCGGTCTGACACCGCTGCGCTGATGCCCCTGATATGCCCCTCATCATTAGCTGGTGGAGAAATTCTATGGTGACTTGTGATCTGGCTTGTTCACATTGGTCAACCCGTCTGCCGGCTACTAGTCGAGTCCACTCTTCCCATGCCTTACCGTATGCTTGCCACATCAACGGGGCAACTGACGCTCTGATTAATGGCATCAACTATTCGCCACTAGATCCCATAGGGAGAGTGGGCAACTGTTGCCCGATGGGTCAGCGTTGGGGAAGAGCTCTGTGAAAATCTGCCAATTGAATTGTGATAAAGCATTAGCAGCAGCTTTAGACCCCTCAGCATCGTGGCTAGCGCGGACCCATACATTGTGTTTTAGGCACAGGAATGCTAGCCGGCGTAGTAGGCCTAGCACTGGGAGAGACGATGATGCCATCTTATTAATGCAGTGCGCAAGGCTGGTGTTTTTGTTATGAAGCGTATATTTTTGTTAGCCAGGCACGCGCCCCATATTTCTATTGCTACCACTATTGGGAAGAAAAATTATTTTCAGGGCTAGATGCAGCTAAAAATTATTATTAATTTCAAAGCTGGTGGAGCTTGGTATAGAAGGCCTAATACAATGAGTACCACACACTGCTACAAGCCGAAATATTTTTTCAGAGCTAGATGCAGAAAAAAATTATATTGAATTTGCAACCTGCTGGAGGTTAGTATAGATGGTCTAATAGAACAAGTCCCACACACTGCTACAAGCTGAAATATTTTTTCAGAGCTAGATGCAGAAAAAAAATTATATTGAATTTGCAACCTGCTTGAGGTTAGTATAGATGGACTAATAGACCAAGTCCCACACACTGCTACAAGCCGAAGCCCAAATGTGTTTTCAGAGCTAGATGCAGATAAAAATTATTTTGAATTTGCAACCTGCTGGAGGTTAGTATAGATGGACTAATAGAACAAGTCCCACATACTGCTACAAGCCGAAGCCCAAATATTTTTTCAGCGCTAGATGCAGATAAAAATTATTTTGAATTTGCAACCTGGTGGAGGTTAGTATAGATGGACTAATAGAATGATGCTATGCCCAAAAGGTTTTACTTCACTAGGTGCAGTATAAAAATTTGTATTCTATACACATGTGGTGTGGCTTGCAACACAGATAGGCTTCTCCACTGACTAACACACACTGCAAGAGGACAAAAAGGATTTGCTTTCCTAGATTTAGCCAAATGCTGTAAAAAAAAACTGCACAGCACTGGCACAGACCTGCCTGGCAAAAAGTGATAGGAACTGATGTAAGCTAGCCCTGAAAAGGGCTGCAATTACAATTAGTCTTTACTCCCAACCTATCTATTTAAGAGCACAGACCTGCCTGATAAAAGTGATAGGAACTGATGTAACCTAGCCCTGAAAAGGACTGCAATCACAATTAGTCTTTACTCCCAACCTATCTATTTAAGATCACAGACCTGCCTGATAAAAGTCATAGGAAATGATGTAACCTAGTCCTTAAAAGGACTGCAATCACAACTATTCCCTACTCCCAAGCTATCTGTAGATTTGTGCGAAAATTGGCTTCAAACTAAAAAAGTTTAGCGCACACAGCAACAGCGGTGCCGTCTAACACGCAGCTGCAGCAGTGAGAAAATGGTGGCGACGGGGAAAATAGCTGAGTCTTATAGGGCAAGGACATGTGACATACACTGCCAATGACACATGCCCTTGCTTGTGTGAAAAAAAGCAGTTTGCTCCGTGTGTGCGCTGCTGATAGGCTGACAGATTGCACCTCCCCACTGTAAATGCGGGAAAGAGAAAAAAATGGAGATCTTCATTATTTCTGCAGAGATCCATCCCCTGCCCCTCCCCCCGCCCCGCTGTACACTCAAACTGCGTATTAACATTAATTTTCAGCATTGCTGAGAAAAAATCCAGTTATGATTTTGGTGCATGAACAGTTATCGAACATAACCTCGAACAGCCGAATTTTTTTCAAATCGTTCGGGTTCGCCGAAAGGCTCGAACACTGCCCAAAACAGCTCGAATTTGAGATTGGCGAACAGTTCGAGTCGAACACCGCTCATCTCTAGTTATAATGTGATACGTCTGACGAAGAACCACAGTTTTAAATTGCAGGCCTGTAGTTTACTAATACTATTCTTCACAGCGACCTCGTGTGAATAACTTCGCCGACACACTGCAACAAAATGGAAATGGAGGCCAATATTTTCCACGTTTACTACAAATTTCAGGATTTTTATCACTGTAATATGGAAAAGATCTGGCTGTATTCTACAGTGCTAATGTAAGGTGCCCCAGCGAGGTAGTCGTGGGCGAGCTGTAGCCCCCTCTCGCTATGGCACCCTACAGACAATACGTGTCCTCCCTCTGAAGTGTGGCTGTGTATGCAGTGCTCTTCACTTACTTCACGCCATCCGATCGCGGCTGTCTCCAGGCAATTTTCTTCTGGGACCAGGGCAGCAATAATTTCAGAGGACACGAGGTTCTTAACCAGAACTTGGACTTTACTTGGGGAAGAGGAATATTTACAGTATTTACAGTCAGATATAATGGATAAGGCCCGACAGGCAATCATCTCCCTCACAGGCGCTGTTAACTACTTCAGCCCTGGTTCCCTCTTTAGGCGGAGCATCTCTGTGGCTATAATTCCTGGCCCTAGAGACTCCTCTGTATTAACAGTGAACGGATCCGATATCTCTCCCCCACGTCTTGGCTTGGAGTACTGTTTAGCTTCCTCTGCTGCCTGCAGACCAGAAGTGCCCCGTGTCCTCACTACGCTTTGGTGAGTTTCTACGGCGAGCGAACAGGACTCGTGCTCTTGCGTGGGGAGAACTGCGCACTGGGATCTCACTGTCTGAGGGTTCGGAGCTCCTGTCTACCCTAGCAGCCACTATAGTAAGGCTGTCTCATCAAGTCGCAATCCCTTCTTGTACTACTGAATCACTTCCTGATTCAGGAAATTAAAACAGAGACTTTCCTAATATGCCCACCCTCAGTGAGCTGTCATCACAGAACCTTAACCCATCACTGTCTATAGCTCGGCTAGCAGACTCAACCTGACATCTGCACCCCGAACAGTGGCATCTTGTGGCTGTTTTCAGGTTCTACAGCCCAGAAGGAACTATACCAGGAACAAGCTCTATATCTCTCTAGGCTTGATAAGGGCACTAAGTTCCCCCTCTGCTCTACCAACTGGACCACTAAAGCTAACCCCCTTAGCTTGGCCTACCACAGTTGGGGAGGTCTGTCTTCAGGAACTCTTCCTTTTACTCTCTCAGTCTCAAGGGAAGGCTACGCCCTTCCCCACTATTACATTCCCCGACACTTTAATGTTGGTCGTCCCTGACCACACTAGGCAATAAACATCAATCAACAGTTATAAAATTACATTACTAAATTTTACTAAAACATTCTTAGTAAGCGACTGGTCCTGAGGTCATCTTCTTGGATGGAAGACCGGCCCTTCTCGGTTAAGGGCCCTGGAACAGCAATTCAAGACAGTCCATTATCAACTTTTTCAGAGGCACCGGTCCTTCTTGGTAAGGACCCTGGAAACGAAGTGTCCATGTCCACATTTTTAAGACAGGCCCAGCTCCCCAATAGCCCCCAATCCCCTCCTGGGGCTGCATTCTGAGGCACACAGTCACAGGTAACACCCTGTGAGTCTCTTTTCTTCCTGGCCCTAGCGGGGGTCACCGGTTCTTCCCGCTAGGCCGCAAGTCTCTTAGATACGGAGGGTATCCATCCTCAAGGTGTGCCTCAGCAATTTAAATTCCAGCAGAAAAAGGCGCAACAAGCGCAACAAAAAGAAAACAAAAATAAAAACAAAAAGAGCAGCTCTCCCGGGCACGCAACTTTTGGGTGCTGCTTAAGGCCTTCCTGGCCTAGGAGGTAGGGGAACAGTCCTCCATTTTTTTTTTCTGTTTCAACTGAAGTCAACATGGGGCACTCCGCCCCCACTGGGTAACAGTCCCAAACTACAGAAAGGACCACCACCGATGGGTCCTAGTAGGAGAAGAAGTGAAAGGTCAACGGACCTTTTAGCCCACCACCTTATTTCTTCCGGGCCTCCTTCCTTTCTTTCATTAAGGCGGCCCACGCTGCAGAGGAGGGTGGCTTCTTCCACCTCCAGGGCTGGTCAGGGTATCGGCTACGCCCGGGGTCATCATCCGAGGAGGTGGCGCTGCCACAGCCGACTTGCGTGGGGCCGTAGCTGGTCACAGTGAAGCTGTGGACCTCCTGACTAACTCCAGCCTGAGTCTTTCCGGCGACTCCACTATTAGTTGCCTCGGCCCCTCCTGGGTGTTTAGTTGTTGAACCCATGGCCTCACTGGGAGAGTCAGCCCTACTACAGCCCGGGGCATCCTTCTCTTCTTCGACGCCAGCTCCCTGCTGCTGGCGCCCGGACTCCTCTTCCTGTGGGATGCCGGCCTTGGGAGGGGACACGAATCCTCCAGGGGCTTCCCTAGCCCGACATTGCTGAGCCTCCCTCTCAGCTCTTCGCTGGAAGACCTGCCTGTCCTTTTCCAGGACGTCCTCCCATTTATATGGGCGGGTGACCGCAGCCGCGTACCACCCCTTTGCACACTCGCATTTCACGAAGAGGACAATCTCCCCTTCATGCAGGTTGTGGAGGCGATCGGGCAGGTATTCGCGCTTGACGGCTTCCCGGCTGACAAACACCTCATGCCCGGTCCACTCTTCCTCGAGGAACCCGTATCCCCCACGGATACGGAACTCTATGACCCACCCCCGGGTCTGGGAGCTCTCCACTGACTCCCTCCGCGCTGCGTTGGACCCCTCCAGCCAGCCTCTTAGGAAGGTGTCGGTCCACCGCCGCTGCTCGCGTGGAGTCATCGGAGGGTCGCGAGTAGCCCACTGCGGACTTCCGGGCTTGGTGCACCGCCCTGCTGAGGGGGAATGCAAGGCCTCCAAGGCCAGTGACCAAAAGTTCTCCCGTGGGGCCCTCTTCTTAGGAGGCCTCGCCTCCGCGCCACCCCCTGTCGCCGTGGAAACTGCCATGACAGGCGAGACCGGCCGCTGGGATATAGGCTGCTCACCTCCATCAGTCTCCGTCGCAGCTGTTGCTCCGGCCCCACTGGGATGTTCTCCCCCCTCGGCCGAGGGGGACGGGCTTCCCGGCATCCGGCTCCAACTCCACACCCGGAGCTCATGGACAAGCAGGCCCAGCTCCGGTTCGGGCCTAGTAGACCACTGGACAGCCACTGGGGGTAGAGGCAACGGTTCGCGGGCAGCGCCCGCCGGCGAAAGGCTTCCAGCCGCGGCCCCCGGGGTAACGATCTGCAGGGGTTCCGACTCTCCGCCGGTCTCTTGCACGCTGCGAGGTCCTGGGGCTGCCATTCTTGCAAGACGTCCGCTGCCGGATCTCCTTCTCCTGACGTGTCGGACAGAAAATGGCGCCGGTCGCTTACCGGTGACGCGCGTCCGGCGCCTCCAGCTCCGCCTCTTCCTGGGCCGGACCTCTGACGCGACCGCCGCGTCACTTGTCACTCTCGGCCGCTCCGCCTTCAGCCGCGCCCCCTCTCTGTACGCGCTGGTACTCACGGGGCCGGGCTTCACCTTACGCCGCGCCCTCTTCTTCCCGGGACGTCCCATCTTTACCGCTGGGCCCATCCTTCTTCGGGCCGGAACTCGTAGGGGCTGGACATCTTTTCGCGCTCTCCAGCGCCGTCCACTCCCACGATGGGCGGTTCTTCTCCCAGCCTTTACCGCCGTCGTCACCATCTTGGAATCCATGCTTCGGGCCGCCATCTTGGGCCGCATGCCTTCCAACACTTTCTCCTCAGTGTTCTGTGTCGGCTCTTCCCCGCTTTCTTCATGCGAGGAGCTCGCATCCTGCCGACTACGCCAAATGTAAGGTGCCCCAGCGAGGTAGTCGTGGGCGAGCTGTAGCCCCCTCTCGCTATGGCACCCTACAGACAATACATGTCCTCCCTCTGAAGTGTGGCTGTGTATGCACTGCTCTTCACTTACTTCACGCCATCCGATCGCGGCTGTCTCCAGGCAATTTTCTTCTGGGACCAGGGCAGCAATAATTTCAGAGGACACGAGGTTCTTAACCAGAACTTGGACTTTACTTGGGGAAGAGGAATATTTACAGTATTTACAGTCAGATATAATGGATAAGGCCCGACAGGCAATCATCTCCCTCACAGGCGCTGTTAACTGCTTCAGCCCTGGTTCCCTCTTTAGGCGGAGCATCTCTGTGGCTATAATTCCTGGCCCTAGAGACTCCTCTGTATTAACAGTGAACGGATCCGATATCTCTCCCCCACGTCTTGGCTTGGAGTACTGTTTAGCTTCCTCTGCTGCCTGCAGACCAGAAGTGCCCCGTGTCCTCACTACGCTTTGGTGAGTTTCTACGGCGAGCGAACAGGACTCGTGCTCTTGCGTGGGGAGAACTGCGCACTGGGATCTCACTGTCTGAGGGTTCGGAGCTCCCGTCTACCCTAGCAGCCACTATAGTAAGGCTGTCTCATCAGGTCGCAATCCCTTCTTGTACTACTGAATCACTTCCTGATTCAGGAAATTAAAACAGAGACTTTCCTAATATGCCCACCCTCAGTGAGCTGTCATCACAGAACCTTAACCCATCACTGTCTATAGCTCGGCTAGCAGACTCAACCTGACATCTGCACCCCGAACAGTGGCATCTTGTGGCTGTTTTCAGGTACTACAGCCCAGAAGGAACTATACCAGGAACAAGCTCTATATCTCTCTAGGCTTGATAAGGGCACTAAGTTCCCCCTCTGCTCTACCAACTGGACCACTAAAGCTAACCCCCTTAGCTTGGCCTACCACAGTTGGGGAGGTCTGTCTTCAGGAACTCTTCCTTTTACTCTCTCAGTCTCAAGGGAAGGCTACGCCCTTCCCCACTATTACACTAACAAGCAAATGCAGCTGAAAAATGGTGTACTCTGGATTGCTTTTTAAACAAATAATCAGTATTAAGTTAAAAAAAAATTAGCCCTGGTCCCTGATACCCGGGGCTATGTCTACAAATATCTGTAATAGAAGGATCAGTCAGAACGTGCAATGGACCCTCTTGCACTATATGCACTGCAGTCTGCCGCATAAACTGCCTGCCTGACTAACTCCTGCTAATACCACTGAATTTATGCAGCTGGATTAGTCCTCAGAAGGACTGTTAGTTCAGATGGATATATGTATATATGTATAAATAAATATATATATATATACATATATATATATATGTAATAGTGAGGAAGGGTGTAACCTTCTCCTGGCACTGAAGTAGTTAAAAGAACATGTTCCCATAGGTAGATCTCTCTGAACTGCTGTCAGGCCAAGTTAAGGGGTTAGCTTCAGTGGTCCAGTCAGTAGAGTAGAGGGGGAACGTAGTGGCATGGTCAGGCATGGAGTGTGTTAATATATTTCATTGTGGGGCTGTAGTACTTTTAATCTGCCACAAGGTGACACTGTTGGGCACAGTTGTTAATGAGAGTCTGTTAACAGGATTACAGACATACAAGGCAGTTGCAAGGCAGATGGCTTAGTGGGTGGAGCCTCTGGGTGTGCTAAAAATAGCTGCAACCATTATTTTCAGTCAGTTGGTGTCCTGTCAGAGTTGTGACAGGAAGCTTCACCAACAGTTAGGGTAAACGGGAGCTCCCTACTCTCAGACAGCGGATCAGCAGTGTAAATATCTCCTCATGCAGGAGCCCCATTAGCTGGCTGGAGAAACTCAACGGAGGTATTGAGGACCCGGGGAACGTCTAGTCTGCAGGTACCAGAGAAAGATAGGACTCCAGGCTGAACCGCGAGGGAGAAATAGGATCCGGATACACTGTCGCCGGTGAGGAAACTTCTCTTCAGCTAGAGAATAGAATTAGAGAGATGCTTCACCTAAAGAGGGCACCAGGGCTGAAGGTGTTTCTAGCACCTGTATGGGAGATGAAAACCTGTTGGGCCTTATCCAATGTACCTAACTGTAAATACTGTATATACTCCTCTCCCACAAGTAAAATCCCAGTTATGGTTAAGAACTTTGTGTTCTCTGAATTTATTGCTGCCCTGGTCCCAGAAGAGAAATGCCTGGAGACAGCAGCGATCGGATGGTTTGAAGTAAGTGAAGAATGTCACATACCCAGCCACACATCAGAAGGAGGACACAAATTGTCTGTAGGGTGTCAAAGCGAGCAGGGGCTTCAACTCGCCCGTGACTACCTCGCTTGGGCACCTTACATATATATATATATATATGTTGTGGAATACCTATACTAACTATAAACAAGCAAATCTCTCCCTGACTAAACAGCAGCTTCTCCTACTCTGCCTGTTTCCGGGGTAGATTGTGACGAGCATAGCGCCACCAGGTCGTATATAGACCTGATGATGCTGTGCGGCCAGCCAATCACTGTAATGCCACAACCAACATGGCTACGGCATTACAGTGCGTGAGAAGTAGTGATGAGCGAGCACTAAAATGCTCGGGTACTCGTTGCTCGGGTCGAGCAAATTGGATACTCGGGTGCTCGACCCGAGCAATGAGCCCAATGTAAGTCTATGGGAAACTCAAGCATTTTTCAGGCGGCTCCCCACGGCGGTCTGCAGGGGGCCTAAAAATTGCCCAAATCGATGGGAACAGTGCTCAAATGACATGGGAACAGCATGGGGAAGACTCCTGGAAGCATCTCTGACTCCCAGGTCTCTTCTGTCAACAACGTGGTCAGAGTATTACACCACTTTTAAGGACTCACAATAAAACATACCAAAACGAAACCAAAATGGATTTTCCTGGAAAATATGTTAAGGAACATCCTTTCCATGACACGTACAATGTATATAAAGAAAAATAAATAACCAAAAACAAAAATACTCCTCAACACCTTGGGCTATGTTCACATGTAGCGTTTTTGCACTTTTGCATTGCTTTCAACCAAGACAAATGCATTCACCAGGAAATTTCATTTTAACATTTTACAACCTTATCTGACCATGTGGTGTGTGACACATCATCAGACACATGCATACAGTGCAGAAAAGTCATGGGAACAGCATGGGGAAGACCTCTGGAAGCATCTCTGACTCCCAGGTCACTGCCTAAAAGTGTGCCCATCATAAGTGATCCTTGGCAAATACGAAGATGCCTCCCGCCATGAACCTGTCATTGCAAACTTGCAACACTCACCGTCCACGTCCTTGTCCCACTGCAGCGTTCAGTTGTCCCTACCCCATTCCTTGGATAGCAAGCGCAAGTATGCAGGCAGCCAGACACCCACCCACAGGCTGCAAAACTAAACTGCCAAATTTTTGACAGCTGCTTGCACTTGAAATGTGGCCTTTTTATGCTCGTGGAGGCGGAAGCTTTTCACAACCTCATGCCGGCGGCGGCCGGGTGTCCATACTCGGTCCCCAGCCACCACTATATTTCCCTGTATCGCCTCTGCCTTCCACAAGCACGGGTCCCATAACATTACCCATGCCCTCCCCAGTGCACTTACTGGGAAGGACCGCCTAACCACAAATATTTGGACAGGTGAATGTGGCCAGGGACGGAATGGAGCCAGTCCACAACTTTTTTTGCTGACAGTTGTATTTAGCTCGGTGAAAGGACTGGCATAGAGGGAAACCCTATCTACCCTGCGTGTCATTTCTCACAGGAAGTCCTATAAAGCTGCTTTCACTTGAAATGTGGCCTTTTAGGCTCGTGGAGGCGGAAGCTTTTCATAACCACATACCTCATGCCTCGTGTCCATACTCGGTCCCCAGCCGTCACTATTTCTCCCAGTTTTGTCTCCGTCTTCTACATGCGTGGGTCCCTGAACATTACTGCTGGTACATTTCTGTGCGAATTTGCTTGCCTCCTACCAGCCTGGAATATTTCCAGCAAACTATGGTACGACGCCAAGGTATTAGCACTGCCCCCAGTACCAGTAGCGAAGCCATCTCCAATTTCCTTATCAGGAATTTTATTTGGTAGACTGAGTGGCTGCCCAAATACATTTTCTCACAAAGGAGCTGAAGATAGAGTGGCAGTAGGTGCATGTTCCTCCAGCCTGTTAGATATTAGAGGGTGAACGGCTGCACATTGGATCAGTGGTTAGCACTGAAGACTTGCAGCACTGGGATCCTGGGTTCAAATCCCAGCAAGGACAACATCAGCAAGGACTTTGTATGTTCTCCCTGTGTTTGCGTGTGTTTTCTCCTCAGTAAAAAAGCAGCCATAGAGTGTTCGGGAACCTTTCCACACACTTTTCTTAGCCAGGACTGCTTCTTGGCAGGGTTGGACGGTCCCACCAGAGAATCCTCTGGTGTGCCTTGGCTTCTACCTCAGGAGAGTTCATGATAGCGCTAACTTTGCAGCTGCTATGGGGCTCTTGAGCGGGTGAGAAAGGTTAGCCCTCAGAATCAAATCCTCTGGTGGGCACAATGTTTTTCAATCTGAAACAGCTTCTCAGTGGGAGTTGTATTTCACCACAGCAATATTCTTTAGCTCGGTGAAAGGACTGGCATAGAGGGAAACCGTATCTACCCCGGCTGTCATTTCTCCGTCACCAGGTTCCGCCCATTGTCACACACGACCATGCCTGGCTGTATGTTCAGTGGTGAGAGCCACCGATCAGGCTGCTGTGTTACAGCTTTCAACAACTCTGCAGCACTGGGTGGTTTGTCAATTAAGCATTAAGCATGTTATCTTCAGCACAGCCTGTTGACGCTTGGCCAAGGCAGTGCTGCAGTGCTGTCAGCTTGTGACTGATGTGATCATTTCGGAGATGGAGGAGGAGGTGCATGAGCTGAACAATGTGATTACATTGTTGTTAAATTGGTGACGCTGTTTTTTATACTAAAGAAAGATCCTATTGGTTTTTTTTTTACGTTTTTTTTTAAGACAAATGCATTCACTGAGAATTGTCATTTTAACATTTTACAACCTTATATGGCAATGTGGTGTGTGAGACATCATCAGACACATCCTGTTTTATTTATGATGGAGCGACTCAGAAATGAAAGTCATAAAGCCTATTTTTATAGGGACATCAGACGGCCCTTATTATTCTTAAAAGGCCAGCAGTCAGCCCTAGCTATTGTTAGAGAGCCATCAGCCGGCTATGCTTTGTTGTTCCCATTATTAACAAGTGGGTCTCCTTTACTATTATTACGTATCCAGTGACTACAAGGGCTGCCAAAAATTTGGACGCAACCCAATACCCCTTTGAAGAGACATAGAGGAGGGTCTCAGTAAAAAAAAGTTTCCATTATAAAGGAGCGGGTCTCCTATAGTGGTAATGCACATGCTGTGACTGCAAGGGCTGCCAAAATTTGGGAAAAACCCCAATAAGCATTTAAAGACACATGGAGCAGGGCCACAGTAACAAGGTATGACATGTTCCCATTAGAAAGGAGAGGGTCTTCTATACAGTTATAGGGTATGCAGTGAGTCCAACGGCTGACCAATTTTAGTAAAACCCCACTAA
The DNA here is from genome assembly GCF_046119375.1 of Phyllobates terribilis. NCBI lineage: Eukaryota > Metazoa > Chordata > Amphibia > Anura > Dendrobatidae > Phyllobates > Phyllobates terribilis. Next base: position 138,578,540 of record NW_027362770.1, read on the forward strand.
GAATTTAAAGACAAACAGAGCAGGGCCACAGTAACAAGGTACGACATGTTCCCATTAGAAAGGAGAGAGTCTGCTATGCAGTTATAGGGTATGCAGTGAGTCCAACGGCTGACCAATTTTAGGAAAAACCCCACTAAGAATTTAAAGACACACAGAGCAGGGCCACAGTAACGACAAATTCCCATTAGAAAGGAGAGAGTCTCCCATAGTGTCTCCCATAGTGTTGGCCTATGCAGTGAATGCAAGGGCTGCCAAAAATTTGGAGGCACTTCAATGCCCCTTGGAAGAGACGTGGAGGAGGGCCTCATAAAAAAAATTTCCAATTAGAAAGGAGCGGGCCTCCTATATTTGTAATGCCCATGCACTAAGTGTATGGGCTGACAAACATTTACCTCTGGGGGGTATACATGAATATACTGCGTAAAAAAATTTTTTTACGGGCATCATAAACACCCTTTAAAAAAATTAGGTGGGTGTTGCATCACGGACCACGATCACCCTGGTGATATGGTGGTGGAGGATGAGGAGAAGGAGGACAAGAGCAAATAGACAAAATCAGGAAGCATGTGTGGGTATGAAGAGGTGCATGGGAATACCAATCCAGCCCTTGTTAATTTTTATAAGAGTCAGCCTGTCAGCATTTTAAGTTGACAGGCGGATGCGTTTATCAGTTATAATTCCACCAGCGGCACTAAAAACCCGCTCTGATAAAACGCTGGTGGCAGGGCAGGCCAGGACCTCCAAGGCATAGAGAGCCAGTTCATTCCACGTATCCAGCTTGGATACCCAATAATTATAACGCACAGAGGAATCACGGAGGACGTTGGTATGGTCGGCAAGGTACTCTCTCAACATCTTCCCAAACTTTCCACTCCTTGTGAGAGTACCCCGCGCCTCAGGGCCTGTCCGATGGGAGGGTCTGAGAAAACTCCCCCAGAACTTTGACAGTGTTCCCCTGCCACTGCTGGATTGAAGTTGTGTCTCTCTCGCCTGTACTCCTTGGTTGTCCAATGAAGTGTGCCCTCTGCCGCCAGCGTTTTCAGATGAGAATTTTTTAATAGTTCCGCAACAAGGGCCTTCTGGTACAGCCCCATTTTTGTAGACCTGTCCGCCTCAGGAATAAGAGATATAAAGTTCTCCTTGTAGCGTGGGTCTAGAAGTGTCACCAACCAGTAATGACTGTCACCCAAAATTTTGAGAACGCGAGGGTCATGGGAAAGGCAGAGTAACATAAACTTAGCCATGCGTGCCAGACTACTAACAGGCAAGACTTCCGTGTCCTCACCAAGAGGATGACTGACCATGCTCTCCTCCTCCTCCTCCTCTCTGTCCTCTGGCCATCCACGCTGAACAGACGGTATGACAGCTGTGCAGGTAGTACCATCTATAGTGCATGAAACTAGCTCCTGTCCTTCCTCCTCCTCCTCCTCTTCCTCATTGTCACCCAATCCACGTTGTGATGACATGAGGCTTGGCTGTGTGTAATCACCCTGTATGGTTCCTTGCTCCATCTCATCGTGCTCCACCTGCAATGCATCCTCTTTGATTGTGAGCAGAGAGCATTTCAGAAGACAGAGAAGCGGGATGGTGACGCTAATTATGGCGTCATTGCCGCTCACCATCTTGGTAGAGTCCTCTAAGTTTTGAAGGATGGTACATATGTCTGACATCCATGTCCACTCCTGAGTGCTTCCAGCTTGTGACTGATGTGGTCTTTTCGGAGATGGAGGCTGAAGAGGAGGAGGACACTGAGGTGCAGGAGCTGTAGACCATGGGGGCAACCCTTATTGACCTAGGGCCCGCAATCCTTGGCATCGGGAGGACGTGTTCCGTCCCAAGGTCCGACTGGGTCCCGGCTTCTACTATGTTAACCCAGTGTGCCGTCAGCGAGATGTACCGTCCCTGCCCACAAGCACTTGTTCACGTGTCCGTGGTTAGGTGGACTTTACCGGTAACTGCGTTGTTGAGAGCACAGCTAATGTTTTGGGACACGTGCTTGTGTAATGAGGGGATGGCACATCAGGAGAAAGAGTGGTGGCTGGGGACCGAGTACCGAGGGACGCCCGCCGCCATCAGGTTGCGGAATGCTTCCGTCTCCACGAGCCTAAAAGACAACATTTCGAGCGCAAGCAGTCGTGAAATGTGAGAATTTAGTAGAGTGGCCTGTGGGGCTTTGGCTGCATATTTGCGCCTGCATTCCAAGTCCTGGGGTATGGACAACTGAACACTGTGCTTGGACAAGGACATGGACGTGCTTCCTGATGCTGCTACTTAAGAGTGTGCAACGACAGGTGCAGGGCAGGAGGCATCTTCGCATGCACCATGGACAGGGGATTGGCTTGCATGCATAACAGCGGAAGAAGCATTGGTGCCACCCGCAGACACTGTTCCTGGACCCTGGGGTTCGGCCCTCAAAGTCAGGTGCTTTGCTGCCATGTGCCTGATCATGCTGGTGGTGGTCAGGCTGGTCGTTTTGCCACCCCTGCTGATGCTGGCCTGGCAGGTGTTGCAAATGGCCTTTTTGGGGTTATCGGCAGAGTCTTTAAAAAACAACCAGACTCGGGAAGACCTAAAAGTTCTACTGGCAACTTCCTTCGTGTTGGTGTTATGGGGAACGGTTGCCTGCCTTCTGTCTGCGGCCACCACACTGCTGCTTCCTGCCTGTTGGGGTGCTCTGCCTCCCTCCCCCTGTGTGCTGCTGTCCTCGCTATGCATGTCCTCCTGCCAGAGCGAGGACAGCATCCACCACCTCGTCTTCCACTTCTGCACCCTGGTCCTCCTCCTGACTTTCTGGCAAATGTGTCTCATCATCGTCCAACTCTTGTGACACTTTCCCACCGTCGACTTCGTGTGACCGTGGCTGCTCAAATACTTGGGCATCGCTACACACGATCTCCTCTTGGCCCGCTTCAAGTGGACCGGGCGAGAGGCCTGAATCTATAAATGGAAAAGTGAACAGGTCTTCAGAGAGTCCAAGTGTGGGATCAGTTGTCTCTGGGTACTCGGCATGGTGGGAGGAAGGAGGATCAGGGTGAGGAATATGCGGTCCAGACTCACAGCTACTGAGACTTGACCGTGTGGAAGACAGGGTGGTGGTTGTGGTGGCTAAGTGACTGGAAGCATTATCCGCTATCCAACCAACAACCTTTTGACACTGCTCTGGCTTCAATAGTGGTGTGCTGCGGTCCCCTAGAAATTGGGACAGAAATGTCAGGTGAGAAGATGTGGGTGTTTGTTGTGGCACAATTTCGGCTTGCCCACGGCCTTGTCCTCGGCCTCTGCATGCACCATTACCATCACGTCCAGTTCCCCATCCCTTGCCACTTGCCTTGCCCATTTTAAATGGAGGACAGTATCTTCCACGCTCACTACAAATGACTGAGTTTGGAGCAAATTTATATGTGATCCGTGTGACGGAGATAACAAAGTTTTAAATACCTGGCCTGTAGGTAAGTAGTTTGACCAGCAAGCTGCTGTGAATTGCTTCACTGACACACTGAAAGAAATTTTTAATGGAGGCCAGAAATGGCAGTATTTTCTGACAACGTATATGTGAGCCGTGTGACGGAGAAAACACAGTTTTAAATACCTGGCCTGTAGGTAACTATTTTGAACAGCAAACCAGTGTCAAAAACTTTGCTGACATACTGAGGAAATTTTTTAATGGAGGCCAGAAATGGCAGTATTTTCTGAAAACGTACATGTAATCCGTGTGAAAGAGAAAACACAGTTTTAAATACCTGGCCTGTAGGTAAGTAGTTTGAACAGCAAACTAGTGTCAAAAACTTTGCTGACACACTGAAATTTTTTTTTAATGGAGGCCAGAAATGGCAGTATTTTCTGAAAACGTATATGTGATCCGTGTGACAGAGAAAACACAGTTTTAAATAGATGGATTTTTAGTGCTGTAATATGGAAAGGACCTGGCTGTATTCTGCAGTGCCAACAAGCAAATGGCGCAGAAAAACGGTGTTCTCTGGATTGCTTTTTAAGCAAATAATGAGGATTAAGATGCAAAAAAAATTATTCCTGGCCCCTGAGACCTGGGCCTTTTTCCAGAAACAGCAGCAGCCGACAGAACTGGAATGGAGCCTCTTGTGCTATATGCACTGCAGTCTGCTATATACACCGCTTGCCTATACACCCTGCCTGCCTGATATCTCTGCAGATGGATTAGTTAGTCCTCAAAAGGAATGTTTGTTAAAATGGATATGTGTAATGTACGGTTTTTCTCCCTACACTACCTAATACACGATCAAATCTCTCCCTGACACAGCAGCAGCTCTCCCTACTAGTGTTGAATAGTGTTGAGCCACCCCTGTAGTGTTCGGGTTCGGTTCGGTTCGTCGAACACTGGGATGTTCGAGGAACTGTTGGTCGAACTGTCCGTCGAACACCTTAGAACACCGTCGAACACCGTTGAAACCAATGGCAGGCAAACAAAAACACATAGAAACACATAGAAAACACCTTCAAAGGTGTCCAAAAGCTGACAAACTGCTCAGAAGACCGACAATTTAGACAAGAAGGAATAGAGCATCACACATAGATTAGATAGATAGAAACATGTCAGTCACATATATAAGAAGTACAGTGACAGTGTTGGTTACTGTACTTGTCATTTAGTGTAAAGGATTTATTAAAAAAAATATTAGTGTTTTCATGCACCGTCTCTTTAAAAAAGCCGGCCGGCAATTCAGCAGCAGTACCCGACAATTTAGAACAGAAAGAATAGAGCTTCACACATAGATTAGATAGATAGAAACATGTCAGTCACATATATAAGAAGTACAGTGACAGTGTTGGTTACTGTACTTGTCATTTAGTGTTAAAATAAAGGATTTATTAAAAAAAAAATTGGCGTGGGGTTCCCCATAATTTTAGTCTCTAGCGGAGGTTAAGCAGACGGCTGGGGCAGATGTTTGAAGCCTGGGAAGGGGGTAATACCCATGGAGCTTCCCAGGCTACTAATATCAGCCCCCAGCTGAATACCTAGCCTTTACTAGCTATTAAAATGGGGGACCCCCCAAAAAAAATGACGTGGGGTCCCCCCTATTTTAATAGCTAGCAAAGGCTAGGCAGACAGATGGGGGCTGATATTAATAGCCCAGGAAGGGTGCCATGAATATTGGCCCCCTCCCAGGCTAGAAACACGAGCCGTCAGCCGTCCCAGAAATGGCGCTTAGCCTCGCTCTTCCCACTGCCCTGTAGCGGTGGCAGTGGGGTAATAGGGCTGGGGTTGATGTCAGCTTATAATGCCAGCTGACATCAAGCCCAGGTTTGTAATGGACAGGCGTCTATAAGACACCCCCATTACTAACCCCATAGTCAAAGTTAAAAAAAAACACAAACATCCAGAATAAAGTCCTTTAAATGAAATAAACACACAATTCTTTATTGTTCTAAATTAAACCATACTTACCATCACGCCCATTCCAGCTGAAGCCAATGATCTCCTGCAATAAAAGAAAAATAATAAAGCAACCTCATCCTTACCTTTCCATGGTTCCCAGGACAGCTTCAGCTCTGCTACATCGAGATGACAGGCTGGACCGCAGCAGAAAGCTGCCATCCAGCCTGTCATCCTGCAGACACTGAGAAGCGCAGGCATGCTTGCGCTCCTCAGTGTCAGGCTGTGACGGCATAAAGATGAGCCGAGTTCATGTCCAATGAACTCAGCTCACCTCATGCACGTCACTGACAGCGTAGGAAAATTCTCACGCTGAAGCGCTGAGTGCAGGAGAATTTTCCAACGCTGTCAGTGACGTGCATGAGGTGAGCTCATGTCCAATGAACTCAGCTCACCTCATGTACGTCATTGACAGCGTGGGAAAATTCTCCTGCACTCAGCGCTTCAGCGTGAGAATTTTCCCACGCTGTCAGTGACGTGCATGAGGTGAGTTCATGTCCAATGAACTCAGCTCAACTCATGCACGTCACTGACAGCGTGGGAAAATTCTCCTGCACTCAGCGCTTCAGCGTGAGAATTTTCCCACGCTGTCAGTGACGTGCATGAGGTGAGCTGAGTTCATTGGACATGAACTCGGCTCATCTGGATGCCGTCACAGCGAGACACTGGAAAGGTAAGGATGATGTTGCTTTATTATCTTACTTTTATTGCAGGAGATTGTTGGCTTCAGCTGGAATGGGCGTGATGGTAAGTATGGTTTAATTTAGAACAATAAAGAATTGTGTGTTTATTTCAATTAAAGGACTTTATTCTGGGTGTTGTGTTTTTTTTTAAATACTTTACTAGAAATTCATGGCGGTCATGTCTAATATTGGCGTGACCCCATGAATTTCGGGCTTAGGGCCAGCTGATAATACCAAGCTGGCCCTAACTCCTATATTACCCAGTGAGCCACCGCACCAGGGCCCTGGATGAGTTGGGTACAGCGCCAGAAGATGGCGCTTCTATGAACGCGCCATTTTCCGGGGTGGCTGCGGACTGCAATTTGCAGCGGGGGGGGGGGCACAGAAAGCTTGGGCCTCCCTGCGCTGCAGATTCCAGCCCCCAGCTGCCTAGATGTACCTGACTGGACACAAAAATAGGGCGAAGCCCCACGTATTTTTTTTAATTATTTCATGAAATTAATGAAATAATTAAAAAAAAATTGACGTGGTGCTTCGCACTATATTTGTGTCCAGCCAGGTACAGCAGGCAGGAACGGGCTACCCCCAACCACCAGCTGCCTATTTGTACCTGGCCGGACACAACAATACAGGGAAGCCCTTTTTTTTTAAATTATTTCATGAAAAAATTTAAAAAAAATTGACGTGGGGCTTCGCACTATATTTGTGTCCAGCCAGGTACAGCAGGCAGGAACGGGCTGCCCCCAACCACCAGCTGCCTATTTGTACCTGGCTGGACACAACAACATAGGGAAGCCCTTTTTTTCTTAATTATTTCATGAATTTCATGAAATAATTACAAAAAAAAAAATACGTGGGGCTTCGCCCTATTTTTGTGTCCAGCCAGGTACAACTAGGCAGCTGGGGGCTGGAATCCGCAGCGCAGGGAGGCCCAAGCTTTCTGCCCCCCCCCCCCCCCCGCTGCAAATTGCAGTCCGCAGCCACCCCGGAAAATGGCGCGTTCATAGAAGCGCCATCTTCTGGCGATGTACCCAACTCATCCAGGGCCCTGGTGCGGTGGCTCACTGGGTAATAAAGGGGTTAGGGCCAGCTTGGCATTATCAGCTGGCCCTAAGCCCGAAATTCATGGAGTCATGCCAATATTAGACATGACCACCATGAATTTCTAGTAAAGTATTTAAAAAAACACAACACCCAGAAAAAAGTCCTTTAATTGAAATAAACACACAATTCTTTATTGTTCTAAATTAAACCATACTTACCATCACGCCCATTCCAGCTGAAGCCAACGATCTCCAGCAATAAAAGAAAAATAATAAAGCAACATCATCCTTACCTTTCCATGGTTCCCAGGACAGCTCCAGCTCTGCTACATCGAGATGACAGGCTGGACCGAAGCAGAAAGCTGCCATCCAGCCTGTCATCCCGCAGACACTGAGAAGCGCAGGCTTGCTTTCGCTCCTCAGTGTCTCGCTGTGACGGCATCCAGATGAGCCGAGTTCATGTCCAATGAACTCAGCTCACCTCATGCACATCACTGACAGCGTGGGAAAATTCTCCTGCACTCAGCGCTTCAGCGTGAGAATTCTCCCACACTGTCAGTGATGTGCATGAGGTGAGCTCATGTCCAATGATCTCAGCTCACCTCATGCACGTCACTGACAGCGTGGGAGAATTCTCACGCTGTAGCGCTGAGTGCAGGAGAATTTTCCCACGCTGTCAGTGACGTGCCTGAGGTGAGCCGAGTTCATTGGACATGACCTCGGCTCATCTTTGTGCCGTCACAGCGAGACACTGAGGAGCGCAAGCATGCCTGCGCTTCTCAGTGTCTGCAGAATGACAGGCTGGATGGCAGCGTTCTGCTGCGCTCCAGCCTGTCATGTGAATGTAGCAGAGCTGAAGCTGTAGTGGGAACCATGGAAAGGTAAGGATGATGTTGCTTTATTATTTTTCTTTTATTGCAGGAGATCGTTGGCTTCAGCTGGAATCGGCGTGATGGTAAGTATGGTTTAATTTAGAACAATAAAGAATTGTGTCTTTATTTCAATTAAAAGACTTTATTCTGGGTGTTTGTGTTTTTTTTTTACTTTGACTATGGGGTTAGTAATGGGGGTGTCTTATAGACTCCTCTCCATTACTAACCTGGGCTTGATGTCAGCTGGCATTATAAGCTGACATCAACCCCAGCCCTATTACCCCACTGCCACCGCTACAGGGCAGTGGGAAGAGAGAGGCTAAGTGCCAGAATTGGCGCATTCCATAGATGCGCCATTTCTGGGGCGGCTGACGGCTGGTGTTTCTAGCCTGGGAGGGGGGCAATATTCATGGCACCCTTCCTGGGCTATTAATATCAGCCCCCAGCTGTCTGCCTAGCCTTTGCTAGCTATTAAAATAGGGGGGACCCCAGGTCATTTTTTGGGGGCGGGTCCCCCAGGCTTCAAACATCTCCCCCAGCCGTCTGCTTAACCTCCGCTAGAGCCTGAAATTATGGGGAACCCCACGCCAGTTTTTTTTTAAATAAATCCTTTATTTTAACACTAAATGACAAGTACAGTAAGCAACACTATCACTCTACTTCTTATATATGTGACTGACATGTTTCTATCTATCTAATCTATGTGTGATGCTGTATCTTTCTGTTCTAAATTGTCGGGTACCGCTGCTGAAATGCCGGTCTGCTTTTTTAAAGAGACGGTGCATGAAAACACTATTATTTTTTTTAATAAATCCTTTACTCTAAATGACAAGTACAGTAAGCAACACTGTCACTGTACTTCATATATATGTGACTGACATGTTTATATCTATCTAATCTATGTGTGATTCTCTATTCTTTCTGTTCTAAATTGTCGGGTACCGGTGTATGCTGCTGCTGAATTGCTGTCTTTCCATGTTTCACTGTGAGCACTGTTCCCATCGATTTGGGCAATCACTGTAATGCCACAACCACCATGGCTGTGGCATTACAGTAAGTGGCAGACAATCCCTGCATGATTGGTGCTCTAAATAGTGCCAGACATGCAGGACACGCTTTTGGTGCACGAACAGTTATCGAACATAACCTCAAACAGCCGAATTTTTTGCAAATCGTTCGGGTTCGTCGAACAACTCGAACACCGCCCAAAACAGCTCGAATTTGAGATTGGCGAACAGTTCTAGTCGAACAATTCTCATCTCTACTCCCTACACTGTCTGATCTGGAGTGACTGTGACGAGCATGGCGGCGCCAGGTCTTATATAGACCTGATGACGTTGTGCGGCCAGCCAATCACTGTAATGCCCACAACCAACATGGCTATGGCATTACAGTGCATGGCAGGCAATCCCTGCATGTTCATTGGCTTTCTAAAGAGCGCCAAACATGCAGGGAGGGGACCCGAGTTCCCGTCCAAGCAACCCGGAAAAACTCGCCTAGCCACTAGTGACAAGCAATCCCTGCATGTTCATTCTCTCTCTAAAGAGTGTCAAACATGTGTAACACGGGTACTTTAGATGCAGTGACACAGAAACACAGAGCAGCCAATACGGGGTTAATAAACAGGAGAGGTTTATGTTAACATGGTCAACCTCCACGCAGGGAGTAACAGGGGAAAATATGGGGGAAAACAAGGGAAGTAGCAGGTAAAAGTTTATTACTGAAAGTTCACAGTTTAACTAGCTGTAGCAGAGTCGAAGCGGTTGTAATCGACAGTATTTCACTTAGCTGACTCTTGCTCCTCACAAGGCAGTTGCCAGCTGATGCCGGGGTTGATTTCTTCTAGCGTCCCCAACCAAACAATGCTCCGTCTTCTGATGGCAGCGGGCAGTCTCCGGTTTTACCCGCTGAGCCCCTAGTCCATAACACGGCACCTCACGTGCTCAGCTCCACGGACCCTCCATTTCTTCTCTCTCGAGTCGGCTTGACTCCTCCGGTCCACTGCACTCGGATCTTGCTCTAAGTACTGTAGCCAGGAGCCTGGACCCTCTCACACTGCTCTGCTGAGCAGTACCCAGCTCCACTCTTCCGTGCAAATGTCATCGTCTCTTCCTCTCTCTAGCCAGGCCACCAGTTCCCTGGTCACCTGACCTCCCAGCTCTCACTCTGGACATGCCCCAAGCTTCCCAGTCACCTGACTCCTGTGCTCACAGTCTGTCTTCCCCCTGCAACCAGAGGCACGGCCCCGGCAGTTCCGGATCCCTTGCACTGAAAGTACTTACACCCCGGTCTTCCCCCTTACACTCCCGCTCTCCTTTAACTCGCCATTCCACGGGCGAGAGTTCCTTCATCAAACGTTCACCTTCTTGGACTTCCTGGACAATCCGGTACCATATGAATTGATCTTGTTCGTAACGATGAGGAGGCACTCCTGCTGCTGTCCGTTCTGACTGGCGTAGCTCAGTTTGACCGATGGGGGGTGCAGGGTCACTCGGATTTCCAATCTCCGCCCACCCGGTGGCTTCAACCAATGTTGTTCCCTCGCCGCCTGCACTGGGGACTGCAGGTAATCGAGTCTTGGGGCTCGGAGGTAGAATCAACAACTCTTCTTCGTCCACATTGTGGCTTGGGGCAACTGTGACAGGACCCTGTCTAGAAGCAGGTGATTCTTCTCCATCCTCGTCATCTTTAGACAGACAGGGTCGCAGCATACTACGATGAACCTCTCTGGTAGGGGCTCCTTCAGCCCCCTCGGGTTGAACTTCATACACAGGTCCTTCAGCACCAGTCCTGCGCTTCACTCAGTGCGGGGTCCGTTCCAACCGCCTATTCAATTTGCCCCACTCCTCCTGTCCCGAACCAACACCCGCTCCCCGGGCCTCAGAGCTGTCCCTCAAAGAGGCAATGTCTCATGATGTTTGAGCTCCTGAAACTTTTGTTGTACCAACTATCGGAGGGTCTGCAGTCGATGACGATGTTACCGGACCCAGGAAGACACCCCCATCCGTGGGTAGTCCTCCTCGGGGTCCAGCTCTAACTCGGTAATCTCTCGCCCCTTTCACCCAAACAGCAAGGTATAAGGAGTGAACCCTGTCATACTATTCACTCGGTTGTTGTAGACCCACACCAGCTCGGCCACAAACTAAGGCCACCGTACCTTCCGATCTTCCTCCAATGTGAGGAGCATTTGGATCAGTGTCCGATTAAAGCGCTCACAGGCCCCATTTCCTTGAGGGTGGTAAGGTGTAGTCCTTGACTTCTCAATCTTGCACAACCGGTGCAGCTCTTCCATCACCCGGCCTTGGAAGCAGGCACCTTGATCGGAATGGATCCTCTTTGGGCAGCCGTACACCCGAATGAAGCCTCGGCAGATGGCCTGCGCAGCTGACTCGGCGGTCTCGTCTCTGGTCGGGGTCACTACTGCAAACTTTGTGAAGTGGTCTGTCATTACCAGGCAATGTTTATACCCGAGATGTGCCGGTCTAACAGTCAAATAGTCGATCATCAGCACCTCCAAGGGGGCAGAAGTCACAATGGTTTGTATGGGGACCTGCTGCTCCGGGGGCTTAACCAGCTCACAGCTCCGACATCTTCGACAAGTGTCTTCGATTGTTGCTCGCAGTCGGGGATGATACACCAGCCTCTGCAACCACTGAAACGTCTTCTCTGGTCCGAAGTGAGCCCTCCCGTTCATGAGCCTCCTTAGTCACTACTCCAACCAACTTCTCCAGGATCACCACTTGCCAGGTGGTCCCGAACTCTCGCAGTAGCTGCACCCATCGGTACAGCTGCCCGTCTCGCAAACACAGTTTCTCCCATTGTCCCAGCATTGTCAGTGCTCCCGGGGACAGGGTACTCCTCTCTTCTCGACTGGGGACTTGCCGCAAAGTCACCCATTGACATAATTGAGCAACTTCTCTGTCAGTCTGTTGAAGTCGGATCCAGTCATCTCTTGGCCGCCCTAGCACTTGTTCTTCCGACGTCTCTCCAATCTGTCCCTGCGCCGTGGCCAGCAGTCCCACGAAACTTCGGAAGCTAGGGGTCTCATCCGCCTCCAAATCTTCACCGCAGTCATGATCAGGCCGTTCATATGTCACTCTGGAGAGGGCGTCGGCGTGAGTATTCTCTGCCTTAGGCCGGTAGGCGATCTTATACCGGTACCTGGCCATGCGGGCCATCCACCGCTGCTCCAGGGCCCCCGATTTCGCATTCTCCAGGTGGGCCAGCGGGTTGTTATCTGTTCTCACCAGTACTTCATACCCGGACAAATACTCTGCAAACTTCTCGGTCATTGCCCAAACCAGAGCCAGCAACTCTAATTTGAAAGAGCTATAATTATCCGGGTTCCTCTCGGAGTCGTGAAGGGAGCGGTTGGCGTACGCAATCATGCGCTCTTTGCCCTCCTGTACTTGGGATAACACGGCTCCCAGACCATGTAGGCTCCCATCAGTGTGGAGTATGAAGAGTTGGGAGAAATCCGCATAGGCAAGTATTGGGGCTTTGGTCAGGGCCATTTTTAGGGCACGGAAGGCCTCTTCCTGGTTGCTTCCCCACCGAATCGCCTGATTCTTGGAGCCCGCCGACACTCCCTTAAGTAGCTCCAGCAATGGGTTGGCTATGCGGGTGAAGTTCTTCACGAATCTTCGGTAGTACCCGGCAAGTCCCAGGAAGGCCCAAACGTCCTTCACTGTCTTCGGGGTAGGCCACACCTGTACGGTGACCACCTTTTCCTTGGTGGGCCTGATTCCTTCACCGGACACAGTATGACCGAGATATTCTATCTGTTTGCGGAACAGGTGGCACTTCTGGGGCTTCACCTTTAGGCCATGACCATGTAGGCGACTCAGTACTTCCTCCAGTCGCTGGAGATGCTCCTCGAAGGTGGCGGCATAGACAATTATGTCGTCAAGGTAAATCAGTGTCACCTCGAAGTTTAAATCGCCCAGGCACCTCTCCATCAGACGCTGGAACATCCCGCGGGCGTTAGTCAGGCCGAAGGGCATCCGATTGAACTCAAACAGTCCCATGGGTAATATGAACGCCGTCTTCGCACGGTCATGTTCAGCCACGGGCACCTGCCAGTATCTACTGGCCAGATCCAAGGAGGAGAAGTATCTTGCCTTCCCTAAGGCCAAAAGGGACTCTTCGATTCGGGGTAGTGGGTAAGAGTCCCGTACTCTACAGGCATTCAGTCATCTATAGTCCACACAGAACCGCAGGGTCCCATCTTTCTTTCGGACCAGGACAATCGGAGCTGCCCACGGGCTTTGACTCTCCCATATCACACCATTCTGTAACATATGGGCTAGCATCTCCTTAACCTCTTTATTAGTGTTGAGCGAGCATGCTCGACACTGCTTGGTACTCGCCCGAGCCTCTCACTACTTGGGATGTTCGGCGAGCACCGAGCATTTCCGGGTTACTCGGGCGGGAGCTCGGGTCTCCACCGTGCACATTTGGCGCTCTTTACAGAGCCAATGAACATGCAGGGAATGCCAGCCAGTCACTGTAATGCCGCAGCCATGTTGTTTGTGGGCATTACAGTGATTGGCTGGCCGCACAGCGTCACCTCGAGTATTTAAAACCGGGCGCCACCATCTTGGACACAGTCGCTCCAGATCAGACAGTGTAGGGAGAGTGCTGCTGAGTTAGGGAGAGATATATAGTGCGAAATAGGTAGTGTAGGGTCTCTAAAACCTGCCAAATCAAACAAACAGTCCTCAGGACTAATATCCATCCCAGATATAAGGCAGGCAGGCTGTATAGGAGACGCAGTGGTTATACCAGCAAACGCTGCATTACAGTCCTGTGTGCTCCTGTTGGTCAAATTGCTAGACTTATCCTCTGGACTCAGGGGCCAGGAAAAATCCAATTTTTTTTCATCTAAATCCTGTATTTTTTTTTTCCTCAGTCAGACTGTACAAATACGCGTCTTATTAACCTTTTGGTTCCCCCCCCCCAAAAAAAAAAAATTGAGTGTGTCTGTGAGTGTTCAGACACCAATACATCTGTTTAAAAGAGTCTGGTGTAGGCCAGAGAAATAGAACTGTGGTTTTGCAGTTCCATGGGTCAAATCTCTGTATTATCCTGCTTTTGGCATTTTTTTTGCCGTAAAAAAAAGCAGTAATAGTATCTCCCTGACTGTTCAGACACAATTATATCTGTTTAAAAGAGTCTGGTGTAGGCCAGAGAAATAGAACTGTGGTTTTGCAGTTCCACGGGTCAAATCTCTGTATTATCCTGCTTTTGGCATTTTTTACCATAAAAAAAAACTGTAATAGTGTCTCCCTGACTTTTCAGACACCAATTTATCTGTTTAAAAGAGTCTGGTGTAGGCCAGAGAAATAGAACTGTGGTTTTGCAGTACCACGGGTCAAATCTCTGTATTGTCCTGCTTTTGGCATTTTTTGCCGTGAAAAAAACTGTAATAGTGTCTCCCTGACTGTTCAGACACAAATATATCTGTTTAAAAGAGTCTGGTGTGGGCCAGAGAAATAGAACTGTGGTTTTGCAGTTTCACAAGTGAAATCTCTGTATTATCCTGCTTTTGGCATTTTTTTGCCGTAAAACAAAACTGTTATAGAGTCTCCCTGACTGTTCAGACACCAATATATCTGTTTAAAAGAGTCTGGTGTAGGCCAGAGAAATTGAACTGTGGTTTTGCAGTTCCACGGGTCAAATCTCTGTATTGTCCTGCTTTTGGCATTTTTTGCCGTAAAAAAAACTGAACAGTCAGGGAGACACTATTACAGACACCAATTTATCTGTTTAAAAGAGTCTGGTGTAGGCCAGAGAAATAGAACTGTGGTTTTGCAGTTCCACGGGTCAAATCTCTGTATTATGCTGCTTTTGGCATTTTTTGCCTTAAAAAAAACTGTAATAGTGTCTCCCTGACTGTTCAGACACCAATATATCTGTTTAAAAGAGTCTACTGTAGGCCAGAGAAATAGAACTGTGGTTTTCCTCTTCCACGGTTCTAATCTTCTTTTTATTTCCCTTTTTCCATTGATAGTGCGAGTGTAAGCTATTTTACTTCATTTACAATGGGCATGGCGCGTGGCAAGGGACGTGGAACTGGACGTTCTGGTGACGGTGCGTGTAGAGGACGGGGCCCTGGCCAAGGTGAAAATGTGCCACAACCAACAGCCACATCTTCTCGCTCACACTTCTTGACCGAATTACTAGGGAAGCACACTACAACACCAGTATTGCGAACTGATCAGTGTGAATAGGTTATTAATTGGATAGCAGATAATACTTCCAGTTACCTGGGCACCACCACCTCCGGACTGTTTTCCACACGGTCAAGTTTTAGTAGCCGTGAGTCTTGACCGTATACTCCTCCTCACCCTGATACTCCTTCCTCCCACCATGCCGAGTATCGTCAGACAGCAAGTGATCCCACACTTGGACACTCTGAAGAGCTGTTCACTGGTCCATTTCCATATTTGTGCCCCTCACCTGCTCCGCTTTAAGTGGTGGAAGAGGAGATCCCATGTAGCGATGCTCAAATATTTGAACAGCCACGGCCAGAGGAAGTCGACGCTGGCAATTTGTCACAAGAGGTGGACGATGACGAGACACAATTGCCACGAAGTGAGGAGGAGGATCGTGGTGCGCAAGTGGAAGAGGAGGAGGTGATGGATGATCTAGTAACTGACCCAACGTGGCAGGATGACACGCAGAGCGAGGCCAGCAGCACACAGGGGAAGGGAGGCAGAGTACCCCAACAGGCAGGAAAAAGCAGTGTGGAGGCCGCACACAGAAGGCGGGCAACAGTTCCCCGTAACACCAAAACGAGGGACGTTGCCAGTACAACCGGTGGGTCTTCCAGAGTCTGGAATTTTTTTAAAGACTCTGCTGATATCCCCAAAAAGGCCATTTGTACCACCTGCCATGCCAGCATCAGCAGGGGTGACAAAACTACCAGCGTGACCACCACCAGCATGATCAGGCATATGTCAGCAAAGCACCCGACGTTGTGGGGCGAACTACAGGGTCCACGACCACTGTCAGCGGGTGTCACCACTGCTTCTTCCGCTGTTGTGCATGTAACAGAATCCCCTGTTGTGCATGGAAGGCAATCCGCTGTCCATACTGCATGCAAAGATGCACCCTCCTCTCAGTCTTCACTTGTTATGGCAGTTTCTCAAGAAACAGCATCAACGTCCACGTCCACGTCCCACCGCAGCGTTTAATTGTCCATATACCAGACCTTTGAATGAAAGCGCAAATTCGCAGCCAACGCCCCAGAGGCCACAGTCCTAAATTTGCACATTTCTCGACTGCTTTGGAAATGCTGCCTTTTAGGCTGGTGGAGACGGAATCCTTCCGCAACCTTATGGCGGTGGCCGTCCCTCGGTACTCGGTCCCCAGCCGACACTATTTTGCCCGGTGTGCCATCCCGCACTACACAAGCACGTGTCCTAAAACATCTGCCGTTACTGGGAGAGTCCACCTGACAACGGACACGTGGACAAGTGCTTGTGGCCAGGGACGGTACATCTCCCTCATGGCACTCTGGGTAAACATAGTGGAAGCCGGGACCCAGTTGGACCTTGGGACGGAACACAGCCTCCCCACACTGAGGATTGCGGGCCCTATGTCAGTCAGAGTTGCCCCCACAGTGTACAGCTATTGCGCATCATCCTCCTCCTCTTCCTCCTCCTCACGTTCAGCCTCCATCTCAGATATCACCACATCAGTTACAAGCTGGAAGCACTGCAGTACTGCCTCAGCCAAGTGGCAACAGGCTGTGCTGAAACTCATAAGCTTAGTTGATAAACCTCACACTGCTTATGAGTTGTGGACAGCTGTGAAAGAGCAGGCAGATCTGTGGCTGAGACCGCTGAACCTATATCCAGGCATGGTCGTGTGTGACAATGGCCGTAACCTGGTGGCGGCTCTGAGGCGAGGCAAGATCACACACGTACCATGCCTGGCTCATGTGCTTAACCTCGTGGTTCAGCGGTTTCTTAAATCGTACCCCGAGTTGCAGATCTGCTCGTCAAAGTACGCCGCCTGTCAGCTCATTTTCGGAAGTCGGATGCAGCTTCCACCGCCCTTGCTGTGTTGCAGCAGCGTTTGCAGCTTCCGGCACACCGACTGGTGTATGATGTCCCCACACGTTGGAACTCTACCCTCCACATGTTGCAAAGGATTTGTGAGCAGAAGAGAGCAGTTGTGGAGTACCAGCTGCAACAAGGCCGTCGATATTCAGGTCAGACTCCACACATAAGACCTCAGGACTGGACCTGGATGTCTGACATATGTACCATCCTGACAAACTTTGAGGAGTCCACCAAGATGGTGAGTGGCGATGACACCATCATTAGTATCAGCATCCCACTTGTCTGTCTTTTGTCTTTTGCAACGCTCTCTGCAGAGAATTAAAGAGGAGGCATTGCAGCCAGAGTATGATGAGATGGATCAAGAAGCCGTAATGTGCGATTACACACAGCCCAGCCTCTTCTCATCCCAATGTGCATTGGGGGACAATGAGGGAGAGGAGGAGGAGGAAGAACAGGAGCTTGTATCATGTGCTGTAGACGGTAGTACCTGTACAACTGTCATACAGTTGGTTCAGCGTGGGTGGCCTGAGGACAGGGGGGAGCAGGAGGAGGAGGAGGAGAGCATGGTCAGTCGTCATCTTGGTGAGGACACGGAAGTCTTGCCCGTTACCAGCCTGGCACGCATGGCTGACTTTATGTTACGATGCCTTAACCATGACCCTCGCGTAGTCAAAATGTTGGGTGACAGTCATTACTGGTTGGTGACACTTTTAGACCCCCGCTACAAGGAGAACTTTCACTCTCTTATTCCTGAGGTGGAGAGGTCTACAAAAATGTTGCAGTACCAGAAGGCCCTTGCTGCAGAACTGTTAAAAAAATTCCCATCTGAACGCGCTAGCAGCAGAGGTCCCAGTTTGTTGACCAACCAAGGCATACAGGCGAGAGAGACACAACTCCAATCCAGCAGAGGGAGGGGAACACTGTCAACATTCTGGGACAATTTTCTGAGACCTGCCCAGCTTACAGGCCCTGAGGGGCAGGGTACTCTCACTAGGAGTGGAAAGTTTCTAAAGATGGTGAGGGAGTACTACGGTCGGTACCAGCATCCTCCATGATTCCTCTGTGCCTTTTAATTATTGGGTATCCAAGCTGGACACTTGGAATGAACTCGCTCTGTACGCCTTGGAGGTCCTGGCCTGCCCTGCCGCTAGCGTGTTATCGGAGCGTGTTTTAGTGCCGCTGACGGAATTATAACTGATAAGCGCACCTGTTAACTGACAATGCTGACAAGCTGACCCTTATCAAAATGAACAATGGCTGGATTGGGCCAGACTTTTCATCACCACGAAATTACAGCAGAGTAACATAAAGTCAAATCCACTGTGTTATTTCGGGAGGTGTATTCCCATGCACCGCTTCACACCCACACATGGGTATACGCTTCCTCATTTTGCCTGTTTATTGCTCTTCTCCTTATCCTCAGCCTCCACCACCACTATACCACCAGGGTGACCGTGGTCCGTGTTGCCAGCATTGCAAGTTGCTCCGTCCTAATTTTTGGCAGCTTTTCCTTGGAAGACATAGGCAAAGACTATGGGAGGCCCACTCCCCAATAATGGGAATAATGTTTTTAATATGCTTTACTGCATGGCTCTTGTAAGGGGCATTAAAATCGTCTTGTTAAGCTACTGTGACCTCCACGTCTCTTCCAAGGGGCATTTAAACCGTCTTGTTAAGCTACTGCGACCGCCACCACTTTTCCAAGGGGCATTGATATTGTCCTTTTATTCGACTGCAACCTCCACCATTCTTCCAAGGGGCATTTAAACCATCTTGTTAAGCTACTGCGACCTCCACCACTTTACCAAGGGGCATTAAAACCATCTTGAAAAGCTACCGCGACCTCCACCACTTTTTCAAGGGGCATTAAAACCGTCTTGTTAAGCTACTGCGACCTCCACCACTTTTCCAAGAGGCATTGATATTGTCTTTTTATTCCACTGCGACCTGCACCATTCTTCCAAGAGGCATTAAAACCGTCTTGTTAAGCTACTGCGACCTCCACGTCTCTTCCAAGGGGCATTAAAACAATCTTGTTAAGCTACTGCAACCTCCACGTCTCTTCCAAGGGGCATTAAAACCGTCTTGTTAAGCTACTGCGACCTTCACCACTTTTCCAAGGGGCATTGATATTGTCCTTTTATTCGACTGCAACCTCCACCATTCTTCCAAGGGGCATTAAAACCGTCTTGTTAAGCTACTGCGACCTCCACCACTTTACCAAGGGGCATTAAAACCATCTTGAAAAGCTACCGCGACCTCCACCACTTTTCCAAGGGGCATTAAAACCGTCTTGTTAAGCTACTGCGACCTCCACCACTTTTCCAAGAGGCATTAAAACCGTCTTGTTAAGCTACTGCGACCTCCACGTCTCTTCCAAGATGCATTAAAACCGTCATGTTAAGCTACTGCGACCTCCACCACTTTTCCAAGGGGCATTAAAACCGTCTTGTTAAGCTACTGCGACCTCCACGTCTCTTCCAAGGTGCATTAAAACCATCTTGTTAAGCTACTGCGACCTCCACCACTTTCCCAAGGGGCATTGATATTGTCTTTTTATTCCACTGCAACCTCCACAATTCTCCCAAGGGGCATTAAAACCGTCTTGTTAAGCTACTGCAACCTCCACGTCTCTTCCAAGGGGCATTATAAGCGTCTTGTTAAGCTACTGCAATCTCCACGTCTCTTCCAAGGGGCATTAAAACCGTCTTGTTAAGCTACTGCGACCTCCACCACTTTTCCAATGGGTATTAAAACTGTCTTGTTAAGCTACTGCGACCTCCACGTCTCTTCCAAGGGGCATTAAAACCGTCTTGTTAAGCTACTGCGACCTCCACCACTTTTCCAAGGTGCATTAAAACCGTCTTGTTAAGCTACTGCAACCTCCACCACTTTTCCAAGAGGCAATGATATTTTCTTTTTATTACACTGCGACCTCCACCTTTCACCCAGGGGGCATTAAAACCGTCTTGTTAAGCTACTGCAACCTCCACGTCTCTTCCAAGGAGCATTAAAACCATCTTGTTAAACCACTCTGAACTCCACAGCTCTGCCAAGAGGCATTGAAATGTTGTTTTTAATTAACTCTAACCTCCACGACTCTTCCAACGGGCATTGCATTTCCTCCTAATTTTAGTCAGCTTTTGCTTTTCAATGCATAGGCAAACACTAAGGGAGACCCACTCCCCAATAATGGGTAGAAGATTTTTAGTATGCTGTAATCCACGTCTGTTTCAAGGGGCATTGCAGTTCCTCATAATTTTTGGAAAGCATTCCATTCACTGCTTAGGCAAACAGTGCACAGGAGACCCAGTTTCTATAAATGGAAAAAACGGTTTAGTTAAGGCCCTCTGACCTCCATGTCAGTTCCAAGGGGCATTGGAGTGCTTCGAAATTTTTGGTAGGCATTGCACTCACTGTATGCCCTATAACTGTGTAGCCGAACCGCTCCTTTTGGTACAGAAACATATCCTACAAGACATGTGTGGTTGACTGGCCTGATATTGATGTGAATGGTCCCTGTTCCTCCTGCTCTTTCTCCTTTTCCACCACCTCATCCATCATTCATCACCTGAAGCTTTGTTTTAATGGGAGGAGTCATAAAACTGGGATAGTAGCAGGAAAACATCCAGTAATCCTCGGAGGAGGTAGGATATGTGCCAAAATGCTGACCACCTCAGGCCTAGCCGCTACTACATACATGCGCTTGCATTCCAAGAAAACAAAGCAGATGCTAACTTCTATCATCATCATCATGCTCCTCACTTTGGCACTCTAAACTCCTCTGATGGAGAAGCCAGGGCCCACCGGAGGAATCTGGTTCTCTGGTGGGCTTGTCCAATGCTGCCCTAAAGCAGGCCAGGCTAAGAAAAGTGTGGGGAAAGTTCACAGGAGAAATAGGGGCGGCTGGGGACCGTTTAAGGACACCCGGCCGCCCCCAGTCGTCTGGGAACCGTGTGTGGACATCCGGCCACGGGACGGCTGGGGACCGAGTATGGACACCCGGCTGCCGCCTAGCAGCTGGGGACCGAGCGTGGACACCCGGCCGCCGGGCGGCTGGGGACTGAGTATGGATACCAGGCCGCCGACGCAGCCATGACATGGTGGCCGGTGTCTGCCTCCACATGCCTAAAAGGCCCAATTTCAAGTGCAAGCAAGCTAGCAGTATGGTATTGCAGCCTGGGGATGGGTGGGTGGCAGGCTGCATACTTGTGCTTGCATTGCAAGGAATGGGGGAGGTACAATTGAACACTGCCCTGGGACAAGGACTTGCAGGGGATAGTTGCAAGTATGCATCTTCTGATGCGGCAAGGATCACTTCTGATGGGCACACTTTTAGGCAGTGACCTGGGTGTCAGAGATGCTTCCAGGGGTCTTTCCCATGCTGTTCTCATGTCTTTTCAGCACTGTATGCATGTGTCACACAGCACATGGCCAGATACGATTGTAAAATGTTAAAATTACATTTCCCGGTGAATGCATTTGTCACGGTTGAAAGCAATACAAAAGTGTAAAAACGCATAAAAAATGCTACTTGTGAACATAGCCCAATGTGTGGAGGAGTATTTTTGTTTTTGGTTATTTATTTTACCTTATACACAAGTCTTTACCCTGGAAAGGAAGTTCCTTAACAAATTTCACAGGAAAACCGTTTCAGTTTCGTTTTTGAACGTTTTATTGTGAGCCCGTAAAAGTGGTTTAATACCTCTGACCACGTTGTTGACAGCAGTGACCTTGGGGTCAGAAATGCTTCCTGGGGCGATCCCCATGCTGTCCCCATGTCATTTGAACATTGTCACTATCGTTTTGGGCACTTTTTAGGCTTTCTACAGACTGCCGGGGGTGCCGCCGCAAAAATGCTCGGGTCTCCCATAGCCTAACATTGGGCTCGTTGCTCGGGTCGAGCACCCGAGTATCACGGTGAGCTCGGCCCGAGCTTCGAGCACCCGAGCATTTTAGTGCTCGCACAACACTACTCTTTATACATCTGGGGAGGTATCTGCCAGTATCTCTCCCGCACTGGGGCAGCGCTCCCCATGGGAATCTTGTGGGTAATGGCTTCGGTGCAATCATCCTCATGGTGAGCAAAGACTTCCTGGTACCGCTCCAGCGCCTCCTCAACCTGCTGCACCTGTCGAGGTGTAAGTCCCGTCAATTCAGCTCGCATTCGTTCTAGGATTCTTCGTCCCCCCTTCGCACTAGCCCGGAGGTATTCTGGTGGCACGGTGACCGCCAGAGTTCAGGGGTCTCCTCGTAGAGCGGACAGCTGTACCACATCAGGTTGCACCAACTTCTCGGGCATTCCCAGAATCTGGGCTATTTCTGCCCTAGGAGGGAGTGTGAGATCATCTTCGCCCAGATTAACACACCGCACTATAACATTGCAACCCTGGACGGTGGCCAGTGTCCGAGCCACCAAAAGTCCGGGGGGTACTTTGTCCATCGATGTTGGTTCTATCTGAACTTCAACCCCCTGAAGAGGTGTGCAGACCCCTGTGTGTAACGTGAGTACAGTTTGTCCGGGCGGTAAGGTGAGCTCCGTAGCTGCTGGCACTATTATTTTCCCCAGGATCTTCCCTTCACTCGCCGTCTCCTGAGCCTGAGCAGCTCGGATTAGTTGTTGAAAGACCCTCCTTTGGGGAGTTCGCGGGTCCCACTTTTCTAGAGGAATCTCCTTTGGCTCACTAAGCATGATTTGCCCGATCTCTTTCAGCACATTCATTCCGAGGGTCACCGGGGGTCCACTTCCGGTTCCCCCTGCGACCAGGACGACTCCTTTTTTTTTCCCCACATCTTTTTCACACACTCTGATCTTCATCCACACCACCCCTGCGACCGGGATGGGTAATTGATAAGCTGCCGTGAGTCTAATTACTGGTCCCCATTCAGGCCGTGCTATCTCTGGAAATCGCTTTGGAAAGTTGGAAAGTAGGCTTCTGTCATCGTAGTCACCTGGGATCCCGTGTCAATCAGGCAGTGAACAGCCCGACCGCTTATTTCGGCCCAGACAGTCGGGCTGGTGGAAACCAGGTCCTTGGGACTTCCTCTTTTTCTTTCCCCTTCCTCAGGCTCCGGGCTGTGTCCCCCAAAAACCGAGCCCGCTAGTTTTATGGCTGCCACGACAGGGGCCGCCCTCGGCTAGCACAGCCCCTGGTGTAATGTCCTGCGCTTCCACACTTCCAGCAGGTCGTGTCTCTGTCTGAATAGGGCTGCTTCACTTCTCTTACGAACTCTTCTGCAGGGCGGGGCCGGAATTCAATTCTTTCCATAACTGGGGCAATCGATCTGGGTATCTCTGGTGTCGGGGCAGGGGTCTTCTTGAGACTGGACCATTCATCCCGCAACTCCTGTATCTCCTTTCGCATCTCTCGAGCCCATTCCGGTTCAGCTGCAGGCGGGGTGGGTACCTCGTTACTCCGGACCATCCCTGCCAGGGCCGTCACCCCCATCTCCTGCTCTCTCACACGTGCCTCTGCCCCCACTTCTAGAAAAGTCATACGTGGGCAGGCGCGCAGGTGCTCCCGCAAGGCCTGCTTCAGCTGCACATCCCTGAGGCCTGCCACAAACTGGTCCCTTAAGATCACGTCAGGGGGGGCCCATTCCCAAATTCCCCATGTCATCTTGTCTAGTGATATAGGCATGCACCCTCTGAAAGGCATTAACAAACTGCGTCACAGTCTCCCCCTCCTGCTGCACTTGGTGAAACAGTCGTATCCTCAGCTCTCCTACATTGGTGGGATCCCCATGCATCTCCTCCAGTATCCGTACCACTTTTTTTACAGTATCCCGGTCATGGGGAGGGCGGTACATTACGGGCCAGTAAGGCTATTTCGGCTTGCATAGCTGGGGTCATCGGATGCATACGTAACATGCCCCTAACTCTCTCAATCCAGTCCCACAGCATCATATTGTCCCAGGGAACTTTGGGAGATTGCTGAGCATGGTCCTCAGCGGCAAGCTACATTTAGGAGATCCCAGGATGGGCTGCTCTGCAGTGTCTGTGTCTAACGACTGCATCCTGCCGACTACGCCAAATGTAACACGGGTAATTTAGATGCAGTGACACAGAAACACAGAGCAGCCAATACGGGGTTAATAAACAGGAGAGGTTTATGATAACAGGGTCAACCTCTAGGCAGGGAGTAACAGGGGAAAATATAGGGGAAAACAAGGGAAGTAGCAGGTA
This sequence comes from Phyllobates terribilis, assembly GCF_046119375.1. Classification (NCBI taxonomy): domain Eukaryota; kingdom Metazoa; phylum Chordata; class Amphibia; order Anura; family Dendrobatidae; genus Phyllobates; species Phyllobates terribilis. The sequence goes on from NW_027362770.1 coordinate 138,602,805, forward strand.
AAAGTCTATTACTGAAAGTTCACAGTTTAACTAGATGCAGCAGAGTCAAACCGGTTGTAATCGACAGTATTTCACTTAGCTGACTCTTGCTCCTCACAAGGCTGTTGCCAGCTGATGCCGGGGTTGATTTCTTCAGGCGTCCCCGCCCAAACAATGCTCCGTCTTCTGGCGGCAGCGGGCGGTCTCCGGTTTTACCCGCTGAGCCCCTAGTCCATAACACGGCATCACACGTGCTCGGCTCCACTGACCCTGCGTCTCTTCTCCCTTGAGTCGGCTTGACTCCTCCGGTCCACTGCACTCGGATCTTGCTCCAAGCACTGTAGCCCGGAGCCTGGACCCTCTCACACAGCTCTGCTGTGCAGTAACCAGCTCCTCTCTTCCGCGCAAACATCCTCGTCTCTTTCTCTCTCTAGCCACGCCACCAGTTCCCCGGTCACCTGACCTCCCAGCTCTCACTCTGGACACGCCCCCAGCTTTCCAGTCACCTGACTCCTGTGCTCGCAGTCTGTCTTTCCCCTGCAACCAGAGACACGGCCCCGGCAGTTCCGGATCCCTTGCTCTGAAAGTACTTACACCCCGGTCTTCCCCCTTACACATGCAGGGCAGTGACCCAAGCTCCCGCCTGAGCAACCCGGAAATTCTCGCCGAGCTTGTCAAGCACTGTGATGGTTAGGCGAGTGCTGAGTAGTGGCGAGCACGTTCGCTCATCACTAATAATTATGGCAAGTGACAGGCCATCTTTATAGGGAATCTGGAAGCTGATTTATGTTATTCTATGGGGTCGAGTGGTCCGAAGAAAAAAATTGCAGCATGCTTTATGCTTTGTGGCCTGGTTAGATGACTTAAAAGCCTGGTTAGATGACTTAAAAGTCTAACATATTAGGAGATATTAGGAGATCAGCACTGAAGAATGAGTGTTTACTTATCACTTTTTGTACTGGGGCCATAACAGTAACTTTGGCTTTGATAACAGTTTAGATCTACAGTTTAGATCGTGCTTCAAAAAAATATCTATAGTCCTTAAATAGTATTGACCTTAAAATCTACTACAACTGAACCTCGAATTGAAGTATTAGCTCCTAGACCTGCCTCAATGATCAAAGGAACGTTATTATGTGGAAGATCCAATATTATTCCTCTTAGTCTTAGAGTCTTGGTGATTTGACTGGTTTTACTTCCTAGCAAAATACAGATTTTTCAATCCCATTGACCATGAAGAGTATAGATTAAGACTTATTAATTTCTTCTACTTTTCAGGTCTACTACCCAAACTCAACACAACCAAGCTTCAAATACTCCAAAACCTGGCATAGTCATATTGACTTCTTTCCATAGTCGAAATGATACGTTTGTTCCCACCTAAATACCAAATTTGATCTAATATAAAATAGACAATATAGCCTGTTATATTCCAAACAGAAATACATCAGTCGTGCCAACGTTGAGTACATAAGGGTTAGTTTCAGAAGTCGAATGTCTCTGACTAGTACTATATCTGATCGACATTTGCACTCATCAGAGGACCCTGTTAAAAAGTCAATTAAAAATAATGATTGAAACAGAAATATTTCTAAAAATTTCCAATAAGCCCTGCCGATCTTGGTAGACCGCCATTGTCATAAACAGACAACAAATGTTAGAGGTACCTTTTAGATGTAATGGAAGTTAGGAAAATCTAAAACCAATCAACTTACTAGTTCTTTTTCATAAAACTATAGATAGAGGTTCTTCTTCATCCTCTGTTACCAGAAATAAAAAAATCTTTTGGAAACATGGAGGAAAATGGCTGACTGATTGCAGTTGTCTCAGTCTGTTGATTTAGAGCTGAATCAGGAGAAAGTAGCATTTCATTTTTTTTCTCCCTCTTTGCTGTACTTCCCTATATGAGGCCCCTTATAAAGTTGATACTGCATTAAAATATCCAGTAATCCTAAAATTCAAGAAACATTATGACACCGTAATCTCAAGTTACCATAGTAACTCTGCCATTAAAGCTCTCGAGTCAATATTTTTGGAGTTCTTTCCATTTCACCCACTAAGACTCAAACAATTCAGATGAGGATTTGTAAAGGCTAAATCGTGAATGTGTGCGTGTCGCTTTTCTCAACGGATTAAACAAAAATAATTTCTTCAGCTAATTTATCTTACCATATTTTTAGAGATGTGACTTTTAAAATCAAGTGTTTTTTTCTTTTTTATTTAATTTAATTGCTTTTTTAAAAAATAAAAATAAAAATAACAAAATATATATATATCTATAATATAACGGGGGATGCGTGTCTCTGTTTGAAGCCTCGATAGACTGCGCATGCGTGACGCGCAGTCTGGCTCCAGACAGAAGCAAGCATCCAGCCGTTACAGGTAAGAGGAGGTGTATGGCGCCGGAGATCGCGGTGTGTGTAGACACTGAACGCACCCCGCGATCTCCGGCGCCATACTTGCATACTTACCTGACCGGGAGGAGTGTTGCCGCGGTGCCTCTCTTCGCTGGAGACAGGAGCAGGAGTGAGGCGTCGGATCGGCGCGTGCGCATAGCGCTATCCGGCGCCATTTTACTGAAGACACATTTACAGTGTGTCTTCAGCAAAATGGCGCCGAACAGCGCAGTGCTCCGACGCCGCTCTCCTCCCCGGCCTCCGGCAGAACAGGACGCTGCAGCGCTGGAGTGCAGAGAAGAAAGGTGAGTATAACTGTTTAGTTTTTTTTGTATGTGTGTACAGTGTGAAAGTGGTGAGGGGACCATGTATAGACCAGGATTGTTAGGTGAGGGGTACCACACATACCAGGGTTGGGGGGATGAGGGGTACCACACATACCAGGATTGGGGGGATGAGGGGTACCACACATACCAGGATTGGGGGGATGAGGGGTACCACGCATATCGGGATTGGGGGGATGAGGGGAGCCACGCATACCGGGATCGGGGATGAGGGGAGCCATGCATACCGGGAATGGGGATGAGGGGAGCCACACATACCAGGAATGGGGATGAGGGGAGCCACGCATACCGAGAATGGGGATGAGGGGAGCCACACATACCGGGATTGGGGATGAGGGGTACCACGCATACCGGGATTGGGGATGAGGGGAGCCACGCATACCGGGATTGGGGATGAGGGGAGCCACGCATACCGGGAATGGGGATGAGGGGTGACATGCATACCGGGAATGGGGATGAGGGGAGCCACGCATACCGGGAATGGGGATGAGGGGAGCCACGCATACCGGGAATGGGGATGAGGGGAGTCATGCATACCGGGAATGGGGATGAGGGGAGCCACGCATACCGGGAATGGGGATGAGGGGAGCCACGCATACCGGGAATGGGGATGAGGGGAGCCACGCATACCGGGAATGGGGATGAGGGGAGCCACGCATACCGGGAATGGGGATTAGGGGAGCCACGCATACCGGGATTGGGGATGAGGGGAGCCACGCATACCGGGAATGGGGATGAGGGGAGCCATGTATACCGAGATCGGGGATGAGGGGTGCCATGCATACCGGGATATATATATATATATATATATATATATATATATATATATATATATATAGATACACATATAAATAAAATAAAAAAATAAAAATAAGAGAACTTGGATTGTTACAATATTTTTGTAAAATTCAAGGATAAATGAATTTGCCCAGGTTTTTCTCTGGCTGTATCAGTCTCTTGTTTAGCAATATAACTGACTAATTTCATACTTAAAGGGTTCATAAATGGGTATTGCCCGATGTAATTTTGCAATTTTGCAATTTTGGTTTATTAAAATTTTCAGCCGTTCTTGAGATAACACATTTTTTTCTTTAGTTTACAGCTTGTTGACTTGGAGACTGACCATGAGCAGTGCCTACAAGCTCTTTCCTATTGAGCTTGTAAGCCCTGCTCTGAAGCTGGTTAGGATCGCTGGAGAGTGCTGTTACCTCCTAATTCCAACCAACATCAGCACAGTGCTTACAAACTACATAGCAGTGGTGATCAGTCTAGACAACGAGCTGTAAACCAAAGGAAATAAAAGTGTTAGCATCTTAAGAATGGTTGTAACTTTTAAGCAGTAAATTGCAAAAGTTCAATCAATACCTGATAATCAATAATCCTTTAATGTCTAATTTTTTTTCTCCCCTAATCCTTCCTAATTAAGTTTGTATTGTAGTGTACATGTATTAAAATGCTTATCGATTGCTCTCATCCTCTACTGACTCACGTGACCAAATCTTCAGCTAAAAATATAAGCTAAAAAGATAAGCTCACTCAGAGGTTTTGTTTTTTAGTATTTTTCTTTTTCACTGTGAAATGATCCATTTCTGCCTTTGGTGAATAATGACAGATGGTATACAGAATCCTTTTAAACATCCAGGGATATAGTTGTAGTGAGTGCAGATGTAGCAGGCACACCAGTCCCAGGTGCCTGATGGGCTTTTTAAGCTGCTTTGCCAAATGACACCAAAAATTATAAATGGCATATGGCATATTAGATGGGGCACAGAAGATATCAGTAACGTATCTGTAAATATAAATAGGAATGCAGGAAAAATATTTGTATTTAATGTCATAGAATATGTTAGATAATATTGACTCCGAACCCTCAACCATATTTTAACTCCTTCGCACACCCTGATGTAAGTGAACAAGTTGTATGTGTATGGAGCAGACTCTAGGAGCATAATAGACAGACGCCAGCTGTGTTTTACAGCCAGCAGCGACCAGAACTAGCTCTGATCGCTGCTGTTTAGCCATTTAGATGCCACTGTAAAACAGCGACAGCAGTATTTAAATGACCTGATAGCCCATGCACACAGCACGATCGCATTGTGCAGAATAAAGATGACAAGAATTTGAATTCGCCAAACAGCACAGATCTTATCTTGAAATTTGATTCCCAACAAATGTATTCTTCATGAATTGAATGTCCCTTATCTTGCTTTGGTCTCTGGAGAGACTCCATAGCATAATAAACACAGATGTAGAAAAAAAAGCTATTATTCACATCCACTGCTCACTGTCCATTGTACGGTCCTCGACTGCTCTTTTTACCACCATCATACGCAGAAACCCAAGGCATCTTCACACTGTGCAGGGGCCTTATGATGAACATGCACAAGGATGTCTGGGGTCTAGTGGCAGACGGAAGACCTGGCCAAGAGTGTGCATCGTATGATCGCGACACATGTCATGAAATCACAATGTCACCATGACCTTGTAGGGCCTGTCAGCCTAACAACTGAATTACACTGTGACTTTAAGAGACATTGCTCTCCTCTGATTTGCATGAACTTAAACTAGTCCTTTCCCCCCTGCAGCCTCCTTTGTGTTGGTTTTGACGAGGGGCAGTTGGTGTCAGTTGAGCAACTGACGAGGGGGACTCGTGGATGCTGAGAGAGACTTTTGCCTAAGAGAGCACCACAAGTCTGAGCGGTGACACACCGCAGACACTTCCTTAGAACTACAGCAGGCAGTCTAAGCACCTTCCAGAGGACTGATGAAAGTTTGATTGACCAAAACGTCTTATTTATTCTGGAATTTCTTTGAGCAATTAAAAATGTATTTGTTTGAATGAAGAAAACGAGTGCCAAGTTTTTCTTTCATTTTTGCCTGAGAGAGACTAGTGCTGCCCTGAGAGAGAGTCAGGTAAGACAATAAGTCTGTCCTAATAAGAGAAAAGAGAGTACCCGTTTACCACAGGATTGATCTCCAGGACCGTGTCAGAAGGAAAGATGCACATTGCATATCCAGGATCATTCTCCTGAGTACCTGTAATCTGAGGGAGGAAAACTACTCTGTGGTACCAGTAATCCCTCAAGATTGAAAGTGGGAACAAGACTTGCCTGGATCCGGAAGAGGACAGATCCAATAACCTGAAGGAAGAGCTCAACACAATAAACTCTGCTTCATTGCATCAGGACCAAGCAGCAGCTACAAGACCTTTTTCTAAGGCTACAAAACTGTGAGTGTGACACCGGTGTCCAACTGTTTTAGGGTGTAGAGCAGGTTTCTCTAGTTAGAGTGCTGTGGCCCTCAGCAAACCGGCCCTGTGCCCTCCTTCAACCTTGTGACACGCATGCACAGAGATGTCCCATGCCTGGTCATGACTTGAAGTCCCAGCTTAATGTGAAGAGACCCAGCTCACAGTGGTAGTAAAAAGAGGTACCAAGGACCGTATGGGGAAGATTGATCAGCGGAGATGCCCGGGAGGTGAGGAAGCGGTGAGGCGAGTTTTATTTTTGTTTTATTATTAACATTTTGCCAGACCACTGCGGTTCATCAGAATGGCAGCAAGCCACATGCTATTTTGTTGACTTCACATGGAGCGAATTGCAAAAAATCCACATCCTGGAGAATATGGATGTTTTAAAAAAATGATAAAAGTTTAAATCACCCCTCCTCCTTTTCCCAATGCAAAAATAAAAACATAAAAAATAAAATCAAACACTTATTTGGTATTGTTGTGCCTGTAAAGGTCCTGATTTAACAAAATACACTTTTTTTTATTACAGCTAAAATATAAAGAATACATTTTACAAATTTGATATCATCATAACTGTAATGACGTGGACAATCAAATTGTCATTTTTACCACATAATGAACGTTGTAGAAGTAAACTCTGAAAAACGATGGCAGAACTGTTTTATTTTTCACAATTTTATCCGACTTTTACATTTCTTTATAAACTTTTTTTTTCCTGGAAATTATATAAAAATTCACGATGTCATTCAAAATTACAACTGGTACAGCAAACAAAAAAAACATCCAAGCCCTCATACAGGAAAAAAGAAAAATTAAATTGTTGTGATTATTGGAAGGAAAAGAATTAACGTGCAAAATAAAATAAAAATTGGCCAGCAATAACGGGATTTTTAACAAACTGTGGTTTTATTTTTTTTCATTTCAGTTTATAGAAAATTTCAGAAACCTTTAGAAAAATACCTAAAAAAAAAATGGGAAGACAGATGGGTGGGGGGTAGGGAGATACGACTTGGAGTATTTACAAGATGGGAAGGGTTAAACACCAAGTCATGGATAAGCCTTCCATCTTGTGACAAAGTCCACTTGTTCTGCATGCCTCTGATTGCCATGCCTTTAATGTGGCGCACAAGGATTTAATGTGCCTGCTTTCTATCAGCGGAACTCTTTTGTTGTCATGGTAACCAGGCTCAATTTTCGTTCGTTCTGGCAATTGTGTTTTTATCGTTTCCTGCTGCGAGAGAGATAAAGCTGACTCTCGTTTCTCACTGATGCTCCCAAAAGTTTGGCCCCTGTGGATCTTAGGAAAATTTCTTACGTACCTTTTCCCTGTCACAATAGACAAAATGCCAAGTGCCCGCAACTGGTAATCTCTGATTGTAAAAATATCCCTTTCATAGATAACCTGAAAAAAAAAATTGAAAAAAAAAAAACAACAACGACAGAAACAGCATCAGGGCATCAGAGAATGGCATCCAACGTGGTCAATCAAATACTACTTTAGCTGTAGGCCAGCTATGGTATATTCCAGGGAACCTCCACGGTCACAGCTAAAGCGGCCCGGCAGAGTGGGGAATCTTACAGTGGACTCATGTTCTCGTACAATAATGTCACGGGCCACATATAATCCAAAACTGCTCACTATTTTCATTTCAAACCTTATCTCTCATAACTGTTTTATTCCTTAAAGGGGTTGTCCATGACTACTTTTTTTTTTACTATGGGCCTAAAAACTAACAGAGTCAACTACCTGGCTGTTCTACTCGGTGCCAGCTAGGTGTCAGGAATCCTGTTGCTTTCTACAGTTTGACCACTAGTGGCTGCTATTGTTCACTTTAATAATTGTGCTGCAGTTTCACTCCTTACCACTGGAGGCTGCTGTTGTGCTCTACAATTGCCCTTTTCCAAGATGGTGGATTCTGAATCTATGGAATCCATCTTGTCTCCTGTTTGGGCCTACTTAAAGCCACATGGATCTCTCACTCATTGCTTGAGTATTGTGTTTAGCTGTTAGCTTAGCTTCAGTTTCCAGCTCCTGAACATTCTTACCCAGTCTGTTCTAATTCATCAATGGATTGTTTCCTACAACTCCTTGCTATCTCCAAGAACTTCTACTATCACTTGCTGTTTCTGCTTGTGCTCCTTCGGCCACTGGATTGCAGCAGTACTACACCAGTATCGTAACACTCAGATCGGTCTCTGACTATTCCTGCCAGAGATTCAGCTGCTACACGTCTACATAGCAGCTCTTCCTCTTTCAGGCAGCTCTGTCAATGAGGCGGTGACTGCTGATGTCATGCTGATTGACAGCCGGCTCCTGGCAGTTTGGCAGCGAGGAGCCGGATGTCCATCAGCATGACACCAGCAGTCATGCCCGATCAACAGAAAGAGGCTGAAGAAAAGCCGCTGCTCAGTCGATGTGACGTCAGCAGAAACCATAGAATTGCCGTCAGGAGCAATCTGTGACTACCCTGTGCCAGCAAAGGTTGGTGCCGGGCACACCAGGCAGCAACTACCTGCCTGTAAGTTCTTAGGCCTGTAGTTAAAAAAAAATAATCCTGGATAATTCCTTTAATGACAATATACATATTTAGCAATATACAGCAACCAAGAGAATCACCGAACGTGTGGTCCAATAATGAACATGACTTTTTATGAATAAAAAACCTTTATTACAAAAATGGTTACAATGGCACAACAAGCACAAGAATGCCCACCTTCAGAATGGTAAATCAAGAACTAGTACATCAAATACCAAATGTGTATAAAAACATATCTATGCAATGAATGAAAGAAATAGAAACGAGGACCGCCATCCCATATAAAGATGACCTATCATGTTACAACCTCATAGCAACAGATGTAAAAAAATTATTATTATATATAGATGAAAAGAAGTGCCAATTACGATGCATACTAACTAGTACAGTGTGCCCACCTGTTATGCAAGAAGATTATAATATACCAATAATATAAAATACAAAGCATGTGCTGGTGTTAGAAGACATGCACACAGGCGGACATAAGAATGATGTTGCTATGTTGCTAAATGCAAACGTACCAAAGATGGGGCCACCAAAAAAGTAGAGGGAAGTAGTTGTAAAGGTCTCATACTGGGAAAGAAGGAAATAATATACCTGATAGGCAGTCCAGAAACTGAATGTGGAGCGCTCCCCGACGCGCGTTTCGGACGCAAAGTCCTTCGTCAATATAGCATGGTCATAGAAAAATTATTTTAACGTGAATTAGCAAAGAAAACAAAAATAAAGTATTAAAATACATTTCCCATTCTTTATCAGTCATTTAGGCCTCATTCACACATCCGTGAATCATGGACATGTTCTGTGTTTTCACTGATAGAACATGTGTCTATTAAGTCTATGGAACAGTTCACACACCTGTGTCTTTTTGTTGACCACGAGTTGGCAAATAAAACATAGCGTAAAGTCCATTTTTTTTTGACAAATCACTGATCAAAATTACCCATACAAGTCCATGGGCCTGTGAAAATGCCATCAGTGTGCTGTCCGTGATTAACATTGTAATGGGTAGGAGAAGCTTTGCAATTCAGTTATTTTCTATTTTTTTTCTACAAGAAAATCACTGATGAAGCACTGACCAAACACTGATGAAAATCGGATAAAAAATATGGACGAAACTAAGACCGTTTCTTTTGAGTAGCAGAAAAATAATTGACATCTGAATGAGGCCATATGATATGTTCACACACACAGTTTTGCTGCTGATTTTTCTGCACCAAAAACCAGTGTCAGTAGGAAAAATTCTACCTACGCAGCCAAACGGGGCCGGAGGATAACAAAGTGTTCTAAATGGGAGCGGCGATTTGTGCATGCACGGGAGGGGAGGCAGAGCAGGGCATATCACAGGGCCTGTTACAGGGCCCTGTGACTTGCAGGGGAGGGGGGAATATGGTAATTTAGCACAGAGGCAATGATTTAGGAGAATAGTAAGCAGATAGGAGTGGTTTGCTTGGCGTCCCCCAGATGCCAAGTTTCTGGAAAACAGACTTTATAAAACCAGATTTCTCTGTAATCAGACCTCTGCTATAGGCCATACAGGTATCTATAGATTTACTTTTCTATACCCTGTATGCCCATAGTAGACGTCTGATATCGCCCAGGGGGGTGACACATTCCCTTTAAACATTTTCGGTCCTATAGTTGGACCTTCATCAGTGCACGGTCTATACCGGTGCATGAGGGGAACCGGATTGCCACTGGATGGGAGGTAGGCTGCCTTGGAGTAGCGCTATGGATGCAACGGGATATTATATTACGGCCAAATAGTATTTACAGATCACAAAATGGTATGATGTAAATGCACCCTAAATGATCAAAGCCACCAGGGTTAAAATCAATCCTGAAACCAGGAAAGACAGGAGAACCGGAACTGACAAAGAGGAAGTTGAGAACAATAAAGGGGTTGTCAACTACTAGCACAACCCCTTCTCATTTCTAGCAGGAAAGCTCCCTCTATGATGGTCAAATTATTTCATATGGCATATGAACAGGGTTGCTATTTTGGGAAAAACCCTCTAAATAGGTTATCCTCTACTCAGACAACCTCTTCTCAAACCCTAGCAGGAGAGTTCCCTCTATAATAGCTGAATTATTTTATAGTGCATATGAACAGGGTTGTTATCTTAGGAAAATTCCTTTAGAGGGATTGTCCCCTAATTGGACAACCACTTCTCAATCCTTATGTTTCCACCTTGTAAAATAGTAACACTAATACTTACCTCCGGTGCCGATGCAGCAGCTCTATCACTTTCTTCAGATGTATGTGATTCATCCAAAGGTGGGAAAAGTGAAGCCAGCTCTCGTTGGCAGTAGGGATTGTGTGACATAATAATGTCACGCCATCCCTGGGAGAGCCAGTGTCGGCACTGTTGGAATGGAGCCGGCACCGGAGGTGAGTATAGGTGTCATTATTTTACAAGGGACAAACACAGGGATTGAGAAGGGGTTGTCCGATTGACAAACAAAGCGGCAGATCTCAGCATTATATCCTCTTTTCTGATCTATAATATGGCGCTATTGGTACTGTTTGGCACTATTTACATTTTTTTAAAGGGCAGTGCAAGTGATACTTGAATCCATTTTGCAGATATCAAAAACACTCAATGAAATAAGGGATCCTTATTGCATCAGTATTTCTTACTTTTCTTAAGGGCTGTCTCGAATACTGTAGTTTAGTTATCTCCCTTGTAGACAGACCATTAGTATTACTTATCTGTAATACTAGTGCAATACTGATGATATACTAATGCAATATTATCCATAACATGTCCATATTATAGATACGCATTACAGCCATTTCCTAATAAATTGTGAAATTAGCTTTAGTAATGTGTATGCGCAGTAATAGTGCTGCAATAGTTTAGATAGATTCTGCTCCTCTCATGATAGCTTTCTAGAATATTATGTTAAAAGTCTAGTTTTTCATGTACAAAGGTTTGGCGGGTTCATCAAAGGAACCATAAATCCAGCATAATATCAGACTGCTGTCGCAGCATTGTTTGCGTGTGGCGGAAAAGCAACTTGCATGTTCCCAGGTTGTTTCAGATATGATAATATAGTCCATTATTGATGAGATCAACTATCGTTATAAAGCAAGATCTGACTCAGCGGCTTTCATTGTTGACATCTGGAGAAAGGAAACGGTTTAAATCGCATCTGATATGAAATATTAGAAGAAGAAATGCTTTTCTTCTCCTCTACAAATGCTCTGTGTTCTATCTATCTATCTATCTATCTATCTATCTATCTATCTATCTATCTATCCCTCTATCTATAGGTAATGCTGCTTGTTCTTCCCTTTTGTGGGATGGTTATTAGGTATCAATTCTTATTTTTTGCCCTTTTCCTTTTTAGATTATATGACTGTTGTAGATTTACATGAGAAACATGACTCATCCCATTAATGAAGAACGAAAGATTTTTATGGTTGCATGTTCATGTTTTCTTTTTTGCCGAAAAACATCTTGCGGAATTCTATGTTTTTTATTATATTTTTTTTTATAAGACATAAGATTTTTGTTGTCTTCTCTTTGGACAGACTATGTATAAAGTAAATGAACCTAAACTGAAAACGCTATTTGGTGAATGATGGCTAAAACATGGATACTATATCAAATTGGAAAGGAGGTTGCGAATTGTGTTCTTCACAGGATGCACATCTCCCACTGTTCCTTTGCTTTGATTAACAGGTTACTAGCCCCAGCTAATGGAGGGTGTTCCTGTACCGATTGGAGTGAATCTGTAGCCAGTTTTCACTTGGAAAATAGTTTTCAGACAAAATAAAGGTGACGTTGAGTTACATACGATGGGGAAAATAAGCATATGATACAAGTTTTCCCACCTACAAAGAATGGAGAGATCTGTAATTTTTATCGTAGGTACATTTCACCTGTGAGAGACAGAATCTTAAAAAAAAATAACAGAAAATCACATTGTATGATTTTTATATAATTAAATCGCATTTTATAACATTAAATAAGTATTTGATCACCTACAAACCAGCAAGAATTCTGCCTATCACAGACCTGTTGGTTTTTCTTTAAGAAGCCCTCCTACTCTGCACTCATTACCTGTATTAATTGTACCTGTTTCAACTTGGTACCTGTATGAAAGACACCTGTCCACACCTTCAATCAATCATACTCCAACCTCTCCACCATGGCCAAAACCAAAGAGTTGTCTAAGAATAGCAGGGACAAAATTGTAGACTTGCACAAGGCTGGGATGGGCTACACTACAATAGGCAAGCAGCTTGGTGAGAAGGCAACAACTGTTGGCACAATTATTAGAACATGAAAAAAACACAAGATGACTGTCAATCTTCCTCGGTCTGGGGCTCCATGCAAGATCTCGCCTCGGAAGGGAGAATGGATGGGCCATGTATTGCGAGATTTTGGCCAACAACCTCCTTCCCTCAGTAAGAGCATTGAAGGTGGGTCTTGACTGGGTCTTCCAGCATGACAATGACCCAAAATACACAGCCAGGGCAACTAAGGAGTGGTGGCTCCGTAAGAAGCATTTCAAGGTCCTGGAGTGGCCTAGCCAGTCTCCATACTTGAACCCAATAGAAAATCTTTGGAGGGAGCTAAAACTCAATGTTGCCCAGCGACAGCACCGAAACCTGAAAAATCTGGAGAAGATCTGTATGGAGAAGTGGGCCAAAATCCCTGCTGCAGTGTGTGCAAACCTCGTCAAGAAATACAGGAAACCTCTGGCCTCTGTAATTACAAACAAAGGTTTCTGTACCAAATATTAAGTTCTGTTTTACTTATTTCATGTAATAAAATTCTAATTAATTATGTAAAAATCATACAATGTGATTTTCTGTTTATTTTTAGCTTCCGTCTCTCACAGTTGAAGTGTACCTATGATAAAAATTACAGACATCTCCATTCTTTGTAGGTGGGAAAAGTTGCAAAATCGGCAGTGGATCAAATACTTATTTTCCCCACTGTATAGTAAACTAAATGGATGAAAAGTCTCTCACTTTTACTTTTGAAACCTTTTGTTACCTATGGCATATAAAGAAATATCTGCATATATGAGTACATTATGCCTGTAAAGAAGAATACTATTGAAGTGTTTATGCAGAGATAATGCTCTCATGTACAACAGTGCAGCCTGTTGCAAAATGCTATGGTTGCAGACTCTTTGCATAGTCAAATGCAATAAATAACATCCTACTTAAAGGGAACCTGTCATATTGAACATGGAGTAGGATCTCGAAGCACCATGTCATCAAGAAGAAGAAGCTGAGCAGTTTCATATACAGCATTGAGGAAAAAGTTTCAATATAACATGTAACTTTGTTGAAATCTCTGCTGTCCAGGTGTAGGAGTCCAGTGGGCCGTTCTATCTGTATGAATGCTTATAAATGGAATTCTATCAATCATTGTGGAATTAGCTTTTTTGGACCAAGTTCTTTATTATGAATTGTCTACCATTGTCCCACATGGCAGTGGTCTGTCTCTTGGAAATATCCAGACTCTTATGAGTTGACCAGAAGCCAGTTTTCTTATGCATTCCTATTAGATCTATTCAGAAAGTGCAAGGCCTCCTTAGAAGAATCCCCACAAAATTAAACTGATTAGAGAGTGTTAATATGCCAAACAATAAGCAGCTAAATTTTAGTTTCTCTGTGGAGCACCACAAGTCGAATTAAGTATTATAGAGTGTCCACTGAAGCCAATGGGTTCTCTGTGTAACAAATTAATTTTCTGGGTCCTCCAGAGCAAGAGATGCTTTTCTGGCTGCTCACTTCCTCTTTATTAGTTATACTTCTGAAGGCGGGGAAAGGGAAGCGGAATGCGAGTTCAGACACCACTGAAAAGGTGATGGCATTGGAATTGAGTATAACTGTTTTTATTTTAACGGGGCCAAATATTCAGATTAAGATGGGGTTGCCCTAGCAGTGGATAACCCCTTTAATGTGGGATTTTTCTATATTAACTGAGAATTCCTTAAAGGGGATATCCGGGACTTTAAAAAAAAAAGGCATGCAGTTGCTAATAGTGGCAACTACCTCTCTGTTGTACCAAGCTCCGGTTATTGACCGCTCCTGCCAGAGATTCAGTTGCTCCCTGTCAACAGAGCAGCAGTCTTCTCTTCCTGTTGACAGGGCAGGATTACTGGTGTCATGCTGATTGACAGCCGTTTCTCTGCTGTCTAATTGAGGGAAGCCGGCTGTCAATCAGAATGACACCAGTTGTCCTGCCCTGTCAACAGGAAGAGAAGCTGCTGCTCTGTTCACAGGGAGCAACTGAATCTCTGGCAGGAGTGGTCCATGATCGGAGCTGGGTACAACAGACACGTGGTTGCCACTGTTAGCAACTACATGCCTATTTTTTAAAGTCCCGGATATCCCCTTTAATTGCATTTCTGGAAATAGATCTAAACCAGAAATCTCTATCTATCCAGGGGTGTAAGAACATCACAAATGAAACGGAAGGAAATGTATTAAATCCAATTCAACAATTAGCCAAACTTGAAGCATCTAAAAAGAGAATCTCATACGGGCAGCAGAGTGGCTCAGTGGTTAGCATTGCAGCGCTGGGGTCCTGGGTACAAATCCCACCAAGGACAACATCTGCAAGGAGTTTGTATGTTCTCCCCGTGCTTGTGTGGGTTTCCTCCGGGTTCTCTGTTTTTTTCCCACACTACAAAGACATACTGATAGGGATTGCGAGCCCCAATGGTTACAGTGCCAATAATGTCTGTAAAGCGCTGTGGAGTTAAAGATGCTATATAAGTGAGTACAATAAATTAAATACTGGAGAACCCTGGATGCCCAAGAACTTAGTCAACATATTACACACCTGTCCTGAGTATTGCTGGCTCCGCTACCTTCTCCTGTGTCCACTGTCCTTGGTTGTGCTCCACATTGGGTTTTATAAGCTGCACGGATTAATGACATCCTCTCCCTAGACCTATTAAAAGCCCATTGATGTACACCTGTGTCTTGGGATTTTTACTCTAGTGTTCCTTGTTTGGCATGCTACATTATTTGTACTACTGTCTTTCATCTTGCATCCATCCCTGTCCATCTGCTTCGGCGTTTCCAGTTAGTCTTAGTCCCCATGATTCCACATGTCCTCTGGAAGTTGCACCAATACCTGGCGTCTGTGTGCCCACCCAAACCAGAGGCTTAGCGGGTGTATCTCACTTGGTGAGCCCTGCATCAAGTCACCATGGCTTGAGATCGAGCCAAAGGTTGCTAAATAAATAATAACAATTAGCCTAAAAATGTGATTGTTCAAAGAGAATTCACCCCTTAATGCCATGAAAGCTGCTATCAGGAATCACTTTTCCATAACGGCACAATGCAGGATTTGCCATTTAACACATGGAGTGTATGAAAGCGATTTTTTTTTTTACTATTTCTGAAATGTGTTGGAATTCTGTACACCACATAGTTTCTCGCTGGGTTACAAAAACAATCAATATATGGATCCTTATTATTTTTCTGCAAATTTAAATTCTGCAGGCAGTCAGGAAAGATGTCTACAGCGGTCATAGAAGCATCTTCTGCGTGTTCCACCAATGCTTGTACTTGCACAACATACAGTAAATGTATGCACATACTGTATGTAGTCACTGAAAAATGAGTGGAGGAATTAGGAGGGTGAGAAAAAGCTAATGAAGCATGGAGCGTTCATTATTATAGGTAGAGATCTAGATTGTGCCCACACGTCTTATACAGATTTGTACAGCTTGTTCCAATCTATTGAAATATCATGCCGTGAAAGCACTTCACTTATAAAAGGATCTGAGAAACGGCTTGAGAGAGAGGACAAATCATGTATTTATAATATTTAACTGCATTAACCTTAAAGTGCATTCTTCTACTGTGTCGTTGAAAAATATATTCAGTAAATGTGTAGATATTTTATACAGGGAGGCGATAAGATGCACGGATGTGGGGGGGGGGGGGATTGGAAGTATTGGATCAGATTCAATGAGCATATCAAACAGATGCAGAAGAAAAAAAATCCAGAATGTATCCATCTCAAGTGAGACAAGGCTGTCATTTCATGACACCAGCAATCTATGGTGTAGATGTAGTAGAGATGAATTCATGACGCATTGAGTTGTATGTTTTTGCATTGTGCTACAGCATAGCTAGGGAAATTATAAAGGTGTATGTAGGGGGTGGTTGTGGATGATGGTGGTGCACCCCTTTAAATACAGTGGGTACGGAAAGTATTCAGACCCCTTTAAATTTTTCACTCTTTGTTTCATTGAAGCCATTTGGAAAATTCTAAAAAGTTCATTTTTTTTTCTCATTAAAGTACACTCTGCACCCCATCTTGACTGAAAAAAACAGAAATGTAAAAATTTTCTGCCAATTTCCTAAAAAAGAAAAACTGAAATATCACATGGTCATAAGTATTCAAAAATAAATAGGACTGGTACTGCCATGAATTACAAACAATAAAGGCGCGCCGCTGCCCAGCAGCCAAAGCGGAAACAGAGGAGGCACGAATTAGCACAGATGTTACAATTACAAAAGTCAACACACTTGGAGGTGGTTACAACAGCTTATCAAAGAATTTGGTTCAAGCAGTGCATTACATATGCAGCAGCTTCCCAACACTTGTCCTCTAAATTTACTCTTGCTGGCAATACCCTCAGCGGCTCTCCACATTTTAGTAGACTCTGTGTCACTGTTTCTTTGCAGCCGACACTCTATGTATCATCTCATTCTCTTCAGAGTTCAAACACTTTCTGGCAGCAATTTGACTTGTTTTCAGGTTACTCACCCAGTTACTGCTTTACAGTTGCTCACATCTATGCACCCGTTGTTAGGAGGGCGGTTGCAGACAACTTTATTTTAATGGAACGCAACCGACCCCGGGGTCCGCAATGCAGCCTAATGGACTGCTGCCGAACACTTTCCGGGTGGAAAGGAAAGCGACAACTAAACTGATAACCCGTCCGTGTTAACAGCACACCGGACCGGGTAAAGCGATACGCTCTATCTCCGTTAACTGCACGGAGGGAGAGCGACCGGCGACGCACCTATCAACTATCTTAGCCCTTCGTGCTAATGCACAAGGAAGGGTAAGATGGTTCGCACAATCTCCAAGAACTGCAGGGAGACGTGCGACCGTGGAAGAAGCAGTAGCCCTGTCTTTGATACAGGTGCTACGCTATGGGGAATGGCGCTAAAGCGGTTCACACAATGTCCAAGATCCGCAGGGAGACGTGTGACCGGAGAAGAAGCAGTAGCCCTGTCTTCGGTACAGGCGCTACGCTATAGGAGACGGCGCTAGTGTGTGGGTGTGATACCCGCCGGGTATTCGTGCACTCAGCCAGCGTGCAACCGGACTGAGCAGACCCGCTCTATATGGCTGAAGCTACCTGCCTGCATAAAGCTATGGGTCTTCGAGGAGCCCAAGAGTTCAAGCGTGCACACCACAACCAACCAGCTCAAATGATCTGAGTGCGTCGCCATGTTTGTGGGCGGGCCTTTTAAAGATTAAGCCCTGCCCACCGACGCGCCATTGGTGACGTTACCCGTGGACCAATCATGCGATGCCAGGTCACCGGGTCAGGTGGGTGCTAACCCACCAATCATGATCCGCCAGGTCACGGACATGCTCAGTGCAGGAAATCCTGGACTTAGATTCCCCAAGCCCTATCTCCCTCTGCAACCCAGGCTTAACATTACTAGGCACAATTACCTGGGAGACAAACAGTGCTCGCGGACCAGCTAGGCGTTGGGGCTGACGGTGATGCCGAGCAGCATCAGCCCCAGCTGGACTGAAATGGGAGACCACAGAAGGTCCTGGACCCATTTCGAATCCAGCACCAGACTGACAGCTAACACCCGTCTTCAAACTGTCTTGAGTGTGGCAATATTCCTCTAACAAAGAAATCAAGATAAAAAATGTGGTTCTCAGAAAGGGTAATTTTTTTCAGACCAAGCAGAGGGAAAAATTTATGTAATCACTCAATTCTGAGGAAAAAATTATGGAACCACCCTGTAAATTTTCGTTTCCAAAACTAACACCTGCATCAAATTAGATCTGCTCGTTAGTCTGCATCTAAAAAGGAGTGATCACACCTTGGAGAGCTGTTGCACCAAGTGGACTGACATTAATCATGGCTCCAACACGAGATATGTCAATTGAAACAAAGGAGAGGATTATCAAACTCTTAAAAGAAGGTAAATCATCACGCAATGTTGCAAAAGATGCTCCTTGTTCACAGTCAGCTGTGTCTAAAATCTGGACCAAATACAAACAACATAGGAAGGTTGTTAAAGGCAAAAATACTGGTAGACCAAGGAAGACATCAAAGCGTCAAGACCGGAAACTTAAAGCAATATGTCTCCAAAACAGGAAATGCACAACAAAACAAATGAGGAACGAATGGGAGGAAACTGGAGTCAATGTCTCTGACCGAACTGTAAGAAACCGCCTAAAGGAAATGGGATTTACATGCAGAAAAGATAAACAAAAGTCATCATTAACACCTAAACAGAAAAAAACAAGGTTACAGTGGGTTAAGGAAAAACAATCGTGAACTGTGGATGACTGGATGAAAGACATATTCAGTGATGAATCGCGAATCTGCATTGGGCAAGGTGATGATGCTGGAACTTTTGTTTGGTGCCGTTCCAATGAGATTTATAAAGATGACTGCGTGAAGAGAACATGCAAATTTCACAGTCATTGATGATATGGGGCGGCATGTCAAGTAAAGGCACTAGGGAGATGGCTGTCATTACATCTTCAATAAATGCCCAAGTTTACATTGATATTTTGGACAGTTTTCTCGTCCCATCAATTTAAAGGATGTTTGGGGATGATGACATCATTTTTCAAGATGATAATGCATCCTGCCATAGAGAAAAAACTGTGAAAACATTCCTTGAAAGAAGACACATAAGGTCAATGTCATGGCCTGCAAATAGTCCGGATCTCAATCCAATTGAAAATCTTTGGTGGAAGTAAGTTGAAGAAAATGGTCCATGACAAGGCTCCAACCTGCAAAGCTGATCTGGCAACAGCAATCAGAGAAAGTTGGAGCCAGATTGATGAAGAGTACTGTTTGTCACTCATTAAGTCCATGCCTCAGAGACTGCAAGCTGTTATTAAAGCCAGAGGTGGTGCAAAATACTAGTGATTTATTGGAGTGTTCTTTTGTGTGTTTGTTTTTATGATTCCATAATTTTTTCCTCAGATGTGAGTGATTCCATAATTTTTTCCCTCTGCTTGGTCTGAAAAAAATTACCCTTACTGAGTACCACATTTTATATCTTGATTTCTTTTAGTGTTTCTTAAAGCCCTAAAGTTGCCATTTGAAATGACTTTAATTTTGTGCCATGTCTGTGATCTGCTTTTTTTCAACAACATTACACAACTGAATGAACATCCTCTGAGCCCAGTGATTCCATAATTTTTTTGCCAGGGGTTGTAGTGGCGATATCTTCATCCTGCACTTTTCAGTCACATGAATAAGACTTTTCTTTTCTCCCAATTTGGTAGGACTTTCTCAATCCTTGCCTTCTCTTTCTGATCACAGTATCTAGATGCCCAGAAGGGCTTTTCTCTTGCATCTTGAAAATGCTCTACAGTAACTTGCATCCCATTCTGATGTTTCAAGTGGTATAAGTCCTTAATTTTTAAGATGTTGACAGACCTATCTCCAACCATCTGTATCTATAATCCCATGCCAAACTAAAATAATTTCAAGACCCTCTAAGGGATAATATTGATCTCTTTTCATCAGCTACTCGACACTATGACTCTTCCAACAATCCAACAATCCATCCATCATTCTCCAATCCTCTGATTAAAAGCACTCATTATTTTTTGATGGATGATAAAATCCAAGACTGTCTCACTGAATACTGTTCATTATATGGGTGGGTAACCAGAAGCCATGTAAATCAACTTCAGCATTATGGTGTCTTAAACGGGGTGTCAAGTTCCGAAAAACTATTTTTACTGGGGTATTTCGAGCTAACAGAAGAGATTCCCCCATTTTATATCCTCAACTCTTAACTAGAATCGGAAGTGGCTACAAATTCGGGAGGACCTAGCTTTTCCGAGAAAACAGTCAACCTTTTGATTTGAATGGGCATTGTGAAATGCTTAGTTTCACCTGTGGGGGCACTGCAGGAAAGCACTTATTGCCAAGGTTTAGCGCAGATAACAGATTTACTCGTAAGTCCAAGTAGTACCGGTAGTACACCTTTAAAACTAGTGTGTAGATACTTCCTGGGATGAATTTAATTAGCTAAAGTATCCTCTTATAATTATCTGTTCTCTCAAGGTTCCCTTTCTAACATTTGCCATTACCCCCATCCCCATAATCCTTGGTTGGTCTTACTGATCGTAGTGTTTGAATTTTTGATTTGTAAGATGGACCTCTTGTCTTTTCCTCTTATCTACTAATTCACTTCTGTCTTGAGTACATGAAGGCAACCTTACTACAAGACTAATGGCTGCCCATTGTGGGGGAACCTTCAAGTAATTTTGTTTTTTCTCCTTCTCAGTGATTTCTGGGATTTATCGATCCTTTTTTTCTTATCAACCTATTAAGAACAGAAAATTGAGAATTAGACTTTCAATCTAGCTCAACCATCCAGGGCTATTAAAAAGATGTAATCACTTCTTCCAGTGAGTCATGTACATACATTAATGCATGAGGGTACAGCTAGTAATAGTAGCTAATAATGAGTGAACTGAATACTCTATACCATATGAATGTAGCTTAAAATTTTATTTGTGAGACATTATTTGTGTTCTACAACCCGTGGCAAAAATTATGGAATCATCGAGCTCGGAGGATGTTCATTCAGTTGATTAATGTTGCTGAAAAAAAGCAGATCACAGACATGGCACAAAACTAAAGTCATTTCAAATGGCAACTTTAGGGCTTTAAGAAACACTAAAAGAAATCAAGATAAAAAAATGTGGTAATCAGTAAGGGTAATTTTTTTCAGACCAAGCAGAGGGAAAAAATTATGGAATCACTCATTTCTGAGGAAAAAATTATGGAATCATGAAAAACAAACACACAAAAGAACACTCCTCCAAGTGTTCCTCCGAGCCCGGTGATTCCAACATTTTTGCCAGCTGTTCTAGAACATGGTATTATTGGAAATCACCCATGATTTTCTTATTTTTAAAGTATTTTTCAATGTCTCTTTTTTTCAGGAGCATTGCCACTCTTTGTTTTGCGGCTCATCATCATACAAGTCAATTGTAATATCAGAAAATCCACTTTATTTCCAATATTCAACAATCCCTTTAATTATAATTTATAAGAAAGAAAAATAATTCACAAGTCTGCAGTCACATAGAGTTACTGCAGACTTGAAGCCCAAGCCTGGACAATCCCTTTAAGTGTGCTTGCAACAAGACCTGGCTGCTCCTTTCAGTCAAAAGCTAAAAACTCAGCCCCTTCTTTGTCTATAGATTAAATAAATAAAAAAATCCTTAGCTACTTAAAGGGAATCTATCTGCATGTTTTTGCTATTTAATCTGAGAGTAGTATAATATAGGGCAAGTGAGCCTGATTCTAATCATGAAGAATGGTGAAAGGTGTCAGTAAATCCACGCTCCACCATTAAATTAGATTATGCAGGATCCAGTCCTTTTGTGATAGATTTATTCCTTTGACAAGCTAAAAACAAACGCGTTTCATGGAAGTCGTCCACTTCTTCAAGTGTATAGCTTAAGAGAAGTTAGCAGCACAGAACATATATATCATGGTAAGTAAAAAAATGCAAGAAAACTGGCGCCAAAGTGTCAGTAGCCTTTTTTTTTAAACCAAAACTTTACATATTCCTTAAAACAGTGTGTCTGCTAGTGTCATTAGAAGGACACTCATAAAAAGTGATGAGAGTTGTATAAAATTGAAATCGACTTAAAATATCTTCCACATAAGTTATAAAGAGTAAAAAAATGTATGAAAGAGTTTTTTGTATATGTATAGTAATTCGAACCCGTCGTTCCTTGGTATTATATACCATATGAAGACAACATCCATGGTTAGTGCCTCTAGACCACGGAGGTATCTGATAGTTGGTTGACATTATTTAGTCATTTTTTTATTTTTTCGGAGGGATACAACTGTATGAACGCATTAACAAAGATTAGCATAATTAAAGTGTATGTTCATGGTGCAACCCTGACCAGTTTATGCATATGCTTCCTATCTTGTCCGTGTCCTTATTGTTAGGATGAAACATAAATATGCTTCATGTCACCAATAAAGCCAAAGCAGTGATTAAATTAAATTAACTGCATCAAGAGGAAAGGGTATGACAGTATTTTGAGCTCCTCTTAAGATCTAATTTCACATGGTTTACTATCCCGGATAGTAGGGATAATGAAAATGGGTACTCGATGATCCCATAAGTCAGTTGGATAAACGACGGAATCTCCTCTTGTGCAACGCGTGTTGCAGTACAGTCTGAAATAGTTTTGCTCCATTAGGGGGTGATAACCCGGCAAATGAAGAATTGAACTGACATGGGCTTCTCTCTACTATGTTTTTGATGATTGCGGATCACACTGGCTTGTTGCGGTCCTGAGTGGGAAGAAAGCCTATGACCACACCGGAGCATTGTGGCTAGGTGTGGGAGATCACTTGTTGAATGGAATTGACGGATATCTTTTTGAGAGTGCTGGAAAGAAGCGAGCTAAAGAGAAATTGGAAGTGGGACCCATGGTGATGGAAGATGCTCTGATGCAACACCCCAGGAGATGAAAGGGAATGTTGAGCCACTGTAATATTGTTAATGTAACAAGTGTTGACAAGGCGCTGTACTTCAACATCTTAGCAAGTAAGAGGGGATATTGAGCCTTTTTGGTGTTTAAAGAGAGGAACTTTGCTATGACCAATATTTTAGGTGTTTTTTAGAGAAAGGTCTCTGTGATCTCATTTATACCTCGTGGATTCAGTGTATCCAATTTGTATATCCAGTAGATCTCTTTTCTGTTGAGAGTTTGAATTCTGTTAGGGGTGATATCTGAAATATGCTCTATAGGCATGATTTTCAAGCTGCTGAAATCCTTGTTATGTTGATGGGTCATATTCCGGGATAACCCATGTTTGAGGAAACCCGTGACCACATTGTGTCTATGAGAGTTCATCCTTTTGTGAAAAGGTTGTGTGGTCCTACCTATATATTGTCTTACACAAGGGCACTCTATTAAATATATAATAAAGTCTGTATCGCAGGACATATTATGATTAATGTTGAACCCTTCCCCAGTCGATGATGAGACGAAGGTGTCGGTCCCATGTATGATGTTTCGGCTGCACATACAATTACTTTTCCCACATTTGGTGATAATTTTTTTCTCTTTATTAGATTTTGTTTCATCTTTTTTCTCTATGTGGGAGGAATGGATTCTGCTGGGAGCTAGAAGGTTTCGGAGGGTTGGTGCCCTTCTATAGATAATGGAGGGTTTCTTAGGTAGAATTTCCCTGAGAATGGGATCATTCAGTAAGATGAACTTCCCTGGGATACCCTTGTTCAAGAAATTTCTTTTTCAGAGTACTTGATTGGTCTTTGAAGTCTGATTCCGAGCTATAGTTCCTCCTAATTCTCTGGAATTGGTTATATGGTATATTGCTCAGCCATTTATTGTAGTGTCCGCTGTTGTAGTGGATATAACTGTTAGTGTCTACTTTTTTGAAGAAAGAAGAAGTTCATCTTCCCATCATATAGGTAGGACCACACAACCTTGTCACAAAAGGATGAACTCTCATAGACACAATGTGGTCACGGGTTTCCTCAAACATGGGCTATCCCGGAATATGACCCATCAACATAACAAGGATTTCAGCAGCTTGAAAATCATGCATATAGAACATATTTCTGATATCACCCCTAACAGAATTCAAACTCTCAACAGAAAAGAGATCTACTGGATATACAAATTTGGATATACTGAAACCACAAGGTTTAAATGAGATCACAGAGACCTTTCTCTAAAAAACACCTCAAATATTGGTCACAGCAAAGTTCCTCTCTTTAAACACCAAAAAGGCTCAATATCCCCTCTTACTTGCTAAGATGTTGCAGTACAGCGCCTTGTCAACACTTGTTACATTAACAATATTACAGTGGCTCAACATTCCCTTTCATCTCCTGGGGTGTTGCATCAGAGCATCTTCCGTCACCATGGGTCCCACTTCCAATTCCTCTTTAGCTAGCTTCCTTAAAGGACACTCTCAAAAAGATATCCGTCAATTCCATTCAACAAGTGATCTCCCACACCTAGCCACAATGCTCCGGTGTGGTCATAGGCTTTCTTTCCACTCAGGATCGCAACGCGCCAGTGCGATCCGCAATCATCAAAAACATAGAAGAGAGCAGCCCATGTCAATTTATTTCTTCATTTGCCGGGTTATCTCCCCCCAATGGAGCAAAACTATTTCAGACTGTACTGCAACACGCGTTGAACAAGAGGAGATTCCATCTTATATCCAACTGACTTATGGGATCATCGAGTACCCATTTTCATTATCCCTACTATCCAGGATAGTAAACCATGTGAAATTAGATCTTAGGAGGAGCACAAAATACTGTCATACCCTTTCCTCTTGATGCAGTTAATTTAATTTAATCACTGCTTTGGCTTTATTGGTGACATGAAGCATATTTATATTTCATCCTAACAATAGGGACACGGACAAGATAGGAAGCATATGCATAAACTGATCAGGGTTACACCATGAACATACACTTTATTTATGATAATCTTTGTTAATGAGTTCATACAGTTGTATCCCTCCTAAAAAAATGTAAAAAATGACTAAATAATGTCAACCAACTATCAGATACCTCCGTGGTCTAGAGGCACTAACCATGGATGTTGTCTTCATATGGTATATAATACCAAGGAACGACGGGTTCAAATTACTATACATATGCAAAAAACTCTTTTTTACTCTTTATAACTTATGTGGAAGATATTTTAAGTCTATTTCAATTTTATACAACTCTCATCACTTTTTATGAGTGTCCTTCTAATGACACTAGCAGACACACTGTTTTAAGGAATATGTAAAGTAAAGTTTTGGTTTAAAGAAAAAAAAAAGGCTGCTGGCACTTTGGCGCCAGGTCTCTTGCATTTTTTTACCTACCATGGTATATATGTTCTCTGCTGCTAATTTTTCTTAAGCTATACAGTTGAAGAAGTGGACGGGACGTCCACGAAACACGTCTGTTTTTAGCTTGTCAAAGGAATAAATCTATCACTAAAGGACTGGATCCTGTATAATCTAATTTAACAGAGGAAAGCGGATTTACTGACACCTTTCATCATTCTTCTACATTGCTAACCACTAAGGTTTGGTGTCTCCAGCAGCCCTC
Source organism: Phyllobates terribilis (assembly GCF_046119375.1). Classification (NCBI taxonomy): domain Eukaryota; kingdom Metazoa; phylum Chordata; class Amphibia; order Anura; family Dendrobatidae; genus Phyllobates; species Phyllobates terribilis. The sequence continues at coordinate 138,628,655 of NW_027362770.1, forward strand.
TCTCACGCTTAATACATGAGTTGTGCATTTCACAACCCCGCAAGGTAAGCACATTCTCATTTAATAATTTTGCTTGCCTGGTTAACAGCACTATTGCGCCCCCATTCTTATTTCTTTGTAGAATGATTCCAATGATGTATTCCTTAGTTTACTGGGAACAGCAGTTGTGATACAATCAGAGTTCTTAGATGCAGCCTGAAGCAGAGCAGAGAAGGCTAACTCCGCCTATTGACAGTGAGCTGCCTATCAGAGGAGGGGGTGTGGTCTGACCAGGGCTCACATGCTTCTGTAGTCCAGCAGTGATTTTCTCCTAGTGATAAAACCTTCATTGTAAGCAAACAACAGCTCACAGCTAAAAAAGTGATACATTTTTAAATTCAGGGTCTCAACCCCCACCTCATGCTGTCCTCTGATTACATAGAAAAAACCTGCTGACAGACTCCCTTTAAATCAGCAGCTAGCCAGCCCCCTTCACAAACAGCTCTGGTCATTTGCTGACACAGGATAAGCTATTCTTTGTCGGACACAAACTGAAAGAGTGTATGCCAGGGCAGTAATTGAAGACCATGGCACCTTTCAGATGAGTTATATTAATTTACGTCATTACTTTATTGCGCAGTTTAACCTCCTCTAACTAAATTTTAGTTTTTTCACAACCCCTTTAAATGTATCATCAGTATGATTTGTTTCAAGCAATTCTTACACGACTAAATAAGGAGAATTTTGATGACTTTTCATTTAACATTTATGTTGCATTTAACATTCGAAGCAGGCTTTTAACACAAAGCGCATCCATTTTCTGATTTCCCCATAGAAAAAAAAAGAGAGGTTAAGTCAACAACATGGTACTTAAAAGACACGCTCTACTTCTATCCCAAAAACCCCAGAGTTTGTCAGATTGTCCATGCTCTAATTTATATGTTTTACTTATTTTTTGCCTAGAAAAGGGAGTTTTTTTTTTCAAGGCTGTGGGAATACTTTCTTATTATAAGGACAAATGGGACAATTAGCTAGTCTCTCTGTTAATTAGCTAATGATGTTGTTCGGCTTGGATAAACGGGAAGGAATACTTGTAATTCTGGTTAGATGGAAGAGGTGAAATAGGAGAAACATGTGTTGATTAATTTCTCTGTTGAGTAACAATTAAAGGGAAGTCAAGGATTAAATATTACAATTCTCTGTTAGATGGAAACAATTATAACTACTTTTGGAATTGGAATAATTTTATAAAAATTGATTACTTGACTACATTTTGATGTTACATACTTGATGTGGCGCCCCCTGGTGTACTTTTGATTCCCTCCAAGAACATCCTTCTATTATGCCCAGTGCTGATGTGATGTTCGATAACTCATGTCGCTTACCCCATGTGCAGGGCATTGCAGTAGCTTAGCGATCCATGGTTATGACAAATAACAACTAACTAACTGTCACTATGTGAGTGGTCGTAACCATGGATACCTAAGCTACTGCAATGCCCTGCACATGAGGTAAGCGACATAGCGAATCAGAAGAACTATACTACACTTCTAACTGGAGGTATTTGCTAATATTATTATTACTCCTACTATATATTGGGATAGGATCTTGGAGATAGAAATACCCCTTTAATTGTATAATATACTTGATAATATCATATCAGTTTCTTTACCAAGACATTACAGAAATAAGTAATAAGATTGTCAACAGAAAAAAAAGGTCAAGATAATACATTATTATTGTTGGATGCGATAACATTTTATAGATCGATTCGACAGGAAAAGAAAATGTTCAATTATCATTTAAATTTACATTTAAATTTATTAATACATTAATCACAGTCTAGTAATGAATTGTCAGGTGCTATGCTTGATTTATATTTTTTTAATGAGCATCGGAAACACAGAAGATCTGCCTCGCTTTGTTCCTGAAAACAGAATATTATCAGCGTTAACTCTCTATGCTCTGATGGTAGTCCAGGAATAAAATCAGCAATGGAATTGCTCTTTCAACATAACAGTGATCTTAATAGTAGTCTTCTTAGTCATAGATCCATAGATCGTAGGACGTAGGGTGTAACTTGATGCTTCTGGGCACCAAAGCAACCAGCTGCCATTGTCACACAAGGTGAGGGAAAGACTAAGTTCACAACAATGGGAAGAGGGGGAGAAAGTCCAAACACTAAGGAAAGGGGGAGTGGAGACCCATAGGCAGATCTGACAATCACCCTGACTCAAATAACGTCCCTAATTAGGTTCCGCACCTATCGCCGAGCAGGAAAATTAATCCCTGACTGCCCCTAGCAATAGGCCCTAGGTAGGAAGGGGACGGGGTGATCACTAGTCAGCCCCCACTGCAACTAAAGACAAACAGGTAAACAGACAAGGGAAACACTTAGCTTGAGAAGACACCAGAGAGATCACACCAACTATCCTCCAAGGGAACTCCAAGAAGACACTAGCCGACTACTAGTACTTCAAGCCTGGACAGAGGAAAATAGAGCAACTCTCTGGAGAGACTTAGGCTGTGTGCCCACGATGCATTTTTTAAGCATTTCCGCAGGGGCAAAAATGCCGCAGAAACGCTTAAAAAACGCTTGGTAGAAGGTCTGCCATGTTCCCCAATGATAATCCGCATGTGCTGTGCACATGCTGAGGAAATTTCCGCTGCGGGTTACCATTGCGGAAAAAAACGCAGCACTGCTAATTATTTTGCGGAAGCGCTGCGTTTTCGCCGCCATTGACTTGCATTGAATTGCTTGGATTACGCATCACTGCATCTCTACATGCGGAATCCATGCGTTTCAATGTGCGGATGGTACCCGGGTCTGGAGAAGATGAGACTATACAGGACTATACCATAGAACCTGAAAAAAAAAGAATAAAATAAAAAATAAACATTATATTTACCTTCTGATGGCCCACGGTGCGCTTGTCCTCCCTTGCCGGCAGATCGCGGTGGACTGAAGGACCTATGGTGACGTCATTTAGTCATGTGATGGCAGGTCCTTCAATGTAGTGTACCGCGAGCTGCCGGCAGGCCAGGACAGAGCAAAGCAAGACTGCGGGGGCCATCAGAAGGTAAGTATAGATTTATTTTTTTATTTTTAAACATTCTTTAAGGTCACGCTATATAAATCCATGCTGGTTGCATGGATTTATATAGTGTGACCAAGTTGTCAAGCACTTTCCAAGTGATGCTAAAATCACTTGGAAAGCGCTTGACAACCCACATGCGGAAATGAATGTGAAGAACGCTTCACTTCCGCTTGTCCCTGGCAGGAAAAACGCATGTACAATCCACATATACAATCCGCATGTACAATCCGCATGTACAATCCACATGCGTTTTTTCTGCCAGGGAGATGCAGAAACGCTCAGGAAAAAATCTGGAGCATTTCTGCATCGGGGCACATAGCCTAAAGGTATTTAAACATCCAGCAAGGGTGTGTCAATTAGCAGCAGAAGGTGGAGGTCACTGCTAGGTCCTAGAAGGAGAAGGATATCACTACACTCCAGAGATGAAAAGATCAAGATGGTTCCTGCAGAGCCAAGCGCACAGACCTTCTACAGTTGGATCCAGAACGACTGTCTGTCACACCTGACACACCTGTGACAGCCATATGGTATTCCTAATAGTAGTATCTTCTTTTTGGGGGCCCCTTGGGCACCAGCACCTGATAGCATTGGCTACTTCTGTATCACTTGCAGCTTTGCCTCAGACATGATTTTGTGGAGAATACTAAATAATGTGATCCTTTGGTACTCTCAATTGGCCCAGTATTTTTTAGCAAACATGGGGTCTGGGATTCGGATCCTGGACCTGGTCACATTCTCTTTTAGATGAAAGAAGGAATGTGTGATTATGTGAATCAATAATCCTCACCATGAATGCGGGTGTGAGAACTTTCACAATTTTATGAAGCTTTTGCTACAAAATCCCAATAAATCAGAGAGGCAAAAAGTTTTTGCTGTCTGAACAATCAATTTCCAACTATTCTATTAAAGCATATGGATGTCACAGGGGAGGGTACTTTGCTAAAAAACTACTTTTATAAGCTAAATAGAAGAATAGCTAAAAATAGGGCTCACTTCATGGGGAACTTGTTTTTCATGGTCAGTCATTCACCTGCTTTAGGAGAGTCAAGTATTTTCATCAAGCATCCTCGAGTAATGGTAGCTCCTGGTTCTGTCTAACCTTATGAAGTGGATCCTCAAAGCCACTGACCCCGAAGGGAAGTTTTCAGCAGCGCATACAGAAGAAGCTTTTGCAGCAGGACGGAGGAGTTAGGCGGTAGAGGAGATGCTGAAGTGATGTAGCATAGCTGGAACAGCAAAGACTGATGTAGCTCAGCTGGAACAATAGGAACTGATGTAACAGAGCTAGAACAATGATGTAGCAGAGTTGTAGATGCTGAGTCTAAAAAGCAGTTTTGGAACAACAATGTAACATAGTTTTTAGCAGTGAAGTCTGAGTGGATCTGAGTAGAAAAATAAAGCAGCAAAGTTGTAGCAATAAAATCTGAGTAACAGTGCTTAAACAACGATGTAGAAGAGTTGCAGCTTAGGTTGCTTTAAGTCTGTGGTATACTAAAAGTCAGGAACTGCATGAGGACATCAATAGATTTGATGCAAGTCAAATTTGTTTTTAATTTTAGTAACAAATTCAAACAATTTGCGATTCAGCTTGCATGATTCACCTAAAATGCATGCTATTTGATACCTTGCAGAAGATTGCATCAGCCAAAAGGATCATATGACCTGTGTCAATGATACATAGCCGAGGTGGGGGGTCACACAGATCTCTCCGCTGTCACCAATTGTCAAGGTTACACAGTCGGGGGGGGGGGGGGGGGTCATGCAGGCCCCACCACTGTTACCTTTTTGTCAGGGGAATGGAAATCCGCTGCCTCCAATCATCAGGATAATACACAATTGACTGATGAGCAATGGACGAGGCCACGGCTTCTTCCACTACTAGGCTGGTTATTGGGGAACTAATCATAAACGTATGGTTTATACACCTCAGATTCCAACACATGGAATATATGTATATACAATGGTACAGTCACTGCCAGCTCTGCAATAACAAAAAGTTACAGGTAGCTTATGGCTTATATATATATATATATTTTGTTAGATCGGCTCACTTGGTTGCACATAGATGTACACAAGAACACTGTCTCTTTAAATCTTCTGCTGAGTTTATTAAGAGGACTGTATAAACTGCAGCAAAGTTAGAAAAACGAACATGACCTTCCTGGCCTTACGTGAAAAACAAAACATAACCATAACGTATGACACAGTCCTTGTTGCTACGGGTAACCACCTGCTTCAGGAACAAAACAACCCAAGATTTAGCTTTCCTTAACATGCTCACCGCAGCTCCAGAGCTTGTGCCTTCAGGCCCACCCACACCAAATGTTCTGAAAGCCTGTGATTTTATCCTTTGAGTTCCTCCCTTTCTATAGGTGTTTAATCACCCCAGCACCAAGATGGCTGATTAACCCACTCGTGTGCTGGAACCTTTTTCCCAAGTATAATTTCTGCAGCTATTAATATCAGTGCTACATATCTCCCCTCCAGTACTTTGTCACAATATATATACAGTAAATATAGGATGGAAAGACATGTAGAATAACTATGTACATAGTTATTCCCTGGCATTTAAACATGCATCAGCTAGCTACAAAATGTTGTCATTATTCAAAATGTTAAAACTTTATTGAACCATTTGACCTTTCAAAAATGAAAATATCAACCTAAATATTAAATCTGACCTGTAGTCAAATTTATATACAATCAACCTTATATTTGCTATGGTATAATTTTCTTGTATCATTGCTACTTGTGTGCACTGAGAAAGAAATGTACTTAAAGGTTTTTCCACAATGTCTCAATAGAAATATCTAACCAATCAAGAGATTTAAACTCTTTCTTTTGCTTAGTACTCTCAGTAGAATTGATTTGCTAGGTTCAAGGCATAGACGTTATCAGGCTGATTTGCATCAATGGAGAATCAATAAAAAAGAGAATCTCCATCAATACTAGATTACACAGACTTAAACTTTCACCAATATCTATTCTACTGGAGTAAGTAATTACCATTATAGTGAAAAAAAATCCTCTTATAGAGTACATCTATTTTTCTTGCTTTCAAAAGTATCCTGTTCTTGCTTATCTTCTTCTTGTTACTTTTGATTTGAATTGTCTCCGTATGTCTATTTATCATCATTAAGGTCATTGTCAAGACTACAATCCTTAGCATAGGTCATCAATTTCAGATCGGTGGGGGTTCATTACCCGGGACCGCCATCAATTAGCTTTTATCTGCTCTCGTGGCGGCTAAATATAAATAGAGTATGGAGCTATAACACCACAGTTGTATGGGAGATGAACTGCAGTACAAAGGAACGGCCACTAAACAATGTACAGGGCATTGCTGTTCATCAATATGTAAGTCCATGACAACCCTTTTAAGGCTTATTATCTCAATATTCTGATACTGTGAAAATGACTGAGAATTATTTCTTAATTTAATGTACTCATTAAATACAGAAATAAGGAACTGCAATGGGGTCTAATAGCAGCCCAATCCCTATAAATTGCATCAAGAAGACCCAAAGACAAAAGTGACTTTTTGAAATGAACCAGACCAATTTGCTGTTAAATGCGATTGCTATTTTAATTCAGTTGGGTTGATTTAGATTACTATAGATACCTCAATATTTCTGCTTAAATCGACTTTCTGGGAAATATACAAAAAGATACATATAGGTGCTTCTCATAAAATTAGAATATCATCAAAAAGTTAATTTATTTCAGTTCTTCAATACAAAAAGTGAAACTCATATATTATATAGAGTCATTACAAACAGAGTGATCTATGTCAAGTGTTTATTTCTGTTAATGTTGATCATAATGTTGATGAACATTAATTGATTCCATACAGTTTTATATTTTTCCTATGTGATATTTTATGGTCCATCAATGCTAAGCGAAACCAGAAAATGCAGTGAAAATATAGCTGCAGTGTTCCACCTTTCAGCAATATTGGTGTGTATGCAGTAAATGTAACATCCAGCATATTTGTAATATATCTGAATTACATTTCTATTGAATCTAATAGTACATAGAAATGAAAAGCAGTAAGCTGCTGGCAACATAACATATCCTCATGATGCTCTTCCCTTTAGTTTAGGACTATTATGAGTTACTGTACAGTAAGTTCAATATATTAAATGGTTGTTCCTAATATTGATAGGATGGGTGACAATTTGGGAATCAGTGGTTGTCTGACTCATCGAACACACATCAATCTCTAGGTCAAGGCTTTAAAATGCACCTTCACCAAGAATTGGTAGCCCTGCATACGCATCATTGCTCCACTTATGCTATATGGGACAGCAGAAGATAGCCAAGTACCAAGCCTCATAGACAATGAATGTTCAGACTGGGCACTTCCGAGCCCAATGCTTGGAACCGATGGAGTTTCCAGCACTCAGCTCCCCACTGATAACAAAAATAACCACATAGTTTGTGGATAGGTGAAAAGTGTAAATGTTGGTAATAAACGTTTAACTATATTGATTAATACATAAAGCAGATGTTTTTTTAGGTCTCAAACACATTAAATTAATGTTATCTGATTCAACCCATTTTAGTGAATGGAGGTTTAATGACTAGAGATGAGCGAGCCCAAACTTAAAAGTTCGGGGTTCTTACCGGATGGTTAGTGTCCGATGCTAAACGCCGAACACGGACTTCTCCCAGAAGTTCGTTGCATTGTTCGGAATTCTGGTGGAAGTCCGTTGCAGAGAAAGAGAGAGATTTATTTTTCTTACCCAGATCCAAAGTTTGGATCTCCATTTTTTTTTTCAATATGGTTCGGGTTCTGATTCAAGTTCGGGTCCAGTTCTGGTACCCGAACCGAACTTTGGAATAAAGTTTGGGTCAGATACCAGAACACGAACTTCTACGGGTCTGCTCATTCCTATTAATAACCTTTCACTGGAGGAAAGAAGGATGGAATATGCTAAATTTTATTGTCTGATCCTTTTGTTATATATATATATTTACATATACATAAATACATACGGGAATTTGGAGAAACTACTGATGGTCCAAAAATCATTTGGCTTATCTAAGGTGTATGAGCACTTTAAAATAGTTGTCTCATAAGCAATATTGCAATAGTGCAACCACCACTACTATAGACAGTGAATGAAGTGCTGGTCGCACATGCTAAGTGCTTTGTTATTTTTAGGGCAAACCCTTTAAGTTCATATTCATTTCTCTGCCAAATTCTTCTTCATTGAAGTATTGAGTATTATTTCCCTCCTTCAAAATGTAAAACTGAGCAAAGCCCATTGTATTTGTCATTCCAGACACTGCGAAACAACCAAAACCTGACTTCTACTCTGTTCAAGTAGTTATACATTACTCAAACTATCTGAATGTTCATGTGTTCAGGAATTTATGTATTCACATAATCCATAATTAGAATAAATCATAAAATCACAATAAAATCCATCAGCAGCCAATTTGCCTGCTGACTGCTTTCAGTTGTTTTAGATTTTTGCTTGTTTTTACAAGCAGAAATAAACTGAAATAAATAATGGCATTAAAAAGTAATGAATATGTAACATATTGCAATGTTAACTAAATGTGGGGCTTTATTTATATAAATTAATATGGAATACCTCCCAACCACCCCGGATACAATAGTCCTAAATTTGGGGAGCGGTCCCAAGAGGTCAAGAGTAAGTCATAACTTCAACTGTATCCATCTCTTCAGAACACAGATACACATCGGTAGAGAAGGAAAATACCAGGGTATTACATTGTGTGGGGGCATTATAATGTGTGGGAAAACATGAGGGTATCACACTGTATGTTAGGCACTGTAGGGGCATCATACTGTGTAGGGGGATTGTGGGGGCATCATACTGTGTGGGAGGCTGTGGTGACATCATATTGTGTGGAGTCATCATATTGTGTGGATTAATATTTAGGCATCATACTATATGTAAGTGGCTGTGGGGGGTATGACACTATGCGTGTGCATGGCTGTGGGGGCATCATAAGATATGGAGGCTGCAGTAACATCATACTGTGTAGAGGCATTATACTGTGAATGGGCTGTGGTGACATCATACTGTGTGGAGCGCCCACTGTGGGAGCATATTGTATGGGGGGAACTGTAAGAGGGGGTTACATACTGTGTGTGACTAGCTGTAGGTGCATCATACTGAGTGTAGGCTTTGATGACATATTATGTGGGCAGAATGAGGGACATCATACTGTGCATGGGACTGTGGAGGCATCATACTGTGTATAGGGGGCTGTGGGAACATCATACTATGTTGGAGAAATTGTAGTGGAAGCTGTGGAAATATTTTACGGTGTAGGGAGTTGTGAGGCTAGTATACAGTGTGGGGGGACTGTGAGGGCATCATACTGTGTGGGGAAGAGTGGGGGGAATAAAAAAATGTGCGGGATGCTGTAGAGGTATTATACTGTGTGTGAGGAACAGTGGAAGCATTATACTGTATGGAGGCATAAGAAGCTATAGGAGTATTATACTGTGTGGGGTGGAACTTGGGGAATTAAACTGCATGTGGGGGGCTGTGAGAAAAACCATAATGTGTGTGGGTGGCTGTGGTGACATCATAATGTGTGAGGAACTGTGGCGACATCATACTATGTGGGAGCATTACACTGTGAGGGGGGGGCTGTGATGACATCATACTGTGTGGGATAACTATAAGGGAGCTTCCTACTGTGAGGGAGCTGTGGAGGCACAAAACTGTGGGGGAGACTGTAGTGACATCACAGAGTATTGGGGGCTGTGGTGGTATCCTGTGGGGGTGCTGTGGGACATCATACTGTGTGTTAGTGGATGCTAGAGCATCATGCTGTGTGTGGGCTGTAGTGGCATCATGCTGTGTGGGAAGAATGTGGGACATTAATCTGTGCAGGTGGCTATAGGGGCATCACACTGGATGTGGAGCTGTGGGAGAGTCCTAATGTTTGAGGGGCTGTGAGGGCATCATTCTGTATGGGAACATCACGTGGTAGGGCAGCTGATAAAAGCATCATACTATATGGGGAGCTGATAGGGCATTATACTGTGTGAAGTGACTGGGGCATCATAATCTGTGTGTGCGTGGTTGTGGACACATGGTATTGTATAGGGCTGTGATAGTATCACACTGTGTGGGGGGACTGTGGTGGCATCATACTGTGTAGAGGGGAATGTGGGATGCATATTACCGTGTGGGGGAGATTATGGGGCATTATATTGTGTAACGGGCTGTGATTCTATCATACAGTGTATGGGATATATGGGGGCCTGTGAAGGCACAATACTGTATGGGGCTGTGATGGCATCATTCTGCGTTAGGGGGACTGTGGGGGCATTATACTATGAGGGGGGAATATGAGGAGTACATTACTGTGTGGGGGAGACTGTGGGGCATTATATTGTGTAAGTGGTTGTGGTTCCATCATACTGTGTGTGGGTGAAATGGGGGCATCATATTGTGTGAGGGGGCTAAGGGGGCATCATATTTTGTTTGAGGGGCACTGTGGAGGCATCATACTTTGCAGGGGGTATAAAAGGTATATCGTACTGTGAGGAAACACTAATGGGCTTCAGTAGTACATACAGTCATGCCACTACTTCCATATTTAAAAACATGCTGACAGGTTTCTTTTAAGAAAGGATTTTCTAACTGTTAGACAATTATAATGTAGCACCCTGAGGACTCGGCTGCTACAGGGGTATTACACCTCAAGCCAGAGGTGTGGTATTCCACTCCCGGGTAAGGATGGAGTGTGGAACTGAGCTAGTAGGCTGCATGCACTACATACATCCCATTTCCGGGGGACAGAACGACGGCACTCCCACCAGTTTATGTGCAGGTACGACTGCGTCTGTCCCTGGCTGGAGTGGGAGGGGGGTGGAACATCCCAGTAGTGTAGGGGCAGATAGGGGGAGTAGTCTGGGTAAAGATAGGAGCTCATTGGGTGCTGGTCACCTGAGCTCACACATAGAGGGAGTATATAAGGTGGGCACCATCTTAGAACAGAGTTCAGTTCAGGCAGAGGAGAAGAGCAGAGGAGCTCAGCCAGAAGGGCTGACAGGGAGCTGTGGCTCCGGCTGGGCCCAGCTCCAGAGCAAGGCCTGCTGAGAGAGAGAGAGAGAGGAGTCAGAAGGACCCAGAGAGGAAAGAAGAAAGAACCCCAAGACCACAGAATACAGACAGAAGGGTGAAGGGTTGGCGGACCAGGGTACCGGAACCCAAGCTGGCAGAGGCCAAAGCACACCTTAGCCAGGAACCGGAGGTCGTGGTCAGGATCTGCCACGACCCTCACCAAATCCACTAGAAAGGCACACCAAGCATAGGGTCAGGGAACCCAGAAAAGGTGCAATCAACAAGAGACCCGAGGGAGCCGGACATAAGTGGATCCCTGGTGGGAACGGCCAGTAGAAAGGGAAAGTCAGAAAGGAGCTCAGGACCACGCTCCAGAATTGCCTGGGGGTTGGCCGAGTCCAGGACCTGGTGGACGCAGCACGGCTCGGGTGGTCACTCAAGGCCAGAGTGACCAAAAGAACATCAGTAAGTAAAAACCCTGAACTGCACCTCCCGTCTCAGAGTCTCCTTTCTACACCACAACAACCCCCATCATCCACACCTGCTGCCCTGAGGCCATACCCCTCCCGTTGGGGGTTATATCATCACTGCTGCACATACACCACCGGCCTCAGCGGACTGCTTTGCAGCGGCGGCTTCAAAGCCGCACTCAACGGGTGGCGTAGTCGACAACCAAAGTAACATCTACTGCCATAGACTGCCATGTAGTTTGACACCCTGGGCACGGACCGGGTCACCGCCACAAGGACTACTACCCCCATCGAGATCCGGCTCCGGGTATCCCCTACAGCACTAGCCCAGGGGCCGCGTCAACTTTGGCGTAGTCGGCAGGATCACGTGCCCGCAACCACCGGGTACTGCGTGCCTGAAGAAAAGTTCACATTTACCTCAAAAAGAAGTCTCCCGCCAATTCCGGAGGGTCCCCGCCATCGGACGCCATCTCGGATCGTTTCCCGCCATTTGCCCGCCATCTGCAGTCTTTTCCCGCCATTTTGAGAAGATTTCCCGCCTTGGAAGAGCAGACGCCATTATGGGCGTGCCAGAGGGTGGCAAGAGGCCACCTCCCATCGTGGGCCAGGTCAAGGAATGGCGCCAAAAGTGGAAACCGCCCCCACTAACAGAGACTGTGATGATAGAAGTGTCCAGCAGCGTGAGGGAACTGCCCCTGGAACTGACAATCACAAAGTTGCCCCGGGACCACCCTCAATGTGGGCGGAGACAGAACAAAAGAAAGAAGATGGGAGCAGCCTGGAGAAGTCTGGAGGAGCCGTACCCGAAGATGGAGGGAGAGGCAGGCAGCACCGACCCAGTGGTCAGGAGCCTGTTGCAAGCGACAACCCCAGAAGGCCTGGTGGAGATCCTGGCGCAGCTCCCCAGAGATCGGGAGCATGCACGGACCGCACTGGAGGGCTTGGCTCAGAGGATGGCCCGAGTGCAGCGGGACGTACTGGCCGCATGGAGCAGAGAGATGGCCCAGCAGGCTGGAACCCGCCAGCGGAGCACACCACCTGCAACGAGGAGCACGCCTGCCCCTGAAGAGGATGCAGAAGGGACGGAGGCCGGAGACGACGCCGCAGAGGGAGCTGAAGAGACGGAGGCAAGTAAAGGGGACGTTACTACCCCAAGCCCAGCCGCCATAAGCCTACCCCCGCTCCCCGTCGCAGAGCCCGAGGTCCCACTGATCGTGCCCGTTGCCGCACCGCTACCGCTCCAGACTAGGCCCCAAGCAGGAGCCGCGACCACGCCCCCTGTGACGTCACGCGCCTCAACCCTGAGCGCGGCCAAGCAGGAGATGCCACTGGCCTGGTCGCAAGGCCGAGTGCCCCCGGGTGCCACCGTTTTCACGGTGCCCTTTACCTTCAGGGTACCCCAAGCCTGGTCGCAAGGCCTAGTGATCCCGGGCGCCGCTGCCACCACCGCGCCCTCAACTTCCACTGTGCCGCACCTGGGTGAGGACTTGTTTGCCCAGCACACTTGCCCGGATGGGCAGCCCTTTGTGTGGCCGCCGGAGTACCACCAACCCCGACTCCGGAAAGAAAGACCCCTGGATGAGCCCCTAATCCCGGCTCCGGCGCCCGCCAAGATCACCCCACTCTCGCTGGAGGAAGGAGCTGGAGGACGTCGCCACTGATGTACAGTAGGAGCACTGTAAATAGTTACCCGTGAAGGTACAATAACTGTTACCATTATAGTCCCCATTGGGACCAGTGAACTGTTCCAGTGTGTCCCATCTCCCCACAGGCTGAGGACTGTGAGCAGCCATCCCTTTTTCCCCACTGGCCGAGGACTGAGAGCGGCCATACCTCTCCTTGTATATAGTTGCGCTTTCTAAAGCGCCCCCTACCGGTTTTATAGGAAACTGTTTTTCTTGAAGAGACTGTTGCACTTTACCCGGTCACAAGTTGCACCGTGGCCGGAGGAACAAGAATGTTTACTATGAAAAGTTTTATGCTGATGATATATATAATGTTTTATATGTTTATGATGTTTTTGAAAAAAAAATTGTATGTTTGTGGATGTTTTTATTCTTTTACAGCCCGAGGACGTGCTGTGATTTACCAGGGGGGAATGTAGCACCCTGAGGACTCGGCTGCTACAGGGGTATTACACCTCAAGCCAGAGGTGTGGTATTCCACTCCCGGGTAAGGATGGAGTGTGGAACTGAGCTAGTAGGCTGCATGCACTACATACATCCCATTTCCGGGGGACAGAACGACGGTACTCCCACCAGTTTATGTGCAGGTACGACTGCGTCTGTCCCTGGCTGGAGTGGGAGGGGGGTGGAACATCCCAGTAGTGTAGGGGCAGATAGGGGGAGTAGTCTGGGTAAAGATAGGAGCTCATTGGGTGCTGGTCACCTGAGCTCACACATAGAGAGAGTATATAAGGTGGGCACCATCTTAGAACAGAGTTCAGTTCAGGCAGAGGAGAAGAGCAGAGGAGCTCAGCCAGAAGGGCTGACAGGGAGCTGTGGCTCCGGCTGGGCCCAGCTCCAGAGCAAGGCCTGCTGAGAGAGAGAGAGAGGAGTCAGAAGGACCCAGAGAGGAAAGAAGAAAGAACCCCAAGACCCCAGAATACAGACAGAAGGGTGAAGGGTTGGCGGACCAGGGTACCGGAACCCAAGCTGGCAGAGGCCAAAGCACACCTTAGCCAGGAACCGGAGGTCGTGGTCAGGATCTGCCACGACCCTCACCAAATCCACTAGAAAGGCACACCAAGCATAGGGTCAGGGAACCTAGAAAAGGTGCAACCAACAAGAGACCCGAGGGAGCCGGACATAAGTGGATCCCTGGTGGGAACGGCCAGTAGAAAGGGAAAGTCAGAAAGGAGCTCAGGACCACGCTCCAGAATTGCCTGGGGGTTGGCCGAGTCCAGGACCTGGTGGACGCAGCACGGCTCGGGTGGTCACTCAAGGCCAGAGTGACCAAAAGAACATCAGTAAGTAAAAACCCTGAACTGCACCTCCCGTCTCAGAGTCTCCTTTCTACACCACAACAACCCCCATCATCCACACCTGCTGCCCTGAGGCCATACCCCTCCCGTTGGGGGTTATATCATCACTGCTGCACATACACCACCGGCCTCAGCGGACTGCTTTGCAGCGGCGGCTTCAAAGCCGCACTCAACGGGTGGCGTAGTCGACAATCAAAGTAACATCTACTGCCATAGACTGCCATGTAGTTTGACACCCTGGGCACGGACCGGGTCACCGCCACAAGGACTACTACCCCCATCGAGATCCGGCTCCGGGTATCCCCTACAGCACTGGCCCAGGGGGCGCGTCAATAACACCCACTAGATGGTGGCCCGATTCTAATGCATCGGGTATTCTAGAATATGTATGCGGCCGACCGGGCGCAATCAGCAGAACGTTGTTTAAATTTGCCGCCAACCGCGACCAAGCAGCAAAACGGTGTTTAAATTTGGCGGCAATATCGGTGATTGGTCGCGGGTGGCGGTCGCGACCAATCAGCGAACTGTGTTAGTGAGGACCGGAGAGTTTGTTTAAATTTGGCGATAAAATCGCTGATTAGTCGTGACCGTGACCAATCAGCAAAACGGTGTTTAAATTTGGCACCAATATCGCTGATTGTCCGCGGCCGGCGGTCGCGACCATTCAGCAGAGCGAGGTTTAAATTTGGCGCCAATAATGCTGATTGGTTGCGGCCGGCGACCGAGACCAATCAGCAGAGCGGTGTTTAAATTTGGCGTCAATCTTGCTGATTGGTCGCTGCTGGCGGCCGCGATTAATCAGCAGAGCAGGGGTTTAAATTTGGCGCCAATCTCGCTGATTGGTCGCGGTCGGCTGGCGGCCGCAACCAATCAGCAGAGCGCTGTTGAAATTTGGCGCCAATCTCGCTGATTGGTCATGGTCAGCCGGCGGCCGCGACCAATCAGCAGAGCGTTGTTTAAATTTGGCGCCAATCTCACTGATTGGTCGCGGCTGGCAGCCGCGATTAATCAGCAGAGTGGGGTTTAAATTTTGCGCCCATATCGCTGATTGGTCGCGGGCGTCGACCGCAACCAATCAGAGTCGTATTAGTGAGGACCGGGTAGCGGTGCTGCCTGTGCGGCTACTTCCGCTGCGAGAAGCCGGGAGATGAGCGGCTGCTCGCAGCAGAAGCATCCAGACCCGCGGCGCCACTCCCCGGTCCTCCGTTCACACTTGCCCTCCGGAGATCAGCGGGCCAAGCCTCTGATCTCCCGACATTAGCCGCATGGAGGTGAGCGGCGCCGCAGGTCGAGGTACTTGTGCTGCCAGCAGCGGGGAGATGAGTGGCTAGCGCCGGTCATCTCCCTGCTGCATCGCCGCTGACCTCCGTCTGGCAGATGAGCCGCTAACGGCCGCCATCTTTTTCAGAAATCCCGCGTCGCTGATTGGCCGCAGCTGGACCAATCAGCGACGCGGGATTTCCTGGACAGACAGACAGACAGGATAAGACGATTATATATATAGATAGCGGGAGATTCATGAAGCTGTCTAAAACACATCCCATAGCGACTGTCTGTCCACAGCAACCTATCACAGCATATCTTTCATTTCATATAGTGCTCTTAAAAAATGAAAGCTGAGCTCTGATTGGTTGTTATGAGCAATACAGGAGGTGTTTCTTTTAGTCCGTTTTATAAATTTGCCCCATAGAATCCAGCGCTGACAAAAGAAATTGAAAATGTTCCTAAAATGTATATTGTCATCAGAAAATCCATCTCCCTTGTGATAGTTTTGATAGCTGCTTTTTCTTATTAAAGAAACCATTGCTGATCCCCTTGCATGGTCGTCCATGTTACTGCATGTCTGTCAACTTCTTAATGCACAGTGGCATGCAGAATTCAGTACAACTGCACAGATGTATGTCAAGTGACATGCGTACAACACCCGGCGGAGAGACATTCAGAGAATCCGTTATGTGATTAGTTGGTCATGTTGTCTACAGAAAAGAAAGCCG
Organism: Phyllobates terribilis; assembly: GCF_046119375.1. Taxonomy (NCBI): domain Eukaryota; kingdom Metazoa; phylum Chordata; class Amphibia; order Anura; family Dendrobatidae; genus Phyllobates; species Phyllobates terribilis. The sequence goes on from NW_027362770.1 coordinate 138,645,239, forward strand.
TTCTTCACATCTGCTGCACATGAAATGTGACAGATTGAAATCTGTGATTGACATATACAGGACAGATACAGCGGCAAAATAACTGAAAGGGATATTCCAGCCTCAGCAAATAATGGCTATTATTTAGGAAAAATTATCCAATTTTCCAGTTTTCAATGTATCTATTTATGATTTCGATGACCAACTCCCAAAATTAATTTCACGCAAATTTGCTCAAAAGATGTTTATTATGCTGTGGGGGTGCTCCAATCCCAAACGCATAATAAACACGGGGGGGAAAGTGGGGTTAAAAAATAATTAAATAACACATTATACTCACCTGTCCTAGGCCCTCACCTGACTCCTTAGGCCACCTACACTGCCGTTGCCCAGTACTCCGTTTGGTATTTCGGCTGTTCTCTTCTTCTTTTTCATGCTCAGTGCTAAGATATTGGGGCGTGATTATGGAACCATCAAAAGTTTTGTTGCAAATAGTTAACAGGGTCGCAAAAAATGCGTTAAGAAAAAAAGGCGCACATTAACTGCCAAAGACTTGAGAAGAATCAAACGTGAAGCAACCAGGAAACCATTATCCAGAATGACAACCTTCCTGGAGGCCCAGAAGTACAAGGTGATCAGTGATCAGAGACATGGCCAAGGTAAGGAAGGCAGAAACCCAACCACCACGGTAAAGGGCGCTGTATCCTTAGGCCGCACCCACATCATTACACAAATACACATCACCTGATCTGCTTCGTCCAATAATCATTCACATTTATAAAGTTTGGAGTTGGAAAATCGGCATAACATTGATGATATGCTCAAAATACTCACTTGCCTAATAATTGTGCACACAGTGTATAGTGCTTACAAGCTGAATAAAGAAGAACTTGTAAGCACTGCCCACATTCTGTGACTTAACAGTTATGGTCGGTCTGCAAGACAAAGAGTTTGAGAAAAAAAAGAAAAATTATAATGTCTCAAGAGCAGTTAAAAATGTTAATAAGCAGTTATTTGCAAAATTGCTTGTATTTACAACCACTATCCAACTAAACTCATTTATGAAAACGTGAATATCCATTTAAGGGGGAACTCTGTGTATTATTAACTTATTATCTATTAAGAGGGTGCACTGGAAATTATTTTTTAAAGGATCACTCAAAGGGGCACACAGATGACTGTCTAAGGCCAAGGTGGGATACAATTATTTTTTATGGTGCACACAGGGGACACTATTATTTTCCAGTACTATTTAGCAGGGCAACAACTGACTCAGACTTGAGGTTTGCAGCAGGATGGGGAGTGTGTGTAGGCTAGTAATAGGTGGACATGGTACTGGAAATGTGAGACGTCAAATGTATCAATGTAATAAAATCTGCACACACCAGTCAAGGCTGGAAGAAGTCATCATGGAGGTTTGTCTGGGCCAGATGGAAAATATGAGACAATGGAGCACACAGTGAAAGAAGTCAAGAGGTGGAGATGGTGCTGAAAATCTGAGAAATCAAATGTATCTATGTTGTAAACTCTGTCGACACGTCATGGCTGGAAGAAGTCATCATGGTGGTCTGGGCCAGATAGAAAAAGTGGAACAATTGAGCACACAGTGAGAGAAGGCAATAGGTGAAGATGGTACTGTAAATTTGAGAAATTATATGTATCTACAGTCCTGCTCACCGTTATTGGCACCCATGAAGTTTAAGTGCATAATGTGGAATATCTCCTGAAAAAAAAAAATCAAATGAAACAGCTTTTTTTGTATAGAGACTCGTGTTAAATAGAAAAAAGCAAATGAACAATAATTTAAAACAAAAAACAATGGGAGGGAAAAATAGAAAAACCTAACGTTTGCTGTTACACTGGTATTGGCATCCTTTACATTAATTTAGTATGGAAACACATTTTGACTCGCCTGTGGTAAATCACAAAAGAGATTCACCTGTGATTAATTGTCGGTGCCCATGTGACATGAATTAGCCAATGAATGATGACTTCAGTGTTTTAAAAAGCCACATGGTAGGCCCTGTTTCTTTGTCACAATGGTGAAGACAAAAGAGCTGTCTGAGGACATCAGAACTGCTATTATTAGCAAACACAAGACTTCCAAAGGGTATAAGGCCATCTCCAAAGACCTGGGTATCCCACTTTCAACAGTGTGCAACCGTCAAGACCTCTCTGGACATGGGGGAAAAAGGAAAATTGACTAGAGATGTCTTCGAAGGTTAGTGCGAATGGTGGAAAAAACACCATGACAAACATCCAAAAACCTGAAGGCCAACCTGGAACAGTCTAGGGTCATGGTTTCAACAAGAACCATACGCTGCACATTAAACCAAGCAGAGCTTTGTGGGAAAAGCCAAGGAAGAAACCATTGCTGAAGAAAAGACATAAAAAGGAATGACTGATCTTTGCCAAAGAGTACCTTGACAAACCACAATCCTTCTGGGAAAATTTTCTGTGGACAGATGAAACAAAAATAGAGCTTTTGGGCAATGCAAAGCAACAGTTTGTTTACAGACGGCGCAATGAAGCTTATAAGGAAAATAACACCTTACCAACAGTTAAGCATGGTGGAGAATCTATAATGCTGTGGGGTTGCTTTGCTGTGTATGGTACTGGACAGGAATCATGATATCATAGAATTATCAAGAGATTTAAGAGTGAAATGTCCTACCCAGTGTAAGAAAACTTGGTTTGAGTCGAAGATCATGGCTTCTCCAGGAATGGTTGAAAAGAAAAAAATGACTTTTTTAAAATAGTCAGCAATGAGTCCTGACCTCAATCCCATTGAAAATCTATGGGTTGAGCTGAAATCCACCATTGGGAAAAAGAACCCTGCAAACATTCAAGAGCTTGAACAAACTGCAAAGGAAGAGTTGGAGAAAATTCCAGTGCAAGAAGTTTATAGATGGCAACAAGAAATGCTTGGAGGCAGTTAGCAATGCCAAAGGGTGTGCAACCAAGTATTAATTAGGGGTGCCTTTATTGCTGCACAAGCTTTTTATTCTGTTTCTTCTTTGAAATTGCAATATGGAAGTTGAAAAACAATGTTTTATTGTTGTATTACTTTGGATCACTAAATAAAAAATCATGAGGATGTAACTTTGGTACATTTCCATTTATTTCTTAAGATATTGTACAGTCTATAAAAAAATTAAGGGGTGCCAATAATGGTGACCAGCACTGTATAGTGTAAACTCTGCAGACACGTCATGGCTGTAAGAAGTTGTCATGGTGGTCTGAGCCAAGTAGAAAAGATGGGAAAAGTGAGCATACAGTGAGACAAGGCAAGAGGTGGAGATGGTACTGCTGCAAATGGGAGAAATAAAATGTATGTATGTTGTAAACTCTGCAGACATGTCATGGCTAGAATAAGTCATCATTGTGGTCTGGACCAGATGGAAAAGATGGGACATATGAGCACACAGTGAGAGATGACAATTGGTGAAGATGGTGATGGAAATTTGAGAAGTCAAATGTATCTATATTGTAAACTCTACAGACATGTCATGGCTGGAAGAAGTTGTCATGGTTGTCTGGGCCACATGGAACAAGTAAGCAAACTAAATCAGAAAGGACGTCACCTATGAGTCACTGGTTTTATATGTTGTATACATGTTAATACACAGATTTATTCTGCCCCCCTGTGATGAGATCCTAGCTATGCCTATGCATATCCCTAATAAATTCCGAACGATATACTGTGGAGTTGAGGACTTTGTTATTGAACTATTATACGGCGCCACATCTACTTACCATTAAATATAACATTATATATGACCGGTGCATTGCTGATGAGTGCCTTGTATGTGAAGTAGATGTATAAATAATGACACAATGAGCCGGAAAACTACATTCACTACAGAAAACCTCTTCATTGTGAATTGGATTTGTGCAGAGAATTGTTTTACTAATGGAATTTGTGGGGTTGATCACAGAAATAGGTCAAGCCAAGTTGAGTTCAGTGTCAGTTGGATGTGGGATTCCAATGGACTGTAACAAAGTAACAAAGTTAATCATGTGCAAAGCAAATAAGCAGAAAAACAACTAATGCAAAAAAAAGATAATGCTTCTCCTCTATAGATAGTCAGAGGAATAAATGCTTCTTAAAAATGCACAGTTTGTTGGTTATACAGAACTTTTTGAATACTAGATATTGGGCCCGATTCATTATTGCATTTGTGCCTGTTTTGTCCAGTTTTTAGTGCTTTGCTCCTTTTTTTTTGTTTACTCCGTGTTTATCTTTCTGTATGAGCCTTTTCTGAAGTCTATATCTATTTACCTGTTTTGTGATATTCGCCATTCAGGCAGAGTTCAGAATTTTCAGATGTTCTCATCTGATTCATTGTTTACAACTTTTCTAATACTGGAGATACCAGGGTGCTGAGGTAAGAAGAAGCTGTTCACACTACTGTCCACCCTGTCCATCTGATCTAATACTGGAGGTACCAGGGATGCTGAGGTAAGAAGAGTCTGCTCACACTGCTGTCCATCCTGTCTATCTGATCTAATACTGGAGATACCAGGGTGCTGAGGTAAGAAGAGGCTGCTCACACTGCTGTCCACCCTGTCTATCTGATATATACTGGAGATACCAGGGATGCTGAGGTAAGAAGAGGCTGCTCACATTGCTGTCCACTCTGTCTATCTAATCTAATACTTGAGATACAAGGGGTGCTGCTGAGATAAGAAAAGGTTGGCCACACTAAAGCCACCATATCTATCTTATCTAATACTGGAGATACCAGGGGTGCTGAGGTAAGAAAAGGCTGCTCATACTGCTGTCTATAATGTCTGTCTGAACTAACATCAGAAATACCACGGGTTCTCAGGTAAGAACAGCCTGCTCACACTGCTATCAAATCTGTCTGAACTAATACTGGATGTACCAGAGGTGCTGAGGTAAGAAGAGGCTGCTCACACTGCTGTCCACTCTGTCTATCTGATCTAATACTGGAGATACCAGGGTGTTGAAATACGAAGAAGCTGCTCACACTACTGTCCACCCTGTCTATCTGATCTAATACTGGAGGTACCAGGGGTGCTGAGGTAAGAAGAAGCTGCTCACACTACTGTCCACCCTGTCTATCTAATCTAATACTGGAGGTACCAGGGGTGCTGAGGTAAGAAGAGGCTGTTCACACTGCTGTCCACTCTGTCTATCTAATCTAATTCTAGAGATACCAAGGGTGCTGAGGTAAGAAAAGGCTGTTCACACTGCTGTCCACTCTGTCTATCTAATCTAATACTAGAGATACCACAGGTTCTCAGGTAAGACCAGCCTGCTCACACTGCTATCAAATCTGTCTGAACTATTACTGGATATACCAGGGGTGGTGAGGTAAGAAGATGTTGCTCACACTGCTGTTTATCCAGTTTATCTGATCTAATACTTGAGATACAGATGTAGCCAAATTTATATTAACACAGATAACACAGCACTGAGATAGCACAAAAAAAGTGGAATATTACATCTAACCTGACATCAGTCAATGGCTTCTTCAATAATCTTAGTCCTTTTAAGTGAGATAACCAGTAACAGGTTATCAAGATAGTGTGTTATTTGTAAAGATAAACTTGGTTACATACAGTGGTGTGAAAAAGTGTTTGCCCTTTCCTGATTTCTTATTCTTTTGCATGTTTGTCACACTTAAATATTTCAGAACACAAAACAAATGTAAATATTAGACAAAGATAAGACAAGTAACCAAAAAATGTAGTTTTTAAATTAAGGTCTTTATTATTAAGGGAAAAAGAAATCCAAATCTACAGGGCCCTGTGTGAAAAAGTGATTGCCCACTAAACCTAATAACTGATTGGTCCGCCCTTAGCAGCAACAACTGCAATCAAGCATTTGCGATAACTGGCAATGAGATTTTTACATCGCTCTGGAGGAATTTTGGCCACTCTTCTTTGCAGAATTGTTGTAATTCAGCCACATTGGAGGGTTACCTAGCAAGAACCACCTTTTTACGGTCATGCCACAGTATCTCAATCAGATAAAGGTCAGGACTTTGACTAGGTCACTCCAAAGTCTTAATTGTGTTTTTGTTAAGCCATTGAGAGGTGGACTTGCTGATGTGTTTTGGATCATTGTCCTGCTGCATAACCCAAGTGTGCTTCAGCTTGAGGTCATGAACAGATGGCCGGACATTCTTCTTCAGGATTTTTTGGTAGACAGCAGAATTCATGGTTCCATTTACCACAGCAAGTCTTCCAGGTCCTGAAGCAGCAAAACAGCCCCAGACCATCACACTACCACCACCACCATCATATTTTACTTTTGGTATAATGTTCCTTTTCTGAAATGTTGTGTTACTTCTATGCCAGATGCATTGGGACATACACCTTCCAAAAAGTTCCACTTTTGTCTCATCGGTCCACAGAGTATTTTCCCAAAAGTCTTTCGATCATCAAGACGTTTTTTGGAAAAACTGAAGTGAGCCTTTGTGTTCTTCTTGCTCAGCAGTGATTTTTTTCTTGGAACTCTGCCATACATGCCATTTTTTGACCTGTTTCTCTCTTATGGTGGAGTCATGAACACTGACCTTAACTCAGGCAAGTGAGGCCTGCAGTTCTTTGGATGTTGTAGTGGGGTCTTTTTTGACTTCTTGGATGAGTCTTCACTGCGCTCTTGAAGTAATTTTGGTCAGCTGGCCACTCCTGGAAAGGTTCACCACTGTTCCATGTTTTCGCCATTTGTGGATAATGGCTCTCACTGTGGTTTTCTGGAGTCCTAAACCTTTAGAAATGACTTTATAAGCTTTTCCAGACTGATAGATCTCAATTACTTTGTTTTTCCCTTGTTTCTGAATTTCTTTGGATGGCAGCATGATGTCTAGCTTTTGAGGATCTTTTAGTCTACTTCACTTTGTCAGGCAGGTCCTATTTAAGTAATTTCTTGATTGAGAACAGGTGTGGCAGTAAGAATGCGGGAGAATGCCTTCAATGACAGCTGTGGATATAAAAGGGACTTCTCTCCCTCTCCAGAGGGACTCTACAGGATAGCAGCCAAGAAACCATGGCACTAACTGGTGGAATACAGAGCTACTCTACTGCCCATCACTGAACACACAGAGATGTTTGGAGAACCCAGGTTGGGACAATCAGGTCACCTGGCTACATACCTCCCTGCACTTGGTCAGCTTCCTAAGCTTGCTGCTAACTCCTCTCTGTAGGTGCCCCACAAAAGCAGGGTGCTACTGGTTGGGGTAGTTGGCGCTGGAGGCCTTGAAGTCACAGATATTCTAATCCCCGGCGAGCCAAAGGATGGGTGAGACTCTGTCATTTGCACCATCTTGGGTATTTCCTGGGACTGTATTATATGTTATTGACTGTTGGTGATCCAATAAAGTATTGCCGCAGTTTGTTACCCCCACCCTGTGTTGTCTGAATAGTATTCTGCCCATGGGGAAGGGGTGCGAGCGTTTCTTTGTAATGAGCCCTGACCCAGACAGCCAGGCAAGCAGACGAGAGTAGCCACTGACCCTCGTGTATCCACATCAGGTTTTATCCATATAAACTAAAAACACCAACTTTAAGCCCTATCTTTTAATAATTCTCCATCGCCGATTAGCATACATTAGTTCAGTGCATTGGGTGTTGCAGGTTTGTGCTCGGTACCTCCTCCCACTTCACAGTCGCTGGCCTTGCTGTCTTTATAGATGTAGATGATGTCCCTTTAAGTCATCTAACACTGCAAATCTCGAGTCAGTGTAGCTGAACCACCTCCTACACAGGCACATTTTGCTTTGCCCTCCTAAGGGAGGCAATTACCTGGAAGTGAAGCTGGCGCATGCGCATTACAAAAGAGCAGAGTGAAGCGCACCTGCGCAGGTCTGTGCTTCAACTGCACAGACTCGAGATGTGCAGTGCTGGGCGGATGATGTAGGAGATGTTAACTACGTCCATGAAGACAAGAGGACTGGTGATTGTATGTACTGCAGTCATTAATAATTTTTTTTCCCTTTGGCAAAGTGATTTTTCAATACCTTCATATGTCACCTTTCTACAATAACCAGAAAAATATATAGGGGGGAGTAACCTTGTACAATGTGCCCACTAGAATTTCATATATACCTGCAAATATGACACACAGTCTCATTATATATAAAATATAACATTCATTAGTAGTATAAAATATAACAGAATAAAATTTATAGGGAAAAAATGCCCAAACACACGGACACTATGGAGTCAATATATGTAGCAATATTCTTATATGGTCACAACATTGCATAGCAATAAGGCATCAGACCACAGAGGGCATTATTATAATAAGTATCAGACATATTCAAGTAGAATTGCCATATACCATATACATAAAGTGCTTAGTGCATACTACGAGGGTGGCTAATACAAGAAATACCATCTGTGTACTAATATAATATTTAATAATTACAAATCAAGTGTAAAACCCAAATATAATGGCATAAGGCAAGTACCTATTGCATAGAAAATTACCCAGTGTACCAGATGTCTGCTATGTAGCAATATAACGCATAGTATATAAGATCGGAACAGACATGTATATGTCATATCTTCGTGAAAGCTTTTGTGAAACGCGCCCTGGTTTTGGTATGGTTACTTTTTTCCTGCCCTGACACTTGCAGCCTGACTTTGGCAATATATTAACATCCTGACCATGGATAAATCACAGCATTGGTCCTTTTCCACTATCTCTTAGGTTTGTTCTGAAATTATATACTATGAATTATATTGCTACATAGTAGGCATCTGATACACTGGGTAATTTTCTATGTAATAGGTACTTACCTTATGCCATAATATTTTCTGTTTTACACGTGGTTTGTAATTAGTAAATATTATATTGGTACACAGATGGTATTTCTTGTATTAGCCACAATCTTAATATGCACTAAGCACTTTATGTATATGGTATATGGCAATTCTACTTGAGTATGTCTGATACTTATAATTATAATGCCCTCTGTGGTCTGATGCCTTATTGCTATGCAATGTTGTGACCATATAAGAATATTACTACATATATTGACTCCATAGTGTCCGGGTGTTTGGGCATTTTTTCCCTGTAAATTTTATTCTGTTTTATTTTAGTCTACTAATAAATGTTATATTTTATATATAATGAGACTATGTGTCATATTTGTAAGTATATACCTTTCTACAATGGTATACAATTATATATTGTTATGATCTGCAACATGAACTAAGGAAAGATAGGGGAAAGCTGTCCCTACAGTAAGACTAAGCTGAATCCCTACGATGTAGCGGGCTGCCTGTTCCTAGCGAGCAGACCCGCCTTAGTCCTCGGCTAGTCTGAACGAAGACCTATAGCATAAAGTGAAGGGGTCCCTAAAAGAACTAAGGACTGGGACAAAAATGGGACACCCCCTAAACAGAAATTGTTGTAGAAAACAAAAGACAAACTGACAAAAATGTACTAGAGGTCCCAGAGGACCAAGCGAACAGACAGAGATAGGCACCGAAGCACCAGGCTAGCAAAACAGTCAAACACTGAAGTGCAGCACAGCCAGAAGGGAGGAGCTGGAATATAAAGGCAGATGGTCACGTGACCGCAAAACACAAGATAGAAAAAACTAACAGGAGGGTTCTAACATATATACTGTATCCCTTTTCACAATCCCTTTTTTGGGGGTTTCACAGTAATTTAAAAAATGTGAAAAGGTCATGAACAAAATAATAATCAGCATCTGAATATTTTGAAGACAGAATAATAATGGAGTAATTTTAAGGGACAAAAAATATAATAACTCACATTGGAGACATTGGATGAAGATGACGCTATACTAAAAACTTATTCACACGTAGCAATATTCATCAATGTGCTCTGCATATAATAACCAAATCTACAGAGAATGTGTAGAAATGAGCAAAGTATGTAAGGACTTCGAGTAAACCACCCGCTTTATCATAACCTTTAGATAGCTTTCGGACGAATGATGGTTCAGCTAGCACTTGTCTCACCCAACACCGCCAATCACAGGAATGCTCACTCAGACGAGTGCACCTGCGTTCTCTATGAGAAAACCACAGCCAAACATCTTTGGCGACAGCTTGTCTCTTATAGAACAAAAGGATCCCAACTCCAAATTTGTCAGGCGCCCCCATGAACACTAGACTGTTGGCCGTTGGCTGAACCTGAAGATGTTGATATTGTTAGTCTAAGTTGTATGTAAGACTTTAATGCATTAAAATTAAATGAATCTATTAAACCTTATGAGACTGGTGTACTTTCTATAAGATTCCATGTCAGGATGGCTATTGAATAATTCAGAATTTAGAATAGGCGTTTTATAAATTGAGCTGTAGAATGAGAGAGACATCATGAGTCCAGTTTTGAGAAGATCAAAAAGATTTGCAGGATAATGGTCTAGTGGCCACTTGGGTAGTCAGTGGCTGCTGGAGAAAAGCTCTGTGCACCATTTTCTTCCTGCCTAAATCTCTTACATTTCTTTTAATCATTGACCACGTGCAACATCAGTGACGAGGCACCTGATTCCAGCAGGTAGGAGGAAATTTGCAGCCACAGACTAACGACTTGGCCGCTGGACCAGGGTCCTGAAAATCTGTTAGATCACCCCTAGTCCAGGTGTTTAAGGACTCCACCAAACCAGCCTGACAACTGCAGCTTGTACTGAGCACTTTGAGATCTCAGCAGCAGGGAGGAGGGACACTGAGGAGGCTATATTTAATTTAGGCTAGGTGGGTATGAATTGAATTGAAATGCCTGTATAATTCTTTCAAAGAGAATTATGCAGTCATTCTCACACTGTGAGTTCACAAGCCTCATCAAATCTAAGGCTGGCCATACACAAAAGATGGCTGTCCTTCGAAAGATTGTTCTGCTGACAGCCGACTCTCCTATAAAAAGGAGTACTCGCTCGGTTTGTTTTATGAGAAAGCTGACATGTTGGCTGGTGGCTTATATCAGGGAGAGCAATTCAGTCGCCAGACCAAAATCTATTATTTTGCGCCATTGACATCTCCACCGCCCATCATTTGGCCGGCACCCCCATACGTGTTACACCGCCGGTTAAACCCGTCAATATCGGCAAGTTCAGCCAATATAAGTCTACTACGTATGGCCAACTTAAGAGATCCATTTAACAATATATGCAGTTTGCATTGTTACATCTGGTGACCGTCCCACACTTTTAATGTTTTTGATTTTCTTTTTAATAGGTTGAACTATATATTTTTTTCCGTTAAGAAATACACATAAAATACACTCTACAACAGTAGCTTATCTCTCCTATGGCAGGAAGTTCATTTTTTATCAGTAGGGGAAGATTGAGAAGCCTCAGGGGTCACATTCTTTTCCTGAGACGGCAGACATTTCTATTGTCCATCACAAGCCATGCTTACAATGGATGGAAGGAAAAATACCAGCCTCGGTAACATCTTTAATTTATCATGAAATTATTGCCTTTTGAATGGCACGAGTAATAAGTGACTTTCCGCTGATTCTTTATCTTCTTCATCTCGGTTAGTGGGATGATTTAAACTGTAATCTGCAGGGCTAGCCTTCTCTGAGTGATAAATGGCTTTCTAATTGTAGGGCTTCAACTTCCCGGCAATCCAACTTTCTATAAAGAAGGATGGAAAGTAAAGCAAATAAATAGAATCTATTATTACAGGGGAAAGGGAGGGGGATGTGAGGCAATTACTGTAGAAACATATTTCTTTTCTAACTACTATAAATATGGATTACAGAATAAAGAATGACGGGAATATTTGTATTTTGGTGTCAGGAAAAATAAGGATAAAGTTTTTCTGCATGTTCACTGGAACGGTGGTCCCCGACCTCCTTTCCTCCGCATGACCACACCAAGGAAAACGTTGAACGATGCTGCAGTCAACCATGCGCGATGCAGCTGCATGTAAATTTAATGGGCATGATGAGTAGTGTGCTTCAATGCCGCTGTTTTTTAAATATTTTACTGTTTCTTCTTCTTTTTTTAATCTAAAAAAATATTGTTTGTGTCGTCCATTTATTGAGACTCATAACTTTTTCCATTTACCCATTGATGGAGCTACTGTTTATGAGGGACTGTTTTGTGCATGGTTAGCTTTACTTTTTATTGGTACCGTACAATATTTTATAGGTTTTTTATTTTTTGTTAGATGGTCCTTTTGCAAACGTGGTCATACCAAATACTGGATGTTTTTTTCTTTTGCTTTTTAGTTTATTGATTTTCAAAATGGGAAAATTAAATATGCAAATTGTCTCTTCAGAGAGAAAGAGGAATAGAACTCTAGCGCCACCTATTGGAAGTAGCAATCCTACAAGTCATTACCGACCCTTTAAACGAGCGTTGAAATATGACTTAGGATAAAAGCCAAATCCGAATCTTAGTTTGTAGATATGGTGTTTCGGGGTATTGCCCCTCGTCAGTACAAAGTATGAGATCTGATTTGGCTGGGTGAGAGTCGAAGACTGGGATCTAATGAGCAAGGTTTCTCCTTGTGGAGAGTGACATGCCAGATCTGGCACGCCAGTTTGAGGAGACTTAAACACCTTGCATGCTCCTCTGGGAAATTAAGTATGCAAATTGTCTCTTCAGAAAGGTAGAGGACTAGAACTCTAGTGCCACCTATTGGAAAGTAGCATTCCTACAAGTTATTGTCGAATATTTAAACAAGCCTTGAAATATGACTTAGGATAAAAGCCAAATCAGAATCTTAATTTGTAGACACGGTGTTTCGGGGTAATGCCCCTTGTCAGTGAGGAGTATGAGATCTGATTTGGCTGGGTGAGAGGCTAAGACTTGGATCTAAGGGGTAAGGTTTCTCCTTGTGGAGAGTGACATGCCAGGTCTGGCATGTCAGTATGAGGAGACTTAAATGCTTTGCATGCTCCTCTGGGAAATTAAATATGCAAATTGTCTCTTCAGAGAGGTCTTAGGAGAAACTTCCTCTCACTTTCTTCTCTCTGTGTGAAGTCTTTGCTCCACAGCTCTTCCTCAGGATCAGGGCCTGTATCTCTACACAAACTTACAATTAATTAATTAAACAAACAATTATCTTCTCTTGATCTGGTCTCCCCAGGAATCAAACCCACAACCTTTATATTTGCAGGAAGAAGGTAAAGCTATGGGCCACAGCCTGCACTGACAAAATTGGGAGGATTTTGTGTACTTATGCTTCATTGCAGATAGTGAAGCAACGGGCAGATTATACTGCTACATAGAGATACATTGTGTATAGCAGTGTATTTATATGTCCCTCTATTCTAAAGGAGAAGAAAAAGTTCCTATAAAACTATTAAAAAAGAATTACTTCATAGAATCATAGAATCATAGAATGGTAGAGTTGGAAGGGACCTCCTGGGTCATCTGGTCCAACCCCCTGCTCAAAGCAGGATTCACTAAATCATCTCAGACAGATGTCTGTCCAGCCTCTGTTTGAAGACGTCCATTGAAGGGGAACTCACCACCTCTCGTGGCAGCCTGTTCCACTCATTAATCACCCTAACTGTCAAAAAGTTTTTTCTAATATCTAATCTGTGTCTCCTCCCATTTAGTTTCATCCCGTTGCTTCTAGTCTTTCCCTGTGCAAATGAGAATAAAGATGATCCTTCTACAATGTGACAGCCCTTGACATATTTGTAGACAGCTATTAAGTCTCCTCTCAGTCTTCTTTTTTGCAAGCTAAACATTCCCAAATCCTGCAACCGTTCCTCATAGGACATGGTTTGCAGACCAGTCACCATTCTGGTCGCTCTTCTCTGAACTTGTTCCAGTTTGTCTATGTCTTTTTTAAAATGTGGTGCCCAAAACTGTACACAGTATTCCAGATGAGGTCTGACCAAAGAGGAGTAAAGACCGATAATGACTTCACGTGATCTAGACTGTATGCTTCTGTTAATACATCCCAGAATTGTATTTGCCTTTTTTGCTGCTGCATCACACTGTTGACTCATGTTCAGTCTATGATCTATTAGTATACCTAAGTCTTTTTCACATGTACTGTTGCTTAGCTCTATTCCTCCCATTCTGTATATGCTTTTTTCATTTTTATTGCCCATATGTAGTACTTTGCATTTTTCCCTGTTAAAAACCATTCTGTTGGTTGCTGCCCACTGCTCCAGTTTATTTAGGTCTTTTTGAATCCTCTCTCTCTCTTCTCTAGTATTAGATATCCCTCCTAGCTTTGTGTCATCAGCAAATTTAATCAGTTTACCCTCAATTCCTTCATCTAAATCATTGATGAAGATGTTGAACAATACAGGTCCCAGGACAGAGCCCTGTGGTATCCCACTTGAGACATTCATCCAGCTGGATGTGAAGCCATTTACAACCACCCTTTGAGTCCGATCACTAAGCCAGTTATGAATCCACCTAACAGTTGCCTGGTCCATTGCATACTTGGTCATTTTTTCAATAAGGATGGTGTGAGATACTTTGTCAAATGCTTTGCTGAAGTCAAGATATACTATATCTACAGCATTTCCCTGATCCACCCAGTCAGTGATTCTGTCATAGAAGGAAATTAAGTTAGTCTGACATGACTTGTTAGTTACAAACCCATGCTGACTCTGGTTAATCACTTCATTCTTATCCAGGTACTTACATACATGATGTTTAATAATTTGTTCAAAGATCTTTCCTGGTATAGAAGTCAGACTCACCGGCCTATAGTTCCCTGGGTCCACCTTCTTCCCCTTTTTGAAGATAGGAACAACATTTGCTCTTCTCCAGTCTTCTGGGACTTCTCCTGTTCTCCAAGAATTTTCAAAGATTATGGAGAGTGGTTCTAAAATTTCTTCTACGATCTCCTTCAGTACTCTGGGGTGTAATTCATCTGGACCTGGAGACTTGAACTCATTTATGTTAGCTAAATATTCCCTCACAATCTTTCTGTTTACAGATAACTTGGATTCTTCTATTCCTTTAAAAGGACAGTGAAAATCAGTTGATGTTACATTTTCTTTCTGAGAGAAAACAGATGCAAAATAGGAATTAAAAAGTTCGGCCTTCTCAACATCCTCTCTTACCATTTCTCCATTTTCATCCTGTAAAAATCCTATAGCATCTTTGACTTTTCTTTTACTTTTGACATACCCCCAAAATCCTTTTTTATTGCTTTTGACATCTCTTGCAAGCCTTAATTCATTGTCAGCTTTAGCTAACCTGATACGTGCCCTGCAGGATCTGCAGACTGCATTATAATCTTCTTTAGATATGCCTCCCTCTTTCCATTTAATAAACATTTCTTTCTTTCTTTTTAGCATGTGTTTAAGTTCTGTGTTCATCCATCCTGGTTTCCTTAAATGCTTCCCATTCTTCCTGCTTTTCGGGATTGTTAACGATTGTGCTTTGAGAATCTCATTTTTAAAAATTTCCCATCCTTCCTGGACATTTTTGTCCTTAAGGACATCCAGCCATTGGATCCCTCCTATTCTCTTTCTGAGTCTCTTAAAATCTGCCTTTCTAAAATCTAACCTTGAAGTTTGAGTCTTCACATGTCTTCCTCCTCTAGTTATCCAAAATTCTATAATAGCATGATCGCTGCCTCCTAGGGTCCCAGCCACCTTTACCTCCTCAACCATTTCCTCCCTGTTTATAAGGATTAGATCCAAAGTAGCAGATCCCCTTGTTTTCTCCCCTACCTTTTGGAAGATAAAGTTGTCAGCAAGAGAGGATAAGAATTTGCTTGACCTGTTAGTTTTACTTGAGAGAGATTCCCAACAAATGTCTGGATAGTTGAAATCTCCCATGACCACTACGTCATATTTTTTGGAGAACTTGGTCATTTGATACATAAAGAGTTCATCCATATCTTCAGCTTGCCCAGGTGGCCTGTAGTAAATGCCTACAATGGTGTCCTTTCCGTTGTTCTCTCCTTGTATTCTTACCCAAACAGTTTCCACAGAACTCACAGTCTCTGAAGCTTCAATCTCTGTGCAGATATACGCTTTTCTAACATACAATGCGACACCTCCTCCTCGTTTATCAATTCTGTTTCTTGCAAATAAGTTGTATCCTTTTAGCCTTTTATTCCAATCATGTGTATGGTCCCACCAAGTTTCAGTGATTCCAATGACATCATATTTCTTTTCCTGCATTAGTAGTTCCAATTCTCCTTGTTTGTTGCCCATGCTTTGTGCATTTGTATAAAAACATTTTAGTTTGTGATTGGTTTCTCTTCCTCTCATATTTTTATTTAGATTTTTTTGTCTTTGTTCTTTCTTTCCACTTCCAGTAGCAGAGATCTCAATAGTATTTGTCAGCTGTATGGCTTTTTCTGGCCTTTTGCTTCCCTTCCCACATTGTTCTAGTTTAAAGCTCTCCTGATGAGTGTAGCAAGGCGACTTCCAAATACATGTTTTCCAGTCTTCGTAAGGTGCACCCCATCTCTAGCAAGTAGTCCATCGTATAGGTAATTCATCCCGTGATCCAGAAATCCAAATCCTTGTTGACGGCACCATCGACGTAGCCAGTTGTTCACCTGTAGAATCTTATTCCACCTCATTGTTCCATGGTCATCCACTGGGAGGATGGATGAGAAGACCACCTGCGCTCCCAATTCTTTCACTTTCTTGCCTAAGTCTTCAAAGTCACTGCAGATGGTTTCCAGGTCCTTTCTTGCGGTGTCATTTGTCCCCACATGTATTAGCAGGAATGGGTAATGATCTGTAGGTCTGAAGAGTCTTGATATCCTGTCAGACACATCTTTAATTTTTGCTCCAGGAAGACAGCACATTTCTCTTGAGGTTATGTCTGGTCTGCAGATAGCGGCCTCTGTTCCTCTTAACAGGGAATCCCCCATGACCACCACTCTTCGTTTTTTCTTCACAACATTCTTCTTTCTCCATCCAGGAGGATTCTGAGGACTTACAAGGTTATTCATTGCTGGCAAAGTCTTATCTTGCTGTATTTCTTCAAGGTTCTCCTGCGTGAGAGCCTGGTACTGGTTCCTGAGCAGTATGGGTGCTGACTGCCTCTCGATCCTCCTGCTTCTGTGGGTCACATGCTTCCATTCCTCTGTTTCCTCAGGTGCAGTTCGAATTTCTTCTCTTTCTGAATCATGAAGAGATAATTCTGCTCTGTCTAAGAACTCTTCACCTTACTTAATGATTTTCAAGGTAGTTAACCTCTCTTCTAGATTTCGCAACTTTTCCTCCAACAGGGACACAAGCTTGCATTTCTGGCATGTGAAGTTTGGCTTTTCCACTGGCAAGTCTGTGAACATGTAGCAGGATATGCAGCTCACCAAATGGCTCCTGGACTCTTCCATGTTCTTACTGTTAATGTTCTGAAAACAGTGAAAAATGCTTCAAAATGCGCGCGCCGTTAGGCGCGCGGTTTACCGATGTCCTCTTTTCAGCTCCAACAGCCAAAATCCAGTGTTCTTTGAGCTCGCGGAGACTCTTCACTTACCCCAAAATGCAGTGGAAATATGCAAATTATCTCCTCAGGACTCCTCCCCTGGTTTACCGATGTCCTCTTTTCAGCTCCAACAGCCAAAATCCAGTGTTCTTTGAGCTCGCGGAGACTCTTCACTTACCCCAAAATGCAGTGGAAATATGCAAATTATCTCCTCAGGACTCCTCCCCTGGTTTACCGATGTCCTCTTTTCAGCTCCAACAGCCAAAATCCAGTGTTCTTTGAGCTCGCGGAGACTCTTCACTTACCCCAAAATGCAGTGGAAATATGCAAATTATCTCCTCAGGACTCCTCCCCTGGTTTACCGATGTCCTCTTTTCAGCTCCAACAGCCAAAATCCAGTGTTCTTTGAGCTCGCGGAGACTCTTCACTTACCCCAAAATGCAGTGGAAATATGCAAATTATCTCCTCAGGACTCCTCCCCTGGTTTACCGATGTCCTCTTTTCAGCTCCAACAGCCAAAATCCAGTGTTCTTTGAGCTCGCGGAGACTCTTCACTTACCCCAAAATGCAGTGGAAATATGCAAATTATCTCCTCAGGACTCCTCCCCTGGTTTACCGATGTCCTCTTTTCAGCTCCAACAGCCAAAATCCAGTGTTCTTTGAGCTCGCGGAGACTCTTCACTTACCCCAAAATGCAGTGGAAATATGCAAATTATCTCCTCAGGACTCCTCCCCTGGTTTACCGATGTCCTCTTTTCAGCTCCAACAGCCAAAATCCAGTGTTCTTTGAGCTCGCGGAGACTCTTCACTTACCCCAAAATGCAGTGGAAATATGCAAATTATCTCCTCAGGACTCCTCCCCTGGTTTACCGATGTCCTCTTTTCAGCTCCAACAGCCAAAATCCAGTGTTCTTTGAGCTCGCGGAGACTCTTCACTTACCCCAAAATGCAGTGGAAATATGCAAATTATCTCCTCAGGACTCCTCCCCTGGTTTACCGATGTCCTCTTTTCAGCTCCAACAGCCAAAATCCAGTGTTCTTTGAGCTCGCGGAGACTCTTCACTTACCCCAAAATGCAGTGGAAATATGCAAATTATCTCCTCAGGACTCCTCCCCTGGTTTACCGATGTCCTCTTTTCAGCTCCAACAGCCAAAATCCAGTGTTCTTTGAGCTCGCGGAGACTCTTCACTTACCCCAAAATGCAGTGGAAATATGCAAATTATCTCCTCAGGACTCCTCCCCTGGTTTACCGATGTCCTCTTTTCAGCTCCAACAGCCAAAATCCAGTGTTCTTTGAGCTCGCGGAGACTCTTCACTTACCCCAAAATGCAGTGGAAATATGCAAATTATCTCCTCAGGACTCCTCCCCTGGTTTACCGATGTCCTCTTTTCAGCTCCAACAGCCAAAATCCAGTGTTCTTTGAGCTCGCGGAGACTCTTCACTTACCCCAAAATGCAGTGGAAATATGCAAATTATCTCCTCAGGACTCCTCCCCTGGTTTACCGATGTCCTCTTTTCAGCTCCAACAGCCAAAATCCAGTGTTCTTTGAGCTCGCGGAGACTCTTCACTTACCCCAAAATGCAGTGGAAATATGCAAATTATCTCCTCAGGACTCCTCCCCTGGTTTACCGATGTCCTCTTTTCAGCTCCAACAGCCACAATCCAGTGTTCTTTGAGCTCGCGGAGACTCTTCACTTACCCCAAAATGCAGTGGAAATATGCAAATTATCTCCTCAGGACTCCTCCCCTGGTTTACCGATGTCCTCTTTTCAGCTCCAACAGCCAAAATCCAGTGTTCTTTGAGCTCGCGGAGACTCTTCACTTACCCCAAAATGCAGTGGAAATATGCAAATTATCTCCTCAGGACTCCTCCTTCTTGAGTAATCGAACCCGCAACCTACATCATTGCAGGCAGCAGCTAAAAATATAGCCTGCACTGATAGTCCTGGGAAGATTTTCTCTACTTTAAGCTGCATTGTAGCAACCAAACCCATAGGAAAATTGTACTGGTACATAGATATAAAGCAGTGTATTTCTATGTCCGTGTATTCTACAGGGAAAAGAAAAGACAGATTTTTTCTTCCTATAAAATATTTTGAAAATAATGAAAAAGTATTACAAACATATCACTTTTTTGTGTTTTTTTTTAAATAAAAAACATTACAAATCAGCAAAAACATGGACATTGGATATAACATTGGTGTCCCTGTAATTGCAACAATCTGCACAACATATTGATCAGATTATTTATGGTGATTGGTAAATAACATAAAAAATGGCGAGAATCATTTTTTCTTTATTAAATGCATAAAAAATAATATTGTAACTCTGAGGCCATGTTCATGCGTAGCATGAATGATGTGTTTTTTGTCCTGCTTTTTCTCTGAACATTACGGCGCAATAACAATCTTCTCGGAATATTGTTTGCTGTGTTTCTTTTATGAGCTTTAACCCTTATTTGATGCGTTTTTTGTGCAGATGTTAATCGCTGTTTTTAACACTTTTTTTATTAGTACAGAAAATCTTTGATTCTGCACTTAAAAATGTAACAATGTTTTTTTTTAACATGCATTTTTTTCAAGCTCCACAAAGAAACCTATAAAGAAAAAATGCACCAAAATCGCATAGATCAGCAAGTGTTTTCATAAATTCACAATCACTTTGCTCGGATACTTAAGCCATGTTCACATGTAGCATAAATGTTGCATATTTTCTGCTGCATTTATTTTGCACAGATATTCTGCTGTGTTTAGTAGAGATAAGCGGACCCATGGAAGTTTGGATTCTGGTACCCAACCGAACTTTAGTCCAAAGTTTGGATAGCAGAACTGTTCCCGAACTTGAACCTGAACCAAAACCCCATTGAAATCAATGGGGACCCTTACACCATTGAAATAAATGGGGAGCCAAACTTTGGAGCTGGGGAAAAGCTATCTCTCTTTTTTCGGGGTCCCCCCATTTTTAATAACCAGCTAAGGCAAAGCAGACAGTGGTGGGGTGATATTAATAGGTTGGGAAGGCCCAAGGATATTGGCCCCTTCCCAGCATAGTAAGACCAGTTTACAGCTGGCTGCTTTCCCTTGGCTGGTTATTAAAAATAGGGGGTGCCTCATGTCTAATTTTAAATTATTTATTTATTTTACACTGTCTCTCACTCGAGCAGCGTCACTATCTTTCAACAAGTTTTATTAAGCATCCAAACTCCGAATACTATCTTCTGGGAGAAGTCCATGTTCAGAGTTCAGCACCGGACACTAGTTGTCCAGTACAAACCCCGAACTTTACAGCTCGGGTTTGTTTATCTCTAGAGTTTTGCTGTCCAAGCAAAGTGGATGTGATTTCATGAAAACTGCGCCCCCTGTGCATCTTAAGAGACTGCTGAACTGTGTAGTTTTGGAGGCTTCTATGTGGAGCCTAAAAAACACATGTAAAATACTGCAGTTACATTTTTAAGTTCAGAATCAAAGCTTTTCTGTAATGTAAAAAAAAACACTTGGAAAGTGAGGCTTTACATCTACCCCAAAAACGCATAAAAAAATTATTTTGAAAAATTCGTGATGGTTAAAAAAAAAAACAGTTTATCAGGGCTTGCACAAACTTACGCTTTTCGAATGCTGTACTATGATTAAGAACATTCAGTTCGAAACGCGTAAGTTTCGAACTGTAGAAAGTATTTGTCCAGCTCCCCTGAAAAATCTTCTGTTCCACTGGTAGTGCAAGGATGTGAAGTTTGAGTTGGCAACAAGGCATGCTATACTATGCTATGATTGAGAACATTCAGTTTGAAACGTGTACGTTTGTGCATGCCTTGATGTACTGAATGTTTTTTAACCATCATGAATTTTTAATTGATTGAAATTCACCCCAGAATTGTGCCTGGATACACTTCTTGAAACCATATCTTGCCTTGTTTCCAACTCAAGCTTCACATCCTTGCACTACCGGTGGAGCAGAAGATTTTTCGGGTGAGCTGGATAAATACATTTTTTCTACAGTTGGATCTTCAGTATCCTAAAGTTTACTGATATTATTATTATTTATTATTATAGCGCCATTTATTCCATGGTGCTTTACATGTGGAAAAGGGGTATACATAGCGAAAAACAATTACAATAATCTTGAACAAAATGTGACAGCGACTGGTACAGGAGGAGCGAGGACCCTGCTCACGAGGGCTCTCAATCTACAGGGGATGGATGAGGATACAGTAGGTGAGGGTAGGGCTGGTCGTGGAGAGGTAAGGTGGAGCGATGGTTAATGCAGGTTGTAGGCTTGTCGGAAGAGGTGGGTCTTCAGGTTCCTTTTGAAGGTTTCCACGGTCGGCGAGAGTCTGATATTTTGGGATAGAGAGTTCCAGAGTAGGGGTGATGCTCGGGAGAAATCTTTTATGCGATTGTGGGAGGAGGAGATAAGAGGAGAGTAGAGAAGGAGATCTTGTGAGGATCGGAGGTTGCGTGCAGGTAAGTACCAGGAGACTAGGTCAGAGATATATGGAGGAGACAGGTTGTGAATGGCTTTGTATGCTGTGGTTAGGGTTTTGAACTGGTGTCTCTCGGTAATGGGGAGCCAGTGAAGAGATTGACAGAGAGGACAGGCCGGGGAATAGCGTGGGGACAGGTGGATTTGTCAAGCAGCAGAGTTTAGGATAGATTGGAGTGTTGGAAGGGAGGCCACAGAGCAGGAGGTTGCAGTAGTCGAGGCGGGAGATGATGAGGGCGTGCACTAGTGTTTTTGCAGATTCATGGTTGAGGAATGTGCGGATCAGGGAGATATTTTGAAATTGGAGTCGGCAGGAAGTGGAAAGGGCTTGGATATGAGGTTTGAAGGAAAGTTCAGAGTCCAGGGTTACCCCGAGGCAGCGAGCTTGAGGGACTGGGGAGAGTGGACAGCCATTGACGTTGATAGATAGGTCAGTTTGATATAGACAGAAGTGGAAAAAAATGTAGACTAGAGAGAAATTGCGGAAAAGTAGATCCATTTTTACAATCGCAAAAACGGAAAAAAATCAAGAGTATGGTACGTATAAATATACAAGAGATTAAAAAAAGGAACCTGCTAAAGAGAGCACAGTCGGAGAAATCCTTTGTTACGCAAATATACTGGACTCACTTTCCAGACAGCACGGGCGCACATAAATATGCAACAGGCAAAATAAGATTCATGACATGAAAAAAAGACCCAGAGGGAATAGACAGAGATATACACAGCATTAATATTTTAGTAAAATAAATAACAAATCATAACCTTGATGTATTATTCGACTACCATGCTCTCTCAATGGTTACATCTTTCCTTCGCAGCTCCCAAGAAGATAAGAGGCTGTGCCGAGGCTGCTCGAATACTGAACACCAAGGTGACGTATGTGCAAAACAGCAGAGGATGACGCATTTATTGGAGACTTATGTAGTATTAAATCAGGAACAGGATGGATTATCATATGCCCAATAATCCTTTTTTATTCAGTATTCGTCATATAACTTTTTCTTAACACAACATCATGACATCATAGATGCCTATAATGCCATTTTGTGGCAAGTGTTATGCTACAGATGTATCTACAATGGATGAGCAAATCAACTTTGCTTTGGATTTCACAAAACAATTGGATTTTCCAGAAGTAGAGGTGAAAAAATATCTAATTTCAAGTGGAATTGAATTATATTTGAATAAAGAAGAAAAATCTGCATTTTTGAGAATAAGGAATTTTGTACACTTGTTCTACACAGATTCAGTAAATAGGAATCAAAATTAAGACATTCATATAAATGACTAAGATCATGAAATAAACAAAATATGAAAATATATTTTATTGGACAAACAAGTCGAAAAATGATAAAAAAAATGTCAAGGGACATTTAAAAACATGATGTCTAGGGAACAATAATGAATAGGCATAATATAAAAAAATCAATATGAATGACCATGGCAGTAAAGAGGGAAATGGTATATTAACGCCACATGGTCACAAAATTCACAGTGAAATGTAACGACCTAATAGGCCCAATAGTAATGACGTACATAATAATGAATTGGCACAACATAAAATGAAAGTTGTAAACCCGATGTCACAATGTTGGAGTTTTGTTCCCTTTTCATTACCTCCTATGTGTGTTTCGCTTTGGCTTCCTCAGGTAGTGTAGTAGCAGGAGGAGGAGGGTAGATTTGTATCATAATAGGGAATGATAATGCAAAAAAGTATAAGTGTAAAGTAATAGAATGTGCAAATAAGGATAAATGGGAATACCAAAACAAGACAATACAGCATGGCAACATAGAACAATATCAGTTTACTACTTTACACTTACCATTTCCTATTATGGGCAATCATTGGCCTGTTTCCAAAGTGGCTAGTTGAAACATAGTGCTGCACTCTGAGCATGCCTCAGCTTCTGTTGTGGTGTCTCCAGGTAATCACGATGACGCCTCCTTTGTTAACATTGATTATTTACACCTGTTTTGGTATGATACATATCTACCCTCCTCCTCATGCTACTACACTCCCTTAGGAAGCCAATGTGAAACGTGTATCGGTGGTAGTGGCAGGGGAACAAAACGCCAAAATTGTGTCATCGGGTTTGTATCTTTCATTTTTTGTTGCACTGTGCATGCCCCAGATTCTGTTGTGCCATCTCTGGGTGGAACACGCATCATAAACTGTGACTTCGTCTCACTTCAGGAACGTCGTTGTGCCGGATGTGTCATGCCGGTCCACATCACATGTGCTGAGCGGCACATTGTAAGATGATGTCTACTATTGATTATTCACAGCTGTTTCTGTAGTATATAGAAAATACTATAGAAAAAGAAAATATATAGAAAAAGAATTCTATATATTCTTTTATATACTGTATATCGACCCTCTTCCTCCTGCCGTTACACTCCCTGAGGAAGCCTATGGGAAACACACTTTGGAGGTAGTGGCGGGAAACAAAACTCCAATATTGTGCCATTGGGTCTATATCTTTCATTTTTTGTTCCATCAAATCATTATAATGCACTTAATTAGTATTGGACCTGTGTAAAACTAGGTCATTACATTTCACTGTGAATTTTTTTTACCCTGGGGCATTAATATACCATTTACCACATTCCTTTTTTTGCTGGCATGGTCATTCATGTTTGGACATTCATGGTGATTTATTGCATCGTGCATATTCATTATTACTTAATCTTCATTGTTCCCTCACCATCATGTTTTTAAATGTCCCTTGTCATTTTTTGTCATGTTTAGTCTTGTTTGTCCAATAAAATATATTTTCAGATTTTGTTTATATCGTTAGCTTAGTCATTTACTGTTTGTGAATATCTTCTTCTACTTCTTGTTCCACTTCTTTTTCTTCTTCCACTTCTTCTTCTTCTTCCACTTCTGGACACTATTTTGCAAAACCTTAGATGGCCTGGAAAAGTTTAAAAAACAAAAAAGATATACTCACCTCACCGCTCACCTTCACTGCTCGTTGTCCACCATCCGGTTCTTAGAGACATCTCTTCTTACCCACATCACGATCCACATCTCCATTGTGACACGACAAGTGGCCTACAGTGAATAGGTTGAAGATGCGGGAGCAGAAAGAAAAGGACTCTAAGGCGGGTAACTTTACTTGCAGCCCACTGTCTGGTCCTCAGGGCCTCTTATTGTCTTCTTCTGGTCCTCAGGGCCTCTGCAGTCTGTGAGGAAACCTGAACTAATAAGAGCACGAGAAGAACCTGTCATACCTATATAATAGTAAGTGCCACAAAGTCATGTCCCCAACACATCTAATACAATAACGACAAACTGGCCAACCCTTTTACCTCATTCTGCAGCCAGAGGCTATAGGAGCCAAACAGTGCAACATTTTTAATGAAACCCAATTTCAAAAATTATTTTTAACCCCAATAGCGCTTATTTAATTAAGAAAAATAATTTTACACAAAGATGGACAAGCCCTTTAAGGCCAATTTTGTATAATCCAGAAAAAAACCTTTAATCCCAGTTAGTTAATGCTAGATCCACATACTGTATCAGACTTCCTCATGCAGGTACAGGCAGCAGAATTCTGGCCAATCTGCTTTCCTTCAAGCCTCTAATTATATTCATATACACTCATTTATTTCTCAGCTCACGCTATCTAGCTTAAATACTTACTAATTACCATTGTGAGCTGATCCCCTACATTTCCTGTCCCAATCGTTGACGGATGGAAACCATCCCATCTCTCTTATCAAGGTTCGACTCCTTATCCTCCCATCTGGAACAGCTGCGCTAATGAATTCATAAGTCTTTTCTTTTCACCGTCTTCTTAACAATGCATTCAGATGAGTAAAGCTGAGCGTCCCGTCTGTCTCGTCCTTCAGCGCCTATGCTAAGAAAAAGTACAAAAAGGACAGTTATACTAAGTGTCCAATTAATGGGATTTACTCGATAATAGTTGATGACATTGATTTGCCCTACATACTCAATATTCGCAAAATGTGAAGGGTTAAGTAGTAACAAAAACTTAGGCACCAATTCTGTACAATAAATTAGGGACAATATACACTGCTCCAAAAAATAAAGGGAACACTCCAATAACACATCCTAGATCTGAATGAATGAAATATTCTCATTGAATACTTTGCTCTGTACAAAGTTGAATGTGCTGACAACAAAATCACACAAAAATCATCAATGGAAATCAAATTTATTACCAATGGAGGCCTGGATTTGGAGTCACCCACAAAATTAAAATGGAAAAACACATTACAGGCTGATCCAACTTTGATGTAATGTCCTTAAAACAAGTCAAAATGAGGCTCAGTATTGTGTGTGGCCTCCACGTGCCTGTATGACCTCCCTACAACGCCTGGGCATGCTCCTGATGAGGTTGCGGATGGTCACCTGTGGGATCTCCTCCCAGACCTGGACTAAAGCATCCGCCAACTCCTGGACAGTCTGTGGTGCAACGTTGACGTTGGTGGATGGAGAGAGACATGATGTCCCAGATGTGCTCAATCGGATTCAGGTCTGGGGAACGGGCGGGCCAGTCCATTGCTTCAATGCCTTCATCTTGCAGGAACTGCTGACACACTCCAGCCACATGAGGTCTGGCATTGTCCTTTATTAGGAGGAACCCAGGGCCAACGGCACCTTCATATGGTCTCACAAGGGGTCTGAGGATCTCATCTCGGTACCTAATGGCAGTCAGGCTACCTCTGGCGAGCACATGGAGGGCTGTGCGGCCCTCCAAAGAAATGCCACCCCACACCATTACTGACCCACTGCCAAACCGGTCATACTGAAGGATGTTGCAGGCAGCAGATCGCTCTCCACGGCGTCTCCAGACTCTGTCACGTCTGTCACTTGTGCTCAGTGTGAACCTGCTTTCATCTGTGAAGAGCAGAGGGCGCCAGTGGCGACTTTGCCAATCCTGGTGTTCTGTGGCAAATGCCAAGCGTCCTGCACGGTATTGGGCTGTGAGCACAACCCCCATCTGTGGACTTCCGGCCCTTATACCACCCTCATGGAGTCGGTTTCTAACCGATTGTGCAGATACATGCACATTTGTGGCCTGCTGGAGGTCATTTTGCAGGACTCTGGCAGTGCTCCTCCTGTTCCTCCTTGCACAAAGGCAGAGGTAGCAGTCCTGCTGCTGGGTTGTTGGCCTCCTATGGCCCCCTCCACGTCTTCTGGTGTACTGGCCTGTCTCCTGGTAGCGCCTCCAGCCTCTGGACACTACGCTGACAGACACAGCAAATCTTCTTGCCACAGCTCGCATTGATGTGCCATCCTGGATGAGCTGCACTACCTGAGCAACTTCTGTGGGTTGTAGAGTCCGTCTCATGCTACCACGAGTGTGAAAGCACAACCAAGATTCAAAAGTGACCAAAACATCAGCTAGAAAGCATTGTTACTGAGATGTGGTCTGTGGTCCCCACCTGCAGAACCACTCCTTTATTGAGTCTTGATAATTGCCAATAATTTCCTACTATTGTCTATTTCATTTGCACAACAGCATGTGAAATTGATTGTCAATCAGTGTTGCTTCCTAAGTGGACAGTTTGATTTCACAGAAGTTTGATTTACTTGGAGTTATATTTTGTTGTTTAAGTGTTCCCTTTATTTTTTTGAGCAGTGTACCAAACTAAAGTAAAAGGCTGCATAACATGGAAGGAACTAAGAAACTGAAGGCGATTTCCACAAGGTATGGTTTAGGAATACTTAATGATATAGAAATAACCAATACATGGTTGTCGGTTTAGGATAAGTTGAGGTTGGTTGGAGGCTCATGTGCACAATATCAGTAGGTGCCCCATCATTGGTGGACACAGACAGAAAAGGGCTCCTATGCAAGAACAATATATGGGCCCCTTTCAGTCCAATATCTCATCAAAATGTACAATACCACCTGCTTTGAAGGATTGAAGTGGCCAGATATCTGGCCATCAGCTCAGCCATGCTACCTGCACAAACTGTCAATCTTCAGGAGAGCACCCCTCCCCCCAGGCAAGCAAGAAGCCAAGAGGCCAGGGAATAGTTTGATTTCAAAGATAGGAACTTGAGACAATCCCTTTCATTTTCATAGGGCAAATATTTGCTCTATCTAAAATTATCAAATTAAGTCTCACTGTATTTTTTGGGCTATAAAACACATTTTTTAAGCAAGAAAAAAAAAAAGTGTGCGTCTTATAATCCAGTGAGGAGAATGCTGACAAAACATCCTTCCAGATCACTGTGAAAACTATGCAGTGGTGCAGCTCTCTGCCTTCCAGACAGAGTCTGATTGGAGCAGGGCAGGAGAGAAAGCTGCCAGGTTCTGCATTTCACAAAAGCTGCAGGTACTGATTAACTGAAGTACCCTTCAGGTCACATTATTAGGCCACGTTCACACGTTCAGTTTTTGGTTGGTATTTTACATCAGTATTTGTAAGTCAAAACCAGGAGAGGAACAATCAGAGGGAAAGTATAAAAGAAACACGTCACCACTTCTGTATTTTTCACCAACTCCTGGTTTTGGCTTACAAATACTAATGTAAAATACTGACCAAAGACTGAAAGTGTGAACATGGCCTAACTTAATTGTCTGGAAGGAACCTCAAAATGTGGTTGTGCATACAAAATGCGGAGCTGAGATAGGTGTGTGTGTTGATGTAGCAAAGTTGTGTGTGTATGTAGCAAAGTTATGTGTGTATAGCAGAGCTGTGTTTGTATGTATCATACTTGCGTTAGTATGCAACAAAAGCTGTCTGTTTATATAGCAGAGTTGTGTGTGTATAGAAGAGCTGTGTGTGTTTGTAGCAGAGCAGTGTTTGTGTGTATGTAACAGAGTTGTGTGGGATGATGTATAGCAGAACTATGTGTATATGTAGCAAAGCTAACTGTGTGCAGATCTGTGTATGTATGTAGCAGAGCTGTGTGTATATGTAGTAAAGTGAAGTGTATATGTAGGGTATATGCAGCAGTTTTGTGTTTATGTGTGTGCTACAGGTAGTGTACATAATGCGCATGCTGTAAAGCTATACCTTTATATTATTCATATTGCAGAGAAACATTAAGGCCAAAGCCCCACTATTAGTATTTGGTCAGTATTTTTTCTCAGGAGTGGGAGCCAAAACCAGGAGTGGGTGATAAATGCAGAATTGATGAACTAGTTTCTATTATACCTTTTCTCTAATTGTTCCTCACCTGGTATTGGCTCCCACAAATGAGAAAAAATACTGACCGAATACTGACCAAATACTGATAGTGGGGCTGTGGTCTAACACTATAACTACTACCCCACCTATTCTACCATAATACCTTAAAATTAGTTATTCTAGCTAGTGTTGAGCCACCCCCGTAGTGTTCGAGTTCGGTTCGGTTCGTCGAACACCCGTGTGTTCGCCGAACTGTTCGTCGAACACCTTCGAACACCGTTAAAACCAATGGCAGGCAAACAAAAACACATAGAAACACATAGAAAACACCTTCAAAGGTGTCCAAAAGCTGACAAACTGCTCAGAAGACACAACTAACACATGGAAAAGTGACAAGTACATATAGTCATGCGAAAAGAAAAGAGGTGGAGGAGTAAAAGGAGGGGGAGACACAGATATAGGCATGTCATGCCCTTCTAAAATCCAAAAAGTGAGAAGCCGACACGTTCAGTCCGCTCCTGCCCGTGCCACCTCCGTGTCGCCGGGTTTGTGCCAGAGCCGCGGTGAACCCTGACGGCCAGCCCCCCTCTCCCAATACTGGTGCCTGTCCGCTGGTGGGTCGAGCGAGCCCCCCTGTGGTGGAGGCAGCTCTAAGCTTTTTAATTTAAATTGTCTCTCTAATTTGAATAAATACACTTTAAATCCATTTACAAGGATCTATTGGAGGGCAAGTCTCATGCCAGCAGCCGCGTAATTCCAGCTCCAGTAGCGTCCACTAAAGCTGCTGCAGTTAGAAAGCTTTTATAAGGATCGAGCTCGGCTGTCCACCGCAAGGCATCCTACTGCCAGTCCGAGCCCCTATGCCTTGGGGTGCCTCCTGATGCTCTTCACTGAGTATCCCGTGGTCCCGAAGCATTTCCTTTGAAAAAATGAAGTGTCCAAATTACAGGTGGTGTAGCTTGCTTAACAGCCGGGATAATCCGCTGACTAGCAGACACTGCTACTAGGCACAAAGAATTTCCTGGGCTAGATGCAGTTAAAAATTTGTAATTAGATACTCTCGTTGGATGCTGAGAAAGCATTCCATAGAGTCTCCTGGCACGCCATATATGATTCTCTTAAAAAGCTTGGGGTAGGGGTCTAGGGGACCCTTTTATAGCCAAAATCACGGCCCTGTATCGCAATACGTCACCTAGGCTGAAGATAAATGGAACTGTAGCACTCTGAGGGCTCGGTTGCTACAGAGGTATTGCACCTCACCCAGAGGTGTGATATCTCACTCTCAGGTAAGGATGTAGTGTGGATCAGGACCCGACACCTGCATGCATTACACCACATTGCCGTGGGGCAGGGCGACCAATATGCCCCTGAGATGGGCACGACAGTCCCTGTCCCTGGCTGGAGTGGGGGGAGGGAACACTGAGGAAGGGGAACCCTGTAGTGCAGGAGCAGGGAGGAAGCAGTTCCTGGGTGCATTGAGAAGGGAGTATAAAAGGTGGGCACCATCTTAGTTCAGTGCAGAGAAGTCTGAGCAGAAGTGGCAGGGAGCAGGTGCTCTGTATGAGCTCTGCTCCGGAGGCGGGCCTAGTAACAGAGGCCCAGGCCTGGAAGAGGGAGAAGGATGGAAGAGGAGCGGAGAAGGCTCCAGGAACGAGGAACGAAGGGATCTCAGGGGTGCGGACGGGCGAGTCGCCACCGCACGCCCGAATCCACCTGCGTGGAGGGGTCAGGCCAAAGGGGGAGACCGGTCCCCGAAACTAGTGGAGGCAGGAAACGACCCTCAGCTAGAAACAGGAGGCTGTGACATTTTATGTGGCGCAGCCCCTCGCTACACCCGCTAGGAAGGCACCACATAGGGTCAGGGAAACCGGCGCCAAGTTTACCAAGAGGAGGCCCGAGGCAGCCGGACAGAAGGGTTGGTAAGAAAGGCCAGACAAAAGACATACAAAGGGGGTCCTGTGAAGCACTCCAAAGTTATCTGGGAGTTGTCTGAGCCCCTCACCTGGTGAGCACAGTATGACTTGGGCAGCCGTTACCTGCAGACGTGGTCTGGATAATAAGAACTGTGAGTAAAGGCCCTGGACTGCATCACTGACTCCGTGTCATTACTGCTGCTGCCCTGCACCATCACCCCCATCCTCCGCATACACTGCCCTGAGGCTATACTCCTCCCGTGGGGAGTTATGATACGCTCTGCTGCACCCACAACACCAGCCTCAGCGGTCTGCCCTGGAGCGGCGGTTCACTCTGACCGCAATCCACGGGTGGCGTAGTCGGACATTTAAACATCAAAACCACATAAATAGTTTCGCCACTGGTTTGACCGCCCTGAGCCACGGAACCGGGTTGCCGCCACGGAGACTACAACTACCAGCATCCACCAAAAAGGGTCCGGCTCCGGGTGTCCCAAGGCCCAGGGGGCGCGTCAGAACATTTTCATCACCTTTCACAATCACCAATGGGACAAGGCAGGGATGTTCTCTGTCCCTTCTCTTATACATCCTAGTGACGGAGCACCAGCTCTCATCAATTCGCCATAACCCCAATATTAGGTGGATTGAGGTGGGAGGCACCGAGTACAAGTGCTCTCTATTTGCTGATGATGTCCTAGTATATATCACTCAATCACATATATCCATCCATGCTGTTATGGCTGAAATAGATCACTTTGTTACATGGTCAAATTTTAAAATCAATGCAGCGAAGTCGGAGGCCCTCGATGTCTCCCTCCCCAAATCCATATAGGATTCCATCCAGTCCAACTTTCCCTTTGCCTGGCCCTCACAGGGTATCAAATACTTAGGAATTCCTATTCATAGAGACCTCTCCCATCTATGTTATCTTAATTTTGGGCCCTTTATTGAACAACTCCATACAGACCACGGTTGGCAAGTTAGAACTGTAAGATTCACTACGTGAACCACTGGTGTTTTGTGGAAAAGCACATGTACACTGTGTTCCAAATTATTATGCAAAAAGTGTTTAGGAGTGATAAGGGAAGAATTTGTTTGTCAGTTAAACTCATTGATGGTGATGTGTGTCAGGGCTCTTTATATCACTGTAAGCAATTGCAGACACCTGTGCTAATTAGTTTGGCAGGTGTGTCCAATGAAAGGCAAGACTACTTAAGAAGGCTGTCTCACATTATTAAGCAGCCTACATTTTCTGCCAAAATGGGAAAGAAAAAGGATGTGTCGGCTGCTGAGAAGCAACAAATTGTGGAGTGTTTAGGTCAAGGCATGACTACAATCAACATTGTGCGATGATCAGGATGAAGTGTCTTGGCAATCAAGAAGTATGTAGCTGATTCACAGTACACACGTGTGCGTGCTGATAAGGGCAAATTGAGGACTCTTTTCTACAGGCAATTACGTCAGGTTGAAAGAGCAGCGGCAAAAAAGACTTGTCATAGCAGCAGACAAGTTTTTGAAGCTGCTTGTGCCTCCAACGTCCCCCGAACAACAAGATGCAGGGTCCTTCAGAGGTTTGCAGCTGTGCATACGCCATCCTGTCGACCTCCTCTATCCACTTCACACAAGCAGAAACGGCTCCAGTGGGCCAAACATTACATGAAGACTGATTTCAAAACTGTTTTGTTCACGGATGAGTGCCGTGCAGCGCTCGATGGTCCAGATGGATGGAGTGGAGGATGGCTGGTTGATGGACACCCCACGCAAACACGGCTACAGCGCCAACAAGGAGGAGGTGGAGTAATGTTTTGGGCTGGAATCATGGGGAGAGAGATTGTCGGCCCCTTTAGGATCCCTGAAGGCGCTAAAGATGAACTCCATAATGTATGTGGATTTTCTCAAACAGCACTTGATGCCATGGTTCAAGAAGAAGAACCGTGTATTTCACAGCAAGATCATTTTTCTGCATGATAATGCACCATCTCATGCTGCACATAAAACATCTGCATCTCTGGCTGATATGGGCATAAAAGGGGACAAACTTATGGTCTAACCCCCATGCTCCCCTGACCTCTACCCCATTCAGAACCTTTGGAGCATCATTAAAAGGAGTGTCTATGATGGCGGGAGGCAGTTCACATCTAAGCAACAGCTCTGGGAGGGTATTCTGTCCTCATGCAAAACAATTGAAGCAGAAACCATCCAAAACCTGACAAATTCAATGGACGAGAGAGTTCAGAAGCTCCTTTAGAACAAGGGGTCCTATGTGAAAATGTAACATCACCTAGAATAAAGTTTTGAGTTGAAAACTGTTTGATTTCAGTTTCTAGCAACCTGCTAATGCTTATAATTTCAAAAATGACCATTTTTTTGGTCTTTATTAAAATGAAAAGGTTGATCGAAAAGTTTGGGGGATCTAAGAGTGTGGCAACCCAGTAGTCATGATTACTTCGAATTCTGACAATATGAGGGTCATGCTGCAGGTAGTGCAGCAAGAAGGCACTTATGTGTCTTGCGCATCTCGGAGCCCCAAAATTATTTTCCGGGCTAGATGCAGCTAAAAATTATTATTAATTTTAAATCTGGTGAAGCTTTAGTATAGATGGCCTAATAGGATCAGTGCTGCACACTGCTACAAAGCCCAAATTATTTTCCAGTCAAGATACAGATAAACATGATTAGTAATTTTAAATCTGGTGGAGCTTATTATAGATGGCCTAATAGAATCAGTGCTGCACACTGCTACAAAGCCCAAATTATTTTCCAGCCAAGATACAGATAAACATGATTAGTAATTTGAAAGCTTAAAACGGTTGGTAGGGTGATTTTAACCAATCATCAAGCTTTTACTCTCCCCAGGATGACACAGGGGTAGAAAAGTCGTTTCAGATCCATGATTTGTTCATCTTTATGAACGTGAGTCTGTCTACATTATCAGTGGAGAGCCGCGTGCGCTTATCTGTCAGCACACCACCAGCAGCGCTGAACACACGTTCAGACAGAACGCTGGCTGCGGGGCATGACAAGATCTCCAAGGCGTAAGTGGCTAGCTCCGGCCATTTATCCAGATTGGAAGCCCAAAAAGAGCAAGGGTCCAGTGACACAGTCGTGGCTTCAATGTTTACTTGGAGATACTCCTGTACCATCGTCTCTAGGCGTTGACTATGTGTCAGACTTCTTGTCTCCTGTGGCCTTGCAAAGGATGGGCTAAAAAAGTGGTGGAATGATTCCGCAAAATTGATGTTACCAGCAGATACTGTGGTTCTGTTACGGTTTGAGTGCTGAACACTTGACGGTCCCACGGTTGGCAAGTTGGAACTGTGAGATTCACTACGTGCACCACTGGTATTTTGTGGAAAAGCACATGTAAGATTCTGCAACAGTCTCTGCTGATACTCCTGCATGCGTGCATCCCTTTCTATGGCAGGAATAATTTCTGCAAATTTACTTTTGTACCGGGGATCTAACAGTGTGGCAACCCAGTAGTCAGGATTATTTCTAATTCTCACAATTCGAGGGTCATGTTGCAGGTAGTGCAGCAAGAAGGCACTCATGTGTGTTGCGCATCCAGGAGCACCAAGTCCCTGTTGTGTTGGTGGCGAGGTAACAATCATGCTTCCTTCCTCTGTCCTCTCCCCCCAACCTCGTACAACAGAAATGTGATCAAGGTCTCCCTCATCTGATGAGTCTTCCATCAGTTCGTCCTCCAATTCTTCCTGGGCTCCTGCACCTTCCTCACTAGTTTGGCTGCTACCATGCGCCCTGGTAAAACCATCTACCCCACCCTCACATGCCTGCCGCCTTGGTGCTGCCGACCGTCTGGACCTTGCAGATGTTAGCCCTTCCGCATACAACTCCTCCTCCTCTACTTCCTCCACCTCCTCTTGTGCCACCACCTGACTCCGAATTCTGTTTAACATGTGCTCCAGCATGTAAATCACTGGAATAGTCATGCTGATAATGGCATCGTCAGCACTAAACATCTTCGTCGCCATTTCAAAACTGTGCAGAAGGGTGCATAGGTCCCTGATCTGAGACCACTCCTCCAGCGTGATTTGCCCCACCTCTGGATCTCATTGGCCCAGGCTATACGTCAGAACGTATTGCACCAGGGCTTGTCGGTGCTGCCACAGTCGCTGCAACATGTGCAGAGTTGAATTCCACCGGGTAGGCACATCGCATTTTAGCCGGTGAAGTGGCAGGCCCAACGACTTCTGTAGAGATGTAAGTCGCTGAGCTGCGGGATGCGAACGGCGAAAGTGAGCACACAGCGACCGTGCCCTCTGCAGAAGGCCATCTAGTCTGGGATAGTGGGCTAAAAATTGCTGGACAACCAGGTTCAACACGTGTGCCATACAAGGCACGTGTGTGACATTGCCCCGGCGAAGGGCCGCACCCAGGTTTGCAGCATTGTCGCACACGGCCTTCCCTGGTTTCAGGTCCAGTGGAGACAACCATTCATGAAATTGGTTCTCCAGAGCTGACCACAACTCCTCAGCTGTGTGACTCACATTTCCCAGACATTTCAATGTAAAAACCGCCTGATGACGTTGAGCCCTACTGCCAGCATAGTAAGGAGGTGTGCAGGATCCCTTCTGCGCAGTTAGAAAGCTTGTGGCATGACCAGACAGGCTTTGGGTGCAGGTGGAAGACCGAGAGGAGGTTGAGGAGGCAGAAGCAGTGGAGGAACTTTGACATAAAGAGGATTGACGCACAACTCGTGGGGACGGCAAGACTTGGACAGCAGCCCCTTGTCCTGCTGTCACCATAGTTACCCAGTGCACAGTCAGCGACATGTAACGCCCCTGTCCATGCCTACTCGTCCAAGTGTCTGTGGTGAAATGCACCCTGTCACACACAGAGTTTCTCAAAGAAGCGGTGATGTTGTGTGCGACATGCTGGTGGAGCGCAGGCACACCTTTCTTTGAGAAGTAGTGCCGACTGGGCATCTGGTACTGGGGCACTGCGACGGACATAAGGTCTCGAAAATCCTCTGTGTCCACCAGGCGGAAAGGCAGCATTTCTGTAGCCAAGAACTTGCAGATGGTGAAATTCAACCTCTTAGCTTTCTCATGGCTAGGAGGAAATGGTCTTTTACTTGTCCACATCTGAGGGACCGAGGGCTGGCTATTGTGCTTAGACGGGGTTGATAAGGGTGTCCCCGGCAAACTGCCGGTCTGTGAGGAAGATGCAGGCGGACATGTTAGGTTGCCTTGATCCAAAGGTGGTGCTATCGATGTCGGACAGCGCTCAACACCAGCTGGTGTTACCACCTCCAAAGAAAATGATGACCTGCCAATCACGCTGGCTGTTGCGGGTAAAGAGGTGGCAGGTCTGCGCCCCAAAACAGGTGTGACTGCTGTCCCCCCAGTCACAGAGGATGAAGAGGCCGCGGATGCACAAGATATGGCAGACGGTGGTTGGCCCGGCCGGCTAGGCCGCATTGTAGCACACTGAGCTTCCCACTGCAACTTATGCTTCATGTCCATGTGCCGGTTCATGCATGAAGTACTCAAACTATGTATTTTTTGGCCTCTACTTAGCTTTTTCTGACAAATGTTACAGATAACACGAGTTGGGTCATCTTTATCGATCTGAAAAAATGCCCAGGCTATGCAAGGCTTAGCACCCATGCGAGCTGAAGAGCCACCACGACTTGTGGTGAGAGGCAGAGTTGTGTTTGAGGATGCAGTTGTTGACGTGCTTCCAGTACTACGTCTCTGTCCAGGAAGGCGCAACCTGACCTCGTCGTCACTAGCATCTTCCTCCACCTCCTCTGCTGACCTC
Organism: Phyllobates terribilis; assembly: GCF_046119375.1. Taxonomy (NCBI): domain Eukaryota; kingdom Metazoa; phylum Chordata; class Amphibia; order Anura; family Dendrobatidae; genus Phyllobates; species Phyllobates terribilis. The sequence continues at coordinate 138,681,849 of NW_027362770.1, forward strand.
ATCTCTTGGCTGACTGTGGGTTGACAGTAAGTGGGATCTCCAACCTCATCATCATCACCCTGTGCGTTATCACACCCGTCGTCCTCAGAGCCAACCTGTTCCTGCCCTGACAAAAAACTAAAGTTGTCGCTCCAATCAGGTATTTGAGTCTTATCATCGTCTTCCTCATTGTCTCCACCAACAGGAGTTACAGTTTGGGAATGAGGGTCTACATTATGGTCAGAACCTTCTGCGTCTGGTCCTGGATCCGACTCATAAAGATTCTGGGCATCAGTGCAGATCATTTCCTCGTCTGGATTCACAGAAGCGCTGAAGTCGACCTCTGATTCCCAGGCTATAGTATGAGTAAACAGCTCTGCAGACTCAACCATCTGTTCTACCTCATACTCAGACGGGCAGCTGGAGATTTGGGAGCTGTGAGGAAGCAAGTGCGATTGGGGTGACACCTTTGAGGACTGGAGTATTTGTGATGTTGAAGTTGATGTGGAGGAGAGCCCACTTAAAGGAGCACTTGATATCCGTTGAAGCACCTGCTGTTTTTGTGCCTCATCTGGAATTTGTAGCGATTGGCGTGGCCGTAAGAAAGGTATCTTATCACATTGTCCACTAAAAGAAGTAGACATTTTAGTTTGGCTGGAAGATGGTCTTTCTTCTGCAGATGTTACTGTTGCTTTAACACCTACCCCACGGACACAACCTTTTTTCCCCTTCCCAACACGCCTATTCCCCTTTCCACCAGCAGCAGGCCTTTTTCCACTCATTTTGGTGGTTAACTAATTAACAACTCTGGAGTTGTTTGCACAAAAAAACAATGGATGGGAACCGAGCAGAGCTGAGTGGCCAAACTGTGGTATTAGGCCAAAACTATTGGCTGGGTTAGATGCAGAAAAAAATTATATTCAATTTGCAACCTGATGGAGGTCAGTATAGATGGACTAATAGAGAAAGTCCCACACACTGCTAGAAGGCCAAATATTTTTTCAGAGCTAGATGCAGAAAAAAATATATTCAGTTTGCAACCTGATGGAGGTCTGTATAGATGGATTAATAGAACAAGTCCCACACACAGCTAAAAGCCCAATATTTTTTCAGAGGTAGATGCAGAAAAAAATATATTCAGTTTGCAACCTGATGGAGGTCAGTATAGATGGACTAATACAACAAGTCCCACACACAGCTAGAAGCCCAATATTTTTTCAGAGGTAGATGCAGAAAAAAATATATTCAGTTTGCAACCTGATGGAGGTCTGTATAGATGGATTAATAGAACAAGTTCCACACACAGCTAGAAGCCCAATATTTTTTCAGAGGTAGATGCAGAAAAAAATATATTCAGTTTGCAACCTGATGGAGGTCAGTATAGATGGACTAATACAACAAGTCCCACACACAGCTAGAAGCCCAATATTTTTTCAGAGGTAGATGCAGAAAAAAATATATTCAGTTTGCAACCTGATGGAGGTCTGTATAGATGGATTAATAGAACAAGTCCCACACACAGCTAGAAGCCCAATATTTTTTCAGAGGTAGATGCAGAAAAAAATATATTCAGTTTGCAACCTGATGGAGGTCAGTATAGATGGACTAATACAACAAGTCCCACACACAGCTAGAAGCCCAATATTTTTTCAGAGGTAGATGCAGAAAAAAATATATTCAGTTTGCAACCTGATGGAGGTCTGTATAGATGGATTAATAGAACAAGTCCCACACACAGCTAGAAGCCCAATATTTTTTCAGAGGTAGATGCAGAAAAAAATATATTCAGTTTGCAACCTGATGGAGGTCAGTATAGATGGACTAATACAACAAGTCCCACACACAGCTAGAAGCCCAATATTTTTTCAGAGGTAGATGCAGAAAAAAATATATTCAGTTTGCAACCTGATGGAGGTCTGTATAGATGGATTAATAGAACAAGTCCCACACACAGCTAGAAGCCCAATATTTTTTCAGAGGTAGATGCAGAAAAAAATATATTCAGTTTGCAACCTGATGGAGGTCTGTATAGATGGATTAATAGAACAAGTCCCACACACAGCTAGAAGCCCAATATTTTTTCAGAGGTAGATGAAGAAAAAAATATATGCAGTTTGCAACCTGATGGAGGTCAGTATAGATGGACTAATACAACAAGTCCCACACACAGCTAGAAGCCCAATATTTTTTCAGAGCTAGATGCAGAAAAAAATTATATTCAATTTGCAACCTGATGGAGGTCAGTATAGATGGACTAATAGAATGATGCTATGCCCAAAAGATTTTACTTCACTAGGTGCAGTAAAAAAATTGGTATTCTATACACAGGTGGTATATCTTGCAACACAGATAGGCTACTCCACTGACTAACACACTCTGCAATAGGCCAAAAAGGATTAGCTTTGCTAGATTCAGCCAAATGCTGTGAAAAAAACTTGCACAGCACTGGCACAGACCTGCCTGGCAAATACTGATAGGAACTGATGTAACCTAGTCCTGAAAAGGACTCCAATTACAATTAGTCTTTACTCCCACAATCTATCTATTTAAGAGCACAGACCTGCCTGATAAAAGTCGTAGGAAATGCTGTAACCTAGTCCTTAAAAGGACTGCAATCACAACTATTCCCTACTCCCAAGCTATCTGTAGTTTTGTGCGAAAATTGGCTTGAAATTAACAAGGTATAGCGCACACAGCAACAGCGGTGCCGTCTAACACGCAGCTGCAGCAGTGAGAAAATGGTGGCGACGGGGAAAATGGCTTGGTCTTATAGGGCAAGGACATGTGACATACACTGCCAATGACACATGCCCTTGCTTGTGTGAAAAAAAGCACTTCGCTCCGTGTGTGCGCTGCTGATAGGCTGACAGATTGCACCTCCCCACTGTAAATGCGGGAAAGAGAAAAAAAAATGGAGATCTTCATTGTTCCTGCAGAGATCCATCCCCTGCCCCTCCCCCCACCCCGCTGTACACTCAAACTGCGTATTAACATTAATTTTCATCATTACTGAGAAAAAATCCAGTTATGATTTTGGTGCACGAACAGTTATCGAACATAACCTCGAACAGCCGAATTTTTCTCAAATTGTTCGTGTTCGCCGACCGGCTCGAACACCGCCCAAAACAGCACGAATTTGAGATTGGCGAACAGTTCGAGTAGAACAACGCTCATCTCTAATTCTAGCCCCTCATCTGCTTTACACCACCAGGGAAGCTTAGATTAGCAAAGTTACTCTTACCTGCTGCCCCTTCAGGACTGCCTTTCCCCCACTTCCTACGGTTTTTGCTGACATGCTGGAAACAAGGACATAAGGACAATTTTCTTAATTTTAGTTGGATCGAACCTTTGCCATAAAAATTAAACCCGAAAAAACCTTTTAAGATCTGTACTATTTTTTTCCCCACAATCAAATAATAACACAAAGTAATTAACATTTAGTATGATGAAAAAATATGTCCATGTAATCTCATTAACCTTTTCTGCTTCTATAATTAGTGGTTAAAATATAAAGAAAACAAAAAAGAATAATTAATAATTGATAAATCTGTGATTCTACATAATAAAATTACATTATATTGTAGGCCCTCTCATCGCAAAGGTTTCAATGGTTGGAAACCACTAAAGAACGCTATCTCCCTCTCTGGTGGGTCCATCTCATCTGTCATTTACATGGTTGGCCATTGTAGGCACAAAGGTGGAAGGGGCACAAACATACAGTGGGTACAGAAAGTATTCAGACCCCTTTACATTTTTCACTCTTTGTTTCATTGCAGCCATTTGGTAAATTCTAAAAAGTTAATTTTTTTTCTCATTAAAGTACACTCTGCACCTCATCTTGACTGAAAAAAAAACAGAAATGTAGAAATTTTTGCAAATTTCTTAAAAATGAAAAACTGAAATATCACATTTGAAAACTGTCTCAATAGGGATTCCAGGATTCTGATCGTCTGATAGACAAATCATGACTCTTTAACTACTTTAAATGTTCAGATGGTTCTCACTTTACTCTGCTGTGCCATTCTAAAGCATCATTGCACAGTAGAGCAGCTGCATGCATTTGTGTGTCTTCTGCACACTGCTGACACAGCTGAGGACCTAATGGAGAAGGCAGAAACAGTTTGTTACGTCTTTGCCTTCCCCATTAATGTATACACAGAGCTAAACAATCACTGTGTACATAGCATATAGAAAGTGCTAATAGCACTTTTTCTGGATTTCCCCGTGGTCTAGGTCTAGGGAAGGAGCTGCTGAGTCCTAGGTGACCTAGTCAGCTCTGCTATGCAGCCAGGACGCTCCATTTCCACTGTAACTGTGGCTAATATACCAGGCCCAGTTACAGGGGAAATTAGATTTAAAAGGAGAGTAAATAACTGATGAAATGCCCCCAAAGATTTAACATGACTTTATGGGAGGAATAATATGTGAAGTAAATAAATAAAAATGAAATAAATAAAAACAAGGTAACAAATAGATAAAAAAAAGCCACTGCCAATCTAAACCATTGTTATTGTCCGATATCTAAAAATAATTGTTAGAGAAAAGGAAACAAATTTTAAAATATACTTTAGCGTTCCTTTGTGATAATAAATAAAAGAAAAACAAAAATATGAAAAACAAACAAGTATTTTGATTATATTTCCAGAGACAAATAAAATAATCAAAATAACAATAAAGAGAGCATGAAACTAACATGAAAATTAAGATGAGGAATCAGGAAAAAAAATGTGAAAAGTACTTGAATATCTGAACAAGAAAATTGTTTACAGCTTGTTAAACTGTAGATTTATATATATATATACACTGCTCAAAAAAATAAAAGGAACACTTAAACAACAGAATATAACTCCAAGTAAATCAAACTTCTGTGAAATCAAACTGTCCACTTAGGAAGCAACACTGATTGACAATCAATTTCACATGCTGTTGTGTAAATGGAATAGACAATAGATGGAAATTATTGGCAATTATCAAGACACCCTCAATAAAGGAGTGGTTCTGCAGGTGGGGACCACAGACCACATCTCAGTACCAATGCTTTCTGGCTGATGTTTTGGTCACTTTTGAATGTTGGTTGTGCATTCAAATTCGTGGCAGCATGAGGCAGACTCTACAACCCACAGAAGTTGCTCAGGTAATGCAAATCATCCAGGATGGCACATCAATGCGAGCTGTGGCAAGAAGGTTTGCTGTGTCTGTCAGCGTAGTGTCCAGAAGCTACCAGGAGACAGGCCAGTACACTAGGAGACATGGAGGGGGCGGTAGCAGGGCAACAACCTAGCAGCAGGACCGCTACCTCCGGCTTTGTGCAAGGTGGAACAGGAGGAGCACTGGCAGAGCCCTGCAAAATGACCTCCAGCAGGCCACAAATGTGCATGTGTCTGCACAAATGGTTAGAAACCGACTCCATGAGGGTGGTATGAGGGCCCGACGTCCACAGATGGGGGTTGTGCTCACAGCCCAACACCATGCAGGATGCTTGGCATTTGCCACAGAACACCAGGATTGGCAAAGTCGCCACTGGCGCCCTGTGCTCTTCACAGATGAAAGCAGGTTCACACTGAGCACATGTGACAGACGTGACAGAGTCTGGAGACGCCGTGGAGAGCGGTTTGCTGCCTGCAACATCCTTCAGTATGACCGGTTTGGCAGTGGGTCAGTAATGGTGTGGGGTGGCATTTCTTTGGAGGGCCGTACAGCCCTCCATGTGCTCGCCAGAGGTAGCCTGACTGCCATTAGGTACCGAGATGAGATCCTCAGACCCCTTGTGAGACCATATGCTGGTGCAGTTGGCCCTGGGTTCCTCCTAATGCAGGACAATGCCAGACCTCATGTGGCTGGAGTGTGTCTGCAGTTGCAGCAAGATGAAGGCATTGAATCTATGGACTGGCCCGCCCGTTCCCCAGACCTGAATCTGATTGAGCACATCTGGGACATCATGTCTCGCTCCATCCACCAACGTCAAGTTGCACCACAGACTGTCCAGGATTTGGTGGATGCTTTAGTCCAGGTCTGGGAGGAGATCCCACAGGAGACCATCCACAACCTCATCAGGAGTATGCCCAGGCATTGTAGGGAGGTCATACAGGCACGTGGAGGCCAAACACAATACTGAGCCTCATTTTGACTTGTTTTAAGGACATTACATCAAAGTTGGATCAGCCTGTAGTGTGTATTTCCACATTAATTTTGGGGGTGACTCCAAATCCAGGCCTCCATTGGTTAATAAATTTGATTTCCATTGATGATTTTTGTGTGATTTTGTTGCCAGCACATTCAACTTTGTACAGAGCAAAGTATTCAATGAGAATATTTCATTCATTCAGATCTAGGATGTGTTATTTGACTGTTCCCTTTATTTTTTGAGAAGTGCATATATATATATATATATATATATATATATATATATACAGTACAGACCAAAAGTTTGGACACACCTTCTCATTTAAAGATTTTTCTGTATTTTCATGACTATGAAAATCGTACATTCACACTGAAGGTATCAAAACTATGAATTAACACATGTGGAATTATATACTTAACAAAAAAGCGTGAAACAACTGAAAATATGTCTTATATTCTAGGTTCTTCAAAGTAGCCACCTTTTGCTTTGATGATTGCTTTGCACACACTTGGCATTCTCTTGATGAGCTTCAAGAGGTAGCCACCGGAAATGGTCTTCCAACAATTTTGAAGGAGTTCCCAGAGATGCTTAGCACTTGTTGGCCCTTTTGCTTTCAATCTGCGGTCCAGCTCACCCCAAACCATCTCGATTGGGTTCAGGTCTGGTGACTGTGGAGGTCAGGTCAACTGGCGTAGCACCCCATTATTCTTCTTCTTGGTCAAATAGCCCTTACACAGCCTGGAGGTGTGTTTGAGGTCATTGTCCTGTTGAAAAATAAATGATGGTCCAACTAAATGCAAACCGGATGGAATAGCATGCCGCTGCAAGATGCTGTGGTAGCCATGCTAGTTCAGTATGCCTTCAATTTTGAATAAATCCCCAACAGTGTCACCAGCAAAGCACACCCACACCATCACACCTCCTCCTCCATGCTTCACGGTGGGAACCATGCATGTAGAGTCCATCCGTTCACCTTTTTTGGGTCGAACAAAGAAACGGTGGTTGGAACCAAAGATCTCAAATTTGGACTCATCAGACCAAAGCACAGATTTCCACTGGTCTAATGTCCATTCCTTGTGTTCTTTAGCCCAAACAAGTCTCTTCTGCTTGTTTCCTGTCCTTAGCAGTGGTTTCCTAGCAGCTATTTTACCATGAAGGCCTGCTGCACAAAGTCTCCTCTTAACAGTTGTTGAAGATGTGTGTCTGCTGCTAGACCTCTGTGTGGCATTGACCTAGTCTCTAATCTGAGCTGCTGTTAACCTGCGATTTCTGAGGCTGGTGACTCGGATAAACTTATCCTCAGAAGCAGAGGTGACTCTTGGTCTTCCTTTCCTGGGGCGGTCCTCATGTGAGCCAGTTTCTTTGTAGCGCTTGATGGTTTTTGCAACTGCACTTGGGGACACTTTCAAAGTTTTCCCAATTTTTCGCACTGACTGACCTTCATTTCTTAAAGTAATGATGGCCACTTGTTTTTCTTTACTTAGCTGCTTTTTTCTTGCCATAATACAAATTCTAACAGTCTATTCAGTAGGACTATCAGCTGTGTATCCACCAGACTTCTGCACAACACAACTGATGGTCCCAACCCCATTTATAATGCAAGAAATCCCACTTATTAAACCTGACAGGGCACACCTGTGAAGTGAAAACCATTTCCGGTGACTACCTCTTGAAGCTCATCAAGAGAATGCCAAGAGTGTGCAAAGAAGTCATCAAAGCAAAAGGCGGCTACTTTGAAGAACGTAGAATATAAGACATATTTTCAGTTGTTTCACACTTTTTTGTTAAGTATATAATTCCACATGTGTTAATTCATAGTTTTGATGCCTTCAGTTTGAATGTACAATTTTCATAGTCATGAAAATACAGAAAAATCTTTAAATGAGAAGGTGTGTCCAAACTTTTGGTCGGTCCTTTATATACAGGGGGAACGGAAAGTATTCAGACCCCTTAAAATTTTTCACTCTTTGTTTCACTGCAGCCATTTAATAAATACTAAAAAGTTCATTTTTTTCTCATTAAAGTACACTCTGCACCCCAGCTTGACTGAAAAAAAAACCAGAAATGTAGAAATTTTTGCAAATTTATTAAAAAAGAAAAACTGAAATATCACATGGTCATAAGTATTCAGACCCTTTGCTCAGACACTCATATTTAAGTCACATGCTGTCCATTTCCTTGTGATCCTCCTTGAGATTGTTCTACTCCTCCATAGTGTTGAGCCACCCCCGTAGTGTTCGGGTTCGGTTCGGTTCGTCGAACACCGGGATGTTCGAGGAACTGTTCGTCGAACTGTTCGTCGAACACCTTAGAACACCGTCGAACACCGTTAAAACCAATGGCAGGCAAACAAAAACACATAGAAACACATAGAAAACACCTGCAAAGGTGTCCAAAAGCTGACAAACTGCTCAGAAGACACTCTGTTTAAAAAAGCCGGCCGGCAAATTCAGCAGCGGCATACACCGGTACCCGACAATTTAGACAAGAAGGAATAGAGCATCACACATAGATTAGATAGATAGAAACATGTCAGTCACACATATAAGAAGCACAGTGACAGTGTTGGTTACTGCATTTGTCATTTAGTGTAAAGGATTTATTAAAAAAAATATTAGTGTTTTCATGCACCGTCTCTTTAAAAAAGCCGGCCGGCAATTCAGCATCTGTACCCGACAATTTAGAACAGAAAGAATAGAGAATCACACATAGATTAGATAGATAGAAACATGTCAGTCACATATATAATAAGTACAGTGATAGTGTTGCTTACTGTACTTGTCATTTAGTGTAAAGGATTTATTTAAAAAAATAATAGTGTTTTCATGCACTGTCTCTTTAAAAAAGCCGGCCGGCAATTCAGCAGCGGTACCAGACAATTTAGAACAGAAAGATAGAGCATCACACATAGATTAGATAGATAGAAACATGTCAGTCACATATATATGAAGTACAGTGATAGTGTTGGTTACTGTACTTGTCAATTAGTATTAAAATAAAGGATTTATTATTAAAAAAATTGGCGTGGGGTTCCCCTTAATTTTAGGCTCTAGCGGAGGTTAAGCAGACGGCTGGGGCAGATGTTTGAAGCCTGGGAAGGGGGTAATACCCACGGAGCTTCCCAGGCTACTAATATCAGCCCCCAGCTGAATACATAGCCTTTACTAGCTATTAAAATGGGGGACCCCCCCAAAAAAATGACGTGGGGTCCCCCCTAATTTAATAGCTAGCAAAGGCTAGGCAGACAGCTGGGGGCTGATATTAATAGCCCAGGAAGGGAGCCATGAATATTGGCCCCCTCCCAGGCTAGAAACACCAGCCGTCATCCGCCCCAGAAATGGCGCATTCATAGGATGCGCCAATTCTGGCACTTAGCCTCGCTCTTCCACGCTGCCCTGGTGCGGTGGCAGGGGGTAATAGGGTTGGGGTTGATGTCAGCTTATAATGCCAGCTGACATCAAGCCCAGGTTAGTAATGGAGAGGCGTCTATAAGACACCCCCATTACTAACCCCATAGTCAAAGTTAAAAAAAACACAAACACCCAGAATAAAGTCCTTTAATTGAAATAAAGACACAATCCTTTATTGTTCTAAATTAAACCATACCTACCATCACGCCCATTCCAGCTGAAGCCAACGATCTCCTGCAATAAAAGAAAAATAATAAAGCAACCTCATCCTTACCTTTCCATGGTTCCCACGACAGCTTCAGCTCTGCTACATCGAGATGACAGGCTGGACCGCAGCAGAACGCCGCCATCCAGCCTGTCATCCCGCAGACACTGAGAAGCGCAGGCTTGCTTGCGCTGCTCAGCGTCTCTCTGTGACGACATCCAGATGAGACGAGTTCATGTCCAATGAACTCGGCTCACCTCATGCACGTCACTGACAGCGTGGGAAAATTCTCACGCTGAAGCGCTGATTGCAGGAGAATTTTCCCACGCTGTCAGTGACGTGCAGGAGGTGAGCTGAGTTCATTGGACATGAGCTCACCTCATGCACATCACTGACAGCGTGGGAGAATTCTCCTGCACTCAGCACTAAAGCGTGAGAATTTTCCCACGCTGTCAGTGACGTGCATGAGGTGAGCCGAGTTCATTGGACATGACCTCGGCTCATCTGGATGCCGTCACAGCGAGACAGTGAGGAGCGCAAGCAAGCCTGCGCTTCTCAGTGTCTGCGGGATGACAGACTGGATGGCAGCGTTCTGCTGCGGTCCAGCCAGTCATCTCGATGTAGCAGAGCTGAAGCTGTCGTGGGAACCATGGAAAGGTAAGGATGAGGTTGCTTTATTATTTTTCTTTTATTGCAGGAGATCGTTGGCTTCACCTGGAATGGGTGTGATGGTAAGTATGGTTTAATTTAGAACAATAAAGAATTGTGTCTTTATTTCAATTAAAGGACTTTATTCTGGGTGTTGTGTTTTTTTTAAATACTTTACTAGAAATTCATGGCGGTCATGTCTAATACTGGCGTGACCCCATGAATTTTGGGCTTGGGGCCAGCTGATAATACCAAGCTGGCCCTAACCCCTTTATTACCCAGTGAGCCACCGCACCAGGGCCCTGGATGAGTTGGGTACAGAGCCAGAAGATGGCGCTTCTATGAACGCGCCATTTTCCGGGGTGGCTGCGGACTGCAATTTGTAGCGGGGGGGGCCCAGAAAGCTTGGGCCTCCCTGCGCTGCAGATTCCAGCCCCCAGCTGCCTAGTTGTACCTGGCTGGACACAAAAATAGGGCGAAGCCCCACGTACTTTTTTTTTAATTATTTCATGAATTTCATGAAATAATTAAGCAAAAAAGGCCTTCCCTATATTGTTGTGTCCGGCCAGGTACAAATAGGCAGCTGGTGGTTGGGGGCAGCCCGTTCCTGCCTGCTGTACCTGGCTGGACACAAATATAGTGCGAAGCCCCACTTCAATTTTTTTTAATTATTTCATGAAATTCATGAAATAATTAAGAAAAAAAGGGCTTCCCTATATTGTTGTGTCCGGCCAGGTACAAATAGGCAGCTGGTGGTTGGGGGCAGCCCGTTCCTGCCTGCTGTACCTGGCTGGACACAAATATAGTGCGAAGCCCCACTTCAATTTTTTTAAATTATTTCAGGAAATTCATGAAATAATTTAAAAAAAATTGACGTGGGGCTTCGCACTATATTTGTGTCCAGCCAGGTACAGCAGGCAGGAACGGGCTGCCCCCAACCACCAGCTGCCTATTTGTACCTGGCCGGACACAACAATATAGGGAAGCCCTTTTTTTCTTAATTATTTCATGAAATAATTTAAAGAAAATTGACGTGGGGCTTCGCCCTGTTTTTGTGTCCAGCCAGGTACAACTAGGCAGCTGGGGGCTGGAATCCGCAGCGCAGGGAGGCCCAAGCTTTCTGGGCCACCCCCGCTGCAAATTGCAGTCCGCAGCCACCCCGGAAAATGGCGCGTTCATAGAAGCGCCATCTTCTGGCGCTGTACCCAACTCATCCAGGGTCCTGATGCGGTGGCTCACTGGGTAATAAAGGGGTTAGGGCCAGCTTGGCATTATCAGCTGGCCCTAAGCCCGAAATTCATGGGGTCACGCCAATATTAGACATGACCACCATGAATTTCTAGTAAAGTATTTAAAAAAAACACAACACCCAGAAAAAAGTCCTTTAATTGAAATAAACACACAATTCTTTATTGTTCTAAATTAAACCATACTTACCGTCACGCCCATTCCAGCTGAAACCAACGATCTCCTGAAATAAAAGAAAAATAATAAAGCAACATCATCCTTACCTTTCCATGGTTCCCATGACAGCTTCAGCTCTGCTACATCGAGATGACAGGCTGGACCGCAGCAGAACGCTGCCATCCAGCCTGTCATCCCGCAGACACTGAGAAGCGCAGGCTTGCTTGCGCTCCACAGTGTCTCTCTGTGAGGGCATCCAGATGTGCCGAGTTAATGTCCAATGAACTCGGCTCACCTCATGCACGTCACTGACAGCGTGGGAAAATTCTCCTGCACTCAGCGCTTCAGCGTGGGAGAATTCTCACACTGAAGCGCTGAGTGCAGGAGAATTCTCCCACGCTGTCAGTGACGTGCAGGAGGTGAGCTGAGTTCATTGGACATGAGCTCACCTTATGCACGTCACTGACAGCGTGGGAAAATTCTCCTGCACTCAGCGCTTCAGCGTGGGAGAATTCTCACGCTGAAGCGCTGAGTGCAGGAGAATTCTCCCACGCTGTCAGTGACGTGCAGGAGGTGAGCTGAGTTCATTGGACATGAGCTCACCTTATGCAAGTCACTGACAGCGTGGGAGAATTCTCCTGCACTCACCGCTTCAGCGTGAGAATTTTCCCACGCTGTCAGTGACGTGCATGAGGTGAGCCGAGTTCATTGGACATGAACTCGGCTCATCTGGATGTCGTCACAGAGAGACGCTGAGCAGCGCAAGCAAGCCTGCGCTTCTCAGTGTCTGCGGGATGAGAGGCTGGATGGCAGCGTTCTGCTGCGGTCCAGCCTGTCATCTCGATGTAGCAGAGCTGAAGCTGTCGTGGGAACCATGGAAAGGTAAGGATGAGGTTGCTTTATTATTTTTCTTTTATTGCAGGAGATCGTTGGCTTCAGCTGGAATGGGCGTGACGGTAAGTATGGTTTAATTTAGAACAATAAAGGATTGTGTCTTTATTTCAATTAAAGGACTTTATTCTGGGTGTTTGTGTTTTTTTTAACTTTGACTATGGGGTTAGTAATGGGGGTGTCTTATAGACGCCTCTCCATTACTAACCTGGGCTTGATGTCAGCTGGCATTATAAGCTGACATCAACCCCAACCCTATTACCCCCTGCCACCGCACCAGGGCAGCGTGGAAGAGCGAGGCTAAGCGCCAGAATTGGCGCATCCTATGGATGCGCCATTTCTGGGGCGGCTGACGGCTGGTGTTTCTAGCCTGGGAGGGGGCCAATATTCATGGCTCCCTTCCTGGGCTATTAATATCAGCCCCCAGCTGTCTGCCTAGCCTTTGCTAGCTATTAAATTAGGGGGGACCCCACGTCATTTTTTTGGGGGGGTCCCCCATTTTAATAGCTAGTAAAGGCTATGTATTCAGCTGGGGGCTGATATTAGTAGCCTGGGAAGCTCCGTGGGTATTACCCCCTTCCCAGGCTTCAAACATCTGCCCCAGCCGTCTGCTTAACCTCCGCTAGAGCCTAAAATTAAGGGGAACCCCACGCCAATTTTTTTAATAATAAATCCTTTGTTTTAATACTAAATGACAAGTACAGTAACCAACACTATCACTGTACTTCATATATATGTGACTGACATGTTTCTATCTATCTAATCTATGTGTGAAGCTCTATTCTGTCTGTTATAAATTGTTGGGTACCGCTGCTGAATTGCCGGCCGGCTTTTTTAAAGAGACGGTGCATGAAAACACTATTATTTTTTTTGATAAATCCTTTACGCTAAATGACAAGTACAGTAAGCAGCACTGTCACTGTACTTCATATATATGTGACTGACATGTTTCTATCTATCTAATCTATGTGTGATTCTCTATTCTTTCTGTTATAAATTGTCGGGTACCGCTGCTGAATTGCCGGCCGGCTTTTTTAAAGAGACAGTGCATGAAAACACTATTATTTTTTTTGATAAATCCTTTACGCTAAATGACAAGTACAGTAAGCAGCACTTTCACTGTACTTCGTATATATGTGGCTGACATGTTTATATCTATCTAATCTATGTGTGAAGCTCTATTCTTTCGGTTCTAAATTGTCGGGTACAGGTGTATGCCGCTGCTGAATTGCCGGCTTTTCATGTTTCACTGTTGGCACTGTTCCCATCGATTTGGGCAATCACTGTAATGCAACAACCACCATGGCTGTGGCATTACAGTGAGTGGCAGACAATCCCTGCATGATTGGTGCTCTAAATAGCGCCAGACATGCAGGACACGCTTTTGGTGCACGAACAGTTATCGAACATAACCTCGAACAGCCGAATTTTTTGCAAATCGTTCGGGTTCGTCGAACAACTCGAACACCGCCCAAAACAGCTCGAATTTGAGATTGGCGAACAGTTCTAGTCGAACACCGCTCATCTCTACTCCTCCAGCTGTGTTTAATTAAACTGATAGGACTTGATTTGGAAAGGGACACACCTGTCTATATAAGACCTCACTGCTCACAGTGCATGTCAGACCAAATGAGAATCATGAGCTCAAAGGAACTGCCCAAGGAGCTCAGAGACAGAATTGTGGCAAGGCACAGAGAAAGATGGGCGCCGAACTGTGTGAAAGGAAGGTAGTGATCCCGGGTGCACGGTGAGACTGGACAAGAAATTCCTGGGGTTGATGGGGCCAGTGGGATTAGGAATAGTCTAGGTCGAACAGTGGGTATGGATGAAGATTTGTTGTGCCCTATCCTACAGGCTACAACCTGATGAACTTGAACTGTCAAGCTGCTAGCACAGATTTCTGCATTGCTTTATTTGGTCTGATTCAACTTTGTATAGAACAAAGTAACAAAGTATTTAATGAGAATATTTCATTCATTCAGATCTAAGATGTGTTATTTGAGTTTTCCCTTTATTTTTTTGAGCAGTGTATATATATATATATATATATATATATATATTTATATATATATATATATATATACAAATATATATATATATATATATATATATATACAGTACAGACCAAAAGTTTGGACACACCTTCTCATTTAAAGATTTTTCTGTATTTTCATGACTATGAAAATTGTACATTCACACTGAAGGCATCAAAACTATGAATTAACACATGTGGAATTATATACTTAACAAAAAAGTGTGAAACACCTGAAAATATGTCTTATATTCTAGGTTCTTCAAAGTAGCCACCTTTTCCTTTGATGACTGCGTTGCACACTCTTGGCATTCTCTTGATGAGCTTCAAGAGGTAGTCAGAAAATTCTTTAAATAAGAGAGTGTGTCCAAACTTTTGGTCTGTACTGTATATCTATCTATCTATCTATCTATCTATCTATCTATCTATCTATCTATATATATATATATAAATGAAAATGTGCCTGATCAGGAATGGGGGTAAATGGCTCAGTCATAAAAAGGTAAAAAGGTTAAAAAGTAATGTTTGTTTTCTTTTTCCATAAGTCAATAGTGCACGTGACAATAAGCGACTTTGTAATATATCTTTTCAGAGAAGTCTGCATTTTATTCCTCCTGGGCTGATCATTCCTTCTCAAAATTCTCAATTCATGAGTTAAATCTGTCTTCAGTGAGTACAGATTTTCCTATGAGAAAGGAGATGACAGTAACAGAACAGAATGTCTGTGTCTGCCTCTAGATCCTCCGTCCATGCATGTTTGGCGCTCTTTCGAGAGCCAATGATCATGCAGGGATTGCCTGCCACTCACTGTAATGCCATAGTCATGTTGGTTGTGGCATTACAGTGATTGGCTGGCCGCACAGCATCATCAGGTCTTTATCAGATCTGGCGCCGCCATGCTCGTCACAGTCACTCCGGAATCAGACAGTGTAGGGAGAGGTGAAGCTGCGTCAGGGAGAGATTTGATTGTTTCTAGTTAGTGTAGGTGTACCAAACTATAATAGAGACACATATCCATCTCAACAAACAGTCCTTCTGAGGACTAATCCATCTGCAGAGATATCAGGCAGGCAGGGTGTATAGGCAGGCAGGCAGTGTATACAGCAGACTGCAGTGCATATAGCACAAGAGGCTCCATTCCAGTTCTGTCTGCTGCTGCTGTTATATTTCTAGAAATAGGCCCAGGTCTCAGGGGCCAGGAATAATTTTTTTGGGATCTTAATCCTCGTTATTTGCTTAAAAAGCAATCCAGAGAACACCGTTTTTCTGCGCCATTTGCTTGTTGTCACTGCAGAATACAGCCAGGTCCTTTCCATATTACAGCACTAAAAATCCAGCTATTGAAAACTGTGTTTTCTCTGTCACACGGATCACATATACGTTTTCAGAAAATACTGCCATTTCTGGCCTCCATTAAATTTTTTTTTTAGCATGTCAGTGAAGTAATTGGCACCAGATTGCTGTACAAAATAGTTACCTACAGGCCAGGTATTTAAAACTGTGTTTTCCCCGTCACACAGATCATATATACGCTTTCCGAAAATACTGCCATTTCTGGCCTAGATTAAAAAATTTGTTTTAGTGTGTCAGTGAAGCAATTGACACCAGTTTGCTGTTCAAAATAGTTACCTACAGGTCAGGTCTTTAAAACTGTGGTTTGTCCGTCACACGGATCACGTATAAGTTCGCTCCAAATTCAGTGATTTGTTGTGAGCGTGGAAGATATTGTCCTCCATTTAAAATGAGCAAGGCTCATGGCAAGGGATGGAGAACTGGACGTGATGGTGATGATGGTGCATGCAGAGGCCAAGGCAATGGGCAAGCTGAAATTGTGCCACAACAAACACCCACATCTTCTCGCTCGACCTTCCTGTCCCAATTAATAGGGGACCGCAGAACACCACTATTGAACACAGAGCAGTGTGAAAAGGTTATTGGTTGGATAACAGATAATGCTTCCAGTCACTTAGCCACCACCACCACCCTGTCTTCCACATGGTCAAGTCTCAGTAGCTGTGAGTCTTGACTCCCACCATGCCGAGTGCCCAGAGACAACTGATCCCACACTAGGACACTCCGAAGAGCTGTTCACTTTCCCATTTATAAATTCGGGCCTCTCACCCGGACCACTTGAAGCGGGGTAAGAGGAGATCACATGTAGCGATGCCCAAATATTTGAGCAGCCACGGTCACATAAAGGCGATGGTGGGAAAGTGTCACAAGAGGTGGACGATGATGAGACACAATTGCCAGAAAGTCAAGAGGAGGAAAAGAGTGCGGAAGTGGAAGACGAGGTGGTGGATGATATATTAAATGACCCAACCTGGCTGGAGGACATGCAGAGCGAGGACAGAAAGCACACAGGGGGAGAGAGACAGAGCACCCCATCAGGCAGGAAGAAGCAGTGTGGTGGCCGCAGAAAGAAGTCAGGCAACCGTTCCCCGTAAAACCAATACGAAGGAAGTTGCCAGTACAACTGTCAGAACTTCCCGAGTCTGGTTGTTTTTTAAAGACTCTGCCGATAATCCCAAAACGGCCATTTGCACCACCTGCCAGGCCAGCATCAGCAGGGGTGGCAAAATGACCAGCCTGACCACCACCAGCATGATCAGGCACATGGCAGCAAAGCACCCGACTTTGTGGGCCGAACCGCAGGGTCCAGGAACAGTGTCTGCGGGTGGCACCATTGCTTCTTCCACTGTTGTGCATGAAAGCCAATTCCCAGTCCATGGTGCATGCGAAGATGCCTGCTGCCCTGCACCTGTCGTTGCACACTCTCAAGTAGCAGCATCAGGAAGCACGTCCATGTCCTTGTCCCAGCGCAGTGTTCAGTTGTCCATACCCCAGTCCTTGGAATGCAAGCGCGAAAAAGTAGCCAACGCCCCACAGGCCACACTACTAAATTCTCACATTTCACAACTGCTTGAGCTAGAAATGTTGCCTTTTAAGCTGGTGGAGACGCAACCTGATGGCGGCGGCCGTCCCTCGGTACTCGGTCCCCAGCCGACACTATTTCTCCCGGTGTGCCGTCACAGCATTACACAAGCACGAGTCCCAAAACATTAGTGGTGCTCTCAATAACGCAGTTACCGGTAAAGTCCAGCTAACCACGGACACGTGGACAAGTGCTTGTGGGCAGGGACGGTACATCTCGCTGATGGCACACTGGGTAACATAGTGGAAGCCGGGACCCAGTCGGACCTTGGGACGGAACACGTCCTCCCGACGCCAAGGATTGCGGGACCTAGGTCAATCAGGGTTGCCCCCATGGTATACAGCTCCTGCACCTCATCTTCCTCAGACTCCTCCTCCTCTTCAGTCTCCATCTCCGAAATGACCACATCAGTCACAAGCTGGAAGCACTACAGCACTGCCTCTGCCAAGCGGCAACAGTCTGTGCTGAAGCTAATATGCTTAGGTGAAAAACCGCACAATGCTGAAGAGTTGTAGACAGCTCTGAAAGAGCAGGCAGATCTGTGGCTCACACCGCTGAACCTCCAGCCAGGCATGGTCGTGTGTCACAATGGCCGGAACCTGGTGGCGGCTCTTAGGCGAGGCGAGCTCACACACGTACCATGCCTGGCCCATGTGCTTAACCTTGTGGTTCAGTGGTTTCTCAAATCCTACCCGGAGATGCCGGATCTGCTTGTTAAAGTACGCCGCCTGTGTGCCTGACGCGCCCCCTGGGCCGTGTGTGTGTGGGGATACCCGGAACCGGACCCGTTGTGGATGCTGGGGGTTGTAGTCCTTGCGTGGCGGGGACCCGGTCCCGTGGCTCAGGGCGGTCAAACCAAATGGCAGTCTATAAGCTGAATGTCCGACTACGCCACCCGTGGATTGCGGTCAGAGTGAACCGCCGCTGCAGGGCAGACTGCTGAGGCTGGTGTTGTGGATGCAGCTGAGGGTAATATAACTCCCCACGGGAGGAGTATAGCCTCAGGGCAGTAAATAGGGATGTTGGTGGTGATGGTGCGCGGGAGCAGCAGTAACCACACGGAGTCTGTCATGCAATTCAGGGTCTTTACTGTTGGTGGTATTAAGGGACCCGTCCGGAATACAGGTTAACAATGGAGGCCTGGTCAGTCTGAGAGCAACTGGGAAATCTCGCTGGTCAGGGGGAGTTTGTAGGCCTACCGTGCTGACTTCACTCTTTCTTGGCTATCCCACTGTAGTGTGGTGGTAGCCCACGTCTCTGAGTGTACCGTGTTGTTCTCGCCCGTATGACTGGCGACTCGGGCCTTCCGTACTTCTCACCCCTCCGGGGTAGTAGTGGTCCCTCTGGTGTGGCTGAGCCTCCGGGCTTCCTTGGGCCAGAGGACTTGAAGTCCCCTGCGAGGTGGTTTTCTGCTGCTGGGCTTATAACCCTCATAGACTCGGACTCCAGTGTCCGGCTTTGTAAGTCTCTGGCCAGGACGAACTCTGCTAGCTCCCCTCTTGGCCTCGTGTTCCTCCTCTGCCTAAAGGGACTCCTCAGCCTACTGCTGACCTGTACCTATCTGCAGCTTCACTGGAACCTGGTCTGGCACTTCTCTCTCTAACCCCGCCCCAGATCCAGTTTATAAAGGGGCAGATTTCTCCCCTCCCTGGACTGAGGCAGGAGGTGCTGCATGCTAATTGTCCCCAACCAGGGAACCTCCCACCTGCTATCAGACATGACATTGCTGCCACTGTGGCGACCAGACCTGGAGTGCCACATGCCCATTTTAGAAAGTCAGCTACAGCTTCCGCCACCCTTGCATTGTTTCAGCATCATTTGCAGCTTCTGGCTCACAGACTGGTGTGTGATGTCCCCACGCATTTGAACTCTACACTGCAGATGTTGGGAAGGATTTGTGAGCAGAAGAGGGCAGATGTTGAGTACCAGCATCAACAAGGCCGTCGGTATTCAGTTCAGACTCCACACATAAGACCTCAGGAGTGGACATGGATGTCAGACATATGTACCATCCTCCAAAACTTTGAGGACTCCACCAAGATGGTGAGCGGCGATGACGCCATAATTAGCATCACCATCCCGCTTCTCTGTCTTCTGAAACTCTCTCTGCTCACAATCAAAGAGGATGCATTGCAGGCGGAGCACGATGAGATTGAGCAAGGAACCATACAGGGTGATTACACACAGTCAAGCCTCATCTCATCCCAACGTGGATTGGGTGACAATGAGGAAGAGGAGGAGGAGGAAGGAAAGGAGCTAGTTTCATGCACTATAGACGGTACTACCTCCACAGCTGTCATACCGTCTGTTCAGCGTGGATGGCCAGAGGACAGAGAGGAGTAGGAGGAGGAGCAGGAGGAGAGCTTGGTCAATCATCCTCTTGGTGAGTACACAGAAGTCTTGCCTGTTAGTAATCTGGCACGCATGGCTGAGTTTATGTTACGCTGCCTTTCCCATGGCCCTCGCATTCTCAAAATTTTTGGTGACAGTCATTACTGGTTGGTGACACTTCTAGACCCACGCTGGAAGGAGAACTTTATATCTCTTATTCCTGAGGCGGACAGGTCTACAAAATTGGGGCAGTACCAGAAGGCCCTTGTTGCGGAACTATTAAAAAAATTCCCATCTGAAAACGATGGCGGCAGAGGGCACACTTCATTGGACAACCAAGGAGTACTGGCGAGAGAGACACAACTTCAATCCAGCAGAGGCAGGGGAACACTGTCAAAGTTCTGGGAGAGTTTTCTCAGATCGTTCCATCGCACAGGCACTGAGGCGCGGGGTACTCTTACAAGGAGTGCAAAGTTAGGGAAGATGCTGAGGGAGTACCTTGCCAACCGTACCAATGTCCTCCGTGATTCCTCTGTGTGTTATAATTATTGGGTATCCAAGCTGGATACGTAAAATAATCTAGCTCTCTATGCCTTGGAGGTCCTGGCCTGCCCTGCCGCCAGCGTTTTATCAGAGTGGGTTTTTAGTGCCACTGGTGGAATTATACCTGATAAGCGAAAATGCTGACAGACTGACTCTTATAAAAATGAACAAGGGCTTGATTGGGCCAGACTTCTCAACACCACCGAATGATAGCAACGTAACATAAACTCAAATCCACTGTCTTTTCTTGGGAGGTGTATTCCCATGCACCTTTTCACACCGACACATGGGTATATGCTTCCTGATTTTGTCTATTTGCTCTTGTCCTCCTCCTTCTCCATATCCTCCACCACCATATCCCCAGGGTGACCGTGGTCCATGATGCAACACCCACATCATTTTTTTAAAGGGTGTTTATGATGCCCGTGAAATTTTTTTTTTATACAGCATGCTCATGTATACCCCCCAGGGGTAAATGTTTGTCAGCCCATACACTTAGTGCATGGGCATTACTAGTATAGGAGGCCCGCTCCTTTCTAATGGGAACATTTTTTTATGAGGCCCTCCTCCACGTCTCTTCCAAGGGGCATTGGAGTGCCTCCAATTTTTGGCAGCCCTTGCATTCACTGCATAGGCCAACACTATGGGAGACCCTCTCCTTTATAATGAGAATTTGTCATTACTGTGGCCCTGCTCTATGTGTCTTTAAATTCTTAGTGGTGTTTTTCCTAAAATTGGTCAGCCGTTGGACTCACTGCATACCCTATAACTGTATAGCAGACTCTCTCCTTTCTAATGGGAATTAGTCGTTACTGTGGCCCTGCTCTATGTGTCTTTAAATTCTTAGTGGGTTTTTCCTAAATTTGGTCATCCGTTGGACTCACTGCATACCCTAAAACTGTATAGCAGACCCTCTCGTTTCTAATGGGAACATGTCGTACTTGTTACTGTGGCCCTGCTCTGTCTGTCTTTAAATTCTTAGTGGGGTTTTTCCTACAATTGGTCAGCCATTGGACTCACTGCATACCCAATAACTGTATAGCAGACCCTCTCCTTTCTAATGGGAACATGTCGTACCTTGTTACTGTGGCCCTGCTCTGTGTGTCTTTAAATTCTTAGTGGGGTTTTTCCCAAATTTTGGCAGCTATTGTAGTCACAGCATGGGCATTACCACTATAGGAGACCCGCTCCTTTATAATGGCAACATATTTTACTGAGACCCTCCTCTATGTCTTTTCAAAGGGGTATTGGGTTGCGTCGAAAATATTTGGCAGACCCTTGCAGTCACTGGATACGCAATAACAGTATAGGAGACCCACTTGTTAATAATGGGAACAACAAAGCATAGCCGGCTGATGGCTCTCTAACAATAGTTACGGCCGACTGCTGGCCTTTTAAGAATAGTAAGGTTCGTCTGATGTCCCTGTAAAAATAGGCTTTATGAGTTTCAGAGTCCCTCCATCATAAATAAAAAAGGATGTGTCTGATGATGTGTCACACACCACATTGCCAGATGATGTTGTAAAATGTTAAAATGACATTTCCCGGTGAATGCATTTGTCTTAAAAAATACCATAAAAAAACAAAGCAAAAGGATCTTTTTTTAGTATAAAAAACAGCGTCACCAATTTAACCTCAATGTAATCACATTGTTCAGCTCATGCACCTCCTCCTCCATCTCCGAAATGATCACATCAGTCACAAGCTGACAGCACTGCAGCACTGCCTTGGCCAAGCGGCAACAGGTTGTGCTGAAGATAACATGCTTAATGCTTAATTGACAAACCGCCCAGCGCTGCAGAGTTGTTGAAAGCTGTAACACAGCAGCCTGATCTGTGGCTCTCACCGCTGAACATACAGCCAGGCATGGTCATGTGTGACAATGGGCGGACCCTTAGTGACGAAGAAATGACAGCCGGGGTGGATACGGTTTCCCTCTATGCCAGCCCTTTCACCGAGCTAAAGAATATGGCTGTGGTGAAATACAACTCCCACTGAGAAGCTGTTTCAGATTGAAAAACATTATGCCCACCAGAGAATTTGATTCTGAGGGCTAACCTTTTTCCCCCGCTCAAGAGCCCCATAGCAGCTGCAAAGTTAGCACTATCATGAACTTTCCTGAGCTAGAAGCCAAGGCAGACCAGAGGATTCTCTTGTGGTACCGTCCAACCCTGCTGAGAAGCAGTCCTGGCTAAGAAAAGTGTGTGGGAAGGTTCCTGGACACTCTAAGGCTGCTTTTTTACTGAGGAGGAAACACACGCAAACACAGGGAGAACATACAAAGTCATTGCAGATGTTGTCCTTGCTGGGATTTGAACCCAGGATCCCAGCGCTGCACGTCTTCAGTGCTTACCACTAGTGTTGAGCGATACCTTCCGATATCGGGAAATATCGGATCGGATTGGATCGGACCGATACCGAAAAAGTATCGGATATCGCCGATTCCGATACCGGAAACCAATGCAAGTCAATGGGACAGAAATATCGGAATGAAAATAAACCCTTTCTTTCCTTGTAGGTTAATTCTACATGAAGGAAAACAACTAAGAATAATGTAGAATGTATTGGAGGAGGTGGGGGAGACAATAAAGGCATAGAGGTTTAGCCCAATCAAATGGAATAGCAGGAATTAATATTTTTTTTAAGACGTTCTGAGTTACGGAAATATTGACTATGTTAAGTATTTTTATATTTTGTCAGATATTTATGTTTCACTACTTCCATGCTCTTCACCTTCTTTTTTACTTCTCCCACACTTTCTCCTTCATCATCCTCAGCATCTTTTTCATCCTCTTCTTCTTCACCTTCTTCATCTTCTTCTTCTTCACCTTCTTCGTATTATTCTTTTTTTTTACATTCTTCATATTCTACTTCTTCATCTTCTTCATATTCTTCTTCTTCATCATATTCTTATTTGTGACAGGCATTCCTGTAGTTGTTATCTATAAAAGGTTGGACATTACACCTTTCGTTCTGCCCGTCACAAAAGATTTACAACAGGATTTGTCCGCGTTCAGTTTGGCCTGCAGCAGCAGGCCTTTTCCAGGGGCACCACGAGGAGGAACGGACTCACCCCCATACACTGCTTAGTCATCTTCTGCTTATAATTTAGATATTATCTTTTGCTCTGATTTTTAGTCTTATGCTTAATGTTCTTCCGCTTTTTGTTCTGCAGCTTCTTGTATTTCTGCTTCTTGGTTTTCTGTCTCTTGTTCTTCTGTATCTTGGTGCTTGTCTTCTCTTCTTTGTCCTCTTGGTCAACTTCTTCAGGGTCATCTTCTTGGTCTTCTTCGGGGTGGTCTTCAGGGTCGACGTCTTCGGGGGTCCTCGTCTTCGGGGTCCTCGTCTTCTTCGGGTTGGTCTTCTGGGTCCTCGTCTTCGGGGTCCTCGTCTTCTTCGGAGTGGTCTTCAGGGTCCTCGTCTTCTTTGGGGTGGTCTTCAGGGTCCTCGTCTTCTTCGGGGTGGTCTTCAGGGTCCTCGTCTTCAGGGTCGTTGTCTTCGGGGTCCTCGTCTTCTTAGGGTTGGTCTTCAGGGTCCTCGTCTTCAGGGTCCTCGTCAGGGAGATCCAGAGTGATTACCAAGAACCATTTCAAAAAGCTTGAACTTGGAAATGTAGCAGAAGGTACAAGAAAGCTGAGGAACTACCGAGAACCAGCTGACGGTACTGGAACCCGGATAGGTAGCAGAAGGTACAAGAGCCAATGGAACTGCCGAAGACCAGCTGACGGTACTGGAACTCGGTTACTAAGCAGGAGGTACCTGTGCCAGAAAGCACTACCAAGGACCAGCAGACGTTGGTGGAACTTGGATACCGAGAAGGAGGCACCTAATCCAAAGGCACTGCCGAGAACCAGCTGACGGTACTGGAACCCGGATGGGTAGCAGAAGGTACCCATGTAAAAAAAAGTTCAAGGCCGCGAGCCGGCCGCAGTTACCAAAACCCACAGTCCTACAGGGGGTGCTTGTCCTATTGGCACTATGGAACCAGCCTTCATTGCCTGATCCCGCAGCCCACATTGGAGTCACCTAAACTGCAGGCACCATAGAGTCGGCTAACCCGACCGCAACACGACAGGACAACGCATTGGAGGCAAAGTGACGTTGACACTACCCGGAAACAGCTGGCGTGCTGGAACCAGGCTGGGCAGGAGGGAGTACCCGTGCCAAAGTCACTGCCGAGAACCAGCTGACGGTACTGGAACCCGGATGGGTAGTAGAAGGTACAAGAGCAAATGGAACTACCGAGGACCAGCTGACGGTACTGGAACCCGGATGGGTAGGAGAAGGTACAAGAGCCAATGGAACTGCCGAAGACCAGCTGACGGTACTGGAACTTGGTTACTAAGCAGGAGGTACCTGTGCCAGAAAGCACTACCAAGGACCAGCAGACGCTGGTGGAACTTGGATACCGAGAAGGAGGCACCTAATCCAAAGGCACTGCCGAGAACCAGCTGACGGTACTGGAACCCGGATGGGTAGCAGAAGGTACCCATGTAAAAAAAAGTTCAAGGCCGCGAGCCGGGCGCAGTTACCAAAACCCACAGTCCTACAGGGGGTGCTTGTCCTATAGGCACTATGGAACCAGCCTTCATTGCCAGATCCCGCAGCCCACATAGGAGTCACCTAAACTGCAGGCACCATAGAGTCGGCTAACCCGACCGCAACACGACAGGACAACGCATTGGAGGCAAAGTGACGTTGACACTACCCGGAAACAGCTGGCGTGCTGGAACCAAGCTGGGCAGGAGGGAGTATCCGTGCCAAAGACACTGCCGAGAACCAGCTGACGGTACTGGAACCCGGATGGGTAGTAGAAGGTACAAGAGCCAATGGAACTGCCGAAGACCAGCTGACGGTACTGGAATTCGGTTACTAAGCAGGAGGTACCTGTGCCAGAAAGCACTACCAAGGACCAGCAGACGTTGGTGGAACTTGGATACCGAGAAGGAGGCACCTAATCCAAAGGCACTGCCGAGAACCAGCTGACGGTACTGGAACCCGGATGGGTAGCAGAAGGTACCCATGTAAAAAAAAGTTCAAGGCCGCGAGCCGGCCGCAGTTACCAAAACCCACAGTCCTACAGGGGGTGCTTGTCCTATAAGCACTATAGAACCAGCCTTCATTGCCAGATCCCGCAGCCCACATATGAGTCACCAAAACTGCAGGCACCATAGAGTCGGCTAACCCGACCGCAACACGACAGGACAACGCATTGG
Organism: Phyllobates terribilis; assembly: GCF_046119375.1. Lineage (NCBI taxonomy): Eukaryota > Metazoa > Chordata > Amphibia > Anura > Dendrobatidae > Phyllobates > Phyllobates terribilis. Next base: position 138,707,567 of record NW_027362770.1, read on the forward strand.
AGGCAAAGTGACGTTGACACTACCCGGAAACAGCTGGCGTGCTGGAACCAGGCTGGGCAGGAGGGAGTACCCGTGCCAAAGTCACTGCCGTGAACCAGCTGACGGTACTGGAACCCGGATGGGTAGTAGAAGGTACAAGAGCAAATGGAACTACCGAGGACCAGCTTACGGTACTGGAACCCGGATGGGTAGCAGAAGGTACAAGAGCCAATGGAACTGACGAAGACTAGCTGACGGTACTGGAACTCGGTTACTAAGCAGGAGGTACCTGTGCCAGAAAGCACTACCAAGGACCAGCAGACGTTGGTGGAACTTGGATACCGAGAAGGAGGCACCTAATCCAAAGGCACTACCGAGAACCAGCTGACTGTACTGGAACCCGGATGGGTAGCAGAAGGTACCCATGTAAAAAAAAGTTCAAGGCCGCGAGCCGGCCGCAGTTACCGTAACCAATAGTCCTACAGGGGGTGCTTGTCCTATTGGCACTATGGAACCAGCCTTCATTGCCAGATCCCACAGCCCACATAGGAGTCACCTAAACTGCAGGCACCATAGAGTCGGCTAACCCGACCGCAACACGACAGGACAACGCATTGGAGGCAAAGTGACGTTGACACTACCCGGAAACAGCTGGCGTGCTGGAACCAGGCTGGGCAGGAGGGAGTACCCGTGCCAAAGTCACTGCCGAGAACCAGCTGACGGTACTGGAACCCGGATGGGTAGTAGAAGGTACAAGAGCAAATTGAACTACCGAGGACCAGCTGACAGTACTGGAACCTGGATGGGTAGCAGAAGGTACAAGAGCCAATGGAACTGCCGAAGACCAGCTGACGGTACTGGAACTCGGTTACTAAGCAGGAGGTACCTGTCCCAGAAAGCACTACCAAGAACCAGCAGACGTTGGTGGAACTTGGATACCGAGAAGGAGGCACCTAATCCAAAGGCACTGCCGAGAACCAGCTGACGGTACTGAAACCCGGATGGGTAGTAGAAGGTACAAGAGCAAATGGAACTACCGAGAACCAGCTGGCGGTGCTGGAACCCAGGGTGAATACTAAAAACAGAGAGGAGCCAGAGGTGTAATTGGAGCAAGTTTTAAATCAGTAGTACAGTGGATAGTGGATGTGGACAAAGCAGGAGAAGTTGCCGGACACACAGCAGGGGAACAGCTGATGTTACTGAACCCCAATAACACTGGAGCAAGCGTTGACTGTGCAGACGGAACTTCTGAGCAGCAACTAGCGGTATTGGAGCCCAGGGTAAATACTAAAAACAGAGGAGCCAGAGGTGTATTTGGAGGAGGTTTTAAATCAGTAGTACAGTGGATGTGGACAGAGCAGGAGAAATTGCCGTCCGCACAGCAGGGGAACAGCTGACGTTACTGAACCCCAATAACACGGCAGCAAGTGTTGACTGTGCAGACGGCACTTCCGAGCGCCAACTGGCGGTGTTGGAGCTCAGGGATAATACTGAAAACAGAGGAGCCAGAGGTGTAATTGGAGCAACTTTAAAATCTGTAGTAGTGAGAATGTGGACAAAGCAGGAGAAATTGCCATCCGCACAACAGGGGAACAGCTGACGTTACCGAACCCCAATAACATGGCAGCAAGTGTTGACTGTGCAGACGGCACTTCCGAGCGCCAACTGGCGGTGTTGGAGCTCAGGGATAATACTGAAAACAGAGGAGCCAGAGGTGTATTTGGAGGAGGTTTTAAATCAGTAGTACAGTGGATGTGGACAGAGCAGGAGAAATTGCCGTCCGCACAGCAGGGGAACAGCTGACGTTACTGAACCTCAATGACACGGCAGCAAGCGTTGACTGTGCAGACGGCACTTCCGAGCGCCAACTGGCGGTGTTGGAGCTCAGGGATAATACTGAAAACAGAGGAGCCAGAGGTGTAATTGGAGCAACTTTAAAATCTGTAGTAGTGAGAATGTGGACAGAGCAGGAGAAATTGCCGTCCGCACAGCAGGGGAACAGCTGACGTTACTGAACCCCAATGAAACGGCAGCAAGTGTTGACTGTGCAGACGGCACTTCCGAGCGCCAACTGGCGGTGTTGGAGCTCAGGGATAATACTGAAAACAGAGGAGCCAGAGGTGTAATTGGAGCAACTTTAAAATCTGTAGTAGTGAGAATGTGGACAGAGCAGGAGAAATTGCCGTCCGCACAAAAGGGGAACAGCTGACGTTACCGAACCCCAATAACATGGCAGCAAGTGTTGACTGTGTAGACGGCACTTCCGAGCGCCAACTGGCGGTGTTGGAGCTCAGGGATAATACTGAAAACAGAGGAGCCAGAGGTGTATTTGGAGGAGGTTTTAAATCAGTAGTACAGTGGATGTGGACAGAGCAGGAGAAAGTGCCGTCCGCACAGCAGGGGAACAGCTGACGTTACTGAACCCCAATAACACGGCAGCAAGTGTTGACTGTGCAGACGGCACTTCCGAGCGCCAACTGGCGGTGTTGGAGCTCAGGGATAATACTGAAAACAGAGGAGCCAGAGGTGTAATTGGAGCAACTTTAAAATCAGTAGCAGTGAGAATGTGGACAGAGCAGGAGAAATTGCCGTCCGCACAGCAGGGGAACAGCTGACGTTACTGAACCCCAATAACACGGCAGCAAGTGTTGACTGTGCAGACGGCACTTCCGAGCACCAACTGGCGGTGTTGGAGCTCAGGGATAATACTGAAAACAGAGGAGCCAGAGGTGTAATTGGAGCAACTTTAAAATCTGTAGTAGTGAGAATGTGGACAGAGCAGGAGAAATTGCCGTCCGCACAGCAGGGGAACAGCTGACGTTACTGAACCCCAATGACATGGCAGCAAGTGTTGACTGTGCCGACGGCACTTCCGAGCGCCAACTGGTGGTGTTGGAGCTCAGGGATAATACTGAAAACAGAGGAGCCAGAGGTGTAATTGGAGCAACTTTAAAATCTGTAGTAGTGAGAATGTGGACAGAGCAGGAGAAATTGCCGTCCGCACAGCCGGGGAACAGCTGACGTTACTGAACCCCAATGACACGGCAGCAAGTGTTGACTGTGCAGACGGCACTTCCAAGCGCCAACTGGCGGTGTTGGAGCTCAGGGATTACAGTTTAGGTGGTAGAAACATGAACAGAACAGGAGACCTGGATACTTTTGCCAACAATTATTTATTCTGGAAGAGGACTGGCAAATTCATGAGAGATCCAGGCCTTGTTCATTTTGAGAAAAGTAAGCCGGTCAATGTTATCGGAGGATAGTCGCATGCGACGGTCTGTTAGTACACCACCTGCGGCACTAAAGGCGCGTTCCGATAATACACTAGCAGCAGGGCAAGCTAGCACCTCCAATGCATACTGACTTAGCTCTGGCCATGTATCTAGCTTACAGACCCAAAACTTGAAGGGAGAAGAGCCGTCTGGGAGTACACTAAGAGGGCAAGACATGTAGTCTGTCACCATCTGACGGAAACGTTGCCTCCTGCTGACTGGAGCCGTCTGTGATGGTGTAGACATTTGTGGCGGCGGGGACACAAAACTTTGCCACATTTCGGCCATACTGGTCTTGCCTTGTGCTGAGGCGCTGCTTCTGCTCCCTCTTTGTGCAGAGCTTCCTCCACTGCCTCGACGCACTGAGCTGCTTTGTAAAGCACTAGCAGCACTGCTTTCGGTTGGAATGGAGAACATGATGGAATGCACCAGTGCGTCTTGGTACTCCCGCATTTTACGCTCCCGGTTCAACATTGTTATGAGGCTTTGTAAGTTGTCCCGGTAGCGAGGATCTAGGAGGGTGGACACCCAATAATCAGCCGTGTTGAGAATGTGGGCGATGCGGCGGTCGTTTCTCAGGCACTGCAGCATGAAATCAACCATGTGCTGCAGACTGCCAACTGGCCAAGAAACGCTGTCCCCTGCTTGAGGCATGATCTCTGCCTGCTCTGCATCACCCCACCCTCGCTCTAGATACTGACTACTAGAGCATTGTGTACCGCCCTCCTCTGGACAGATGTCTTCCTCATCCATTGACTCCTCCTCATCCTCCTCACAAAGTGTCCCCTGCCTAGGCCTTTGTGAGGAACCACGTTGCGCAGACTGTAGAGAAGCAGATGGCATTTGTGACTCCTCATCCTCCACCTCTTCCAAAACCTCGTCCCTTAGTGCTTGCAGTGTTTTTTCAAGCAGGCAGATAAGGGGGATAGTCATGCTGACTAGTGCATCATCTGCACTCGCCATCCGCGTGGAATAATCGAAGGCACGCAAAACGTGGCAAATGTCCTTCATAGAGGCCCACTCAGTTGTGGTGAAGTGTGAACGGCGCGCACTGCGACTTGTTTGCGCCTGCTGCAGCTGGTACTCCATTACTGCTGCCTGCTGCTCACACAACCTCTCCAACATATGTAACGTTGAATTCCACCTGGTGGGTAGGTCACATATGGTGCGATGTTCCGGAAGACGTAATCGGCGCTGCAGAGCTGCAATGCGTGATCTTGCATTGCTGGAACGCCGCAAGTGAGCGCACTCTATGCGGACCTTGTGAAGCAGTGCATCAAGATCCGGATAGTCCCTCAAAAAACTCTGCACGACCAAGTTGAGCACATGTGCCAGACATGGGATGTGAGTGAGGTTGCCTAGGCCCAGAGCTGCCACCAGATTTCGGCCATTGTCACACACTACCATGCCTGGCTGGAGATTCGCTGGCACAAACCACACGTCGCTCTGCTGCTTGATGGCATTCCAGAGCTCCTGCGCTGTGTGGCTTCGATTCCCCAAAGAAATTAATTTTAATACGGCCTGTTGACGTTTGGCCACGGCTGTGCTCATATTGGTCACCATAACAGGTAACCGTTCACGGGTCGATGTGGAGGTAGACCGTGACGGCTCCTGCAGCGCTGATTCAGAGGAACTGGAGTATGAGGAGGAGTCAATGTGTACAGACTGGATTCCTGCAATCCTTGGAGTTGGCAGAACACGTACAGCGCCACTCTCAAGATCTGTACCCGGCTCCACAAAATTTACCCAATGGCCAGTGAGGGAAAGGTATCGTCCCTGTCCATGCTTACTGGTCCACGCATCGGTGGTCAGGTGGACCTTGCTACTGACGGCGTTTTGTAGCGCATGTTTAATTTTTCCCTCCACATGATGTTGCAGGGCAGGGATGGCTTGCCTGCTGAAATAAAATCGGCTGGGCACGTTGTATTGTGGGACTGCCAATGCCATAAAGTTACGGAATGTGTCAGTCTCCACCAGCCTGAATGATAGCATTTCAAGGGCCAGTAGTTTAGCAATGCCAGCATTCAGAGCCTGTGCTCGGGGGTGGTTTGCCGAGTATGGGCGCCTTTTCTCCCATGCCTGCCTGTGCTAACGATGGCTGTAGACATTGGCCTGGGAGTGTGAGGATGACTGGGAAAGTGGTGCTGTGGGTGGAATTACACTGTGTCTCTGTACAACAGTGCCAGAGATTCTTCCATGGCGATCCTGTGAGGAAGCCGAACCAGCTGTGTGTGAGCTGGAGGAAGAGGCTACAACACGAGCTGAAGAGGTGGTAGGTGGCGCTGTAGGTTGGCCTAGGTCTTCAGTGTGTTTTTGTAACTCCACCACGTGCTTGGTCCGCACATGTTTCCACATATTTGTGGTATTGAGGTTGCTGACACTTTTCCCTCTTTTCACCTTCTGATTACACAGCTTGCATTTGACAAAGCAAATGTCATCTGCAACTGTGTCAAAAAAGGACCAGGCACTGCAAGTCTTGGGAGTGCCCGCTTTGGATTTTGGAAGAGCCATGCTCCTAATGGGTGCCGAAGTGGAGGCTACAGGCAACCAAGTCTGCCCCCTCCCTCTCCCTCCTTTTTGGGCTGTTCGGGGAATCTCTTCCTCAGAGCTGCTCCCACCACCTTCCTGTCCCTCACGCCATGATGGGTCAAGGACCTCATCATCTACACCACCCTCTTCAAACAACTGCTTCTCCTGGGTAGTCTCGACAGCACAGTACGCACCAGAAAGTGGCACCTGAGTCTCATCATCAGATGCGTACTGAGGTGTGCTGCTGACCATAGGCACTGGCCCACCCGCCTCTTCAGATTCAGAGAGACAAAACGGTTGCGCATCACTGCATACTACCTCTTCTTCAAATTCTCGAATTCTGCTTGGCTGGCCCCCTCTTTCCAAGCCAAGAGATTCAGAGAACAGAAGTAGAGATGGCTCCTGTCCAGGGCTCTCTGACTGCCTGGGCAATTTGGCAGGTGGTGAAGGGACAGATGGGTGCTCTTCAGTGCTCAGGACCTGAGAGGATCTGGAACTAATTGAAGTCGATGCGTTAGCTGCCATCCATCCGACAACGGCTTCAATTTGGTCCTCCCGCAGCAGTGGGGTATGCCTAGCTCCTACAAAGCTGCGCATAAAGGACTGTTCCCTGGTGAAACTGGGGGATGCTGAGTCACTGGTGCCCGCAGCAGGCACAGAATCCCCACGTCCTCTCCCTGCAGGCACAGAATCCTCACGTCCTCTCCCTGCAGAAACTCCACGCCCACGACCACATGTCTTACTCCCTGCCTTCTTCATCTTGGTAGACTGATAAAGATAGGCAGAAAAGTACTAAGGGCTTAGTGTGCTTATTCCTGAACAGCTGCTAACAGGTATAAGAAACACTAATTTTATAAAGTGTGGACTAGACTTTAATATGAGCTAATGTGGTCTACACAACTGTAAAGTGGAGTGTTTGGTGAACTTTATTTAGGGTTTTTTTGTCACAAAAAGACACTGGATGTGCCTAAAGATGTAATAACGATAGTATCACAAACTTTTTGTAGCTATTACAATGTAGGAAGGTAACCTACAATGCAATAGATGAGGCTGCAAAAAATAGGCTAATACTAATCTGGCTGGGGCTGCAGGGCCCAATGCTGCAGAAAGGCTCCTCTAACTACTCCTATATAGTGTGTTTGGAACCAATTTAGCTGAATATGGATGGAACCACCACACTAATAGGAGAAATCAGGAAAAATTATGAATTGGCAAAAAAGGACAATGTATGAGGCAGTGACACACACTGAGTGCACTACAACCAGACGTGGTTGAAGCACACACTACAGGGTGAGCTGCACTCACACACCAGACCTTGCAGACAGCGGTGAACAGTACAGATGCAGAGCACTGTGCACTAACGCTGCAAGACCAAAAAAATTTCTCTATCTACTCCTATATAGTGTGTTTGGAACCAATTTAGCTGAATACGGATGGAACCACCACACTAATAGGAGATATCAGGAAAAATTATGAATTGGCAAAAAAGGACAATGTATGAGGCAGTGACACACACTGAGTGCACTATAACCGGACGTGGCTGAAGCACACACTACAGGGTGAGCTGCACTCACACACAGAGACCTTGCAGAAAGCGGTGAACAGCACAGAGAACTGTGCACTAGCACTGCAAGGCACAGCGATTTATAAAGTAGCTTGGGTAAAGCAGAATAGAGCAAATAGGTAGCTAAAACTGTCCCTCAGAACAACAGCATCCTATCCCTAACTGAATTCACAGCAGAGTGAGCTCAAAATGGCGGCGGCGGCTTTTATAGTGCATCATGACATCATTTCAGCAGCCAATCACAGCCATGCCATTAGTTAAGATGCCTACATGCCTAACAGGATGTGCCCACACTTCTTAGGATCCTCATTGGCTGAATAAAATGAAAATGGCTCATTGCATTATGGGAACTTCCGATTCCGGTATACGATATTGCAAAAGTATCGGAATTAAGTATCGGAATTCCGATACCGCGAATATCGGCCGATACCCGATATTTCAGTATCGGAATGCTCAACACTACTTACCACTGATCCAATGTGCTGCCGTTCAACCTCTAATATCTAACAGGCTGGAGAAACTTGCACCTACTGCCACTCTATCTTCAGCTCCTTTGTGAGAATATGTATTTGGGCAGCTACTCAGTCTACTAAATAAAATTCCTGAGAAGGAAATTGGGGATGACTTCGCTACTGGTACTGGGGGCAGTGCTAATACCATGGCGTCGTACCATAGTTTGCTGGAAATATTCCAGGCTGGTAGGAGGCAAGCAATTTCCCACAGAAAAGTACCAGCAGTAATGTTCAGGCCACATTTCAAGTGCAAGTGACGCGCCCCCTGGGCCATGTTGTGTAGCGTTGCGCACGCGGGGAATACCCGGAGGGGTATGGCCTCAGGGCAGAGGATGTGGATGATGTTGGGAGAGATGGTGTGTATGTCCCAGCACTGATGGTGCCGGTCCGACGAGGAATCACTGAGACGTGCAATTGCAGTTTTCACAGCTTTACTCACAGTTCTTTATCAGGTCCCTTGTGCACAGTTGGACCACCCGAGCCGTGCTGCGTCCACCAGGTGCGGGACTCGGCCAACTCCCAGGCAGTTCCAGAGCGTGGTCCTGAGCTCCCCTCTCTTCCTTCCTACTGGCCGTCCCCACCAGGGACCCACCTTTGTCCGGCTCCCTCGGGCCTTCTGGTGGTGAAACCTTTCCCGGTTTCCCTGACCCTATATGGTATGCCTTCCTGGTGGATGTGGCGAGGGGTCGCGCCAAAACTTGACCACGACCTCCGGTTCCTGGCTAAGGATAATTGGCCTCCACCAGTTTGGGATCCGGCACCCTGTTCTGCCAACCCTTCACCCGTTATTCCGTGGGATCTTAGGGTTCCTTCTCTTCTTGTGTCTCTGGGCCTTTCCTGGTGTTCCTGTTACTTCTTCTTCCTTCTCTCTCTCTCTCTCTGCCTTAGGTCTCCACTCCAGGCCTGGCTCTGGAGCTGGGCCCAGACTGAGCTACAGCTCCCTGTCAGCCCTCTCTGGCTGAGCTCCTCTCTGCACCGACAGACCGACCCCCTAAGATGGTGCCCACCTTATATACCTCCTTCTGACACCCGAGCCCAGGTGACCAGCAACCAATGGGCTCCTACCTATGCCCAGAGTCCCTCCCCTGTCTGCTCCTACACCACTGGGATATTCCTCCCCCCTCCCCACTCCAGCCGGGGACAGAAGCTGTCGTACCTGCACATCTATCTGGTGGGAGTACCGTTGATCTGTCCCCCGGAAATGGGGTGAGTGTAGTGTATGCAGCTAACTGAGCTCCATTCCACACTCCATCCTTACCCGGGAGTGGAATACCACACCTCTGGTTCGAGGTGCAATACCCCTGTAGCAACCGAGTCCTCAGGGTGCTACATTCCCCCCTGGTAAATCACAGCACGTCCTCGGGCTGGAAAAGAGCAAAGGCAAATTAAAACATACAAAAATTTTAAAGTGTACACTTGCATGTAAGACAACTGAAAACTCATCCCTTTATGGGAGGTACTTTTCTCTTCTTTTTTTTTTTTTTTTTTTTGACGTTACTAGTATAAAACATTTCTATACAACACTTTGCTAATGCCACCGGAACTCTTTTGTAAACACTATATAAAACTTCGGCATTACTGTTTCAGCAGCATCTTAAACTCTTCATTATAAGACATTTTCAAATAAACATTTTCAAAACATATCCTTGATTTCTGGCCACGGTGCAACCTGTGACCAGGTAAAGTGCAACAGTCACTAATTCCAAGGTAGAAAAGTAGTTCTTCTATAAAACCAATAGGAAGCGCTTTAAGAAGCGCAACTATTTACAGGGTGGCCGCTCTCAGTCCTCGGCCAGTGGGAATAGGGGAATGGCTGCTCACAGTCCTCAGCCTGGTACGGGATTAGGGGCACACAGGTAACAGTTCTTTAATAGTTCCATACTAGTCCCAACGGGGACCACACTCTGATTAGCAGCAACTTAGGTACCCCGACGGGTAACTATATACAGTTCCTTGTTCATGCTACTTCCCTTCAGTAGCTATGTCCTCTCCGTGCTCCCTCCTGAGGGTAGTCTTCAGACCCGTCCGGGTCCTCTTGGCTTTCCTCATACTGCAACTCCTCCTCAGTTAGCCGGTGTACGTGAAGGGCGTACGGTCCCTTGGCACACTGGTGCCGGGTGAAGGTGACCACGTCACCCGGGTAGAGATCACGTCCACGGTGTCCCTCCGGCAGGTGGCTCTCGACATCCCTGCGGGTAACAAAGACGTCGCCGGGAATTTGGTGGTCCCGGATAAAGCCCCAGCCATGCTCTAGCTGGAACTTTATTACGGTCCCGTCAGTGCGGGGACCGTGGGCTGCACGGGAGTTTTGCCGGGCCCTGCGCTTCTGTTCCTCGCTCCGGACCTGCAGCTGTTCTTCGCGGATCCGCCTCTCTCGCCGCTCTCTTCCAAAGACCTCCAGCTGTTGACGGCAGCACTCTTCACGCCGGGCTGCGTCCGCCCGGGTCTCCTGGGTAAACCCCATTAGGTTCTCACCGGTGGGGTCCCATGCAAACTGGGCATCCTCCAGTGGAAGCGGAGTGATTTTGGCGGGCGCCGGAGCCGGGATCAGAGGCTCGCACAGGGGCCGTTCCTTCCGGAGTCGGGGGTTGAAGTACTCCGGTGGCCACACGAAGGGCAGCCCGTCCGGGCTGGTATGTTGCGCGAAGAGATCTGCGCCCAGTGGTGGCACTGTGGAGGTAGAGGGCGCTGTAGGGGCAGCGGCGCCCGGGGGTACTCGGCCCTGCGACCAGGCCGGGGGAATCCTATTTGGGTCAAAGGACGGCACCGTTGAGGAAGAGGGCGCTGGAGGGGCAGCGGCGCCCGGGTTCACCAGGCCCTGCGACCAGGCCGGTGGCACTTCCTGTTTTGCAGCACTCAGGGTCAAGGGGCGTGGCGCGGAAGAGGGCGTGACTGCGGCTCCTGCCGCTTGAGGCCTAGTTGGGAGCAGTGGCGGTGCGGCAACGGGTGTGGTGAGTAGGACTTCGGGCTCTGCGACGGGGAGCTGGGGCAGGCTTGCGGCTGCTGGGCTCGGGGTAGTGACGTCCCCATTACCTGCTTCCATCCTTGCAGCTCCCTCCGCGGCGTCGTCTCCGGCCTTCGTCCCTCCTGCACCATCCTCAGAGGCGGACATGCTCCTCGTTGCGGGTGGCGCCTCCTGCTGGCGGATCCCAGCCTGCCGGGCCATCTCCCTTCTCCACTCGGCCAGCGCATCCTGCTGTGCCCGGGCCATCCTCCGGTCCAAGTCCTCCAGCGCAGCCTGTGCACGCTCCGGATCTCTGGGGAGCTGTGCCAGGATCTCCACTAGGCTGTCTGGCGTTGCGGCCTGCAGCAGGCCCCGGCCCGAGGTGCTGGCATTGCTGGGCGCTTCCTCCATTCCCGGGTGCGATCCGTCCAGACTCCTCCAGGCTGCACCCATCCTCTCAGTTTTGTTCCCTATCCGCCCCCATGGGGAGTGGTCCCGGGGCAACTTGGTGACTGTCAGTTTCAGGGGCAGCCCCCCCACTCTGATGGACATCTCCATTATTGTACTCTCGGCTGGTGGGGGCGGTCTCTTCCTTTGGCGCCACTCTGGGACCATGCCCACGATGGGAGGTGGCCTCTTGCCACCCTCTGGCACGCCCACCATGGCGTCCGCTCTGCCAGGGCGGGAAACTGTCCAAGATGGCGGGAATCGTCCACCGATGGCGGGAAACTCCGCAGATGGCGGGCAAAGGCTGCAGATGGCGGGCAAACGGCGGGAAACGACCCCAGATGGCGTCCGATGGCGGGAACCCTCTGGAAGCGGCGGGAGACTTCTTTTTAAGGTACCTGTGAACTTTCCTTCAGGCACGCAGTACCCGGTGGTTGCGGGCACGAAATCCTGCCGACTACGCCAAAGTTGACGCACCCCCTGGGCCATGTTGTGTAGTGTTGCGCACGCGGGGAATACCCGGAGCCGGATCCGATAGGGGTAGTAGTCCACGTGGCGGTGACCTGGTCCGTGCCCAGGGTGTCAAACTAAGTGGCGTTATTGGTATGATGGTATTAGTGTCCGACTACGCCACCCGTTGAATGCGGCTATGAAGCCGCCGCTGCAGGGCAGTCCGCTGAGGCCGGTGGTACGGATGTGCAGCGTGGATGGTATAACCCCCAACGGGAGAGGTATGGCCTCAGGGCAGAGGATGTGGATGATGTTGGGAGAGATGGTGTGTATGTCCCAGCACTGATGGTGCCGGTCCGACGAGGAATCACTGAGACGTGCAATTGCAGTTTTCACAGCTTTACTCACAGTTCTTTATCAGGTCCCTTGTGCACAGTTGGACCACCCGAGCCGTGCTGCGTCCACCAGGTGCGGGACTCGGCCAACTCCCAGGCAGTTCCAGAGCGTGGTCCTGAGCTCCCCTCTCTTCCTTCCTACTGGCCGTCCCCACCAGGGACCCACCTTTGTCCGGCTCCCTCGGGCCTTCTGGTGGTGAAACCTTTCCCGGTTTCCCTGACCCTATATGGTATGCCTTCCTGGTGGATGTGGCGAGGGGTCGCGCCAAAACTTGACCACGACCTCCGGTTCCTGGCTAAGGATAATTGGCCTCCACCAGTTTGGGATCCGGCACCCTGTTCTGCCAACCCTTCACCCGTTATTCCGTGGGATCTTAGGGTTCCTTCTCTTCTTGTGTCTCTGGGCCTTTCCTGGTGTTCCTGTTACTTCTTCTTCCTTCTCTCTCTCTCTCTCTGCCTTAGGTCTCCACTCCAGGCCTGGCTCTGGAGCTGGGCCCAGACTGAGCCACAGCTCCCTGTCAGCCCTCTCTGGCTGAGCTCCTCTCTGCACCGACAGACCGACCCCCTAAGATGGTGCCCACCTTATATACCTCCTTCTGACACCCGAGCCCAGGTGACCAGCAACCAATGGGCTCCTACCTATGCCCAGAGTCCCTCCCCTGTCTGCTCCTACACCACTGGGATATTCCTCTCCCCTCCCCACTCCAGCCGGGGACAGACGCTGTCGTACCTGCACATCTATCTGGTGGGAGTACCGTTGATCTGTCCCCCAGAAATGGGGTGAGTGTAGTGTATGCAGCTAACTGAGCTCCGTTCCACACTCCATCCTTACCCGGGAGTGGAATACCACACCTCTGGTTCGAGGTGCAATACCCCTGTAGCAACCGAGTCCTCAGGGTGCTACACAAGCAGCTTTAGAGGACTTCCTGGGAGAAATGACACTCAGGGTAGATACGGTTTCCCTCAGAAATCTGGCAGTTTAGTGTTGCGGCCTGTGGGTTGGTGGCTGGCTGCATACTTGCATTTGTATTCCAAGTATCAGAAAACTAAGCAGATGGTGGCCTCTATCATCATCATGGCCTCACCTCGGCAATATGAACTCTCCTGAAGGAGAAGTCAGGGCCCGCCGGAGGAGTCTCCGGTTGTCTGGTGGGCCCGTCCAACCCTGCCGAAAAACAGCCCTGGCTAAGAAAAGTGTGAGGGAAGGTTCCCGGACACTCTATGGCTGATTTTTTAATGTGGATGGGCCATGCTTATGCATGTTATTTCTCAAAACGCATTACAGATCAGGCCATTGTCCAACTCTGTATTCAAGAAATTAAATGTGCAAAGAAAGATGTGTGTGTGTGTCAAAGCACCACCGACAAGTGCGAGTTGATGTTGGATGGGCTGCCATTGCTTCTGCAACAAGCTCAATTACAGGACTTCCTGGGAGAAATGACACGCAGGGTAGATAGGGTTTCCCTCTATGCCAGTCCTTTCACCGAGCTAAATACAACTCTTAGCAAAAAAAGCTGTGGACTGGCTCCGTACCGTCCCTAGCCACATTCACCTGTCCACGTGTTTGTGGTTAGGCGGTCCTTCCCAGTAAGTGCACTGGGGAGGGCACGGGTAATATTGTGGGACCCGTGCTCGTGGAAGGCGAAGGCGATACCGGGAAATATAGTGGCGGCTGGGGACAGAGTATGGACACCCGGCTGCAGCCGGCATGAGGTTATGGAAAGCTTCCGCCTCCACGAGCCTAAAAGGCCATATTTCAAGTGCAAGCCATTATCAAAAATTTGGCAGTATAGTATTGCAGCCTGTGGGTGAGTGGGTGGCTGTCTGTCTGCATAATTGCGCTTGCATTCCAAGGAATGGGGTAGGGACAACTGAAAGCTGCAGTGGGACAAGGACGTGGACGGTGATTGTTGCAAGTTTGCAATGACAGGTGCATGGCGGGAGGCATCTTCGCATGCGCCAAGGATCACTTATGATGGGCACACTTTTAGGCAGTGACCTGGGAGTCAGAGATGCTTCCTGAGGTCTTCCCCATGCTGTTCCCATGTCTTTTCAGCACTGTATGCATGTGTCTGATGATGTGTCACACACCACATGGCCAGATAAGGTTGTAAAATGTTAAAATTACAGTTCCTGGTGAATGCATTTGTCTTGGTTGAAAGCAATGCAAAAGTGCAAAAGCACATCAAAAATGCTACGTGTGAACATAGCCCAAGGTGTGGAGGAGTATTTTTGTTTCTGGTTATTTATTTTGCCTTATATACAAGTCATTACCCTGGAAAGGATGTTCTTTAACATATTTCCCAGGAAAATCCATTTTGGTTTCGTTTTGGTATGTTTTATTGTGAGTCCGTAAAAGTGGCGTAATACTCTGACAACGTTGTTGACAGCAGTGAAATGAAAGTCAGAGACGCTTCCAGGGGTCTTCCCTATGCTGTTCCCATGTCATTTGAGCACTGTTCCCGTCGATTTGGACAATTTTTAGGCCCTCTGTAGACCTTTGGGGGGAGCGGCCTGAAAAATACTCGAGTTTCCCATAGACTTATATTGGGCTCGTTGCTCGGGTCGAGCACTCGAGTATTCCAATGTCCTCAACCTGAGCAACGAGTACCCGAGCATTTTACTGCTCGCTAGTGTTGAGCGAGCATGCTCGACACTGCTCGGTAATCGCCCAAGCATCTCACTACTCGCGATGATCGGCGAGCACCAAGCATTTCCGGGTTACTCGGGCGGGAGCTCAGGTCTCCGCTCTGCACGTTTGGCGCTCTTTACAGAGCCAATGAACATGCAAGGATTGCCAGCCAGTCACTGTAATGCCGCAGCCATGTTGTTTGTGGGCATTACAATGATTGGCTGGCCGCATAGCGTCACCTCGAGTATTTAAAACCGGGCGCCGCCATCTTGGACACAGTCACTCCGGATCAGCCAGTGTAGGGTCAGTGCTGCTGAGCTAGGGAGAGATTTATACTCCAAAATAGTTAGTGTAGGGTCTCTAAAGCCTGCCAAATCAAACAAACAGTCCTTCTCAGGACTAATATCCATCCCAGACATCAGGCAGTCAGGCAGGCTGTATAGGAGACGCACTGGTTATACCAACAAACGCTGCATTACAGTCCTGTGTGATCCTGCTGGTCAAATTGCTAGACTTATTCCCCGGTCTCAGGGGCCAGGAAAAATCCTTTTTTTTTTCATCTAAATCCTGAATATTTTTTTTTTCCTCAGTCAGACTGCACAAATACGCGTCTTATTAACCTTTTGGTATTCCCCCCCCAAAAAAAAAGTTGAGTGTATCTGTGACTGTTCAGACACCAATATATCTGTTTAAAAGAGTCTGGTGAAGGCCAGATAACTAGAACTGTGGTTTTGCTGTTCCACGGTTCAAATCTCTGTATTATCCTGCTTTTTGCATTTTTTCCGTAAAAAAAAAACAGTAATAGTGTCTCCATAACTGTTCAGACACAAATATATCTGTTTAAAAGAGTCTGGTGTAGGCCAGATAACTAGAACTGTGGTTTTGCAGTTCCAAGGTTCAAATCTCTGTATTATCCTGCTTTTGGCATTTTTTCCGTAAAAAAAAACAGTAATAGTGTCTCCCCGACTGTTCAGACACAAATATATCTGTTTAAAAGAGTGTGGTGTAGGCCAGATAACTAGAACTGTGGTTTTGCAGTTCCACGGTTCAAATCTCTGTATTACCTTCTTTTGGCATTTTTTCCGTAAAAAAAAACAGTAGTAGTGTCTCCCTGACTGTTCAGACACAAATATATCTGGTTAAAAGTGTCTGGTGTAGGCCAGATAACTAGAACTGTGGTTTTGCAGTTCCACGGTTCAAATCTCTGTATTATCCTGCTTTTGGCATTTTTTCCGTAAAACAAAAACAGTAATAGTGTCTCCCTGACTGTTCAGACACAAATATATCTGCTTAAAAGAGTCTGGTGTAGGCCAGATAACTATAACTGTGGTTTTGCAGTCCCACTGTTCAGACACAAATATATCTGTT
The DNA here is from genome assembly GCF_046119375.1 of Phyllobates terribilis. Lineage (NCBI taxonomy): Eukaryota > Metazoa > Chordata > Amphibia > Anura > Dendrobatidae > Phyllobates > Phyllobates terribilis. Next base: position 138,723,659 of record NW_027362770.1, read on the forward strand.
TAACCCCTTTACAACCCAAGGTGGTTTGCACGCTAATGACCAGGCCAATTTTTACAATTCTGACCACTGTCACTTTATGAGGTAATTACTCTGGAACGCTTCAACGTATCCCCCTGATTCTGAGATTGTTTTTTCGTGACATATTGTAATTCTTGATTGTGGTAAAATTTCTTCGATATCACTTGCGTTTATTTGTGAAAAAAACGGAAATTTGGCTAAAATTTTGAAGATTTTGCAATTTTCAAAATTTGAATTTTTATGCCCTTAAATCAGAGAGATATATCACACAAAATAGTTAATAAATAACTTTTCCCACATGTCTACTTTACATCAGCACAATTTTGGAACCAAATTTTTTTTTGTTATGGAGCTATAAGGGTTAAAATTGACCAGCGATTTCTCATTTTTCCAACAAAATTTACAAAAACATTTTTCTAGGGACCACATCACATTTGAAGTCACTTTGAGAGGTGTTTATGACAGAAAATACCCTAAAGTGACACCATTCTAAAAACTGCACCCCTCAAGGTGCTCAAAACCACATTCAAGAACTTTATTAACCCTTCAGGTGCTTCACACGAATTTTTGGAATGTGGAAGGAAAAAATGAACATTTAACTTTTTTCACAAAAATGTTACTTTAGACCCAATTTTTTTTATTTTCGCAGGGGTAACAGGAAAAATGGACCCCAAAATTAGTTGTGCAAATTCCCCTGGGCAAGCAGATACCCCATATGTGGGGAAAAACCACTGTTTGGGCACACGGCAGGGCTCGGAAGGGAAGGAGCGCCATTTGAATTTTCGATTGTAAAATTTGCTTGAATAATTAGCGGACGCCATGCTGCGTTTGGATAGCTCCTGATGTGCCTAAACAGTGGAAAACCCCAACAAGTGACCCCATTTTGGAAACTAAACCCCCCTGGGAACTTATCTAGATGGGTGGTGAGCATTTTGAACCCCCAGGTGCTTCACAAATTCATCCGTAAAAATGAAAAAGTATTTTTTTTTCCACTTTTTCATTTTTACGAATCAATTTGTTAAGCACCTGGGGGTTCCAAGTGCTCACTATGCATCTAGATAGGTGCCTTTGGGGGTCTAGTTTCCAAAATGGGGTCACTTGTGGGGGAACTCTAATGTTTAGGCACACAGGGGCTCTCCAAACGCGACATGGTGTCCACTAACAAATTGGAACCTTGTCGCGTTTGGAGAGCCCCTGTGTGTCTAAACATTGGAGCTCCCCCACAAGTGACCCCATTTTGGAACCTAGACCCCCCAAAGCACCTTTCTAGAAGCATAGTGAGCACTTGGAACCCCCAGTTGCTTCACAAATTGATTCTTAAAAATGAAAAATATTTTTTTTCCCACTTTTTTATTTTTACGAATCAATTTGTGAAGCACCTGGGGGTTCCAAGTGCTCACTATGCATCTTGGGGGGTCTAGTTTCCAAAATGGGGTCACTTGTGGGGGAACTCCAATGTTTAGGCACACAGGGGCTCTCCAAACGCAACATGGTGTCCGCTAACAATTTGAGCCGATTTTCCATTCAATTTGTTAGCGGACACCATGTCGCGTTTGGAGAGCCCCTGTGTGCCTAAACAGTGGAAACCCTCCACAAGTGACCCCATTTTGGCAACTAGACCCCTCAAGGATTTTATCAAGGGGTATAGTGAACATTTTGAACCCAGAGGTACGACACAGAATTTGATAACATTAGGTCATCATATTGAATAAGTTGTCATTAGTCTTGAGCGCAAGTGCTCGCTACTTGAGTTTGCATTGGGTACTCAGGTATGCACCATGTACTGTGCGTGCTCGAGTGACATGCTTGAGTGCCTGCCCCGCATGTTTCACGGTTATTAGACACCCCAAAAAAAACATGCGGGGATCACTCGTGCATGGCAGGCAATCCCCGCAAAGTTTTTTTGGCCGCGAAGCATATGGGGTGGAGACTCGAGCATGTCACTCAAATACCCACAATACTCAATGCATACCAGAGCACCGGATGCAAACTCAAGTAGCGAGCATTTGCACTCAACACTAGTCGCCATATCGTCATCTTTTTTTCTTACTTTTGAAAAAAATACCAACCCCATCACAACCCTAACCCCAACCCCAGCCCTAACCCTAGCCCAACCCTAACCCTAGCACAACCCTAACCCGAGAGTTTATTTTTTACGCCGTTCCTCGTGCGGTATAAGTGATTAGACGACTTTATTCTTCGGGTCGGTGCGATTACAGCGATACCAGAATCATATGGGGTTTTTATGATTGACAGCTGTCGCACATTAAAAGATGCATTTTTTGTAAAATCTAGTTTTTGCATCGCCATATTTTGAGAGCTATAATTTTTCCATATTTTGGCAGACAGAGTAATGTAATGGCTTGTTGTTTGCGGGATGAGTTGACATTTTTATTGGTACCATTTTCAGGCACGTGACATTTTTTGATCGCTTTCTATTCCGATTTTTGGGAGGCAGAATAAACAAAAACAACCAATTCAGGAATTGTTTTTATGGTTTTTTTTATTCTGTTCCGCGTGTGGTAAAATTGATAAGGCAGCTTTATTCTTTGGGTCAGTACGTTTACAGCGGTACCACATTTATATCGTTTTTCTATGTTTTGGCGCTTTTACACAATAAAAGATATTTTGTAGAAAAAATTATTTTTTTGCATCGCTTTATTCTGAGAGCTATAACTTTTTTATTTTTCGGCTGATGGAGCTGTGCGGCAGCTTTTTTTTTGCGGGACAAGATGACGTTTTCAGTGCTACCATTTTTATTTATATTCGTCTTTTTGATTGCGTGTTATTCCATTTTTTGTTTGGCAGTATGATGATAAAGCATTGTTTTTTGCTTCGTTTTTTTTTTTTTTTTTTTACCGTGTTCACTGAAGGGGTTAACTAGTGGGAAAGTTTTATAGGTCAGGTCGTTCCGGACGCGGTGATACCAAATATGTGTACTTTTATTGTTTGTTTGCTTTTTTTTCATAATAATATTTATTGATGGGTACATTATATTTTTATTTTTGGTGGATTATTATTTATTTTTTTTAAAATATTTTTACAATTTTTTTTAAATTCTTTTTTTTCACTTTCACACAGTTTTTACACTTGTTTACTTTGTACCACTGTGGGACTTTCACTTTTTTTATTCTGATCGCCTGCATAGCATAGGGATGGAGCACCATCCCTGTGCCATGCAGGCAGCCAGCGCTGCACAGTGAGAAGATTGTTTGGTCGTGCACTGCGCATGACCAAACAATGTTCCTGCTGCCTGGTGACCCGGATGTTGTCATGGCAACACCCGGGAAGCCCCGGCAGACAGCGCTGGAGGCCGGAAGAGGAGGTGAGTAATGCGATCACCTCCCCTTGCCACCGCAATGCTGCGATCGACTTCGATCGCAGCATTGCAGGGGTTAATTTGCCGGGAGCGGTGCGGGACTGCTCCCTGCACATAGTACCGGGTGTCAGCTGTGACAATCAGCTGACACCCGGCGGCGATCGAACCCGCACAGCCTGTGTGCGCGCGCGATCGCCATGACGCACTAATACGGGTCAGGCTCTTAAAGCCCAGGGCACAGACGCGTATCAGTACGTCATCGGCTGTAAAGGGGTTAAAATAGTCTGGTGTAGGCCATATAACTAGAACTGTGGTTTTGCAGTTAAACGGTTCAAATCTCTGTATTATCCTGCTTTAGCCATTTATTCCGTAAAAAAAAAACAGTAACAGTGTCTCCATGACTGTTCTGACACAAATATATCTGTTTAAAAGAGTCTGGTGTAGGCCAGATAAATAGAACTGTGGTTTTGCAGTTCCACGGATCAAATCTCTGTATTATCCTGCTTTGGGCATTTTTTCCGTAAAAAAACACAGTAATAGTGTCTCCCTGACTGTTCAGACACAAATATATCTGTTTAAAACAGTCTGGTGTAGGCCAGATAACTACAACTGTGGTTTTGCAGTTCCACGGTTCAAATCTCTGTATTATCCTGCTTTGGGCATTTTTTCCGTAAAAAAACACAGTAATTAGTGTCTCCCTGACTGTTCAGACACAAACATATCTGTTTAAAAGAGTCTGGTGTAGGCCATATAACTAGAACTGTGGTTTTGCAGTTCCACGGTTCAAATCTCTGTATTATGCTGCTTTTGCCATTTTTTCCATAAAAAAACAGTAATAGTGTCTCCCTGACTGTTCAGACACAAATATATCTGTTTAAAATATCCTGGTGTAGGCCAGATAGCTAGAACTGTGGTTTTGCTGTTCCATGGTTCAAATCTCTGTATTATCCTACTTTTGGCATTTTTTCCGTAAAAAAAACAGTAATAGTGTCTCCCTGACTGTTCAGACACAAATATATCTGTTTAAAAGAGTCTGGTGTAGGTCAGATAACTAGAACTGTGGTTTTGCAGTTCCACGGTTCAAATCTCTGTATTATCCTTCTTTTCGCATTTTTTCCATAAAAAAATACAGTAATAGTGTCTCCCTGACTGTTCAGACACAAATATATCTGTTTAAAAGAGTCTGGTGTAGGCAAGATAACTAGAACTGTGGTTTTGCAGTTCCACGGTTCAAACCTCTGCATTATCCTGCTTTTGGCTTTTTTTCCGTAAAAAAAACAGTAATAGTGTCTCCCTGACTGTTCAGACACAAATATATCTGTTCAAAAGAGTCTGGTGTAGGCCAGATAACTAGAACTGTGGTTTTGCAGTTCCACGGTTCAAATCTCTGCATTATCCTGCTTTTGGCATTTTTTCCGTAATAAAAACAGTAATAGTGTCTCCATGACTGTTCAGACACCAATACAGTTATATGAAAAAGTTTGGGCACCCCTATTAATCTTAAGCTTAATGTTTTATAAAAGTTGGTGTTTTTGCAACAGCTATTTCAGTTTGATATATGTAATAACTGTTGGACACAGTAATGTTTTTGCCTTGAAATGAGGTTTATTGTACTAACAGAAAATGTGCAATCTGCATTCAAACAAAATTTGACAGGTGCATAAGTATGGGCACCTCACCAGAAAAGTGACATTAATATTTAGTAGAACCTCCTTTTGCAAAAATAACAGCCTCTAGTCGCTTCGTGTAGCTTTTAATGATTTCCTGGATCCTGGAAGAAGGTATTTTTGACCATTCCTCTTTACAAAACAATTTCAGTTCAGTTAAGTTTGATGGTCGCCGAGCATGGACAGCCCTCTTCAAATGATCCCACAGATGTTCAATGATATTCAGGTCTGGGGACTGGGATGGCCATTCCAGAACATTGTAATTGTTCCTCTGCATGAATGCTTTAGTAGATTTGGAGCGGTGTTTTGGATAATTGTATTGCAGAAAGATCCATCCCCTGCATAACTTCAACTTTGTCACTGATTCTTGAGCATTATTGTCAAGAATCTGCTGATACTGAGTGGAATCCATGCGTCCCTCAACTTTAACAAGATTCCCGGTGCCGGCATTGGCCACAGAGCCCCAAAGCATGATGGAAACTCCACCAAATTTTACTGTGGGTAGCAAGTGTTTTTCTTGGAATGCTGTGTTTTTTTTGCCGCCATGCATAATGCCTTTTTGTATGACCAAACAACTCAATCTTGGTTTCATCAGTCCACATGACCTTCTTCCAAAAAGAAATTGGCTTCTCCAAATGTGTTTTTGCATACCTCAGCTGACTCTGTTTGTGGCGTGCTTGCAGAAACGGCTTCTTTCGCATCACTCTCCCATACAGCTTCTCCTTGTGCAAAGTGTGTTGTATAGTTGACTGATGTACAGTGACACCATCTGCAGCAAGTTGATGCTGCAGCTCTCTGGAAGTGGTCTGAGGATTGTCCTTGACTGATCTCACCATTCTTCTTCTCTGCCTTTCTGAAGTTTTTCTTGGCCTGCCACTTCTGGCCTTAGCAAGAACTGTCCATGTGTTCTTCCATTTCCTTACTATGTTCCTCACAGTGGAAACTTACAGGTTAAATCTCTGAGACAGCTTTTTGTATCCTTCCCCTGAACAACTATGTTGAATAATCTTTGTTTTCAGATCATTTGACAGTTGTTTTGAGTATCCCATGATGCCACTCTTCAGAGGAGATTCAAACAGGAGAACAACTTGCAAGTGGCCACTTTAAGTAGCTTTTCTCATGATTGCATACACCTGGCTATGAAGTTCAAAGCTCAATGAGGTTACAAAACAAAAAAAAGTGCTTTAGTAAGTCAGTAAAAAGTAGGTAGGAGAATTTAAAACAAGAAAATGATAAGGGTGCCCATACTTATTCACCTGTCAAATTTTGTTTGAATGAAGATTGCACATTTTCTGTTAATACAATAAACCTCATTTCAAGGCAGAAACATTACTGTGTCCAACAGTTATTACATATATCAAACTGAAATAGCTGTTGCAAAAACACCAATTTTCATAAAACATTAAGCTTAAGATTAATAGGGGTGCCCAAACTTTTTCATATAACTGTATATCTGTTCAAAAGAGTCTGGTGTAGGCCTGATAAGTAGTACTGTAGTTTTGCAGTTCCACGGTTCAAATCTCTGTATTATCCTGCTTTTGGGCATTTTTTCCGTAAAAAAATACAGTAATAGGGTCTCCCTGACTGTTCAGACACAAATATATCTGTTTAAAAGATTATGGTGTAGGCCAGATAACTAGAACTGTGGTTTTGCAGTTCCACGGTTCAAATCTCTGTATTATCCTGCTTTTGGCATTTTTTCCGTAAAAAAGCAGTAATAGTGTCTCCCTGACTGTTCAGACACAAATATATCTGTTTAAAAGAGTCTGGTGTAGGCCAGATAACTAGAACTGTGGTTTTGTAGTTCCACGGTTCAAATCTCTGTATTATCCTGCTTTTGGCATTTTTTCCGTAAAAAAAAACAGTAATAGTGTCTCCCTGACTGTTCAGACACAAATATATCTGTTTAAAAGAGTCTTGTATAGGCCAGATAACTAGAACTGTGGTTTTGTAGTTCCACGGTTCAAATCTCTGTATTATCCTGCTTTTGGCATTTTTTCTGGAAAAAAAAACTGTAATAGTATCTTCCTGACTGTTCAGACACAAATATATCTGTCTAAAAGAGTCTGGTGTAGGCCACATAACTATAACTGTGGTTTTGCAGTTCCACGGTTCAAATCCCTGTATTATCCACCTTTTTTACATAAAAAATAAAAAAATTGAGTGTCTCGCTCAGTGTTCAGACACAAATATATCTGTTTAAAAGATTCTGGTGTAGGCCAGAGAAATAGAACTGTGGTTTTCCTCTTCCACGGTTCTAATCTCCTTTTTATTACCCTATTTCCATTGATAGTGCGAGTGTAGGCTATTTTACTTCATTTACAATGGGCAAGGCGCGTGGCAAGGGACATGGAACTGGACTTTTTGGTGATGGTGCGTGTAGAGGAAGGGGCCGTGGCCAAGGTGAAAATGTGCCACAACCAACAGCCACATCTTCTCGCTCCCACTTCTTGACCGAATTACTAGGGAAGCACACTACAACACCAGTATTGCGAACTGATCAGTGTGAACAGGTTATTAATTGGATAGCAGATAATACTTCCAGTTACCTGGGCACCACCACCTCCGGTCTGTCTTCCACACGGTCAAGTTTTAGTAGCCGTGAGTCTCGACCGCATACTCCTCCTCACCCTGATGCTCCTTCCTCCCATCATGCCGAGTGTCGTCAGACAGCAACTGATTCCACACTTGGACACTCTGAAGAGCTGTTCACTGGTCCATTTCCAGATTTGTGCCCCTCGCCTGCTCCGCTTGAAGTGGTGGAAGAGGAGATCCAATGTAGCGATGCCCAAATATTTGAACAGTCACGGCGAGAGGAAGTCGACGCTTGCAATTTGACACAAGAGGTGGACGATGACGAGACACAATTGCCACGAAGTGAGGAGGAGGATCGTGGTGCGCAAATGGAAGAGGAGGAGGTGGTGGATGATCTAGTAACTGAACCAACGTGGCAGGAGAACACGCAGAGCGAGGCCAGCAGCACACAGGGTGAGGGAGGCAGAGTACCCCAACAGGCATGAAGAAGCAGTGTGGTGGCCGCAGACAAAAGGCGGGCAACCGTTCCCCGTTACACCAACACGAGGGACATTGCCAGTACAACCGGTAGGTCTTCCAGAGTCTGGAATTTTTTTAAAGACTCTGCTGATAACCCCAAAAAGGCCATTTGTACCACCTGCCATGCCAGCATCTGCAGGGGTGATAAAACTACCATCCTGACCACCACCAGCATGATCAGGCACATGTCTGCAAAGCACCCGACTTTGTGGGGCGAACCCCAGGGTCCACGACCAGTGTCAGTGGGTGTCACCACTGCTTCTTCCGCTGTTGTGCGTGTAATAGAACCCCCTGTTGTGCGTGCAAGGAAATCCCCTGTCCATACTGCATGCAAAGATGCCCCCTCCTCTCAGTCTTCACTTGTTATGGTAGGTTCTCAAGAAACAGCATCAAAGTCCACGTTCACGTCCCACTGCAGCGTTCAATTGTCCATATCTCAGACCATTGAACAAAAGCTGGTGGAGACAGAATCCTTCCGCAACCTTATGGCGGTGGCCATCCCTCGGTACTCGGTCCCCAGCTGACACTATTTTGCCCGGTGTGCCATCCCCACACTACACAAGCACGTGTCCCAAAACATCTGCCGTGCCCTCAACAATGCAGTTACTGGGAGAGCCCACCTGACAACGGACACGTGGACAAGTGCTCGTGGCCAGGGATGGTACATCTCCCTGACGGCACACTGGGTAAACATAGTGGAAGCCGGGACCCTGTCGGACCTTGGGACGGAACACATCCTCCCCACACCGAGGATTGCGGGCCCTTTGTCAGTCAGAGTTGCCTCCACAGTGTACAGCTCCTGCGCATCATCCTCGTCCTCCTCCTCATGTTCAGCCTCCATCTCAGATATCCCCACATCAGTTACAAGCTGGAAGAACTGCAGTACTGCCTCAGCCAAGCGGCAACAGGCTGTGCTGAAACTCATAAGCTTAGGTGATAAACCTCACACTGCTTGTGAGTTGTGGACAGCTGTGAAAGAGCAGGCAGATCTCTGGCTGAGACCCCTGAACCTACATCCAGGCATGGTCGTGTGTGACAATGGCCACAACCTAGTGGAGGCTCTGAGGCGAGGCGAGATCACACATGTACTGTGCCTGGCTCATGTGCTTAACCTTGTGGTTCAGCGGTTTCTCAAATTGTACCCCGAGTTGCCAGATCTGCTCGTCAAATTACGCCGCCTGTCAGCTCATTTTCGGAAGTCGGCTACAGCTTCCGCCGCCCTTGCTGTGTTGCAGCAGCGTTTGCAGCTTCTGGTAAACCAACTGGTGTGTGATGTCCCCACACGTTGGAACTCTACCCTCCACATGTTGCAAAGGATTTGTGAGCATAATAGAGCAGTTGTGGAGTACCAGCTGCAACAAGGCCGTCGATATTCAGGTCAGACTCCACACTTAAGACCTCAGGAGTGGACCTGGATGTCTGACACATATACCATCTTGACAAACTTTGAGGAGTCCACCAAGATGGTGAGTGGTGATGATGCCATAATTAGCGTCAGCATCCCACTTGTCTGTCTTTTGCAATGCTCTCTGCAGAGAATAAAAGAGGACGCATTGCAGCCAGAGAATGATGAGATGGATCAAGAAGCCGTAGCGGGCGATTACACACAGCCCAGCCTCATCTCATTCCAACGTGCATTGGGGGACAATGAGGGTGAGAAGGAGGAGGAGGAAGAACAGGAGCTGGTATCATGCGCTGTAGACGGTAGTACCTGTACAACTGTCATACCGTCGGTTCAGCGTGGGTGGCCTGAGGACAGGGGGGAGGAGGAGGAGGAGGAGAGCATGGTCAGTCGTCATCTTGGTGAGGACACGGAAGTCTTGCCCGTTACCAGTCTGGCACGCATGGCTGACTTTGTTACGCTGCCTTAACCGTGACCCTCACGTTGTCAAAATGTTGGGTGACAGTCATTACTGGTTGGTGACACTTTTAGACCCTCGCTACAAGGAGAACTTTCACTCTCTTATTCCTGAGGTGGAGAAGTCTACAAAAATGAGGCAGTACCAGAAGGCCCTTGCTGCAGAATTGTTAAAAAAATTCCCATCTGAACACTCTAGCAGCAGAGGTCACAGTTCGTTGACCAACCAAGGCGTACAGGCGAGAGAAACGCAACTCCAATCCAGCAGAGGCAGGGGAACACTGTCAACGTTCTGGGACAGTTTTCTGAGACCCGCCCAACTTACAGGCCCTGAGGCACGGGGTACTCTCACAAGGAGTGAAAAGTTTCAAGCTGAACACTTGGAATGAACTCGCTCTGTACGCCTTGGAGGTCCTCGCCTGCCCTGCCGCTAGCATGTTATCGGAGCGTGTTTTTAGTGCCGCTGGGGGAATTATAACTGATAAGCGCACTCGCCTGTCAACTGACAAGCTGACTCTTATCAAAATGAACAAGCGCTGGATTGGGCCAGACTTCTCATCACCGCCAAATGACAGCAGAGTAACATAAAGTCAAATCCACTGTGTTATTTCGGGAGGTGTATTCCCATGCACCGCTTCACACCCACACATGGGTATACGCTTCCTCATTTCGGCTGTTTTTTGCTCTTCTCCTTATCCTCAGCCTGGTTTAGGGACACTGGAGCGACTGTCCGCATACACTCTGGCGGAACAATAAGCCTGGGCTCGTCCTTGTCCTCGGCCGTACCCATAGACCGGGACAAAGCGTCCGCCCAAGGGTTCTTTTCCCCTTTTAAAAAATGAATGGAAAAATTGAATCGGGAAAAGAAAAGAGACCACCTGGCTTGCCTCGGGTTAAGATGCTGCGCCGTCTGTAGGTAAAAAAGGTTTTTGTGATCGGAATATACCACGAAAGGATGTTTAGCTCCCTCCAAGAGGTACCTCCATTCCGAAAAAGCCATCTTAATAGCCAGTAATTCCTTGTCACCAATCGTATAATTCTTCTCTGCTGGAGAGAAGGTCTTGGAAAAGAAAAAACATGGTCTTGTCCGACCCTGTTCATTCTTTTGAGAGAGAACCTCTCCTGCACCGACAGAGGAGGCATCGACCTCCAGGAAGAATGGCTTGTCCACATCCGGGCGATGGAGAATGGGAGCTTTAGAGAAATAGGATTTAATCTCCCAAAACGCCTCGGATGTCTCCATAGACCAATTCTTAGGATTGGCACCCTTCCGGGTTAAAGCGGCTAAGGGAGCCACAAGTGTGGAAAAATGTGGTATGAACTGCCGGTAGTAATTAATAAAACTCATGAAGCGTTGTACCGCTATAAGAGAATGGGGCTCCTGCCAGTTCTGTACCGCCATCAACTTTTGTGGGTCCATAGCCAATCCCTTACTGGATATGATGTAGCCCAGAAATGGTAGGGACTCTCGTTCAAATTGACACTTCTCCAACTTACAGTATAACGAATTTGCTCGCAAACGTTCAAAAACCCTGCGAACATCCTCTCTGTGTGTGGAGATGTCCGGGGAAAAAATAAGGATATCGTCTAGATAGACTACCACGGAAGATAGTGGCAAATCCCGAAAGATATCGTTGACAAAATCTTGAAAAACCGCCGGGGCATTGCATAACCCAAAAGGCATGACGAGATACTTGTAATGACCATCACGAGTGTAAAAGGCTGTTTTCCACTCGTCACCCTCACGGATTCGCACAAGGTTATATGCCCCTCGCAGGTCCATTTTAGTGAAGATGTTAGCCCCTCGCAACCTGTCACATAGTTCAGAGATCAGGGGTAGAGGGTATTTATTCTTGATGGTGATGGCATTTAGTCCTCTGTAATCAATGCAGGGACGTAAATCACCCTCTTTCTTCTGGACGAAGAAAAACCCCGCTCCAGCAGGAGAAACCGATTTTCTGATAAACCCTGGGGCCAGATTCTCTTTGATATAGTCTGACATGGCCTGGGTCTCGGGTACAGACATGGGGTAAACTCTACCGCGAGGGGGCTCCGTGCTGGGGATTAAATCAATAGGACAGTCATACGGTCGGTGGGGAGGTAGAGTCTCTGCGCCCTTTTTGAAAAAGACATCCGCAAAACTCCGATATTGTACAGGCAGAGCGGACAAGTCAGGAGAAGGCTCAGAGACTACCCTCCGGGCAGCTGTAACCATACATTGAGACACACAGTTCTTACCCCAGGAACCTTATATACCTCCTTCTGACACCCGAGCCCAGGTGACCAGTAACCAATGGGCTCCTACCTATGCCCAGAGTCCCTCCCCTGTCTGCTCCTACACCACTGGGATATTCCTCCCCCCTCCCCACTCCAGCCGGGGACAGAAGCTGTCGTACCTGCACATCTATCTGGTGGGAGTACCGTTGATCTGTCCCCCGGAAATGGGGTGAGTGTAGTGTATGCAGCTAACTGAGCTCCATTCCACACTCCATCCTTACCCGGGAGTGGAATACCACACCTCTGGTTCGAGGTGCAATACCCCTGTAGCAACCGAGTCCTCAGGGTGCTACATTCCCCCCTGGTAAATCACAGCACGTCCTCGGGCTGGAAAAGAGCAAAGGCAAATTAAAACATACAAAAATTTTAAAGTGTACACTTGCATGTAAGACAACTGAAAACTCATCCCTTTATGGGAGGTACTTTTCTCTTCTTTTTTTTTTTTTTTTTTTTTTGACGTTACTAGTATAAAACATTTCTATACAACACTTTGCTAATGCCACCGGAACTCTTTTGTAAACACTATATAAAACTTCGGCATTACTGTTTCAGCAGCATTTTAAACTCTTCATTATAAGACATTTTCAAATAAACATTTTCAAAACATATCCTTGATTTCTGGCCACGGTGCAACCTGTGACCAGGTAAAGTGCAACAGTCACTAATTCCAAGGTAGAAAAGTAGTTCTTCTATAAAACCAATAGGAGGCGCTTTAAGAAGCGCAACTATTTACAGGGTGGCCGCTCTCAGTCCTCGGCCAGTGGGAATAGGGGAATGGCTGCTCACAGTCCTCAGCCTGGTACGGGATTAGGGGCACACAGGTAACAGTTCTTTAATAGTTCCATACTAGTCCCAACGGGGACCACACTCTGATTAGCAGCAACTTAGGTACCCCGACGGGTAACTATATACAGTTCCTTGTTCATGCTACTTCCCTTCAGTAGCTATGTCCTCTCCGTGCTCCCTCCTGAGGGTAGTCTTCAGACCCGTCCGGGTCCTCTTGGCTTTCCTCATACTGCAACTCCTCCTCAGTTAGCCGGTGTACGTGAAGGGCGTACGGTCCCTTGGCACACTGGTGCCGGGTGAAGGTGACCACGTCACCTGGGTAGAGATCACGTCCACGGTGTCCCTCCGGCAGGTGGCTCTCGACATCCCTGCGGGTAACAAAGACGTCGCCGGGAATTTGGTGGTCCCGGATAAAGCCCCAGCCATGCTCTAGCTGGAACTTTATTACGGTCCCGTCAGTGCGGGGACCGTGGGCTGCACGGGAGTTTTGCCGGGCCCTGCGCTTCTGTTCCGCGCTCCGGACTTGCAGCAGTTCTTCGCGGATCCGCCTCTCTCGCCGCTCTCTTCCAAAGACCTCCAGCTGTTGACGGCAGCACTCCTCACGCCGGGCTGCGTCCGCCCGGGTCTCCTGGGTAAACCCCATTAGGTTCTCACCGGTGGGGTCCCATGCAAACTGGGCATCCTCCAGTGGAAGCGGAGTGATTTTGGCGGGCGCCGGAGCCGGGATCAGAGGCTCGCACAGGGGCCGTTCCTTCCGGAGTCGGGGGTTGAAGTACTCCGGTGGCCACACGAAGGGCAGCCCGTCCGGGCTGGTATGTTGCGCGAAGAGATCTGCGCCCAGTGGTGGCACTGTGGAGGTAGAGTGCGCTGTAGGGGCAGCGGCGCCCGGGGGTACTCGGCCCTGCGACCAGGCCGGGGGAATCCTATTTGGGTCAAAGGACGGCACCGTTGAGGAAGAGGGCGCTGGAGGGGCAGCGGCGCCCGGGTTCACCAGGCCCTGCGACCAGGCCGGTGGCACTTCCTGTTTTGCCGCACTCAGGGTCAAGGGGCGTGGCGCGGAAGAGGGCGTGACCGCGGCTCCTGACGCTTGAGGCCTAGTTGGGAGCAGTGGCGGTGCGGCAACGGGTGTGGTGAGTAGGACTTAGGGCTCTGCGACGGGGAGCTGGCGCAGGCTTGCGGCTACTGGGCTCGGGGTAGTGACGTCCCCATTACCTGCTTCCATCCTTGCAGCTCCCTCCGCGGCGTCGTCTCCGGCCTTCGTCCCTCCTGCACCATCCTCAGAGGCGGACATGCTCCTCGTTGCGGGTGGCGCCTCCTGCTGGCGGATCCCAGCCTGCCGGGCCATCTCCCTTCTCCACTCGGCCAGCGCATCCTGCTGTGCCCGGGCCATCCTCCGGTCCAAGTCCTCCAGCGCAGCCTGTGCACGCTCCGGATCTCTGGGGAGCTGTGCCAGGATCTCCACTAGGCTGTCTGGCGTTGCGGCCTGCAGCAGTCCCCGGCCCGAGGTGCTGGCATTGCTGGGCGCTTCCTCCATTCCCGGGTGCGATCCGTCCAGACTCCTCCAGGCTGCACCCATCCTCTCAGTTTTGTTCCCTATCCGCCCCCATGGGGAGTGGTCCCGGGGCAACTTGGTGACTGTCAGTTTCAGGGGCAGCCCCCCCACTCTGATGGACATCTCCATTATTGTACTCTCGGCTGGTGGGGGCGGTCTCTTCCTTTGGCGCCACTCTGGGACCATGCCCACGATGGGAGGTGGCCTCTTGCCACCCTCTGGCACGCCCACCATGGCGTCCGCTCTGCCAGGGCGGGAAACTGTCCAAGATGGCGGGAATCGTCCACCGATGGCGGGAAACTCCGCAGATGGCGGGCAAAGGCTGCAGATGGCGGGCAAACGGCGGGAAACGACCCCAGATGGCGTCCGATGGCGGGAACCCTCTGGAAGCGGCGGGAGACTTCTTTTTAAGGTACCTGTGAACTTTCCTTCAGGCACGCAGTACCCGGTGGTTGCGGGCACGAAATCCTGCCGACTACGCCAAAGTTGACGCACCCCCTGGGCCATGTTGTGTAGCGTTGCGCATGCGGGGAATACCCGGAGCCGGATCCGATAGGGGTAGTAGTCCACGTGGCGGTGACCTGGTCCGTGCCCAGGGTGTCAAACTAAGTGGCGTTATTGGTATGATGGTATTAGTGTCCGACTACGCCACCCGTTGAATGCGGCTATGAAGCCGCCGCTGCAGGGCAGTCCGCTGAGGCCGGTGGTACGGATGTGCAGCGTGGATGGTATAACCCCCAACGGGAGAGGTATGGCCTCAGGGCAGAGGATGTGGATGATGTTGGGAGAGATGGTGTGTATGTCCCAGCACTGATGGTGCCGGTCCGACGAGGAATCACTGAGACGTGCAATTGCAGTTTTCACAGCTTTACTCACAGTTCTTTATCAGGTCCCTTGTGCACAGTTGGACCACCCGAGCCGTGCTGCGTCCACCAGGTGCGGGACTCGGCCAACTCCCAGGCAGTTCCAGAGCGTGGTCCTGAGCTCCCCTCTCTTCCTTCCTACTGGCCGTCCCCACCAGGGACCCACCTTTGTCCGGCTCCCTCGGGCCTTCTGGTGGTGAAACCTTTCCCGGTTTCCCTGACCCTATATGGTATGCCTTCCTGGTGGATGTGGCGAGGGGTCGCGCCAAAACTTGACCACGACCTCCGGTTCCTGGCTAAGGATAATTGGCCTCCACCAGTTTGGGATCCGGCACCCTGTTCTGCCAACCCTTCACCCGTTATTCCGTGGGATCTTAGGGTTCCTTCTCTTCTTGTGTCTCTGGGCCTTTCCTGGTGTTCCTGTTACTTCTTCTTCCTTCTCTCTCTCTCTCTCTGCCTTAGGTCTCCACTCCAGGCCTGGCTCTGGAGCTGGGCCCAGACTGAGCCACAGCTCCCTGTCAGCCCTCTCTGGCTGAGCTCCTCTCTGCACCGACAGACCGACCCCCTAAGATGGTGCCCACCTTATATACCTCCTTCTGACACCCGAGCCCAGGTGACCAGCAACCAATGGGCTCCTACCTATGCCCAGAGTCCCTCCCCTGTCTGCTCCTACACCACTGGGATATTCCTCTCCCCTCCCCACTCCAGCCGGGGACAGACGCTGTCGTACCTGCACATCTATCTGGTGGGAGTACCGTTGATCTGTCCCCCAGAAATGGGGTGAGTGTAGTGTATGCAGCTAACTGAGCTCCGTTCCACACTCCATCCTTACCCGGGAGTGGAATACCACACCTCTGGTTCGAGGTGCAATACCCCTGTAGCAACCGAGTCCTCAGGGTGCTACACAAGCAGCTTTAGAGGACTTCCTGGGAGAAATGACACTCAGGGTAGATACGGTTTCCCTCAGAAATCTGGCAGTTTAGTGTTGCGGCCTGTGGGTTGGTGGCTGGCTGCATACTTGCATTTGTATTCCAAGTATCAGAAAACTAAGCAGATGGTGGCCTCTATCATCATCATGGCCTCACCTCGGCAATATGAACTCTCCTGAAGGAGAAGTCAGGGCCCGCCGGAGGAGTCTCCGGTTGTCTGGTGGGCCCGTCCAACCCTGCCGAAAAGCAGCCCTGGCTAAGAAAAGTGTGAGGGAAGGTTCCCGGACACTCTATGGCTGATTTTTTAATGTGGATGGGCCATGCTTATGCATGTTATTTCTCAAAACGCATTACAGATCAGGCCATTGTCCAACTCTGTATTCAAGAAATTAAATGTGCAAAGAAAGATGTGTGTGTGTGTCAAAGCACCACCGACAAGTGCGAGTTGATGTTGGATGGGCTGCCATTGCTTCTGCAACAAGCTCAATTACAGGACTTCCTGGGAGAAATGACACGC
Organism: Phyllobates terribilis; assembly: GCF_046119375.1. Taxonomy (NCBI): domain Eukaryota; kingdom Metazoa; phylum Chordata; class Amphibia; order Anura; family Dendrobatidae; genus Phyllobates; species Phyllobates terribilis. The sequence continues at coordinate 138,740,499 of NW_027362770.1, forward strand.
AGGGTAGATAGGGTTTCCCTCTATGCCAGTCCTTTCACCGAGCTAAATACAACTCTTAGCAAAAAAAGCTGTGGACTGGCTCCGTACCGTCCCTAGCCACATTCACCTGTCCACGTGTTTGTGGTTAGGCGGTCCTTCCCAGTAAGTGCACTGGGGAGGGCACGGGTAATATTGTGGGACCCGTGCTCGTGGAAGGCGAAGGCGATACCGGGAAATATAGTGGCGGCTGGGGACAGAGTATGGACACCCGGCTGCAGCCGGCATGAGGTTATGGAAAGCTTCCGCCTCCACGAGCCTAAAAGGCCATATTTCAAGTGCAAGCCATTATCAAAAATTTGGCAGTATAGTATTGCAGCCTGTGGGTGAGTGGGTGGCTGTCTGTCTGCATAATTGCGCTTGCATTCCAAGGAATGGGGTAGGGACAACTGAAAGCTGCAGTGGGACAAGGACGTGGACGGTGATTGTTGCAAGTTTGCAATGACAGGTGCATGGCGGGAGGCATCTTCGCATGCGCCAAGGATCACTTATGATGGGCACACTTTTAGGCAGTGACCTGGGAGTCAGAGATGCTTCCTGAGGTCTTCCCCATGCTGTTCCCATGTCTTTTCAGCACTGTATGCATGTGTCTGATGATGTGTCACACACCACATGGCCAGATAAGGTTGTAAAATGTTAAAATTACAGTTCCTGGTGAATGCATTTGTCTTGGTTGAAAGCAATGCAAAAGTGCAAAAGCACATCAAAAATGCTACGTGTGAACATAGCCCAAGGTGTGGAGGAGTATTTTTGTTTCTGGTTATTTATTTTGCCTTATATACAAGTCATTACCCTGGAAAGGATGTTCTTTAACATATTTCCCAGGAAAATCCATTTTGGTTTCGTTTTGGTATGTTTTATTGTGAGTCCGTAAAAGTGGCGTAATACTCTGACAACGTTGTTGACAGCAGTGAAATGAAAGTCAGAGACGCTTCCAGGGGTCTTCCCTATGCTGTTCCCATGTCATTTGAGCACTGTTCCCGTCGATTTGGACAATTTTTAGGCCCTCTGTAGACCTTTGGGGGGAGCGGCCTGAAAAATACTCGAGTTTCCCATAGACTTATATTGGGCTCGTTGCTCGGGTCGAGCACTCGAGTATTCCAATGTCCTCAACCCGAGCAACGAGTACCCGAGCATTTTACTGCTCGCTAGTGTTGAGCGAGCATGCTCGACACTGCTCGGTAATCGCCCAAGCATCTCACTACTCGCGATGATCGGCGAGCACCGAGCATTTCCGGGTTACTCGGGCGGGAGCTCAGGTCTCCGCTCTGCACGTTTGGCGCTCTTTATAGAGCCAATGAACATGCAAGGATTGCCAGCCAGTCACTGTAATGCCGCAGCCATGTTGTTTGTGGGCATTACAATGATTGGCTGGCCGCATAGCGTCACCTCGAGTATTTAAAACCGGGCGCCGCCATCTTGGACACAGTCACTCCGGATCAGCCAGTGTAGGGTCAGTGCTGCTGAGCTAGGGAGAGATTTATACTCCAAAATAGTTAGTGTAGGGTCTCTAAAGCCTGCCAAATCAAACAAACAGTCCTTCTCAGGACTAATATCCATCCCAGACATCAGGCAGTCAGGCAGGCTGTATAGGAGACGCACTGGTTATACCAACAAACGCTGCATTACAGTCCTGTGTGATCCTGCTGGTCAAATTGCTAGACTTATTCCCCGGTCTCAGGGGCCAGGAAAAATCCTTTTTTTTTTCATCTAAATCCTGAATATTTTTTTTTTCCTCAGTCAGACTGCACAAATACGCGTCTTATTAACCTTTTGGTATTCCCCCCCCAAAAAAAAAGTTGAGTGTATCTGTGACTGTTCAGACACCAATATATCTGTTTAAAAGAGTCTGGTGAAGGCCAGATAACTAGAACTGTGGTTTTGCTGTTCCACGGTTCAAATCTCTGTATTATCCTGCTTTTTGCATTTTTTCCGTAAAAAAAAAACAGTAATAGTGTCTCCATAACTGTTCAGACACAAATATATCTGTTTAAAAGAGTCTGGTGTAGGCCAGATAACTAGAACTGTGGTTTTGCAGTTCCAAGGTTCAAATCTCTGTATTATCCTGCTTTTGGCATTTTTTCCGTAAAAAAAAACAGTAATAGTGTCTCCCCGACTGTTCAGACACAAATATATCTGTTTAAAAGAGTGTGGTGTAGGCCAGATAACTAGAACTGTGGTTTTGCAGTTCCACGGTTCAAATCTCTGTATTACCTTCTTTTGGCATTTTTTCCGTAAAAAAAAACAGTAGTAGTGTCTCCCTGACTGTTCAGACACAAATATATCTGTTTAAAAGTGTCTGGTGTAGGCCAGATAACTAGAACTGTGGTTTTGCAGTTCCACGGTTCAAATCTCTGTATTATCCTGCTTTTGGCATTTTTTCCGTAAAAAAAAAACAGTAATAGTGTCTCCCTGACTGTTCAGACACAAATATATCTGCTTAAAAGAGTCTGGTGTAGGCCAGATAACTATAACTGTGGTTTTGCAGTCCCACTGTTCAGACACAAATATATCTGTTTAACCCCTTTACAACCCAAGGTGGTTTGCACGCTAATGACCAGGCCAATTTTTACAATTCTGACCACTGTCACTTTATGAGGTAATTACTCTGGAACGCTTCAACGTATCCCCCTGATTCTGAGATTGTTTTTTCGTGACATATTGTAATTCTTGATTGTGGTAAAATTTCTTCGATATCACTTGCGTTTATTTGTGAAAAAAACGGAAATTTGGCTAAAATTTTGAAGATTTTGCAATTTTCAAAATTTGAATTTTTATGCCCTTAAATCAGAGAGATATGTCACACAAAATAGTTAATAAATAACTTTTCCCACATGTCTACTTTACATCAGCACAATTTTGGAACCAAATTTTTTTTTGTTATGGAGCTATAAGGGTTAAAATTGACCAGCGATTTCTCATTTTTCCAACAAAATTTACAAAAACATTTTTCTAGGGACCACATCACATTTGAAGTCACTTTGAGAGGTGTTTATGACAGAAAATACCCTAAAGTGACACCATTCTAAAAACTGCACCCCTCAAGGTGCTCAAAACCACATTCAAGAACTTTATTAACCCTTCAGGTGCTTCACACGAATTTTTGGAATGTGGAAGGAAAAAATGAACATTTAACTTTTTTCACAAAAATGTTACTTTAGACCCAATTTTTTTTATTTTCGCAGGGGTAACAGGAAAAATGGACCCCAAAATTAGTTGTGCAAATTCCCCTGGGCAAGCAGATACCCCATATGTGGGGAAAAACCACTGTTTGGGCACACGGCAGGGCTCGGAAGGGAAGGAGCGCCATTTGAATTTTCGATTGTAAAATTTGCTTGAATAATTAGCGGACGCCATGCTGCGTTTGGATAGCTCCTGATGTGCCTAAACAGTGGAAAACCCCAACAAGTGACCCCATTTTGGAAACTAGACCCCCCTGGGAACTTATCTAGATGGGTGGTGAGCATTTTGAACCCCCAGGTGCTTCACAAATTCATCCGTAAAAATGAAAAAGTATTTTTTTTTCCACTTTTTCATTTTTACGAATCAATTTGTTAAGCACCTGGGGGTTCCAAGTGCTCACTATGCATCTAGATAGGTGCCTTTGGGGGTCTAGTTTCCAAAATGGGGTCACTTGTGGGGGAGCTCTAATGTTTAGGCACACAGGGGCTCTCCAAACGCGACATGGTGTCCACTAACAAATTGGAACCTTGTCGCGTTTGGAGAGCCCCTGTGTGTCTAAACATTGGAGCTCCCCCACAAGTGACCGCATTTTGAAACCTAGACCCCCCAAAGCACCTTTCTAGAAGCATAGTGAGCACTTGGAACCCCCAGTTGCTTCACAAATTGATTCTTAAAAATGAAAAATATTTTTTTTTCCACTTTTTTATTTTTACGAATCAATTTGTGAAGCACCTGGGGGTTCCAAGTGCTCACTATGCATCTTGGGGGGTCTAGTTTCCAAAATGGGGTCACTTGTGGGGGAACTCCAATGTTTAGGCACACAGGGGCTCTCCAAACGCAACATGGTGTCCGCTAACAATTTGAGCCGATTTTCCATTCAATTTGTTAGCGGACACCATGTCGCGTTTGGAGAGCCCCTGTGTGCCTAAACAGTGGAAACCCTCCACAAGTGACCCCATTTTGGCAACTAGACCCCTCAAGGATTTTATCAAGGGGTATAGTGAACATTTTGAACCCAGAGGTACGACACAGAATTTGATAACATTAGGTCATTATATTGAATAAGTTGTCATTAGTCTTGAGCGCAAGTGCTCGCTACTTGAGTTTGCATTGGGTACTCAGGTATGCACCATGTACTGTGCGTGCTCGAGTGACATGCTTGAGTGCCTGCCCCGCATGTTTCACGGTTATTAGACACCCCAAAAAAAACATGCGGGGATCACTCGTGCATGGCAGGCAATCCCCGCAAAGTTTTTTTGGCCGCGAAGCATATGGGGTGGAGACTCGAGCATGTCACTCAAATACCCACAATTCTCAATGCATACCAGAGCACCGGATGCAAACTCAAGTAGCGAGCACTTGCACTCAACACTAGTCGCCATATCGTCATCTTTTTTTCTTACTTTTGAAAAAAATACCAACCCCATCACAACCCTAACCCCAACCCCAGCCCTAACCCTAGCCCAACCCTAACCCTAGCACAACCCTAACCCGAGAGTTTATTTTTTACGCCGTTCCTCGTGCGGTATAAGTGATTAGACGACTTTATTCTTCGGGTCGGTGCGATTACAGCGATACCAGAATCATATGGGGTTTTTATGATTGACAGCTGTCGCACATTAAAAGATGCATTTTTTGTAAAATCTAGTTTTTGCATCGCCATATTTTGAGAGCTATAATTTTTCCATATTTTGGCACACAGAGTCATGTAATGGCTTGTTGTTTGCGGGATGAGTTGACATTTTTATTGGTACCATTTTCAGGCACGTGACATTTTTTGATCGCTTTCTATTCCGATTTTTGGGAGGCAGAATAAACAAAAACAACCAATTCAGGAATTGTTTTTATGGTTTTTTTTTATTCTGTTCCGCGTGTGGTAAAATTGATAAGGCAGCTTTATTCTTTGGGTCAGTACGTTTACAGCGGTACCACATTTATATCGTTTTTCTATGTTTTGGCGCTTTTACACAATAAAAGATATTTTGTAGAAAAAATAATTTTTTTGCATCGCTTTATTCTGAGAGCTATAACTTTTTTATTTTTCGGCTGATGGAGCTGTGCGGCAGCTTTTTTTTTGCGGGACAAGATGACGTTTTCAGTGCTACCATTTTTATTTATATTCGTCTTTTTGATTGCGTGTTATTCCATTTTTTGTTTGGCAGTATGATGATAAAGCATTGTTTTTTGCTTCGTTTTTTTTTTTTTTTTTTTACCGTGTTCACTGAAGGGGTTAACTAGTGGGAAAGTTTTATAGGTCAGGTCGTTCCGGACGCGGTGATACCAAATATGTGTACTTTTATTGTTTGTTTGCTTTTTTTTCATAATAATATTTATTGATGGGTACATTATATTTTTATTTTTGGTGGATTATTATTTATTTTTTTTAAAATATTTTTACAATTTTTTTTAAATTCTTTTTTTTCACTTTCACACAGTTTTTACACTTGTTTACTTTGTACCACTGTGGGACTTTCACTTTTTTTATTCTGATCGCCTGCATAGCATAGGGATGGAGCACCATCCCTGTGCCATGCAGGCAGCCAGCGCTGCACAGTGAGAAGATTGTTTGGTCGTGCACTGCGCATGACCAAACAATGTTCCTGCTGCCTGGTGACCCGGATGTTGTCATGGCAACACCCGGGAAGCCCCGGCAGACAGCGCTAGAGGCCGGAAGAGGAGGTGAGTAATGCGATCACCTCCCCTTGCCACCACAATGCTGCGATCGACTTCGATCACAGCATTGCAGTTGTTAATTTGCCGGGAGCGGTGCGGGACTGCTCCCTGCACATAGTACCGGGTGTCAGCTGTGACAATCAGCTGACACCCGGCGGCGATCGAACCCGCACAGCCTGTGTGCGCGCGCGATCGCCATGACGCACTAATACGGGTCAGGCTCTTAAAGCCCAGGGCACAGACGCGTATCAGTACGTCATCGGCTGTAAAGGGGTTAAAATAGTCTGGTGTAGGCCAGATAACTAGAACTGTGGTTTTGCAGTTAAACGGTTCAAATCTCTGTATTATCCTGCTTTAGCCATTTATTCCGTAAAAAAAAAACAGTAACAGTGTCTCCATGACTGTTCTGACACAAATATATCTGTTTAAAAGAGTCTGGTGTAGGCCAGATAAATAGAACTGTGGTTTTGCAGTTCCACGGATCAAATCTCTGTATTATCCTGCTTTGGGCATTTTTTCCGTAAAAAAACACAGTAATAGTGTCTCCCTGACTGTTCAGACACAAATATATCTGTTTAAAACAGTCTGGTGTAGGCCAGATAACTACAACTGTGGTTTTGCAGTTCCACGGTTCAAATCTCTGTATTATCCTGCTTTTGCCATTTTTTCCATAAAAAAAATACAGTAATTAGTGTCTCCCTGACTGTTCAGACACAAACATATCTGTTTAAAAGAGTCTGGTGTAGGCCATATAACTAGAACTGTGGTTTTGCAGTTCCACGGTTCAAATCTCTGTATTATGCTGCTTTTGCCATTTTTTCCATAAAAAAACAGTAATAGTGTCTCTCTGACTGTTCAGACACAAATATATCTGTTTAAAAGAGTCTGGTGTAGGCCAAATAACTAGAACTGTGGTTTTGCAGTTCCTCGGTTCAAATCTCTGTATTATCCTACTTTTGCCATTTTTTCCGTAAAAAAAACAGTAATAGTGTCTCCCTGACTGTTCAGACACAAATATATCTGTTTAAAACAGTCTGGTGTAGGCCAAATAACTAGAACTGTGGTTTTGCAGTTCCTCGGTTCAAATCTCTGTTTTATCCTGCTTTTGGCATTTTTTCCATAAAAAAACAGTAATAGTGTCTCCCTGACTGTTCAGACACAAATATATCTGTTTAAAATATCCTGGTGTAGGCCAGATAGCTAGAACTGTGGTTTTGCTGTTCCATGGTTCAAATCTCTGTATTATCCTACTTTTGGCATTTTTTCCGTAAAAAAAACAGTAATAGTGTCTCCCTGACTGTTCAGACACAAATATATCTGTTTAAAAGAGTCTGGTGTAGGTCAGATAACTAGAACTGTGGTTTTGCAGTTCCACGGCTGAAATCTCTGTATTATCCTTCTTTTCGCATTTTTTCCATAAAAAAATACAGTAATAGTGTCTCCCTGACTGTTCAGACACAAATATATCTGTTTAAAAGAGTCTGGTGTAGGCAAGATAACTAGAACTGTGGTTTTGCAGTTCCACGGTTCAAACCTCTGCATTATCCTGCTTTTGGCTTTTTTTCCGTAAAAAAAACAGTAATAGTGTCTCCCTGACTGTTCAGACACAAATATATCTGTTCAAAAGAGTCTGGTGTAGGCCAGATAACTAGAACTGTGGTTTTGCAGTTCCACGGTTCAAATCTCTGCATTATCCTGCTTTTGGCATTTTTTCCGTAATAAAAACAGTAATAGTGTCTCCATGACTGTTCAGACACCAATACAGTTATATGAAAAAGTTTGGGCACCCCTATTAATCTTAAGCTTAATGTTTTATAAAAGTTGGTGTTTTTGCAACAGCTATTTCAGTTTGATATATGTAATAACTGTTGGACACAGTAATGTTTTTGCCTTGAAATGAGGTTTATTGTACTAACAGAAAATGTGCAATCTGCATTCAAACAAAATTTGACAGGTGCATAAGTATGGGCACCTCACCAGAAAAGTGACATTAATATTTAGTAGAACCTCCTTTTGCAAAAATAACAGCCTCTAGTCGCTTCGTGTAGCTTTTAATGATTTCCTGGATCCTGGAAGAAGGTATTTTTGACCATTCCTCTTTACAAAACAATTTCAGTTCAGTTAAGTTTGATGGTCGCCGAGCATGGACAGCCCTCTTCAAATGATCCCACAGATGTTCAATGATATTCAGGTCTGGGGACTGGGATGGCCATTCCAGAACATTGTAATTGTTCCTCTGCATGAATGCTTTAGTAGATTTGGAGCGGTGTTTTGGATAATTGTATTGCAGAAAGATCCATCCCCTGCATAACTTCAACTTTGTCACTGATTCTTGAGCATTATTGTCAAGAATCTGCTGATACTGAGTGGAATCCATGCGTCCCTCAACTTTAACAAGATTCCCGGTGCCGGCATTGGCCACAGAGCCCCAAAGCATGATGGAAACTCCACCAAATTTTACTGTGGGTAGCAAGTGTTTTTCTTGGAATGCTGTGTTTTTTTTGCCGCCATGCATAATGCCTTTTTGTATGACCAAACAACTCAATCTTGGTTTCATCAGTCCACATGACCTTCTTCCAAAAAGAAATTGGCTTCTCCAAATGTGTTTTTGCATACCTCAGCTGACTCTGTTTGTGGCGTGCTTGCAGAAACGGCTTCTTTCGCATCACTCTCCCATACAGCTTCTCCTTGTGCAAAGTGTGTTGTATAGTTGACTGATGCACAGTGACACCATCTGCAGCAAGTTGATGCTGCAGCTCTCTGGAAGTGGTCTGAGGATTGTCCTTGACTGATCTCACCATTCTTCTTCTCTGCCTTTCTGAAGTTTTTCTTGGCCTGCCACTTCTGGCCTTAGCAAGAACTGTCCATGTGTTCTTCCATTTCCTTACTATGTTCCTCACAGTGGAAACTTACAGGTTAAATCTCTGAGACAGCTTTTTGTATCCTTCCCCTGAACAACTATGTTGAATAATCTTTGTTTTCAGATCATTTGACAGTTGTTTTGAGTATCCCATGATGCCACTCTTCAGAGGAGATTCAAACAGGAGAACAACTTGCAAGTGGCCACTTTAAGTAGCTTTTCTCATGATTGCATACACCTGGCTATGAAGTTCAAAGCTCAATGAGGTTACAAAACAAAAAAAAGTGCTTTAGTAAGTCAGTAAAAAGTAGGTAGGAGAATTTAAAACAAGAAAATGATAAGGGTGCCCATACTTATTCACCTGTCAAATTTTGTTTGAATGAAGATTGCACATTTTCTGTTAATACAATAAACCTCATTTCAAGGCAGAAACATTACTGTGTCCAACAGTTATTACATATATCAAACTGAAATAGCTGTTGCAAAAACACCAATTTTCATAAAACATTAAGCTTAAGATTAATAGGGGTGCCCAAACTTTTTCATATAACTGTATATCTGTTCAAAAGAGTCTGGTGTAGGCCTGATAAGTAGTACTGTAGTTTTGCAGTTCCACGGTTCAAATCTCTGTATTATCCTGCTTTTGGGCATTTTTTCCGTAAAAAAATACAGTAATAGGGTCTCCCTGACTGTTCAGACACAAATATATCTGTTTAAAAGATTATGGTGTAGGCCAGATAACTAGAACTGTGGTTTTGCAGTTCCACGGTTCAAATCTCTGTATTATCCTGCTTTTGGCATTTTTTCCGTAAAAAAGCAGTAATAGTGTCTCCCTGACTGTTCAGACACAAATATATCTGTTTAAAAGAGTCTGGTGTAGGCCAGATAACTAGAACTGTGGTTTTGTAGTTCCACGGTTCAAATCTCTGTATTATCCTGCTTTTGGCATTTTTTCCGTAAAAAAAAACAGTAATAGTGTCTCCCTGACTGTTCAGACACAAATATATCTGTTTAAAAGAGTCTTGTATAGGCCAGATAACTAGAACTGTGGTTTTGTAGTTCCACGGTTCAAATCTCTGTATTATCCTGCTTTTGGCATTTTTTCTGGAAAAAAAAACTGTAATAGTATCTTCCTGACTGTTCAGACACAAATATATCTGTTTAAAAGAGTCTGGTGTAGGCCACATAACTATAACTGTGGTTTTGCAGTTCCACGGTTCAAATCCCTGTATTATCCACCTTTTTTACATAAAAAATAAAAAAATTGAGTGTCTCGCTCAGTGTTCAGACACAAATATATCTGTTTAAAAGATTCTGGTGTAGGCCAGAGAAATAGAACTGTGGTTTTCCTCTTCCACGGTTCTAATCTCCTTTTTATTACCCTATTTCCATTGATAGTGCGAGTGTAGGCTATTTTACTTCATTTACAATGGGCAAGGCGCGTGGCAAGGGACATGGAACTGGACTTTTTGGTGATGGTGCGTGTAGAGGAAGGGGCCGTGGCCAAGGTGAAAATGTGCCACAACCAACAGCCACATCTTCTCGCTCCCACTTCTTGACCGAATTACTAGGGAAGCACACTACAACACCAGTATTGCGAACTGATCAGTGTGAACAGGTTATTAATTGGATAGCAGATAATACTTCCAGTTACCTGGGCACCACCACCTCCGGTCTGTCTTCCACACGGTCAAGTTTTAGTAGCCGTGAGTCTCGACCGCATACTCCTCCTCACCCTGATGCTCCTTCCTCCCATCATGCCGAGTGTCGTCAGACAGCAACTGATTCCACACTTGGACACTCTGAAGAGCTGTTCACTGGTCCATTTCCAGATTTGTGCCCCTCGCCTGCTCCGCTTGAAGTGGTGGAAGAGGAGATCCAATGTAGCGATGCCCAAATATTTGAACAGTCACGGCGAGAGGAAGTCGACGCTTGCAATTTGACACAAGAGGTGGACGATGACGAGACACAATTGCCACGAAGTGAGGAGGAGGATCGTGGTGCGCAAATGGAAGAGGAGGAGGTGGTGGATGATCTAGTAACTGAACCAACGTGGCAGGAGAACACGCAGAGCGAGGCCAGCAGCACACAGGGTGAGGGAGGCAGAGTACCCCAACAGGCATGAAGAAGCAGTGTGGTGGCCGCAGACAAAAGGCGGGCAACCGTTCCCCGTTACACCAACACGAGGGACATTGCCAGTACAACCGGTAGGTCTTCCAGAGTCTGGAATTTTTTTAAAGACTCTGCTGATAACCCCAAAAAGGCCATTTGTACCACCTGCCATGCCAGCATCTGCAGGGGTGATAAAACTACCATCCTGACCACCACCAGCATGATCAGGCACATGTCTGCAAAGCACCCGACTTTGTGGGGCGAACCCCAGGGTCCACGACCAGTGTCAGTGGGTGTCACCACTGCTTCTTCCGCTGTTGTGCGTGTAATAGAACCCCCTGTTGTGCGTGCAAGGAAATCCCCTGTCCATACTGCATGCAAAGATGCCCCCTCCTCTCAGTCTTCACTTGTTATGGTAGGTTCTCAAGAAACAGCATCAAAGTCCACGTTCACGTCCCACTGCAGCGTTCAATTGTCCATATCTCAGACCATTGAACAAAAGCTGGTGGAGACAGAATCCTTCCGCAACCTTATGGCGGTGGCCATCCCTCGGTACTCGGTCCCCAGCTGACACTATTTTGCCCGGTGTGCCATCCCCACACTACACAAGCACGTGTCCCAAAACATCTGCCGTGCCCTCAACAATGCAGTTACTGGGAGAGCCCACCTGACAACGGACACGTGGACAAGTGCTCGTGGCCAGGGATGGTACATCTCCCTGACGGCACACTGGGTAAACATAGTGGAAGCCGGGACCCTGTCGGACCTTGGGACGGAACACATCCTCCCCACACCGAGGATTGCGGGCCCTTTGTCAGTCAGAGTTGCCTCCACAGTGTACAGCTCCTGCGCATCATCCTCGTCCTCCTCCTCATGTTCAGCCTCCATCTCAGATATCCCCACATCAGTTACAAGCTGGAAGAACTGCAGTACTGCCTCAGCCAAGCGGCAACAGGCTGTGCTGAAACTCATAAGCTTAGGTGATAAACCTCACACTGCTTGTGAGTTGTGGACAGCTGTGAAAGAGCAGGCAGATCTCTGGCTGAGACCCCTGAACCTACATCCAGGCATGGTCGTGTGTGACAATGGCCACAACCTAGTGGAGGCTCTGAGGCGAGGCGAGATCACACATGTACTGTGCCTGGCTCATGTGCTTAACCTTGTGGTTCAGCGGTTTCTCAAATTGTACCCCGAGTTGCCAGATCTGCTCGTCAAATTACGCCGCCTGTCAGCTCATTTTCGGAAGTCGGCTACAGCTTCCGCCGCCCTTGCTGTGTTGCAGCAGCGTTTGCAGCTTCTGGTAAACCAACTGGTGTGTGATGTCCCCACACGTTGGAACTCTACCCTCCACATGTTGCAAAGGATTTGTGAGCATAATAGAGCAGTTGTGGAGTACCAGCTGCAACAAGGCCGTCGATATTCAGGTCAGACTCCACACTTAAGACCTCAGGAGTGGACCTGGATGTCTGACACATATACCATCTTGACAAACTTTGAGGAGTCCACCAAGATGGTGAGTGGTGATGACGCCATAATTAGCGTCAGCATCCCACTTGTCTGTCTTTTGCAATGCTCTCTGCAGAGAATAAAAGAGGACGCATTGCAGCCAGAGAATGATGAGATGGATCAAGAAGCCGTAGCGGGCGATTACACACAGCCCAGCCTCATCTCATTCCAACGTGCATTGGGGGACAATGAGGGTGAGAAGGAGGAGGAGGAAGAACAGGAGCTGGTATCATGCGCTGTAGACGGTAGTACCTGTACAACTGTCATACCGTCGGTTCAGCGTGGGTGGCCTGAGGACAGGGGGGAGGAGGAGGAGGAGGAGAGCATGGTCAGTCGTCATCTTGGTGAGGACACGGAAGTCTTGCCCGTTACCAGTCTGGCACGCATGGCTGACTTTGTTACGCTGCCTTAACCGTGACCCTCACGTTGTCAAAATGTTGGGTGACAGTCATTACTGGTTGGTGACACTTTTAGACCCTCGCTACAAGGAGAACTTTCACTCTCTTATTCCTGAGGTGGAGAAGTCTACAAAAATGAGGCAGTACCAGAAGGCCCTTGCTGCAGAATTGTTAAAAAAATTCCCATCTGAACACTCTAGCAGCAGAGGTCACAGTTCGTTGACCAACCAAGGCGTACAGGCGAGAGAAACGCAACTCCAATCCAGCAGAGGCAGGGGAACACTGTCAACGTTCTGGGACAGTTTTCTGAGACCCGCCCAACTTACAGGCCCTGAGGCACGGGGTACTCTCACAAGGAGTGAAAAGTTTCAAGCTGAACACTTGGAATGAACTCGCTCTGTACGCCTTGGAGGTCCTCGCCTGCCCTGCCGCTAGCATGTTATCGGAGCGTGTTTTTAGTGCCGCTGGGGGAATTATAACTGATAAGCGCACTCGCCTGTCAACTGACAAGCTGACTCTTATCAAAATGAACAAGCGCTGGATTGGGCCAGACTTCTCATCACCGCCAAATGACAGCAGAGTAACATAAAGTCAAATCCACTGTGTTATTTCGGGAGGTGTATTCCCATGCACCGCTTCACACCCACACATGGGTATACGCTTCCTCATTTCGGCTGTTTTTTGCTCTTCTCCTTATCCTCAGCCTGGTTTAGGGACACTGGAGCCACTGTCCGCATACACTCTGGCGGAACAATAAGCCTGGGCTCGTCCTCGTCCTCGGCCGTACCCATAGACCGGGACAAAGCGTCCGCCCAAGGGTTCTTTTCCCCTTTTAAAAAATGAATGGAAAAATTGAATCGGGAAAAGAAAAGAGACCACCTGGCTTGCCTCGGGTTAAGATGCTGCGCCGTCTGTAGGTAAAAAAGGTTTTTGTGATCGGAATATACCACGAAAGGATGTTTAGCTCCCTCCAAGAGGTACCTCCATTCCGAAAAAGCCATCTTAATAGCCAGTAATTCCTTGTCACCAATCGTATAATTCTTCTCTGCTGGAGAGAAGGTCTTGGAAAAGAAAAAACATGGTCTTGTCCGACCCTGTTCATTCTTTTGAGAGAGAACCTCTCCTGCACCGACAGAGGAGGCATCGACCTCCAGGAAGAATGGCTTGTCCACATCCGGGCGATGGAGAATGGGAGCTTTAGAGAAATAGGATTTAATCTCCCAAAACGCCTCGGATGTCTCCATAGACCAATTCTTAGGATTGGCACCCTTCCGGGTTAAAGCGGCTAAGGGAGCCACAAGTGTGGAAAAATGTGGTATGAACTGCCGGTAGTAATTAATAAAACTCATGAAGCGTTGTACCGCTATAAGAGAATGGGGCTCCTGCCAGTTCTGTACCGCCATCAACTTTTGTGGGTCCATAGCCAATCCCTTACTGGATATGATGTAGCCCAGAAATGGTAGGGACTCTCGTTCAAATTGACACTTCTCCAACTTACAGTATAACGAATTTGCTCGCAAACGTTCAAAAACCCTGCGAACATCCTCTCTGTGTGTGGAGATGTCCGGGGAAAAAATAAGGATATCGTCTAGAAAGACTACCACGGAAGATAGTGGCAAATCCCGAAAGATATCGTTGACAAAATCTTGAAAAACTGCCGGGGCATTGCATAACCCAAAAGGCATGACGAGATACTTGTAATGACCATCACGAGTGTAAAAGGCTGTTTTCCACTCGTCACCCTCACGGATTCGCACAAGGTTATATGCCCCTCGCAGGTCCATTTTAGTGAAGATGTTAGCCCCTCGCAACCTGTCACATAGTTCAGAGATCAGGGGTAGAGGGTATTTATTCTTGATGGTGATGGCATTTAGTCCTCTGTAATCAATGCAGGGACGTAAATCACCCTCTTTCTTCTGGACGAAGAAAAACCCCGCTCCAGCAGGAGAAACCGATTTTCTGATAAACCCTGGGGCCAGATTCTCTTTGATATAGTCTGACATGGCCTGGGTCTCGGGTACAGACAGGGGGTAAACTCTACCGCGAGGGGGCTCCGTGCTGGGGATTAAATCAATAGGACAGTCATACGGTCGGTGGGGAGGTAGAGTCTCTGCGCCCTTTATGAAAAAGACATCCGCAAAACTCCGATATTGTACAGGCAGAGCGGACAAGTCAGGAGAAGGCTCAGAGACTACCCTCCGGGCAGCTGTAACCATACATTGAGACACACAGTTCTTACCCCAGGAAGAAATTCCCCCTGTACTCCAATCAATGTGTGGAGTGTGACAATGTACCCAAGGGAGACCCAATAACACCTAATCTAATCCCCCCGGGGATAATAAGGAAGGAGATAACCTCCCGGTGACCCTGAGGAAATGACATGGTGAGGGGGGCTGACTGGTGAGTGATTTGTGTGTCCAGCAGAGCACCGTTGACTACCTTGATGTTCATCGGCCTTGGCAGTAACTCCAGAGGGATGGCATGCCTCTGGGCAAATGTGGATGACAAAAAATTGCCATCCAGAATCCACCCACGCTCTGGCCGTAACCATGGTTGTCCCGAAGGACAACGTCACCTCAAACAATAATTTGGAGGAAGAAACCCCAGAATCTAACATACTCCCTCCAACGGTGGTTAGACACCCTCGTTTCCCGACCGCTTGAAAATCTTATTAACGGGGTACTCCAAGAGATGTGCAGGTCGGGAACGAGGGGACTTAGACTTAGTCCGGGATACATCCATAGCCTCAGGCTCCGGGTCAGAAGCCCCGGGTTTGGTGATAGGCCGAGAGAAAGAGGATGCCAACCGAAACCGAGGTCTAGAAACCTCCAGTTCTAATTTGCATTCTGCATGACGCAGATCAATGCGGTTAGCGAGAGTAATTAACTCTTCCAGAGAGGTTGGGATCTCTCTGGTAGCTAGAGCATCTTTAATATGCCCAGCCAGCCCCCTCCAAAACATCGGGATTAGCGACTGCTCAGGCCAATCCAGTTCCGCCGCTAGGGTTCTGAACTGAATGGCATAGTGGCTGGCGGTAACCGAACCCTGGATCAACGCAAGAAGCTTAAGAGCCGTATCATGCGTGACCTGAGGACCAAGGAATACACTCTTTAGGGCCTTAAGGAAAAGACCCGCATTAGCCACTACCGGGTCATTCCGCTCCCACAAGAGGAGTAACCCACTCCAGAGCCCGGTGGGAGAGTAATGAGATGACATATCCCACTTTGGCTCTTTCGGAGGGGAACCATGCCTCCATCATCTCCAACTGAATGGAGCATAAATTGATAAAACCCCAGCAGGATTTACTGTCCCCAGAAAATTTCTCCGGGATAGCAAAACGGGGTAATGGGACACTTGCAGCGTTCACCGCAGCCGAGTTAACCAGATTGGCAGCTAGAGAAGCCGCCTGGGTAGCCACTGCAGTGATGTCAGCTTGTTCCAGAGACCTAAGTCTGGCCTCAAGTTGCTGTACATAGCGCTGCAGTTGCTGGTTGTCAGCCATGTTCGGCAAGAACCCGGCGCTCTGATACTGTTAAGGGGATGGTTGCAAACAATTTAATTATAATGGAACGCAACCGACCCCAGGGTCCGCAATGCAGCCTGGTGGACTGCTGCCAAACACTTTCCGGGTGAGAAGGAAAGCAACCAACTTAAATGATAAACCCTTCCGTGTTACTGCACAAGGGAACGGGTATAGCGGTTTGCTCAATCTCCGTTAACAGCGCGGGAGATGTGCGACCAGGGAAGTAGTTGTAACCCTGTTAACTACACAGGGACTACGCATTGGGCGCTAGGATGCGTGTGTGCCTCACGCTGGCATGTAAGTGCTCTCAGCCGGCGTGCTACCGGACTGAGCAGAATCACACCACATGGCTCACAGGCGGTACCAGGAATACGGCAACTGCAGACTGCTCGGGGTGCATGGCGACCCCCTAGTCGGAGCCAGTCTGTACGGCCAAACTACCTGCCTATTTCCACTAGCCTGCCTATTTCCACTACACCTGCCTATTTAAAACTAAAGCACACGTGGAGCTCTATAGGCGAAGCGTCCACACAACAGCATCACTGCTCAATGATCAGAGCGCGCCGCCATGTTTGTGGGCTGGCCTTTTAAATATTAAGCCCTGCCCACCGTCGCACCATTGGTGACGTCACCCGCGACCAATCAGGCGGTGCCAGGTCACCGGATCAGCTGGCTTCCGAATCACCAATCAAGGTCCGCCATGTCACGAGCATGCTCAGTGCGATGCATCTTGGACTTAGGCTGCCGGAGCCCTGACTCCGCCCGCAATCTATACTTCATATTGCTAGGCACAAACACCTGAGATACAACCTGTGCATCTCGTGCACTAGCTAGGCGTTGGGACCGATGGCGATGCTGTGCAGCATCAGCCCTGGCTGGACCAGAATGTGAGACCACAGAATCCACTGAAGATTCTGCACCTATTTCAGATCCAGCAACCGCCCGGCGCTTAACAGTATCTTTAGGGTCATTGTCCTGCTGGAAGTTGAACCTTTCACAGCCTCTAAAAGATTTTAAGCAAGGATTGCCTTGTATTTAGTTCTATGCATCTTACCATCAACCCTGAACAGATACACTGTCTCTGCTAAAGAAACGCCTCCCCACAGCATGATGCTGCCACCATCATGCTTGACGGTGGGGATGGTGTTTTCAGAGTGATGTGCAGTGTTAGTTTTCTGCCAATTGTCTCTTCAGAGAGGAAGAGGACTAGAACTCTAGTGCCACCTACAGGAAGTAGCAATCCTATGTTTCGGGGTACTGCCCCTCATCAGTGCAAAGTGTGAGTTCTGGTTTGGCTGGGTAAGAGGCGTCAGGCCGGTATCCAAGGGGTAACATTTCTCCTTGTAGAGAGTGACATGTTTAGCATGTCACGATGAGGAGACTTTAAAAGCAGGTGTCAAGTAGGTAGCACTAAAGTTCTAGTTTTCTTCCTCTTTGAAGAAACAATTTGCATATTTCCCAAAGGAGCATTGCTGCTTTAAAAGTCTCCTCACCGTGACATGCTTAACATGTCATTCTCCGCAAGGAGAAATGTTACCCTTTGGATACTAGTTTTCTGCCACACATAGCGATTTGCATTTAGCCCTAAAGGTTCTTCTTTTGTCTCATCTGACCAGAGTACCTTCTTCTACATGCTAACTGTGCCTCTTATATGCTTTTTGCAAACTCAAAATGGGACTTCTTATGGCTTACTTTCAAAAATGTCTTTCTTCTTGTCACTCTTCCATAAAGGCCAGATTTGTGGAGGGTACAACTAATAGATATCCTGTCGACAGATTCTCTCATCTGAGCTGTGGATCTCTGCGGCTCCTCCAGAGTGACCATGGGCCTCTTAGCTGCTTCTCTAATTAGCATTTCCTTGCTTGGGATGTCAGTTTATGTGGATGGCCATGTCTTTGTAGGTTTACAGCTGTGCCATACGCCTTCCATTTTTGGATGATGGATTAAACAGTATTCTGTGAGATGCTCAGAAATTGGAATATTTTTTTATAATCTAACCCTGCTTTACTCTTCTCCTCAACTTTATCCTTGACCTGTCTGGTGAGGTCTTCACAGAACAGCTGTAGTTATACTGAGAATAAACTACACACAAGTGGACTCAAATGACTAATTATGTGACTTCTGGAGGCAATTGGTCACTCAGGATCTTATTTAGGAGTATCAGACTAGAGGCACTGAATACAAATGCACCTCACAATTTTCATATTTACCTTTTTAAAACAATTGGAAAACCATGGATCATTTCCTTTACACTTCATAAATACTTGATACTTTGTGTTGTTATACAAACATAAAATCCCAATAAAATACATTTAAGTTTGTGAATGTAATGTGAGAAAATGTGGAAAAGTTCTCGAGGTATAAATACTTTTTCAAGGTACTGTACATGTACTTTAGATAAAAAGAGAGAGGCATAATGTAATCACAGTGCTCATATTCCAGGGGAAGCAGCAGCAGGGAGTTTGTTTTCCCCACTGCTACTCTTCTTAGAGGCAGGAAACATTAAGTGAGTTCATTTTCTTTTTAAATCTGACTTTTTTTAATCTAATCATTTGCATCTACACAGAGTACATAATCCACAAATGCCTCTGCTTGTGTTTCTACCTTACATCCCATTGTAAACACACACATGGATTATAAAAAGAGGGCACAGGAGGAGGAGGAATACAGTATGTATTCTTCTAGAAAACAGCACATATAGATAGATAGATAGATAGATAGATAGATAGATAGATAGATAGATAGATATTGTTAAGTCAAAAAGTTGCAAAGAGGTATTTGTTCAAAAAAGTGCAACTTGTGTATTTTTGAGCAACTTTCTGAAAATTGATTGGGGCTTAACAAAAAGTGAATAACCTTTCACACATGCCAGATTCACTATAATATATGCCAAAAATACTAGCGTACAATGTAGTTGAAATCTACATCAGCTCGTTGCGGACATAGATTTAATTTTCCGTTGCACATACAGCCCTAAAGATACACCAAATTTTTTTATCCAAAAAATCATGAAAAGTCATAATTTTTCACTCATTGGAAAACCATTATAAATGTACAGATTAGACATCATATTATTGTCAGTAGCTCAAAATACTGATGAACACCCCTGGTATTCATGGCACCCCTCATCCTGGTATGCATGGCACCCCTCATCTCTCATCCTGGTATACATGGCACCCTTCATCCCTCATTCTGATATGCATGGGCGATCGCGTGTGCCCCCTATTAAACAGTATGAATATTCACTACTCCCCACACCCATGGGAGTGGGGACTAGTGAATATTCATACTCTTTAATAGGGGGCACACATGACCGCCGAGCCACTCAGGAGCCGATGGCTGCTGCTGACACTGTGCGCACTATTAAGGAGAATGAATATTCAGTGCTCCACGCGCCCTTGGGCGTGGGGAGCAGTGAATATTAATTTTCTTTAGCAGCGGGCACAGTGTTGGCTACAGCAGGCGGCTCCTGCCTTCTGTGTCCCGCTCCTCTGCCACTACCGCTCCCCCCACAACCCCCACCACCCACAGCAACAGTATAATATAGAGAATTCAACGTATAAGACGCACCCCCCACTTTCCTCCAAAATTTTGGAGGAAAAAAGTGTGTTTTATAGTCCAAAAAATACGGTAATCACAATTATTGTGATTATAATAGGTTACAATGATCTGTACAAGCTTCTACCTGGAGGAAAATAGAAAAAATGCTCAATTTTTGTAAACTGTCCAGGGACAGTTTTTCAGCCCTGGTTGGTTGTGATTTTTTCTATGGAAGGACATTTTTTAAATGGGGTTTACAAGTTATGGCATATGGCTAGGACATGCCAACTGTTCTCAGTTGTACCAAAAACAGTTTTCTTGATTTTGGTAAACGATGATGATTTTGGAAACTACAAACTCAAACATCTGACCTTCTGGTCTTCATACTACTGTAGTTTACTCACCCAAAAGAAGATTTTGGGTAAACCACTCTGGATTCCATAAAAAATGTTAAGGGAAACTGTCAATCATTTAACTTAGCAGTTCTTATTTGGGAACCCCTAAATTTAATACACAATACAAGAAAGTTAGGTAAGACAAAGCGAGAGAGGGAGCCTGGTTCACCTATTACCTGTTGGTGCGGATGACATTAAGTTGTGTGTTTTCTGCAAAAACTATGAGGTCGTTTTTTGCCATTTTTTTGCGTAATTCTCCAAGATGACGCACACGGTTCATGAAGTTGAACAAAGTCAAAAATTGTCTTTATTGTTGTGTTTCACCTTTTTCATAATTTCATTTTCTTTTTTAAAGAATCACTCCCACCAAAGCTTTTATCCTCTTACTGTATTGCAATCATCATATTATACTGCACTGTTTACTTACAATTGCTCATTTTGCCTTTCTACCCAGCTAATTCTTCTCTTTTCTGTGCTCTATGTAGAAACAGGAAATCTCTTATCCCTGCATGAGTCATCCCCCTCTTTAATCCCTGACCCAGCTGTTCCTTCCTTCCCCCTGCCAGTGACTTTTGCAGTGACTCATGACTCATGCAGGGAAAATTGACCTCCTGTTTCTACATAGAGCTTAGAGGGATTCAGCTGGTCAGTCTGTAATCACGTGATGTCACAGACCTAATGGAAAAGAGAAGAATTAGCTGGGTAGAAAGGCAAAATGTGCAATTGTAAGTACACAGTGCTATATAATATGATGACTGCAATATATTAAGAGGATAAAAAACTTTGATAGGAGTGCTTCTTTAAAGTCACTTTTTTATGTGTTTGTCTGTTTTTATGTTTTTGTTATTTTTATTAGTCTGCTATTATGGACACACTCTGGAGAGTATTCTTATGTATGGCAGAAATTTTTGCGTAATTTTTCTGACATTTTGTAAAATTTGCGACATTTTGCACTAAAAACTCACACATTTTTCAAAATGTCAGAAAGATTGTGCAAAATTTTCTGGCATACATAAGATCACTCTAGGGGGTGCGCCCATAATGTCAAATTTATTCTGACTCCATAACTAGGCTACGAGTTTGGGGCTCGAGACACCGTTACTATGGATGTCTGTATGAACTAGTACTCACATGAAGAGATTTCATCAGATAGCTTGACTCGACTGCAGGAGACATGTATGGGGATTACAGAAGAAGTTTAGTTTCAAGCTGAATTCTTGTACAATTACTGTAGTTAAAAAAGACTATGCTGAACTTAGATGTATAGAGATGATCCTCACATTAATATGGTTGACATACACTGGTTCAGGAGGAAGAAGGGAGGGGTTACTGACATCAGAGCTGAGGAGACAGACAGGGAGAGAGACAGGACAAAACTATAATACGCAAACCTGATTACATAGAAGTGAAGGAGCAACAATACACTGACAATACAATACAATATTTTATAATTCCAAAATTGTGGATCATGACAAAACTAAAAAAGGAAAAAACAAAAAAAATAAATAAAAAGTGACTTTAGAAAGATACAAATAAATAGATGTCTAAATTGTATAACGTTCTCCTGCCCCCTCCCCTGGAGTGATCTTATGTAAGCCAGAAATTTTTGCTTTATTTTTCTGACAGGAGACACCCGTGTTTGTCATTGCCGATCTGCTATGAGCATCGCCCACACCGCCGCCCTGCTATGTGTAGCACAAGCGATCGGATGATCACAGCTTCAAGTCTCCAGAGGAGACTATTGAAGCAAGCGAAAAGTAAAAAAAAATGTTTTTAAAAATATAAAAATAATTAAATTATTAATTTAAATTAATTAAATATTAACAAATATAAAAGTTCAAATTACCCCCCTTTTGTCCCCATTCAAAATAAAACAATAAAAAATACACATATTTGGTATTGCCACGTTAAGAAACGCCCTATCTATCAAAATATCAAAATAATTTATCTGATTGGTAAACGGTGAAAAAAAAAAAAATCGAAATGCCAGAATTACGTTTTTTTTGGTCACCGCAACATTACAATAAAATGCAATAACGGGCGATAAAAACATCGTATCTACCCAAAATGGTATCAATAAAAACATCAGCTCTGCTCGCTAAAAATTAACACCTCACCCGGCCCCAGATTCTTTTTCACCACTTAAATAAACAAGAATCTATACATATTTAGTATCTACGAACTCGTAATGACCTGGAGAATCATAATCTCAGGTCAGTTTTGGCGTTTAGTTAACATGGTAAATAAAAAAAATAAAAAAACATTGTGGAATTGCACTTATTTTGCAATTTCACTGCACTTAGAATTTTTCCCCCATTTTCCAGCAGGCTATATGGTAAAAATAAACGGTGTCGGTCAAAAGAAAAACTTGTCCCGCAAAAAACAAGCGATCACTCGGCCATATTGACGACAAAATAAAAAAATTATGGCTCTGGGAAAAAAGGGATTTAGATACTAAAATGCAAAAATGGAAAATCCCAAGTAGGTGAAGGGGTTAAGAGCAGGTACAGATGTATATTGATGTGCATCATAGAGAATAGGGTCGATTATGCTAATCACAGTCTGTTTAAACTCTGATCATAATGTGATGCAATTCTCTCGGATGAGGAGGAGATGGAGGAAAAAATGTCTTTATCTTCTCCATTCTGTCAGTCCGTGGAAATCGAACCACACTCAGATATCTTCCGAGTGCACTCAGGTGGTTTCCACAGACTCGTTGACTTGCATGGCCGAGTGCAATC
This sequence comes from Phyllobates terribilis, assembly GCF_046119375.1. NCBI lineage: Eukaryota > Metazoa > Chordata > Amphibia > Anura > Dendrobatidae > Phyllobates > Phyllobates terribilis. The sequence continues at coordinate 138,763,466 of NW_027362770.1, forward strand.
TGAATGTTGGATCAAATTTGGGCATGCAGCAATTTTTTTCCTTGTACCAAGGACTGTCCGAGGAAAAATTCTGACGTGTTCGGCTCCGTAGAATAACTTTGGTGTCAGTGTGATCAGACGTTTTGTCGGTTAGCACTTGGACCAAAAATATGCTCGACTGCACCTGCCCAAAAAAAGTCTGTAAATGAGTAGATGAATTTTGCACAAAAGAAAAATAAGCAAAAAATCTAACTTAACAAAAATGCACAAAAGCAATGATGAATCAGCCCAAAAATCTAAATTGCACAAAGTGCTCTCTTCCCCTATAGCATACTGCTACTTGTGCAGCATATTGGCTATGTTATAATTATGTCACTATATTATTAAAAAAAGTTGAAAACAATGAAAAAGAGATCTAAAAATGTGATCTTTTTATTAATTGATCTCTCGTCTACTTATTTTTTTCAGACGTGTAATATGAAGCAAGAACAACTGTGGCCATCTGTTTCTCTTAGAGGTTAAAATTATATGGGTCACCCTCCCAGCAATGGTCATGTCTGAAAGCTTCCACAGAACTCTAACATTTCAGGTGTTAATAGGTAGCATAAGGATTTCCGTAGCGTTTCTCTCCATGATCATCTGGTCTTCGCTCATAAATCATTCAAGCTAAGCTGCAACTTGACTACCGCAAATACTATAATGAAAGATTCTTCTATTTCTGTGTTGATACTGATGTAGGCCAAAAAAACATTAGAAGTCCAGGTCTTAAAACATTAATACATTCATTTTGGAAGATTTTCTAGGAAAATCTGAGTTAATTAGAGACACACCTGTGGATGTATTTTAAAACACACCTGAAACACACTGCTTCTTTGAGTAGCATCATGGGAAAGTCTAAAGAAATCAGCCAAGATATCAGAAAGAGAATTGTGGACTTTCATTTTGGAAGATATTCTAGGAAAACTAAAAATCAAAAATTTGCCAAAAAATGGTAATCACTAGCCAATACATTGGGAATCCACCTAAGTAAAGGTAAATATGACCAGTCGAAGACATAGATACTGTACACATTTTATAGAATTAGTTGAATATTAAAAAAGTTTTTTGCAGAATTTTTTTTCCATAGAAATTTATGGCATATGCCAGATTCTAAATTCCCAATGATCCTAGGAATGTAATTAAAACTTATGGATACTTTCAAGAGCAATATTTTTAATCAGGTGTATATTTTTTTGCTCAAAAATTATTTTTGCTGTTGGGATTTGTTAAAAAGTTTGCCTTTTTATAGCCTCCATGTTACACTGTTTATTGCCGGCTGAAGAATGAGTTAACAGAGAAACTGTCAGTGAGCTCGTTCTGATAGGAGCATTTATTTCCAACTTAATTCCTGTTTGTTGTTTTTTTTTATACTTTTTAACAATATAATATTCATTTACTCTGTCTACATCCCTCTGAATCCACTCTGTATTACATCTGGACTTCCCTAATCAGTAGCGCCCAAAGCTCAGTATTTTTCTTCACACATCATGCTAGTCTGGGATTACATTATGAAGTGATTGGACAATAGGGGGCGCCTTTTTTCTTTTTTTTACTTTCCCTAGACTATTGAATTGCTGTAAATGTACCAGATGGGACAACCCCTTTAAGGGCTGCTGCTCCTTTACAACTTTGCCTTGCAGAGTTACCCACTGTGAAGAGAATTGCAGTAAAGCCATATTCACCTACATTAGAGGGGGACAGCTGGGGCGCAGGCAGAGAGTGGGGTGAGCGGTGTCAGTGACTGACACTCAGGGGTGGATTAAGAGTAGCAAGGGCCCCAGGCAGTTTAGAAGGCGCCCCCCACACACATTATGAATGGATAGGGTTTCACCATGTAGGCAAATTGCTGATGGGATCCACTGGGGTGTAACCATAGTATAGGACGTCCCACCAAAAGATGCAGGCATAAAAAAAAAAAACATAGAATTCAAATAGAAATTAGATGTTTATATCATTATTCAGGTTATTGATATTTAAAGTTAATGAGAGGGCATGGCGTTAGTTCTTTTAGGGCTAGAAAGAAATCATTTCCCCACATGAGGCAAAGGTTAAAGATCAATTTGTGTCCTAATTTTAGCTGGAAGTAAAGTGAAACCAATGACTTTAAAATAGTACAAAACTTTTTTTTTATTCTGCAACTTTTCCATCGGTTGTATACAATAAGATTAAAATATTGCCTTTTCTTTTTGTCTTCATTCCCGATTGTTCCAGAATTTAGATTTTATCTTTTATGCAAGTCCTTTCAGTAGAACAAATGTTGCAATCTTCATCACATTTTTTTCCACATTTATTTTGCCAATCTGTTATCCTTTCTTTTGTTGCTATAGAACACTATGATATTGTAATAGATCCATCCCAATTAAAGGGGGGGGGGCGGGGGGACTAATGGAACAGATATATTACTTTCTAATTTTGCCCCAAATCTGTTAGACATTTACAGAAAATAACATACGGTAATAGCTTTGTTATATTTAAAATCAAATTCCATTTCACCATGATATATTGAGAGGAATAAGACAACCTGATCTTCTGGTAGGAAGCTCACTGATCTCTGAACTTCTAGTAGCTAAGGGAACTTACCTCTGGTCTACTAGTAGGAAAGCCACTTACACCTTCTGGAAGCCAGGCTACTGACTTGTCATCTTCTGGAAGCCAGGCCACTGACTTCTCATCTTCTGGAAGCCAGGCCACTGATATGTCATCTTCTGGAAGCCAGGCCGTTGACTTCTCTTCTTCTGGAAGCCAGGCCACTGACTTCTCATCTTCTGGAAGCCAGGCCACTGACTTCTCATCTTCTGGAAGCCAGGCCACTGACTTCTCATCTTCTGGAAGCCAGGCCACTGACTTCTCATCTTCTGGAAGCCAGGCCACTGACTTCTCATCTTCTGGAAGCCAGGCCACTGACTTCTCATCTTCTGGAAGCCAGGCCACTGACTTCTCATCTTTTGGAAGCCAGGTCACTCACCACTTATCTTCTGGTAGCCAGACCACACATCTCTACCCGTTTGCATGTCAAGCCATTCACCTCTGATTATCTGGTAGCCAGCCCACTCATCTTTGGTTTTTTATTAGCCAGACCACTTAGCTCCTGTTTTTCCTTAGCTATGTAACGGTCCGAGGCCGAGAGTCGCACCGATGCATCGCCTTGCTACAGAAAAATGAGAATCCTCCCATATACTAATGTGCCACAAACAGGAAGTTGATATCACCAACCATTCCCATTTAATTTGGGTGTATCCGTATAAATGGCCCACCATGTACTTCAGATAGTAGGCATGGTACTTTAAGAGTAAATTTTCGCACAATCCAGAGGCAGGAGCATCACGGTTACATTTGGTGGTACATTTCTTCCATTAACTGTTACACTCAAAAGACAGATCACAATCCATTTTCCCTTGAGAAGGCTTCATGCCCCGAGGTGTGTCGCTACAACCACTCATGACCATTCTTAACTTCCAATTGATGTGGGTAACACAACCCTTGGTGTGACATTGCATCTACAACAGCCTGGCCAGTCTTCTTCTGCATGACCATCGGGCCTGGCTGTACTTCCACTTCTTATCTAGTAAAGATAACCCTTGCTTTAGGACCACTTGACTCAGATTATAAATCCTTCTGTAACTTGATACTTGTTCACTCTAGAACTTGCTATCCAAGTATGGTCTCCCTTCTTCCCACATAACACCCTTTGCTATGTAGGTCTGCAAACAATAAGACCAGAGCCCTGTGTGCGCTGTCTCCAACAGGGCATAGGCTTCTGGCCTGCATTTTGCTGGAGTTCCCAGCAGAGCAGGAGGCAAATTACAGCTCTTGTGCTGGTGGAACTCACAGACGCAATTAGGTGCAGGGAGAGGGGGACAGCTGGGGCGCAGGCAGAGAGTGGGGTGAGCGGTGTCAGTGACTGACACTCAGGGGTGGATTAAGAGTAGCAAGGGCCCCAGGCAGTTTAGAAAGCGCCCCCCCACACACACACACCTGATGTATCACATGCCACATGATCCCCTGTGATAGATCATGTGATAGTTCATGTGAAATTAATTTGGCACAATATTAATTATAATAATTCTTTTTAGGCTATGTGCCCACTATGCGTTTTTTAAGCGTTTCCGCAGCAGAAATTCCGCTGCAGAAACGCTTAAAAAAACACTTGGTAGAAGGTCTGCCATGTTCCTCAATGATAATCCGCATGTGCTGTGCACATGCTGCGGAAAATTCTGCTGCGAATTATCATTGCGGAAAAATCCAGAGCATTACCAATTATTTTGCGGGATGGCGGCGTTTTCGCCGCCATTGACTTGCATTGGAATGCATGGAATCCGCATCACTGCATCTGTACATGCGGATTCCATGCTTTTCAATGTGTGGATGGTACCCAGGTCCGGAGAGGAGAAGACTCTCCTCCGGACCCGGGTGCCATAGAACCTGTTAAAAAAGAATAAAATAATAGATAAATATTATACTTACCTTCTGATGGCCCCCGATGTCTTTATCCGATGCGTCCCGGCTTGCCGGCAGCTCGCGATGGTCTGAAAAGGACCTGCCGTGACGTCATTTAGTCATGTGACGGGTCACGCGACCGCTGACGTCGGCAGGCCATCAGAAGGTAATTATATATTTATTTTTTATTTTTTACCATTCTTTTACAGTCAGACTATATAAATCCATGCTGGTTGCAGGGATTTATATAGTGTGACCAAGTTGTCAAGCACTTTCCAAGTGATGCTAAAATCGCTTTGAAAGCGCTTGTCAAGCCGCATGGAGAAATGCATGTGAATAACTATTCACATCCGCATGTCCCTGGCAGGAAAAACGCATGTACAATCCGCATGTACAATCCGCATGCGTTTTTTCTGCCAGAGAGATGCATGAATGCTCAAAATAAATCCGGAGCATTTCTGCATCGTGGGCACATAGCCTTACATTAATTGTATGACTCAAAATTAAGCACTCGTAGCCATCTATACACAGCAGGAGGCCGCACATAGCCATCTATACATGGCTGGAGGCCGCACGGTGCCATCAATACACAACAGGAGGCCGCACATAGCCATCTATACACAACAGGAGGCTGCACATAGCCATCTATACACAGCAGGAGGCCGCACGTAGCCATCTATACACAGCGGGAGGCCGCACGTAGTCATCTATACACAGCAGGAGGGCGCACGGCGCCATCTAAACACAGCGGGAGGCCGCACGTAGCCATCTAAACACAGCGGGAGGCAGCACATAGCCATCCATACACATCGGGAGTCCGCACGGTGCCATCTATACACAGCTGGAGACCGCACGTAGCCATCTATACACAGCAGGAGGCCGCACGTAGCCATCTATACACAGCAGGAGGCCGCACGTTGCCATCTATACACAGAGGGAGGCAGCACGTAGCCATCTATACACGGTGGGAGGCCACACGTAGCCATCTATACACAGCAGGAGGCCGCACGTAGCCATCTATACACAGCAGGAGGCCGCACATAGCCATCTATACACAGCAGGAGGCAGCACGTAGCCATCTATGCACGGTGGGAGGCCGCACGGTGCCATCAATACACAGCAGGAGGCCGCACGTAGCCATCTATAGACAGCGGGAGGCCGCACGTAGCCATCTATATACAGCAGGAGGCCGCACGTAGCCATCTATACACAGCAGGAGGCCACACGTAGCCATCTATAGACAGCGGGAGGCCGCATGTAGCCATCTATACACAGCGGGAGGCCGCACGGTGCCATCTATACACAGTGGGAGGCCGCACGTAGCCATCTATACACAGCGAGAGGCAGCACGTAGCCATCTATACACGCTGGGAGGCCGCATGTAGCAATCTATACACAGCAGGAGCCCGCACGTAGCCATCTATACACAGCAGGAGGCCGCACGTAGCCATCTATACACAGCAGGAGGCAGCACGTAGCCATCTATACAAGGTGGGAGGCCGCATGGTGCCATCAATACACAGCAGGAGGCCGCACATAGCCATCTATAGACAGCGGGAGGCCGCATGTAGCCATCTATATACAGCAGGAGGCCGCACGTAGCCATCTATACACAGCAGGAGGCCGCACGTAGCCATCTATACACTGCGGGACGCCACACGGTGCCATCTATACACAGCAGGAGGCTGCACGTAGCCATCTATACACAGCGGGAGGCCGCACGTAGCCATCTATACACAGCAGGAGGCCGCACGTAGCCATCTGTACACAGCGGGAGGCCACACGTAGCCATCTATACACGGCAGGAGGCCGCATGTAGCCATCTATACACAGCGAGAGGCCGCATGTAGCCATCTATACACAGCAGGAAGCCACACGGTGCCATCTATACACAGTAGGGGGCCGCACACAGCCATCTATACACAGCACGAGGCCACACGTAGCCATCTATACACAGCAGGAGGCCGCACATAGCCATCTATACACAGCGGGAGGCCGCACGGTGCTATCTATACACAGCAGGAGGCTGCACGTAGCCATCTATACACAGCGGGAGGCCGCACGTAGCCATATATACACAGCAGGAGGCCGCACGTAGCCATCTATACACAGCGGGAGGCCGCACGTAGCCATCTATATAAAGCGGGAGGCCAAAAGGTGCCATCTATACACAGCAGGGGGCCGCACGTAGCCATCTATACACAGCAGATGGCCGCACGTAGCCATCTATACAAGGTGGGAGGCCGCACGGTGCCTTCAATGCACAGCAGGAGGCCGCACATAGCCATCTATAGACCGCGGGAGGCCGCACGTAGCCATCTACACACAGCGGGAGGCCGCATGTAGCCATCTATACACAGCAGGAGGCAGCACGGTGCCATCTATACACAGCAGGGGGGCGCACGTAGCCATCTATACACAGCACGAGGCCGCACGTAGTCATCTATACACAGCGGGAGGCCGCACGTAGCCATCTATGCACAGCGGGAGGCCGCACGTCGCCTTGTATGCACAGCAGGAGGCCGCACGTAGCCATCTATACACAGCGGAAGGCAGCACGGTGCCATCTATACACAGCGGGAGGCCTCACCTTAGCCATATATACACAGCAGGAGGCCGCACGTAGCCATCTATACACAGCGGGAGGCTGCATGTAGCCATCTATACACAGCGGGAGGCTGCACGTAGCCATCTATACACAGCAGGAGGCCGCACGTAGCCAGCTATACACAGCAGGAGGACGCATGTAGCCATCTATATACAGAGGGAGGCCACAAGGTGCCATCTATACACAGCAGGGGGTCGCACGTAGCCATCTATATACAGTAGGAGGCCGCACGTAGCCATTTATACACAGCAGAAGTCCGCACAGCGCCATCTATACACAGCAGGAGGCTGCACGTAGCCATCTATACAAAGCAGGAGGCTGCACGTAGCCATCTATACAAAGCAGGAGGCCCCACATAGCCATCTATACACGGCGGGAGGCCGCACGTAGCCATCTATACACAGTGGGAGGCCGCACGTAGCCGTCTATTCACAGCAGGAGGCCGCACGTAGCTATCTATACACAGCTGGAGGCCGCACGTAGCCATCTATACACAGCAGGAGGCTGCATGTAGCCATCTATACACAGCAGGAGGCCGCACGTAGCCATCTTTACACAGCGGGAGGCCGCACGTAGCCATATATACACAGTGGGAGGCTGCACGTAGCCATGAATACACAGCAGGAGGCCGCACGGCGCCTTCTATACACAGCAGGAGGCCACAGGTAGCCATCTATATACAGCAGGGGGCTGCACGATGCCATCTATACACAGCAGGGGGCCGCACGTAGCCATCTAAACACAGCAGGAGGCCGCATGTAGCCACCTATACAGCGAGAGGCCTTGCAGCACCATCTATACACAGTGGGAGGCCGCATGTAGCCATCTATACATAGCAGGAGGCCGCATATAGCCAGCTATACAAAGCAGGAGGCTACGCGTAGCCAACTATATACAGCGGGAGGCCGCACGTAGCCATCTGTACACAGCAGGAGGCCGCACGTAGCCATCTATACACAGTGGGAGGCGCACGTAGCCATCTATACACAGCGGGAGGCCGCACGTAGCCATCTATACACAGCAGGAGGCCACACGTAGCCATCTATACACAGCAGGAGGCCACACAAAGCCATCTATACACAACAGAAGGCCGCACGTAGCCATCTATACACAGCGGGAGGCCGCACGTAGCCATCTATATAAAGCGGGAGGCCAAAAGGTGCCATCTATACACAGCAGGGGGCCGCACGTAGCCATCTATACACAGCAGATGGCCGCACGTAGCCATCTATACAAGGTGGGAGGCCGCACGGTGCCTTCAATGCACAGCAGGAGGCCGCACATAGCCATCTATAGACCGCGGGAGGCCGCACGTAGCCATCTACACACAGCGGGAGGCCGCATGTAGCCATCTATACACAGCAGGAGGCAGCACGGTGCCATCTATACACAGCAGGGGGGCGCACGTAGCCATCTATACACAGCACGAGGCCGCACGTAGTCATCTATACACAGCGGGAGGCCGCACGTAGCCATCTATGCACAGCGGGAGGCCGCACGTCGCCTTGTATGCACAGCAGGAGGCCGCACGTAGCCATCTATACACAGCGGAAGGCAGCACGGTGCCATCTATACACAGCGGGAGGCCTCACCTTAGCCATATATACACAGCAGGAGGCCGCACGTAGCCATCTATACACAGCGGGAGGCTGCATGTAGCCATCTATACACAGCGGGAGGCTGCACGTAGCCATCTATACACAGCAGGAGGCCGCACGTAGCCAGCTATACACAGCAGGAGGACGCATGTAGCCATCTATATACAGAGGGAGGCCACAAGGTGCCATCTATACACAGCAGGGGGTCGCACGTAGCCATCTATATACAGTAGGAGGCCGCACGTAGCCATTTATACACAGCAGAAGTCCGCACAGCGCCATCTATACACAGCAGGAGGCTGCACGTAGCCATCTATACAAAGCAGGAGGCTGCGCGTAGCCATCTATACAAAGCAGGAGGCCCCACATAGCCATCTATACACGGCGGGAGGCCGCACGTAGCCATCTATACACAGTGGGAGGCCGCACGTAGCCGTCTATTCACAGCAGGAGGCCGCACGTAGCTATCTATACACAGCTGGAGGCCGCACGTAGCCATCTATACACAGCAGGAGGCTGCATGTAGCCATCTATACACAGCAGGAGGCCGCACGTAGCCATCTTTACACAGCGGGAGGCCGCACGTAGCCATATATACACAGCGGGAGGCTGCACGTAGCCATGAATACACAGCAGGAGGCCGCACGGCGCCTTCTATACACAGCAGGAGGCCACAGGTAGCCATCTATATACAGCAGGGGGCTGCACGATGCCATCTATACACAGCAGGGGGCCGCACGTAGCCATCTAAACACAGCAGGAGGCCGCATGTAGCCACCTATACAGCGAGAGGCCTTGCGGCACCATCTATACACAGTGGGAGGCCGCATGTAGCCATCTATACATAGCAGGAGGCCGCATATAGCCAGCTATACAAAGCAGGAGGCTACGCGTAGCCAACTATATACAGCGGGAGGCCGCACGTAGCCATCTGTACACAGCAGGAGGCCGCACGTAGCCATCTATACACAGTGGGAGGCGCACGTAGCCATCTATACACAGCGGGAGGCCGCACGTAGCCATCTATACACAGCAGGAGGCCACACGTAGCCATCTATACACAGCAGGAGGCCACACAAAGCCATCTATACACAACAGAAGGCTGCACGTAGCCATCTACACACAGCGGGAGGCCGCACGAAGCCATCTATACACAGCAGGAGGCCGCACGTAGCCATCTATACACAGCACGAGGCCGCACGTAGCATTCTATATACAGCAGGAGGCCACACGGTGCCATCTATACACAGCAGGGGGCCGCACATAGCCATCTATACACAGCAGGAGGCTGCACGTAGCCATCTATGCACAGCGGGAGGCCACACGGCACCATCTATACACAGCGGGAGGCTGCACGTAGCCATCTATACACAGCAGGAGGCCGCACGTAGCCATCTATACACAGCAGAAGGCCGCACGTAGCCATCTATACACAGCAGGAGGCCGCACGTAGCCATCTATACACAGCAGAAGGCCGCACGTAGCCATCTATACACAGCGGGAGGCTGCACGTAGCCATCTATACAAGGTGGGAGGCTGCACGGTCTCATCAATACACAGCAGGAGGCCGCACATAGCCATCTATGGACAGCGAGAGGATGCACGTAGCCATCTATACACAGCGGGATGCCGCATGTAGCCATCTATACACAGCAGGAGGCCGCACGCTGCCATGTATACACAGCAGGGGGCCACACGTAGCCTTCTATACACAGCACGAGGCCGTACGTAGCCATCTAGCCATCTATACACAGCGGGAGGCCGCACGGCGACATCTATACACAGCAGGAGGCCGCACGTAGCCATCTATACACAGCAGGAGGCTGCACGGAGCCATCTATACACAGCGGGAGGCCGCACGTAGCCATCTATACACAGCGGGAGGCCGCATGTAGCCATCTATACACAGCGGGAGGATGCATGTAGCCATCTATACAAAGCAGGAGGCCGCACGTAGCCATCTATACACAGCAGGATGCAGCACGTTGCCATCTATACACAGCGGAAGTCCGCACGGCACCATCTATATACAGCAGGAGGCTGCACGTAGCCATCTATACACAGCAGGAGGCCGCACGTAGCCATCTAAACACAGCAGGACGTCGCAAGTAGCCATGTATACACAGCGGGAGGCCGCATGTAGCTTTCCATACACAGCGGGAGGCTGCACGTAGCCATCTATTCTCTGCGGGAGGCCGCACGTAGCCATCTATACACAGCTGGAGGCCGCACGTAGCCATCTATGCACAACAGGAGGCTGCATGTAGCCATCTATACACAACAGGAGGCCGCACATAGATATCTATACACAGCGCAAGTCCGCATGGCCCCATCTATACACAGCAGGAGGCTGCTCGTAGCCATTATACACAGCGGGAGGCTGCTCGTAGCCATCTATACACAGCAGGATGCCGCACTTAGTCATCTATACACAGCGGGAGGCCGCACATCGCCATCTATACACAGCGGGAGGCCGCACGTAGCCATTTATAAACAGCAGGAGGCTGCACGTAGCCATCTATGCACAGCGGGAGGCCGCATGTTGCCATCTATACACAGCAGGAGGCTGCACGTAGCCATCTGTACACAAAAGGAGGCCGCACGTATAAATCTATACACAGCGCAAGTCCGCATGGCCCCATCTATACACAGCAGGAGGTTGCACGTATTCATCTATACACAGCGGGAGGCCGCACGTGGCCATCTATACACAGTGGGAGGCTGCACGTAGCCATCTATACACAGAGGGAGGCCGCACATAGCCATCTATACACAGCGGGAGGCCGCACGTAGCCATTTATAAACAGCAGTAGGCTGCACGTAGCCATCTATGCACAGCGGGAGGCCGCATGTTGCCATCTATACACAGCAGGAGGCTGCACGTAGCCATCTATACACAGCAGTAGGCCGCACGTAGCCATCTATACACAGCGGGAGGCCGTACGTAGCCATCTAGCCATCTATACACAGCGGGAGGCCGCACGGCGCCATATATACACAGCAGGAGGCTGCACGTAGCCATCTATACACAATAGGAGGCCGCACGTAGCCATCTATACACATCGGGAGGCCGCACGTAGCCATTTATACACAGTAGGAGGCTGCAGGTAGCCATCTATACACAGCGGGAGGCTCCACGTAGCCATCTATACACAGCGGGAGGCCGCACGTAGCCATCTATCCACAGCGGGAGGCCGCATGTAGCCATCTATACACAGCGGGAGGATGCACGTAGCCATCTATACACAGCAGGAGGCCACACATAGCCATCTATACACAGCGGGAGGCCGCACGTAGCCATCTATACACAGCGGGAGTCCGCATGTAGCCATCTATATAGAGCGGGAGGCAACAAGGTGCCATCTATACACAGCAGGGGGCCGCACGTTGCCATCTATACACAGCAGGATGCAGCACGTTGCCATCAATACACAGCGGAAGTCCGCACGGCGCCATCTATACACAGCAGGAGGCTGCACATAGCCATCTGTACACAGCAGGAGGCCGCACGTAGCCATCTAAACACAACAGGACGTCACACATAGCCATGTATACACAGCAGGAGGCAGCACGTAGCCTTCTATACACAGCGGGAGGCTGCACGTAGCCATCTATTCACTGCGGGAGGCCGCACGTAGCCATCTATACACAGCAGGAGGCCGCACGTAGCCATCTATGCACAGCAGGAGGCTGCATGTAGCCATCTATACACAGCAGGAGGCAGCATGTAGATATTTATACACAGCGCAAGTCCGCATGGCGCCATCTATACACAGCAGGAGGCTGCTCGTAGCCATTATACACAGCGGGAGGCTGCACGTAGCCATCTATACACTGCAGGAAGCTGCACGTAGTCATCTATACACAGCGGGAGGCCACATGTAGCCATTTATACACAGCGGGAGGCTGCACGTAGCCATCTTTACACAACAGGAGGCTGCACATAGTCATCTATACACAGCGGGAGGCCGCACATAGCCATCTATACACAGTGGGAGGCTGCACGTAGCCATCTATACACAGCGGGAGGCCGCACATAGCCACCTATACACAGCGGGAGGCCGCACGTAGCGATCTATACACAGAAGGAGGCTGCATGTAACCATCTATACACACCAGGAGGCCGCACGTAGCTATCTATAGACAGCAGGAGGTTGCACGTAGAAATCTATACACTGCGGGAGGCCACACGTAGCCATCAATACACAACAGGAAGCCGCACGGCGCGATCTACACACAGCGGGAAGCCGCACGGTGCCATCTATACACAGCAGAAGACCGCACGTAGCCATCTATACACAGCAAGAGGCTGCACATACCCATCTGTAGACAGCAGGAGGCCACAAATAGCCATCTAAACACAGTCAGAGACCACATGAGCTATCTATACAACGCGGTAGGCCGAACGTAGCCATCTATACACAGCGCGAGGCTGCATGGTGCCATCTATACACAGCGGGAGGATGCACGTAGCCATCTATACACAGCAGGAGGCCACACATAGCCATCTATACACAGCGGGAGGCCGCACGTAGCCATCTATACACAGCGGGAGTCCGCATGTAGCCATCTATATAGACCGGGAGGCAACAAGGTGCCATCTATACACAGCAGGGGGCCGCACGTTGCCATCTATACACAGCAGGATGCAGCACGTTGCCATCAATACACAGCGGAAGTCCGCACGGCGCCATCTATACACAGCAGGAGGCTGCACATAGCCATCTATACACAGCAGGAGGCCGCATGTAGCCATCTAAACACAACAGGACGTCGCACGTAGCAATGTATACACAGCAGGATGCAGCACGTAGCCTTCTATACACAGCGGGAGGCTGCACGTAGCCATCTATTCACTGCGGGAGGCCGCACGTAGCCATCTATACACAGCAGGAGGCCGCACGTAGCCATCTATGCACAGCAGGAGGCTGCATGTAGCCATCTATACACAGCAGGAGGCCGCACGTAGCCATCTATGCACAGCAGGAGGCTGCATGTAGCCATCTATACACAGCAGGAGGCCGCATGTAGATATTTATACACAGCGCAAGTCCGCATGGCGCCATCTATACACAGCAGGAGGCTGCTCGTAGCCATTATACACAGCGGGAGGCTGCACGTAGCCATCTATACACAGCAGGAAGCTGCACGTAGTCATCTATACACAGCGGGAGGCCGCATGTAGCCATTTATACACAGCGGGAGGCTGCACGTAGCCATCTATACACAGCAGGAGGCTGCACATAGTCATCTATACACAGCGGGAGGCCGCACATAGCCATCTATACACAGTGGGAGGCTGCACGTAGCCATCTATACACAGCGGGAGGCCGCACATAGCCATCTATACACAGCGGGAGGCCGCACGTAGCGATCTATACACAGAAGGAGGCTGCATGTAACCATCTATACACACCAGGAGGCCGCACGTAGCTATCTATAGACAGCAGGAGGTTGCACGTAGAAATCTATACACTGCGGGAGGCCACACGTAGCCATCAATACACAACAGGAAGCCGCACGGCGTGATCTACACACAGCGGGAAGCCGCACGGTGCCATCTATACACAGCAGAAGACCGCACGTAGCCATCTATACACAGCAAGAGGCTGCACGTACCCATCTATAGACAGCAGGAGGCCACAAATAGCCATCTAAACACAGTCAGAGACCACACGAGCTATCTATACAACGCGGTAGGCCGCACGTAGCCATCTATACACAGCGCGAGGCCGCATGGTGCCATCTATACACAGCAGGAGGCCGCACGGTGCCATCTATACACAGCAGGAGGCCGCACATAGCCATCAATACACAGCAGGAGGCCGCACATAGCCTTCTATACACAGCAGGAGGCCACACGTAGCCATCTATACACACCGGGAGGCTGCACGTAGCCATCCATACACAGCAGGAGGCCGCACGAAGCCATCTATACACAGCGGGAGGCCACACGGTGCCATCTATACACAGCAGGAAACGGCACGTAGCCATCTATGCACAGCAGGAGGCCGCAAGAAGCCAACTATACACAGCGGGAGGCTGCACGGTGCCATCTATACACATCAGGAGGCCGCACGGTGCCATCTATACACAGCAGGAGGCTGCATGTAGCCATCTATAGAGAGCAGGAAGCCGCACGTAGACATCTATACACTGAGGGAGGCCACACGTAGCCATCAATACACAGCAGGAAGCCGCACGGCGCCATCTATACACAGCGGGAAGCCGCACGGTGCCATCTATACACAGCAGAAGACCGCACGTAGCCATCTATACACAGCAGGAGGCTGCATGTACCCATCTATAGACAGCAGGAGGCCAAAAATAGCCATATATACACAGCCGGAGGCCACACGTAGCCATCAATACAAAGCAGGAGGCAGCACGTAGCCATCTATACACAGCGGGAGGATGCACGTAGCCATATATACACAGCGAGAGGCCGCATGGTGCCATCTATACACAGCAGGAGGCTGAACGTAGCCATCTATACACTGCAGGAGGCCGCACGTAGCCATCTATACACAGCATGACGCAGCATATAGCCATGTATACACAGCGGGAGGTCGCACGTAGCCTTCTATACACAGCGGGAGGATGCACGTAGCCATCTATTCACATCGGGAGGACGCACGTAGCCTTCTATACACAGCGCAAGTCGCACGGCGCCATCTATACACAGCAGGAGGCTGCTCGTAGCCATTATACACAGCGGGAGGCTGCACGTAGTCATCTATACACAGCAGGAGGCCGCACGTAGTCATCTATACACAGCGGGAGGCCGCACGTAGTCATTTATACAAAGCGGGAGGCTGCACGTAGCCATCTATACACAGCAGGAGGCCGCACGTAGTTATCTATACACAGCAGGAGGCCGCACGTAGCCATCTATACACAGTGTGAGGCCGCACGTAGCCATCTATACACAGCGGGAGGCCGCACGTAGCCATCTATACACAGCAGGAGGCTGCACGTAGCCATCTATGCACAGCGGGAGGCCGCACGTTGCCATCTATACACAGCAGGAGGCTGTAAGTAGCCATCTATACACAGCAGGAGGCCGCACGTAGCCATCTATACACAGCGGGAGGCTGCACGGTGCCATCTATACACAGCGGGATGCCGCACGGTGCCATCTATACACAGCAGGAGGCTGCATGTAGCCATCTATACACAGCAGGAGGCCGCACGTAGCCATCTATACACTCCGGGAGGCCACACGTAGCCATCAATACACAGCAGGAAGCCGCACGGCACCATCTATACACAGCGGGAAGCCGCACGGTGCCATCTAAACACAGCAGAAGACCGCACGTAGCCATCTATACACAGCAGGAGGCTGCACGTACCCATCTATAGACAGCGGGAGGCCACAAATAGCCATCTATACACAGCCGGAGGCCACACGTAGCCATCAATACACAACAGGAGGCCGCACGTAGCCATCTATACACAGCAGGAGGCCGCATGTAGCCATCTATACACAGCAGGAGGCCACACCTAGCCATCTGTACACAGCGGGAGGCCGCACGTAGCCATCTATACACAGCAGGAGTCGGCAGGTAGCCATCTATACACAGCGGGAGGATGCACATAGCCATCTATACACAGCAGGAGGCCACAGGTAGACATCAATACACAGCAGGGGGCTGAACGATGCCATCTATACATAGCAGGGAGCCGCAAGTAGCCATCTAAACACAGTAGTAGGCCTCACGTAGCCATCTATACAGCTGAAGGCCGCACGGCGCCATCTATACACAGCGTGAGGCCGCACGTAGCCATCTATACACAGCAGGAGGCCGCATATAGCCAGCTATACACAGCAGGAGGCCGCATGTAGCCATCTATACACAGCAGGAGGCCGCACGTAGCCATCTATGCACAGCGGGAGGCCGCACTTTGCCATCTATACACAGCAGGAGGCTGCATGTAGCCATCTATACACAGCAGGAGGCCGCACGTAGCCATCTATACACTCCGGGAGGCCACACGTAGCCATCAATACACAGCAGGAAGCCGCACGGCGCCATCTATTCCCAGCGGGAAGCCGCACGGTGCCATCTATACACAGCAGAAGACCGCACGTAGCCATCTATACACAGCAGGAGGCTGCACGTACCCATCTATAGACAGCAGAAGGCCACAAATAGGCATCTACACACAGCCGGAGGCCACACGTAGCCATCAATACACAGCAGGAGGCAGCACGTAGCCATCTATACACAGCGGGAGGCCGCACGTAGACATCTATACACAGTGGGAGGCCGCATGGTGCCATCTATACACAGCAAGAGGCCACACGGCGCCATCTATACACAGCAGGAGGCCGCACGTAGCCATATATACACAGCAGGAGGCCGCATGTAGCCATCTATACACAGCAGGAGGCCACACTTAGCCATCTATACACAGCGGGAGGCCGCAAGTAGCCATCTATACACAGCAGGAGGCGGCAGGTAGCCATCTATACACAGCGGGAGGCCGCACGTAGCCATATATACACAGCGGGAGGATGCACTTAGCCATCTATACACAGCAGGAGGCCACAGGTAGCCATCAATACACAGCAGGGGGCTGCACGATGCCATCTATACACAGCAGGGAGCCGCAAGTAGCCATCTAAACACAGCAGGAGGCCTCACGTAGCCATCTATACAGCGGAAGGCCGCACGGCTCCATCTATACACAGCGTGAGGCCGCACGTAGCCATCTATACACAGCAGGAGGCCGCACGTAGCCATCTATACACAGCAGGAGGCCGCATGTAGCCATCTATACACAGCGGGAGGCTGCACGGTGCCATCTATACACAGCGGGATGCCGCACGGTGCCATCTATACACAGCAGGAGGCTGCATGTAGCCATCTATACACAGCAGGAGGCCGCACGTAGCCATCTATACACTCCGGGAGGCCACACGTAGCCATCAATACACAGCAGGAAGCCGCACGGCACCATCTATACACAGCGGGAAGCCGCACGGTGCCATCTAAACACAGCAGAAGACCGCACGTAGCCATCTATACACAGCAGGAGGCTGCACGTACCCATCTATAAACAGCGGGAGGCCACAAATAGCCATCTATACACAGCCGGAGGCCACACGTAGCCATCAATACACAACAGGAGGCCGCACGTAGCCATCTATACACAGCAGGAGGCCGCATGTAGCCATCTATACACAGCAGGAGGCCACACCTAGCCATCTATACACAGCGGGAGGCCGCACGTAGCCATCTATACACAGCAGGAGTCGGCAGGTAGCCATCTATACACAGCGGGAGGATGCACATAGCCATCTATACACAGCAGGAGGCCACAGGTAGCCATCAATACACAGCAGGGGGCTGAACGATGCCATCTATACATAGCAGGGAGCCGCAAGTAGCCATCTAAACATAGTAGGAGGCCTCACGTAGCCATCTATACAGCTGAAGGCCGCACGGCGCCATCTATACACAGCGTGAGGCCGCACGTAGCCATCTATACACAGCAGGAGGCCGCATATAGCCAGCTATACACAGCAGGAGGCCGCATGTAGCCATCTATACACAGCAGGAGGCCGCACGTAGCCATCTATGCACAGCGGGAGGCCGCACGTAGCCATCTATACACAGCAGGAGGCTGTACGTAGCCATCTATACACAGCAGGAAGCCACACGTAGCCATCTATACACAGCGGGAGGCTGCACGGTGCCATCTATACACAGCGGGATGCCGCACGGTGCCATCTATACACAGCAGGAGGCTGCATGTAGCCATCTATACACAGCAGGAGGCCGCACGTAGCCATCTTTACACTCCGGGAGGCCACACGTAGCCATCAATACACAGCAGGAAGCCGCACGGCGCCATCTATACACAGCGGGAAGCCGCACGGTGCCATCTATACACAGCAGAAGACCGCACGTAGCCATCTATACACAGCAGGAGGCTGCACGTACCCATCTATAGACAGCAGAAGGCCACAAATAGGCATCTACACACAGCCGGAGGCCACACGTAGCCATCAATACACAGCAGGAGGCAGCACGTAGCCATCTATACACAGCGGGAGGCCGCACGTAGACATCTATACACAGTGGGAGGCCGCATGGTGCCATCTATACACAGCAGGAGGCCACACGGCGCCATCTATACACAGCAGGAGGCCGCACGTAGCCATCAATACACAGCAGGAGGCCGCACGTAGCCATATATACACAGCAGGAGGCCGCATGTAGCCATCTATACACAGCAGGAGGCCACACTTAGCCATCTATACACAGCGGGAGGCCGCACGTAGCCATCTATACACAGCAGGAGGCGGCAGGTAGCCATCTATACACAGCGGGAGGCCGCACGTAGCCATATATACACAGCGGGAGGATGCACATAGCCATCTATACACAGCAGGAGGCCACAGGTAGCCATCAATACACAGCAGGGGGCTGCACGATGCCATCTATACACAGCAGGGAGCCGCAAGTAGCCATCTAAACACAGCAGGAGGCCTCACGTAGCCATCTATACAGCGGAAGGCCGCACGGCTCCATCTATACACAGCGTGAGGCCGCACGTAGCTATCTATACACAGCAGGAGGCCGCATGTAGCCAGCTATACACAGCAGGAGGCCGCACGTAGCCATCTATACACAGCAGGAGGCCGCATGTAGCCATCTATACACAGCGGGAGGCCACACTTAGCCTTCTATACACAGCGGGAGGCTGCACGTAGCCATCTATACACAGCGGGAGGCCGCATGGTGCCATCTATACACAGCAGGAGTCCGCACGGTGCCATCAATACACAGCAGGAGGCCGCACGTAGCCATCAATACACAGCAGGAGGCCGCACATAGCCTTGAATACACACAGGAGGCCGCACGTAGCCATCTATACACAGCGGGAGGCTGCACGTAGCCATCTATACACAGCAGTATGTCGCACGAAGCCATCTATACACAGCGGGAGGCTGCACGTAGCCATCTATACAAGGTGGGAGGCCACACGGTGCCATCAATACACAGCAGGAGGCCGCACATAGCCATCTATGGACAGCGGAAGGCCGCACGTAGCCATCTATACAGCGGGAGGCCGCATGTAGCCATCTATACACAGCATTAGGCTGCACGGTGCCATGTATACACAGCAGGGGGCCGCACGTAGCCATCTATACACAGCACGAGGCCGCACGTAGCCATATATACACAGTGTGATGCCGCACGGCGCCATCTATACACAGCAGGAGGCCGCACGTAGCCATCTATACACAGTAGGAGGCCGCACGTAGCCATCTATACACAGCGGGAGGCCGCACGGTGCCATCTATACACAGCAGGAGGCTGCATGTAGCCATCTATACACAGCAGGAGGCCGCACATAACCATCTATAGACAGCAGGAGGCCGCACGTAGCCATCTATACACTGCGGTAGGCAGCACGTAGCCATCAATACACAGCAGGAAGCCGCACGGCGCCATCTATACACAGCGGGAAGCCGCACGGTGCCATCTATACACAGCAGAAGACCGCACGTAGCCATCTATATGCAGCAGGAGGCTGCACATACCCATCTATAGACAGCAGGAGGCCACAAATAGCCATCTATACACAGCCGGAGGCCACACGTAGCCATCAATACACAGCAGGAGGCAGCACGTAGCCATCTATACACCGCGGGAGGCAGCACGTAGCCTTCTATACACAGCAGGAGGCCGCACGTAGCCATCTATACACAGCAGGAGGCTACACGTAGCCATCTATACACAGCAGTATGTCGCATGAAGCCATCTATACACAGCGGGAGGCCGCACGGTGCCATCTATACACAGCAGGAGGCTGCACGTAGCCATCTATGCACAGCGGGAGGCCGCACGTAGCCATCTATACACAGCGGGAGGCCGCATAGTGCCATCTATACACAGCAGTGAGGCCGCACGGTGCCATCTATACACAGCAGGAGGCCGTACATAGCCATCAATACACAGCAGGAGGCCGCACATAGCCTTCTATACACAGCAGGAGGCCGCACGTAGCCATCTATACACAGCGAGAGGCTGCACGTAGCCATCTATACACAGCAGTAGGTCGCACGAAGCCATCTATACACAGCGGGATGCCGCACGGTGCCATCTATACACAGCAGGAGGCTGCACGTAGCCATCTATACACAGCGGGAGGCCGCACGTAGCCATCTATACACAGCTGGAAGCCGCACGTAGCCATCTCTACACAGTGGGAGGCCGCACTTAGCCATTTATATATAGCGGGAGGTCACAGGGTGCCATCTATACACAGCAGGGGGCCGCACATAGCCATCTATACACAGCAGGAGGCCGCACGTAGCTATCTATACAAGGTGGGAGGCCGCACGGTGCCATCAATACACAGCAGAAGGCCGCATGTAGCCATCTATACACAGCAGGAGGCCGCATGTAGCCATCTATACACAGCGGGAAGCCGCATGTAGCCATCTATACACAGCAGGAGGCCACACGGTGCCATGTATACACAGCAGGGGGCCTCACGTAGCCATCTATACACAGCGGGAGGCGGCACTGCACCATCTATACACAGCAGGAGGCCGCACATAGCCATCTATACACAGCAGGAGGCCGCACGTAGCCATCTATACACAGCGTTAGGCCGCATGGTGCCATCTATACACAGCAGGAGGCTGCACGTAGTCATCTATACACAGCGGGAGGCCGCACGTAGCCATCTATACACAGCAGGAGGCCGCACATAGCAATCTATACACAGCGGGAGGCCGCATGTAACCATCTATACACAGCGGGAGGCTGCACGTAGCCATCTATACACAGCAGGAGGCCACACGTAGCCATCTATACACAGCGGGAGGCCGTACGTAGCCATCTATACACAGCGGGAGGCCGCACGTAGCCATCTATATACAGCGGGAGGCAACAAGGTGCCATCTATACACAGCAGGGGGCCGCACGTAGCCATCTATACACAGCAGGATGCTGCACGTTGCCATCTATACACAGCGGAAGTCCGCACGGCGCCATCTATACACAGCAGGAGGCTGCACGTAGCCATCTATACACAGCAGGAGGCCGCACGTAGTCATCTATACACAGCAGGACGCCGCACGTAGCCATGTATACAGAGCGGGGGGCCGCACGTAGCCTTCTATACACAGCGGGAGGCTGCACGTAGCCATCTATTCACATCGGGAGGCCGCACGTAGCCTTCTATACACAGCAGGAGGCCGCACATAGCCATCTATACACAGCAGGAGGCTGCATGTAGCCATCTATACACAGCAGGAGGCTGCATGTAGCCATCTATACACAGCAGGAGGCCGCACTTAGATATCTATACACAGCGCAAGGCCGCATGGTGCCATCTATACACAGCAGGAGGCTGCACGTAGTCATCTATACACAGCGGGAGGCCGCACGTAGCCATCTATACACAGCAGGAGGCCGCACATAGCAATCTATACACAGCGGGAGGCCGCATGTAACCATCTATACACAGCGGGAGGCTGCACGTAGCCATCTATACACAGCAGGAGGCCACACGTAGCCATCTATACACAGCAGGAGGCCACACGTAGCCATCTATACACAGCGGGAGGCCGTACGTAGCCATCTATACACAGCGGGAGGCCGCACGTAGCCATCTATATACAGCGGGAGGCAACAAGGTGCCATCTATACACAGCAGGGGGCCGCACGTAGCCATCTATACACAGCAGGATGCTGCACGTTGCCATCTATACACAGCGGAAGTCCGCACGGCGCCATCTATACACAGCAGGAGGCTGCACGTAGCCATCTATACACAGCAGGAGGCCGCACGTAGTCATCTATACACAGCAGGACGCCGCACGTAGCCATGTATACAGAGCGGGGGGCCGCACGTAGCCTTCTATACACAGCGGGAGGCTGCACGTAGCCATCTATTCACATCGGGAGGCCGCACGTAGCCTTCTATACACAGCAGGAGGCCGCACATAGCCATCTATACACAGCAGGAGGCTGCATGTAGCCATCTATACACAGCAGGAGGCCGCACTTAGATATCTATACACAGCGCAAGTCCGCACGGCGCCATCTATACACAGCAGGAGGCTGCTCATAGCCATTATTCACAGCGGGAGGCCGCACGTAGCCATCTATACACAGCAGGAGGCCGCACGTAGTCATCTATACACAGTGGGAGGCCGCACGTAGCCATTTATACACAGCGGGAGGCTGCAAGTAGCCATCTATACACAGCAGGAGGCCGCACGTAGTCATCTATACACAGCGGGAGGCCGCACGTAGCCATCTATACACAGTGGGAGGCCGCACGTATCCATCTATACACAGCGGGAGGCCGCACGTAGCCATCTATACACAGCGGGAGGCCGCACGTAGCCATCTATACACAGCAGGAGGCTGCACGTAGCCATCTATGCACAGCGGGAGGCCGCACGTTGCCATCTATACACAGCAGGAGGCTGCACGTAGCCATCTGTATACAGCAGGAGGCCGCACGTAGCCATCTATACACAGCGCGAGGCTGCACGGTGCCATCTATACACAGCGGGAGGCCGCACGGTGCCATCTATACACAGCGGGAGGCTGCATGTAGCCATCTATACACAGCAGGAGGCCACACGTAGCCATCTATAGACAGCAGGAGGCCGCACCCAGCCATCTATACACTGCGGGAGGCAACACGTAGCCATCAATACAGAGCAGGAAGCCGCACGGCGCCATCTATACACAGCGGGAAGCCGCACGTTGCTATCTATACACAGCAGAAGACCGCACGTAGCAATCTATACACAGCAGGAGGCTGCACGTACCCATCTATAGACAGCAGGAGGCCACAAATAGCCATCTATACACAGCCAGAGGCCACACGTAGCCATCAATACACAGCAGGTGGCAGCACGTAGCCATCTATATACAGCGGGAGGCCGCACGTAGCCATCTATACACTGCGGGAGGCCGCATGGTGCCATCTATACACAGCAGGAGGCCGCACGGCGCCATCTATACACAGCAGGAGGCCGCACGGCGCCATCTATACACAGCAGGAGGCCGCACGTAGCCAGCAATACACAGCAGGAGGCCGCACATAGCCTTCTATACACAGCAGGAGGCCGCACGTAGCCATCTATACACAGCAGGAGGCCGCATGTAGCCATCTATACACAGCAGGATGCCACACCTAGCCATCTATACACAGCGGGAGGGCGCACACTCACTCACACACACTCACTCACTCACACACACACACCATCCCCCCGGCTCAAGTCCTCCTGCTCCTCTATGGTGCAGCAGCGCAGGCCGGGCGCCCACTGCGTGACGTCACAGCTAGGAGACATGGCCTTGCACAGGGTCGTGTCTCCTAGCTGTGACGCGGCCGGACCAGCAAGCTAACAGCTGCAGTGCTGGCCCGGCCGAAGAAGAAGTAGCGGCTGTGCGCCGCTGTTGGGGGAGCGGTCCGGGGGCTCCCCCCGCCACTGTCTGCTGGTATGTGCCGCGGAGCCGCACATATAATGAGAGCAATCTGGCCATAGACACTCCGGAGCCCCGGGGCCCCTGGAGGCCCGGGGCCCCGGGCGGTAGCCCAGATTGCCCTCATTATAATCCGCCTATGCTGACACTGCTTCCCTGTGTGCCCGTACCCCAGCCAAGACTGTGCTGAATGTAGCTGGTGGAAGGAGCTGTGTGTCTGCAGGAATTCAGCAATGTTATTTTTTTCCCCCAAAGTGTGCCCCCCTCGGGGAGGCACTAGGTAGTGCCCTAGGCTGGTGCCCACCCTGCCTACCCCTCATCCTGGCCATGCCAACAAGAAGCACAACACGGTGCCCTATCCTAAAAGAAGTGAAGCTTCTGGCTTCCTGTGCAAAAACTGTAACAGAAGCCCACCTATGTATCGCATTAATAACATTGATGTCTTCTTTTATAGCAGCAGAGCATTTGAACCCTATCAAGAACCATGGCTCAGGTGTGACTGCTACCTCGGCACCATCTATAGATATCCTCCAATATACTGCCATTACCATGCTTTGCTTATGGTCATTCTCTACCAACATGAATGGAGACTACCGTAGTATATAGGTGATAGTGTGTGCAAATATGTGGTTATTCCAATCACTTAATATTAATTTATTATTTCTCTAGCTCACAAAAGCTAGCAAGAAAAAGATACAGGATAATTAATAGAGCATAAAAAGGGCAGTTTCCTCCACTGTAGTGATAATACAAAAAAGTCAAACAGAACAAGGAAGACATTGTATGAAAAATACCATGAACAGGATCATAATTATTTGAATAAATGAATAGAAAAATGAATGGATGATTGGAAAAAGACCCATGTTTAAACAGAGAACTACAAAGTGAATCACCGTGATCATTCATTATAAGAGATGTAATTATCATTAGACTAGCAGAGTTAAGATAAATGGTTGTCACCAGGATTGGATGGGAGATAATGTAACACCTCCTTTGCCAATAGGTTTTTTTTTTATCTTGATCTCCCTGTATGGTGTTCAGAGATTGCAGAACCTACTAATTAATCTAATCTGCATTGTACAATTATATTTAACAGTGTGAAATTGTAACTGTACTTTCAAATACTTTCAAAAGTTTTGATCTGTATGGATCCAGGTGCTGAAAACTCCACTAATGATGAGGCAGAGGCACTGTGAAGTCGGTCTTGTTGGAGATGACCTTAATAGAAATTATATCACCACGTCTAGTCTATGCGAGGAGAGTGTTAGGATACCTTGGTGAGGTAGATTCCCAAAGCCTAAGGTCCCGAAGGGCACACAGGCCCCGGACATTGGTGTAGCAGGCAGGGAAGAACGTGGAGATTGAGGACTTAGTGTACTGGAGACCACAGGAGGATAGATGATGTCATTGAGCCATGCCAGGTAACTTGGAAAACCTGACGTGGAGCACAACAGAGGGCAGTGGACCCAGGGGAAGGAAGCAGAGACTGAGATTCCTGGGACAGGTGCATAATAGAGAGCAGACTTTGACTGAGCATTCTGCTACTACGACTATTGCCAAATTAAAAGGTTGTCCGGTCCAAACCAATAAGTCTGCAGTCACTCTGCGTGACTGCAGACTTACGAATCCCCCAGCGCATGCACTGAACTCTGCGGGGATTCAACGGTTTTTAACCAGGTACCGGAGGCTATGTATGAGTTATACATACTCCCAGCCAGTGGGCGCAGCCTCGCTTCCATTCACATTTTTTCCAGGGGGAATAACATTGGAATGGAGGAGCAAATAAAAAAAAGGAAAACTGTTCCAGAATCAGTGAAGCAGCAACAATTGGAAGAAGTACTTCATTTAAATCCTAAAAAAAAATCCAGTGAAAGGTGCCTTTTAACACCATTCTTCAAAATACCGCTACAAATTCCTGCCCTGTATTTTGGACTACATAAAATATTTTAATAATGTTTGAATGGGGTAGGGAGACTTATAGGCAACACAATGCTCCCTGCCAAATAATATATGCAAATAGCATCTTTATTAGATGATGGAAAGAGGGTCTATAGTGCCCCCTATTGGAGGTAGCAATCTTAAAAGTCAATATATACCGCTTAAATAGCTGTGGCGCCCTGCTGTGCGTTGGTGCCATAGATCCTAGAGGGGTGCATGGACGGATTCCTCCACAAGAGGCCCTCATAGCATTCACACACCTCCATCTTCCACCTCAGACCAGCAGAGGAAGCCCGGATAGGGATATAAATAGGGAAGGTGGAGCTAGGCAGTTCAGTCGGAGTCAAAAGTCTGCTGCAGCCAGAGAAATTGCCAGTTCAGTACAGACTCAAGGAGCTCAGGTTAGTGAGCCTAAGGCGTGCCGACGCCATAAGAGTGGTGAAGAGTAGCGAGGCCTACTGCCAGTGTGAAGCCTAGTGAGGGCCCCGAGCAAGGCCGAAGACAAGTGGAGGAAGCGAGCTACATAGGGGGCAGAGGAGCTTAACCAGCTCACCCCACAAGCATTTACCGGACACCGAGTCCGTGTCTGCAAGGATCTCTAGGACCAGCAGAAACAACCAGAATTCCTGGTGAACTGCATGTCCCAGGAACACCAAAAGCTGACTGATATACCAGGGTCAGGAGTCACTGAGGCCCCAGAAACCAGGGAGTTTTGAACTCCAACAGAAGGCCCTACCACCAGGTCAGCCGGTGCAAGACAGAGACCAAGTTAGGCCTAGCTCCAGGCAGGTCATAGACTTATCAGGAAAAGGCAAGAAACAGGAGGCCCCACACCCGCTCACTGGGGAGAGTCCTGAAATGCACCCTTCACCCTACAGTGCCCTGGATCGTGCCTGAAACACCACCAGTAAAGATACTGAAGTGAACTGTTGTGAATGTGCCTATTATTCCTTTGACCCGGCTGGGTCCCCTCTGTCCTGCATCCCTTCTCCTACACTGCCCTGAGGCCCCGCTCCACCTGTGGGGAGTGGCACCAACTAAGCTGCCTGACCAGCGGCCTCAGAGGACTGTAACAGCGCTGGTGATCCGCACCAGACACCACGGGTGGCATCACGAACTTTCCCCTTTCCCATACACCTTTTCCCCCATTATTCCTTGCTTTTAAGAGTGACCCCAGGGTACGGCCCCGGGAGCCGGCCACCGCGGCATCCCCCAAAACCAAACAGCAAGGCCCGGGCGCCGAGTCCCCATCCCTTACATAGTTACATAGTTAGTAAAGCCGAATAAAGACTTGCGTCCATCAAGTTCGACCTGTTAGTTCTGTAATTGCTAAAGTTGATCCAGAGGAGGGCAAAAACCCCAAATGATTTAGCCAATCTTCACCTGAGGAAAAATTCCCTCCCGACTCTGAAACCAGCAGTCAGAATAAATCCCTGTATCAACCTACTATTTTATTCTATTTTTAAGTATATGCAGAAATCTGCCTGGTATCTAGAAAAGCATCCAGTCCCCGCTTGAACTGGTGTAGTGAATCCGACATTACCGTCTCCTCACTCAGTGAATTCCATATTCTCACTGCTCTTACCGTAAAGAACCCCTTCCTATGCTGGTGCTGAAACCTTTTCTCTTCCAGTCTTAGTGAATGCCCTCTTGTTACCGTAATATCCCTCCTTTTGAACAAATCCCGGGCAAGGTCTCTATACTGTCCCCTAACATATTTGTACACATTTATTATGTCCCCCCTCAACCTTCTCTTTTCCAGGCTGAATAGTCCTAGTTTTGCCAACCTCTCTGGGTATTGCAGTCCCTCCATTCCCCTTATTAATTTTGTTGACCTCCTTTGTACCTTTTCAAGCTCATTTATATCCTTTCTATATATTGGGGCCCATAACTGAGCACAGTATTCCAAGTGTGGTCTGACCAGAGCTTTGTACAGTGGAAGAACAATGTTCTCATCCTTTGCAGCTATACCTCTTCTGATACATCCCATTACCCTGTTTGCCCTTACAGCAGCGGCCTGACTTTGGGCACTCCAATTTAGTTTGCCATCAATCAAGATGCCCAAGTCCTTCTCCATCTCTGAATTCCCCAATGATTTCCCATTCAGTGAGTACTGGTGACTTCCATTTTTCCTTCCCATATGTATGACCTTACATTTCTCCTCGTTAAACCTCATTTGCCATTTAATGCTCCACCTACCCAGCTTATCCAAATCCCTCTGTAGGTCTTCACTATCCTCTTTTGTATTAATTGTTTTACATAACTTTGTGTCATCTGCAAATATTGATATTTTACTATTTATCCCGTTGACTATGTCATTAATAAAGATATTAAATAACATTGGGCCTAGTACAGACCCCTGTGGTACCCCACTAGTGAGGCTTACCCAATCTGAGTATATTCCATTTATAACCACCCTCTGCCTTCTATCCTTTAGCCAGTTAGCTACCCACTTGCAAACATTTTCCCCCAGCCCCATCATTCTCATTTTGTATACCAACCTATTATGTGGCACGCTATCGAACGCTTTTGAGAAGTCGAGATACACGACATCCACTGGTTCCCCCTGATCTACTCGAGAGCTAACCTCCTCGTAGAAGTCAATCAGGTTAGTTTGGCAGGAGCGATTCCTCATGAATCCATGTTGGTTCGGGGTTAATAGATTTTTAGCATCAAGATGCTCCATGATTGCCTCATTAATAAAGCCTTCAAAAATTTTGCCCACAACGGACGTCAGACTCACCGGCCGATAGTTTCCGGTGTTACTTTTTGCTCCCTTTTTGAATATTGGCACTACATTCGCCTGTCGCCAATCAAGTGGTACAGACCCAGTCTCAACAGAGTCCTTAAATATAAGATATAACGGTCTGTCTATCACATTACTTAGTTCCCTTAGTACCCGTGGGTGTATGCCATCAGGTCCTGGTGATTTGTTTATTTTAATGTTACTGAGGCGTTTCTGTACCCCAGCTTGGGTTAGATTTGTCATACTTAGTGGAGGATTAAGTTTGTCACTTCTCATTCCGCCTGTTAGTTCTTTTTCCTTTGTGAAAGTTGACGAAAAAAATTTATTTAATAGATTAGCTTTATCCTCATCTTTCTCTATGATTTTGCCTTCATCACTTTTTATCAGTCCAATATTATTCGATTTAATCCTTTTACTATTTATATACGTAAAGAACAGTTTGGGATTTGATCTACTTTCCCTAGCAATACGTCTCTCTGTTTCCTCCTTTGCTATTTTTATTTGTTTTTTTGCAGGTTCTCGTTTTTTCCTTGTAACACATTAGTGCCTCCTTGCTGTTTTCCTGTTTTAATCTCTTGAATGCCTCTTTTTTGCTATTTAACGCCCCTTTTACGTTCTTATTCAACCATATTGGTTTCCTCTTATTTCTGGCCCTTTTATTCCCATACGGTATATACCTCTCGCACTGAGTATTCGGAATTATTTTGAAGGTTTCCCATTTACTATTCGTATTTCCTTGATTAAGAACTTTGTCCCAGTCTATAAGTTGAAGGTTTTCTTTCAGCTGATCAAACTTCGCCCTCCTAAAGTTTAATGTTTTAGTTGTTCCCTTATTGATAACCCTACTGAAGGGCATTTTGAAATTGATAATATTATGATCGCTATTACCTAGGTGCCCCCCTATCTGTACCTCAGTTATTCTATCAGGCCTATTAGTCAATATTAAGTCCAACACTGCCTTCCCTCTCGTTGGTTCCTGCACTAGTTGGGAGAGATAATTATCCTTGATATTTGTCAAGAACCTTTTTCCTTTCTGCGATCTACAGGTTTCTGTTTCCCAGTCAATATCCGGGTAGTTGAAGTCCCCCATTACAATCACCTCATTATGTTTTGCTACTTTGTCTATTTGTCCTAATAGCAGTTTCTCATTCTCCTCTGTTATATTGGGTGGCTTATAGCAGACCCCCAGTAATATTTTATTATTATTTTTTGCCCCCTCTATCTCTACCCACATGGACTCGACCCCCTCTTCTCCCTCTCCTATATCTTCCCTTAGTCTGGGCTTTAGACGTGACTTTACATATAAGCAGACTCCTCCGCCCTTCCCCTGTTTCCGGTCCCTTCTAAATAAACTATAATCTGTTAAATTTACCGCCCAGTCGTAGCTATCGTCTAGCCAAGTCTCTGTTATACCTACGATGTCATACCTCTCCTCCGATATAAGCGCCCGCAGCTCATCCGCCTTATTGGTCAGGTTTCTTGCGTTGGTCAGCATGCAAGATAAAACTTTGGGGTTATTTAGCATCCTATTCTTCTCTAACGATCTAACTGTACTATCCCCACCCCCCTCTCCACCCTCATTATATTCACTTCTCCCCTTCCCCCTTGCTTGTCTCACATCCCACCTCTTTCCTTGGTTTCCCCCCCCGTCTCTAGTTTAAAAACTCCTCCAACCTATTAGCCATCTTCTTCCCCAGCACCGCTGCACCCTCCCCATTGAGGTGCAGCCCGTCCCTACGGTAGAGCCTGTAGCCGACAGCGAAGTCGGCCCAGTTCTCCATGAACCCAAACCCTTCTGCCTTGCACCAACTCTTTAGCCACTTATTCACCTCCCTAACCTCCCGTTGGCGCTCCTGTGTGGCTCGCGGGATTGGTAGTATTTCTGAGAAAACTACCTTGGAGGTCCTTGCCCTAAGCTTCCTACCTAGATCCCTGAAATCATTTTTAAGGACCCTCCATCTACCACTCACTTTGTCATTGGTGCCAATGTGGACCATGACCGCTGGGTCTTCGCCAGCCCCACCCAGTAACCTGTCAACCCGATCCGCGATGTGCCGGACTCGAGCGCCAGGGAGGCAGCACACCGTTCGGCGATCCCGGTCTTTGTGACAGATTGCCCTGTCTGTCCCCCTAATAATAGAGTCACCCACTACCAGGACCTGTCTAGCCTGCCCTACACTTCCCCCCTCCCCCTCATTACTGGAGCATACACTCCCCCGGCGGTCAGAGGATCTGTCGTGCTCCAATAATGCCGGTTCTGAACCAGCCTTCCTATACTTCTTCCCTCTATCCCTTCTAACTGTTACCCAGCTCCCTGCCTGTTCAGCCTGCGCTTCCCCACTAAGCTCCACCCCCAGTGTTGAACCATTGAGTGTCTGCTCGGTGAGCAGCAAACTCCGTTCCATGTTGTCGATGCTCCTCAGTACCGCTATCTGAGCACTTAGATCCAGGATTTGGGCTTCCAAGTGCACGATATGCTCACATCTCTCGCAGCAGTATGGATCCCTGAGCGGTAGCTCAGGGAATGCATACATTGCGCAAGATGTACACTGCACGGCTCCGGCCAACTTGGACGTCATTCTAAATATGGGGATACAGTCAGTATATATGTACAAGTACAAAACACAATTATTTATATATAGGTGTATGGACGGGGATCAATTAGGGATGTGCAAGTGTATCGATTAGATATCGGCGCGGGATCAGTTAAGTATGGACGGGGGATCAATTAAGTATCAATTAAGTATGGACGGGGGATCAGCTGAGTGGGTCAGGTGGATTAATTAAGTATGGACAGTGTGTCAATTAACTATGGACTGGGATCAATAAGTATGGACTGGGGAAATAATTAATTGTGGACTAGGGAATCAATCAATTAATTATGGACAGGGGGTTTAATTAAATAGGATGGGGGATAAAGCAAATAAATAGGTATGGACGGTGGGTCAATTAACTAAGGACTGGGGATCAATAAGTATCAATAATATCAATAAATATGGACTGGGGAAATAATTAATTGTGGTCTGGGGAATCAATCAATTAATTATGGACAGGGGTTAATTAAATATGGTGGGGGATAAGGCAAATAGATAGGGACTGGGGATGAGTAAAAGTGGACAAGGGGAATCTATTAAATAGGACAAGGGGGATCAATCAATTATGGGCTGGGGGGGTCAATCATTTAAATGTGGTCAGGGGGATCACTTTAATATGGACGGGGGGTGGTCGGGGATCAATTAAATGAGGACGGGGGGTCAATTTAATGTGGTCAGAGGGATCAGTTAAATATGGACGGGGGTGTTCAGGGGAATCAATTTAAATATGGACGGGGGGTGATCAATTAAATATGGACGGGGGGGTAATCAATTAAATATGGACTAGTGAATACAATACAATTACAATACAGATACAAATACAATACAGTACAGTACACACTTGGGTTCAGTAGGGCCGCTTATCGCGGCCTCCTGCCCCTCACTCACCTCCTCTAGGGACGCTGCTCGCTATCACAGCGCGCTCGACCCTCCGGTCGCCTCTTACCGGTCCTCCTGATCACCTCCTGGTCACCACCACCTGGCACCCTCCGCCGGCCAGCACTGCACGCTGCCACAGCGCTCTCTTGCGCTCGTCCCTCCGGTCGCCTCCAACTGGTCCTCCCGGTCCGCTCGGTCACCTCCGCCTGGCTCTCCTCCCTTCCCAGGAGCTCTCTCCATACACAGCACAACTCTTGCAGCACACGGCAGGCTCCGCCTCCACCACTTCCTGTCAGGCCTCCTCCCACTTCCTGTCAGTGTTAGGACTTCTTTGGCCCTCCCCAGGTCCGGTTCTGAGCCTCTACAGTTACTCCCAGTGTCTGTAGCGATGATGCCATGTCGACAGTGCAGAAGTCAAACAGTGAACGCCTACATCTACAGAACTGCTGAGCTCAGTTTCTGACTATGGCGCTGTGTGCTGCAGACAACAGACACCGGGACTCGGCGCTGGACTAGGGGAGGGTAAGCAAAGTAGGTTTTTTTTTTTAACACTAATAGAGGTAATAGGAGCTGCACTGTAGTAAAGGGGCTAGACAACCGGATTGTCCGAACAAGGTCCAAGGACAGGTATCAATAGATCAACAATAGAGCACAGGAAGGCAAGACAACCCACAATACAAATGCTACGACTGGCCTTGGGCGCGTCATCTCTTCCTGGCGTCACGAACAGGATTCCGTGCCCTCTACAACAATGGAGTGTTGTGCCCGTTTCCACCGGGTACTGTGCGCCTTTAATCAAAAACTGTGTATTTAACTGTGGCGAAGATCGCCGCCATTGTTGTGCCGCCTAGCGGGAAGAAAGGCGTAACCGCGGGAAACTGAGAGGCATACCTGCTAAAGTGCGCAAAGCCCCGGACACGCCCCACGCCTCGACACCAAACCAGGACGCGCCAGGTCCTGGAAGGAGCGCCGGTGAACGCTCTGATGTAGGACGCAAGCGACGCAAGGTCCTGAAGAAGACCGTCACCTGCGGAGCTGCGGCCTACCGGAAGAAAAAAAGATAAGGTAGGCCACGGTTCACTAGGGGGGCGCCAGAATGTCCGAAGATCAGCACAACGCCGGAGTACCGGTTAACTGCCCTGATGTTCAACCCGCGCTCGGCGCCGAGCAGGCCGAAGCAGCCACTCCACCAGCAGGGATTGTAACCCCTGTCATACCCATGGCCCTACCGTATATCCCTGGAGCGAAGTGGCTCCCCCAGTACAGCGGCAAACCAGATACCCTGTCTGGATTCAAAAGAAAAATATGCGGTATACTGGACATGCACTCTATGACAGGCAAGCAAAGAGCCACTGTTGTATTGGGACAATTGACTGGTGCTGCGGAACGAGAAGTAGAAACCTGGTCTGCCGCAGACCAGGAGTCAGTGTCCGCAATCTTTAAAAAGTTACAGACTGTCTTTGAGAATCGTACTGAGACAGACCTCCGGATGAGGTTCTACAACTGCTCTCAGCAACCGGAGGACAGTGTTCGGGACTATGCCTGGTGTTTACAAGGGTCTCTGCGGGCTCTGAAACAGGTTAGTCCAACCAGCATCAATGATGAAAATAAAATGCTGAAAGAACAGTTTATCCGGGGACTGAGGTCTCAAGAGGAGAGCAGGACTGTGCGTTGGTGGTCCCTGGATCATCCAGATACCATTTTTGACACCCTTAAGGACATGGCTATAAAAGGACTGCAGCCCCTGGAAACAACTGCTATCCAATGTTACCACGGTGGGGCCACCCCAGTGTCTGCAGTGTCCACCTTTTCCCCGGTGGCTGCTGAAGCCAAGGTGCAAGCAACGTCCCCTAGCGAGCTGGACAGCCTGCGCTCTGAAGTGCGTCAGTTGAGCAAAACCCTGACCACTGTACTGAGTGCCCTGCAGCTGCGGACGGAGCCCGAGGAGTAAGGAAGGATCCTGCTAGCCGACTGCTTTGAGGATGTCCCCTGGATGAGAAAGAGGAAGAGGACAATGCCACCCCCTGGGAGGACCAGCGACCAACGCCGCCCGCCGAGGGACCCTGTCTGCCACCGCTGCCACAAGACAGGTCACGCCGTCCAGAGCTGTCCTTTAAACGAGAAAACCCTGGGGCCGAGGGCCGACACCTAGGAGTAAACCCCCCAGGCCCATCAAACTGGTACCGCAGGTTCTTGGGAGGAAGACCTTTCCTGTCCATTGTGCTGGACGGCATCGAGACACCCGCCCTGCTGGACACAGGATCTCAGTTAACCATCATGCCTGATGTCCTCTACAAAAGGTTCTGGTCCATAGACGAACTGCGCCCACCAGATCCAAATCTTTCCGTCTATGCCTCAAACGGCCTTCCCCTTAACCTAGTCGGGGTTAAGGATGTGGCAGTAAAGGTGGGAAGAATGGAACTGAAGGACCAGGGACTGATTGTAGTAGAGACTAATCCTGATGATACAGA
The DNA here is from genome assembly GCF_046119375.1 of Phyllobates terribilis. Classification (NCBI taxonomy): domain Eukaryota; kingdom Metazoa; phylum Chordata; class Amphibia; order Anura; family Dendrobatidae; genus Phyllobates; species Phyllobates terribilis. The sequence goes on from NW_027362770.1 coordinate 138,798,225, forward strand.
CTTGTATATGGTACTTGGCACAAATATTGTTAGTAACTGTTTGGGAGAAGTGGTGTTCTTGCTCCAACAGATAGCTGACACTCCCAGACCAGGGCACAGGAGGGCGCTCCAGAAAGAGATCCGAGCCCTTATGTACCAGCAACAGGTAAAGCTAACAGGCGGTGAAATTGGTAATGTACGGGTGACAGACCCGGTACCCATTGTGATTCCCCTGTTGAGTGAAATGCTGATTTGGTGTAGAGCAGCAATAGGTCTGAAAGGACGGAGCTACCAGGCGGTAGTAGAGCTCCTTAGATCAGAGCATAGACCTACACTCCTGACTGCCAGCGGGGTAGTGGATGTACGCAATGGGAGGGTGCCCGTACGCCTCCTAAACAATGGGGAGGACGAGGTTAGATTACCACGCTACGCCACTGTGGCCAAACTGTAAACAGTAGATAACAACTCCATACACACGGCGGAGTCCTTAACCTCACCAGACGAAGTGGAGGATAATGACCCGGCAACCCAGGTGGAGGATTGGTGTCAACAGCTCCATGTTGGGACAGACACCACTCCTGCCCATCAGAAGCAGGTTGTACACCGGGTGGTTCAGGAATAAGAGCAGGTATTCAGTAAGCACCCACTTGACTTTGGGAGGATTAAGGGGGTTCAACACCATATACCCACAGGTGACCATCCACCTATCAAAGAACGTTACAGGCCTATACCACCAGCACACTACCAGAAGGCGAAGGAGATGTTGCACGACATGAAGAAGGCAGGGGTAGTAAGGGATAGTTGTAGTCCCTTGGCAGCTCCCCTAGTTCTAGTCAGGAAAAAGGACGGAAGCATGAGAATGTGTGTAGATTACAGACAAGTAAATCGCATTACACATAAAGATGCATACCCTTTACCACATATAGAGGAATCCCTCTATACAGGAGGCCCCATACCCGCTCACTGGGGAGAGTCCTGAAATGCACCCTTCACCCTACAGTGCCCTGGATCGTGCCTGAAACACCACCAGTAAAGATACTGAAGTGAACTGTTGTGAGTGTGCCTATTATTCCTTTGACCCGGCTGGGTCCCCTCTGTCCTGCATCCCTTCTCCTACGCTGCCCTGAGGCCCCGCTCCACCTGTGGGGAGTCGCACCAACTAAGCTGCCTGACCACCGGCCTCAGAGGACTGTAGCAGCGCTGGTGATCCGCACCAGACACCACGGGTGGCGTCACGAACTTTCCCCTTTCCCATACACCTTTTCCCCCATTATTCCTTGCTTTTAAGAGTGACCCCAGGGTACGGCCCCGGGAGCCGGCCACCACAGCATCCCCCAAAACCAAACAGCAAGGCCCGGGCACCGAGTCCCCATCCCTTGGGCGCGTCAGAGCATTGTCACATGACTTAAAATGTAAAGTCAAATCAATATCTTCTTCACAAAAGACCTCCTATAAAGTCTAACTTTTTTATGTTTTTTTTACTATTCAAAGATTCAGATTGCTATTGCTAGATCACAAAAATAAACATCATGTATTACCATGAAGCTACTATGCAACACATAGAAAAGCTGTATATCAGGCTGGTTATTTCCCTGCAGCACCACTCCTGGGGAAAAAGAGCATTACATGATGTACATTTAAATCATGTCCTCCAAAGAGAGATATGCGGTTTAACTCCACTCTACAGTACACTCTAGTGCACAACTCTGGCCCGCAAGGTGGTTATATTTTGCCCGCAACACCAGAACCGCCACCCCTATGTGGGGCTCATTATTCTGTATGGAGGACTATGTGGGGCCCATTATACTGTATGGAGGACTATGTGGAGCCCATTATACTGTTTGGAGGACTATGTGGTGCCATTATTCTGTATGGAGGACTATGTGGGGCCAATTATACTGTTTGGAGGACTATGTGGTGCCATTATTCTGTATGGAGGACTATGTAGGGCCCATTATTCTGTATGGAGGACTATGTGGTGTTCATTATTCTTTATGGAGAGCTATGTGGGGCCATTATACTGTATGGAGGACTATGTGGGGCCATTATTCTGTATAGAGGACTATGTGGGCCCATTATTCTGTATGGAGTACTATAAAAACACAAAAAGAAACTGAGTGTATGGCATATAAGAAAAAGCTTTATTAGTAAAAGTATAAATACATAGTGCCACATATATGAATAAATAGATGCAGATGGGGAGCCAGTGCGGATACAAAAATCACCTAAAGAGTATCCACAGTTGCCATGTGTAGCAGGATGGCATTAAAAGGAGAGAGAGCGACCCAGAATTACATGTATTAACTGATGGCAGGGTAGGAGAGATATATATAGGAAAATACGAATAATTCAGAAAGTGATAGATAAATATCGCACTTTTCCCACTATAGTGCAAGAATGGGTATAGTCCATAATAAAAATACACTCACCAGTATGTTCACCAGGGATCGCTCACGGGGGGGGGGGAGGGAGGGGACAAGGCAGGAGCAGACCAGTGTGGGACCTGCAAGCCTTGACGCGCGTTTCGCAAATTCGCTTTGTCAAGAGGCATGGAGAACATACTGGTGAGTGTATTTTTATTATGGACTATACCCATTCTTGCCCTATAGTGGGAAAAGTGCGATATTTATCTATCACTTTCTGAATTATTCGTATTTTCCTATATATACCTCTCCTACCCTGCCATCAGTTAGTACATGTAATTCTGGGTCGCTCTCTCTCCTTTTAATGCCATCCTGCTACACATGGCAACTGTGGATACTCTTTAGGTGATTTTTGTATCCGCACTGGCTCTCCATCTGCATCGATTTATTCATATATGTGGCACTATGTATTTATACTTTTACTAATAAAGCTTTTTCTAATATGCCATACACTCAGTTTCTTTTTGTTTTTTTACATCTATTCTTGAGTAGGTATTTTCTTTCGACTATGGGGTGTGAGTTGTGGTTCTTCCGCACTCTGTACTGTTGATCTCTATTATGTTGGCCGAAGTGTTTATTATTTTGTATGGAGGACTATGTAAAGACCATTATTCTGTATGGAGGACTATGTGTCTAGGACCCAGCGCCTACCTTCCTCTGTCTAATTAACACCCTGGGTGTATAAATACCTACTATCTGCTTGAGGGAGGTGCCAGCGATACTCACATTACCCTTTGTGAAGGTTCGGAGCAAGTGTATTACTTCATCCTCTCTGGAGCTAAGAGGACGGGTGTTCATCTCTCTGAAGTCAACTTAAAGCTAAGCTATCTTCCCTTGTTTGTTCCCCCTTGTTGTCTTTAGTTGTAAATGGGGATCGAGTAGCACTCATCCCCCTCCCTTCCCTAGTCAGGGCCAAACGCCAGGGAAAAACAGGGCGAGGTTCGCGTGCAGCGATTGGTGAAGAGCCAATATAGGGACGTTAGTGGAGACAGAGTGATTATAGGTCAGCCTAGGAGGTCTCCACTCCCCCTTTCCCTAGAGTCTGGGCTCCCTTTCCTTCTTCGCTTTGTGTTGCACTAAGTCTTTCTCACACCTTGCGTGACGCTATGTGGGGCCCATTATACTGTATGGAGGACTATGTGGGGCCATTATACTGTATGGAGGACTATGTGGGACCACTATACTGTATGGAGGACAATGTGGGGTCATTTTTCTGTATGGAGGACTATGTAGGGCTCATTATTCTTTATGGAGGACGATGTGGGGCCCATTATTCTGTATACTGGGTGGCCCGCGACTTTGTCCAAGTTTATCGTTTTGGCCCTCTGTGTGTTTGAGTTTGACATCCCTGCTCTAGCGAAAAGATGAAGGAATGGAAATAAAAAGGACCCATTCTAATAACAAAGAGAGTACATGACTAAGACAAAGCAGATAGCCTGTTTTTTCCCTAGCACCCCATGACAGACATATCAAAGTGGGTTACAATGTGTGGAGCTGGCTCAGGAGCTGAGCCCGCTCCACACACAGCAGATGTCGGCCATATTACACAGGTTCAATGGGACGAAGAAAAAAGTAAAAAAAGAAAAGTTAATCAATCCCTCTTTTCACAATTTAAAAGTAAAAATACTTAATATTGTTGTGTTAGAATAAAATCCGATTAAAATGTACTGTAATAGCAAAAAAAAATTGAAATGCCAAAATTGCAGTTTTTTCGTCACCACACCTTTGTCAAAAATGCAATAAAAAGTGATCAAAACGTTATGTGCACCCTAAAATGGTATCACTAAAAAATACAAGTCTACTCCTCATGAAAAACCTATCAATAAAAAATAAAAATGTTATAAAACTAAGAAAATAATGACACTAACCAAATTTACTTTTATAAGCTGCTAAATTAGCAAAGAATGACTATACAAGTTTGGCATGCCATACTGACCTGGAGAATCATATTGCCAATTCACTTTCATCACACGATGAACAATGTAAAAACGTAACCCAAAATACCATGACAGAATTGCATTTTTTCTTCTCACTTCATTCTGATTTTTTCCTCCCTTTTTCATTACATTAGGGTATGTTCACACAGCGTCTTCTTCAGGTACTGTTTATCCGCCTGGAATCCCCCTGAAAAAGCACAGAGAAAGCGCTGCAGAAAATGAATATAATTAACAGCAACGTAAAAGCGACATCGCTGTGCACATGTCCAGTCTTATGTTACTTCTTTTAATCGCTACATGTTGCAAAAACTGAGAACCGGTTAAAAGTAGTAACATGCTCATTCTTTGGCGCCTTCGCTCGCTCTCCATAATATAAGACATGGGAAAAAGACGCAGATGGTGGCGATGCAACAAAAAAGACCACAAGACCACCGCATCTGGAGAAAAAGACGCCAGTTCTTTCCTGAGGAGGCTCTGTGAAAGATTAAAGACGTCTTCTGCACATATTCTTCTATGGTAAAATTAAAGAAGTTGTCCACTACTTTTAGATTGATGCCCTATCCGTAGGACAGGGCATCAATGAATGATTGGCCCGGGGTTCCGCACGCGGCACCCCTGCCGATCAGCCGTTATTGGTGCTGGCGGCGGCGGCCGCCAGCCTGAAGTACTCACCTGCAGGGCTCCGCCGTCAAGTGGTAGTGGCCGCCGCGGTGTACTGCACATCCGCCTCCTATTCAATTGATAACAGGTGATCGGTAGGCGTGCCGCGTGCGGGACCCCGGCTGATCATACAGAACAGACCAAAAGTTTGGACACACCTTCTCATTTAAAGATTTTTCTGTATTTTCATGACTATGAAAATTGTACATTCACACTGAAGGCATCAAAACTATGAATTAACACATGTGGAATTATATACTTAACAAAAAAGTGTGAAACAACTGAAAATATGTCTTATATTCTAGGTTCTTCAAAGCAGCCACCTTTTGCTTTGATGACTGCTTTGCACACTCTTGGCATTCTCTTGATGAGCTTCAAGAGGTAGTCACCGGAAATGGTCTTCCAACAATCTTGAAGGAGTTCCCAGAGATGCTTAGCACTTGTTGGCCCTTTTGCCTTTACTCTGCGGTCCAGATCACCCCAAACCATCTCGATTGGGTTCAGTTCTGGTGACTGTGGAGGCCAGGTCATCTGGCGTAGCACCCCATCACTCTTCATCTTGGTCAAATAGCCCTTACACAGCATGGAATTGTGTTTGGGGTCATTGTACTGTTGAAAAATAAATGATGGTCCAACTAAACGCAAACCAGATGCTGTGGTAGCCATGCTGGTTCAGTATGTCTTCAATTTTGAATAAATCCCCAAGTGTCACCAGAAAAGCACCCCCACGCCATCACACCTCCTCCTCCATGCTTCAAGGTGGGAACCAGGCATGTAGAGTCCATCCGTTCACCTTTTCTGCGTCGCACAAAGACATGGTGGTTGGAACCAAAGATCTCAAATTTGGACTCATCAGACCAAAGCACAGATTTCCACTGGTCTAATGTCCATTCCTTGTGTTCTTTAGCCCAAACAAGTCTCTTCTGCTTGTTGCCTGTCCTTAGCAGTGGTTTCCTAGCAGCTATTTTACCATGAAGGCCTGCTGCACAAAGTCTCCTCTTAACAGTTGTTGAAGCGATGTGTCTGCTGGTAGAACTCTTGGTCTTCCTTTCCTGGGGCGGTCCTCATGTGAGCCAGTTTCTTTGTAGCGCTTGATGGTTTTTGCAACTGCACTTGGGGACACTTTCAAAGTTTGCCCAATTTTCCGGACTGACTGACCTTAATTTCTTAAAGTAATGATGGACACTCGTTTTTCTTTACTTAGCTGCTTTTTTCTTGCCATAATACAAATTCTAACAGTCTATTCAGTAGGACTATCAGCTGTGTATCCACCTGACTTCTGCACAACACAACTGATAGTCCCAACCCCATTCATAAGGCAAGGAATCCTACTTATTAAACCTGACAGGGCACAACTGTGAAGTGAAAACCATTTCCAGTGACTACCTCTTGAAGCTCATCAAGAGAATGCCAAGAGTGTGCAAAGCAGTCATCAAAGCAAAAGGTGGCTACTTTGAAGAACCTAGAATATAAGACATATTTTCAGTTGTTTCACACTTTTTTGCTAAGTATATAATTCCACATGTGTTAATTCATAGTTTTGATGCCTTCAGTGTGAATGTACAATTTTCATAGTAATGAAAATACAGAAAAATCTTTAAATGAGAAGGTGTGTCCAAACTTTTGGTCTGCACTGTACATTGATGCCTTATCCTATGGATAGGGCAACAATGTAAAAGTAGTAGACAACCCCTTTAATGGTTTCTTTCAAAACTACATCATGTCCTCCAAGAAAAAAGCTCTCATATGGTTATGTCGATGGAAAAAAAAGAAGAGTGCAAGAAAGAAAAATCGCCCGTTCCTTACTGGCTATAGATCATAAAATGCTCTATATAAGGGTAGGTTCTGATTATTCTGATTGGGCTTTGATCAGAGTTTGACCAGAGTGACATCAGTTTTTAACATGTGTAGAGAGAAAAACAAAAGTTTATCCACCTTTCTGTCAGTCCGTGAAAATCGGACTGCATTTAGATGTCATCCAAGTGTAGTCCGATTTTTTTTCACGGAACCATAGACTTGCCTTGCTAATTTTTATTCGCCTACTCGAATCAAAATCGGATAAGTTTCAAATTTTTGCTCGGAATGCTCAGTCCATGAAAAAAAATCGGACATGTGCACTGTCCCATAAAATATCATAGGTACGAGTGCTATCCGTGAAAATCCACAGATAGCATTCGTCCCATAAATCCGGTTCTACACACGAGCCTTAAGAGTTATTTTTCACTACCAAAAACTCAACGTATTTTTCGCTCACCAAAAGTTTTGAGCAAAAAAACTCTGATCAAAATCGGACCTGTCTCCAATTTTTTCCGTAGAACGTTCGGTCCGAGTAAAAAATCGGACATGTGCACTGCCCCGTTGAATATCATAGGTATGAGTGCTATCTGTGAAAACCCACGGATAGCATTCGTTCGATAAAAGCCCTAAGAGTAATTTTTCACTACCAAAAACTCAAAGTACTTTTCGCTCACCAAAACTTTTGAGCAAAAAAAAATATTAATTTAAAGACTATAAAGTAAGTACAAATTATGAAAACTTCCCTGGATGCATTTCAGACATTATAGAATTCTGTATTTCGTTAATTTAAACAATGGCTACAGAGCCGCTAGGATCCAGTGTTCGGCTGTCAGAACGGTATCATTATCTCTATACTTTTTCGGCATCACCCAGAACACATTGTTTTCCTGTCTCTCTAGAAGTGTTCTCTGCTTTCAGCGCTACCTTGCCTGTGTGTGTGAATGAATACTTAATTTGATCCTCCCTAACAATTGCAAAGCTCAATGCGTTGCCTATATTGTCTTGTCAACACGCTCACAGAATCTCACAAATAACTGTTTGTGTCCTGTACGGAGGAAGGATGACTAATAATTTCACAATCCGGCCGCGTGAGATTCATCCATTGATCGTTATATCAAAACACATTGTCGTATATTTTGTTTTTTACATCTAAAAACTAAAGACAATGCTCCTGTCTTCAGAATTTCTCTTCAAACCTTGTCATTTATGAATCATTTTTGACAGGCAATTTCCAAGTGCTTTGATGTATCCGTTTTGAACGAAATTTTTTACATTTTTTTTTTTTACACTAAAATATAACCATTTTTAAAAAGAGTTTTCACAACGCGAAATGTTACCACCAGATATAAATGATGAGCGGACTGGATACATTTTGGAAATGTTGTATCCTTTGCACTTTTTTATCTACGCATTAATATTATGCACATGAAAGAGGAACAGTAAAGAGGGTACCATTAGAATTATTTGTGGATCATAATTACAGAGTGTCCGTTTTTTCAGGTGCTCATTTCACGCAAATTATTTTGCCTGGAAATTTTGCATCACAGTTTACAATTTGAGCCATTTTTATTTGCTTTATAAATATAATTGTGTTTTTTTTTTTATTTTATACATTGAATTCAAGTTTTTAGACATAACTGGTCACTATTGTTTCGATAAACTTAGTCTCATAGGATAGCCATTGTAGTGGCTAACAAAATTCTAAAGTTCTTTACTTACACATACTGACGTTTCCAGCATAAAAATAATCACTCCAAAGTGCCGGGCACTAGGTGTCTCCCATATGTGTAACTTCTTATCTGCTGCCTGTTGTAAAGTCTAATCCTTTTTTAGCAGCATATACCCCCAAGAAGGATTATAGGAAGTGGGTCAACTCTTTGTCTTTCTGCTACTGTTCTCCTGTCTGACAAACTGCATAAGGTGTAGCAGAGAGGTGCTTTCAGGTCAGGGTAGGCAAGCCATTGGACAATGGCAGGTGCAATGCATGTAGGGAAGTGAGCGAAAGGATGTACCAACACCTATAAGGCTGGCAGTGTTATGCTCACCTTGTAAGGTATATCCTGTAAGCCCAGGTAAGGGTGGGCACACAGGCCTATGGACGGCGGTGCAGCAAGCAGGGAAGACAAACGCGAAACAAGGACTAGAAGCATTGGAGACTGCAGACGGACTGGACACTGGGAAACAGGTATGGAGCAGATACCAGACGTACCGGAGACTGCAGGCAGACAGTACACAGGAAGGCAGGTGTAGAGCACTGGAGACCACAGGTAGACAGGATGCAGGTAGTAGTGCACACAAAACCAAATAGAACTAAGTCTTAATAGGAAGACACAAGTGGTGGGCCTTATATAGGCCTAGGCAGCTGATCACATGGGAGCACGCCGGGCCACTTGTAAGACCCGGCATGGAGCAGAGCAGAGGGCAACAACCATAGGGGAAGATGAAGCCCTGCCAAGAAGAGGAAGATGGGTAACTGGCAGAATGCCCATTAAGGTGAACAGCCCACTCAAAAAGAATGGATGACAAGTTACAGAGCTTGAGAAGCAGAACAATTCCTGAACACAGATTATTAGACTGGTTTTAGCATGTTGTGGTGGATGAGGGAAGCTGGTACACTTTATATTTTAGCAAGAAAATTTTGCAACATAGTTTTATTATTGAATCTATGGTACTGACAAATCTGCTGTCAATTCAAATACAGCAATTTGGTTGAATTTAGCCAAGATATTTCAGAGCATAATAAACACATGTAAAAAATTTTATTAAAAAATTATACTTTGCTGGCCCTTAACTATCCAGCAACACTGGCCTGTCCAATCGTTTTCCTCAGCCAAGCCCTTGATGAGGTCTTCCCTGGAAAACATTGAAGATAGCAGAGTAAAGGTATTGAAGATGGCCCAATGAAGACCCTGAAGATGGCTAGTGAAGACCACATGAGGCACAGGACTGAAGAAAACCAGGGCTTTGCAGCCAGCAAGTGAAAGCTGGGAGAGTATAATTTTTCTTATTTTTTTAATCCCTTCCCAGCCCCTTATAATCGGACATCATTTCGCTGGATTTGTTGGAAAACTTTCAAGCCAATCCAAAATTTTTATAGAATTCAATGTGAATTTGATTTGCCTCAAATCAATTTTTTTGAGTAAAGAAATGGAAGTATCTTGTCATATTTTTAAAGACCCTGGTCCACTTTTTTTGCGAAACATACAAATATGTTGGAAAATAGTGAGTGAGGCTTTAGCATCATAACAAAAGCCTCTTTTCTAAGTGACTTTGTTATTATTTTTAGTCTATACCAGATTCTTCGAAGGATGGCACATGTTGCATGGGGAGACCTACTGACTAGGGATGAGCGTTGTTCGACTCAAACTGTTCGCCAATCTCAAATTCGAGCTGTTTTGGGCGGTGTTCGAGCCGTTCGGCGAACACGAACGATTTGAGAAAAATTCGGCTGTTCGAGGTTATGTGCGATAACTGTTCGTGCACCAAAATCATAACTGGATTTTTTCTCAGTAATGATGAAAATTAATGTTAATACGCAGTTTGAGTGTAGGGGCAGGGGATGGAGGGGCAGGGGATGGATCTCTGCAGGAATAATGAAGATCTCCATTTTTTATTCTCTTTCCCGCATTTACAGTGGGGAGGTGCAATCTGTCAGCCTATCAGCAGCGCACACACGGAGCGAAGTGCTTTTTTTCACACAAGCAAGGGCATGTGTCATTGGCAGTGTATGTCACATGTTTTTGCCCTATAAGACCAAGCCATTTTCCCCGTCGCCACCATTTTCTCACTGCTGCGCTGCGTGTTAGACGGCACCGCTGTTGCTGTGTGCGCTATACCTTGTTAATTTCAAGCCAATTTTCGCACAAATCTACAGATAGCTTGGGAGTAGGGAATAGTTGTGATTGCAGTCCTTTTAAGGACTAGGTTACAGCATTTCCTACGACTTTTATCAGGCAGGTCTGTGCTCTTAAATAGATAGATTGTGGGAGTAAAGACTAATTATAATTGCAGTCCTTTTCAGGACTAGGTTACATCAGTTCCTATCAGTTTTTGTCTGTGCCAGTGCTGTGCAAGTTTTTTTTCACAGCATTTGGCTGAATCTAGCAAAGCTAATCCTTTTTGGCCTATTGCAGAGTGTGTTAGTCAGTGGAGTAGCCTATCTGTGTTGCAAGATATACCACCTGTGTATAGAATACCAATTTTTTTGCTGCACCTAGTGAAGTAAAATCTTTTGGGCATAGCATCATTCTATTAGTCCATCTATACTGACCTCCATCAGGTTGCAAATTGAATATAATTTTTTTCTGCATCTAGCTCTGAAAAAATATTTGGGCTTCTAGCAGTGTCTGGGACTTGTTCTATTAGTCCATCTATACTGACCTCCATCAGGTTGCAAACTGAATATAATTTTTTTCTGCATCTAGCTCTGAAAAAATATTTGGCCTTCTAGCAGTGTGTGAGACTTCTTCTATTAGTCCATCTATACTGACCTCCATCACGCTGCAAATTCAAAATAATTTTTTGTCTGCATCTAGCTCTGAAAAAATATTTGGCCTTCTAGCAGTGTGTGGGACTTTCTCTATTAGTCCATCTATACTGACCTCCATCAGGTTGCAAATTAAAATTAATTTTTATCTGCATCTAGCTCTGAAAAAATATTTGGCCTTCTAGCAGTATGTGGGACTTTCTCTATTAGTCCATCTATACTGACCTCCATCAGGTTGCAAATTAAAAATCATTTTTTGTCTGCATCTAGCTCTGAAAAAATATTTGGCCTTCTAGCTGTGTGTGGGACTTGTTCTATTAGTCCATCTATACTGACCTCCATCAGGTTGCAAATTAAAAATCATTTTTTGTCTGCATCTAGCTCTGAAAAAATATTTGGGCTTCTAGCAGTGTGTGGGACTTTCTCTATTAGTCCATCTATACTGACCTCCATCAGGTTGCAAATTCAAAATAATTTTTTGTCTGCATCTAGCTGTGAAAAAATATTTGGCCTTCTAGCAGTGTGTGGGACTTTCTCTATTAGTCCATCTATACTGACCTCCATCAGATTGCAAATTAAAAATAATTTTTATCTGCATCTTCCTCTGAAAAAATATTTGGCCTTCTAGCTGTGTGTGGGACTTTTTCTATTAGTCCATCTATACTGACCTCCATCAGGTTGCAAACTGAATATAATTTTTTTCTGCATCTAGCTCTGAAAAAATATTTGGCCTTCTAGCAGTGTGTGGGACTTTCTCTATTAGTCCATCTATACTGACCTCCATCAGGTTGCAAATTAAAAATAATTTATATCTGCATCTAGCTCTGAAAAAATATTTGGGCTTCTAGCAGTGTGTGGGACTTTCTCTAATAGTCCATCTATACTGACCTCCATCAGGTTGCAAATTCAAAATAATTTTTTGTCTGCATCTAGCTCTGAAAAAATATTTGGCCTTCTAGCAGTGTGTGGGACTTTCTCTATTAGTCCATCTATACTGACCTCCATCAGGTTGCAAATTCAAAATAATTTTTATCTGCATCTACCTCTGAAAAAATATTTGGCCTTCTAGCTGTGTGTGGGACTTGTTCTATTAGTCCATCTATACTGACCTCCATCAGGTTGCAAACTGAATATAATTTTTTTCTGCATCTAGCTCTGAAAAAATATTTGGCCTTCTAGCAGTGTGTGGGACTTTCTCTATTAGTCCATCTATACTGACCTCCATCAGGTTGCAAATTAAAAATAATTTATATCTGCATCTAGCTCTGAAAAAATATTTGGCCTTCTAGCAGTGTGTGGGACTTTCTCTATTAGTCCATCTATACAGACCTCCATCAGGTTGCAAACTGAATATAATTTTTTTCTGCATCTACCTCTGAAAAAATATTTGGGCTTCTAGCTGTGTGTGGGACTTGTTCTATTAGTCCATCTATACTGACCTCCATCAGGTTGCAAACTGAATATAATTTTTTTCTGCATCTAGCTCTGAAAAAATATTTGGCCTTCTAGCAGTGTGTGGGACTTTCTCTATTAGTCCATCTATACTGACCTCCATCAGGTTGCAAATTAAAAATAATTTATATCTGCATCTAGCTCTGAAAAAATATTTGGCCTTCTAGCAGTGTGTGGGACTTTCTCTATTAGTCCATCTATACTGACCTCCATCAGGTTGCAAATTCAAAATAATTTTTTATCTGCATCTAGCTCTGAAAAAATATTTGGCCTTCTAGCAGTGTGTGGGACTTCTCTATTAGTCCATCTATACTGACCTCCATCAGGCTGCAAATTAAAAATAATTTTTATCTGCATCTACCTCTGAAAAAATATTTGGCCTTCTAGCTGTGTGTGGGACTTGTTCTATTAGTCCATCTATACTGACCTCCATCAGGTTGCAAACTGAATATAATTTTTTTCTGCATCTAGCTCTGAAAAAATATTTTGCTTTCTAGCAGTGTGTGAGACTTTCTCTATTAGTCCATCTATACTGACCTCCATCAGGTTGCAAATTAAAAATATTTTTTTGTCTGCATCTAGCTCTGAAAAAATATTTGGCCCTCTAGCTGTGTGTGGGACTTGTTCTATTAGTCCATCTATACTGACCTCCATCAGGTTGCAAACTGAATATATTTTTTTTCTGCATCTACCTCTGAAAAAATATTTGGGCTTCTAGCTGTGTGTAGGACTTGTTCTATTAGTCCATCTATACTGACCTCCATCAGGTTGCAAACTGAATACAATTTTTTTCTGCATCTACCTCTGAAAAAATATTTGGGCTTCTAGCTGTGTGTGGGACTTGTTCTATTAGTCCATCTATACTGACCTCCATCAGGTTGCAAATTGAATATAATTTTTTTCTGCATCTAACCCAGCCAATAGTTTTGGCCTAATACCACACTTTGGCCACTCAGCTCTGCTCGGTTCCCATCCATTGTTTTTTTGTGCAAACAACTCCAGAGTTGTGAATTAGTTAACCACCAAAATGAGTGGAAAAAGGCCTGCTGCTGGTGGAAAGGGGAATAGTCGTGTTGGGAAGGGGAAAAAAGGTTGTGTCCGTGGGGTAGGTGTTAAAGCAACAGTAACATCTGCAGAAGAAAGACCATCTTCCAGCCAAACTAAAATGTCTACTTCTTTTAGCGGACAATGTGATAAGATCCCTTTCTTACGGCCACGCCAATCGCTACAAATTCCAGATGAGGCACAAAAACAGCAGGTGCTTCAACGGATATCAAGTGCTCCTTTAAGTGGGCTCTCCTCCACATAAACTTCAACTTCACAAATACTCCAGTCCTCAAAGGTGTCACCCCAATCGCACTTGCTTCCTCACAGCTCCCAAATCTCCAGCTGCCCGTCTGAGTATGAGGTAGAAGAGATGGTTGAGTCTGCAGAGCTGTTTACTCATACTATAGCCTGGGAATCAGAGGTCGACTCCAGCGCTTCTGTGAATCCAGATGAGGAAATGATCTGCACTGAGGCCCAGAATCTTTATGAGTCGGATCCAGGACCAGACGCAGAAGGTTCTGGCCATAATGTAGACCCTCATTCCCAAACTGTAACTCCTGTTGGTGGAGACAATGAGGAAGACGATGATGAGACTCAAATACCTGATTGGAGCGACAACTTTAGTTTTTTGTCAGGGCAGGAACAGGTTGGCTCTGAGGACGACGGGTGTGATAACGCACAGGGTGATGATGATGAGGTTGGAGATCCCACTTACTGTCAACCCACAGTCAGCCAAGAGATGAGGTCAGCAGAGGAGGTGGAGGAAGATGCTAGTGACGACGATGTCAGGTTGCGCCTTCCTGGACAGAGACGTAGTACTGGAAGCACGTCAACAACTGCATCCTCAAACACAACTCTGCCTCTCACCACAAGTCGTGGTGGCTCTTCAGGTCGCATGGGTGCTAAGCCTTGCATAGCCTGGGCATTTTTTCAGATCGATAAAGATGACCCAACTCGTGTTATCTGTAACATTTGTCAGCAAAAGCTAAGTAGAGGCCAAAAAATACATAGTTTGAGTACTTCATGCATGAACTGGCACATGGACATGAAGCATAAGTTGCAGTGGGAAGCTCAGTGTGCTACAATGCGGCCTAGCCGGCCGGGCCAACCACCGTCTGCCATATCTTGTGCATCCGCGGCCTCTTCATCCTCTGTGACTGGGGGGACAGCAGTCACACCTGTTTTGGGGCGCAGACCTGCCACCTCTTTACCCGCAACAGCCAGCGTGATTGGCAGGTCATCATTTTCTTTGGAGGTGGTAACACCAGCTGGTGTTGAGCGCTGTCCGACATCGATAGCACCACCTTTGGATCAAGGCAACCTAACATGTCCGCCTGCATCTTCCTCACAGACCGGCAGTTTGCCGGGGACACCCTTATAAACCCCGTCTAAGCACAATAGCCAGCCCTCGGTCCCTCAGATGTGGACAGGTAAAAGACCATTTCCTCCTAGCCATGAGAAAGCTAAGAGGTTGAATTTCAACATCTGCAAGCTCTTGGCTACAGAAATGCTGCCTTTCCGCCTGGTGGACACAGAGGATTTTCGAGACCTTATGTCCGTCGCAGTGCCCCAGTACCAGATGCCCAGTCGGCACTACTTCTCAAAGAAAGGTGTGCCTGCGCTCCACCAGCATGTCGCACACAACATCACCGCTTCTTTGAGAAACTCTGTGTGTGACAGGGTGCATTTCACCACAGACACTTGGACGAGTAGGCATGGACAGGGGCGTTACATGTCGCTGACTGGGCACTGGGTAACTATGGTGACAGCAGGACAAGGGGCTGCTGTCCAAGTCTTGCCGTCCCCACGAGTTGTGCGTCAATCCTCTTTATGTCAAAGTTCCTCCACTGCTTCTGCCTCCTCAACCTCCTCTCGGTCTTCCACCTGCACCCAAAGCCTGTCTGGTCATGCCACAAGCTTTCTAACTGCGCAGAAGGGATCCTGCACACCTCCTTACTATGCTGGCAGTAGGGCTCAACGTCATCAGGCGGTTTTTACTTTGAAATGTCTGGGAAATGTGAGTCACACAGCTGAGGAGTTGTGGTCAGCTCTGGAGAACCAATTTCATGAATGGTTGTCTCCACTGGACCTGAAACCAGGGAAGGCCGTGTGCGACAATGCTGCAAACCTGGGTGCGGCCCTTCGCCGGGGCAATGTCACACACGTGCCTTGTATGGCTCACGTGTTGAACCTGGTTGTCCAGCCATTTTTAGCCCACTATCCCAGACTAGATGGCCTTCTGCAGAGGGCACGGTCGCTGTGTGCTCACTTCCGCCGCTCGCATCCCGCAGCTCAGCGACTTACATCTCTACAGAAGTCGTTGGGCCTGCCACTTCACCGGCTAAAATGCGATGTGCCTACCCGGTGGAATTCAACTCTGCACATGTTGCAGCGACTGTGGCAGCACCGACAAGCCCTGGTGCAATATGTTCTGACGTATAGCCTGGGCCAACGAGATCCAGAGGTGGGGCAAATCACGCTGGAGGAGTGGTCTCAGATCAGGGACCTATGCACCCTTCTGCACAGTTTTGAAATGGCGACGAAGATGTTTAGTGCTGACGATGCCATTATCAGCATGACTATTCCGGTGATTTACATGCTGGAGCACATGTTAAACAGAATTCGGAGTCAGGTGGTGGCACAAGAGGAGGTGGAGGAAGTAGAGGAGGAGAAGTTGTATGCGGAAGGGCTAACATCTGCAAGGTCCAGACGGTCGGCAGCACCAAGGCGGCAGGCATGTGAGGGTGGGGGAGATGGTTTTACCAGGGCGCATGGTAGCAGCCAAACTAGTGAGGAAGGTGCAGGAGCCCAGGAAGAAGTGGAGGACGAACTGATGGAAGACTCATCAGATGAGGGAGACCTTGATCACATTTCTGTTGTGCGAGGTTGGGGGGAGAGGACAGAGGAAGGAAGCATGATTGTTACCTCGCCACCAACACAACAGGGACTTGGTGCTCCTGGATGCGCAACACACATGAGTGCCTTCTTGCTGCACTACCTGCAACATGACCCTCGAATTGTGAGAATTAGAAATAATCCTGACTACTGGGTTGCCACACTGTTAGATCCCCGGTACAAAAGTAAATTTGCAGAAATTATTCCTGCCATAGAAAGGGTTGCACGCATGCAGGAGTATCAGCAGAGACTGTGCAGAATCTTACATGTGCTTTTCCACAAAACACCAGTGGTGCACGTAGTGAATCTCACAGTTCCAACTTGCCAACCGTGGGACCGTCAAGTGTTCAGCACTCAAACCGTAACAGAACCACAGTATCTGCTGGTAACATCAATTTTGCGGAATCATTTCACCACTTTTTTAGCCCATCCTTTGCAAGGCCACAGGAGACAAGAAGTCTGACACATAGTCAACGCCTAGAGACGATGGTACAGGAGTATCTCCAAGTAAACATTGAAGCCATGACTGTGTCACTGGACCCTTGCTCTTTTTGGGCTTCCAATCTGGATAAATGGCCGGAGCTAGCCACTTACGCCTTGGAGATCTTGTCATGCCCCGCAGCCAGCGTTCTGTCTGAACGTGTGTTCAGCGCTGCTGGTGGTGTGCTGACAGATAAGCGCACACGGCTCTCCACTGATAATGTAGACAGACTCACGTTCATAAAGATGAACAAATCATGGATCCGAAACGACTGTTCTACCCCTGTGTCATCCTGGGGAGAGTAAAAGCTTGATGATTGGTTAAAATCACCCTACCAACCGTTTTAATCTTTCAAATTACTAATCATGTTTATCTGTATCTTGGCTGGAAAATAATTTGGGCTTTGTAGCAGTGTGCAGCACTGATTCTATTAGGCCATCTATAATAAGCTCCACCAGATTTAAAATTACTAATCATGTTTATCTGTATCTTGACTGGAAAATAATTTGGGCTTTGTAGCGGTGTGCAGCACTGATCCTATTAGGCCATCTATACTAAGCTCCACCAGATTTAAAATTAATAATAATTTTTAGCTGCATCTAGCCCGGAAAATAATTTTGGGGCTCCGAGATGCGCAAGACACATAAGTGCCTTCTTGCTGCACTACCTGCAATATGACCCTCATATTGTCAGAATTCGAAGTAATCATGACTACTGGGTTGCCACACTCTTAGATCCCCAAAACTTTTTGATCAACCTTTTCATTTTAATAAAGACCAAAAAAATGGTCATTTTTGAAATTATAAGCATTAGCAGGTTATTAGAAACTGAAATCAAACAGTTTTCAACTCAAAACCTTATTCTAGGTGATGCTACATTTTCACATAGGACCCCTTGTTCGAAAGGAGCTTCTGAACTCTCTCGTCCATTGAATTTGTCACGTTTTGGATGGTTTCTGCTTCAATTGTTTTGCATGAGGACAGAATACCCTCCCAGAGCTGTTGCTTAGATGTGAACTGCCTCCCGCCATCATAGACACTCCTTTTGATGATGCTCCAGAGGTTCTGAATGGGGTAGAGGTCAGGGGAGCATGGGGGTCACACCATAAGTTTTTCCCCTTTTATGCCCATATCAGCCAGAGAGGCAGATGTTTTATGTGCAGCATGAGATGAAGCATTATCATGCAAAAAAATGATCTTGCTGTGAAATACACGGTTCTTCTTCTTGAACCATGGCAGGAAGTGCTGTTTGAGAAAATCCACATACATTATGGAGTTCATCTTTAGCGCCTTCAGGGATCCTAAAGGGGCCGACAATCTCTCTCCCCATGATTCCAGCCCAAAACATTACTCCACCTCCTCCTTGTTGGCGCTGTAGCCGTGTTTGCGTGGGGTGTCCATCAACCAGCCATCCTTCACTCCATCCATCTGGACCATCGAGCGCTGCACGGCACTCATCCGTGAACAAAACAGTTTTGAAATCAGTCTTCATGTAATGTTTGGCCCACTGGAGCCGTTTCTGCTTGTGTGAAGTGGATAGAGGAGGTCGACAGGATGGCATATGCACAGCTGCAAACCTCTGAAGGACCCTGCATCTTGTTGTTCGGGGGACGTTGGAGGCACCAGCAGCTTCAAAAACTTGTCTGCTGCTATGACAAGGCTTTTTTGCCGCTGCTCTTTTAACCTGACGTAATTGCCTGAAGGAAAGAGTCCTCAATTTGCCCTTATCAGCACGCACACGTGTGTACTGTGAATCAGCTACATACTTCTTGATTGCCAAGACACTTCATCCTGATCATCGCACAATGTTGATTGTAGTCATGCCTTGACCTAAACACTCCACAATTTGTTGCTTCTCAGCAGCCGACACATCCTTTTTCTTTCCCATTTTGGCAGAAAATGTAGGCTGCTTAATAATGTGAGACAGCCTTCTTAAGTAGTCTTGACTTTCATTGGACACACCTGCCAAACTAATTAGCACAGGTGTCTGCAATTGCTTACAGTGATATAAAGAGTCCTGACACACATCACCATCAATGAGTTTAACTGACAAACAAACAAATTCTTCCCTTATCACTCCTAAACACTTTTTGCATAATAATTTGGAACACAGTGTACATGTGCTTTTCCACAAAACACCAGTGGTTCACGTAGTGAACACCGTGGTCTGTATGGAGTTGTTCAATAAAGGGCCCAAAATTAAGTTAACATAGATGGGAGAGGTCTCTATGAATAGGAATTCCTAAGTATTTGATACCCTGTGAGGGCCAGGCAAAGGGAAAGTTGGACTGGATGGAATCCTATATGGATTTGGGGAGGGAGACATCGAGGGCCTCAGACTTCGCTGCATTGATTTTAAAATTTGACCATGTAACAAAGTGATCTATTTCAGCCATAACAGCATGGATGGATATATGTGATTGAGTGATATATACTAGGACATCATCAGCAAATAGAGAGCACTTGTACTCGGTGCCTCCCACCTCAATCCACCTAATATTGGGGTTATGGCGAATTGATGAGAGCAGGTGCTCCGTCACTATAATGTATAAGAGAGGGGACAGAGGACATCCCTGCCTTGTCCCATTGGTGATTGTGAAAGGTGATGAAAATGTTCTGATGCACCCTCTGGGCCTTGGGACACCCGGAGCCGGACCCTTTTTGGTGGATGCTGGTAGTTGTAGTCTTCGTGGCGGCGACCCGCTTCAGTGGCTCAGGGTGGTCAAACCAGTGGCGGAACTATTTATGTGGTTTTGATGTTTAAATGTCCGACTACGCCACCCGTGGATTGCAGTCAGAGTGAACCGCCGCTGCAGGGCAGACCGCTGAGGCTGGTGTTGTGGGTGCAGCAGAGAGTAGCATAACTCCCCACGGGAGGAGTATAGCCTCAGGGCAGTGTATGCGGAGGATGGGGGCGATGGTGCAGGGCAGCAGCAGTAACGAGTCAGTGATGCAGTCCAGGGCCTTTACTCACAGTTCTTATTATCCAGACCACGTCTGCAGGTAACGGCTGCCCACGTCGTACTGTGCTCACCAGGTGAGGGGCTCAGACAACTCCCAGATAACTTTGGAGTGCTTCCCAGGACCCCCTTTGTGTGTCCTTTGTCTGGCCTTTCTTACCAACCCTTCTGTCCGGCTGCCTCGGGCCTCCTCTTGGTAAACTTGGCGCCAGTTTCCCTGACCCTATGTGGTGCCTTCCTAGCGGGTGTAGCGAGGGGCTGCGCCACATAAAATGTCACAGCCTCCGGTTTCTAGCTGAGGGTCGTTTCCTGCCTCCACTAGTTTCGGGGACCGGTCTCCCCCTTTGGCCTGACCCCTCCACGCAGGTGGATTCGGGCGTGCGGTGGCGACTCGCCCGTCCGCACCCCTGGGATCCCTTCATTCCTCGTTCCTGGAGCCTTCTCTGCTCCTTTTCCTTCCTTCTCCCTCTTCCAGGCCTGGGCCTCTGTTACTAGGCCTGCCTCCGGAGCAGAGCTCATGCAGAGCCCCTGCTCCCTGCCACTTCTGCTCAGACTTCTCTGCACTGAACTAAGATGGTGCCCACCTTTTATACTCCCTTCTCAATGCACCCAGGAACTGCTTCCTCCCTGCTCCTGCACTACAGGGTTCCCCTTCCTCAGTGTTCCCTCCCCCCACTCCAGCCAGGGACAGGGACTGTCGTGCCCATCTCAGAGGCATATTGGTCGCCCTGCCCCACGGCAATGTGGTGTAATGCATGCAGGTGTCGGGTCCTGATCCACACTCCATCCTTACCTGAGAGTGAGATATCACACCTCTGGGTGAGGTGCAATACCTCTGTAGCAACCGAGCCCTCAGGGTGCTACAGTTCCATTTATCTTCAGCCTAGGTGACGTATTGTGATACAGGGCCGTGATTTTGGCTATAAAAGGGTTCCCTAGACCCCTACCCCAAGCTTTTTAAGAGAATCATATATGGCGTGCCAGGAGACTCTATGGAATGCTTTCTCAGCATCCAACGAGAGTATCTAATTACAAATTTTTAACTATATCTAGCCAAGGAAATACTTTGTGCCTAGTAGCAGTGTCTGCTAGTCAGCGGATTTTCCCGGCTGTTAAGCAAGCTACACCACCTGTAGTTGGACAATTAATTTTTTCAAAGTAAATGCTTCGGGACCACGGGATACTCAGTGAAGAGCATCAGGAGGCACCCCAAGGCATAGGGGCTGGGACTGGCAGTAGGATGCCTTGCGGTGGACAGCCGAGCTCGATCCTTATAAAAGCTTTTTAACTGCAGCAGCTTTAGTGGACGCTACTGGAGCTGGAATTACGCGGCTGCTGGCATGAGACTTGCCCTCCAATAGATCCTTGTAAATGGATTTAAAGTGTATTCATTCAAATTAGAGAGACAATTTAAATTAAAAAGCTTAGAGCTGCCTCCACCACAGGGGGGCTCGCTCGACCCACCAGCGGACAGGCACCAGTATTGGGAGAGGGGGGCTGGCCGTCAGGGTTCACCGCGGCCCTGGCACAAACCTGGCGACACGGAGGTGGCACGGGCAGGAGCGGACTGAACGTGTCGGCTTCTCACTTTTTGGATTTTAGAAGGGCATGACATGCCTATATCTGTGTCTCCCCCTCCTTTTACTCCTCCACCTCTTTTCTTTTCGCATGACTATATGTACTTGTCACTTTTCCATGTGTTATTTGTGTCTTCTGAGCAGTTTGTCAGCTTTTGGACACCTTTGAAGGTGTTTTCTATGTGTTTCTATGTGTTTTTGTTTGCCTGCCATTGGTTTTAACGGTGTTCGAAGGTGTTCGACGAACAGTTCGACGAACAGTTCGGCGAACACACGGGTGTTCGACGAACCGAACCGAACTCGAACACTACGGGGGTGGCTCAACACTACTACTGACATGCCAGCATTAATAAATCTCAATCTGTATTGCCGCTCCATCTTCACGGGTTCTTAGAAACCAATACCTGAATGACACCGACTTATAGCTGTCAACGTTGCAAAGCAATAATCCAAAAAGTAGAAAAATTAACCAACCTGATCTTTCAATATATGTCTTGCTCATTAATTGTACCCAATTTAATTTCTGCCAGAAAAAAAAAAAAAGATAAGATAAATTTAAGTATGCAAATTGGAAGGAATAATTACCATTCCATCAATAAATTATAACATAAACACGATTCACACAATTGCACCATTAGTTTTTTCATCTGACTGTAAAATCTTAGAACAATTACGCTGTCAATGAAGAATTTTTAGACTGTACTGATGACATCTCTCGTTATGAAAAATGCATAAGCTCTGAATAAGACTATTCCAATAAAGTACAAACTACAAGGAAACGTCCACCATTTAACAACATATCATTTTAAGGTTCAAAAATCTGTGTTGACTTATTTTTTAATATATGTATATTAATACCTTAAATGCCACTGTCAATCTCTGACAGCATCATTTAAGGTTCGAGACCTCGATGACTTGCTATTTCAGGTATCCATTGCCTCCACTTCCCACGAAGTGATAGTTGGGTGACAATTTTTTATGGCGGCCTCAATGAATGCCATGTTGGTACTTGTCATGCAAGGTGTGGAAACATGAAGGGAAGAGGGAGAGGAAGCCCAAACACTAGGGAAAGGGGGAGTGGAGACCCCTAGGCAGATCTAATATCACCCTGCCTACCCTACCCTCCCTATATAGGCTCCACATCTATCGCCGAGCAGGACCTTAAACCCTGGATGACCCTAGAGCTTGGTCCTAGATAGGGAGGGGGAGGGGTAAGTACTGGTCAGACCCCACTATAAACTAAAGACAACAAGGTAGACAAACAAAGTATCACCGGCGATTCCCTGGAGCAAACTGAGTGTTTTAAACCCCCAGACAAGGGTGTGTCAGTTAGCATCAGAAGGGAGGTCGCTCCTGGGTCCTAAAGGCAGAAGGATTAAGAAGGCATCTGTATTGCCAAGCGCAGTGACCTTCTACAGCCAGATACAGAGAGACTGTCTATTACACCTGACACACCCGTGACAGTACTCCTTGGAAGTCCAGTCGTAGACTGAACTTTATAAGAAAACATCCTTTTACCTGTATCCTGCAACAGTGTTTAGTTGATGTATATAGAACAAGTGATCAAAGGATCACAGGTTCATTTATGGACAACTATGGATTGATTTCTTTGCCTGTTGGGATTGGATGGGTTGTTATCGACATCTGGTGAGAATTTCATGTCAAAAGCAAACAGCTAAGAATTTTGAACTTGTTTAGGTTAAAACAAAATGGTGCACATTTAGGGCTACTTCATATGAGAAACTCGGTCCGAGTTTCATCATTTTTTCTTTTATCGGTTTCATCAGAGTTTGGTCAATGTCAGTTTTTACTATCAGAGTTTGGTCAGAGTTTCATCAGTGTTTCTCATATAAGAAAATAAAAAAGTTTCTCTATCTTCTCCTATCTAACAGTCAGTTAAAAACAGACAACACTCGGATGGCATCTGACTGATTTTTTCACGGGCCCATAGACTTGCATTAACAATTTTGATCCAACACTCGGATGAATATTGGACATGTCTCCATGATTTTGGTCCACAAAAAATCACGGACATAGGAACGGACCCATTCACTATTATAGGTACGAGTACTCACTGAGAAAAACTTGATTAGCACCCGTCCGAAAAAACCTGAAGTCTGAATGAGTCCTTACTTGGGAGCAAAACTCAATCCACAGCATGCAATTGCAATATATACTTTATAACATGAAGGTAATCTTTGAATCTATCCAGAGTAATGCATGTGTGAATCCTTTTGCATAAAAAATACCTACCCATAGGTTCGCATTTACCAGGCTAATGCTAAAAGAGTGTCCTAGTGGCTGGTATACATCAGTATATGTGGGCAACAATGTTACTGTGAGTCTATGCAGTGGTATTCATCAGACATACAGTATTTGTCAGAATCCTACTTTCATGCACAGTGTGGATAAACCCTAAGCTAAATGGTAACAAGGACAATTTTTATGTAACATCTGCAGTGGGAGTACTGTGTACTGAGACTCCTGCAGTTGGGTATAAACAGACATTCACAGCAGCTTGCACTAATGATTATTTTGCTGCACTGCCCTGAACTACATCTCCCAGCAGCCATTGCTCCTCTTTACATAGTGGAAGAGGAGGAGTAGGAAGAGAAGAAGGAAGGAGCTAGCTGGGCACAAAGACGGGTGTGTGCTCCTACATTACAGACTTCTGAGAACACGACATTATGAATCAGAGAACAGAGTGAGTGCTGACAGCCCAGCAGCTCAGTGTGTGATGAGAGGAGATAATACTGGAGCTGGACCACACTTGCGGACCAGCCAGGTTACCAGATGTAGACATCTCCTAGCTTACCTGCCATCCCCTGTGTCCCAGGCATCTGGACCCTGCAGCCCCAAGTTGGATCCCTGGGTGACCCCAGACCTGCTAGATCAAGGAGAGAGTAGCTAATGCTGGGACTGTTGATAACAGAACTACTTGCTAAGGGAGTATTGTTGGGGCTTGAGGTTCCATGTGCAAGGAGCTTAAGAAAGGACCATCCATTATGGGGATTTTTCTCTTATTGAGTTATTAAATGCACCAAAGGTTCTGTTACACACACGCCCCTAGGTTCAGATAGGGGCGAGACAGGTTCCATGAATTCTTTGGAATCCTGGGGGAACCATTACTTAGGGCGACCATAGACCATATGCTGCAGCTTCTCTCAGGCACACAGGGGTATTGACCCTCAGGTACAGACACGTAGATTGTTTTACTTGCTGACCAGACACAGTTGACAAGAGTCCTCATAAACGGTAGAACAGTAGCATTTAATAAGAAGCCGCACGGCCAGTGCAAGTTAAGTCTTATGAGCAACAGACTCCAGTGACAAACAGTACAGTTTCCTTAGCAGCACAGCAGTTCACAGTCTTCCCAGTAGTACAGCACAGCATAGTTCTAATGCAAAGGCACATTAATGAGCACAGTATTCTTTACAGCACAGTGAGATAGAGGAGGGGGGGGTTGCTGAGGGAGATGATCCCTGTGTCACCATTTCTTACAGTTCTTATCTTTCTGCTTGACAATACTCTGCACTGCTAGTTCAGGAACTCTACCTGACCTGTGCTTAGCTTCATTCCTGACTTGAATCCTTTTCACTTGCAGGGGCACTTCTGTCAGATGCAGAACACACACACCACCTTTCTCTTTGGCTCCAGCCAGACAATAAACAACTTCCCCACAATCCCCCTGGGGCTCTGCTAAAACACTCCCCTTCTCCTGTGACTGTGTTAACCCCTCTAGTTGCTGGACCCTTCTGGAGCACAACACTTCCTGTCTCATGTGCTTATGTTACTTCTAATAGTTGCTGAATGCTTTTAAAGCAACAGCACTACTTCTGCATGTCACACTCTGCAACAGCACTACTTCTGCATGTAACACTCTTCCCTCCTTTTTGAATGTCTTGCTCGACATTCATCTTAATTGGTCAGTCTGACCAATTCTGAGACAGTGGTGAAAGTGGGATAGCTTTATATACAAATTGGCATTGCGAAATTGGTATAACATTCATAAACATTGATAACAACCTAATCTTACGACTTTTTTCTTGCAGGATGCCTGTAAGAAATAAACAATTAACACAATTAAAACAATGAGCATCTCTTCAGCTGGAGCTTTTCGTACGTCTTCAACCAGCTCTCTCTATCTATGCTTTAACAATTCTTTGTTTCTACAAAGTCTTTTAAGAAAAATCAAAGCATGAAAACAAGTCTTTCCAGTAGGCAACATCTTCCTTCCATACTGCCTCTCGTTGGTGAATACCACTCAAGTGGGCTTACCTGTTTCACAGGCAGAGATACCTGTTTTCAGTCGACAGTCCTTGGCACTTGACTCGGTTCACCAAGTGTCTCATACGTCAGCATCACGGGCCTCCTCACTTCTCGAGTCGACAACCTCCTGGTGGGTTGTTCCTCAGATACCATGGATTCTTCGGTCACAGGAGTTTCTTCCGCCGCTCTCATTTCTTGTGCTTCCTCAAATGCTCTTGGAGCTGCCTCTGTAAGCTCATGTACTTCTCCTGAGTCACCTGTTTCCGCAGGTCTGGTAATTCCGCTCCTCCTGAGTATCGATCGGTCTCTTCAAGGACCAGTGTTCGATCATCAGATCTGAATTGGACTTCATCTCTACTCCTTGGTACGAACTCTGGAGCCTCAGGACTTAGTTCACTCTCCTGAGGATGGTACATCCCTCTCCTTGCCGGTCCAAGAAATACAACGGTGTGTTCTTCTCCATCGGAACTTTCAAGGTCACTATCCACCTCCGGAGCTTCAGTCTGTGGTGGTCCCTTAGTCGATCTTGGACGATGTCGGTCTACTTCTGGAAAGTCTTGTTGTGGTGGGAGATAATCACAGGATAGTAGTAAATTCCAATGGACTATTCTAGTTTTCCTGTCTCCCTTTTCCAATTGGATTTCATACACTGGGCTGTCATCAGCTTTGCTCCTTACGACCACATACACTTTGTCTTCCCAGTACGAACAAAGTTTTCCTGGACCGCCATTCTCACATACGTTCTTGACTAGCACCCGGCTTCCTGGTGCCAATTCTGCTCCATAACATTTTTGATCATAGTACTCCTTACACTTGCTCTGTCCTTGCATAACCACTTTGGATGCTATGTTGTATGCCTCTGCCATCCGTTCCTTCCATTTCTGAACGTACTCCGGATATATTCTGTAAGTCCCTGACAACGGAGTATCGAACATGATGTTGATTGGCAGTCTTGGCGATCATCAATACATTAGGAAAAAGGGTGAGTAACCCGTTGCATCGCTCTTTGTACAGTTATAGGCGTGTACCACTTTTGACAGAGAAATCTTCCAGTCTTTCTTCTCATCAGCTGTTAAAGTGCGCAACATCGACAATAATGTCCGGTTAAAACGTTCCACTTGTCCATTACCCTCTGGGTGATAGGGCATTGTGTAGGATCTCTGAATTCTACAGTACTTTCCTAGCTTGGCAAAGAGCTGGTTCTCAAATTCTCTTCCTTGATCATGGTGTAACCTCGTAGGGAACCCAAACCTCAAAGCAAAATCATCGAAGATCTTCTCTTCCGCTGTTCGACCTGATTTATTGGTGGTGGCATATGCTTGAGCAAATCGAGTGAAATGGTCCATCACCACCACGATGTATTCGTAACCACCCTTGCACGTTTCGAGATGTAGAAAGTCTATTGAGACCATCTCAAGTGGATACGTAGTTTGGATGTCGCCATAGATACCCGGGTTGATGTGTTGGGACATTTATCTTTCAGACACCCACACTCCCTGGACACGTACCTCTCAATATCTCTCTGCATGTACGGCCAAAAGAAACATTCACGGATCAAGTTGGTTGTCCTTTCCACTCCGAGATGTGCCATGTTTTCATGGAGTTCTTTGAAGACCAACCTACGGAATACTCTGGGTAGTACCAACTGTTGGTTTTGTCCTCCTTCACGATACAGGATACCGTCTTCACTGAGGTAGAGCTTCGTCCATTCTTTAATTAAAACAGATACTGCTGTTGACTCATTGTCTCTCTCTCATTTACTTGGAAACCGATTTTGGTCCACATAAAGTAGTATTCTATCAATTATCTGATCTTCCCGTTGTGCTCTATGGATTTTCCCTTTTGGTAGTTGATGAATAGAACAGAGGTGATCTTTTTCTCTTGCTTTTATGGTGATTTCCACCGTCAATGGACACCACAATGGTGTGTCTTCCTCCTGATAAGCTTGTACTGCTTGGGTAATGCTCTCAATTGCTTCCAGACTGACTTCCTCCGAGCATTCTTGCATGAACTCCTCAAGCTCTTGTGGCATTCTTGACAATCCGTCAGCATCCGCATTGCATTTTCCTGGCCTGTACTTGATGCTGAAATTGAAGTCAGCTAGTTCAGCGACCCATCTCTGACCCGTTGCATTCAGTTTGGCTGTAGTAAGGACATAGGTCAAAAGGTTGTTGTCAGTGTATACCTCAAACTCTTTGCTTTAGTAGAGAGAAATTCTAAATCATTCACAGATAGCCCATTTCAGTGCCAGGAACTCCAAATTTCCAGAATGTAGATGGTAATTCTTCTCGGCATCTGTCAATGTTCTAGAACCGTAACCGATGACTCTCAATTTTCCATCTTTATGCTGGTACAGGGCAGTTCCCAGTCCAACTTGAGAAGCGTTACAATGAAGAACAAATGGTAAATTGAAATCAGGATACCCCAAGATGGGTGGTTTTACCAGATAGTCTACTAGTTCTTCCAATACCTCCTGGTGGTCGGCTGTCCAGAGAATGGGCTGTTGGGACGAAATGACGTTGTTTCTTTTAAGCCCGGTCCTACCCACGTTCTTCTTTTTCTCCGTGGGTGTTATCGTCTCTGTCGTCCCCCCCAAGATGAGGTATAGTGGGGCGGCAATCCCGGAGAAGTTCCGAATGTAAGTACGATAGTAGGAGAGGAATCCTAATATCTGCCTCAACTTCCCGACGGTAGAGGGAGGCTTGTCTTTTAAGGCCAGTACCGGAGCGATTTCTGCTGGGTCCATGCTATATCCTTCTCCGGACACAATTTTCGCTAGAAATCGGACTTGCCTATTGAACAGTTCACACTTCTTTGGGGTCAACTTAACTCCATGTTGTTGATACCATTGTAATACGGTCCTCATGTGTTCAACATGGTCCCGGAAGGTTTTGCTGTGTACCACATTGTCATCCAAATATGGCTGTCAGATATCATCCCTCAATCCTTCTAAACATGTCTCCATGCTCCTTTGGAATTCTGCTGGAGCTGAATTTAGCCCAAACGGTATGCTGGTCCACTCATATAATCCCCACGGTGTGATGAATGCTGTCAAGGATCTACTGGACTCTTCAACAAACCCTTGGTGGTATGCCTTACCCTGATCGAGGACAGAGAACCAGGTACTTCCTGATAGGCTATCCAGCATATCTTGGATCTTTGGTATTGGGTGCCGATCAGGTACTGATTTTCGGTTTAGTTCCCGGTAATCACTGCAGAGTCTCAATGTACCGTCCTTCTTCCTAACACAAACAATAAGAGAGGAATAAGATGACTTCGACTTTTGGACCCAACCTCTGTTGATTAGGTCTTGTAAATACTCTTTCACTTCATGGTGTAATGGTTTCGCCACCGACATCTAACTTCTGGTTACTGGGGTTATGTCTTTCAAATTGATTTTCAAATGCAACGACGGATACTGCCTATATCAGAGTCATCTTTGGAGAATGCATGACACTCTTCTCTCAGCCTTTGTTTTGCTAGCGCTAGATCTTCAGCACACAAGTGTTCCAGGGGTACTGGGGGATCTCAGGACCCCGAGGTGGGTTGTGCAATTTCCTCCCCTGGGCAACTCCTGTTCCTTGGTGGGGAGACTGAATTCACTGTAGACCCCTGGGCTGGTCTCACACTGGCTGGATATACCGTTTTAACAGTTTCAATGTGACCTAAAACAGTCTTTGGATCCAGTCTAATTTCGTGTTTCGTAGTATTCATCACCGGTACTGTCACTCGAGCAAACCCACCAGTAGGAGTCATAAGCATAGTCTCACCTTGAACTAGGCCTTCCAGAAGTTCTGAGGAGTCTTTTGGCATGAACAGTCTGGACTTTTATTCCCTTTTCTACCCGGACTCCATGTCGCGCCCAGGGGATGGGGAAGACTCGGAGCCCGGGCCACGTTGTTAGCTTTGGGGGATTTCGCGGCGGTCGGCTCCTGGGCCCGTACCCTGGGCTTCTCTTTTAAAATGGTGGATGATTATATATAAGTTCGTGACGCCACCTGTGGTGTCTTGTGAGGATCACCAGCACTGCAGCAGCTCGCTGAGGCTGTCGTTAAGGCAGCTTGGGTGGTATAATTCCCCACAGGTGGAGCTGGGCCCCAGGGCAGCGTAAGAAGGGGGGATGCAGGACAGGGTGACCCAGCCGGGCCTGAAGAAGGATAGGCAAACACACAGTTCAGTTCAGTACCTTTTACTGATGGAGGTTCAGGCACATTCCGGAGCACTGTAGGGTGAAGGGTGCATATCAGGATCCTGCCCAGTGAGCGGGTATAGGGCCTCCTGTTTCTTGCCTTTGTGTAGTAAGTTTCTGACCTGCCTGGAGCTAGGCCTAACTTTGTCTCTGTCCTGCACCGGCTTACTTTGTGGTAGGACCTTCTCTTGGAGTACACGCTCCCAGCTTGCGGGGCCTCCGTGACTCCTGGCTTTGGTACGTATCAGCTCATGGGTGATCCTGGGACCTGAAGTCTTCCAGGGGTCTCCGGTTGTATCCACAGGGGGGTATACGGCCCTGTAGACGCGGACCCGGTGTCCGGTATATGCTTTCTGGGTTAAGCTTGTACAGCTCCTCTGCCCCCAATGCTACTCACTCCTCTAGCCTTCGGCCTCACTCGGGGCCCTACTAGGCTACACACTAGCGGCAGCTTGCCGCGCTTCACCGCTCTTATGGCATCGGCACGCCTTAGGCTCTAACTGAGCTCTCTCTAGACTGAGCTCCACTGCAGGCTGACCTCTCTCAGGCTTCTCTACTGCAGGAACTAACTGCCTAGCTCCACCTTCCCTACTTATATCCCTATCGGGCTCCCTCTGGTGGTCTGAGGTGGAAGGTGGAGGTGTATGTATGCTGTGAGGGCCTCTTGTGGAGGAATCCGTCCATGCACCCCTCTAGGATCTGTGGCACTAATGCGCAGCAGGGGCGCCACATCCACACCTCACCCCCACCGTTTGGTTTGCAGGGATGATGGTTGGGCGCAGCCTACCTTGACTTCTTTTCGGTTCATTATATTCTGTGCTTTCTTTACTCTATGAATCATGATTTCCGCCACGGCATTGGGCATGGTGAGCGATGTGGCGATTGCATCCACCACCAATGCCCCTGTCTTGTGCTTCGTGATGACCTCACTGATTATATTATAACCCAGGATAGGATCCTCTGCCACCTTCTGATAACTGGTCACGAGAAAAGGTACCAAAAGCTCAATGGTGTTGCTGCTTTTAGCGGCCCTCAGTTGGAAAGTCACTTCCACCCAGCCTATGAAAGGGATTTCGGTCTGGGTGACAGCTTTACCGTGGAGTTCAACTGGTCTTAAGAGTTCTTTTAGTGACCGAATGCAGGTATGTGGCAGGTAGCGCCTTCTCCATTCTTCATTTAAAAGGCTCGCTTGGGCTCCTGTGTCCCACAGTGCTTTTACCAGGAGTCCATCTAGCTGGCACTGTATAAAGCACCTCTCACCGATTACGCTGATGAGGCTATCTTTACTGACCGAGGAATCCTCCTCCCAGGAGTACATCATTTGACCTCCACACTGGGCATTAAGTAACTGATGCCCCTGTCTCTCTTGCAGCTGTTGTAGACGGGAACACACTTGGGTATAGTACTGATGCAGCTGTTTTACCTCATGAGTCTTTCTGGGGTTTGGTGAGATTTGAATTTGCTTCTGGGGCCTTCTCCGTGTCGCGGTTACCAATCGCCCCACACTGGCAACCTCCTGTCTTTTAACCCAAATGACCGTGACCATTGGTATTCCTTGGCATAATGTCCTTCCTCACCACATCTTAGACAGTGGACACACACCGTATTCTGATTTGATGAACGGCATGCTTCACAAGCTGGATATATTCTGTTTTGGAACCCACTCCTGCGTCTGAGGGATACAAGTTCTGGCCTGGAACGAATCAACTTTTTCACCTCAATCAACTCTGCTCTCAGTTCTCCTACTACTTCCTCCCAGTCAGCGCTAGCAGGTCTCTCTTTTGTTGGTGATTTAAGGTTCCCTCTCAGAGGCGGCACTGGAGGGTCTCCATGATGATCTTCGGACTGACCACTAGGGGTCTCCAACTTCAGCTGACTCATTTTGGTGATTTTAGGAGCAGAGTCTTTCTTTAACTTCTGTTTGCTCTCTGACTCCAAAATTGCTGCCTCATTAATTTTTTCAATTAGGACTTCGTCCAGAATGCCAGGATCTTCTAGGTACTGTTTCAGCTGCAACTTGATGTCTTTGCTTATTAACCCCATTCCCAATGATCTCAAGAACTTCTTCTGGACTAGTCCACCATCAAACTTCTCTTCCACTTCTACATCTCTGGATGCAAACAACAGTATATCCTTCAGTTCAATTGCTCTGAACAAGAAACTTTGGGGTGATTCATTATTTTCTGTGAGAGGTTAATGAGTCGGTGGAGCAATTCTGAAGTACTCTATTCTTTATAGTGCCCTTTAAAAATCATCTTCAGCTGTTGCAAGGTCAGTTGACTCTTCATTTCTAGCATACTACGAAGGTTCGGTCCTGGGCTGACCGCTTTCACCACCCCCTCAACGATCTCATCTGGCCTGTAGCCTTTTTGTAAGCCTGCATCAATCTGGTGCAACAAGTTCATATAAGACAGTCTCTCTTTCTCCCCCAGCTCATCCATTTTTGCATTAATGGCAGCTAACAGTTGCCTGCGGTTGTCGGCTTTAGAAATCTGTTCTTCTGACATCTTTATATGTTCTGCTACTGTTTTCAATTCTTCACAGGTTAACTGAAGAAGCAGCTCACTAATTCTGTCCATTTTATTTCCATAACCATTGCTGCTAGTGGGTTTTCTTTAGGGCTGGTCCGCTTTAACTGGTGTAGCAGAGTTGAGTTGAGGTGCTGTTCTGCTGTGTTTTTCCAGACACTTTTCCTCTTCTCCCTCTACACTCTAATTCCCGCTTAAGTCTCCCCGTACGGGCCACCAATGTCACACACACGCCCCTAGGTTCAGATAGGGGAGAGACAGGTTACATGAATTCTTTGGAATCCTGGGGGAACCGTTACTTAGGGCGACCATAGACCATGTGCTGCAGCTTCTCTCAGGCACACAGGGGTATTGACCCTGAGGCACAGACACGTAGATTGTTTCACTTGCTGACCAGACACACTTGACAAGAGTCCTCATAAACGGTAGAACAGTAGCATTTAATAAGAAGCCAGTGCAAGTTAAGTCATATGAGCAACAGGCTCCAGTGACAAACAGTACAGTTTCCTTAGCAGCACAGCAGTTCACAGTCTTCCCAGTAGTACAGGACAGCACAGTTCTAATGCAAAGGCACATTAATGAACACAGCATTCTTTACAGCACAATGAGATAGAGGAGGGGGAGGGTTTGCTGAGGGAGATGATCCCTGTGACACCATTTCTTTTAGTCCTTATCTTTCTGCTTGACAATACTCTGCACTACTAGTTCAGGAACTCTACCTGACCTGTGCTTAGCTTCATTCCTGACTTGAATCCTTTTCACTTTCAGGGGCACTTCTATCTGATGCAGAACACACACACCACCTTTCTCTTTGGCTCCACCCAGACAGTAAACAACTTCCCCACAATCCCCCTGGGGCTCTGCTAAAACATTCCCCTTCTTCTGTGACTGTGTTAACCCCTCTAGTTGCTGGATGCTTCTGGAGCACAACCTTTCCTGTCTCATGTGCTTGTGTTACTTCTAATAGTTGCTGAATGCTTTTAAAGCAACAGCACTACTTCTGCATGTCACACTCTGCAACAGCACTACTTCTGCATGTCACAGTTCCTTAAAGCAAGCCAACATCCGCAGCAGCCAGTCCCCAACATTGGACTGTATTACTTTCACTGTTGCGGCCATTTGTGTGTTAAGTGTTATTAGTTTGGAGTGTGTTTACTGTCACTTAAAGGGGAAGTGTGATCCTTAACTGTCGGCTAGCACCATTGGTAGAAGGGGGAATTTATTTTGTGATAGCTGTACTGTTTTACCTCCTATGCAGAGGCGTAGCTAGGGTATTGGTTCAGGGAGGATGAAACTTCTGAGTGGACCCCTAACCAGGTGACCCTGATTACAACTATGATGGCGCACCCTAATAGTGGATGTAGGAAAATATGTTACTGAGAATATTCTCTATACAAAGACCAACACTGATATTGCTGCCATATATAGTGACTATATTTTTATAGATGCCAGCCCTGCAGAACATACAGTATAAGACATTACAGCACAGTTACAGATAGTGACTATGATGTTCTTTCTGATGAAAGCGTTCACTTTTCCCATCTTTTTTATTTGGCCCAGACCGACACGACAACTTCTCCATCCAGGACTCGTCTGCACTGCAGAGATTACAACACAGACACACTTGACTCCTTACATTTCCGGCACAGTGCCCATCTATTCCCAACCTGCACAAACCCCGCATCCTGCTGATACCCCAATACTGAGCCACTGCTGTATGTGTCCCTATTACTGCACCTGCTGTGTGCCCTCTAGATGGTAAAACAAACCTCTAGAATATAGTAATGCACTGTGCAAGTGCCCTAGAAAACAGTGCCCACATTGTGCCCCCTAGAAAGTAATAATGCCATCTGTGTGCCCCTATAACAATTAGTGCCCACTTAAAAATTAATAATGTCCTGAGTCTCCCGCCATGTGCAGCTTCCCTCTACACAGTATGATTCTCCCTTATACATAGTATATTGCCCTGTCACTGTATAGCACCCCCCAAACAGTATACTGACCCCTTAGTATCCCGAAACTGATGGCTCCAAAACTGTATGATGACCCCCACACTGTAAAAAGACCCCACATTATCTCCCACACTGTATGATGACACCCTAAATAGCCTCCATATAGTACAATGCACCAGATAGTCCTCAATATAGTATAATGCACTCCCAATAGGCATCTATAGTATAATGCACTCCTCATAGGCCTCTATATAGTATTATGCACTCCCCATAGGCCTTCATACAATATAATGCACTCCCCATAGGCAGACTCTATATAGTTTAATGCACCCACATAGACAGACTCTATATAGTATGCTGCACTCATCATAGGCCTCTATATAGTATAATGCACTCCTCATAGGCCTCTCTATGGCCTAATGCAACCTCATAGGCCTCCATACAATATAATGCACCCCATAGGCAGACTCTATATAGTATAATGCACCCCTATAGGCCTCTATAGTATAATGCACCCCCATAGGCAGACTCAATATAGTATAATGTATCCACATAGGCAGACTCTATATAGTATAATGCACTCCTATAGGCCTCTATAGTATAATGCACTCCCCATAGCCAGACTCTATATAGTATAATGCACCACTATAGGCCTCTATAGTATAATGCACTCCTCATAGGCCTCTATATAGTATTATGCACTCCCCGTAGGCTTCCATACAGTATAATGCACTCCCCATAGGCAGACTCTATATAGTATAATGCACCCTCATAGACAGACTCTATATAGTATACTGCACTCCTCATAGGCCTCTATATAGTATAATGCACTCCTCATAGGCCTCTATATAGCATAATGCAACCTCATAGGCCTCCATACAATATAATGCACCAAATAGGCAGACTCAATATAGTATAATTTACTCCCAAAGGCAGACTCTATATAGTATAATGCACCCTTATAGGCCTCTATAGTATAATTCACTCCCCATAGGCCTCTATAATATAATGCAACCCCATAGGCAGACTCTATATAGTATAATACAACCACATAGGCAAACTCTATATAGTATAATGCAACTACATAGGCAGACTCTATCTAGTATAATGCACTTCCATAGCCAGACTCCATATAGCATAATGCACTCCCAATAGGCAGACTATATACACTGCTCAAAAAAATAAAGGGAACACTTAAACAACAGAATATAATTCCAAGTAAATCAAACTTCTGTGAAATCAAACTGTCCACTTAGGAAGCAACACTGATAGACAATCAATTTCACATGCTGTTGTGCAAATGGAATAGACAATAGATGGAAATTATTGGCAATTATCAAGACACACTCAATAAAGGAGTGGTTCTGCAGGTGGGGACCACAGACCACATCTCAGTAACAATGCTTTCTGGCTGATGTTTTGGTCACTTTTGAATGTTGGTTGTGCTTTCACACTCGTGGTACCATGAGACGGACACTACAACCCACAGAAGTTGCTCAGGTAGTGCTGCTCATCCAGGATGGCACATCAATGTGAGCTGTGGCAAGAAGGTTTGCTGTGTCTGTCAGCGTAGTGTCCAGAGGCTGGAGGCGCTACCCATAGCTGGATTATAATGAGGACGATCTGGGCTACCGCCCGGGGCCCCGAACCTCCAGGGGGCCCGAGGCTCCGGGGTGTCTATGGCCAGATTGTCCTCATTATTGTCTGGCAGACAGTGGCGGGGAGGCCCCCAGACCGCTCCCCCAGCAGCGGCGCACGACCGCTGCTTCTTCTTTGGCCGGGCCAGCACTGTAGCAGTTAACTTCCCTGTGCTGGCCCGGCCGCGTCACTGCTAGGAGACACGGCCCTGTGCGTGGCCGTGTCTCCTAGCTGTGACGTCACGCAGTGTGCACCCGGCCTGCAGTGCTGCATCGGAAAGGAGCAGGACCACTGGAGCCGGGAGCAGGACCACTGGAGCAGAGCCGGGGGATGGTGAGTGTGTGTGTGTGTGTGTGTGTGCAGGCTGATATCATTGTGTGATGTCTGTTTATATGTATTTTTGTGCTTCAAATGTGTTTATGTGTGTATGTATATGTATATATTTGTGTGCGTGCGTGACTGCGTGCAGCCTGCTGCTGAGTATAGATGGCGCCGTGCGGCCTCTTGCTGTCTCTGGGGGGGAGGCGCCATGCGGCCTCCCGCTGTGTATAGATGGCGCCGTGCAGCCTCCCGCTGTGTATAGATGGCGCCGTGCGGCCTCCTGCTGTGTACAGATGGTGCCGTGCGGCCTCCCGCTGTCTATAGATGGCATCGTGCAGCCTCCTGCTGTGTACAGATGGCGCCGTGCGGCCTCCCGCTGTGTATAGATGGCACCATGCGGCCCCCTGCTGTGTATAGATGGCATTGTGCGGCCTCCCGCTGTGTATATATGGCACCGTGCGGCCCCCTGCTGTGTATAGGTGGTACCGTGAGGCCTCCCGCTGTGTATAGATGGCGCCGTGCAGCCTCCCGCTGTGTATAGATGGCTGCGTGCGGCCTCCTGCTGTGTATAGATGGCTACGTGCGGCCTCCTGCTGTGTATAGATGGCTACGTGCGGCCTCCTAGTGTGTATAGATGGCTACGTGCGGCCTCCTGCTGTGTATAGATGGCTACGTGCGGCCTCCCGCCGTGTATAGATGGCTACGTGTGCTCAATATTGAGTCATACAATTAATGTAAGGCTATGTGCCCACGATGCAGAAATGCTCCGGATTTTTTTTGAGCGTTTCTGCATCTCCCTGACAGAAAAAACGCATGCGGATTGTACATGCGGATTGTACATGCGTTTTTCCTGACAGGGACATGCTGATGTGAAGCGCTCTTCACATGCATTTCCGCATGCGGGTGTCAAGCGCTTTTCAAGCGATTTTAGCATCACTTGGAAAGTGCTTGACAACTTGGTCACACTATATAAATCCATGCAACCGGCAACCGGCATGGATTTATATAGTGTGACCATAAAAGAATGGTAAAAAATAAATATATAATTACTTTCTGATGGCCTGCCGACGTCAGCGGTCGCGTGACCAGTCACATGACTAAATGACGTCACGGCAGGTCCTTTTCAGACCATCGCGAGCTGCCGGCAAGCCGGGACGCATCGGGTAAAGACATCGGGGGCCATCAGAAGGTAAGTATAATATATATTTTTTATTTTATTCTTTTTTTACAGGTTCTATGGTACCCGGGTCCGGAGGAGAGTCTCCTCTTCTCCAAACCCGGGTACCATCCGCACATTGAAACGCATGGATTCTGCATGTACAGATGCAGTGATGTGGATTCCATGTGTTCCAATGCAAGTCAATGGCCGCCGCGCTTCCGCAAAATAATTGGTAGTGCTGCGGATTTTTACGCAATGATAATCCGCTGCGGAAACGCTTAAAAAACGCATAGTGGGCACACAGCCTAAAAAAAAATATTATAATTAATATTGTGCCAAATTAATTTCTCGTGAACTATCACATGATCTATCACAGGGGATCATGTGACATGTCATGTGATACATCAGGTGTGTGTGTGTGGGGGGGGGGCCCGCGCCTTCTAAACTGGCCGGGGCCCTTGCTACTCTTAATCCACCCCTGGCGCTACCAGGAGACAGGCCAGTACGTGGAGAGGGGCGTAGGAGGGCAACAACCCAGCAGCAGGACCGCTACCTCTGCCTTTGTGCAAGGATGAACAGGAGGAGCACTGCCAGAGCTGTGCAAAATGACCTCCAACAGGCCACAAATGTGCATGTGTCTGCACAAACGGTTAGAAACCGACTCCATGAGGGTGGTATGAGGGCCCGACGTCCACAGATGGGGGATGTGTTCACAGCCCAACACCGTGCAGGACGCTTGGCATTTGCCACAGAACACCAGGATTGGCAAAGTCGCCAGTGGCGCCCTGTGCTCTTCACAGATGAAAGCAGGTTCACACTGAGCACATGTGACAGATGTGACAGAGTCTGGAGACATTGTGGAGAGCGATCTGCTGCCTGCAACATCCTTCAGCATGACCGGTTTGGCAGTGGGTCAGTAATGGTGTGGGGTGGCATTTCTTTGGAGGGCCGTACTGCCCTCCATGTGCTCTCCAGACGTAGCCTGACTGTATTTGGAGTCACCCCCCAAAATTAAAGTGGAAAAACACACTCCAGGCTGATCCAACTTTGATGTAATGTCCTTAAAACAAGTCAAAATGAGGCTCAGTATTGTGTGTGGCCTTCACGTGCCTGTATGACCTCCCTACAATGCCTGGGTATGCTCCTGATGAGATTGCGGATGGTCTCATGTAGGATCTCCTCCCAGACCGGGACTAAAGCATCTGCCAACTCCTGGACAATCTGTGGTGCAACGTGACGTTGGTAAATGGAGCGAGACATGATGCCCCAGATGTGGTCAATCAGATTCAGGTCTGGGGAAAGGGCGGGCCAGTCCATAGCTTCAATGCCTTCATCTTGCAGGAACTGCTGACACACTCCAGCCACATGAGGTCTGACATTGTCCTGCATTAGGAGGAACCCAGGGCCAACCGCACCAGCATATGGTCTCACAAGGGGTCTGAGGATCTCATCTCGGTAACTAATGGCAGTCAGGCTACCTCTGGCGAGCACATGGAGGGCTGTGTGGCCCTCCAAAGAAATGCCACAGAACACCAGGTTTGGCAAAGTCGCCACTGGCGCCCTGTGCTCTTCACAGATGAAAGCAGGTTCACACTGAGTACATGTGACAGACGTGACAGTGTGGAGACGCCGTGGAGAGCGATCTGCTGCCTGCAACATCCTTCAGCATGACCGCTTTGGCAGTGGGTCAGTAATGGTGTGGGGTGGCATTTCTTTGGAGGGCCGCACAGCCCTCCATGTGCTCGCCAGAGGTAGCCTGACTGCCATTAGGTACTGAGATGAGATCCTCAGACCCCTTGTGAGACCATATGCTGGTGCTGTTGGCCCTGGGTTCCTCCTAATGCAGGACAATGCCAGACCTCATGTGGCTGGAGTGTGTCAGCAGTTCCTGCAAGATGAAGGCACTGAAGCTATGGACTGGCCCGCCCGTTCCCCAGACCTGAATCTGATTGAGCACATCTGGGACATCATGTCTTGCTCCATCCACCAAAGTCACGTTGCACCACAGACTGTCCAGGAGTTGGCGGATGCTTTAGTCCAGGTCTGGGAGGAGATCCCACAGGAGACCATCCACAACCTCATCAGGAGCATGCCCAAGCATTGTAGGGAGGTCATACAGGTACATGGAGGCCACACACAATACGGAGCCTCATTTTGACTTGTTTTAAGGACATTACATCAAAGTTGGATCAGCCTGTAGTGTGTTTTTCCACTTTAATTTTGGGGGTGACTCCAAATTCAGGCCTCCATTGGTTAATAAATTTGATTTCCATTGATGATTTTTGTGTGATTTTGTTGTCAGCACATTCAACTTTGTACAGAACAAAGTATTCAATGAGAATATTTTATTCATTCAGATCAAGGATGTGTTATTTGAGTGTTCCCTTTATTTTTTTGAGCAATGTAGTATAATGCAACCACGTAGGCAGACTCTATATAGTGTAATGCACACCCCATAGGCAGACTCTATAGAATAATGCACTCCCTATAGGCAGACTTTATATAGTATAATGCACTCCCCATAGGCAGACTCTATATAGTATAATGCACCCCCATAGGCAGACTCCATATAGTATAATGCACTCCCTATAGGCAGACTCTATATAATATAATGCACTGCCCATAGGCAGACTCTATATAGTATAATGCACCCCCATAGGCAGACTCTATCTAGTATAATGCACTCCCATAGGCACACTCTATATAGTATAATGCACCCCCATAGGCAGAATCTATATAGTATAATGCACCCCCATAGGCAGACTCTATATAGTATAATGTACACCCATAGGCAGAATCTATATAGTATATTGCACCCCCATATGCAGACTCTATATAGTATAATGTACCCCCATATTCAGAATCAATATAGTATAATGCACCCCCATAGGCAGAGTCTATGATGTCTATGATGCATCCCCATCCCCAGTGCTGCGCAGAGTGCCCGCACATCTCAGGACAGCGGGTGCCAAGTGATGACATCATCTCTCCCACTGTCAGTGTCTGCGTCAGTGACGTCAGACACAGAGGGAGACTGATAGAAAAGGGAGCTTTCTGCTCCCTCTCTCATCATTGGACTTGCGGGGACGGACGGGGGGCTTGATGCTGGCATCGGGGGCCCCATATCCTCCTGCTCAAGGGCTGCCATAGCGGCCATGTGTCAGTGCAGGGACATCGAGTCCCCCTGCTTTTCCCCAGAGTGTAACTGCATTGGCGTGCTGAGCATGCCCATACAGTTACACTGGTGTAACTTCGGGTAGGCCCCTCAGAACACGGGGTCCGGGGTCATCGCCCCCTCTGCTACCCCGGTAGCTAAGCTACTTCTCCTAGGGAGATAGTTAGAAACTGGGGAAGACGGCATTCTGTGAGTATAATACCACACTTACACTACACCGCATATAGATTTACACAGGTTTAGGCAATAAAAATTTTAATGGGAGTGCTTGTTTAAGTTTAGGTGAGGAGACCCATGGCCGATCCTCACATGGACCATAAATGATGGATGTGTGAAGCCAGCCTAACCGTTATAAGTCAAGCTTTATTATTTTTTAATAAATATGGGTTATTTTGTGCTCTAAGTGTATGGAATGTGTAACATCCCTGGCGGCGTGCTGGCATGGCTTACCATCTCCCACCAAGCAAGACCGCCATCTTACCTATCAGTCCAGGCTGCACACTTTGCTCCAGTGCCTGCTGTGTGCATGTCTCTTGTCTGATTGCTTAGGGCGGCGGCGTGGTTACTGCCTGATTCTTGTAGTTACTGTATGCGCACTCCTAATGGGTCCCCAGCCTCTTGTTGTGAGTCACTGGATACTTAAACTCCCTCCACCCAGTAGGAGGAGCCTGAGCAATACTTTATTTCAGTGTGTTCTGTGCAACTGATTTGCCAGGTCCTGTCCTGTATCTTGTCTGTTTCCGCCACCCTGGGGGCTGTATACCCAGGCCTGTTACCTGTATCTGTGACTTCTAGTCTGTTCCGCCACCGTGGGGGCTGTATACCCAGGCCTGTTACCTGTATCC
Organism: Phyllobates terribilis; assembly: GCF_046119375.1. NCBI lineage: Eukaryota > Metazoa > Chordata > Amphibia > Anura > Dendrobatidae > Phyllobates > Phyllobates terribilis. The sequence goes on from NW_027362770.1 coordinate 138,839,994, forward strand.
GTGACTTCTAGTCTGTTTCCGCCACCCTGGTGACTGAATTCCCAGGCTCGTTCCTGTATCTTTTTCCTGGTTCAGTTCCTGTCTGAACAGTGTCCTAGCCCGTTACTTGTTTGTCTCTATGTTCGTATCTTCCCTTTTCCTGCAGTGTCTGAACCTGCACCTAACTCCAACTCGTTGTCTCTGTATTTCTGTTTGTGAGTTTAGTGTCCACTCGCTACTTCATTGTAAGTACCTTGTGTGTATCTGCTCTGCTTGTCTACCGCACTTGTGGGTTTTGCTCTGCTCTGCTTGTCTACCGCACCTGCAGGTTTTGCTCTGCTCTGCTTGTCTACCGCACTTGAGAGTTTTGCTCTGCTCTGCTTGTCTACTGCACCTGCGGGTTTTGCTCTGCTCTGCTTGTCTACCGCGCTTGCGGGTTTTTCTCTGCTCTGCTTGTCTACTGCACCTGCGGTTTTGCTCTGCTCTGCTTGTCTACCGCATCTGCGGGTTTTGCTCTGCTCTGCTTGTCTACCGCACTTGCGGGTTTTTCTCTGCTCTTCTTGTCTACCGCACCTGCGGGTTTTGCTCTGCTTTGCTAGTCTACCGCACCTGCGGGTTTTGCTCTGCTTTGCTTGTCTACCGCACCTGCGGGTTTTGCTCTGCTTTGCTTGTCTACCGCACCTGCGGGTTTTGCTCTGCTTTGCTTGTCTACCGCACCTGCGGGTTTTGCTCTCCTCTGCTTGTCTACCGCACATGCGGGTTTTGCTCTGCTCTGCTCGTTTACCGCATCTGTGGCACTGTTCCTGTATCCCAGTCTGTACTGGTCCCTATCCTGCCTGCTTTCCTACCTGCCAGTACCCACCTGTCTGCATACCAGCCATGCCTGCCAGTACCCACCTGTCTGCATACCAGCGGTGCCTGCCAGTACCCACCTGTCTGCATACCAGCCATGCCTGCCAGTACCCACCTGTCAGTATGTCTGCCTAACCTGTCTGTTCCTGCATTCCCCGGTATGGGTCAACAGCTGTAACCGGGGTCTGACCTGGAGTAGCACCTGGTCCCTCTGCTCAGTTCCTCCCTGGTTCACGGAGTCGACTGAGCCGCCGTGCGACCTTGGTCGGACCAAGTTGATACTTAGTCACGCCCCTCCAGGCACTCCTCGGTTCATGGTCCAGGGGGATCACTAACCACGCTCACGCCAGTCAGTCCGGGCGTGTGCGTAACAGAATGGCTGTCTTTTGGCAACACTGTTTATTCCAGCCTTAGCTTGTCAAGAGTAGATCATATGTTTCTAGAATACCATGGGCTCCCTATTCTAACTGGATTCTGCCCATTACTTTGCCAGCCTTGGGCAAGAGAATCACATGCTTTGACTATCATTGGTCAATTGACCAATGCAGATTACCAGATGTCCAATCCAACCCTACCTCCCAAATCCAGTGGACCCAAGAATCTGCTCATTAGTTCCCATTCCAAATTAATCCCTTCACCACCTTGGGATTTTCTGTTTTTTCTTTTTCGCTTTTTGCTCCCCTTCCTTCCAGAGCCATAACTTTTTTATTTTTCCGTCAATATGGCCATGTGATGGCTTGTTTTTTGCGGATCGAGTTGTACTTTTGAACGAAACCATTGATTTTACCATATAGTGTACTGGAAAACCTGAAAAAAATTCCAAGTGTTGTGAAATTGCAAAAAAAGTGCAATTCCACAATTGTTTTTTGTTTTTGTTTTTTGTTACCATGTTCACTAAATGCTAAAACTGACCTGCCATTATGATTCTTCAAAGTCATTACAAGTTTGCAGATACCAAACATGTATAGGTTCTTTTTTATTTAAGAGGTGAAAAAAAATCCAAAGTTTGTAAAAAAAAAAAAAAATTAAAAACAATAGAGCTAATTTCCAAGACCTGTAGCATCTCCATTTTTCAGGATCTGTAGCCGGGTGAGGGCCTACTTTTTGAACACCGAGCTTATGTTTTTATTGGCACCATTTTGGGGTAGATCCAATGTTTTGATCGCCTGATCAATTGATTTTATTGCAATTTGCGACTACCAAAAAAAAGTAATTCTGGCGTTGTGATTTTTCCTCTCGTTACTCCGTTTACCGATTGGATAAATTATTTTGATATTTTGATAGAACGGGCGTTTCTGAACGCATCGATACCAAATTTGCGTATTTTTAATTTTTTTAATGTTTTATTTTGAATGGGGAAAAAGGGGGATGATTAGAACTTTTATATTTTTTACATTTTTAAAATATTTTTACTTACTTCAATAGTCTACATGGGAGACTTTAAGCTGCGATCATCTGATCGTCTGTGCTACACATAGCAGGGCTTCGGCCCTGCTATGTGTAGCAGAAATGATCATCTCATACGGCGCTCATAGCAGATCTGCAATGACAAGCATGGGGGTCTCCTGCAAACCCCCGGTTGTCATGCCAACCCATCGGCGCCCCACGATCATGTGACAGGGGCACCAATGGGCGTAGTTTGCGACGCGCTTCCGATGCGCTCATATTAAATGAAGCTGTCAGAGATTGACAACGGCATTTAACATGTTAACAGATGTGTTATGTGCTTGAAAAGATGTGGGCTCGGCCCCGGAGCCTGCATCAAAGAGGGGGAGGCAACCTATGACGTACAGTACAGACCAAAAGTTTGGACGCACCTTCTTATTTAAAGATTTTTCTGTATTTTCATGGCTATGAAAATTGTACATTTACGCTGAAGGCATCAAAACTATGAATTAACACATGTGGAATTATATACTTAACAAAAAAGTGTGAAACAACTGAAAATATGTCTTATATTCTAGGTTCTTCAAAGCAGCCACCTTTTGCTTTAATGACTGCTTTGCACACTCTTGGCATTCTCTTGATGAGCTTCAAGAGGTAGTCACCGGAAATGGTCTTCCAACAATCTTGAAGGAGTTCCCAGAGATGCTTAGCACTTGTTGGCCCTTTTGCCTTCACTCTGCGGTCCAGCTCACCCTAAACCATCTCGATTGGGTTCAGGTCTGGTGACTGTGGAGGCCAGGTCATCTGGCGTAGCACCCCATCACACTCCTTCTTGGTCAAATAGCCCTTACACAGCCTGGAGGTGTGTTTGGGGTCATTGTACTGTTGAAAAATAAGTGATGGTCCAACTAAACGCAAGCCGGATGGAATAGCATGCCGCTGCAAGATGCTGTGGTAGCCATGCTGGTTCAGTATGCCTTCAATTTTGAATAAATCCCCAACAGTGTCACCAGCAAAGCACCCCCACACCATCACACCTCCTCCTCCATGCTTCACGGTGGGAACCAGGCAAGTAGAGTCCATCCATTCACCTTTTCTGCGTTGCACAAAGACACCCTGGTTGGAACCAAAGATCTCAAATTTGGACTCATCAGACAAAAGCACAGATTTCCACTGGTCTAATGTCCATTCCTTGTGTTCTTTAGCCCAAACAAGTCTCTTCTGCTTGTTGCCTGTCCTTAGCAGTGGTTTCCTAGCAGCTATTTTACCATGAAGGCCTGCTGCACAAAGTCTCCTCTTAACAGTTGTTGTAGAGATGTGTCTGCTGCTAGAACTCTGTGTGGCATTGACCTGGTCTCTAATCTGAGCTGCTGTTAACCTGCGATTTCTGAGGCTGGTGACTTGGATAAACTTATCCTCAGAAGCAGAGGTGATTCTTGGTTTTCCTTTCCTGGGGCAGTCCTCATGTGAGCCAGTTTCTTTGTAGCGCTTGATGGTTTTTGCAACTGCACTTGGGGACACTTTCAAAGTTTTCCCAATTTTTTGAACTGACTGACCTTCATTTCTTAAAGTAGTGATGGCCACTCGTTTTTCTTTACTTAGCTGCTTTTTTCTTGCCATAATACAAATTCAAACAGTCTATTCAGTAGGACTATCAGCTGTGTATCCACCTGACTTCTGCACAACACAACTAATGGTCCCAACCCCATTTATAAGGCAAGAAATCCCACTTATTAAACCTGACAGGGCACACCTGTGAAGTGAAAACCATTTCCGGTGACTACCTCTTGAAGCTCATCAAGAGAACGCCAAGAGTGTGCAAAGCAGTCATCAAAGCACAAGGTGACTACTTTGAAGAACCTAGAATACAAGACATATTTTCAGTTGTTTCACACTTTTTTGTTAAGTATATAATTCCACATGTGTTAATTCATAGTTTTGATGCCTTCAGTGTGAATGTACAATTTTCATAGTCATGAAACTACAGAAAAATCTTTAAATGAGAACGTGTGTCCAAACTTTTGGTCTGTACTGTACCTATATGTCATAGGTCGTAAAGAGGTTAAAAGGAAAAAAAAGGAAAATTATATCCATTTCTTTAAAGTGGCTAGACAATAAAGCAAATTAAAGTTTAAGAAATGGATGGGAATAATTTTATAGGCATTTGATGGCTTCATTGACACTTTTCAGCAATGTGGCAACATTTATATTGAGCCTTCAGTCCTATTAGTGATAGAAATTTCATACATTTTTTGATACGGAGGAACAGATTGTGATTTGATTAAAGCATGGCATGCATTTTATATATGCACATGTATATCAAAGGAGAGAATTACCCTAGAAAAAAATTAATTACCCTAAAAAATATGTAGAGTTTCCTGTCACCGTTCTTTTTGATGTTCACAGTTGCAGGTTTTTAATATTTATTAACAAAATTATAGAGCTGGCGGCAACCAGAAGGTATCTGGTTCGGCTGTACGACTGTCACGGTAATTTGTAGCATGTTTATTCAGTAGAATGGTTGATGGATTTTATGTTCCTGTTTATAAAACATTCGACAAATGAGATAAACCGAATATAATGTAATATGTAGATCAACTGTGGATGTACTTACTTATACAACAGTTTACTGGTAGAAACAACTATTAGAAGATGCCAGTCAAAAAAAATGGCTGCTCCTTGGAGACTTTTAATAATTATACAAGCAAATTATCTCTATGAGTCGTTAACTCCTTGGTGGCAAAAGTTGAGAAAAATGGCTGCATTACTAGGGTACTTACAGTCATTGGCTCATGAAGAGAGTCCTTGTCCATATGCCCTATTCATGTGAACATAAAGGAGAGGGATTCCCGGCTTGATACCCATCTCCATGAGTCAGAACGGAGACAATTTACAGAGCAAGAGAAGTTTCCTTTTGGTAAATCAGCTGTTTGCCGGTATTCGAACCTGTAGCAATCAGCCGATCACTGCTTTGGCTGCAAAAACATGATACAATGGGTTACTGCTGATATGAAAAGCCATGTGAGATAGGAATATGGTAAATTCCTGTAATTATTTTTTAACATTTTTTAAATTCTATTATTGATAATCAGTGTCGCACCAGTAATAGCAGCAGACCACGTGACTGCTATGGGACCCATGAGTCGGAGAGGCCCCAAATGCGCGGCTGCTATGGGACCCGTGAGTTGGAGAGGCCCCGAATGCGTGACTGCTATGGGACCCGTGAGTTGGAGAGGCCCCGAATGCGCGGCTGTTATGGGACCCGTGAGTCGGAGAGGCCCCGAATGCATGGCTGCTATGGGACCCGTGAGTCGGAGAGGCCCTGAATGCATGGCTGCTCTGGGACCCGTGAGTTGGAGAGGCCCCGGATGCTGACACAGTTGACAGCAATGATGGAAGAGGGTACCATCAGCTCCTTCCTATATCATTCTTCCTATGCGTCTGACATCTCAGCACAGCAGTCACGATGACATGAATACATCGCGACGACTGTGCCGAGTAATGCAGCTCTTCAGACCACACACTGCATAGACTGGAGCAGTGGGGGAATGGGGAAAGGTGAGTATTTTTTATTTAATCAATGAATATTTTGTGGGGGCTATCATACTATTTGGAGAATTACTTGGTGGGCCATAATACTATTTGAAGGGCTACTTGGGGGACCCTCATAGTGTGTGGGGGACTATGGGGTTCATCATATTTGTGATATGTGAAATATGCTATTCTGTGAGCCCCACTGAACATTATTTTTTGTTTTTTTCTCTGGAGGAGTCTACTTTTTTAATCTCTGCTATGGAGTCCCATGATTTCTATGTACACCCCTGATAATGATCTAGACCCTACTAAGTACTATTCTCTCTCACCTTCCAGTGCCATACTATACTTAACTCCTGATTTAGTAAATAGTATGCAAAGGGGTTGGTTCATTTGAAAGTAAAGTATGAGAATAAAACCCATTCATAAAACCCACCTATAAAGAGGAGATATCTAATGGTGTGCACCCTTTGATATTAAAGTTTGTAGTAGCCACTGGTGGAAGAGTGGTACATCACTGAGAGATGAGAAAAGGATGCAGTTGTACAAAAATTTTGGTTTAATAACTTTATTCACAAGGAGCCACAAAGCTTGGTTGCTGCACAGTCTTAAATGAACAAATTTATTTGAAAATATGTAGACAATTGGTACTTGCAACAGTGGCTTTACACTTGGGTTTACTGACACTTATATTAATCTGCTGGCACTCTCCTCAACAGCACTTCCTTCACACCACAACAGACACACCCTTGACATCCGAGCACTGGTCTGCACTCTATCTCCTGGATCTTTTAGCAACGTCCCCTTTTTCTTCCTGAAAATTCCTCACGGCTACAGCTACTAGTAACTCTTCTGTGCCCTTCATCTACACTATTACTTTCACCATTCCAACACAAATGCATAGAGGAGCATCAATCACACATTAAACAATTGCATTAAACAGTAACATACAGAAAATGCTGCAATATAACACATATCGGCACTATAAGGACTTTAGGAGGGAGTTTCATCTCTTTCCACACTCTTACAGAATTAGTCCAAAGGTAGCGATTACATTCTTGTTTTGAATCTTATACATATCGCTGGATTGCCCACTTGATCCTTAAGCTTGTGCACTCTTCTAGATAAAAATGTATATTTCTTTCTGCTTATATTTTTGCTACATACTGTACCTTATGATTATGTATACTACTTTAAGAAAGAGGGTTAATCCCATAGATTAGCTAAGCAGAAAGCTGTAGAAAAGTGGGAGCAAAAAAGTTATAAAGAGTTTCAGCCATAGTTTGGAGGTTAGAGTAGAGTAGTAGAGTTGACTTGCTGTTAATAGAGAAGCCTAAACAATCAGCTAGGAGCAGAAAAGCTGGCTGAGACCACAGAGATCTGAGGTATTGTAGTTCAGAATTGCCTGCTTAGCTTACCCCGAGGAGGAGCAGATGTGTAACTATTAATCTTGTGCATTGCCTTTCGTAACCATCAGTAAAAGTGAATTTCTAATTGCTCTTTATTTAAACACCAAGGGGTATGCCACATCAACATCCAGCCACGAAAGTACAGTACTGCTGCTGTCAACCCAACGCATTCCTAACCATGTGCCCACCACAACAGCTAGTGTGTTAGAGGGCCACCACCCATGAGGTGAGGATCTAACCCATGCCTACTATACTAGATCTCGACACCCCAAACTGTAGCATCATAAAAGTGCATAACATAACGGTACCCCTTGGATAGCGGTCTGACGCCTCTCACCCAGCCAAATCAGATCTCACACTTTGCACTGACGAGGGGCAGCACCCGAAACATAGTGTCTGAAAATTGAGATTCTGGTTCTGGCTTTTATCCTAAGTCATGTGAAAAGGGTTGATATTGACTTTAAGGATTGCTAATTCCTTTCGGTGGCACTTGAGTTCTATTCTTCTTCCTCTCTGAAGAGACAATTTGCATATTTTCCAGAGGAGCATTGCGGCTTAAAAGTCTCCTCACCTTGACATGCTTAACATGTCACTCTCCGCAAGGAGAAACGTTATCCCCCTGGATACCGGTCTGATACCTCTCATCCAGCCAAACCAGATCTCACACTTTGCACTGATGAGGGGCAGTATCCTGAAACAGTGTCTGCAAATTAAGATTCTGCTTCTGGCTTTTATTCTAAGTCATGTGACAAGGCTCGTTAAAGGGTCAATATTGACTTTTAGGATTGCTTCTTCCTATAGGTGGCAGTAGAGTTCTATTCCTCTTCCTCTCTGAAGAGACAATTTGCATGACATAACGTTGTAAGGGAACATAACAAGTATCATTATGACATGCTGTGCAATGACATAATTTAGGTTATGAAGGGATATGTTCATCATACATTCTGTAAACTGATAGAGAAGAGGAAGATTATTGTGACATATACAGAATGCCATGGAAAACTTTTGAAACTTGAGGTTTTACCCATCCACAATTAGTCTCCACTTACTACACCACATTCTCTGCCCTCTCGATACTTCATCCCCACCTCCACTGATACATTAGAGCATGTTACTATCTTGAAGGTTTAGACTGGACCCGTAAGATTTGGTGGCTCCTCCAGAAGTCTAGGAGGTCTCTCTTTTTTCAGGAGCCTCTTGGCCATTCCAGGAGAGTTGTCAAGTATAAGTGAGATTGATGCGATGTTTGAATCTTTTTTAGTTAGAGAGTGGTTGTCTACTTTTCACCCCTCTTAAATGTGCAGAATGACAGGTATCCTTTGTCAATGTCTTTTCTAAATTCCAAATGTTTCCTAAAGTTTTCCTAAGATCTCTATATTCTCCGTAGAAACTGAGCAGCATTATAAATCCTAATATAGTTAAAGTAGTTACAGTACATCAATCACAGAATATCTACATTACACAATGTACATTTCCTCATATTATAATGACAGGGAAAAGTACAATTTATCTAATCACTTTGACAGCCAAGAAGCGGCTTCAATGAATTTAGCATTTAAAGTGTAATTCTCCTTCAACAACAATTTCCACTTTAATTCTACATAAAAGACAAGTAACTTTTCATACACCTGTCTTAACTAGTTTTGGGCACATTTTAGCTATTCAATGCCATTTTCTTCCTCTAAGATGGTGGTAAAGTTGAAGAAGCTACCCAAGTTATTTTTTGTATTTGATGCATATGTTGTACCGCTACATGCTGGATCTTAACTTTTTGGGTCTTAAGGTGTAAGCATGTGTGTGCACGTTGAGGCTGGATTTTTAGGGCTAGAATCTTGTGTTCACATATTGTGACAGATTGGATTGTGGAGACTGAGTGTGGCCAGGTGACTGACAAGAGGGGTTTAATACTTTAGAAAGACTCGGACCTCGAAAGAAGAGTAGAGTGATTAGAGTAGAAGAGTAGAAGTGATGGAATGGAGAAAATTGCACGGGAAGTACTGTAAACTGAGGGAAATTTTGTAAGCCACCAAAAGAAGGCAGTGACCTTACCATTCTTCCATGAAGAAGCAGAGAACAATGATGTGTTCCATTGTTGGTGAAAGTTAATTCATCATGTATTCTGAACATGTACTTACCCGCCGGAAATGCAAGTACAGCATGTGCAATAGGACAATCGTAGTGATTCAATAACCAGCGTAGAGAGAAAGGGAGGACCAAGGATTATGGAATCAGGATCAGTTCCATGTTTCAGTAGCCATGAAGCAGAGACTGAGAAGAGCAACAGAAGTCAGGTTATTGCACGAGGTGTCCTCCGTGAGCAACTGTTGGTGAGCTAGAGACCTCACGAAGTGGGACAGTGAAAGAGAACTCTGCTAAGAAACTGATAGCAATTGAGAAACTACATAGTTACATAGTTACATAGTTACATAGTTTATAAGGCCGAAAAAAGACAAGCGTCCATCGAGTTCAGCCTATTTCTTGTGCACTGCAGCTATTCCGCAGCGTTGATCCAGGGGAAGGCAAAAAAAAAAACATGCGGTATAGGCCAATTTACATCATTGAGGAAAAATTCACTTCCCGACTCCAATCTGGCAGTCAGATTAAATCCCTGGATTAATTAACTATCACTAAGCATAAGATGTAATTTTATTGTTCTCAAGAAAAGCTCCATAGAGAGTTCCAGTTATGACCATTGAGGAGCGAGAGACTCCAAAAATTGCATATTTTGGTTACCACAACACCTCGAAAAATGCTGTAAGAAGCAATGAAAACGTATTATTTGTTCTAAAATGGTATCATTAAAAATGTTGTCCCACCCCATAAAAATGATCCCTCATGCGGCTCCATAGACCCAAAAAATGGAAATGTTATGAGTCTCGGAAAATGGTGATGTCACTGTTCCAACCCTCACTGTGTCTGGGATGCAGTTACTGACAGCTCACCCGTCCAATCTTGTACAGGGGCGTGCAATAGCTGTCAGTACTGTGATTGAAAGCTCGACCATCCAATCTGGTACATGGGCATGCAATAACTGTCAGCATGGTGATTGACAGTTCGGCTGTCCAATCTGAGACTGGGAGGCACTGGCTATCATCAGGTGTTCATTATCCCAGTTGAATGCCTGGCTACATAACTGAGCTGTTTCCCCCAGATCTCAGCCAGAGGTACATTCAGCTAGTGTGTGGTTTGTTCTCTGTGCCTTGAGTTCTGTTTATTGATCTTCTGTTGCCTGACCTTGGACCTTGTTCTGACCATCCGTCTTTTTAACCCCTTCTGCTCTGATCTGCTTTCCTCCTGGTATTCTGATCTACGGAACGTTACCTGACTACGCTTTTGCCTCTTCACTCTGTTTATTATGTACCCTCCTGGCTTTGACTTCGGACTCCTTGACTATTCCGTCTCACGGCCTGGCCGTGAAAAGTGACTCGGCGTTACAGGTGACACAGTAAAAAAAAATTGACAAATTTTCTATTTTTTCACTAAGATAATAAAAAAAGATTGGACAAATTTGGTATCGACGTAATTGTACTGATGAGGACAATCATATCGCTAGGTAATTTTAACCACACATATATGCTGTAAAAACAATTTCTCAAAAAAAAGTCTAGATTGCCTTTTTTTGCAATTTCACTGCACTTGGATTTTTGTTTTCAATTTTTCAGTACACTGTGTGGTAGAATGAATGGTGTCCTTCAAAAGTACAACCCTCAAAAAACAAGCCCTCATATGGATATGTGGACAGAAAAGTGCAAAAAAAAATTTTGGCTGATGGAAGAAGGGGAAGGAAAAAAATGAAAACTCAAAAATGGATACTCGTGGCATCGGGAAAGGGGTTAAAAAGGAGTTTTGAAGAATATGAAAAAAGTTATATTTTTCTGAAAACAGCATCACTTAAATAGGGGTGACATACACTGTCCATGGATAAAAGTGATACTGTTCAATGGGGATACCCTGCAATACCATACACATCCCAAAGGCAAGAGAAGTGCTGTTTAATAATAAAATGCAATATCTTATACAGTCCATGGATAAAAGTCCAAAAGTGCTACACTTGAAAAAAAGTAAAAGCACGTTTATATCTATTCCTTAGCAATTCTTTTATTAAAACAAACTCTTGCTTTGCTTTTTTTTATTTCCATTTTTTGCAAGCTTTACAGTACATCCGTAAACATCTCTCTTCAATCTTGATAACTTGCTGAGTCCAGATTTTCTTAATCAAACCTAATTTGTCTCAGCTGGACACTTCATTATCATTGTAATGATAAAAGTGTGCACCAGAGGTGTTATGCTACATACATTGAGACAGATTACGTTAATTACACCTGCCCTTAGTCAGGAGTCTTCACACTTACTAATAATCATAGTAGGTTTTATTATTTCCTAAATGCAAGGTTATTGTATTCATTATTTCGGCCCCGGAGTTGTGATGCTGAAGTGTCTCTTTTTCTTGTTTGTTGCTATCGGTTGGTAGATGTGAACCAGAAACTCAGCCATGTTTCTTCCAAAGGAATCAAGATAAGACTCAGGTAATGAATTTGGCAACATATCTAGAGATGAGCGAACTCGAATTTAAAAGTTCTGGGTTTGTACCATACAGTTAGTGTCCGGTGCTAAACACCAAACATGGACTTCTCCCGGCGAAGTTCGGAGTTCCAGGGAAAGAACGGTCCAAAGAGAGAAGGAGAGTTTTCCACCTGAAACGTCTGGGTCTTTATTCTTTTGAATAGGGTTAGGGTTCTGCTTCAAGTCTGGATACAGTTCTAGTACCCGAACCAAACTTTGGAATAATAGTCTGGTCGGGAACCAGAACCTGAACTTCCATGGGTCCACTCATTCCTAGGCATATCCCATATAGACCAACATTAGGCTCCCACTGTAAAGTATACTATACCAAGCGTTTTTTTAATATGTCCCCCCTCCACATAAGAAAATATACAGTAGTAAATTGTACTTTCCTATAGGTCTCGTGAACACGACCAATTTTTTTTGGACGAGTGCTATCTGTGGTTTTTAAGAGGCGTTGATCCAGGGAACTAGTCTTATTGCCGTATGTGGAGTCAAGAAGGAATTTTTCCCTTAATATGGAGCTATTAATGTCTGCACCATGGGGTTTTTGCCTTCTTCTGGATAAACATGTTAGACTATAGGTTGAACTCAATGGACTACTTCAACCATAAAAACAATGAAAACTTTTCTGTGGGTGTACACATCTGATTTTTTCTTAACACCAAGTGGTCCATGGAAAAAATTTGGAGACGTCCAATTTTGATTCGAGTGTCAGATCAAAATCGGCTTCACAAGTCTATGGGTCCATGAAAAAAATCAGATGACATCCGAGTACGGTCCGATTTTCACAAATTGTCAGAAAGGAGAAGGTGGAGAAATTTTTTTTTTCTCCACTGATTGATGAAACTCTAATCAAACTCTGATCAAACTAGACTGAATGAGGGCCTATGAACAAGTCAGAGGCATACATTTAGGGAAAACTTCACGCTTATAGCTCCTTTGAACATTGCCTGTGAAGGAAGAACAAACACCACCTTGGTGCCAAAGTAAAAGTTTTGGGATCAATACATTGAAGTGTTTATGCTAGAAAACTGTCATAAAACACTTTGAATAGCTACAAAATTTTTGCGCTAAATTTTTTGTTGATGTAGCATCTTCACTAGTGATGAGCGAGCATACTCGCAAGTACTCGGTACTCGCCTGAGCATCTCAGTACTTGAGATGATCGGAGCTCGCCAAGTACTTGCGAGATGCTCAGGCGGATGCTCGGGTCCCCTCCCTGCATGTTTGCCACTCTTTGCCACTCACTGTAATGCCGCAGTCATGTTGGTTGTGGCATTACAGTGATTGGCTGGCTGCACAGCGTCATCAGGTCTATATTAGACCTGGCGCTGCCGTGCGCGTCACAGTCACTCAGGAATGAGACAGTGTAGGGAGAGGTGCTGCTGCTAAGCTAGGGAGAGATTTGCTTGTTTCTAGTTAGTGTACGTGTACAGACTATATTAGAGACACATATCCATCTCAACAAACAGTCCATCTGAGGACTAATCCATCTGCAGAGATATTAGGCAGGCAGTGTATATAGGCAGGCAGGCAGGGTATATAGCAGACTGCAGTGCACATAGCACAAGAAGCTCCATTCCAATTCTGCCTTCTGCTGCTGTTAGATATTTCTAAACAAAGGCCCAGGTCTCAGGGGCCAGGAATAATTTTTTTGGGATCTTAATCCTCATTATTTGCTTAAAAAGCAATCCAGAGAACACTGTTTTTCTGCGCCATTTGCTTTTTGACACTGCAGAATACAGCCAGGTCCTTTCCATATTACAGCGCTAGAAATCCAGCTATTTAAAACTGTGGTTTGTCCATCACTGAAAATACTGCCATTTTTGGCCTCCATTCAAATTTTTTTTCAGTGTGTCAGTGAAGTTATTGACACCAGTTTGCTGTTCAAAATAGTTACCTACAGGCCAGGTATTTAAAACTGTGGTTTGTCCGTCACACGGATCACATATAACTTCGCTCCAAATTCAGCCATTTGTAGTGACCGTGGAAGATATTGTCCTCCATTTAAAATGGGCAAGGCGCGTGGCAAGGGATGGGGAACTGGACGTGATGGTGATGGTGCATGCAGAGGCCGTGGGCAAGCCGAAATTGTGCCACAACAAACACCCACATCTACTCGCCCAACCTTAATGTCCCAATTCCTAGGGGACCACAGCACACAACTATTGAACCCAGAGCAGTTGTTGGTTGGATAGCGGATAATGCTTGCAGCCACTTAGCCAACACCACCACCACCTTGTCTTCCACATGGTCAAGTCTCATTCGCCGTGAGTCTGGACCGCATATTCCTCACCCTGATCCCCCTTCCATCCACCATGCCGAGTACCCAGAGACAACTGATCCCACACTTGGACACTCTGAAGAGCTGTTCACTTTTCCATTTATAGATTCGGGCCTCTCGTCTGGTCCACTTGAAGGGGGACAAGAGGAGATCGCATGTAGCGATGCCCAAATATTTGAGCAGCCACGGTCACATGAAGGCAACGGTGGGAAAGTGTCACAAGAGGAGGAAAATGATGAGACACAATTGCCAGAAAGTCAGGAGGAGGACCAGGGTGCGGAAGTGGAAGATGAGGTGGTGATATACTAACTGACCCAACCTGGCAGGAGGTCATGCAGAGTGAGGACAGCAGCACACAGGGGGAGGGAGGCAGAGCACCCCAACAGGCAGGAAGAAGCAGTGTGGTGGCCGCAGACAGAAGGCAGGCAACCATTCCCCGTAACACCAACACAAAGGAAGTTTCCAGTACAACTGTTAAGTCTTCCCGAGTCTGGTTGTTTTTTAAAGACTCTGCCGATAACCCCAAAAAGGCCATTTGCAACACCTGCCAGGCCAGCATCAGCAGGGGTGGCAAAACAAGTTGCCTGACCACCACCAGCATGATCAGGCACATGGCAGCAAAGCACCCAGCTATGTGGGCCAAACCCCAGGATCCAGGAACAGTGTCTGCGGGTGGCACCATTGCTTCTTCCGCTGTTGTGCATGCAAGCCAATCCCCTGTCCATGGTGCATGAGAAGATGCCTCCTGCCCTGCACCTGTCGTTGCACACTCTCAAGTAGCAGCATCAGGAATCACGTCCATGTCCTTGTCCCAGTGCAGCGTTCAGTTGTCCATACCCCAGTCCTTAGAACGCAAGCGCAAATATGCAGCCAACGCCCCACAGGCCACACTACTAAATTCCCACATTTCACAACTGCTTGTGCTCGAAATATTGCCTTTTAGGCTCGTGGAGACGGAAGCATTCCGCAACCTGGTGGCGGCGGCCGTCCCTCCGTACTCGGTCCCCATCCGCCACTATTTCTCCAGGTGTGCCATCCCTACATTACACAAGCACGTGTCCCAAAGCATTAGCCGTGCCCTCAACAACGCAGTTACCGGGAAAGTCCACCTAACCACGGACACGTGGACAAGTGCTTGTGGGCAGGGACAGTACATCTCGCTGACGGCACACTGGGTTAACATAGTGGAAGCCGGGACCCAGTCGGACCTTGAGACAGAACACGTCCTCCCGAAGCCAAGGATTGCGGGCCCTAGGTCAATCAGGGTTGCCCCCACAGTCTACAGCTCCTGCACCTCATCCTCCTCAGCCCCCTCCTCCTTTTCAGTCTCCATCTCCGAAATTACCACATCAGCCACAAGCTGGAAGCTCTGCAGCACTGCCTCGGCCAAGCGGCAACAGGCTGTGCTGAAGCTAATATGCATAGGTGACAAACCACACAATGCTGAAGAGTTGTGGACAGCTCTGAAAGAGCCGGCAGATCTGTGTCTCACACCGCTGAACCTACAGCCAGGCATGGTCGTGTGTGACAATGGCCGGAACCTGGTGGCGGCTCTGAGGCGAGGCGAGCTCACAAACGTACCATGGCTGGCCCATGTGCTTAATCTCGTGGTTCAGCGGTTTCTCAAATCCTACCCGTATCTGTTGGATCTGCTTGTTAAAGTATGCCGCCTGTGTGCCCATTTTAGAAAGTCACCTACAGCTTCCGCCGCCCTTGCTGTGTTTCAGCAGCGTTTGCAGTTTCCGGCTCAAAGACTGGTGTGTGATGTCCCTACGCATTGGTACTCTACACTGCAGATGTTGGGAAAGATTTGTGAGCAGAAGAGGGCAGTTGTTGAGTACCAGCATCAACAAGGCTGTCGGTATTCAGTTCAGACTCCACACATAAGACCTCAGGAGTGGACATGGATGTCAGACAAATGTACCATCCTCCAAAACTTTCAGGACTCCACCAAGATGGGGAGCATTGATGATGCCATAATTAACGTCACCATCCTGCTTCTCTGTCTTCTGAAATTCTCTCTGCTCAGAATCAAAGAGGATGCATTGCACACTCAGCACGATAAGACGGAGCAAGGAACCATACAGGGTGATTACACACAGCCCAGCCTCATCTCATCCCAATGTGGATTGGGTGACAATCAGGAAGAAGAGGAGGAATAAAAGGAGCTAGTTTCATGCGCTATAGATGGTACTACCTGCACAGCTGTCATACCGTCTGTTCAGCATGGCTGGCCAGAGGACAGAGAGGAGGAAGAGGAGAGCATGGTCAGTCATCCTCTTGGTGAGGACACGGAAGTCTTACTTGTTAGCAGTCTGGCACGCTTGGCTGCGTTTATGTTACGCTGCCTTTCCCATGACCCTCGCATTCTCAAAATTTTGGGTGACTGTCATTACTGGTTGGTGACACTTCTAGACCCACGCTACAATGAGAACTTTATATCTCTTACAGTTATATGAAAAAGTTTGGGCACCCCTATTAATCTTATGCTTAATGTTTTATAAAAATTGGTGTTTTTGCAACAGCTATTTCAGTTTGATATATGTAATAACTGTTGGACACAGTAATGTTTCTGCCTTGAAATGAGGTTTATTGTACTAACAGAAAATGTGCAATCTGCATTCAAACAAAATTTGACAGGTGCATAAGTATGGGCACCCTTATCATTTTCTTGTTTTAAATACTCCTACCTACTTTTTACTGACTTACTAAAGCACTTTTTTTGGTTTTGTAACCTCATTGAGCTTTGAACTTCATAGCCAGGTGTATGCAATCATGAGAAAAGCTACTTCAAGTGGCCACTTGCAAGTTGTTCTCCTGTTTGAATCTCCTCTGTAGAGTGGCATCATGGGCTCCTCAAAACAACTGTCAAATGATCTGAAAACAAAGATTATTCAACATAGTTGTTCAGGGGAAGGATACAAAAAGCTGTCTCAGAGATTTAACCTGCCAGTTTCCACTGAGAGGAACATAGTAAGGAAATGGAAGAACACAGGGACAGTTCTTGTTAAGGCCAGAAGTGGCAGGCCAAGAAAAACATCAGAAAGGCAGAGAAGAAGAATGGTGAGATCAGTCAAGGACAATCCTCAGACCACCTCCAGAGAGCTGCAGCATCAACTTGCTGCAGATGGTGTCACTGTGCATCGGTCAACTATACAACGCACTTTGCACAAGGAGAAGCTGTATGGGAGAGTGATGCGAAAGAAGCTGTTTCTGCAAGCACGCCACAAACAGAGTCGGCTGAGGTATGCAAAAGCACATTTGGGGAAGCCAATTTCTTTTTGGAAGAAGGTCCTGTGGACTGATGAAACCAATATTGAGTTGTTTGGTCATACAAAAAGGTGTTATGCATGGCGGCAAAAAAACACAGCATTCCAAGAAAAACACTTGCTACCCACAGTAAAATTTGGTGGAGGTTCCATCATGCTTTGGGGCTGTGTGGCCAATGCCGGCACCGGGAATCTTGTTAAAGTTGAGGGACGCATGGATTCCACTCAGTATCAGCAGATTCTTGACAATAATGTTCAAGAATCAGTGATAAAGTTGAAGTTACGCAGGGGATGGATCTTTCAGCAAGACAATGATCCAAAACACCGCTCCAAATCTACTCAGGCATTCATGCAGAGGAACAATTACAATGTTCTGGAATGGCCATCCCAGTCCCCAGACCTGAATATCATTGAACATCTGTGGGATCATTTGAAGAAGGCTGTCCATGCTCGGCAACCATCAAACTTAACTGAACTGGAATTGTTTTGTAAAGAGGAATGGTCAAAAATACCTTCATCCAGGATCCAGAAACTCATTAAAAGCTACAGGAAGCGACTAGAGGCTGTTATTTTTGCAAAAGGAGGATCTACTAAATATTAATGTCACTTTTCTGGTGAGGTGCCCATACTTATGCACCTGTCAAATTTTGTTTGAATGCAGATTGCACATTTTCTGTTAGTACAATAAACCTCATTTAAAGGCAGAAACATTACTGTGTCCAACAGTTATTACATATATCAAACTGAAATAGCTGTTGCAAAACCACCAATTTTTATAAAACATTAAGCTTAAAATTAATAGGGGTGCCCAAACTTTTTCATATAACTGTATTCCTGAGGCGGAAAGGTCTACAAAAATGGGGCTGTACCAGAAAGCCCTTGTTGCAAAACTATTAAAAAAATTCCCATCTGAAAACGCTGGTGGCAGAGGTCACAGTTCGTTGGACAACCAAGGAGTACAACTTCAATCCAGCAGAGGCAGGGGAACACTGTCAAAGTTATGGGAGAATTTTCTCAGCTCCTCCCATCGCACAGGCCCTGAGGCGCAGGGTACTCTCACAAGGAGTGCAAAGTTTGGGAAGATGCTGAGGGAGTACCTTGTCAACCGTACCAATGTCCTCCGCGATTCCTCTGTGCCTTATAATTATTGGGTATCCAAGGTGGATGCGTGGAATGAACTGGCTCTCTACGCCTTGGAGGTCCTGGCCTGCCCTGCCGTTAGCGTTTTATCAGAGCGGGTTATTAGTGCCGCTGGTGGAATTATAACTGATAAGCGCATCCGCCTGTCAACTAAAAATGCTGACAGGCTGAGTCTTATAAAAATGAACAAGGGCTGGATTGAGCCAGACTTCTCAACACCACCGAATGATAGCAGCGTAACATAAACTCAAATCCAGTGTTTTTTGGGAGGTGTATTCCAATGCACCTCCTCACACCCACACATGGGTATACGCTTCCTGATTTTGGCTATTTGCTCTTGTGCTCCTGCTTCTCCTCATCCTCTACCACCATATCACCAGGGTGACCGTGGTCCGTGATGCAACACCCACATAATTTTTTTAAAGGGTATTTATGATGTTTTTATACACTATGTTCATGTATACCCCCCAGGGGTAAATGTTTGTCAGCCCATACACTTAGTGCATGGGAATTACAAGTATAGGAGGCCCACTCCTTTCTAACGGGAACATTTTTTATGAGGCCCTCCTCCACGTCTCTTCCAAGGGGCATTGGAGTGCCTCCCAATTTTTGGCAGCCCTTGCATTCACTGCTTAGGCAAGCACAATGGGAGACCCACTTCCTAATAATGGGAACATAGTTTTGAGGAGGCCCTCTGACCTCCACGTCTCTTCCAAGGGGCATTGGAGTGCCTCCAAATTTTTGGCAACCCTTGCATTCACTGCTTAGTCAAACACAATGGGAGACCTATGGGAACATTGTTTTCAGGAGCCCCTCCTCTAAGTCTCTTCAAAGGGGTATTGGGGTGGGTCCAAATTTTGGACAGCCCTGCCACTCACTGCATACGCAATAACAGTATAGGAGACCCACTGTTTAGTAATGGGAACAATTAAACATAGCCGGTTGATTGCTCTCTAATAATAGTGAGGGCCGACTGCTGGCCCTTTAAGAATAGTAAAGCCCACCTGATTGCCCTATAAATATAGGCTTTGTGACTTTCAGAGTCCCTCCATCATAAATGAAATACAATAAGTCTGATGATATCTCAGTGTAAAAGTGCAAAAATGCATCAAAAACGCTAAGTGTGAACATAGCCCAAGGTGTGGAGGAGCATTTTTATTTTTGGTTATTTATTTCGCCTTATATACAAGTCATTACCCTGGAAAGGATGTTCCTTAACATATTTCCCAGGAAAATCCAGTTTGGTTTCGTTTTTGTATGTTTTATTGTGAGTCCGTAAAAGTGTCTTAATACCTCTGACATCGTTGTTGAAAGCAGTGACCTGGGAGTCAGAAATGCTTCCAGGGGTCTTCCCCATGCTGTTCTCCCTTTTTATTCTTGATGCTTATGAGTGGCTTGCACCGTGCAGTGAACCCTCTGTATTTACTTTCATGCAGTCTTCTCTTTATGGTAGATTTGGATATTGATACGCCTACCTCCTGGAGAGTGTTGTTCACTTGATTGGCTGTTGTGAAGGTGTTTCTCTTCACCATGGAGATTATTCTGCGATCATCCACCACTGTTGTCTTCCGTGGGCGCCCAGTTCTTTTTGCATTGATGAGTTCACCTGTGCTTTCTTTCTTTCTCAGGATGTACCAAACTGTAGATTTTGCCACTCCTAATATTGTAGCAATTTCTCGGATGGGTTTTTTCTGTTTTTGCAGCTTAAGGATGGCTTGTTTCAACTGCATGGAGAGCTGCTTTGACCGCATGTTTACTTCACAGCAAAACCTTCCAAATGCAAGCACCACACCTCAAATCAACTCCAGGCCTTTTATCTGCTTAATTGAGAATGACATAACGAAGGGATTGCCCACACCTGTCCATGAAATAGCTTTGGAGTCAATTGTCCAATTACTTTTGGTCCCTTTAAAAACAGGGTGGCACATGTTAAGGAGCTGAAACTTCTAAACCCTTCATCCAATTTTAATGTGGATACCCTCAAATGAAAGCTGAAAGTCGGAACTTCAACTGCATCTGAATTGTTTTGTTTAAAATTCATTGTGGTAATGTCTAGAACCAAAATTAGAAAAATGTTGTCTGTGTCCAAATATATATGGACCTAACTGTAAATAACTAAAAGAAATGTCAATATAAATAAATTCCAAAAAAATACATTTAATTAGCAATCACAAATGTTTTGTCTAGAGAGATAATCACTATAGAATTAAAATGTCCGCTGCCTTGTTTCACTGGGTGAAACCTGTCTTACAATGTTAAGACAGATGCATGTGAGCATGTGCCCCCTTCACATGTCCTGGTGATTCCAGTACTGGTGAGATCGGTGTCTGTGTGCAACCTGTGTGTACATACTGTGTGTGACATCCATGTGTGCGTGTTCTGTTCGTATCCATGTGTTCATGTGCTGTCTATGTGACACCTAAGGAATGAAAATTCAGCATAGAAATTAAAGAGTGTTATATGTTAAAGATATTCAAAGACAGAGATAGATAGTGATGAGAAACATGATAGATAGATAGATAGATAGATATGGGATAACTAGATAGAAATGTATCAGTGTGATATAAAATCAATGCTTTGCATGCTTATTTTTCTGTACTTTTATTTATTGATTATTAATATTAATAATCAATAATATGATAATATCAATAATCAATAAGATGAGCCCGCATCTGTCTGTTTAGCCTTTGCTGGTTAGTAAATATAGGGGGGACACCACATCATTTTTTGGGGGTTACCCTTTTGAGTTTACTAACCACTAAAGGCTAAGCAAACACCTGTGAGCTGTTATTAATAGGCTAGAAACCTTTATTGCTATTGGCCACTTCCCAGAGTATTAACGTCAGCCCCCAGCTGTCGGCTTTACCTCAGCTGGTTAGGCAAATTAAGGAGGCACCCCCACTGTTTTTTAAAACTATGCAGTTAATATGCGCGATACGCAGACGGCTGACTACAACTGTCATCAGCATCACCTGGTCTTGCTGATCGCAGGGAGACCAGGCGACGATGATGAGACTTGTAGTTAGTGCTATTCCCAGGTGATGTGTGCTGACTACAACTGTCATCAGTGTCAACTGGTCTAGATGATCATGGGGAGACCAGGCGACAATGATGAGAGTTGGATTCAGCACCCGGCACCTGGAAACAGCATTAACTTTAAAGATTTTCCCAGACGCTTTAGCATGCCACTGGAGCATTTAATTCCAGGATGTGTCACATGGATGACATCTGGTCCATAGGACATGTCTGCAGGTTTTTCACATGGACACACGATCCGTGTGAAAAACCTGACATGTGGGCACTACCATTGAATACGATGGGTGTGCGTGTTTCTATATTTGCAGTCTTTAAAAACCAGACTACATACGGACATACAGTACAGACCAAAAGTTTGGACACACCTTCTCATTTAAAGATTTTTCTGTATTTTCATGACTATGAAAATTGTACATTCACACTGAAGGCATCAAAACTATGAATTAACACATGTGGAATTATATACTTGACAAAAAAATGTGAAATAACTGAAAATATGTCTTATATTGTACAGTCATGGCCAAAAGTATTGAGAATGAGACAAATAGTAATTTTTCCAAAGTTTACTGCTTCATTTTTTGTAATGGCAATTTGCATATACTCCTGAATGTCAAAGAGTGATCAGCTTAACAGCAATTACTGTACTTGCAAAGTCAATATTTGCCCAGAAAATGAACTTTAACCCCCAAAACACATTTCAACATCATTGCAGTCCTGCCTTAAAATGAGCAGCTAACATTGTTTTAGTGATTGATCAATTAACACAGGTGTGGGTGTTGATGAGGACAGGGCTGGCGATCAATCAGTCATGATTAAGTAAGAATGACATCACTGGACACTTTAAAAGGAGGCTGGTTCTTGGTATCATTGTTTCTCTTCAGTTAACCATGGTTATCTCTAAAGAAACACGTGCAGCCATCATTGCACTGCACCAAAATGGCCTAACAGGGAAGAGTATCGCAGCTACAAAGATTGCACCTCAGTCAACAATCTATCGCATCATCAAGAACTTCAAGGAGAGAGCTTCCATTGTTGTCAAAAAGGCTCCAAGGCGCCCAAGAAAGACCAGCAAGTGCCAGGACCGTATCTTAAAACTGTTTCAGCTGCGGGATCGGACTACCAGCAGTGCCGAGCTTGCTCAGGAATGGCAGCAGGCTCGTGTGAGTGCTTCTGCACGCACTGTGAGGCGGAGACTCTTTGAGCAAGGGCTGGTTTCAAGGAGGGCAGGAAAGAAGCCACTTCTCTCCAGAAAAAACATCAGGGACCGACTGATATTCTGCAAAAGGTACAGGGAGTGGACTGCTGAGGACTGGGGCAAAGTCATTTTCTCTGATGAATCCCCTTTTCGATTGTTTGGGACATCTGGAAAACAGCTTATTCGGAGAAGAAGAGGTGAGCGCTACCACCAGTGTTGTCTCATGCCAACTGTAAAGCATCCTGAAACCATTCATGTGTGGGGTTGCTTCTCAGCCAAGGGAATCGGCTCACTCACAGTCTTGCCTAAAAACACAGCCATGAATAAAGAATGGTACCAGAATGTCCTCCAAGAGCAACTTCTCCCAACCGTCCAAGAGCAGTTTGGCGCCCAACAATGCCTTTTCCAGCATGATGGAGCACCTTGCCATAAAGCAAAGGTGATAACTAAATGGCTCATGGAACAAAACATAGAGATTTTGGGTCCATGGCCTGGAAACTCCCCAGATCTTAATCCCATTGAGAACTTGTGGTCAATCATCAAGAGACGGGTGGACAAACAAAAACCAACAAATTCTGGCAAAATGCAAGCATTGATTATGCAAGAATGGACTGCTATCAGTTAGGATTTGGTCCAAAAGTTGATTGAGAGCATGCCAGGGAGAACTACAGAGGTCTTGAAGAAGAAGGGGCAACACTGCAAATATTGACTTGCTGCATTAACTCATTCTAACTGTCAATATAACCTATTGGTACTCATAATATGATTGCAATTATATTTGTGTATGTGATATAAACATCAGACAAACACTAATAAAAACCAGAGGCCAGCAGATCATGTGAAAATATAATTTTGGTGTCATTCTTAAAACTTTTGGCCATGACTGTAGGTTCTTCAAAGTGGCCACCTTTTGCTTTGATGACTGCTTTGCACACTGTTGGCATTCTCTTGATGAGCTTCAAGAGGTAGTCACCGGAAATGGTTTTCACTTCACAGGTGTGCCCTGTCAGGTTTAATAAGTGGGATTTCTTGCCTTATAAATGGGGTTGGGACCATCAGTTGTGTTGTGCAGAACTCTGGTGGATACACAGCTGATAGTCCTACTGAATAGGCTGTTAAAATTTGTATTATGGCAAGAAAAAAGCAGCTAAGTAAAGAAAAACGAGTGGCCCTCATTACTTTAAAAAATGAAGGTCAGTCAGTCCGAAAAATTGGGAAAACTTTGAAAGTGTCCCCAAGTGCAGTTGCAAAAACCATCAATCGCTAAAAAGAAACTGGCTCACATGAGGACCGCCCCAGGAAAGGAAGACCAAGAGTCACCTCTGCTTCTGAGGATAAGATTATCCAAGTCACCAGCCTCAGAAATCGCAGGTTACCAGCAGCTCAGATTAGAGACCAGGTCAATGCCACACAGAGTTCTAGCAGCAGACACATCTCTTCAACAACTGTTAAGAGGAGACTTTGTGCAGCAGGCCTTCATGCTAAAATAGCTGCTAGGAAACCACTGCTAAGTACAGGCAACAATCAGAAGAGACTTGTTTGGGCTAAAGAACACAAGAAATGGACATTAGACCAGTGGAAATCTGTGCTTTGGTCTGATGAGTCCAAATTTGAGATCTTTGGTTCTAACCACCGTGTCTTTGAGCGACGCAGAAAAGGTGAACGGATGGACTCTACATGCGTGGTTCCCACCATGAAGCATGGAGGAGGAGGTGTGATGGTGTGGGGGTGCTTTGCTGGTGACACTGTTGGGGATTTATTCAAAATTGAAGGCATACTGTACCAGCATGGCTACCACAGCATCTTGCAGCGGCATGCTATTCCATCCGGTTTGCGTTTAGTTGGACCATCATTTATTTTTCAACAGGACAATGACCCCAAACATACCTCCAGGCTGTGTAAGGGCTATTTGACCAAGAGGAAGAGTGATGGGGTGCTACGCCAGATGACCTGGCCTCCACAGTCACCAGACCTGAACCTTATCGAGATGGTTTCGGGTGAGCTGGACAGCAGAGTGAAGGCAAAAGGGCCAACAAGTGCTAAGCATCTCTGGGAACTCCTTCAAGATTGTTGGAAGACCATTTCCGGTGATTACCTCTTGAAGCTCATCAAGAGAATGCCAAGAGTGTGCAAAGCAGTCATCAAAGCAAAAGGTGGCTACTTTGAAGAACCTAGAATATAAGACATATTTTCAGTTGTTTCACACTTTTTTGTTACGCATATAATTCCACATGTGTTAATTCATAGTTTTGATGCCTTCAGTGTGAATGTACAATTTCCATAGTCGTGAAAATACAGAAAAATCTTTACATGAGAAGGTGTGTCCAAACTTTTGGTCTGTACTGTAAAAAACGGACGTGTGAAGAAGGCCTAGAACAGGTTTCTGTCAGTGTAACAAGGCGGCTGCCATTTTAAATCTGTAGTGATTACCTCTCTAGACAAAACAATTGTGATTTGCTAATTAAATGTATTTAAGAATTTATTTAGTTATTGTTGTTTTTTTTCTTCTCCAGGAGAACTCCCTTCACGTAAATATAGAAATTAAAAGATGGATAAAAAGATCAATAGGTGCAGTAATGAGAGAATCTGCCAAAATTCAAATTCTGCAGTTTATTCAATTTTGGCCAGGAAATTTGATTTGTTCGGAATTAATTTGATGCACTTTGAATGTTTTTTTTTAAGGTGCGGGGTCTCTCCAAAACCCACATCTTAATAAACATGGGTGAAAAAAAAATTCTCATCTCTCCTCAGCCGTGAGAGTGAGAGAGAAAGAGAGATTCTATGGGGATACTCTGCTTCCTTTGTTGGCCCCTTACCCCTTACTATGACCATTTTACAGCATCAAACTTTGGGTCACTGTTGACTTCTAATGGGTTCGGGTTTGAGTTTGCGTAGAGTTCTGGTACCCGAAATGAACTTTGGACTAAAGTTCGGTTGAACCCCACAAACCCGAACATCCACGGATTCACTCATCCCCACTCTTAAGCGGCCAGTCTTCATTACACCATTGGTCATGTTGGGTCTTCGGCATCTAAAAAACATGGACCCTGAAGCCTTGACAGACGCCATTTTGCTGAATTTGTGAGAATCAAATCGCCCAATTTTTTTTGAGAATTTTTATTAGGTAGTTAGATAAATTGTTATATTATGATTGTTATATTATGATAATTTTGTTTTTCTTAAGCCATTCAGAGGTGGACTTGCTGGTGTGTTTTGGATCATTGTCCTGCTGCATAACCCAAGGGCGTTTCAGCTTGAGGTCTGCCACTCCTCGGAATTTTCACCACTATTCCATGTTTTCACCATTTGTGGATAATGTCTCTCCCTGTGGTTCGCTGGAGTCCCAAAGTTTTGGAAATGGCCTTATAACTTTTTCCAGACTGATAGATCTCAATTACTTTGTTTCTTATTTATTCCCGAATTTCTTTGGATCACAGCATAATGTTGTTTTTGAGGATCTTTCGGTCTACTTCACTTTGTCAGGCAGGTCTTATTTAAGTGATTTCTTGATTGAGAACAGCTGTGACAGTAATCAGGCATGTGTGTGGCTAGGGAAATTGAACTCAGCTTCCCAAAGATGTGATAAACCACAGTTAATTTATGTTTTAAGGGGGTGTGGCAATCAATTTTTCACACAGGACCCTGTAGGTTTGGATTTCTATTTCCATTGTTTTGTGATCTTAAACATTTAAAGGGAAACTGTCACGTCCTAGTCACTATTATTACTGCCCCCATAGTGTTGTTAGCGATGCAATATGCATCACTAACAAGCTGTTTTCATGAAAATCGGTGGTAGTATAATGATGTTATAACGTTTTATATACTTTGGCTTACCTGCTCGTATTCAGTCATAGGAGTGTGATTCTCAGATTCAGTCATGGGCGGTCGCCAAGTTCAGTTAGTGCTGGCGCCACCCATGACATTTGAATACTGCTCCTGGCAAGCCGTAGGTTTGAGGGGCGCATGCGCATTTGCACATGTCCGGTCACTGTGACGCGCCCCCTGGGCCTGTGCTGTGCAGGGGGATACCCGGAGCCGGATCGCTGGGGGTTGTAGTCCTCCGTGGCGGTGACCTGGTCCTTGCCCAGGGCGGTCAAACCAGTGGCAGTCTATTGGTGTTATAATAAGTGTCCGACTACGCCACCCGTGGATTGCGGTCAGTGGGGACCGCCGCTGCGCTGCCGACCGTTGAGGCTGATGTAGTTTGCGCAGCCGAGTATGGAATAACTCCCCACGGGAGAAGTATTGCCTCAGGGCAGCTAGTGTGGATGATGGGAGTGATGGTGTGAGCGTCCCAGTAGTAATGGTGCTGGTGCGGCGATGAAACACAGAGACGTGTGGTGCAGTTCAGGGTCTTTACTGATGGTATAAAGCAGACCATCCCGGGAGTACTGGTTAGCAGTAGGGGCCTGGTCAGTCTGTGAGCAAGCAGGATCTCCCCTGGCCAGGTGGAGTTGTAGGCCTCCCCGACTATCTGCACTCTTTCCTGGCTACCTTGCTCTATGCGGGTAGAAGTAGCCCACGTCCCTGAGTATACCGTGTGGTGCTCACCCGTATGGCCGGTGACTTGGGGCCTTCCGTTAACCTCCGCTTCACGATGGCGGTGCTGGTCCCTTGCTTGTGACCGTGCCTCCGGGCTTCTAAGGTCAGAGGACATGGAATCCCCTGCCGGTTGGATTCTGCTGCTGGACCTGGATGTCCCCACAGCCTCGGACTCCGTGTCCGGGTTTAGTGTCTTCAACCAGGGCGAACTCTGCTCAGCTCCAGCCCCTGGTATTCAGCTACTGTTCCTACAGAGCTCCTAGGTCTTCCTTTCCCTGTGTCTGCTGTCCTCCAGACCAGACTGCGTCTCTGTCTGGGACTTCACTGTCTAATCCCGCCCCAGACCCAGTTTATAAGGGCAGATTCCTCCCCTCCCAGGTCTGGGTGGGCCGTGTTGCATGCTTAGGGCTCCTGACCAGAGAAACCTCCCACTTGCTCTCAGACATAATATCTCTATTACTGTGGTAACCAGACCCCTGGGGTGCCACATTCCCCCCTAGTAAATTTTAGTACTCCGGGACTAAACACATTTTTTTAAAGAAACATAAATACAGGGTATAACAATAATACAATAACATATTTACAAGAAGCTTTAGTTCTTTAAAGGTCACGGCGTGTCCGCAACCGGGTGTCCATATCACCCAAGGTGAAGTTTTAAGCGAAGTAGGGGACCTGTCCAAAGCAAACCCCTTGCATTGGCCTTGGGCGTGGCTGCAAGGCTGGAGCTAGCTACTTTGGGCCGCAAGTAGGCCACGCCAGACAGGTTTTCTGTTCCGCGGCCGTCTTCGCAAGAGGCACAATGTGCAACTATCTACAAAATTGTTCCGGTTATCCAGTGTCCATAACCTGTTAGTCCATAGAAATTTGCAGGGTAACTGAGAAACATAATTAATAACAGGCAACTAACATAAACCATAAACATTTTCAAGAAACAGGTGAATTCATAGTGCATTAGTTATATTCTCCAGCGAGCGGGCATCTGACCTCTAGTGATTCTAGTGGACCTACGGAGCTCACTAACTGGTCCTGCACTACAGGGTGTAGGAGGTGTTATGGGCAAGCTGGGCAGCTGTCTGCGCACTCTTTTGCTCACTAGAGGCACGGCAGACTCAGTACTAGCAGAGGGTTGATTTTCCTGCGCTGCTGGTGTGGACTCTTCTGCCTCCTGGGCCGGCTGCTCTTCCAGCTCTACCTGGTCTTCTGTAGGCACTTGAGGGGCTGGCTGGAGAAAGGTGAAGACGGGCACCACGATAGCATTGTTTACTTGTGTCCAGAACCGGGGAAAGTCTCCGAGTACGGTGCTGATCATTTCCTCTTTTTCCTCTACGAGTTGAGGGTCTTCCTGATCTTCATCCGTGCTTTGCAACTTCTCGGGGCACTTTTTCAGGTGGTCTCTGGAGACAGTGGCTGTGGTCTCTCCTCCATCCTTGCTGATGACTTACACCTTTGGATTATTGTGGCTTGAGGGCAGCACGGTGTACGGGTCCTTTTCCCACTGGTCGTCCAACTTATGGAGCCGCATTTTTCTTTTCAAGACCTGCTCTCCAGGTACCAGGGGAACAGCGGGAGCATATTGGTTATAAGTCCTCTCCTGCCTTTCTCTTGATTGACAGAGACTTCGCTCGACGCTCTCCTGTACTTTCCGGTACTGCTGCTGCCGTTCTGTATCCCAGTCTGTCTCTGGCGAGGTGTCCTCGGGTATCAGGACTCCCATATCCAGGTCAACAGGCAGCTTACCAGGTCTTGCTCTCATTAGGTAAGCCGGGGTACAGTTGGTGGAACCTACCGGGATGTGGTTATACAGGTCCACCAGATCGGGTAGTTTCTCAGGCCACAGACTGCGTTCTTCCAGGGGCAATGTTTTTAGCAGATCTATCACCACCTGGTTCATCTTCTCGCAGAGTCCATTGGTTTGGGGGTGATAGGGCGTTGTTCTTATCTTCTTGCAGCCATACAGGTTGCAGAACTCCTGGAAGACCTCCGCTTCGAAGGCTGGTCCTTGGTCTGTCAACACTTGGTCCGGGTACCCGTGTGGGCGGCAGAAGTGCAGCTGGAAGGCTCTGGCTGCTGTCTGAGCCGTTAGGTCTTTTACAGGGACCACCACCAGGAACCGGGAGTAGTGATCCACGATGGTTAGGGCGTAGACATACCCGCTTCTGCTTGGAGCCAGTTTAACATGGTCAAGAGCGACCAGTTCCAGCGGCTGCCTGGTGATGATGGGCTGCAGGGGAGTCCTCTGGCTGGCACGGTCCCTTCTTCTTAGATTGCACGGGCCACAGTCTCTACACCACCTCTCAATGGCTCCTCTCATGCCTATCCAGTAGAACCGTTCACGCAGCAGGAACTCCAGCTTCTTCCATCCGAAGTGCCCTGCCCCATTGTGGTAGGCCTCCAGCACCATAGCTGCGTCCCGTCTCGGTACCACAACCTGCCAGATCAGTTCATGTGTCCGGGAATTGACCATTCTGCGGTATAACTTCTCCTTGTAGAGGAACAGTCTGCTCTTTTCCGTCCACAGTTGCTTGGTCTCTTCCGGAGCGTCTGGGTCCAGGCGGGCGTCAGCCTGGGTCAGCATTTCCTTCACCAGACGGACTGCGGGGTCACTGTCTTGCGTCTCAGCCCAGTTGTAGTGGGGTAAGGGGTTGAACGTAGTGGATCGCTGGCCCCTCACACGGTGGGAATACTGGGTAATCCCACGACGGTGAAACGCAGGGAGTTCGATCTCTTCCAATTCTTCTGGATCCTCCCCTTCGTCCGGTAGGTTCGGCATCCTGGACAGGGCGTCCGCGTTGGTATTGAAGAGTCCTGCCCGGTATTTGATCGTGAACTCAAAATTGGACAGGCGGGCCATCCATCTCTGCTCCAGGGCACCCAGTCTTGCAGTGTCCAGGTGTGTCAACGGGTTGTTGTCCGTGTACACGGTGAACCTGGAAGAGGCAAGGTAATGCTTAAAACGTTCGGTTACTGCCCACACCACTGCCAGGAACTCGAGCTTGAACGAGCTGTAATCCTCAGGGTTTCTTTCCGTGGGTCGCAGTTTTCGGCTGGCGTAAGCAATTACCCGTTCTCTCCCCTGCTGGATCTGGGACAGTTCGGCCCCTAGCCCGATGTTGCTTGCGTCCTTGTGGAGGATAAAGGGCTGGCTGTAATCAGGGTACGCCAGGATTTCATCCCCCGTGAGGGCCATCTTCAGCTGGCGGAAGGACTCCTCTTCCAGCTTTTCCCATTTGAAGGGTGGCTTCTGTTTTTTGGCCTTCCTGGACTGGCCTATCAGGAGGTCCTGCATAGGAGCTGCCTTCTTGGTAAAACCTGGAATGAATCTTCGGTAGTAGCCTACCAACCCGAGGAACTGCCGCACTTCCTTTATGCTGGATGGTCTTAGCCAGTCCTTAATCACGGTGATCTTGTCAGGGTCGGGGGCTACTCCGTCAGCACTCACCACGTGTCCCAGGTACTGTACCTTTGGCTTCAGTAGATGACACTTTGAGGGTTTTACCTTTAGGCCATAGTTCGCCAGGGCTTCAAACACTTCTGCCAGGTGTTCCAGATGGTCCTCATAGGTCTTGGAATAGACGATGACGTCGTCCAGGTATAGTAGGACCGTCTCGAAGTTCCGGTGTCCCAGACAGCATTCCATCACCGTTGGAAGGTTCCTGGTGCGTTGCAGAGCCCGAACGGCATACAGTTAAGTTCGCTGAGTCCCATCGGGGTGGTGAATGCGGCCTTCTCCCGGTCCGCCTCTGCTACAGGAACCTGCCAGTACCCGCTAGTGAGATCCAAAGTAGAGAAGAAGTTAGCAGATTTTAATGCAGCTAAGGACTCTTCTATCCTTGGTAACGGGTACGCATCTTTGTGTGTGATACGGTTGACCTTCCTGTAGTCTACACACATTCTCAATGGTGTTGTCTTTCTTTTTCACTAAGACTAATGGAGCTGCCCAGGGGCTACAGCTGTCCCTAATTACCCCAGCCTTCTTCATGTCTTTTAACATCCCCTTGGCGTGTTGACAGTGTGCAGGGGGTACGGGTCGGTATCTCTCCTTTATGGGAGGATGGTCTCCCGTGGGGATGTGATGTTCTACCCCCTTTACTCGCTCGAAGTCCAGCGGGTGTTTAATAAACACTCTCTCATACTCTTGAACCACCCGATAGACTCCCTGTTTTTGGTGTGAGGGAGTGGAGTCAGTACCCAAATGCAGTTGCTGACACCAGTCCTCCATTGGTTTCTTAGAGCCGTTACCTTCCTCTGGTTGAGATGGAGGCAAGGGTTCCACGGCCTGTACAGAGTTCTGGTTGATGGTGAACAATTTGGCTAGCGTGGCATACCGGGGCAGGTATACTTCTCTCTCCCCGATATTGATGATGCGGACGGGCACCCTCCCATGGCGTACATCGACCACCCCCCGTGCTGTCAAACTGGTGGGCCTACTGTCTGAGTAGACGGGTTCTACCATTGCTTGGTAGTCTCTACCTCTCAGACCAATAGCTGCCCAACACCAAATCATCATCTCACGTTTTGGGGGCATGGCAATAGGGAACGGGTCACACATTCTCACGCTACCTATCTCACCACCAGATAGTTCCACCTGTTGCCGTTTCATCAGTGCCCGGATCTCTTTTTGGAGGACACGCTGCTGGCTGAAACTGGCGTTCTTGGCAACCTTTTGCAAAATAAGAATCACCTCTGCAAGACAGTTTTCAATTACGTTAGTACCTAGGGTTATTTTTGGGTGACTCTCGCGACGGTCAATGTCCACAATGATAAGTCCTTGTGCCGGCAGTTCAACTTTACCGACCTTGATGGTCACCTCTTTAAATCCTATCTGTGGCACGGACTGACCATTGCTGGCTATAATGCTCAGGTCGTCATCTGGGTAGCGGGTTATGTCCGAGTCATTCCAGTACCGCTTGAAGAGCACGTACGGGATGGTGATGACCTGCGACCCGGTGTCTAGTAGGGCACTCATAGGAATGCCATCCAGTACCACAGGCAAGACGGGATGTCCCCCTACGTATTTGTCACGCCAGTTCGATAGGCCTGATGATCTTATGCCTGGGGGTTGGCCCTCTACCCCAGGTTGTGCCCGTTTAAATGACAGTACCTTGCCATATGTCCGGGTTGATTGCAGCGGCGGCAGATGGGTCGTCCGTCCTCGTTGTATCTGTCGCTGGGTCTTCCTCTGGCCGGTGGGGTCCTCCTCAGTCGGCGCCACGGGACGTCCTCCGGTCCGGATGCCAGCTGGATCTTTCCTGGAGAAGAGACCTGTAAAGACTGCACAGTTCTGGTTAGCGCGGCAACGCTCTTAGTCAGCTCTTGGATCTGATGGTGCAGGTCTGTAGCCGGGTTATTGTTCAAAGCCTGCGCATCAGCTCCCACAGGTCCTGCAGACAAGGGCGCCACGTCCTGGTGATAAGTGATAGCAGGGCGCCTGTGGGTCACAGCGCCACCTGGTGCCGGTTCTCGGAGCACCCGGATGGCTCTGTCCTTGAACTGTGCAAAGTCCAGGTCAGGGTCCTGTAAGGCCATTGCCCGCAACTGGGTTCGGTGGGCATTGCACAGTAGACCCTCAATAAACTGTTCGGTCAACAGCTTGTCTTCATTTCCCACGCTGTCAGGGTCTGCCTGCTTAATGGCTCTCAGGGCCTCTTGTAGGTTTAGAGCATAGTCTCTTATACTTTCGTGTGCCCGTTGTTTGCACCCGTAAAATCTGAGCTTTATTTCGGCTGAGGTGCGGGTATGAAATGTGTCTTTTCAGCAGGGCTAGTATCTCTCTGACAGTCCTCTTCTTCCCAGGTGACCAGGACTTTACCTCCCTTTGGGCTGCCCCGATTAGCTGGGCCACCAGGATGCTCACTTTTTGCTCTTCTGTGAGGGGGTATACCTGGAAGAGGCTATCAAGTCTTTCCCTAAAGTCACTCAGGGTATGTGACTCCCCTGAGTATTGGGGTAGCCAGGTTGCCCCCGGGATATAGGGCATGGTGAAGGGTATGACTGCAGCAGCGGTTGCGCTGGCGGCCGGTGTGGCGGTGGAGCTCCCCTCGATGTCCGACATCCTTCTTCCCCCCTACTGGACCGTGGCCTACCTTGCGATGCTCTTCTTCCGTAGGCGCGGCTCCGCAGTCGATTGTCGGGGTTGAGGACCTGGCATCACGCTCCGATGACGTCAGCTTCGCTCTTCCTTCCTTCCAGGACCTTACGCAGCGTCGGAGCGTGGGGCGGAGCGTGGGGCGGAGCTTCGGATCTCGCGCGCTTTCGGCGTCCACGCCCCTCTTCTTCCCATGCGGCGTCCCGAAGATGGCGCCCGAAGGCGGGAAGCAGCTGCGGATGGCGGGAAGACGGCAGAAGACGGCGGGAAAAGGTCCAAGATGGCGTCCGATGGCGGGAAACGGCTCCGGAAGGCGGGAAACTTCACCACAGGTAAGTATAAAAGTCTCTTTTTCAGGGACGCAGTACCCGGTGGTTGCGGGCACGAAATCCTGCCGACTACGCCAAAGTTGACGCGCCCCCCTGGGCCTGTGCTGTGCAGGGGGATACCCGGAGCCGGATCGCTGGGGGTTGTAGTCCTCCGTGACCCAGTCCGTGCCCAGGGCGGTCAAACCAGTGGCAGTCTATTGGTGTTATAATAAGTGTCCGACTACGCCACCCGTGGATTGCGGTCAGTGGGGACCGCCGCTGCGCTGCCGACCGCTGAGGCTGATGTAGTTTGCGCAGCCGAGTATGGAATAACTCCCCACGGGAGAAGTATTGCCTCATGGCAGCTAGTGTGGATGATGGGAGTGATGGTGTGAGCGTCCCAGTAGTAATGGTGCTGGTGCGGCGATGAAACACAGAGACGTGTGGTGCAGTTCAGGGTCTTTACTGATGGTATAAAGCAGACCCTCCCGGGAGTACTGGTTAGCAGTAGGGGCCTGGTCAGTCTGTGAGCAAGCAGGATCTCCCCTGGCCAGGTGGAGTTGTAGGCCTCCCCGACTATCTGCACTCTTTCCTGGCTACCTTGCTCTATGCGGGTAGAAGTAGCCCACGTCCCTGAGTATACCGTGTGGTGCTCACCCGTATGGCCGGTGACTTGGGGCCTTCCGTTAGCCTCCGCTTCACGATGGCGGTGCTGGTCCCTTGGTTGTGACCGTGCCTCCGGGCTTCTAAGGCCAGAGGACATGGAATCCCCTGCCGGTTGGATTCTGCTGCTGGACCTGGATGTCCCCACAGGCTCGGACTCCGTGTCCGGGTTTAGTGTCTTACAGCAGGGCGAACTCTGCTCAGCTCCAGCCCCTGGTATTCAGCTACTGTTCCTACAGAGCTCCTAGGTCTTCCTTTCCCTGTGTCTGCTGTCCTCCAGACCAGACTGCGTCTCTGTCTGGGACTTCACTGTCTAATCCCGCCCCAGACCCAGTTTATAAGGGCAGATTCCTCCCCTCCCAGTTCTGGGTGGGCCGTGTTGCATGCTTAGGGCTCCTGACCAGAGAAACCTCCCACTTGCTCTCAGACATAATATCTCTATTACTGTGGTAACCAGACCCCTGGGGTGCCACACATGCGCACTGAGGCTGTGTGATTACCAGATTCAGTGTGCATGCGCTGTGACCTGTGGCTCATTGCATCACTAACAAACCAGTGGGGGCAGTGTACATAGCAACTAGGACGTGACAGGTTCCCTTTAAGTGTGACAAGCATGCAAAAGAATAAGAAATCAGGAAGGGGCAAACACTTTTTTACACAACTGTATATATATAAATACATGTGTGGTCAATACAAAGGACTGGCACATGACTTATTTCTCCCAACGACCTTACAAATGACCAGGAAACATTCATTACGGGTGTAAGAAAGGCAATTCTGACAGCTAAATAGGAAAGGGTTCTTTACAGTTAGAACAGTCAGACTGCGGAATGGTTTACCACAAGAGGTAGTAATGACAAATACTATAACAGCATTTATAGAAGGGCTGGATGCTTTTCTCACAATTAGGGCTCGCTCACATCTGTGTATAAAAAAATCGCTCTGATGTTCATTTAGAAAAGTTAGATGTGTGTCATTCCATATGTCATGCGAGCGCTATGTGAGTGTGCAATTTTTTTCTCACCTAGTATCTGTACGCAATTCATTTTTAACATAATCTTTTACATAATGTAATACTCTATGTAAACTTAAAGCTAATTTACAAACTAATAAAGCAATCATATGAACAGATATACTGTAGATATTAGATATACAGTATAAAATATCGATGATTGATAGATAGATAGATAGATAGATAGATAGACAGATAGACAGATAGTGTAATGCACACGCCCAGACTGACTGGCGTGTGCGTGTATATGTAGTGATTCCACTGGACCGTACCAAAGAGTGAATGCCTGGAGGGGCGTAACTAAGTATCCACCCGATCCGACCAAGGTCGCACGACGGCATACGACGCCAGTGCACCAAGGAGGAACCAAGCAGAGGGACCAGGTGCTACTCCAGGTCAGACCCCGGACACGGCTGTGGACCCACAATGGGGAATACAGGAACAGGCAGGTTAGGCTGGCACACAGACTGGTGGGTATAGGCAGACCTGGCTGGTATGCCGACGGGTGGATGCAGGCAAGCACGACTGGTATGCAGGCAGGGAGGTACTGGCAGGTACGACAGGTTGGAGCACAGAGTGGATAGGACCCAGTACAGACTGGGACTCAGGAACAGAATTGCAGATGCGGTGGACAAACACAGCAGAGTGAGGCCGCCCGGAGCGGCGAGCAAGAGCAGAGCAAGACGAGACCGCCTGGAGCGGTGAGCGAGAGTAGAGCAGGATGAGGCCGTCTGGAGCGGTGAGCAAGAGTGGAGCAGGAAAAGACTGCCGGAGCAGTGAGCAAAGGGGCAGATCAGAGCGAGACTGCCGGAGCAGTGAGCAAAGGGGCAGAGCAGAGCGAGACTGCCGGAGCAGTGAGCAAAGGGGCAGAGCAGAGCGAGACTGCCAGAGCAGTGAGCAAAGGGGCAGAGCAAGACTGCCGGAGCAGTGAGCAAGGCAGAGCAGGCAAGAACCGCCGGAGTGGTTAGCAAGGCAGAGCAGGCAAGAACCGCCGGAGCAGTGAGCAAGGCAGAGCAGGCAAGACCCGCCGGAGCGGTGAGCAAGGCAGAGCAGGCAAGAACCGCCGGAGTGGTGAGCAAGGCAGAGCAGGCAAGAACCGCCGGAGCGGTGAACAAGGCAGAGCAGGCAAGAACCGCCGGAGCGGTGAACAAGGCAGAGCAGGCAAAAACCGCCGGAGCGGCGAGCAAGGCAGAGCAGAGGGGACAGGGCTCTGTTCACACGGAACAGACTGGAAGGGAAAGGCAGAACCAGATACACACAAGATGCTTGCAGTGAAGTAGCGAGTGGACTACAAACTCACAAACGGAAGTACAGTGACAACGAGCAGGAGTTAGGTACGAGTTCAGACTCTGCAGAAAAAGGGAAGATATGGGCGTAGAGAGAAACGGGAAACAGGCTGTAAGATAGTTTCGGCAGGAACAGACACTGGGAAAAGACACAGACAACGGATCTAGGTATGCGGCCCCTAGAGGGCAGAAGGAACAGGCTAAGAGCGTGTTCACATGGGCCTGGAATTACAGCCTCCAGGAAAGGCAGAAAGACAGCTGGCTAGAGTGCACAGACAGGACACAGTTCAGACACGGGAACTGATACCGCAAGGCAGGAAACATAGACAGGACCTGGCACATCAGTGACAAGAAGCCAACTGACAGAACAAGATGCTCAGGCATGGATTCCAAGGAGGAGCTGGTTTAAATACCAGGTGACAGACAGCAATAGGCTGAGGACGCATTAGGGGTGTGTCTGCAGCAGCTACAAGAAACAGGAAGTTCAGCGGGCGTCGCCCTAAGCAGCCAGAGCAGAGCAAAGCAGACAGTATGGAAAGAAGCCAGAGTGGCAGTCTGGACTGGAAATGAAGTGCGCGCTCTTGCACAGTGGGAGATGGACCACAATGCAAGGACGCCACCAGGTATGTTACAGTACCCCCCCTCCCTTAAGCCCCCTCTTCTTCAGGCCTGCCAGAATCTTCCGCAGGGAATTTGAGGGCCAATCCTTCTCTTCAAGGAGATTACTTCTACTGTCCACAGGAAGAGATAAAACTGGTCTCATCTGGGTAGCTAGGATGCTACCTCTTATCCAGCCATCATCAGCAACAGACGAAACGGGTGGAGTACCAGGAACAGCACACAAGGAAGTCTCTCTCCACCTATTATCAGGTAGCACCCCAGAGGGTTCAGGAGACAACTTGAAGTCCTCCACCGAGTTGGAGGGGTGCAGAGACTCGGGGGTAACCTCTGCTTCGGGGTACATCTTGTCAAGCTCACAGGATGAAATGGGCGAGGTATCAGGTACAAGGTGTAGAAAAGTCACTGTCTCTTTGTTATGTGGTGGTACGCCGGAGGATTCAGGAAACAACAGGTGTCCTCCGCCGGGTGGGAGGGGTGCCGAGACTCGGGGGTAACCTCCGCTTCGGAGTACACTTGTTCAGACTCACTGGATGAAGCAGGCGAGGTATCAGGTACCGGGTATAGGAAGATCTCTGTCCATTCGCTATCAGGTAGCACCCCGAAGGGTTCAGGAGACACCTGGAGGTCCTCCGCCGGGTCAGAGGAGTGCAGAGACTCGGGGGTAACCTCTGCTTCGGAGTACCCTAGGTCGGACTCACTGGAAGAAGCGGGCGAGGTATCATGTACCGAGTATAGGAGAGTCTCTGTCCATTCGCCATCAGGTAGCACCCCGAAGGGTTCAGGAGACACCTGGAGGTCCTCCGACGGGTCAGAGGAGTGCTGAGACTTGGGGGTAACCTCTGCTTCAGAGTACACTAGGTCGGACTCACTGGAAGAAGCGGGTGAGGTATCAGGTACCGAGTATAGGAGAGTCTCTGTCCATTCGCTACCAGGTAGCACCCCGAAGGGTTCAGGAGACAACTGGAGGTCCTCCGCCTGGTCGGAGGGGTGTAGAGACTTGGGGGTAACTACTGCTTTGAGGTACCCTTTGTCAAGCTCACAGGACGGAGCGGGCAAAGTATCGGGTACCGGGTGTAGGGAAGTCTCTCTCCATTTGTCATCAAGTGGTATCCCGGAGGATTCAGGAGGCAACAGGTTGTAGAGGTGCACAGACTCGGAGGTAATTACTGCTTCGGAGTACCCTTGGACAGACTCACCGGGTGAAGTATCCGATACCGGGTGCAGGAAGTCCTCCTGTGTGGATTCTGGGTGGGCAGCAGTCTCTTCGGGCAGGAGAACTGGTGCGCTACCCACACACATTACCCGTCGGGGTGGCTCCGGGATACTGGGAAGTGAAGCTTCAGCAGGGACTTCAAGGTTGGGGTCAGGAGGTCTTTGGGAGGACGTGGCTTGCCTCTACGTCTAGCACATCTGGACTGCCTCTTGAGGTTTGGAGAAGTATTCCGGAGAGCGTAGTCATCCTGTGTGGATTCTGGGTGAGCAGTAGTTTCTTCGGGCAGGAGGACTAGTGCGCTACCCACACACATTACCCATCGGGGCTGCTCCGGGATATTGGGAAGTGAAGCTTCAGCAGGGGCTTCCGGGTTAGGGTCATCGAAGACCATTAGAAAGGCCACCAGGAAGGCCTGCAGGTCCAGGACAATAGGATCCTGTGCTTCCCATAGGGGGTGATCCATTTCATGGCATCACCCGCTAGGTAAGACATCATGAATCCCACCTTAACCCGATCGGTGGGAAAATAAAGAGGGTAGAACTTGAAGTGTAGCATGCATTGCTCCACAAATGCACGACTCTGTCTTGGATCCCCACAGTACCGTGGTGGATCCGCAGGAACGGGTGCAGAAAGCTCCATCTGGACGGGTGCGTAATTCGCCTGGAACTCAGCTAATAGCAAAATAAATAATAATTTCTTCTAGATGCACGTATTCGCTGGAAAACGTCTCAGAGAGCGAAGGCCGTGGGGCTCAACGGGAACCATGGCCTGAGCATGCTGTAATGCACACGCCCGGACTGACTGGCATGTGCTTGTATATGTAGTGATTCCACTGGACCGTACCGGAGAGTGAATGCCTGGAGGGGCGTAACTAAGTATCCACCCTATCCGACCAAGGTCACACGACGGCATACGACGCCAGTGCACCAAGGAGGAACCAAGCAGAGGGACCAGGTGCTACTCCAGGTCAGACCCTGGACACGGCTGTTGACCCACACCGGGGAATACAGGAACAGGCAGGTTAGGCTGGCACACAGACTGGTGGGTATAGGCAGACACGGCTGGTATGCAGACGGGTAGATGCAGGCAAGCACGACTGGTATGCAGGCAGGGAGGTACTGGCAGGTACGACAGGTTGGAGCACAGAGTGGATAGGATCCAGTACAGACTGGGACTCAGGAACAGAATTGCAGATGCGGTGGACAAACACAGCAGAGTGAGGCCGCCCGGAGCGGCGAGCAAGAGCAGAGCAAGACGAGACCGCCTGGAGCGTTGAGCGAGAGTGGAGCAGGACAAGACTGCCGGAGCAGTGAGCAAAGTGTCAGAGCAGAGTGGGACTGCCGGAGCAGTGAGCAAAGGGTCAGAGCAGAGCGGGACTGCCGGAGCAGTGAGCAAAGGGGCAGAGCAGAGCGAGACTGCCGGAGCAGTGAGCAAAGGGTCAGAGCAGAGCGAGACTGCCGGAGCAGTGAGCAAAGGGTCAGAGCAGAGCGAGACTGCCGGAGCAGTGAGCAAAGGGTCACAGCAGAGCGAGACTGCCAGAGCAGTAAGCAAAGCGTCAGAGCAGAGCGAGACTGCCAGAGCAGTGAGCAAAGGGTCAGAGCAGAGCAAGACTGCCAGAGCAGTGAGCAAAGGGTCAGAGCAGAGCGAGACTGCCGGAGCAGTGAGCAAAGGGTCAGAGCAGAGCGAGACTGCCGGAGCAGTGAGCAAAGGGGCAGAGCAGAGCGAGACTGCCAGAGCAGTGAGCAAAGGGGCAGAGCAGAGCGAGACTGCCGGAGCAGTGAGCAAAGGGGCAGAGCAGAGTGAGACTGCCGGTGCAGTGAGCAAGGCAGAGCAGGCAAGAACCGCCGGAGCAGTGAGCAAGGCAAAGCAGGCAAGAACCGCCGGAGCGGTGAGCAAAGCAGAGCAGGCAAGAACCGCTGGAGCGGTGAACAAGGCAGAGCAGGCAAGAACCGCAGGAGCGGTGAACAAGGCAGAGCAGGCAAGAACCGCCGGAGTGGCGAGCAAGGCAGAGCAGAGGGGACAGGGCTCTGTTCACACGGAACAGACTGGAAGGGAAAAGCAGAACCAGATACACACAAGATACTTGCAGTGAAGTAGCGAGTGGACCACAAACTCACAAACGGAAGTACAGTGACAACGAGCAGGAGTTAGGTACGAGTTCAGACTCTGCAGAAAAAGGGAAGATATGGGCGTAGAGAGAAACGGGAAACAGGCTGGAAGATAGTTAGGGCAGGAACAGACACTGGGAAAAGACACAGACAACAGATCTAGGTATGCGGCCCCTAGAGGGCAGAAGGAACAGGCTAAGAGCGTGTTCACACGGGCCTGGAATTGCAGCCTCCAGGAAAGGCAGAAAGACAGCTGGCTAGTGTGCACAGACAGGACACAGTTCAGACACGGGAACTGATACCGCAAGGCAGGAAACATAGACAGGACCTGGCACATCAGTGACAAGAAGCCAACTGACAGAACAAGATGCTCAAGCATGGATTCCAAGGAGGAGCTGGTTTAAATACCAGGTGACAGACAGCAATAGGCTGAGGACGCATTAGGGGTGTGTCTGCAGCAGCTACAAGAAACAGGAAGTTCAGCGGGCGTCGCCCTAAGCAGCCAGAGCAGAGCAAAGCAGACAGTATGGAAAGAAGCCAGAGTGGCAGTCTGGACTGGAAATCAAGTGCGCGCTCTTGCACAGTGGGAGATGGACCACAATGCAAGGACGCCGCCCGGTATGTTACAGATAGATAGATAGATAGATGAGTGAGTCAGGGAGTGTTTTTTAACCCCTTAAGGATTCTGAGATTGTTTTTTCGTGACATATAGTGCTTCATGATAGACATAAAATTTCTTCGATAAGATTTGCTTTTACATGTGAAAAAAAACAAAAATTTGATGAAAATTTTGAAAATTTTGCAATTTTCAAACTTTGAATTTTCATGCCCTTAAATCAGAGAGATATGTCACACAAAATAGTTAATAAACAACATTTCCCACATGTCTACTTTACATCAGCCCAATTTTGGAACCAAAATTTTTTTTTGTTCAGAAAGTTATAAGGGTTAAAATTTGACCAAAGATTTCTCATTTTTCCAACAAAATTTACAAAACCATTTTTTTAGGGACCACATCACATATGAAGTCACTTTGAGGGGCTTTATGACAGAAAATACCCAAAAGTGACACCATTCTAAAAATTGCACCCCTCAAGGTGTTCAAAACCACATTCAAGAAGCGTATTAACCATTCACGTGCTTCACAGGAACTGAAGCAAAAGGAAGGAAAAAATGAACATTTAACTTTTTTTCACAAAATGTTTGCTTCAGACTCAATTTTTTTATTTTCACAAGGGTAAAGAGAGAAAATGGACTACAAGATTGGTTGTGCAATTTCTCCTGAGTTAGC
Organism: Phyllobates terribilis; assembly: GCF_046119375.1. Taxonomy (NCBI): domain Eukaryota; kingdom Metazoa; phylum Chordata; class Amphibia; order Anura; family Dendrobatidae; genus Phyllobates; species Phyllobates terribilis. Next base: position 138,881,773 of record NW_027362770.1, read on the forward strand.
CAATACCCCATATGTGGGGGAAAACCATTGTTTGGGCGCACTGCAGGGTTCGGAAGGGAAGGCGCGCCATTTGACTTTTTTAATGTAAAATCTGCTTGAATAATTAGCGGACGCCATGTTGCATTTGGAGAGCCCCTGATGTGCCTAAACAGTAGAAACCCCCCATAAATGACACCATTTTGGAAGCTAGACCCCTCAGGGAACTTATCTAGATGTGTATTGAGCACCTTGAACCCCCAGGTGCTTCACAGAAGTTTATAACATTGAACCGTAAAAATAAAATTTTCACTTTTTTCCCACAAAAATGTTTTTCAACCCCTAATTTTGCATTTTCATAAGGGTAACAGGAGAAATTGCACCATACCATTTGTTGTGCAATTTCTCCTGAGCATGCCAATACCCCATATGTGGAGAAAACTATTGTTGGGGCGCACGACAGGGTTCAGAAAGGAAGGAGCACCATTTGACTTTTTGAATGAAAAATTTGCTTGACTAATTAGCGGACAACATATCGCGTTTGTGGAGCCCCTGATGTGCTTAACCAGTGGAAACCCCTCACAAGTGAACTTATCTAGATGTGTGGTGAGCACCTTGAACCGCCAGGTGCTTCACAGAAGTGAGCCATGAAATGAAATTAAGAAATCAAATTTTAGCTCCAATTTTTTTTATTTTTACAAGGGTAACAGGAGAAAATGGACCCCAAAATTTATTGTGCAATTGCTCCTGAGTATGGAAATACCCTATAGGTATGGGAAAACTATTGTTTTGGTGCACGGCAGGTCTTGGAGAGGAAGGAGTGACGTTTGGAACGTAGACTTTGATGGAATGGTCTCCGGGTGTCATGTCGCGTTTGGAGAGCTCCTGATGTGCCTAAACAGTGGAAAACCCAGACAAGTTGCTCTATTTTGGAAGCTACACCCCTTAAGGATTTTATCCAGGGGTATAGTGAGCATTTTGAACCCACAGGTACTACACAGAATTTGATAACATTAGGTGGTCATACTGAAAATTAAAATTTTTTTCACGAAAATGTTTTAGCCCCAAATTTGTAACTTTTGCAATGAATAATAGAAGAAAACGGACCCCATAATTTGTTATGCTATTTCTCCCGAACGCAATGAAGCCCCATATGTCATCAGAAATTACTGTTAGGACACACGTCAGGGCAAAGAAGGAAGGAACTATTTGGCTTTTGGAGCATAGATTTTGGTAGAATAGTTTGTGGGCAACATTTGTGGAGCCCCTAAGGTGCCAGAACAGCAGAAAAAAAACAAAAGTGACCCTATTATAGAAATTGAACATCTCAATGATGAATTCATCTACTGCTGCAGTGACTATTATGTAACATCCATGCCAGGCTTTATTCTTATGTCAGTTTAGTGCTCATACATTGTGCCCCCATAAAGTGTAGTGCCCCCTTACTTTTCTCCCGGTGACACACACCCCGTAAATTAAGTGCTGTCCCAGCTACAATAATGCCAAATGTGTGGCTGCTTACTGCAATTTAGGCACAGTGTGGCTCAGAAGGATTTGGGAGCGCAGAATTCACTGGATTTTATTTGAGGGAGCGGGAGCCATGTCGCTTTTCCAGAGTCTTTGTGACGCGCCCCTGGGCCTGTGTCGCGCTGCGCTGCGCATGCGGGAGCTTACCCGGAGCCGGATCTGTGGAGGGTTGTAGTCTCGTGGCGGTGACCCGGTCCGTGCCCAGGGAGTCAAACTAGACGGCAGTCCATTAGTAGTAAATGGTTGATGACTACGCCACCCGTTGAGTGCAGCCAGGGGGCTGCTGCTGCAGGGCAGACCGCTGAGGCCGATGGTGGGATTGTGCAGCGTGATAGTATAACCCCCAACGGGAGGGGTATGGCCTCAGGGCAGCCGACGTGGATGATGGGGGTAGCAGGAACCACTCAGAGACGGTACGGTGTAGTTCAGGGTCTTTACTGGTAACAACAAAAGACCCTCCCGGAGTACTTGCTAGCGGATGGGGCCTGGTCAGTCCTTGAGCAGATGGGATCTCCCCTGGCCAGGCGTAGTTGTAGGCCTCCCAAACTGACTGTACTCTTCTGGCTACCTTGCTAGGAGCTGATGTAAGTAGCCCACGTCCCTGAGTGTACCGTGTGGTGCTCACCCGTATGGCCGGTGACTCGGGGCCTTCTAATGGCTTCCGCTCCACGATGGCGGTGCTGGTCCCACGCGTGTGACCGTGCCTTCGGGCTTCTGGGCCAGAGGACCTGAAATCCCCTGCCTGACGGATTCTGCTGCTGGGCAGGAATTAGTCCCCACAGCCTCGGACTCCGGGTCCGGTAAAAAGTCTTCTTAGTCAGGGCGAACTCTGCAGCTGCCAGCCCCTGACTCCTTGTAACTGCTGTTTCTTCCTATGCTGTCTCTACTTCTTCTCTTCTTCTACTCACTCACCCTGCCTCAGCCCCAGGTTTATATAGGGGAAGTTCTTCCCCTCCCAAGACTGGGCAGGAGGTGTGGCATGCACAGGATCCCTGACTAAAGGACCTCCCACCTGCTCTCAGACATAACATTACGTTACTGTGGCAACCAGACCCCTGGGGTGTCACATTCCCCCCTAGTAAAATTTAGTACTCCGGGACTAAACACATTTAGAAAACATAACAAGGCAAAACGTTAATAATACAATAAGAAAACACATAAAGATGGTTACGGCGTGTCCGCAACCGGGTGCAGTCTCTGAAGAAAGCAAGGTGTCCATTTCACCAACACAGGGAGACGTAACCAGGTAGGGGTCTGTTCTACCCCGAGTCCTTGACAGTCTTTAGTCCATCCTGGGTTACGCTCCAACTATATACAAGGATTCCCGGTAAATCCACCAAGGATTCCTAAAAACAACTAGAAATACAAAATTACACACAAGCAACTATAGACAGGTAAACATTATAAAATAGCTTAAACATTTAGATCCTCCAACGTGCGGGTAACTGGCCTCTAGTGGCCCTAGTGGACCTACGGAGCTGACTGTCTGGCCCTGAACTACAGGGTGTAGGAGCTGTCAAGGGTAAACTGGGCAGCTGTCTACCGGCTCTTTGTCTCACTAGGGGTACGGCAGGCTCACTATAAGCAGAGGGTTGATTCTCCTGTTCTACTTGTGTGGAGTCTTCTGCCTCCTGGTGGTAAGTGATAGCTGGGCGCCTGTGGGTCACAACGCCACCCGGTGCTGGTTCTCGGAGCACCCGGATAGCTCTATCCTTGAACTGTGCAAAGTCCAGATGGGGATCCCGTAAGGCCATTGCCCGCAACTGGGTTCGGTGGGCATTGCAATATAAACCCTCTATAAATTGTTCAGTCAACAGCCTGTCCTCGTTTCCCACCCCATCAGGGTCGGTCTGCTTTATGGCCCTCAGGGCCTCTTGTAGGTTTAGTGCATAGTCCCTTATACTCTCATGCGCTCGCTGCTTGCACCCGTAGAATCTAAGCTTGATCTCGGCTGAGGTGCGGGTATCGAAGGTGTCCCTCAGCCGGGTTAGTATCTCTGCGACAGTCCTCCTCCCAGGTGGCCAAGATTTTACTTCTCTTTTGGCTGCCCCGGTTAGTTGGGCCACCAGGATGCTCACTTTTTGCTCTTCTGTGAGGGGGTACACCTGGAAGAGGCTATCCAGCTTTTCTCTAAAGTCATGCAGGGTATGTGACTCCCCTGAGTACTGGGGTAGCCAAGCTGCTCCCGGGATATAGGGCATGGTGAAGGGCATAACTGCCGCAGCGGTAGCGCTGGCGGGGGTTGAGGCAGTGAAGCTCTCCTCCGTATCCGACATCTTCCTCCCCCCTAGTGGACCGTGGCCTACCTTGCGATGATCCTCTTCCGTAGGCCGCGGCTCCGCAGTGGATCGTCAGGGTTGAGGACCTTCCGTCGCGCTCCTGTGACGTCGGCGTCTGCTGGGCTCCTTCCAGGACCTTACGCAACGTCCGGACGTGAGGCGGGGCTTCAGTTCTCGCGCGCTTTCGGAGTCCACGCCCCTCTTCTTCCCGCGCGGCGTCCTCAAGATGGCGTCCAATGGCGGGAAAACTCCACGGATGGCGGGAAGAAGGTCGAAGATGGCGCCGGATGGCGGGAAAACTTCGCGGATGGCGGGAAGAAGGTAGAAGATGGCGCCGGATGGCGGGAAACCTCCACGGATAGCGGGAATCTTCACCACTGGTAAGTTTGAACAGTCTTTGCTTTTCAGGCACGCAGTACCCGGTGGTTGCGGGCACGAAATCCTGCCGACTACGCCAAAGTTGACGCGCCCCTGGGCCTGTGTCGCGCTGCGCTGCGCATGCGGGAGCTTACCCGGAGCCGGATCTGTGGAGGGTTGTAGTCTCGTGGCGGTGACCCGGTCCGTGCCCAGGGAGTCAAACTAGACGGCAGTCCATTAGTAGTAAATGGTTGATGACTACGCCACCCGTTGAGTGCAGCCAGGGGGCTGCTGCTGCAGGGCAGACCGCTGAGGCCGATGGTGGGATTGTGCAGCGTGATAGTATAACCCCCAACGGGAGGGGTATGGCCTCAGGGCAGCCGACGTGGATGATGGGGGTAGCAGGAACCACTCAGAGACGGTACGGTGTAGTTCAGGGTCTTTACTGGAAACAACAAAAGACCCTCCCGGAGTACTTGCTAGCGGATGGGGCCTGGTCAGTCCTTGAGCAGATGGGATCTCCCCTGGCCAGGCGTAGTTGTAGGCCTCCCAAACTGACTGTACTCTTCTGGCTACCTTGCTAGGAGCTGATGTAAGTAGCCCACGTCCCTGAGTGTACCGTGTGGTGCTCACCCGTATGGCCGGTGACTCGGGGCCTTCTAATGGCTTCCGCTCCACGATGGCGGTGCTGGTCCCACGCGTGTGACCGTGCCTTCGGGCTTCTGGGCCAGAGGACCTGAAATCCCCTGCCTGACGGATTCTGCTGCTGGGCAGGAATTAGTCCCCACAGCCTCGGACTCCGGGTCCGGTAAAAAGTCTTCTTAGTCAGGGCGAACTCTGCAGCTGCCAGCCCCTGACTCCTTGTAACTGCTGTTTCTTCCTATGCTGTCTCTACTTCTTCTCTTCTTCTACTCACTCACCCTGCCTCAGCCCCAGGTTTATATTGGGGAAGTTCTTCCCCTCCCAAGACTGGGCAGGAGGTGTGGCATGCACAGGATCCCTGACTAAAGGACCTCCCACCTGCTCTCAGACATAACATTACGTTACTGTGGCAACCAGACCCCTGGGGTGTCACATTTGTTCTACCAGTAATGTGGGACACCCTATAGTCCCAGTGACAGATGATGAACCTGAGAGGGGGCTGGTTTTATGTGGGATAAATTAGGGGTTTTATTGGTAACATTTTGGGGTACATAATTTTCGATTTCTTCCAGAATAAGGCTGGATTACATTCTTGTGTTCTACGCTGAGCACTTACTTATGCAATTCAGACTAAACCCCCAACGGAACCACCCACCACAAAAAGGCAGATGGAGACACTTTGGAGTCCATTTGATGTCTGCTCCGGTGGTCTCCATCTTTTTAGGCTCACAAAGATCTGTGGTCGTCCACACTTGTGCGCTTAAAAAAGCCTAAAATGATGGTACACCGCTGGAACAGAGACTAGTCCAAAGGGACTCCATTGGCCTCATAAGTGAGTGGCTCCATCTGGGTTTTCTGTCTGAATTGTGGTTTTGGTGAATTTACACGGAAACCCCAACGTAAGCGCTCAGCGGAGAGCGCAGGATAAATGTGAGCCGAGCCTTATTCCGATTTTTTGGAGGCAGAATGAAGAAATAGACAGCAGTACCAGAATAGTTCTTATTTTTATTTTTGCTCTGTTCACCGTGCGGTTTAAGTGATAAGGTGGATTTATTTTTGGGGTCGGTGCGATGACAGCGATACCAAATTTATGTGGATTTTTTTTTAGGTTTTGCTGCTATCACACAGTAAAAATGCTTTTTTATATAAAAAGTAGTTATTTTTGTCGCCATATTTTGAGAGCTGTAACTTTTTTTTTTTTTTGGCGAACAAAGCTGTATGATGGCTTATTTTTTGCGGGACGAGTTGCAGATTTTTTTGGCAAGAATTTGGGTCACATAGTAATTTTTGATCGCTGTTTATTCAGATTTGAAGAATGAACAAAAACCAGCAATTCAGTTATTGTTTTTATTTATTATTTTTTGCGCCATTCGCCGTGTGGTAAAAGTGATAAGATTGATTTGTTCGTTGGGTCGGTACAATTACAGCGATACCAGATTTATATTTTTTAAAAACAGTATTTTACAAAAAAGAATTTGATTTTGCATCGTTGCATTCTGAGAGATGTAACTTTTTAATTCTTTTGCCAAATGAGCCATATTAGGGCTTGTTTTTTGCCGGACAGTTTGGTGTTTTTTTATATAATTGTTTTTACGTGCGACTTTTTGATCGCTTTTATTCATTTTTTTGTGAGTCAGTGTGATGAAAAGACGTCATTCTCGGCGTGCTTTTTTTTTTTTACGGCATTCGTCAAACGGACTAAATAACGCAACAGTTTTATAAAGCGGGTAGTTCCGAACACGACAATACCAATTATGTGTATGTTTTTTGTTTTATTTTTGTTTTATCACAAGCGCTGCATTTTGAGCGGCGAAACGGATTTTAGTGATTTGTGTGCACTTTTTGTGTGTTTTTTTTTTTAATTTTTTTACATATTTTATTTAACTTCTTTTTACTTTTTCACTAAGTCCCATTGTGGGACATGTGTGCTTTTTAATTTATTGCTGATCTCATGCATTGCAGTACCCCTGTACTGCAGTATATGAGACCTGTCAGTGAGTCATGTCTGACTCACTGTCTCTGCCTGTGGGAGCCAGCTTATTGCTAGCTCTCACAGGCCACCGCACCCTGGGATCATCACATGATCTCAGGGTACCATGGTAACCATCGGGACCCGCGATTCTCATCACGGGGGTCCAATGGTTACTAAAGGGGTCGCAAGACCCCCTTGTAACAACTTAAATACTGCTGTCACGATTGACAACGGTATTTAAGGGGTTAATCGGCCCCGATCGGCCCGGGTCCGATACCGCAGGGTGTCAGCTGTCACACACAGCTGACACCTGCAGGAATCGCCACCACCGGGCGGCGCTATTTACTTATTCCTCAGCGTCGCATTTTCACGACGATGAGGAATAAGTACCTTTAATGACCACCATGAAAATGCGTTACGGCGGTCATTAAGGGGTTAAAGTATTTTTGTGTGTGTGTGTTTTACTTTTCATTATTGGGTTAGTAATGGGGGTGTCTGAGAGACACCTCTCGATTACTAACAGCAGGGCTTGATGCCAGCTGTGTTTTTGGACAAATCACAGCTGTCATCAACCCCAACTACCATTACCCCGATTGCCACTGGGCATTCGGGAAGAATGAAGACGAAGCGCCAGAATTGCAGCATCTAATGTGATGCGCCAGGGTGGCTGAACGCTGGTGTTTTAGGCTGGGAAGGGCCCAATAACCATGGACATTATAAGCCCGCAGCTGACTGCTTTACCTTTGCTGGTTTCATAAAATAGGGGGGGGGACCCCAAATTTTTTTTTTCATTTATTTATTTACTTATTAGGTTAAACAAGCCTAAAAAGCAAACAATAAACTCCGCATGAAAGGCACTAAAGGGTGCAAGTTTATTATATGTAATTATATACAGTATCTGCAGGACATCTCTCTGTCATCGATGCACAGGGTTGAATCTTAATTTGCCATATAATAAATATATGTCTATTACATAATATATTCCTATAGAGGTGTCCTCCGAGCCCCACAAGCCAATGTGCACTCCCAGCCCCCTCCAATTGGAAGCGTCAGTCATCCCAAACATCCGATGCAGACGTTTGTTGGCCTCCTATGATTGCTGACACAGATAAATTTGCTTCCGTTCATGTTCTTTGTAGCTCTAACGGAGCTGTCTAAATTCCCTTTGTTCTACAGAATAATAATCAGCTTCTTCATTCTGACATGAATATTAAAGGGAACATTTTGTATAGCTTTTCATCCCGGTTTTTAGCCGAGTGGCACAGCTGTGTAAAGTCATGCCATTAACCTCTGCCTGCCTAACCATAGAAAAACAGAGACTGTAGCAGATATCGGAGGAAAATGCCAGAGACAGCTTTTATTTCACCAGTTAATTCCCTTCTTCTATAATCAAAGAATCACGGGGATTCCATAGTCAAAAGTCAATTACTCCATCAGCACCAATAATAGTCCTGATACTCTGCAGACATTCAGAGAAATGCAGATCACAGAGAAGTATTTACAAAAAACTCATCGGGGATCTAAAGTGCAAAATTTCCAAAACGTAGATTGTAATTTAAAAAGAAAACCAGTTACATTAATATCTACTATAAACAAGAAGCAAAACAGATCAAGGATGCATTTTTTTGTATAATACTAATTATAATTTTTAGGATATTCTGAGTTGTTGGAGGGGGGGATCGGTGGCTTTCTATGTTTTGGATCCTTATCTCTTTGCCAAAATATGACGAGGGTACAAAGAGCCTCTGTGGAGGATGTCTTTCTTGTATTACACATACAATACCCAGATTATAAATTATTCTTAATCGTTAGGAAAGAAAATAATGTCAAGATCACTGGGGGACTCTCATTAATCCCGAGAAGCTCCATCTGTATGGAGAGGAGGCCGAGCATGCGCACCTCCGCTCTGTTCATTCTCAATGAGAGTTCCAAGGGCTGTGCATGCTCGATAATGCTCGTGGAGTGCCCCCAAAACAAAGTAGGATGCCCTAGACCAGGGGTCCCCAACCTGTAGCTCAGGAGCCACATGTGGCTCGCGGTCCCATGAATTGTGACTCGCGTCTGTCTGTCAACTTGGTGCATTAGCCCCAGGTCTAGTAAACAGGTATGAAGAGCACATCTCAAAAAAGTGAATTTTTTGAGTAGCCCAGCACAGAAAAGTAGATCTGAATGCACATATAATGGTCCTAGAGGTTTAGAGATAATTTAAGCATGGTACGCTGGAGACAGGATGATACTACCTGTCAGAGGTGGTGTTTGAAGCTGGATGCAACAGTGTGTTGGGAATGTTTGATGGGAGAATATTTAATGAGGGTATTGTGGGAACCCCTGGATCTCAGAATACTGCTTTGGGGTGATTTCTGTGGAAAAGGTTTATCATTATACCTGTAATGGGGTCATTTGTTGCCACTACTGTGAGGTGGGCAGAAGCTTGATGTGGCTCTCAGACCTCTCTCAGAGCGGAATGTGGCTCTCAAGGTCAGAAAGGTTGGGGACCTCTGATCTAGAATGTTCCACACACAGTATAATACTCCATACAGTTCATTCCCCTACACATTATGATGCCCCCCTACAGTTACCCCACAGCCACCCTACATAAAATGATGACTACCATAGTCAACTCCTAGACATAGTATAATGTCCACAGTCCCCCACACACAGCATGATTCCCCCATAGTAAATCCCCCACATAAAGTATGATGCCCCCAAAGTCCACCTCACACAGTATGATGCTCTCTCAGTATATGTCCTCAGAAACAGAATGATGCCACCATAGATTTCTCCCACACAGTATGATATCCCCATAGTCTCCCTCACACAGTATGATTCTCCCATGGTGCATTTCTCCATGCATAGTATGGTGACCCCGCAGTTGCCCCACACACTATTATTCACTCATAGTCACCTTCAACACAAAGTATGATGCCCCCATAGTCCCGCTCACACAGTATGATGCCCCCACAGCTCCTTAGCATAGCATTATGCCCCCACACACTATGATTCCCCACTTTACATCCCTCTATACAGTATGATGCCTTCCAGCCCCACAGACTCAGTTTGATTACCTTACGATCCCTCCCCAACACAGCATGATGCCCCCAATGTGCCCCCACACAGACAGTATGCCATCCACAGTCCTCCACACCCAGTATAATGCCCTCATAGTCCCCCCACACACTCTATGATGTCCCACAGTGCCTTCACACAAGATGATGCCAACACATTCCCAACACAGAATTATGCCCCACAGCCACCCAACACAGTGTGGTGCCCCTATAATTCCTCACAAACAGTATGATGCCTCCAGGTTGCACAACACAACCACATTTCACAGAATGATGCCCACGGCAGTCCTCTCCCACACATTGTATTATACCCAACAGTCCTCCTCACACAGTATGATAGCCCCCACAAACCACTTATCAAAGTATGATGTCCACACATCTTCTTACATGATATAATGCTCCCACACATAGTATAATGCCCCACAGCACATTTCCCCATACAATATGATGCCCCCCAAAACCCACACACAGTATGATTGCCCCAATTTCCCCATCCTCAGTTTTATGCTCCAACAGTCTCTTCCCAATATAGCATGATGCCCCCACAGTGTCCTGCACACAGTTTGATGCCCTCACAGTCCCCCACTTACAATATGAAGCCCCCAATGTCCCACCATACAGTATTATGACCCCACACTCCCTACACACAGTATGCTGCCCAGGGCCGCCACCAGGAATTTCGGGGGCCCCATACTGGCAAAATTTTTGGGCCCCCTTGAAACGCCGCCCAGGCTCCACCCCAGTTTCCGCCTCCACCCCAGCTCTGCCTCCATTCCTCGTGACCGAATAATACCACATACAAGGGACAAATACTGCCACACTGTGACCATATCACATATGACCACTACATCGTGACCGATTAATACCATCACACCATGACCGGACCACATATTACCACTACATAGTGACCGAATAATAGCACATACAAGGGACAAATACCATCACACCATGACCAGACCACATATTACCATCATATAATGACCGAATAATAGCACATACAAGGGACAAATACTGCCACACCATGACCAGACCACATATTACCACCACCTAGTGACCAAATAATACCACATACAGGGACAAATGCATCACAAATACATCACACCATGACCATACCACATTTTACCACCACATAGTGACTGAATAATACCACATACAAGGGACAAATACCGCCACACTGTGACCAGATCCCATATTACCACCACATTGTGACCGAATAATACCACATTCAATGGACAAATACTGCCACACCGTGACCATATCACATATGACCACTACATCGTGACCGATTAATACCATCACACCATGACCGGACCACATATTACCATCATATAATGACCGAATAATAGCACATACAGGGGACAAATACTGCCACACCATGACCAGACCACATATTACAACCACCTAGTGACCAAATAATACCACATACAGGGACAAATACATCACAAATACATCACACCATGACCATACCATATTTTACCATCACATAGCGACTGAATAATACCGCATACAAGGGACAAATACCACCACACTGTGACCAGATCCCATATTACCACCAAATTGTGACTGAATAATACCACATACAAGGGACAAATACCGTCACACCATGACCGGATCATATATTACCACCACATAGTGACCAAATACTACAATACTGATCATTAACACAATGCTAATATTACCATAAGTGCAATTATACACAGGAGCTCTGTACATAGTACACAGTGTATAGTGTCAGTGTACAGATAACACACTGACTCACAGGTGACGTCTCTAGTTGAAGTCCTTCATCTTTGCTTTTCTTGCTCATCCAGCACAGACCGCCATCACTTATTCCAGCCATGACTCTTCTCTGCAGAAAATAACACAGTTATCTAGAGCGCCGCTTCTAGAGCACATTCCCCAATTTTTTTTATAGTGCCGCCCTACACAATAACAGGATCACCCCATGTCTACATCCTGCCCCCAATGTCTCAATCCCGCCCCCATGTGTCCATTCTGCCCCCAATTTCTCCATCCTGCCCCATTGTCTCCATCCTGCTCCCATTTGTCTCCATTCTGCCCCATGTCTCCATTCTTTCCCAATGTCTCCATCCTGTCCCCATTTGTCTCCATTCTGCCTGCATGTCTCCATTCTGCCCCCAATGTCTTCATCCTGCTCCCATGTCTTCATCCTGCCACCATGTCTCCATTCTGCCCCATGTCTCCATTGTGCCCCCATGTCTCCATTTGTCTCCATTCTGCCCCCAATGTCTCCATTCTGCCTCCAATGTCTCCATCCTGCCCCCATTTGTCCCCATTCTCCCCCATGTCTCTATTTTTTTCCATTCTGCCCCCATTATCTCCATCCTGCCCCTATGTCTCCACTTGTCTCCATTCTGCCCCCAAGTCTGCATCCTGCTTCCATTTGTCTCCATTATGCCCCATTGTCTCCATCCTGCCCCCATTGTCTCCATCCTGACCACATTGTCTCCATTCTGCCCCATGTCTTCATTCTGCCCCCATGTCTCCATTCTGCCCCATGTCTCCATTCTGCCCCCAATGTCTTCATCCTGCTCCCATGTCTCCATCCTGCCCCATTGTCTCCATCTTGCCCCCATGTCTTTATCCTGCCACGATGTTTCCATTCTGCCCCCATGTCTCCATCCTGCCCTTATGTCTCCATTTGTCTCCATTCTGCCTCCATTATCTCCATTCTGCCTTCAATGTCTCCATCCTGCCCCCATTTGTCTCCATTCTGCCCCCATGTCTCTATTTGTCTCCATTTTGCCCCCATTATCTCCATCCTGCCCCTATGTCTCCATTTGTCTCCATTCGGCCCCATGTCTCCATTCTGCCCCAATGTCTTCATCATGCTCCCATGTCTTTATCCTGCCACCATGTTTCGATTCTGCCCCCATGTCTCCATCCTGCCCTTATGTCTCCATTTGTCTCCATTCTGCCCCCAATGTCTCTATTCTGCCCCCCATGTCTCCATCCTGCCCCCATTTGTCTACATTCTGCCCCATGTCTCTATTTGTCTCCATTCTGCCCCCATTATCTCCATCCTGCCCCTATGTCTCCATTTGTCTCCATTCTGCCCCCATGTCTCCATCCTGCTCCCATTTGTCTCCATTCTGCCCTCATTGTCTCCATCCTGCCCCCATTGTCTCCATCCTGCCCCCATTGTCTCCATTCTGCCCCATGTCTTCATTCTGCCCCCCATGTCTCCATCCTGCCCCATTTGTCTCCATTCTGCCCCATTTGTCTCCATTCTGCCCCATGTCTCCATTCTGCCCCCAATGTCTCCATCCTGCCCCCATTGTCTCCATTTGTCTCCATTCTTCCCCCAATGTCTTCATCCTGCTCCCATGTCTTCATCCTGCCACCATGTCTCCATTCTGCCCTCATGTCTCCTTTATGCCCCCATGTCTTCATTTGTCTCCATTCTGCCCCCAATGTCTCCATTCTGCCTTCAATGTCTCCATCCTGCCCCCATTTGTCTCTATTCTGCCCCCATGTCTATAATGCCCCATGCAGGATGTCACCTTCCCCATATAATGCCCCATGCAGGATGTCCCCTCTCCCCCATATAATGCCCCATGCAGGATGTCACCTCTCCACCCATATAATGCCCCATGCAGGATGTCACCTCCCCCATATAATACCCCATGCAGGATGTCACCTCCCCCCCATATAATGCCCCATGCAGGATGTCACCTCTCCACCTATATAATGCCCCATGCAGGATGTCACCTCTCTCCCCCATATAATTGCCCATTCAGGATGTCACCTCTACCCCATATAATGCCCCATGCAGGATGTCACCGCTCCCCCCCATATAATGCCCCATGCAGGATGTCACCTTTCCCCCCATATAATGCCCCATGCAGGATGTCACCTCTCCCCCCCATATAATGCCCCATGTAGGATGTCACTTGTTCCCCCCACCATATAATGCTCCATGCAGGATGTCACTTGTCCCCCCCATATAATGCCCCATGTAGGATGTCACTTGTTCCCCCCACCGTATAATGCCCCATGCAGGATGTCACTTGTCCCCCCCACCATATAATGCCCCATGCAGGATGTCACTTGTCCCCCCCACATATGATGCCCCATGCAGGATGTCACTTGCTCCCCCCCACCGTATAATGCCCCATGCATGATGTCACCTTTCCCCCCATATAATGCCCCATGCAGGATGTCACCTCTCCCCCCCATATAATGCCCCATGTAGGATGTCACTTACTCCCCCCACCATATAATGCCCCATGCAGGATGTCACTTGTCCCCCCCACATATAATGCCCCATGCAGGATGTCACTTGTTCCCCCCCCACATTACCACCACATAGTGACCAAATACTACAATACTGATCATTAACACAATACTAATATTACCATAAGTGCAATTATACACAGGAGCTCTGTACATAGTACACAGTGTATAGTGTCAGTGTACAGATAACACACTGACTCACAGGTGACGTCTCTAGTAGAGATGAGCGGTGTTCGACTTGAACTGTTCGCCAATCTCAAATTCGAGCTGTTTTGGGCGGTGTTCGAGCCGTTTGGCGAACACGAACGATTTGAAAAAAATTCGGCTGTTCGAGGTTATATTCGATAACTGTTCGTGCACCAAAATCATAACTGGATTTTTTCTCAGTAATGATGAAAATTAATGTTAATACGCAGTTTGAGTGTACAGCGGGGCGGGGGGAGGGGCAGGGGATGGATCTCTGCAGGAATAATGAAGATCTCCATTTTTTTTTTCTCTTTCCCGCATTTACAGTGGGGAGGTGCAATCTGTCAGCCTATCAGCAGCGCACACACGGAGCGAACTGCTTTTTTTCACACAAGCAAGGGCATGTGTCATTGGCAGTGTATGTCACATGTCCTTGCCCTATAAGACCAAGCCATTTTCCCCGTCGCCACCATTTTCTCACTGCTGCAGCTGCATGTTAGACGGCACCGCTGTTGCTGTGTGCGCTATACCTTGTTAATTTCAAGCCAATTTTCGCACAAATCTACAGATAGCTTGGGAGTAGGGAATAGTTGTGATTGCAGTCCTTTTAAGGACTAGGTTACAGCATTTCCTATGACTTTTATCAGGCAGGTCTGTGCTCTTAAATAGATAGGTTGGGAGTAAAGACTAATTGTAATTGCAGTCCTTTTCAGGACTAAGTTAGATCAGTTCCTATCAGTTTTTGCCAGGCAGGTCTGTGCCAGTGCTGTGCAAGTTTTTTTTCACAGCATTTGGCTAAATCTAGCAAAGCTAATCCTTTTTGGCCTATTGCAGAGTGTGTTAGTCAGTGGAGTAGCCTATCTGTGTTGCAAGCTACACCACCTGTGTATAGAATACCAATTTTTTTACTGTACCTAGTGAAGTAAAACCTTTTGGGCATAGCATCATTCTATTAGTCCATCTATACTGACCTCCATAAGGTTGCAAATTGAATATAATTTTTTTCTGCATCTACCTCTTTGAAAAAATATTTGGGCTTCTAGCAGTGTGTGGGACTTATTCTATTAGTCCATCTATACTGACCTCCATCAGGTTGCAAATTGAATATAATATTTTTCTGCATCTAGCTCTGAAAAAATATTTGGCCTTCTAGCAGTGTGTGGGACTTGTTATATTAGTCCATCTATACTGACCTCCATCATGTTGCAAATTGAATATAATATTTTTCTGCATCTAGCTCTGAAAAAATATTTGGGCTTCTAGCAGTGTGTGGGACTTGTTCTATTAGTCCATCTATACTGACCTCCATCAGGTTGCAAATTGAATATAATTTTTTTCTGCATCTACCTCTGAAAAAATATTTGGGCTTCTAGCTGTGTGTGGGACTTGTTCTATTAGTCCATCTATACTGACCTCCATCAGGTTGCAAACTGAATATAATATTTTTCTGCATCTAGCTCTGAAAAAATATTTGGGCTTCTAGCAGTGTGTGGGACTTGTTCTATTAGTCCATCTATACTGACCTCCATCAGGTTGCAAATAGAATATAATTTTTTTCTGCATCTAGCTCTGAAAAAATATTTGGCCTTCTAGCAGTGTGTGGGACTTGTTCTATTAGTCCATCTATACTGACCTCCATCACGTTGCAAATTGAATATAATTTTTTTCTGCATCTAGCTCTGAAAAAATATTTGGGCTTCTAGCTGTGTGTGGGAATGGTTCTATTAGTCCATCTATACTGACCTCCATCAGGTTGCAAACTGAATATAATTTTTTTCTGCATCTACCTCTGAAAAAATATTTGGGCTTCTAGCTGTGTGTGGGACTTGTTCTATTAGTCCATCTATACTGACCTCCATCAGGTTGCAAATTGAATATAATATTTTTCTGCATCTAGCTCTGAAAAAATATTTGGCCTTCTAGCAGTGTGTGGGACTTGTTCTATTAGTCCATCTATAATGACCTCCATCAGGTTGCAAATTGAATATAATTTTTTTCTGCATCTACCTCTTTGAAAAAATATTTGGGCTTCTAGCAGTGTGTGGGACTTGTTCTATTAGTCCATCTATACTGACCTCCATCAGGTTGCAAATTGAATATAATATTTTTCTGCATCTAGCTCTGAAAAAATATTTGGCCTTCTAGCAGTGTGTGGGACTTGTTTTATTAGTCCATCTGTACTGACCTCCATCACGTTGCAAATTGAATATAATATTTTTCTGCATCTAGCTCTGAAAAAATATTTGGGCTTCTAGCAGTGTGTGGGACTTGTTCTATTAGTCCATCTATACTGACCTCCATCAGGTTGCAAATTGAATATAATTTTTTTCTGCATCTACCTCTGAAAAAATATTTGGGCTTCTAGCTGTGTGTGGCACTTGGTCTATTAGT
This sequence comes from Phyllobates terribilis, assembly GCF_046119375.1. NCBI lineage: Eukaryota > Metazoa > Chordata > Amphibia > Anura > Dendrobatidae > Phyllobates > Phyllobates terribilis. The sequence goes on from NW_027362770.1 coordinate 138,898,425, forward strand.
CCATCTATACTGACCTCCATCAGGTTGCAAACTGAATATAATATTTTTCTGCATCTAGCTCTGAAAAAATATTTGGGCTTCTAGCAGTGTGTGGGACTTGTTCTATTAGTCCATCTATACTGACCTCCATCAGGTTGCAAATAGAATATAATTTTTTCTGCATCTACCTCTGAAAAAATATTTGGCCTTCTAGCAGTGTGTGGGACTTGCTCTATTAGTCCATCTATACTGACCTCCATCAGGTTGCAAATTGAATATTATTTTTTTCTGCATCTAGCTCTGAAAAAATATTTGGGCTTCTAGCTGTGTGTGGGACTTGTTCTATTAGTCCATCTATACTGACCTCCATCAGGTTGCAAACTGAATATAATTTTTTTCTGCATCTACCTCTGAAAAAATATTTGGGCTTCTAGCTGTGTGTGGGACTTGTTCTATTAGTCCTTCTATACTGACCTCCATCAGGTTGCAAATTGAATATAATATTTTTCTGCATCTAGCTCTGAAAAAATATTTGGCCTTCTAGCAGTGTGTGGGACTTGTTCTATTAGTCCATCTATACTGACCTCCATCAGGTTGCAAATTGAATATAATTTTTTTCTGCATCTACCTCTGAAAAAATATTTGGGCTTCTAGCTGTGTGTGGGACTTGTTCTATTAGTCCATCTATACTGACCTCCATCAGGTTGCAAATTGAATATAATTTTTTTCTGCATCTACCTCTTTGAAAAAATATTTGGGCTTCTAGCAGTGTGTGGGACTTGTTCTATTAGTCCATCTATACTGACCTCCATCAGGTTGCAAATTGAATATAATATTTTTCTGCATCTAGCTCTGAAAAAATATTTGGCCTTCTAGCAGTGTGTGGGACTTGTTCTATTAGTCCATCTATACTGACCTCCATCACGTTGCAAATTGAATATAATATTTTTCTGCATCTAGCTCTGAAAAAATATTTGGGCTTCTAGCAGTGTGTGGGACTTGTTCTATTAGTCCATCTATACTGACCTCCATCAGGTTGCAAATTGAATATAATTTTTTTCTGCATCTACCTCTGAAAAAATATTTGGGCTTCTAGCTGTGTGTGGGACTTGTTCCATTAGTCCATCTATACTGACCTCCATCAGGTTTCAAACTGAATATAATATTTTTCTGCATCTAGCTCTGAAAAAATATTTGGGCTTCTAGCAGTGTGTGGGACTTGTTCTATTAGTCCATCTATACTGACCTCCATCAGGTTGCAAAAAGAATATAATTTTTTTCTGCATCTAGCTCTGAAAAAATATTTGGCCTTCTAGCAGTGTGTGGGACTTGTTCTATTAGTCCATCTATACTGACCTCCATCAGGTTGCAAACTGAATATAATTTTTTTCTGCATCTACCTCTGAAAAAATATTTTGGCTTCTAGCTGTGTGTGGGACTTGTTCTATTAGTCCATCTATACTGACCTCCATCAGGTTGAAAATTGAATATAATATTTTTCTGCATGTAGCTCTGAAAAAATATTTGGCCTTCTAGCAGTGTGTGGGACTTGTTCTATTAGTCCATCTATACTGACCTCCATCAGGTTGCAAATTGAATATAATTTTTTTCTGCATCTACATCTGAAAAAATATTTGGGCTTCTAGCAGTGTGTGGGACTTGTTCTATTAGTCCATCTATACTGACCTCCATCAGGTTGCAAATTGAATATAATTTTTTTCTGCATCTAGCTCTGAAAAAATATTTGGCCTTCTAGCAGTGTGTGGGACTTGTTCTATTAGTCCATCTATACTGACCTCCATCAGTTTGCAAATTGAATTTAATATTTTTCTGCATCTAGCTCTGAAAAAATATTTGGCCTTCTAGCAGTGTGTGGGACTTGTTCTATTAGTCCATCTATACTGACCTCCATCACGTTGCAAATAGAATATAATTTTTTTCTGCATCTAGCTCTGAAAAAATATTTGGCCTTCTAGCAGTGTGTGGGACTTGTTCTATTAGTCCATCTATACTGACCTCCATCAGGTTGCAAATTGAATATAATTTTTTTCTGCATCTAGCTCTGAAAAAATATTTGGGCTTCTAGCTGTGTGTGGGACTTGTTCTATTAGTCCATCTATACTGACCTCCATCAGGTTGCAAACTGAATATAATTTTTTTCTGCATCTACCTCTGAAAAAATATTTGGGCTTCTAGCTGTGTGTGGGACTTGTTCTATTAGTCCATCTATACTGACCTCCATCAGGTTGCAAATTGAATATAATATTTTTCTGCATCTAGCTCTGAAAAAATATTTGGCCTTCTAGCAGTGTGTGGGACTTGTTCTATTAGTCCATCTATACTGACCTCCATCAGGTTGCAAATTGAATATAATTTTTTTCTGCATCTAGCTCTGAAAAAATATTTGGCCTTCTAGCAGTGTGTGGGACTTGTTCTATTAGTCCACCTATACTGACCTCCATCAGGTTGCAAATTGAATATAATATTTTTCTGCATCTAGCTCTGAAAAAATATTTGGCCTTCTAGCAGTGTGTGGGACTTGTTCTATTAGTCCATCTATACTGACCTCCATCACGTTGCAAATTGAATATAATATTTTTCTGCATCTAGGTCTGAAAAAATATTTGGCCTTCTAGCAGTGTGTGGGACTTGTTCTATTAGTCCATCTATACTGACCTCCATCAGGTTGCAAATTGAATATAATATTTTTCTGCACCTAGCTCTGAAAAAATATTTGGCCTTCTAGCAGTGTGTGGGACTTGTTCTATTAGTCCATCTATACTGACCTCCATCAGGTTGCAAATTGAATATAATTTTTTTCTGCATCTACCTCTGAAAAAATATTTGGGCTTCTAGCTGTGTGTGGGAATGGTTCTATTAGTCCATCTATACTGACCTCCATCAGGTTGCAAACTGAATATAATTTTTTTCTGCATCTACCTCTGAAAAAATATTTGGGCTTCTAGCTGTGTGTGGGACTTGTTCTATTAGTCCATCTATACTGACCTCCATCAGGTTGCAAATTGAATATAATATTTTTCTGCATCTAGCTCTGAAAAAATATTTGGCCTTCTAGCAGTGTGTGGGACTTGTTCTATTAGTCCATCTATAATGACCTCCATCAGGTTGCAAATTGAATATAATTTTTTTCTACATCTACCTCTTTGAAAAAATATTTGGGCTTCTAGCAGTGTGTGGGACTTGTTCTTTTAGTCCATCTATACTGACCTCCATCAGGTTGCAAATTGAATATAATATTTTTCTGCATCTACCTCTGAAAAAATATTTGGCCTTCTAGCAGTGTGTGGGACTTGTTTTATTAGTCCATCTATACTGACCTCCATCACGTTGCAAATTGAATATAATATTTTTCTGCATCTAGCTCTGAAAAAATATTTGGGCTTCTAGCAGTGTGTGGGACTTGTTCTATTAGTCCATCTATACTGACCTCCATCAGGTTGCAAATTGAATATAATTTTTTTCTGCATCTACCTCTGAAAAAATATTTGGGCTTCTAGCTGTGTGTGGCACTTGGTATATTAGTCCATCTATACTGACCTCCATCAGGTTGCAAACTGAATATAATATTTTTCTGCATCTAGCTCTGAAAAAATATTTGGGCTTCTAGCAGTGTGTGGGACTTGTTCTATTAGTCCATCTATACTGACCTCCATCAGGTTGCAAATAGAATATATTTTTTTCTGCATCTACCTCTGAAAAAATATTTGGCCTTCTAGCAGTGTGTGGGACTTGTTCTATTAGTCCATCTATACTGACCTCCATCAGGTTGCAAATTGAATATAATTTTTTTCTGCATCTAGCTCTGAAAAAATATTTGGGCTTCTAGCTGTGTGTGGGAATGGTTCTATTAGTCCATCTATACTGACCTCCATCAGGTTGCAAATTGAATATAATATTTTTCTGCATCTAGCTCTGAAAAAATATTTGGGCTTCTAGCAGTGTGTGGGACTTGTTCTATTAGTCCATCTATACTGACCTCCATCAGGTTGCAAATAGAATATAATTTTTTTCTGCATCTAGCTCTGAAAAAATATTTGGCCTTCTAAAAGTGTGTGGGATTTGTTCTATTAGTCCATCTATACTGACCTCCATCAGGTTGCAAATTGAATATAATTTTTTTCTGCATCTACCTCTGAAAAAATATTTGGGCTTCTAGCTGTGTGTGGGACTTGTTCTACTAGTCCATCTATACTGACCTCCATCAGGTTGCAAACTGAATATAATTTTTTTCTGCATCTACCTCTGAAAAAATATTTGGGCTTCTAGCTGTGTGTGGGACTTGTTCTATTAGTCCATCTATACTGACCTCCATCAGGTTGCAAATTGAATATAATATTTTTCTGCATCTAGCTCTGAAAAAATATTTGGCCTTCTAGCAGTGTGTGGGACTTGTTTTATTAGTCCATCTATACTGACCTCCATCACGTTGCAAATTGAATATAATATTTTTCTGCATCTAGCTCTGAAAAAATATTTGGGCTTCTAGCAGTGTGTGGGACTTGGTCTATTAGTCCATCTATACTGACCTCCATCAGGTTGCAAATTGAATATAATTTTTTTCTGCATCTACCTCTGAAAAAATATTTGGGCTTCTAGCTGTGTGTGGCACTTGGTCTATTAGTCCATCTATACTGACCTCCATCAGGTTGCAAACTGAATATAATATTTTTCTGCATCTAGCTCTGAAAAAATATTTGGGCTTCTAGCAGTGTGTGGGACTTGTTCTATTAGTCCATCTATACTGACCTCCATCAGGTTGCAAATAGAATATAATTTTTTCTGCATCTACCTCTGAAAAAATATTTGGCCTTCTAGCAGTGTGTGGGACTTGTTCTATTAGTCCATCTATACTGACCTCCATCACGTTGCAAATTGAATATAATTTTTTTCTGCATCTAGCTCTGAAAAAATATTTGGGCTTCTAGCTGTGTGTGGGAATGGTTCTATTAGTCCATCTAGACTGACCTCCATCAGGTTGCAAACTGAATATAATTTTTTTCTGCATCTACCTCTGAAAAAATATTTGGGCTTCTAGCTGTGTGTGGGACTTGTTCTATTAGTCCATCTATACTGACCTCCATCAGGTTGCAAATTGAATATAATATTTTTCTGCATCTAGCTCTGAAAAAATATTTGGCCTTCTAGCAGTGTGTGGGACTTGTTCTATTAGTCCATCTATAATGACCTCCATCAGGTTGCAAATTGAATATAATTTTTTTCTGCATCTACCTCTTTGAAAAAATATTTGGGCTTCTAGCAGTGTGTGGGACTTGTTCTATTAGTCCATCTATACTGACCTCCATCAGGTTGCAAATTGAATATAATATTTTTCTGCATCTAGCTCTGAAAAAATATTTGGCCTTCTAGCAGTGTGTGGGACTTGTTTTATTAGTCCATCTGTACTGACCTCCATCACGTTGCAAATTGAATATAATATTTTTCTGCATCTAGCTCTGAAAAAATATTTGGGCTTCTAGCAGTGTGTGGGACTTGTTCTATTAGTCCATCTATACTGACCTCCATCAGGTTGCAAATTGAATATAATTTTTTTCTGCATCTACCTCTGAAAAAATATTTGGGCTTCTAGCTGTGTGTGGCACTTGGTCTATTAGTCCATCTATACTGACCTCCATCAGGTTGCAAACTGAATATAATATTTTTCTGCATCTAGCTCTGAAAAAATATTTGGGCTTCTAGCAGTGTGTGGGACTTGTTCTATTAGTCCATCTATACTGACCTCCATCAGGTTGCAAATAGAATATAATTTTTTCTGCATCTACCTCTGAAAAAATATTTGGCCTTCTAGCAGTGTGTGGGACTTGCTCTATTAGTCCATCTATACTGACCTCCATCAGGTTGCAAATTGAATATTATTTTTTTCTGCATCTAGCTCTGAAAAAATATTTGGGCTTCTAGCTGTGTGTGGGACTTGTTCTATTAGTCCATCTATACTGACCTCCATCAGGTTGCAAACTGAATATAATTTTTTTCTGCATCTACCTCTGAAAAAATATTTGGGCTTCTAGCTGTGTGTGGGACTTGTTCTATTAGTCCTTCTATACTGACCTCCATCAGGTTGCAAATTGAATATAATATTTTTCTGCATCTAGCTCTGAAAAAATATTTGGCCTTCTAGCAGTGTGTGGGACTTGTTCTATTAGTCCATCTATACTGACCTCCATCAGGTTGCAAATTGAATATAATTTTTTTCTGCATCTACCTCTGAAAAAATATTTGGGCTTCTAGCTGTGTGTGGGACTTGTTCTATTAGTCCATCTATACTGACCTCCATCAGGTTGCAAATTGAATATAATTTTTTTCTGCATCTACCTCTTTGAAAAAATATTTGGGCTTCTAGCAGTGTGTGGGACTTGTTCTATTAGTCCATCTATACTGACCTCCATCAGGTTGCAAATTGAATATAATATTTTTCTGCATCTAGCTCTGAAAAAATATTTGGCCTTCTAGCAGTGTGTGGGACTTGTTCTATTAGTCCATCTATACTGACCTCCATCACGTTGCAAATTGAATATAATATTTTTCTGCATCTAGCTCTGAAAAAATATTTGGGCTTCTAGCAGTGTGTGGGACTTGTTCTATTAGTCCATCTATACTGACCTCCATCAGGTTGCAAATTGAATATAATTTTTTTCTGCATCTACCTCTGAAAAAATATTTGGGCTTCTAGCTGTGTGTGGGACTTGTTCTATTAGTCCATCTATACTGACCTCCATCAGGTTTCAAACTGAATATAATATTTTTCTGCATCTAGCTCTGAAAAAATATTTGGGCTTCTAGCAGTGTGTGGGACTTGTTCTATTAGTCCATCTATACTGACCTCCATCAGGTTGCAAAAAGAATATAATTTTTTTCTGCATCTAGCTCTGAAAAAATATTTGGCCTTCTAGCAGTGTGTGGGACTTGTTCTATTAGTCCATCTATACTGACCTCCATCAGGTTGCAAACTGAATATAATTTTTTTCTGCATCTACCTCTGAAAAAATATTTTGGCTTCTAGCTGTGTGTGGGACTTGTTCTATTAGTCCATCTATACTGACCTCCATCAGGTTGAAAATTGAATATAATATTTTTCTGCATGTAGCTCTGAAAAAATATTTGGCCTTCTAGCAGTGTGTGGGACTTGTTCTATTAGTCCATCTATACTGACCTCCATCAGATTGCAAATTGAATATAATTTTTTTCTGCATCTACATCTGAAAAAATATTTGGGCTTCTAGCAGTGTGTGGGACTTGTTCTATTAGTCCATCTATACTGACCTCCATCAGGTTGCAAATTGAATATAATTTTTTTCTGCATCTAGCTCTGAAAAAATATTTGGCCTTCTAGCAGTGTGTGGGACTTGTTCTATTAGTCCATCTATACTGACCTCCATCAGTTTGCAAATTGAATTTAATATTTTTCTGCATCTAGCTCTGAAAAAATATTTGGCCTTCTAGCAGTGTGTGGGACTTGTTCTATTAGTCCATCTATACTGACCTCCATCACGTTGCAAATAGAATATAATTTTTTTCTGCATCTAGCTCTGAAAAAATATTTGGCCTTCTAGCAGTGTGTGGGACATGTTCTATTAGTCCATCTATACTGACCTCCATCAGGTTGCAAATTGAATATAATTTTTTTCTGCATCTAGCTCTGAAAAAATATTTGGGCTTCTAGCTGTGTGTGGGACTTGTTCTATTAGTCCATCTATACTGACCTCCATCAGGTTGCAAACTGAATATAATTTTTTTCTGCATCTACCTCTGAAAAAATATTTGGGCTTCTAGCTGTGTGTGGGACTTGTTCTATTAGTCCATCTATACTGACCTCCATCAGGTTGCAAATTGAATATAATATTTTTCTGCATCTAGCTCTGAAAAAATATTTGGCCTTCTAGCAGTGTGTGGGACTTGTTCTATTAGTCCATCTATACTGACCTCCATCAGGTTGCAAATTGAATATAATTTTTTTCTGCATCTAGCTCTGAAAAAATATTTGGCCTTCTAGCAGTGTGTGGGACTTGTTCTATTAGTCCACCTATACTGACCTCCATCAGGTTGCAAATTGAATATAATATTTTTCTGCATCTAGCTCTGAAAAAATATTTGGCCTTCTAGCAGTGTGTGGGACTTGTTCTATTAGTCCATCTATACTGACCTCCATCACGTTGCAAATTGAATATAATATTTTTCTGCATCTAGGTCTGAAAAAATATTTGGCCTTCTAGCAGTGTGTGGGACTTGTTCTATTAGTCCATCTATACTGACCTCCATCAGGTTGCAAATTGAATATAATATTTTTCTGCACCTAGCTCTGAAAAAATATTTGGCCTTCTAGCAGTGTGTGGGACTTGTTCTATTAGTCCATCTATACTGACCTCCATCAGGTTGCAAATTGAATATAATTTTTTTCTGCATCTACCTCTGAAAAAATATTTGGGCTTCTAGCTGTGTGTGGGAATGGTTCTATTAGTCCATCTATACTGACCTCCATCAGGTTGCAAACTGAATATAATTTTTTTCTGCATCTACCTCTGAAAAAATATTTGGGCTTCTAGCTGTGTGTGGGACTTGTTCTATTAGTCCATCTATACTGACCTCCATCAGGTTGCAAATTGAATATAATATTTTTCTGCATCTAGCTCTGAAAAAATATTTGGCCTTCTAGCAGTGTGTGGGACTTGTTCTATTAGTCCATCTATAATGACCTCCATCAGGTTGCAAATTGAATATAATTTTTTTCTACATCTACCTCTTTGAAAAAATATTTGGGCTTCTAGCAGTGTGTGGGACTTGTTCTTTTAGTCCATCTATACTGACCTCCATCAGGTTGCAAATTGAATATAATATTTTTCTGCATCTACCTCTGAAAAAATATTTGGCCTTCTAGCAGTGTGTGGGACTTGTTTTATTAGTCCATCTATACTGACCTCCATCACGTTGCAAATTGAATATAATATTTTTCTGCATCTAGCTCTGAAAAAATATTTGGGCTTCTAGCAGTGTGTGGGACTTGTTCTATTAGTCCATCTATACTGACCTCCATCAGGTTGCAAATTGAATATAATTTTTTTCTGCATCTACCTCTGAAAAAATATTTGGGCTTCTAGCTGTGTGTGGCACTTGGTATATTAGTCCATCTATACTGACCTCCATCAGGTTGCAAACTGAATATAATATTTTTCTGCATCTAGCTCTGAAAAAATATTTGGGCTTCTAGCAGTGTGTGGGACTTGTTCTATTAGTCCATCTATACTGACCTCCATCAGGTTGCAAATAGAATATATTTTTTTCTGCATCTACCTCTGAAAAAATATTTGGCCTTCTAGCAGTGTGTGGGACTTGTTCTATTAGTCCATCTATACTGACCTCCATCAGGTTGCAAATTGAATATAATTTTTTTCTGCATCTAGCTCTGAAAAAATATTTGGGCTTCTAGCTGTGTGTGGGACTTGTTCTACTAGTCCATCTATACTGACCTCCATCAGGTTGCAAACTGAATATAATTTTTTTCTGCATCTACCTCTGAAAAAATATTTGGGCTTCTAGCTGTTTGTGGGACTTGTTCTATTAGTCCTTCTATACTGACCTCCATCAGGTTGCAAATTGAATATAATATTTTTCTGCATTTAGCTCTGAAAAAATATTTGGCCTTCTAGCAGTGTGTGGGACTTGTTCTATTAGTCCATCTATACTGACCTCCATCACGTTGCAAATTGAATATAATATTTTTCTGCATCTAGCTCTGAAAAAATATTTGGGCTTCTAGCAGTGTGTGGGACTTGTTCTATTAGTCCATCTATACTGACCTCCATCAGGTTGCAAATAGAATATAATTTTTTTCTGCATCTAGCTCTGAAAAAATATTTGGCCTTCTAAAAGTGTGTGGGATTTGTTCTATTAGTCCATCTATACTGACCTCCATCAGGTTGCAAATTGAATATAATTTTTTTCTGCATCTACCTCTGAAAAAATATTTGGGCTTCTAGCTGTGTGTGGGACTTGTTCTACTAGTCCATCTATACTGACCTCCATCAGGTTGCAAACTGAATATAATTTTTTTCTGCATCTACCTCTGAAAAAATATTTGGGCTTCTAGCTGTGTGTGGGACTTGTTCTATTAGTCCATCTATACTGACCTCCATCAGGTTGCAAATTGAATATAATATTTTTCTGCATCTAGCTCTGAAAAAATATTTGGCCTTCTAGCAGTGTGTGGGACTTGTTTTATTAGTCCATCTATACTGACCTCCATCACGTTGCAAATTGAATATAATATTTTTCTGCATCTAGCTCTGAAAAAATATTTGGGCTTCTAGCAGTGTGTGGGACTTGTTCTATTAGTCCATCTATACTGACCTCCATCAGGTTGCAAATTGAATATAATTTTTTTCTGCATCTACCTCTGAAAAAATATTTGGGCTTCTAGCTGTGTGTGGCACTTGGTCTATTAGTCCATCTATACTGACCTCCATCAGGTTGCAAACTGAATATAATATTTTTCTGCATCTAGCTCTGAAAAAATATTTGGGCTTCTAGCAGTGTGTGGGACTTGTTCTATTAGTCCATCTATACTGACCTCCATCAGGTTGCAAATAGAATATAATTTTTTCTGCATCTACCTCTGAAAAAATATTTGGCCTTCTAGCAGTGTGTGGGACTTGTTCTATTAGTCCATCTATACTGACCTCCATCAGGTTGCAAATTGAATATAATTTTTTTCTGCATCTAGCTCTGAAAAAATATTTGGGCTTCTAGCTGTGTGTGGGACTTGTTCTATTAGTCCATCTATACTGACCTCCATCAGGTTGCAAACTGAATATAATTTTTTTCTGCATCTACCTCTGAAAAAATATTTGGGCTTCTAGCTGTTTGTGGGACTTGTTCTATTAGTCCTTCTATACTGACCTCCATCAGGTTGCAAATTGAATATAATATTTTTCTGCATCTAGCTCTGAAAAAATATTTGGCCTTCTAGCAGTGTGTGGGACTTGTTCTATTAGTCCATCTATACTGACCTCCATCAGGTTGCAAATTGAATATAATTTTTTTCTGCATCTACCTCTGAAAAAATATTTGGGCTTCTAGCTGTGTGTGGGACTTGTTCTATTAGTCCATCTATACTGACCTCCATCAGGTTGCAAATTGAATATAATTTTTTTCTGCATCTACCTCTTTGAAAAAATATTTGGGCTTCTAGCAGTTTGTGGGACTTGTTCTATTAGTCCATCTATACTGACCTCCATCAGGTTGCAAATTGAATATAATATTTCTCTGCATCTAGCTCTGAAAAAATATTTGGCCTTCTAGCAGTGTGTGGGACTTGTTCTATTAGTCCATCTATACTGACCTCCATCACGTTGCAAATTGAATATAATATTTTTCTGCATCTAGCTCTGAAAAAATATTTGGGCTTCTAGCAGTGTGTGGGACTTATTCTATTAGTCCATCTATACTGACCTCCATCAGGTTGCAAATTGAATATAATTTTTTCCTGCATCTACCTCTGAAAAAATATTTGGGCTTCTAGCTGTGTGTGGGACTTGTTCTATTAGTCCATCTATACTGACCTCCATCAGGTTGCAAACTGAATATAATATTTTTCTGCATCTAGCTCTGAAAAAATATTTGGGCTTCTAGCAGTGTGTGGGACTTGATCTATTAGTCCATCTATACTGACCTCCATCAGGTTGCAAATAGAATATAATTTTTTTCTGCATCTAGCTCTGAAAAAATATTTGGCCTTCTAAAAGTGTGTGGGATTTGTTCTATTAGTCCATCTATACTGACCTCCATCAGGTTGCAAATTGAATATAATTTTTTTCTGCATGTACCTCTGAAAAAATATTTGGGCTTCTAGCTGTGTGTGGGACTTGTTCTACTAGTCCATCTATACTGACCTCCATCAGGTTGCAAACTGAATATAATTTTTTTCTGCATCTACCTTTGAAAAAATATTTGGGCTTCTAGCTGTGTGTGGGACTTGTTCTATTAGTCCATCTATACTGACCTCCATCAGGTTGCAAATTGAATATAATATTTTTCTGCATCTAGCTCTGAAAAAATATTTGGCCTTCTAGTAGTGTGTGGGACTTGTTCTATTAGTCCATCTATACTGACCTCCATCAGGTTGCAAATTGAATATAATTTTTTTCTGCATCTACCTCTGAAAAAATATTTGGGCTTCTAGCTATGTGTGGGACTTGTTCTATTAGTCCATCTATACTGACCTCCATCAGGTTGCAAATTGAATATAATTTTTTTCTGCATCTAGCTCTGAAAAAATATTTGGCCTTCTAGCAGTGTGTGGGACTTGTTCAATTAGTCCATCTTTACTGACCTCCATCAGGTTGCAAACTGAATATAATATTTTTCTGCATCTAGCTCTGAAAAAATATTTGGGCTTCTAGCAGTGTGTGGGACTTGTTCTATTAGTCCATCTATACTGACCTCCATCAGGTTGCAAACTGAATATAATTTTTTTCTGCATCTAGCTCTGAAAAAATATTTGGGCTTCTAGCAGTGTGTGGGACTTGTTCTATTAGTCCATCTATACTGACCTCCATCAGGTTGCAAATTGAATATAATTTTTTTCTGCATCTACCTCTGAAAAAATATTTGGGCTTCTAGCTGTGTGTGGGAATGGTTCTATTAGTCCATCTATACTGACCTCCATCAGGTTGCAAACTGAATATAATTTTTTTCTGCATCTACCTCTGAAAAAATATTTGGGCTTCTAGCTTTGTGTGGGACTTGTTCTATTAGTCAATCTATACTGACCTCCATCAGGTTTCAAATTGAATATAATATTTTTCTGCATCTAGCTCTGAAAAAATATTTGGCCTTCTAGCAGTGTGTGGGACTTGTTCTATTAGTCCATCTATAATGACCTCCATCAGGTTGCAAATTGAATATAATTTTTTTCTGCATCTACCTCTTTGAAAAAATATTTGGCCTTCTAGCAGTGTGTGGGACTTGTTCTATTAGTCCATCTATAATGACCTCCATCAGGTTGCAAATTGAATATAATATTTTTCTGCATCTAGCTCTGAAAAAATATTTGGCCTTCTAGCAGTGTGTGGGACTTGTTTTATTAGTCCATCTCTACTGACCTCCATCACGTTGCAAATTGAATATAATATTTTTCTGCATCTAGCTCTGAAAAAATATTTGGGCTTCTAGCAGTGTGTGGGACTTGTTCTATTAGTCCATCTATACTGACCTCCATCAGGTTGCAAATTGAATATAATTTTTTTCTGCATCTACCTCTGAAAAAATATTTGGGCTTCTAGCTGTGTGTGGCACTTGGTCTATTAGTCCATCTATACTGACCTCCATCAGGTTGCAAATTGAATATAATATTTTTCTGCATCTAGCTCTGAAAAAATATTTGGGCTTCTAGCAGTGTGTGGGACTTGTTCTATTAGTCCATCTATACTGACCTCCATCAGGTTGCAAATAGAATATAATTTTTTCTGCATCTACCTCTGAAAAAATATTTGGCCTTCTAGCAGTGTGTGGGACTTGTTCTATTAGTCCATCTATACTGACCTCCATCAGGTTGCAAATTGAATATAATTTTTTTCTGCATCTAGCTCTGAAAAAATATTTGGGCTTCTAGCTGTGTGTGGGACTTGTTCTATTAGTCCATCTATACTGACCTCCATCAGGTTGCAAACTGAATATAATTTTTTTCTGCATCTACCTCTGAAAAAATATTTGAGCTTCTAGCTGTGTGTGGGACTTGTTCTATTAGTCCTTCTATACTGACCTCCATCAGGTTGCAAATTGAATATAATATTTTTCTGCATCTAGCTCTGAAAAAATATTTGACCTTCTAGCAGTGTGTGGGACTTGTTCTATTAGTCCATCTATACTGACCTCCATCAGGTTGCAAATTGAATATAATTTTTTTCTGCATCTACCTCGGAAAAAATATTTGGGCTTCTAGCTGTGTGTGGGACTTGTTCTATTAGTCCATCTGTACTGACCTCCATCAGGTTGCAAATTGAATATAATTTTTTTCTGCATCTACCTGTTTGAAAAAATATTTGGGCTTCTAGCAGTGTGTGGGACTTGTTCTATTAGTCCATCTATACTGACCTCCATCAGGTTGCAAATTAAATATAATATTTTTCTGCATCTAGCTCTGAAAAAATATTTGGCCTTCTAGCAGTGTGTGGGACTTGTTCTATTAGTCCATCTATACTGACCTCCATCACGTTGCAAATTGAATATAATATTTTTCTGCATCTAGCACTGAAAAAATATTTGGGCTTCTAGCAGTGTGTGGGACTTGTTCTATTAGTCCATCTATACTGACCTCCATCAGGTTGCAAATTGAATATAATTTTTTTCTGCATCTACCTCTGAAAAAATATTTGGGCTTCTAGCTGTGTGTGGGACTTGTTCTATTAGTCCATCTATACTGATCTCCATCAGGTTGCAAACTGAATATAATATTTTTCTGCATCTAGCTCTGAAAAAATATTTGGGCTTCTAGCAGTGTGTGGGACTTGTTCTATTAGTCCATCTATACTGACCTCCATCACGTTGCAAATTGAATATAATATTTTTCTGCATCTAGCACTGAAAAAATATTTGGGCTTCTAGCAGTGTGTGGGACTTGTTCTATTAGTCCATCTATACTGACCTCCATCAGGTTGCAAATTGAATATAATTTTTTTCTGCATCTACCTCTGAAAAAATATTCGGGCTTCTAGCTGTGTGTGGGACTTGTTCTATTAGTCCATCTATACTGACCTCCATCAGGTTGCAAATTGAATATAATATTTTTCTGCATCTAGCTCTGAAAAAATATTTGGCCTTCTAGCAGTGTGTGTGTCACACTGTCACAGAATACTGGAGGTAGGGGGCCTAAGCTGACCCTAAGCTGGGGCCCTGACTAATCCCTCAACCTGGAGGTACTGTTAAAGGTACAGAGGTCCAGGCCGCCAGCGTAACCCCTACCTCCTGAGGATCCCTGCACCTCAGTAATCTAGTCCTGAGAAGGACCCCGATCACAACAATTGGGAACCAGAAATAATATGCCCACACACAGTATTTAGACGAACGAGACAGTACAAGGGAAAAACCAAAACCACCTTGCATACAACTTCTACACAACTACAACAGAGGGAACACCAACGGGAAAGGAGATAAATGATAAAGCGAGGAAAGGGAAAAAACACTTCCAAATACACTTATCTCAGCAACTCCAAACACCACGATCCGCTCTGTAAGTCTGAATGAAAAGCTTTCACCGACACCTCCCAAACAGACCTGCAGGAATATGAAGGAGTCTCACTAAAGAAGCATTGATTGCAGCTGGGCGAGGCTGGACCTCAGCTAGCCCAGAGAGAGAGAATTAACTCCTTCACTGCCGAAAAAACACAAAGCACCAACAAGTCAGCTGCGAGAAGTCAGGCTGTGTACTCGTGACGATCTTCGTGGCAACACACCCGTGACAGTACCCCCCCTTCTACGAGGGGCCTCCGGACCCTCAGGGCCAGGTTTATTCGGGTGAGTCGTGTGGAAGGCCCGAACTAATCGATCTGCGTTAATATCCAACGCAGGAACCCACATCCTCTCCTCAGGACCATACCCCTTCCAATGAACCAAGTACTGAAGGGACCGGCGATTAAAGCGTGAATCAATGACCCTCGATACCTGGAACTCCAAGTTACCATTGACAACCACAGGAGGGGGAGGTAAAAGTGACGGTACCACCGGCGCCACATACCTCTTAAGCAATGATCTGTGAAACACGTTGTGAATTTTAAACGTAGGGGGGAGGTCAAGACGGAATGCCACCGGATTAATAATAGAACTGATTCTGTACGGCCCGATGAACCTGGGACCCAGTTTCCAGGAGGGAACCTTAAGTTTAATATTCCTGGTAGACAACCATACCTGATCGTTCACACTTAGGTCCGGACCAGACACTCTCCTCCTATCAGCCATACGTTTGTATCGGTTCCCCATAGTATTCAGATTCTTCAGCACCCCTCTCCATACTGAAGCGAGAGATGAGGAAAATCGTTCCTCCTCCGGAACCCCCGAAGAGCCCCCCCTACTGAAAGTACAAAACTGGGGGTGAAAACCATATGCCCCAAAAAACGGGGACTTACCAGTGGACTCGCTCCGCCTATTATTGAGAGCAAACTCTGCCAGAGGTAGGAAAGAAGCCCAGTCCTCCTGGTTCTCTGACACAAAACACCGAAGATATGTCTCCAAGCTCTGGTTCATACGTTCCGTCTGACCATTGGTCTGAGGATGAAAAGCCGACGAGAATGACAAATGCATCCCCCGCCGTGCACAAAACGCCTTCCAGAACTTGGACACAAACTGAGACCCCCGATCAGACACCACCTCGGAGGGTACCCCGTGAAGCCTCACAATCTCCCCAATGAACACCTGCGCAAGAGTTTTAGCATTAGGGAGAGCCGGAAGAGCGATAAAATGTGCCATCTTGCTGAACCTGTCCACTACAACGAGTATGACCGTTTTACCCGAAGACGGAGGGAGGTCCGTAATAAAGTCCATAGACAGATGAGTCCAAGGACGCTCCGGGATCTTCAAAGGTAAAAGGGCCCCAGACGGACGGGTATGTGAGGTCTTAGAGCGCGCACAAACCCCACAGGACGCGACAAAAGTTACCACCTCTTTATGCAAGTTAGGCCACCAAAACCGACGCGAGAGGAGATCCACAGTTGCTTTACTCCCCGGGTGTCCTGCAAAAACTGAGTTATGGTGTGCCTCGATCACCTTTTGTCGCAACTGATCTGGAACGAACAGTCTCCCCGGAGGTCCAACAGGGGCGTCCCCCTGAGCCTCCAATATCTCCTCCTCCAGCTCAGAGCATACTGCCGAAACCACCACCCCCTCCTGAAGAATAGGAATCGGGTCGTCCGTATTCCCGGCCCCAGGGAAACTACGAGATAAGGCATCCGCCTTTACATTTTTAGGCCCAGGACGATATGTAACGACGAAATTAAACCTGGTAAAAAACAATGACCACCTAGCTTGTCTGGGATTCAGACGTTTAGCGGACTCCAGATATAGCAGGTTCTTGTGATCGGTGATGACGGTGACCGGATGAACTGCCCCCTCCAAAAAATGGCGCCACTCCTCAAAAGCTAACTTAATGGCCAAGAGTTCCCTATTGCCGACATCGTAATTCCTCTCAGCGGACGACAATTTTTTAGAGAAAAAGGCGCACGGATGCCACTTACCAGGGGACGAACCCTGTGACAATACTGCTCCCACCCCTACCTCGGAAGCGTCTACCTCTACAAAGAATGGCTGAGACGCATCAGGTTGAATGAGTATGGGTGCCGAGGCAAAACATTTTTTCAAGGAGGAGAATGCTTGACAAGCCTTGTCAGACCACCTAGAAAAATCCATCCCCTTTTTAGTCATGTCTGTGAGAGGCTTAACCATGGACGAGAAATTACGAATGAACTTCCGGTAATAGTTAGCAAACCCCAGGAAACGTTGTAGTGCCTTAAGATTCTCCGGCCGATCCCACTCAAGAACTGCCCGCACTTTCCCAGGGTCCATACGAAAACCGGACGCTGAAACCAGGAAGCCTAAAAACTGGAGTTCCTGTATGGCGAACACACACTTTTCCCACTTGGCATACAGTTTATTATCCCGCAAGATCTGTAACACCTGTCTAACGTGCTCCTGATGAGACACCAGATCCGGCGAGTAAATTAAGATATCATCCAGATATATGACAACAAACTGTCCCACCAGGTGGCGAAAAATATCATTAACAAAGTGTTGAAACACCGCCGGGGCATTAGTCAGACCGAATGGCATGACAAGGTTCTCATAATGCCCCTCCGGAGTGTTAAAAGCCGTCTTCCACTCATCCCCCTCCTTCATCCTAATCAGATTGTACGCCCCCCTGAGATCCAACTTAGAGAACCATTTGGCGCCCACGATCTGATTAAAGAGATCGGGAATAAGTGGGAGCGGATACGGATCTCGGACCGTAATCCGATTAAGTTCACGGAAATCCAGGCAAGGGCGTAGGCCTCCATCTTTCTTCTTAACAAAGAAGAACCCCGCGGCCACCGGTGAAGATGAAGGTCTAATATGCCCCTTAGCCAGACTTTCAGAAATATAATCCTTCATGGCCTGCCTCTCAGGACCAGAAAGGTTATACAACCTAGCTTTAGGTAACTTGGCCTCAGGGAGCAGTTTTACAGAACAGTCATACTCGCGATGAGGAGGTAGTTCCTGACACCCATTCTCCGAGAATACATCCTCAAAGTCCGCCAGAAATGGAGGTAAGACCCAAGGAGTAACCGCACCGATGACCGTGTTCATGCAGTTTTTATTACAGAATTTACTCCATTGGCTTATCTCTCTGGTTTGCCAATTAATAACCGGGTTATGCTTAGCTAACCAAGGAAGGCCCAACACTATAGGAGTGGGAAGACCCTCCAACACGTAGCAAGACAACAGTTCTTTATGTATTGCCCCCACTTGAAGTTTTACGCCATGCACAGCTTGCAAAAAACTTCCCTGACCGAGAGGCCTGGCATCGATCGAGAATATGGGGATGGGTTTAGCCAACTCACTCAATCGCATACCTTGAACCCGGGCAAACCGAGCATCAACCAGATTAGCCCCGGCCCCACTATCCAGAAGAACAGATATCCTCTCAGTTCTCGCACCCACCACCACCTCCGCCGGTACGAGAAACTGAGACGAACCTAGGGACGAAATACCTACTCCCAGATTGCCGTCCACCACACAACCTGGGATCAACAGTTTTTTCGACGACTCTTTACTCTGCAAGGGACGGGATGGACACCCCCCAATAAAATGTCCCTTTTTCCCGCAGAGGAAACACCTTCCTGTCTTATGGCGCTCCACCGGTCCCCTTCCCCGAAATGATGTCCCTCCTAATTGAATAGGCTCCTCCGGACTGACCAGGGGAACCACCATATGAGGGGACCTTGTAGGAGGTGGAGACATTACAGGGGGTAGAGTTATCCCGCACCTCTCCCGAAGCCGTCTGTCAACGCGAATGGCAAGGGCCATAGCGGCTTCCAGTGACGCGGGAGAGTCATACTGTGCCAACACATCCTGTAATTTGTCGGATAAACCATGACAAAACTGGCTCCTAAGAGCCGGGTCATTCCACTGGGTGTCCGTGGCCCACCTACGGAACTCCGAACAGAATTCCTCCGCCGGACGATCTCCCTGCTGAATCCTACGTAACTTAGACTCAGCAAGGGAGATCCGATTTGGGTCATCATATACGAGTCCCAGAGCAGCGAAAAACCTATCCACTGACTGGAGAACCGGGGAGCTTGGGGGAAGAGAGAACGCCCAAGATTGTGGGTCCCCTTGTAGGAGCGAGATGACAATTCCCACCCTTTGTTCTTCGCTGCCCGATAACCGAGGCCGCAGCCGAAAGTACAATTTGCATGCCTCCCGGAAAACAAAAAACTTGTCCCGCCCCCCAGTGAACCTGTCAGGGAGAGCTACTTTAGGTTCTGGTCCGGCTTGCTCCAGAGGATGCAAAACCTTGGACCTAACGTCCGCCAGCCCCATGGACAAACTCTGCAACTGCCGAGCTAGACCGGCTACTGGATCCATGGTAGCTGGAGAAAAACTAAGTTGGTCGGTGAAAATGTCACACTGTCACAGAATACTGGAGGTAGGGGGCCTAAGCTGACCCTAAGCTGGGGCCCTGACTAATCCCTCAACCTGGAGGTACTGTTAAAGGTACAGAGGTCCAGGCCGCCAGCGTAACCCCTACCTCCTGAGGATCCCTGCACCTCAGTAATCTAGTCCTGAGAAGGACCCCGATCACAACAATTGGGAACCAGAAATAATATGCCCACACACAGTATTTAGACGAACGAGACAGTACAAGGGAAAAACCAAAACCACCTTGCATACAACTTCTACACAACTACAACAGAGGGAACACCAACGGGAAAGGAGATAAATGATAAAGCGAGGAAAGGGAAAAAACACTTCCAAATACACTTATCTCAGCAACTCCAAACACCACGATCCGCTCTGTAAGTCTGAATGAAAAGCTTTCACCGACACCTCCCAAACAGACCTGCAGGAATATGAAGGAGTCTCACTAAAGAAGCATTGATTGCAGCTGGGCGAGGCTGGACCTCAGCTAGCCCAGAGAGAGAGAATTAACTCCTTCACTGCCGAAAAAACACAAAGCACCAACAAGTCAGCTGCGAGAAGTCAGGCTGTGTACTCGTGACGATCTTCGTGGCAACACACCCGTGACAGTGTGGGACTTGTTCTATTAGTCCATCTATAATGACCTCCATCAGGTTGCAAATTGAATATAATTTTTTTCTGCATCTACCTCTTTGAAAAAATATTTGGGCTTCTAGCAGTGTGTGGGACTTGTTCTATTAGTCCATCTATACTGACCTCCATCAGGTTGCAAATTGAATATAATATTTTTCTGCATCTAGCTCTGAAAAAATATTTGGCCTTCTAGCAGTGTGTGGGACTTGTTTTATTAGTCCATCTATACTGACCTCCATCACGTTGCAAATTGAATATAATATTTTTCTGCATCTAGCTCTGAAAAAATATTTGGGCTTCTAGCAGTGTGTGGGACTTGTTCTATTAGTCCATCTATACTGACCTCCATCAGGTTGCAAATTGAATATAATTTTTTTCTGCATCTAGCTCTGAAAAAATATTTGGGCTTCTAGCTGTGTGTGGGACTTGTTCTATTAGTCCATCTATACTGACCTCCATCAGGTTGCAAACTGAATATAATTTTTTTCTGCATCTACCTCTGAAAAAATATTTGGGCTTCTAGCTGTGTGTGGGACTTGTTCTATTAGTCCTTCTATACTGACCTCCATCAGGTTGCAAATTGAATATAATATTTTTCTGCATCTAGCTCTGAAAAAATATTTGGCCTTCTAGCAGTGTGTGGGACTTGTTCTATTAGTCCATCTATACTGACCTCCATCAGGTTGCAAATTGAATATAATTTTTTTCTGCATCTACCTCTGAAAAAATATTTGGGCTTCTAGCTGTGTGTGGGACTTGTTCTATTAGTCCATCTATACTGACCTCCATCAGGTTGCAAATTGAATATAATTTTTTTCTGCATCTACCTCTTTGAAAAAATATTTGGGCTTGTAGCAGTGTGTGGGACTTGTTCTATTAGTCCATCTATACTGACCTCCATCAGGTTGCAAATTGAATATAATATTTTTCTGCATCTAGCTCTGAAAAAATATTTGGCCTTCTAGCAGTGTGTGGGACTTGTTCTATTAGTCCATCTATACTGACCTCCATCACGTTGCAAATTGAATATAATATTTTTCTGCATCTAGCACTGAAAAAATATTTGGGCTTCTAGCAGTGTGTGTGACCTGTTCTATTAGTCCATCTATACTGACCTCCATCAAGTTGCAAATTGAATATAATTATTTTCTGCATCTACCTCTGAAAAAATATTTGTGCTTCTAGCTGTGTGTGGGACTTGTTCTATTAGTCCATCTATACTGACCTCCATCAGGTTGCAAACTGAATATAATATTTTTCTGCATCTAGCTCTGAAAAAATATTTGGGCTTCTAGCAGTGTGTGGGACTTGTTCTATTAGTCCATCTATACTGACCTCCATCAGGTTGCAAATAGAATATAATTTTTTTCTGCATCTAGCTCTGAAAAAATATTTGGCCTTCTAGCAGTGTGTGGGACTTGTTCTATTAGTCCATCTATACTGACCT
This sequence comes from Phyllobates terribilis, assembly GCF_046119375.1. Lineage (NCBI taxonomy): Eukaryota > Metazoa > Chordata > Amphibia > Anura > Dendrobatidae > Phyllobates > Phyllobates terribilis. The sequence continues at coordinate 138,920,179 of NW_027362770.1, forward strand.
CCATCAGGTTGCAAATTGAATATAATTTTTTTCTGCATCTACCTCTGAAAAAATATTTGGGCTTCTAGCTGTGTGTGGGACTTGTTCTACTAGTCCATCTATACTGACCTCCATCAGGTTGCAAACTGAATATAATTTTTTTCTGCATCTACCTCTGAAAAAATATTTGGGCTTCTAGCTGTGTGTGGGACTTGTTCTATTAGTCCATCTATACTGACCTCCATCAGGTTGCAAATTGAATATAATTTTTTTCTGCATCTAGCTCTGAAAAAATATTTGGCCTTCTAGCAGTGTGTGGGACTTGTTCAATTAGTCCATCTATACTGACCTCCATCAGGTTGCAAACTGAATATAATATTTTTCTGCATCTAGCTCTGAAAAAATATTTGGGCTTCTAGCAGTGTGTGGGACTTGTTCTATTAGTCCATCTATACTGACCTCCATCAGGTTGCAAATAGAATATAATATTTTTCTGCATCTAGCTCTGAAAAAATATTTGGCCTTCTAGCAGTGTGTGGGACTTGTTCTATTAGTCCATCTATACTGACCTCCATCAGGTTGCAAACTGAATATAATTTTTTTCTGCATCTACCTCTGAAAAAATATTTGGGCTTCTAGCTGTGTGTGGGACTTGTTCTATTAGTCCATCTATACTGACCTCCATCAGGTTGAAAATTGAATATAATATTTTTCTGCATCTAGCTCTGAAAAAATATTTGGCCTTCTAGCAGTGTGTGGGACTTGTTCTATTAGTCCATCTATACTGACCTCCATCAGGTTGCAAATTGAATATAATTTTTTTCTGCATCTACATCTGAAAAAATATTTGGGCTTCTAGCAATGTGTGGGACTTGTTCTATTAGTCCATCTATACTGACCTCCATCAGGTTGCAAATTGAATATAATTTTTTTCTGCATCTAGCTCTGAAAAAATATTTGGCCTTCTAGCAGTGTGTGGGACTTGTTCTATTAGTCCATCTATACTGACATCCATCAGTTTGCAAATTGAATATAATATTTTTCTCCGTCTAGCTCTGAAAAAATATTTGGCCTTCTAGCAGTGTGTGGGACTTCTTCTATTAGTCCATCTATACTGACCTCCATCACGTTGCAAATAGAATATAATTTTTTTCTGCATCTAGCTCTGAAAAAATATTTGGCCTTCTAGCAGTGTGTGGGACTTGTTCTATTAGTCCATCTATACTGACCTCCATCAGGTTGCAAATTGAATATAATTTTTTTCTGCATCTAGCTCTGAAAAAATATTTGGGCTTCTAGCAGTGTGTGGGACTTGTTCTATTAGTCCACCTATACTGACCTCCATCAGGTTGCAAACTGAATATAATTTTTTTCTGCATCTACCTCTGAAAAAATATTTGGGCTTCTAGCTGTGTGTGGGACTTGTTCTATTAGTCCATCTATACTGACCTCCATCAGGTTGCAAATTGAATATAATTTTTTTCTGCATCTAGCTCTGAAAAAATATTTTGCCTTCTAGCAGTGTGTGGGACTTGTTCTATTAGTCCATCTATACTGACCTCCATCAGGTTGCAAATTGAATATAATTTTTTTCTGCATCTACCTCTGAAAAAATTTTTGGGCTTCTAGCTGTGTGTGGGACTTGTTCTATTAGTCCATCTATACTGACCTCCATCAGGTTGCAAATTGAATATAATATTTTTCTGCATCTAGCTCTGAAAAAATATTTGGCCTTCTAGCAGTGTGTGGGACTTATTCTATTAGTCCATCTATACTGACCTCCATCAGGTTGCAAATTGAATATAATTTTTTTCTGCATCTAGCTCTGAAAAAATATTTGGCCTTCTAGCAGTGTGTGGGACTTGTTCTATTAGTCCACCTATACTGACCTCCATCAGGTTGCAAATTGAATATAATATTTTTCTGCATCTAGCTCTGAAAAAATATTTGGCCTTCTAGCAGTGTGTGGGACTTGTTCTATTAGTCCATCTATACTGACCTCCATCACGTTGCAAATTGAATATAATATTTTTGTGCATCTAGGTCTGAAAAAATATTTTGCCTTCTAGCAGTGTGTGGGACTTGTTCTATTAGTCCATCTATACTGACCTCCATCAGGTTGCAAATTGAATATAATATTTTTCTGCATCTAGCTCTGAAAAAATATTTGGCCTTCTAGCAGTGTGTGGGACTTGTTCTATTAGTCCATCTATACTGACCTCCATCAGGTTGCAAATTGAATATAATTTTTTTCTGCATCTACCTCTGAAAAAATATTTGGGCTTCTAGCTGTGTGTGGGACTTGTTCTATTAGTCCATCTATACTGACCTCCATCAGGTTGCAAATTGAATATAATTTTTTTCTGCATCTAGCTCTGAAAAAATATTTGGGCTTCTAGCTGTGTGTGGGACTTGTTCTATTAGTCCATCTATACTGACCTCCATCAGGTTGTAAACTGAATATAATTTTTTTCTGCATCTAACCCAGACAATAGTTTTGGCCTAATACCACAGTTTGGCCACTCAGCTCTGCTCAGTTCCCATCCATTGTTTTTTTGTGCAAACAACTCCAGAGTTGTGAATTAGTTAGCCACCAAAATGAGTGGAAAAGGGCCTGCTGCTGGTGGAAAGGGGAATAGGTGTGTTGGGAAGGGGAATAAAGGTTGTGTCCGTGGAGTAGGTGTTAAAGCAACAGTAACATCTGCAGAAGAAAGACCATCTTCCAGCAAAACTAAAATGTCTACTTCTTTTAGCGGACAATGTGATAAGATCCCTTTCTTATGGCCACGCCAATCGCTACAAATTCCAGATGAGGCACAAAAACAGCAGGTGCTTAAACGGATATCAAGTGCTCCTTTAAGTGGGCTCTCCTCCACATCAACTTCAACATCACAAATACTCCAGTCCTCAGAGGTGTCACCCCAATCGCACTTGCTTCCTCACAGCTCCCAAATCTCCAGCTGCCCGTCTGAGTATGAGGTAGAACAGATGGTTGAGTCTGCAGAGCTGTTTACTCATACTATAGCCTGGGAATCAGAGGTCGGCTCCAGCGCTTCTGTGAATCCAGACGAGGAAATGATCTGCACTGATGCCCAGAATCTTTATGAGTCGGATCCAGGACCAGACACAGAAGGTTCTGACCATAATGTAGACCCTCATTCCCAAACTGTAACTCCTGTTGGTGGAGACAATGAGGAAGATGATGATGAGACTCAAATACCTGATTGGAGCAACAACTTTAGTTTTTTGTCAGGGCAGGAACAGGTTGGCTCTGAGGACGACGGGTGTGATAACACACAGGGTGATGATGATGAGGTTGGAGATCCCACTTACTGTCAACCCACAGTCAGCCAAGACATGAGGTCAGCAGAGGAGGTGGAGGAGGATGCTAGTGACGACGAGGTCAGGTTGCGCCTTCCTGGACAGAGACGCAGTACTGGAAGCACGTCAACAACTGCATCCTCAAACACAACTCTGCCTCTGACCACAAGTCGTGGTGGCTTTTCAGGTCGCATGGGTGCTAAGCCTTGCATAGCCTGGCCATTTTTTCAGATCGATAAAGATGACCCAACTCGTGTTATCTGTAAGATTTGTCAACAAAAGCTAAGTAGAGGCCAAAAAATTTATAGTTTGAGTACTTCATGCATGAACCGGCACATGGACATGAAGCATAAGTTGCAGTGGGAAGCTCACTGTGCTACAATGCGGCCTAGCCGGCCGGGCCAACCACCGTCTGCCCCATCTTGTGCATCTGCGGCCTCTTCATCCTCTGTGACTGGGGGGACAGCAGTCACACCTGTTTTGGGACGCAGACCTGCCACCTCTTTACCCGCAACAGCCAGCGTGATTGGCAGGTCATCATTTTCTTTGGAGGTGGTAACACCAGCTGGTGTTGAGCGCTGTCCGACATCGATAGCACCACCTTTGGATCAAGGCAACCTAACATGTCCGCCTGCATCTTCCTCACAGAGCGGCAGTTTGCCGGGGACACCCTTCTCAACCCCGTCTAAGCACAACAGCCAGCCCTCAGTCCCTCAGATGTGGACAAGTTAAAGACCATTTCCTCCTAGCCATGAGAAAGCTAAGAGGTTGAATTTCACCATCTGCAAGCTCTTGGCTACAGAAATGCTGCCTTTCCGCCTGGTGGACACAGAGGATTTTCGAGACCTTATGTCCGTCGCAGTGCCCCAGTACCAGATGCCCAGTCGGCACTACTTCTCAAAGAAAGGTGTGCCTGCGCTCCACCAGCATGTCGCACACAACATCACCGCTTCTTTGAGAAACTCTGTGTGTGACAGGGTGCATTTCACCACAGACACTTGAACGAGTAGGCATGGACAGGGGCGTTACATGTCGCTGACTGGGCACTGGGTAACTATGGTGACAGCAGGACAAGGGGCTGCTGTCCAAGTCTTGCCGTCCCCACTAGTTGTGCGTCAGTCATCTTTATGTCAAAGTTCCTCCACTGCTTCTGCCTCCTCAACCTCCTCTCGGTCCTCCACCTGCACCCAAAGCCTGTCTGGTCATGCCACAAGCTTTCTAACTGCACAGAAGGGATCCTGCACAACTCCTTACTATGCTGGCAGTAGGGCTCAACGTCATCAGGCGGTTTTTACTTTGAAATGTCTGGGAAATGTGAGTCACACAGCTGAGGAGTTGTGGTCAGCTCTGGAGAACCAATTTCATGAATGGTTGTCTCCACTGGACCTGAAACCAGGGAAGGCCATGTGCGACAATGCTGCAAACCTGGGTGCGGCCCTTCGCCGGGGCAATGTCACACACGTGCCTTGTATGGCTCACGTATTGAACCTGGTTGTCCAGCAATTTTTAGCCCACTATCCCGGACTAGATGGCCTTCTGCAGAGGGCACGGTCGCTGTGTGCTCACTTCCGCCGTTCGCATCCCGCAGCTCAGCGACTTGCATCTCTACAGAAGTCGTTGGGCCTGCCACTTCACCGGCTAAAATGCGATGTGCCTACCGGGTGGAATTCAACTCTGCACATGTTGCAGCGACTGTGGCAGCACCGACAAGCCCTGGTGCAATACGTTCTGACGTATAGCCTGGGCCAACGGGATCCAGAGGTGGGGAAAATCACGCTGGAGGAGTGGTCTCAGATCAGGAACCTATGCACCCTTCTGCACAGTTTTGAAATGGCGACGAAGATGTTTAGTGGTAACGATGCCATTATCAGCATGACTATTCCGGTGATTTACATGCTGGAGCACATGTTAAACAGAATTCGGAGTCAGGTGGTGGCACAAGAGGAGGTGGAGGAAGTAGAGGAGGAGGAGTTGTATGTGACGCGCCCCCTGGGCCTGTGTTGTGCAGGGGATACCCGGAGCCGGATCGCTGGGGGTTGTAGTCTCAGTGTGGCGGTGACCCGATCCGTGCCCAGGGCGGTCAAACCAGTGGCAGTCTTAGGTAATAACAATGTCCGACTACGCCACCCGTGGATTGCGGTCAGTGGCGACCGCCGCTGCGCTGCAGACCGCTGAGGCTGATGTTGTTAGCGCAGTCGAGTATGGGATAACTCCCCACGGGAGAAATATTGCCTCAGGGCAGCTAGTGTGGATGATGGGAGTGATGGTGTGAGCGTCCCGGTACTGATGGTGCTGGTGCGGCGATGAAACACAGAGACGTGTGGTGCAGTTCAGGGTCTTTACTGATGGTATAACGCAGACCCTCCCGGGAGTACTGGTTAGCAGTAGGGGCCTGGTCAGTCTGTAAGCAAGTAGGATCTCCCCTGGCCAGGTGGAGTTGTAGGCCTCCCCGACTATCTGCACTCTTTCCTGGCTACCTTGCTCTATGCGGGTAGAAGTAGCCCACGTCCCTGAGTATACCGTGTGGTGCTCACCCGTATGGCCGGTGACTTGGGGCCTTCCGTTAGCCTCCTCTTCACGATGGCGGTGCTGGTCCCTTGCTTGTGACCGTGCCTCCGGGCTTCTAAGGCCAGAGGACATGGAATCCCCTGCCAGTTGGATTCTGCTGCTGGACCTGGATGTCCCCACAGCCTCGGACTCCGTGTCCGGGTTTAGTGTCTTCAGCCAAGACGAGCTTTCTAGCTTCCAGCCTCAGACACTCGCTCCTGCTCGACGCTCTCCTGTACTTTCCGGTACTGCTGCTGCCGTTCTGTATCCCAGTCTGCTTCTGGCGAGGTGTCCTCGGGTGTCAGGACTCCCATATCCAGGTCAACAGGCAGCTTACCAGGTCTTGCTCGCATTAGGTAAGCCGGGGTACAGTTGGTGGAACCTACCGGGATGTGGTTATACAGGTCCACCAGATGGGGCAGTTTCTCAGGCCACAGACTGCGTTCTTCCAGGGGCAATGTTTTTAGCAGATCTATCACCACCTGGTTCATCTTCTCGCAGAATCCATTGGTTTGGGGGTGAAAGGGCGTTGTTCTTATCTTCTTGCAGCCATACAGGTTGCAGAACTCCTGGAAGACCTCCGCTTCGAAGGCTGGTCCTTGGTCCGTCAGCACTTGGTCCGGGTACCCGTGTGGGCGGCAGAAGTGCAGCTGGAAGGCTCTAGCTGCTGTTTGTGCTGTTAAGTCTTTGACGGGGACCACCACTAGGAATCGGAAGTAGTGATCCACGATGGTTAGGGCGTAGACATACCTGCTTCTGCTTGGAGCCAGTTTAACATGGTCCAGAGCGACCAGTTCCAGCGGCTGCCTGGTGATGATGGGCTGCAGGGGAGTCCTCTGGCTGGCACGGTCCCTTCTTCTTAGATTGCACGGGCCACAGTCTCTACACCACCTCTCAATGGCTCCTCTCATGCCTATCCAGTAGAAACGTTCACGCAGCAGGAACTCCAGCTTCTTCCATCCGAAGTGCCCTGCCCCATTGTGGTAGGCCTCCAGCACCATAGCTGCGTCCCGTCTCGGTACCACAACCTGCCAGATCAGTTCATGTTTCCGGGAATTGACCATTCTGCGGCACAAATTCTCCTTGTAGAGAAACAGTCTGCTCTTTTCCTTCCACAGTTGCTTGGTCTCTTCCGGAGCATCTGGGTCCAGGCGGGCGTCAGCCTGGGTCAGCATCTCCTTCACTAGACGAACTGCGGGGTCACTGTCTTGCGTCTCCGCCCAGTTGTAGTGGGGTAAGGGGTTGAACGTAGCGGATCGCTGGCCCCTCACACGGTGGGAATACTGGGTAATCCCATGAAGGTGAAACGCAGGGAGTTCTATCTCTTCCAATTCTTCTGGATCCTCCCCTTCGTCCGGTAGGTTTGGCATCCTGGACAGGGCGTCCGCATTGGTATTGGAGCGTCCTGCCCGGTATTTGATTGTGAACTCAAAATTGGACAGGCGGGCCATCCATCTCTGCTCCAGGGCACCCAGTCTTGCAGTGTCCAAGTGTGTCAATGGGTTGTTGTCCGTGTACACGGTGAACCTGGAAGAGGCAAGGTAATGCTTGAAACGTTCGGTTACTGCCCACACCACTGCCATGAACTCTAGCTTGAACGAGCTGTAATTCTAAGGGTTTCTTTCCGTGGGTCGCAGTTTTCGGCTGGCGTAAGCAATTACCCGTTCTCTCCCCTGCTGGATCTGGGACAGTACGGCTCCTAGCCCGATGTTGCTTGCGTCCGTGTGGAGGATAAAGGGCTGGCTGTAATCAGGGTACGCCAGGATTTCATCCCCCGTGAGGGCCATCTTCAGCTAGTTGAATGACTCCTCTTCCAGCTTTTCCCATTTGAAGGGTGGCTTCTGGTTTTTGGCCTTCCTGGACTGGCCTATCAGGAGGTCCTGCATAGGAGCTGCCTTCTTGGTAAAACCGGGAATGAATCTTCGGTAGTAGCCTACCAACCCGAGGAACTGCCGCACTTCCTTTACGCTGGATGGTCTTGGCCAGTCCTTAATCACGGTGATTTTGTCAGGGTCGGGGGCTACTCCGTCAGCACTCACCACGTGTCCCAGGTACTGTACCTGTGGCTTCAGTAGATGACACTTTGAGGGTTTTACCTTCAGGCCATAGTTTGCCAGGGCTTCAAACACTTCTGCCAGGTGTTCCAGACGGTCCTCATAGGTCTTGGAATAGACGATGACGTCGTCCAGGTATAATAGGACCGTCTCGAAGTTCCGGTGTCCCAGACAGCATTCCATCAACCGTTGGAAGGTTCCTGGTGCGTTGCAGAGCCTGAACGGCATACAGTTAAATTCGCTGAGTCCCATCGGGGTGGTGAATGCGGTCTTCTCCCGGTTCGCCTCTGCTATAGGAACCTGCCAGTACCCGCTAGTGAAGTCCAAGGTAGAGAAGAAGTTAGCAGATTTTAATGCAGCTAAGGACTCTTCTATCCTTGGTAACGGGTACGCATCTTTGTGTGTGATACGGTTGACCTTCCTGTAGTCTACACACATTCTCGTGGTGTTATCTTTCTTTTTCACTAAGACCAGTGGAGCTGCCCAGGGGCTACAGCTGTCCCTGAATACCCCAGCCTCCTTCATGTCCTTTAACATCCCCTTGGCGTGTTGATAGTGTGCAGGGGGTATGGGTCGGTATCTCTCCTTTATGGGAGGATGGTCTCCCGTGGGGATGTGATGTTCTACCCCCTTTACTGACCCGAATTCTAGCGGGTGTTTACTAAACACTCTCTCGTACTCTTGACCCACCCGATAGACTTGCTGTTTTTGGTGTGAGGGAGTGGAGTCAGTACCCAAATGCAGTTGCTGACACCAGTCCTCCATTGGTTTCTTAGAGCCGTTACCTTCCTCTGGTTGAGATGGAGGCAAGCGTTCCACGGCCTGTACAGAGTTCTGGTTGATGGTGAACAATTTGGCTAGCGTGGCATACCGGGGCAGGTATACTTCTCTCTCCCTGATGTTTATGATGCGAACAGGCACCCTCCCATGGCGTACATCAACCACTCCCCGTGCTGTCAAAATGGTGGGCCTACTGTCTGAGTAGACGGGTTCTACCATAGCTTGGTAGTCTCTACATCTTAGACCAATAGCTGCCCGGCACCAAATCATCATCTCACTTTTCGGGGGCATGGCAATAGGGAACGGGTCACACATTCTCACGCTACCTATCTCACCACCAGATAGTTCCACCTGTTGCCATTTCATCAGTGCCCGGATCTCTTTTTGGAGGACATGCTGCTGGCTGGAACTGGCATTCTTGGCAACCTGTTGCAAAATAAGAATCACCTCTGCAAGACAGTTTTCGATTACATTACTACCTAGGGTTATTTTTGGGTGACTCTCGCGACGGTCAATGTCCACAATGATCAGTCCTTGTGTCGGCAGTTCAACCTTACCGACCTTGATGGTCACCTCTTTAAATCCTATCTGTGGCACGGGCTGACCATTGCTGGCGATAATGCTCAGGTCGTCATCTGGGTAGCGGGTTATGTCCGAGTCATTCCAGTACCGCTTGAAGAGCACGTACGGGACGGTAGTCACCTGTGACCCAGTGTCTAGTAGGGCACTCATAGGAATGCCATCCAGTACCACAGGCAAGACCGGACGTCCCCCTACGTATTTATCACGCCAGTTCGATGGGCCTGATGATCTTATGCCTGGGGGTTGGCCCTCTACCCCAGGTTGTGCCCGTTTAAATGACAGTACCTTGCCATATGTCCAGGTTGATTGCAGCGGCGGCAGATGGGTCGTCCGTCCTCGTTGTATCTGTCGCTGGGTCTTCCTCTGGCCGGTGGGGTCCTCCTCAGTCGGCGCCACGGGACGTCCTCCGGTCCGGATGCCAGCTGGATCTTTCCTGGAGAAGAGACCTGTAAAGACTGCACAGTTCTGGTTAGCGCGGCAACGCTCTTAGTCAGCTCTTGGACCTGATGGTGCAGGTCTGTTGCCGGGTTATTGTTCAAAGCCTGCGCATAAGCTCCCACAGGCCCTGCAGACAAGGGCGCCGTCTCCTGGTGATAAGTGATAGCAGGGCGCCTGTGGGTCGCAGCGCCACCTGGTGCCGGTTCTCGGAGCACCCGGATGGCTCTGTCCTTGAACTGTGCAAAGTCCAGGTCAGGGTCCTGTAAGGCCATTGCCCGCAACTGGATTCGGTGGGCATTGCACAGTAGACCCTCAATAAATTGTTCGGTCAACAGCTTGTCTTGATTCCCCACGCTGTCAGGGTCTGCCTGTTTAATGGCTCTCAGGGCCTCTTGTAAGTTTAGAGCATAGTCCCTTATACTTTCATGTGCCCGCTGTTTGCACCCGTAAAATCTGAGCTTTATTTCGGCTGAGGTGCGGGTATCAAATATGTCTTTCAGCCGGGCTAGTATTTCTCTGACAGTCCTCTTCTTCCCAGGTGACCAGGACTTTACCTCCCTTTGGGCTGCCCCGATTAACTGGGCCACCAGGATGCTTACTTTTTGCTCTTCTGTGAGGGGGTATACCTGAAAGAGGCTATCCAGTCTTTCCCTGAAGTCACTTAAGAGTATGTGACTCCCCTGAGTACTGGGGTAGCCCGGTTGCCCCCGGGATATAGGGCATGGTGAATGGCATGACCGCTGCAGCCTTTGCGCTGGCGGTGGCTGTGGCAGTGGAGCTCCCCTCGCTATCCGACATCCTCCTCCCCCCTAGTGGACCATGGCCTACCTTGCGATGCTCTTCTTCCGTAGGCCGCGGCTCCGCAGTAAATCGCCGGGGTAGAGGACCTGGCGTCGCGCTCCGATGACATCAGCGTCGATCTTCCTCCCTTCCAGGACCTTGCGCAGCGTCAGTGCGTGGGGCGGAGCTTCGGATCTCGCGTGCTTTCGGCGTCCACGCCCCTCTTCTTCCCGCGCGGCATCCTGAAGATGGCGTCCGATGGCGGGAAGCAGCTGCGGATGGCGGGAAGACGGCAGAAGACGGGGGAAACGACCCAAGATGGCGTCCGATGGCGGGAAACGACTCCGGATGGCGGGAAACTTCACCACAGGTAAGTATAAAAGTCTTTTTCAGGCACGCAGTACCTGGTGGTTGCGGGCACGAAATCCTGCCGACTACGCCAAAGTTGACACGCCCCCTGGGCCTGTGTTGTGCAGGGGATACTTGGAGCCGGATCGCTGGGGGTTGTAGTCTCAGTGTGGCGGTAACCCGGTCCGTGCCCAGGGCGGTCAAACCAGTGGCAGTCTTAGGTAATAACAATGTCCGACTACGCCACCCGTGGATTGCGGTCAGTGGGGACCGCCGCTGCGCTGCAGACCAATGAGGCTGATGTTGTTTGCGCAGCCGAGTATGGGATAACTCCCCACGGGAGAAGTATTGCCTCAGGGCAGCTAGTGTGGATGATGGGAGTGATGGTTTGAGCGTCCCGGTACTGATGGTGCTGGTGCGGCGATGAAACACAGAGAAGTGTTGTGAAGTTCAGGGTCTTTACTGATGGTATAACGCAGACCCTCCCGGGAGTACTGGTTAGCAGTAGGAGCCTGGTCTGTCTGTAAGCAAGTAGGATCTCCCCTGGCCAGGTGGAGTTGTAGGCCTCCCCGACTATCTGCACTCTTTCCTGGCTACCTTGCTCTATGCGGGTAGAAGTAGCCCACGTCCTTCAGTATACCGTGTGGTGCTCACCCGTATGGCCGGTGACTTGGGGCCTTCCGTTAGCCTCCGCTTCACGATGGCGGTGCTGGTCCCTTGCTTGTGACCGTGCCTCCGGGCTTCTAAGGCCAGAGGACATGGAATCCCCTGCCGGTTGGATTCTGCTGCTGGACCTGGATGTCCCCACAGGCTCGGACTCCGTGTCCGGGTTTAGAGTCTTCAGCCAAGGCGAGCTTTCTAGCTTCCAGCCTCTGGCACTCGCTCCTGCTCCTACAGAGCTCCTAGTTCTTGCTTTCCCTCTGTCTGCTGTCCTCCAGACCTGACTGCGTCTCTGTCTGGGACTTCACTACCTAATCCCGCCCCAGACCCAGTTTATAAGGGCAGATTACTCCCCTCCCAGGTCTGGGCAGGCAGTGTTGCATGCTTAGGGCTCCTGACCAGAGAAACCTCCCACTTGCTCTCAGACATAATATTTCTATTACTGTGGCAACCAGACCCCTGGGGTTCCACATATGCGGAAGGGCTAACATCTGCAAGGTCCAGACGGTCGGCAGCACCAAGGCGGCAGGCATGTGAGGGTGGGGGAGATAGTTTTACCAGGGAGCATGGTAGCAGCCAAACTAGTGAGGAAGGTGTAGGAGCCCAGGAAGAAGTGGAGGACGAACTGATGGAAGACTCATCAGATGAGGGAGACCTTGATCACATTTCTGTTGTGCGAGGTTGGGGGGAGAGGACAGAGGAAGGAAGCATGATTGTTACCTCGCCACCAACACAACAGGGACTTGGTGCTCCTGGATGCGCAAGACACATGAGTGCCTTCTTGCTGCACTACCTGCAACATGACCCTCGAATTGGGAGAATTAGAAATAATCCTGACTACTGGGTTGCCACACTGTTAGATCCCCGGTACAAAAGTAAATTTGCAGAAATAATTCCTGCCATAGAAAGGGATGCACGCATGCAGGAGTATCAGCAGAGACTGTTGCAGAATCTTACATGTGCTTTTCCACAAAACACCAGTGGTGCACGTAGTGAATCTCACAGTTCCAACTTGCCAACCGTGGGACCGTCGAGTGTTCAGCACTCAAACCGTAACAGAAACACAGTATCTGCTGGTAACATCAATTTTGCTGAATCATTTCACCACTTTTTTAGCTCATCCTTTGCAAGGCCACAGGAGACAAGAAGTCTGACACATAGTCAACGCCTAGAGACGATGGTACAGGAGTATCTCCAAGTAAACATTGAAGCCATGACTGTGTCACTGGACCCTTGCTCTTTTTGGGCTTCCAATCTGGATAAATGGCCGGAGCTCGCCACTTACGCCTTGGAGATCTTGTCATGCCCCGCAGCCAGCGTTCTGTCTGAACGTGTGCTCAGCGCTGCTGGTGGTGTGCTGACAGATAAGCGCACGCGGCTCTCCACTGATAATGTAGACAGACTCACGTTCATAAAGATGAACAAATCATGGATCCGAAACGACTTTTCTACCCCTGTGTCATCCTGGGGAGAGTAAAAGCTTGATGATTGGTTAAAATCACCTCACCAACTGTTTTAAGCTTTCAAATTACTAATCATTAGTGTTGAGCGATACCTTCCGATATCAGGAAATATCGTATCGGATTGGATCGGACCGATACCCAAAAAGTATCGGATATCGCCGATACCGGAAACCAATGCAAGTCAATGGGACACAAGTATCGGAATGAAAATAAACCCTTTCTTTCCTTGTAGGTTAATTCTACATGAAGTTAAACAACTAAGAATAATGTAGAATGTATTACGCGAAAAGCCGGCAATTCATCAGCGGCATACAGCGGTACCTGACAATTTACAACAGAAAGAATAGAGTATCACACATAGATTAGATAGATAGAAACATGTCAGTCACATATATAATAAGTACAGTGATAGTGTTGGTTACTGTACTTGTCATTTAGTGTAAAGGATTTATTTAAAAATATAATAGCGTTTTCATGCACCGTCTCTTTAAAAAAGCCGGCCGGCAATTCAGCATCTGTACCCGACAATTTAGAATAGAAGGAATAGAGAATCATACATAGATTAGATAGATAGAAACATGTCAGTCACATATATATGAAGTACAGTGACAGTGTTGATTACTGTACTTGTCATTTAGTGTTAAAATAAAGGATTTATTTTAAAAAAAATTGGCGTTTGGTTCCCCTTAATTTTATGCTCTAGCGGAGGTTAAGCAGACGGCTGGGGCAGATGTTTGAAGCCTGGGAAGGGGGTAATACCCACGGAGCTTCCCAGGCTACTAATATGAGCCCCAAGCTGAATGCCTAGCCTTTACTAGCTTTTAAAATGGGGGACCCCCTCAAAAAAATGACGTGGGGTCCCCCCTAATTTAATAGCTAGCAAAGGCTAGGCAGACAGCTGGGGGCTGATATCAATAGCCCAGGAAGGGTGCCATGAATATTGGCCCCCTCCCAGGCTTGAAACACCAGCCGTCAGCCGCCCCAGAAATGGCGCATCCATAGGATGCGCCAATTCTGGCACTTAGCTTCGCTCTTCCCACTGCCCTGTAGCGGTGGAAGTGGGGTAATAGGGTTGGGGTTGATGTCAGCTTATAATGCCAGCTGACATCAAGCCCAGGTTAGTAATGGAGAGGCGTCTATAAGACACCCCCATTACTAACCCCATAGTCAAAGTTAAAAAAAAAACACAAACACCCAGAATAAAGTCCTTTAATTGAAATAAACACACAATTCTTTATTGTTCTAAATTAAACTCTACTTACCATCACACCCATTCCAGCTGAAGCCAACGATCTCCTGCAATAAAAGAAAAATAATAAAGCAACCTCATCCTTACCTTTCCATGGTTCCCAGGACAGCTTCAGTTCTGCTACATCGAGATGACAGGCTGGACCGCAGCAGAACGCTGCCATCCAGCCTGTCATCCCGCAGACACTGAGAAGCGCAGGCATGCTTGCGCTCCTCAGTGTCTCTCTGTGACGGCATCCAGATGAGCCGAGTTCATGTCCAATGAACTCAGCTCACCTCATGCACGTCACTGACAGCGTGGGAGAATTCTCCTGCACTCAGCGCTTCAGCGTGAGAATTTTCCCACGCTGTCAGTGACGTGCATTAGGTGAGCTGAGTTCATTGGACATGACCTCACCTCATTCACGTCACTGACAGCGTGGGAAAATTCTCACGCTGAAGCGCTGAGTGCAGGAGAATTTTCCCACGCTGTCAGTGACGTGCATGAGGTGAGCCGAGTTCATTGGACATGACCTCGGCTCATCTTTATGCCGTCACAGAGAGACACTGAGGAGCGCAAGCAAGCCTGCGCTTCTCTGTCTGCGGGATGACAGGCTGGATGGCAGCGTTCTGCTGCGGTCCAGCCTGTCATCTCGATGTAGCAGAGCTGAAGCTGTCGTGGGAACCATGGAAAGGTAGGGATGAGGTTGCTTTATTATTTTTCTTTTATTGCAGGAGATCGTTGGCTTCAGCTGGAATGGGCGTGATGGTAAGTAGAGTTTAATTTAGAACAGTAAAGAATTGTGTGTTTATTTCAATTAAAGGACTTTATTCTGGGTGTTGTGTTTTTTTTAAATACTTTACTAGAAATTCATGGTGGTCATGTCTAATATTGCCGTGACCCCATGAATTTCGGCTTAGGGCCAGCTGATAATGCCAAGCTGGCCTTAACCCCTTTATTACCCAGTGAGCCACCGCACCAGGGCCCTGGATGAGTTGGGTACAGCGCCAGAAGATGGCGCTTCTATGAACGCGCCATTTTCCGGGGTGACTGCGGACTGCAATTTGCAGCGGGTGGGGCCCAGAAAGCTTGGGCCTCCCTACGCTGCGGATTCCAGACCCCAGCTGCCTAGTTGTACCTGGCTGGACACAAAAATAGGGCGAAGCCCCACGTATTTTTTTTTTAAATTATTTCATGAAATTCCTGAAATAATTAAAAAAAAATTGACGTGGGACTTCGCACTATATTTGTGTCCAGCCAGGTACAGCAGGCAGGAACGGGCTGCGCCCAACCACCAGCTGCCTATTTGTACCTGGCCGGACACAACAATATAGGGAAGCCCTTTTTTTCTTTATTATTTCATGAATTTCATGAAATAATTAAAAAAAAAAAAATGTGGGGCTTCTCCCTATTTGTGTGTCCAGCCAGGTACAACTAGGCAGCTGGGGGATGGAATCTGCAGCGCAGGGAGGCCCAAGCTTTCTGCCCCCCCCGGTGCAAATTGCAGTCCGCAGCCACCCCGGAAAATGGCGCGTTCATAGAAGCTGGATGCTGTACCTGGCTGGCATACAAAAATATGGCAAAGCCCACGTCAAAACTTTTGGGAAAAATTTATTAAAAAATAAATAATAATTTAGGGACTGCATCTTTATTAACTCCTCAAATGTCATTTAGTGTTAAAATAAAGGATTTATTTAAAAACAAATTGGCGTGGGATCCCCCATAATTTTAGGCTCTAGCGGAGGTTAAGCAGACGGCTGAGGCAGATGTTTGAAGCCTGGGAAGGGGGTAATACCCACAGAGCTTCCCAGACTACTAATATCAGCCCCCAGCTGAATACCTAGCCTTTACTAGCTATTAAAATGGGGGACCCCCCCAAAAAAATGATGTAGGGTACCCCCTATTTAATAGCTAGCAAAGGCTAGGCAGACAGCTGGGGGCTGATATTAATAGCCCAGGAAGGGTGCCATGAATATTGGCCCCCTCCCAGGCTAGAAACACCAGCCGTCAGCCGCCCCAGAAATGGCGCATCCATAGGATGCGCCAACTCTGGCACTTAGCCTCGCTCTTCCACGCTGCCCTGGTGCGGTGGCAGGGGGTAATAGGGTTGGGGTTCATGTCAGCGCCAGCTGCCATGAAGCCCAGGTTAGTAATGATGGGCGTCTATAAGACACCCCCATTACTAACCTACAAAGTGTTAAAAAGAAAAAACACACTACACCCAGAAAAAAATAATTTATTTGAAATAAAACACAATTTTATTTAATTCTTAGTTTACTAAAAAAAAATAGTTACCTGTCCACGTTCCAGCGCTGATCTCCCATGCACAGCTGTCACATCTGGAGATGGTGACAGCTGTGCATGGCTGCTGTAAGCTCACACTGCCGGGAACACGTCCGCTCCCGGCAGCGGGAGCCACTGACTGAGGTCACCGGAGTGCATTCAGGCAGCGCAGCTCCGGAGACCTCCTTTACGGCACTGCTGTACCGTGGGAATTTCTCACGGTACAGCAGGGCCGTAAAGGAGCTAACCGGAGCAGCGCTGCCTGAACTCCGGCGAACCCGCTTATGCAATGACGGGGCTGCTTTACGGCCCCGTCATTCTAGCGGCGGCAGCGGTTCAGAGCGGTCACATTCTATGTGGCTGCTCTAAACTGGAGATCATCGTGGGACACTCGTGGACTACTACGGAGGGGTAAGGATAAGGTTGTGGTTTATTATTTTATATTTTATTACAGGAGATCGATGGCTTCGGGGAATTAGGTGTCTAGGTGAGTATAGGTGTAGTTTTTTATTTTTTACTTTATTTTAGGTGGCGATCGGCGGGGACAGGTAATGTATGAACTAATTTATTGTAGGTAACCACTGGCCACCAATGACATGTATTTAAAATTTATTGGGGAAACAGTAGGGCAATTTAAATAACAGGATCAGGCTGATTGGAACTACTGCTCCCATCGAGCTGATCCTGCTGGCACGAGTGGACGGGGGACAGACATAGGCCGATGGGAGTAGTAGTGTCACATCGGCCTATTTCTGCCTGCACACACACACCCGCAGACATCGCACAGACATCGCACAGACACCACACACACTCGCAGACCTCGCACAGACACCGCACACACTCGCAGACATCGCACAGACACCGCACACACTCGCAGACATCGCACAGACACCGCACACACCCGCACACATCGCACAGACATCGCACAGACACCCCGCACACACTCGCAGACACACGCACAGACACCCCGCACACATCCGCACACATCGCACAGACATCGCACAGACACCGCACACACTCGCAGACACACGCACAGACACCCCGCACACACTCGCAGACACACGCACAGACACCCACACACACCAATCATGACGGGCTGATCGTCTGGGAGGTGAGGCTGACCTGTGCGGCCGTGGGAAAGTTCATGTGAGTTCATGCAATGCAGTCAAGCATGAACTCACGTCAACCCTCTGAGGGCACCGCGGCTACTTCAAATGAACAGCTGATCAGCATCATCTGATACCTCAGCTGTTCATTTGAAATAACCGGCGGGAAAGCGCAGCACAGAACGGGAAAGCCGGCGGTGAAGTCTTTTCACTGCCGGCTTCCCCGCCCGGGTCCTTCGCTCCCCGCTCCTTGGTGCTGCGCTCCCCGCCCAGTCCTAACTTACGATTGGGATGGGAGGTGGCGAGGGGAGCGGAGGATCAGGGTGGGAGGCTGCGGGGAAGCAGTATGGGGCTATGTGATTGTTTAAAAGCCGGCGGCTTTTTACCGCCCGCCGGCTTTTAAACGATCAGGAGAATTCTTCCACGCTGGGATGGCATTCTGATGACAGGCTGGATCGCAGCTGAGCGCTGCCATCCAGCTTGTCATCCTTCAGAGACACTGCAGAGCGCAGGCATTATGGGAACTTCCGATTCCGGTATTCAATATTGTAAAAGTATTGGAATTAAGTATCGGAATTCCGATACCGCGAATATCGGCCGATACCCGATATTTCAGTATCGGAATGCTCAACACTACTAATCATGTTTATCTGTATCTTGGCTGGAAAATAATTTGGGCTTTGTAGCAGTGTGCAGTACTGATTCTATTAGGCCATCTATACTAAGCTCCACCAGATTTAAAATTAATAATCATTTTTAGCTGCATCTAGCCCGGAAAATAATTTTGGGACTCCGAGATGCGCAAGACACATAAGTGCCTTCTTGCTGCACTACCTGCAACATGACCCTCAGATTGTCAGAATTCAAAGTAATCCTGACTACTGGGTTGCCACACTCTTAGATCCCCCACACTCTTCGATCAACCTTTTCATTTTAATAAAGACCAAAAAAATGGTCATTTTTGAAATTATAAGCATTAGCAGGTTATTAGAAACTGAAATCAAACAGTTTTCAACTCAAAACTTTATTCTAGGTGATGTTACATTTGCACATAGGACCCCTTGTTCGAAAGGAGCTTCTGAACTCTCTCGTCCATTGAATTTGTCAGGTTTTGGATGATTTCTGCTTCAATTGTTTTGCATGAGGACAGAATACCCTCCCAGAGCTGTTGCTTAGATGTGAACTGTTAGAACCTTGCTCTTAGGTTTTTTCCTTTGCTGGTCACATGACCTTGTTGGCCTATTTATTCCTGCTCCGCCCTTCTGGCTTTGCTGGACTTCATTGTATAACTACTTTCTAGCTAGCCTGTGCTCTGTATCTAACTCTGTTAGTTTGCTTGGTCTACGGACCTATATGTTCTATATATTTTGTTTGTTCGTCTGTCTGCTACTATTTCTGTTAGGAGGTGTCCCATTTTCCTCCCAGTCCTTAGTACTTGTAGGGATTCCTTCCCCACATCTATAGGTCTCCGTACAGACTAGCTTAGGACTTTAGCAGGTCTGATCGCAGGATCAGGTTCGATGTTACATCGTAGGGATTCAGCTGAGTTCTATCGTAGGGACAGATCTCCTCTCTTTCCTTAGCTCTGGTAGCAGAACATAACAGTAAGTCCAGCCTGCAAATTCTCTAAGGAAAGATTTTTCTGTTCCATCATGGTGTCGGTTCAGGATTTGGCTAAACACCTGCAGGGACTCTCTCTGGAGGTGGCCGAGCTCCGTCAGCACGTGAGTAACTGTCCTGGAGCACATTTCTTGGAGCCTAAGGTATGTTTGCCGGATTTATTTTTTGGTGAACACCGAGAATTTTTTTCATTTAAAAATGCTTGCTTATTGTATTTTCGTTTGAGACCCAAGTCCTCTGGGGATGAATCCCAGCGCATAGGGTTCATAATGTCACTTTTGCGCAAAGAGCCTCAGGAGTGGGCCTTTTCTTTGCAACCTAGTGATACATGCTTCAGATCAGTGGATAGTTTTTTTTCTGCTTTGGGACTATTATATGATGATCCTGACCGTGTCGCATCAGCTGAGACTGAGTTGAGACGTTTGAAACAGGGATCAGGTAATGTGGAAAAATATTGTACTCATTTCCGTCGATGGTCTACTCAAACAGGGTGGAACGATTCTGCTCTGAAAAGTCTATTTCTTGCTGGGCTCAATGAAAGGGTTAAAGACCTGCTAATTGCTTATCCTACACCTGAAGATTTGCAACAGGCTATGCAATTAGCTATACGGGTGGATAGGAGACTGCGTGCAAGGGTTAATGAGAGCAAATCCTCTGCTATGTCAGTTTCTGGTTATGAGAATGTGTGTACTAACAGTGGTGAACCGATGGAGATTGGATCGGTGGCACCTCGCTCTCAAGAAAAAGACCGTCGATTTTCTGAAGGCTTGTGTTTCTATTGCGGAAAATCTGGTCATTTGATTAAAGGCTGTGAGCTTCGTATGAAGAAAGAAAAAAAAATGGTCAGTCATGCCCGTATTGCCTGTTTAAATTCCAAGGGTGTATTTTTAGCTGCTTCCACGATTGCTCAGGAAAAATTAATGGAATTTCGGGTGTTTGTTGATTGTGGGTCTACTCTGAATGTAATTGATGGGGGATTCTTGGAAAGACTCAATTTAAAACCCGAACCTTTATCATCCCCCATTGCTGTGGTTTCTGTGGATGGTTCCCCTTTGAAGAATATTACTCTCAAGGTCTGTGAATTTCCTCTCACTATTAATGGTGTTCACCATGAGAAATTGGATTTGGTAGTTTTGAATAACTTGCCTTCTCCAGTAACATTGGGATTGCCCTGGTTAAAATTTCACAATCCTGTACTGGATTGGTCTACCAGTGAAATTAAATCCTGGAGCCATAAATGTTATGACAAGTGTTGTAACGGGCGTATTGCAGCTTTGGATAGGGGAGAATTGCCTGTTGCTATTCAGGATTTTTGGAGAGTTTTTTCTGAGAAGGAATCGCAGGTTTTGCCTCCCCATAGAGACTATGATTGTTCTATTGAATTTGTCCCTGGAGCGACTCTTCCTAAAAGTCGTTTATTTAACCTTACTATTCCTGAGAGGAAGGCTTTGGAGGAATACATACAGACAAATTTGGCCGCCGGTCACATTAGGCCCTCTAAGTCTCCTGTGGCGGTTGGATTTTTTTTTGTAATAAAAAAGGACGGCGGTTTAAGTCCTTGTCTGGATTTTCGTGAGATTAACAAAATTACTGTACGCAATCCTTACCCACTGCCATTGATTCCTGATCTGTTTAACCAGTTAATGGGGGCCAAGTGGTTCTCTAAAATTGACCTTAAGGGGGCATACAATCTGTTGCGCATGAAGGAGGGTGATGAATGGAAGACTGCTTTTAACACTCCTGTGGGTCATTTTGAGAACCTGGTTATGCCTTTTGGTCTTACTAATGCTCCTGCATTTTTTCAGAATCTTATTAATGACATCCTTAGACCTTTGATCGGCAAAAATGTGGTTGTGTATTTGGATGACATTTTGATTTATTCGCCGGATCTGGAGTCTCATTGGCGGAGCGTACGTGAGGTATTACAGTTATTAATGGACAATTCGCTTTTTGCTAAGCTGGAGAAATGTGAGTTCGCTGTACAGAGAATCAGTTTTTTGGGTTACATTATCTCCAGCGAAGGTTTTGAGATGGACCCGGTTAAAGTTCAAGCTGTACAGGAATGGCCTAGGCCTATTGGTTTGAAATCGATACAGAGGTTTTTGGGTTTCGCCAATTATTACAGAAAATTCATAAAAAATTTTTCTAGTATTGTCAAACCTCTGACCGATCTCACCAGGAAAGGTGCTGATGCGGTTCAGTGGTCTTCTGAGGCCATTGAAGCTTTTGTGTATCTCAAGGAGAGGTTCACCTCTGCTCCCATCCTTATGCAGCCTGATGTGACTAAGCCGTTTTTGGTTGAGGTTGATGCTTCCTCTGTGGGGGTTGGCGCAGTATTGTCTCAGGATAACGGGGATGGATTACATCCCTGTGCCTTTTTTTCAAAAAAATTTTCGGAGACTGAACTGAATTACGATATTGGTAATCGGGAATTATTGGCTATTAAACTCGCATTTGAACACTGGCGCCACTTCTTGGAAGGTGCGGAATTTCCCGTTCAGGTTCTTACGGATCATAAAAATCTGATATATCTTGATGCTGCCAAGCGCCTGAATGCCCGTCAGGCTAGGTGGGCACTGTTTTTCTCGCGGTTTAATTTCTCCGTTACTTACATCCCTGGTACTAAGAATGTTAAGGCGGATGCCTTGTCTCGCAGTTTTTCTCCCATAGTCGGTGCTGAGAAAGAGGAGAACATTTTACAAGAAGGTGTTGTGATAGCTGCTTTGGACTCCGTTTTGGAAGATGAGATTCTTAAAGCACAGGAGAATGCCCCATCTAACACTCCTCATGGGAGGTTGTTTGTGCCTGGGACCTTTAGGAGAGATTTGTTTGTTGAGTGTCACGAATCTCGGTTGGCAGGTCATCCCGGAATCTCTGAGACCAAGAGACTGGTGGGTCGCAGTTTTTGGTGGCCTGGATGGCAGAAGGAAGTCATTAAGTGGGTGCGTCAATGTACTATATGTGCTAGATCTAAGTCCTCACATACTCCTGCTGCGGGGTTGCTTTGTCCTTTGGAGGTTCCCAGTGCTCCTTGGACACATTTGGCTATGGACTTTATAACTGACCTTCCCCCCTCTGAGGGTTTTACTGTCATCTGGGTGGTCGTGGACCGTTTTAGCAAGATGTGTCACTTGGTTCCCTTCGTCAAACTGCCCTGCGCTAAAACTCTCACTAAGGCCTTTGTCAAGGAAATTGTCAGACTTCATGGCGTTCCTACTGACATTGTTTCTGATAGGGGTCCTCAGTTCGTGGCTCGTTTTTGGCGTGCCTTTTGTGACAGGTTGGGAGTTCATTTGTCGTTCTCGTCCGGATATCATCCTGAATCTAATGGCCAGACAGAAAGGAAAAACCAGGATGTTGAGCAGTTCTTGCGTTGTTTTGTGGCAGACAATCAAGAGGGGTGGTATGAGTTTCTGCCACTTGCTGAATTTGCTCTGAACAATCATACATCTTCTTCTGCTGGTTGTTCGCCTTTTTTTTGTTGTTCTGGGAGACATCCGTCGTTTGGGTCGTTCTCCAAGTTGGGATCTGCCGTGCCTGAGGAGGAGAATTTTTCCGGTGATTTGGAGAGAGTTTGGACGGATGTGCGTGGTAATCTTCAGGAGGCCAACAGAAAAGCTAAAGACTACTTTGATAGGAAACGACAGGAGGTTTTGTTCGCTGTTGGTGACATGGTCTGGTTGTCCTCTAGGAATCTGCGGTTGAGGATTCCTTCTAAGAAATTGGGTCCCAAGTTTGTAGGGCCCTTTAAGGTGCTTCAGGTTGTCAACCAATCTGCTGTTAGGTTGGAGGTTCCTACCTCCTGGAGAATTAATCCGGTATTTCATGTCTCTCTGTTAAAAAAAGCTGTTGTGTCGGATGGTGACGCCTCTGCAGTGTTCCTCCGGTGGTGGAGGACGGGGAATATGAAATTTCTCGCATCCATAACTCTAGACGGTATAGAGGTAGTTTGCAGTATCTTGTGGCCTGGAAAGGTTTCGGACCCGAGGATAACTCTTGGGTGAGGTCAGATGATGTTTCCACGTCCAGACTTATCAGAGCGTTTCACAGGAGATTTCCTGATAAGACTGGTCCTAGGGGATCCGGAGGATCCTCTTAGAAGGGGGGGTACTGTTAGAACCTTGCTCTTAGGTTTTTTTCTTTGCTGGTCACATGACCTTGTTGGCCTATTTAATCCTGCTCCGCCCTTCTGGCTTTGCTGGACTTCATTGTATAACTACTTTCTAGCTAGCCTGTGCTCTGTATCTAACTCTGTTAGTTTGCTTGGTCTACGGACCTCTATGTTCTATATATTTTGTTTGTTCGTCTGTCTGCTACTATTTCTGTTAGCAGGGCCGTAAAGGAGCTAACCGGAGCAGCGCTGCCTGAACTCCGGCGAACCCGCTTATGCAATGACGGGGCTGCTTTACGGCCCCGTCATTCTAGCGGCGGCAGCGGTTCAGAGCGGTCACATTCTATGTGGCTGCTCTAAACTGGAGATCATCGTGGGACACTCGTGGACTACTACGGAGGGGTAAGGATAAGGTTGTGGTTTATTATTTTATATTTTATTACAGGAGATCGATGGCTTCGGGGAATTAGGTGTCTAGGTGAGTATAGGTGTAGTTTTTTATTTTTTACTTTATTTTAGGTGGCGATCGGCGGGGACAGGTAATGTATGAACTAATTTATTGTAGGTAACCACTGGCCACCAATGACATGTATTTAAAATTTATTGGGGAAACAGTAGGGCAATTTAAATAACAGGATCAGGCTGATTGGAACTACTGCTCCCATCGAGCTGATCCTGCTGGCACGAGTGGACGGGGGACAGACATAGGCCGATGGGAGTAGTAGTGTCACATCGGCCTATTTCTGCCTGCACACACACACCCGCAGACATCGCACAGACATCGCACAGACACCACACACACTCGCAGACCTCGCACAGACACCGCACACACTCGCAGACATCGCACAGACACCGCACACACTCGCAGACATCGCACAGACACCGCACACACCCGCACACATCGCACAGACATCGCACAGACACCCCGCACACACTCGCAGACACACGCACAGACACCCCGCACACATCCGCACACATCGCACAGACATCGCACAGACACCGCACACACTCGCAGACACACGCACAGACACCCCGCACACACTCGCAGACACACGCACAGACACCCACACACACCAATCATGACGGGCTGATCGTCTGGGAGGTGAGGCTGACCTGTGCGGCCGTGGGAAAGTTCATGTGAGTTCATGCAATGCAGTCAAGCATGAACTCACGTCAACCCTCTGAGGGCACCGCGGCTACTTCAAATGAACAGCTGATCAGCATCATCTGATACCTCAGCTGTTCATTTGAAATAACCGGCGGGAAAGCGCAGCACAGAACGGGAAAGCCGGCGGTGAAGTCTTTTCACTGCCGGCTTCCCCGCCCGGGTCCTTCGCTCCCCGCTCCTTGGTGCTGCGCTCCCCGCCCAGTCCTAACTTACGATTGGGATGGGAGGTGGCGAGGGGAGCGGAGGATCAGGGTGGGAGGCTGCGGGGAAGCAGTATGGGGCTATGTGATTGTTTAAAAGCCGGCGGCTTTTTACCGCCCGCCGGCTTTTAAACGATCAGGAGAATTCTTCCACGCTGGGATGGCATTCTGATGACAGGCTGGATCGCAGCTGAGCGCTGCCATCCAGCTTGTCATCCTTCAGAGACACTGCAGAGCGCAGGCATTATGGGAACTTCCGATTCCGGTATTCAATATTGTAAAAGTATTGGAATTAAGTATCGGAATTCCGATACCGCGAATATCGGCCGATACCCGATATTTCAGTATCGGAATGCTCAACACTACTAATCATGTTTATCTGTATCTTGGCTGGAAAATAATTTGGGCTTTGTAGCAGTGTGCAGTACTGATTCTATTAGGCCATCTATACTAAGCTCCACCAGATTTAAAATTAATAATCATTTTTAGCTGCATCTAGCCCGGAAAATAATTTTGGGGCTCCGAGATGCGCAAGACACATAAGTGCCTTCTTGCTGCACTACCTGCAACATGACCCTCAGATTGTCAGAATTCAAAGTAATCCTGACTACTGGGTTGCCACACTCTTAGATCCCCCACACTCTTCGATCAACCTTTTCATTTTAATAAAGACCAAAAAAATGGTCATTTTTGAAATTATAAGCATTAGCAGGTTATTAGAAACTGAAATCAAACAGTTTTCAACTCAAAACTTTATTCTAGGTGATGTTACATTTGCACATAGGACCCCTTGTTCGAAAGGAGCTTCTGAACTCTCTCGTCCATTGAATTTGTCAGGTTTTGGATGATTTCTGCTTCAATTGTTTTGCATGAGGACAGAATACCCTCCCAGAGCTGTTGCTTAGATGTGAACTGTTAGAACCTTGCTCTTAGGTTTTTTCCTTTGCTGGTCACATGACCTTGTTGGCCTATTTATTCCTGCTCCGCCCTTCTGGCTTTGCTGGACTTCATTGTATAACTACTTTCTAGCTAGCCTGTGCTCTGTATCTAACTCTGTTAGTTTGCTTGGTCTACGGACCTATATGTTCTATATATTTTGTTTGTTCGTCTGTCTGCTACTATTTCTGTTAGGAGGTGTCCCATTTTCCTCCCAGTCCTTAGTACTTGTATGGATTCCTTCCCCACATCTATAGGTCTCCGTACAGACTAGCTTAGGACTTTAGCAGGTCTGATCGCAGGATCAGGTTCCCTGTTACATCGTAGGGATTCAGCTGAGTTCTATCGTAGGGACAGATCTCCTCTCTTTCCTTAGCTCTGGTAGCAGAACATAACATGAACTGCCTCCCGCCATCATAGACACTCCTTTTGATGATGCTCCAGAGGTTCTGAATGGGGTAGAGGTCAGGGGAGCATGGGGGTCACACCATAAGTTTGTCCCCTTTTATGCCCATATCAGCCAGAGATGCAGATGTGTTATGTGCAGCATGAGACGGTGCATTATCATGCATGAAAATGATCTTGCTGCGGAATACACGGTTCTTCTTCTTGAACCATGGCAGGAAGTGCTGTTTGAGAAACTCCACATACATTATGGAGTTCATCTTTACCCCTTCAGGGATCCTAAAGGGGCTGACAATCTCTCTCCCCATGATTCCAGCCCAAAACATTACTCCACCTCCTCCTTGTTGGCGGTGTAGCTGTGTTTGCATGGGGTGTCCATCAACCAGCCATCCTCCACTCCATCCATCTGGACCATCGAGCGTTGCACGGCACTCATCCGTGAACAAAACAGTTTTGAAATCAGTCTTCATGTAATGTTTGGCCCACTGGAGCCGTTTCTGCTTGTGTGCAGTGGATAGAGGAGGTCGACAGGATGGCGTATGCACAGCTGCAAACCTCTGAAGGACCCTGCATCTTGTTGTTCGGGGGACGTTGGAGGCACAAGCAGCTTCAAAAACTTGTCTGCTGCTATGACAAGGCTTTTTTGCCGCTGCTCTTTTAACCTGACGTAATTGCCTGTAGGAAAGAGTCCTCAATTTGCCCTTATCAGCACGCACACGTGTGTACTGTGAATCAGCTACATACTTCTTGATTGCCAAGACACTTCATCCTGATCATCGCACAATGTTGATTGTAGTCATGCCTTGACCTAAACACTCCACAATTTGTTGCTTCTCAGCAGCCGACACATCCTTTTTCTTTCCCATTTTGGCAGAAAATGTAGACTGCTTAATAATGTGGGACAGCCTTCTTAATTAGTCTTGCCGTTCATTGGACACACCTGCCAAACTAATTAGCACAGGTGTCTGTAATTGCTTACAGTGATATAAAGAGCCCTGACACACATCACCATCAATGAGTTTAACTGACAAACAAACAAATTCTTCCCTTATCACTCCTAAGCACTTTTTGCATAATAATTTGGAACACAGTGTACATGTGCTTTTCCACAAAACACCAGTGGTTCACGTAGTGAATCTTACAGTTCTAACTTGCCAACCGTGGTCTGTATGGAGTTGTTCAATAAAGGGCCCAAAATTAAGATAACATAGACGGGAGAGGTCTCTATGAATAGGAATTCCTAAGAATTTGATACCCTGTGAGGGCCAGGCAAAGGGAAAGTTGGACTGGATGGAATCCTGTATGGATTTGGGGAGGGAGACATCGAGGGCCTCAGACTTCGCTGTATTGATTTTAAAATTTGACCATGTAACAAAGTGATCTATTTCAGCCATAACAGCAGGGATGGATATATGTGATTGAGTGATATATACTAGGACATCATCAGCAAATAGAGAGCACTTGTACTCGGTGCCTCCCACCTCAATCCACCTAATATTGGGGTTATGGCGAATTGATGAGAGCAGGTGCTCCGTCACTAGGATGTATAAGAGAGGGGACAGAGGACATCCCTGCCTTGTCCCATTGGTGATTATGAAAGGTGATGAAAATGTTCTGACGCGCCCCCTGGGCCTTGGGACACCCTTTTTGGTGGATGCTGGTGGTTGTAGTCTCTGTGGCGGCGACCCGGTTCTGTGGCTCAGGGCGGTCAAACCAGTGGCGGAACTATTTATGTGGTTTTGATGTTTAAATGTCCGACTACGCCACCCGTGGATTGCGGTCAGAGTGAACCGCCGCTGCAGGGCAGACCGCTGAGGCTGGTGTTGTGGGTGCAGCAGACCGTAGCATAACTCCCCACGGGAGGAGTATAGACTCAGTGCAGTGTATGCGGAGGATGGGGGTGATGGTGCAGGGCAGCAGCAGTAACAACACGGAGTCAGTGATGCAGTCCAGGGCCTTTACTCACAGTTCTTATTATCTAGACGACTTCTGCAGGTAACGGCTGCCCACGTCGTACTGTGCTCACCAGGTGAGGGGCTCAGACAACTCCCAGATAACTTTGGAGCGCTTCACAGGACCCCCTTTGTGTGTCCTTTGTCTGGCCTTTCTTACCAACCCTTCTGTCCGGCTGCCTCGGGCCTCCTCTTGGTAAACTTGGCACCAGTTTCCCTGACCCTATGTGCTGCCCTCCTAGCGGGTGTAGCGAGGGGCTGCGCCACATAAAATGTCACAGCCTCCGGTTTCTAGCTGAGGGTCGTTTCCTGCCTCCACTAGTTTCGGGGACCGGTCTCCCCCTTTGGCCTGACCCCTCCACGCAGGTGAATTCGGGCGTGCGGTGGCGACTCGCCCGTCCACACCCCTGGGATCCATTCGTTCCTCATTCCTGGAGCCTTCTCCACTACTCTTCCTTCCTTCTCCCTCTTCCAGGCCTGGGCCTCTGTTACTAGGCCCGCCTCTGGAGCAGAGCTCATGCAGAGCCCCTGCTCCCTGTCACTTCTGCTCAGACTTCTCTGCACTGAACTAAGATGGTGCCCACCTTTTATACTCCCTTCTCAATGCACCCAGGAACTGCTTCCTCCCTGCTCCTGCACTACAGGGTTCCCCTTCCTCAGTGTTCCCTCCCCCCACTCCAGCCCGGGACAGGGACTGTCGTGCCCATCTCAGGGGAATATTGGTCGCCCTGCCCCACGGCAATGTGGTGTAATGCATGCAGGTGTCGGGGTCCTGATCCACACTCCATCCTTACCTGAGAGTGAGATATCACACCTCTGGGTGAGGTGCAATACCTCTGCAGCAACCGAGCCCTCGGGGTGCTACTGTTCCATTTATCTTCAGCCTAGGTGACGCATTGCGATACAGGGCCGTGATTTTGGCTATAAAAGGGTCCCCTAGACCCCTACCCCAAGCTTTTTAAGAGAATAATATATGGCGTGCCAGGAGACTCTATGGAATGCTTTCTCAGCATCCAACGAGAGTATCTAATCACAAATTTTTAACTGCATCTAGCCCAGGAAATACTTTGTGCCTAGTAGCAGTGTCTGCTAGTCAGCGGATTATCCCGACTGTTAAGCAAGCTACACCACCTGTAGTTTGGACACTTAATTTTTTCAAAGGAAATGCTTCGGGACCACGGGATACTCAGTGAAGAGCATCAGGAGGCACCCCAAGGCATAGGGGCTGGGACTGGCGGTAGGACGCCTTGCGGTGGACAGCCGAGCTCGATCCTTATAAAAGCTTTTTAACTGCAGCAGCTTTAGTGGATGCTACTGGAGCTGGAATTACGCGGCTGCTGGCATGAGACTTGCCCTTCAATAGATCCTTGTAAAAGGATTTAAAGTGTATTCATTCAAATTAGAGAGACAATTAAAATTAAAAAGCTTAGAGCTGCCTCCACCACAGGGGGTGCTCGCTCGACCCACCAGCGGACAGGCACCAGTATTGGGAGAGGGGGGCTGGCCGTCAGGGTCCACCGCGGCTCTGGCACAAACGGAGGTGGCACGGGCAGGAACGGACTGGCCGTGTCGGCTTCTCACTTTTTGGATTTTAGAAGGGCATGACGTGCCTATATCTGTGTCTCCCCCTCCTTTTACTCCTCCACCTCTTTTCTTTTCGCATGACTATATGTACTTGTCACTTTTCCTTGTGTTAGTTATGTCTTCTGAGCAGTTTGTCAGCTTTTGGACACCTTTGAAGGTGTTTTCTATGTGTTTCTATGTGTTTTTGTTTGCCTGCCATTGATTTTAACGGTGTTCGAAGGTGTTCGACGAACAGTTCGACGAACAGTTCGGCGAACACAAGGGTGTTCGACGAACCGAACCGAACTCGAACACTACGGGGATGGCTCAACACTAGTCTCTAGTTGAAGTCCTTCATCTTCGCTTTTCTTGCTCATCCAGCACAGACCGCCATCACTTATTCCAGCCATGACTCTTCTCTGCAGAAAATAACACAGTTATCTAGAGCGCCGCTTCTAGAGCACATTCCCCAATTTTTTTTATAGTGCCGCCCTGCACAGTAATAGGATCACCCCATGTCTACATCCTGCCCCCAATGTCTCAATCCCGCCCCCATGTGTCCATTCTGCCCCCAATTTCTCCATCCTGCCCCATTGTCTCCATCCTGTCCCCATTTGTCTCCATTCTGCCCCATGTCTCCATTCTTTCCCAATGTCTCCATTCTGCCCCAATGTCTTCATCCTGTCCCCATTTGTCTCCATTCTGCCTGCATGTCTCCGTTCTGCCCCCAATGTCTTCATCCTGCTCCCATGTCTTCATCCTGCCACCATGTCTCCATTCTGCTCCCATGTCTCCATTCAGCCCCCATGTCTCCATTCTGCCCCCATGTCTCTATTTGTCTCCGTTCTGCCCCAATGTCTCCATTCTGCCCCCATTGTCTCCAACCTGACCACATTGTCTCCATTCTGCCCCATGTCTTCATTCTGCCCCCATGTCTCCATTCTGCCCCATGTCTCCATTCTGCCCCCAATGTCTTCATCTTGCTCCCATGTCTCCATCCTGCCCACATGTCTTTATCCTGCCACCATGTTTCCATTCTGCCCCCATGTCTCCATCCTGCCCTTATGTCTCCATTTGTCTCCATTCTGCCCCCATTATCTCCATTCTCCCTTCAATGTCTCCATCCTGCCCCTATTTGTCTCCATTCTGCCCCCATGTCTCTATTTGTCTCCATTTTGCCCCCATTATCTCCATCCTGCCCCTATGTCTCCATTTGTCTCCATTCGGCCCCATGTCTCCATTCTGCCCCAATGTCTTCATCCTGCTCCCATGTCTTTATCCTGCCACCATGTTTCGATTCTGCCCCCATGTCTCCATCCTGCCCTTATGTCTCCATTTGTCTCCATTCTGCCCCCAATGTCTCCATTCTGCCCCCCATGTCTCCATCCTGCCACCATTTGTCTCCATTCTGCCCCCATGTCTCTATTTGTCTCCATTCTGCCCCCATTATCTCCATCCTGCCCCTATGTCTCCATTTGTCTCCATCCTGCCCCCATTGTCTCCATCCTGCCCCCATTGTCTCCATTCTGCCCAATGTCTTCATTCTGCCCCCATGTCTCCATCCTGCCCCCATTTGTCTTCATTCTGCCCCATTTGTCTCCATTTGTCTCCATTCTTCCCCCAATGTCTTCATCCTGCTCCCATGTCTTCATCCTGCCACCATGTCTCCATTCTGCCCTCATGTCTCCTTTATGCCCCCATGTCTTCATTTGTCTCCATTCTGCCCCCAATGTCTCCATTCTGCCTTCAATGTCTCCATCCTGCCCCCATTTGTCTCTATTCTGCCCCCATGTCTATAATGCCCCATGCAGGATGTCACCTTCCCCATATAATGCCCCATGCAGGATGTCCCCTCTCCCCCATATAATGCCCCATGCAGGATGTCACCTCTCCACCCATATAATGCCCCATGCAGGATGTCACCTCCCCCATATAATACCCCATGCAGGATGTCACCTCCCCCTCATATAATGCCCCATGCAGGATGTCACCTCTCCACCTATATAATGCCCCATGCAGGATGTCACCTCTCTCCCCCATATAATTGCCCATTCAGGATGTCACCTCTACCCCATATAATGCCCCATGCAGGATGTCACCTCTCCCCCCATATAATGCCCCATGCAGGATTTCACCTCTCCCCCCCATATAATGCCCCATGTAGGATGTCACTTGTTCCCCCCACCATATAATGCCCCATGCAGGATGTCACTTGTCCCCCCCACATATAATGCCCCATGCAAGATGTCACTTGTCCCCCCCACCATATAATGCCCCATGGAGGATGTCACTTGTCCCCCCCACATATAATGCCCCATGCAGGATGTCACTTGTTCCCCCATACCGTATAATGCCCCATGCAGGATGTCACCTTTCCCCCCATATAATGCCCCATGCAGGATGTCACCTCTCCTCACCCATATAATGCCCCATGTAGGATGTAACTTGTTCCCCCCACCATATAATGCCTCATGCAGGATGTCACTTGTCCCCCCCCCACATATAATGCCCCATGCAGGATGTCACTTGTTCCCCCCCACCATATAATGCCCCATGCAGGATGTCACTTGTCCCCCCCACATATAATTCCCCATGCAGGATGTCACTTGTTCCCCCCCTCCGTATAATGCCCCATGCAGGATGTCACTTGTTCCCCCCCACTGTATAATGCCCCATGCAGGATGTCACTTGTTCCCCCCCACCATATAATGCCCCATGCAGGATGTCACTTGTCCCCCCCACATATAATGCCCCATGCAGGATGTCACTTGTTCCCCCCACCATATAATGCCCCATACCTATAAAAAAAAAATCAAATACTCACCTCCCTTCTCACCTACTGCCGCTGCTCCGGACCCCTCACCCGGCCGGTGATCTGCGATCTGCGCTGCCTGTGACGGCTCAGGAGAGAGCGCGGTGTAAAGACGTCACCGCACCCTCTGACCTGAGACGTCACAGTGCAGCACCTGCGGAAGAGACCGAAGCTGCTGCGGAAGCTCGGGGAGGGGTAAGTACTGTGCCGGGGCCCTGAGCAAGCGGGGGGGGAGTGGGCACTGACACCGGCACCGCACCGCTCACGGGTCCCATAGCGCGCCGGGGTGCCTGGCGGTGCCCTGTCTCCATTCTTCCCCCAATGTCTCCATCCTGCCCCCAATGTCTCCATCCTGCCCCCCATGTAACATAGTAACATAATAACGTAGGTTGAAGAAAGACCTAGGTCCATCAAGTTCAACCTTTCTCCCCCAATTGTACTCACCATACCAACACTACACCAACTTACTGGAACTAGGCCTCACAAATGAATTACCATTTTTATTATTACTGCACTATTACAATTACAAATAAGCCAGTTTATAATTTTTTAATTAATTTTATTTTTGTATTACTGTTATGGTATTACTAAAATCCCTGTACCTAAAACTGTTGATCCATCCTGCCCCCATGTTTCCATTTTGCCCCAATATCTCCCATTCTGCCCCCCATGTCTCTCCATCCTGCGCCCCCAATGTCTCCATTCTGCCCCTCATGTCTCTCCATCCTGCCCCCATGTTTCCATTCTGCCCCCAGTGTCTCCCATTCTGCCCCCATGTCTCTATTCTGCCCCCATGTCTCTCCCTCCTGCCCCCATGTTTCTCCATTCAGCCGCCTATGTCTCCATCCTGCCCCCATGTCTCTCCATCCTACCCCCAATGTCTCTCCATCTTGCCACCATTGTTTGGCTTTACAACAAAAAAAAAGTAAAAAAAAAAAAAGTTTCTCCTTACCTTGCAGTGCTCCAGCAGCGCCCGGCACTCCCATCACCCGAAGCATGGTCGCCGCCACATGACAGTGAAGTCATACGATAGCGACGTGCACACTGACGTTAGCTGCTGGATTGTGATTGGCTGGCGGATGTTAACTATTGCCAGGGACATCAAAGCACATAACTTAGTCATGGCCAAAAGTGTTGGCACCCTTGAAATTGTTCCAGAAAATTAAGAATTTCTCCCTGAAAATTATCACACATGTTTTGTTATGCACATGTTTACTTCCTTTGTGTGTATTGGAGCAACACATAAAAAGCAGAGTAAAAAATGCAAATTAAACATCATTTTACACAAAACCCCAAAAATGGGCCGGACAAAATTGTTGACACCCTCAACTTAATATTTGGTTGCACACCCTTTGGAATAAATAACTGCAATCGCTTCCTAAAACCATCAACAAGCTTCTTACACTTCTCAACAGGAATTTTGCACCACTTTTCTTTTGCACACTGCTCCAGGTCTCTCATATTTGAAGGGTGCATTCTCCTAACAGCAATTTTAAGATCTCTCCACAGGTGTTCAGTGGGATTTAGATCTGGACTAGTGATGAGCGAGTATGTCCTGTTAACCCTTTCGGCGAGCATGCGCGGGTGTTTTCCGAGTATCTTCAGAGTGTTCAGGTTCTATGTTAGAGTCACTCCATGCACATGATTTGCGACTGTTTGACAGTTTTAATACATGTGAGGAATGCCTAAGAAACAGGCATGTTTGAGGCACGGAGTGACTCAAACATAAAACCCAAGCACGCTGAAGATACTGGGAAAACAACCGAGCATGCTCGTAAATCTCGAGTAACGAGTATGCTCGCTCATCACTAATCTGGACCCATTGCTGGTCACTTTGTAGCGGTGTCCAAAGAACACCGCAAGGCAGGATTTAAGTAAGGCACAGCAGACGAGAAGACTGAAACAAAACTCCGGCTTTATTATATACAAAGGAATTATATGCCGGGAGATGAAAATAACAATATTTACAATAACGATATTACCAACATGAACATAGGTAGATATAGCTGGAGCGAGTCACAAACTATGCCCCAGCTATGGCAGTGAAAGCGAAGAACAAACAGTGCACAAACAGTTTCACAAACTACTCTGAGCTAATCCCCTATCTGGCTTTCTGCTATTCGGGTCACGCTGCTACAGCGTCCTAGCTACTGAAAATGACGCTAAATCCTAACACACGATGGGTCACTCACGCGCGCGCAGATCAGGTGCAGATGGCGGCCGCCCCATGTTCCTGGCGGGAAAGAGCTGGATGAATTCACTAGAGTCTTTTCCTTGTATATGGGTCCTCTTTCTTCCAGCTGGCAGGCAAACCTTGCTTCACTCTCACAGAAATGGCTGATACGCTGTGTTGTGTGTTATCTCAGGTCCTCAGTTTCCAGGTAAAACGTTCTTCAAGAAAAGGATAAATTTCTCTACTTCTTGACACAGTCCCAAACAACAAATCTTGCTATAGTCTGTAACCTTCTCTTTCCATAGATTGTCTTCTTTATAGTCTCTGGTGATCAGGGAAGCTGACAGCATCTCCCTTTTACCTCAGACACACATTTACATGAGGTCTCTACTTCCTGGTTCTCCTTTGTCTCCCAGCACATACCAACAACAGCAGGGGGAGGAGACTATGCCAACAGCAAGGTTCAGAGGGGAGCATGATGCTCACAGTGTATTGAATGTCCGGTAAGGGCCAATATTCTACAACTTCAGAACTCTCTAGTGCTTTGTTTCCATCCATTTCTGGGGGCTTCTTGAAGTATGGTTTTGCCTGCTGGAAGACCCGTGACCTAGTAGGCAAACCCAGTTTTCTGACACTGGACACTACATTGACACCCAAAATCCTTTGTTAATGTTCAAATTTCATGATCTTCAGATTAATGGTAATCTTCAGATTCCATGAAATAAGGATGACACACTGATCCAAAATACTGATGACACTGGTACTGTTTTTTCAGGTACCGGTTTTAATATGAACGTGTGAAGTTGGCATAAACTCGCGTTTGCGTGAAAGTCAGAGTTTGAAAGGGGTTGGATACAGTCCCAGGAGACTTTTCAGGTTAATTAGAGGCTTTGCAGTTCTTTTGACTCTTGGATAATCGATTCACGGCAAAACAAATTTGGGGAAAAATTTATCGAAGCTGGCAAATTTCAAGTTTTAAAAGATTCGCTCATTTCTATTTGTAGATAAAGTGTTGAAGAGCAAATGCATTCCATTTAGAGAAGGTAAATCAGTTTTCCAGATTTAAGATTTGCAATAAATCCAATACCATAAGCGACTCTGCAGCTTACAAAGGAGGAGGCGGATAGTGGGATAGCACCCTATCTCATACGCCACAAGGCGCATACTAATACAGTACTAATGACTTGAGTTTTCCCAACGTCTTCATCCATAAAATGAAGGAATATACCCATTAAAGGCCAATTCTCCGCCGGTGACTTCCCTTTCTTATTGCAGCATTACCATGGAAACAGAAATTCTTATAGCAGCTGCAAGAAAAAAGTCTCAAGCCTGTACTATTTGGAAATAAAAAGGGAACGCTGCCTCCTCCCTGCCTGGGTCTCAGCCTCTGTACTCACGTACACTGTGTGATTTCTCTGTATTGTGGCTCCTCGCCTCCTCCACTTCACATGGACTTTTGTCTTAGGGGAGGATATTGAAAGCCAGGTCAGAACAAAGCCGTATTAGTGCATGGATTAATATAGGGACGCTTGCAAACTGGTGATCATTTTCTTCCAGTAACAGTTTTGCTCTGAAAACATAAAGGAATGAGGAGGAAACATAAAGTGACAGTAAAGATGTTTAGATGCAACACAAAGTCAACTTCTCAGATGGTACATGACACAGAAAGGGCCGCGAGAAAACAGAGCTGAGCAACCTACGTCTAATTGAAATTAAAGTAAACCAATACATGACTGCAAAAGCAATATTTTTGGGGTTGAGGTCAGCCGCAGGTTTATTTAACCTTCCATTAATTTTTCCAATTTTTTTAAATATGCACAACTTGTAAACCAACAAAAAACCTACAAAAGGAACTAAGTACTGAGCCCATAAAATAAAATTCAATAATTTTTATTTGGTATCAATATTAAAAAAGACATATCAATTAAAAATGGAAACGTATACAGAGAAACTACTGTACTAAGGTAACCCAGAGAAATAGTTATAACAAGTGTTACATAGCTGCAAAGAAGCCATTAAAGAATTATACTAAGGTGCTAATGCAGATAATTAATAAACAAAATTGTTATTTTGATATACACAAATTGGAAATAGAAGATTGCCTTAAAACAATCCAGTAATTATGGCATTCAGCAACAACGATATGAAATTTTTTTTTTTAAATAAAGTGCACAGTGCCTAAGACCTAATGGTCATGTGACATACCATGTGCTAATGTAATATTTCTACTTACAAGGGTGCTATATACAGTAGACATGAATAGGCACAATGTAGAGCAGAACCATAGTTAGTACATAAAGAAGAAATGAGGCAGTGCTGGGTATACAACCTGTGAACAGTAGAAATGGCCCCTGACGCGCGTTTCACCTTAGCTTCTTTCAGATGGGGGGAGAAAGTAAACCAACAAACTGTCCAATATTCTAAAATTACTGAAAAAACACTTTAAGAATTATATATGGATATAAAGTAATTGCCAACTGGGCAGGGGAAGAGGGACACAACTTTTTTCTTCTCATGGAGGTCTATAGCTATGTGTGCACGATGTCTTTTTCAGGAGGATTCCACCTGGAAACCACATGAACAAATGCTGCGAAAGGACCCCATAAAATGGACATAATCCACAGCAATGTCAAAATGACGTAGTTGTGCTCATGTTTGGAAATCCTGAAGCTGTTAAAGGAAGCGACATGCTCATTCTTCGGACAGCTTCTGCAGTGCGCTCTTGAAGATTCACAGCTCGGCCAGCAGCATGGTTCAGCTGCTGTTTCAAACTGAGTGCTCTTCCAGGCAGCTGGTGGATGCAGCTTGGCCTCTGCAGCTTGGGAGAAGAGCAGGGGCACTGAGACTGGTTGGATCCAGCCAACTTCAAAGCAGTGCGAGTAGGCTCTAAAGCAAAGACCTTGTTAACATTGTATGTGTGTGACTCGCCCCAGGGGGATATATGGGGGGATAACTCGGTACCTGGGCCTTTACCTTCTTTGTAGGATATCAAGGCAGTCGGCTCCCGGGCCCGTCCTCTGGGTCACTCTTTAAAAGGGGTTTTAGTGTTTTTGTTAACAGTTTGTCTTGTGATGCCACCTGTGGTTTCTGGTAATAGTTACCAGCGCTGCTGCAGACCTCCGGGGGTGATGGGATGGCAGCTGGGATGTTTCTGCTCCCCACAGGTGGAGCGGGCCCCCGGGGCAGAGTTGATAGAAGGGATGCAGGGCATTGTAACGCAGGAGGGATGATGGCGCAGCGGCAATAACCGACAGAGACAGTGGAGTGCAGTCATCCGATTTTACTCACAGTTCTTTTTAGATTCCACAGGTACACTGTACAGGTTACCGCTTCCCGCGCCGCGCTGCATTCACCAAGCAGGGGTTCAGAAGTCCCTCCGGCAATTCGAGAGTACTTATCGGGGCCCCTTTCTATATGTTCCTTTCCTAAGCCAACTTTTCGCGCTGGGTCTCTCCCTCCTGCCCTGTGCCTCACAAACTGAGCCCCAAGATGGCGTCCTCAGATCCCTCAGGGTCACTTGGAGTTCCCTGGTCCTAAATGACTACCTTTCTTGGCTGCTAGAATGCGAGTATGGCAACTGCACCATAAAAGTCAGAAGCCTCCTGTTTCCTAGCCAAGGCTTGAAGCGACACGACTAGCCCAGGGACCAGTTCCCTTCTTGCGGCCTCGTCCCTCTGATACTTGACAGATTAGAGCGTACGGGTGGCTTCCTGCTCCTTCCGTACCCATGGGATCCCTTCAGTTACCGGAGCCTTCCTCCTCTGCTCCTCTCCTCTTCTCTCCCCTGATGGGCCTCATTCACCAGGCCCACTCTGGAGCAGAGCTCCTGCAGAGCACCTGCTCCTCTCTCTCTGACTCACTACTTTACACTTCCTTTTTCTTTCTTCTCTCTAACTAAGATGGATCCCCTATTTATACTCCTAACAAATGCTCCCCTAAACTGCTTCCTCCACCCACACCCACTACTTGGTTCCCCCTCACTCTGGTTCCCCCCCACTCCAGCCAGGGACAGGGCTCAGCAGAACACAGTGCATCTTGCCCTTCCAGCCGGCCTGGAGCAGTGTAGTGTTGGATGCAGGTGTTGGGGTCCCGGGCTACACGCCTTTCCTTGCCAGAGAGTGAGGCACCACGGATGCAGTACCTCTGTGGCGACTGAACTCACAGGGGCGCCACACTCCCCCATGGTAAAACACAACACGTCCGCGGGCTGGAACAGAGCAAAAACAGGGTGTTATAGACATACAAAAATTTTTTGAATGCATTCACATAGAAGACTATAAAACAAACTCGTCCCGTTATGGGAGGCACATTTTCCTAAACGTTACTGGTACTTTTATCAAACATTATAAAACTAGAACATTTCTTTTATAAAACGTTTTCAGCCGGCTACTGCGCGATCTGTAACCAGGTGTCCATTCTTTTCCAACAAGGTGCAAAATCAGCAGCATGAGGGACCCGTCCGAAAACCCTCAACGTAGGCCCTGGGCGTGGCTGCAGGGCATAGATGATCCAGATCCTGGACCGCGGCTATGGCCACGCCAAACGGGTTTTTGTTCTGAGGTGTGTGGTTGTATATATATAAAACCGATAAAGAGCACTTTAAGAAGCGCAAACTATTTACAGATGTAAGTCTTTGGCTGCTCACAGTCCTCAGCCTGTCAGTCTCTGTACCCTGACGGGTAACTGGGTAGCAAACATTAAGTCAACTGCACCCTCCCGGGCAACTTATGTACAGTCCAGTTCCATCTACTGCGCTCAGTAGTGGTATCCCCACTGGGGATGTTCCTGATGCTCGCTGACTGACCCGGCCGGGTCATCAGCCTCAGGATGCAGGGGTATGTCCTCGTCCTCCTTAAACACGCGATGGACTCAGAGGGCGTACCACCCACGTTCCCCATGGTGCCTGGTGTAGGAGACATAGTCACCAGGGTATAAATTTCGGTCAGGGTGTCCTTGTTCTAGGTGGGACTCGACATCCCGCCTGTTAACAAAAATGTCTCGGTCGAATTCTGGGTCGCGAATAAAGCCCCATCCGGCTTCTTGGTTGAACTTGACTATTAGTCCCTCCTCTCGGGGACTAAGCCGAATGGACTCATTTTGGCGTTCTTGCGCTTTGGCTGCCTTGTTTCTGGCCTCCAATTGCTCCGAGCGCACCCGCCGGGTGCGCCGCTCCTTTGCTAGCTGCAGGAGTTCCTGCCTGCAGAATCCCTCCCTCTGCAGGGCTTGGGCCTGGGTCTCCTGCGGAAACCCCATCAGGTCCCCCCCCGGTTGTCCCACCTATACTCTTCTCCTTCATGGCAGGCAGCCGGGGGCGCTGGTGCGGGGAGTAGAGGGCGTTGTTGCTGGTCCTCGAACTTGGCAGACCAGTCAAATGAGGGCGCTCCGTACACCCACTCGAGCGCCGGGGCTGGCGGTACCGGGAGGCAGCCGAGCAGGAGGTCCACGGAGTCAGCGCCCGGGGGTGGAGGTTCCGGGCTTAGCAGCTGCTCCAGGGTGTACGTGGCTGGGGACAGAGGGTACTCTAGGAGGCCCAGGGTTAGGTCGGCGCTTTCAGCGCCTGGGACAGAGTAACGCCTCCTACCTGCTCCTGTGCTGGACGCGACCTCCTGGCGTTCATCTGGCTCCGTCTGGGCTGGCGTGCAGAACACAGTGCATCTTGCCCTTCCAGCCGGCCTGGAGCAGTGTATTGTTGGATGCAGGTGTTCGGGTCCCGGGCTGCACTCCTTTCCTTGCCAGAGAGTGAGGCACCACGGATGCAGTACCTCCGTGGCGACTGAACCTGCAGGGGCGCCACATATGCTCCTTACCTATGCAATTGGCCACCACTGATAGACAAACAAGCCTTATAGGCAAATAAGGCTCCCAGTCACCCGACAAACAAGTAAAATGTTTGTTCGTTGGGTGGAATAGTTCTTGGCAGCACATCATCCTGTGAAAACAGAAAATGTGCTGTTGAGTACAATGGCAGTCTATGCGCACAAAGGAATGTATTATTTATTGTTCTGAGGACATAAGAAATGTAGCCACTATTTATAGGTTGGTGGTGTAAGTTTGCCCTTAGCTAGGTGTATTATCCTTTCCCTGAATTTCCCACAGGATGCCCCCATTTTCCTTCAAATGATGTAAAGATAATGATATTTAACCAACTCAGTGGGAGTTTTTACAATGCCTGTGACATCCATGCTGCTGCACATAGTACATAGTCTCGAGCCTCTCCTGTGCTTTTTCTTACACTTCAGATTTTCATCAGTGGCTCTCCAGAAATAATCTGTATAATATGCTAACACCTTGGTACCGAAACACAGTCTTGGGTCCTCCCAATGTCAGATGTTCCCTTGTTACACCACTGTCGGCTTGGTATATTTATTTTTGGCGCCAATTATTCCCTTATATAGTGTCTAGAGCACTTCCACCAAGCAATAACATGTTGTAAAGTCTATGTCGCCATATACTGTACACTTCACCCAGGGATTCCTGGCAGTGGTCCCTATTAAAGTGACAGGACCTAAATATGGTTCAGTTTGACCCACCTGCCAAAGACAGATGGCACAGCTTAAGCATAACATAGCATTATAATCATAGGCAACTCCCGTAATAACATTCATGTAAAAAATAACAAAAGGAACATTCATTACCAAAACAAAGGATTCTCCAAGCCTCACACCTCCCTGAGACATAATGGTTACTGTCCTTGGCATTAGTTTGGAGCCACCAGTCTATGTCACTTACAAAGGGCATTCTGGGTCATCCAAAGGGATAGATACTGTGAGGATATGGGTTGTAATAATCACTTAAGTAGGTTAACAATGTAATTATTTTTATTCCTTAAGTCTACGGTCTTACAGCAATTCTGGGTACATGGTCACATTACAGTGTCTCCAGTCCACAAGGTCCCATCCTGAAGCCGATAGTTCCACTGCCCCCGTACCAGGCGATACCCACTGTCTCCCAACTTTTGGTTGGCACACAGCTTTTGCATCTCTCTTTGGTATAGTCTGCAGTCACAGTCCATGCTTCTCCGCATGACGGATATCATGACCGTGGCACGTGTATCCCACTCTAACAACAACCCCTCCACTTCCTCGTCAGTGTCCTAAAAACCACAGGCTCCCCTCTATAATTGATCCCAGCCCTCAGGAAACACTCCCCCCCAAAGCTAACTGTGCATTGGTGGAGGGATTTTCCTCAGGCCGAGCCTCATCACCTGGGACTACATATGGATCCCCTGTGGTGACGGCTGCACTGGGTCTACTATCCCCACACACACAATGGGACTAGTGGCTGTTAGAATAATGGCATGAGGCCCCTGAGACATTTATGAGATAAATGGAAAGATTGCTTTACCTGATTACCAATCTCGCGTCTGGCCTTATGTATGCATAAGATCCAGCCGGCATGACTTCCTATGCTTACTGTCACTGAATGGAAACATTGATTCCTGAGACTGAACTGATGAGCAAGCAAATTTTTAATTAAACACAGCAAGCATATCTTTAATAAAACACGACAATAAGATCGATGTAACCGGTGCTCCATGCTGGAAAATATCCGCGTCCCTTAGAGCCATGGATTCCACTTTATGTGCATTGGTCCAGTAGTCCGTGGCCACCTCCTCACAAATGCTTTTAGTATTCATTCTCCACTCTGACGAGAGTCCTGATTGGGATACGTTTCCTCCTAGTAATATCCCAGTTTATAATAGGTTTCTAAACTAGGCACCCCCTTTAACTATAAAGGACTACATAAAGGAACATGAATAAAATATAACAATCTATAGAATTATTAACAACCATGCAGTATATACTCGTTTTTCATATGCAATAATTATATTACGTCTATAGAAAATGCGGCACATCATTACATATAGGAATGAT
Organism: Phyllobates terribilis; assembly: GCF_046119375.1. Taxonomy (NCBI): domain Eukaryota; kingdom Metazoa; phylum Chordata; class Amphibia; order Anura; family Dendrobatidae; genus Phyllobates; species Phyllobates terribilis. The sequence goes on from NW_027362770.1 coordinate 138,962,562, forward strand.
CAACATCACGTGGTGATTAATCTAATCCGATTTGCAGTCATTGAATATGCAGGGGTCAAATCATTATCCCCCTCCAGTCCCCAGCAGTGAAAGGGTTAATCGGGAATCTGAGTGGGTTCGCTGTCAACCTGATTCGCTTCGGAGAAAATTACAGCAATTTTCTGCAACAAAGCAGCCATGCTCTGTACCTAAGTCCTGTGTTGGGCTAATCTTTTATGTTAGCAGATCACAGAGAAACAATGTGCCAAAAGTGTCTGTCGTTCTTTTCTTTCACGCATTTTAGAGAACAGAATAAATCGGTTGTTTTCGTTTCAAAATGTCTTGAGGTTTGCGGAAAGAAACAAAATGGAACGCTAAAAATGCACACAACCTATAATTATACAAATACTTTCACATCAACTCTCACAAAGTACTGGAGAAGTAAAGAACGTCTGCTAAACTTTCCCCGTATGCCCCATTCGGTCAAAGGTAAACTAATCGTATTGTTGTGTTACTCTAGTGGTCTTTATCAGATTTTGCATAACCAAAAGTGCCTCCTCTCACAAATGTAACATTTAGAATTAAAATTGGAAATATTTAAGCCCGATCCCCAGAAACAATCGATACACCTCCTACCCTCCCCCTAAAAAAACACCCCGGGGCAAGATTTCGCTAAAAATATACCTTTGGCAGCTAGTATTGTCCTGCCAAAATCATGACTTTTCACCACAAGTCTTATTACATATAGATCTAGAATTTTGATTTAATATGAAGGGGCCTTAACTAATGATATACAGAGCCTTGAAAAAGTATTCGTACCCTGTGAACTTTTCAACGTTTTTCAGATTACACCCACAAACTTAAACGGATTTTGTGAGGATTTTATTGGGATATAACAACATTTAGTAGGAAATATTTGTGAAGTGAAAAGTAAATTATACATTGTTTTCTAAACGTTTAAAAAATATAAATCTGAATATTGTGCGGTGCATTTGAATTCAGCCTCCCTGTAGTCTGATACCCCTAAATACAATCCTAAGGGACCAATTGTCTCCAAAAGTCACATAATTAGTAAATTGAGTCCATCTGTGTGTAATTTATTGACAGCATAACTACAGCTGTTCTGTGATGGCCTCAGAGGTTTGTTTGAGAACATTAGGGATCAAACAACATCATGAAAATCAAGGAACACACCAGACAGGTCAGGGATAAATTTGCGGATAGGAGTAAAGCAGGGTTAGGTTATAAAAAAAAAATAGGCCCAGCTCTGAACATCAAATGGAGCACTGTTCAATCCATAGTCCAAAAATGTAAGTAGTATGGCACAACTGCAAACCTATCAAGACATGGCCGTCAACCTAAACTAACATCCCAAGCAAGGAGAGCACTGATTGGAGAAGCAGCCAAGAGGCCCACGGTCACACTGTAGGAGCTGCAGAGATCAACAGCTCAGGTGGAAGAATGTGTCCACAGGACAACAGTTATCTGTATATTCCACAAATCTGGCCTTTATGGAAGAGTGTCAAGAAGAAAGTCATTTTTGAAAGCAAGCCATAAGAAGTCTCATCCGCACTTTGCAAAAAGCCATGTAGGGGACACAACTAACATGAAGAAGAAGGTGATCAAGTCAGATGAAACCAAAGTAGAACTTTTTGAGCTAAATGCAAAATGCTTTGTGTGGCAGAAAACTAAAACTGCACATTAACTTGAAAACACCATCCCCACCGTCAAACATGGTGGTGGCAGCATCATGCTGTGGGGATGCTTTTCTTCAGCACAGAGAAGCTGGTCAGAGTTGATGGGATAGATGGAGCTAAATAAAGAGCAATCTTAGAGGAAAATCTGTTAGGGGCTGTAAAATTCTTGAGACTGGGGCGTAGGTTCACCTGCCAACAGGACAAAAACCCTAAACATATGACTAAAGCTACATTGGAATGTGTGTGAATGGCCCAGTCATAGTTCAGACTCAAATCCCATTGAGAATCTTTGGCAAGACTTAAAAATTGCTGTTCACAGATGCCTACATCCAATCTCACTGAGCTACAGTTAGTCTGCAAAGAAGAATGAACAAACATTCATCCTTTAGATGTGCAAAGCTGGTAGAGAAATACCCCAAAAGACTTGTAGCAGTAGTTGCAGCGAAAGGAGGTCCTACAAAGTATTGACTCAGGGGTGACTGAATACAAATGCACGTCACAATTTTCATATTTATATTATTAAAATGCAGTATTTAGAAAACCATATATAATTTCCGTTACACTTCACAAATACTTACTATTTTGTGTTGGCATACTACATAAAATCTCAATAAATTACATTTAAGTTTGTGAGTGTAATGTGAAAAATTGTAGAAAAGTTCAAGGGGTATGAATACTTTTTCTATTCACTGTATATACCACAGCACAGTTCTTGGGTCTAGTTTAGACTGCTCAATGATGGGTGTTAACTGGAGATGAGGGGATCTCTTGAAATTCTCTCCGAAAATTCCATTTATGGCAGAAAAATTTACGCAAATCTCAAAACTAGATAGCTTGCAATTGCTCAGAAAATACAAATGGTGAGAGAGAGAGAAAAATTCACTGAAAGAGGACCTCTTACTCCAAAATGCTAGAGTCCACTAAATAAATAACAAGCTACTAACTGTGATGGACTATCTAAATTAATATTTTAACTTTTATTGGAATATTAAAAAATTAAAAGAGAGAGAGAACCCTGCTGTCCATAAGAACCTACACTCTACAGGATAGATAGAAAGAGTGAGAGAGTTGAGACAATGACCATAAGAGCTTACACTCTACAGGAGAGGAAGGGAGAGGACCCCGCTGATGAGAAGAGCTTACACTCTACATGAAAGAGAGGACCCTGTTGACCACAAGAGCTTAAACTCTACAGGAGAGAGAGGACCCCACTAGTCATAAGAGCTTACACTCTACAGGAGAGAGAGGACTCCGCTGATCATAAGAGCTTACACTCTACAGGAGAGAGAGAGAGGACCCTGCTGACCATAAGAGCTTACACTCTACAGGACAAAGAGAGGACCCTACTGACCATAAGAGCATACACTCCACAGGAGAAAGAGAGGACCCTACTGACCATAACAGCTTACACTCTACAGGAGAAAGAGGACCCTGCTGATCAGAAGAGCTTACACTCTACAGGAGACAGACTTATCTAGTGACTCTGGAGATGCAAAACGACTCTACCGTACAAACTGTGCTCCACTGGGAACCGCTGATCTGTGAAGGCCCCGGTACTGACCACCACTGAAAAGGCATGATAATCCGCTAGACGCCATAGCTGCAGGGCATTATGGGGATGCCTTCACGGCAACATTAGTTTGCTCTTTAGTGCTATATTAGTGTGGAAAATGGTACCGAGAATGTTTTTTTTTTCTGAACAGCAAACATTCGAATTTAAGTGAAACCAAGAATTTCAGGAGATTCGACACAAACTCAGTCCTCCATGAATCGATCCATTCATCTCTAAAATACAGTGGGGAAAAAAAGTATTTGGTCAGCCACCAGTTGTGCAAGTTCTCCCTCTTAAAATGATGAGAGAGGCCTGTAACTGACATCATAGGTCGACCTCAACTATGAGATACAAAATGAGAAAACAAATCCTGAAAATCACATTGTCTGATTTGGAAAGAAATTTTTTTCAAATTTTGGTGGAAAATAAGTATTTGGTCAATTACAAAAGTTCATCTCAATACTTTGTTCTATATCCTTTGTTGGCAATGACAGAGGTCAAACGTTTTCTGTAAGTCTTCACAAGGTTGGCACACACTGTTGCTGGTACGTTGGCCCATTCCTCCATGTAGATCTCCACTAGCGCAGTGATGTTTTGGGGCAGCACAGACTTTCAACTCCCTCCTAAGGTTTTCTGCACTGCACTGTTTAATAAGATGGTGAAGTACTTCTAACCAATGCAGGAGTTCATGAAACCAGACACTGCAGTCTCCTGCCCCCTCTCTGTCGTGATATCCCCGTGACAATAATGCTGCGTGAGGCATTCATTAATATATTTTATATATTAAGGGAACATTATGCTGTCGGAGCCATGATACTGTGTGCAGGCGGTGAAGTCAATCACACTGTGTGGGGGCTATGAGAGCCATCATACTGTGTGGGTGTTTATCATAATGTGTGTGGGATAGTTGTGGGGACATTATAATATGTGTGGGGGAACTATGGGGACCTCATATTTTGTGGGGTCACTTTAGGGGCATGATACTGTGATTGGGGCACTGTGGGTGTATCATACTTTGCTATGGACACGGTGGTGGGACATCCTACTGGGCTTTATGGGGGAAAATTGTGTTGGGAAATTTACTGTGAGTGACTGTGTAGGAGACATTTTTGGGGGTATCATAACCTATAGGGATCATGAGAGGGGTATTGTAGGGCATGTAATGTTAGTGCCGCAATACGCCCCTCTACCTATCTTTAAAAGTTGGGAGGTATGCCCTTCTGTGACAGCAACTACTTTATGCGCCGTGACCCCACCAACTCTGCTGAATATTTTTTTGGGGGTTGGCGAGAAGATGAGTGTGCAATGGTGTGGGTCCAATTAAGACTTTTGCTATGGGATCTCCAGTGATTTCTATGTATGCCCAATTTCTCTACCATGGAACCAGTACGAGATTGATGATTTGATGAAAGCGTGGGCTATAAAGGGCGGTGGCGAAAAATCTGCTATATCCCTTTATAGCTGCGTTAAAATAGTCGGAAGGAGATTGATTGACAGGTGCATCAGCAAGCTTAGTACATATCAATAGTTAAGCAAATAATTATCTACACAAATCGACTTAGGAAACACTAGGAGCAAGTGACTGCGCGATCAATACGACACAAATAAAACGGACTGGACTATTCGACAAGAAATTATAGCGAGCCTTGATATAGAGCAGGATATATAGTGAGCTATTATCACAGTAATAATAATTAGGAGGTCTATCAGAAAAAACAAGGATATACAATAACCAATTATTGGACGAGAACACTTATTAAGGGACAAGTTGCATTGTTTTTTTTCTAAATTGATCCGGTGTTTTATGGCCTTTACGATTCATTTTAAGTATATTTCTTTTAAATAGGTGCATTCAGATCAATATCGCTCGCCCGTTAAATGCAGCACTGTAATAAAACGAAATCTTCATTTTCATACAATGATTGAAGGGGAATTAAAAATAAATTAAAAAAAAAATGTAATCTATAAAAAGAGCAAATTGTTACTAAACGAATTAGTAATCAAATCTTATGAAGACAACCCGCGCCTCCCCTGCTTGCAAAAAGAAACCGCCGCAGAGATGAGCAGAGCCAGGAATCAGCTGTTCTGGCACGGGGAAGCTGTGGCTAGTGATATATTTCCCTTGTAGCATAATGCGTAAAATGAATGGCTGTCCCTGCAATGCCTGGACAAATTAGTCCACCCCTCTCTAAAACCAGCTTTCCATTCTGGCACATGCATGGACAAATGTACAAAAATGTTAATGTTCAAAATCCACTGCCCCAAAGTTGCCCACCTTAGGTGGGTTATCACAAGCAGGGGCATACAAAGAAATCATGGGGCCCCAGAGCAGCAGTTCTATTTGACCCCCCTCCCCCCCAAAAAAGCAACAAAACAAACCCTTAATATTCAGCGGGGTCACAAAAGAGCAAATCCCACAACTTTGCAGCCCTTACAAAGTCATTTTCCTGCTATATAGTCCTCCATACAGTATTATGGGCACCACATAATCCTCCATACAGTATTATGGGCACCGCATAGTCCTCCATACAGTATTATGGGCACAACATAATACTCCATGTAGTATAATGGGCACCACATAATCCTCCATACAGTTTTATGGGCACCACATAACCCTCCATACAGTTTTATGGGCACCACATAGTCCTCCATACAGTATAATGGGAACCACATAATCCTCCATACAGTTTTATGGGCACCACCTAGTCCTCCATACAGTATTATAGGCACAACATAATCCTCCATATAGTATTATGGGCACCACATAGTCCTCCATACAGTAGAATGGACCCCACATAGTACTCCATAAAGTATTACGGGCACCAAATAGTCCTCCATACAGTATAATGGGCACTACATAGTCCTCCATACAGTGTAATGGCACCACATAGTCCTCCATACAGTATTATGGGCACCACATAGTCCTCCATACAGTATAATGGGCACCACATAATCCTCCATACAGTATTATAGGCACCACATAATCTTCCATACAGTATAATGGGTCCCACATAGTCCTCCATACAGTATTACAGGCACCAAATAGTCCTCCATACAGTATAATGGGGGCCACATAGTCCTCCATACAGTATAATAGGCACCACATAGTCCTCCATACAGTATAATGGGCACCACATACTCCTCCATACAGTGTAATGGGACCACATAGTCCTCTATACAGTATTACGGGCACCACATAGTCCTCCATACAGTATTACGGGCTCCACATAATCCTCCATACAGTATAATGGGCACCACATACTCCTTCATACAGTGTAATGGGACCACATAGTCCTCTATACAGTATTACGGACACCACATAGTCCTCCACACAGTATTACGGGCACCAAATAGTCCTCTGTGCAGTATAATGGGTACCACATAGTCCTCCATACAGTATAATGGGCACCACATAGTCCTCTATACAGTATTATGAGCACCACATAGTCCTCCATACAGTGTAATGGCACCACATAGTCCTCCATACAGTATTACGGGCCCCACATAGTCCTCCATGCAGTATAATGCGCACCACATAATCCTCCATACAGTATAATGGGGGCCACATAGTCCTCCATACAGTATAATGGGCACCACATTGTCCTCCATACAGTATTATGGGCACCACATAGTCCTCCATACAGTGTGATGGCACCACATAGTCATCCATACAGTATTACGGGCCCCACATAGTCCTCCATGCAGTATAATGGGCACCACATAATCCTCCATACAGTATTATAGGCACCAAATAGTCCTCCATACAGTATAATGGGGGCCACATAGTCATCCATACAGTATAATGGGCACTACATAGTCCTCCATACAGTATAATGGGCACCACATACTCCTCCATACAATGTAATGGGACCACATAGTCCACTATACAGTATTACAGGTACCACATAGTCCTCCATACAGTATTACGGGCTCCACATAATCCTCCATACAGTAATATGGGCACCACATAGTCCTCCATATAGTATAATGGACCCCACATAGTCCTCCATACAGTATTACGGGCACCAAATAGTCCTCTGTGCAGTATAATGGGCACCACATAGTCCTCCATACAGTATAATGGGCACCACATACTCCTCCATACAATGTAATGGGACCACATAGTCCACTATACAGTATTACAGGTACCACATAGTCCTCCATACAGTATTACGGGCTCCACATAATCCTCCATACAGTATTATGGGCACCACATAGTCCTCCATATAGTATAATGGACCCCACATAGTCCTCCATACAGTATTATGGGCACCACATAGTCCTCCATACAGTGTGATGGCAGCACATAGTCATCCATACAGTATTACGGGCCCCACATAGTCCTCCATGCAGTATAATGGGCGCCACATAATCCTCCATACAGTATTATAGGCACCACATAATCCTCCATACAGTATAATGGGCCCCACATAGTCCTCCATACAGTATTACAGGCACCAAATAGTCCTCCATACAGTATAATGGGGGCCATATAGTCCCCCATACAGTATAATGGGCACCACATAGTCCTCCATACAGTATAATGGGCACCACATACTCCTCCATACAATGTAATGGGACCAAATAGTCCACTATACAGTATTACGGGTACCACTTAGTCCTCCATACAGTATTACGGGTACCACTTAGTCCTCCATACAGTATTATGGGCACCACATAGTCCTCCATATAGTATAATGGACCCCACATAGTCCTCCATACAGTATTACGGGCACCAAATAGTCCTCTGTACAGTATAATGGGTACCACATAGTCCTCCATACAGTATAATGGGCACCACATAGTCCTCTATACAGTATTATGGGCACCACATAGTCCTCCATACAGTGTAATGGCACCACATAGTCATCCATACAGTATTACGGGCCCCCCATAGTCCTCCATGCAGTATAATGGGCGCCACATAATCCTCCATACAGTATTATAGGCACCACATAATCCTTCATACAGTATAATGCACCCCACATAGTCCTCCATACAGTATTACAGGCACCAAATAGTCCTCCATACAGTATAATGGGCACCACTTAGTCCTCCATACAGTATAATGGGCACCACATACTCCTCCATACAATGTAATGGGACCACATAGTCCACTATACAGTATTACTGGTACCACATAGTCCTCCATACAGTATTACGGGCTCCACATAATCCTCCATACAGTATTATGGGCACCACATAGTCCTCCATATAGTATAATGGACCCCACATAGTCCTCCATACAGTATTACGGGCACCAAATAGTCCTCTGTGCAGTATAATGGGCACCACATAGTCCTCCATACAGTATAATGAGCACCACATACTCCTCCATACAATGTAATGGGACCACATAGTCCACTATACAGTATTACAAGTACCACATAGTCCTCCATACAGTATTACGGGCTCCACATAATCCTCCATACAGTATTATGGGCACCACATAGTCCTCCATATAGTATAATGGACCCCACATAGTCCTCCATACAGTATTATGGGCACCACATAGTCCTCCATACAGTGTGATCGCACCACATAGTCATCCATACAGTATTACGGGCCCCACATAGTCCTCCATGCAGTATAATGGGCGCCACATAATCCTCCATACAGTATTATAGGCACCACATAATCCTCCATACAGTATAATGGGCCCCACATAGTCCTCCATACAGTATTACAGGCACCAAATAGTCCTCCATACAGTATAATGGGGGCCACATAGTCCCCCATACAGTATAATGGGCACCACCTAGTCCTCCATACATTATAATGGGCACCACATACTCCTCCATACAATGTAATGGGACCAAATAGTCCACTATACAGTATTACGGGTACCACTTAGTCCTCCATACGGTATTACGGGTACCACTTAGTCCTCCATACAGTATTATGGGCACCACATAGTCCTCCATATAGTATAATGGACCCCACATAGTCCTCCATACAGTATTACGGGCACCAAATAGTCCTCTGTGCAGTATAATGGGTACCACATAGTCCTCCATACAGTATAATGGGCACCACATAGTTTTTTTTGAGGGGTCCGGAATGTAAGTATGTTTTGTTTTATTAGGACAACAATGGGCTCATTTTTAAATTATATACATGTAATGGCCACCCTCTATAAGACCTGAGCTACTGAGCGCTAGACGGGCTTTTTAGAGTTCTCTAATAGCTATAAAATTTAGGTAAAAAGTTATTTCCAAAAACCTAATTCAACTGGACCAAAGGATGAACCAACTTGTGTCTAACCACAACTATGCACAAGTAAAGGACAAAATCAGCTAAAGTTGACCATGGTCTACAGTGCCTTGAAAAAGTATTTATACCCTGTGAACTTTTCCACATTCTTTTAAATTACACTCACAAACATTAAAAGACATTACAGTATAACAATAATCACATAAATCAACAGATACCAGGATGAGTGAGGGCCCTGCTTGCATCTAAACCATCCATTGTAACTCTGGCAGTATGTTTAGGGTCATTGTCCTGCAGGAAGGTGACCTCTGTCCCAGTCTCAAGTCTTTTGCATCCTCTATCAGGTTTTCCTTAATGATTGCCCTGTATTTAGCTCCATCCATCTCCCCAACAACTCTGACCCTGTCCCTGCTGAAGAAAAGCATCCCCACAAGATGATGCTGCCACCAAAATGTTTGACGGTGGAGATGGTGTCTTCAGGGTGATGTGCAGTGTTAGTTTTGGGGTTAAATGCAAAACTCTATGTATTACAGAAAATTAACACTACCCTGAAAACACCATCCCCACCGTCAAACATGGTAGTGACAGTATCATGCTGTGGGGATGCTTTTCTTCAGCAGGGACAGGGAAGCTGGTCAGAGTTGATGGAAAGATGGATGGAGTAAAACACAGGGCAATCCTGTATATACACTGCTCAAAAAGAAAGGGAACACTCAAATAACACATCCTAGATCTGAATGAATGAAATATTCTCATTGAATACTTTCTTCTGTACAAAGTTGAATGTGCTGACAACAAAATCACACAAAAATCATCAATGGAAATCAAATTTATTAATCAATGGAGGCCTGGATTTGGAGTCACCCCCAAAATTAAAGTGGAAAAACACACTACAGACTGATCCAACTTTGATGTAATGTCCTTAAAACAAGTCAAAATGAGGCTCAGCATTGTGTGTGGCCTCCACGTGCCTGTATGACCTCCCTAAAATGCCTGGGCATGCTCCTGATGAGGTTGCGGATGGTCTCCTGTGGGATCTCCTCCCAGACCTGGACTAAAGCATCTGCCAACTCCTGAACAGTCTGTGGTGCAACGTGACGTTGGTGGATGGAGTGAGACATGATGTCCCAGATGTGCTCAATCGGATTCAGGTCTGGGGAACGGGCGGGCCAGTCCATAGCTTCAATGCCTTCATCTTGCAGGAACTGCTGACACACTCCAGCCACATGAGTTCTGGCATTGTCCTGCATTAGGAGTAACACAGGGCCAACCGCACCAGCATAGGGTCTCACAAGGGGTCTGAGGATCTCATCTCGGTACCTAATGGCAGTCAGGCTACCTCTGGCGAGCACATGGAGGGCTGTGCGGCCCTCCAAAGAAATGCCACTCCACACCATTACTGACCCACTGCAAACTGGTCATGCTGAAGGATGTTGCAGGCAGCAGATCGCTCTCCATGGCGTCTCCAGACTCTGTCACGTCTGTCACATGTGCTCAGTGTGAACATGCTTTCATCTGTGAAGAGCACAGGGCCCCCAGTGGCAACTTTGCCAATTCTGGTGTTCTGTGGCAAATGCCAAGCGTCCTGCACGGTGTTGGGCTGTGAGCACAAACCCCATCTGTGGACGTCGGGCGCTCATACCACCCTCATGGAGTCGGTTTCTAACCGTTTGTGCAGACACGTGCACATTTGTGGCCTGCTGGAGGTCATTTTGCAGGGCTCCTGCAGTGCTCCTCCTGTTCCTCCTTGCACAAAGGCAGAGGTAGCGGTCCTGCTGCTGCGTTGTTGCCCTCCTACGGCCCCCTCCACGTCTCCTGGTGTACTGGCCTGTCTCCTGGTAGCGCCTCCAGTCTCGGGACACTACGCTGACAGACACAGCAAACCTTCTTGCCACAGCTCTCATTGATGTGCCATCCTGGATGATCTGCACTACCTGAGCAACTTCTGTGGGTTGTAGAGTCCGTCTGATGCTACCACGAGTGTGAAAGCACAACCAACATTCAAAAGTGATCAAAACATCAGCCAGAAAGCATTGGTACTGAGATGTGGTCTGTGGTCCCCACCTGCAGAACCACTCTTTTATTGAAGGTGTCTTAATAATTGCCAATAATTTCCATCTATTGTCTATTCCATTTGCACAACAGCATGTGAAATTGATTGTCAATCAGTGTTGAAGAAGCCGATTTCTCTGATCAAAGCACTGGCCCATGAGTAGTGCGACCCATCTGTAGGCTAGGGCCACACGACTGTATTTTCTCTCATCTGATGCTTGCCACAGACCAATAGACATGAGTGGTTGGTTTCTCCCTCTGCTGGGCTACAGTCCTTTTCATCTCTGTTCAAATGCTCATGGTTCCTTTTGTCTTAGTTTTTCTTTCTTGGTTGGCATCTCTCCAGGTGTTTTCCATTTTCCCCTTTGGCTCTTTTCATTTTGGGATAGGCTTTATATGTTCATCTTTCACTTACCTCACTTGCTGGCTATACTTCCATATAGATTGGCGTCTGGCGTTCCAACTCCTCAACTGAATTATAATTATTATCGGAGGCAACTTGTGCTGTGATTTTTTTCTCGGACTGAACCGGTCTGAGGAAAAAACCTGACATGTGCACAGCCTCATTGAATAACATTGGAACGACTGTTGGCAGTCAAAATGATGGATAGCATTCGTTCAATTATTACGGTCATGTGCACAAGCCCTTAGGCTTAGGTCTCGTGTAGTTAGAAAGTGCGCATGGGGAATTGGGAGTGGAGGGAGGGAAGAGCACACGGGGAATTGGGAGTGGAGGGTGGGGAGTGCAAATGGTGAATTTGGAGTGGAGGGTGGGAAGAGCGCATGGGGAATTTGGAGTGGACTGTGGGAAGAGTGCATGGGGAGTTGGGAGTGGAGGGTGGGGAGTAAAAATGGTGAATTTGGAGTGGAGGGTGGGAAGAGTGCATGGGGAATTTGGAGTGGAGTGTGGGAAGAGGGCATGGGGAATTTGGAGTGGAGGGTGGGAATATATTAATGGTTGGCGTACATCTGTATTCAGCTGTGTAATGTAAAAGTTTGGGTATGTGCTCTAGATAGCTGTGTTATTTTATGCAGAGACAAGTCCTGGCTGGAAGAAGTGATGGCGGACTGTGCTGGATGAAGGAGAAAAGTGAAAATGAAGGACTTCACCTAGAGACGTCACCGGTGAGACAGTGTGTTACTTGTATACTAACACTATACACTATATATTATGTACAGAGCTCCAATGTATAATGTCACTGTATTACTTGTACAGTATATACAGAGCTCCTGTGTATAATGTCACTGGTGATCACTGTATTACCTGTACACTGAGACTATATACAGAGCTCCTGTGTATAATGTCACTGATGATCACTGTATTACCTGTACACTATACACTATATACAGAGCTCCTGTGTATAATGTCACTGGTGATCACTGTATTACCTGTATACTGACACTATATACAGAGTTCCTGTGTATAATGTCACTGGTGATCACTGTATTACTTGTACACATACATTATACACTATCTTATTTACAGAGCTCCCATGTATAATGCCACTTAAGGTAATATTAGTATTGTGTTTTATTATTAATGATCAGTATTGTAGTATTCGGTCACTATGTAGGGGTAGTAGTGGTCCAGTCATGGTGTGACGGTTTTTGTCCTTTGTATGTGGTATTATTCACTCACTATGTGGTGGTAAAATGTGGTCTGGTCATGGTGTGGTGGTATTTTATTCTTGTATGTGATATTATTGATCATTTTAAAAAATTTATATGACACATTTCCTTAAAGAAAGATAAATAAAAATATACCTAAAAAAAGTATTGGATATTATAAGAAATGTTTAATAGGTAGAGTAGAGTAGGAGCCGGCCAGAAGAGTCTACCTTATCGTGGTGGCGGCTTTAAAAATCTTTCGGCCAAAACAAAAGCTGATGGCTATGTATGTGATATGGTGTTCACTGGGAACTGTTAATGTGTGATTGGTGAGGACGTGGTGCAGAAGTCGAGTTTTTCCAAGAGTGGGCAGTGGGACTGTGGAAGGTTCGAGGGATGGAGGTGGAGCCTCGGTGGAGCCTCAAGGGGGCCCAAAAATGTTGCCAGTATGGGGCCCTGAAATTCCTGGTGGCGGCCCTGGTGTGCCTCATGGGTAGAGATGAGCGTTGTTCTACTCGAACTGTTCGCCAATCTCAAATTCGAGCTGTTTTGGGCGGTGTTCGAGCCGGTCGGCGAACACGAACAATTTGAGAAAAATTCGGCTGTTCGAGGTTATGTTCGATAACTGTTCGTGCACCAAAATCATAACTGGATTTTTTCTCAGTAATGATGAAAATTAATGTTAATACGCAGTTTGAGTGTACAGCGGGGCGGGGGGAGGGGCAGGGGATGGATCTCTGCAGGAACAATGAAGATCTCCATTTTTTTTTCTCTTTCCCGCATTTGCAGTGGGGAGGTGCAATCTGTCAGCCTATCAGCAGCGCACACACGGAGCGAAGTGCTTTTTTTCACACAAGCAAGGGCATGTGTGATTGGCAGTGTATGTCACATGTCCTTGCCCTATAAGACCAAGCCATTTTCCCCGTCGCCACCATTTTCTCACTGCTGCAGCTGCGTGTTAGACGGCACCGCTGTTGCTGTGTGCGCTATACCTTGTTAATTTCAAGCCAATTTCCGCACAAATATACAGATAGCTTGGGAGTAGGGAATAGTTGTGATGGCAGTCCTTTTAAGGACTAGGTTACAGCATTTCCTACGACTTTTATCAGGCAGGTCTGTGCTCTTAAATAGATAGATTGTGGGAGTAAAGACTAATTGTAATTGGAGTCCTTTTCAGGACTAGGTTACATCAGTTCCTATCAGTTTTTGCCAGGCAGGTCTGTGCCAGTGCTGTGCAAGTTTTTTTCACAGCATTTGGCTGAATCTAGCAAAGCTAATCCTTTTTGGCCTATTGCAGAGTGTGTTAGTCAGTGGAGTAGCCTATCTGTGTTGCAAGACATACCACCTGTGTATAGAATACCAATTTTTTTACTGCACCTAGTGAAGTAAGATCTTTTGGGCATAGCATCATTCTATTAGTCCATCTATACTGACCTCCATCAGGTTGCAAACTGAATATAATTTTTTTCTGCATCTAGCTCTGAAAAAATATTTGGGCTTCTAGCAGTGTGTGGGACTTGGTCTATTAGTCCATCTATACTGACCTCCATCAGGTTGCAAATTAAAAATAATTTTTTTCTGCATCTAGCTCTGAAAAAATATTTGGGCTTCTAGCAGTGTGTGGGACTTGGTCTATTAGTCCATCTATACTGACCTCCATCAGGTTGCAAATTAAAAATAATTTTTTTCTTCATTTATCTCTGAAAAAATATTTGGGCTTCTAGCAGCGTGTGGGACTTGTTCTATTAGTCCATCTATACTGACCTCCATCAGGTTGCAAATTAAAAATAATTTTTTTCTGCATCTAGCTCTGAAAAAATATTTGGGCTTCTAGCAGTGTGTGGGACTTGGTCTATTAGTCCATCTATACTGACCTCCATCAGGTTTCAAATTAAAAATAATTTTTTTCTGCATCTAGCTCTGAAAAAATATTTGGGCTTCTAGCAGTGTGTGGGACTTGGTCTATTAGTCCATCTATACTGACCTCCATCAGGTTGCAAATTGAATAAAAAAATTTTCTGCATCTAGCTCTGAAAAAATATTTGGGCTTCTAGCGGTGTGTGGGACTTGGTCTATTAGTCCATCTATACTGACCTCCATCAGGTTGCAAATTAAAAATAATTTTTTTCTGCATCTAGCTCTGAAAAAATATTTGGGCTTCTAGCAGTGTGTGGGACTTGGTCTATTAGTCCATCTATACTGACCTCCATCAGGTTGCAAATTAAAAATAATTTTTTTCTTCATTTAGCTCTGAAAAAATATTTGGGCTTCTAGCAGTGTGTGGGACTTGTTCTATTAGTCCTTCTATACTGACGTCCAGCAGGTTGCAAATTGAATATAATTTTTTTCTGCATCTAGCTCTGAAAAAATATTTGGGCTTCTAGCGGTGTGTGGGACTTGGTCTATTAGTCCATCTATACTGACCTCCATCAGGTTGCAAATTAAAAATAATTTTTTTCTGCATCTAGCTCTGAAAAAATATTTGGGCTTCTAGCAGTGTGTGGGACTTGGTCTATTAGTCCATCTATACTGACCTCCATCAGGTTGCAAATTAAAAATAATTTTTTTCTTCATTTAGCTCTGAAAAAATATTTGGGCTTCTAGCAGTGTGTGGGACTTGGTCTATTAGTCCATCTATACTGACCTCCATCAGGTTGCAAATTAAAAATAATTTTTTTCTTCATTTAGCTCTGAAAAAATATTTGGGCTTCTAGCAGTGTGTGGGACTTGTTCTATTAGTCCTTCTATACTGACGTCCAGCAGGTTGCAAATTGAATATAATTTTTTTCTGCATCTAGCTCTGAAAAAATATTTGGGCTTCTAGCGGTGTGTGGGACTTGGTCTATTAGTCCATCTATACTGACCTCCATCAGGTTGCAAATTAAAAATAATTTTTTTCTGCATCTAGCTCTGAAAAAATATTTGGGCTTCTAGCAGTGTGTGGGACTTGGTCTATTAGTCCATCTATACTGACCTCCATCAGGTTGCAAATTAAAAATAATTTTTTTCTTCATTTAGCTCTGAAAAAATATTTGGGCTTCTAGCAGTGTGTGGGACTTGTTCTATTAGTCCTTCTATACTGACCTCCAGCAGGTTGCAAATTGAATATAATTTTTTTCTGCATCTAGCTCTGAAAAAATATTTGGGCTTCTAGCGGTGTGTGGGACTTGGTCTATTAGCCCATCTATACTGACCTCCATCAGGTTGCAAATTAAAAATAATTTTTTTCTGCATCTAGCTCTGAAAAAATATTTGGGCTTCTAGCGGTGTGTGGGACTTGGTCTATTAGTCCATCTATACTGACCTCCATCAGGTTGCAAATTAAAAATAATTTTTTTCTGCATCTAGCTCTGAAAAAATATTTGGGCTTCTAGCAGTGTGTGGGACTTGGTCTATTAGTCCATCTATACTGACCTCCATCAGGTTGCAAATTAAAAATAATTTTTTTCTTCATTTAGCTCTGAAAAAATATTTGGGCTTCTAGCAGTGTGTGGGACTTGTTCTATTAGTCCTTCTATACTGACCTCCAGCAGGTTGCAAATTGAATAAAATTTTTTTCTGCATCTAGCTCTGAAAAAATATTTGGGCTTCTAGCGGTGTGTGGGACTTGGTCTATTAGCCCATCTATACTGACCTCCATCAGGTTGCAAATTAAAAATAATTTTTTTCTGCATCTAGCTCTGAAAAAATATTTGGGCTTCTAGCGGTGTGTGGGACTTGGTCTATTAGTCCATCTATACTGACCTCCATCAGGTTGCAAATTAAAAATAATTTTTTTCTGCATCTAGCTCTGAAAAAATATTTGGGCTTCTAGCAGTGTGTGGGACTTGGTCTATTAGTCCATCTATACTGACCTCCATCAGGTTGCAAATTGAATAAAAAAAATTTCTGCATCTAGCTCTGAAAAAATATTTGGGCTTCTAGCGGTGTGTGGGACTTGGTCTATTAGTCCATCTATACTGACCTCCATCAGGTTGCAAATTAAAAATAATTTTTTTCTGCATCTAACCCAGCCAATAGTTTTGGCCTAATACCACAGTTTGGCCACTCAGCTCTGCTCGGTTACCATCCATTGTTTTTTTGTGCAAACAACTCCAGAGTTGTGAATTAGTTAACCACCAAAATGAGTGGAAAAAGGCCTGCTGCTGGTGGAAAGGGGAATAGGCGTGTTGGGAAGGGGAAAAAAGGTTGTGTCCGTGGGGTAGGTGCAGAAGAAAGACCATCTTCCAGCCAAACTAAAATGTCTACTTCTTTTAGCGGACAATGTGATAAGATCCCTTTCTTACGGCCACGCCAATCGCTACAAATTCCAGATGAGGCACAAAAACAGCAGGTGCTTCAACGGATATCAAGTGCTCCTTTAAGTGGGCTCTCCTCCACATCAACTTCAACATCACAAATACTCCAGTCCTCAAAGGTGTCACCCAAATCGCACTTGCTTCCTCACAGCTCCCAAATCTCCAGCTGCCCGTCTGAGTATGAGGTAGAACAGATGGTTGAGTCTGCAGAGCTGTTTACTCATACTATAGCCTGGGAATCAGAGGTCGACTCCAGCGCTTCTGTGAATCTAGACGAGGAAATGATCTGCACTGATGCCCAGAATCTTTATGAGTCGGATCCAGGACCAGACGCAGAAGGTTCTGACCATAATGTAGACCCTCATTCCCAAACTGTAACTCCTGTTGGTGGAGACGATGATAAGACTCAAATACCTGATTGGAGCGACAACTTTAGTTTTTTGTCAGGGCAGGAACAGGTTGGCTCTGAGGACGACGGGTGTGATAACGCACAGGGTGATGATGATGAGGTCGGAGATCCCACTTACTGTCAACCCACAGTCAGCCAAGAGATGAGGTCAGCAGAGGAGGTGGAGGAAGATGCTAGTGACGACGAGGTCAGGTTGCGCCTTCCTGGACAGAGACGTAGTACTGGAAGCACGTCAACAACTGCATCCTCAAACACAACTCTGCCTCTCACCACAAGTCGTGGTGGCTCTTCAGGTCGCATGGGTGCTAAGCCTTGCATAGCCTGGGCATTTTTTCAGATCGATAAAGATGACCCAACTCGTGTTATCTGTAACATTTGTCAGCAAAAGCTAAGTAGAGGCCAAATAATACATAGTTTGAGTACTTCATGCATGAACCGGCACATGGACATGAAGCATAAGTTGCAGTGGGAAGCTCAGTGTGCTACAATGCGGTCTAGCCGGCCGGGCCAACCACCGTCTGCCATATCTTGTGCATCCGCGGCCTCTTCATCCTCTGTGACTGGGGGGACAGCAGTCACACCTGTTTTGGGGCGCAGACCTGCCACCTCTTTACCCGCAACAGCCAGCGTGATTGGCAGGTCATCATTTTCTTTGGAGGTGGTAACACCAGCTGGTCTTGAGCGCTGTCCGACATCGATAGCACCACCTTTGGATCAAGGCAACCTAACATGTCCGCCTGCATCTTCCTCACAGACCGGCAGTTTGCCGGGGACACCCTTATCAACCCCGTCTAAGCACAATAGCCAGCCCTCGTTCCCTCAGATGTGGACAAGTAAAAGACCATTTCCTCCTAGCCATGAGAAAGCTAAGAGGTTGAATTTCACCATCTGCAAGCTCTTGGCTACAGAAATGCTGCCTTTCCGCCTGGTGGACACAGAGGATTTTCGAGACCTTATGTCCGTCGCAGTGCCCCAGTACCAGATGCCCAGTCGGCACTACTTTTCAAAGAAAGGTGTGCCTGCGCTCCACCAGCATGTCGCACACAACATCACCGCTTCTTTGAGAAACTCTGTGTGTGACAGGGTGCATTTCACCACAGACACTTGGACGAGTAGGCATGGACAGGGGCGTTACATGTCGCTGACTGGGCACTGGGTAACTATGGTGACAGCAGGACAAGGAGCTGCTGTCCAAGTCTTGCCGTCCCCACGAGTTGTGCGTCAATCCTCTTTATGTCATTTTTCCTCCACTGCTTCTGCCTCCTCAACCTCCTCTCGGTCTTCCACCTGCACCCAAAGCCTGTCTGGTCATGCCACAAGCTTTCTAACTGCGCAGAAGGGATCCTGCACACCTCCTTACTATGCTGGCAGTAGGGCTCAACGTCATCAGGCGGTTTTTACATTGAAATGTCTGGGAAATGTGAGTCACACAGCTGAGGAGTTGTGGTCAGCTCTGGAGAACCAATTTCATGAATGGTTGTCTCCACTGGACCTGAAACCAGGGAAGGCCGTGTGCGACAATGCTGCAAACCTGGGTGCGGCCCTTCGCCGGGGCAATGTCACACACGTGCCTTGTATGGCTCACGTGTTGAACCTGGTTGTCCAGCAATTTTTAGCCCACTATCCCAGACTAGATGGCCTTCTGCAGAGGGCACGGTCGCTGTGTGCTCACTTCTGCCGTTCGCATCCCGCAGCTCAGCGACTTACATCTCTACAGAAGTCGTTGGGCCTGCCACTTCACCGGCTAAAATGCGATGTGCCTACCCGGTGGAATTCAACTCTGCACATCTTGCAGCGACTGTGGCAGCACCGACAAGCCCTGGTGCAATACGTTCTGACGTATAGCCTGGGCCAACGAGATTCAGAGGTGGGGCAAATCACGCTGGAGGAGTGGTCTCAGATCAGGGACCTATGCACCCTTCTGCACAGTTTTGAAATGGCGACGAAGATGTTTAGTGCTGACGATGCCATTATCAGCATGACTATTCCGGTGATTTACATGCTGGAGCACATGTTAAACAGAATTCGGAGTCAGGTGGTGGCACAAGAGGAGGTGGAGGAAGTAGAGGAGGAGGAGTTGTATGCGGAAGGGCTAACATCTGCAAGGTCCAGACGGTCGGCAGCACCAAGGCGGCAGGCATGTGAGGGTGGGGGAGATGGGTTTTACCAGGGCGCATGGTAGCAGCCAAACTAGTGAGGAAGGTGCAGGAGCCCAGGAAGAAGTGGAGGACGAACTGATGGAAGACTCATCAGATGAGGGAGACCTTGATCACATTTCTGTTGTGCGAGGTTGGGGGGAGAGGACAGAGGAAGGAAGCATGATTGTTACCTCGCCACCAACACAACAGGGACTTGGTGCTCCTGGATGCGCAACACACATGAGTGCCTTCTTGCTGCACTACCTGCAACATGACCCTCGAATTGTGAGAATTAGAAATAATCCTGACTACTGGGTTGCCACACTGTTAGATCCCCGGTACAAAAGTAAATTTGCAGAAATTATTCCTGCCATAGAAAGGGATGCACGCATGCAGGAGTATCAGCAGAGACTGTTGCAGAATCTTACATGTGCTTTTCCACAAAATACCAGTGGTGCACGTAGTGAATCTCACAGTTCCAACTTGCCAACCGTGGGACCGTCAAGTGTTCAGCACTCAAACCGTAACAGAACCACAGTATCTGGTGGTAACATCAATTTTGCGGAATCATTTCACCACTTTTTTAGCCCATCCTTTGCAAGGCCACAGGAGACAAGAAGTCTGACACATAGTCAACGCCTAGAGACGATGGTACAGGAGTATCTCCAAGTAAACATTGAAGCCACGACTGTGTCACTGGACCCTTGCTCTTTTTGGGCTTCCAATCTGGATAAATGGCCGGAGCTAGCCACTTACGCCTTGGAGATCTTGTCATGCCCCGCAGCCAGCGTTCTGTCTGAACGTGTGTTCAGCGCTGCTGGTGGTGTGCTGACAGATAAGCGCACGCGGCTCTCCACTGATAATGTAGACAGACTCACGTTCATAAAGATGAACAAATCATGGGTCGAAATGACTTTTCTACCCCTGTGTCATCCTGGGGAGAGTAAAAGCTTGATGATTGTTTAAAATCACCCTACCAACCGTTTTAAGCTTTCAAATTACTAATCATGTTTATCTGTATCTTGACTGGAAAATAATTTGGGCTTTGTAGCAGTGTGCAGCACTGATCCTATTAGGCCATCTATAATAAGCTCCACCAGATTTAAAATTAAAAATAATTTTTAGCTGCATCTAGCCCGGAAAATAATTTTGGGGCTCCGAGATGCGCAAGACACATAAGTGCCTTCTTGCTGCACTACCTGCAGCATGACCCTCATATTGTCAGAATTCGAAGTAATCATGACTACTGGGTTGCCACACTCTTAGATCCCCCAAACTTTTCGATCAACCTTTTCATTTTAATAAAGACCAAAAAAATGGTCATTTTTGAAATTATAAGCATTAGCAGGTTGTTAGAAACTGAAATCAAACAGTTTTCAACTCAAAACTTTATTCTAGGTGATGTTACATTTGCACATAGGACCCCTTGTTCGAAAGGAGCTTCTGAACTCTCTCGTCCATTGAATTTGTCAGGTTTTGGATGGTTTCTGCTTCAATTGTTTTGCATGAGGACAGAATACCCTCCCAGAGCTGTTGCTTAGATGTGAACTGCCTCCCGCCATCATAGACACTCCTTTTAATGATGCTCCAAAGGTTCTGAATGGGGTAGAGGTCAGGGGAGCATGGGGGTCACACCATAAGTTTGTCCCCTTTTATGCCCATATCAGCCAGAGATGCAGATGTTTTATGTGCAGCATGAGATGGTGCATTATCATGCAGAAAAATGATCTTGCTGTGAAATACACGGTTCTTCTTCTTGAACCATGGCAGGAAGTGCTGTTTGAGAAAATCCACATACATTATGGAGTTCATCTTTAGCGCCCTCAGGGATCCTAAAGGGGCCGACAATCTCTCTCCCCATGATTCCAGCCCAAAACATTACTCCACCTCCTCCTTGTTGGCGCTGTAGCCGTGTTTGCGTGGGGTGTCCATCAACCAGCCATCCTCCACTCCATCCATCTGGACCATCGAGCGCTGCACGGCACTCATCCGTGAACAAAACAGTTTTGAAATCAGTCTTCATGTAATGTTTGGCCCACTGGAGCCGTTTCTGCTTGTGTGAAGTGGATAGAGGAGGTCGACAGGATGGCGTATGCACAGCTGCAAACCTCTGAAGGACCCTGCATCTTGTTGTTCGGGGGACGTTGGAGGCACAAGCAGCTTCAAAAACTTGTCTGCTGCTATGACAAGGCTTTTTTGCCGCTGCTCTTTCAACCTGACGTAATTGCCTGTAGGAAAGAGTCCTCAATTTGCCCTTATCAGCACGCACACGTGTGTACTGTGAATCAGCTACATACTTCTTGATTGCCAAGACACTTCATCCTGATCATCGCACAATGTTGATTGTAGTCATGCCTTGACCTAAACACTCCACAATTTGTTGCTTCTCAGCAGCCGACACATCCTTTTTCTTTCCCATTTTGGCAGAAAATGTAGGCTGCTGAATAATGTGAGAGAGCCTTCTTAAGTAGTCTTGCCTTTCATTGGACACACCTGACAAACTAATTAGCACTGGTGTCTGCAATTGCTTACAGTGATATAAAGAGCCCTGACACACATCACCATCAATGAGTTTAACTGACAAACAAACAAATTCTTCCCTTATCACTCCTAAACACTTTTTGCATAATAATTTGGAACACAGTGTACATGTGCTTTTCCACAAAACACCAGTGGTTCACGTAGTGAATCTTACAGTTCTAACTTGCCAACCGTGGTCTGTATGGAGTTGTTCAATAAAGGGCCCAAAATTAAGATAACATAGATGGGAGAGGTCTCTATGAATAGGAATTCCTAAGTATTTGATACCCTGTGAGGGCCAGGCAAAGGGAAAGTTGGACTGGATGGAATCCTATATGGATTTGGGGAGGGAGACATCGAGGGCCTCAGACTTCGCTGCATTGATTTTAAAATTTGACCATGTAACAAAGTGATCTATTTCAGCCATAACAGCATGGATGGATATATGTGATTGAGTGATATATACTAGGACATCATCAGCAAATAGAGAGCACTTGTACTCGGTGCCTCCCACCTCAATCCACCTAATATTGGGGTTATGGCGAATTGATGAGAGCAGGTGCTCCGTCACTAGGATGTATAAGAGAGGGGACAGAGAACATCCCTGCCTTGTCCCATTGGTGATTGTGAAAGGTGATGAAAATGTTCTGACGCGCCCCCTGGGCCTTGGGACACCCGGAGCCGGACCCTTTTTGGTGGATGCTGGTGGTTGTAGTCTTCGTGGCGGCGATCCGGTTCCGTGGCTCAGGGCGGTCAAACCAGTGGCGGAACTATTTATGTGGTTTTGATGTTTAAATGTCCGACTACGCCACCCGTGGATTGCGGTCAGAGTGAACCGCCGCTACAGGGCAGACCGCTAAGGCTGGTGTTGTGGGTGCAGCAGAGCGTAGCATAACTCCCCACGGGAGGAGTATAGCCTCAGGGCAGTGTATGCGGAGGATGGGGGTGATGGTGCAGGGCAGCAGCAGTAACGACACGGAGTCAGTGATGCAGTTCAGGGCCTTTACTCACAGTTCTTATTATCCAGACCACGTCTGCAGGTAACGGCTGCCCACGTCGTACTGTGCTCACCAGGTGAGGGGCTCAGACAACTCCCAGATAACTTTGGAGCGCTTCACAGGACCCCCTTTGTGTGTCCTTTGTCTGGCCTTTCTTACCAACACTTCTGTCCGGCTGCCTCGGGCCTCCTCTTGGTAAACTTGGCGCCAGTTTCCCTGACCCTATGTGGTGCCTTCCTAGCGGGTGGAGCAAGGGGCTGCGCCACATAAAATGTCAGAGCCTCCGGTTTCTAGCTGAGGGTCGTTTCCTGCCTCCACTAGTTCGGGGACCGGTCTCCCCCTTTGGCCTGACCCCTCCACGCAGGTGGATTCGGGCGTGCGGTGGCGACTCGCCCGTCCGCACCCCTGGGATCCCTTCATTCCTCGTTCCTGGAGCCTTCTCCGCTCCTCTTCCTTCCTTCTCCCTCTTGCAGGCCTGGGCCTCTGTTACTAGGCCCGCCTCCGGAGCAGAGCTCATGCAGAGCCCCTGCTCCCTGCCACTTCTGCTCAGACTTCTCTGCACTGAACTAAG
Organism: Phyllobates terribilis; assembly: GCF_046119375.1. Classification (NCBI taxonomy): domain Eukaryota; kingdom Metazoa; phylum Chordata; class Amphibia; order Anura; family Dendrobatidae; genus Phyllobates; species Phyllobates terribilis. The sequence goes on from NW_027362770.1 coordinate 138,986,597, forward strand.
ATGGTGCCCACCTTTTATACTCCCTTCTCAATGCACCCAGGAACAGCTTCCTCCCTGCTCCTGCACTGCAGGGTTCCCCTTCCTCAGTGTTCCCTCCCCCCACTCCAGCCAGGGACAGGGACTGTCGTGCCCATCTCAGGGGCATATTGGTCGCCCTGCCCCACGGCAATGTGGTGTAATGCATGCAGGTGTCGGGTCCTGATCCACACTCCATCCTTATCTGAGAGTGAGATATCACACCTCTGGGTGAGGTGCAATACGTCTGTAGCAACCGAGCCCTCGGTGCTACAGTTCCATTTATCTTCAGCCTAGGTGACGTATTGTGATACAGGGCCGTGATTTTGGCTATAAAAGGGTCCCCTAGACCCCTACCCCAAGCTTTTTAAGAGAATCATATATGGCGTGCCAGGAGACTCTATGGAATGCTTTCTCAGCATCCAACGAGAGTATCTACTTACAAATTTTTAACTGCATCTAGCCCAGGAAATACTTTGTGCCTAGTAGCAGTGTCTGCTAGTCAGCGGATTATCCCGGCTGTTAAGCAAGCTACACCACCTGTAGTTTGGACACTTAATTTTTTCAAAGGAAATGCTTCGGGACCACGGGATACTTAGTGAAGAGCATCAGGAGGCACCCCAAGGCATAGGGGCTGGGACTGGCACTAGGATGCCTTGCGGTGGACAGCCAAGCTCGATCCTTATAAAAGCTTTTTAACTGCAGCAGCTTTAGTGGACGCTACTGGAGCTGGAATTACGCGGCTGCTGGCATGAGACTTGCCCTCCAATAGATCCTTGTAAATGGATTTAAAGTGTATTCATTCAAATTAGAGGGACAATTTAAATTAAAAAGCTTAGAGCTGCCTCCACCACAGGGGGGCTCTCTCGACCCACCAGCGGACAGGCACCAGTATTGGGAGAGGGGGGCTGGCCGTCAGGGTTCACCGCGGCTCTGGCACAAACCCGGCGACACGGAGGTGGCACGGGCAGGAGCGGACTGGCCGTCTCGGCTTCTCACTTTTTGGATTTTAGAAGGGCATGACATGCCTATATCTGTGTCTCCCCCTCCTTTTACTCCTCCACCTCTTTTCTTTTCGCATGACTATATGTACTTGTCACTTTTCCATGTGTTAGTTGTGTCTTCTGAGCAGTTTGTCAGCTTTTGGACACCTTTGAAGGTGTTTTCTATGTGTTTCTATGTGTTTTTGTTTGCCTGCCATTGGTTTTAACGGTGTTCGAAGGTGTTCGACGAACAGTTCGACGAACACACGGGTGTTCGACGAACCGAACCGAACTCGAACACTACGGGGGTGGCTCAACACTACTCATGGGGACTTGTTGCTTAGCCCTTTTTGGGCCACAAATGGTATGATGGTATGGGGACCTTATACTTATGCGTCAATTCAGTAAAGCCAGAGTCCGTAGTAAAAAGTTAAAAACATTTTAACTGTCAAGTTTCAAACATAGTAACATCTCTTGGTTGAAAACATGGTAGATCTTCAACATTTCTTCTGCTTTAGGCAAAGGATCAAATTCAGTTACAGACACAGACAGCATATTCTGATGTTATAAGACACTTCAGAGTAACAGAGTATTTCTTCTATGCTTCAAAATCGATAAGCCTGCAGTCACTTTGTGTGACTGCAGACTTATGAATCCCCCCAGCACGCGCACTGTGTGCAGCAGGGATTCGCCAGTTTCAGACCTGGTAATGGAGGGTATGTATCAGTTATACATACCCCCAGCCAGTGTGTGCGGCCTCGCTCTAGTGACGTGTCCGGTCAGTGGAAAGGGGATTTTGGCAGAGCCCTTCCCAGGCCCACTGTCGCTGGACAGCTGTCGTCTGATGACGCGGTTGGTGCCTGGTCAAGAACCTCTACAAGAATCCCAGGAAGTGAAACCGGAAGAGAAAATGAGAAAACCCCTGAAAACATAGCAAACCTAATGCTGGCACCACACACCCCTACAGCACAACATAGGAACTGCAATAAACAGCAAAGCACTGAGCAGGGAGCAGGATTAAATAGCCTGCCTAATGATCAGGTGTTGAATACCTCCCAACCAACCCCAGACAGCCACTCCCTGCTGGCTTGCACAGTAGAATGAACATAATTCCAACACAGCTTAGTGCCAGACAAAGTAGCGTCCTATATTTCCTGGCAACTGGGGAAATCAGTGAGAGACACGGCGTCCCATGTCCTCACACATCCTACAAAACCAGAACACTATGCTCCATAAGATTGGGACAGTCTCCGACTACAGGATCAGGACATGCCTGCGACCGGAGTAGCCTAGCACCGGACCTGGTCCATTACCAGGTGGGAGGACAGAACCACAATTCCTAACACATGCAACTGATAATACAGCGGCCTCAGAAGATGGTGGGGCCATGATAGTAGAGGAACTTGCAGTCACTTCTTGTGACACTTCACCCCTTAGAATCCAATTATAGCACCACACTTGCATTTCTTGCAAGACCATACCTATCTCCAGCTGGGGCACCTTTTACCACTGAACCATCAGCTGGTTGAGTGGTTTGTTTCCCTTCCTGGACCGTCCTCGGGACCATTCTTCTTCTCCCCTCACTCCAGGTGTTACAATCTTTATGAACCTCTTCTCATCAGCTTCGACCGCTCCCTCAGAGACCCTGCAAGACACCATTTCCTCTGCGCACGCCAAATGCTGGTCACCCATCACTCTCCAGCAGCTTAATGGCGCCGGCCCCAATTTTCTGGCGGTCTATTTCCTCTGAACCCTCCCTTTCAGGGGTCATACTTCTGATCCATTCAAAGCATCACTTGTCACTCTACGTATCTCAGCCTTCGGGCCGCTCCTCCTGAGCTCTCCAGACATATTTTAGTGGGCAGGCTTTCCCCTTCCAGCACACCTCTCGCCGATGCACTCCTCCCACTGCAGGCTGGGTCCTGGCTTCAGGGCGCTCCCTTGTCTGGGCCGGATTTCTAATGAGCTGGGCATCTCTTTGCGCTCTTTTGCGCCCTCCACTCCCACAATGAGCCGACCTCTTTTCTACCATTGCGACCCCAGTCGCCATCTTTATACACACGTCATCTGGTGCCATTTGGTTGCGTCATGCAACCATTCCTCCTGTCCTCTCCATTCGCCTCCCAGTGGGCAAGATCCTTATTTCCATCATGCCTTCCGCTGGCGTGTTCCCCCCCGGAGCTTGGCTTTATTTACAGGGCATTTCTTCCTTGAGCTTCACTTTAACTGTGATAGGTACATTTTTGCACTCTTCTGCATCCTTCACTTCCAAGGACACCAAATAAGTCTGTATTATTTGTTGATTTGCGATGTATGTTTGTTTTTTTAAAGTGAATTTAAAATGAAATTATTGTAATTGTTTTTCATTATTTTTTTAGTAATTTTATAGGAAAAAAATTAGTCCTTTATTTTATTCCTAGAATAAAGCTACACAGAAATACACTGCTCTGTGCAGATGTATCTCTATGTACCAGTACAAACTTAATGTAAGGAAGTAGAATACAATGCAATACAAGTATAGAAAATTCCTGTCAACACAGTCTGAGGCTCATAGGTTTTGGCAGTGCTTCAGTTGGGGAGTCCGAATGTTGGAGAAATCAGACTTCAAGAAAAGAAAAGAATGAGTTATCTAAATTAATGTAAGTATGTACAGAGCAGAGATATATCTCCCCTGCTGCCCCCCTTCCCCATCCCGAAGTCAAAGGAGGAGTTACAGAGCAATGAACACAAATAATGAAGACTGCAGAAGACAAGACATTGCAGAGAGTGAGTAATAATTACAACATCGCCCTGACCTCCTGGGACAGCTCCTTCAAATTGGGACTGTCCTGCTGGACCTATCCTAACATACCTTCACTGAAGGAGTAATCAGCCATCCTTCCCTTGGATTATAAGCAGGGGTGGATTAAGAGTAGCAAGGGCCCCGGGCAGTTTAGATGGCGCGGCCCCCCCCCCACCCCCACACACACACACACACACACACACACACACACACACACACACACACATACACATACCTGTATGTATCACATGTCACATGATCCCCTGTGATAGATCATGTGATAGTTCACGTGAAATAAATTTGGCACAATATTAATTATAATATTTTTTTTTATGCTGTGTGCACACTACGCGTTTTTTAAGCGTTTCCGCAGCGGCAATTCCGCTGCAGAAACGCTTAAAAAACGGTTGGTAGAAGGTCTGCCATGTTCCCCAATGATAATCCGCATGTGCTGTGCACATGCTGCGGAAATTTCCGCTGCGGATTATCATTGCGGAAAAATCTGCAGCGCTACCAATTATTTTGCAGAAGCGCGGCGCTTTCGCCGCCATTGACTTGCATTGGAACACATGGAATCCGCATCACTGCATCTGTACATGCAGAATCCATGCGTTTCAATGTGCGGATGGTACCCGGGTTTGGAGAAGAGGAGACTCTCCTCCGGACCCGGGTACCATAGAACCTGTAAAAAAAGAATAAAATAAAAAATAAATATTATACTTACCTTCTGATGGCCCCGGTGTCTTTATCTGATGCGTCCTGGCTTGCCGGCAGCTCGCGATGGTCTGAAAAGGACCTGCCATGACGTCATTTAGTCATGTGACGGGTCACGCGACCGCTGACGTCGGCAGGCCATCAGAAGGTAAGTATATATTTATTTTTTACCATTCTTTTACGGTCACACTATATAAATCAATGCCGGTTGCATGGATTTATATAGTGTGACCAAGTTGTCAAGCACTTTCCAAGTGATGCTAAAATCGCTTGGAAAGCGCTTGTCAACCCGCATGCGGCAATGCATGTGAAGAACGCTTCACATCCGCATGTCCCTGGCAGGTAATTGTATGACTCAATATTGAGCACACATAACCATCTATACACAGCGGGAGGCCGCACGTAGCCGTCTATACACAGCAGGAGGCCGCACGTAGCCATCTATACACAGCGGGAGGCCACACAGTGCCATCTATACACAGCAGGGGGCCGCACAGTGCCATCTATACACAGCGGGAGGCCGCACTTAGCCATCTATACACAGCAGGAGGCCACACGTAGCCATCTATACACAGCAGGAGGCCGCACGTAGCCATCTATACACGGCAGGAGGCCGCACGTAGCCATCTATACACGGCAGGAGGCCGCACGTAGCCATCTATACACAGCGGGAGGCCGCACAGTGCCATCTATACACAGCAGGGGGCCGCACAGTGCTATCTATACACAGCGGGAGGCCGCACTTAGCCATCTTTACCCAGCAGGAGGCCGCACGTAGCCATCTATACACAGCAGGAGGCCGCACGTAGCCATCTATACACGGCAGGAGGCCGCACGTAGCCATCTATACACAGCAGGAGGCCGCACGTAGCCATCTATACACGGCAGGAGGCCGCACGTAGCCATCTATACACGGCAGGAGGCCGCACGTAGCCATCTATACACGGCGGGAGGCTGCACGGCGCCATCTATACACGGCGGGAGGCCACACGTAGCCATCTATACACAGCGGAAGGCCGCACGTAGCCATCTATACACGGCTGGAGGCCGCACGTAGCCATCTATACACGGCAGGAGGCCACACGTAGCCATCTATACACGGCAGGAGGCCGCACGGAGCCATCTATACATGGCAGGAGGCCGCATGGAGCCATCTATACACAGCGGGAGGCCTCACGGCGCCCTCTATACACAGCGGGAGGCCACACATAGACATCTATACACAGCGGGAGGCCGCACGTAGCCATCTATACACAGCGGGAGGCCGCACGTAGCCATCTATACACAGCGGGAGGCCGCACGTAGCCATCTATACACAGCGGGGGGCCGCATGTAGCCATCTATACACAGCGGGAGGCCGCACGTAGCCATCTATACACAGCGGGGGGCCGCATGTAGCCATCTATACACAGCGGGAGGCCGCACGTAGCCATCTATACACAGTGGGAGGCCGCACGTAGCCATCTATACATAGCAGGGAGCCGCACGGTGCCATCTATACACAGCGGGAGGCCGCACATAGCCATCTATACACAGCGGGAGGCCGCACAGTGCCATCTATATATAGCGGGAGGCCGCACGGTGCCATCTATACACCGCAGGGAGCTTAACGGTGCCATCTATACACAGCGGGAGGCCGCACGGTGCCATCTATACACAGCGGAAGGCCGCATGGTGCCATCTATACACAGCGGCAGGCCGCACGTAGCCATCTATACACAGCGGGAGGCCGCACGGAGCCATCAATACACAGCGGGAGGCCGCACGGAGCCATCTATACACAGCGGGAGGCCGCACTGCGCCATCTATACTCAGCATTAGGCCGCACGCAGTCACGCACGCAGTTGCGCACACACACAAACATATACAGACATATACATACACGCATAAACACATTTGAAACACAAAATTACATATAAACAGACATCACACAATGATATCTGCCTGCATACACATACACACACACAGACACACACAGACAGACAGACACACACACACACTCACCATCCCCCGGCTCGGCTCCAGTCCTCCTTGCTCCTGCTCCTCTCCGGTGGTAAGTAGCAGTGCAGGCCGGGCGCGCACTGCGTGACGTCACAGCTAGGAGACAAGGCCGTGCACAGGGCCGTGTCTCCTAGCAGTGACGCGGCCGGGCCAGCACACAGGGAAGTTAACTGCTGCAGTGCTGGCCCTGCCGAAGAAGAAGCAGCGGATGTGCACCGCAGCTGGGGGAGTGGTCCGGGCCCCCCCGCCACTGTCTGCCGCTATGTGCCGCGGGACTGCACATATAATGAGGGCAATCCGGCCATAGACACCCCGGAGCCCCGGGCCCCCTGGAGACCCGAGGCCCCGGGCGGTAGCTCGGATTGCCCTCATTATAATCCGCCTATGATTATAAGTATGCACCCGATGTTGAATAATAATCATTCCTCTCCTCCTGGGATTATAAGCACCCTGTAGTATAATAATTAAAGGGTTATTCCCCAAAAAATGTTATCATGTATCTATAGGACAGAAGAGAATGTGCTCATTGCTGTTGTTTCCAATCACTGGGGTGCTCCAGAACTCATCCCTCTATAAAGTTGAGATGTACATACATGACCTCCACTCCACACATTGTCTATGAGACTGCTGTGTGCATTGCAACAATCCCATAGACAATGAATGATGAAGCAGAGGCCTCTCCTGCTCATCTCTGCTCCATTCAGGGCAGGGATGCACAGCAAAAGTTCTTGGGGTTCCAGAGCCCTACTTTCAGGATCACTGTGGGTCCCAATGGTAAGACCCCTACTGATCAGCAAGTTATCATCTATTCTATGAATATTGGATAATGTAATTATTTGGGAATAAACCTTTAATCACCCCACACCCCAGATTATATTACCCCACTCAATGCACCCCTGTATAAATATATACATTTCACCAAACTCAATTGTCAAACTCTTCATCCTGAAAGATCTAGTGCGCTGATGAGCTACTTTGCCGCATTAAATACATAACTAGTTGAGCACTGTCACCAGTGTGACACCTAATGCACATAAACCAGTGGCCGACTGACAGCAGTACTCAATACCCTGAGTACAACTGTTTGAGTGAACAATCTCATTTGGTGTCACTGCCGTGAACGGCATCCAAAGGCCAGCGCTCCGAAAGGAAGCATGAAGAGGCATCCTGCTGTGTTGGCACATCTTAAAGATGATTTACTCCTCTCAGCCCAGTCTATTTACAATCTTGCATTACATTACTTCTTAGCCTCTATATACAGTCCCAACTGCAGTACATCACTCCGCACTGCCTCTATATACTGCCTCCATCTGAAGAACATCACTCCTTAGCCCCTCTATACATATCTTCCATCTGCAGTGCATCACTCCTCAGCCCTTCTCTACACAGCCATCTTTCTGCAGAACATCACTCCTCTGCTCCTATATATACAGCCTCCATCTATAGAACATCGTTCCTCAGCTCCTTTTTATACCACCTCCTTCAACAGAACATCACTCCTCTATATACAGCCTCTTTCAACAGAACATTGCTTCACAGCTCCTCTATATACAGCCTCCTTCAACAGAACATTGCTCCTCAGCTCCTCTATATAAAGCCTCTTTCAACAGAACATTGCTCCACAGCTTCTCTATATACAACCTCCATCTACAGAACATCACTCCTCAGCTCCTCTATACAAAGCCTCCATCTACAGAACATCACTCCTCAGCTTCTCTATATACAACCTCCATCTACAGAACATCACTCCTCAGCTCCTCTATACACAGCCTCCATCTACAGAACATCACTCCTCAGCTCCTCTATATACAACCTCCATCTACAGAACATCACTCCTCAGTAGAGATGAGCGTTGTTCGACTCGAACTGTTCGCCAATCTCAAATTCGAGCTGTTTTGGGCGGTGTTCGAGCCGTTCGGCGAACACGAACGATTTGAGAAAAATTCGGCTGTTCGAGGTTATGTTCGATAACTGTTCGTGCACCAAAATCATAACTGGATTTTTTCTCAGTAATGATGAAATGATGAAAATTAATGTTAATACGCAGTTTGAGTGTACAGCGGGGTGGGGGGAGGGGCAGGGGATGGATCTCTGCAAGAATAATGAAGATCTCCATTTTTTTTTCTCTTTCCCGCATTTACAGTGGGGAGGTTCAATCTGTCAGCCTATCAGCAGCGCACACACGGAGCGAAGTGCTTTTTTTTCACACAAGCAAGGGCATGTGCCATTGGCAGTGTATGTCACATGTCCTTGCCCTATAAGACCAAGCCATTTTCCCCGTCGCCACCATTTTCTCACTGCTGCAGCTGCGTGTTAGACGGCACCGCTGTTGCTGTGTGCGCTATACCTTGTTAATTTCAAGCCAATTTTCGCACAAATCTACAGATAGCTTGGGAGTAGGGAATAGTTGTGATTGCAGTCCTTTTAAGGACTAGGTTACAGCATTTCCTACGACTTTTATCAGGCAGGTCTGTGCTCTTAAATAGACAGATTGTGGGAGTAAAGACTAATTGTAATTGCAGTCCTTTTCAGGACTAGGTTACATCAGTTCCTATCAGTTTTTGCCAGGCAGGTCTGTGCCAGTGCTGTGCAAGTTTTTTTCACAGCACTTGGCTGAATCTAGCAAAGCTAATCCTTTTTGGCCTCTTGCAGAGTGTGTTAGTCAGTGGAGTAGACTATCTGTGTTGCAAGATATACCACCTGTGTATAGAATACCATTTTTTTTACTGCACCTAGTGAAGTAAAATGTTTTGGGCATAGCATCATTCTATTAGTCCATCTATACTGACCTCCATCAGGTTGCAAATTGAATATAATTTTTTTCTGCATCTAGCTCTGAAAAAATATTTGGGCTTCTAGCAGTGTGTGGGACTTGTTCTATTAGTCCATCTATACTGACCTTCATCACGCTGCAAATTCAAAATAATTTTTTGTCTGCAACAAGCTCTGAAAAAATATTTGGCCTTCTAGCAGTGTTTGGGACTTTCTCTATTAGTCCATCTATACTGACCTCCATCAGGTTGCAAATTAAAAATAATTTTTATCTGCATCTACCTCTGAAAAAATATTTGGGCTTCTAGCTGTGTGTGGGACTTGTTCTATTAGTCCATCTATACTGACCTCCATCAGGTTGCAAACTGAATATAATTTTTTTCTGCATCTAGCTCTGAAAAAATATTTGGTCTTCTAGCAGTGTGTGGGACTTTCTCTATTAGTCCATCTATACTGACCTCCATCAGGTTGCAAATTAAAAATACTTTTTATCTGCATCTAGCTCTGAAAAAATATTTGGCCTTCTAGCAGTGTGTGGGACTTTCTCTATTAGTCCATCTATACTGACCTCCATCAGGTTGCAAATGAAAAATAATTTATATCTCCATCTAGCTCTGAAAATATATTTGGCCTTCTAGCAGTGTGTGGGACTTTCTCTATTAGTCCATCTATACTGACCTCCATCAGGTTGCAGATTAAAAATAATTTATATCTGCATCTAGCTCTGAAAAAATATTTGGCCTTCTAGCAGTGTGTGGGACTTTCTCTATTAGTCCATCTATACTGACCTCCATCAGGTTGCAAACTGAATATATTTTTTTTCTGCATCTACCTCTGAAAAAATATTTGGGCTTCTAGCTGTGTGTAGGACTTGTTCTATTAGTCCATCTATACTGACCTCCATCAGGTTGCAAACTGAATACAATTTTTTTCTGCATCTACCTCTGAAAAAATATTTGGGCTTCTAGCTGTGTGTGGGACTTGTTCTATTAGTCCATCTATACTGACCTCCATCAGGTTGCAAATTGAATATAATTTTTTTCTGCATCTAACCCAGCCAATAGTTTTGGCCTAATACCACAGTTTGGCCACTCAGCTCTGCTCGGTTCCCATCCATTGTTTTTTTGTGCAAACAACTCCAGAGTTGTGAATTAGTTAACCACCAAAATGAGTGGAAAAAGGACTGCTGCTGGTGCAAAGGGGAATAGGCGTGTTGGGAAGGGGAAAAAAGGTTGTGTCCGTGGGGTAGGTGTTAAAGCAACAGTAACATCTGCAGAAGAAAGACCATCTTCCAGCCAAACTAAAATGTCTACTTCTTTTAGCAGACAATGTGATAAGTTCCCTTTCTTACGGCCACGCCAATCGCTACAAATTCCAGATGAGGCACAAAAACAGCAGGTGCTTCAACGGATATCAAGTGCTCCTTTAAGTGGGCTCTCCTCCACATCAACTTCAACATCACAAATACTCCAGTCCTCAAAGGTGTCACCCCAATCGCACTTGCTTCCTCACAGCTCCCAAATCTCCAGCTGCCCGTCTGAGTATGAGGTAGAACAGATGGTTGAGTCTGCAGAGCTGTTTACTCATACTATAGCCTGGGAATCAGAGGTCGACTCCAGCGCTTCTGTGAATCCAGACGAGGAAATGATCTGCACTGATGCCCAGAATCTTTATGAGTCGAATCCAGGACCAGACGCAGAAGGTTCTGACCATAATGTAGACCCTCGTTCCCAAACTGTAACTCCTGTTGGTGGAGACAATGAGGAAGACGATGATGAGACTCAAATACCTGATTGGAGCGACAACTTTAGTTTTTTGTCAGGGCAGGAACAGGTTGGCTCTGAGGACGACGGGTGTGATAACGCACAGGGTGATGATGATGAGGTTGGAGATCCCACTTACTGTCAACCCACAGTCAGCCAAGAGATGAGGTCAGCAGAGGAGGTGGAGGAAGATGCTAGTGACGACGAGGTCAGGTTGCGCCTTCCTGGATAGAGACGTAGTACTGGAAGCACGTCAACAACTGCATCCTCAAACACAACTCTGCCTCTCACCACAAGTCGTGGTGGCTCTTCAGGTCGCATGGGTGCTAAGCCTTGCATAGCCTGGGCATTTTTTCAGATCGATAAAGATGACCCAACTCGTGTTATCTGTAACATTTGTCAGCAAAAGCTAAGTAGAGGCCAAAAAATACATAGTTTGAGTACTTCATGCATGAACCGGCACATGGACATGAAGCATAAGTTGCAGTGGGAAGCTCAGTGTGCTACAATGCGGCCTAGCCGGCCGGGCCAACCACCGTCTGCCATATCTTGTGCATCCGTGGCCTCTTCATCCTCTGTGACTGGGGGGACAGCAGTCACACCTGTTTTGGGGTGCAGACCTGCCACCTCTTTACCCGCAACAGCCAGCGTGATTGGCAGGTCATCATTTTCTTTGGAGGTGGTAACACCAGCTGGTGTTGAGCGCTGTCCGACATCGATAGCACCACCTTTGGATCAAGGCAACCTAACATGTCCGCCTGCATCTTCCTCACAGACCGGCAGTTTGCCGGGGACACCCTTATCAACCCCGTCTAAGCACAATAGCCAGCCCTCGGTCCCTCAGATGTGGACAAGTAAAAGACCATTTCCTCCTAGCCATGAGAAAGCTAAGAGGTTGAATTTCACCATCTGCAAGCTCTTGGCTACAGAAATGCTGCCTTTCCGCCTGGTGGACACAGAGGATTTTCGAGACCTTATGTCCGTCGCAGTGCCCCAGTACCAGATGCCCAGTCGGCACTACTTCTCAAAGAAAGGTGTGCCTGCGCTCCACCAGCATGTCGCACACAACATCACCGCTTCTTTGAGAAACTCTGTGTGTGACAGGGTGCATTTCACCACAGACACTTGGACGAGTAGGCATGGACAGGGGCGTTACATGTCGCTGACTGGGCACTGGGTAACTATGGTGACAGCAGGACAAGGGGCTGCTGTCCCAGTCTTGCCGTCCCCACGAGTTGTGCGTCAATCCTCTTTATGTCAAAGTTCCTCCACTGCTTTTGCCTCCTCAACCTCCTCTCGGTCTTCCACCTGCACCCAAAGCCTGTCTGGTCATGCCACAAGCTTTCTAACTGCGCAGAAGGGATCCTGCACACCTCCTTACTATGCTGGCAGTAGGGCTCAACGTCATCAGGCGGTTTTTACTTTGAAATGTCTGGGAAATGTGAGTCACACAGCTGAGGAGTTGTGGTCAGCTCTGGAGAACCAATTTCATGAATGGTTGTCTCCACTGGACCTGAAACCAGGGAAGGCCGTGTGCGACAATGCTGCAAACCTGGGTGCGGCCCTTCGCCGGGGCAATGTCACACACGTGCCTTGTATGGCTCACATGTTGAACCTGGTTGTCCAGCAATTTTTAGCCCACTATCCCAGACTAGATGGCCTTCTGCAGAGGGCACGGTCGCTGTGTGCTTACTTCCGCCGTTCGCATCCCGCAGCTCAGCGACTTACATCTCTACAGAAGTCGTTGGGCCTGCCACTTCACCGGCTAAAATGCGATGTGCCTATCCGGTGGAATTCAACTCTGCACATGTTGCAGCGACTGTGGCAGCACCGACAAGCCCTGGTGCAATACGTTCTGACGTATAGCCTGGGCCAACGAGATCCAGAGGTGGGGCAAATCACGCTGGAGGAGTGGTCTCAGATCAGGGACCTATGCACCCTTCTGCACAGTTTTGAAATGGCGACGAAGATGTTTAGTGCTGACGATGCCATTATCAGCATGACTATTCCGGTGATTTACATGCTGGAGCACATGTTAAACAGAATTCGGAGTCAGGTGGTGGCACAAGAGGAGGTGGAGGAAGTAGAGGAGGAGGAGTTGTATGCGGAAGGGCTAACATCTGCAAGGTCCAGACGGTCGGCAGCACCAAGGCGGCAGGCATGTGAGGGTGGGGGAGATGGTTTTACCAGGGCGCATGGTAGCAGCCAAACTAATGAGGAAGGTGCAGGAGCCCAGGAAGAAGTGGAGGACGAACTGATGGAAGACTCATCAGATGAGGGAGACCTTGATCACATTTCTGTTGTGCGAGGTTGGGGGGAGAGGACAGAGGAAGGAAGCATGATTGTTACCTGGCCACCAACACAACAGGGACTTGGTGCTCCTGGATGCGCAACACACATGAGTGCCTTCTTGCTGCACTACCTGCAACATGCCCCTCGAATTGTGAGAATTAGAAATAATCCTGACTACTGGGTTGCCACACTGTTAGATCCCCGGTACAAAAGTAAATTTGCAGAAATTATTCCTGCCATAGAAAGGGATGCACGCATGCAGGAGTATCAGCAGAGACTGTTGCAGAATCTTACATGTGATTTTCCACAAAACACCAGTGGTGCACGTAGTGAATCTCACAGTTCCAACTTGCCAACCGTGGGACCGTCAAGTGTTCAGCACTCAAACCGTAACAGAACCACAGTATCTGCTGGTAACATCAATTTTGCGGAATCATTTCACCACTTTTTTAGCCCATCCTTTGCAAGGCCACAGGAGACAAGAAGTCTGACACATAGTCAACGCCTAGAGACGATGGTACAGGAGTATCTCCAAGTAAACATTGAAGCCATGACTGTGTCACTGGACCCTTGCTCTTTTTGGGCTTCCAATCTGGATAAATGGCCGGAGCTAGCCACTTACGCCTTGGAGATCTTGTCATGCCCCGCAGCCAGCGTTCTGTCTGAACGTGTGTTCAGCGCTGCTGGTGGTGTGCTGACAGATAAGCGCTCGCGGCTCTCCACTGATAATGTAGACAGACTCACGTTCATAAAGATGAACAAATCATGGATCCGAAACCACTTTTCTACCCCTGTGTCATCCTGGGGAGAGTAAAAGCTTGATGATTGGTTAAAATCACCCTACCAACCGTTTTAAGCTTTCAAATTACTAATCATGTTTATCTGTATCTTGGCTGGAAAATAATTTGGGCTTTGTAGCAGTGTGCAGCACTGATTCTATTAGACCATCTATAATAAGCTCCACCAGATTTAAAATTACTAATCATGTTTATCTGTATCTTGACTGGAAAATAATTTGGGCTTTGTAGCAGTGTGCAGCACTGATCCTATTAGGCCATCTATACTAAGCTCCACCAGATTTAAAATTAATAATAATTTTTAGCTGCATCTAGCCCGGAAAATAATTTTGGGGCTCCGAGATGCGCAAGACACATAAGTGCCTTCTTGCTGCACTACCTGCAATATGACCCTCATATTGTCAGAATTCGAAGTAATCATGACTACTGGGTTGCCACACTCTTAGATCCCCCAAACTTTTCGATCAACCTTTTCATTTTAATAAAGACCAAAAAAATGGTCATTTTTGAAATTATAAGCATTAGCAGGTTATTAGAAACTGAAATCAAACAGTTTTCAACTCAAAACTTTATTCTAGGTGATGTTACATTTTCACATAGGACCCCTTGTTCGAAAGGAGCTTCTGAACTCTCTCGTCCATTGAATTTGTCAGGTTTTGGATGGTTTCTGCTTCAATTGTTTTGCATGAGGACAGAATACCCTCCCAGAGCTGTTGCTTAGATGTGAACTGCCTCCCGCCATCATAGACACTCCTTTTGATGATGCTCCAGAGGTTCTGAATGGGGTAGAGGTCAGGGGAGCATGGGGGTCACACCATAAGTTTGTCCCCTTTTATGCCCATATCAGCCAGAGATGCAGATGTTTTATGTGCAGCATGAGATGGTGCATTATCATGCAAAAAAATGATCTTGTTGTGAAATACACGGTACTTCTTCTTGAACCATGGCAGGAAGTGCTGTTTGAGAAAATCCACATACATTATGGAGTTCATATTTAGCGCCTTCAGGGATCCTAAAGGGGCCGACAATCTCTCTCCCCATGATTCCAGCCCAAAACATTACTCCACCTCCTCCTTGTTGGCGCTGTAGCCGTGTTTGCGTGGGGTGTCCATCAACTAGCCATCCTCCACTCCATCCATCTGGACCATCGAGCGCTGCACGGCACTCATCCGTGAACAAAACAGTTTTGAAATCAGTCTTCATGTAATGTTTGGCCCACTGGAGCGGTTTTTGCTTGTGTGAAGTGGATAGAGGAGGTCGACAGGATGGCGTATGCACAGCTGCAAACCTCTGAAGGTCCCTGCATCTTGTTGTTCGGGGGACGTTGGAGGCACCAGCAGCTTCAAAAACTTGTCTGCTGCTATGACAAGGCTTTTTTGCCGCTGCTCTTTTAACCTGACGTAATTGCCTGTAGGAAAGAGTCCTCAATTTGCCCTTATCAGCACGCACACGTGTGTACTGTGAATCAGCTACATACTTCTTGATTGCCAAGACACTTCATCCTGATCATCGCACAATGTTGATTGTAGTCATGCCTTGACCTAAACACTCCACAATTTGTTGCTTCTCAGCAGCCGACACATCCTTTTTCTTTCCCATTTTGGCTGCTTAATAATGTGAGACAGCCTTCTTAAGTAGTCTTGCCTTTCATTGGACACACCTGCCAAACTAATTAGCACAGGTGTCTGCAATTGCTTACAGTGATATAAAGAGCCCTGACACACATCACCATCAATGAGTTTAACTGACAAACAAACAAATTCTTCCCTTATCACTCCTAAACACTTTTTGCATAATAATTTGGAACACAGTGTACATGTGCTTTTCCACAAAACACCAGTGGTTCACGTAGTGAATCTTACAGTTCTAACTTGCCAACCGTGGTCTGTATGGAGTTGTTCAATAAAGGGCCCAAAATTAAGATAACATAGATGGGAGAGGTCTCTATGAATAGGAATTCCTAAGTATTTGATACCCTGTGAGGGCCAGGCAAAGGGAAAGTTGGACTGGATGGAATCCTATATGGATTTGGGGAGGGAGACATCGAGGGCCTCAGACTTCGCTGCATTGATTTTAAAATTTGACCATGTAACAAAGTGATCTATTTCAGCCATAACAGCATGGATGGATATATGTGATTGAGTGATATATACTAGGACATCATCAGCAAATAGAGAGCACTTGTACTCGGTGCCTCCCACCTCAATCCACCTAATATTGGGGTTATGGCCAATTGATGAGAGCAGGTGCTCCGTCACTAGGATGTATAAGAGAGGGGACAGAGGACATCCCTGCCTTGCCCCATTGGTGATCGTGAAAGGTGATGAAAATGTTCTGATGCACCCCCTGGGCCTTGGGACACCCGGAGCCGGACCCTTTTTGGTGGATGCTTGTGGTTGTAGTCTTCGTGGCGGCGACCCGGTTCCGTGGCTCAGGGTGGTCAAACCAGTGGCGGAACTATTTATGTGGTTTTGATGTTTAAATGTCCGACTACGCCACCCGTGGATTGCGGTCAGAGTAAACCGCCGCTGCAGGGCAGACCGCTGAGGCTGGTGTTGTGGGTGCAGCAGAGCGTAGCATAACTCCCCACGGGAGGAGTATAGCCTCAGGGCAGTGTATGCGGAGGATGGGGGTGATGGTGCAGGGCAGCAGCAGTAACGACACGGAGTCAGTGATGCAGTCCAGGGCCTTTACTCACAGTTCTTATTATCCAGACCACGTCTGCAGGTAACGGCTGCCCACGTCGTACTGTGCTCACCAGGTGAGGGGCTCAGACAACTCCCAGATAACTTTGGAGCGCTTCACAGGACCCCCTTTGTGTGTCCTTTGTCTGGCCTTTCTTACCAACCCTTCTGTCCGGCTGCCTCGGGCCTCCTCTTGGTAAACTTGGCGCCAGTTTCCCTGACCCTATGTGGTGCCTTCCTAGCGGGTGTAGCGAGGGGCTGCGCCACATAAAATGTCAGAGCCTCCGGTTTCTAGCTGAGGGTCGTTTCCTGCCTCCACTAGTTTCGGGGACCGGTCTCCCCCTTTGGCCTGACCCCTCCACGCAGGTGGATTCGGGCGTGCGGTGGCGACTCGCCCGTCCGCACCCCTGGGATCCCTTCATTCCTCGTTCCTGGAGCCTTCTCCGCTCCTCTTCCTTCCTTCTCCCTCTTCCAGGCCTGGGTCTCTGTTACTAGGCCCGCCTCCGGAGCAGAGCTCATGCAGAGCCCCTGCTCCCTACCACTTCAGCTCAGACTTCTCTGCACTGAACTAAGATGGTGCCCACCTTTTATACTCCCTTCTCAATGCACCCAGGAACTGCTTCCTCCCTGCTCCTGCACTACAGGGTTCCCCTTCCTCAGTGTTCCCTCCCCCCACTCCAGCCAGGGACAGGGACTGTCGTGCTCATCTCAGAGGCATATTGGTCGCCCTGCCCCACGGCAATGTGGTGTAATGCATGCAGGTGTCGGGTCCTGATCCACACTCCATCCTTACCTGAGAGTGAGATATCACACCTCTGGGTGAGGTGCAATACCTCTGTAGCAACCGAGCCCTCAGGGGGCTACAGTTCCATTTATCTTCAGCCTAGGTGACGTATTGTGATACAGGGCCGTGATTTTGGCTATAAAAGGGTCCCCTAGACCCCTACCCCTAGCTTTTTAAGAGAATCATATATGGCGTGCCAGGAGACTTTATGGAATGCTTTCTCAGCATCCAACGAGAGTATCTAATTACAAATTTTTAACTGCATCTAGCCCAGGAAATACTTTGTGCCTAGTAGCAGTGTCTGCTAGTCAGCGGATTATCCCGGCTGTTAAGCAAGCTACACCACCTGTAGTTTGGACACTTAATTTTTTCAAAGGAAATGCTTCGGGACCACGGGATACTCAGTGAAGAGCATCAGGAGGCACCCCAAGGCATAGGGGCTGGGACTGGCAGTAGGATGCCTTGCGGTGGACAGCCGAGCTCGATCCTTATAAAAGCTTTTTAACTGCAGCAGCTTTAGTGGACGCTACTGGAGCTGGAATTACGCGGCTGCTGGCATGAGACTTGCCCTTCAATAGATCCTTGTAAATGGATTTAAAGTGTATTCATTCAAATTAGAGAGACAATTTAAATTAAAAAGCTTAGAGCTGCCTCCACCACAGGGGGGCTCGCTCGACCCACCAGCGGACAGGCACCAGTATTGGGAGAGGGGGGCTGGCCGTCAGGGTTCACCGCGACTCTGGCACAAACCCGGCGACACGGAGGTGGCACGGGCAGGAGCGGACTGAACGTGTCGGCTTCTCACTTTTTGGATTTTAGAAGGGCATGACATGCCTATATCTGTGTCTCCCCCTCCTTTTACTCCTCCACCTCTTTTCTTTTCGCATGACTCTATGTACTTGTCACTTTTCCATGTGTTAGTTGTGTCTTCTGAGCAGTTTGTCAGCTTTTGGACACCTTTGAAGGTGTTTTCTATGTGTTTCTATGTGTTTTTGTTTGCCTGCCATTGGTTTTAACGGTGTTCGAAGGTGTTCGACGAACAGTTCGACGAACAGTTCGACGAACACACGTGTTTTCGACGAACCGAACTCGAACACTACGGGGGTGGCTCAACACTACTCCTCAGCTTCTCTATATACAACCTCCATCTACAGAACATCACTCCTCAGCTTCTGTATATACAACCTCCATCTACAAAACATCACTCCTCAGCTTCTCTATATACAGCCTCCATCTACAGAACATCACTCCTCTATATACAGCCTCTTTCAACAGAACATCACTACTCAGCTTCTCTATATACAACCTCCATCTACAGAACATCACTCCTCAGCTCCTCTATACACAGCCTCCATCTACGGAACATCACTCCTCAGCTCCTCTATACACAGCCTCCATCTAGAGAACATCACTCCTCAGCTTCTCTATATAAAACCTCCATCTACAGAACATCACTTCTCAGCTCCTCTATACACAGCCTCCATCTACAGAACATCACCCCTCAGCTCCTCTATATACAACCTCCATCTACAGAACATTACTCCTCAGCTCCTCTATATACAACCTCCATCTACAGAACATCACTCCTCAGCTCCTATTGTGGCGCCCTGCTATGCACTGGTGCCACAGAACCCAGAAGGGTGCATGGATGGACTTCTCCACAAGAGGCCCTCACACATTCATACACCTCCACCCTTCCACCTCAGACCAGCAGAGGGAGCCCGTTAGGGATATATATATGGAGGGTGGAGCTAGGCAGTTAGTAAGTCTCTCAGTCAGAGAGAGAGTGTGATGGCACTTAGACCAGTGAAGAGGCAGCACACTGGCTGCTGTGCTTAGGCGAGCCAAGGCCTACAGCACGAGGTGAAGCCTAGTGAGGGCCCTGAGTGTGGCCGAAGGCAAGAGGAGAAGGAAGGAGTAGTGAGGGGGCAGAGGAGTGTACCAGGCTCACCCCAATATATATACCGGACACCGGGTCCATGCCTACGGGTCCCTTTATACCCAGTAGGGACCACCGGACACCTGGAAGACTACAGATCCCAGGTTTACCAAACACTGACTACAGTACCAGGGCTAGGAGTCACGGAGGCCCCAGCGTCCAGGGAGAGTGATCTCCAAGAGAAGGCCCTACCACCAGGTCAGCAGGTGCAAGAGAGAGACAGTAACCAAGCTAGGCCTAGCTCCAGGCAGGTCAGAAGCTTAGCAAGAGGAAGCAACGGATCAGGAGGCCCTACACCCGCTCACTGGGGAGAGTCCAAAAGTGCACCCTTCGCCCGGAGTATGCTGGACCGAGCCTGCATCATCACCAGTAAAGGTACTGAAGCTTACCCCCGTGTGAGTGTCCATCTTTCCTTCGGGACCGACCTGCCGTCTCTCACCAGCATCCAACATCTACCCCTACACTTCCCTGGAGCCAGCTCTACCTGTGGAGAGCCACACCATCCCTGCTGCCGTAACACCAGCTCCAGAGGACTGCTCTGCAGCGGCGGCTCCCTTTAGCAGCATTCCACAGGTGGCGTCACAAACTCTTTTACAAAATCCCCTATAAACAATATCCCCCTTTTTATTGACCGCCCTGGGCCACGGACCGGGCCAGCCACCGTGATATCACCACCAGCATCTACCGGCCCGACATCGGGTACCCCACGGCCCAGGGGGCACGTCAAACTTGGCGTCACGAACAGGATTGCGTGCCCGCTGCCACCGGGTACTGTGTGCCTTTATTGAACTGAACTGTGTGTTAAACTGCGGTGAGGATCACCGCCATTATCGCGCTGCAGCGCGGGAAGAAGAAGGGCGTAACCGCGGGAACCTGGGAGGCGTAACTGCTAAAGCGCGTGAAGCCCAGGACACGCCCCGCCACTGACGCCGAACCAGTAAGCGTCAGGTCCTGGAAGGAGTCCAGTGGACGCTCTGACGTCAGAAGCGAGCGACGCAAGGTCCTGGAAGAAGACCGTCGCCTGCGGAGCTGCGGCCTACCCGAAAGCGGTTAAGAAGGTAGGCCACGGTTCGCTACGGGGGCGCAATGATGTCCGAAGCCCAGCAGAATGCCCTAGTACCGGTTAACGGCCCCGATGTTCCACTTGCGCTCGGCGCTGAGCAGGCTGAAGCAGCCACTCCACCAGCAGGGCCTGTAATCCCTGTCATACCCATGGCCCTGCCGTACATCCCTGGAGCGAAGTGGCTCCCCCAGTACAGTGGCAGACCAGATATGCTGTCCGGATTTAATAGGAGAAACCACAAACTTGACGACCAGTGGGAAAGAGAACCTTACACTGTGTTGAATTCCAGATTCGACAATAGGAAAACCTGTCTAATTAGCAAAGACGGAGGAAGAACAACTGCAACGGTATCGAAAGACCATCTGAAGTTGTGCCCAAGTCTGTTGAAGCCCCAGGAGGAAGTGCCTCTCACCGTACCGGAGGAGCCTAAAGAAGAAGTACTCCATACTGACTTAGGAGATTTCCCGGCAGATTGGCCTCAACTAGGTGGAGCTGTAATAATACCTGTGATACACTTCTACCGACAGCCAGAAGACTCTCCACTAGTGTTGGACCACCCCTGTAGTGTTCGAGTTCGGTTCGGTTCGTCGAACACCCGTATGTTCGCTGAACTGTTCATCGAACTGTTCGTCGAACACCTTCGAACACATAGAAACACATAGAAAACACCTTCAAAGGTGTCCAAAAGCTGACAAACTGCTCAGAAGACACAACTAAAACATGGAAAAGTGACAAGTACATATGTCATGCGAAAAGAAAAGAGGTGGAGGAGTAAAAGGAGGGGGAGACACAGATATAGGCATGTCATGCCCTTCTAAAACCAAAAAAGTGCGAAGCCGACACGGCCAGTCCGTTCCTGCCCGTGCGACCTCCGTGTCGCCGGGTTTGTGCCAGAGCCGCGGTGGACCCTGACGGCCAGCCTCCCTCCCCAATACTGGTGCCTGTCCGCTGGTGGGTCGAGCGAGCCACCCTGCGGTGGAGGCAGGTCTAATCTTTTTAATTTAAATTGTCTCTCTAATTTGAATGAGTACACTTTAAATCCTTTTACAAGGATCTATTGAAGGGCAAGTCTCATGCCAGCAGCCGCGGTAATTCCAGCTCCAGTAGCGTCCACTAAAGCTGCTGCAGTTAAAAAGCTTTTATAAGGATCGAGCTCGGCTGTCCACCGCAAGGCGTCCTACCGCCAGTCCCAGCCCCTATGCCTTGGGGTGCCTTCTGATGCTCTTCACTGAGTATCCCGTGGTCCCGAAGCATTTCCTTTGAAAAAATTAAGTGTCCAAACTACAGGTGGTGTAGCTTGCTTAACAGCTGGGATAATCCGCTGACTAGCAGACACTGCTACTAGGCACAAAGTATTTCCTGGGCTAGATGCAGTTAAAAATTTGTAATTAGATACTCTCGTTGGATGCTGAGAAAGCACTCCATAGATTCTCCTGGCACGCCATATATTATTCCCTTAAAAAGCTTGGGGTAGGGGTCTAGGGAACCCTTTTATAGGTAAAATCACGGCCCTGTATCGCAATACGTCACCTAGGCTGAAGATAAATGGAACATTTTCATCACCTTTCATAATCACCAATGGGACAAGGCAGGGATGTCCTCTGTCCCCTCTCTTATACATCCTAGTGACGGAGCACCTGCTCTCATCAATTCGCCATAACCCCAATATTAGGTGGATTGAGGTGGGAGGCACCGAGTACAAGTGCTCTGCATTTGCTGATGATGTCCTAGTATATATCACTCAATCACATATATCCATCCCTGCTGTTATGGCTGAAATAGATCACTTTGTTACATGGTCAAATTTTAAAATCAATGCAGCGAAGTCTGAGGCCCTCGATGTCTCCCTCCCCAAATCCATATAGGATTCCATCCATTCCAACTTTCCCTTTGCCTGGCCCTCACAGGGTATTATCTACCAAAAAAAACCATTACCCATTAAAAATTAACTTTTAATTTAAACACACTAAAATAATGTACTCAATAGTACAGTTGGGACAAACTAACATATAAGAAAGGAGACATAGAGGGATATAAAGGTGAAAAAGGAATAGAAATAGTGTCAGCTTGCCGTAATAATATGCTATAAGGGATAATAGACTAATCCCTTTCTGGCAGTGGAGTATATCAGCCCCCAATATTTAAATAGTGCCCCCACTGTACCACGGCTATCCTTCACCTAGTCCCCAAGGAACTTTAATAATGCAATTCAACGAGTACACATATGAATTTTGCAAACAGCGTCCTCAGTAGCGTATTCAGCAAATATCCAATAATGATCTCAATGGCATATAGAAAGCTAAATGTCCACAGTAATACTAACACCCCAATAAGTCAAAAAAATTGAGGCGTATGGAAATGTAGTCCACCAGCATGCAGAGTCATGTAAGACTCAAAAAACAAACAAAAAAAAAAAAAAAGTCCAATTAAATCTTGAAATAAATATAAGGTCCAGAGTTTTTTCAAAAAGCCATATCAGATGATGACCAGTGTAAAGCAAAATAATAGTCCAGTAATCACCAAAACAGTTACAGGAAATATGGATGATATTAGAGGTGCTGATGGATACAAAAATGACAATGTCCCAAATAAAGAAAATCCAATGAGAAAAAAACGCTGCTAGTCAGAAAAAACATGTATACATGTAATAAAAATCAATGGACTTATCTTGTTGCATCCAAGAAATGTTCAGGCTGGTGTAAAGGCAAGTTCCACTTGTTGATCCAAAAATATTCAGTTTGTAGAGATCAATTTCAATGATGCGATCACCAGAGGAAAGAGTTAACATATATCCAAAAAGACATCAGTGCAGCAGGTTTCACTTCAATATGAAAATATACCAATGGATCAAATGTCCAAAAAAAAAAAATTGTTCCCATTATCCCTACGCATTTCGCCCCCCCTCCTTGAATGTGGGGCTCATCAGGGGAAAAAAAGAAAGTTTAAATGAGGGATAGGGTGCATCGATAATAGATGCTACCAAACCGGAATGCAGTCACCACGTGAACCACTGGTGTTTTGTGGAAAAGCACATGTACACTGTGTTCCAAATTATTATGCAGAAAGTGTTTAGGAGTGATAAGGTTAGAATTTTTTTGTTTGTCAGTTAAACTCATTGATGGTGGTGTGTGTCAGGGCTCTTTATATCACTGTGCAGACACCTGTGCTAATTAGTTTGGCAGGTGTGTCCAATGAAAGGCAAGACTACTTAAGGCTGTCCCACATTATTAAGCAGCCTACATTTTCTGCCAAAATGGGAAAGAAAAAGGATGTGTCGGCTGCTGAGAAGCAACAAATTGTGGAGTGTTTATGTCAAGGCATGACTACAATCAACATTGCCAAGACACTTCATCCTGATCATCGCACAATCAAGAAGTATGTAGCTGATTCACATTACACACGTGTGCGTGCTGATAAGGGAAAATTGAGGACTCTTTCCTACAGGCAATTACGTCAGGTTAAAAGAGCAGCGGCAAAAAAGCCTTGTCATAGCAGCAGACAAGTTTTTGAAGCTGCTGGTGCCTCCAACGTCCCCCGAACAACAAGATGCAGGGTCCTTCAGAGGTTTGCAGCTGTGCATACGCCATCCTGTCGACCTCCTCTATCCACTTCACACAAGCAGAAACGGCTCCAGTGGGCCAAACAATACATGAAGACTGACTTCAAAACTGTTTTGTTCAACGATGAGTGCCGTGCAATGCTCGATGGTCCAGATGGATGGAGTGGAGGATGGCTGGTTGATGGACTCCCCATGCAAACACGGCTACGGCGCCAACAAGGAGGAGGTGGAGTAATGTTTTGGGCTGGAATCATGGGGAGAGAGATTGTCGGCCCCTTTAGGATCCCTGAAGGGGTAAAGATGAACTCCATAATGTATGTGGAGTTTCTCAAACAGCACTTCCTGCCATGGTTCAAGAAGAAGAACCGTGTATTTCACAGCAAGATCATTTTTTTGCATGATAATGCACCATCTCATGCTGCACATAAAACATCTGCATTTCTGGCTGATATGGGCATAAAAGGGGACAAACTTATGGTGTGACCCCCATGCTCCCCTGACCTCAACCCCATTTAGAACCTCTGGAGCATCATCAAAAGGAGTGTCTATGATGGCGGGAGGCAGTTCACAACCAAGCAACAGCTCTGGGAGGGTATTCTGTCCTCATGAAAAACAATTGAAGCAGAAACCATCCAAAACCTAACAAATTCAATGGACGAGAGAGTTCAGAAGCTCCTTTCGAACTAGGGGTCCTATGTGCAAATGTAACATCACCTAGAATAAAGTTTTGAGTTGAAAACTGTTTGATTTCAGTTTCTAATAACCTGCTAATGCTTATAATTTCAAAAATGACCATTTTTTTGGTCTTTATTAAAATGAAAAGGTTGATCGAAGAGTGTGGGGGATCTAAGAGTGTGGTAACCCAGTAGTCAGGATTATTTTGAATTCTGACAATCTGAAGGTCATGTTGCAGGTAGTGCAGCAAGAAGGCACTCATGTGTCTTGCGCATCTATGAGCCCCAAAATTATTTTCCGGCCTAGATGCAGCTAAAAATTATTATTAATTTGAAAGCTGGTGGAGTTTAGTATAGATGGCCTAATAGAATCAGTACTGCAAACTGCTACAAGGCCCAAATTATTTTCCAGCCAAGATACAGATAAACATGATTAGTAATTTTAAATCTGGTGGAGTTTAGTATAGATGGCCTAATAGAATCAGTACTGCACACTGCTACAAGGCCCAAATTATTTTCCAGCCAAGATACAGATAAACATGATTAGTAATTTGAAAGCTTAAAACGGTTGGTGAGGTGATTTTAACAAATCATCAAGCTTTTACTCTCCCCAGGATGACACAGGGGTAGAAAAGTCGTTTCGGATCCATGATTTGTTCATCTTTATGAACGTGAGTTTGTCTACATTATCAGTGGAGAGCCGCGTGTGCTTATCTGTCAGCACACCACCAGCAGCGCTGAACACACATTCAGACAGAACGCTGGCTGCGGGGCATGACAAGATCTCCAAGGCGTAAGTGGCGAGCTCCGGCCATTTATCCAGATTGGAAGCCCAAAAAGAGCAAGGGTCCAGTGACACAGTCATGGCTTCAATATTTACTTGGAGATACTCCTGTACCATCGTCTCTAGGCGTTGATTATATGTCAGACTTCTTGTCTCCTGTGGCATTGCAAAGGATGGGCTAAAAAAGTGGTGAAATGATTCCGCAAAATTGATGTTACCAGCAGATACTGTGTTTCTGTTACGTTTTGAGTGCTGAACACTCGACGGTCCCACGGTTGGCAAGTTGGAACTGTGAGATTCACTACGTGCACCACTAGTGTTTTGTAGAAAAGCACATGTAAGATTCTGCAACAGTCTCTGCTGATACTCCTGCATGCGTGCATCTCTTTCTATGGCAGGAATAATTTCTGCAAATTTACTTTTGTACCGGGGATCTAACAGTGTGGCAACCCAGTACTCAGGATTATTTCTAATTCTCACAATTCGAGGGTCATGTTGCAGGTAGTGCAGCAAGAAGGCACTCATGTGTCTTGCGCATCCAGGAGCACCAAGTCCCTGTTGTGTTGGTGGCGAGGTAACAATCATGCTTCCTTCCTCTGCCCTCTCCCCCCAACCTCGCACAACAGAAATGTGATCAAGGTCTCCCTCATCTGATGAGTCTTCCATCAGTTCGTCCTCCACTTCTTCCTTGGCTCCTGCACCTTCCTCACTAGTTTGGCTGCTACCATGCGCCCTGGTAAAACCATCTCCCCCACCCTCACATGCCTGCCGCCTTGGTGCTGCCGACCGTCTGGACCTTGCAGATGTTAGCCCTTCCGCATACAACTCCTCCTCCTCCTCTACTTCCTCCACCTCCTCTTGTGCCACCACCTGACTCCGAATTCTGTTTAACATGTGCTCCAGCATGTAAATCACCGGAATAGTCATGCTGATAATGGCATCGTCAGCACTAAACATCTTCGTCGCCATTTCAAAACTGTGCAGCAGGGTGCATAGGTCCCTGATCTGAGACCACTCCTCCAGCGTGATTTGCCCCACCTCTGGATCTTGTTGGCCCAGGCTATACGTCAGAACGTATTGCACCAGGGCTTGTCGGTGCTGTCACAGTCGCTGCAACATGTGCAGAGTTGAATTCCACCGGGTAAGCACATCGCATTTTAGCCGGTGAAGTGGCAGTCCCAACGACTTCTGTAGAGATGTAAGTCGCTGAGCTGCGAGATGCGAACGGCGGAAGTGAGCACACAGCGACCGTGCCCTCTGCAGAAGGCCATCTAGTCCGGGATAGTGGGCTAAAAATTGCTGGACAACCAGGTTCAACACGTGAGCCATACAAGGCACGTGTGTGACATTGCCCCGGCGAAGGGCCGCACCCAGGTTTGCAGCATTGTCGCACACGGCCTTCCCTGGTTTCAGGTCCAGTGGAGAAAACCATTCATGAAACTGGTTCTCCAGAGCTGACCACAACTCCTCAGCTGTGTGACTCACATTTCCCAGACATTTCAAAGTAAAAACTGCCTGATGACGTTGAGCCCTGCTGCCAGCATAGTAAGGAGGTGTGCAGGATCCCTTCTGCGCAGTTAGAAAGCTTGTGGCATGACGAGACAGGCTTTGGGTGCAGGTGGAGGACCGAGAGGAGGTTGAGGAGGCAGAAGCAGTGGAGGAACTTCTAGATAAAGAGGATTGATGTACAACTCGTGGGGACGGCAAGACTTGGACAGCAGCCTCTTGTCCTGCTGTCACCATAGTTACCCAGTGCCCAGTCAGCGACATGTAACACCCCTGTCCATGCCTACTCGCCCAAGTGTCTGTGGTGAAATGCACCCTGTCACACACAGAGTTTCTCAAAGAAGCGGTGATGTTGTGTGCGACATGCTGGTGGAGCGCAAGCACACCTTTCTTTGAGAAGTAGTGCCGACTGGGCATCTGGTACTGGGGCACTGCGATGGACATAAGGTCTCGAAAATCCTCTGTGTCCACCAGGCGGAAAGGCAGCATTTCTGTAGCCAAGAGCTTGCAGATGGTGAAATTCAACCTCTTAGCTTTCTCATGGCTAGGAGGAAATGGTCTTTTACTTGTCAACATCTGAGGGACCGAGGGCTGGCTGTTGTGCTTAGACGGGGTTGAGAAGGGTGTCCCCGGCAAACTGCCGGTCTGTGAGGAAGATGCAGGCGGACATGTTAGGTTGCCTTGATCCAAAGGTGGTGTTATCGATGTCGGACAGCGCTGAACACCAGCTGGTGTTTCCACCTCCAAAGAAAATGATGACCTGCCAATCACGCTGGCTGTTGCGGGTAAAGAGGTGGCATGCCTGCGTCCCAAAACAGGTGTGACTGCTGTCCCCCCAGTCACAGAGGATGAAGAGGCCGCAGATGCACAAGATGTGGCAGACGGTGGTTGGCCCGGCCGGCTAGGCCGCATTGTAGCACAGTGAGCTTCCCACTGCAACTTATGCTTCATATCCATGTGCCGGTTCAAGCATGAAGTACTCAAACTATGTATTTTTTGGCCTCTACTTAGCTTTTGCTGACAAATGTTACTGATAACACGAGTTGGGTCATCTTTATTGATCTGAAAAAATGCCCAGGCTATGCAAGGCTTAGCACCCATGAGACCTGAAGAGCCACGACGACTTGTGGTCAGAGGCAGAGTTGTGTTTGAGGATGCAGTTGTTGACGTGCTTCTGTGTCACCCTGGCCTGGATGCCACAAAATCTAATAAAGCTGTGTCTGAGAGCAAGGGGGAGGTTCTCTAGTCAGGGGAACATTAGCATGCAGTACCTCCTGTCTCAGGCTAGTAGGGGGAGCAGGCTGCCCCTATAAAAGCTGGAACTGGGGGCAGGGTTAGAGTGAACTGGATGACCTGTCTCAGTACTGAGACGTGTCCCGGAGCAGAGCAGGGACAGAAAGTTGTATTGCACCTAAGAGAAAGTGTGGGAGGAGGAGAGCCA
The DNA here is from genome assembly GCF_046119375.1 of Phyllobates terribilis. Classification (NCBI taxonomy): domain Eukaryota; kingdom Metazoa; phylum Chordata; class Amphibia; order Anura; family Dendrobatidae; genus Phyllobates; species Phyllobates terribilis. The sequence continues at coordinate 139,015,150 of NW_027362770.1, forward strand.
CAGGCCAGAGACAAGAGGGGAAGTGAGCCTGTCTTGGCAGATAAGGGACTTAATTTACCAGACTTTGGTGTCTGAGGCTGGGAGGATTCCACATCCTACAGCAGATAACCAGTCCGCAGGGGACTGTATATTCCTTGGCCTAAGAAGCCTGGAGGCTCTGCCACAACAGAAGGGACCAGCAAAGCCGTACCAGGCCAGGAGCAGAAAGGAACCCACGTTGCAGGCCATACAGGCGAGAATACACGGTGAGCTCGGACCGTGGGCTGTTACCCTATCAGGAGGAGATAGCCAGAAGGAGCGCAGAAAGCACGGTAGGCCTACACCCTCACTCTGACCAGGGCCAATTTCCCCGTTGCTCTCAGACATCCAGGTCCCCTCCTAGCCGGGACTGTTTGTGGGTCAATTTACCTGTTCTAGTAAAGACCCTGGACTGCAACCTGTCATCTGTGTGCTCCTTGCTCCTCCAGCACTGTCAGCACTTGGACTCTCACCACCATCACTCCCACCATCCACTACACTGCCCTGGGGCCGCACTCTTCCCGTGGGGAGTCACAACATCCCAGCTGCATACATCATCAGCCCCAGCGGTCTGCCTTGCAGCGGCGGTTCCTAATGATCGCAAATCCACGGGTGGCGTAGTCGGACATAATCAACAGCACATAACGGACTACCATTGGCCTGACCACCCTAAGCCACGGAACCGGGTTGCCACTACTACCCCCACCGTTTCCCTATTGCCTGGATCCGAGTGCCCCACGGCCCAGGGGGCGAGTCAGCTTTGGCGTAGTTGGCAGGATTTCGTGCCCGCAACCACCGGGTACTGCGTGCCTTCAAAAGACTGTCACACCTGCCGTGGTGAAGGTTCCCGCCATCCGGAGCCGTTTCCCGCCATCTTCAGTCGGTTCCCGCCATCTTCAGCTGTTTTTCCCGCCATCCGAAGTCGTTTTCCCGCCGTCGGACGCCATCTTCAGGACGCCGCGCGGGAAGAAGAGGGGTGTGGACGCCGAAAGCGCGCGAGACCTGAAGCTCCGCCCCACGCACCGATGCTGCGCAAGGTCCTGGAAGGGAGAGAGAGCGACGCTGACGTCACCAGGACGTGACGCAAGGTCCTCGTCCGGAGCAGCATCAGCGGAGCCGCGGCCTACAGAAGAGGATCGTCGGAAGGTAGGCCGCGCTTGACTACGGGGGAGGAAGATGTCGGACACGGAGGCGCCCACTACCACCAGCATAGCTGCAGCAGCGGTGATGCCCTTTTCCCTGCCCTACATTCCTGGAGTGGCCTGGCTGCCTAAGTATTCAGGGGAGCCCCATGCCCTAACTAACTTTAAGGAAAGGCTGTACAGTTTGTTCCAAGTCTACCCCCTGACAGAGGAACAGAAGGTCAGCATATTAACAGGGTAATTAACTGGCGCAGCCCAAAGGGAGGTAAAATCATGGCCCACTGAGGAGAAAAGGACCGTGAAGGGTATTCTAGCCCGGCTGCGGGGTACCTTTGACACACGTACCTCCGCTGAAATTAAAATGAGGTTCTATGGATGTAAGCAGCGGGCACAGGACAGCATCAGAGACTATGCCCCAAATCTGCAGGAAGCCTTGAGGGCTATCCAACAAACTGACCCTGGCAGTGTGCATGAAACGGATAAGCTACTAACAGAACAATTCATAGAAGGTCTGCTGTCTAGCGCCCACAGTGCCCAACTGTGCCTCATGTTCTTTCAGAACCCTGATCTGACCTTTGCCCAATTTAAGGACAGGGCCATAAGGGTGCTCCGTGAACCCACAACAAGTGGCGCTATAAACCCCCGGCGCCCTGCTCTCACCTACCACCAGGAGGCAGCGCCCTCCCCTATGGACTCTGTGGGGGCTGATGCACAGGCCCTGAACCAAGCCCCGTCAAAAGACCTGCACCACCAAGTCCAGGAGCTGACCAGGAACGTCGCGGCGTTGACCAGGACCGTCCAGGCGTTACAAGTGGACCCATCAAGACCCATCGAGCTGGCTTCAAGTCCGGAGGATGTCCCGTGGCGTCGACAGAGGAGGATCCCGTCGTTCCGAGGGAGGCCCACAGACCGCTACGCAGAGGATGGACAGCACATTTGCCGTCAATGCAACCAGCCCGGACACATTTCCAGGTACTGTAATTTAAACGGGTCCAACCTGGGGCAGAGGGCCAACCCCCAGGCATAAGATCACCAGGCCCTTACAATTGGCGTAATAAGTACGTTGGGGGGCGCCCGGTTTTACCCGTGGTGCTGAACGGTATCCCCATGAGCGCCTTGCTGGATACTGGGTCGCAAGTAACCACTATCCCTTATGTACTTTTTAAGCAGTATTGGACTGATGCTGATATCACACGGTATCCAGACAGTAACTTGAGCATCATCGCCAGTAATGGCTTGCCCGTGCCGCAAATGGGGTTCAAGGAGATGACCATTAAAATTGGTGAAGTTGAACTGCCGGCACAGGGAGTAATTATTGTGGACATTGACCGTCGTGAAAGTCACCCTAAAATAACTGTGGGTACTAACGTGATTGAAAATTGTCTTTCAGAGGTAATTGTAATTCTACAACAGGTGGCGGTGAATGCTAGTTCCAGCCAACAGAGAGTCCTCAACAAGGAGATAAAAGCCCTGATGAGACAGCAGCAGGTAGAACTGTCTGGTGGTGAGATCGGCAGCGTATGACTGAGTGACCCACTCCCCATTTCCATGCCTCCCAAAAGTGAAATGATGATCTGGTGTCGGATTGCAATCGGGTTGAGAGGTAGAGACTACCAAGCCATGGTAGAACCCGTGTACTCAGACAACAGGCCCACCATTTTGACAGCCCGGGGGGTGGTTGATGTCCGTCATGGGAGGGTGCCCGTTCGCATTCTCAACATTGGGGAGAGAGAGGTACACTTACCCAGGTACGCTACACTTGCCAAACTGTTTGTTGTCGAACACAAAGCTATCAGGGCCGTGGAGCCTTTGCCTCCATCTCCACAGGCGGAGGGTAATGGCTCCCAGAAACAAAAGGAGGACTGGTGCCAGAAACTCCATGTGGGTGCTGACTCCACTCCCCTGCACCAAAAACAAGGAGTCTACCGGGTGGTCCAGGAGTACGAGAGAATTATTAGTAAGCACCCGCTAGACTTCGGCAGAGTAAAGGGGATAGAACACCACATCCCCACAGGGAGCCACCCACCGATAAAAGAAAGACACAGACCTGTACCCCCTGCACATTATCAGAACGCCAAGGGTATGCTGCGGGAAATGAAAGAAGCTGGGGTCATTAGAGATAGCTGTAGCCCCTGGGCAGCCCCCTTGGTTCTGGTGAAAAAGAAAGACGGCACCATGGGAATGTGCGTAGACTATAGACAAATCAACCGTATCACCCACAAAGACGCATATCCGCAGCCTAGAATAGAGGAGTCTTTAGCCGCACTAAAATCAGCTAACTTCTTTTCTACTTTGGACCTTACTAGCGGGTACTGGCAGGTTCCTGTGGCAGAGGCTGACAAGGAGAAGACCGCCTTCACCACCCCGATGGGACTGAGTGAGTTCAACTGTATGGCCTTTGGACTCTGCAACGCACCAGGGACCTTCCAGAGGCTGATGGAATGCTGTCTAGGGCACCGAAACTTCGAGACGGTCCTCCTTTACCTGGACGACGTGATCATCTATTCAAAGACCTACGAGGACCATCTAAAGCACCTGGCCGAGGTGTTCGAAGCCCTGGCAGGCTACGGCCTGAAGGTGAAACCATCGAAGTGTCACCTGCTGAAACCGAAGGTCCAGTACCTAGGGCACGTGGTAAGTGCGGAAGGAGTAGCCCCAGACCCTGACAAGGTCACGGCAATTAAGAGCTGGCCAAGCCCCTCGAACATCAAAGAGGTGAGACAGTTCCTCGGGTTGGTAGGCTACTACCGAAGGTTCATCCCCGGGTTCACTAAAATGGCAGCTCCTATGCAGGACCTCCTGATAAGACAGTCTAAGTCCAGAAGTCAAAAGCCACCCTTCAAGTGGGATAAACCGGAAGAGGAGTTCTTCCGCCAGTTGAAGATGGCCCTCACGGGGGATGAGATCCTGGCCTACCCTGACTATGGCCAGCCTTTTATTCTCCACACAGACGCCAGTAATGTGGGACTGGGAGCCGTACTGTCCCAAAACCAACAGGGCAGAGAAAGGGTGATCGCGTACGCCAGCCGGAAGCTGAGACCCACCGAGAGGAACCCTGAGAATTACAGCTCCTTCAAGCTAGAATTCTTGGCAGTGGTGTGGGCCGTAACGGAACGCTTCAAGCATTACCTGGACTCCGCAAAGTTCAACGTGTACACGGACAACAACCCGTTGACACACCTGGACAATGCGAGACTGGGTGACCTGGAACAGCAGTGGATGGCCCGTCTCTCCAACTATGATTTCGTGATCAACTACCGGGCAGGCAAAACCAATGCCAACGCTGACGCCCTATCGAGAATGCCTCACTTACCTGAAGGTGACGAAGACCCAGAAGAGCTGGAGGAGGTAGAACTCCCCGCGTTTCACCGCTATGGAGCCGCTCAATACTCCCACCGCGTGAAGGAGGAGGATCTAACAACCATGATGATCAATCCCCTACCTCACCACAGCTGGGCCGAGACCCAAGATAGTGACCCTGCAGTCTGCCTGGTGAAAGATCTGCTGACCGAGGAAGATGCCCGCATAGATCCGGATGCTCCAGAGGAAGCCAAGCAGCTATGGAAAGAGAGGAGCAAGCTGTTCCTCTACGAAAGCAAGCTGTGCAGAAGGATTGTCAACCACCGGACACATGAGCTGACCTGGCAAGTCATGGTCCCAAGGCGGGATGCAGCTATGGTCCTGGGGGCTTACCATGACAGAGCGGGGCACTTCGGTTGGAAGAAACTGGAGTTCCTGCTAAGAGGACGGTTCTTTTGGGTCGGCATGAGAGGGGCTGTAGAGAAGTGGTGCAGAGACTGTGGCCCTTGTCACCTAAGGAGGAAGGACCGTGCCATCCAGAAGACACCCTTGAGGCCCATCGTCACCACGCAGCCTCTTGAGCTGGTAGCTCTGGACCACGTCAAACTGGCTCCAAGCCGGTCAGGATACATCTACGCCCTGAAAATCGTGGACCACTGTTCCCGTTTCCTAGTGGTGGTCCCGGTAAAGGACTTGACAGCCCAAACGGCGGCAAGAGCCTTCCAGCAATACTTCTGCCGTCCACACGGGTATCCGGAACAGGTCCTGACGGACCAGGGTCCACCGTTCAAAGCTGAAATCTTCCAAGAATTCTGCAACCTCTATGGCTGTAAGAAGATTCGGACAACGCCTTACCATCCACAAACCAACGGGATGTGTGAGAGAATGAACAATATAGTCATTGATCTCCTGAAGACGTTGCCCCTGGAGGAACGCAGCCTGTGGCCAGAAAAACTGCCGGACCTGATAGACTTATACAATCATATCCCGGTGAATGCTACCAACTGCACCCCGGCTTACCTGATACGAGCCAGACCAGGTAAGCTGCCTGTAGACCTGGAGATGGGAGTCCTGACACCTGAGGACACCTCCCCGGATGCGGACTGGGATACGGAAAGGTAACTGCAGTACAAGAAGGTACAGGAGAGTGTAGAGAAGAGCCTGGCCCAGGTGAGAGAAAGGCAAGAAAGACTCTTCAACCAACATGCCCCTGCTGGTCCCCTAGAACCTGGTGAGCAGGTCCTGAAGCGGAAGAGAAGGCTACATAAGTTGGACAACCAGTGAGAAAGGGAACCCTACACCGTACTGCAGTCTGATCACGACAACCCGAAGGTGTGCGTGATCACCAAGGACGGAGGAGAAACCACTAGTACCGTCTCCAGGGACCACCTCAAAAGATGCCCCGAGCAACTCCGTAGTGCAGAAGAGGATCAAAGTGTCCTTGAACCCGCAGAGGACAAGGAAGAAATGATCAGCACAGTTCTCGGAGAGTTCCCTCAGTCCTGGACTCGGATAAACGATGCCATAGTGGTACCCATCCTGCATTTCCTGCAACCGACTGCGCAACAACCTGCACCAGAGCCGGAAGGTGAAGAGGAGCAAGCAGTTCCAGAGGCAGAAGAGCCTGTACCAGCAGCCCAGGAGAGTCAACCCTCTGCTGACAGTGAGCCTGCCATGCCTGCGGTAAGCCAAAGGACCCGCAGACAGCTGCCTGCCCTACCTGTACACCCAGCTGGTAGCTGTACCCCTAACGCTAGTGGGGAAAGGCAGGTCGGTCCACCACCAGACAGTGGGCTACTGTAACGGGTCTGGGAGGTGGAACCTCAGAGCAACTATACAAAGGGGCAGTCCTTGTAAGGAAGCGGGTGGCTTCCAGGGAAGGCGGGCAGGTAGTCACGGCAAGTGACAGGGACAGTCTCTGGGTAGAAGGGCAGGAGGTCACGGCAAGTGACGGGGACAGTCTCTGGGTAGAAGGGCAGGAGGTCATGGCAAGTGACGGGGACAGTCTCTTGACAGGCGGATGGTCACGGCAAGTGACAGCAGGGTAAGAGTCTCTAGACTGGCAGGTGGTCACAGCAGGTGACGGCTGAGCCTCCAGGTAGGCTAGCAGCCAGGTAGCAGGTAGGCGCTCCCAGGTGAGCGGGCAAGAGTCTCTGGACAGGCAGGTGGTCACGGCAAGTGACGGCGGAGCCTCTGGGTAGGCTAGCAGGCAGGTAGCAGGTAGGCGCTCCCAGGTGAGCGGGCAAGAGTCTCTGGACAGGCAGGTGGTCACGGCAAGTGACGGCGGAGCCTCCAGGTAGGCTAGCAGGCAGGTAGCAGGTAGGCACTCCCAGGTGGGCGGGCAAGAGTCTCTGGACAGGCAGGGGGTCACGGCAAGTGACGGCGGAGCCTCCAGGTAGGCTAGCAGGCAGGTAGCAGGTAGGCGCTCCCAGGTGAGCGGGCAAGAGTCTCTGGACAGGCAGGTGGTCACGGCAAGTGACGGCAGAGCCTCCAGGTAGGCTATCAGGCAGGTAGCAGGTGAGCGCTCCCAGGTGAGGGGGAGGGCAGATCCATAGACAGACTGACAGGTGTTGGAAGGCAGACTGTCGGACCGCAGGTATGCAAGCAGATAGACAGGAATCAGGTAGGTATCAAGCAGGGATCTGGCAGGTAACTGGCAGGTATCTGGTAACGGGACTAGAGATGAGCGTTGTTCTACTCGAACTGTTCGCCAATCTCAAATTCGAGCTGTTTTGGGCGGTGTTCGAGCCGTTCGGCGAACACGAACAATTTGAGAAAAATTCGGCTGTTCGAGGTTATGTTCGATAACTGTTCGTGCACCAAAATCATAACTGGATTTTTTCTCAGTAATGATGAAAATTAATGTTAATACGCAGTTTGAGTGTACAGCGGGGTGGGGGGAGGGGCAGGGGATGGATCTCTGCAGGAACAATGAAGATCTCCATTTTTTTTTCTCTTTCCCGCATTTGCAGTGGGGAGGTGCAATCTGTCAGCCTATCAGCAGCGCACACACGGAGCGAAGTGCTTTTTTTCACACAAGCAAGGGCATGTGTCATTGGCAGTGTATGTCACATGTCCTTGCCCTATAAGACCAAGCCATTTTCCCCGTCGCCACCATTTTCTCACTGCTGCAGCTGCGTGTTAGACGGCACCGCTGTTGCTGTGTGTGCTATACCTTGTTAATTTCAAGCCAATTTTCGCACAAATATACAGATAGCTTGGGAGTAGGGAATAGTTGTGATTGCAGTCCTTTTAAGGACTAGGTTACAGCATTTCCTACGACTTTTATCAGGGAGGTCTGTTCTCTTAAATAGATAGGTTGTGGAAGTAAAGACTAATTGTAATTGGAGTCCTTTTCAGGACTAGGTTACATGAGTTCCTATCAGTTTTTGCCAGGCAGGTCTGTGCCAGTGCTGTGCAAGATTTTTTCACAGCATTTGGCTGAATCTAGCAAAGCTAATCCTTTTTGGCCTATTGCAGAGTGTGTTAGTCAGTGGAGTAGCCTATCTGTGTTGCAAGATATAACACCTGTGTATAGAATACCAATTTTTTTACTGCACCTAGTGAAGTAAAATCTTTTGGGCATAGCATCATTCTATTAGTCCATCTATACTGACCTCCATCAGGTTGCAAACTGAATATAATTTTTTTCTGCATCTAGCTCTGAAAAAATAGTTGGGCTTCTAGCGGTGTGTGGGACTTGGTCTATTAGTCCATCTATACTGACCTCCATCAGGTTGCAAATTAAAAATAATTTTTTTCTGCATCTAGCTCTGAAAAAATATTTGGGCTTCTAGCAGTGTGTGGGACTTGGTCTATTAGTCCATCTATACTGACCTCCATCAGGTTGCAAATTAAAAATAATTTTTTTCTGCATCTAGCTCTGAAAAAATATTTGGGCTTCTAGCAGTGTGTGGGACTTGGTCTATTAGTCCATCTATACTGACGTCCATCAGGTTGCAAATTAAAAATATTTTTTTTCTGCATCTAGCTCTGAAAAAATATTTGGGCTTCTAGCAGTGTGTGGGACTTGGTCTATTAGTCCATCTATACTGACCTCCATCAGGTTGCAAATTAAAAATAATTTTTTTCTTCATTTAGCTCTGAAAAAATATTTGGGCTTCTAGCAGTGTGTGGGACTTGGTCTATTAGTCCATCTATACTGACCTCCATCAGGTTGCAAATTAAAAATAATTTTTTTCTGCATCTAGCTCTGAAAAAATATTTGGGCTTCTAGCGGTGTGTGGGACTTGGTCTATTAGTCCATCTATACTGACCTCCATCAGGTTGCAAATTAAAAATAATTTTTTTCTGCATCTAGCTCTGAAAAAATATTTGGGCTTCTAGCAGTGTGTGGGACTTGGTCTATTAGTCCATCTATACTGACCTCCATCAGGTTGCAAATTAAAAATAATTTTTTTCTGCATCTAGCTCTGAAAAAATATTTGGGCTTCTAGCGGTGTGTGGGACTTGGTCTATTAGTCCATCTATACTGACCTCCATCAGGTTGCAAATTAAAAATAATTTTTTTGTGCATCTAGCTCTGAAAAAATATTTGGGCTTCTAGCAGTGTGTGGGACTTGGTCTATTAGTCCATCTATACTGACCTCCATCAGGTTGCAAATTAAAAATAATTTTTTTCTTCATTTAGCTCTGAAAAAATATTTGGGCTTCTAGCAGTGTGTGGGACTTGTTCTATTAGTCCTTCTATACTGACCTCCAGCAGGTTGCAAATTGAATATAATTTTTTTCTGCATCTAGCTCTGAAAAAATATTTGGGCTTCTAGCGGTGTGTGGGACTTGGTCTATTAGTCCATCTATACTGACCTCCATCAGGTTGCAAATTAAAAATAATTTTTTTCTGCATCTAGCTCTGAAAAAATATTTGGGCTTCTAGCAGTGTGTGGGACTTGGTCTATTAGTCCATCTATACTGACCTCCATCAGGTTGCAAATTAAAAATAATTTTTATCTGCATCTACAGTACCTCTGAAAAAATATTTGGGCTTCTAGCAGTGTGTGGGACTATTTGTATTAGTCCATCTATACTGACCTCCATCAGGTTGCAAATTCAAAATAATTTTTTTCTGCATCTAACCCAGCCAATAGTTTTGGCCTAATACCACAGTTTGGCCACTCAGCTCTGCTCGGTTACCATCCATTGTTTTTTTGTGCAAACAACTCCAGAGTTGTGAATTAGTTAACCACCAAAATGAGTGGAAAAAGGCCTGCTGCTGGTGGAAAGGGGAATAGGCGTGTTGGGAAGGGGAAAAAAGGTTGTGTCCGTGGGGTAGGTGTTAAAGCAACAGTAACATCTGCAGAAGAAAGACCATCTTCCAGCCAAACTAAAATGTCTACTTCTTTTAGCGGACAATGTGATAAGATCCCTTTCTTACGGCCACGCCAATCGCTACAAATTCCAGATGAGGCACAAAAACAGCAGGTGCTTCAACGGATATCAAGTGCTCCTTTAAGTGGGCTCTCCTCCACATCAACTTCAACATCACAAATACTCCAGTCCTCAAAGGTGTCACCCAAATCGCACTTGCTTCCTCACAGCTCCCAAATCTCCAGCTGCCCGTCTGAGTATGAGGTAGAACAGATGGTTGAGTCTGCAGAGCTGTTTACTCATACTATAGCCTGGGAATCAGAGGTCGACTCCAGCGCTTCTGTGAATCCAGACGAGGAAATGATCTGCACTGATGCCCAGAATCTTTATGAGTCGGATCCAGGACCAGACGCAGAAGGTTCTGACCATAATGTAGACCCTCATTCCCAAACTGTAACTCCTGTTGGTGGAGACAATGAGGAAGACGATGATAAGACTCAAATACCTGATTGGAGCGACAACTTTAGTTTTTTGTCAGGGCAGGAACAGGTTGGCTCTGAGGACGACGGGTGTGATAACGCACAGGGTGATGATGATGAGGTCGGAGATCCCACTTACTGTCAACCCACAGTCAGCCAAGAGATGAGGTCAGCAGAGGAGGTGGAGGAAGATGCTAGTGACGACGAGGTCAGGTTGCACCTTCCTGGACAGAGACGTAGTACTGGAAGCACGTCAACAACTGCATCCTCAAACACAACTCTGCCTCTCACCACAAGTCGTGGTGGCTCTTCAGGTCGCATGGGTGCTAAGCCTTGCATAGCCTGGGCATTTTTTCAGATCGATAAAGATGACCCAACTCATGTTATCTGTAACATTTGTCAGCAAAAGCTAAGTAGAGGCCAAAAAATACATAGTTTGAGTACTTCATGCATGAACCGGCACATGGACATGAAGCATAAGTTGCAGTGGGAAGCTCAGTGTGCTACAATGCGGCCTAGCCGGCCGGGCCAATCACCGTCTGCCATATCTTGTGCATCCGCGGCCTCTTCATCCTCTGTGACTGGGGGGACAGCAGTCACACCTGTTTTGGGGCACAGACCTGCCACCTCTTTACCCGCAACAGCCAGCGTGATTGGCAGGTCATCATTTTCTTTGGAGGTGGTAACACCAGCTGGTGTTGAGCGCTGTCCGACATCGATAGCACCACCTTTGGATCAAGGCAACCTAACATGTCCGCCTGCATCTTCCTCACAGACCGGCAGTTTGCCGGGGACACCCTTATCAACCCCGTCTAAGCACAATAGCCAGCCCTCGGTCCCTCAGATGTGGACAAGTAAAAGACCATTTCCTCCTAGCCATGAGAAAGCTAAGAGGTTGAATTTCACCATCTGCAAGCTCTTGGCTACAGAAATGCTGCCTTTCCGCCTGGTGGACACAGAGGATTTTCGAGACCTTATGTCCGTCGCAGTGCCCCAGTACCAGATGCCCAGTCGGCACTACTTCTCAAAGAAAGGTGTGCCTGCGCTCCACCAGCATGTCGCACACAACATCACCGCTTCTTTGAGAAACTCTGTGTGTGACAGGGTGCATTTCACCACAGACACTTGGACGAGTAGGCATGGACAGGGGCGTTACATGTCGCTGACTGGGCACTGGGTAACTATGGTGACAGCAGGACAAGGGGCTGCTGTCCAAGTCTTGCCGTCCCCACGAGTTGTGCGTCAATCCTCTTTATGTCAAAGTTCCTCCACTGCTTCTGCCTCCTCAACCTCCTCTCGGTCTTCCACCTGCACCCAAAGCCTGTCTGGTCATGCCACAAGCTTTCTAACTGCGCAGAAGGAATCCTGCACACCTCCTTACTATGCTGGCAGTAGGGCTCAACGTCATCAGGCGGTTTTTACATTGAAATGTCTGGGAAATGTGAGTCACACAGCTGAGGAGTTGTGGTCAGCTCTGGAGAACCAATTTCATGAATGGTTGTCTCCACTGGACCTGAAACCAGGGAAGGCCGTGTGCGACAATGCTGCAAACCTGGGTGCGGCCCTTGGCCGGGGCAATGTCACACACGTGCCTTGTATGGCTCACGTGTTGAACCTGGTTGTCCAGCAATTTTTAGCCCACTATCCCAGACTAGATGGCCTTCTGCAGAGGGCACAGTCGCTGTGTGCTCACTTCCGCCGTTCGCATCCCGCAGCTCAGCGACTTACATCTCTACAGAAGTCGTTGGGCCTGCCACCTCACCGGCTAAAATGCGATGTGCCTACCCGGTGGAATTCAACTCTGCACATGTTGCAGCGACTGTGGCAGCACCTACAAGCCCTGGTGCAATACGTTCTGACGTATAGCCTGGGCCAACGAGATTCAGAGGTGGGGCAAATCACGCTGGAGGAGTGGTCTCAGATCAGGGACCTATGCACCCTTCTGCACAGTTTTGAAATGGCGACGAAGATGTTTAGTGCTGACGATGCCATTATCAGCATGACTATTCCGGTGATTTACATGCTGGAGCACATGTTAAACAGAATTCGGAGTCAGGTGGTGGCACAAGAGGAGGTGGAGGAAGTAGAGGAGGAGGAGTTGTATGCGGAAGGGCTAACATCTGCAAGGTCCAGACGGTCGGCAGCACCAAGGCGGCAGGCATGTGAGGGTGGGGGAGATGGTTTTACCAGGGCGCATGGTAGCAGCCAAACTAGTGAGGAAGGTGCAGGAGCCCAGGAAGAAGTGGAGGACGAACTGATGGAAGACTCATCAGATGAGGGAGACCTTGATCACATTTCTCTTGTGCGAGGTTGGGGGGAGAGGACAGAGGAAGGAAGCATGATTGTTACCTCGCCACCAACACAACAGGGACTTGGTGCTCCTGGATGCGCAACACACATGAGTGCCTTCTTGCTGCACTACCTGCAACATGACCCTCGAATTGTGAGAATTAGAAATAATCCTGACTACTGGGTTGCCACACTGTTAGATCCCCGGTACAAAAGTAAATTTGCAGAAATTATTCCTGCCATAGAAAGGGATGCACGCATGCAGGAGTATCAGCAGAGACTGTTGCAGAATCTTACATGTGCTTTTCCACAAAATACCAGTGGTGCACGTAGTGAATCTCACAGTTCCAACTTGCCAACCGTGGGACCGTCAAGTGTTCAGCACTCAAACCGTAACAGAACCACAGTATCTGCTGGTAACATCAATTTTGCGGAATCATTTCACCACTTTTTTAGCCCATCCTTTGCAAGGCCACAGGAGACAAGAAGTCTGACACATAGTCAACGCCTAGAGACGATGGTACAGGAGTATCTCCAAGTAAACATTGAAGCCACGACTGTGTCACTGGACCCTTGCTCTTTTTGGGCTTCCAATCTGGATAAATGGCCGGAGCTAGCCACTTACGCCTTGGAGATCTTGTCATGCCCCGCAGCCAGCGTTCTGTCTGAACATGTGTTCAGCGCTGCTGGTGGTGTGCTGACAGATAAGCGCACGCGGCTCTCCACTGATAATGTAGACAGACTCACGTTCATAAAGATGAACAAATCATGGATCCGAAACGACTTTTCTACCCCTGTGTCATCCTGGGGAGAGTAAAAGCTTGATGATTGGTTAAAATCACCCTACCAACCGTTTTAAGCTTTCAAATTACTAATCATGTTTATCTGTATCTTGACTGGAAAATAATTTGGGCTTTGTAGCAGTGTGCAGCACTGATCCTATTAGGCCATCTATACTAAAGCTTCACCAGATTTAAAATTAAAAATTATTTTTAGCTGCATCTAGCCCGGAAAATAATTTTGGGGCTCCGAGATGCGCAAGGCACATAAGTGCCTTCTTGCTGCACTACCTGCAGCATGACCCTCATATTGTCAGAATTCGAAGTAATCATGACTACTGGGTTGCCACACTCTTAGATCCCCCAAACTTTTCGATCAACCTTTTCATTTTAATAAAGACCAAAAAAATGGTCATTTTTGAAATTATAAGCATTAGCAGGTTGTTAGAAACTGAAATCAAACAGTTTTCAACTCAAAACTTTATTCTAGGTGATGTTACATTTTCACATAGGACCCCTTGTTCGAAAGGAGCTTCTGAACTCTCTCGTCCATTGAATTTGTCAGGTTTTGGATGGTTTCTGCTTCAATTGTTTTGCATGAGGACAGAATACCCTCCCAGAGCTGTTGCTTAGATGTGAACTGCCTCCCGCCATCATAGACACTCCTTTTAATGATGCTCCAAAGGTTCTGAATGGGGTAGAGGTCAGGGGAGCATGGGGGTCACACCATAAGTTTGTCCCCTTTTATGCCCATATCAGCCAGAGATGCAAATGTTTTATGTGCAGCATGAGATGGTGCATTATCATGCAGAAAAATGATCTTGCTGTGAAATACACGGTTCTTCTTCTTGAACCATGGCAGGAAGTGCTGTTTGAGAAAATCCACATACATTATGGAGTTCATCTTTAGCGCCTTCAGGGATCCTAAAGGGGCCGACAATCTCTCTCCCCATGATTCCAGCCCAAAACATTACTCCACCTCCTCCTTGTTGGCGCTGTAGCCGTGTTTGCGTGGGGTGTCCATCAACCAGCCATCCTCCACTCCATCCATCTGGACCATCGAGCGCTGCACGGCACTCATCCGTGAACAAAACAGTTTTGAAATCAGTCTTCATGTAATGTTTGGCCCACTGGAGCCGTTTCTGCTTGTGTGAAGTGGATAGAGGAGGTCGACAGGATGGCGCATGCACAGCTGCAAACCTCTGAAGGACCCTGCATCTTGTTGTTCGGGGGACGTTGGAGGCACAAGCAGCTTCAAAAACTTGTCTGCTGCTATGACAAGGCTTTTTTGCCGCTGCTCTTTCAACCTGACGTAATTGCCTGTAGGAAAGAGTCCTCAATTTGCCCTTATCAGCACGCACACGTGTGTACTGTGAATCAGCTACATACTTCTTGATTGCCAAGACACTTCATCCTGATCATCGCACAATGTTGATTGTAGTCATGCCTTGACCTAAACACTCCACAATTTGTTGCTTCTCAGCAGCCGACACATCCTTTTTCTTTCCCATTTTGGCAGAAAATGTAGGCTGCTTAATAATGTGAGAGAGCCTTCTTAAGTAGTCTTGCCTTTCATTGGACACACCTGCCAAACTAATTAGCACAGGTGTCTGCAATTGCTTACAGTGATATAAAGAGCCCTGACACACATCACCATCAATGAGTTTAACTGACAAACAAACAAATTCTTCCCTTATCACTCCTAAACACTTTTTGTATAATAATTTGGAACGCAGTGTACATGTGCTTTTCCACAAAACACCAGTGGTTCACGTAGTGAATCTTACAGTTCTAACTTGCCAACCGTGGTCTGTATGGAGTTGTTCAATAAAGGGCCCAAAATTAAGATAACATAGATGGGAGAGGTCTCTATGAATAGGAATTCCTAAGTATTTGATACCCTGTGAGGGCCAGGCAAAGGGAAAGTTGGACTGGATGGAATCCTATATGGATTTGGGGAGGGAGACATCGAGGGCCTCAGACTTCGCTGCATTGATTTTAAAATTTTACCATGTAACAAAGTGATCTATTTCAGCCATAACAGCATGGATGGATATATGTGATTGAGTGATATATACTAGGACATCATCAGCAAATAGAGAGCACTTGTACTCGGTGCCTCCCACCTCAATCCACCTAATATTGGGGTTATGGCGAATTGATGAGAGCAGGTGCTCCGTCACTAGGACGTATAAGAGAAGGGACAGAGGACATCACTGCCTTGTCCCATTGGTGATTGTGAAAGGTGATGAAAATGTTCTAACGCACCCCCTGGGCCTTGGGACACCCGGAGCCGGACCCTTTTTGGTGGATGCTGGTGGTTGTAGTCTTCGTGGCAGCGACCCAGTTCCGTGGCTCAGGGCGGTCAAACCAGTGGCGGAACTATTTATGTGGTTTTCATGTTTAAATGTCTGACTACGCCACCCGTGGATTGCGGTCAGAGTGAACCGCCGCTACAGGGCAGACCACTGAGGCTGGTGTTGTGGGTGCAGCAGAGCGTAGCATAACTCCCCACGGGAGGAGTATAGCCTCAGGGCAGTGTATGCGGAGGATGGGGGTGATGGTGCAGGGCAGCAGCAGTAACGACACGGAGTCAGTGATGCAGTTCAGGGCCTTTACTCACAGTTCTTATTATCCAGACCACGTCTGCAGGTAACGGCTGCCCACGTCGTACTGTGCTCACCAGGTGAGGGGCTCAGACAACTCCCAGATAACTTTGGAGCACTTCACAGGACCCCCTTTGTGTGTCCTTTGTCTGGCCTTTCTTACCAACACTTCTGTCCGGCTGCCTCGGGCCTTCTCTTGGTAAACTTGGCGCCAGTTTCCCTGACCCTATGTGGTGCCTTCCTAGCGGGTGTAGCGAGGGGCTGCGCCACATAAAATGTCAGAGCCTCCGGTTTCTAGCTGAGGGTCGTTTCCTGCCTCCACTAGTTCGGGGACCGGTTTGCCCTTTGGCCTGACCCCTCCACGCAGGTGGATTCGGGCGTGCGGTGGCGACTCGCCCGTCCGCACCCCTGGGATCCCTTCATTCCTCATTCCTGGAGCCTTCTCCGCTCCTCTTCCTTCCTTCTCCCTCTTCCAGGCCTGGGCCTCTGTTACTAGGCCCGCCTCCGGAGCAGAGCTCATGCAGAGCCCCTGCTCCCTGCCACTTCTGCTCAGACTTCTCTGCACTGAACTAAGATGGTGCCCACCTTTTATACTCCCTTCTCAATGCACCCAGGAACTGCTTCCTCCCTGCTCCTGCACTACAGGGTTCCCCTTCCTCAGTGTTCCCTCCCCCCACTCCAGCCAGGGACAGGGACTGTCGTGCCCATCTCAGGGGCATATTGGTCGCCCTGCCCCACGGCAATGTGGTGTAATGCATGCAGGTGTCGGGTCCTGATCCACACTCCATCCTTACCTGAGAGTGAGATATCACACCTCTGGGTGAGGTGCAATACGTCTGTAGCAACCGAGCCCTCAGGGTGCTACAGTTCCATTTATCTTCAGCCTAGGTGACGTATTGCGATACAGGGCCGTGATTTTGGCTATAAAAGGGTCCCCTAGACCCCTACCCCAAGCTTTTTAAGAGAATCATATATGGCGTGCCAGGAGACTCTATGGAATGCTTTCTCAGCATCCAACGAGAGTATCTAATTACAAATTTTTAACTGCATCTAGCCCAGGAAATACTTTGTGCCTAGTAGCAGTGTCTGCTAGTGAGCGGATTATCCCGGCTGTTAAGCAAGCTGCACCACCTGTAGTTTAGACACTTAATTTTTTCAAAGGAAATGCTTCGGGACCATGGGATACTTAGTGAAGAGCATCAGGAGGCACCCCAAGGCATAGGGGCTGGGACTGGCAGTAGGATGCCTTGCGGTGGACAGCCGAGCTCGATCCTTATAAAAGCTTTTTAACTGCAGCAGCTTTAGTGGACGCTACTGGAGCTGGAATTACCGCGGCTGCTGGCATGAGACTTGCCCTCCAATAGATCCTTGTAAATGGATTTAAAGTGTATTCATTCAAATTAGAGAGACAATTTAAATTAAAAAGCTTAGAGCTGCCTCCACCACAGGGGGGCTCGCTCGACCCACCAGCGGACAGGCACCAGTATTGGGAGAGGGGGGCTGGCCGTCAGGGTTCACCGCGGCTCTGGCACAAACCCGGCGACACGGAGGTGGCACGAGCAGGAGCGGACTGGCCGTGTCGGCTTCTCACTTTTTGGATTTTAGAAGGGCATGACATGCCTATATCTGTGTCTCCCCCTCCTTTTACTCCTCCACCTCTTTTATTTTCGCATGACTATATGTACTTGTCACTTTTCCATGTGTTAGTTATGTCTTCTGAGCAGTTTGTCAGCTTTTGGACACCTTTGAAGGTGTTTTCTATGTGTTTCTATGTGTTTTTGTTTGCCTGCCATTGGTTTTAACGGTGTTCGAAGGTGTTTGACGAACAGTTCGACGAACAGTTCGGCGAACACACGGGTGTTCGACGAACCGAACCGAACTCGAACACTACGGGGGTGGCTCAACACTAAACGGGACCTGAGGGCTGAAGCAGAGTTGAAAGGCTTTGCAACAACATTGCTCGGGCACCTCCATTTTGGAGGAGGTGCCTTATATATGGTGAGGTCCTCCGGCCATTGGCCGGGGACTCCTTAGGACGACGCGCGCGGCCCCTTTAAGAGAGGGGGAGTGCGCGGTGCGCGCCCTAAGCACAGGGGCCGGGAAGCAGCGCGCGCTGCCAGCAGAGCGGGAGGAAGCCGCCGGGCACGGAGCGGAGAGGTGAGGGGAACGGCGTCCCTGCCTAACAGGAGGCAGGGACGCCGACGCTACAGTACCCCCCCCTTTAGGCCCCCCTTTTTTAGGCCGGAGAGAAATTTATCAAGGATGAGAGGGGCATGGATGTTCTCCCGGGGCTTCCATGTTCTCTCCTCAGGACCAAACCTCTTCCAATCCACTAGAAAAAAGGGTTTTCCTCTTACCCTTTTGGTGGCCAGAATGTTCTCTACCTCAAACTCGTTTTCAGCGGAAACCGGAGCAGGAGGCGTACCTGTAGACTTGGAAAAAGAGTTAAGTACCACGGGTTTGAGTAGAGATACATGGAAGGAGTTAGGAATCCGCAAATTGGCCGGGAGTTTCAATTTATAGGCCACCGGATTGATCTGTTTGATAACTTCCAGTGGGCCGATGAACCGAGGCCCTAACTTGTAGGAAGGAATCTTGAGCCGGACATATTTGGACGAGAGCCAGACCTTATCTCCAGGACGGAATTGTGGTGGATCCAGATGTCTTTTGTCAGCCTGTTTTTTCATCCGCTCGGATGACTGAAGAAGTGCGGATCTGGTACTTTCCCAAATGGAGGAAAATTCGTTAACGAGAGATTCCGCAGCCGGATTGTCCACCGAAGCGGAGACTGGAAACGGGATCCGAGGATGCTGACCGAAGACTACAAAAAACGGGGATTTGGAGGAAGATTCGCTCTCGTGATTATTGTAAGAAAATTCGGCCCACGGTAAAAGATCCACCCAGTCAGAATGGTGAGCATTAACAAAGTGCCGGAGGTAACTGGTTAAAATTTGGTTGATCCGTTCTTCTTGGCCATTGGACTGTGGGTGATAAGCAGAAGAAAAGTCCAAGGTGACCCCCAGCAAAAAACGAGAGGTGAACTGAACCCCTCGGTCGGATACGATGTGGAGAGGAAGACCATGAAGACGGAAGACATGATGAATAAAGTCTTTAGCTAACTCTGATGCAGACGGGAGACCCGGCAGGGGAATAAAGTGAGCCATTTTGGAAAAGCGGTCAGCGACCACCCATATGACCGTACAACCGGCAGAGACAGGGAGGTCTGTAATAAAGGTCTGTAATAAAGTCCATAGCTATATGCTGCCACGGGGCAGCAGGTACAGGAAGAGGAAGGAGACCGCCGGCTAGCAGATGTCTCGGAACCTTGTTGCGGGCGCAGGACACACAGGCTGAAACAAAGTCTATTACGTCCTTGTGCAGGGTAGGCCACCAGTAATGCCGGGAAATAAGCTGGAGGGTCTTTTTCTGACCAGCGTGGCCAGCTATCTTGGACGAGTGTCCCCAGTGTAGAACCTTCACACGATCAGGAACAGATACTAACGTCTTACCGGGTGGAAGACGATTGAGATTCACGGGGGCCACCTGCATTACTTTGGCGGGGTCGATGATGTGTTTAGGCTCCTCCTCAAGATCAGAGACCAAAAAGGATCGGGATAAAGCATCAGCTTTGATGTTTTTGTCAGCCGGGCGAAAATGAAGAATGAAATTAAAGCGTGCGAAGAACAAGGACCACCGGGCTTGGCGTAGGTTAAGTCTCTGGGCGCTCTGGAGGTAAGCCAAGTTTTTGTGGTCCATGTAAATTATTACCGGGTGAAGAGCCCCCTCGAGCAGGTAACGCCACTCCTCCAGTGCCAGTTTAATGGCCAACAATTCTCGGTTTCCTATAGAATAATTGCTCAGAAGAGGAGAAGAGTTTGGAGAAGAAGCCGCAGGTTACCATTCTTCCGGAAGATGACTTTTGGGTAAGTACTGCTCCGGCTCCAGAGAAGGAAGCGTCGACTTCTAGAAAGAATTGTTTGTTGCCGTCCGGACGATGCAGCACAGTGGCGGAGGAAAAAGCTTGTTTCAAGGAAAGGAAGGCCTCCTCTGCTTCCGGCGGCCATTCTCTGGGATTAGCGCCCTTACGGGTGAGCGCCGAGATAGGGGCAGTATGGGAAGAGAAGTGCGAAATGAAGAGGCGGTAGTAGTTGGCAAAGCCCAGGAACCGCTGAATAGCCTTCAACCCCTCTGGTCGGGGCCACTTCTGGATGGCAGACAGTTTCTCAGGGTCCATTTGTAGGCAGGTCTGAGAGATTATGTAGCCCAGAAACGGAAGCGAGGTCTGCTCAAAAAGGCACTTCTCATATTTAGCGTAGAGGTGGTTCTGCCTGAGCCTGAGCAGGACCTGACGAACATCCCTCCGGTGAGTGAGAAGATCCGGAAAGAAGACCAAGATGTCGTCCAGGTACACCACCACTCAGGAGTAGAGAAGGTCACGGAAGATGTCATTGACCAACTCTTGAAAGTCGGCAGGAGCGTTACAGAGACCGAAGGGCATTACAAGGTATTATTAGTGGCCGTCCCGGGTGTTGAATGCCGTCTTCCATTCATCCCCCTGACGGATACGGACCTGATTATACGCCCCACGGAGGTCCAGCTTGGTGAAGATTCTAGCCCCCCTCAGACGGTCAAATAATTCAGGAATGAGTGGAAGGGGGTATTTATTCTTCACTGTGATCTGGTTAAGGCCTCTATAGTCTATACAGGGACGGAGTGAGCCGTCCTTCTTTTTGACGAAAAAGAAGCCTGCTCCCGCCGGGGAGGTAGATTTCCGGATAAATCCCCGGGCCAGATTCTCCTCAATATATTCAGACATGGACCGGGTCTCAGCAGCGGACAAAGGGTAAATACGCCCACGGGGAGGAGTAGCGCCGGGCATCAGGTCAATTGGGCAGTCGTATGGTCTATGAGGGGGTAATGTCTCTGCCTCTCTTTTACTAAAAACGTCCGCAAAAGACCAATAGGGAACCGGTAGGCCGGGTAGATTGGCTGGGGTAGGAGAAGGACGAGCAGGATGAACGGGAACTAAACAAGTCTTATGGCAGTCCTGTCCCCAGCGAAGAACTTCTCCGGTCTGCCAATCAAGCATGGGTCCGTGTTTCTGGAGCCAAGGTAGGCCTAGCAAGAGGGCGTGAGAGAGTCCAGGTAGAACATGAAAGAAGATGCTCTCAGAGTGCAGCATTCCCACCTGCAAAGTTATGGATTCGGTGATGAGTTGGATGGGATGAGGTAAGAGGCCCCCATCCACGGTGGCGACAGATAAGGGCACAGCCAGAGGTTTGGTGGGAATGCGGTTATTTCTCTACCAGGGACTGAGAAATGAGATTTCCGGCAGCTCCAGAGTCAAGTTGAGCCAGTTCAAAATAGCGGTTCTCCCCGAAGATGATAGAGACCGACAGCATTAGAGATGGAGAGGGTTTATTTCTGTCTAGGGCGACCTCTCTGAGCGACCCTAGACACAGGCGTTTCCCGACCTCTCAAGGCAGGAACGGATCCGGTACTCCTTACTGCCACAGTAGAAGCAGCTCCCCTCGGCACGGCGTAATTCTTGACGGGTCTTGACCATCTTGGTCTGGTCGACCTGCATAGGCTCGGGTGAGTGCGCCGAGGGAGTAACGGAGGAAGTGACGGGTCTCTGGAAGGTAGGGGCAAGGCGTGGAAACCTCCTCTCACGGGTGGCCTCTTTGGTGCGCTCCTGGAACCGGATGTCAATCCGGGTGGCAAGTGTAATTAAGTCGTCGAGAGTGGTAGGAATGTCCCGACCGGCGAGTTCATCTTTAATACGGCCGGACAGACCCTCCCAGAAGACGGACACCAGGGCGTCGTTATCCCAGGCAAGCTCCGAAGCAAGGGTACGGAACCGTATGGCATATTGACCCACGGTGAGACCTCCTTGGCGGAGGCGTAGCAGAGATGAGGCTGATGAGGTCCTCCGTCCTGGTTCATCGAAGACCTTCCGGAAAGTCGTGAGAAAGGATGGCAGGTTGGACACCAGGGGGTCTCCTCTCTCCCATAGAGGATTTAACCAAGCCAGCGCCTCTCCCGTGAGATGGGACATGATGAAGGCTGCTTTGGCTCGGTCGGTGGAAAACTGATGTGCCAACAGTTCGAAGTGCAGAGTGCACAGGTTAATGAAGCTCCGTGCCTGTCCGGGATCTCCGCCAAAACGAGGCGGGGCGGTGAGGTGAGGACCGGGAAGAGTTGCCATGGAATTGATGGGCAGCGGCGCTGCCGGGGTAGGAGTCATGCGACTGGAATCAGGACCCGAAGAGGTAGTCAGTGTGTCCAGGCGGGAGTTAACACTACGCAGGTGGCTCAGGATGGACTCCTGTTGGGACCTCTGACGGGAAAGTTCATGACATAGGTCCGAGAGTGAGGGAGCTTGGGTGCCACCGGGTTCCATGGCCCGAGCAAACTGTAACGGGTCTGGGAGGTGGAACCTCAGAGCAACTATACAAAGGGGCAGTCCTTGTAAGGAAGCGGGTGGCTCCCAGGGAAGGCGGGCAGGTAGTCACGGCAAGTGACAGGGACAGTCTCTGGGTAGAAGGGCAGGAGGTCACGGCAAGTGACGAGGACAGTTTCTGGGTAGAAGGGCAGGAGGTCACGGCAAGTGACGGGGACAGTCTCTTGACAGGCGGATGGTCACGGCAAGTGACAGCAGGGTAAGAGTCTCTAGACTGGCAGGTGGTCACGGCAGGTGACGGCTGAGCCTCCAGGTAGGCTAGCAGGCGGGTAGCAGGTAGGCGCTCCCAGGTGAGCGGGCAAGAGTCTCTGGGCAGGCAGGTGGTCACTGCAAGTGACGGCGGAGCCTCCAGGTAGGCTAGCAGGCAGGTAGCAGGTAGGCGCTCCCAGGTGAGCGGGCAAGAGTCTCTGGACAGGCAGGTGGTCACGGCAAGTGACGACGGAGCCTCCAGGTAGGCTAGCAGGCAGGTAGGAGGTAGGCACTCCCAGGTGAGCGGGCAAGAGTCTCTGGACAGGCAGGTGGTCACGGCAAGTGACGGCGGAGCCTCCAGGTAGGCTAGCAGGCAGGTAGCAGGTAGGCGCTCCCAGGTGAGCGGGCAAGAGTCTCTGGACAGGCAGGTGGTCACGGCAAGTGATGGCTAGCAGGCAGGTAGCAGGTGAGCGCTCCCAGGTGAGCGGGCGGGCAGATCCATAGACAGACTGACAGGTGTTGGAAGCCAGACTGTCGGACCGCAGGTATGCAAGCAGATAGACAGGAATCAGGTAGGTATCAAGCAGGGATCTGGCAGGTAACTGGCTGGTAACGGGACCTGAGGGCTGAAGCAGAGTTGAAAGGCTTTGCAACAACATTGCTCGGGCACCTCCATTTTGGAGGAGATGCCTTATACATGGTGATGTCCTCCGGCCATTGGCCGGGGACTCCTTAGGATGACGCACGCGGCCCCTTTAAGAGAGGGGGAGCGCGCGCGCGCGCGCCCTAAGCACAGAGGCTGGGAAGCAGCGCGTGCTGCCAGCAGAGTGGGAGGAAGCCGCCGGGCACGGAGCGGAGAGGTGAGGGGAACGGCGTACCTGCCTAACAGGAGGCAGGGAAGCCGACGCTACAGCTACGTAGGTCAACCAGGAGCACAAAGGGACAGATACCCGCTCGCTGGAGAATATAGGGTGCACTAAAATTGTAAATAACCCTGTTGCCAAATGTTGAAATGTTTGCAAAGTTACATGCATGTTTGGTAATTCTGTGTTTCAGTTTCTTGCAGTTACCATAAGGACTCAAAGGTTATGGACTTTTAATAACCGGGACTTTGTATGGACTGCGTTCGGAGCCTAACCCAGGAATGAACTAAGACTGTGAAGGACTTGGGGTAAGACAGACCCCCACCTGGTTAAGGCTCCTCGTTGTATTGATGATATGGACACCCGGTCACAGACCACACTGTGACCGTAAGAACTCAATCTGTGTGTCGTTTGTCTGCTAATGTTTTATGGCTATGCATATTGTCTTTGTTTATTGTTTAGTCCCGGAGTACTAAATTTTACTAGGGGGGAATGTGTCACCCTGGCCTGGATGCCACAAAATCTAATAAAGCTGTGTCTGAGAGCAAGGGGGAGGTTCTTTAGTCAGGGGAACATTAGCATGCAGTACCTCCTGTCTCAGGCCAGTAGGGCGAGCAGGCTGCCCCTATAAAAGCTGGAACTGGGGGCAGGGTTAGAGAGAACTGGATGACCTGTCTCAGTACTGAGACATGTCCCGGAGCAGAGCAGAGACAGAAAGTTGTATTGCACCTAAGAGGAAGTGTGGCAAGAGGAGAGCCACAGGCCAGAGACAAGAGGCGAAGTGAGCCTGTCTTGGCAGATAAGGGACTTAATTTACCAGACTTTGGTGTCTGAGGCTGGGAGGATTCCACATCCTACAGCAGATAACCAGTCCGCAGGGGACTGTATATTCCTTGGCCTAAGAAGCCTGGAGGCTCTGCCACAACAGAAGGGACCAGCAAAGCCTTACCAGGCAGGGAGCAGAAAGGAACCCACGTTGCAGGCCATACAGGCGAGAATACACGGTGAGCTCGGACCGTGGGCTGTTACTCTATCAGGAGGAGATAGCCAGAAGGAGCGCAGAAAGCACGGTAAGCCTACACCCTCACCCTGACCAGAGCCAATTTCCCCGTTGCTCTCAGACATCCAGGTCCCCTCCTAGCCAGGACTGTTTGTGGGTCAGTTTACCTGTTCTAGTAAAGACCCTGGACTGCAACCTGTCGTCTGTGTGCTCCTTGCTCCTCCAGCACTATCAGCACTGGGACTCTCACCACCATCACTCCCACTATCTACTACACTGCCCTGGGGAAGAACTCTTCCGTGGGGAGTCACACCATCCCAGCTGCATACATCATCAGCCCCAGCGGTCTGCCTTGCAGCGGCGGTTCCTAATGACCGCAAATCCACGGGTGGCGTAGTCGGACATAATCAACAGCACATAACGGACTACCATTGGCCTGACCACCCTGAGCCACGGAACCGGGTTGCCACTACTACTCCCACCGTTTCCCTATTGCCCGGATCCGAGTGCCCCACGGCTCAGGGGGCGAGTCACTTCCAGTACTACGTCTCTGTCCAGGAAGGCGCAACCTGACCTCGTCATCACTAGCATCCTCCTCCACCTCCTCTGCTGACCTCATCGACTAAAACAAAAATTAATGTACTTAGTGCAAAGAGTGCATTATGTAGGTTTACAATAAACATTACTATTTATCTTATAACCATATCTGCATTGGACCTGGTCAATTCGGAACATATACACAATCCAAAACACAAAAAGAGAACAACCGAACAAAAATAGACCAAAAATAAACGGATACGTAAAAAACCTTTATTCAATCATGGTTTGGCCAAAGGTGGCACTACATAGAGAGGCACTCACATGAATCTGGTACATTTAAATAAAGACAAGAAAATATCATATCCATATATGTATATCAGTGTAATAACTGGTCAAAAAGTGCATATACATTCAAGCATAATGGTATATCCTGTATATCTAAAGTGCAAAGTGTATATTATAAATAGAAAAGTATATCTATATAGCTTTAAATAGTATAAATGTAAAAACCTATAATAGGTCCACAATGTCATAGATAATGGAACAAAACTTTACCAGCACTAATAGGGGCAACACAGTAATGCATCATAATGTATTTGACCTTGTGGTCATATATAGTGATCCACTCCTATTCGCTGGCCACTCAAATAGAAATAACAGAATACCATGGGTAAAATTCCAACTACTAACTTGTCCAATAAAGCTCATACATAGATAACAGGGATTGTCTATAGCAAGCACATGTATATGTATATACTATACCAGAGCACGATGGCGCCTACCCCTGACGAAGGTGCGATACCGAAACGCGCGTCGGGGTAGGCGCCATCGTGCTCTGGTATAGTATATACATATACATGTGCTTGCTATAGACAATCCCTGTTATCTATGTATGAGCTTTATTGGACAAGTTAGTAGTTGGAATTTTACCCATGGTATTCTGTTATTTCTATTTGAGTGGCCAGCGAATAGGAGTGGATCACTATATATGACCACAAGGTCAAATACATTATGATGCATTACTGTGTTGCCCCTATTAGTGCTGGTAAAGTTTTGTTCCATTATCTATGACATTGTGGACCTATTATAGGTTTTTACATTTATACTATTTAAAGCTATATAGATATACTTTTCTATTTATAATATACACTTTGCACTTTAGATATACAGGATATACCATTATGCTTGAATGTATATGCACTTTTTGACCAGTTATTACACTGATATACATATATGGATATGATATTTTCTTGTCTTTATTTAAATGTACCAGATTCATGTGAGTGCCTCTCTATGTAGTGCCACCTTTGGCCAAACCATGATTGAATAAAGGTTTTTTACGTATCCGTTTATTTTTGGTCTATTTTTGTTCGGTTGTTCTCTTTTTGTGTTTTGACCTCATCGACTGTCTGACTGTGGGTAGACAGTAAGTGGGATCTCCAACCTCGTCATCATCACCCTGTGTGTTATCACACCCATCGTCCTCAGAGCCAACCTCTTCCTGCCCTGACAAAAAACTACAGTTGTCGCTCCAATCAGGTATTTGAGTCTCATCATTGTCTTCCTCATTGTCTCCACCAACAGGAGTTACAGTTTGGGAACTTGGGTCGACATTATGGTCAGAACCTTCTGCGTCTGGTCCTGGATCCGACTCATAAAGATTCTGGGCATCAGTGCAGATCATTTCCTCGTCTGGATTCACAGAAGCGCTGGAGCCGTCCTTTGATTCCCAGGCTATAGTATGAGTAAACAGCTCTGCAGACTCAACCATCTGTTCTACCCCATACTCAGACGGGCAGCTGGAGACTTGGGAGCTGTGAGGAAGCAAGTGCGATTGGGGTGACACCTTTGAGTACTGGAGTATTTGTGATGTTGAAGTTGAGGTGGAGGAGAGCCCACTTAAAGGAGCACCTGTTATCCGTTGAAGCACCTGCTGTTTTTGTGCCTAATATGGAATTTGTAGCGATTGGCGTGGCCGTAAGAAAGGGATCTTATCACATTGTCCGCTAAAAGAAGTAGACATCTTAGTTTGGCTGGAAGATGGTCTTTCTTCTGCAGATGTTACTGTTGCTTTAACACCTACCCCACGGACACAACCTTTTTTTCCCTTCACAACACGCCTATTCCCCTTTCCACCAGCAGCAGGCCTTTTTCCACTCATTTTGGTGGTTAACTAATTCACAACTCTGGAGTTGTTTGCACAAAAAACAATGGATGGGAACCGAGCAGAGCTGAGTGGCCAAACTATGGTATTAGCCCAAAAGTATTGGCTGAGTTAGATGCAGATAAAAATTATATTGAATTTGCAACCTGGTGGAGGTTAGTATAGATGGACTAATAGAACAAGTCCCACACACTGCTACAAGCCGAAGCCCAAATATTTTTTCAGAGCTAGATGCAGATAAAAATTATATTGAATTTGCAACCTGTGGAGGTTAGTATAGATGGACTAATAGAACAGAGTCCCACACACTGCTACAAGCCGAAATTTTTTTTCAGAGCTAGATGCAGAAAAAAATTATATTGAATTTGCAACCTGGTGGAGGTTAGTATAGATGGACTAATAGAACAAGTCCCACACACTGCTACAAGCCGAAGCCCAAATATTTTTTCAGAGCTAGATGCAGATAAAAATTATATTGAATTTGCAACCTGGTGGAGGTTAGTATAGATGGACTAATAGAACAGAGTCCCACACACTGCTACAAGCCGAAATAGTTTTTCAGAGCTATATGCAGAAAAAATTATATTAAATTTGCAACCTGGTGGAGGTTAGTATAGATGAACTAACAGAACAAGTCCCACACACTGCTACAAGCCGAAATATTTTTTCAGACCTAGATGCAGAAAAAAATTATATTGAATTTGCAACCTGGTGGAGGTTAGTATAGATGGACTAATAGAACAAGTCCTACACACTGCTACAAGCCGAAGCCCAAATATTTTTTCAGAGATAGATGCAGATAAAAATTATATTGAATTTGCAACCTGGTGGAGGTTAGTATAGATGGACTAATAGAACAGAGTCCCACACACTGCTACAAGCCGAAATATTTTTTCAGAGCTATATGCAGAAAAAAATTATATTGAATTTGCAACCTGGTGGAGGTTAGTATAGATGCAATAATAGAACAAGTCCCACACACTGCTATAAGCCAATATATTTTTTTCAGAGCTAGATGCAGAAAAAAATTATATTAAATTTGCAACCTGGTGGAGGTTAGTATAGATGGACTAATAGAACAAGTCCCACACACTGCTACAAGCTGAAGCCCAAATATTTTTTCAGAGCTAGATGCAGATAAAAATTATATTGAATTTGCAACCTGGTGGAGGTTAGTATAGATGGACTAATAGAACAAGTCCCACACACTGCTACAAGCCGAAATAGTTTTTCAGAGCTAGATGCAGAAAAAATTATATTGAATTTGCAACCTGGTGGAGGTTAGTATAGATGAACTAATAGAACAAGTCCCACACACTGCTACAAGCCGAAATATTTTTTCAGACCTAGATGCAGAAAAAAATTATATTGAATTTGCAACCTGGTGGAGGTTAGTATAGATGGACTAATAGAACAAGTCCCACACTCTGCTACAAGCCGAAATATTTTTTCACAGCTAGATGCAGAAAAAAATTATATTGAATTAGCAACCTGGTGGAGGTTAGTATAGATGCAATAATAGAACAAGTCCCACACACTGCTATAAGCCAATATATTTTTTTCAGAGCTAGATGCAGAAAAAAATTATATTAAATTCGCAACCTGGTGGAGGTTAGTATAGATGGACTAATAGAACAAGTCCCACACGCTGCCACAATCTGAAATATTTTTTCAGAGTTAGATGCAGAAAAAAATTATATTGAATTTGCAACCTGGTGGAGGTTAGTATAGATGGACTAATAGAACAAGTCCTACACACTGCTACAAGCCAAAATATTTTTTCAGAGCTAGATGCAGAAAAAAATTATATTGAATTTGCAACCTGGTGGTGGTTAGTATAGATGGACTAATAGAACAAGTCCCACACACTGCTACAAGCCAAAATATTTTTTCAGAGCTAGATGCAGAAAAAAATTATATTGAATTTGCAACCTGGTGGAGGTTAGTATAGATGGACTAATAGAACAAGTACCACACACTGCTACAAGCTGAAGCCCAAATATTTTTTCAGAGCTAGATGCAGATAAAAATTATATTGAATTTGCAACCTGGTGGAGGTTAGTATAGATGGACTAATAGAACAAGTCCCACACACTGCTACAAGCCAAAATAGTTTTTCAGAGCTAGATGCAGAAAAAAATTATATTGAATTTGCAACCTGGTGGAGGTTAGTATAGATGGAATAATAGAACAAGTCCCACACACTGCTACAAGCCAAAATATTTTTTTCAGAGCTAGATGCAGAAAAAAATTATATTAAATTTGCAACCTGGTGGAGGTTAGTATAGATGGACTAATAGAACAAGTCCCACACACTGCTACAATCCGAAATATTTTTTCAGAGCTAGATGCAGAAAAAAATTATATTGAATTTTCAACCTGGTGGAGGTTAGTATAGATGGACTAATAGAACAAGTCCTACACACCGCTACAAGCCAAAATATTTTTTCAGAGCTAGATGCAGAAAAAAATTATATTGAATTTGCAACCTGGTGGAGGTTAGTATAGATGGACTAATAGAACAAGTCCCACACACTGCTACAAGCCGAAATATTTTTTCAGAGCTAGATGCAGATAAAAATTATATTGAATTTGCAACCTGGTGGAGATTAGTATAGATGGTCTAATAGAACAAGTCCCACACACTGCTACAAGCCAAAATAGTTTTTCAGAGCTAGATGCAGAAAAAAATTATATTGAATTTTCAACCTGGTGGAGGTTAGTATAGATGGACTAATAGAACGAGTCCCACACACTGCTACAAGCCGAAATATTTTTTCAGAGCTAGATGCAGATAAAAATTATATTGAATTTGCAACCTGGTGGAGGTTAGTATAGATGGACTAATAGAACAAGTCCCACACACTGCTACAAGCCAAAATAGTTTTTCAGAGCTAGATGCAGAAAAAAATTATATTGAATTTGCAACCTGGTGGAGGTTAGTATGAATGGAATAATAGAACAAGTCCCACACACTGCTACAAGCCGAAATATTTTTTTCAGAGCTAGATGCAGAAAAAATTTATATTAAATTTGCAACCTGGTGGAGGTTAGTATAGATGGACTAATAGAACAAGTCCCACACACTGCTACAATCCGAAATATTTATTCAGAGCTAGATGCAGAAAAAAATTATATTGAATTTGCAACCTGGTGGAGGTTAGTATAGATGGACTAATAGAACAAGTCCCACACACTGCTACAAGCCAAAATATTTTTCCAGAGCTAGATGCAGAAAAAAATTATATTGAATTTGCAACTTGGTGGAGGTTAGTATAGATGGACTAATAGAACAAGTCCCACACACTGCTACAAGCCGAAGCCCAAATATTTTTTCAGAGCTAGATGCAGATAAAAATTATATTGAATTTGCAACCTGGTGGAGGTTAGTATAGATGGACTAATAGAACAAGTCCCACACACTGCTACAAGCCGAAATATTTTTTCAGAGCTAGATGCAGAAAAAAATTATATTGAATTTGCAACCTGGTGGAGGTTAGTATAGATGGACTAATAGAACAAGTCCCACACACTGCTACAAGCCGAAATATTTTTTCAGAGCTAGATGCAGAAAAAAATTATATTGAATTTGCAACCTGGTGGAGGTTAGTATAGATGGACTAATAGAACAAGTCCCACACACTGCTAGAAGCCGAAATATTTTTTCAGAGCTAGATGCAGAAAAAAATTATATTGAATTTGCAACCTGGTGGAGGTTAGTATAGATGGACTAATAGAATGATGCTATGCCCAAAAGATTTTACTTCACTAGGTGCAGTCAAAAAATTTGTATTCTATACACAGGTGGTGTAGCTTGCAACACAGATAGGCTACTCCACTGACTAACACACACTGCAAGAGGCCAAAAAGGATTTGCTTTGCTAGATTTAGCCAAATGCTGTGAAAAAAACTTGCACAGCACTAAAACAGACCTCCCTGGCAAAAAGTGATAGGAACTGATGTAACCTAGCCCTCAAATAGACTGCAATTACAATTAGTCTTTACTCCCAACCTATCTCTTTAAGAGCACAGACCTGCCTGATAAAAGTGATAGGAACTGATGTAACCTAGCCCTGAAAAGGACTGCAATTACAATTAGTCTTTACTCCCAACCTATCTATTTAAGAGCACAGACCTGCCTGATAAAAGTCGTAGGAAATTCTGTAACCTAGTCCTTAAAAGGACTGCAATCACAACTATTCCCTACTCCCAAGCTATCTGTAGATTTGTGCGAAAATTGGCTTGAAATTAACAAAGTATAGCACACACAGCAACAGCGGTGCCGTCTAACACGCAGCTGCAGCAGTGAGAAAATGTTGGCGACGGGGAAAATGGCTGGGTCTTATAGGGCAAGGACATGTGACATACACTGCCAATGACACATGCCCTTGCTTGTGTGAAAAAAAGCACTTCGCTCCGTGTGTGCGCTGCTGATAGGCTGACAGATTGCACCTCCCCACTGTAAATGCGGGAAAGAGAAAAAAAAATGGAGATCTTCATTATTTATGCAGAGATCCATCCCCTGCCCCTCCCCCCGCCCCGCTGTACACTCAAACTGCGTATTAACATTAATTTTCAGCATTACTGAGAAAAAATCCAGTTATGATTTTGGTGCATGAACAGTTATCGAACATAACCTCGAAGAGCCGAATTTTTTTCAAATTGTTCGTGTTCGCCGAACGGCTCGAACACCGCCCAAAACAGCTCGAATTTGAGATTGGCGAACAGTTCGAGTAGAACACCGCTCATCTCTACTCTCCACTGCAAGTAAGACCTGTAAGTGCCCCAGAAGAGCCTGCTCAGGAAGAAAGGATCACCGGTAGAAGCAGAGCCAGTAGGCCCAGTAACCAGTATACTTGCCAGTCCCGTAGAGAGGTTAAGGCAGTTTTGCAGTCCACCAACACATAGAGCTGATAGAGTGGAAAATAGCGCAAGCATCCATACTACACGCATCCCAGTACTACGTAGGTCATCGCGTAGCACAAAAGGCCAGACCCCTGTCAGGCATAGGGAGTAAATAGAGAAACACTGACAGTATAAATAGTTACCCGTAAGGGTATATATATAAGGACTTTGTGGCTGAGGACTGTGAGCAGCCCAAAAACTGTCATGTACATAGTTGCACTCCCTGGAGTGCCTTTTAAGCGACCTCAGAACAAAAACCTGTCTGGCGTGGCGGAAGACGTGGTCCAGCACCAGGATCACCTATGCCCTGCAGCCACGCCCAGGGTCTACGTTGAGGGTTTACGGACAGGTCCCTCATGCTGCTAAATTTGCATTTTACCGGTGAGATGGACACCATTTACTTGAAAAACTCTGAAATTGTTTTATATATATTATTGTATTATAATGTTACCTACCACCTCAGACCAGCAGAGGGAGCCCATTAGGGATATATATATGGAGGGTGGAGCTAGGCAATTAGTCAGTCTCTCAGTCAGAGAGAGAGTGTGCTGGCACTTAGACCAGAGAAGAGGCAGCACCCTGGCTGCTGTGCTTAGGCGAGCCAAGGCCTACAGCACGAGGTGAAGCCTAGTGAGGGCCCTGAGTGTGGCCAAAGGCGAGAGGAGAAGGAAGAAGTAGTGAGGGGGCACCGGGTCTGCGCCCATGGGGTCCCTTTATACCCAATAGGGACCACCGGACACCTGGAGGACTATAGATCCCAGGTTTACCAAACGCTGACTACAGTACCAGGGCTAGGAGTCACGGAGGCCCCAGCGTCCAGGGAAAGTGATCTCTAAGAGATGGCCCTACCACCAGGTCAGCAGGTGCAAGAGAGAGACAGTAACCAAGCTAGGCCTAGCTCCAGGCAGGTCAGAAGCTTAGCAAGAGGAAGCAACGGATCAGGAGGCCCTACACCCGCTCACTGGGGAGAGTCCAAAAGTGCACCCTTCGCCCGGAGTACCCTGGACCGTGCCTGCATCATCACCAGTAAAGGTACTGAAGCTTACCCCTGTGTGAGTGTCTGTCTTTCCTCCGGGACCATCCTGCCATCTATCACCAGCATCCACCATCTACCCCTACATTGCCCTGGAGCTAGCTCTACCTGTGGAGAGCCACACCTGCTGCCGTAACACCAGCTCCAGAGGACTGCTCCGCAGCGTCGGCTCCCTTTAGCCGCATTCCACAGGTGGCGTCACAAACTCTTTTACAAAATCCCCTATAAACAATATCCCCCTTTTTATTGACCGCCCTGGGCCATGGACTGGGCCAGCCACCGTGATATCACCACCAGCATCTACAGGCCCGGCACCGGTTACCCCATGGCCCAGGGGGCGCGTCACTATAAATGCAGCCTCGTTCAACAGAACATCAATCCTCAGCTCCTATAAATACAGCCTTCATCTACAGAACATCACTCCTCAGCTCCTCTATATACAACGTCCATCTACAGACCATCACTCCTCAGCTCCTCTATATACAGCCTCCATCTACAGAACATCACTCCTCAGCTTCTCTATATACAGCCTCCATCTACAGAACATCACACCTCAGCTTCTCTATTTACAACCTCCATCTACAGAACATCACTCCTCAGCTTCTCTATATACAGCCTCCATCTACAGAACATCACTCCTCAGCTCCTCTATACACAGCCTACATCTACAGAACATCACTCCTCAGCTCCTCTATATACAACCTCCATCTACAGAAAATCACTCCTCAGCTCCTCTATACACAGCCTCCATCTACAGAACATCACTCCTCTACATACAGCCTCTTTCAACAGAACATCACTCCTCAGCTTCTCTATATACAACCTCCATCTACAGAGAATCACTCCTCAGCTCCTCTATACACAGCCTCCATCTACAGAACATCACTCCTCAGCTTCTCTATATACAACCTCCACCTACAGAACATCACTCCTCAGCTTCTCTATATACAAGCTCCACCTACAGAACATCACTTCTCAGCTCCTCTATACACAGCCTCCATCTACAGAACATCACTCCTCAGCTTCTCTATATAAAGCCTCCATCTACAGAACATCACTCCTCAGCTCCTCTATACACAGCCTCCATCTACAGAACATCACTCCTCAGCTCCTCTATACACAGCCTCCATCTACAGAACATCACTCCTCAGCTCCTCTATACACAGCCTCCATCTACAGAACATCACTCCTCAGCTCCTCTATACATAGCCTCCATCTACAGAACATCACTCCTCAGCTCCTCTATATACAACCTCCATCTACAGAACATCACTCCTCAGCTCCTATAAATGCAGCCTCCTTCAACAGAACATCAATCCTCAGCTCCTATAAATACAGCCTTCATCTACAGAACATCACTCCTCAGCTCCTCTATATACAACCTCCATCTACAGAGCATCACTCCTCAGTAGAGCTGAGCGTTGTTCTACTCGAACTGTTCGCCAATCTCAAATTCGAGCTGTTTTGGGCGGTGTTCGAGCCGGTCGGCGAACACGAACAATTTGAGAAAAATTCGGCTGTTCGAGGTTATGTTCGATAACTGTTCGTGCACCAAAATCATAACTGGATTTTTTCTCAGTAATGATGAAAATTAATGTTAATACGCAGTTTGAGTGTACAGCGGGGCGGGGGGAGGGGCAGGGGATGGATCTCTGCAGGAACAATGAAGATCTCCATTTTTTTTTCTCTTTCCCGCATTTGCAGTGGGGAGGTGCAATCTGTCAGCCTATCAGCAGCGCACACACGGAGCGAAGTGCTTTTTTTCACACAAGCAAGGGCATGTGTGATTGGCAGTGTATGTCACATGTCCTTGCCCTATAAGACCAAGCCATTTTCCCCGTCGCCACCATTTTCTCACTGCTGCAGCTGCGTGTTAGACGGCACCGCTGTTGCTGTGTGCGCTATACCTTGTTAATTTCAAGCCAATTTTCGCACAAATATACAGATAGCTTGGGAGTAGGGAATAGTTGTGATTGCAGTCCTTTTAAGGACTAGGTTACAGCATTTCCTACGACTTTTATCAGGCAGGTCTGTGCTCTTAAATAGATAGATTGTGGGAGTAAAGACTAATTGTAATTGGAGTCCTTTTCAGGACTAGGTTACATCAGTTCCTATCAGTTTTTGCCAGGCAGGTCTGTGCCAGTGCTGTGCAAGTTTTTTTCACAGCATTTGGCTGAATCTAGCAAAGCTAATCCTTTTTGGCCTATTGCAGAGTGTGTTAGTCAGTGGAGTAGCCTATCTGTGTTGCAAGATATACCACCTGTGTATAGAATACCAATTTTTTTACTGCACCTAGTGAAGTAAAATCTTTTGGGCATAGCATCATTCTATTAGTCCATCTATACTGACCTCCATCAGGTTGCAAACTGAATATAATTTTTTTCTGCATCTAGCTCTGAAAAAATATTTGGGCTTCTAGCAGTGTGTGGGACTTGGTCTATTAGTCCATCTATACTGACCTCCATCAGGTTGCAAATTAAAAATAATTTTTTTCTTCATTTAGCTCTGAAAAAATATTTGGGCTTCTAGCAGTGTGTGGGACTTGTTCTATTAGTCCTTCTATACTGACCTCCAGCAGGTTGCAAATTGAATATAATTTTTTTCTGCATCTAGCTCTGAAAAAATATTTGGGCTTCTAGCGGTGTGTGGGACTTGGTCTATTAGTCCATCTATACTGACCTCCATCAGGTTGCAAATTAAAAATAATTTTTTTCTGCATCTAGCTCTGAAAAAATATTTGGGCTTCTAGCAGTGTGTGGGACTTGGTCTATTAGTCCATCTATACTGACCTCCATCAGGTTGCAAATTAAAAATAATTTTTTTCTTCATTTATCTCTGAAAAAATATTTGGGCTTCTAGCAGCGTGTGGGACTTGTTCTATTAGTCCATCTATACTGACCTCCATCAGGTTGCAAATTAAAAATAATTTTTTTCTGCATCTAGCTCTGAAAAAATATTTGGGCTTCTAGCAGTGTGTGGGACTTGGTCTATTAGTCCATCTATACTGACCTCCATCAGGTTGCAAATTAAAAATAATTTTTTTCTGCATCTAGCTCTGAAAAAATATTTGGGCTTCTAGCAGTGTGTGGGACTTGGTCTATTAGTCCATCTATACTGACCTCCATCAGGTTGCAAATTGAATAAAAAAATTTTCTGCATCTAGCTCTGAAAAAATATTTGGGATTCTAGCGGTGTGTGGGACTTGGTCTATTAGTCCATCTATACTGACCTCCATCAGGTTGCAAATTAAAAATAATTTTTTTCTGCATCTAGCTCTGAAAAAATATTTGGGCTTCTAGCAGTGTGTGGGACTTGGTCTATTAGTCCATCTATACTGACCTCCATCAGGTTGCAAATTAAAAATAATTTTTTTCTTCATTTAGCTCTGAAAAAATATTTGGGCTTCTAGCAGTGTGTGGGACTTGTTCTATTAGTCCTTCTATACTGACCTCCAGCAGGTTGCAAATTGAATATAATTTTTTTCTGCATCTAGCTCTGAAAAAATATTTGGGCTTCTAGCGGTGTGTGGGACTTGGTCTATTAGTCCATCTATACTGACCTCCATCAGGTTGCAAATTAAAAATAATTTTTTTCTGCATCTAGCTCTGAAAAAATATTTGGGCTTCTAGCGGTGTGTGGGACTTGGTCTATTAGTCCATCTATACTGACCTCCATCAGGTTGCAAATTAAAAATAATTTTTTTCTGCATCTAGCTCTGAAAAAATATTTGGGCTTCTAGCAGTGTGTGGGACTTGGTCTATTAGTCCATCTATACTGACCTCCATCAGGTTGCAAATTAAATAAAAAAAATTTCTGCATCTAGCTCTGAAAAAATATTTGGGCTTCTAGCGGTGTGTGGGACTTGGTCTATTAGTCCATCTATACTGACCTCCATCAGGTTGCAAATTAAAAATAATTTTTTTCTGCATCTAACCCAGCCAATAGTTTTGGCCTAATACCACAGTTTGGCCACTCAGCTCTGCTCGGTTACCATCCATTGTTTTTTTGTGCAAACAACTCCAGAGTTGTGAATTAGTTAACCACCAAAATGAGTGGAAAAAGGCCTGCTGCTGGTGGAAAGGGGAATAGGCGTGTTGGGAAGGGGAAAAAAGGTTGTGTCCGTGGGGTAGGTGCAGAAGAAAGACCATCTTCCAGCCAAACTAAAATGTCTACTTCTTTTAGCGGACAATGTGATAAGATCCCTTTCTTACGGCCACGCCAATCGCTACAAATTCCAGATGAGGCACAAAAACAGCAGGTGCTTCAACGGATATCAAGTGCTCCTTTAAGTGGGCTCTCCTCCACATCAACTTCAACATCACAAATACTCCAGTCCTCAAAGGTGTCACCCAAATCGCACTTGCTTCCTCACAGCTACCAAATCTCCAGCTGCCCATCTGAGTATGAGGTAGAACAGATGGTTGAGTCTGCAGAGCTGTTTACTCATACTATAGCCTGGGAATCAGAGGTCGACTCCAGCGCTTCTGTGAATCCAGACGAGGAAATGATCTGCACTGATGCCCAGAATCTTTATGAGTCGGATCCAGGACCAGACGCAGAAGGTTCTGACCATAATGTAGACCCTCATTCCCAAACTGTAACTCCTGTTGGTGGAGACAATGAGGAAGACGATGATAAGACTCAAATACCTGATTGGAGCGACAACTTTAGTTTTTTGTCAGGGCAGGAACAGGTTGGCTCTGAGGACGACGGGTGTGATAACGCACAGGGTGATGATGATGAGGTCGGAGATCCCACTTACTGTCAACCCACAGTCAGCCAAGAGATGAGGTCAGCAGAGGAGGTGGAGGAAGATGCTAGTGACGACGAGGTCAGGTTGTGCCTTCCTGGACAGAGACGTAGTACTGGAAGCACGTCAACAACTGCATCCTCAAACACAACTCTGCCTCTCACCACAAGTCGTGGTGGCTCTTCAGGTCGCATGGGTGCTAAGCCTTGCATAGCCTGGGCATTTTTTCAGATCGATAAAGATGACCCAACTCGTGTTATCTGTAACATTTGTCAGCAAAAGCTAAGTAGAGGCCAAAAAATACATAGTTTGAGTACTTCATGCATGAACCGGCACATGGACATGAAGCATAAGTTGCAGTGGGAAGCTCAGTGTGCTACAATGCGGTCTAGCCGGCCGGGCCAACCACCGTCTGCCATATCTTGTGCATCCGCGGCCTCTTCATCCTCTGTGACTGGGGGGACAGCAGTCACACCTGTTTTGGGGCGCAGACCTGCCACCTCTTTACCCGCAACAGCCAGCGTGATTGGCAGGTCATCATTTTCTTTGGAGGTGGTAACACCAGCTGGTCTTGAGCGCTGTCCGACATCGATAGCACCACCTTTGGATCAAGGCAACCTAACATGTCCGCCTGCATCTTCCTCACAGACCGGCAGTTTGCCGGGGACACCCTTATCAACCCCGTCTAAGCACAATAGCCAGCCCTCGGTCCCTCAGATGTGGACAAGTAAAAGACCATTTCCTCCTAGCCATGAGAAAGCTAAGAGGTTGAATTTCACCATCTGCAAGCTCTTGGCTACAGAAATGCTGCCTTTCCGCCTGGTGGACACAGAGGATTTTCGAGACCTTATGTCCGTCGCAGTGCCCCAGTACCAGATGCCCAGTCGGCACTACTTCTCAAAGAAAGGTGTGCCTGCGCTCCACCAGCATGTCGCACACAACATCACCGCTTCTTTGAGAAACTCTGTGTGTGACAGGGTGCATTTCACCACAGACACTTGGACGAGTAGGCATGGACAGGGGCGTTACATGTCGCTGACTGGGCACTGGGTAACTATGGTGACAGCAGGACAAGGGGCTGCTGTCCAAGTCTTGCCGTCCCCACGAGTTGTGCGTCAATCCTCTTTATGTCATTTTTCCTCCACTGCTTCTGCCTCCTCAACCTCCTCTCGGTCTTCCACCTGCACCCAAAGCCTGTCTGGTCATGCCACAAGCTTTCTAACGGCGCAGAAGGGATCCTGCACACCTCCTTACTATGCTGGCAGTAGGGCTCAACGTCATCAGGCGGTTTTTACATTGAAATGTCTGGGAAATGTGAGTCACACAGCTGAGGAGTTGTGGTCAGCTCTGGAGAACCAATTTCATGAATGGTTGTCTCCACTGGACCTGAAACCAGGGAAGGCCGTGTGCGACAATGCTGCAAACCTGGGTGCGGCCCTTCGCCGGGGCAATGTCACACACGTGCCTTGTATGGCTCACGTGTTGAACCTGGTTGTCCAGCAATTTTTAGCCCACTATCCCAGACTAGATGGCCTTCTGCAGAGGGCACGGTCGCTGTGTGCTCACTTCCGCCGTTCGCATCCCGCAGCTCAGCGACTTACATCTCTACAGAAGTCGTTGGGCCTGCCACTTCACCGGCTAAAATGCGATGTGCCTACCTGGTGGAATTCAACTCTGCACATGTTGTAGCGACTGTGGCAGCACCGACAAGCCCTGGTGCAATACGTTCTGACGTATAGCCTGGGCCAACGAGATTCAGAGGTGGGGCAAATCACGCTGGAGGAGTGGTCTCAGATCAGGGACCTATGCACCCTTCTGCACAGTTTTGAAATGGCGACGAAGATGTTTAGTGCTGACGATGCCATTATCAGCATGACTATTCCGGTGATTTACATGCTGGAGCACATGTTAAACAGAATTCGGAGTCAGGTGGTGGCACAAGAGGAGGTGGAGGAAGTAGAGGAGGAGGAGTTGTATGCGGAAGGGCTAACATCTGCAAGGTCCAGACGGTCGGCAGCACCAGGGCGGCAGGCATGTGAGGGTGGGGGAGATGATTTTACCAGGGCGCATGGTAGCAGCCAAACTAGTGAGGAAGGTGCAGGAGCCCAGGAAGAAGTGGAGGACGAACTGATGGAAGACTCATTAGATGAGGGAGACCTTGATCACATTTCTGTTGTGCGAGGTTGGGGGGAGAGGACAGAGGAAGGAAGCATGATTGTTACCTCGCCACCAACACAACAGGGACTTGGTGCTCCTGGATGCGCAACACACATGAGTGCCTTCTTGCTGCACTACCTGCAACATGACCCTCGAATTGTGAGAATTAGAAATAATCCTGACTACTGGGTTGCCACACTGTTAGATCCCCGGTACAAAAGTAAATTTGCAGAAATTATTCCTGCCATAGAAAGGGATGCACGCATGCAGGAGTATCAGCAGAGACTGTTGCAGAATCTTACATGTGCTTTTCCACAAAATACCAGTGGTGCACGTAGTGAATCTTACAGTTCTAACTTGCCAACCGTGGTCTGTATGAAATTGTTCAATAAAGGGCCCAAAATTAAGATAACATAGATGGGAGAGGTCTCTATGAATAGGAATTCCTAAGTATTTGATACCCTGTGAGGGCCAGGCAAAGGGAAAGTTGGACTGGATGGAATCCTATATGGATTTAGGGAGGGAGACATCGAGGGCCTCAGACTTCGCTGCATTGATTTTAAAATTTTACCATGTAACAAAGTGATCTATTTCAGCCATAACAGCAGGGATGGATATATGTGATTGAGTGATATATACTAGGACATCATCAGCAAATAGAGAGCACTTGTACTCGGTGCCTCCCACCTCAATCCACCTAATATTGGGGTTATGGCGAATTGATGAGAGCAGGTGCTCCGTCACTAGGATGTATAAGAGAGGGGACAGAGGACATCCCTGCCTTGTCCCATTGGTGATTGTGAAAGGTGATGAAAATGTTCTGACGCACCCCCTGGGCCTTGGGACACCCGGAGCTGGACCCTTTTTGGTGGATGCTGGTGGTTGTAGTCTTCGTGGCGGCGATCCGGTTCCGTGGCTCAGGGCGGTCAAACCAGTGGCGGAACTATTTATGTGGTTTTGATGTTTAAATGTCCGACTACGCCACCCGTGGATTGCGGTCAGAGTGAACCGCCGCTACAGGGCAGACCGCTAAGGCTGGTGTTGTGGGTGCAGCAGAGCGTAGCATAACTCCCCACGGGAGGAGTATAGCCTCAGGGCAGTGTATGCGGAGGATGGGGGTGATGGTGCAGGGCAGCAGCAGTAACGACACGGAGTCAGTGATGCAGTTCAGGGCCTTTACTCACAGTTCTTATTATCCAGACCACGTCTGCAGGTAATGGCTGCCCACGTCGTACTGTGCTCACCAGGTGAGGGGCTCAGACAACTCCCAGATAACTTTGGAGCGCTTCACAGGACCCCCTTTGTGTGTCCTTTGTCTGGCCTTTCTTACCAACACTTCTGTCCGGCTGCCTCGGGCCTCCTCTTGGTAAACTTGGCGCCAGTTTCCCTGACCCTATGTGGTGCCTTCCTAGCGGGTGGAGCAAGGGGCTGCGCCACATAAAATGTCAGAGCCTCCGGTTTCTAGCTGAGGGTCGTTTCCTGCCTCCACTAGTTCGGGGACCGGTCTCCCCCTTTGGCCTGACCCCTCCACGCAGGTGGATTCGGGCGTGCGGTGGCGACTCGCCCGTCCGCACCCCTGGGATCCCTTCATTCCTCGTTCCTGGAGCCTTCTCCGCTCCTCTTCCTTCCTTCTCCCTCTTGCAGGCCTGGGCCTCTGTTACTAGGCCTGCCTCCGGAGCAGAGCTCATGCAGAGCCCCTGCTCCCTGCCACTTCTGCTCAGACTTCTCTGCACTGAACTAAGATGGTGCCCACCTTTTATACTCCCTTCTCAATGCACCCAGGAACTGCTTCCTCCCTGCTCCTTCCTCAGTGTTCCCTCCCCCCACTCCAGCCAGGGACAGGGACTGTCGTGCCCATCTCAGGGGCATATTGGTCGCCCTGCCCCACGGCAATGTGGTGTAATGCATGCAGGTGTCGGGTCCTGATCCACACTCCATCCTTATCTGAGAGTGAGATATCACACCTCTGGGTGAGGTGCAATACGTCTGTAGCAACCGAGCCCTCGGTGCTACAGTTCCATTTATCTTCAGCCTAGGTGACGTATTGTGATACAGGGCCGTGATTTTGGCTATAAAAGGGTCCCCTAGACCCCTACCCCAAGCTTTTTAAGAGAATCATATATGGCGTGCCAGGAGACTCTATGGAATGCTTTCTCAGCATCCAACGAGAGTATCTACTTACAAATTTTTAACTGCATCTAGCCCAGGAAATACTTTGTGCCTAGTAGCAGTGTCTGCTAGTCAGCGGATTATCCCGGCTGTTAAGCAAGCTACACCACCTGTAGTTTGGACACTTAATTTTTTCAAAGGAAATGCTTCGGGACCACGGGATACTTAGTGAAGAGCATCAGGAGGCACCCCAAGGCATAGGGGCTGGGACTGGCACTAGGATGCCTTGCGGTGGACAGCCGAGCTCGATCCTTATAAAAGCTTTTTAACTGCAGCAGCTTTAGCGGACGCTACTGGAGCTGGAATTACGCGGCTGCTGGCATGAGACTTGCCCTCCAATAGATCCTTGTAAATGGATTTAAAGTGTATTCATTCAAATTAGAGGGACAATTTAAATTAAAAAGCTTAGAGCTGCCTCCACCACAGGGGGGCTCTCTCGACCCACCAGCGGACAGGCACCAGTATTGGGAGAGGGGGGCTGGCCGTCAGGGTTC
This sequence comes from Phyllobates terribilis, assembly GCF_046119375.1. Taxonomy (NCBI): domain Eukaryota; kingdom Metazoa; phylum Chordata; class Amphibia; order Anura; family Dendrobatidae; genus Phyllobates; species Phyllobates terribilis. Next base: position 139,057,818 of record NW_027362770.1, read on the forward strand.
ACCGCGGCTCTGGCACAAACCCGGCGACACGGAGGTGGCACGGGCAGGAGCGGACTGGCCGTCTCGGCTTCTCACTTTTTGGATTTTAGAAGGGCATGACATGCCTATATCTGTGTCTCCCCCTCCTTTTACTCCTCCACCTCTTTTCTTTTCGCATGACTATATGTACTTGTCACTTTTCCATGTGTTAGTTGTGTCTTCTGAGCAGTTTGTCAGCTTTTGGACACCTTTGAAGGTGTTTTCTATGTGTTTCTATGTGTTTTTGTTTGCCTGCCATTGGTTTTAACGGTGTTCGAAGGTGTTCGACGAACAGTTCGACGAACAGTTCGGCGAACACACGGGTGTTCGACGAACCGAACCGAACTCGAACACTACGGGGGTGGCTCAACACTACTCCTCAGCTCCTCTATATACAGCCTCCATCTACAGAACATCACTCCTCAGCTTCCCTATATACAGCCTCCATCTACAGAACATCACTCCTTAGCTCCTCTATACACAGCCTCCATCTACAGAACATCACTCCTCAGCTTCCCTATATACAGCCTCCATCTACAGAACATCACTCCTCATCTCCTCTATATACAGCCTCCATCTACAGAACATCACTCCTCAGCTCCTCTATACACAGCCTCCATCTACAGAACATCACTCCTCAGCTTCTCTATATACAACCTCCATCTACAGAACATCACTCCTCATCACTCCTCATCTCCTCTATACACAGCCTCCATCTACAGAACATCACTCCTCAGCGCCTCTATATACAACCTCCATCTACAGAACATCACTCCTCAGCTCCTCTATATACAACCTCCATCTACAGAGCATCTACAGAACATCACTCCTCAGCTTCTCTATATACAGCCTCCATCTACAGAACATCACTCCTCAGCTCCTCTATATACAGCCTCCATCTACAGAGCATCACTCCTCAGCTCCTCTATATACAGCCTCCATCTACAGAACATCACTCCTCAGCTTCTCTATTTACAACTTCCATCTACAGAACATCACTCCTCAGCTCCTCTATACACAGCCTCCATCTACAGAACATCACTCCTCAGCTCCTCTATATACAACCTCCATCTACAGAACATCATTCCTCAGCTCCTCTATACACAGCCTCCATCTACAGAACATCACTCCTCAGCTCCTATAAATGCAGCCTCCTTCAACAGAACATCAATCCTCAGCTCCTATAAATACAGCCTTCATCTACAGAACATCACTCCTCAGCTCCTCTATATACAACCTCCATCTACAGAGCATCACTCCTCAGCTCCTCTATATACAGCCTCCATCTACAGAACATCACTCCTCAGCTTCCCTATATACAACCTCCATCTACAGAACATCACTCCTCAGCTCCTCTATACACAGCCTCCATCTACAGAACATCACTCCTCAGCTCCTCTATATACAACCTCCATCTACAGAGCATCTACAGAACATCACTCCTCAGCTTCTCTATATACAGCCTCCATCTACAGAACATCACTCCTCAGCTCCTCTATATACAGCCTCCATCTACAGAGCATCACTCCTCAGCTCCTCTATATACAGCCTCCATCTACAGAACATCACTCCTCAGCTTCTCTATTTACAACTTCCATCTACAGAACATCACTCCTCAGCTCCTCTATACACAGCCTCCATCTACAGAACATCACTCCTCAGCTCCTCTATATACAACCTCCATCTACAGAACATCATTCCTCAGCTCCTCTATACACAGCCTCCATCTACAGAACATCACTCCTCAGCTCCTATAAATGCAGCCTCCTTCAACAGAACATCAATCCTCAGCTCCTATAAATACAGCCTTCATCTACAGAACATCACTCCTCAGCTTCTCTATGTACAGCCTCCATCTACAGAGCATCACTCCTCAGCTCCTCTATACACAGCCTCCATCTACAGAGCATCACTCCTCAGCTCCTCTATATATAACCTCCATCTACAGAACATCACTCCTCATCTCCTCTATACACAGCCTCCATCTACAAAACATCACTCCTCAGCGCCTCTATATACAACCTCCATCTACAGAACATCACTCCTCATCTATTCTATACACAGCCTCCATCTACAGAACATCACTCCTCAGCTCCTCTATATACAACCTCCATCTACAGAGCATCACTCCTCAGCTCCTCTATATACAGCCTCCATCTACAGAACATCACTCCTCAGCTTCTCTATATACAGCCTCCATCTACAGAACATCACTCCTCAGCTCCTCTATATACAGCCTCCATCTACAGAGCATCACTCCTCAGCTCCTCTATATACAGCCTCCATCTACAAAACATCACTCCTCAGCTTCTCTATTTACAACCTCCATCTACAGAACATCACTCCTCAGCTCCTCTATACACAGCCTCCATCTACAGAACATCACTCCTCAGCTCCTCTATATACAACCTCCATCTACAGAACATCACTCCTCAGCTCCTCTATACACAGCCTCCATCTACAGAACATCACTCCTCAGCTCCTATAAATGCAGCCTCCTTCAACAGAACATCAATCCTCAGCTCCTATAAATACAGCCTTCATCTACAGAACATCACTCCTCATCTCCTCTATATACAACCTCCATCTACAGAGCATCACTCCTCAGCTCCTCTATACACAGCCTCCATCTACAGAACATCACTCCTCAGCTTCTCTATATACAACCTCCACCTACAGAACATCACTCCTAAGCTCCTCTATACACAGCCTCCATCTACAGAACATCACTCCTCAGCTTCTCTATGTACAGCCTCCATCTACAGAGCATCACTCCTCAGCTCCTCTATACACAGCCTCCATCTACAGAGCATCACTCCTCAGCTCCTCTATATACAACCTCCATCTACAGAACATCACTCCTCATCTCCTCTATACACAGCCTCCATCTACAGAACATCACTCCTCAGCGCCTCTATATACACCCTCCATCTACAGAACATCACTCCTCAGCTCCTCTATAAACAACCTCCATCTACAGAACATCACTCCTCAGCTCCTCTCTTATACAACTTCCATCTACAGAGCATCACTCCTCAGCTCCTCTATATACAACCTCCATCTACAGAACATCACTCCTCAGCTCCTCTATATACAACCTCCATCAACAGAACATCACTCCTCAGCTTCTCTATACACAACCTCCATCTACAGAACATCAATCCTCAGCTCCTATAAATACAGCCTCCATCTACAGAACATCACTACTAAGGCCCTCTATATACAGCCTCCATCTACAGAGCATTACTTCTCATCCCATCTCTTTATATAATCTTCATCTGCAAAATATCATTCCTCAGGCCCTATATATACAACCTCCATCTGCAGAACATCCCTCCTCAGCCCCTCTGTATACCACCCTATCTGCAGTATATCACTCCTCGCCCCTCTATATACAGCCTCCATCTACAGAACATCACTCCTCAGCTTCTCTATATACAACCTCCATCTACAGAACATCACTCCTCAGCTCCTATAAATACAGTCTCCATCTATAAAACATTACTACTAAGGCCCTATATATACAGTCTCCATCTGCAGTACATAACTCCTCAGCTCGTCTGTATATATAACCTAACCTTCATCTGCAGAGAATCACTCCTCAGCCCCTCTTTATACAGCCCTATCTGCAGTACATCACGCCTCAGCCCCTCTATATACAGCCCCATCTGCAGAACATCACTCCTCAGCCCCTCACTCCTCTCAAGCTCGCAGTAAGCGCAGCATGCTGCTGCATGGTCTCCTTTTACAGATTCTATCACAACCGCACATTTAACAGTAAATCGCCTCTAAAACAAGTGGCAGCTGGATACAACTAAATAACTGCTATCTTAGTAACAATTTAGGGGCTCCCATCTGCCTCAGCGACACTGGACCTTGTTTTCATTAAATCAACTGCGGTCGCACCACAATCTTTAAGATAGACTGTGCCTGCTTAAAAGGTAAATGCTACAAAAGCACCCGGGGGTCAGTCAACTCAAAACAACAGTTACTAAGGGACCAGTCCGGGGGGCATCTGTACCTCTGCCCCCCAGCCCAGCCCACCAATGAGTGCCACAATTGTAGTCTCTTAAGCATCACTGGTAGAGATGCTTGGTAACACATTCCAGCTAGGTTGACGTGGAACTTTTGACTATGAACTGGTCTAACTTGCCTATCCAGGTTATTGGTTAGCGGTCCAACAGCAGTGCAGCTTTGGTGGCCAATCGGTGTTCCCAGAGTCCTATTTAACTACTCCTAACTCTGTGCCCGCTATTGTAAACTCGCCACCTAATGGATTGTCATTCTTGTATTCTGACCCAGCTTTCTCTTTGACTATCCTTCTCGATTAACAACTGGATGTCCACTGTGTATTATTTGACTACTCTGCTTCCATTTTTTTATGCCTGACCTCTTTGACAATGATCCGGCCACTCTTGACTACATGTATGGCTCTGATCTGTCCTTATTATTGATTCTGTGGTTCTGACCCCAACTAGTTTGATTTTTCCTCGGTTCGTTTCACCAGTCACCAGCTATTCTGCAGTCACCACCTGGGGGTCCCTGCAGTGAAAACTACATTTCTGTATAGGGTGAATACCAGGAAGCCTCTTTGATTTTTCCTAAACACAAGTGGTCAAAGTAGGGCCCCGTTGTTAGCTTACGGCAACGAAACTGATGGCAACAGAGTCTAATTGGGATGTACATCAATAAAAATCATCAATGAAAATCAATATTCACACCACACATTCTGCACTGACAATATTCCTTTAACGAAGACAATTCATTAAAAATCTGCTACGACGAGGTCATCAATAATGCGGTGACATCATAGGCATCCCCGCTGCACAAACAAGAAATAGAAATGGTCTGTTGTTTTTCCCAACAACTAAATATGACCTGCAACACATCCGCTGTATTATGGAGAGGAAAGAAGAGGAAGACACATACATTAAAGTGTAATACATTCTTGTAGACATTTGCCCTTTTATCCTGTTGTGAATCTCTTCAAAGAGCAGAGAGAATTTCAATAAGAATAAAAATGAAACTTTTGGCTTGAAATGGATCAAATGGGAGATAATCACTGAGAGGCGCGGGCATTAATCTTTATATAATGACACATTGTGATTATCCGGGGTTGTAAATACATACAGTGACTGTTCCCGGATATTCTTTCACGCTGATAAGACTAATGCATTTTTACGTCCTCTGTTTCATCCACTAAATTTTCAGATTGCAATAATTTACAAGCTGTACAAAATTTCTAATTTCTAGGTAAAGTAACATAAAGGTACAAAAAAAACTCCAATCCAATTGTTTATACTGTATGTACAAGAGAAAAAAATGCTGTGAAATAAGAAATGATGGATGAGTCGCACTCAGAATGTCACGAAAATGTGCTGTCCCGTATAGCTGGCACAATGGGGAAGAATCAGTTGGTAATGGTGTACTAATACTAGAAATGAGCAGAGCAGACAAAATTCGAAATTGCCTTGTTGTGTGTTTTTTCCTGGGACATTCCATTCGCGGAGAAGTTATTTTCCGCAAATTTAAAGGGGTTATTATTTTTTTTACTGTGGATCTAAGAACTAACAGGCAAGTAGTTGCCAACTACATGGCTGTTGTGCCTGACGCCAATCTCTGCCGGTACAGAGTGGTCACTGACTACTCCTGCCAACAATTCAGTGACTTTCGGTGATGTCTCGTCGACAAAGCAGCGGCCTCTCTTCCGCTCTCTATTGATGGAGTATGACTGGCAATGTCAAGCTGGCAGTCACTGCATAACTGCGGGAAGCAAGCTGTCAATCAGCATGACGTTGGCAGTCTTGCCCCATCGACAGAGCAGCACGGAAGTATCATGAACGTGCCACATCCTGCTGAGACCTTTAGGGTATCTGGCATCAGAAGATCACAGTAGTTGGTGGATCGAAGGTCCTTTTTGGAGTCTGCTTGGCGTTTAACTTGAGTAGTACAGATTAATTTTTCACTTGGTGTGTAAGGGGTTACGAGTTCTTTCTTCATCCTGTTGAAATTGCATATGGTTCTAATCCCGCTTGTGGCAACTCCTTGACATTATTTAAGCTCACTCTTAGCTCTATCCTTTGCTGGTTATAGATTTCCTATGCTGACTTCCTCGGAGAAGATGTTCCAGTCCTTAGAGAAGTTGCTCTTGCAGTGGAGTTCCATTTGTCGTTTGATTTCTCCCTGGTTGTTTCCCTCCCTGTGTTTCCTTACGTAAGTAGTAAGACTAGTGCTTTACTGCCCTATTCACTAGTTAGGGCTAGCTCAGGGCCAGCCAGAGCTTAGGCATGTGACGGAGGACGGGCAGAAGGACCCGTTTAGGGACAATAGGCAGCCCAGGGTGCAGTCTCAGTTGAGTGTTTAGGGGTGTCCCTCCTCCCCTTTTCCTAACGTCAAGTCAACCTTTGCCTTCTTTTCCTTATTTGCGCCGCACGATGGGCATTTCCTTGCTCTGGTGTGACTGGAAGAAGAAGAGCTGCCCTGTTGACATGGAGCGGCTGAATAACCAGCAGGAGGGTTCGGTGACCGCTCGGATCTGAATTAAACAGGAAGGTAGTTGCAACTAACTGTCTTTTAGGCTTTAGTTCATAGTACAAAAATAAGAACCCTTTTAATGACCCTTAATATGCTCTGGGGTCACTCCAAGCCCCACAGCATAATAAACATGAGATATAAAAATATCCTTATACTAACCTCTCCGGTCCCTATGCTATTCACCATCACCAATACGGTTCTTGTTGCATCTTCAGATCTCTGCTCGAACTGAAATTCCCAGGCCACCCCTGCTAGGCCAGGACATCTGACTTAGATAAGGACCAGGGAGGGTCCTGCGAATGCGCGAGCAAGGTCAGGGAGCACACTGTGATGATATGATGCCGTGACCTTTCGTCGAAACCTCTCAGGCCCTCATCAAAGCAAGAAGTCCCGACCCAGTGTGAGAGATCAGGGTATTTAAGTGCAAGCGGAAGAGATCTAAAGATGTTGCTAGCACCGGACCGGTAATGTGGAGGGGCTGGAGAGGTGAATATTAAGATTTTTTTAAATACATTTTGATGACCTCTTACAATCGCCATCTTGCTGAATCCGTGTGGAAGCAAATTACAATAAATCAGTATTTTGGCAAATGCGTATTTTTGTAAGCTTCAAGTAGAATTCAATTCCACTCTAATTTATTCGCTCATCCCTAACTAGCATCAACCTTTAACCCTTTTCAGCAATCCAAAGCCATAACATTTTGATTTTGCCATTGTCTTTTTGTGTGTATTAGGTTACATATATGACTTAGCATTTAAAGGGGTTGTCAGGCCATCTAAAAGATGTAAAAAAAACACTCAGAATGATATAAGATAGTACTCACTTCAGTGACCCCATGCTTCTCTCGTTCCTTTTCCTGGGTCTTCGACTGATTTATGTATTACTGGAAAGATATGTGACCACAACAGCCAATCCCTAACATCAATGGTGACCAACAACATATCACAACCACCTTTGGTTGGCTGCTGCCATCTCCTGTCAGTCCAGATGTGACATGAAGTACAGTGATCGTCTCCAGGGCTTCTCTAATCATTCAGACAAAGTAGGAAGTCCAAAAGAAGCAAAGAGACTCCCGGGGCCAGGGAAGTGACAGAACAGGAGCAGTAAAGTGATTACTTGCTATATTATTTTACACCGGAGTGCTGTCCCACACTATCTGCATTTATTCAGTGTTTTACAGCTTTTTCTCTGTATATATGGCTACGATGTAAGCTGTGAGGTCCTCTCACTGTCTATATTCACCACAAATGTCTGCTGCATTTCTTGCTGTTGCTTTTATACAGGCTCTGATGGTCCCTCCTGATTGGCTGTGTTATACAATGGGATGAGATATCTAGGAAAAAAAATCCAAGTTTTGATAACTTTCTATTTCCTCAAAATTGATTGATTTTTTGTATGTGATCTCTGTCACATACAAAAAAATTAAAGGGATTTCCTTAAAAAAATGAGGTCAATGCTGCTTATTTTGTTTAAAATAACAGAATAGGCAGTACTTAAATACCGAAAGGCTTAATGCTCCACTGTCACCTCTCCACTGGTCCCCACCACAGGCTGCACTGGTGACATTACCTCTTCAACATCTGACCGCTGCAGCCGATCACTGGGCTCATTGGTCTAGTCTTTATTTGTAAGGCTTTTCTATAGATTTACTGTCTCACTAACGGTACAACTCTTGATGCTAATATTATTATTATTAACGACCTTCTGCTCGATCTCGAGCCATGGCCACTTGATGGATGAACACTCTGTAGGAAGATCAATCTTGTGCAAGCCTAGATAGGTCCACCAGGGTCTTCTCTGCCGTTATCATCATAGTATTAAGCCATCGGGTTGCTGGTCTTCCTATTCACCTTGTTCATTCTATTCTTCTGACCATGATGGCCTTCTCCAGTGATTGCTCTCTTCGTATGATGTGTCCAAAGTAGGCAAGTCGTATCTTGGTGATCCTTACTTCGAGTGACATGTCTGGCTTGATTTGTTCCAAAACTGATTTATTTGTTCTTCTTGCCATCCATTGTTAATCAAGAGGAACTTTCTCAAAGGTGTTTTTCCTGTTTCGGAATACTTCTATCCGGTGGCTGCATCTTTTTTTTTTTTTTTTTTAAAGTGCTTACCTCTGCAGGTCCAGCTCTGAGTCTTCTCCATTGCTGCCAGTGTGTGTTATTGTCTGCACCTCCAATGTCATGTCAACCACGCTGCAGCCAATCAGTGCGCTCAAAGGCCCATGCCATCAACCCAGGCAGAACCATTGACCTCGCTAATTGGCTGCAATGCTGTCAAATGTGATGGCAGTGCTGCAGACAATAACAGACACCTGGAGAGGCAGTGGAAATTCAGCATTAGGCCATGGCCCCACTGTCAGTATTTGGTCAGTATTTTTTCTCAGGAGTGGGAGCCAAAACCAGGTGAGGAACAATCAGAGAAAAGGTATATTAGAAACAAGTCACCAATTCTGCATTTATCACCCACTCCTGGTTTTGGCTCCCACTCCTGAGAAAAAATACTGACCGAATGCTGATAGTGGGGCTGTGGCCTTAGACCCAGAGAGGGCTAGTAAAGCTCAGTTTGATTTTTTAAAACAAACTGCAGCCGGCAGACATTGGCTTTTCTGAAATCAGAAAATCTTTGTAATGATTTACAGATATAAGCCGGTAGGAGTTTTTACAGAATTGGGGTTGAATATTTATGCCATGAGTGTGTTGACAAATAATGACCATCAAAACGCTAGACTATTTAGGGGGTTGAATACTTTTGCAAAAAAACTGTTACTTAAACTAGTGCTGGAAAAAACAAACTGGGCCAGTATGTTATATACTAGAAACTCACCGGAGAATATTAACTATATTGAAGAGAGTTTGCAATAGCTGAAATGAAAGGTAAGATTATTGCACAGTGTGACGGGAAAAGAAAAAAAAAACCGCCTGGGGGCATCGGCAACCGGCACTGGTGGGAGTTCACATTCCTGAGCTGACATAATCCTTTATTTCCTTCCTGCAGATAGTATTATCCTCAGCAGAGAGGATGGATGGAAGATACGTTATTTAAACTTAGCAATGCTGAAGCGCGACAGCTAAGTACCATCCTCCATCAAAAAAAAAATGACCTAGCACCACGGCACCAAAGGCAGTGACAGAAAGCATTACCGAGAAGTCAGGGATGTATAGCTAGGGTGTGAGACTAGCTACTTCTCGCCTGGTCCTCTAGGCTTATAAATCCTCATTGCCGGCCCAGTCACTTTATTGTCTGCTGATTTTATTTATGATCTCCTCTGATTATAACAAATTATGACAAATGAGAATTGGGTCATAAATAGCAAAGCAATAAACTGTGGAGTTGCCTAGTAACAAGTCTGGGATTATATAGTGAGCGGAGCGAGAAGAGATGGAAAAAACAAGCAAACTATTATGGTGTCACCGCTCTGTCAGATGCTTCAGAGCCGCTAAAAGCTTTTTAATTTGCTGTAATTTAAAGAACATTTTGAGATTCTGAATACGCTTATGTTCGGGATTTTTTTTTTGTTTTTTTTTATTTTTATTTTATTTTTTTATGTGGTTTTGCAAGTTTATTTTACCTATGGACTGACGACTGGGATATTGTTCTCGAAACGCTGCCGTATTTAAAGGTGTATTTACATCTGCTACATTTATGCGGATGGGAAGCCACTGTTAGCGGAGAGTTGACCCACATACGACCACTCCCCATTCATTTCTATACAAATTTGCAGAGCATATATGGCAATTTTTGCAACTTTCATGTCAATTAATAGAAATAGATATGCATGTGTAAGGATGTGGACTGCCCTGTCCCTGCCCTAAAGACTGCGTTTTATTGTGAAATGTGAACTGTGTCATACGGTTTTTAGTAATGTAACTAATGTATAGTGTTTTAGGTACTGATGCTGCTGTATAAATACTGTAAAGATAACTCCTATTGTGAGTAACATGCACTCGGCTCAGGTGTAGGGAGAGAATAGGATATAGTTTAGTGCATAGGTTAGAGATAGATACTGACTGTAGATAAGTAGGTAAAAAATTAAGTTTGCCCAGCAACATATTGCTGGGGCAGACAGGGTAAAGAGATAGTTAATGATTGGTCCAGCCCAATATGGGAGGGGTTAGGGCCAGTAGAAAAGGGAATTACTTACTGGTTTTAGTTAGTAAGTTAGTGAAAGTGTTCATTGGAGGCAAGGTGAAGGTCAGGTGGCCGTGGGCTGAAAGCACAGTGGTGGCATATCGTTCTGGCAATATGAGGTCATACAAAACTCCCAGCTGACTTTCCTGTAATGTTCGGAGCTCAAAGCTCAAGTCGGTGGCTATGGAGAGCACCGAAAACACTTCGTACAGAGGAAGATGGACGTGGATCTCGGAAATACTTGGGCGCCAGATGGGGAATCCCTAGGTCTAACAGAACCTGTTAAAGTAGGGGTAGTCCTAGCTGAACGTAAGAAAATGATTGAAATATACTGTGTTGATGGAACTAGAATCTGAAGATGCTGTGTCCAATACTGTTTGTTAAAGACTGATGTACTTGAACTGTCCAGTAAAGTTGAACTTGTTAAAACGAACCGGGTGTCCACAGATGTGTGTGCGGTAACTGAGGATGTGGAGACAGCAAAGGCCTCCGGCCTGCAAGTGAGTGCAATGCAATGTGCACAGCACAACACTTATGGACTGGGATTTGTTACGTTATGGAGCAGCAGCTCACCCATGGCTATACCATTCTGGGCACCTCACACATGCAGCAATACTTCTATATTCCCGGATAGTTTGTGACTTTCTTAAGACAGCAGATAGAACTGTAACCGTATGGGATGAAAAAGAAAAACAGAAAATCCACAGAAATTTTTATGGCAACCATTAACGTGAAATCATTTTTACTACCTATCCTACAAAATAACAATGTTCTTCTATTTCCCCCAGGTTACAGCTGACTTGTGTATTAGAAGTCCAAAGTCTGCAGTTAGTAACTTTAGTAACTATATATCCAAAGATGATTTTAGCAGGCACCGCATAGGGAGCTGTAGCCAGATCCTAAAAATGAAAATCTAAACTATGAGCAGGATGCTGGTCACCTACAGATGTAGACACAAAAAAAAATGCACAGGAGAAGCTAGAGACTGTGCATTGTGCAGCAGCATGCATGTCTAAGGTATCACATGGAGAAGTGTTGTCTGGTTACATATATCAAAACCTATAATTATATAAATAAATCTAAACAATTAGCAGTATGCTGGACAGCCACAGATGTAAGCACATAAAAATGCACAGGAGAGGCTGGAGTCTGAGCCCTTTGAAGCAGCATGCATGTCACAGTCATCACATGGGGAAATGTAGTCTGATTACATATATCAAAGACTATAACTATATAGATGAATCTAAACTATGAGCAAGATACTGGACAGCCGCATATGGGCAGGTGATGCCCCCAGGGGATGGGGACGACTCGGCGCCCGGGCCTTGTTGTTGCCTGACCTTGGGGGATGTCGCGGTGGTCGGCTCCCGGGCCCGTACCCTGGGGTCACTCTTAAAAGAAGGGGGGAAGGTGTATGGGAAAGGGGAATTGTTTGTGACGCAACCCGTGGTGTCTGGTGAGAATCACCAGCACTGCGACAGTCCTCTGAGGCCAGTGTTCAGGCAGCTTAGTTGGTGCGGCTCCCCACAGGTGGAGCGGAGCCTCAGGGCAGCGTAGAAGAAGGGATGCCGGACAGAGGGGACCAAGCCGGGTCAGAGGAAGAATAGGCACACACGCGACAGATCACTTCACTACCTTTACTGGTGGTGTTTCAGGCACGATCCAGGGCACTGTAGGGTGAAGGGTGCATATCAGGACTCTCCCCAGTGAGCGGGTGTGGGGCCTCCTGTTTCTTGCCTTTTCCTGATAAGTTTATGACCTGCCTGGAGCTAGGCCTAACTTGGTCTCTGTCTTGCACCGGCTGACCTGGTGGTAGGGCCTTCTGTTGGAGATCACACTCCCTGGTCTCTTGGGCCTCTGTGACTCCTGACCCTGGTATAATAGTCAGTTTTCGGTGTTCCTGGGACATATAGTTCACCAGTGGTTCCGGTTGTTTCCGAGGGATGTAGGAATCCCTGCGGACGTGGACCCGGTGTCCGGTAAATGTTTGTGGGGTGAGCTGGTTAAGCTCCTCTGCCCCCTATGTTGCTTGCTTACTCCACTCGCCTTCGGCCATGCTCGGGGCCCTCACTAGGCTTCACACGGGCAGTAGGCCTCGCTACTCTTCACCGCTCTTTCGGCGTCGGCACGCATTAGGCTCACTAACCTGAGCTCACTGAGTCTGAACTGACCTGACAACCTCTCTGACTGCAGCAGACTGACTGCCTGCCTAGCTCCACCTTCCCTATTTATATCCCTAACGGGCTCCCTCTGCTGGTCTGAGGTGGAAGGTGGAGGTGTGTGAATGCTATGAGGGCCTCTTGTGGAGGAATCCGTCCATGCACCCCTCTGGGATCTGTGGCACCAATGTGCAGCAGGGCGCCACACAGGATGCTGGACAGCCACATACGCAGGAATGAGAAAATACTCAGGAGAGGCTGGAGACTATGTCCTATGCAGCAGCATGCACCTTACGGGCATCACATGGTGAATTGTAATTTGGTTACACCTGTAGTTATATAGCTAAATCTAAATAATGAGCAGGATGCTGGAGTGACACATATGCAGGCATGAAAAAATACACAGAAGAGGCTGGAAATTGTGCCCTGTGCAGCAGCTTGCATGTCACAGGCATCAAAACCTATAGCTACATATCTCATTTTTTGCACTGTAAGACGCACCGGACCATAAGACTGTTTTAGAGGAGGAAAATAGAAAAAAAAATTAAGCAAAAAATGTGGTCATGATGCCCTGTTAATGAGAAGGGGGTCTGCTGCTGACACTGTTATAGGGGTAATGTCTCCTAATTCTGTTAATATCCCCTATCCTGGTATATATGGCCCCCTTTTTCCTGTAATACGTGGCCCTCATGCCCATCCTGATATGCATGGCACCCCAATCCCTCATCCGGGTATGCATGTGTGGCACCCCAGGGGTCTGGTTTCCACAGTAACAGCAATGTTATGTCTGAGAGCAGGTGGGAGGTCTCTTGGTCAGGAATCCTATGCATGCCACACCTCCTGCCCAGTCCTGGGAGGGGAAGGACTTCCCCTATATAAACCTGGGGCTGAGGCAGGGTTAGAGAGTTCAGAGGGAGAGTTCAGCCAGGAGGGCTGACAGGGAGCTGTGGCTCCGGCTGGGCCCAGCTCCTGGGCCATGCCAGAAGTAGAGACAGAGAAGAGAAGCAGCTATGGGAAGAAACATCAGGAGCTCTGTGGGAGCAGTACTACAAGGAGTCAGGGGCTGCCAGCTGCAGAGCTCGCCCTGACTGAGAAGTTATCTCCGGACCCGGTGTCCGAGGCTGTGGGGACTAACTCCTATCCAGCAGCAGAAACCGACCGGCAGGGGATTGCAGGTCCTCTGGCCCAGAAACCCGAAGGCATGGTCACACGCGTGGGACCAGCACCGCCGTCGTGGAGCGGAAGCTACTAGAAGGCCCCGAGTCACCGGCCATACGGGTGAGCACCACACGGTACACTCGGGGACGTGGGCTACTTATACCCGCTTCTAGCAAGGTAGCCAGAAGAGTATCGTTAGTTTGGGAGGCCTACAACTCCGCCTGGCCAGGGGAGATCCCATCTGCTCAAGGACTGACCAGGCCCCAATTGCTAGCCAGTACTCCGGGAGGGTCTATCGTTGTCACCAGTAAAGACCCTGAACTACACCGTACCGTCTCTGAGTGGTTCCTGCTACCCCCATCATCCACGTCCGCTGCCCTGAGGCCATACCCCTCCCGTTGGGGGTTATACTATCACGCTGCACAATCCTACCACCGGCCTCAGCGGTCTGCCCTGCAGCAGCAGCTCCTTAGCTGTACTCAACGGGTGGCGTAGTCGTCCAACATCTACCGCTAATACAGCGCCACTTAGTCTGACTCCCTGGGCACGGACCAGATCACCGCCACGAGACTACAACCCTCAAGAGATCCGGCTCCGGGTAAGCTCCCGCGTGCGCAACGCAGTGCGACACAGGCCCAGGGGCGCGTCAACTTTTGGCGTAGTCGGCAGGATCTCGTGCCCGCAACCACCGGGTACTGCGTGCCTGAAAAAGACTGTTCAAACTTACCAGTGGTGAAGATTCCCGCCATCCGGCGCCATCTTCTGCCTTCTTCCCGCCATCCGCGAAGTTTTCCCGCCATCCGGCGCCATCTTCTGCCTTCTTCCCGCCATCCGTGGAGTTTTCCCGCCATTGGACGCCATCTTGAAGACGCCGCGCGGGAAGAAGAGGGGCGTGGACTCCGAAAGCGCGCGAGAACTGAAGCCCCGCCTCACGTCCGGACGTTGCGTAAGGTCCTGGAAGGAGCCCAGCAGACGCCGACGTCACAGGAGCGCGACGGAAGGTCCTCAACCCTGACGATCCACTGCGGAGCCGCGGCCTACGGAAGAGGATCATCGCAAGGTAGGCCACGGTCCACTAGGGGGGAGAAGGATGTCGGATACGGTGGAGAGCTTCACCGCTTCAACCCCCGCCAGCGCCACCGCTGTTGCGGTCATGCCTTTCACCATGCCCTATATCCCGGGGGCAGCCTGGCTACCCCAGTACTCAGGGGAGTCACATACCCTGCATGACTTTAGAGAAAAGCTGGATAGCCTCTTCCAGGTGTACCCCCTCACAGAGGAGCAAAAAGTGAGCATCCTGGTGGCCCAATTAACCGGGGCAGCCCAGAGGGAGGTAAAGTCCTGGCCACCTGGGAGGAGGACTGTCGCAGAGATACTAACCCAGCTAACCGAGGAGGAGCTGCAGTACTACCAATACGAGGAAAGCCAAGAGGACCCGGACGGGTCTGAGGACTACCCTCAGGAGGGAGCGCAAAGAGGACATAGCTACTGAAGGGAAGTAGCGTGAATAAAGAGCTGTAAATAGTTACCCGTAAGGGTACAAGGACTGCTGCTAATTAAAATATGGTCCTCGTTGGGATTAGTGAATTGTTCCCCGTGTGTCCCTATCCCTTACCAGGCTGAGGACTGTGAGCAGCCATCCCCTATCCCTTACCAGGCTGAGGACTGTGAGCAGCCAATCCTTATCCCCACTGGCCGAGGACTGAGAGCGGCCATATCTTGTAAATAATTATGTGTTTCTAGTTATTTATAGGAGTCCTTGGTGGATTTACCGGGAATCCTTGTACATGGTTGGAGCGTAACCTAGGAATGGACTAAAGACTGTTAAGGACTCGGGGCAGGACAGACCCCTACCTGGTTACGTCTCCCTGTTTTGGTGAAATGGACACCTTACTTTTCTTCAAAGACTGCACCTGGTTGCGGACACGCCGTAACCATCTTTATGTGTTTTTCTTATTGTATTATTATTGTTTATACCTTGTTATGTTTTTCTAAAAATATGTTTAGTCCCGGAGTACTAAATTTCACTAGGGGGGAATGTGGCACCCCAGGGGTCTGGTTTCCACAGTAACAGCAATGTTATGTCTGAGAGCAGGTGGGAGGTCTCTTGGTCAGGAATCCTATGCATGCCACACCTCCTGCCCAGTCCTGGGAGGGGAAGGACTTCCCCTATATAAACCTGGGGCTGAGGCAGGGTTAGAGAGTTCAGAGGGAGAGTTCAGCCAGGAGGGCTGACAGGGAGCTGTGGCTCCGGCTGGGCCCAGCTCCTGGGCCATGCCAGAAGTAGAGACAGAGAAGAGAAGCAGCTATGGGAAGAAACATCAGGAGCTCTGTGGGAGCAGTACTACAAGGAGTCAGGGGCTGGCAGCTGCAGAGCTCGCCCTGACTGAGAAGTTATCTCCGGACCCGGAGTCCGAGGCTGTGGGGACTAACTCCTATCCAGCAGCAGAAACCGACCGGCAGGGGATTGCAGGTCCTCTGGCCCAGAAACCCGAAGGCACGGTCACACGCGTGGGACCAGCACCGCCGTCGTGGAGCGGAAGCTACTAGAAGGCCCCGAGTCACCGGCCATACGGGTGAGCACCACACGGTACACTCAGGGACGTGGGCTACTTATACCCGCTTCTAGCAAGGTAGCCAGAAGAGTATCGTTAGTTTGGGAGGCCTACAACTCCGCCTGGCCAGGGGAGATCCCATCTGCTCAAGGACTGACCAGGCCCCAATCGCTAGCCAGTACTCTGGGAGGGTCTATCGTTGTCACCAGTAAAGACCCTGAACTACACCGTACCGTCTCTGAGTGGTTCCTGCTACCCCCATCATCCACGTCGGCTGCCCTGAGGCCATACCCCTCCCGTTGGGGGTTATACTATCACGCTGCACAATCCTACCACCGGCCTCAGCGGTCTGCCCTGCAGCAGCAGCTCCTTAGCTGTACTCAACGGGTGGCGTAGTCGTCCAACATCTACCGCTAATACAGCGCCACTTAGTCTGACTCCCTGGGCACGGACCGGATCACCGCCACGAGACTACAACCCTCAAGAGATCCGGCTCCGGGTAAGCTCCCGCGTGCGCAACGCAGCGCGACACAGGCCCAGGGGCGCGTCACATGGCCCCCTCATCCCTCTTCCTGGTATGTATGGCACCCTTCATCCTGTTATGTATGGCCGCCCTCACACCCATCCTGGTATGTATGGCACCTTCATCCCTCTTCCTGGTATGTATGGCACTCTTCATCCCTGTATGTATAGCCCCCTCATCCTGGTATGCATGGCGTCCTTCATCCCTGTATGTTTGGCTCCCTTCATCCCTGTATGTATGGCCCCCTTCATCCCAGTATATATGGCCCCCCTCATGCCTCATCCCTGTATGTATGGCCTCCTTCATCCTGGTAAGCATGGCCCCCTTCATCCCTGTATGTATGGCCCCCTCATCCAGGTATGCTTGGCACCCCCTGATCCCCGTCACGCTGCACAGAAAAAAAAAAAACAATTATACTCACATCCTCTCTCCTCCAGCTCTGTGTCACACTCTGTGTCGGAATATCCACTGCTCCCCATGCTGGGAGTGGTGAATATTCATGGCCTTTAATAGTGGGCACACTGACAGCCGAGCGCAGCAGGAACCGCGCTGCGCTGAAGTGTGCGTGCTATTAGGGAAAATGAATGCTCACTGCTCTCCAAGCACAGAGTCCCAGCGTGGGGAGCAATGACTATTCCGGCACAGAACGAGACACAGCGCTGGAGGAGAGAGGAGGTGGGTATGAAAGTTTATTTTTTTTCTGTGCTGCATGAGAGGGACCAGGGAGTGCCAAGCATATCAGGATGAGGGGGCCATACATACAGGGATGAAGGGGGCCATGCATACCAGGATGAGGGGGCCATGCATACCGGGATGAGGGGGGCCATACATACAGGGTGCCATACTTACCAGGAGCCGCGCAGTGTCAACCCTTACTATCCGTCGGCGTCTGAATGAAAAGGGACTGTATGGTAGGATACCCAGAAAGACCCCACTTCTTACTCCGAGACATAAAAAAGCCAGGCTGGAGTTTGCCAAAACTTACCTGAGAAAGCCTAAAACGTTTTGGAAGAATGTTCTCTGGTCAGATGAGACAAAAGTAGAGCTTTTTGGGAAAAAGCATCAACATAGAGTGTACAGGAAAAAAAAAGAGGCATTCAAAGAAAAGAACACGGTCCCTACAGTCAAACATGGCGGAGGTTCCCTGATGTTTTGGGGTTGCTTTGCTGCCTCTGGCACTGGACTGCTTGACCGTGTGCATGGCATTATGAAGTCTGAAGACTACCAACAAATTTTGCAGCATAATGTAGGGCCCAGTGTGAGAAAGCTGGGTCTCCCTCAGAGGTCCTGGGTCTTCCAGCAGGACAATGACCCAAAACACACTTCCAAAAGCACTATAAAATGGTTTGAGAGAAAGCACTGGAGACTTCTAAGGTGGCCAGCAATGAGTCCAGACCTGAATCCCATAGAACACCTGTGGAGAGATCTCAAAACGGCAGTTTGGAGAAGGCACCCTTCAAATATCAGGGACCTGGAGCAGTTTGCCAAAGAAGAATGGTCTACAATTCCAGCAGAGCATTGCAAGAAACTCATTGATGGTTACCGGAAGCGGTTGTTCGCAGTTATTTTGGCTAAAGGTTGTGCAACCAAGTATTAGGCTGAGGGTGCCAATACTTTTGTCTGGCCCATTTTTGGAGTTTTGTGTGAAATGATCAATGATTTGATTTTTGCTTCATTCACTTTTGTGTTTTTTTCCTTGCAAGCAAATTAAATGAAGATAATAAGACCAAAGAATTTGTGATTGCAATCATTTTCAGGAAGAAACTGAGTATTATCTGACAGAATTGCAGGGGTGCCAATACTTTTGGCCACCACTGTAAATCTAAATAATGAGCAGGATGCTGGACAGCCACACAGAGGAGGCTGGAGACTGTGATCTGAACGTTGAAAACATAAGGTACTTAGCGTTTTTTGATCAAAGAGTGTAAAAGCCACCCAATCACATCAAGGTGTATCTTTTAATATGGATGGTCCCTACTAGAGATGAGCGTTGTTCTACTCGAACTGTTCGCCAATCTCAAATTCGAGCTGTTTTGGGCGGTGTTCGAGCCGGACGGCGAGCACGAACAATTTGAGAAAAATTCGGCTGTTCGAGGTTATGTTCGATAACTGTTCGTGCACCAAAATCATAACTGGATTTTTTCTCAGTAATGATGAAAATTAATGTTAATACGCAGTTTGAGTGTACAGCGGGGCGGGGGGAGGGACAGGGGATGGATCTCTGCAGGAACAATGAAGATCTCCATTTTTTTTTCTCTTTCCCGCATTTGCAGTGGGGAGGTGCAATCTGTCAGCCTATCAGCAGCGCACACACGGAGCGAAGTGCTTTTTTTCACACAAGCAAGGGCATGTGTGATTGGCAGTGTATGTCACATGTCCTTGCCCTATAAGACCAAGCCATTTTCCCCATCGCCACCATTTTCTCACTGCTGCAGCTGCGTGTTAGACGGCACCGCTGTTGCTGTGTGCGCTATACCTTGTTAATTTCAAGCCAATTTTCGCACAAATATACAGATAGCTTGGGAGTAGGGAATAGTTGTGATTGCAGTCCTTTTAAGGACTAGGTTACAGCATTTCCTACGACTTTTATCAGGCAGGTCTGTGCTCTTAAATAGATAGATTGTGGGAGTAAAGACTAATTGTAATTGGAGTCCTTTTCAGGACTAGGTTACATCAGTTCCTATCAGTTTTTGCCAGGCAGGTCTGTGCCAGTGCAGTGCAAGTTTTTTTCACAGCATTTGGCTGAATCTAGCAAAGCTAATCCTTTTTGGCCTATTGCAGAGTGTGTTAGTCAGTGGAGTAGCCTATCTGTGTTGCAAGATATACCACCTGTGTATAGAATACCAATTTTTTTACTGCACCTAGTGAAGTAAAATCTTTTGGGCATAGCATCATTCTATTAGTCCATCTATACTGACCTCCATCAGGTTGCAAACTGAATATAATTTTTTTCTGCATCTAGCTCTGAAAAAATATTTGGGCTTCTAGCGGTGTGTGGGACTTGGTCTATTAGTCCATCTATACTGACCTCCATCAGGTTGCAAATTAAAAATAATTTTTTTCTGCATCTAGCTCTGAAAAAATATTTGGGCTTCTAGCAGTGTGTGGGACTTGGTCTATTAGTCCATCTATACTGACCTCCATCAGGTTGCAAATTAAAAATAATTTTTTTCTTCATTTAGCTCTGAAAAAATATTTGGGCTTCTAGCAGTGTGTGGGACTTGTTCTATTAGTCCTTCTATACTGACCTCCAGCAGGGTGCAAATTGAATATAATTTTTTTCTGCATCTAGCTCTGAAAAAATATTTGGGCTTCTAGCGGTGTGTGGGACTTGGTCTATTAGTCCATCTATACTGACCTCCATCAGGTTGCAAATTAAAAATAATTTTTTTCTGCATCTAGCTCTGAAAAAATATTTGGGCTTCTAGCAGTGTGTGGGACTTGGTCTATTAGTCCATCTATACTGACCTCCATCAGGTTGCAAATTAAAAATAATTTTTTTCTGCATCTAGCTCTGAAAAAATATTTGGGCTTCTAGCAGTGTGTGGGACTTGGTCTATTAGTCCATCTATACTGACCTCCATCAGGTTGCAAATTAAAAATAATTTTTTTCTTCATTTAGCTCTGAAAAAATATTTGGGCTTCTAGCAGTGTGTGGGACTTGTTCTATTAGTCCTTCTATACTGACCTCCAGCAGGGTGAAAATTGAATATAATTTTTTTCTGCATCTAGCTCTAAAAAAATATTTGGGCTTCTAGCGGTGTGTGGGACTTGGTATATTAGTCCATCTATACTGACCTCCATCAGGTTGCAAATTAAAAATAATTTTTTTCTGCATCTAGCTCTGAAAAAATATTTGGGCTTCTAGCAGTGTGTGGGACTTGGTCTATTAGTCCATCTATACTGACCTCCATCAGGTTGCAAATTAAAAATAATTTTTTTCTGCATCTAGCTCTGAAAAAATATTTGGGCTTCTAGCAGTGTGTGGGACTTGGTCTATTAGTCCATCTATACTGACCTCCATCAGGTTGCAAATTGAATAAAAAAAATTTCTGCATCTAGCTCTGAAAAAATATTTGGGCTTCTAGCAGTGTGTGGGACTTGGTCTATTAGTCCATCTATACTGACCTCCATCAGGTTGCAAATTGAATAAAAAAATTTTCTGCATCTAGCTCTGAAAAAATATTTGGGCTTCTAGCGGTGTGTGGGACTTGGTCTATTAGTCCATCTATACTGACCTCCATCAGGTTGCAAATTAAAAATAATTTTTTTCTGCATCTAACCCAGCCAATAGTTTTGGCCTAATACCACAGTTTGGCCACTCAGCTCTGCTCGGTTACCATCCATTGTTTTTTTGTGCAAACAACTCCAGAGTTGTGAATTAGTTAACCACCAAAATGAGTGGAAAAAGGCCTGCTGCTGGTGGAAAGGGGAATAGGCGTGTTGGGAAGGGGAAAAAAGGTTGTGTCCGTGGGGTAGGTGCAGAAGAAAGACCATCTTCCAGCCAAACTAAAATGTCTACTTCTTTTAGCGGACAATGTGATAAGATCCCTTTCTTACGGCCACGCCAATCGCTACAAATTCCAGATGAGGCACAAAAACAGCAGGTGCTTCAACGGATATCAAGTGCTCCTTTAAGTGGGCTCTCCTCCACATCAACTTCAACATCACAAATACTCCAGTCCTCAAAGGTGTCACCCAAATCGCACTTGCTTCCTCACAGCTCCCAAATCTCCAGCTGCCCGTCTGAGTATGAGGTAGAACAGATGGTTGAGTCTGCAGAGCTGTTTACTCATACTATAGCCTGGGAATCAGAGGTCGACTCCAGCGCTTCTGTGAATCCAGACGAGGAAATGATCTGCACTGATGCCCAGAATCTTTATGAGTCGGATCCAGGACCAGACGCAGAAGGTTCTGACCATAATGTAGACCCTCATTCCCAAACTGTAACTCCTGTTGGTGGAGACAATGAGGAAGACGATGATAAGACTCAAATACCTGATTGGAGCGACAACTTTAGTTTTTTGTCAGGGCAGGAACAGGTTGGCTCTGAGGACGACGGGTGTGATAACGCACAGGGTGATGATGATGAGGTCGGAGATCCCACTTACTGTCAACCCACAGTCAGCCAAGAGATGAGGTCAGCAGAGGAGGTGGAGGAAGATGCTAGTGACGACGAGGTCAGGTTGCGCCTTCCTGGACAGAGACGTAGTACTGGAAGCACGTCAACAACTGCATCCTCAAACACAACTCTGCCTCTCACCACAAGTCGTGGTGGCTCTTCAGGTCGCATGGGTGCTAAGCCTTGCATAGCCTGGGCATTTTTTCAGATCGATAAAGATGACCCAACTCGTGTTATCTGTAACATTTGTCAGCAAAAGCTAAGTAGAGGCCAAAAAATACATAGTTTGAGTACTTCATGCATGAACCGGCACATGGACATGAAGCATAAGTTGCAGTGGGAAGCTCAGTGTGCTACAATGCGGTCTAGCCGGCCGGGCCAACCACCGTCTGCCATATCTTGTGCATCCGCGGCCTCTTCATCCTCTGTGACTGGGGGGACAGCAGTCACACCTGTTTTGGGGCGCAGACCTGCCACCTCTTTACCCGCAACAGCCAGCGTGATTGGCAGGTCATCATTTTCTTTGGAGGTGGTAACACCAGCTGGTCTTGAGCGCTGTCCGACATCGATAGCACCACCTTTGGATCAAGGCAACCTAACATGTCCGCCTGCATCTTCCTCACAGACCGGCAGTTTGCCGGGGACACCCTTATCAACCCCGTCTAAGCACAATAGCCAGCCCTCGGTCCCTCAGATGTGGACAAGTAAAAGACCTTTTCCTCCTAGCCATGAGAAAGCTAAGAGGTTGAATTTCACCATCTGCAAGCTCTTGGCTACAGAAATGCTGCCTTTCCGCCTGGTGGACACAGAGGATTTTCGAGACCTTATGTCCGTCGCAGTGCCCCAGTACCAGATGCCCAGTCGGCACTACTTCTCAAAGAAAGGTGTGCCTGCGCTCCACCAGCATGTCGCACACAACATCACCGCTTCTTTGAGAAACTCTGTGTGTGACAGGGTGCATTTCACCACAGACACTTGGACGAGTAGGCATGGACAGGGGCGTTACATGTCGCTGACTGGGCACTGGGTAACTATGGTGACAGCAGGACAAGGGGCTGCTGTCCAAGTCTTGCCGTCCCCACGAATTGTGCGTCAATCCTCTTTATGTCATTTTTCCTCCACTGCTTCTGCCTCCTCAACCTCCTCTCGGTCTTCCACCTGCACCCAAAGCCTGTCTGGTCATGCCACAAGCTTTCTAACTGCGCAGAAGGGATCCTGCACACCTCCTTACTATGCTGGCAGTAGGGCTCAACGTCATCAGGCGGTTTTTACATTGAAATGTCTGGGAAATGTGAGTCACACAGCTGAGGAGTTGTGGTCAGCTCTGGAGAACCAATTTCATGAATGGTTGTCTCCACTGGACCTGAAACCAGGGAAGGCCGTGTGCGACAATGCTGCAAACCTGGGTGCGGCCCTTCGCCGGGGCAATGTCACACACGTGCCTTGTATGGCTCACGTGTTGAACCTGGTTGTCCAGCAATTTTTAGCCCACTATCCCAGACTAGATGGCCTTCTGCAGAGGGCACGGTCGCTGTGTGCTCACTTCCGCCGTTCGCATCCCGCAGCTCAGCGACTTACATCTCTACAGAAGTCGTTGGGCCTGCCACTTCACCGGCTAAAATGCGATGTGCCTACCCGGTGGAATTCAACTCTGCACATGTTGCAGCGACTGTGGCAGCACCGACAAGCCCTGGTGCAATACGTTCTGACGTATAGCCTGGGCCAACGAGATTCAGAGGTGGGGCAAATCACGCTGGAGGAGTGGTCTCAGATCAGGGACCTATGCACCCTTCTGCACAGTTTTGAAATGGCGACGAAGATGTTTAGTGCTGACGATGCCATTATCAGCATGACTATTCCGGTGATTTACATGCTGGAGCACGTTAAACAGAATTCGGAGTCAGGAGGTGGAGGAAGTAGAGGAGGAGGAGTTGTATGCGGAAGGGCTAACATCTGCAAGGTCCAGACGGTCGGCAGCACCAAGGCGGCAGGCATGTGAGGGTGGGGGAGATGATTTTACCAGGGCGCATGGTAGCAGCCAAACTAGTGAGGAAGGTGCAGGAGTCCAGGAAGAAGTGGAGGACGAACTGATGGAAGACTCATCAGATGAGGGAGACCTTGATCACATTTCTGTTGTGCGAGGTTGGGGGGAGAGGACAGAGGAAGGAAGCATGATTGCTACCTCGCCACCAACACAACAGGGACTTGGTGCTCCTGGATGCGCAACACACATGAGTGCCTTCTTGCTGCACTACCTGCAGCATGACCCTCGAATTGTGAGAATTAGAAATAATCCTGACTACTGGGTTGCCACACTGTTAGATCCCCGGTACAAAAGTAAATTTGCAGAAATTATTCCTGCCATAGAAAGGGATGCACGCATGCAGGAGTATCAGCAGAGACTGTTGCAGAATCTTACATGTGCTTTTCCACAAAATACCAGTGGTGCACGTAGTGAATCTCACAGTTCCAACTTGCCAACCGTGGGACCGTCAAGTGTTCAGCACTCAAACCGTAACAGAACCACAGTATCTGCTGGTAACATCAATTTTGCGGAATCATTTCACCACTTTTTTAGCCCATCCTTTGCAAGGCCACAGGAGACAAGAAGTCTGACACATAGTCAACGCCTAGAGACGATGGTACAGGAGTATCTCCAAGTAAACATTGAAGCCACGACTGTGTCACTGGACCCTTGCTCTTTTTGGGCTTCCAATCTGGATAAATGGCCGGAGCTAGCCACTTACGCCTTGGAGATCTTGTCATGCCCCGCAGCCAGCGTTCTGTCTGAACGTGTGTTCAGCGCTGCTGGTGGTGTGCTGACAGATAAGCGCACGCGGCTTTCCACTGATAATGTAGACAGACTCACGTTCATAAAGATGAACAAATCATGGATCCGAAACGACTTTTCTACCCCTGTGTCATCCTGGGGAGAGTAAAAGCTTGATGATTGGTTAAAATCACCCTACCAACCGTTTTAAGCTTTCAAATTACTAATCATGTTTATCTGTATCTTGACTGGAAAATAATTTGGGCTTTGTAGCAGTGTGCAGCACTGATCCTATTAGGCCATCTATAATAAGCTTCACCAGATTTAAAATTAAAAATAATTTTTAGCTGCATCTAGCCCGGAAAATAATTTTGGGGCTCCGAGATGCGCAAGACACATAAGTGCCTTCTTGCTGCACTACCTGCAGCATGACCCTCATATTGTCAGAATTCGAAGTAATCATGACTACTGGGTTGCCACACTCTTAGATCCCCCAAACTTTTCGATCAACCTTTTCATTTTAATAAAGACCAAAAAAATGGTCATTTTTGAAATTATAAGCATTAGCAGGTTGTTAGAAACTGAAATCAAACAGTTTTCAACTCAAAACTTTATTCTAGGTGATGTTACATTTTCACATAGGACCCCTTGTTCGAAAGGAGCTTCTGAACTCTCTCGTCCATTGAATTTGTCAGGTTTTGGATGGTTTCTGCTTCAATTGTTTTGCATGAGGACAGAATACCCTCCCAGAGCTGTTGCTTAGATGTGAACTGCCTCCCGCCATCATAGACACTCCTTTTAATGATGCTCCAAAGGTTCTGAATGGGGTAGAGGTCAGGGGAGCATGGGGGTCACACCATAAGTTTGTCCCCTTTTATGCCCATATCAGCCAGAGATGCAGATGTTTTATGTGCAGCATGAGATGGTGCATTATCATGCAGAAAAATGATCTTGCTGTGAAATACACGGTTCTTCTTCTTGAACCATGGCAGGAAGTGCTGTTTGAGAAAATCCACATACATTATGGAGTTCATCTTTAGCGCCTTCAGGGATCCTAAAGGGGCCGACAATCTCTCTCCCCATGATTCCAGCCCAAAACATTACTCCACCTCCTCCTTGTTGGCGCTGTAGCCGTGTTTGCGTGGGGTGTCCATCAACCAGCCATCCTCCACTCCATTCATCTGGACCATCGAGCGCTGCACGGCACTCATCCGTGAACAAAACAGTTTTGAAATCAGTCTTCATGTAATGTTTGGCCCACTGGAGCCGTTTCTGCTTGTGTGAAGTGGATAGAGGAGGTCGACAGGATGGCATATGCACAGCTGCAAACCTCTGAAGGACCCTGCATCTTGTTGTTCGGGGGACGTTGGAGGCACAAGCAGCTTCAAAAACTTGTCTGCTGCTATGACAAGGCTTTTTTGCCGCTGCTGTTTCAACCTGACGTAATTGCCTGTAGGAAAGAGTCCTCAATTTGCCCTTATCAGCACGCACACGTGTGTACTGTGAATCAGCTACATACTTCTTGATTGCCAAGACACTTCATCCTGATCATCGCACAATGTTGATTGTAGTCATGCCTTGACCTAAACACTCCACAATTTGTTGCTTCTCAGCAGCCGACACATCCTTTTTCTTTCCCATTTTGGCAGAAAATGTAGGCTGCTTAATAATGTGAGAGAGCCTTCTTAAGTAGTCTTGCCTTTCATTGGACACACCTGCCAAACTAATTAGCACAGGTGTCTGCAATTGCTTACAGTGATATAAAGAGCCCTGACACACATCACCATCAATGAGTTTAACTGACAAACAAACAAATTCTTCCCTTATCACTCCTAAACACTTTTTGCATAATAATTTGGAACGCGGTGTACATGTGCTTTTCCACAAAACACCAGTGGTTCACGTAGTGAATCTTACAGTTCTAACTTGCCAACCGTGGTCTGTATGGAATTGTTCAATAAAGGGCCCAAAATTAAGATAACATAGATGGGAGAGGTCTCTATGAATAGGAATTCCTAAGTATTTGATACCCTGTGAGGGCCAGGCAAAGGGAAAGTTGGACTGGATGGAATCCTATATGGATTTAGGGAGGGAGACATCGAGGGCCTCAGACTTCGCTGCATTGATTTTAAAATTTTACCATGTAACAAAGTGATCTATTTCAGCCATAACAGCAGGGATGGATATATGTGATTGAGTGATATATACTAGGACATCATCAGCAAATAGAGAGCACTTGTACTCGGTGCCTTCCACCTCAATCCACCTAATATTGGGGTTATGGCGAATTGATGAGAGCAGGTGCTCCGTCACTAGGATGTATAAGAGAGGGGACAGAGGACATCCCTGCCTTGTCCCATTGGTGATTGTGAAAGGTGATGAAAATGTTCTGACGCACCCCCTGGGCCTTGGGACACCCGGAGCCGGACCCTTTTTGGTGGATGCTGGTGGTTGTAGTCTTCGTGGCGGCGATCCGGTTCCGTGGCTCAGGGCGGTCAAACCAGTGGCGGAACTATTTATGTGGTTTTGATGTTTAAATGTCCGACTACGCCACCCGTGGATTGCGGTCAGAGTGAACCGCCGCTACAGGGCAGACCGCTAAGGCTGGTGTTGTGGGTGCAGCAGAGCGTAGCATAACTCCCCACGGGAGGAGTATAGCCTCAGGGCAGTGTATGCGGAGGATGGGGGTGATGGTGCAGGGCAGCAGCAGTAACGACACGGAGTCAGTGATGCAGTTCAGGGCCTTTACTCACAGTTCTTATTATCCAGACCACGTCTGCAGGTAACGGCTGCCCACGTCGTACTGTGCTCACCAGGTGAGGGGCTCAGACAACTCCCAGATAACTTTGGAGCGCTTCACAGGACCCCCTTTGTGTGTCCTTTGTCTGGCCTTTCTTACCAACACTTCTGTCCGGCTGCCTCGGGCCTCCTCTTGGTAAACTTGGCGCCAGTTTCCCTGACCCTATGTGGTGCCTTCCTAGCGGGTGGAGCAAGGGGCTGCGCCACATAAAATGTCAGAGCCTCCGGTTTCTAGCTGAGGGTCGTTTCCTGCCTCCACTAGTTCGGGGACCGGTCTCCCCCTTTGGCCTGACCCCTCCACGCAGGTGGATTCGGGCGTGCGGTGGCGACTCGCCCGTCCGCACCCCTGGGATCCCTTCATTCCTCGTTCCTGGAGCCTTCTCCGCTCCTCTTCCTTCCTTCTCCCTCTTGCAGGCCTGGGCCTCTGTTACTAGGCCCGCCTCCGGAGCAGAGCTCATGCAGAGCCCCTGCTCCCTGCCACTTCTGCTCAGACTTCTCTGCACTGAACTAAGATGGTGCCCACCTTTTATACTCCCTTCTCAATGCACCCAGGAACTGCTTCCTCCCTGCTCCTGCACTGCAGGGTTCCCCTTCCTCAGTGTTCCCTCCCCCCACTCCAGCCAGGGACAGGGACTGTCGTGCCCATCTCAGGGGCATATTGGTCGCCCTGCCCCACGGCAATGTGGTGTAATGCATGCAGGTGTCGGGTCCTGATCCACACTCCATCCTTATCTGAGAGTGAGATATCACACCTCTGGGTGAGGTGCAATACGTCTGTAGCAACCGAGCCCTCGGTGCTACAGTTCCATTTATCTTCAGCCTAGGTGACGTATTGTGATACAGGGCCGTGATTTTGGCTATAAAAGGGTCCCCTAGACCCCTACTCCAAGCTTTTTAAGAGAATCATATATGGCGTGCCAGGAGACTCTATGGAATGCTTTCTCAGCATCCAACGAGAGTATCTACTTACAAATTTTTAACTGCATCTAGCCCAGGAAATACTTTGTGCCTAGTAGCAGTGTCTGCTAGTCAGCGGATTATCCCGGCTGTTAAGCAAGCTACACCACCTGTAGTTTGGACACTTAATTTTTTCAAAGGAAATGCTTCGGGACCACGGGATACTTAGTGAAGAGCATCAGGAGGCACCCCAAGGCATAGGGGCTGGGACTGGCACTAGGATGCCTTGCGGTGGACAGCCGAGCTCGATCCTTATAAAAGCTTTTTAACTGCAGCAGCTTTAGTGGACGCTACTGGAGCTGGAATTACGCGGCTGCTGGCATGAGACTTGCCCTCCAATAGATCCTTGTAAATGGATTTAAAGTGTATTCATTCAAATTAGAGGGACAATTTAAATTAAAAAGCTTAGAGCTGCCTCCACCACAGGGGGGCTCTCTCGACCCACCAGCGGACAGGCACCAGTATTGGGAGAGGGGGGCTGGCCGTCAGGGTTCACCGCGGCTCTGGCACAAACCCGGCGACACGGAGGTGGCACGGGCAGGAGCGGACTGGCCGTCTCGGCTTCTCACTTTTTGGATTTTAGAAGGGCATGACATGCCTATATCTGTGTCTCCCCCTCCTTTTACTCCTCCACCTCTTTTCTTTTCGCATGACTATATGTACTTGTCACTTTTCCATGTGTTAGTTGTGTCTTCTGAGCAGTTTGTCAGCTTTTGGACACCTTTGAAGGTGTTTTCTATGTGTTTCTATGTGTTTTTGTTTGCCTGCCATTGGTTTTAACGGTGTTCGAAGGTGTTCGACGAACAGTTCGACGAACAGTTCGGCGAACACACGGGTGTTCGACGAACCGAACCGAACTCGAACACTACGGGGGTGGCTCAACACTAGTCCCTACCCAGTATACTGAATGTCCTACCTATCCATGTACCAAACCAGGCCTCATCTGAACGGGTGAAAAAGAAACCAGGCATAGCTCACAATTAAAACCTTGTATGGGAAAGATGGATCGAGGGGGCCACACACTACACAAAAAAGAAAATAACGAAAAAGAAAAATAGGGCGCACACACCTTTAGTATTAAATGAATGCACAAGTGCAAGTACAATCTGCTATGGGGCCAATATACAAACATATACTGTACATACTTCGATAAGTCAGCACCTTTTTTTCTTTTCTGGTTACACTTATAGTTATATAGATAAATCTGAATGATGAGCAGGATGCTGGACAGCCACAGATGTAAGAACAGGAAAATGCACAGGAGAGGCTGGAGACTGCCCTGTGCAGCAGCATGCATGTCACAGGCACCACATAGGAGAGTTTAGACTGGCTATATACAGTACATTAAAGGTTAGAATTATATAGATCAATATAAATTCTTATCAGGAAGCTAGAAAGTCACAGATGCAGGCACAAGAAAATGCACGAAAGAGGCTGGAGACTCTGTCCTGTGCAGCCACTTGCATGTCACAGGTCAAGTGCAAACTCAGATTGCAGGAAGGGACATAGATGGATGGTGGTCATTAGATTTATTTCATGTACGGGAAACAGCTCGGAGCACATTGTAGCAATTATATAAGGCAGCGATAGGTATTGGATGATTTATATTGCAGACCTCCAAATGTGGTGACCAGTGCACCAAGGACAGATCTATCATATATTTCATTCTCTGACACATTCTGCCATTTACATGCCAAACAGTATTAATTATATATATAGGACACTACCCACTAGATGCCAATGATAGTATCTCCAGCTGTCAATGCAGTGACCAAGCGGCAAAATGAAGGTCTCCAAACATTCTCCCATTGCAGATCTCCGGACGCCACCTCTGTGATTTATCACTGTACCTCCTGATGCAAGCACATCTGCTTCGTCTTTATTAGAAGTGTTGCAATGTTTGGCTTAGTTATCGCACATCTGACCAAAGGAGCACAAAGTTGATCCACACTCATATCAATTATATGTCCCTTGTTCTGGCTGCAACATGTCATTGCAATCATCTGCATTATTTATGATGCAAAGCATGGAGGATCTCTTACTGCACATGCTAATGTTATCCACTATACCTATTGTACAATACACCAGTTTAGACCAGATTAAATGTGCATGTGTCATAGAGGCCACCATCTTAATTTATAATATCTAAATTCAACAGAATTGCACCAAATAATAAGTGGTCAGAACCATTGTACCCCCCAACCTGTGCATCGGCAAAAGTCTGGGCTTTGATGCTTGACAAATGATGTCCCACCTGCCTCAGTGTTCAGCCACTTTTCAGTCATTCTGCCTCTGCATTCCACCACTCACATGTCCTCTCGATTTCGCTTGCTGGCACCAACTGTCTTCCTGCCTTACTACTCCAGCCTTTTATACTTGATAACTGCGCCACAGCTACCACCTGTCCCGGTTTCCCCTTCAAGTTAAACCCTCCAGAAATGTTTCCTCCATCTTTTAGTTCCACCCTACTTGGTTCACTCAGCAGATTGCAACATTTGGTCGCGAGTGCCAAAGAACATTCATCTTCTGATCCCCACCCCCTTACATTTACATGAGGAATAACACTATTTCTGGTAATTATATGACTTGTATCCTGCTTTTTTCACAAGTTTCCCTCTCTACAGACTCTGTTTCTAGTTTTCAGTTGTCTCTGAGTTAGTGGGTGGAGAGTGGAGTAGCTGCTAAAATGTCTTACATACACAGGGATTCCTACTCCCCTGTCTTATTCTAAGTGTTTATTCACACAACAGTGATTTTCTAGTACGAAAGAATCAGTGGAGTGTCACCAGTGTTTTTGATCAGATTTTCATCAGAGTGTCATCAGAGTTTGGTCAGAGTTTCATCAGTTTTTTTCTAATGAGAAAAAATAATGTTTTCGGACCTTCACCTTTCTATCAGTCCATGAAAAACAGACAGCACTTGGATGGCAACTAAGCGCTATCCAATTTTTTCAGGGACCATATGCTTTCACTGTCGAAATTTCCCCAGTCAGAAAAAAAGTCATTGACAAGTGAACAGCCCGATACTATCATAGTTACCAGTGCTATCTGTGAAAAACTAACGTGTGAATGAGCCCGACCAATGCATGAAAAATAGCAGCAGCATGGGGCACATTACACAGCAGTAATACACAGTGTAGCTGTGAATCCAGTTGTGGAAAGAGATAAAAACTTTCTAGAAAGTCTCTCTGCCTTTCTTTCTCAGACTCTGTTCCTTTCTTTTACCAACTACCTTCTGATTTTTCAAAAAATGTCCTAGCTCAAAATTAAAAACTAATTAGTCAATGAAAATTAAAATAATATTGTATCCGGGATTTGTTTTTATCCCTAATAGGAAAATGAGAATAAGCTTCAAATGCATGGAAGTGGCAATATTCCAATCCTTGTTCTAGTTTTTTTTCATATTTTCCCATATTCTCTTTGTCTTATAAGATATGTCGGCTCATATTTTCCTTTATTTATATAGAAAAAGTCAGGTCATCATAATTCTTAACCTAAAGATAACTTATATTTCATAGCTAAGTGGGTGAATCGACTAAGTCAGTGCTCACCACGAGGGCTAGAAAAGAGGTGAAACATATGTCTGACATCAGCCACTCCGCACTTATTATAATGTTTCCTTGTCCTAAATATATGTTAAAGGGTACCTATCATTTAAAAAAAATAGAAGACACAATAATAAATCACAAGTCTGCTATAAAGACTATCTAATAAATATAGGGTGGCCAGAAATATACATTTTTTCACTCCATGAAGGGCAGACCTTTTCTAGTGAGGAATAAGACCTGTATATTGTGCTCGAAGTCAGTCGAATCCACACCTACACTGAGCTAAACACTGCAGCTCCATCTCCCTCCTCCCCCACCTCCTGTTTCTCTCTCCATTGGTTTACAAGGAAGACAGGAAAATAAGCTACTGGATAATGCCCCTTATATTACAATGTGAAATATTTTACATGCATTATTGATTTATGTAAAAAAGGTTATAACAATATGAATTATTTTCTAACATTTGATATATTAAAGGTGCTGTAACTATATGAAATCTAAGGTACAAATATCCATTCAATGATTAATGTCTACACTCCACCATATTTTGTCTTGGTATGACAGATTAAAGGGGTTATCAGGTTTTTACTGCATACAGGGTTCGGGATTTCACTGGATTAGTAAGAGTTGGTGATTAGTAATGGTCAGGGCAGGCGGAGGTCTCTCTAAAAACAAGCAGACAGGCACAAGGTAAAGGCAACAGCAGACAGACAAGGTGAAATAAACAGTAAGGTCTGTAACCTACTTGGTAGTCAAACAGAAGATCATCTTTACACTATACTGAATCCTTGGGTATCTTATTGCTCAGGAATAGAACATTGAGAGGAGCGTCTAATAAAAAGTCTCAGATGACACACCATAAATTGAGGAAGAAGAGCTTTGGATCTGGGAATCAGCATAAAAGATCTGCAGAAGTCACCAGAAGTCCTACCCAGAAGACTGCAGAAATGATCAAGATGCTATGCAGGGAGCCCAGGAAAGCATGGATCATGGATGTGAAGAGTGGTGGGAAATTATTAGCTGTAACAAGGCGAACACTAGCAACCACCGGTTTGCATAAAAAACAACCT
This sequence comes from Phyllobates terribilis, assembly GCF_046119375.1. Lineage (NCBI taxonomy): Eukaryota > Metazoa > Chordata > Amphibia > Anura > Dendrobatidae > Phyllobates > Phyllobates terribilis. The sequence continues at coordinate 139,091,161 of NW_027362770.1, forward strand.
ATGTCTTTCACTTTACAATGTTTTAAAATAATGGCCACTGAGCGAATGCATCAATAAAACTGGGAGCCAACTCACATTCAGCTGATCAGTGAATGGGCCAGGTTCAATACTGGACATACAGATGCAATATCTGTCGGCCTAATACTTGTTTGGCCAATAGCTAACTCATCCAACCATGTTGATACATAGTTATACTCAGCTTCATACTTAAACTTATCTAAATCTAGACAAGGTGAGAGACTTCTACCAGAGAACTCTGCATGCCGAAATCCAGTGTGTTTGAGTCTTCTTTTCTGTGACATCTGCCATCAATATGTGACGCCTTGCGGCTGCAGGCTGTCACAGAACTCCTTGGTGTTGCACAGATGGGATTCTCCCCAGTGGCCTCAATACATGCAGACACCTCCACCCAAGTCCACTAGATGGAGCCCTGTCAGGTATATATACACTGGGGGTGGAGTTCAGGAAGTCAGTCAGTGAGTGTGACACGATGCTGCAGCACCAGACAAGCTGAAGTCTGTGTGGCTGAAAGCCAGGCTAGGCCCAAGCTGCGGGCTTGTCTGGCCAGTGAGAGCCTAGAGTGGGCTAGAAGGCAAGAAGGAAGAGAAGAGCCATGAGGGACAGAGGAACCACAGAGGGTTTGTCCCCTGTTGCAAGCCGGGCACCGGGCCCGAGTCTATTGGGATCTCTATGCCCAGTAGGGAATCCGGCATACTGAGGAAGATTTCATATCCCTCAGTCCACGCGTGAATAGCGCACACTCAGAGGACTAGGTAGCATGGAGGCCCCAGCGTCCAGGGATCGTGGTAACCAGTGGGAAAGCCCTCGCGCCAAGCAAGACGAGTGAGAGAAACATCAAGGGAGCTAGACCCTGTTCCAGGCAGGTCAGAAGCTCCAGGGAGAGAGACAGGAAGATACAGAAAGGAGGCCTTACACCCTCTCACTAGGGAGCAAGATCAGAAGTGCACACCACATACAAGTGCCCCGGACCGTACCTGACTACCATCTGCAGTAAAGGTACTGAAACTAGCCCCGGTGTGTGTGTCTGTTCTTCCTCTGACCCGGCTGGGTCCCATCCCCCCTGCACCACCATCCATTACAGCCCACGCTGCCCATGAGGTAGCTCTACCTGTGGAGAGCCACACCATCCCTGCTGCCATAACACCAGCTCCAGAGGTCTGCTCTGCAGTGGTGGCACCCCCTTAGCCGCATTCCACAGGTGGTATCATGAACTTTCCAAATCCCCTATAAACTATTCCCCCTTTTACTGACCGCCCTGCGTCACGGACTGGGCCAGCTACCATGATATCCCCCAGCAACCAGAGGCCCGGCTGCCGAGTACCCCACGGCCCAGGGGGCACGTCAAATACCCCCTCAATTAAAATCAGTGCGAATCTATTTACACTTAAAGGGGCTATCCAGCTGACCAAAGAACAGTGAAATATAAAAACAAAAGTCTTAATATTCAACTTCACCAATCTCTAGCCATTCTTGTTCTGATGCTTCATGATTTTCCCCTGGTCTCTACTTCCTGGTTCCTTTTGGATAAAAAAGGAAGTTCCTGTTCAGCCCAGCCATTCAAGGCAGTAGTTTTAACAAGACCCAATCACTGATTGGCTGAGTGCCACTTCCTGGAACTCGAGAGGAACCAGGAAGCAAAGACCAGCAGGGGAACTTAAAAACTATCAGCATAAACCCAAATGATATAAACCCTAATGACAAAGGGCTGGCCGCAAACTTAGCTTCACATAGAGTTGTCTTCTGCTAGATCTCTGAGGTCCATTTTTTTGCATTAAAGCATTAGTCTGATCCTTAATGTCTTGTTCTTAATGTGACTTTTCTTACCAATAAAACAATGGCTAAAATAAATCAATCGCAATATTATAAAAGAAATGCTAGAAACCATCTGGACACAATAACACGGTTTCGATATACAGTAATACCCTCCAAACAGATTGAGGTCAACAGGATAACCCAAGGAAAGGCTTTAGTTCTTGCTTTTTCCAAGAAACTATGAAATTATTTTAACAGAAAAAGTATTTTGCTTTGTAATAGTTCTAATAAAGTGCACTACATAGCAGGCGTCCCTTGATTGAAGGTAATTTTGAGCATGAGAACACTGAAAGCAGAAAAATCTTGCAGCAGCTGAAAAAGGAACAGGGACATAAAAGCCCATAATATTTAAACATCCTGGATTTCTGCGATGAATATTTATCTCCAATCAGATTTTTCGTGAAAGAACGAAGATTCTGGTGACGTGATGACTAGAGATGAGCGTTGTTCTACTCGAACTGTTCGCCAATCTCAAATTCGAGCTGTTTTGGGCGGTGTTCGAGCCGTTCGGCGAACACGAACAATTTGAGAAAAATTCGGCTGTTCGAGGTTATGTTCGATAACTGTTCGTGCACCAAAATTATAACTGGATTTTTTCTCAGTAATGATGAAAATTAATGTTAATACGCAGTTTGAGTGTACAGCGGAGCGGGGGGAGGGGCAGGGGATGGATCTCTGCAGAAATAATGAAGATCTCCATTTTTTTTTTCTCTTTCCCGCATTTACAGTGGGGAGGTGCAATCAGTCAGCCTATCAGCAGCGCACACACGGAGCGAAGTGCTTTTTTTCACACAAGCAAGGGCATGTGTCATTGGCAGTGTATGTCACATGTCCTTGCCCTATAAGACCAAGCCATTTTCCCCGTCGCCACCATTTTCTCACTGCTGCAGCTGCTTGTTAGACGGCACCGCTGTTGCTGTGTGCGCTATACCTTGTTAATTTCAAGCCAATTTTCGCACAAATCTACAGATAGCTTGGGAGTAGGGAATAGCTGTGATTGCAGTCCTTTTAAGCACTAGGTTACAGCATTTCCTACGACTTTTATCAGGCAGGTCTGTGCTCTTAAATAGATAGGTTGTGGGAGTAAAGACTAATTGTAATTGGAGTCCTTTTCAGGACTAGGTTACATCAGTTCCTATCAGTTTTTGCCAGGCAGGTCTGTGCCAGTGCTGTGCAAGTTTTTTTCACAGCATTTGGCTGAATCTAGCAAAGCTAATCCTTTTTGGCCTATTGCAGAGTGTGTTAGTCAGTGGAGTAGCCTATCTGTGTTGCAAGATATACCACCTGTGTATAGAATACCAATTTTTTTACTGCACCTAGTGAAGTAAAATCTTTTGGGCATAGCATCATTCTATTAGTCCATCTATACTGACCTCCATCAGGTTGCAAATTGAATATAATTTTTTTCTGCATCTAGCTCTGAAAAAATATTGGGCTTCTAGCTGTGTGTGGGACTTGTTGTATTAGTCCATCTATACTGACCTCCATCAGGTTGCAAACTGCATATATTTTTTTCTTCATCTACCTCTGAAAAAATATTGGGCTTCTAGCTGTGTGTGCGACTTGTTCTATTAATCCATCTATACAGACCTCCATCAGGTTGCAAACTGAATATATTTTTTTCTGCATCTACCTCTGAAAAAATATTGGGCTTCTAGCTGTGTGTGGGACTTGTTGTATTAGGCCATCTATACTGACCTCCATCAGGTTGCAAACTGAATATATTTTTTTCTGCATCTACCTCTGAAAAAATATTGGGCTTCTAGCTGTGTGTGGGACTTGTTCTATTAATCCATCTATACAGACCTCCATCAGGTTGCAAACTGAATATATTTTTTTCTACATCTACCTCTGAAAAAATATTGGGCTTCTAGCTGTGTGTGGGACTTGTTGTATTAGTCCATCTATACTGACCTCCATCAGGTTGCAAACTGCATATATTTTTTTCTTCATCTACCTCTGAAAAAATATTGGGCTTCTAGCTGTGTGTGCGACTTGTTCTATTAATCCATCTATACAGACCTCCATCAGGTTGCAAACTGAATATATTTTTTTCTGCATCTACCTCTGAAAAAATATTGGGCTTCTAGCTGTGTGTGGGACTTGTTGTATTAGTCCATCTATACTGACCTCCATCAGGTTGCAAACTGAATATATTTTTTTCTGCATCTACCTCTGAAAAAATATTGGGCTTCTAGCTGTGTGTGGGACTTGTTCGATTAATCCATCTATACAGACCTCCATCAGGTTGCAAACTGAATATATTTTTTTCTGCATCTACCTCTGAAAAAATATTGGGTTTCTAGCTGTGTGTGGGACTTGTTGTATTAGTCCATCTATACTGACCTCCATCAGGTTGCAAACTGAATATATTTTTTTCTGCATCTACCTCTGAAAAAATATTGGGCTTCTAGCTGTGTGTGGGACTTGTTCTATTAATCCATCTATACAGACCTCCATCAGGTTGCAAACTGAATATATTTTTTTCTGCATCTACCTCTGAAAAAATATTGGGCTTCTAGCTGTGTGTGGGACTTGTTGTATTAGTCCATCTATACTGACCTCCATCAGGTTGCAAACTGAATATATTTTTTTCTGCATCTACCTCTGAAAAAATATTGGGCTTCTAGCTGTGTGTGGGACTTGTTCTATTAATCCATCTATACAGACCTCCATCAGGTTGCAAACTGAATATATTTTTTTCTGCATCTACCTCTGAAAAAATATTGGGCTTCTAGCTGTGTGTGGGACTTGTTGTATTAGTCCATCTATACTGACTTCCATCAGGTTGCAAACTGAATATATTTTTTTCTGCATCTACCTCTGAAAAAATATTGGGCTTCTAGCTGTGTGTGGGACGTGTTCTATTAATCCATCTATACAGACCTCCATCAGGTTGCAAACTGAATATATTTTTTTCTGCATCTACCTCTGAAAAAATATTGGGCTTCTAGCTGTGTGTGGGACTTGTTGTATTAGTCCATCTATACTGACCTTTATCAGGTTGCAAACTGAATATATTTTTTTCTGCATCTACCTCTGAAAAAATATTGGGGTTCTAGCTGTGTGTGGGACTTGTTCTATTAATCCATCTATACAGACCTCCATCAGGTTGCAAACTGAATATATTTTTTTCTGCATCTACCTCTGAAAAAATATTGGGCTTCTAGCTGTGTGTGGGACTTGTTGTATTAGTCCATCTATACTGACTTCCATCAGGTTGCAAACTGAATATATTTTTTTCTGCATCTACCTCTGAAAAAATATTGGGCTTCTAGCTGTGTGTGGGACGTGTTCTATTAATCCATCAATACAGACCTCCATCAGGTTGCAAACTGAATATATTTTTTTCTGCATCTACCTCTGAAAAAATATTGGGCTTCTAGCTGTGTGTGGGACTTGTTGTATTAGTCCATCTATACTGACCTTTATCAGGTTGCAAACTGAATATATTTTTTTCTGCATCTACCTCTGAAAAAATATTGGGCTTCTAGCTGTGTGTGGGACTTGTTCTATTAATCCATCTATACAGACCTCCATCAGGTTGCAAACTGAATATATTTTTTTCTGCATCTACCTCTGAAAAAATATTTGGCCTTCTAGCAGTGTGTGGGACTTTCTCTATTAGTCCATCTATACTGACCTCCATCAGGTTGCAAATTAAAAATAATTTTTATCTGCATCTAGCTCTGAAAAAATATTTGGCCTTCTAGCAGTGTGTGGGACTTTCTCTATTAGTCCATCTATACTGACCTCCATCAGGTTGCAAATTGAATATAATTTTTTTCTGCATCTAACCCAGCCAATAGTTTTGGCCTAATACCACAGTTTGGCCACTCAGCTCTGCTCGGTTCCCATCCATTGTTTTTTTGTGCAAACAACTCCAGAGTTGTTAATTAGTTAACCACCAAAATGAGTGGAAAAAGGCCTGCTGCTGGTGGAAAGGGGAATAGGCGTGTTGGGAAGGGGAAAAAAGGTTGTGTCCGTGGGGTAGGTGTTAAAGCAACAGTAACATCTGCAGAAGAAAGACCATCTTCCAGCCAAACTAAAATGTCTACTTCTTTTAGCGGACAATGTGATAAGATCCCTTTCTTACGGCCACGCCAATCGCTACAAATTCCAGATGAGGCACAAAAACAGCAGGTGCTTCAACGGATATCAAGTGCTCCTTTAAGTGGGCTCTCCTCCACATCAACTTCAACATCACAAATACTCCAGTCCTCAAAGGTGTCACCCCAATCGCACTTGCTTCCTCACAGCTCCCAAATCTCCAGCTGCCCGTCTGAGTATGAGGTAGAACAGATGGTTGAGTCTGCAGAGCTGTTTACTCATACTATAGCCTGGGAATCAGAGGTCGACTCCAGCGCTTCTGTGAATCCAGACGAGGAAATGATCTGCACTGATGCCCAGAATCTTTATGAGTCGGATCCAGGACCAGACGCACAAGGTTCTGACCATAATGTAGACCCTCATTCCCAAACTGTAACTCCTGTTGGTGGAGACAATGAGGAAGACGATGATAAGACTCAAATACCTGATTGGAGCGACAACTTTAGTTTTTTGTCAGGGCAGGAACAGGTTGGCTCTGAGGACGACGGGTGTGATAACGCACAGGGTGATGATGATGAGGTTGGAGATCCCACTTACTGTCAACCCACAGTCAGCCAAGAGATGAGGTCAGCAGAGGAGGTGGAGGAAGATGCTAGTGACGACGAGGTCAGGTTGCGCCTTCCTGGACAGAGACGTAGTACTGGAAGCACGTCAACAACTGCATCCTCAAACACAACTCTGCCTCTCACCACAAGTCGTGGTGGCTCTTCAGGTCGCATGGGTGCTAAGCCTTGCATAGCCTGGGCATTTTTTCAGATCGATAAAGATGACCCAACTCGTGTTATCTGTAACATTTGTCAGCAAAAGCTAAGTAGAGGCCAAAAAATACATAGTTTGAGTACTTCATGCATGAACCGGCACATGGACATGAAGCATAAGTTGCAGTGGGAAGCTCAGTGTGCTACAATGCGGCCTAGCCGGCCGGGCCAACCACCGTCTGCCATATCTTGTGCATCCGCGGCCTCTTCATCCTCTGTGACTGGGGGGACAGCAGTCACACCTGTTTTGGGGCGCAGACCTGCCACCTCTTTCCCCGCAACAGCCAGCGTGATTGGCAGGTCATCATTTTCTTTGGAGGTGGTAACACCAGCTGGTGTTGAGCGCTGTCCGACATCGATAGCACCACCTTTGGATCAAGGCAACCTAACATGTCCGCCTGCATCTTCCTCACAGACCGGCAGTTTGCCGGGGACACCCTTATCAACCCCGTCTAAGCACAATAGCCAGCCCTCGGTCCCTCAGATGTGGACAAGTAAAAGACCATTTCCTCCTAGCCATGAGAAAGCTAAGAGGTTGAATTTCACCATCTGCAAGTTCTTGGCTACAGAAATGCTGCCTTTCCGCCTGGTGGACACAGAGGATTTTTGAGACCTTATGTCCGTTGCAGTGCCCCAGTACCAGATGCCCAGTCGGCACTACTTCTCAAAGAAAGGTGTGCCTGCGCTCCACCAGCATGTCGCACACAACATCACCGCTTCTTTGAGAAACTCTGTGTGTGACAGGGTGCATTTCACCACAGCCACTTGAACGAGTAGGCATGGACAGGGGCGTTACATGTCGCTGACTGGGCACTGGGTAACTATGGTGACAGCAGGACAAGGGGCTGCTGTCCAAGTCTTGCCGTCCCCACGAGTTGTGCGTCAATCCTCTTTATGTCAAAGTTCTTCCACTGCTTCTGCCTCCTCAACCTCCTCTCGGTCTTCCACCTGCACCCAAAGCCTGTCTGGTCATGCCACAAGCTTTCTAACTGCGCAGAAGGGATCCTGCACACCTCCTTACTATGCTGGCAGTAGGGCTCAACGTCATCAGGCGGTTTTTACATTGAAATGTCTGGGAAATGTGAGTCACACAGCTGAGGAGTTGTGGTCAGCTCTGGAGAACCAATTTCATGAATGGTTGTCTCCACTGGACCTGAAACCAGGGAAGGCCGTGTGCGACAATGCTGCAAACCTGGGTGCGGCCCTTCGCCGGGGCAATGTCACACACGTGCCTTGTATGGCTCACGTGTTGAACCTGGTTGTCCAGCAATTTTTAGCCCACTATCCCAGACTAGATAGCCTTCTGCAGAGGGCACGGTCGCTGTGTGCTCACTTCCGCCGTTTGCATCCCGCAGCTCAGCGACTTACATCTCTACAGAAGTCGTTGGGCCTGCCACTTCACCGGCTAAAATGCGATGTGCCTACCCGGCGGAATTCAACTCTGCACATCTTGCAGCGACTGTGGCAGCACCGACAAGCCCTGGTGCAATACGTTCTGACGTATAGCCTGGGCCAACGAGATCCAGAGGTGGGGCAAATCACGCTGGAGGAGTGGTCTCAGATCAGGGACCTATGCACCCTTCTGCACAGTTTTGAAATGGCGACGAAGATGTTTAGTGCTGACGATGCCATTATCAGCATGACTATTCCGGTGATTTACATGCTGGAGCACATGTTAAACAGAATTCGGAGTCAGGTGGTGGCACAAGAGGAGGTGGAGGAAGTAGAGGAGGAGGAGTTGTATGCGGAAGGGCTAACATCTGCAAGGTCCAGACGGTCGGCAGCATCAAGGCGGCAGGCATGTGAGGGTGGGGGAGATGGTTTTACCAGGGCGCATGGTAGCAGCCAAACTAGTGAGGAAGGTGCAGGAGCCCAGGAAGAAGTGGAGGACGAACTGATGGAAGACTCATCAGATGAGGGAGACCTTGATCACATTTCTGTTGTGCGAGGTTGGGGGGAGAGGACAGAGGAAGGAAGCATGATTGTTACCTCGCCACCAACACAACAGGGACTTGGTGCTCCTGGATGCGCAACACACATGAGTGCCTTCTTGCTGCACTACCTGCAACATGACCCTCGAATTGTGAGAATTAGAAATAATCCTGACTACTGGGTTGCCACACTGTTAGATCCCCGGTACAAAAGTAAATTTGCAGAAATTATTCCTGCCATAGAAAGGGATGCACGCATGCAGGAGTATCAGCAGAGACTGTTGCAGAATCTTACATGTGCTTTTCCACAAAATACCAGTGGTGCACGTAGTGAATCTCACAGTTCCAACTTGCCAACTGTGGGACCGTCAAGTGTTCAGCACTCAAACCGTAACAGAACCACAGTATCTGCTGGTAACATCAATTTTGCGGAATCATTTCACCACTTTTTTAGCCCATCCTTTGCAAGGCCACAGGAGACAAGAAGTCTGACACATAGTCAACGCCTAGAGACGATGGTACAGGAGTATCTCCAAGTAAACATTGAAGCCACGACTGTGTCACTGGACCCTTGCTCTTTTTGGGCTTCCAATCTGGATAAATGGCCGGAGCTAGCCACTTACGCCTTGGAGATCTTGTCATGCCCCGCAGCCAGCATTCTGTCTGAACGTGTGTTCAGGGCTGCTGGTGGTGTGCTGACAGATAAGCGCACGCGGCTCTCCACTGATAATGTAGACAGACTCACGTTCATAAAGATGAACAAATCATGGATTCTAAACGACTTTTCTACCCCTGTGTCATCCTGGGGAGAGTAAAAGCTTGATGATTGGTTAAAATCACCCTACCAACCGTTTTAAGCTTTCAAATTACTAATCATGTTTATCTGTATCTTGGCTGGAAAATAATTTGGGCTTTGTAGCAGTGTGCAGCACTGATTCTATTAGGCCATCTATAATAATCTCCACCAGATTTAAAATTACTAATCATGTTTATCTGTATCTTGACTGGAAAATAATTTGGGCTTTGTAGCACTGTGCAGCACTGATCCTATTAGGCCATCTATACTAAAGCTTCACCAGATTTAAAATTAATAATAATTTTTAGCTGCATCTAGCCCGGAAAATAATTTTGGGGCTCCGAGATGCGCAAGACACATAAGTGCCTTCTTGCTGCACTACCTGCAGCATGACCCTCATATTGTCAGAATTCGAAGTAATCATGACTACTGGGTTGCCACACTCTTAGATCCCCCAAACTTTTCGATCAACCTTTTCATTTTAATAAAGACCAAAAAAATGGTCATTTTTGAAATTATAAGCATTAGCAGGTTGTTAGAAACTGAAATCAAACAGTTTTCAACTCAAAACTTTATTCTAGGTGATGTTACATTTTCACATAGGACCCCTTGTTCGAAAGGAGCTTCTGAACTCTCTCGTCCATTGAATTTGTCAGGTTTTGGATGGTTTCTGCTTCAATTGTTTTGCATGAGGACAGAATACCCTCCCAGAGCTGTTGCTTAGATGTGAACTGCCTCCCGCCATCATAGACACTCCTTTTAATGATGCTCCAAAGGTTCTGAATGGGGTAGAGGTCAGGGGAGCATGGGGGTCACACCATAAGTTTGTCCCCTTTTATGCCCATATCAGCCAGAGATGCAGATGTTTTATGTGCAGCATGAGATGGTGCATTATCATGCAGAAAAATGATCTTGCTGTGAAATACACGGTTCTTCTTCTTGAACCATGGCAGGAAGTGCTGTTTGAGAAAATCCACATACATTATGGAGTTCATCTTTAGCGCCTTCAGGGATCCTAAAGGGGCCGACAATCTCTCTCCCCATGATTCCAGCCCAAAACATTACTCCACCTCCTCCTTGTTGGCGCTGTAGCCGTGTTTGCGTGGGGTGTCAACCAGCCATCCTCCACTCCATCCATCTGGACCATCGAGCGCTGCACGGCACTCATCCGTGAACAAAACAGTTTTGAAATCAGTCTTCATGTAATGTTTGGCCCACTGGAGCCGTTTCTGCTTGTGTGAAGTGGATAGAGGAGGTCGACAGGATGGCGTATGCACAGCTGCAAACCTCTGAAGGACCCTGCATCTTGTTGTTCGGGGGACGTTGGAGGCACCAGCAGCTTCAAAAACTTGTCTGCTGCTATGACAAGGCTTTTTTGCCGCTGCTCTTTCTACCTGACGTAATTGCCTGTAGGAAAGAGTCCTCAATTTGCCCTTATCAGCACGCACACGTGTGTACTGTGAATCAGCTACATACTTCTTAATTGCCAAGACACTTCATCCTGATCATCGCACAATGTTGATTGTAGTCATGCCTTGACCTAAACACTCCACAATTTGTTGCTTCTCAGCAGCCGACACATCCTTTTTCTTTCCCATTTTGTCAGAAAATGTAGGCTGCTTAATAATGTGAGACAGCCTTCTTAAGTAGTCTTGCCTTTCATTGGACACACCTGCCAAACTAATTAGTGATATAAAGAGCCCTGACACACATCACCATCAATGAGTTTAACTGACAAACAAACAAATTCTTCCCTTATCACTCCTAAACACTTTTTGCATAATAATTTGGAACACAGTGTACATGTGCTTTTCCACAAAACACCAGTGGTTCACGTAGTGAATCTTACAGTTCTAACTTGCCAACCGTGGTCTGTATGGAGTTGTTCAATAAAGGGCCCAAAATTAAGATAACATAGATGGGAGAGGTCTCTATGAATAGGAATTCCTAAGTATTTGATACCCTGTGAGGGCCAGGCAAAGGGAAAGTTGGACTGGATGGAATCCTATATGGATTTGGGGAGGGAGACATCGAGGGCCTCAGACTTCGCTGCATTGATTTTAAAATTTGACCATGTAACAAAGTGATCTATTTCAGCCATAGCAGCATGGATGGATATATATGATTGAGTGATATATACTAGGACATCATCAGCAAATAGAGAGCACTTGTACTCGGTGCCTCCCACCTCAATCCACCTAATATTGGGGTTATGGCGAATTGATGAGAGCAGGTGCTCCGTCACTAGGATGTATAAGAGAGGGGACAGAGAACATCCCTGCCTTGTCCCATTGGTGATTGTGAAAGGTGATGAAAATGTTCTGACGCGGCCCCTGGGCCTTGGGACACCCGGAGCCGGACCCTTTTTGGTGGATGCTGGTGGTTGTAGTCTCCGTGGCGGCAACCCGGTTCCGTGGCTCAGGTCGGTCAAACCAGTGGCGGAACTATTTATGTGGTTTTGATGTTTAAATGTCCGACTACGCCACCCGTGGATTGCGGTCAGAATGAACCGCCGCTCCAGGGCAGACCGCTGAGGCTGGTGTTGTGGGTGCAGCAGAGCGTAGCATAACTCCCCACGGGAGGAGTATAGCCTCAGGGCAGTGTATGCGGAGGATGGGGGTGATGGTGCAGGGCAGCAGCAGTAATGACACGGAGTCAGTGATGCAGTCCAGGGCCTTTACTCACAGTTCTTATTATCCAGACCATGTCTGCAGGTAACGGCTGCCCACGTTGTACTGTGCTCACCAGGTGAGGGGCTCAGACAACTCCCAGATAACTTTGGAGTGCTTCACAGGACCCCCTTTGTGTGTCCTTTGTCTGGCCTTTCTTACCAACCCTTCTGTCCGGCTGCCTCGGGCCTCCTCTTGGTAAACTTGGCGCCAGTTTCCCTGACCCTATGTGGTGCCTTCCTAGCGGGTGTAGCGAGGGGCTGCGCCACATAAAATGTCACAGCCTCCTGTTTCTAGCTGAGGGTCGTTTCCTGCCTCCACTAGTTTCGGGGACCGGTCTCCCCCTTTGGCCTGACCCCTCCACGCAGGTGGATTCGGGCGTGCGGTGGTGACTCGCCCGTCCGCACCCCTGAGATCCCTTCGTTCCTCGTTCCTGGAGCCTTCTCCGCTCCTCTTTCTTCCTTCTCCCTCTTCCAGGCCTGGGCCTCTGTTACTAGGCCCGCCTCCGGAGCAGAGCTCATGCAGAGCCCCTGCTCCCTGCCACTTCTGCTCAGACTTCTCTGCACTGAACTAAGATGGTGCCCACCTTTTATACTCCCTTCTCAATGCACCCAGGAACTGCTTCCTCCCTGCTCCTGCACTACAGGGTTCCCCTTCCTCAGTGTTCCCTCACCCCACTCCAGCCAGGGACAGGGACTGTCGTGCCCATCTCAGGGGCATATTGGTCGCCCTGCCCCACGGCAATGTGGTGTAATGCATGCAGGTGTCGGGTCCTGATCCACACTACATCCTTACCTGAGAGTGAGATATCACACCTCTGGGTGAGGTGCAATACCTCTGTAGCAACCGAGCCCTCAGGGTGCTACAGTTCCATTTATCTTCAGCCTAGGTGACGTATTGCGGTACAGGGCCGTGGTTTGGGCTATAAAAGGGTCCCCTAGACCCCTACCCCAAGCTTTTTAAGAGAATCATATATGGCGTGCCAGGAGACTCTATGGAATGCTTTCTCAGCATCCAACGAGAGTATCTAATTACAAATTTTTAACTGCTTCTAGCCCAGGAAATACTGTGTGCCTAGTAGCAGGGTCTGCTAGTCAGCGGATTATCCCGGCTGTTAAGCAAGCTACACCACCTGTAGTTTGGACACTTCATTTTTTCAAAGGAAATGCTTCGGGACCACGTGATACTCAGTGAAGAGCATCAGGAGGCACCCCAAGGCATAGGGGCTCGGACTGGCAGTAGGATGCCTTGCGGTGGACAGCCGAGCTCGATCCTTATAAAAGCTTTTTAACTGCAGCAGCTTTAGTGGACGCTACTGGAGCTGGAATTACGCGGCTGCTGGCATGAGACTTGCCCTCCAATAGATCCTTGTAAATGGATTTAAAGTGTATTTATTCAAATTAGAGAGACAATTTAAATTAAAAAGCTTAGAGCTGCCTCCACCACAGGGGGGCTCGCTCGACCCACCAGCGGACAGGCACCAGTATTGGGAGAGGGGGGCTGGCCGTCAGGGTTCACCGCGGCTCTGGCACAAACCCGGCGACACAGAGGTGGCACGGGCAGGAGCGGACTGAACGTGTCGGCTTCTCACTTTTTAGATTTTAGAAGGGCATGACATGCCTATATCTGTGTCTCCCCCTCCTTTTACTCCTCCACCTCTTTTCTTTTCGCATGACTATATGTACTTGTCACTTTTCCATGTGTTAGTTGTGTCTTCTGAGCAGTTTGTCAGCTTTTGGACACCTTTGAAGGTGTTTTCTATGTGTTTCTATGTGTTTTTGTTTGCCTGCCATTGGTTTTAACGGTGTTCGAAGGTGTTCGACGAACAGTTCGACGAACAGTTCGGCGAACACACGGGTGTTCGACGAACCGAACCGAACTCGAACACTACGGGGGTGGCTCAACACTAGTGATGACCCAAGCAACAGCTGTGGAAATGGAAACTCACAGTCATTATAGATAAATGCCTCTTGTACCTTGATCTCATATCTCAAGACAGATCCTGCCCAAAAGTAAAGTGCCAGAAGGAATAAATTGGATGCTTAGTAATTTAATGAAAGGATACGTTGCTCTTGCCAAGCAAATGTATCCAGCGCAGAAAATGTGCGTAATTTCGGAAACCTGTTAAACATACATATATATTGTATACATATTGTATATTAGATATTGGGGTGTATATAAAAAGGGCGCTGCATTAAACTTTTATTTATTATTATGTGTTTTTGAGAACAGGAACTGTAGTTAATAGTGATGAGCAAGTACTAAAATGCTCGGGGACTCGTTGCTCGGGTCGAGCACCCGTGTATTCCAATGTGCTCGACCCAAGCAACGAGCCCAATGTAAGTCTATGGGAAACGCGAGCATTTTTCAGGCAGCTTCCCCCGGCGGTCTGCAGAGGGCCCAAAAATTGCCCAAATCGATGGGAACAGTGCTCAAATGACATGGGAACAGCATGGAGAAGACCCCTGGAAGCATTTCTGACTCCTAGATCACTGCTGTCAACAACGTTGTCAGAGTATTACGCCACTTTTACGGACTCACAATAAAACATACAAAAACTAAACAAAATGGATTTTCCTGGGAAATATGTTAAGGAACATCCTTTCCAGGGTAATGACTTGTATATAAGGCAAAATAAATAACCAAAAACAAAAATACTCCTCAACACCTTGGGCTATGTTCACACGTAGCGTTTTTGATGCGTTTTTGCACTTTTGCATTGCTTTCAACCAAGACAAATGCATTCACCAGGAAATGTCATTTTAACATTTTACAATCTTATTTGGCCATGTAGTGTGTGAAACATCATCAGACACATGCATACAGTGCTGAAAAGACATGGGAACAGCATGGGGAAGACCTCTGGAAGCATCTCTGACTCCCAGGTCACTGCCTAAAAGTGTGCCCCTCATAAATGATCCTTGGCGCATGCGAAGATGCCTCCCGCCATGCACCTGTCGTTGCAGACTTGCAACAATCACCGTCCCACTGCAGCGTTCAGTTGTCACTACCCCATTCCTTGGAATGCAAGCGCAAGTATGCAGCCAGCCACCCACCAACCCACAGGCTGCAATACTATACTGCCAAATTTTTGACAGCTGCTTGCACTTGAAATGTGGCCTCTTAGGCTCGTGGAGGCGGAAGCTTTTCATAATCTCATGCTGGCGGTAGCTGGGTGTCCATACTCGGTCCCCAGCCACCACTGTTTCTCCTGGTATCATCTCCACCTTCCACAAGCACGGGTCCCACAACATTACCCGTGCTCTCCCCAGTGCACTTACTGGGAAGGACCGCCTAACCACAAACACGTGGACAAGTGAATGTGGTCAGGGACGGTACGGAGCCAGTCCACAGCTTTTTTTGCTGAGTTGTATTTAGCTGGGTGAAAGGACTGGCATAGAGGGAAATCGTATCTACTCTGGGTATAATTTCTCCCAGGAAGTCCTCTAATGCAGCTTGTTGGAGAAGCAATGGCAGCCCGTCCAACATTAACTCACACTTGTCGGTGGTTCTTTGACACACAAACATCTTTCTTTGCGCATTTAATTTCATGACTACAGAGTTGGGCAATGGCCTGATCTGCAATCCGGTTTGAGAAAAACCATGCATAAGCACGTCCGATCCACATTAAAAAAAACAGCCATAGAGTGTCCAGGAACCTTCCCCCACACTTTTCTTAGCCAGGGCTGCTTCTCCGCAGGGTTGGACGAACCCACCAGAAAACCGGAGACTCCTCCGATGGGCCCTGGCTTCTCCTTCAGGAGAGTTGATAGTGCCGAGGTGAGGCCATGATGATGATAGAGGCCACCATCTGCTTAGTTTTCTGTTACTTGGAATGCAAGAGCAAGTATGCAGCCAGCCACCCACCCACAGGCCGCAATACTAAACTGCCAGATTTCTGGGCAGCTGCTTGCACTTGAAATGTGGCCTTTTAAGCTCGTGGAGGCGGAAGCTTTTCACAACCTCATACCTCATGCCTCGTGTCCATACTCGTTCCCCAGCCGTCACTATTTCTCCCGGTGTTGTCTCCGTCTTCTTCAAGCGCGGGTCCCTGAACATTAGTGATGGTACTTTCCTGTGTGAATTTGCTTGCCTCTTACCAGCCTGGAATATTTCCAGTAAACTATGTTACGACGCCATGGTATTAGCACTGCCCCCAGTACCAGTAGCGAAGCCATCCCCAATTTCCTTCTCAGGAATTTTATTTGGTAGACTGAGTGGCTGCCCAAATACATTAGTTTCTCACAAAGGAGCTGAAGATAGAGTGGCAGTAGGTGCAAGTTTCTCCAGCCTGTTAGATATTAGAGGGTGAACGGCAGCATATTTGATCAGTGGTTAGCAATGAAGCCTTGCAGCGCTGGGATCTTGGGTTCAAATCCCAGCAAGGACAACATCTGCCAGGACTTTGTATGTTCTCCCCATGTTTGCGTGGGTTTCCAACTCAGTAAAAAAGCAGCCATAGTGTGTCCGGGAACCTTCCCACACACTTTTCTTAGCCAGGACTGCTTCTCGGCAGGGTTGGACGGTCCCACCAGAGAATCTTCTGGTGTGCCCTGGCTTCTACATCAGGAGAGTTCATGATAGCGCAAACTTTGCAGCTGCTATGGGGCTCTTGAGCGGGGGAGAAAGGTGAGCCCTCAGAATCAAATCCTCTGGTGGGCACAATGTTTTTCAATCTGAAACAGCTTCTCAGTGGAGTTGTATTTCACCACAGCAATATTCTTTAGCTCGGTGAAAGGACTGGTATAGAGGGAAACCGTATCTACTTCGGCTGTCATTTGTCCGTCACCAGGTTCCGACCATTGTCACACACGACCATGCCTGGCTGTATGTTCAGCAGTGAGAGCCACAGATCAGGCTGCTGTGTTACAGCTTTCAACAACTCTGCAGTGCTGGGCGGTTTGTCACCTACATATTAAGCATGTTATCTTCAGCACAGCCTGTTGCCGCTTGGCCAAGGCAGTGCTCCAGTGCTTTCAGCTTGTGACTGATGTGGTAATTTCGGAGATGGAGGAGGAGGTGCAGGAGCTGCAATGTGATTACATTGAGGTTACATTGGCGACTCTGTTTTTATACTAAAGAAAGATCCTACTGGTTTTTTTTTTATGTTATTTTTTAAGGCAAATGCATTCACCGGGAAATGTCATTTTAACATTTTGCAATCTTATCTGGCAATGTGGTGTGTGACACATCATTAGACACATCCTGTTTCATTGATGATGGAGGGACTCTGAAAGACACATAAAGCAGGGCCACAGTAACGAGTAGTGTTGAGCCACCCCCGTAGTGTTCGAGTTCGGTTCGGTTCGTCGAACACCCATGTGTTCGCCGAACTGTTCGTCGAACTGTTCGTCGAACACCTTCGAACACCGTTAAAACCAATGGCAGGCAAACAAAAACACATAGAAACACATAGAAAACACCTTCAAAGGTGTCCAAAAGCTGACAAACTGCTCAGAAGACACAACTAACACATGGAAAAGTGACAAGTGCATATAGTCATGCGAAAAGAAAAGAGGTGGAGGAGTAAAAGGAGGGGGAGACACAGATATAGGCATGTCATGCCATTCTAAAATCCAAAAAGTGAGAAGCCGACACGGCCAGTCCGTTCCTGCCCGTGCCACCTCTGTGTCGCCGGGTTTGTGCCAGAGCCGCGGTGGACCCTGACGGCCAGCCCCCCTATCCCAATACTGGTGCCTGTCCGCTGGTGGGTCGAGCGAGCCCCCCTGTGGTGGAGGCAGCTCTAAGCTTTTTAATTTAAATTGTCTCTCTAATTTGAATGAATACACTTTAAATCCATTTACAAGGATCTATTGGAGGGCAAGTCTCATGCCAGCAGCCGCGTAATTCCAGCTCCAGTAGCGTCCACTAAAGCTGCTGCAGTTAAAAAGCTTTTATAAGGATCGAGCTCGGCTGTCCACCGCAAGGCATCCTCTGCCCCTTATGTACTAACTTGCCACTCGCCTTCGGCCTACTCGGGCCCTCACTAGGCTACACACACTAACGGCAGCTTGCCGCGCTTCAGTGATCTTACGGCACCGGCACACCTTAAGCTCTATCTGGGCTCCCTGAATCTAGCAAGCAGGAGCCTCGTGCTCCACTGCTGAACTATTAACTGCGTTCTCTAGACTAGACTGAGCTCCACTGCAGACTGACCTCTCTTAGGCTTCTCTACTGCAGGAACTCTTCAGAGGAACTGAACTGCCTAGCTCCACCTTCCCTATTTATATCCCTAACGGGCTCCCTCTGCTGGTCTGAGGTGGAAGGTGGAGATGTGTGAATGTTTATGGGGGCCTCTTGTGGAGGATTCCATCAATGCACTCTTCTAGGATCTGTGATACCAAGCGCAGCGGGGCATCACAGATGCTATTGACGACGAGGTTAGGTTGCGCCTTCCTGAACAGAGATGGAGTACTGGAAGCACGTCAACAACTGCATCCTCAACCACAACTCTGCCTCTGACCATAAGTCGTAGTGGCTCTTCAGGTCACATGGGCTCTAAGCCTTGCATAGCCTGGGCATTTATTCAGATCGATAAGGATGACCCAACTCGTGTTATCTGTAATATTTGTCAGCAAAAGCTAAGTAGAGGCCAAAAAATCCATAGTTTGAGTACTTCATGCATGTACCGTCACATGGATATGAAGCATAAGTTGCAGTGGGAAGCTCACTGTGCTACAATGCGGTCTAGCCGGCTGGGCCAACCACCGTCTGCCCCATCTTGTGCATCCGCAGCCTCTTCATGTTCTGTGACTGGGGGGACAGCAGTCACACATGTTTTTGGACGCAGACCTGCCACCTCTTTACCCTCAACAGCCAGTGTGATTGGCAGGTCGTCAGTTCATTGGGAAGTGGAAACACCTGCTAGTGTTGAGCGCTCTCCGACATCGAGAGCACCACCTTTGGATCAAGGCAACCTAACATGTCCGCCTGCATCTTCCTCACAGACCGGCAGTTTGCCGGGGACACCCTACTCAACACCGTCTAAGCACAACAGCCAGCCCTCGGTCCCTCAGATGTGGAAAAGTAAAAGACCATTTCCTCCTAGCCATGAGAAAGCTAAGAGGTTGAATTTCACCATCTGCAAGCTGTTGGCTACAGAAATGCTGCCTTTCCACCTGGAGGACACAGAGGATTTTCAAGACCTTATGTCCGTCACAGTGCCCCAGTACCAGATGCCCAGTCGGCACTACTTCTCAAAGAAAGGTGTGCCTGCGCTCCACTAGCATGTCGCACACAACATCACCGCTTCTTTGAGAAACTCTGTGTGTGACAGGGTGCACTTCACCACAGACACTTGGACGAGAAGGCATGGACAGGGGCGTTACATGTCGCTGACTGGGCACTGGATAACTATGGTGACAGCAGGACAAGGGGCTGCTGTCCAAGTCTTACCGTCCCCACGAGTTGTGCGTCAATCCTCTTTATCTCGAAGTTCCTCCACTGCTTCTGCCTCCTCAACCTCCTCTCTGCACCCAAAGCCTGTCTGGTAATGCCACCTGCTTTCTAACTGCGCAGAAGGAATCCTGCACACCTCCTTACTATGCTGGCAGCAGGGCTCAACGGCATCAGTGTTTACTTTGAAATGTCTGGGAAATGTGAGTCACACAGCTGAGGAGTTGTGGTCAGCTCTGGAGACCCAGTTTCATGAAAGGTTGTCTCCACTGGACCTGCAACCAGGGAAGGCCATGTGCGACAATGCTGCAAACCTGGGTGCGGCACTTCGCCGGGGCAATGTCACACACGTGCCTTGTATGGCTCATGTATTGAACCTGGTTGTCCAGCAATTTTTAGCCCACTATCCCGGACTAGATGGCCTTCTGCAGAGGGCACGGTCGCTGTGTGCTCACTTCCGCCGTTTGCATCCCGCAGTTCAACGACTTACATCTCTACAGAAGTCGTTGGGCCTGCCAGTTCACCGGCTGAAATGCGATGTGCCGACACGGTGGAATTCAACTCTGCACATGTTGCAGCGACTGTGGCAGCACCGACAAGCCCTGGTGCAATACGTTCTGACGTATAGCCTGGGCCAACGAGATCCAGAAGTGGGGCAAATCACGCTGCAGGAGTGGTCTCAGATCAGGGACCTATGAAGTTGACGCGCACCCTAGGCCATGGGGTACCCTGAGCCGGGCCGGTAGACGCTGGGGGTTGTAGTCACTGTGGCGGTGACCCAGTCCGTGACCCAGGGCGGTCAATCCAAGGGTAATTTGTATATATGGATTTTATAATGTCTGACTACGCCACCTGTGGAGTGCGGCCAAAGGGGCCGCCGCTGCGGAACAGTCCTCTGAAGCTGGTGGTTTTGCAGCAACGGTATTATTACTCACCACAGGAAGAGTGTAGCTTCAGGGCAGTGTGGGTGGATTATGGTGGTTATAGTGCAGGGAGTCAGTAATGAACACAGAGTCCGTGTGATGCCGTCTCAAGATATTACTCACAGTTGTTGTAGTCCAGATTACAGGTACCAGAGCAATCTCCCCCGTCGTGCTGTGCATACTCAGTGAGGGGCTCAGTCCACCCCCAGATAGCTCCGGAGTACTTAGCAGGACCCCCTTCTGTGTGTCCTTTCTCTGGCCTTCTCCCTGCACCTCACACCCAGTGACACTTCTATCCGGTATCCTCGGGCCTTGGCGGGTGACGTGTGTTCCGTCCCCTGGGTCCTATGTGGCTACCTTCTTAGTGAGACTGGTGTGGACTTTGGCCTGCAGTACATGAAATGCAGCAGCCTCCGGATTCTAGTTGAGCCTTGCTGTTTCTCCGCTAGTTGAGGGACCGGTTCCCCTTATCTGGCCTGACCCCTCTACCTCCTGGTAGCAGCGGGAGTACGGGTGGCCTTCTGCACGGCCCGTAGCCGTAGGGTCCCTTCGGTTCCTGGAGCCTTCCAGCTCCCACTCCTCTCTTCTCTCCTTCAGTCCTGGGCCTCCCAGGCTAGGCCCGCCTCCGGAGCAGAGCTCATGCCTAGTCTCTGCTCCTGTCACTTTTCCTCCTCTGTCTGGCTTGCTCTTTCTAAGATGGCTTCCTATTTATACTCTCCTTGTCATGTGCTCCCCTAAGCTGCTCCCCTAAGCACCCACTACATAGGACCCTCAAACCAGCTAGGGACCTGGGACTGTGCTCCCCTTAGGAGCAATCTCGCCCTACCCCCACTGCGGGTATGTGTTGGATGCAGGAGTTAGGGTCCCGAGCCATACGCCTTCCTTACCTGAGGGTGAGATACCACACCTCTGGGTGAGATGCAGTATCTCTGTGGCGACTGAACCCTCAGGGGCGCCACACACCCTTCTGCACAGTTTTGAAATGGCGACGAAGATGTTTAGTGCTGACGACGATGCCATTATCAGCATGACTATTCCGGTGATTTACATGCTGGAGCACACATTAAACAGAATTCAGAGTCAGGTGGTGGGACAAGAGGAGGTGGAGGAAGTAGAGGAGGAGTCGTATGCGGAAGGGATAACATCTCCAAGGTCCAGACGGTTGGCAGCACCAAGGCGGCAGGCATGGGAGGGTGGGGCGAGGGATTAACCAGGGCGCATGGTAGCAGCCAAACTGTTGAGGAAGGTGCAGGAGCCGAGGAAGAAGTGGAGGACGAACTGGCGATGGGCATGGAAGACTGATCAGATGAGGGAGACCTTGATCACATTTCTGTTGTGCGAGGTTGAGGGGAGAGGGCAGAGGAAGGAAGCATGATTCTTACCTCGCTACCAACACAACAAGGACTTGGTCCTTCTGGATGCGCAGACACATGAGTGCCTTCTTGCTGCACTACCTGCAACATGACCCACGGATTGTCAGAATTCGAAGTAATCCCGACTACTGGGTTGCCACACTCTTAGATCCCCGGTACAAAAGTATATTTGCCGAAATAATTCCTGCCATAAAAAGGTATTGACGAATGCAGGAGTATCTGCAGACGCTGTTGCAGAATCTTACATGTGCTTTTCCACAAAACACCAGTGGTGCACGTAGTGAATCTCACAGTTCTAACTTGCCAACGGTGGGACTGTCGAGTCTTCATCACTCAAACCGTAACAGTAACACAGTATCTGCTGGTAACAGCAATTTTGTGGAATCGTTTCACCACTTTTTTAGACCATCCTTTGCAAGGCCACAGGAGACAAGAAGTCTGACACATAGTGAATGCCTAGAGAGGATGGTACAGGAGAATCTCCAAGTGAACATCGAAGCCATGACTGTGTCACTGGACCCTTGCTCATTTTGGTATTCCAATCTGGAAAAATGGCCGGAGCTCGCCACTCACGCCTTGGAGATCTTGTCATGACATGCAGCCAGCGTTCTCTCTGAACGTGTGTTCAGCGCTGCTGGTGGTGTGCTGACAGATAAGCGCACGCGGCTGTCCACTGAGAATGTAGACAGACTCACGTTCATAAAGATGAACAAATCATGGATTCGCAAGGACATTTCTACCCCTGTGTCATCCTTGGGAGACTAAAAGCTTGGGGATTTGGTAAAATCACCTCACCAACCGTTTTAAGCAACAGTGGGGCAATTGATGCCACTTAACCCTAGAACGCATGACCATAAAAATCTACACTTTCACATACCTGGGGCCCTTTAGGCCCGTGTGCAAATAACATGGAATAACTCAAACTCAAATGACAAACAACTATATACATGAAGAATACCTAGAGTTTCAAAATTCTAACTAAAGTAATCTTGCAGAAAATAGAAAACAATTAACTGGGCGGGCCTGCAAGGCCACAGGTATGCGTTCTAGGGTTAAGTGGTGTCTGTGCCACAATTTTGGGAGTCCCCTTGCTGTGTCTTACGTGACGTTGGCATCGTCAATTCCAGGTGGGTTGGGTCGCACCCCCCCCTTTTAACTGTAAGAAACTACATACACTATGGCTTGGGGTAACACAGATGGTTGAGTCTGAAGAGCTGTTTACTCAGAGGTCTGCTCCAAATCTTCAGTGTCTGCTAGTCAGTGTACAATTTTTAACTGCATCTAGCCTAGGCAATACTTTGGGCGTAGTAGCCCAGCTGCGAAGCAAGCTGCACCGCCTGTGTATCTAATAAGAATTTTTAAATGAATCTAGCCTAGGCAGACTGTGGGGACCCCCAACCAAACCCAGACGCTCAGCCCCCCTACCGCCCCCCTTTCATGGACAATACAATAATGTAACTCTTACAACTGGATGGGTGAGGATCGGTCACAGCTTTATTAACTCTTTATACTCATTCCATCTAAAATAATTCAGCTTGTTGCAGCATGCCCTGGGTCCCCACTCCGGCAAGTTGGCCAACAAGTGTAACTCTCCAACATGTCCTTTCTATTTCCAGGCCACGGAGGATCCAGCTTACTCGTATGCAGGACTCTGACCCCCACCCATCACTTTTAACTAGTGTTGAGCCACCCCCGTAGTGTTCGAGTTCGGTTCGGTTCGTCGAACACCCGTGTGTTCGCCGAACTGTTCGTCGAACTGTTCGTCGAACACCTTCGAACACCGTTAAAACCAATGGCAGGCAAACAAAAACACATAGAAACACATAGAAAACACCTTCAAAGGTGTCCAAAAGCTGACAAACTGCTCAGAAGACACAACTAACACATGGAAAAGTGACAAGTACATATAGTCATGCGAAAATAAAAGAGGTGGAGGAGTAAAAGGAGGGGGAGACACAGATATAGGCATGTCATGCCCTTCTAAAATCCAAAAAGTGAGAAGCTGACACGGCCAGTCCGCTCCTGCCCGTGCCACCTCCGTGTCGCCGGGTTTGTGCCAGAGCCGCGGTGAACCCTGATGGCCAGCCCCCCTCTCCCAATACTGGTGCCTGTCCGCTGGTGGGTCGAGCGAGCCCCCCTGTGGTGGAGGCAGCTCTAAGCTTTTTAATTTAAATTGTCTCTCTAATTTGAATGAATACACTTTAAATCCATTTACAAGGATCTATTGGAGGGCAAGTCTCATGCCAGCAGCCGCGTAATTCCAGCTCCAGTAGCGTCCACTAAAGCTGCTGCAGTTAAAAAGCTTTTATAAGGATCGAGCTCGGCTGTCCACCGCAAGGCATCCTACTGCCAGTCCCAGCCCCTATGCCTTGGGGTGCCTCCTGATGCTCTTCACTGAGTATCCCATGGTCCCGAAGCATTTCCTTTGAAAAAATTAAGTGTCTAAATTACAGGTGGTGTAGCTTGCTTAACAGCCGGGATAATCCGCTGACTAGCAGACACTGCTACTAGGCACAAAGTATTTCCTGGGCTAGATGCAGTTAAAAATTTGTAATTAGATACTCTCGTTGGATGCTGAGAAAGCATTCCATAGAGTCTCCTGGCACGCCATATATGATTCTCTTAAAAAGCTTGGGGTAGGGGTCTAGGGGACCCTTTTATAGCCAAAATCACGGCCCTGTATCGCAATACGTCACCTAGGCTGAAGATAAATGGAACTGTAGCACCCTGAGGGCTCGGTTGCTACAGACGTATTGCACCTCACCCAGAGGTGTGATATCTCACTCTCAGGTAAGGATGGAGTGTGGATCAGGACCCGACACCTGCATGCATTACACCACATTGCCGTGGGGCAGGGCGACCAATATGCCCCTGAGATGGGCACGACAGTCCCTGTCCCTGGCTGGAGTGGGGGGAGGGAACACTGAGGAAGGGGAACCCTGTAGTGCAGGAGCAGGGAGGAAGCAGTTCCTGGGTGCATTGAGAAGGGAGTATAAAAGGTGGGCACCATCTTAGTTCAGTGCAGAGAAGTCTGAGCAGAAGTGGCAGGGAGCAGGGGCTCTGCATGAGCTCTGCTCCGGAGGCGGGCCTAGTAACAGAGGCCCAGGCCTGGAAGAGGGAGAAGGAAGGAAGAGGAGCGGAGAAGGCTCCAGGAACGAGGAATGAAGGGATCCCAGGGGTGCGGACGGGCGAGTCGCCACCGCACGCCCGAATCCACCTGCGTGGAGGGGTCAGGCCAAAGGGGGAGACCGGTCCCCGAACTAGTGGAGGCAGGAAACGACCCTCAGCTAGAAACCGGAGGCTCTGACATTTTATGTGGCGCAGCCCCTCGCTACACCCGCTAGGAAGGCACCACATAGGGTCAGGGAAACTGGCGCCAAGTTTACCAAGAGGAGGCCCGAGGCAGCCGGACAGAAGTGTTGGTAAGAAAGGCCAGACAAAGGACACACAAAGGGGGTCCTGTGAAGTGCTCCAAAGTTATCTGGGAGTTGTCTGAGCCCCTCACCTGGTGAGCACAGTACGACGTGGGCAGCCGTTACCTGCAGACGTGGTCTGGATAATAAGAACTGTGAGTAAAGGCCCTGGACTGCATCACTGACTCCGTGTCGTTACTGCTGCTGCCCTGCACCATCACCCCCATCCTCCGCATACACTGCCCTGAGGCTATACTCCTCCCGTGGGGAGTTATGCTACGCTCTGCTGCACCCACAACACCAGCCTCAGCGGTCTGCCCTGTAGCGGCGGTTCACTCTGACCGCAATCCACGGGTGGTGTAGTCGGACATTTAAACATCAAAACCACATAAATAGTTCCGCCACTGGTTTGACCGCCCTGAGCCACGGAACCGGGTCGCCGCCACGAAGACTACAATCACCAGCATCCACCAAAAAGGGTCTGGCTCCGGGTGTCCCAAGGCCCAGGGGGTGCGTCAGAACATTTTCATCACCTTTCACAATCACCAATGGGACAAGGCAGGGATGTCCTCTGTCCCCTCTCTTATACATCCTAGTGACGGAGCACCTGCTCTCATCAATTCGCCATAACCCCAATATTAGGTGGATTGAGGTGGGAGGCACCGAGTACAAGTGCTCTCTATTTGCTGATGATGTCCTAGTATATATCACTCAATCACATATATCCATCCATGCTGTTATGGCTGAAATAGATCACTTTGTTACATGGTCAAATTTTAAAATCAATGCAGCGAAGTCTGAGGCCCTCGATGTCTCCCTCCCCAAATCCATATAGGATTCCATCCAGTCCAACTTTCCCTTTGCCTGGCCCTCACAGGGTATCAAATACTTAGGAATTCCTATTCATAGAGACCTCTCCCATCTATGTTATCTTAATTTTGGGCCCTTTATTGAACAATTCCATACAGACCACGGTTGGCAAGTTAGAACTGTAAGATTCACTACGTGAACCGCTGGTGTTTTGTGGAAAAGCACATGTACACCGCGTTCCAAATTATTATGCAAAAAGTGTTTAGGAGTGATAAGCGAAGAATTTGTTTGTTTGTCAGTTAAACTCATTGATGGTGATGTGTGTCAGGGCTCTTTATATCACTGTAAGCAATTGCAGACACCTGTGCTAATTAGTTTGGCAGGTGTGTCCAATGAAAGGCAAGACTACTTAAGAAGGCTCTCTCACATTATTAAGCAGCCTACATTTTCTGCCAAAATGGGAAAGAAAAAGGATGTGTCGGCTGCTGAGAAGCAACAAATTGTGGAGTGTTTAGGTCAAGGCATGACTACAATCAACATTTTGCGATGATCAGGATGAAGTGTCTTGGCAATCAAGAAGTATGTAGCTGATTCACAGTACACACGTGTGCGTGCTGATAAGGGCAAATTGAGGACTCTTTCCTACAGGCAATTACGTCAGGTTGAAAGAGCAGCAGCAAAAAAGCCTTGTCATAGCAGCAGACAAGTTTTTGAAGCTGCTTGTGCCTCCAACGTCCCCCGAACAACAAGATGCAGGGTCCTTCAGAGGTTTGCAGCTGTGCATATGCCATCCTGTCGACCTCCTCTATCCACTTCACACAAGCAGAAACGGCTCCAGTGGGCCAAACATTACATGAAGACTGATTTCAAAACTGTTTTGTTCACGGATGAGTGCCATGCAGCGCTCGATGGTCCAGATGGATGGAGTGGAGGATGGCTGGTTGATGGACACCCCACGCAAACACGGCTACAGCGCCAACAAGGAGGAGGTGGAGTAATGTTTTGGGCTGGAATCATGGGGAGAGAGATTGTCGGCCCCTTTAGGATCCCTGAAGGCGCTAAAGATGAACTCCATAATGTATGTGGATTTTCTCAAACAGCACTTCCTGCCATGGTTCAAGAAGAAGAACCGTGTATTTCACAGCAAGATCATTTTTCTGCATGATAATGCACCATCTCATGCTGCACATAAAACATCTGCATCTCTGGCTGATATGGGCATAAAAGGGGACAAACTTATGGTGTGACCCCCATGCTCCCCTGACCTCTACCCCATTCAGAACCTTTGGAGCATCATTAAAAGGAGTGTCTATGATGGCGGGAGGCAGTTCACATCTAAGCAACAGCTCTGGGAGGGTATTCTGTCCTCATGCAAAACAATTGAAGCAGAAACCATCCAAAACCTGACAAATTCAATGGACGAGAGAGTTCAGAAGCTCCTTTCGAACAAGGGGTCCTATGTGAAAATGTAACATCACCTAGAATAAAGTTTTGAGTTGAAAACTGTTTGATTTCAGTTTCTAACAACCTGCTAATGCTTATAATTTCAAAAATGACCATTTTTTTGGTCTTTATTAAAATAAAAAGGTTGATCGAAAAGTTTGGGGGATCTAAGAGTGTGGCAACCCAGTAGTCATGATTACTTCGAATTCTGACAATATGAGGGTCATGCTGCAGGTAGTGCAGCAAGAAGGCACTTATGTGTCTTGCGCATCTCGGAGCCCCAAAATTATTTTCCGGGCTAGATGCAGCTAAAAATTATTTTTAATTTTAAATCTGGTGGAGCTTATTATAGATGGCCTAATAGGATCAGTGCTGCACACTGCTACATAGCCCAAATTATTTTCCAGTCAAGATACAGATAAACATGATTAGTAATTTGAAAGCTTAAAACGTTTGGTAGGGTGATTTTAACCAATCATCAAGCTTTTACTCTCCCCAGGATGACACAGGGGTAGAAAAGTCGTTTCGGATCCATGATTTGTTCATCTTTATGAACGTGAGTCTGTCTACATTATCAGTGGAGAGCCGCGTGCGCTTATCTGTCAGCACACCACCAGCAGCGCTGAACACACGTTCAGACAGAACGCTGGCTGCGGGGCATGACAAGATCTCCAAGGCGTAAGTGGCTAGCTCCGGCCATTTATCCAGATTAGAAGCCCAAAAAGAGCAAGGGTCCAGTGACACAGTCGTGGCTTCAATGTTTACTTGGAGATACTCCTGTACCATCGTCTCTAGGCGTTGACTATGTGTCAGACTTCTTGTCTCCTGTGGCCTTGCAAAGGATGGGCTAAAAAAGTGGTGAAATGATTCCGCAAAATTGATGTTACCAC
Organism: Phyllobates terribilis; assembly: GCF_046119375.1. Lineage (NCBI taxonomy): Eukaryota > Metazoa > Chordata > Amphibia > Anura > Dendrobatidae > Phyllobates > Phyllobates terribilis. Next base: position 139,119,505 of record NW_027362770.1, read on the forward strand.
CAGATACTGTGGTTCTGTTACGGTTTGAGTGCTGAACACTTGACGGTCCCATGGTTGGCAATTTGGAACTGTGAGATTCACTACGTGCACCACTGGTATTTTGTGGAAAAGCACATGTAAGATTCTGCAACAGTCTCTGCTGATACTCCTGCATGCGTGCATCCCTTTCTATGGCAGGAATAATTTCTGCAAATTTACTTTTGTACCGGGGATCTAACAGTGTGGCAACCCAGTAGTCAGGATTATTTCTAATTCTCACAATTCGAGGGTCATGTTGCAGGTAGTGCAGCAAGAAGGCACTCATGTGTGTTGCGCATCCAGGAGCACCAAGTCCCTGTTGTGTTGGTGGCGAGGTAACAATCATTCTTCCTTCCTCTGTCCTCTCCCCCCAACCTCGCACAACAGAAATGTGATCAAGGTCTCCCTCATCTGATGAGTCTTCCATCAGTTCGTCCTCCACTTCTTCCTGGGCTCCTGCACCTTCCTCACTAGTTTGGCTGCTACCATGCGCCCTGGTAAAATCATCTCCCCCACCCTCACATGCCTGCCGCCTTGGTGCTGCCGACCGTCTGGACCTTGCAGATGTTAGCCCTTCCGCATACAACTCCTCCTCCTCTACTTCCTCCACCTCCTCTTGTGCCACCACCTGACTCCGAATTCTGTTTAACATGTGCTCCAGCATGTAAATCACCGGAATAGTCATGCTGATAATGGCATCGTCAGCACTAAACATCTTCGTCGCCATTTCAAAACTGTGCAGAAGGGTGCATAGGTCCCTGATCTGAGACCACTCCTCCAGCGTGATTTGCCCCACCTCTGAATCTCGTTGGCCCAGGCTATACGTCAGAACGTATTGCACCAGGGCTTGTCGGTGCTGCCACAGTCGCTGCAACATGTGCAGAGTTGAATTCCACCGGGTAGGCACATCGCATTTTAGCCGGTGAAGTGGCAGGCCCAACGACTTCTGTAGAGATGTAAGTCGCTGAGCTGCGGGATACGAACGGCGGAAGTGAGCACACAGCGACCGTGCCCTCTGCAGAAGGCCATCTAGTCTGGGATAGTGGGCTAAAAATTGCTGGACAACCAGGTTCAACACGTGAGCCATACAAGGCACGTGTGTGACATTGCCCCGGCGAAGGGCCGCACCCAGGTTTGCAGCATTGTCGCACACAGCCTTCCCTGGTTTCAGGTCCAGTGGAGACAACCATTCATGAAATTGGTTCTCCAGAGCTGACCACAACTCCTCAGCTGTGTGACTCACATTTCCCAGACATTTCAATGTAAAAACCGCCTGATGACGTTGAGCCCTACTGCCAGCATAGTAAGGAGGTGTGCAGGATCCCTTCTGCGCAGTTAGAAAGCTTGTGGCATGACCAGACAGGCTTTGGGTGCAGGTGGAAGACCGAGAGGAGGTTGAGGAGGCAGAAGCAGTGGAGGAACTTTGACATAAAGAGGATTGACGCACAACTCGTGGGGACGGCAAGACTTGGACAGCAGCCCCTTGTCCTGCTGTCACCATAGTTACCCAGTGCCCAGTCAGCGACATGTAACGCCCCTGTCCATGGAGACTCGTCCAAGTGTCTGTGGTGAAATGCACCCTGTCACACACAGAGTTTCTCAAAGAAGCGGTGATGTTGTGTGCGACATGCTGGTGGAGCGCAGGCACACCTTTCTTTGAGAAGTAGTGCCGACTGGGCATCTGGTACTGGGGCACTGCGACGGACATAAGGTCTCGAAAATCCTCTGTGTCCACCAGGCGGAAAGGCAGCATTTCTGTAGCCAAGAGCTTGCAGATGGTGAAATTCAACCTCTTAGCTTTCTCATGGCTAGGAGGAAATGGTCTTTTACTTGTCCACATCTGAGGGACCGAGGGCTGGCTATTGTGCTTAGACGGGGTTGATAAGGGTGTCCCCGGCAAACTGCCGGTCTGTGAGGAAGATGCAGGCGGACATGTTAGGTTGCCTTCATCCAAAGGTGGTGCTATCGATGTCGGACAGCGCTCAACACCAGCTGGTGTTACCACCTCCAAAGAAAATGATGACCTGCCAAACACGCTGGCTGTTGCGGGGAAAGAGGTGGCAGGTCTGCGCCCCAAAACAGGTGTGACTGCTGTCCCCCCAGTCACAGAGGATGAAGAGGCCGCGGATGCACAAGATATGGCAGACGGTGGTTGGCCCGGCCGGCTAGGCCGCATTGTAGCACACTGAGCTTCCCACTGCAACTTATGCTTCATGTCCATGTGCCGGTTCATGCATGAAGTACTCACACTATGTATTTTTTGGCCTCTACTTAGCTTTTGCTGACAAATGTTACAGATAACACGAGTTGGGTCATCTTTATCGATCTGAAAAAATGCCCAGGCTATGCAAGGCTTAGCACCCATGCGACCTGAAGAGCCACCACGACTTGTGGTGAGAGGCAGAGTTGTGTTTGAGGATGCAGTTGTTGACGTGCTTCCAGTACTACGTCTCTGTCCAGGAAGGCGCAACCTGACCTCGTCGTCACTAGCATCTTCCTCCACCTCCTCTGCTGACCTCATCTCTTGGCTGACTGTGGGTTGACAGTAAGTGGGATCTCCGACCTCATCATCATCACCCTGTGCGTTATCACACCCGTCGTCCTCAGAGCCAACCTGTTCCTGCCCTGACAAAAAACTAAAGTTGTCGCTCCAATCAGGTATTTGAGTCTTATCATCGTCTTCCTCATTGTCTCCACCAACAGGAGTTACAGTTTGGGAATGAGGGTCTACATTATGGTCAGAACCTTCTGCGTCTGGTCCTGGATCCGACTCATAAAGATTCTGGGCATCAGTGCAGATCATTTCCTCGTCTGGATTCACAGAAGCGCTGGAGTCGACCTCTGATTCCCAGGCTATAGTATGAGTAAACAGCTCTGCAGACTCAACCATCTGTTCTACCTCATACTCAGACAGGCAGCTGGAGATTTGGGAGCTGTGAGGAAGCAAGTGCGATTTGGGTGACACCTTTGAGGACTGGAGTATTTGTGATGTTGAAGTTGATGTGGAGGAGAGCCCACTTAAAGGAGCACTTGATATCCGTTGAAGCACCTGCTGTTTTTGTGCCTCATCTGGAATTTGTAGCGATTGGCGTGGCCGTAAGAAAGGGATCTTATCACATTGTCCGCTAAAAGAAGTAGACATTTTAGTTTGGCTGGAAGATGGTCTTTCTTCTGCAGATGTTACTGTTGCTTTAACACCTACCCCACGGACACAACCTTTTTTCCCCTTCCCAACACGCCTATTCCCCTTTCCACCAGCAGCAGGCCTTTTTCCACTCATTTTGGTGGTTAACTAATTCACAACTCTGGAGTTGTTTGCACAAAAAAACAATGGATGGTAACCGAGCAGAGCTGAGTGGCCAAACTGTGGTATTAGGCCAAAACTATTGGCTGGGTTAGATGCAGAAAAAAATTATTTTGAATTTGCAACCTGATGGAGGTCAGTATAGATGGACTAATAGAGAAAGTCCGACACACTACTAGAAGGCCAAATATTTTTTCAGAGGTAGATGCAGAAAAAAATATATTCAGTTTGCAACCTGATGGAGGTCAGTATAGATGGATTAATAGAACAAGACCCACACACAGCTAGAAGCCCAATATTTTTTCAGAGGTAGATGCAGAAAAAACTATATTCAGTTTGCAACCTGATGGAGGTCAGTATAGATGGACTAATAGAACAAGTCCCACACACTGCTAGAAGCCCAAATATTTTTTCAGAGGTACTGTAGATGCAGATAAAAATTAGTTTTAATTTGCAACCTGATGGAGGTCAGTATAGATGGACTAATAGAGAAAGTCCGACACACTACTAGAAGGCCAAATATTTTTTCAGAGGTAGATGCAGAAAAAAATATATTCAGTTTGCAACCTGATGGAGGTCAGTATAGATGGATTAATAGAACAAGACCCACACACAGCTAGAAGCCCAATATTTTTTCAGAGGTAGATGCAGAAAAAAATATATTCAGTTTGCAACCTGATGGAGGTCAGTATAGATGGACTAATAGAACAAGTCCCACACACTGCTAGAAGCCCAAATATTTTTTCAGAGGTACTGTAGATGCAGATAAAAATTAGTTTTAATTTGCAACCTGATGGAGGTCAGTATAGATGGACTAATAGAGAAAGTCCGACACACTACTAGAAGGCCAAATATTTTTTCAGAGGTAGATGCAGAAAAAAATATATTCAGTTTGCAACCTGATGGAGGTCAGTATAGATGGACTAATACAACAAGTCCCGCACACAGCTAGAAGCCCAAATATTTTTTCAGAGGTACTGTAGATGCAGATAAAAATTATTTTTAATTTGCAACCTGATGGAGGTCAGTATAGATGGACTAATAGAGAAAGTCCGACACACTACTAGAAGGCCAAATATTTTTTCAGAGCTAGATGCAGAAAAAAATATATTCAGTTTGCAACCTGATGGAGGTCAGTATAGATGGACTAATACAACAAGTCCCGCACACAGCTAGAAGCCCAAATATTTTTTCAGAGGTACTGTAGATGCAGATAAAAATTAGTTTTAATTTGCAACCTGATGGAGGTCAGTATAGATGGACTAATAGAGAAAGTCCGACACACTACTAGAAGGCCAAATATTTTTTCAGAGCTAGATGCAGAAAAAAATTATATTCAGTTTGCAACCTGATGGAGGTCAGTATAGATGGATTAATAGAACAAGACCCACACACAGCTAGAAGCCCAATATTTTTTCAGAGGTAGATGCAGAAAAAAATATATTCAGTTTGCAACCTGATGGAGGTCAGTATAGATGGACTAATAGAACAAGTCCCACACACTGCTAGAAGCCCAAATATTTTTTCAGAGGTACTGTAGATGCAGATAAAAATTAGTTTTAATTTGCAACCTGATGGAGGTCAGTATAGATGGACTAATAGAGAAAGTCCGACACACTACTAGAAGGCCAAATATTTTTTCAGAGCTAGATGCAGAAAAAAATTATATTCAGTTTGCAACCTGATGGAGGTCAGTATAGATGGATTAATAGAACAAGACCCACACACAGCTAGAAGCCCAATATTTTTTCAGAGGTAGATGCAGAAAAAACTATATTCAGTTTGCAACCTGATGGAGGTCAGTATAGATGGACTAATAGAACAAGTCCCACACACTGCTAGAAGCCCAAATATTTTTTCAGAGGTACTGTAGATGCAGATAAAAATTAGTTTTAATTTGCAACCTGATGGAGGTTAGTATAGATGGACTAATAGAGAAAGTCCGACACACTACTAGAAGGCCAAATATTTTTTCAGAGGTAGATGCAGAAAAAAATATATTCAGTTTGCAACCTGATGGAGGTCAGTATAGATGGATTAATAGAACAAGACCCACACACAGCTAGAAGCCCAATATTTTTTCAGAGGTAGATGCAGAAAAAAATATATTCAGTTTGCAACCTGATGGAGGTCAGTATAGATGGACTAATAGAACAAGTCCCACACACTGCTAGAAGCCCAAATATTTTTTCAGAGGTACTGTAGATGCAGATAAAAATTAGTTTTAATTTGCAACCTGATGGAGGTCAGTATAGATGGACTAATAGAATGATGCTATGCCCAAAAGATTTTACTTCACTAGGTGCAGTAAAAAAATTGGTATTCTATACACAGGTGGTATATCTTGCAACACAGATAGGCTACTCCACTGACTAACACACTCTGCAATAGGCCAAAAAGGATTAGCTTTGCTAGATTCAGCCAAATGCTGTGAAAAAAACTTGCACAGCACTGGCACAGACCTGCCTGGCAAAAACTGATAGGAACTCATGTAACCTAGTCCTGAAAAGGACTGCAATTACAATTAGTCTTTACTCCCACAACCGATCTATTTAAGAGCACAGACCTCCCTGATAAAAGTCGTAGGAAATGCTGTAACCTAGTCCTTAAAAGGACTGCAATCACAACTATTCCCTACTCCCAAGCTATCTGTATATTTGTGCGAAAATTGGCTTGAAATTAACAAGGTATAGCGCACACAGCAACAGCGGTGCCGTCTAACACGCAGCTGCAGCAGTGAGAAAATGGTGGCGACGGGGAAAATGGCTTGGTCTTATAGGGCAAGGACATGTGACATACACTGCCAATGACACATGCCCTTGCTTGTGTGAAAAAAAGCACTTCGCTCCGTGTGTGCGCTGCTGATAGGCTGACAGATTGCACCTCCCCACTGTAAATGCGGGAAAGAGAAAAAAAAATGGAGATCTTCATTGTTCCTGCAGAGATCCATCCCCTGCCCCTCCCCCCACCCCGCTGTACACTCAAACTGCGTATTAACATTAATTTTCATCATTACTGAGAAAAAATCCAGTTATGATTTTGGTGCACGAACAGTTATCGAACATAACCTCGAACAGCCGAATTTTTCTCAAATTGTTCGTGTTCGCCGAACGGCTCGAACATCGCCCAAAACAGCTCGAATTTGAGATTGGCGAACAGTTCGAGTAGAACAACGCTCATCTCTACTCTTAACGCTTGTTCCACTCCGTCCTGGAATCCTGACAGGAATATGTCCAGTCCAATATCTATTAAGTGAACACCGTCGGGCAGTATGAGGCCTGCTTTATCTCCTTCCAGTTGTCGGTGTCGTATCACTACACCGCCTCTGTCTCTTCTAAATTTTGCCATCCGAATATTTATTACCCGCCTTGTCCATTCGATGGCCGTGATGTCTCGCGCACCTTGCCATACCGCTATCGGCACAATCTCTGACCATACTATAGCTAATTTTGTGAAAAATTCTCTGAAGCGCTCAGTGTCTAGTTTCATTATTGCCATTAGGTATGCGCTCTTGTGATGACCTAGGTTATTTCCCCCGGCCTGTATAACTAAGATGACCGGACCTCTTGCCTCTCTCCCTACCTTGATTACCTCCATTAGTACCTGTGGCCATAGCAGGCCTCTAATACCTCTCCAGTTGAAATATGTTTTATGAAACTCTAATTTCCTCCCGCCTGGGCGGACTTTCGCCCTTTTTTGTGCCCAATATATATACGAGTGGCCTATCACTCACACTGTTGGCTTAGCGTCACCTGTAAAAGAAACAAACCACGTTAGGATAACAAGTCCGGTTTTATGTATCTCGCCAAACACGTGGATCGCCATCTCCCTATCCTCTGAACTTCCGTTTCTGACAGTCCTGCTCTTGCTGCTTCCGTGGCCGCACCTATGCGGAATGAGTGTGTCCCGTAATCTTTGGGGTGGTTCCCTGCCGATGTTATGCATTTATTAAATATAGCTTGGAACAGGTATCTTGATAATGGCGTTCCATCAATGTGTGATAGGAAGAAATTACTTTGTGATCTGATGGTTAGATATGTTTTTACTATTGTTACCTGACTCAGTGTACCGTTTGTGGGTTGTAGAAGTACCCAAGCACCCCTGCCCGCTGGAACCGTTTTCGATTGGTGTATGCGTAGACGTATTGCATTATTGGCTATGACTACGTCCTGGTGTAATAAGCCTCCACTGGTGGTAATTTTGGATTGAGGGACTAATTCGCTTATACATTGTGCCCCGAAGAAGGCGATCACAAATGCAGTAGACATTAGTGTTGCTTCAAATTGTGAGTGTCATGTTAATGGTGTTAGGGATAAGATGTGAGAAATCAGTTTTAGTGACACGGGACGGGACGTCTACATTCCTGACTTGGCTGACCCCTTTTCCACCCTTTTATGGATTGTCTGATGATGAATCTTTGTCACATCTCCCCAATTCAGTAATTGGAAGTGAAATGCTACTCCGGTCAGACACCGCTGCGCTGACGCCCCTGATATGCCCCTCATCATTAGCTGGTGGAGAAATTCTATGGTGACTTGTGATCTGGCTTGTTCACATTGGTCAACCGGTCTGCCTGCTACTAGTCGTGTCCACTCTTCCCATGCCTTACCGTATGCTTGCCACGTCGACGGGGCAACTGACGCTCTGATTAATGGCATCAACTATTCGCCACTAGATCCCATAGGGAGGGTGGGCAACTGTTGCCCGATGGGTGGGTGTTGTGGAAGAGCTCTGTGAAAATCTGCCAATTGAATTGTTATAAAGCGTTAGCAGCAGCTTTATACCCCTCAGCATAGTGGCTAGCGCGGACCCATACATTGTGTTTTAGGCACAGGAATGCTAGCCTGCGTAGTAGGCCTAGCACTGGGAGAGACGATAATGCCATCTTATTAATGCAGTGCGCTAGGCTGGTGTTTTGTGTTATGAAGCGTATATTTTTGTTAGCCAGGCGCGCGCCCCATATTTCTATTGCTACCACTAGTGGGAAAAATTATTTTCAGGGCTAGATGCAGCTAAAAATTATTATTAATTTCAAAGCTGGTGGAGCTTGGTATAGATGGCCTAATACAACGAGTCCCACACACTGCTAGAAGCCCAAATATTTTTTCAGAGCTAGATGCAGATAAAAATTATTTTTAATTTGCAGCCTGATGGAGGTCAGTATAGATGGACTAATAGAACAAATCCCACACACAGCTAGAAGCCCAAATATTTTTTCAGAGGTAGATGCAGATAAAAATTATTTTTAATTTGCAACCTGATGGAGGTCAGTATAGATGGACTAATAGAGAAAGTCCCACACACTGCTAGAAGGCCAAATATTTTTTCAGAGCTAGATGCAGATAAAAATTATATTCAATTTGCAACCTGATGGAGGTCAGTATAGATGGACTAATAGAACAATTCCCACACACAGCTAGAAGCCCAAATATTTTTTCAGAGGTACTGTAGATGCAGATAAAAATTATTTTTAATTTGCAACCTGATGGAGGTCAGTATAGATGGATTAATAGAACAAGTCCCACACACAGCTAGAAGCCCAATATTTTTTCAGAGGTAGATGCAGAAAAAAATATATTCAGTTTGCAACCTGATGGAGGTCTGTATAGATGGATTAATAGAACAAGTCCCACACACAGCTAGAAGCCCAATATTTTTTCAGAGGTAGATGCAGAAAAAAATATATTCAGTTTGCAACCTGATGGAGGTCAGTATAGATGGACTAATACAACAAGTCCCACACACAGCTAGAAGCCCAATATTTTTTCAGAGCTAGATGCAGACAAAAAATTATTTTGAATTTGCAACCTGATGGAGGTCAGTATAGATGGACTAATAGAGAAAGTCCCACACACTGCTAGAAGGCCAAATATTTTTTCAGAGGTAGATGCAGAAAAAAATATATTCAGTTTGCAACCTGATGGAGGTCTGTATAGATGGATTAATAGAACAAGTCCCACACACAGCTAGAAGCCCAATATTTTTTCAGAGGTAGATGCAGAAAAAAATATATTCAGTTTGCAACCTGATGGAGGTCAGTATAGATGGACTAATACAACAAGTCCCACACACAGCTAGAAGCCCAATATTTTTTCAGAGGTAGATGCAGAAAAAAATATATTCAGTTTGCAACCTGATGGAGGTCTGTATAGATGGATTAATAGAACAAGTCCCACACACAGCTAGAAGCCCAAATATTTTTTCAGAGGTAGATGCAGATAAAAATTATTTTTAATTTGCAACCTGATGGAGGTCAGTATAGATGGACTAATAGAGAAAGTCCCACACACTGCTAGAAGGCCAAATATTTTTTCAGAGCTAGATGCAGATAAAAATTATATTCAATTTGCAACCTGATGGAGGTCAGTATAGATGGACTAATAGAACAAGTCCCACACACAGCTAGAAGCCCAATATTTTTTCAGAGCTAGATGCAGAAAAAAATTATATTCAATTTGCAACCTGATGGAGGTCAGTATAGATGGACTAATAGAATGATGCTATGCCCAAAAGATTTTACTTCACTAGGTGCAGTAAAAAAATTGGTATTCTATACACAGGTGGTATATCTTGCAACACAGATAGGCTATTCCACTGACTAACACACTCTGCAATAGGCCAAAAAGGATTAGCTTTGCTAGATTCAGCCAAATGCTGTGAAAAAAACTTGCACAGCACTGGCACAGACCTGCCTGGCAAAAACTGATAGGAACTGATGTAACCTAGTCCTGAAAAGGACTCCAATTACAATTAGTCTTTACTCCCACAACCTATCTATTTAAGAGCACAGACCTGCCTGATAAAAGTCATAGGAAATGCTGTAACCTAGTCCTTAAAAGGACTGCAATCACAACTATTCCCTACTCCCAAGCTATCTGTAGATTTGTGCGAAAATTGGCTTGAAATTAACAAGGTATAGCGCACACAGCAACAGCGGTGCCGTCTAACACGCAGCTGCAGCAGTGAGAAAATGGTGGCGACGGGGAAAATGGCTTGGTCTTATAGGGCAAGGACATGTGACATACATTGCCAATGACACATGCCCATGCTTGTGTGAAAAAAAGCACTTCGCTCCGTGTGTGCGCTGCTGATAGGCTGACAGATTGCACCTCCCCACTGTAAATGCGGGAAAGAGAAAAAAAAAATGGAGATCTTCATTGTTCCTGCAGAGATCCATCCCCTGCCCCTCCCCCCACCCCGCTGTACACTCAAACTGCGTATTAACATTCATTTTCATCATTACTGAGAAAAAATCCAGTTATGATTTTGGTGCACGAACAGTTATCGAACATAACCTCGAACAGCCGAATTTTTCTCAAATTGTTCGTGTTCGCCGAACGGCTCGAACACCGCCCAAAACAGCTCGAATTTGAGATTGGCGAACAGTTCGAGTAGAACAACGCTCATCTCTAGTAACGAGTACGACATGTTCCCATTAGAAAGGAGAGAGTCTGCTATACAGTTATAGGGTATGCAATGAGTCCAGCGGCTGACCAAATTTAGGAAAAACCCCACTAAGAAATTAAAGACACATAGAGCAGGGCCACAGTAACAACAAATTCCCTTTAGAAAGGAGAGAGTCTGCTATATAGTTATAGGGTATGCAGTGAGTCCAACGGCTGACCAAATTTAGGAAAAACCCCACTAAGAATTTAAAGACACATAGATCAGGGCCACAGTAACGAGTACGACATATTCCCATTAGAAAGGAGAGAGTCTGCTATACAGTTATATGGTATGCAGTGAGTCCAACAGCTGACCAAATTTAGGAAAAACCTCACTAAGAAATTAAAGACACATAGAGCAGAGCCACAGTAACGACAAATTCCCTTTAGAAAGGAGAGAGTCTGCTATACAGTTATAGGGTATGCAGTGAGTCCAACGGCTGACCAAATTTAGGAAAAACCCCACTAAGAATTTAAAGACACATAGAGCAGGGCCACAGTAACAAGTACCACATGTTCCCATTAGAAAGGAGAGAGTCTGCTATACAATTATAGGGTATGCAGTGAGTCCAACAGCTGACCAAATTTAGGAAAAACCCCACTAAGAAATTAAAGACACATAGAGCAGGGCCACATTAATGACAAATTCCCTTTAGAAAGGAGAGAGTCTGCTATACAGTTATAGGGTATGCTGTGAGTCCAACAGCTGACCAAATTTAGGAAAAAACCCACTAAGAAATTAAAGACACATAGAGCAGGGCCACATTAATGACAAATTCCCTTTAGAAAGGAGAGAGTCTGCTATACAGTTATAGTGTATGCCGTGAGTCCAACGGCTGACCAAATTTAGGAAAAACCCCACTAACAATTTAAAGAGACATAAAGCAGGGCCACAGTAATGACAAATTCCCATTAGAAAGGAGAGAGTCTCCCATAGTGTTGGCCTATGCAGTGAATGCAAGGGCTGTCAAAAATTTGGAGGCACTTCAATGCCCCTTGGAAGAGACGTGGAGGAGGGCCTCATAAAAAAAATGTTCCCATTAGAAATGAGCGGGCCTCCTATACTTGTAATGCCCATGCACTAAGTGTATGGACTGACAAACATTTACCCCTGGGGGTATACATGAACATACTGTATAAAAACATTTTTTTACGGGCATCATAAACACCCTTTAAAAAAATTATATGGGTGTTGCATCACGGACCACGGTCACCCTGGTGATATGGTGGTGGAGGATGAGGAGAAGGAGGAGGACAAGAGCGAATAGCCAAAATCTGGAAGCGTATACCCATGTCTGGGTGTGAAAAGGTGCATGGGAATACACCTTCCAAGAAAAGACACTGGATTTGAGTTTATGTTACGCTGCTATCATTCGGTGGTGTTGAGAAGACTGGCCCAATCCAGCCCTTGTTCATTTTAATAAGAGTCAGCCTGTCAGCATTTTCAGTTGACAGGCGGATGCACTAATCAGTTATAATTCCACCAGCGGCACTAAAAACCCGCTCTGATAAAACGTTGGCGGCAGGGCAAGCCAGGACCTCCAAGGCATAGAGAGCCAGTTCATTCCACGTATCCAGCTTGGATACCCAATAATTATAAGGCACAGAGAAATCATGGAGGACGTTGGTACGGTCGGCAAGGTACTCCCTCAGCATCTTCCCAAACTTTGCACTCCTTGTGAGAGTACCCCGCGCATCAGGGACTGTGCGATGGGAGGGGCTGAAAAAACTCTACCAGAACTTTGACAGTGTTCCCCTGCCTCTGCTGGATTGAAGTTGTGTCTCTCTCGCCTGTACTCCTTGGTTGTCTAACGAAGTGTGCCCTCTGCCGCCAGCGTTTTCAGATGGGAATTTTTTTAATAGTTCCGCAACAAGGGTCTTCTGGTACAGCCCCATTTTTGTAGACCTGTCCACCTCAGGAATAAGAGATATAAAGTTCTCCTTGTAGCGTGGGTCTAGAAGTGTCACCAACCAGTAATGACTGTCACCCAAAATATTGAGAATGAGAGGGTCATGGAAAAGGCAGCGTAACATAAACTCAGCCATGCGTGCCAGACTACTAACTGGCAAGACTTCTGTGTTCTCACCAAGAGGATGACTGAACATTCTCTCCTCCTCCTCCTCCTCTCTGTCCTCTGGCCATCCATGCTTAACAGACGGTATGACAGCTGTGCTGGTAGCACCGTCTATAGTGCATGAAATTAGCTCCTGTCCTTCCTCCTCCTCCTCTTTCTCATTCGCACCCAATCCACGTTGGGATGAGATGAGGCTTGGCTGTGTGTAATCACCCTGTATGGTTCCTTGCTCCATCTCATCGTGCTCCGGCTGCAATGCATCCTCTTTGATTGTGAGCAGAGAGCGTTTCAGAAGACAGAGAAGCGGGATGGTGATGCTAATTATGGCGTCATCGCCGACCACCATCTTGGTGAACTCCTCAAAGTTTTGGAGGATGGTACATATGTCTGATATCCATGTCCACTCCTGAGGTCTTATGTATGGAGTCTGAACTGAATACCGACGGCCTTGTTGATGCTGGTACTCAACAACTGCCCTCTTCTGCTCACAAATCCTTCCAAACATCTGCAGTGTAGCATTCCAATGCGTGGGGACATCACACACCAGTCTGTGAGCTGGAAGCTCCAAACGCTGCTGAAACACGGCAAGGGCGGCGGAAGCTGTAGCTGACTTTCTAAAATGGGCACACAGGCGGCATTCTTTAACAAGCAGATCTGCCATCTCCGGGTAGGATTAGAGAAACCGCTGAACCATGAGGTTAAGCACATGAGCCAAGCATGGTACTTGTGTGAGCTCGCCTCGCCTCAGAGCTGCCACCAGGTTCCGTCCATTCTCACACACGACCATGACTGGCTGTAAGTCAGCGGTGTGAGCCACAGATCTGCCTGCTCTTTCAGAGCTGTCAACAACTCTTCAGCATTGTGAGGTTTGTCACCTAAGCATATTAGCTTCAGCACAGCCTGTTGCCGCTTGGCCGAGGCAATGCTGCAGTGCTTCCAGCTTGTGACTGATGTGGTCATTTTGGAGGCGGAGGGTGAAGAGGAGGAGGAGGCTGAGGAGGATGAGATGCAGGAGCTGCAGACCGTGTTTGACCTAGGGCCCGCAATCCTTGGCGTTGGGAGGACGTGTTCCATCCCAAGGTCCGACTGGGTCCCGGCTTTCACTATGTTAACCCAGTGTTTCGTCAGCAAGATGTACCGTCCCTGCCCACAAGCACTTGTCCACGTGTCCGTGGTTAGGTGGACGTTCCCGGTAACTGCATTGTTGCGGGCACGGCTAATGTTTTGGGACATGTGCTTGTGTTTTGCGGGGACGGCACACTGGGACACATAGTGGCGGCTGGGGACCGAGTACCGAGGGACTGCCGCCGCCATCAGGTTGCGGAATGCTTCCGTCTCCATGAGCCTAAAAGGCAACATTTCGAGTGCAAGCAGTCGTGAAATGTGAGAATTTAGTAGTGTGGCCTGTGGGGCGTTGACTGCATATTTGCGCTTGCGTTCCTAGGACTGGAGTATGGACAACTGAATGCTGCTCTGGGACAAAGACATGGACTTGCTCCCTGATGCTGCTACTTGAGAGTGCGAAACGACAGGTGCAGGGCAGGAGGCATCTTCGCATGCACCATGGACAGGGGATTGGCTTGCAGCCCAACAGTGGAAGAAGCAATGGTGCCACCCGCAGACACTGTTCCTGGACCCTGGGGTTCGGCCCACGAAGTCGGGTGCTTTGCTATCATGTGCCTGATCATGCTGGTGGTGGTCAGGCTGCTTGTTTTGCCACCCTTGCTGATGCTGGCCTGGCTGGTGGTGCAAATGGCCTTTTTGGGGTTATCAGCAGAGTCTTTTGAAAACAACCAGACTCAGGAAGACCTAGTGACTGGAAGCATTATCTGCTATCCAACCAACAACCTTTTGACACTGCTCTGGGTTCACTAGTAGTATGCTGCGGTCCCCTAGGAATTGGGACAGGAATGTCGGGCGAGAAGATGTGGGTGTTCGTTGTGGCACAATTTCAGCTTGCCCACGGCCTTGTCCTCGGCCTCTGCATGCACCATCACCATCATGTCCAATACCCTGTACCTTTCCACGTGCCTTGCCCATTTTAAATGGAGGACAGTATCTACCACGCTCACTACAAATGACTGAGTTTGGAGCGAACTAATATGTGATCCGTGTGACGGAGAAAACAGAGATTTAAATACCGGGCCTGTAGGTAACTAGTTTGAACAGCAAACCGGTGTCAAAAATGTCGCTGACACAGTGAAAAAAAAATTGGAATGGAGGCCAAAAATGGCAGTATTTTTCTGAAAACGTATATGTGATCCGTGTGACAGAGAAAACACAGTTTTAAATAGCTGGATTTTTAGCTCTGTAATATGGAAAGGACCTGGCTGTATTCTGCAGTGCCAACAAGCAAATGGCGCAGAAAAAACGTTGGTCTCTGGATTGCTTTTTAGGCAAATAATGAGGATTAAGATCCAAAATAAAGTATTCCTGGCCCCTGAGACCAGGGCCTTTGTATAGAAATATCTAACAGCAGCAGAAGGCAGCATTGGAATGGAGCCTCTTGTGCTATATGCACTGCAGTCTGCTATATACACGGCCGGCCTGATATCTCTGCAGATGGATTAGTTAGTCCTCAAAAGGACTGTTTGTTAAGATGGATATGTGTAATGTACGGTTTTTCTCCCTACACTACCCAATACACAAGCAAATCTCTCCCTGATGCAGCAGCACCTCTCCCTACACTGTCTGATTCCGGAGTGACTGTGACGAGCATGGCAGCGCCAGGTCTGATATAGACCTGATGACGCTGTGCGGCCAGCCAATCACTGTAATGCCACAACCACCATGGCTGCGGCATTACAATGAGTGGCAGGCAATCCCTGCATGTTGATTGGCGCTCTAAAGTGCCAAACATGCAGGGAGGGGACCCGAGCTCCCGCTGAGCATCCCCGGAAATACTCGGCGAGCGCCAAGCATCTCGAGAAGTGAGATGCTCGAGCGAGCACCGAGCAGTAGCGAGCATGCTCGCTCATCACTAGTAGTTAAGTAAAATACATAGTAAAATCAAGTAACATGTGACAATATCAGACACAACCCCTGGACAAACAGCAGACCTCTCTTTCCTATTCTATACAATCAATCTCACAAGTTTTACACAAAAGTATTGAGCGTTTGGTACCCTAAGACTTTTTTGAGCTTTTTTATGGCATCCCATTTTAAATATGCATTAATATGGAGTTGGTCCCTTTGTAGATATAACAGATTTAAATTTTTGGGGAAAACTTTTTTTTACAAGATATTGGAAGTTTCTGTAGGGATTTTTCCCCTTCATCCAGAAGACAATTTGTAAAGTGAGACACTAATGTTGTAGGAGAGGCCGGACTCACAATCTTTGGTCAAGTTATTATTATTATTATTATTTATTATTATAGAACCAATAATTCCATGGCGCTTTACATGTGAAAAAGGGGTATACATAACAAACAACAAGTACAATAGTTTGAACAAAAACAAGTCGCCGACTGGTACAGGAGGACTGAGGACCCTCCCCGCGAGTGCTCACAATCTAGAAGGGGGAGTGAGGATACAGTAGGTGAGGGAACAGCTGGTCATGCAACAAGGGTTACTGCAGGTTGTAGGCTTGATGGAAGAGGTGGGTCTTTAGTTTCTTTTTGAAGGTTTCCACAGTAGGCAAGAGTCTGATGTGTTGGGGTAGAGAGTTCCAGAGTAGGGGGGATGCACGGGAGAAATCTTGTATGCGATTGTGGGAAGAGGAGATAAGAGGGGAGTAGAGAAGGAGATCCTGTGAGGATCAGAGGTTGCATTCCGGTAAGTACCGGGAGACTAGATCACAGATGTATGGAGGAGATGATTGTGGATGGCTTTGTATGCCAAGGTTAGGGTCTTGAACTTGAGTCTCTGGGCAATGGGGAGCCAGTACAAGGATTGACAGAGGGAAGAGGCAGGGGAATAGCGGGGGGACAGGTGGATTAGTCGGGCAGCAGAGTTTAGGATAGATTGCAGGGGTGCGAGAGTGTTATAAGGGAGGCCACAGAGCAGAAGGTTGCAGTATTCAAGGCAAGAGATGGTGAGGGCATGCACTAGTGTTTTTGTTCATGGTTGATCCGGGAAATATTTTTGAGTTGGAGTCGACATGAGGTGGAAAGGGCTTGGATATGAAGTTTGAAGGAGAGATCAGAGTCAAGGGTTACCCTGAGGCAGCGAGCTTGCGGGATAGGGGAGAGTGGACAGCTATTGACTTTGATAGATAGGTCAGGTGGGAGGGTTGAGTGAGATGGTGGAAAGATTATGAATTCAGTTTTATCCATATTAAGTTTTAGGAATCTAGCAGAGAAAAAAGATGAAATAGCGGACAGACATTGTGGGATTCTGGTTAGTAAGGAGGTGATATCAGGTCCAGAGATGTAGATCTGTGTGTCATCAGCATAGAGGTGATACTGAAAGCCTTGAGACTCTATGAGCTGTCCCAGGCGAAAGCTGTAGATGGAGAAGAGCAGGGGGTCCTAGAACTGAGCCTTGGGTGACACTAACAGATAGGGGCTGAGATGAGGAGGTGGTGTGTGAGTGAGAGACGCTGAATGTCCGGTATGTTAGGTATAAGGAGATCCAAGATAGGGCCAAGTCTGTGATACCAAGAGTTGAGAGAGTCTGTAGTAAGAGGGAATGGTCCACTGTGTCAAAGGCAGATGACAGGTCCAGGAGGAGGGGGAAAGAGTAGTGTCGCTTGGAAAGCTTGAATTTGGCAGTAAGTAGGTCATTGGTGACTTTAGTCAGGGCAATTACAGTGGAGTGATGGGGTTGGAAACCAGATTGTAAGCGGTCAAAGAGGGAGTAGGAGGACAGGTGGGAGGACAGTTCAAAATGGAAGTGTTGTTACAGTAGTTTTGAGGCATTGGGGAGAAGTGAGATGGGGCGATAGCTAGACAGAGAGGATGGGTCAAGGGAGGGCTTTTTGAGGATGGGTGTGATTGAGGCATGTTTGAAGCATGAGGGGAAGACTCCAGTTGTTAGTTACAGGTTGAAGAGGTGGGTTAGGATTGGGATGAAGACTGAGATGAGGTTTGGGATGAGGTGGGATGGGATTGGGTCAAGTTCACAGGTGGTGCAATGTGACTTGGAGAGTAAAGAGGAAAATTGATCTTCCATGATGGCGGAGAAGTTAGTTTTGGAGGCGGAGAGTCCAGTAGTTATGATAAGGGGCTGTGGAGACTTATGGCCAAAGCTTTGCCTTATGTTGTCAATCTTCTGCTTAAAGAATGAGGCAAAATCTTCAGCTGAAATGAGTGGGGAGGGAGAGGGAACTGGGGCACAAAGGAGAGAATTGAAAGTTTTGAAAAGCTGTTTAGGGTTGTGAGACAGGAAGGATATGAGCGATGAGAAGTAGGTTTGTTTTGCTGCAGTTAGTGTGGACTTGAAAGTAGTGAGGGACTATTTGAATGCGATGAAGTGCTTGTTGGAGTGGGACCTTTTCCATCTCCGTTCAGCAACTCTGGAAGCCCATCTCAGTTCTTTAGTCAGGCTGGTTCGCCAGGATTTCCTGTTGATTGAGCGAGCTTTGGTATGTGTGAGGGGGTGACCAAATTGAAAGCTGCAGCTGTTGTGGTGTTATATAAAGCAGCAGATCATGGATGTAGGAAAGTTTGTTGCAGACAGAGCGCGCGTTCTACAGAGCTCCTGTTAGTGGGACTGGGGAAGTGGGGGCTGGGCGGATGGGTATAAGGTTAGAAAGGTTGCGGAAATGTGTGATCGATCTAGGATGATGGAGGTAGATGTGACTGTGGGGATGTGGTAGGGGGACGGGATTTGGAGAGATGTCGCCAGCAGTGAGGAGGAGCAGAGAAAGTGTTAGTAGGTGGGAGCAGGAGAGAGCATGAGGTGGCTGTCTGTGCTTAGAGACACAGGATTGTATGTTGAGGATCAGTTCTCAGGAGGAGATGAGGTGGATGGGGAGGATGGAGGGAGAGATGATCAGTTCCTTACTAGGAGTGGGGAATAACAGGGTTAGTAAAAAGTGAAGGACTATAGAGGAAAGAGTGAAATAAAACAGAAACATTGTTTACTGTGACTAAGTATCCAGTTACCTTAAGTTCCCTTCAGGTGCAATTCAGTTATAATTCTTAGCTGAGTATTTCTTCAGTACACTTCTATGTTACACTTGTATGTTGTGCTGGTAGATGACATCCTGCAGACGTCCTGTTCAACCCAAAAGTGTTGGATGGAGGTGTTCTTCCACACCAAACTCCCCCAACCATGCCTTCTCATTCTAGTTTTTACCACGGTGCTCGATGGGTTTGACCTCAAGAGGCATACAATTATCCAAGATGTCACCTCTGCTGAAAAATTAAGATTTCCCTTCACTGGAACTAAGTGGGAATTTCCAGGGCCAACTACCTCAACCAGTAGCACCCCGCTTTGGGTGGACACTCACAGAAAGGAGGTAGCGGCAAGCTTAGGAAGCTGACAGTCCATTGTGGTATAAGGTCAGGAGACCCACCCTTGCTTTTCTGAACATATCCATGGAACCAGGTGACCGAATAGTCCCAACCTGGCTTTCTCCAAGCGTATCCATGGGTTCCTGGTGACCAGAGGGTCCCAACCTGGCTACCCCAAACATATCCATAGGGCCAGGTGACCAGATAGTCACAACCTGGCTTCTTCGAACATATCCATGGGACCAGGGGACCGGAGGGTCACAAACCTGGCTTCCCCAAACATCTCCATAGGGTCAGAGATGGTCAATGGAACAGATCTGAATCCCTTCAGCTGGGGCTGGGGTCCCCTAAGCTAACATCCTGTAAAGTCAAATCTGTATTCCCCTTGATGGAGCCTTGTGTCCTGGCTGCTGTTCTAAAGAATCTCTCTGATTCTCCTTGCAGCACATTAGAAATCCCTTTTTATTTGCATCTATAGCTCAGATCATCATTCACAGGTCAGGGGGTAAGGTGGCAGGGACACATGTCTCATTGTTTGAGCATTTAATCAATTTGCATAGTTTGTCCTTCTCTGTTTCTTGAGTCAACAAGCCACAGGGCCCACACAATGGTTAATCAACATATTTAGCAAAATTAGCAAACATCCATTGTTCAAAATTAATGGACATTAAGTTGCAGTGAATTTCAACTCAAGTGTCAACATTCAGACAATATAGCAAAGTCTCCTGACCTACTGAAAATAGACGTCTGGATAATTAAGATTAAATTGTATGTCGTCACACAAGCCCATAGTATTATCCCTCCTCCATCTAACGTTATACCTGGCACAATGTAGCCAGACAGGAAACGTTCTCCTTGCACTCACCAAACCCAGACTCATCTATCAGACACCGGATAGAGAGGTGTGATCAGTCATCCCAGGTAACACGTTTCCACTGCTCGAAAGTCCAGTGGTGGCGGCTTTACTCCGCTCCATCCGACGCCTGCCATTGTTCTTGGTGATGTAAGGCTGCAAGCAGCTGCTTGACCATGAGACTCTCAGCACACAGTTTTTATAGTTTTATGCTAATGTTAATGCCAGAGGATTGAAGCATGGCTTTTAACTGCCCCATTAGACTAGAACAGATGCTGTGCAAGCCCACCACGTCTCCATTTACAGTATTGCTTATGAGTATGCCAGAGACAGCCGAATACACCTCTCCCCTGTGAATAGAGTTGATCGCATGCACATCTACTACTTCATTCTAACAAGACATTTCGGAATCTCATTCTTAGAATTGGTGGGGGTTCCAGAGGTTTGACCCTCCAGCAGTCTACAAGTATTCACCCTTATGGTAGATATCTTGTTCAACTGGGAATAACCCTGTAACTTTCATTCTATGTTCGAAACATAAAAGAGTTTCTATTTAGTCATTTATACATAAAGTGTTTGGTTGTTCATGATGTGGTCTTAGATTCACTTGTACGCTTTCTTGGTCGACGACGACGTAGAGAACACAGTAACACATTCTCATTTCTGCTTTCTTTTTGAAAACTCATAGAATAACAAAATGTTAGAGTTGGAAGGGACCTCCAGGGTCATCATGTCCAACCCCCTGCTCAATGCTGGATTCACTAAACCATCTCAGACAGATGTCTGTCCAGCCTCTGTTAGAAGACTTCCATTGAAGAAGGCTGGACAGACGTAATTGGATCCAGCTTTCAAATTATTAGTTTGGTTAAAGATCTCCCTCTGAATTTTCTCATTTCTGTTCTCGACATCTAGAAATGAAACTGTTAACCAAACGGATCTGTGAAAAGAAAAGAACGTGTCATTGTGAGATTTGCTTTTTTTTCCCCACAAGATTCCAATACCTAGCAAGCTCTATAAATGCAAACATAAAAAACCATGAGGGGAGCGTTTGTGCGATGAGTGCTTTCAATCTATTCTCCCAAAGAACAGCAGGAGAAATGCCTTGGTTACGAGCCCTGTAATTTCATTTCTGCAATTATACTTGTCACCACTTCCGACGTGCCTGCATATAAATAGCCAATGTTATACACTTTCTTTTTCTGCGTTCCTTTCGCCACCGCCATCACCAACACCCCCCCCCCCCAATCTATTACTTCCGTCAGTAAAGTAAAACTGCAACCAAGGGGGCTTGGAATGCTTTGGTCATTATGTTCTTCAATATGTAAGTCTTTGTAAAATGCTGAAATTTTTTTTCTGTTCTTTTAAGTCAACCAAGCAAATATGTTTTTTTTTTGTTGATGTGCAGTGAGGACAAGATCCTACAAGCTTATTACTACAATCAAAGCACCATTTATTAAACAGTTTATTGCTTTGGAAGGGAAGACAACAAGACGCATGGGACAGAAAGTAAAAAGAACATCGAGAACATCTGCACACAGCAGAAAAAAAAAAAGAAAAATGCTTGACACACAGAAGCGAATGAATGAGGTCTTTAGTCAAGGTCATTCAACTCTAAATAGACGAGTAATGAAAAGCCGATGTGATTCTAGGAGTTTGATATTTTTAACATTTTTATTTAAAGGGTATTTATTAAGTTTATTATGAGTTTTTTGAGATCTCCATAAGAAAATAAGGTTACCATCCCACGATGAGTTTTTGTTGATTATTTTATGACACATATTTTTGAAAAAATGCAAGTAACTTATCTTAATGGGTACAGAAATGGTGCACAACATCTGCAACATCAAAAACTCACCAAAAGCTCATCGTGGGAATGTAGCCTGATGGCCATCATGTTACTACTCAGTTGGAAGAAGTTGGCCATGAGGTCGTTTTTCAAAAGTTTTTCAAAAGAGTTGTTTAATTTTTTTTGTTTTCTCCACCTTTAATAATCACATTCTAACAACTTGGATGTTAATTAGCTTTTCTGATCATGATCTTCTCAGGTAGATGGTTGGCACACTAAGAAACGTTTCTCCAATGAGGTGGATTAGGTTAAAATAAGTCTACTGCTCAGTAGAGATGAGCGTTGTTCTACTCGAACTGTTCGCCAATCTCAAATTCGAGCTGTTTTGGGCGGTGTTCAAGCCGTTCGGCGAACACGAACGATTTGAGAAAAATTCGGCTGTTCGAGGTTATGTTCGATAACTGTTCGTGCACCAAAATCATAACTGGATTTTTTCTCAGTAATGATGAAAATTAATGTTAATACGCAGTTTGAGTGTACAGCGGGGTGGGGGGAGGGGCAGGGGATGGATCTCTGCAGGAATAATGAAGATCTCCATTTTTTTTTCTCTTTCCCGCATTTGCAGTGGGGAGGTGCAGTCTGTCAGCCTATCAGCAGCGCACACACGGAGCGAAGTGCTTTTTTTCACACAAGCAAGGGCATGTGTCATTGGCAGTGTATGTCACATGTCCTTGCCCTATAAGACCAAGCCATTTTCCCCATCGCCACCATTTTCTCACTGCTGCAGCTGCGTGTTAGACGGCACCGCTGTTGCAGTGTGCGCTCTACCCTGTTAATTTCAAGCCAATTTTCGCACAAATCTACAGATAGCTTGGGAGTAGGGAATAGTTGTGATTGCAGTCCTTTTAAGGACTAGGTTACAGCATTTCCTACGACTTTTATCAGGCAGGTCTGTGCTCTTAAATAGATAGATTGTGGGAGTAAAGACTAATTGTAATTGCAGTCCTTTTCAGGACTAGGTTACATCAGTTCCTATCAGTTTTTGCCAGGCAGGTCTGTGCCAATGCTGTGCAAGTTTTTTTCACAGCATTTGGCTGAATCTAGCAAAGCTAATCCTTTTTGGCCTATTGCAGAGTGTGTTAGTCAGTGGAGTAGCCTATCTGTGTTGCAAGATATACCACCTGTGTATAGAATACCAATTTTTTTACTGCACCTAGTAAAGTAAAATCTTTTGGGCATAGCATCATTCTATTAGTCAATCTATACTGACATCCATCAGGTTGCAAATTGAATATAATTTTTTTCTGCATCTAGCTCTGAAAAAATATTTGGGCTTCTAGCAGTGTGTGGGACTTGTTCTATTAGTCCATCTATACTGACCTCCATCAGGTTGCAAACTGAATATAATTTTTTCCTGCATCTAGCTCTGAAAAAATATTTGGCCTTCTAGCAGTGTGTGGGACTTTCTCTATTAGTCCATCTATACTGACCTCCATCAGGTTGCAAATTAAAAATAATTTTTATCTGCATCTACCTCTGAAAAAATATTTGGCCTTCTAGCAGTGTGTGGGACTTTCTCTATTAGTCCATCTATACTGACCTCCATCAGGTTGCAAACTGAATATATTTTTTTTCTGCATCTACCTCTGAAAAAATATTGGGCTTCTAGCTGTGTGTGGGACTTGTTCTATTAATCCATCTATACAGACCTCCATCAGGTTGCAAACTGAAAATATTTTTTTTCTGCATCTACCTCTGAAAAAATATTGGGCTTCTAGCTGTGTGTGGGACTTGTTCTATTAATCCATCTATACAGACCTCCATCAGGTTGCAAACTGAATATAATTTTTTTCTGCATCTAGCTCTGAAAAAATAGTTGGCCTTCTAGCAGTGTGTGGGACTTTCTCTATTAGTCCATCTATACTGACCTCCATCAGGTTGCAAATTAAAAATAATTTTTATCTGCACCTACCTCTGAAAAAATATTTGGGCTTCTAGCTGTGTGTGGGACTTGTTCTATTAGTCCATCTATACTGACCTCCATCAGGTTGCAAACTGAATATAATTTTTTTCCGCATCTAGCTCTGAAAAATATTTGGCCTTCTAGTAGTGTGTGGGACTTTCTCTATTAGTCCATCTATACTGACCTCCATCAGGTTGCAAATTAAAAATAATTTTTATCTGCATCTACCTCTGAAAAAATATTTGGGCTTCTAGCTGTGTGTGGGACTTGTTCTATTAGTCCATCTATACTGACCTCCATCAGGTTGCAAACTGAATATTATTTTTTTCTGCATCTAGCTCTGAAAAACTATTTGGCCTTCTAGCAGTGTGTGGGACTTTCTCTATTAGTCCATCTATACTGACCTCCATCAGGTTGCAAATTAAAAATATTTTTTATCTGCATCTAGCTCTGAAAAAATATTTGGCCTTCTAGCAGTGTGTGGGACTTTCTCTATTAGTCCATCTATACTGACCTCCATCAGGTTGCAAATTAAAAATAATTTTTATCTGCATCTAGCTCTGAAAAAATATTTGGCCTTCTAGCAGTGTGTGGGACTTTCTCTATTAGTCCATCTATACTGACCTCCATCAGATTGCAAATTAAAAATAATTTTTATCTGCATCTACCTCTGAAAAAATATTTGGGCTTCTAGCTGTGTGTGGGACTTGTTCTATTAGTCCATCTATACTGACCTCCATCAGGTTGCAAACTGAATATAATATTTTTCTGCATCTAGCTCTGAAAAAATATTTGGCCTTCTAGCAGTGTGTGGGACTTTCTCTATTAGTCCATCTATACTGACCTCCATCAGGTTGCAAATTAAAAATAATTTTTTTTCTGCATCTACCTCTGAAAAAATATTGGGCTTCTAGCTGTGTGTGGGACTTGTTCTATTAATCCGTCTATACAGACCTCCATCAGGTTGCAAACTGAATATATTTTTTTTCTGCATCTACCTCTGAAAAAATATTGGGCTTCTAGCTGTGTATGGGACTTGTTCTATTAATCCATCTATACAGACCTCCATCAGGTTGCAAACTGAATATAATTTTTTTCTACATCTAGCTCTGAAAAAATAGTTGGCCTTCTAGCAGTGTGTGGGACTTTCTCTATTAGTCCATCTATACTGACCTCCATCAGGTTGCAAATTAAAAATAATTTTTATCTGCATCTAGCTCTGAAAAAATATTTGGCCTTCTAGCAGTGTGTGGGACTTTCTCTATTAGTCCATCTATACTGGCCTCCATCAGGTTGCAAATTAAAAATAATTTTTATCTGCATCTACCTCTGAAAAAATATTTGGGCTTCTAGCTGTGTGTGGGACTTGTTCTATTAGTCCATCTATACTGACCTCCATCAGGTTGCAAACTGAATATAATTTTTTTCTGCATCTAGCTCTGAAAAAATATTTGGCCTTCTAGCAGTGTGTGGGACTTTCTCTATTAGTCCATCTATACTGACCTCCATCAGGTTGCAAATTAAAAATAATTTTTTTTCTGCATTTACCTCTGAAAAAATATTGGGCTTCTAGCTGTGTGTGGGACTTGTTCTATTAGTCCACCTATACTGACCTCCATCAGGTTGCAAATTCAAAATAATTTTTTGTCTGCATCTAGCTCTGAAAAAATATTTGGCCTTCTAGCAGTGTGTGGGACTTTCTCTATTAGTCCATCTATACTGACCTCCATCAGGTTGCAAACTGAATATAATTTTTTTCTGCATATAGCTCTGAAAAAATATTTGGCCTTCTAGCAGTGTGTGGGACTTTCTCTATTAGTCCATCTATACTGACCTCCATCAGGTTGCAAATTAAAAATAATTTTTATCTGCATCTACCTCTGAAAAAATATTTGGCCTTCTAGCTGTGTGTGGGACTTGTTCTATTAGTCCATCTATACTGACCTCCATCAGGTTGCAAACTGAATATAATTTTTTTCTGCATCTAGCTCTGAAAAAATATTTGGCCTTCTAGCAGTGTGTGGGACTTTCTCTATTAGTCCATCTATACTGACCTCCATCAGGTTGCAAATTAAAAATAATTTTTATCTGCATTTACCTCTGAAAAAATATTTGGTCTTCTAGCTGTGTGTGGGACTTGTTCTATTAGTCCATCTATACTGACCTCCATCAGGTTGCAAACTGAATATAATTTTTTTCTGCATTTAGCTCTGAAAAAATATTTGGCCTTCTAGCAGTGTGTGGGACTTTCTCTATTAGTCCATCTATACTGACCTCCATCAGGTTGCAAATTAAAAATAATTTTTATCTGCATCTACCTCTGAAAAAATATTTGGGCTTCTAGCTGTGTGTGGGACTTGTTCTATTAGTCCATCTATACAGACCTCCATCAGGTTGCAAACTGAATATATTTTTTTTCTGCATCTACCTCTGAAAAATTATTGGGCTTCTAGCTGTGTGTGGGACTTGTTCTATTAATCCATCTATACAGACCTCCATCAGGTTGCAAACTGAATATAATTTTTTTCTGCATCTACCTCTGAAAAAATATTTGGGCTTCTAGCTGTGTGGGGGACTTGTTCTATTAGTCCATCTATACTGACCTCCATCAGGTTGCAAACTGAATATAATTTTTTTCTGCATCTAGCTCTGAAAAAATATTTGGCCTTCTAGCAGTGTGTGGGACTTGTTCTATTAGTCCACCTATACTGACCTCCATCAGGTTGCAAATTCAAAATAATTTTTTGTCTGCATCTAGCTCTGAAAAAATATTTGTCCTTCTAGCAGTGTGTGGGACTTTCTCTATTAGTCCATGTATACTGACCTCCATCAGGTTGCAAACTGAATATATTTTTTTTCTGCATCTACCTCTGAAAAAATATTTGGGCTTCTAGCTGTGTGTGGGACTTGTTCTATTAGTCCATCTATACTGACCTCCATCAGGTTGCAAATCGAATATAATTTTTTTCTCCATCTAACCCAGCCAATAGTTTTGGCCTAATACCACAGTTTGGCCACTCAGCTCTGCTCGGTTCCCATCCATTGTTTTTTTGTGCAAACAACTCCAGAGTTGTGAATTAGTTAACCACCAAAATGAGTGGAAAAAGGCCTGCTGCTGGTGGAAATGGGAATAGGCGTGTTGGGAAGGGGAAAAAAGGTTGTGTCCATGGGGTAGGTGTTAAAGCAACAGTAACATCTGTAGAAGAAAGACCATCTTCCAGCCAAACTAAAATGTCTACTTCTTTTAGCGGACAATGTGATAAGATCCCTTTCTTACGGCCACGCCAATCGCTACAAATTCCAGATGAGGCACAAAAACAGCAGGTGCTTCAACGGATATCAAGTGCTCCTTTAAGTGGGCTCTCCTCCACATCAACTTCAACATCACAAATACTCCAGTCCTCAAAGGTGTCACCCCAATCGCACTTGCTTCCTCACAGCTCCCAAATCTCCAGCTGCCCGTCTGAGTATGAGGTAGAACAGATGGTTGAGTCTGCAGAGCTGTTTACTCATACTATAGCCTGGGAATCAGAGGTCGACTCCAGCGCTTCTGTGAATCCAGATGAGGAAATGATCTGCACTGATGCCCAGAATCTTTATGAGTCGGATCCAGGACCAGACGCAGAAGGTTCTGACCATAATGTAGACCCTCATTCCCAAACTGTAATTCCTGTTGGTGGAGACAATGAGGAAGACGATGATGAGACTCAAATACCTGATTGGAGCGACAACTTTAGTTTTTTGTCAGGGCAGGAACAGGTTGGCTCTGAGGACGATGGGTGTGATAACGCACAGGGTGATGATGATGAGGTAGGAGATCCCACTTACTGTCAACCCACAGTCAGCCAAGAGATGAGGTCAGCAGAGGAGGTGAAGGAAGATGCTAGTGACGACGAGGTCAGGTTGCGCCTTCCTGGACAGAGACGTAGTACTGGAAGCACGTCAACAACTGCATCCTCAAACACAACTCTGCCTCTCACCACAAGTCGTGGTGGCTCTTCAGGTCGCATGGGTGCTAAGCCTTGCATAGCCTGGGCATTTTTTTAGATCGATAAAGATGACCCAACTCGTGTTATCTGTAACATTTGTCAGCAAAAGCTAAGTAGAGGCCAAAAAATACATAGTTTGAGTACTTCATGCATGAACCGGCACATGGACATGAAGCATAAGTTGCAGTGGGAAGCTCAGTGTGCTACAATGCGGCCTAGCCGGCCGGGCCAACGACTGTCTGCCATATCTTGTGCATCCGTGGCCTCTTTATCCTCTGTGACTGGGGGGACAGCAGTCACACCTGTTTTGGGGCGTAGACCTGCCACCTCTTTACCCGCAACAACCAGCGTGATTGGCAGGTCATCATTTTCTTTGGAGGTGGTAACACCAGCTGGTGTTGAGCGCTGTCCGACATCGATAGCACCACCTTTGGATCAAGGCAACCTAACATGTCCGCCTGCATCTTCCTCACAGACCGGCAGTTTGCCGGGGACACCCTTTTCAACCCCGTCTAAGCACAATAGCCAGCCCTCGGTCCCTCAGATGTGGACAAGTAAAAGACCATTTCCTCCTAGCCATGAGAAAGCTAAGAGGTTGAATTTCACCATCTGCAAGCTCTTGGCTACAGAAATGCTGCCTTTCCGCCTGGTGGACACAGAGGATTTTCGAGACCTTATGTCCGTCGCAGTACCCCAGTACCAGTTGCCCAGTCGGCACTACTTCTCAAAGAAAGGTGTGCCTGCGCTCCACTCTGGGTGTGACAGGGTGCATTTCACCACAGACACTTGGACGAGTAGGCATGGACAGGGGCGTTACATGTCGCTGACTGGGCACTGGGTAACTATGGTGACAGCAGGACAAGGGGCTGCTGTCCAAGTCTTGCCGTCCCCACGAGTTGTGCGTCAATCCTCTTTATGTCAAAGTTCCTCCACTGCTTCTGCCTCCTCAACCTCCTCTCGGTCTTCCACCTGCACCCAAACCTGTCTGGTCATGCCACAAGCTTTCTAACTGCGCAGAAGGGATCCTGCACACCTCCTTACTATGCTGGCAGTAGGGCTCAACGTCATCAGGCGGTTTTTACTTTGAAATGTCTGGGAAATGTGAGTCACACAGCTGAGGAGTTGTGGTCAGCTCTGGAGAACCAATTTCATGAATGGTTGTCTCCACTGGACCTGAAGCCAGGGAAGGCCGTGTGCGACAATGCTCTAAACCTGGGTGCGGCCCTTCGCCGGGGCAATGTCACACACGTGCCTTGTATGGCTCACGTGTTA
The DNA here is from genome assembly GCF_046119375.1 of Phyllobates terribilis. Taxonomy (NCBI): domain Eukaryota; kingdom Metazoa; phylum Chordata; class Amphibia; order Anura; family Dendrobatidae; genus Phyllobates; species Phyllobates terribilis. Next base: position 139,148,608 of record NW_027362770.1, read on the forward strand.
AACCTGGTTGTCCAGCAATTTTTAGCCCACTATCCCAGATTAGATGGCCTTCTGCAGAGGGCACGGTCGCTGTGTGCTCACTTCCGCCGTTCGCATCCCGCAGCTCAGCGACTTACATCTCTACAGAAGTCGTTGGGCCTGCCACTTCACTGGCTAAAATGCGATGTGCCTACCCGGTGGAATTCAACTCTGCACATGTTGCAGCGACTGTGGCAGCACCGACAAGCCCTGGTGCAATACGTTCTGACGTATAGCCTGGGCAAACGAGATCCAGAGGTGGGGCAAATCACGCTGGAGGAGTGGTCTCAGATCAGGGACCTATGCACCCTTCTGCACAGTTTTGAAATGGCGACGAAGATGTTTAGTGCTGACGATGCCATTATCAGCATGACTATTCCGGTGATTTACATGCTGGAGAACATGTTAAACAGAATTCGGAGTCAGGTGGTGGCACAAGAGGAGGTGGAGGAAGTAGAGGAGGAGGAGTTGTATGTGGAAGGGCTAACATCTGCAAGGTCCAGACGGTCGGCAGCACCAAGGCGGCAGGCATGTGAGGGTGGGGGAGATGGTTTTACCAGGGTGCATGGTAGCAGCCAAATTAGTGAGGAAGGTGCAGGAGCCCAGGAAGAAGTGGAGGACGAACTGATGGAAGACTCATCAGATGAGGGAGACCTTGATCACATTTCTGTTGTGCGAGGTTGGGGGGAGAGGACAGAGGAAGGAAGCATGATTGTTTCCTCGCCACCAACACAACAGGGACTTGGTGCTCCTGGATGCGCAACACACATGAGTGCCTTCTTGCTGCACTACCTGCAACATCACCCTCGAATTGTGAGAATTAGAAATAATCCTGACTACTGGGTTGCCACACTGTTAGATCCCCGGTACAAAAGTAAATTTGCAGAAATTATTCCTGCCATAGAAAGGGATGCACGCATGCAGGAGTATCAGCAGAGACTGTTGTAGAATCTTACATGTGCTTTTCCACAAAACACCAGTGGTGCATGTAGTGAATCTCACAGTTCCAACTTGCCAACCGTGGGACCGTCAAGTGTTCAGCACTCAAACCGTAACAGAACCACAGTATCTGCTGGTAACATCAATTTTGCGGAATCATTTCACCACTTTTTTAGCCCATCCTTTGCAAGGCCACAGGAGACAAGAAGTCTGACACATAGTCAACGCCTAGAGACGATGGTACAGGAGTATCTCCAAGTAAACATTGAAGCCATGACTGTGTCACTGGACCCTTGCTCTTTTTGGGCTTCCAATCTGGATAAATGGCCGGAGCTAGCCACTTACGCCTTGGAGATCTTGTCATGCCCCGCAGCCAGCGTTCTGTCTGAACGTGTGTTCAGCGCTGCTGTTGGTGTGCTGACAGATAAGCGCACGCGGCTCTCCACTGATAATGTAGACAGACTCACGTTCATAAAGATGAACAAATCATGGATCCGAAACGACTTTTCTACCCCTGTGTCATCCTGGGGAGAGTAAAAGCTTGATGATTGGTTAAAATCACCCTACCAACCGTTTTAAGCTTTCAAATTACTAATCATGTTTATCTGTATCTTGGCTGGAAAATAATTTGGGCTTTGTAGCAGTGTGCAGCACTGATTCTATTAGGCCATCTATAATAAGCTCCACCAGATTTAAAATTACTAATCATGTTTATCTGTATCTTGGCTGGAAAATAATTTGGGCTTTGTAGCAGTGTGCAGCACTGATCCTATTAGGCCATCTATACTAAGCTCCACCAGATTTAAAATTAATAATAATTTTTAGCTGCATCTAGCCCGGAAAATAATTTTGGGGCTCCGAGATGCGCAAGACACATAAGTGCCTTCTTGCTGCACTACCTGCAACATGACCCTCATATTGTCAGAATTCGAAGTAATCATGACTACTGGGTTGCCACACTCTTAGATCCCCCAAACTTTTCGATCAACCTTTTCATTTTAATAAAGACCAAAAAAATGGTCATTTTTGAAATTATAAGCATTAGCAGGTTATTAGAAACTGAAATCAAACAGTTTTCAACTCAAAACTTTATTCTAGGTGATGTTACATTTTCACATAGAACCCCTTGTTCGAAAGGAGCTTCTGAACTCTCTCGTCCATTGAATTTGTCAGGTTTTGGATGGTTTCTGCTTCAATTGTTTTGCATGAGGACAGAATACCCTCCCAGAGGTGTTGCTTAGATGTGAACTGCCTCCCTCCATCATAGACACTCCTTTTGATGATGCTCTAGAGGTTCTGAATGGGGTCACACCATAAGGGGAGCATGGGGGTCACACCATAAGTTTGTCCCCTTTTATGCCCATATCAGCCAGAGATGCAAATGTTTTATGTGCAGCATGAGATGGTGCATTATCATGCAAAAGAATGATCTTGCTGTGAAATACACGGTTCTTCTTCTTGAACGATGGCAGGAAGTGCTGTTTGAGAAAATCCACATACATTATGGAGTTCATCTTTAGCGCCTTCAGGGATCCTAAAGGGGCCGACAATCTCTCTCCCCATGATTCCAGACCAAAACATTACTCCACCTCCTCCTTGTTGGCGCTGTAGCCGTGTTTGCGTGGGGTGTCCATCAACCAGCCATCCTCCACTCCATCCATCTGGACCATCGAGCGCTGCACGGCACTCATCCGTGAACAAAACAGTTTTGAAATCAGTCTTCATGTAATGTTTAGCCCACTGGAGCCGTTTCTGCTTGTGTGAAGTGGATAGAGGAGGTCGACAGGATGGCGTATGCACAGCTGCAAACCTCTGAAGGACCCTGCATCTTGTTGTTCGGGGGACGTTGGAGGCACCAGCAGCTTCAAAAACTTGTCTGCTGCTATGACAAGGCTTTTTTGCCGCTGCTCTTTTAACCTGACGTAATTGCCTGTAGTAAAGAGTCCTCAATTTGCCCTTATCAGCACGCACACGTGTGTACTGTGAATCAGCTACATACTTCTTGATTGCCAAGACACTTCATCCTGATCATCGCACAATGTTGATTGTAGTCATGCCTTGACCTAAACACTCCACAATTTGTTGCTTCTCAGCAGCCGACACATCCTTTTTCTTTCCCATTTTGGCAGAAAATGTAGGCTGCTTAATAATGTGAGACAGCCTTCTTAAGTAGTCTTGCCTTTCATTGGACACACCTGCCAAACTAATTAGCACAGGTGTCTGCAATTGCTTACAGTGATATAAAGAGCCCTGACACACATCACCATCAATGAGTGTAACTGACAAACAAACAAATTCTTCCCTTATCACTCCTAAACACTTTTTGCATAATAATTTGGAACACAGTGTACATGTGCTTTTCCACAAAACACCAGTGGTTCACGTAGTGAATCTTACAGTTCTAACTTGCCAACCGTGGTCTGTATGGAGTTGTTCAATAAAGGGCCCAAAATTAAGATAACATAGATGGGAGAGGTCTCTATGAATAGGAATTCCTAAGTATTTGATACCCTGTGAGGGCCAGGCAAAGGGAAAGTTGGACTGGATGGAATCCTATATGGATTTGGGGAGGGAGACATCGAGGGCCTCAGACTTCGCTGCATTGATTTTAAAATTTGACCATGTAACAAAGTGATCTATTTCAGCCATAACAGCATGGATGGATATATGTGATTGAGTGATATATAATAGGACATCATCAGCAAATAGAGAGCACTTGTACTCGGTGCCTCCCACCTCAATCCACCTAATATTGGGGTTATGGCGAATTGATGAGAGCAGGTGCTCCGTCACTAGGATGTATAAGAGAGGGGACAGAGGACATCCCTGCCTTGTCCCATTGGTGATTGTGAAAGGTGATGAAAATGTTCTGATGCACCCCCTGGGCCTTGGGACACCCGGAGCCGGACCCTTTTTGGTGGATGCTGGTGGTTGTAGTCTTCGTGGCGGCGACCCGGTTCCGTGGCTCAGGGTGGTCAAACCAGTGGCGGAACTATTTATGTGGTTTTGATGTTTAAATGTCCCACTACGCCACCCGTGGATTGCGGTCAGAGTGATCCGCCGCTGCAGGGCAGACCGCTGAGGCTGGTGTTGTGGGTGCAGCAGAGCGTAGCATAACTCCCCACGGGAGGAGTATAGCCTCAGGGCAGTGTATGCGGAGGATGGGGGTGATGGTGCAGGGCAGCAGCAGTAACGACACGGAGTCAGTGATGCAGTCCAGGGCCTTTACTCACAGTTCTTATTATCCAGACCACGTCTGCAGGTAACGGCTGCCCACGTCGTACTGTGCTCACCAGGTGAGGGGCTCAGACAACTCCCAGATAACTTTGGAGCGCTTCACAGGACCCCCTTTGTGTGTCCTTTGTCTGGCCTTTCTTACCAACCCTTCTGTCCGGCTGCCTCGGGCCTCCTCTTGGTAAACTTGGCGCCAGTTTCCCTGACCCTATGTGGTGCCTTCCTAGCGGGTGTAGCGAGGGGCTGCGCCACATAAAATGTCCGGTTTCTAGCTGAGGGTCGTTTCCTGCCTCCACTAGTTTCGGGGACCGGTCTCCCCCTTTGGCCTGACCCCTCCACGCAGGTGGATTCGGGCGTGCGGTGGCGACTCGCCCGTCCGCACCCCTGGGATCCCTTCATTCCTCGTTCCTGGAGCCTTCTCCGCTCCTCTTCCTTCCTTCTCCCTCTTCCAGGCCTGGGCCTCTGTTACTAGGCCCGCCTCCGGAGCAGAGCTCATGCAGAGCCCCTGCTCCCTGCCACTTCTGCTCAGACTTCTCTGCACTGAACTAAGATGGTGCCCACCTTTTATACTCCCTTCTCAATGCACCCAGGAACTGCTTCCTCCCTGCTCCTGCACTACAGGGTTCCCCTTCCTCAGTGTTCCCTCCTCCCACTCCAGCCAGGGACAGGGACTGTCGTGCCCATCTCAGAGGCATATTGGTCGCCCTGCCCCACGGCAATGTGGTGTAATGCATGCAGGTGTCGGGTCCTAATCCACACTCCATCCTTACCTGAGAGTGAGATATCACACCTCTGGGTGAGATGCAATACCTCTGTAGCAACCGAGCTCTCAGGGTGCTACAGTTCCATTTATCTTCAGCCTAGGTGACGTATTGTGATACAGGGCCGTGATTTTGGCTATAAAAGGGTCCCCTAGACCCCTACCCCAAGCTTTTTAAGAGAATCATATATGGCGTGCCAGGAGACTCTATGGAATGCTTTCTCAGCATCCAACGAGAGTATCTAATTACAAATTTTTAACTGCATCTAGCCCAGGAAATACTTTGTGCCTAGTAGCAGTGTCTGCTAGTCAGCGGATTATCCCGGCTGTTAAGCAAGCTACACCACCTGTAGTTTGGACACTTAATTTTTTCAAAGGAAATGCTTCGGGACCACGGGATACTCAGTGAAGAGCATCAGGAGGCACCCCAAGGCATAGGGGCTGGGACTGGCAGTAGGATGCCTTGCGGTGGACAGCCAAGCTCGATCCTTATAAAAGCTTTTTAACTGCAGCAGCTTTAGTGGACGCTACTGGAGCTGGAATTACGCGGCTGCTGGCATGAGACTTGCCCTCCAATAGATCCTTGTAAATGGATTTAAAGTGTATTCATTCAAATTAGAGAGACAATTTAAATTAAAAAGCTTAGAGCTGCCTCCACCACAGGGGGGCTCGCTCGACCCACCAGCGGACAGGCACCAGTATTGGGAGAGGGGGGCTGGCCGTCAGGGTTCACCGCGGCTCTGGCACAAACCCGGCGACACGGAGGTGGCACGGGCAGGAGCGGACTGAACGTGTCGGCTTCTCACTTTTTGGATTTTAGAAGGGCATGACATGCCTATATTTGTGTCTCCCCCTCCTTTTACTCCTCCACCTCTTTTCTTTTCGCATGACTATATGTACTTGTCACTTTTCCATGTGTTAGTTGTGTCTTCTGAGCAGTTTGTCAGCTTTTGGACACCTTTGAAGGTGTTTTCTATGTGTTTCTATGTGTTTTTGTTTGCCTGCCATTGGTTTTAACGGTGTTCGAAGGTGTTCGACGAACAGTTAGACGAACAGTTCGGCGAACACACGGGTGTTCGACGAACCGAACCGAACTCGAACACTACGGGGGTGGCTCAACACTACTGCTCAGCAACTCAAAACACAGCATAGTCCAAACAATTCCTCGTGATGGTGATGGTTCCCACAGGTCTTAGAAAAATTTGTCCTGGGACTAAGAGGATTGTTTGTGATCCTCACGCCTTCTTTACATGGAAGCTGGCAGCTGATAAAAGCTGCGCTATCAATGGGTAGCATGTATCAGACACTAGCTGTTTCATTTCAGCCATGTATGTTAGAGGTGTTTCAGAGAAAAACATACTTTAGAAGACGCTTGGGTAGACCCCTGTCAATCAAGGAAAGTGGGTAGTTAGAAGGTACCAGGGACTCACCTTTTCGACTTGTATCCAGTGGGGCTTTTAAAGTATGTTTTTCTGTGCTGCATCCCATGGATCAGGCAGTATGTATCAGCTTTCAGGTTCCCTTTAAACTCATCCAACTGATGCCTATTTGGCCAGGCCAAAACAAGGATGTAAAGGGAACAAGCCCTTCTTTACTAATTTTCCAACTTGTGTCTCTCTCTCTCTCTAGGCAGAACAGAGAGCGTCTTTAATGGAGGCTATGTAATACATGGAGGACCCAATTCATCCATGCATTAAAATTACAACAATTATTTTTAATTAATAGCATGTAATGCTAATTTTCCGAGTATAGAGATCCTGTAAAATGGGTGGATATCCAATCCAGTAATTCCTCTTATTACAATTTGGCTGACCTCTAGTATTTGACTGAAATGCGGCAATTTCTTTGTTGATATTTTTGGTAATCCAAAAGGATTGGTACTTTCATTTCCATATTTTCTCTCTCTATATACAGCATTACGGCCTGCTGTCAGTCAGTGCCGGGGGCGAGGTTAAAGCCGCCGCTCTCTATACACAGAACAGTGACTGGACCTGTCCCGGCTCCTCCCACATGACTGAAACCCAAATGCTGCCTGGAGGAGTAAAGTTCTCGGCAATGGGGCTGTAAATGCTGCCACCAGGCAGTTTCAGTATGCTAAAGGTTCAGAATCTGAAGGTTAATAGTAGAGTAGAGATTCCCTCATTTTCTATATAAGTGTCATGCAGGGTGTGGGAAAGACTAAGTGCAACACAAAGGGAAGAGATGAAGGGAGCCCAGACACTAGGGAAAGGGGGAAGTGGAGACCTCCTAGGCTGATCTAATAACACCCTGTCTCCCCTACCGTCTCTATATTGGTTCTTCACCAATCGCCGCACAAAAACCTACCCCTGTATTTCCCTAGCGCTTGGCCCTGGATAGGGAAGGGGGCGATGAGCACTATTCGATCCCCACTAACAACTAAAGACAACAAGGTAGACAGACACGGGGGAAAAATAACTTAGCTTGAGCTGACTTCAGAGAGATAACACACATGTCCTCAATAAGAGATTCCAATGCTTCACAATGTGTTTGGATTTTTTCTAGTGTCTTCCTTCATTATTCTGAGTGATATTTTTCTTCCTGCATATATTTCTTATAGCTACCCAGTTTTCAAAGCTGAAAAGGGATTTGCGATCTAAAAGTTCATCTCCACAACCACAGTTTTGAACAACTAGAAAGAAGTTTAAAGCACAGCTTTCTATCCAGAAAATATATTTGAGGCGTAGTAAATCTACTTTATATCATATTTCCATAATTTTTAGAAAAAAAAACATACTGAGTGAAAGTGTAATAAAATAATAAAATATGCACAAGTTTCCCATTCCATTCCCTACAGAGCTGCCTTGCTGGTGTTCACCAACTTTCTTTATTTATTTGCTTGCACTATTGATGTGCTGTCTACACTTGTGCCCACTGCAGTCAAAGACTGTTCTCAGAGCTGTATATATCAAGAGTACCCTAAGTGCAGGGTAGCAATGGACCAATAAGCCATTTAGCCTTGGCCTGGGTAGTTCATGACAGGTCTATGGGCTGTGAGCTCAATCCCCGTTGGAGAAAGATTAAAGTTTCTACTACAGTGCCTTGGAAAAGTATTCATACCCCGTGAACTTTTCAACATTTTTTCACATTACAGCCACAAACTTAAATGTATTTTATTGGGATTTTATGTGATATACCAACACAAAATAGCAAGTATTTGTGAGTGTAAAGGAAATCACATATGTTTTTCTAATTATCTAAAAAAAATAAATCTGAAAATTGTGACTTACGTTTGTATTCAGCCCTCTGTAGTCTGATATCCCTAAATAAAATTCTGAGTTGCCAATTGCCTTCAGAAGTCACATAATTAGTAAATTGAGTCCACTTGTGAGTAGTCTATTCTCGATATAACTACAGCTGTTCTGTGAAAGCCTCAGAGGTTTGTTTGAAAACATTAGGGAGCAAACAGCATCATGAAAATCAAGGAACACACCGGACAGGTCAGGGATAAAGTTGTGGAGAACAGTAAAGCATAGTTATGTTATAAAAAAATAGCCCAAGCTCTGAACATCTCATGGAGCACTGTTCAATCTATCATCCAAAAATGTAATGAGTATGGCACAACTGCAAACCTATCAAGACATGGTTATCCACCTAAACTGACATCCCAAGCAAGGAGTGCACTAATTAGAGAAGCAGCCAAGAGGCCCATGGTTACACTGTAGGAGCTGCAGAGATCCACAGCTCATATAGAAGAATCTGTCCACAGGACAACTGTTAGTTGGCTAATCCACAAATCTGGCCTCTATGGAAGAGTGGCAAGAAGAAAGCCATCTATAAAAGTAAGCCATAAGAGGTCCTGTGTGCAGTTTGCAAAAAGCCATGCAGGGAACAGAGCGAGCATGTAAAAGAAGGTGCTCTGCTTACATGAAACTAGAGTAGAACTTTTGGGGTTAAATGCAAAATGCTATATGTGGCGGAAAAATAACACTGCACATCACCCTGAAAACACCATCCCCACCAACATACATGGTGGTGGCAGCATCATGCTGTGGTAAGGCTCTTCTTCAGCAGGGACAGGGAAGCTGGTCAGAGTTATATATGTTTTGCGCTAAATGCAAAACATTATGTGTGGTGGAAAACTAACCCTGCACATCCTAGCACAGAAAGTTAGGATAGTATGAAATCTGCCATATAAACCATTACATTAGTGCCAGTAAATTCTTCCTAAAATATTATGCCTCATTCATATTTATAGTTTTAGTCATTTATTATCAAGATATTTTTTTTATTATAGCAATTTATGCATTTAATAGGTTTATTAGCTATTTATGTTTCACACTGATGAAGTATATGACATATTTTATAACTTTGAGATTAGGCTAATCAACGTGAAATGAGTTGTGGGAACATCTCAGCTTCTTAGATTCTCATTATCGTTATCAGTGCTAATGTATGGAGATTTTTTTTTGAAAGGAGATACAACTTTTCTACACTTGGATAGAAGTTGGATAATGCACATCAGCAACTAAGGAACTCCATTTAGTATTGATAGGAGATTCATGCTGCCCGAACAATAGACAGCAGGAATCAGACACTGGCTGCGTTATTGCAGCCATGTATACAGTACTACAACCTTACACTTTGTCTTTTCAGATGAAACATACTTTGAAAAACTAGGGGAACCATAGAGTAAGACCTGTCGCTCTAGGGGAGTGGAGCAGGGAGAAGCCGCCGTAGACCTGCCTTGGACTAGTCATCTGGGCCACAGAGTCCAAAAAGCTTCAGAGTAAAACATACAAGGCAAACAATGATGTAGTCAGTGATTTATTCACGGGCAGTACAAATCATATGCATTAGAATCAGGCCACCATCTAGTCTATATATATATATATATATATATATATATATATATATATATATATATATATATATACAGTATATAAATATATAGTTTATTTCACATAACAACTAATATAAAAAAAAATGTATATATGTAACTACATTATTAAAATACAAAAAGGTCTTTAACCCACTTTCCTTTCTACTTTTTTCTGTCATCTTTCCAACACTGCCAGTACCATAGTGAGTAAGTTTCCCATAACATCATTGACCTCCATATAGCTTTTATTTAGTAAAAAAAAATTAACAAAATAAATGGGAAAACAATCTTATTTAACATACAATTTTAATATACATTTCCTATACATTTATTTACATATATTTAATATACATTTTTAATATACCTTCATATCATATATTTTCGAACATAAAATTTTGTATATATATATATATATATCATGTTTAATTGTGTGACTAATGTTATTTGTATTAATCATGTGCCAATTCAGTGAACTTTGACACATCATGTGCTGTCAGTCATTAGTTTGGCGCCTTTATTTGAAATTCATCCATTTAAAAATTTACCTCTATGTCTATGTGTTCATATGTGGTTGTCCGTGAGGAAGATGTTTATACTGCGAAACGCATCAAATAAAACCGCATACTTAATATCTCCTGGCATTTGACGACTTCAATAAGCAGCAGCGTGGAATAACTCCACAAACTTTTCCATAATTTCAGCCAAAGTATACAAGCACAACTCAGGGTATTAAAAGAGAAAACAAAAGGAAGAACGAGAGAGCTGTGAGAAAAGAGGTCAGAAGACTTTTTTTTCAACTGGGTTCCAGTGAAAAATTGAAGTGCTAGAGTGCCCCGAAATACCTGAGAGCTTATGGGCCTGGCCATGGCCATGGGTTAATACCTCTTCTTTCCCCCGATTAATCCAGTGCAGATGCTCCATCAACTCTTCTGGTCTTTGTCTACAATCAGTGTTGGACTAGGGTGCCAAGCGCCCACCAGTAACCAACTCCAGGGCCTCAGTATTCAACTACATGTAAATGTGACATTATTCTTTATCACAAATTTATTTTATAACAATGAACTGGGTAGATTGTTACATGAATAAGATGCCGACTTTGTCTGTACATAGTTATTCAAGTATATAGTGCCAAGTACTGCTCATATACGAGGGTGGGGGCCCACCGGAGGATTCTCCTCTTCTCCTGTGGGCCAGTCCAAGCCTGTCAACAGTATAGCTGTTTCACATTCCATCAATGTAATGATTCAGGAGGTAGGATTGGCACTAGTTTGGGATGATTCTTTAGGTTCTTTTTAGTCTATGTCCTTACAGGCATCGATATTCAATACAGCTTTTCCCAAAAGTCTTTTCTTTTGCATCTCAGATTGTTGGTCTGGGGACACGTTGAGTTTTACTGACTCACAACCCATAGACATCTTTTACAGAACATTAAGGTTACAACTGATCTGCAGTTGATTGGCAACAGTGATCATCTAACCTCCAGACAACAGAGGAAACCAGCAGATAGTCGGAAGATGCCAGTAACACTATAGAGTGGCACTTGTCTCATAAGTCAGTATTCTTTTTTTTTTACTTTTTCACCACAATGATAAAATGTTTTATAGTAAAAAAAACAAAATTATTGACCACCCAGGTCACATACACAGTTGATTCACTACAATGGAACAATCCAAGTCTGTTCAACGTCTCCATTAGTGGATCATATAGGACAAATGACGTACAGGAACATAGTTATGCAAAAAATACAAAGTTTATTGTCAATATAGAGTTTAAAAATGACATACTTAGTGAACAAAGCAGCATAAATACATTAGTGGTAAGCTATGAAAAAAAATACCCAGGACTGAAAACACCACATGGTACAAAGCTAGTATGAAGAGTCGCTAAAATGGAGCAAATGCAAATATGGATATGTCAAACATATACCATGACCCAGCTGATAGCATAGATCCTATCAGGGAAGCTCCAATGAGCCACTAAAGTGCACAATGCATGACTAGAACCAAAGAAAAAAATCTCCATTTAGCATTCAGATGTACATAAGGAATTCATGTTACTCACATGTGTGTTTATCAATGTGTCAGTCCAGATATCGTCACCCCTACGCGCGTTTCGGCGCTGTGCCTTCTTCACCCCCAGAAGAAAAGAAGTGGAGGAGTAAAAGGAGGGGGAGACACAGATATAGGCATGTCATGCCCTTCTAAAACCAAAAAAGTGCGAAGCCGACACGGCCAGCCCGTTCCTGCCCGTGCGACCTCCGTGTCGCCGGGTTTGTGTCAGAGCTGCGGTGGACCCTGACGGCCAGCCCCCCTCTCCCAATACTGGTGCCTGTCCGCTGGTGGGTCGAGCGAGCCCCCCTGCGGTGGAGGCAGGTCTAAGCTTTTTAATTTAAATCGTCTCTCTAATTTGAATGAGTACACTTTAAATCCTTTTACAAGGATCTATTGGAGGGCAAGTCTGATGCCAGCAGCCGCGGGAATTCCAGCTCCAGTAGCGTCCACTAAAGCTGCTGCAGTTAAAAAGCTTTTATAAGGATCGAGCTTGGCGGTCCACTGCAAGGCGTCCTACCGCCAGTCCCAGCCCCTGTGCCTTGGGGTGCCTCCCGATGCTCTTCACTGAGTGTCCCGGGGGCCCGAAGCATTTCCTTTGAAAAAAAATTAAGTGTCCAAACTACAGGTGGTGTAGCTTGCTTAACAGCTGGGATAATCCGCTGACTAGCAGACACTGCTACTAGGCACAAAGTATTTCCTGGGCTAGATGCAGTTAAAAATTTGTAATTAGATACTCTCGTTGGATGCTGAGAAAGCATTTCATAGAGTCTCCTGGTACGCCATATATTATTCTCTTAAAAAGCTTGGGGTAGGGGTCTAGGGGACCCTTTTATAGCCAAAATCACGGCCCTGTATCGCAATACGTCACCTAGGCTGAAGATAAATGGAACATTTTCATAACCTTTCATAATCACCAATGGGACAAGGTAGGGATGTCCTCTGTCCCCTATCTTATACATCCTAGTGACGGAGCACCTGCTCTCATCAATTCGCCGTAACCCCAATATTAGGTGGATTGAGGTGGGAGGAACCGAGTACAAGTGCTCTGCATTTGCTGATTTGTCCTAGTATATATTACTCAATCACAAATATCCATCCCTGCTGTTATGGCTGAAATAGATCACTTTGCTACATGGTCAAATTTTAAAATCAATGCAGCGAAGTCTGAGGCCCTCGATGTCTCTCTCCCCAAATCCATACAAGATTCCATCTAGTCCAACTTTCCCTTCGCCTGGCCCTCATAGGGTATCAAATACTTAGGAATTCGTATTCATAGAGACCTCTCCCGTCTATGTTATCTTAATTTTGGGCCCTTTATTGAACAACTCCATACAGACCACGGTTGGCAAGTTAGAACTGTAAGATTCACTACGTGAACCACTGTTGTTTTGTGGAAAAGCACATGTACACTGTGTTCCAAATTATTATGCAAAAAGTGTTTAGGAGTGATAAGGTAAGAATTTTTTTGTTTGTCAGTTAAGCTCATTGATGGTGATGTGTGTCAGGGCTCTTTATATTACTGTAAGCAATTGCAGACACCTGTGCTAATTAGTTTGGCAGGTGTGTCCAATGAAAGGCAAGACTACTTAAGAAGGCTGTCCCACATTATTAAGCAGCCTACATTTTCTGCCAAAAAGGGAAAGAAAAAGGATGTGTCGGCTGCTGAGAAGCAACAAATTGTGGAGTGTTTAGGTCAAGACATGACTACAATCAACATTGCCAAGACACTTCATCCTGATCATCGCACAATCAAGAAGTATGTAGCTGATTCACAGTACACACGTGTGCGTGCTGATAAGGGAAAATTGAGGACTCTTTCCTACAGGCAATTACGTCAGGTTAAAAGAGCAGTGGCAAAAAAACCTTGTCATTGCAGCAGACAAGTTTTTGAAGCTGCTGGTGCCTCCAACGTCCCCCGAACAACAAGATGCAGGGTCCTTCAGAGGTTTGCAGCTGTGCGTAAGCCATCCTGTCGACCTCCTCTATCCACTGTACACAAGCAGAAACGGCTCCAGTGGGCCAAACAATACATGAAGACTGACTTCAAAACTGTTTTGTTCACCGATGAGTGCCGTGCAACGCTCGATGGTCCAGATGGATGGAGTGGAGGATGGCTGGTTTATGGACACCCCATGCAAACACGGCTACGGCGCCAACAAGGAGGAGGTGGAGTAATATTTTGGGCTGGAATCATGGGGAGAGAGATTGTCGGCCCCTTTAGGATCCCTGAAGGGGTAAAGATGAACTCCATAATGTATGTGGAGTTTCTCAAACAGCACTTCCCGCCATGGTTCAAGAAGAAGAACCGTGTATTCCGCAGCAAGATCATTTTCATGCATGATAATGCACCGTCTCATGCTCCACATAACACATCTGCATCTCTGGCTGAAATGGGCATAAAAGGGGACAAACTTATGGTGTGACCCCCATGCTCCCCTGACCTCAACCCCTTTGAGAACCTCTGGAGCATCATCAAAAGGAGTGTCTATGATGGCGGGAGGCAGTTCACATCTAAGCAACAGCTCTGGGAGGGTATTCTGTCCTCATGCAAAACAATTGAAGCAGAAACCATCCAAAACCTGACAAATTCAATGGACGAGAGAGTTCAGAAGCTCCTTTCGAACAAGGGGTCCTATGTGCAAATGTAACATCACCTAGAATAAAGTTTTGAGTTGAAAACTGTTTGATTTCAGTTTCTAATAACCTGCTAATGCTTATAATTTCAAAAATGACCATTTTTTTGTTCTTTATTAAAATGAAAAGGTTGATCGCAGAGTGTGGGGGATCTAAGAGTGTGGCAACCCAGTAGTCAGGATTATTTCGAATTCTGACAATCTGAGGGTCATGTTGCAGGTAGTGCAGCAAGAAGGCACTCATGTGTCTTGCGCATCTAGGAGCCCCAAATTTATTTTCCGGGCTAGATGCAGCTAAAAATTATTATTAATTTGAAAGCTGGTGGAGCTTAGTATAGATGGCCTAATAGAATCAGTACTGCAAACTGCTACAAGGCCAAAATTATTTTACAGGCAAGATAGAGATAAACATGATTAGTAATAATTTGAAATCTGGTGGAGCTTAGTATAGATGGCCTAATAGAAACAGTACTGCACACTGCTACTATGCCCAAAATTATTTTCCAGGCAAGATACAGATAAAAATGATAATTAATTTGAAAGCTTAAAACGGTTGGTGAGGTGATTTTACCAAATCCTCAAGCTTTTACTCTCCCCAGGATGACACAGGGGTAGAAAAGTCCTTGCGGATCCATGATGTGTTCATCTTTATGAACGTGAGTCTGTCTACATTGCCAGTGGACAGCCGCGTGCGCTTATCTGTCAGCACACCACCAGCAGCGCTGAACACACGTTCAGAGAGAACAAAAATTGTTATTTATTTGAAATCTGGTGGAGCTAAGTATAGATGGCCTAATAGAATCAGTACTGCAAACTGCTACAAGGCCCAAATTATTTTACAGGCAAGATACAGATAAATATGATTAGTAATAATTTGAAATCTGGTGGAGCTTAGTATAGATGGCCTAATAGAATCAGTACTGCAAACTGCTACAAGGCCAAAATTATTTTACAGGCAAGATACAGATAAACATGATTATTAATAACACTGGTGTACAAAAAAAAAAAATTCTGGCATGGACTTTAAGAACAGTTTTAGACTAATTTGAGGGTGCTGAATTCAAATCTGATCTTATAATTTCTCTATCACATCACGTTTTTGCGCTATAGGTATATAGCCCATTTTCAATAATTCCAAGAAAAATATAAGTAGTGTATGAAAAGTGCCGGTTTATACGGTTCACTAAGGTAAATTTAGTTTTCATTTAGTCTCCCAATAAATGTGAGAATATCTGATTTCTTTGAACATGCATAATTCCCATTTGTTATGATAAGAAAGTAAAAAAACAGTTTTCAAACACCCTTGTTTTCTGTGCTACTGGGACAGTAGAGCTACAGCAGAGCATTGGGTGAAAACTGAATGGCCTCAGCGACAGAGTTTGGCATCTGGCGATAACAATGTCATCCATGATCCTCTAGTGGATAGGAAGAACATTGTCTTTCCTCCCTTGCGCATAAAACTTGGATTGATGAAGCAGTTCGTCAAAGCTCTCAATAACAGTGGAGTATGCTTTAACTATATATGTTCAACTTTTCCTGGTCTTAGTGAAGAGAAGAAAAATGCTGGAATATTTGATGTACCTCAAATAAGAACACTTATGAGAGACCCAAACTTTATCACATCAATGAATGAGACAGAAGAAAGAGCTTGGAATGCATTTTGTAATGTGGTGCAGAATTTTCTAGGGAATAAGAAAGCAGACAACTATGAAGAGATTGTGGAAGAGCTGCTAATGAGTCTGCAAATTCTTGGATGTAGAATGATTATCAAGATTCACTATTTACACAGCCATTTGGACTTTTTTCCAGAGAACCTTGGGGATGTGAGCGAGGAACAATGGGAGCGTTTTCATCAGGACATTAAAACAATGGAAGAGCGGTATCAAGGCCGATGGGACTCACATATGATGGCTGACTATTGCTGGAGCTTGATGAGAGACAACCTAGATCACAGATCAGCCAAGAAAAGAAAGTTCAAATAACTGTCATTTGCCATTCATCTGTGTGCCATATATATGTGTTTTTATATTTTGTAGTTTAACTTTGTAAGTATATTGGATTTGCTGTACACAGACTTTGTAATTTTTGTTATTCCTTGATTAAAAATATACAAAATGTAGTAACGAAAATCATGAGGTTTTTATCAAAAAACATTCGACAGGAGTAATTTCCATCAAAAATATCTCGAAATCCTGATGTGATAGCCAAAAACGGAGTTCGTACTAGTAATCAGCAGCCAAAATTGACTTAAAATATGTTTTAAAACCTTTTGACAGAAAAATTGCATTGACCAGTGTAATTTTAAATCTGGTGGAGCTTAGTATAGATGGCCTAATAGAAACAGTACTGCAAACTGCGACAAGGCCCAAATTATTTTCCAGCCAAGATACAGATAAACATGATTAGTAATTTTAAATCTGGTGGAGTTTAGTATAGATGGCCTAATAGAATCAGTACTGCACAGTGCTACAAGGCCCAAATTATTTTCCAGCCAAGATACAGATAAACATGATTAGTAATTTTAAATCTGGTGGAGTTTAGTATAGATGGCCTAATAGAATTAGTACTGCACACTGCTACAAGGCCCAAATTATTTTCCAGCCAAGATACAGATAAACATGATTAGTAATTTGAAATCTGGTGGAGTTTAGTATAGATGGCCTAATAGAATCAGTACTGCACAATGCTACAAGGCCAAAATTATTATACAGGCAAGATACAGATAAACATGATTAGTAATTTTAAATCTGGTGGAGCTTAGTATAGATGGCCTAATAGAAACAGTACTGCAAACTGCGACAAGGCCCAAATTATTTTCCAGCCAAGATACAGATAAACATGATTAGTAATTTTAAATCTGGTGGAGTTTAGTATAGATGGCCTAATAGAATCAGTACTGCACAGTGCTACAAGGCCCAAATTATTTTCCAGCCAAGATACAGATAAACATGATTAGTAATTTTAAATCTGGTGGAGTTTAGTATAGATGGCCTAATAGAATTAGTACTGCACACTGCTACAAGGCCCAAATTATTTTCCAGCCAAGATACAGATAAACATGATTAGTAATTTGAAATCTGGTGGAGTTTAGTATAGATGGCCTAATAGAATCAGTACTGCACAATGCTACAAGGCCAAAATTATTATACAGGCAAGATACAGATAAACATGATTAGTAATTTGAAAGCTTAAAACAGTTGGTGAGGTGATTTTAACAAATCATCAAGCTTTTAATCTCCCCAGGATGACACTGGGGTAGAAAAGTTCTTTTGGATACATGATTTGTTCATCTTTATGAACGTGAGTCTGTCTACATTATCAGTGGAGAACCGTGTGCGCTTATCAGTCAGCACACCACCAGCAGCGCTGAACACACGTTCAGACAGAACGCTGGCTGCGGGGCATGACAAGATCTCCAAGGCGTAAGTGGCGAGCTCCGGCCATTTATCCAGATTGGAAGCCCAAAAAGAGCAAGTGTCCAGTGACACAGTCATGGCTTAAATGTTTACTTGGAGATGCTCCTGTACCATCTTCTCTAGGCGTTGACTATGTGTCAGACTTCTTGTCTCCTGTGGCCTTGCAAAGGATGTGCTAAAAAAGTGGTGAAATGATTCGGCAAAATTGATGTTACCAGCAGATACTGTGTTTCTGTTACGTTTTGAGTGCTGAACACAGCCCCTTGTCCTGCTGTCACAATAGTTACCCAGTGCCCAGTCAGCGACATGTAACGCCCCTGTCCATGCCTACTCGTCCAAGTGTCTGTGGTGAAATGCACCCTGTCACACACAGAGTTTCTCAAAGAAGCAGTGATGTTGTGTGCGACATGCTGGTGGAGCGCAGGCACACCTTTCTTTGAGAAGTAGTGCCGACTGGGCATCTGGTACTGGGGCACTGCGACAGACATAAGGTCTCGAAAATACTTTGTGTCCACCAGGCAGAAAGGCAGCATTTCTGTAGCCAAGAGCTTGCAGATGGTGAAATTCAACCTCTTAGCTTTCTCATGGCTAGGAGGAAATGGTCTTTTACTTGTCCACATCTGAGGGACCGAGGGCTGGCTGTTGTGCTTAGACGGGGTTGAGAAGGGTGTCCCCGGCAAACTGCCAGTCTGTGAGGAAGACACAGGCAGACATGTTAGGTTGCCTTGATCCAAAGGTGGTGCTATCGATGTCGGACAGCTCTCAACACTAGCTGGTGTTTCCACCTCCAAAGAAAATGATGACCTGCCAATCACGCTGGCTGTTGCGGGTAAAGAGGTGGCAGGTCTGCGTCCCAAAACAGGTGTGACTGCTGTCCCCCCAGTCACAGAGGATGAAGAGTCCAAGGATGCACAAGATGTGGCAGACGGTGGTTGGCCCGGCCGGCTAGGCCGCATTGTAGCACAGTGAGCTTCCCACTGCAACTTATGCTTCATATCCATGTGCCGGTTCATGCATGAAGTACTCAAAGTATGTATTTTTTGGTCTCTACTTAGCTTTTGCTGACAAATGTTACAGATAACACGAGTTGGGTTATCCTTATCGATCTGAAAAAATGCCCAGGCTATGCAAGGCTTAGCACCCATGCGACCTGAAGAGCCACCATGACTTGTAGTCAGAGGCAGAGTTGTGTTTGAGGATGCAGTTGTTGACGTGCTTCCAGTACTACGTCTCTGTCCAGGAAGGCGCAACCTGACCTCATCGTCACTAGCATCCTCCTCCACCTCCTCTGCTGACCTCATCGACTGGCTGACTGTGGGTTGACAGTAAGTGGGATCTCCAACCTCGTCATCATCACCCTGTGTGTTATCACACCTGTCGTCCTCAGAGCCAACCTCTTCCTGCCCTGACAAAAAACTCAAGTTGTCGCTCCAATCAGATATTTGAGTCTCATCATCGTCTTCCTCATTGTCTCCACCAACAGGAGTTACAGTTTGGGAACAAGGGTCTACATTATGGTCAGAACCTTCTGCGTCTGTTCCTGGATCCGACTCATAAAGATTCTGGGCATCAGTGCAGATCATTTCCTCGTCTGGATTCACAGAAGCTCTGGAGCCGACCTCTGATTCCCAGGCTATAGTATGAGTAAACAGCTCTGCAGACTCAACCATCTGTTCTACCCCATACTCAGATGGGCAGCTGGAGACTTGGGAGCAGTGAGGAAGCAAGTGCGATTGGGATGACACCTCTGAGGACTGGAGTATTTTTGATGTTGAAGTTGAGGTGGAGGAGAGCCCACTTAAATGAGCACTTGATATCCGTTGAAGCACCTGCTGTTTTTGTGCCTCATCTGGAATTTGTAGCGATTGGCGTGGCCATAAGAAAGGGATCTTATCACATTGTCCGCTAAAAGAAGTAGACATCTTAGTTTGGCTGGAAGATGGTCTTTCTTCTGCAGATATTACTGTTGCTTTAACACCTACCCCACGGACACAACCTTTTTTTCCCTTCCCAACACGCCTATTCCCCTTTCCACCATCAGCAGGCCTTTTTCCACTCATTTTGGTGGTTAACTAATTGACAATTCTTGATTTGTTTGGACAAAAATCAATGGATGGGAACCGAGCAGAGCTGAGTGGCCAAACTGTGGTATTAGGCCAAAAGTATTGGCTGGGTTAGATGCAGTAAAACAATTTTATTACATACACAGGTGGTGGAGGTTAGCATAGATGGACTAATAGAACAAGTCCCACACACAGCTACAAGCCCAAATATTTTTTCAGAGCTAGATGCAGATAAAAATTATTTTTAATTTGCAACATGGTGGAGGTTAGTATAGATGGACTAATAGAACAAGTCCCACACACTGCTACAAGCCCAAATATTTTTTCAGAGCTAGATGCAGATAAAAATTATTTTTAATTTGCAACCAGGTGGAGGTTAGTATAGATGGACTAATAGAACAAGTCCCACACACAGCTACAAGCCCAAATATTTTTTCAGAGCTAGATGCAGATAAAAATTATTTTTAATTTGCAACATGGTGGAGGTTAGTATAGATGGACTAATAGAACAAGTCCCACACACTGCTACAAGCCCAAATATTTTTTCAGAGCTAGATGCAGATAAAAATTATTTTTAATTTGCAACCAGGTGGAGGTTAGTATAGATGGACTAATAGAACAAGTCCCACACACTGCTGCATGCCCAATTTTTTTTTCAGAGCTAGATGCAGATAAAAATTATTTTTAATTTGCAACCTGGTGGAGGTCAGTATAGATGGACTAATAGAACAAGTCCCACACACTGCTACAAGCCCAATTTTTTTTTCAGAGCTAGATGCAGATAAAAATTATTTTTAATTTGCAACCTGGTGGAAGTTAGTATAGATGGACTAATAGAACAAGTCCCACACACTGCTACAAACCCAAATATTTTTTCAGAGCTAGATGCAGATAAAAATTATTTTTAATTTGCAACCTGGTGGAGGTTAGTATAGATGGACTAATATAACAAGTCCCACACACTGCTACAAGCCCACATTATTTTTCAGAGCTAGATACAGATAAAAATTATTTTTAATTCGCAACCTGGTGGAGGTTAGTATAGATGGACTAATAGAACAAGTCCCACACACTGCTACAAGCCCTTTTTTTTTCAGAACTAGATGCAGATAAAAATTATTTTTAATTTGCAACCAGGTGGAGGTTAGTATAGATGGACTAATAGAACAAGTCCCACACACTGCTACAAGCCCAATTTTTTTTTCTGAGCTAGATGCAGATAAAAATTATTTTGAATTTGCAACCTGGTGGAGGTTAGTATAGATGGACTAATAGAACAAGTCCCACACAGTGCTACAAGCAAAAAAAAATTTTCAGAGCTAGATGCAGATGAAAATTATTTTTAATTTGCAACCTGGTGGAGGTTAGTATAGGTCGACTAATAGAACAAGTCCCACACACTGCTACAAGCCCAATTTTTTTTTCAGAGCTAGATGCAGATAAAAATTATTTTTAATTTGCAACTTGGTGGAGGTTAGTATAGATGGACTAATAGAACAAGTCCCACACACTGCTACAAGCCCAATTTTTTTTCAGAGCTAGATGCAGTTAAAAGTTATTTTTAATTTGCAACCTGGTGGAGATTAGTATAGATGGACTAATAGAATGATGCTATGCCCAAAAGGTTTTACTTGGCTAGGTGCAGTTAAAAAATTTGTATTCTATACACAGGTGGTGTAGCTTGCAACACAGATAGGCTACTCCACTGACTAACACACACTGCAAGAGGCCAAAAAGGATTTGCTTAGCTAGATTTAGCCAAATGCTGTGAAAAAAAACTTGCACAGCACTGTCACAGACCTGCCTGGCAAAAAGTGACAGGAACTGATGTAACCTAGCCCTCAAAAGGACTGCAATTACAATTAGTCCTTACTCTCAACCTATCTATTTAAGAGCACAGACCTGCCTGATAAAAGTCATAGGAAATGATGTAACCTAGTCCTCAAAAGGACTGCAATCACAACTATTCGCTACTCCCAAGCTATCTGTATATTTCAGAGAAAATTGACTTGAAATGAACACTCAAAGTAGAGCGCACACAGCAAGAGCGGTGCCGTCTAACACGCAGCTACAGCAGTGAGAAAATGGTGGCTACATGGAAAATGGCTGGGTCTTATAGGGCAAGGACATGTGACATACACTGCCAATGACACATGCCCTTGCTTGTGTGAAAGAAAGCAGTTCGCTCCGTGTGTGCACTGCTGATAGGCTGACAGATTGCAGCTCCCCACTGTAAATGCGGGGATCTTCATTATTTATGCAGAGATCCATCCCCTGCCCCTCCCCCCGCCCCGCTGTACACTCAAACTTCGTATTAACATTAATTTTCAGCATTACTGAGAAAAAATCCAGTTATGATATTGGTGCACGAACAGTTATCGAACATAACCTCGAACAGCCGGATTTTTTTCAAATCGTTCGTGTTCGCCGAACGGCTCGAACACCGCCCAAAACAGCTCGAATTTGAGATTGGCGGACAATTCGAGTCGAACACCGCTCATCTCTACTGATAATACAGTGATTTCATCAAAACTACAGCAAGCAGCCCAGTAAGTGATGCATCATTGGAAAGTGTCTGCCTCTAAATTTTGCTGCTTAGATTAGGTGGCAAAAACCTGGTGACAGATTCCCTTTAAAGATTAAAGAAACACAATACTGACACATTATAGGAATAATAAACAGTGATGTCACACAAGTGCCGGAATAATAAATAGTGATGTCACACAAGTATAGGAATAATAAACAGTGATGTCACAACAAGTAGAGGGATAATAAACACAGTGATGTCGAAATTACAGGAATAATAAACAGTGATGTTACAAGTACAGAAATAATAAACACAGTGATGTCACAGTACAGAGATAATATACACAGTTATGTCACAGGAACAGGGATAATAAACACAGTGATGTCACAAGTATAAGAATAATAAACAGTGATGTCACAAGTACAGGAATAATAAACAGTGATGTCACAGAAGTAGAGGGATAATAAACAGTGAGGTCACAAGTACAGGGATAATAAACAGTGATGTCACACAAGTACAGGAATAATAAACAGTGATGTCACACAAGTACAGGGATAATAAACAGTGATGCCACACAAGTACAGGGATAATAAACAGTGATGTCACAGTACAGGGATAATACACAGTGATGTCACAGTACAGGGATAATACACAGTGATGTCACAAGTACAGGGATAATAAACAGTGATGTCACAAGTACAGGAACAATAAACAGTGATGTCACAAATACAGGGATAATAAACAGTGATGTCACAAATACAGGGATAATAAACAGTGATGTCACAACAAGTACAGGGATAATAAACACAGTGATGTCACAAGTACAGGGATAATAAACAGTGATGTCACAACAAGTACAGGGATAATAAACACAGTGATGTCACAAGTACAGGGATAATAAACAGTGATGTCACAAATACAGAGATAATAAACAGTGATGTCACAAGTACAGGAACAATAAACACAGTGATGTCACAAGTACAGGGATAATAAACAGTGACGTCACACAAGTACAGGGATAATAAACAGTGATGTCACAAGTACACGAATAATGAAGTGATGTCACAAGTACACGAATAATAAACACAGTGATGTCACAAGTACACGAATAACGCCCATAGTGATGTTTGCAATTTTAGGGTAATGTCCAAGTAAAAAAAAATAGAAAAAATGCACAAAGTAGTGGCTCAGAAAGTAAATACTACATACCACATGGGGTATCAATGGAACTTAATTTTTCTATATGGCATTTCCCTTTTTTACATCCACAATATGTACTAAT
This sequence comes from Phyllobates terribilis, assembly GCF_046119375.1. Taxonomy (NCBI): domain Eukaryota; kingdom Metazoa; phylum Chordata; class Amphibia; order Anura; family Dendrobatidae; genus Phyllobates; species Phyllobates terribilis. The sequence continues at coordinate 139,172,371 of NW_027362770.1, forward strand.
GCAGTACATGGATAGGAATTGTTCAGATCAAACAACTACTTTTATACAAGCAAGAATTAAGTAAAAAAAGATGAATAGTGTTGATTTATATCATGCTTGAAAGACATGAGAATCAAAATGAAGATACCTCCAGTTCAAGGACTACAGGTCTATCACATTTCATGTTCTTCCTATTTACCATTAGTTTAGATGAAACCAAACTCTCAGTCTGTAGGAAAAAGCTTTTCTATCAACTTCATTGTATTTGTCACTAATGGATTTTTAGAACAGAAACATTTTCCTATATTTTCTAACTGGTATTGACCGCTAAAAGTCAATCACAATTGTTCTAGGAAGGCCGCCTGGAAACAGTTCATCATTGTATTCTGCAATAAGTTTGGTATGATGAGACTTCAAGTTGGAGGTAAACTTTTGTTCTTTAAACTCCGTAGCAGATTTTTATTAAATATTGGTCCAAATAAGCGATGGCCATAACTTATGATCAGTAGATGAGGAAATGAGTGATACTTCCACAGTGCCATAGTTTAGTGCCAACCTCCAGTTGACAGAAACTTTGGAGGTCATTTTTTAATGAACAGTATGGCTGACACCCTTTAAGAGAATGTTCCATAACAATGTGCATGGTTCTCTATGGTACCTCATACACAGTAGAGCATGCAGGCTGAAATTAAAGCAGGGTTGCATTTAAAGCAGCTGCTGATCGGCTTCAGTGTTCAGGTGACGACCCAGCCATATGTTGGTCCTAGGATACCAGCGGTTGAAGCAGCGCAGAGTACGAAGTAGTGATGTTCATCCGAGAAGAGAATATTGTTTTTTCATCACACTGGTGCCTGTTAGGCTCACCTGGTGAGGTGGATCCTTCAAGCTCAAGGTACGGATGGGCACACAGGCCATGGGCGTCAGTGCACCAGATGGGTGAGGCAAGCAGGACACAGACAGCAGAGGTACTGGAAGCCGCAGGCAGACAGGAGTTGTCCTAGAGACTGCAGACAGGTAGCAGAGTTACTGGAAACCACAGGCAGACAGGAGATGTCCTGGAGACCACAGACAGGTAGCAGAGTTACTGGAAGCCACAGGCAGACAGTAGATGTCCTGGTGACTGCAGGCAGGTAGCAGAGTTACTGGAAGCCACAGGCAGACAGGAGATGTCCTGGAGACCACAGACAGGTAGAAGATTTACTGGAAGCTGCAGGCAGACAGGAGATGTCCTGGAGACCACAGACAGGTAGCAGAGTTACTGGAAGCTGCAGGCAAACAGAAGCAATGCACTGACAAACTAAAAATCATAGTCTTAATACCTAGACACAGGTGTATGTATTGGTGAGCCTCATATAGGCCATGGTAGATAGACACATGGGATCACGCCAGGTCATCTGCAAAGCCCGACGTGGAGCATAACAGGGTTTAGCGGACCACGGTGAGGGAAACAAAGCATAGATCCGGGACAGGTGTGTAACAGTGTCATTTATAAGGGGCGTTTTTCAGTAGTTGACAATCCTACGAAAGGGAATCTCTCAGAAGAAATGGCTATTCAAACTAAGCCCAGGCGCTCAGTGCATACTTGGCATGACTGAGCAGTTCAGTGCAGATTCTCACTTACTTGTTTTTCATCTGTTCTGCAAACCACTTTGGGATGCATTACCAAAGGAGGGTAGAAACCTCATCAATCCTTCTCCCCCCGGCAAGAACGGAGTCTAACCTGAGCCTACAGAATGTTTGCCTCTGAGTTATAGGAAGAGTTGCTTTGTAACCGCAAAGCCAATGTGCAAAATGACTGTAACTGTCAAGCTTTCAAACCAATAACTGTAGCTGGCAAGCTTCTGTGCCAAATGCAATAACCACCAAGATGCTGCACCATTTTCCATAACCGTCAATCTCTCTGCCTTATTCAGAGTAATGTTTTTGTTACCTTTTATTAAACCGTGTCTAGTCTTTCTCATTAGCTGTATTATCCTTGAGTAGGGTACCATGATACCATACTATCAACTAATCAGTATACATGTATAAACCTAAGGGCTTGTGCACATGACCAAATTATCAGTCCAACAAAACGTCGTATCGCACTCGGACCAATTTTATGCTATGGGGCCGTGCATACAGTACAGACCAAAAGTTTGGACACACCTTCTCATTTAAAGATTTTTCTGTATTTTCATGACTATGAAAATTGTACATTCACACTGAAGGCATCAAAACTATGAATTAACACATGTGGAATTATATACTTAACAAAAAAGTGTGAAACAACTGAAAATATGTCTTATATTCTAGGTTCTTCAAAATAGCCACCTTTTGCTTTGATGACTGCTTTTCACACTCTTGGCATTCTCTTGATGAGCTTCAAGTGGTAGTCACCGGAAATGGTTTTCACTTCACAGGTGTGCCCTGTCAGGTTTAATAAGTGGGATTTCTTGCCTTATAAATGGGGTTGGGACCATCAGTTGTGTTGTGCAGAAGTCTAGTACACAGCTGATAGTCCTACTGAATAGACTGTTAGAATTTGTATTATGGCAAGAAAAAAGCAGCTAAGTAAAGAAAAACGAGTGGCCATCATTACTTTAAGAAATGAAGGTCAGTCAGTCTGAAAAATTGGGAAAACTTTGAAAGTGTCCCCAAGTGCAGTTGCAAAAACCATCAAGTGCTACAAAGAAACTGGCTCACATGAGGACCGCCCCAGGAAAGGAAGACCAAGAGTCACCTCTGCTTCTGAGGATAAGTTTATCCGAGTCACAAGCCACAGAAATCACAGGTTAACAGCAGCTCAGATTAGAGACCAGGTCAATGCCACATAGAGTTCTAGCAGCAGACACATCTCTTCAACAACTGTTAAGAGGAGACTTTGTGCAGCAGGCCTTCATGGTAAAATAGCTGCTAGGAAACCACTGCTAAGGACAGGCAACAAGCAGAAGAGACTTGTTTGGGCTAAAGAACACAAGGAATGGACATTAGACCAGTGAAAATCTGTGCTTTGGTCTGATGAGTCCAAATTTGAGATCTTTGGTTCCAACCACCGTGTCTTTGTGCGACGCAGAAAAGGTGAACGGATGGACTCTACATGCCTGGTTCCCACCGTGAAGCATGGAGGAGGAGGTGTGATGGTGTGGGGGTGCTTTGCTGGTGACTAGTGTTGAGCCACCCCCGTAGTGTTCGAGTTCGGTTCGGTTCGTCGAACACCCGTGTGTTCGCCGAACTGTTCGTCGAACTGTTCGTCGAACACCTTCGAACACCATTAAAACCAATGGCAGGCAAACAAAAACACATAGCAACACATAGAAAACACCTTCAAAGGTGTCCAAAAGCTGACAAACTGCTCAGAAGACACAACTAACACATGGAAAAGTGACAAGTACATATAGTCATGAGAAAAGAAAAGAGGTGGAGGAGTAAAAGGAGGGGGAGACACAGATATAGGCATGTCATGCCCTTCTAAAATCCAAAAAGTGAGAAGCCGACACGTTCAGTCCCCTCCTGCCCGCGCCACCTCCGTGTCGCCGGGTTTGTGCCAGAGCCGCGGTGAACCCTGACGGCCAGCCCCCCTCTCCCAATACTGGTGCCTGTCCGCTGGTGGGTTGAGCAAGCGCCCCTGTGGTGGAGGCAGCTCTAAGCTTTTTAATTTAAATTGTCTCTCTAATTTGAATGAATACACTTTAAATCCATTTACAAGGATCTATTGGAGGGCAAGTCTCATGCCAGCAGCCGCGTAATTCCAGCTCCAGTAGCGTCCACTAAAGCTGCTGCAGTTAAAAAGCTTTTATAAGGATCGAGCTCGGCTGTCCACCGCAAGGCATCCTACTGCCAGTCCCAGCCCCTATGCCTTGGGGTGCCTCCTGATGCTCTTCACTGAGTATCCCGTGGTCCCGAAGCATTTCCTTTGAAAAAATTAAGCGTCCAAACTACAGGTGGTGTAGCTTGCTTAACAGCCGGGATAATCCGCTGACTAGCAGACACTGCTACTAGGCACAAAGTATTTCCTGGGCTAGATGCAGTTAAAAATTTGTAATTAGATACTCTCGTTGGATGCTGAGAAAGCATTCCATAGAGTCTCCTGGCACGCCATATATGATTTTCTTAAAAAGCTTGGGATAGGGGTCTAGGGGACCCTTTTATAGCCAAAATCACGGCCCTGTATCGCAATACGTCACCTAGGCTGAAGATAAATGGAACTGTAGCACCCTGAGGGCTCGGTTGCTACAGAGGTATTGCACCTCACCCAGAGGTGTGATATCTCACTCTCAGGTAAGGATGGAGTGTGGATCAGGACCCGACACCTGCATGCATTACACCAAATTGCCGTGGGGCAGGGCGACCAATATGCCCCTGAGATGGGCACGACAGTCCCTGTCCCTGGCTGGAGTGGGGGGAGGGAACACTGAGGAAGGGGAACCCTGTAGTGCAGGAGCAGGGAGGAAGCAGTTCCTGGGTGCATTGAGAAGGGAGTATAAAAGGTGGGCACCATCTTAGTTCAGTGCAGAGAAGTCTGAGCAGAAGTGGCAGGGAGCAGGGGCTCTGCATGAGCTCTGCTCCGGAGGCGGGCCTAGTAACAGAGGCCCAGGCCTGGAAGAGGGAGAAGGAAGGAAGAGGAGCGGAGAAGGCTCCAGGAACGAGGAACGAAGGGATCCCAGGGGTGCGGACGGGCGAGTCGCCACCGCACGCCCGAATCCACCTGCATGGAGGGGTCAGGCCAAAGGGGGAGACCGGTCCCCGAAACTAGTGGAGGCAGGAAACGACCCTCAGCTAGAAACCGGAGGCTGTGACATTTTATGTGGCGCAGCCCCTCGCTACACCCGCTAGGAGGGCAGCACATAGGGTCAGGGAAACTGGCGCCAAGTTTACCAAGAGGAGGCCCGAGGCAGCCGGACAGAAGGGTTGGTAAGAAAGGCCAGACAAAGGACACACAAAGGGGGTCCTGTGAAGCGCTCCAAAGTTATCTGGGAGTTGTCTGAGCCCCTCACCTGGTGAGCACAGTATGACGTGGGCAGCCGTTACCTGCAGACGTGGTCTGGATAATAAGAACTGTGAGTAAAGGCCCTGGACTGCATCACTGACTCCGTGTCATTACTGCTGCTGCCCTGCACCATCACCCCCATCCTCCGCATACACTGCCCTGAGGCTATACTCCTCCCGTGGGGAGTTATGCTACGCTCTGCTGCACCCACAACACCAGCCTCAGCGGTCTGCCCTGCAGCGGCGGTTCACTCTGACCGCAATCCACGGGTGGTGTAGTCGGACATTTAAACATCAAAACCACATAAATAGTTCCGCCACTGGTTTGACCACCCTGAGCCACGGAACCGAGTCGCCGCCACGAAGACTACAACCACCAGCATCCACCAAAAAGGGTCCGGCTCCGGGTGTCCCAAGGCCCAGGGGGTGCATCAGAACATTTTCATCAGCTTTCACAATCACCAATGGGACAAGGCAGGGATGTCCTCTGTCCCCTCTCTTATACATCCTAGTGACGGAGCACCTGCTCTCATCAATTCGCCATAGCCCCAATATTAGGTGGATTGAGGTGGGAGGCACCGAGTACAAGTGCTCTCTATTTGCCGATGATGTACTAGTATATATCACTCAATCACATATATCCATCCATGCTGTTATGGCTGAAATAGATCACTTTGTTACATGGTCAAATTTTAAAATCAATGCAGCGAAGTCTGAGGCCCTCGATGTCTCCCTCCCCAAATCCATATAGGATTCCATCCAGTCCAACTTTCCCTTTGCCTGGCCCTCACAGGGTATCAAATACTTAGGAATTCCGATTCATAGAGACCTCTCCCATCTATGTTATCTTAATTTTGGGCCCTTTATTGAACAACTCCATACAGACCACGGTTGGCAAGTTAGAACTGTAAGATTCACTACGTGAACCACTGGTGTTTTGTGGAAAAGCACATGTACACTGTGTTCCAAATTATTATGCAAAAAGTGTTTAGGAGTGATAAGGGAAGAATTTGTTTGTTTGTCAGTTAAACTCATTGATGGTGATGTGTGTCAGGGCTCTTTATATCACTGTAAGCAATTGCAGACACCTGTGCTAATTAGTTTGGCAGGTGTGTCCAATGAAAGGCAAGACTACTTAAGAAGGCTGTCTCACATTATTAAGCAGCCTACATTTTCAGCCAAAATGGGAAAGAAAAAGGATGTGTCGGCTGCTGAGAAGCAGCAAATTGTGGAGTGTTTAGGTCAAGGCATGACTACAATCAACATAGTGCGATGATCAGGATGAAGTGTCTTGGCAATCAAGAAGTATGTAGCTGATTCACAGTACACACGTGTGCGTGCTGATAAGGGCACTCTTTCCTACAGGCAATTACGTGAGGTTAAAAGAGCAGCGGCAAAAAAGCCTTGTCATAGCAGCAGACAAGTTTTTGAAGCTGCTGGTGCCTCCAACGTCCCCCGAACAACAAGATGCAGGGTCCTTCAGAGGTTTGCAGCTGTGCATATGCCATCCTGTCGACCTCCTCTATCCACTTCACACAAGCAGAAACGGCTCCAGTGGGCCAAACATTACATGAAGACTGATTTCAAAACTGTTTTGTTCACGGATGAGTGCCGTGCAGCGCTCGATGGTCCAGATGGATGGAGTGGAGGATGGCTGGTTGATGGACACCCCACGCAAACACGGCTACAGCGCCAACAAGGAGGAGGTGGAGTAATGTTTTGGGCTGGAATCATGGGGAGAGAGATTGTCAGCCCCTTTAGGATCCCTGAAGACGCTAAAGATGAACTCCATAATGTATGTGGATTTTCTCAAACAGCACTTCCTGCCATGGTTCAAGAAGAAGAACCATGTATTTCACAGCAAGATCATTTTTTTGCATGATAATGCACCATCTCATGCTGCACATAAAACATCTGCATCTCTGGCTGATATGGGCATAAAAGGGGACAAACTTATGGTGTGACCCCCATGCTCCCCTGACCTCTACCCCATTCAGAACCTCTGGAGCATCATCAAAAGGAGTGTCTATGATGGCGGGAGGCAGTTCACATCTAAGCAACAGCTCTGGGAGGGTATTCTGTCCTCATGCAAAACAATTGAAGCAGAAACCATCCAAAACCTGACAAATTCAATGGACGAGAGAGTTCAGAAGCTCCTTTCGAACAAGGGGTCCTATGTGAAAATGTAACATCACCTAGAATAAAGTTTTGAGTTGAAAACTGTTTGATTTCAGTTTCTAATAACCTGCTAATGCTTATAACTTCAAAAATGACCATTTTTTTGGTCTTTATTAAAATGAAAAGGTTGATCGAAAAGTTTGGGGGATCTAAGAGTGTGGCAACCCAGTAGTCATGATTACTTCGAATTCTGACAATATGAGGGTCATGTTGCAGGTAGTGCAGCAAGAAGGCACTTATGTGTCTTGCGCATCTCGGAGCCCCAAAATTATTTTCCGGGCTTGATGCAGCTAAAAATTATTATTCATTTTAAATCTGGTGGAGCTTAGTATAGATGGGCTAATAGGATCAGTGCTGCACACTGCTACAAAGCCCAAATTATTTTCCAGTCAAGATTCAGATAAACATGATTAGTAATTTGAAAGCTTAAAATGGTTGGTAGGGTGATTTTAACCAATCATCAAGCTTTTACTCTCCCCAGGATGACACAGGGGTAGAAAAGTCGTTTCGGATCCATGATTTGTTCATCTTTATGAACGTGAGTCTGTCTACATTATCAGTGGAGAGCCGCGTGCGCTTATCTGTCAGCACACCACCAGCAGCGCTGAACACACGTTCAGACAGAACGCTGGCTGCGGGGCATGACAAGATCTCCAAGGCGTAAGTGGCTAGCTCCGGCCATTTATCCAGATTGGAAGCCCAAAAAGAGCAAGGGTCCAGTGACACAGTCATGGCTTCAATGTTTACTTGGAGATACTCCTGTACCATCGTCTCTAGGCGTTGACTATGTGTCAGACTTCTTGTCTCCTGTGGCCTTGCAAAGGATGGGCTAAAAAAGTGGTGAAATGATTCCGCAAAATTGATGTTACCAGCAGATACTGTGGTTCTGTTACGGTTTGAGTGCTGAACACTTGACGGTCCCACGGTTGGCAAGTTGGAACTGTGAGATTCACTACGTGCACCACTGGTGTTTTGTGGAAAAGCACATGTAAGATTCTGCAACAGTCTCTGCTGATACTCCTGCATGCGTGCATCCCTTTCTATGGCAGGAATAATTTCTGCAAATTTACTTTTGTACCGGGGATCTAACAGTGTGGCAACCCAGTAGTCAGGATTATTTCAAATTCTCACAATTCGAGGGTCATGTTGCAGGTAGTGCAGCAAGAAGGCACTCATGTCTGTTGCGCATCCAGGAGCACCAAGTCCCTGTTGTTTTGGTGGCGAGGTAACAATCATGCTTCCTTCCTCTGTCCTCTCCCCCCAACTTCGCACAACAGAAATGTGATCAAGGTCTCCCTCATCTGATGAGTCTTCCATCAGTTCGTCCTCCACTTCTTCCTGGGCTCCTGCACCTTCCTCACTAGTTTGGCTGCTACCATGCGCCCTGGTAAAACCATCTCCCCCACCCTCACATGCCTGCCGTCTTGGTGCTGCCGACCGTCTGGACCTTGCAGATGTTAGCCCTTCCGCATACAACTCCTCCTCCTCTACTTCCTCCACCTCCTCTTGTGCCACCACCTGACTCCGAATTCTGTTTAACATGTGCTCCAGCATGTAAATCACCGGAATAGTCATGCTGATAATGGCATCGTCAGCACTAAACATCTTCGTCGCCATTTCAAAACTGTGCAGAAGGGTGCATAGGTCCCTGATCTGAGACCACTCCTCCAGCGTGATTTGCCCCACCTCCGGATCTCGTTGGCCCAGGCTATACGTCAGAACGTATTGCACCAGGGCTTGTCGGTGCTGCCACAGTCACTGCAACATGTGCAGAGTTGAATTCCACCGGGTAGGCACATCGCATTTTAGCCGGTGAAGTGGCAGGCCCAACGACTTCTGTAGAGATGTAAGTCGCTGAACTGCGGGATGCGAACGGCGGAAGTGAGCACACAGCGACCGTGCCCTCTGCAGAAGGCCATCTAGTCTGGGATAGTGGGCTAAAAATTGCTGGACAACCAGGTTCAACACGTGAGCCATACAAGGCACGTGTGTGACATTGCCTCGGCGAAGGGCCGCACCCAGGTTTGCAGCATTGTCGCACACGGCCTTCCCTGGTTTCAGGTCCAGTGGAGACAACCATTCATGAAATTGGTTCTCCAGAGCTGACCACAACTCCTCAGCTGTGTGACTCACATTTCCCAGACATTTCAAAGTAAAAACCGCCTGATGACGTTGAGCCCTACTGCCAGCATAGTAAGGAGGTGTGCAGGATCCCTTCTGCGCAGTTAGAAAGCTTGTGGCATGACCAGACAGGCTTTGGGTGCAGGTGGAAGACCGAGAGGAGGTTGAGGAGGCAGAAGCAGTGGAGGAACTTTGAGATAAAGAGGATTGACGCACAACTCGTGGGGATGGCAAGACTGGGACAGCAGCCCCTTGTCCTGCTGTCACCATAGCTACCCAGTGCCCAGTCAGCGACATGTAACGCCCCTGTCCATGGAGACTCGTCCAAGTGTCTGTGGTGAAATGCACCCTGTCACACACAGAGTTTCTCAAAGAAGCGGTGATGTTGTGTGCGACATGCTGGTGGAGCGCAGGCACACCTTTCTTTGAGAAGTAGTGCCGACTGGGCATCTGGTACTGGGGCACTGCGATGGACATAAGGTCTCGAAAATCCTCTATGTCCACCAGGCGGAAAGGCAGCATTTCTGTAGCCAAGAGCTTGCAGATGGTGAAATTCAACCTCTTAGCTTTCTCATGGCTAGGAGGAAATGGTCTTTTACTTGTCCACATCTGAGGGACCGAGGGCTGGCTATTGTGCTTAGACGGGGTTGATAAGGGTGTCCCCGGCAAACTGCCAGTCTGTGAGGAAGATGCAGGCAGACATGTTAGGTTGCCTTGATCCAAAGGTGGTGCTATCGATGTCGGACAGCGCTCAACACCAGCTGGTGTTACCACCTCCAAAGAAAATGATGACCTGCCAATCACGCTGGCTGTTGCGGGTAAAGAGGTGGCAGGTCTGCGCCCCAAAACAGGTGTGACTGCTGTCCCCCCAGTCACAGAGGATGAAGAGGCCGCGGATGCACAAGATATGGCAGACGGTGGTTGGCCCGGCCGGCTAGGCCGCATTGTAGCACACTGAGCTTCCCACTGCAACTTATGCTTCATGTCCATGTGCCGGTTCATGCATGAAGTACTCAAACTATGTATTTTTTGGCCTCTACTTAGCTTTTGCTGACAAATGTTACAGATAACACGAGTTGGGTCATCTTTATCGATCTGAAAAAATGCCCAGGCTATGCAAGGCTTAGCACCCATGCGACCTGAAGAGCCACCACGACTTGTGGTGAGAGGCAGAGTTGTGTTTGAGGATGCAGTTGTTGACGTGCTTCCAGTACTACGTCTCTGTCCAGGAAGGCGCAACCTGACCTCGTCGTCACTAGCATCTTCCTCCACCTCCTCTGCTGACCTCATCTCTTGGCTGACTGTGGGTTGACAGTAAGTGGGATCTCCAACCTCATCATCATCACCCTGTGCGTTATCACACCCGTCGTCCTCAGAGCCAACCTGTTCCTGCCCTGACAAAAAACTAAAGTTGTCGCTCCAATCAGGTATTTGAGTCTCATCATCGTCTTCCTCATTGTCTCCACCAACAGGAGCTACAGTTTGGGAATGAGGGTCTACATTATGGTCAGAACCTTCTGCGTCTGGTCCTGGATCCGATTCATAAAGATTCTGGGCATCAGTGCAGATCATTTCCTCGTCTGGATTCACAGAAGCGCTGGAGTCGACCTCTGATTCCCAGGCTATAGTATGAGTAAACAGCTCTGCAGACTCAACCATCTGTTCTACCTCATACTCAGACGGGCAGCTGGAGATTTGGGAGCTGTGAGGAAGCAAGTGCGATTGGGGTGACACCTTTGAGGACTGGAGTATTTGTGATGTTGAAGTTGATGTGGAGGAGAGCCCACTTAAAGGAGCACTTGATATCCGTTGAAGCACCTGCTGTTTTTGTGCCTCATCTGGAATTTGTAGCGATTGGCGTGGCCGTAAGAAAGGGATCTTATCACATTGTCCGCTAAAAGAAGTAGACATTTTAGTTTGGCTGGAAGATGGTCTTTCTTCTGCAGATGTTACTGTTGCTTTAACACCTACCCCACGGACACAACCTTTTTTCCCCTTCCCAACACGCCTATTCCCCTTTCCACCAGCTGCAGGCCTTTTTCCACTCATTTTGGTGGTTAACTAATTCACAACTCTGGAGTTGTTTGCACAAAAAAACAATGGATGGGAACCGAGCAGAGCTGAGTGGCCAAACTGTGATATCAGGCCAAAACTATTGGCTGGGTTAGATGCAGAAAAAAATTATATTCAATTTGCAACCTGATGGAGGTCAGTATAGATGGACTAATAGAGAAAGTCCCACACACTGCTAGAAGGCCAAATATTTTTTCAGAGCTAGATGCAGACAAAAAATTATTTTTAATTTGCAACCTGATGGAGGTCAGTATAGATGGACTAATAGAGAAAGTCCCACACACTGCTAGAAGGCCAAATATTTTTTCAGAGCTGGATGCAGATAAAAATTATTTTTAATTTGCAACCTGATGGAGGTCAGTATAGATGGACTAATAGAGAAAGTCCCACACACTGCTAGAAGGCCAAATATTTTTTCAGAGCTAGATGCAGAAAAAAATTATATTCAGTTTGCAACCTGATGGAGGTCAGTATAGATGGACTAATAGAACAAGTCCCACACACAGCTAGAAGCCCAAATATTTTTTCAGAGGTAGATGCAGATAAAAATTATTTTTAATTTGCAACCTGATGGAGGTCAGTATAGATGGACTAATAGAGAAAGTCCCACACACTACTAGAAGGCCAATATTTTTTCAGAGCTAGATGCAGACAAAAAATTATTTTCAGTTTGCAACCTGATGGAGGTCAGTATAGATGGACTAATAGAACAAGTCCCACACACAGCTAGAAGCCCAAATATTTTTTCAGAGGTAGATGCAGAAAAAAATTATATTCAGTTTGCAACCTGATGGAGGTCAGTATAGATGGATTAATAGAACAAATCCCACACACAGCTAGAAGCCCAATATTTTTTCAGAGGTAGATGCAGAAAAAAAATATATTCAGTTTGCAACCTGATGGAGGTCAGTATAGATGGACTAATAGAGAAAGTCCCACACACTGCTAGAAGGCCAAATATTTTTTCAGAGCTAGATGCAGACAAAAAAATATTTTTAATTTGCAACCTGATGGAGGTCAGTATAGATGGACTAATAGAGAAAGTCCCACACACTGCTAGAAGGCCAAATATTTTTTCAGAGCTGGATGCAGATAAAAAATATTTTTAATTTGCAACCTGATGGAGGTCAGTATAGATGGACTAATAGAGAAAGTCCCACACACTGCTAGAAGGCCAAATATTTTTTCAGAGCTAGATGCAGAAAAAAATTATATTCAGTTTGCAACCTGATGGAGGTCAGTATAGATGGACTAATAGAACAAGTCCCACACACAGCTAGAAGCCCAAATATTTTTTCAGAGGTAGATGCAGATAAAAATTATTTTTAATTTGCAACCTGATGGAGGTCAGTATAGATGGACTAATAGAGAAAGTCCCACACACTGCTAGAAGGCCAAATATGTTTTCAGAGCTAGATGCAGACAAAAAAATATTTTTAATTTGCAACCTGATGGAGGTCAGTATAGATGGACTAATAGAGAAAGTCCCACACACTGCTAGAAGGCCAAATATTTTTTCAGAGCTGGATGCAGATAAAAATTATTTTTAATTTGCAACCTGATGGAGGTCAGTATAGATGGACTAATAGAACAAGTCCCACACACTGCTAGAAGGCCAAATATTTTTTCAGAGCTAGATGCAGAAAAAAATTATATTCAGTTTGCAACCTGATGGAGGTCTGTATAGATGGACTAATAGAACAAGTCCCACACACAGCTAGAAGCCCAAATATTTTTTCAGAGGTAGATGCAGAAAAAAATTATATTCAGTTTGCAACCTGATGGAGGTCTGTATAGATGGATTAATAGAACAAGTCCCACACACAGCTAGAAGCCAAATATTTTTTCAGAGATAGATGCAGAAAAAAAATATATTCAGTTTGCAACGTGATGGAGGTCAGTATAGATGGACTAATAGAACAAGTCCCACACACTGCTAGAAGCCCAAATATTTTTTCAGAGGTAGATGCAGAAAAAAATTATATTCAGTTTGCAACCTGATGGAGGTCTGTATAGATGGATTAATAGAACAAGTCCCACACACAGCTAGAAGCCCAATATTTTTTCAGAGGTAGATGCAGAAAAAAAATATATTCAGTTTGCAACCTGATGGAGGTCAGTATAGATGGACTAATAGAGAAAGTCCCACACACTGCTAGAAGGCCAAATATTTTTTCAGAGCTAGATGCAGAAAAAAATTATATTCAGTTTGCAACCTGATGGAGGTCAGTATAGATGGACTAATAGAACAAGTCCCACACACTGCTAGAAGCCCAAATATTTTTTCAGAGCTAGATGCAGAAAAAAATTATATTCAATTTGCAACCTGATGGAGTTCAGTATAGATGGACTAATAGAATGATGCTATGCCCAAAAGATTTTACTTCACTAGGTGCAGTAAAAAAATTGGTATTCTATACACAGGTGGTATATCTTGCAACACAGATAGGCTACTCCACTGACTAACACACTCTGCAATAGGACAAAAAGGATTAGCTTTGCTAGATTCAGCCAAATGCTGTGAAAAAAAACTTGCACAGCACTGGCACAGACCTGCCTGGAAAAAACTGATAGGAACTGATGTAACCTAGTCCTGAAAAGGACTGCAATTACAATTAGTCTTTACTCCCACAATCTATCTATTTAAGAGCACAGACCTGCCTGATAAAAGTCGTAGGAAATGCTGTAGCCTAGTCCTTAAAAGGACTGCAATCACAACTATTCCCTACTCCCAAGCTATCTGTAGATTTGTGCGAAAATTGGCTTGAAATTAACAAGGTATAGCGCACACAGCAACAGCGGTGCCGTCTAACACGCAGCTGCAGCAGTGAGAAAATGGTGGCGACGGGGAAAATGGCTTGGTCTTATAGGGCAAGGACATGTGACATACACTGCCAATGACACATGCCCTTGCTTGTGTGAAAAAAGCACTTCGCTCCGTGTGTGCGCTGCTGATAGGCTGACAGATTGCACCTCCCCACTGTAAATGCGGGAAAGAGAAAAAAAAATGGAGATCTTCATTATTCCTGCAGAGATCCATCCCCTGCCCCTCCCCCCACCCCGCTCTACACTCAAACTGCGTATTAACATTAATTTTCATCATTACTGAGAAAAAATCCAGTTATGATTTTGGTGCACGAACAGTTATCGAACATAACCTCGAACAGCCGAATTTTTCTCAAATCGTTCGTGTTCGCCGAATGGCTCGAACACCGCCCAAAACAGCTCGAATTTGAGATTGGCGAACAGTTCGAGTAGAACAACGCTCATCTCTACTGGTGACACTGTTGGAGATTTATTCAAAATTGAAGGCATACTGAGCCAGCATGGCTACCACAGCATCTTGCAGCGGCATGCTATTCCATCCGGTTTGCGTTTAGTTGGACCATCATTTATTTTTCAACAGGACAATGACCCCAAACACACCTCCAGGCTGTGTAAGGGCTATTTTACCAAGAGGAAGAGTGATAGGGTGCTACGCCAGATGACCTGGCCTCCACAGTCACCAGACCTGAACCCAATCGAGATGGTTTGGGGTGAGCTGGACCGCAGAGTGAAGGCAAAAGGGCCAACAAGTGCTAATCATCTCTGGGAACTCCTTCAAGATTGTTGGAAGACCATTTCTGGTGAGTACCACTTGAAGCTCATCAACAGAATGCCAAGAGTGTGCAAAGCAGTTATTAAAGCAAAAGGTGGCTACTTTGAAGAACCTAGAATATAAGACATATTTTCAGTTGTTTCACACTTTTTTGTTAAGTGTATAATTCCACATGTGTTAATTCATAGTTTTGATGCTTTCAGTGTGAATGTACAATTTTCATAGTCATGAAAATACAGAAAAATGTTTAAATGAGAAGGTGTGTCCAAACTTTTGGTCTGTACTGTATATCAATTTTTTTCTTCAGAGAGAGCCAGTCCAAGAAAATAAACCGCAGCATGCCTGAGTTTGATCTGACATTCGAATTGCACTCGTCCATGCAAGTCATTGAGTTCATGGAAGACATCAGACTGTTCTCGGATGACATCTCAGTGCAGTCCAATTTCCATGGAGCGACAGAATGGAGAAGATGGAGAATTTTTTTTCTCCATCTTCTCCTCATCCGAGAGAATCAGATCACACTATGATAACATTCTGATCAAACTTTGATCAGCATTTGATCAGAGTGTGATTTGTATAATTGGTACGATTCTCTCGGATGAAAGATTATACTCTCGTGTGACCCTAACTTAAGGAGAAACATTTAAAAGTATCCCTTCTATCATTATGAGAACCAAACTTATGGTGCTTATTGACAACAATGATAATGGGATCTTCTCTCTGATATCTTGATCCACAACGGGGGATTATAAGTAGAGATTAGCAAACATATTTGGAAAATGTCCATTTTATGAAAATTTGGCATGAACGTTGCACATTCGGACTCTTGTTCGGGTTCCCGAGCATTTTCGCAAAAATCGGCAAAAATCGGCTCAAACACGAACATCCCTGGTTTCCCACACTGTCATCTGCGTGACACAGGGGCTTCGATCAGTGGCAACATTGCTACCGCCGGTCACAGTGCTGCAGGATCACACTGTCAGGTGTCTGTGTGATCCCGCAGCTGTGACAGTGACCAGCAGTAAAAAGCTTACCGCAGGTCATAGGCTGATGGGACTACTACCCCTATCATCCGACACCTTCTGTCACTGTAAACAAGCAGCCCAAGTGCCACTGATGGAAGGAGTAATCTCTCATCAGCCAGCGCTTGTGCAGTGAAAGTAAAGAAAAAGTTAAAATAAATAATTATTTAAATAAAAATAATAAACACATTATACTCAACCACACTTAATCGCCGATGTTCTTGTTCCCTGTAAAACAAACAAAAAAAACATATACTCACCTTACACCTAATCCCCGATGCCCATGTCACCTGTAATAAAGAAAAAATAATAAACCACCATAATCCTCACCTGTCCGCAGTAGTCCATATAATATCAAGTGTCCCACGACGATCTCACTGATAGCACAGTCACATCCGGAGATGTGACCATGCTATCCGGCAGCTGGCAA
The DNA here is from genome assembly GCF_046119375.1 of Phyllobates terribilis. Classification (NCBI taxonomy): domain Eukaryota; kingdom Metazoa; phylum Chordata; class Amphibia; order Anura; family Dendrobatidae; genus Phyllobates; species Phyllobates terribilis. The sequence continues at coordinate 139,188,737 of NW_027362770.1, forward strand.
TATACTGACAGGAGCGCGATCACTCCCTCAGTGTATCGCACTGAGCTGCCAGCACTGGGGTCACTTGAGTTCAAACAGCTGCAGATCAGCTGAGAGCTCCAGTGCCCTCACTAATAGGACCGGTGCTATGTGAGAAATTTCCTAGCTGTTTGAACTCATGTGACCTCACTCCTGCAGCACAGCACTATACACTGACAGGAGTTATTACACTCCTGTCAGTGTATACAGTGCTTTCTTCTACAACAGTCACATCAGTGATTGCTAATGTGGCTGCTGTAGAAGTGACCCGGATTGTTGTGGGACACTGTGGATTACATTATGACGGACAGGTGAGGGATATGGTTGTTTTTTATGTTTCTTACAGGAGATGAGGGCATCGCGGATTAGGCGTAAGGTGAGTATACAATGTTTTTTATTTTTAAATAAATTATTAAAACCGTGTGGAATTATATTTAAAATAAAAGACTTTATTCTGGCCATGTATTTATTTCAAAACGTTGACTATGGGGTTAGTAATATTAAAAGTCTTATAGACACCTCTCCATTACTAACCATTACCAACCCTATTACCCCACTCGTTACCGCTACACGGCAGTGACCCTACATCAATTTTTTTTATGGGGTCCCCCGATAATCTAGCCAGTAAAGCCAAAGCAAACAGCTGTGAGTTGTTATTAATAGCCAGGGAACATCTTTGGCTAATGGCGGCTTCCCCAGCTAGTAATATCAGCCCCAGTGGTTGGCTGATATGAAAAAATTTATAAGAAATCCCATGCCCACTGTGCTTGTTTTTGATGCTGCGTAAACTCACCCGCAGCATGTCAATTTTCTGTAGCAGAGACGCAAGTCTTCGCTGCAGATTTTGATCGATTGAAATGTTATTACATGGGGTGGATCCGCATGTACTGACAAGACAAGTGCAGCATTAGAACGCATCGTTTTGGACGTAGCGAAAATACTCACCCCGGGTCCAACGGTAATCCAAGGGTTAAAGTGATGTCCCATGTTTCGTTTTTCAAATATCTTTATTTAGCTCCAAAAAGCATTCATTGCTGTACAAAAACGCATCAAAAAATGCATGCAAAAAATGCATGCAAAATCGCACCAAAAACGTGTTTTTTCTGCAGCAAAGTGAATGAGAAACGTGAAGTGTCATGTACACGTTGAGTATTTTTTGACTTACAGATTTGGTGCAGACAATAATCATCAGCAGGTCAATTCTTTGTGCGTTTTTGCCGCGTTTTTTGCCTGAAAAACAAAGGCAAAACGCACCAAAAACGAAAATAGAAAGTAATTTTCAGCATGTCAATTCTCTGTGCACTGAAAAAACACAGGCAAAATTGTGAAAAAAACGTGACAACATTGCACGCAGGCAAAAAAACGCAGCAAAAAAAATAAAATGCATTAAAATTGCTGCAAAAACACAGGCAATAAAACGCATTAAAAATACAGGCAAGAAAACGCAGCAAAATCGCAGCAAAAACGCAGGCATGAAAACGCATAACAATCGCGGCAAAATTGCAGACAATAATACACATCAAAATTGTGGCAAAAATGCAGACAATAAAACACAAGTAACTAAAATGTGAACTTGCTGTGTCTTATTGCCTGCGTTTTTGCAACGATTTTTCCACGATTTTGATTCGTTTTCTTGCCTGCGTTTCTGATGCGTTTTATTGCCTGCATTTTTGCCGCTATTTTGCTGTGATTTTGATGCATTTTTTGCCTGCATTTTTTCCGCAATTTTGATGTGTTTTATTGCCTGCGACTTTGTCACAATTTTAGTGCGTTTTATGCCTGTGATTTTGCCACAATTTTGATGTGTTTTATTGCCTGCATTTTTGCTGTGATTTTGCTGTGAGTTTGATGCTTTTTATTGCCTCGATTTTGTTGCTATTTTGATGCGTTTATTGCCTGTGATTTTGCTGCTTTTTAATGCCTGCTTTTTTGCCGCGATTTTATTGCTGTGGCAAGAAAACACATTAAAATTGCGGCAAATATGCAGACAATAAAACACATTTAACTAAAACGTGAATTTGCTGCATCTTATTGCCTGCCTTTTTTCTGCGATTTTGCAGTGATTTTGATGCATTTTCTTGCTTGCGTTTTTGATGCATTTTATTGCTTACCTTTTTGCTGCAATTTTATTGCTGTGGCAAAAACGCAGGCAATAAAACACATAAAAAATGCAGGCAAGAAAATGCATCAAAATTGCGACGAAAGTGCAAGCAATAAAATGCATTAAAATCGTGGCAAATATGCAGACAATAAAACACAACTAACTAAAACGCGAAGTTGCTGATTCTTTATTGCCTGCATTTTTTTCCGCGATTTTGCCGCAATTTTGATGCGCTTTCTTGCCTGCGTTTTTGATGTGTTTTATTGCCTGCCTTTTTGCCGCGATTTTGCTGTGATTTTGATGCGTTTTCTTGCCTGCATTTTTGATGCGTTTTATTGCCTGCATTTTTATGCGATTTTGCCGTGATCTTGATGCCTTTTATTGCCTGTGATTTTGCTGTGATTTTGATGCATTTTATTGTCTGTGATTTCGTTGCGTTTTATTGCCTGCTTTTTTGCGTGATTTTATTGTTGCCGCAAAAACGCAGTCGATAAAATGCATCAAAAATGCAGGCAAAAAAACGCATAACAATGGTCAAATCACAGCAAAACGCAGACAATAAAACACATGTAATTAAAACGTGAACTTGCTGCGTCTTACTGCCTGCCTTTTTGCTGAGATTTTGCAGTGATTTTGATGCGTTTTGTTGTCTGCTTTTTTGATGCGTTTTATTGCCTGTATTTTTGCCGCAATTTTGCTGCGATTTTGATGTGTTTTATTGCTGCAGCAAAAAAACGCAGACAAGAAAAAACGCAGGCAAGAAAATTCATCAAAATTGCGGCAAAAGCACAGACAATAAAATGCATCAAAATCACGGCAAAACCGCAGGCAACAAAATGCATCACAATCACGGCCAAATCGCAGCAAAAACGGAGACAATAAAATGCATGTAACTAAAACGCGAACTTGCTGCTTCTTATTGCCTGCATTTTTGCCTCGATTTTGTCGCGATTTTAATGCATTTTCTTGCCTGCATTTTTTTGCCTGCCTTATTGCCACAATTTTGCCTGGGTTTTGCTGCTGTTTTTTGCGTTTTATTGCCTGTATTGTTACCGCAATTTTGCTGCGTTTTTGCCCCTATTTTGATGCATTTTATTACCTGTGTTTTTGCCATGATTTTGATGCACTTTACTGCCTGTGATTTTGCTGTGATTTTGATGCATTTTATTGCCTGTGATTTTGCCGCAATTTTGATGCGTTTTATTGCCTGTGATTTTGATGCGTTTTTTACCGTCTGTGTTTTCGCTGTGATTTTGCTGCGTTTTATTGCCTGCTTTTTGCCTAATTTTTATTGCCATGACGATCCGGGTCACTTTTACAGCAGTCACATCAGCAATCACTGATGTGACTGTGGTAGAAGACAGCATTATATACACTGACAGGAGTGTAATTACTCCTGTCAGTGTATAGTGCTGTGCTGCAGGAGTGAGGTCATTTGAGTTCAAACAGCTGAAAATCAGCTGAGAGCTTCTGTGACTCCCTCCATGAATCGGCAGATATGTGAGTGGCTGTGTAGTATTACAAATGCACGCAGATGGAGCTTGCATAGGACGCCAGTCACACAGATAGGTGTAATGCACAGTGTCTGGCTTACAGCCTATTAATGACGCCCATAATTTTAAATCAAGTGGGCTGTCCAGCACTATATACTAGCACCCCACAAGACAGATGCCCCAATTCACCCAACCAACACTAAAAGGCCTGGCTGCATCCTGCAAAAAATGAAAAATGTGCAATAAAATGATGAAAAATAACGTATAAGATAAACACATTACATGAGGTATTGATCGATATTTTGGCCAAAATACACAAGCTTGCAACCCACGTCAAGGGTCTTCATTACTTGCGAGTCCCTACTCTAAAATCAAAAACGGCACACAAAAGGACATGAATTCAAAAAACATCACAGAAAAGAAACAGGTCTTACCAATACCATGTCAGATTATCAAAGCACATACAGAATGCAGAAAACCTCCATGATAAAGGCAGGGCATGAATTCATGTCCTTTTGTGCGCCGTTACCAAAGTCTACTTTCCCATTTAATCACATTCCTCTGTCCTCCTAGTTGATCTTCTGTTTAAGCTGAAAAGCTTCAAGCTGAAATGCTGACGTCCCATATACCATACGTGACAGTTGCAGCCAATCATTGACTTGTTTTTTTACTGCGGGCAACTTTTCAAATAATTTGGGAAAATCCCTTTAATTCAATCACGATGGGATGGACGAAATTCCCATGATAAGAACCACTGCTTTAGTGGATATAAGAAATTCATTCGACACTTTAAGTTGAGAGAATATTTTTTTGTTAGGGAATGGTTTAGGTCCAAGCTTTCTTTTTGCTATTTGTGTTTTGTATACAGGCCCCATAGTAATGGTAAACATCAGGGGTAATGAATCCAGTACCATTAATATACTAGTAGCCACTAAGCAAGGTTTCAACATAGGCTTTCTGTGAAATGATGTTATTAATCATTTGGTTTGGCCAAATTAGCCAAAGCGAGGAGCTGGAAAACCTCTTTAGTATCCTAGCATTAAGGTGTTCACGTGACATAAAACATTTTGTAAAAATAACTGCCTGTAATGTTCTACAATGAAAAAAGTTCTGATCTTCCTGATTTCTTGAGATGATCTTGATGAAGATTTGGGACTTGTCTTTGAAGGAAGAGAGTCAATGTTGGGTATTTGATATCTACCCCAAAAAATGTGGTTAAGTGTTTTGTATAGAGGCCGCATGGCCAGGGGAAGCATCTGAGGTTATGAACGTCCACATCATAAACGTATTAGTAGGCAATAGGCAAGGTTGTCCAATATCACCCATTTAATTTGTCCGTAGAACCCATGGCAAATCCTTTAGGATAGTTACCTTCAGAATTAAAAATCAGAAGCTTGACATTAGGTTGTAAAGAGCATAAATATACATTATTTCCTGAAGACTTACTGATGAGGATATTGTCACGGGTTTCCTGCAACAGCCAAGAGCCAAAAGACAGCAGCGTTGGAGTTTACATACTCCTGCATTGAGTACATGCTCCCTCTTATTAAAGCTCCCTCTTATTAAATGGTGCTAGTTTCTTTCAGCAGTGCATGAGTTAATGTGCTCAGCTTTGAGTCTCTGTAGCTTCCTTCTTGAAAGTTCTCAACTGAGCAGTATCAGCCACTCCCCTCTCCTATATAGTCTCTGCTCTGGCAATCTGTGGAGGATTTGGTGTTCGGACATTTAAGGAGAGTTCTTCTGTGACTGTTGCTTGGTGTTTTGGTTGTGTGCATAGTTCCATCCTCTTCCATTTTTGGTTACCTTCCACATCCCTGGGTGGGGGAGGAGACAGATATGGGATGATTCAGGAGAACAGCAAGGTACGTATGCCCAGCATCTTCACCATCTGAAGTAACCTGGGAAACAGGGATAGATAGGGCACCCCTAGTGTTAGGGACAGGGTAGGAGCCCCTGGCCCTGGATATCAGACAACAGTATCGTGACAGATATCCTCTTCCCTCATGACTCTCTCTAATCTATTTCTTTCGATGATGAAATTAGTAGTAATTTCAAACGTGTTCAAACTCCGCAAAGCCAGAAAGGTCAATGTTTTAATGGGAAAGAGATAAGTCATCTTTTATAGAATAATGTTAAACGGGTATTCTCAAGCTATTAAACTGTTTCACTTTGACTTGATTTCTCTTTTTTATCTGCTGCCATTCTGCTGCAATAAGAGCTTTTATTTTTCACAGAGTGCAGCTGGTTTCAATAGAGATCTGCCATTAGCACCTATCCACACTCAAGCCAAAAGTGCCCAGTTGAATTTGATGCAGCAGAACTTCTGCTGAGCTTTATAGCTCTAAAATGGCTCACAGAAGGACAACAATTCAAAAAACATCACAGAAAAAGAAACAGCCTTACCAAACACAGGTCAGATTACCAATGAACTAGCCGGATGCAGTAGACCCCCATAAAAAAGACAGGGGCAGCAAAGGTGCCTAATACTGATGGAGCAGCCACTCTCAAACTTACCAATTCATGGGGAAGGGGTAGTTACCTAGTATTAAAAATGCACACAGATGAGGCTTGCATGGGATGCCAGACACACATGTACGTGTGATGCATAGCGTCTGGTTTACAGCCTATTGATGACGTCCATACTTTCTTGGATATTATCTATTATAGACCTGTTTGAGTTCTGACTTGGATTTGCACCCATCCAATCCACACAAGCAAAGAAATCAAACCATCGATGTCCATAAATTATGTTTACTAATGAAAAATTACACTGGAAAAAAGAATTGATTATGGGTTGTAATAATCACCTAGGCAGGTTAACGATGCAACAATATTTTATTCCTTACATCCAAGGTTTTAGAATAACCCCAGGTAAATGGCCAAAATACATTGCCTCCAGTCCACAAGATCCCCTCCCCGGGGTGGTAGATCCACTGCCCCCGTACCAGGCGATACTCACTGTCTCTCAACTTTTGGTTAGCCCCAGATTTCGTATCTGCAGACAGTATAGTCTGTATTCACATTCGACACTCCTCCAGATGACAGATAAAACGATAGAAGCACAGGTATCCAATAGCTTTGATCCTATCCCTTCGATGTCATTCCACCAACTCCCTGACTAAACATGTGGCTCTTTTCCTCCCTCCCTGGGATCAACCCCCTGAATGGGCAGAAGTGTTCACACCCTCTCCCTTAAACATTTGTTTTTAGGTGAAAGAATGAAGAATATTCCACAAGTCCATCACCTGGGAATGCATGTGAGACCCCCTGTGGTGACAGCTCCTCTGGGTCTACTTTCCCCATCCACACAATGGGACTAGTGTCTGTTAGAACAATGGCTTGAGGCCCCTGAGATACTAATGAGATTAATGGAATGATGGCTTTCCTTGAATACCAATCTTGCGTCTGGCCTTAAGTATGCATAAGATCCAGCCTGCACATCTTTCTCTGCTTACTGTCATAGAATGGAAACATTGATTCCTGAGGCTGAACACTTTCCAAGTGAAATTAGTGCACTTAAACTGACGAGCAAGCAAATCTCTAATAAAACACAACAATAAGATTGATATAACAAGTGCTTTGTGCTGAAAAAAGTCTGCATCTCTTTGACTCCACTCTACGTGCATTGGTCCAATAGTCTTAGAACAAGGCCAGCTCCTCACAGGCTGTTACCAACATCTGGTGAGAATTTCATGTCAATAGCACCTTTAGAAATGTATTTTATTATTTTTATTATTACTTAGGTGGTGAAAAAGAATTGGAAATTCGTAAAAAAAAAAAGCTTGTGTCACCATTCTTTGAGGCTCATAACATTATAACTTTTCTGAGCTGTGCGAGGCCTTGTTTTCTGGGCCCAGAGCTGATGTTTTCATACATACCATTTTGGGGTAGCTCCGACATTTTAATTGCTACTTATTGCATTTTTCCGCAGTATTTTGTAGCAACTGAAAAACTGCAATTTTGGTGTTTCTACTACTTAGCTTGTTATGCTGTTTAATGTTCAGGTTAGTTAATTTTACATTTTGATGGATCAGACTTTTATGGATGTGGAGATGCCAAACATGTTTATTTATCTGATATTTTTATTTTTTCTTTATTATAAATGGAGCAAAAGAAGGATGATCTGAAAGTTCTCTATATATACTTTTTATATTTTTTACAATTTCCTTTTTTTACTTTTTTGTATTTTTCAGTCTTAATCCTGCAATTGCCCGATTGCTTATACTATACCACAGTAATGCAATATATAGCAAAAATCACAACCTTCTATGAATGCCCACCACAGGCGTACTATCATGCCAGGCATGCGGGGTCTTCAGTAGACGCCCTTTTGCCATAACAACCCATCAGCACACTTTGTGTTATGATCTATTTGTCTGCAGAAGGGTTTTATGCTCCTATACTTGTCCCAATTGATCTGAATAACAGACATCACACATATTGATGACCATTGTGCGGTCCTTCATGACAGTCTCCATTCTTTTTCTATAGCTGACATCCTTACTAGTGTTGAGCCACCCCCGTAGTGTTCTAGTTCGGTTCGGTTCGTCGAACACCCGTGTGTTCGCCGAACTGTTCGTCGAACTGTTCGTCGAACACCTTCGAACACCGTTAAAACCAATGGCAGGCAAACAAAAACACATAGAAACACATAGAAAACACCTTCAAAGGTGTCCAAAAGCTGACAAACTGCTCAGAAGACACAACTAACACATGGAAAAGTGACAAGTACATATAGTCATGCGAAAAGAAAAGAGGTGGAGGAGTAAAAGGAGGGGGAGACACAAATATAGGCATGTCATGCCCTTCTAAAATCCAAAAAGTGAGAAGCCGACACGTTCAGTCCGCTCCTGCCCGTGCCACCTCCGTGTCGCCGGGTTTGTGCCAGAGTCGCGGTGAACCCTGACGGCCAGCCCCCCTCTCCCAATACTGGTGCCTGTCCGCTGGTGGGTCGAGCGAGCCCCCCTGTGGTGGAGGCAGCTCTAAGCTTTTTAATTTAAATTGTCTCTCTAATTTGAATAAATACACTTTAAATCCATTTACAAGGATCTATTGGAGGGCAAGTCTCATGCCAGTGTAGCACCCTGAGGATTCGGCTGCTACAGGGGTATTGCACCTCAACCCAGAGGTGTGATATTCCACTCCCGGGTAAGGATGGAGTGTGGAGCTGAGCTCAGTAAGCTGCATGCACTACACACATCCCATTTCCGGAGGGCAGACCAACGGTACTCCCACTTAGAAATGTGCAGGTACGACCGAGTCTGTCCTTGGCTGGAGTGGGAGGGGGGTGGTACATCCCAGTAGTGTAGGGGCAGATAGGGGGAGCAGTCTGGGTAGTGTTAGGAGCTCATTGGGTGCTGGTCACCTGAGCTCACACATAGAGGGAGTATATAAGGTGGGCACCATCTTAGATCAGGGTCAGTCAGCCACAGTCAGTCTGTGAGAAGTCAGAGAGACATCAGACTTTGCAGAGCAGAGGAAGAGAGCAGAGGAGAAGAGCAGCTCCAAGGCCAAGAGTGAGAGAGGAGTTTGAAAGACCCAGAGGGGGAGAAAGAAGGAACTCTGAGAGCCCAAATACAATCACAGGGTGAAGAGTTGGCAACAGGGTACCGGATCCCAAACTGGTGGGGGCTACAGCATACCTCAGCCAGAGACCGGAGGCCGTGGGCAGCATCTGCCACGGCCACCCACCAAATCCACCCGGAAGGCAGACCACGCATAGGGTCAGGGAACCCAGAGGCAAGGGTTCGCCAACAAGAGGCCCGAGGGAGCAGGACATAGGTGGATCCCTGGTGGGGAAGGCCAGAGACGAGGACAGGACAGAAAGGGAGCTCAGAACCACGCTCCAGAACTGCTTGGGGGTTGGCCGAGTCCAGGACCTGGTGGACGCAGCACGGCTCGGGTGGTCACTCAAGGCCGGAGTGACCAGAACATCTGCAGTAAGTAAAGAACCCTGAACTGCACAACCCGACTCTGACTCTCATTACCATCATCCCTGCACTTCCACAACCACCATCCTCTGCACCTGACCCCCTGAGGCTATACCCCTCCCGTTGGGGGTTATACTACCTAAGCTGCACTCACATCATCAGCCTCAGTGGACCCTGCTGCAGCGGCGGCCGTATTGACCGCAAATCAACGGGTGGCGTAGTCGACATAAAGAACTTTAGTAACATCAGTAAGGACTGCCACACACTGAGCTTGACACCCTGGGCACGGACCGGGTCACAGCCACTCGGAGACTACAACCCCCATCTGATCCGGCTCCGGGTATCCCCAACAACACTGGCCCAGGGGGCGCGTCAACTTTTGCGTAGTCGGCAGGATTACGTGCCCGCAACAACCGGGTACTGCGTGCCTGAAGAAAAGTTCACCGTTACCTCAAAAAGAAGTCTCCCGCCGGTTCCGGAGGGTCCCCGCCAACGGACCCCATCACAGGTCGTTTCCCGCCGGTTGTCCGCCATTTGCAGCTTTTTCCCGCCATCCATGGAGTTTCCCGCCACTGGGAGACGATTCCCGCCATTTCCAAAGGTTTCCCGCCTTGGAAGAGCGGACGCCATTATGGGCGTGCCAGAGGGTGGCAAGAGGCCGCCTCCCATCGTGGGCCAGGACCGAACATGGCGCCAAAAGTGGAAACCGCCCCCACCAACAGAGACTGTGATGCTAGAGGTGTCTGTCAGCGTGAAAGAACTGCCCCTGGAGCTGACAATCACCAAGTGGCCCCGGGACCGCCCTCGAAGTGGGAGGACTGAGAACAAGAGAGCAAAGATGGGTGTCGCTTGGAGCAGTCTGGAGAGAGCGCACCCGGAGACAAGAAGCCTGGAGCAGAGTCCAGAAAGAGCCTACCCGGAGATGGAGGGAGAGCCAGGCAGCACCGACCCAGTGGTCAGGAGCCTGATGCGGGCCGCCACTCCAGGCAGCACCGACCCAGTGGTCAGGAGCCTGTTGCCGGTCGCCACTCCAGAAGGCCTGCTGGAGACAACGGGAGGAGAGCAGAGCAGCACCGACCCGTTGGTCAGGAGCCTGCTAGAAGCAACGACCCCACTAGGCTTAGTGGAGGTCCTGGCACAGCTCCCCCGAGATCGGGAGTGTGCACAGACTGCGCTGGAGGGCCTCGCACGGAGGATGGCCCGGGTGCAGCGAGAGACGTTAGCGGAGTGGAGCCGAGAGATGGCCCAGCAGACAAGAACCCGTCAGCGGAGCACGCCACCCGAGACGAGGAGACAGACCGCCTCTGAGGATGGCGCAGGAGGACTGAAGGCCGGAGACGGCGCCGAGAAGGGAGCCGAACGAAAGGAGGCAGGTAAAGGGGACGTCTCTACCCCAAACCGGGAAACCGCGCACCTGCCCCAGCTCCCCGTCGCAGAGCCCGAAGTACCCCCTGCCGTGCCCGTAACCGCAACGTCACCGCCACAGACTAGGCCTCAACCGGAAGCCGCAGCCGCGACCCCTGTGACGTCACACGCCTCGACCCCGAGCGTGACCAAGCAGGAAGTACCACCAGCCTGGTCGCAGGGCCTAGTACCCCCGGGCGCCGCAATACCAACAGCGCCCCCTACCTCCGCGGAGCCACCGGCCTGGTCGCAGGGCCAAGTAGCCCAAGGCGCCGCCGTCCTTACGGTGCCCTTCACTTTCCAGGTGCCCCAGACCTGGCCGCAAGGCCTGGGCAACCCGGGCGCCACCACCACCGCGCCCATAAAACCAAGAGTGCCGCATCTGGGAGAAGATCTGTTCGCCCAACATACGTGCCCGGATGGGCAGCCCTTCATATGGCCACCGGAGTTTCACCATCCTCGACTCCGGAAAGAGAGACCCCTAGACGAACCCCTGATCCCGGCTCCAAAGCCCATAAAAAGGATCTCGCCCCCGCTAGAGGAGGCACAGTTTGAGTGGGACCCCACCGGAGAAGATCTCATGGGGTTCACTCAGGAGACCCGGGCAGCTGCAGCGGAGCGTGCAGAGTGCTGCCGGCAGCAGCTCGAGGTCTTTGAGAGGGAGCGGAGAGAGAGGCGGGTCCGGGAACAACAAGCCCAAATAAAGAGCGCGGAGCAGAAGTGCCGGGCCAGGAGGAGTCCCCGTGCAGCTCATGGTCCCCCTTCCACCGGGACTGTGATCAAGTTTAATATGCAGCATGGGTGGGGTTTCATCAGAGATCACCGCACCCCAGGCGACGTCTTCGTGACAAGAAGAGACGTTGAGTCCCACCTACCGGAGGGACACAGAGGTCGTGACCTTTATATAGGGGACGAGGTCACCTTCACCCGGCACAAGTGTGCCAAAGGACCCTACGCTCTCCATGTGCATCGCCTGACGGAGGAGGAGCTGCGGTGTGAAGAGGAGCAAGAGGACCTAGACAGGTCTGAAGCTAAAGTTAATCACAAAGAAAGAGCAGGAGGACGTCGTCGTTGAGTACAGCAGAGTAGAAGCTGTATATAGTTGCCCGTCGGGGCACAGTGAACCGTTGCTGCTAATATAGTCCCCGTTGGGACCAGCGAAGTGAACTGAATCCCGTGTGTCCCTATTCCCACTGACCGAGGACTGAGAACGGTCATTCCTTCCCTAATACCTGGCCGAGGACTGAGAGCGGCCATATCCCCTTGTATATAGTTGCGCTTCCTAAAGCGCCCCCTACCGGTTTTATAGGAAACTGTTGTTTTTACTAAAAGAGACTGTCGCACTTTACCCGGTCACAAGTTGCACCGTGACCGGAGGAACCAGAAGATAAGAAAGTTTATATTAAAAGTTTATGCTGATATATATATGATGTTTTATATGTTAATGTTTATAAAAAAAAAATTGTATGTTTTGGTGTTGTTTATATCTTGCAGCCCGAGGACGTGCTGTGATTTACCAGGGGGGAATGTAGCACCCTGAGGATTCGGCTGCTACAGGGGTATTGCACCTCAACCCAGAGGTGTGATATTCCACTCCCGGGTAAGGATGGAGTGTGGAGCTGAGCTCAGTAAGCTGCATGCACTACACACATCCCATTTCCGGAGGGCAGACCAACGGTACTCCCACTTAGAAATGTGCAGGTACGACCGAGTCTGTCCTTGGCTGGAGTGGGAGGGGGGTGGTACATCCCAGTAGTGTAGGGGCAGATAGGGGGAGCAGTCTGGGTAGTGTTAGGAGCTCATTGGGTGCTGGTCACCTGAGCTCACACATAGAGGGAGTATATAAGGTGGGCACCATCTTAGATCAGGGTCAGTCAGCCACAGTCAGTCTGTGAGAAGTCAGAGAGACATCAGACTTTGCAGAGCAGAGGAAGAGAGCAGAGGAGAAGAGCAGCTCCAAGGCCAAGAGTGAGAGAGGAGTTTGAAAGACCCAGAGGGGGAGAAAGAAGGAACTCTGAGAGCCCAAATACAATCACAGGGTGAAGAGTTGGCAACAGGGTACCGGATCCCAAACTGGTGGGGGCTACAGCATACCTCAGCCAGAGACCGGAGGCCGTGGGCAGCATCTGCCACGGCCACCCACCAAATCCACCCGGAAGGCAGACCACGCATAGGGTCAGGGAACCCAGAGGCAAGGGTTCGCCAACAAGAGGCCCGAGGGAGCCGGACATAGGTGGATCCCTGGTGGGGAAGGCCAGAGACGAGGACAGGACAGAAAGGGAGCTCAGAACCACGCTCCAGAACTGCTTGGGGGTTGGCTGAGTCCAGGACCTGGTGGACGCAGCACGGCTCGGGTGGTCACTCAAGGCCGGAGTGACCAGAACATCTGCAGTAAGTAAAGAACCCTGAACTGCACAACCCGACTCTGACTCTCATTACCATCATCCCTGCACTTCCACAACCACCATCCTCTGCACCTGACCCCCTGAGGCTATACCCCTCCCGTTGGGGGTTATACTACCTAAGCTGCACTCACATCATCAGCCTCAGTGGACCCTGCTGCAGCGGCGGCCGTATTGACCGCAAATCAACGGGTGGCGTAGTCGACATAAAGAACTTTAGTAACATCAGTAAGGACTGCCACACACTGAGCTTGACACCCTGGGCACGGACCGGGTCACAGCCACTCGGAGACTACAACCCCCATCTGATCCGGCTCCGGGTATCCCCAACAACACTGGCCCAGGGGGCGCGTCACCAGCAGCCGCGTAATTCCAGCTCCAGTAGCGTCCACTAAAGCTGCTGCAGTTAAAAAGCTTTTATAAGGATCGAGCTCGGCTGTCCACCGCAAGGCATCCTACTGCCAGTACGAGCCCCTATGCCTTGGGGTGCCTCGTGATGCTCTTCACTGAGTATCCCGTGGTCCCGAAGCATTTCCTTTGAAAAAATGAAGTGTCCAAACTACAGGTGGTGTAGCTTGCTTAACAGCCGGGATAATCCACTGACTAGCAGACACTGCTACTAGGCACAAAGTATTTCCTGGGCTAGATGCAGTTAAAAATTTGTAATTAGATACTCTCGTTGGATGCTGAGAAAGCATTCCATAGAGTCTCCTGGCACGCCATATATGATTCTCTTAAAAAGCTTGGGGTAGGGGTCTAGGGGACCCTTTTATAGCCAAAATCACGGCCCTGTATCGCAATACGTCACCTAGGCTGAAGATAAATGGAACTGTAGCACCCTGAGGGCTCGGTTGCTACAGAGGTATTGCACCTCATCCAGAGGTGTGATATCTCACTCTCAGGTAAGGATGTAGTGTGGATCAGGACCCGACACCTGCATGCATTACACCACATTGCCGTGGGGCAGGGCGACCAATATGCCCCTGAGATGGGCACGACAGTCCCTGTCCCTGGTTGGAGTGGGGGGAGGGAACACTGAGGAAGGGGAACCCTGTAGTGCAGGAGCAGGGAGGAAGCAGTTCCTGGGTGCATTGAGAAGGGAGTATAAAAGGTGGGCACCATCTTAGTTCAGTGCAGAGAAGTCTGAGCAGAAGTGGCAGGGAGCAGGGGCTCTGCATGAGCTCTGCTCCGGAGGCGGGCCTAGTAACAGAGGCCCAGGCCTGGAAGAGGGAGAAGGAAGGAAGAGGAGCGGAGAAGGCTCCAGGAACGAAGGGATCTCAGGGGTGCGGACGGGCGAGTCGCCACCGCACACCCGAATCCACCTGCGTGGAGGGGTCAGGCCAAAGGGGGAGACAGGTCCCCGAAACTAGTGGAGGCAGGAAACGACCCTCAGTTAAAACAGGAGGCTGTGACATTTTATGTGGCGCAGCCCCTCGCTACACCCGCTAGGAAGGCACCACATAGGGTCAGGGAAACTGGCGCCAAGTTTACCAAGAGGAGGCCCGAGGCAGCCGGACAGAAGGGTTGGTAAGAAAGGCCAGACAAAGGACACACAAAGGGGGTCCTGTGAAGCACTCCAAAGTTATCTGGGAGTTGTCTGAGCCCCTCACCTGGTGAGCACAGTACGACGTGGGCAGCCGTTACCTGCAGACGTGGTCTGGATAATAAGAACTGTGAGTAAAGGCCCTGGACTGCATCACTGACTCCGTGTCATTACTGCTGCTGCCCTGCACCATCACCCCCATCCTCCGCATACACTGCCCTGAGGCTATACTCCTCCTGTGGGGAGTTATGCTACGCTCTGCTGCACCCACAACACCAGCCTCAGCGGTCTGCCCTGGAGCGGCGGTTCACTCTGACCACAATCCACGGGTGGCGTAGTCGGACATTTAAACATCAAAACCACATAAATAGTTCCGCCACTGGTTTGACCGCCCTGAGCCACGGAACCGGGTTGCCGCCACGGAGACTACAACCACCAGCATCCACCAAAAAGGGTCCGGCTCCGGGTTTCCCAAGGCCCAGGGGGCGCGTCAGAACATTTTCATCACCTTTCACAATCACCAATGGGACAAGGCAGGGATGTTCTCTGTCCCCTCTCTTATACATCCTAGTGACGGAGCACCTGCTCTCATCAATTCGCCATAACCCCAATATTAGGTGGATTGAGGTGGGAGGCACCGAGTACAAGTGCTCTCTATTTGCTGATGATGTCCTAGTATATATCACTCAATCACATATATCCATCCATGCTGTTATGGCTGAAATAGATCACTTTGTTACATGGTCAAATTTTAAAATCAATGCAGCGAAGTCTGAGGCCCTCGATGTCTCCCTCCCCAAATCCATATAGGATTCCATCCAGTCCAACTTTCCCTTTGCCTGGCCCTCACAGGGTATCAAATACTTAGGAATTCCTATTCATAGAGACCTCTCCCATCTATGTTATCTTAATTTTGGGCCCTTTATTGAACAACTCCATACAGACCACGGTTGGCAAGTTAGAACTGTAAGATTCACTACGTGAACCACTGGTGTTTTGTGGAAAAGCACATGTACACTGTGTTCCAAATTATTATGCAAAAAGTGTTTAGGAGTGATAAGGGAAGAATTTGTTTGTTTGTCAGTTAAACTCATTGATGGTGATGTGTGTCAGGGCTCTTTATATCACTGTAAGCAATTGCAGACACCTGTGCTAATTAGTTTGGCAGGTATGTCCAATGAAAGGCAAGACTACTTAAGAAGGCTGTCTCACATTATTAAGCAGCCTACATTTTCTGCCAAAATGGGAAAGAAAAAGGATGTGTCGGCTGCTGAGAAGCAACAAATTGTGGAGTGTTTAGGTCAAGGCATGACTACAATCAACATTGTGCGATGATCAGGATGAAGTGTCTTGGCAATCAAGAAGTATGTAGCTGATTCACAGTACACACGTGTGCGTGCTGATAAGGGCAAATTGAGGACTCTTTCCTACAGGCAATTACGTCAGGTTGAAAGAGCAGCGGCAAAAAAGCCTTGTCATAGCAGCAGACAAGTTTTTGAAGCTGCTGGTGCCTCCAACGTCCCCCGAACAACAAGATGCAGGGTCCTTCAGAGGTTTGCAGCTGTGCATACGCCATCCTGTCGACCTCCTCTATCCACTTCACACAAGCAGAAACGGCTCCAGTGGGCCAAACATTACATGAAGACTGATTTCAAAACTGTTTTGTTCACGGATGAGTGCCGTGCAGCGCTCGATGGTCCAGATGAATGGAGTGGAGGATGGCTGGTTGATGGACACCGCCACGCAAACACGGCTACAGCGCCAACAAGGAGGAGGTGGAGTAATGTTTTGGGCTGGAATCATGGGGAGAGAGATTGTCGGCCCCTTTAGGATCCCTGAAGGCGCTAAAGATGAACTCCATAATGTATGTGGATTTTCTCAAACAGCACTTCCTGCCATGGTTCAAGAAGAAGAACCGTGTATTTCACAGCAAGATCATTTTTCTGCATGATAATGCACCATCTCATGCTGCACATAAAACATCTGCATCTCTGGCTGATATGGGCATAAAAGGGGACAAACTTATGGTGTGACCCCCATGCTCCCCTGACCTCTACCCCATTCAGAACCTTTGGAGCATCATTAAAAGGAGTGTCTATGATGGCGGGAGGCAGTTCACATCTAAGCAACAGCTCTGGGAGGGTATTCTGTCCTCATGCAAAACAATTGAAGCAGAAACCATCCAAAACCTGACAAATTCAATGGACGAGAGAGTTCAGAAGCTCCTTTCGAACAAGGGGTCCTATGTGAAAATGTAACATCACCTAGAATAAAGTTTTGAGTTGAAAACTGTTTGATTTCAGTTTCTAACAACCTGCTAATGCTTATAATTTCAAAAATGACCATTTTTTTGGTCTTTATTAAAATGAAAAGGTTGATCGAAAAGTTTGGGGGATCTAAGAGTGTGGCAACCCAGTAGTCATGATTACTTCGAATTCTGACAATATGAGGGTCATGCTGCAGGTAGTGCAGCAAGAAGGCACTTATGTGTCTTGCGCATCTCGGAGCCCCAAAATTATTTTCCGGGCTAGATGCAGCTAAAAATTATTATTAATTTTAAATCTGGTGAAGCTTTAGTATAGATGGCCTAATAGGATCAGTGCTGCACACTGCTACAAAGCCCAAATTATTTTCCAGACAAGATACAGATAAACATGATTAGTAATTTTAAATCTGGTGGAGCTTATTATAGATGGCCTAATAGAATCAGTGCTGCACACTGCTACAAAGCCCAAATTATTTTCCAGCCAAGATACAGATAAACATGATTAGTAATTTGAAAGCTTAAAACGGTTGGTAGGGTGATTTTAACCAATCATCAAGCTTTTACTCTCCCCAGGATGACACAGGGGTAGAAAAGTCGTTTCGGATCCATGATTTGTTCATCTTTATGAACGTGAGTCTGTCTACATTATCAGTGGAGAGCCGCGTGCGCTTATCTGTCAGCACACCACCAGCAGCGCTGAACACACGTTCAGACAGAACGCTGGCTGCGGGGCATGACAAGATCTCCAAGGCGTAAGTGGCTAGCTCCGGCCATTTATCCAGATTGGAAGCCCAAAAAGAGCAAGGGTCCAGTGACACAGTCGTGGCTTCAATGTTTACTTGGAGATACTCCTGTACCATCGTCTCTAGGCGTTGACTATGTGTCAGACTTCTTGTCTCCTGTGGCCTTGCAAAGGATGGGCTAAAAAAGTGGTGAAATGATTCCGCAAAATTGATGTTACCAGCAGATACTGTGGTTCTGTTACGGTTTGAGTGCTGAACACTTGACGGTCCCACGGTTGGCAAGTTGGAACTTTGAGATTCACTACGTGCACCACTGGTATTTTGTGGAAAAGCACATGTAAGATTCTGCAACAGTCTCTGCTGATACTCCTGCATGCGTGCATCCCTTTCTATGGCAGGAATAATTTCTGCAAATTTACTTTTGTACCGGGGATCTAACAGTGTGGCAACCCAGTAGTCAGGATTATTTCTAATTCTCACAATTCGAGGGTCATGTTGCAGGTAGTGCAGCAAGAAGGCACTCATGTGTGTTGCGCATCCAGGAGCACCAAGTCCCTGTTGTGTTGGTGGCGAGGTAACAATCATGCTTCCTTCCTCTATCCTCTCCCCCCAACCTCGCACAACAGAAATGTGATCAAGGTCTCCCTCATCTGATGAGTCTTCCATCAGTTCGTCCTCCACTTCTTCCTGGGCTCCTGCACCTTCCTCACTAGTTTGGCTGCTACCATGCGCCCTGGTAAAACCATCTCCCCCACCCTCACATGCCTGCCGCCTTGGTGCTGCCGACCGTCTGGACCTTGCAGATGTTAGCCCTTCCGCATACAACTCCTCCTGCTCTACTTCCTCCACCTCCTCTTGTGCCACCACCTGACTCCGAATTCTGTTTAACATGTGCTCCAGCATGTAAATCACCGGAATAGTCATGCTGATAATGGCATCGTCAGCACTAAACATCTTCGTCGCCATTTCAAAACTGTGCAGAAGGGTGCATAGGTCCCTGATCTGAGACCACTCCTCCAGCGTGATTTGCCCCACCTCTGGATCTCGTTGGCCCAGGCTATACGTCAGAACGTATTGCACCAGGGCTTGTCGGTGCTGCCACAGTCGCTGCAACATGTGCAGACTTGAATTCCACCGGGTAGGCACATCGCATTTTAGCCGGTGAAGTGGCAGGCCCAACGACTTCTGTAGAGATGTAAGTCGCTGAGCTGCGGGATGCGAACGGCGGAAGTGAGCACACAGCGACCGTGCCCTCTGCAGAAGGCCATCTAGTCTGGGATAGTGGGCTAAAAATTGCTGGACAACCAGGTTCAATACGTGAGCCATACAAGGCACGTGTGTGACATTGCCCCGGCGAAGGGCCGCACCCAGGTTTGCAGCATTGTCGCACACGGCCTTCCCTGGTTTCAGGTCCAGTGGAGACAACCATTCATGAAATTGGTTCTCCAGAGCTGACCACAACTCCTCAGCTGTGTGACTCACATTTCCCATACATTTCAATGTAAAAACCGCCTGATGACGTTGAGCCCTACTGCCAGCATAGTAAGGAGGTGTGCAGGATCCCTTCTGCGCAATTAGAAAGCTTGTGGCATGATCAGACAGGCTTTGGGTGCAGGTGGAAGACCGAGAGGAGGTTGAGGAGGCAGAAGCAGTGGAGGAACTTTGACATAAAGAGGATTGACGCACAACTCGTGGGTACGGCAAGACTTGGACAGCAGCCCCTTGTCCTGCTGTCACCATAGTTACCCAGTGCCCAGTCAGCGACATGTAACGCCCCTGTCCATGCCTACTCGTCCAAGTGTCTGTGGTGAAATGCACCCTGTCACACACAGAGTTTCTCAAAGAAGCGGTGATGTTGTGTGCGACATGCTGGTGGAGCGCAGGCACACCTTTCTTTGAGAAGTAGTGCCGACTGGGCATCTGGTACTGGGGCACTGCGACGGACATAAGGTCTCGAAAATCCTCTGTGTCCACCAGGAGGAAAGGCAGCATTTCTGTAGCCAAGAACTTGCAGATGGTGAAATTCAACCTCTTAGCTTTCTCATGGCTAGGAGGAAATGGTCTTTTACTTGTCCACATCTGAGGGACCGAGGGCTGGCTATTGTGCTTAGACGGGGTTGATAAGGGTGTCCCCGGCAAACTGCCGGTCTGTGAGGAAGATGCAGGCGGACATGTTAGGTTGCCTTGATCCAAAGGTGGTGCTATCGATGTCGGACAGCGCTCAACACCAGCTGGTGTTACCACCTCCAAAGAAAATGATGACCTGCCAATCACGCTGGCTGTTGCGGGTAAAGAGGTGGCAGGTCTGCGCCCCAAAACAGGTGTGACTGCTGTCCCCCCAGTCACAGAGGATGAAGAGGCCGCGGATGCACAAGATATGGCAGACGGTGGTTGGCCCGGCCGGCTAGGCCGCATTGTAGCACACTGAGCTTCCCACTGCAACTTATGCTTCATGTCCATGTGCCGGTTCATGCATGAAGTACTCAAACTATGTATTTTTTGGCCTCTTCTTAGCTTTTGCTGACAAATGTTACAGATAACACGAGTTGGGTCATCTTTATCGATCTGAAAAAATGCCCAGGCTATGCAAGGCTTAGCACCCATGCGACCTGAAGAGCCACCACGACTTGTGGTGAGAGGCAGAGTTGTGTTTGAGGATGCAGTTGTTGACGTGCTTCCAGTACTACGTCTCTGTCCAGGAAGGCGCAACCTGACCTCGTCGTCACTAGCATCTTCCTCCACCTCCTCTGCTGACCTCATCTCTTGGCTGACTGTGGGTTGACAGTAAGTGGGATCTCCAACCTCATCATCATCACCCTGTGCGTTATCACACCTGTCGTCCTCAGAGCAAACCTGTTCCTGCCCTGACAAAAAACTAAAGTTGTCGCTCCAATCAGGTATTTGAGTCTTATCATCGTCTTCCTCATTGTCTCCACCAACAGGAGTTACAGTTTGGGAATGAGGGTCTACATTATGGTCAGAACCTTCTGCGTCTGGTCCTGGATCCGACTCATAAAGATTCTGGGCATCAGTGCAGATCATTTCCTCGTCTGGATTCACAGAAGCGCTGGAGTCGACCTCTGATTCCCAGGCTATAGTATGAGTAAACAGCTCTGCAGACTCAACCATCTGTTCTACCTCATACTCAGACGGGCAGCTGGAGATTTGGGAGCTGTGAGGAAGCAAGTGCGATTGGGGTGACACCTTTGAGTACTGGAGTATTTGTGATGTTGAAGTTGATGTGGAGGAGAGCCCACTTAAAGGAGCACTTGATATCCGTTGAAGCACCTGCTGTTTTTGTGCCTCATCTGGAATTTGTAGTGATTGGCGTGGCCGTAAGAAAGGGATCTTATCACATTGTCCGCTAAAAGAAGTAGACATTTTAGTTTGGCTGGAAGATGGTCTTTCTTCTGCAGATGTTACTGTTGCTTTAACACCTACCCCACGGACACAACCTTTTTTCCCCTTCCCAACACGCCTATTCCCCTTTCCACCAGCAGCAGGCCTTTTTCCACTCATTTTGGTGGTTAACTAATTAACAACTCTGGAGTTGTTTGCACAAAAAAACAATGGATGGGAACCGAGCAGAGCTGAGTGGCCAAACTGTGGTATTAGGCCAAAATTATTGGCTGCGTTAGATGCAGAAAAAAATTATATTCAATTTGCAACCTGATGGAGGTCAGTATAGATGGACTAATAGAGAAAGTCCCACACACTGCTAGAAGGCCAAATATTTTTTCAGAGCTAGATGCAGATAAAAATTATTTTTAATTTGCAACCTGATGGAGGTCAGTATAGATGGACTAATAGAGAAAGTCCCACACACTGCTAGAAGGCCAAATATTTTTTCAGAGGTAGATGCAGAAAAAAATATATTCAGTGTGCAACCTGATGGAGGTCTGTATAGATGGATTAATAGAACAAGTCCCACACACAGCTAGAAGCCCAATATTTTTTCAGAGGTAGATGCAGAAAAAAATATATTCAGTTTGCAACCTGATGGATGTCAGTATAGATGGACTAATACAACAAGTCCCACACACAGCTAGAAGCCAAATATTTTTTCAGAGGTAGATGCAGAAAAAAATATATTCAGTTTGCAACCTGATGGAGGTCTGTATAGATGGATTAATAGAACAAGTCCCACACACAGCTAGAAGCCCAATATTTTTTCAGAGGTAGATGCAGAAAAAAATATATTCAGTTTGCAACCTGATGGAGGTCAGTATAGATGGACTAATACAACAAGTCCCACACACAGCTAGAAGCCCAATATTTTTTCAGAGGTAGATGCAGAAAAAAATATATTCAGTTTGCAACCTGATGGAGGTCAGTATAGATGGATTAATAGAACAAGTCCCACACACAGCTAGAAGCCCAATATTTTTTCAGAGGTAGATGAAGAAAAAAATATATGCAGTTTGCAACCTGATGGAGGTCAGTATAGATGGACTAATACAACAAGTCCCACACACAGCTAGAAGCCCAATATTTTTTCAGAGCTAGATGCAGAAAAAAATTATATTCAATTTGCAACCTGATGGAGGTCAGTATAGATGGACTAATAGAATGATGCTATGCCCAAAAGATTTTACTTCACTAGGTGCAGTAAAAAAATTGGAATTCTATACACAGGTGGTATATCTTGCAACACAGATAGGCTACTCCACTGACTAACACACTCTGCAATAGGCCAAAAAGGATTAGCTTTGCTAGATTCAGCCAAATGCTGTGAAAAAAACTTGCACAGCACTGGCACAGACCTGCCTGGCAAAAACTGATAGGAACTGATGGAACCTAGTCCTGAAAAGGACTCCAATTACAATTAGTCTTTACTCCCACAATCTATCTATTTAAGAGCACAGACCTGCCTGATAAAAGTCGTAGGAAATGCTGTAACCTAGTCCTTAAAAGGACTGCAATCACAACTATTCCCTACTCCCAAGCTATCTGTAGATTTGTGCAAAAATTGGCTTGAAATTAACAAGGTATAGCGCACATAGCAACAGCGGTGCCGTCTAACACGCAGCTGCAGCAGTGAGAAAATGGTGGCGACGGGGAAAATGGCTTGGTCCTATAGGGCAAAGACATGTGACATACACTGCCAATGACACATGCCCTTGCTTGTGTGAAAAAAAGCACTTCGCTCCGTGTGTGCGCTGCTGATAGGCTGACAGATTGCACCTCCCCACTGTAAATGCGGGAAAAAGAAAAAAAAAATGGAGATCTTCATTGTTCCTGCAGAGATCCATCCCCTGCCCCTCCCCCCACCCCGCTGTACACTCAAACTGCGTATTAACATTAATTTTCATCATTACTGAGAAAAAATCCAGTTATGATTTTGGTGCACGAACAGTTATCGAACATAACCTCGAACAGCCGAATTTTTCTCAAATTGTTCGTGTTCGTCGAACGGCTCGAACACCGCCCAAAACAGCTCGAATTTGAGATTGGCGAACAGTTCGAGTAGAACAACGCTCATCTCTAATCCTTACCAACAATGGCTATGTACAATGCAAATAATCTTCAGAACTTCCACTCTGTGATATCTATATTAGGTTATATAACTGTATACACAGTAAATCTTCACTCAGAGAGTAACTTTAAGCTGCAGACCAGTCGCCTACTGCATATTTAATACCTACATTTGGGATGTCATTTTTTTCGCATCAAACATTGTTATACTTTGCAGAAAGCTTGGTAAATAGGCAATTATACAAGAAAGAGCTGCCTAAGCAGTGCAGGCGTTATCAATTAAAAAGATTTCGTTGCTTATCTTTCCAAGGCTGATCTTACCTCGCTATCCCATCGTGACTTCCCTGCATTGCTGATCTTGAGAAATCTACCATCCCAAAGCTTCAGATCTGCTATTTTGTATTCCTCTCTCTTCGGTAACCATCAGGGTTATTTAACTCAAGGGGGAACAATGAGCGGAAATCTTGCTTTATTCAAAACAGAATACTTTGCTTTCTCATCAAAAGCTTTTTTTTCTTCTTCTTCAATATTTCCCTTACCCTGCAATCCTAGTATGTTTTCTTAACGGGATATGTGGATTTTCCTCTTCCACAACAATGGCATATACCATCACTATTTGAAAAGTGAGCGACCAATGTATAATACAGTTAGGTCCATATATATTTGGACAGAGACAACATTTTTCTAATTTTGGTTCTAGACATTACCACAATGAATTTTAAACAAAACAATTCAGATGCAGTTGAAGTTCAGACTTTCAGCTTTCATTTGAGGGTATCCACATTAAAATTGGATGAAAGGTTTAGGAGTTTCAGCTCCTTAACATGTGCCACCCTGTTTTTAAAGGGACCAAAAGTAATTGGACAATTGACTCCAAGGCTATTTCATGGACAGGTGTGGGCAATCCCTTCGTTATGTCATTCTCAATTAAGCAGATAAAAGGCCTGGAGTTGATTTGAGGTGTGGTGCTTGCATTTGGAAGGTTTTGCTGTGAAGTAAACATGCAGTCAAAGGAGCTCTCCATGCAGGTGAAACAAGCCATCCTTAAGCTGCAAAAACAGAAAAAAAAACATCCGAGAAATTGCTACAATATTAGGAGTGGCAAAATCTACAGTTTGGTACATCTTGAGAAAAAAAGAAAGCACTGGTGAACTCATCAATGCAAAAAGACCTGGGCGCCCACATAAGACAACAGTGGTGGATGATCGCAGAATAATGTCCATGGTGAAGAAAAACCCCTTCACAACAGCCAACCAAGTGAACAACACTCTCCAGGAGGTAGGCGTATCAATATCCAAATTTACCATAAAGAGAAGACAGCATGAAAGTAAATACAGAGGGTTCACTGCACGGTGCAATCCACTCATAAGCATCAAGAGTAAAAAGGCTAGACTGGACTTAGCTAAAAAACATCTAAAAAAGCCAGCACAGTTCTGGAAGAACATTCTTTGGACAGATGAAACCAAGATCAACCTCTACCAGAATGATGGAAAGAGAAAAGTATGGCGAAGGCGTGGTACAGCTCATGATCCAAAGCATATCACATCATCAGTAGAACACGGCGGAGGCAGTGTGATGGCTTGGGCATGCATGGCTGCCAGTGGCACTGGGTCACTAGTGCTTATTGATGATGTGACACAGGACAGAAGCAGCTGAATGAATTCTGGGGTATTCAGAGCCATACTGTGTGCTCAGATCCAGCCAAATGCAGCCAAACTGATTGGTCGTCGTTTCATACTACAGATGGACAATGACCCAAAACATAAAGCCAAAGCAACCCAGGAGTTTATTAAAGCAAAGAAGTGGAATATTCTTGAATGACCAAGTCAGTCACCTGATCTCAACCCAATTGAGCATGCATTTCACTTGTTAAAGACTAAACTTCAGACAGAAAGGCCCACAAACAAACAGCAACTGAAAACCACCGCAGTGAAGGCCTGGCAGAGCATCAAAAAGGAGGAAACACGGCGTCTGGTGATGTCCATGAGTTCAAGACTTCAGGCAGTCATTGCCAACAAAGGGTTTTCAACCAAGTACTAGAAATGAACATTTTATTTACAATTATTTAATCTGTCCAATTAATTTTGGTCCCTTTAAAAACAGGGTGGCACATGTTAAGGAGCTGAAACTCCTAAACCCTTCATCCAATTTTAATGTGGATACCCTGAAATGAAAGCTGAAAGTCTGAACTTCAACTGCGTCTGAATTGTTTTGTTTAAAATTCATTGTGGTAATGTCTAGAACAAAAATTAGAAAAATGTTGTCTTTGTCCAAATATATATGGACCTAACTGTATATACAGTTATATGAAAAAGTTTGGGCACCCCTATTAATCTTAAGCTTAATGTTTTATAAAAATTGGTGTTTTTGCAACAGCTATTTCAGTTTGATATATGTAATAACTGTTGGACACAGTAATGTTTCTGCCTTGAAATGAGGTTTATTGTACTAACAGAAAATGTGCAATCTGCATTCAAACAAAATTTGACAGGTGCATAAGTATGGGCACCTCACCAGAAAAGTGACATTAATATTTAGTAGATCCTCCTTTTGCAAAAATAACAGCCTCTAGTCGCTTCCTGTAGCTTTTAATGAGTTCCTGGATCCTGGATGAAGGTATTTTTGACCATTCCTCTTTACAAAACAATTCCAGTTCAGTTATGTTTGATGGTCGCCGAGCATGTACAGCCCTCTTCAAATGATCCCACAGATGTTCAATGATATTCAGGTCTGGGGACTGGGATGGCCATTCCAGAACATTGTAATTGTTCCTCTGCATGAATGCCTGAGTAGATTTGGAGCGGTGTTTTGGATCATTGTCTTGCTGAAAGATCCATCCCCTGCGTAACTTCAACTTTATCACTGATTCTTGAACATTATTGTCAAGAATCTGCTGATACTGAGTGGAATCCATGCGCCCCTCAACTTTAACAAGATTCTCGGTGTCGGCATTGGCCACACAGCCCCAAAGCATGATGGAACCTCCACCAAATTTTACTGTGGTAGCAAGTGTTTTTCTTGGAATGCTGTGTTTTTTTGCCGCCATGCATAACGCCTTTTTGTATGACCAAACAACTCAATCTTGGTTTCATCAGTCCACAGGACCTTCTTCCAAAAAGAAATTGGCTTCTCCAAATGTGCTTTTGCATACCTCAGCCGACTCTGTTTGTGGCGTGCTTGCAGAAACGGCTTCTTTCGCATCACTCTCCCATACAGCTTCTCCTTGTGCAAAGTGCGTTGTATAGTTGACCGATGCACAGTGACACCATCTGCAGCAAGTTGATGCTGCAGCTCTCTGGAGGAAAAAGTTTGGGCACTCCTATTAATCTTAAACTTAATGTTTTATAAAAACTGGTGTTTTTGCAACAGCTATTTCAGTTTGATATATGTAATAACTGTTGGACACAGTAATGTTTCTGCCTTGAAATGAGGTTTATTGTACTAACAGAAAATGTGCAATCTGCATTCAAACAAAATTTGACAGGTGCATAAGTATGGGCACCCTTATCATTTTCTTGTTTTAAATACTCCTACCTACTTTTTACTGACTTACTAAAGCACTTTTTTTGATTTTGTAACCTCATTGAGCTGTGAACTTCATAGCCAGGTGTATGCAATCATAAGAAAAGCTACTTAAAGTGGCCACTTGCAAGTTGTTCTCCTGTTGAATCTCCTCTGAAGAGTGGCATCATGGGCTCCTCAAAACAACTGTCAAATGATCTGAAAACAAAGATTATTCAACATAGTTGTTCAGGGGAAGGATACAAAAAGCTGTCTCAGAGATTAAACCTGTCAGTTTCCACTGTGAGGAACATAGTAAGGAAATGGAAGAACACAGGGACAGTTCTTGTTAAGGCCAGAAGTGGCAGGCCAAGAAAAACATCAGAAAGGCAGAGAAGAAGAATGGTGAGATCAGTCAAGGGCAATCCTCAGACCACCTCCAGAGAGCTGCAGCATCAACTTGCTGCAGATGGTGTCACTGTGCATCGGTCAACTATACAACGCACTTTGCACAAGGAGAAGCTGTATGGGAGAGTGATGCGAAAGAAGCCGTTTCTGCAAGCACGCCACAAACAGAGTCGGCTGAGGTATGCAAAAGCACATTTGGAGAAGCCAATTTCTTTTTGGAAGAAGGTCCTGTGGACTGATGAAACCAAGATTGAGTTGTTTGGTCATACAAAAAGGCGTTATGCATGGCGGCAAAAAAACACAGCATTCCAAGAAAAACACTTGCTACCCACAGTAAAATTTGGTGGAGGTTCCATCATGCTTTGGGGCTGTGTGGCCAATGCCGGCACCGGGAATCTTGTTAAAGTTGAGGGACGCATGGATTCCACTCAGTATCAGCAGATTCTTGACAATAATGTTCAAGAATCAGTGACAAAGTTGAAGTTACGCAGGGGATGGATCTTTCAGCAAGACAATGATCCAAAACACCGCTCCAAATCTACTCAGGCATTCATGCAGAGGAACAATTACAATGTTCTGGAATGGCCATCCCAGTCCCCAGACCTGAATATCATTGAACATCTGTGGGATCATTTGAAGAGGGCTGTCCATGCTCGGCGACCATCAAACTTAACTGAACTGGAATTGTTTTGTAAAGAGGAATGGTCAAAAATACCTTCATCCAGGATCCAGGTAATCATTAAAAGCTACAGGAAGCGACTAGAGGCTGTTATTTTTGCAAAAGGAGGATCTACTAAATATTAATGTCACTTTTCTGGTGAGGTGCCCATACTTATGCACCTGTCAAATTTTGTTTGAATGCAGATTGCACATTTTCTGTTAGTACAATAAACCTCATTTCAAGGCAGAAACATTACTGTGTCCAACAGTTATTACATATATCAAACTGAAATAGCGGTTGCAAAAACACCAATTTTTATAAAACATTAAGTTTAAGATTAATAGGGGTGCCCAAACTTTTTCATATAACTGTATCTATCTATCTATCTATCTATCTATCTATCTATCTATCTATCTATCTATCTATCTATCCATACATCTATGTATCCATAACTATCTATCTATCTATCCATACATCTATCTATCCATAACTATCTATCCTTCCACCTATTAATATCTATCTATCTATTTATCTATCTATCTATCTATCCATCCATATATCTATCTATCTATCCATATATCCATCTATCCATCCATCTATTCATCTATCTATCTATCTATCTATCTATCTATCCATATATCCATATATCCATCCATCAATTCATCTATATATCTATCTATCCATACATCTATGTATCCATAACTATCTATCTATCTATCCATACATCTATCTATCCATAACTATCTATCCATCCACCTATCAATATCTATCTATCTATCTATCTATCTATCTATCTATCCATCCATATATCTATCTATCTATCTATCTATCCATATATCTATATATCCATATATCTATATATCCATCTATCTATCTATCCATCTATCTATCTATCTATCTATCTATCCATAACTATCTATCCATTCATCTATCAATATCAATCCATCTATCTATCTATCTATTTATCTATCCATCCATATATCTATCTATCCATCTATCTATCTATCTATCCATATATCCATGTATCCATCCATCTATTCATCTATCTATCTATCTATCTATCTATCCATCTATCTATCCATATATCCATCCATCTATTCATCTATCTATCTATCTATCCATACATCTATCTATCCATAACTATCTATCCATCCACCTATCAATATCTATCTATCATCTATCTATCTATTATCTATCAATTATCTATCTATTATCTATCTATCTATCTATCTATCTATCTATACATCCATATATCTATCTATCCATCTATCTATCTATCTATCTATCTATCTATCTATCTATCTATATCTATCTATCTATCCATCTATCTCTCTATCTATCTATCTATCTATCTATCTATCTATATCTATGCTCGGACGAGCACCGAGTATTTACAGCGTGCTCGGTGTTATGTTTTAATCACTCTCGTGTGCATGATTTGCGACGGTTTGACAGCTTTAATACATGTGAGGAATGTGTAAGAAGCAGACATTCCTCACATCTATCTATGTATCTATGTATCTATCCATTCATATATCTATCTATCTATCTATCTATCCATATATCTATATATCATCTATCTATCTATCTATCTATCTATCCATATATCCATCTATCCATCCATCTATTCATCTATCTATCTATCCATATATCCATATATCCATCCATCTATTCATCTATATATCTATCCATACATCTATGTGACTCGACCCCAGGGCCGTGGGGTACTCGGCAGCCGGGCCTTGTGGCTGCTTGCAGGGGATATCACGGTGGCTGGCCCGGTCCGTGACCCAGGGCGGTCAGTGCAAAAAGGGGATATTTATAGGGGATTTGTCGTGACGCCACCCGTGGTGTCTGGTGAGGATCACCAGCGCTGCTGCAGTCCTCTGAGGCAGATGTTAAGGCAGCTTGAGATGGAACGGCTCCCCACAGGTGGAGCAGGCCTCAGGGCGCTGGGCGTTGTTGTGCAGGGAGGGAAATGGCACCGGCAAAATGAAGGAGCGGAGGCAGTTCAGTGCAGTTCTCTGAGTTTACTCACAGTTCTGTTCAAGTTCCTCAGGTGCACAGTACTGGTGCAAGCCTCCCGCGTCGCGCTGCGTTCACCGGGCAGGGGTTCAGTCCTTCCTCAGGCAGCTCGGGCGTACCTGGCAGAACCCCACTTTCACATGTACCTTCCTAGACCGACTTCGCGCTGGGTCTTTACTCCTTCCTACCCTGCGCATCCCACTGTGAATCCTATTCGGGTGCTGCGAGGTCCCCCCTGTCTGTCGGAGTTGCTCAGACCTGCTCGACCTTACTAGGATTGAAGTAAGAGTTTGGCTCCTGCTATAGAAGTCAGAAGCCTCCGGTTTTTCCAGCCGAGCCCTGAAGCTGCACGACTGGGCCAGGGGCCGGTCCCCTTCTTGCGGCCTAGATCCTCCTGACACTTGGCAGGTTCGGGGTGTATGGGTGCCACCTGCACTCGCCGTACTCCCTAGGATCCCCTCTGCAGAACGGAGCCTACTCCCTGCTCCCCTCCTGGGCCTCTGAGACTAGGCCCCGCTTGGGGAGCAGAGCTCTGACTGAGACTCTGCTCCCTGACTGTCTTCACTCTCTCCCCTCACCGACTGAACACACTATTCTAAGATGGCTTCTTTTTATATCTTTACTGTATGAGTGCTCCCCTAAACTGCTTCCTCCACCCACACCCACTACTGGTTCCCCATACCTTTGGTTCCCCCCACTCCAGCCAGGGTCAGGGCTCAGCAGCTGCACTCTGCATGTTGCCCCTCCAGCCGGCCTGGAGCAGTGTAGTGTTGGATGCAGGTGCTTGGGGTTCCGTGCAGCACTCCCTCCTTACCTGAGTGAAGGGAGGCACAACTATCTATCTATCTATCTATCCATACATCTATCTATCCATAACTATTTATCCATTCATCTATCAATATCTATCTATCTATCTATCTATCTATCTATCTATCTATCTATCTATCCATCCATATATCTATATATCCATCTATCTATCTATCCATCTATCTATATATCCATCTATCCATTTATCTATCTATCTATCCATCTATCTATCTATCTATCTATCTATCCATCTATCTATCCATCTATCTATCTATCTATCTATCTATATCTATGCTCGGACGAGCACCGAGTATTTACAGCTGCTCGGTGATATGTTTCAATCACTCTCGTGTGCATGACTTGCGACGGTTTGAAAGCTTTAATACATGTGAGGAATGTGTAAGAAGCAGACATTACTCAGTTCTATCTATCTATCTATCTATCTATCTATCTATCCATTCGTATATCTATCTATCTATCCATATATCTATATATCCATCTATCTATCTATCTATCTATCTATCTATCTATCTATCTATCTATCTATCTATCTATCTATCTATCTATCTATCTACACCGCGTGCAGAATTATTAGGCAAATGCTTATTTTGATCACTTTGATACTTTTTCTACATGTTGTCCTACTCCAAGCTGCATAGGCTTGAGAGCCAACTATCAATTAAGTAAATCTGGTGATTTGCATCTCTGTAATGAGGAGGGGTGTTGACTAATGACATCAACACCCTATATAAGGTGTGCTTAATTATTAGGCAACTTTCTTTCCTTTGGCAAAATGGGTCAGAAGAGAGATTTGACAGGCTATGAAAAGTCCAAAATTGTGAGATGTCTTGCAGAGGAATGCAGCAGTCTTGAAATCTCCAAACTTTTGAAGCGTGATCACCGAACAATCAAGCGTTGCATCGCAAATAGCCAACAGGGTCGCAAGAAGCGTGTTGGCCAAAAAAGGCGCAAAATAACTGCCCATGAATTGAGGAAAATCAAGCGTGAAGCTGCCAAGATGCCATTCACCACCAGTTTTGCCATATTTCAGAGCTGCAACGTTACTGGAGTATCAAAAAGCACAAGGTGTCCGATACTCAGGGACATGGCCAAGGTAAGGAAGGCTGAAAAACGACCACCTTTGAACAAGAAACATAAGATAAAACATCAAGAAAGGGCCAAGAAATATCTTAAGACTGATTTTTCAAAGGTTTTATGGACTGATGAAATGAGCGTGACTCTTGATGGGCCAGATGGATGGGCCAGAGGCTGGATCAGTAAAGGGCAGAGAGCTCCACTCCGACTCAGACACCAGCAAGGTGGAGGTGGGGTACTGGTATGGGCTGGTATCATCAAAGATTAACTTGTGGGACCTTTTCGGGTTGAGGATGGAGTGAAGCTCAACTCCGAGACCTACTGCCAGTTTCTGGAAGACAACTTCTTCAAGCAGTGGTATAGAAAGAAGTCGGTATCGTTCAAGAAAAACATGATTTTCATGCAGGACAATGCTCCATCACATGCATCCAACTACTCCACAGCGTGGCTGGCCAGTAAAGGTCTATAAGAAGAAAAAATAATGACATGGCCCCCTTGTTCACCTGATCTGAACCCCATAGAGAACCTGTGGTCCATCATAAAATGTGAGATCTACAGGGAGGGAAAAGAGTACACCTCTCGGAACAGTGTCTGGGAGGCTGTGGTGGCTGTTGCACGCAATGTTGATTGAAAACAGATCAAGCAACTGACAGAATCTATGGATGGAAGGCTGTTGAGAGTCATCATAAAGAAAGGTGGCTATATTCATCACTCATTTTTTGGGTTTTTGTTTTTGCATGTCAGAAATGTTTATTTCTAAATTTTGTGCACTGATATTGATTTACCTGGTGAAAATAAACAAGTGAGATGGGATTATATTTGTTTTTTATTAAGTTGCCTAATAATTTTGCACAGTAATAGTTACCAGCACAAGCTGATATCCTCCTAAGGTAGCCAAATCTAAAAGAAACCCACTCCAACTTCCAAAGATAATAAGCTTGGATATTTGAGTCTTTTGGGTTGATTGAGAACATAGTTGTTGATCAATAATAAAAATAATCCTCTAAAATACAACTTGCCTAATAATTCTGCACACAGTGTATTTATCTATCTATCTATCTATCTATCCATATATCTATCTATCTATCTATCTATCTATCCATATATCTATATATCCATCTATCTATCTATCCATCTATCTATCTATCTATCTATCCATAACTATCTATCCATTCATCTATCAATATCAATCCATCTATCTATCCATCTATCTATCCATCTATCTATCATCTATCCATCTATCTATTTATCTATCTATCTATCTATCCATATATCCATATATCCATCCATTTATTCATCTATCTATCTATCTATCTATCCATATATCCATCCATCTATTCATCTATATATCTATCTATCCATAAATCTATGTATCCATAACTATCTATCTATCCATACATCTATCTATCCATAACTATCTTTCCATCTGACTCGCCCCCTGGGCCGTGGGGCACTCGGATCCGGGCAGTAGGGTGAACGATGGGAGTAGTAGTGGTAACCCGGTTCCGTGGCTCAGGGTGGTCAGGCCAGTGGTAGTCCGTTATGTGCTGATGATTATGTCCGACTACACCACCCGTGGATTGCGGTTATTAGGAACCGCCGCTGCATGCAGACCGCTGGGGCTGATGAGGTGTGCAGCTAGGGTAGTGTGACTCCCCACGGGAAGAGTGCGGCCCCAGGGCAGTATAATGGATGGTGGGAGTGATGGTAGTGAGAGTCCCAGTACTGATAGTGCTGGAGGAGCAAGGAGCACACAGACAACAGGTTGCAGTCCAGGGTCTTTACTAGAACAGGTAAATTGACCCACAAACAGTCCCGGCTAGGAGGGGACCTGGATGTCTGAGAGCAACGGGGAAATTGGCCCTGGTCAGGGTGAGGGTGTAGGCCTACCGTGCTTTCTGTGCTCCTTCTGGCTATCTCCTCGTTATAGGGTAACAGCCCACGTTTCCGAGCATTCCGTGTATTCTCGCCTGTATGGCCTGCGTCGTGGGTTCCTTTCTGCTCCCAGCCTTGTACGGCTTTGCTGGTCCCTTCTGTTGTGGCAGGGCCTCCAGGCTTCTTAGGCCAAGGAATATACAATCCCTTGCGGACTGGTTATCTGCTGGAGAATGTGGAATCCTTCCAGCCTCAGACACCAAAGTCTGGTAAAGTAAGTCTTTTATCTGCCAAGACAGGCTCTCTTCGCCTTTTGTCTCTGGCTTGTGGCTCTCCTCCTGCCACACCTCCTCTTAGGTGCAATACAACTGTCTGTCCCTGCTCTGCTCTGGGACAAGTCTCAGTCCTGAGACAGGCCTTCAAGTTCTCTCTAACCCTGCCCCCAGTACCAGCTTTTATAGGGGCCGCCTGCTCCCCCTACTGGCCTGAGACAGGAGGCATTGCATGCTAATGTTCCCCTGACTAGAGAACCTCCCCCTTGCTCTCAGACACAGCTTTATTACATTTTGTGGCATCCAGGCCAGGGTGACACACATCCACCTATCAATATCTATCTATCTATCTATCTATCTATCTATCTATCTATATATCCATCTCTCTATCTATCTATCTATCCATCCATCTATCTATCTATCTATATCTATGCTCGGACGAGCACCGAGTATTTACAGTGTGCTCGGTGTTATGTTTGAATCACTCTCGTGTGCATGACTTGCGACTGTTTGACAGCTTTAATACATGTGAGGAATGTGTAAGAAGCAGACATTCCTCACATGTATTAAAGCTGTCAAACAGTCGCAAATCATGCACACGAGAGTGATTCAAACATATCACCGAGCAGCTGTAACTACTCGGTGCTCGCCCGAGTATACTCAGCGAAAGGGTTAACAAAACATACTCGCTCATCACTATTCATTATTTATCTATCTATGTAATCTATATATATATAGATATCCAAGCAAATAAAGGCAGAACTCCAAGCTTAATAAAGTTCCACATTTGGAACGAAATGTCACCATCTGAATGGGTCAATATAATTTGCACATTTTTTGGACCTCGGAGTGCTGCCTCTCTTTGCTTGGACATTTAAAGGTTTGGTTTTGCATGAGAGGCTCTGTACCCATTTTCTGCATTTTTCCTATTGTTGGTGCTGCACTGTTTTCTTATTCTCTCTATATATAGATAGATTGATTGATTGATTAATATGGATAGATAGATGGTAGTGATGAGCGAGCACTAAAATACTCGGGTACTCGTTGTTCGGGTCGAGCAAATCGTAATGCTCAAGTGCTCGACCCGAGCAACGAGCCCAATGTAAGTCAATGGGAAACTCGAACATTTTTCCGGCTGCCCCCTCTACCCGGAGGTCTGCAGGGGACCTAAAAATTGCCCAAATCGATGGGAACAGTGCTCAAATAACTTGGGAACAGCATGGGGAAGACCCCTGGAAGCAATTCTGACTCCCAGGTCACTGTGACTCTCCCCCTGGGCCGTGGGGCACTCGGATCCGGGCAGTAGGGGAACGATGGGAGTAGTAGTGGCAACCCGGTTCCGTGGCTCAGGGTGGTCAGGCCAGTGGTAGTCCGTTATGCGCTGATGATTATGTCTGACTACGCCACCCGTGGATTGCGGTTATTAGGAACTGCCGCTGCATGCAGACCGCTGGGGCTGATGAGGTGTGCAGCTAGGGTAGTGTGACTCCCCACGGGAAGAGTGCGGCCCCAGGGCAGTATAATGGATGGTGGGAGTGATGGTGGTGAGAGTCCCAGTACCGGTAGTGCTGGAGGCGCGAAGGAGTACACAGACAACAGGTTGCAGTCCAGGGTCTTTACTAAAACAGGTAAACTGACCCATAAACAGTCCCGGCTAGGAGGGGACCTGGATGTCTGAGAGCAATGGGGAAATTGGCCCTGGTCAGGGTGAGGGTGTAGGCCTACCGTGCTTTCTGTGCTCCTTCTGGCTATCTCCTCGTTATAGGGTAACAGCCCACGTTTCCGAGCTTTCCGTGTACTCTCGCCTGTATGGCCTGCGACGTGGGTTCCTTTCTGCTCCCGGCCTGGTACGGCTTTCCTGGTCCCTTCTGTTGTGGCAGAGCCTCCAGGCTTCTTAGGCCAAAGAATATACAATCCCCTGCGGACTGGTTATCTGCTGTGGGATGTGGAATCCTCCCAGCCTCAGACACCAAAGTCTGGTAAATTAAGTCCTTTATCTGCCAAGACAGGCTCACTTCGCCTCTTGTCTCTGGCTTGTGGCTCTCCTCCTGCCACACTTCCTCTTAGGTGCAATACAACTTTCTGTCCCTGCTCTGCTCCGGGACACGTCTCAGTACTGAGACAGGTCATCCAGTTCTCTCTAACCCTGCCCCCAGCACAAGCTTTTATAGGGGCAGCCTGCTCTCCCTACTGGCCTGAGACAGGAGGTACTGCATGCTAATGTTCCCCTGACTAGAGAACCTCCCCCTTGCTCTCAGACACAGCTTTATTACATTTTGTGGCATCCAGGCCAGGGTGACACATTTGCTGTCAACAAATTTTGTCAGAGTATTGCGCCACTTTTTACGGATTCACAATAAAACATACAAAAACAAAACCAAAATAGATTTTCCTGGAAAAAACTTTCCAGGGTAATGACTTCCATATAAGGCAAAAATAAATAATCCTAAAAAAAAGTACTCCTCCACACCTTGGGCTATGTTCACACGTAGCGTTTTTGATGCGTTTTTGCACTTTTGAATTGCTTTCAAGGGTGAAAAATACATTCACCAGTAAATATCATTTTAACATTTTACAACCTTATCTGGCCATCAGACACATGCAAACAGTGCTGAAAAGACATGGGACCAGCATGGGGAAGACCTCTGGAAGCATCAATGACTCCCAGGGCATTGACTAAAACTGTGGTCATCAGATGTGATCCTTTATTACTGCGGTAATAATAGACATTTTTGGCAACATGACAAATATTAAACTCCATTTAAAATGGGCAAGGCGCGTGGCAAGGGATGGCGAAGTGAATGTAACGGTGATGGTGAACGCAGAGGCCGAGGCCGTGGGCAAGATGAAACTGTGCATGCTGAGGGAGCATAACAAGCACCCACATAATGTCGACCTAGCTTCCTGTCCCACTTTCTAGGGGGCTGCGGAATACCACTCTTGAAGCTCGACCAGTGTGAAAAGATTAATGGTTGGATATCTAATAAATAAATAATGCTTCCAGTCAACTTGCGACCACCACCACCCTGTCTTCCACATGGTCCAGTCTCAGTAGCTGTGAGTTTGGACCACAATATTATTATTTTTTCTTATTATAGCGCCATTTATTCCATGGCGCTTTACATGTGAAAAAGGGGTATACATAGCAAAGACAATTGCAATAATCTTGACCAAAAACGTGACGGCAGCTAGTACAGGAGGAGCGAGGACCCTGCCTGCGAGGGCTCACAGTTTACAAGGGATGGGTGAGGATACAGTAGGTGAGGGTAGAGCTGGTCGTGCAGTGTTATGGTGGAGCGGTGGTTACTGCAGGTTGTAGGCTTGTCGGAAGAGGTAGGTCTTCATGTTCCTTTTCAGAAGTTTAGAGATAAAGGGAAGATTGGAAACAGGTCTGTAGTTAGCATCGCAATTCTGGTCGAGGGATGGTTTTTTAAGTAATGAATGTATGCCGGCGTGTTTATAAGAGGAGGGAAAAATACCAGATGAGAGGGAGAGATTAAATATTTTAGTTAGGTGACAGCAGGGGAAAGGGACTGAAGGATATGTAAGGGAATAGGGTCACTGGTGCAAGTTGTAGGGTGAGAAGATGCAAGGAGCCTGGTCACTTCTTTTTCTGTGACCGACTCGAAGATGGAAAGTGACCTTGAGGTGCGGGAGGGAAGGGGATCCAGAGTTTGAGGGGATTGTGCAAAAATGTCTTGACGGATATGATTGATTTTTTGAAGGAAATAAGTGGCCAGATCGTCAGCGCTTAGGTTGGTGATGACAGGGTCTGTACTTTAGGGCTCAGGAGGGAGTGGAGGGTTTCAAAGAGTCATTTAGGATTGTTGGCTAGAGATGTGATGAGGGTGGTAAAGTGGACTGGTTTAGCCAGATGGGGAGCAGAGTTATACGTTTTGAGCATGAACTTATAGTTAATGAAGTATTCTGCCAAAAGTAATTTTCTCCATATATGCTCAGCACACCTTGAGCAGTGCAGGAGAAAACATATTTGCAATGTGTGCCAGGGCTGCCGTATATGCCGGGTCATTCTGCGTGTAGCAGGTGCAGCTTCATCCAGGGCACTCTTCAATGTGTTGTTATAGTGTGACAATGCTGAGTCTGGACAGGAGATGGAGACGATGGAGGTAAAGAAGATGACTTGTGGATTGTTCATAAGCTGCTGGGTATTGATGGCACGTACATGTCTGTGTGTATGGCTCTAGACCGACGCTACAAGGAGAACTTTCTATCTCTCCTTCCCATGAGAGGTGTAATAAAATGTTGCAGTACCAGAAGGCCCTTGTTGAAGAATTACTAAAAAAGTTCCCATCTGACAACGCTGGTGGCAGAGGTCATAGTTCCTTGGACAATCAAGGAGTACAGGTGAAGTAGACACAAACAAGATGCGGCAGAGGCAGGGGAACACTGTCAAAGGTCTGGGACAGTTTTCTCAGACGCTCCCAGTGCCCAGGCCCTGATATGTGGGGTACTCTGACAAGGAGGAAAAAGTTTTGAAAGATCCTGAAGGACTAACTTGGCGACCGTACCACCATCCTCCATGATTACTCTGTACCTTACAACTATTGGGTATCCAAGCTGGACACGTGACATGAACTGTCTCTCTGCGCCTTGGAGATCCTGGCCTGCCCTGCTACTAGCGTTTTGTCAGAGCGGGTTTTTAGTGCAGCCGGGGGCATTATTATATAACTGATAGGCACATCCGCCTGTCAACTGAAAATGCTGACAGGCTGACTCTTATCAAAATGAACAAGAGCTGGATTGGGCCAGACTTCTCAACACCATCGGGTGATATCATCGGAACATAGACTCAAATCCAGTGGGTTTTCTGGGGGGGATCTATTCCCATGCAACTCTTCACACCCAGACATGGGTATACGCTTCAGGAATTTTTCCTATTTTATGTCGCCCTCATCACCATATCACCATATCATGCAACATCCAAATAATTTTTTTAAGGGTGTTATGATTAGAGATGAGCGAATATTTCAATATTTGTTTCGGATTACGATCGCCGATCGCAATATTGCAATATTCACCGATTTATTTGTCGAATATTCGCCTAACATTGTCGAACGACATTTGATTCAATGGGGGGCAAAGCAAAACACATACACAACAAAAGGAAAGTGCCATCAAGTGACCCAGAGTACAAGTAGTATAATTATTATTATTTATTACTATAGTGCCATTTATTCCATGGCGCTTTACATGTGAAAAGAGGTCACCGACTGGTACAAGAGGAGAGAGGACCCTGCCCGTGAGGGCGCACAAACAATCTACAAGGGATGGGTGAGGAAACAGTAGGTGAGGGTACAGCTGGTCGTGGAGCGAGGGTTACTGCAGGATGTACACTTGTCGGAAGAGGTGGGTCTTCAGATTCCTTTTGAAAGTTTCAACAGTAGGCGAGAGTCTGATATGTTGCGTTAAAGAGTTCCAGAGTAGGGGGGGTGCACGGGAGAAGTATTGTATGCAATTGTGGGAAGAGGAGATAAGAGGGGAGTAGAGAAGGAGATCTTGTGAGGATCGGAGGTTATGTGCAGGTAAGTACTGGGAGACTAAGTCACAGATGTATGGAGGAGACAGGTTGTGGATGGCTTTGCATGCCAAGGTTAGGGTTTTGAACTGGAATCTCTGGGCAATGGGGAGCCAGTGAAGGGATTGACAGAGAGGAGAGGCCGGGGAATAGCAGGGGGACAGGTGGATTAGTCGGGCAGCAGAGTTTCGGATAGATTGGAGGGGTGCGAGACTGTTAGAAGGGAGGCCACAGAGAAGGAGGTTGCAGTAATTGAGGCAGGAGATGATGAGGGCATGCCCTAGTGTTTTTGCATATTATGGTTTGAGGAATGTGCGGATCCAGGAGTCGGCATATTCCTCACCCTGATCCTCCTTCCTCCCACTATGCCGAGTACCCAGAGACAATTCATCCCACACTTGGACACTCCGAAGAGCTGTTCTGTTCATCTTTCCATTTATAGATTTTGGCCTCTAGCTCGGCCCGCTTAAAGCGGGGCAACAGAAGATTATGTGACGCCCCTGAGGGTTCAGTCCCCACAGAGGTACTGCACCTCACCCAGAGGTGTGGCATCTCCTTCTCTCAGGTAAGGATGGAGTACTGCCCAACACCTGCACTCAACACTACACTACTCCAGGCCGGCTGGAAGGGCATTATGCACTTCTTCTGCTGCCCTGTCCCTGGCTGGAGTGGGGGGGAACCAAAGTGAGGGGGAACCAGTAGTGGGTGTG
This sequence comes from Phyllobates terribilis, assembly GCF_046119375.1. Lineage (NCBI taxonomy): Eukaryota > Metazoa > Chordata > Amphibia > Anura > Dendrobatidae > Phyllobates > Phyllobates terribilis. The sequence continues at coordinate 139,229,002 of NW_027362770.1, forward strand.
GGTGGAGGACGTAGAACAGGGGAGCACTTAGAGAATATATATATATAGGAAGCCATCTTAGAGTTTAGTTAGTTAGTAAGTGAGCAGCAAGAGAGGAGGAGAGGAGGGAAGCAGAGTCTCTTTAGGAGCTCTGCTCCAGAGTGGGGCCTAGTAAGAGAGGCCCAGGAGTGAGAGGGGAGTCAAGGAGGAAGGCTCCAGGAACAGAAGGGATCCCAGGGGGTACGGTGAGTGCAGGACGGCACCCGTACGCCCGAATCTGCCAAGTGTCAGAGGGATCAGGCCGCAAGAAGGGAACGGGTCCCTGGGCTAGCCGAATTACTCCAGGTCTCGGCTGGAAAACCGGAGGCTTCTGCACTTTCATGGTACAGTTGCCACAACCACACCTAAGCCGCCATGAAGGGCACCAAGTAGGTCCGGGAACTTCAAGTTGCCCAGAGGGATCTCAGAGTACCCGATCGGGACTTTGTGTGGTGGGGCGCAGGGCAGGAGGGAGAAGACCCAGCGCGGGAAGTCGGCTAAGGAAGAAACATAAAGAAAGGGGATCCGTTAAGTGCTTCTGATATACTTGAGGGAGTGTTGAACTCCTGCCTGGCAAACGTAGTGCAACGCGGGAGGCTGACACCTGGACAGTGTACCTTAGGAACCTAAAGAACTGTGAGTAAACTCGGATGACTGCACTCCACTGTCTCTGTCAGTTATTTTTACCATGCTGCCGCCCCTGCACTACAACGCCCAGCATCACCATCTGCACCTACACTGCCCTGGAGCTGTGCTCTGCCTGTGGAGAGCCGCACCAACCCAGCTGCCCTAAACATCTGCTCCAGAGGTCTGCCGCAGCACCGGTACCCATCACGAGACAAAACTGTTAACAAAACCCCCCTTTTAAAGAGTGACCCCAGGGTACGGGCCCGGGAGCCGACTGCCGTGACATCCCACAGAAGGTCAAGGCCCGGGTACCGAGTCCCCCATATCCCCCTGGGCGCGTCAATTACATGTAGCGATGCCCAAATATTTGAGCAGCCATGGTCACCAAAGGTGACTGTGGGAAAGTGCAATTAATGTCGCAAGAGGTGGATGATGATGAGACACAATGGACAGAAAGTCAGGAGGAGGACCAGGGTGCGGAAGTGTAAGACGAGCTGGTGGACGATGAAGTTGTTGGGCCGAACACCAGGGTCCAGAAACAGTGTCTGCAGGTGACACCACTGCCTCCTCCCCTGTTGTACATGCTCCGTCCATGATGCAGGTGAAGATGCCTCCCACCGTGCACCTGTCGTTGCAAACTTGCAACCCTCACTGTCAGCAACCACGTCCTCGTCCTTGTCCCAGTGCAGCGTTCAGTTGTCCCTACCCTAGTCCTTGGAAAGCAAGCGCAAATACGCAGCCACCCACCAACAGGCCACAATACTAAACTGACACATTTTTCGACTGCTTGCACTAGAAATTTTGCTATTTAGGCTCGTGGAGGTGGAAGCTTTCTGCAACCTCATGGTGGTGGCTGTCCATCAGTACTCGGTCCCAAGCCACCACTATTTCTGCCGGTGTGCCGTCCCCGCCCTATACAATCACGGGTCCCAGAACATTACTCGTACCCTCACCAATGCAGTTACTGGATAGGACAGCCTAACCACAGATACGTGGACAAGTGCTTGTGGCCAGGGACGGTACATCTCACTGACGGCATACTGGGTAAATATTGTGGAAGCCGGGACCCAGCAGACCCTGGGACGGAATACGTCCTCCCGACACAGAGGATTGTGGGCCCTGGGTCAACACAATGTTCACAAGGTAGACAGCAGCGGTGGTCGGTCTCCTAGACAACTAGCAAATTCTTCATGATGATAGAAGCCACCATCTCCTTAGCTTGCTGGCACTTTTCCGTGGGAATGAGCTTGGCTTCAACAAGCCAGGAATATTTCCACTGGTGTGGTATTATCACCCAGTACCAGAAGCAAAGCCATCCACAATTTCCTTCTCAGGAATTTTATTTGCTAGACTGAGTGGCTGTCCAAACATTAGTTTCTCACAAAGGAGCTGAAGACACTGAATGGAGGTAGGTGCAAGTTTCTTCAGCATGTTAAATATCAGAGGGAGAACAGAAAGGGCAGTACGGTGGCTCAGTGGTTAACTCTGCAGCCTTGCAGCGCTGGGGTCCTGGGTTCAAATTCCACCAAGGACAACATCTGCAAAGAGTTTGTATGTTCTCCCCGTGTTTGCGTGGGTTTCCCCAGGGTTCTTCGGTTTCCTCCTCAGTAAAAAGCAGCCATAGAGTGTCAGGGAACCTTCACACAAGCTTTTCATAGCCAGTGCTGGTTCTCGGCCCGGTTGGACGGGCCCACTCACCTAATGCCCATTTCATTGAAACTATCGTCTCCTGTAAAAAACAGAAAATAATAAACAACAAAAATACTCATCGAACTTCCAATTCATTTGAAGTCATTGTCACCTGTAAAAAAAACACAAAACTAAAAAACAACCATATTCCTCAACTGTCCAACGTGATGAAATAATCCAGCATGTCCCTCAAAGATCTGGGTCAGTTCTAGAGCAGTCAGATCAGCAATCACTGATATGACTGTTCTAGGGGACAGCAGGCTATACACTGACAAGAGTGTTATCACTCCTGTGTCAGTGCACAGCGCTGAGCTGCCTTGAGAGAGGTCACTGGAGGTCAATTAGCTGATGAGCTCTGGTGACCTCATTTAAGGCACCACCGCTGCGTGAGAAAGTGAGGTGACCAGAGAGTATCAGCTGATTGAACTCCAGTGACTTCTCTCACAGCAGCTCAGCACTATACACTGGTGGAGCAATCACGCTCCTGTCAGTGTATCGCCAGCGGCCGGTTAGAGATGTCACATCTCCCGATGTGACAGTTCTAAAAGTGAGGTTACCTGGATTCTGGCGGATAGGTGAGGATTATGGTGGTTTATCATTTTTGCACTTAAAAAAAACATTTGCTTTTGTGTTGACGTACCGTAGTAATTTTATAATGCTGTTAATTTTTTTAAGGAGGAAAAGTATTTTTCTTATTTTCTATTTACTTGTTTAAACATTTTTTAATGCTTTATAGCTTTTTATTTTAACTTTTTTAGCCCCTGTATTTTTTAGCCCCTGAATGAGACTTTTTTAGCTCCTGTATTGGGTCTGCTATCATGGTACTTTTATTCTTATACCTTGTCTGTCAGCTTTAATAGACAACCATGATAGACTTCAATATAACAATATTGCAGTGCATTCTAAAGGCATTTTGTTAGATTGGAGTCAATCATGATTGTCTGTTAAAGCCAACAGACATGCTATGAAAATAGTGGTAGTATGATAGCATATCCCATTAGCGCTATGCATTCATATTGCGGAGACAATATCCTTTTTCTATCTAACCGTTTAGATGATGTGGTCACACATGACCAAGGCATCTACGGGGTAAATGGCCAAGATTAATATTTTAAAAGTTTTCAATATGAACTAAACTTAATGACTTTCTCAAATCATGATGACCCTCAAAAAATTACTAATCGACCTAAACATTGTTCTGAAAAGTCATATGAAAGAATCTTAGTTTTTATCATTGTATCTCGATTTGCGTTGCTATGGAGGCCTATGTAATTTAAAGAACCATTATGTGTTACAACGGAATATTTAATTATTAGCCTGTCTAATGAATGAAATGTCCTCACCTTTTATAGGGAAGGGAACAAAAGGCAGCCTCAGTGAAAGCGCTAATGATTTAATGGAGACTTTCAATTATTTTGACACAAAAAAAAAGAAATTCTTCTAAGATTACGGCGCCGTGACAGAAAAATAAAAGATTCTGAATGACATTCAAACCACCTCTGAGTACATTGCTATTACATTCTGCTTGGAATGTTTTTACTGTGTGTGAAGCTACTAGCTCTGATGGAGGCAAATCATGCAATGGTCATGGAGACTGTCAGAAAGGTGGGGCCTAATCCGGCAAAGTCACTCATCTTTAGGGTCCTAAGCACATTATGTAGGATCTTTTGCAATTGTGGTGGCTTAGGGTGACAAGGAACATCAAGGTACGACCTGCCTACTTTGGAGACATCATACGAAGAGAGCAATCACTGAAGAAGGACATCATGGTCGGAAGAATTGAAGGAACAACGTGGAGAGAAAGACCAGCAACCCGATGGCTTGATACTTGATCATGATACTGGTGGAGAAGATCCTGGTGGACCTATCTAGGCTTGCACAAGTTCGATCTTTCTACAGAACGTTCATCCATCAAGTCAACATGGCTCAAGACCGAGTCGAAGACCTTTAACCAGTAATAATAGGGTGCATTTATATATTCAAAGGAACACTTGTTCTCGATAAACCCTGGAGTCTAAACAGGCTGACGATCAACAGTTGAACCAGCAAAACACTCGTTCATTGGGTGCGATTATCTTTTGTACTGCCCAAAAGATGATCGTTCTCGGCAGCACATCGTCCTGTGGGAACAGATCATGTGCTGCTAAGAATAATGGCAGCCTATGAATACTGAACAACTTATCACAGATTGGTAGGGCGCATCTGAAGAACGGGTTTCCTTTTGAAATAGGCTACAAAACAATCGCCGACATTTGCTGATCGGCGGTTGTTTAACATTGCAAAATCGGTTTGTGGAAATGCATCCTTATAACAAATCAGAAGACTATGTTCACATGGAGTTTTTTTAAGTGCATTTTTCTGCCAGAAAAATATATATTTAAAAACAAATCTATTTCTAAGAAAGAAACGTTGATTTTGGAACGGTTTTGTAAGAAAATACATTTTTGGGAGGGGGATGTGTTGATGTGGTTTTTGGCGCATTTTTTCAGCATGGTTTTTGATGCATTTTTTAATTATATGACAGGGTTTGTTTTTTGTTTCTGATTCAAAAACATCACCAAAAACTGCAATAAAAAACATGAAAAAAATGTGGCAAAGAATTGACACGATGCTTTTTTTGTTACACAGAATAAAAAAGAAACACAGGAAAAAAGAGACTTGTTTGTTGAAAGCAGGTTTTAGGAAGTTTTTTTTGCTGTGGATTTTGGTGCGGAATCGGCCCCAAAAATCAGTTGAAAAAAAACTTCATGTGAACGTACCCTAAAGGTTTTAAAAATTCTATCTCAAGGGCTTGGAATTTAACTTTTTACAGACCATAACTGACATAAAAATCCTATTAATTAGACAAATATGTATTCTCGGAACCATTTTTTTTTGCTTCTGGCTACAGTTTTTCTTTGTAGTTCAGCCCCTCTATTCTTAATCAAAATAGTTCTGAATAAGCAGTTCCTTAATCTACACAGCCAGATAGAGGAATGCTGTAGTGTAAAGCACTGTGGAGGACAATTAAAAGTATATTTATGCTACAATCTATGGGACTTTGTGTAATGTTTATCCATGGTAAAAAGCTTGGAAAAAAAAAGATTTCACCCAGGTTATTCTGCAGTTTCCTAAGGTCGCCCACGCATGAATAATTCACAAAAAAAAAAGAGGAGAACATTATGGGAAATATTACCATAATGGTCAATAACATGTATACTGGGCATAAATGTGAATAAAATCAGGTCATCCCAAGTGTTAATGATAGACCTTGATACATATGCATTATGTAGTTTCATGGCCACTGTGTAATTACTATGAATATATAATGCATACAGCAGCATATACAGTAAGTGAGCTGATGCCATGCAGCGATATGTAATGGGACTCGTCAGGTTAATCCGGTTATATTACACAGACTCAATTCACTTAAATAGGGTCCCGAGAAATTATTTGATCATAAAATATAAGTGGAAATGCTGGGACCTCTGAATCCTTATATCATGCTAGATGGTGGCCCGATTCTAACGCATCGGGTATTCTAGAATATGTATGCGGCCGACCGGGCGTGACTAAGCAGCGAAGCAGTCTTTAAATGAGTTGTGCACTACTTTAAATTAACTTCACAATGTATCCCCTCGGTGCCCCTAATGAATTTTGTAATTACGTCATGTTGTCAATCCTGCTTGTGACAACATCGCTGACGATGCACAGCCAGCACATAATTATCCCGCCTGCAGCCGGATCTTGCTTCCGTTTACATCACGACTATTTGCGGCTGCAGCCAGGAGTCTGCTGTTCCGCGTACCACAGTGAATGACGGGCTGTGGGCGGGGTTATCCTCCATCGAGTCACACCCAGCATCCACCGCGCGCTCTGTCAATGTATGCTTGTGCGGTGAATGCCGGTTGTGATGGGATGTGGGATAACCCCGCCCACAGCCCATCACTCACCGTGGAACGCGAAACAGAAGACTCCTTGGCTGCAGGTGCAAATAGTCGTGACATAAGCGGAAGCAAGAGCCAGCTTCAGGCGGGGGTACATGCTGCCTGTGCACGGTCACCCGAGTATAAGCCGAGACCCATAATTTTTCAACCAAAAAAAAGGGACAATATATTGACTTGAGGATAAGCCTAGGGTGGGAAATGCAGCACCTACTGTTAAATTTCCATATGCTGGTATGTATGGCTTCCTCATTCTGTAATTGTGGCTCCGTCATTCCTCTAATCCTGGTTTGTATGGCTCCCTTATCTTGGATTGTACGGCTTCCTCATCCTAGCTTGTATGGGCCCCTTATCCTGGTTTTGTATGACCTACTCATTTCCCCATCTCCACAGCACAGTTAAAAAACTAAACCCTAATCCTCCCCGTGTTTCCTTTTCTCTGCTCCAGCGCTGTCTGTCCTGTTTTCAGCAGCTCCTCGCAGGATGTGAGGCACAGCACGCGCTCTCAGATACTGCTGTGATTTGCTGCTGTCTGTAGATTCGCTGCTTTCCACGCCGGGACTAAGTGCGTGGAGAGGCACAAATCTGCATTCACTTTAGTAGCACATGCTGCAGATGCCGCTATTAAGATTTAAGAATGATACAATGAATACACAGAATTTTCTGTGTAAAATAATACTTTATTATTACATATTATTGCTTATAGAGCTTAATACAACTGAACAAAATTATTAAACAGATGATCGAAATATATAAACTATTCCATGAATATCTAACTATATTTTACAATAAATCATCGGACAAAAGAAGTAAGACCCTAGAATTTATTTCTTAACAATATCAACCTAAAATATTTTTGTACACAACATTTTTGGTGAATACTTTTGGACTATCTGTAAGCAACTTTCCTTGTAAATGGGTATCCAAAACTTGCACCTTGACATTAGATCTCATTTTAACTCTTGAAAATGCAACATAGAGTTGTTCATGACCAAAAACAGGCTCCAGTAAATATATGCCAACACGGTGTAGAGTTTGACCTTATGACTTGTTTATTGTCGTGGCAAATGCTGGTTTTACTGGAAACTGTCGACGTCGAAGCCTAAATGGAAGACCGGTGTCTGAAGGACATAAATCAATGCGTGGAATGAACACTTCGTCTCCTTTTGCAGATCCTGTGATCACTCTTGATTGAATTATGTGCGAATGGAGTCCAGTAACAATAAGGCGAGTTCCATTACATAGACCATTTCTTGTATTTAGATTTCGCAGCAACATTACGATTGCTCCAACTTTAAGTTGTAGTCTGTGGGATGGCATTCCTGATGGCGTAACACTATTTAAAAATTCAACTGGATAATGCTCTCGTTCATCTTCATTGTCTACATCCACTGAATCATCACTTTTGTACAATTTATACTCTCCAGGCATTCTATCCATCACACGGGAATTTAGCAGAGCTACGTCATCGTTCTTGGGACAGAGAATTGCATAGGAAGAGGCCTCCTCAACACTGCTTTGGTTGTTCACATCAATTTCAACACGTTGTCCAAAAACATCACTTACGATGCAGTCAGTGCACAACATGTCTTCTAGTATTTCAATAATGTCTTCTCCAAGGTTATATTCATTGCTAAGTTCACCATTACCAAGTTTAAGAAGCCAGTTGCTGTACTCTGGGTCAGAAGATCGCATGTTGTTAATTAGTTGGAGTTTATTAAACTCATTCCAAAGGTCAGACATTTTTAAGGTGGACTCGATAATATTTGTTCTTGTTCCATTTGGTACAACTTGAAGGCATTGCCTAAAATCTCCACCAAGGACAAAAACTTTACCTCCAAAAGGAATTTCATTTTTTTCTGCAACATTTGTAGTCATAACTTCACGCAGAAGTCTGTCAATTAAGCTCAAAGCATATTTGGGTGCCATGGTGCACTCATCAAGTATCAAAAGATTTGCACTGTTTAACTGTTTTCCTGCAAATGTGTCTTGTTTGATTCTGGAAACGGAGATTTCATTGACTGGAACTGGTATCCCAAAGAGTGAATGCATAGTGCGACCTCCTCGTAAAAGGTTTGCTGCAATACCTGTTGCAGCCGATGGTAATATGACTTTTCCCAACCCTCTAACATGATGCATTAAAACTTCATAGAGGTATGTTTTACTGCTGCCTCCAGGACCGTCAATAAAGAAACATTTTGGCGTTGGATCGGCTTGGTTTTCTACAGCGCTCACAATAGTGTCATATGCAATCCGTTGTTGTTGATTTAAGGAGTTTTTCTTTTCTGTTGCCAACAATAATTCATAAGCTTCATCATACTCTTGAATTTGCGGAACTTGACTTGCAGGCGGTCCAAAGACACAAATGTAGGCAAACAATTCACGAAGTTTCTTAGGCATATGCAGGGTAACTGCGTCTTCTAAAGTAAGTGTCCACATAGTATCATCCAATAGAAGTCCTAAAGCCAAAGCTGCAGCTTTAAATGTATCGTGCAATACTCCATTAACTGTTTTCAAATCTTCGTAACTTCTAGCTCCTTTGACATGCAGTAGTAACAGCTGAAGGCAATATCTTTCTTGATCCTTGACACTAACAGTATACATGCGTCCAATTATTCTGCTAAGTCCTCGTTGTCTTGGCTTCCTAGTTTTATTCCAAACGTAATGCTCTGGAATCTCTCTATACAAATACTGCCTTGCGTTTTCGTCACGTTGGTTCAGCAAAAACCATTCCATTAATGTTGACGTTGTGCTTAAAGTTTTTGAGACATCTTCGACTTGAGCATTTTCAAATAAATAAAGCTGCTGTTGATTTGGTAAATGAATAGCTAAATGTATAATGGCATGGGACTGTGAATGCATTGGAAACGCAAATATTCTCCAAGCAGCTGCTGGAGCACTGACATATCTTGAGTCAACAAAACGTGATGATTCATCGTGATTGACTGTTTTCTGTTGTATTTCGACGTTAGCTTTGTCATGCCCCTTGTAGATGTACTTGAAAAGATATTTAACACTTTTTATTGAAGCGCAGATTTCAACGTTGATGTGACAGTTGTAGCGTTTTAATAAGTACGGGTTGTATGGAACTATCCATGAGTTATTTATAATCTTTTTGTTGTGTACAATGTTATCAATCAGTTGTCGCCAGTAAGATGGGTAGCCATCCAAATCTTTAACAGTGTGCTGTTTCAACTGCTTTGGAAACCCTTTTGTACACTTTCCGTTTTCCTTGCATGGACTTTTTGGATTTGCTACACCGCATGGGCCATGAACCATATTACAGATTACAATATTATACAATTCAGGATACTTTTCTTGGTTAGGAATTTCAGCCCACACTATATTGTCAATTTCGTCCTCCGTGCGAAACTTGGAATCCGCGTCTAAAATAATTAGTATATGCGCATGTGGGAGACCTCGTTTCTGAAACTCTATGACATGTACCATTGCTACGACTGTTCCAAAAAGCCCATTTTTGATATCTTTAAAAAGGCTGCTGAGTTTTAGTCGAAATACGCGTGCAACTAAGTCCGGCCTGTGTTCAACTTGCTGCCAGGGTTGTAGATTTTCGGTAATTTCCGGCCATTTAGGATTTCAGGTCATTGTTAAAAAAATGTCAGGTCTTCCATACTTTGTTACTATTGCCATTGCATCTTGATAACGCTGTTGCATGTTGCGGGGGCTACCTTCAAACAACGACGGGAGAATTACTGTTTTTCCAATTGGAATTCCTTTTTGAATGGATTGTTTTTGCAAATGTTCTTGAAGAATGCAGTAGTCTTCAACTTTAAGTTGTTTTTGGTTCATTCGAATGAAATTGAGCCGATTAACTTCAATTTTAACGTATGCGTCGACTAAGTACTGTTGTGTCAGTTTCCCACTGTTTAAAATAGGATTGAAGTAATTTCGGACAGACAGAAGAAAACTGTAGTACTGTAGTTGTGTAATTCTTCTTGAAGTTCCTTGCTGGTGTAGGTTTTCATGCCATCCTTGATCACCGCTTGGAAAGAATAGCGGATACAGAAGAGCATCAAGGTTGCTGTCCAAAATGCTAATTCGTTGTGTTTTAGGAACGAAAGGGTTGTTTTTGTCTGGCTTAAGATGGACTAATATATCCCTTTGAAAAGGAGGCGCTCCATCATCGTTTTGAAAAACAACTGCGACCTCACTTACACGTGGTTTGTTGTAACATCGGGGATCTTGTTGACGTTCTTGTTTAATGGCCATGATAATAGAAGGCATTTCCGTCCCATTTTGTATAGCTCTCTGTTCCTCCTCAGCTTTGACGTCTTTTAGCATGCGATATGCGGCAGCAAATGGGCTGATTGTTTGTAAATGTACGGCAATTAGGTTCATCAGTTCTGCATTAAACTTTTCATTTTCTTTCAGGTTCATCCTTTGTTCTGTAGCCTCATTTGGATCAAAGATGTATAATTGTGCAAATTTTGGTGGTTGTCCTAGTTCTGGGTGAAGTGTTCCAGTGCGGTGGTAGATCTGGCCATGAATTTTAAAACAATACGGTCCGAATCCAGGGGGCAGTGCAATGTTGGCACCAAATGCAGCAAACGCATGAAAACTGTTGATACTTCTGATATTTTCCATAAAATTTATACTGTGTTCATGCGTTCCTTTCATCAACTGCTCAAACAGATCTGAGTAGTGACGTCTTGGTAGCATAACTTTTCCTTTTTGGCAGCATTGAGTAAACTGCTTGTCAGATGGTTTTTCCTTGATGAAATTCAGAGAGTCGCATTTAGAACAAACTACATTCATATTCCCACAGTAGTGTTGAATAATTATAGCTTCATTGTCTGTTACGTAACGTGCAAGTTGTTGAATGTTCTGCTGGGTTTGCCTTAGTAGGTAGAGCATTCGTTTTTGATAAATTTGGCAATCATGTTGTTCTCGGTTTGTCCAGGATTCTGGAGATTCATTCAGCCAGCATTGTCTATGAGATTCTGCATCATGTTCCTGTCTAGCCACAGTGTGTTGCGGTGTTTCCCGTTCCCAACGTTGTCTGTGAGATTCCGCATCCTGGGCTTGTCTGGCGGCAGTGTGTTGTGGTGTCTCCTGTTTCCGATGTTGTCTGTGAGATTCCGCATCCTGGGCTTGTCTGGCGCCAGTGTGTTGTGGTGTCTCTTGTTCCCGACGTTGTCTGTGAGATTCCGCATCCTGAGCTTGTCTGGCGCCAGTGTGTTGCGGTGTCTCCTGTTCCTGACGTTTTCTGTGAGATTCCGCATCCTGGGCTTGTCTGCCGGCAGTGTGTTGTGGTGTCTCCTGTTCCCGAAGTTTTCTGTGAGCTTCCGCATCCTGGGCTTGTCTGTCGGCAGTGTGTCGTGGTGTCTCGTGTTGCCGAATTTTTCTGTGAGCTTCCGCATCCTTGGCTTGTCTGGCGGCAGTGTGTCGAGGTGTCTTCTGCTTCCGAAGTTTTCTATGAGCTTCTGCATCCTGGGCTTGTCTGCCGGCAGTGTGTTGTGGTGTCTCCTGTTCCCGGCGTTTTTGGTGAGATTCTGCATCCTGGGCTTGTCTGGCGGCAGTGTGTTGCGGTGTCTCCTGTTCCCGGCGTTTTTGGTGAGATTCCGCATCCTTGGCTTGTCTGGCGGCAGTGTGTTGCGGTTTCTCCTGTTCCCGGCATTTTTGGTGAGATTCCGCATCATGGGCTTGTCTGGCGCCAGTGTGTTGCGGTATCTCCTTTTTCCAGCATTTTTGGTGAGATTCCGCATCCTGGGCTTGTCTGGCAGCAGTGTGTTGCGGTGTCTCCTTTTCCCGGCGTTTTTGGTGAGCTTCTGCATCCTGGGCTTGTCTGGCAGCAGTGTGTTGCGGTGTCTCCTGTTCCCGGCGTTTTTGGTGAGCTTCCGCATCCTGGGCTTGTCTGGCGGCAGTGTGTTGCGGTGTCCCCTGTTCCCGGCGTTTTTGGTGAGATTCGGCATCCTGGGCTTGTCTGGCGGCAGGGAGTTGCGGTGTCTCCTGTTCCCGGCATTTATGGTGAGATTCCGCATCCTGGGCTTGTTTGACGGCAGTGTGTTGCGGTGTCTCCTGTTCCCGGCGTTTTTGGTGAGATTGCGCATCCTGGGCTTGTCTGGCGGCAGTGTGTTGCGGTGTCCCCTATTCCCGGCGTTTTTGGTGAGATTCGGCATCCTGGGCTTGTCTGGCGGCAGGGAGTTGCGGTGTCTCCTGTTCCCGGCGTTTATGGTGAGATTCCGCATCCTGGGCTTGTTTGACGGCAGTGTGTTGCGGTGTCTGCTGTTCCCGGCGTTTTTGGTGAGATTCGGCATCCTGGGCTTGTATGGTGGCAGTATGTTGTGGTGTCTCCTGTTCCCGGCGTTTTTGATGAGATTCCGCATCCTGGGCTTGTCTGGCGGCAGTGTGTTGCGGTGTCTCCTGTTCCCGGAGTTTTTAGTGAGATTCCGCATCCTGGGTTTGTCTGGCGGCAGTGTGTTGCGGTGTCTGCCTTTTCCGACGTTGTCTGTGAGATTCCTCATCCTGGGCTTGTCTGGCGGCAGTGTGTTGCGGTGTCTCCTGTTCCCGGCGTTTTTAGTGAGATTCCGCATCCTGGGTTTGTCTGGCGGCAGTGTGTTGCGGTGTCTCCCGTTTCCGACGTTGTCTGTGAGATTCCGCATCCTGGGCTTGTCTGGCGGCAGTGTGTTGTGGTGTCTGTTGCTCTCGACGTTGTCGTTTTCTTGCTGCTTCTGCTGCTTTTCTGTCATCCTCAGTGGCGTATTTTCGCTTACGACTCATTATAAAATAGGAAGCGTAAAGAAGTATCTCTTCAGCGCGCTGTCACTGGCAGAACGTATTCAGTAAACATGACTGAAGTCCCTCACACAGTGTGACTGAGAAAACATGCTCAGTACGTTATGGGCAGTTGGTGAGTCACATGACCACATGGGCGGAGTCAGCCCTGCTATCTCCCGAAGGTGGCGTACTTATTTGAAATCCTGCGGTAATTGGCCGGAGAACGTGTTTAAAATTGGCGCGAAAATCGGTGATTGCTTGCGGGCGGCGTCTGCGACAATCATAGGAGCGGGTTTTAAATCTCGCGCAAATATCGCTGATTGGTCGCGGCCTAGGGCCGCGACCAATCAGCGAGCCGTGTTACTAAGGACCGGACAGCGTGTTTAAATTTTGCGGTAAAATCGCTGATTGGTCGCGGGCAGCGGCCGCGACCAATCAGCACAGCGGTGTTTAAATTTTGCGCCAAGATCACTGATTGGTCGCGGCAGGAGGGCGCGACCAATCAGCGAATTGTATTAGTGAAGACAGGGAAGCGGCACTCCCTGTGCAGCTACTTCCGCTGCTAGAAGCCGGGAGATGAGCGGCTGCTCGCAGCAGAAGTATCCCGACCGGCGGCGCCGCTCCCTGGTCCTCCCTTGACACCCTAGCCGCTGATCTCCCGAGAGTAGCCGCATGGTGTTACTAAGGACCAAACATTTGTCTCCAAAATCCCTGATTGGTCGCGGGCAGCGGCCGCGACCAATCAGTCTAGCGGTGTTTAAATTTGGCGCCAAGATCGCTGATTGGTCACGGCCGCTGTTTAAATTTTGCGCCAAAATCGCTGTTTGGTCACGGGCAGCGTCCGCGACCAATCAGCACAGCAGTGTTTAAATGTGGCGCCAAGATCGCTGATTGGTCGCGGCCGCCGTTTAAATTTTGCGATCAAATCGCTGATTGGTCGCGGGCAGCATCCGCGACCAATCAGCACAGCAGTGTTTAAATGTGGCACCAAAATCGCTGATTGGTCGCGGGCAGCGGCCGTGACCAATCAGCACAGCGGTGTTTAAATTTTGCGCCAAGATCACTGATTGGTCGCGGCCGCTGTTTAAATTTTGCGGTAAAATCGCTGATTGGTCGCGGGCAGCGTCCGCGACCAATCAGCACAGCAGTGTTGAAATGTGGCGCCAAGATCGCTGATTGGTCGCGGCCGCTGTTTAAATTTTGCGGTCAAATCGCTGATTGGTCGCGGGCAGCGTCCGCGACCAATCAGCACAGCAGTGTTTAAATGTGGTGTCAAAATCGCTGATTGGTCGCGGGCAGCGGCCGGGACAAATCAGCACAGCAGTGATTAAATTTTGCGCCAAGATCACTAATTGGTCGCGGCCGCTGTTTAAATTTTGTGGTAAAATTGCTGATTGGTCGCGGGCAGCGTCCGCGACCAATCAGCACAGCGGTGTTTAAATTTAGCGTCAAGACCACTGATCAGTGAATCGTATTGGTGAGGACCGGGGAGCGGAATCGTATTGGTGAGGACCAGGGAGCGGCGCTGCCTGAGCGGCTACTTCCGCTGCGAGAAGCCAGGAGATGAACGGCTGCTCGCAGCAGAAGTATCCCGACCGGCAGCGCCACTCCCCGGTCCTCCCTTGAGACCCTAGCCGCATGGAGGTCAGCGGCGCCGCCGTTCGGGGTCCTTATGCTGCTAGCGGCCGGGAGATGAGCGCCTCGTGCCGGTCATCTCTCGGCTGCATCGCTGCTGACCTCCGTCCTGCAGATGAGCCGCTAACGGCCGCCATCTTTTTCTCAAATCCCGTGTCGCTGATTGGCCGCGGCCGGACCAATGAGCGACTCGGGATTTCCTGGACAGACAGACAGACAGACAGAAAGACAGACAGGCAGAAAGACAGACAGACAGACGGGATAAGACAATTATATATATAGATGATTGTTCAGACTCATTAACAATTGCATCATACACATGGGGGGCAGGTAGAGAGTGAAAGACCCCGAACTATACATGGAGGACAAGTAGAGAATAAAAGACCCTGAACTATACAGGGAGAACAGGTGAAGAATGAAAGACCCCAAACTATACATGGGGGACAGGTAGAGAGTGGAAGTCCCCTAACTATACATGGGGGACAGGTAGAGAGTGACAGACCCCAAACTATACATGGAGCACAAGTAGAGAATAAAAGACCCTGAACTATAAAGGGAGAACAGGTGAAGAATGAAAGACCCCAAACTATACATGGGGGACAGGTAGAGAGTGACAGACCCCAAACTATACATGGGGGACAGGTAGAGAGCGAAAGACCCTAAACTATACATGGAGGACAAGTAGAGAATAAAAGACCCTGAACTATACATGGAGAACAGGTGAAGAATGAAAGAACCCAAACTATACATGGGGGACAGGTAGAGAGTGACAGACCCCAAACTATACATGGGGGACAGGTAGAGAGTGAGAGACCCCAAACTATACATGGGGGACAGGTGGAGAGTGAAAGACCCTGAAATAAACATGGACGACAGGTAGAGAGTGACAGACCCCACACTACACATGGAGGACAGGTAGAGAGTGAAAGACCCCAAACTATACATGGAGGACATGTAGAGAGTGAAAGACCCCGAACTATACATGGGATACAGGTAAAGAATAAAGACACCAAACTATACATAGAGGACAGGTAGAGAGTAGAGATGAGCATTGTTCTACTCGAACTGTTCGCCAATCTCAAATTCGAGCTGTTTTGGGCAGTGTTCGAGCCGTTCGGCGAACACGAACAATTTGAGAAAAATTTGGCTGTTCGAGGTTATGTTCGATAACTGTTCGTGCACCAAAATCATAACTGGATTTTTTCTCAGTAATGATGAAAATTAATGTTAATACGCAGTTTGAGTGTACAGCGGGGTGGGGGGAGGGGCAGGGGATGGATCTCTGCAGGAACAATGAAGATCTCCATTTTTTTTTCTCTTTCCCGCATTTGCAGTGGGGAGGTGCAATCTGTCAGCCTATCAGCAGCGCACACACGGAGCGAAGTGCTTTTTTTCACACAAGCAAGGGCATGTGTCATTGGCAGTGTATGTCACATGTCCTTGCCCTATAAGACCAAGCCATTTTCCCCGTCGCCACCATTTTCTCACTGCTGCAGCTGCGTGTTAGACGGCACCGCTGTTGCTGTGTGCGCTATACCTTGTTAATTTCAAGCCAATTTTCGCACAAATATACAGATAGCTTGGGAGTAGGGAATAGTTGTGATTGCAGTCCTTTTAAGGACTAGGTTACAGCATTTCCTACGACTTTTATCAGGGAGGTCTGTGCTCTTAAATAGATAGGTTGTGGGAGTAAAGACTAATTGTAATTGGAGTCCTTTTCAGGACTAGGTTACATGAGTTCCTATCAGTTTTTGCCAGGCAGGTCTGTGCCAGTGCTGTGCAAGTTTTTTTCACAGCATTTGGCTGAATCTAGCAAAGCTAATCCTTTTTGGCCTATTGCAGAGTGTGTTAGTCAGTGGAGTAGCCTATCTGTGTTGCAAGATATAACACCTGTGTATAGAATACCAATTTTTTTACTGCACCTAGTGAAGTAAAATCTTTTGGGCATAGCATCATTCTATTAGTCCATCTATACTGACCTCCATCAGGTTGCAAACTGAATATAATTTTTTTCTGCATCTAGCTCTGAAAAAATATTTGGGCTTCTAGCAGTGTGTGGGACTTGGTCTATTAGTCCATCTATACTGACCTCCATCAGGTTGCAAATTAAAAATAATTCTTTTCTTCATTTAGCTCTGAAAAAATATTTGGGCTTCTAGCAGTGTGTGGGACTTGTTCTATTAGTCCTTCTATACTGACCTCCAGCAGGTTGCAAATTGAATATAATTTTTTCTGCATCTAGCTCTGAAAAAATAGTTGGGCTTCTAGCGGTGTGTGGGACTTGGTCTATTAGTCCATCTATACTGACCTCCATCAGGTTGCAAATTAAAAATAATTTTTTTCTGCATCTAGCTCTGAAAAAAATATTTGGGCTTCTAGCAGTGTGTGGGACTTGGTCTATTAGTCCATCTATACTGACCTCCATCAGGTTGCAAATTAAAAATAATTTTTTTCTGCATCTAGCTCTGAAAAAATATTTGGGCTTCTAGCAGTGTGTGGGACTTGGTCTATTAGTCGATCTATACTGACCTCCATCAGGTTGCAAATTAAAAATAATTTTTTTCTTCATTTAGCTCTGAAAAAATATTTGGGCTTCTAGCAGTGTGTGGGACTTGTTCTATTAGTCCTTCTATACTGACCTCCAGCAGGTTGCAAATTGAATATAATTTTTTTCTGCATCTAGCTCTGAAAAAATAGTTGGGCTTCTAGCGGTGTGTGGGACTTGGTCTATTAGTCCATCTATACTGACCTCCATCAGGTTGCAAATTAAAAATAATTTTTTTCTGCATCTAGCTCTGAAAAAATATTTGGGCTTCTAGCAGTGTGTGGGACTTGGTCTATTAGTCCATCTATACTGACCTCCATCAGGTTGCAAATTAAAAATAATTTTTTTCTGCATCTAGCTCTGAAAAAATATTTGGGCTTCTAGCGGTGTGTGGGACTTGGTCTATTAGTCCATCTATACTGACCTCCATCAGGTTGCAAATTAAAAATAATTTTTTTCTGCATCTAGCTCTGAAAAAATAGTTGGGCTTCTAGCAGTGTGTGGGACTTGGTCTATTAGTCCATCTATACTGACCTCCATCAGGTTGCAAATTAAAAATAATTTTTTTCTGCATCTAGCTCTGAAAAAATATTTGGGCTTCTAGCGGTGTGTGGGACTTGGTCTATTAGTCCATCTATACTGACCTCCATCAGGTTGCAAATTAAAAATAATTTTTTTCTGCATCTAGCTCTGAAAAAATATTTGGGCTTCTAGCAGTGTGTGGGACTTGATCTATTAGTCCATCTATACTGACCTCCATCAGGTTGCAAATTAAAAATAACTTTTTTCTTCATTTAGCTCTGAAAAAATATTTGGGCTTCTAGCAGTGTGTGGGACTTGTTCTATTAGTCCTTCTATACTGACCTCCAGCAGGTTGCAAATTGAATATAATTTTTTTCTGCATCTAGCTCTGAAAAAATAGTTGGGCTTCTAGCGGTGTGTGGGACTTGGTCTATTAGTCCATCTATACTGACCTCCATCAGGTTGCAAATTAAAAATAATTTTTTTCTGCATCTAGCTCTGAAAAAATATTTGGGCTTCTAGCAGTGTGTGGGACTTGGTCTATTAGTCCATCTATACTGACCTCCATCAGGTTGCAAATTAAAAATAATTTTTATCTGCATCTACAGTACCTCTGAAAAAATATTTGGGCTTCTAGCAGTGTGTGGGACTATTTGTATTAGTCCATCTATACTGACCTCCATCAGGTTGCAATTTCAAAATAATTTTTTTCTGCATCTAACCCAGCCAATAGTTTTGGCCTAATACCACAGTTTGGCCACTCAGCTCTGCTCGGTTACCATCCATTGTTTTTTTGTGCAAACAACTCCAGAGTTGTGAATTAGTTAACCACCAAAATGAGTGGAAAAAGGCCTGCTGCTGGTGGAAAGGGGAATAGGCGTGTTGGGAAGGGGAAAAAAGGTTGTGTCCGTGGGGTAGGTGTTAAAGCAACAGTAACATCTGCAGAAGAAAGACCATCTTCCAGCCAAACAAAAATGTCTACTTCTTTTAGCGGACAATGTGATAAGATCCCTTTCTTACGGCCACGCCAATCGCTACAAATTCCAGATGAGGCACAAAAACAGCAGGTGCTTCAACGGATATCAAGTGCTCCTTTAAGTGGGCTCTCCTCCACATCAACTTCAACATCACAAATACTCCAGTCCTCAAAGGTGTCACCCAAATCGCACTTGCTTCCTCACAGCTCCCAAATCTCCAGCTGCCCGTCTGAGTATGAGGTAGAACAGATGGTTGAGTCTGCAGAGCTGTTTACTCATACTATAGCCTGGGAATCAGAGGTCGACTCCAGCGCTTCTGTGAATCCAGACGAGGAAATGATCTGCACTGATGCCCAGAATCTTTATGAGTCGGATCCAGGACCAGACGCAGAAGGTTCTGACCATAATGTAGACCCTCATTCCCAAACTGTAACTCCTGTTGGTGGAGACAATGAGGAAGACGATGATAAGACTCAAATACCTGATTGGAGCGACAACTTTAGTTTTTTGTCAGGGCAGGAACAGGTTGGCTCTGAGGACGACGGGTGTGATAACGCACAGGGTGATGATGATGAGGTCGGAGATCCCACTTACTGTCAACCCACAGTCAGCCAAGAGATGAGGTCAGCAGAGGAGTTGGAGGAAGATGCTAGTGACGACGAGGTCAGGTTGCGCCTTCCTGGACAGAGACGTAGTACTGGAAGCATGTCAACAACTGCATCCTCAAACACAACTCTGCCTCTCACCACAAGTCGTGGTGGCTCTTCAGGTCGCATGGGTGCTAAGCCTTGCATAGCCTGGGCATTTTTTCAGATCGATAAAGATGACCCAACTCGTGTTATCTGTAACATTTGTCAGCAAAAGCTAAGTAGAGGCCAAAAAATACATAGTTTGAGTACTTCATGCATGAACCGGCACATGGACATGAAGCATAAGTTGCAGTGGGAAGCTCAGTGTGCTACAATGCGGCCTAGCCGGCCGGGCCAATCACCGTCTGCCATATCTTGTGCATCCGCGGCCTCTTCATCCTCTGTGACTGGGGGGACAGCAGTCACACCTGTTTTGGGGCGCAGACCTGCCACCTCTTTACCCGCAACAGCCAGCGTGATTGGCAGGTCATCATTTTCTTTGGAGGTGGTAACATCAGCTGGTGTTGAGCGCTGTCCGACATCGATAGCACCACCTTTGGATCAAGGCAACCTAATATGTCCGCCTGCATCTTCCTCACAGACCGGCAGTTTGCCGGGGACACCCTTATCAACCCCGTCTAAGCACAATAGCCAGCCCTCGGTCCCTCAGATGTGGACAAGTAAAAGACCATTTCCTCCTAGCCATGAGAAAGCTAAGAGGTTGAATTTCACCATCTGCAAGCTCTTAGCTACAGAAATGCTGCCTTTCCGCCTTGTGGACACAGAGGATTTTCGAGACTTTATGTCCGTCGCAGTGCCCCAGTACCAGATGCCCAGTCGGCACTACTTCTCAAAGAAAGGTGTGCCTGCGCTCCACCAGCATGTCGCACACAACATCACCGCTTCTTTGAGAAACTCTGTGTGTGACAGGGTGCATTTCACCACAGACACTTGGACGAGTAGGCATGGACAGGGGCGTTACATGTCGCTGACTGGGCACTGGGTAACTATGGTGACAGCAGGACAAGGGGCTGCTGTCCAAGTCTTGCCGTCCCCACGAGTTGTGCGTCAATCCTCTTTATGTCAAAGTTCCTCCACTGCTTCTGCCTCCTCAACCTCCTCTCGGTCTTCCAGCTGCACCCAAAGCCTGTCTGGTCATGCCACAAGCTTTCTAACTGCGCAGAAGGGATCCTGCACACCTCCTTACTATGCTGGCAGTAGGGCTCAACGTCATCAGGCGGTTTTTACATTGAAATGTCTGGGAAATGTGAGTCACACAGCTGAGGAGTTGTGGTCAGCTCTGGAGAACCAATTTCATGAATGGTTGTCTCCACTGGACCTGAAACCAGGGAAGGCCGTGTGCGACAATGCTGCAAACCTGGGTGCGGCCCTTCGCCGGGGCAATGTCACACACGTGCCTTGTATGGCTCACGTGTTGAACCTGGTTGTCCAGCAATTTTTAGCCCACTATCCCAGACTAGATGGCCTTCTGCAGAGGGCACAGTCGCTGTGTGCTCACTTCCGCCGTTCGCATCCCGCAGCTCAGCGACTTACATCTCTACAGAAGTCGTTGGGCCTGCCACTTCACCGGCTAAAATGCGATGTGCCTACCCGGTGGAATTCAACTCTGCACATGTTGCAGCGACTGTGGCAGCACCGACAAGCCCTGGTGCAATACGTTCTGACGTATAGCCTGGGCCAACGAGATTCAGAGGTGGGGCAAATCACGCTGGA
This sequence comes from Phyllobates terribilis, assembly GCF_046119375.1. Classification (NCBI taxonomy): domain Eukaryota; kingdom Metazoa; phylum Chordata; class Amphibia; order Anura; family Dendrobatidae; genus Phyllobates; species Phyllobates terribilis. Next base: position 139,250,039 of record NW_027362770.1, read on the forward strand.
GGAGTGGTCTCAGATCAGGGACCTATGCACCCTTCTGCACAGTTTTGAAATGGCGACGAAGATGTTTAGTGCTGACGATGCCATTATCAGCATGACTATTCCGGTGATTTACATGCTGGAGCACATGTTAAACAGAATTCGGAGTCAGGTGGTGGCACAAGAGGAGGTGGAGGAAGTAGAGGAGGAGGAGTTGTATGCGGAAGGGCTAACATCTGCAAGGTCCAGACGGTCGGCAGCACCAAGGCGGCAGGCATGTGAGGGTGGGGGAGATGGTTTTACCAGGGCGCATGGTAGCAGCCAAACTAGTGAGGAAGGTGCAGGAGCCCAGGAAGAAGTGGAGGACGAACTGATGGAAGACTCATCGGATGAGGGAGACCTTGATCACATTTCTGTTGTGCGAGGTTGGGGGGAGAGGACAGAGGAAGGAAGCATGATTGTTACCTCGCCACCAACACAACAGGGACTTGGTGCTCCTGGATGCGCAACACACATGAGTGCCTTCTTGTTGCACTACCTGCAACATGACCCTCGAATTGTGAGAATTAGAAATAATCCTGAATACTGGGTTGCCACACTGTTAGATCCCCGGTACAAAAGTAAATTTGCAGAAATTATTCCTGCCATAGAAAGGGATGCACGCATGCAGGAGTATCAGCAGAGACTGTTGCAGAATCTTACATGTGCTTTTCCACAAAATACCAGTGGTGCACGTAGTGAATCTCACAGTTCCAACTTGCCAACCGTGGGACCGTCAAGTGTTCAGCACTCAAACCGTAACAGAACCACAGTATCTGCTGGTAACATCAATTTTGCGGAATCATTTCACCACTTTTTTAGCCCATCCTTTGCAAGGCCACAGGAGACAAGAAGTCTGACACATAGTCAACGCCTAGAGACGATGGTACAGGAGTATCTCCAAGTAAACATTGAAGCCACGACTGTGTCACTGGACCCTTACTCTTTTTGGGCTTCCAATCTGGATAAATGGCCGGAGCTAGCCACTTACGCCTTGGAGATCTTGTCATGCCCCGCAGCCAGCGTTCTGTCTGAACGTGTGTTCAGCGCTGCTGGTGGTGTGCTGACAGATAAGCGCACGCGGCTCTCCACTGATAATGTAGACAGACTCACGTTCATAAAGATGAACAAATCATGGATCCGAAACGACTTTTCTACCCCTGTGTCATCCTGGGGAGAGTAAAAGCTTGATGATTGGTTAAAATCACCCTACCAACTGTTTTAAGCTTTCAAATTACTAATCATGTTTATCTGTATCTTGACTGGAAAATAATTTGGGCTTTGTAGCAGTGTGCAGCACTGATCCTATTAGGCCATCTATACTAAAGCTTCACCAGATTTAAAATTAAAAATAATTTTTAGCTGCATCTAGCCCGGAAAATAATTTTGGGGCTCCGAGATGCGCAAGGCACATAAGTGCCTTCTTGCTGCACTACCTGCAGCATGACCCTCATATTGTCAGAATTCGAAGTAATCATGACTACTGGGTTGCCACACTCTTAGATCCCCCAAACTTTTCGATCAACCTTTTCATTTTAATAAAGACCAAAAAAATGGTCATTTTTGAAATTATAAGCATTAGCAGGTTGTTAGAAACTGAAATCAAACAGTTTTCAACTCAAAACTTTATTCTAGGTGATGTTACATTTTCACATAGGACCCCTTGTTCGAAAGGAGCTTCTGAACTCTCTCGTCCATTGAATTTGTCAGGTTTTGGATGGTTTCTGCTTCAATTGTTTTGCATGAGGACAGAATACCCTCCCAGAGCTGTTGCTTAGATGTGAACTGCCTCCCACCATCATAGACACTCCTTTTAATGATGCTCCAAAGGTTCTGAATGGGGTAGAGGTCAGGGGAGCATGGGGGTCACACCATAAGTTTGTCCCCTTTTATGCCCATATCAGCCAGAGATGCAGATGTTTTATGTGCAGCATGAGATGGTGCATTATCATGCAGAAAAATGATCTTGCTGTGAAATACACGGTTCTTCTTCTTGAACTATGGCAGGAAGTGCTGTTTGAGAAAATCCACATACATTATGGAGTTCATCTTTAGCGCCTTCAGGGATCCTAAAGGGGCCGACAATCTCTCTCCCCATGATTCCAGCCCAAAACATTACTCCACCTCCTCCTTGTTGGCGCTGTAGCCGTGTTTGCGTGGGGTGTCCATCAACCAGCCATCCTCCACTCCATCCATCTGGACCATCGAGCGCTGCACCGCACTCATCCGTGAACAAAACAGTTTTGAAATCAGTCTTCATGTAATGTTTGGCCCACTGGAGCCGTTTCTGCTTGTGTGAAGTGGATAGAGGAGGTCGACAGGATGGCGCATGCACAGCTGCAAACCTCTGAAGGACCCTGCATCTTGTTGTTCGGGGGACGTTGGAGGCACAAGCAGCTTCAAAAACTTGTCTGCTGCTATGACAAGGCTTTTTTGCTGCTGCTCTTTCAACCTGACGTAATTGCCTGTAGGAAAGAGTCCTCAATTTGCCCTTATCAGCACGCACACGTGTGTACTGTGAATCAGCTACATACTTCTTGATTGCCAAGACACTTCATCCTGATCATCGCACAATGTTGATTGTAGTCATGCCTTGACCTAAACACTCCACAATTTGTTGCTTCTCAGCAGCCGACACATCCTTTTTCTTTCCCATTTTGGCAGAAAATGTAGGCTGCTTAATAATGTGAGAGAGCCTTCTTAAGTAGTCTTGCCTTTCATTGGACACACCTGCCAAACTAATTAGCACAGGTGTCTGCAATTGCTTACAGTGATATAAAGAGCCCTGACACACATCACCATCAATGAGTTTAACTGACAAACAAACAAATTCTTCCCTTATCACTCCTAAACACTTTTTGTATAATAATTTGGAACGCAGTGTACATGTGCCTTTCCACAAAACACCAGTGGTTCACGTAGTGAATCTTACAGTTCTAACTTGCCAACCGTGGTCTGTATGGAGTTGTTCAATAAAGGGCCCAAAATTAAGATAACATAGATGGGAGAGGTCTCTATGAATAGGAATTCCTAAGTATTTGATACCCTGTGAGGGCCAGGCAAAGGGAAAGTTGGACTGGATGGAATCCTATATGGATTTGGGGAGGGAGACATCGAGGGCCTCAGACTTCGCTGCATTGATTTTAAAATTTTACCATGTAACAAAGTGATCTATTTCAGCCATAACAGCATGGATGGATATATGTGATTGAGTGATATATACTAGGACATCATCAGCAAATAGAGAGCACTTGTACTCGGTGCCTCCCACCTCAATCCACCTAATATTGGGGTTATGGCGAATTGATGAGAGCAGGTGCTCCGTCACTAGGATGTATAAGAGAGGGGACAGAGGACATCACTGCCTTGTCCCATTGGTGATTGTGAAAGGTGATGAAAATGTTCTGACGCACCCCCTGGGCCTTGGGACACCCGGAGCCGGACCCTTTTTGGTGGATGCTGGTGGTTGTAGTCTTCGTGGCGGCGACCCAGTTCCGTGGCTCAGGGCGGTCAAACCAGTGGCGGAACTATTTATGTGGTTTTCATGTTTAAATGTCCGACTACGCCACCCGTGGATTGCGGTCAGAGTGAACCGCCGCTACAGGGCAGACCACTGAGGCTGGTGTTGTGGGTGCAGCAGAGCGTAGCATAACTCCCCACGGGAGGAGTATAGCCTCAGGGCAGTGTATGCGGAGGATGGGGGTGATGGTGCAGGGCAGCAGCAGTAACGACACGGAGTCAGTGATGCAGTTCAGGGCCTTTACTCACAGTTCTTATTATCCAGACCACGTCTGCAGGTAACGGCTGCCCACGTCGTACTGTGCTCACCAGGTGAGGGGCTCAGACAACTCCCAGATAACTTTGGAGCACTTCACAGGACCCCCTTTGTGTGTCCTTTGTCTGGCCTTTCTTACCAACACTTCTGTCCGGCTGCCTCGGGCCTCCTCTTGGTAAACTTGGCGCCAGTTTCCCTGACCCTATGTGGTGCCTTCCTAGCGGGTGTAGCGAGGGGCTGCGCCACATAAAATGTCAGAGCCTCCGGTTTCTAGCTGAGGGTCGTTTCCTGCCTCCACTAGTTCGGGGACCGGTCTCCCCCTTTGGCCTGACCCCTCCACGCAGGTGGATTCGGGCGTGCGGTGGCGACTCGCCCGTCCGCACCCCTGGGATCCCTTCATTCCTCGTTCCTGGAGCCTTCTCCGCTCCTCTTCCTTCCTTCTCCCTCTTCCAGGCCTGGGCCTCTGTTACTAGGCCCGCCTCCGGAGCAGAGCTCATGCAGAGCCCCTGCTCCCTGCCACTTCTGCTCAGACTTCTCTGCACTGAACTAAGATGGTGCCCACCTTTTATACTCCCTTCTCAATGCACCCAGGAACTGCTTCCTCCCTGCTCCTGCACTACAGGGTTCCCCTTCCTCAGTGTTCCCTCCCCCCACTCCAACCAGGGACAGGGACTGTCGTGCCCATCTCAGGGGCATATTGGTCGCCCTGCCCCACGGCAATGTGGTGTAATGCATGCAGGTGTCGGGTCCTGATCCACACTCCATCCTTACCTGAGAGTGAGATATCACACCTCTGGGTGAGGTGCAATACGTCTGTAGCAACCGAGCCCTCAGGGTGCTACAGTTCCATTTATCTTCAGCCTAGGTGACGTATTGCGATACAGGGCCGTGATTTTGGCTATAAAAGGGTCCCCTAGACCCCTACCCCAAGCTTTTTAAGAGAATCATATATGGCGTGCCAGGAGACTCTATGGAATGCTTTCTCAGCATCCAACGAGAGTATCTAATTACAAATTTTTAACTGCATCTAGCCCAGGAAATACTTTGTGCCTAGTAGCAGTGTCTGCTAGTGAGCGGATTATCCCGGCTGTTAAGCAAGCTGCACCACCTGTAGTTTAGACACTTAATTTTTTCAAAGGAAATGCTTCGGGACCATGGGATACTTAGTGAAGAGCATCAGGAGGCACCCCAAGGCATAGGGGCTGGGACTGGCAGTAGGATGCCTTGCGGTGGACAGCCGAGCTCGATCCTTATAAAAGCTTTTTAACTGCAGCAGCTTTAGTGGACGCTACTGGAGCTGGAATTACCGCGGCTGCTGGCATGAGACTTGCCCTCCAATAGATCCTTGTAAATGGATTTAAAGTGTATTCATTCAAATTAGAGAGACAATTTAAATTAAAAAGCTTAGAGCTGCCTCCACCACAGGGGGGCTCGCTCGACCCACCAGCGGACAGGCACCAGTATTGGGAGAGGGGGGCTGGCCGTCAGGGTTCACCGCGGCTCTGGCACAAACCCGGCGACACGGAGGTGGCACGGGCAGGAGCGGACTGGCCGTGTCGGCTTCTCACTTTTTGGATTTTAGAAGGGCATGACATGCCTATATCTGTGTCTCCCCCTCCTTTTACTCCTCCACCTCTTTTATTTTCGCATGACTATATGTACTTGTCACTTTTCCATGTGTTAGCTATGTCTTCTGAGCAGTTTGTCAGCTTTTGGACACCTTTGAAGGTGTTTTCTATGTGTTTCTATGTGTTTTTGTTTGCCTGCCATTGGTTTTAACGGTGTTCGAAGGTGTTCGACGAACAGTTCGACGAACAGTTCGGCGAACACACGGGTGTTCGACGAACCGAACCGAACTCGAACACTACGGGGGTGGCTCAACACTAGTAGAGAGTGAAAGACCCTGAAATATACATGGAGGTTGGGTAGACAGGGACAGACCCCACACTACACATGAAGGACAGGTAGAGAGTGAAAGATCCCGAACTACAGTACAGACCAAAAGTTTGGACACACCTTCTCATTTAAAGATTTTTCTGTATTTTCATGACTATGAAGATTGTACATTCACGCTGAAGGCATCAAAACTATGAATTAACACATGTGAAATTATACACTTAACAAAAAAGTGTGAAACAACTGAAAATATGTCTTATATTCTGGGTTCTTCAAAGTAGCCACCTTTTGCTTTGATGACTGCTTTGCACACTCTTGGCATTCTCTTGATGAGCTTCAAAAGGTAGTCACCGGAAATAGTTTTCACTTCACAGGTGTGCCCTGTCAGGGTTAATAAGTGGGATTTCTTGCCTTATAAATGGAGTTGGGACCATCAGTTGTGTTGTGCAGAAGTCAGGTGGATACACAGCTGATAGTCCCACTGAATAGACTGTTAGAATTTGTATTAAGGCAAGTAAAAAGCAGCTAAGTAAAGAAAAATGAGTGGCCATCATTACTTTAAGAAATGAAGGTCAGTCAGTCCGAAAAATTGGGAAACTTTGAAAGTGTCCCCAAGTGTCTCTTGGAAAGCGCTTGACAACCCGTATGCGGAAATGCATGTGAAGAACGCTTCATATCCGCATGTCCCTGGAAGGAAAAACGCATGTACAATCCGCATGTACAATCTGAATGCGGAAATGCCAGTGAATAACGCTCCATTTCCGCATGTCCCTGGCAGGAAAGCACATGTACAATCCGCATGTACAATCCGCATGCGTTTTTTCTGCCAGGGAGATGCAGAAACGCTCAGGAAAAAATCCTGAGTATTTCTGCATCGTGGGCACATAGCCTAACTGTTTCGCCTTGTGCGGCAAAGGCAGGAGCTTTCCTGACACCCATGCAGCAGCAAATTACTAAGTATCATGAAACTAAAAGACCTTTCTAAAGATATTTTCATGGTTCCTACAGTAGGAGGTGGAGGCTGGTTTTTCTGTAGTAGGTAGAAGATTGTGATATTGAGGGTCTCTCAACAAGGTAATGTGCCTAATATACTCTAAAGATGAGAAGGTCAATAAATCCTTAGGTTAAAGGGTTAATCGTTGGCAGCATCCCCTGCACCCAAACACCTGCTGGAATTGGTGCGGCTGTTTGGAATAATTAGAGTCATTTGGAGCTGCTGATTGCTCCCATTCCTGAACAATCACAGCTAACGAGAGGAAGCTGCAGGCTGTATGCAGAGCGGAGGACAATATACCGCTGCTGGCAGGGCTTATTCAATCCACAGCGCACGTACGACAGATGGAAGCATAAATTCAGAAAGAAATTACCGAGCTTTTACAGCTAGAACATCAATGTGATTAAAGACGAGGAGAAAGGCTACAGTAGCGCTAGACTCACCATCCACATGATGCCCATTCTTCTTCCCAATAAGATATAGACAAATGTCTCACAGTAAAAAAAAGTACTGAAGGTTCCTATGCCAAAAAAATCAATCATTTCCAGTCTATGAACCATGTTTCATGCATCTTTATATTTGTTGAATGGTTCCTCTTAAAAAAAAAAAAAAAATTGTAGACCAATGTACTCAAAAAGTTTATTAAAAACACCAGCCAATACAATGGTATTACAAACATTTTCGTTACTGTTACTTTAAGAGGCCCATTACTTAATGGTTTCAACATTCAGGAAAGGGACAACTCTTAAACTTTGAAGAATAGCCCATGCTGATACAACACAAAGATTTGTGTAATATTCCATTTCGAATGATCAGTAGACCAGCACTGTCACAAGTATATACCACTGGAGTATGAAATTCTGATTTAGAAGAGAACGGCAGATGCGGTGGTGCTCAACTGTGCAACAATACAATATTCAAAAATTAAGAGTATAGAAAGAAAATGAGTGGCACTCACCACTGACACATTATTTTGTGCTTTATAATTCCAAGGTCATATGGGAATAGGAAGTGAAGACACTACAGCTGTTTCGCATCTAATTATGCTTCAACCAGCTCTGACATCACACCTCTATGCCCTCCTTTTAAATTCACCAGTAATGTCGTGTACATAAGTACTTAAATTTTTCAACAGGTGAGCATAAAAAACTACTAAAGATACTATAAAACAAAGACATAAAGAAGAGACAACATAGAAAGTATTTTCACACAGGTTGCAAGTATCCCAATATGTTTTATAGAGGTGTTATGTCAGGGCTGGATGAAGCGTAATTAGAAGCGAAACGGCTGTAGTCCTCTGTCTATGTATCTTCACTTTGTATTCCCATATGACCTTGGGATAATAAAGCACAAAATAATTCTTCAGTGGTGAGTGCCACTCATTTTCCTTCTATTTTCCTTTGCGTAATCTTCATCAGGGACCAAATCAACACTCTTTTACCACACACAGTGTCAAATCCCTATCTCTACTTCCAGTATATGTGTAGCGACGCCCACAAAAACAGACCTTGCATTGTAGAACTTTTGCCTTATTTGCCTTGGACACTGCTTCTGTCCATTCTTTCGTTCACTGGTTCCATCCCGTAGGCAGACTTACTACACATGTTACACCTCAGGCCCACTCCACATCCACTCACACCCAAAGGACAGCAGACTTCTCACCTTAGTCCTGAATCTCAAGACATGCCAAAATGACTCTTTTAATGGTCTACTTCACCCAGCCCACTGTAGTCCAGGACAATGCTACTGAGCCATACCATAGACTTACGGGGCAGACAGATCTCACTGTAGTTATCTATCAGTCCACAGAGATCTTTCTCAGTTCCTCAACAGAAGCCAGCTAAAGCTTCCCAAAGACTTGAGCACACCACCCTTAGGCCTCATTCAGACGTCAGTATTTTTCACAGGTGAAAATAAATGGACCGATTATTTTGATCAGACATTGATCAGAGAGTCTTCCGAGTGTCATCAGTTGATCTCATACGTTGAAGAAAAAAAAAATGTTTTTCTCCTTTCTGATAGTCTGTGAAAATCGGATGACATCCGAATGTGGTCCAATTTTTTCACGGACCCATAGATTTGCATTTCCAGTTTTGATCAAAATTGGATATGCCTCCACAATTCTCTGCAGACTTCTCCGTCTGTGAGAACTTCCGGGCATATACATGGCCCCATAGAATATCACAGGTACGAGTGCCATCCGTGAGAAAAACAACGGAGATAACACTCATACACCAAAATTGGACATCTGAATGAGGCTTTACTCATGACAGATTACCTCACCGGGCTACTTATTCTCACATCGCCTAAGGGAGACAAAAAGGTCCCTTGGGCTCATATGGAAAGACTGAAATAAATAAGACCCAAGATATTTGTGATCAAGAACAGGTCTTATTGTCGGATAACAGGTTGCTAGTATTTTTCATAGGTGGGGAATTTTGCATTGCGACGCAACAACTTTGATTTATGCCTCTGGAGTTCATTTTTGGCTCTAGATATTTAGCTCCGAATTACAATTCTTTTTGGACAGTTACCTAGACATTAACATCGTTATAATAATAAACGCCCCAATCCCACTTTAAAGGCCCCCAAACACATTAGACTAACTCATTTCGAACACGTCAATATCAGTGGGAACAAGAGACAGTCTAATGTGTATGGTAGCCTCATAATTCTCCACAGGAGATGATGTCGGGGAGATGGGGATCGGGCAAGGCCAATTTGGAACACCAGATCCTTTTGTTCTCTAGGAGATAAGCCGCCTCCAGAGTTTGACAGCCGCTCACTCACAGAGAACATAAGAGCGTTCGGCCGCGGCGTATTAATATGTAAATCAGGTTATTTATTCATTAAGCGGTATGCGCTTTCCATTATCTGGATCTTAAAATTCAAGTACAGTTAAACATTAAGACAGAAGTTGGAAGGGAAGACAGAAGAATAGATTGAAAGGGTGGAAAAAAGAGAGGGAGGAAACGGTGGAGAGTAGGTAAGAAATAAAAGGAAGGTGAAGGAAGCAGAAGAATTAAAAACACTGTTAAAAAATTTCTTTTGCATATGTGGCCATACATCTTAGACAATCGGAGCAGGCGATTTCCACCAAAAACCAAGTAGTGTGTTGCAATGGTGGAATTTGTCAATGACCGATTGCTTTAGCCAACCAATGGAAAAACGTCATCATCTGGATGGAAGTCGGCCATATTTCAATCCGTCCAGGAAAAAAAAAATTTCAAGAGCTTTCCGAAAAAAAAAGAATTTTTTTTTCTACTCCCAATGGTATTGAACATGTATAGCCAGTTTGAAAAACTGTAATAGCCAATATGAATGGAAGAAGAAAGGAAGGATAAAAAAAGGTAAGCAAAAGAAGGGAATGAAGAAAGGAAGTATGTGAAAGAGATAAGGTAGAAAAGGAAGAGGAAGCAAAAAAAAGGGAAGGAAAAAAAGAATGTGGAAATAAATGAAAGAAAACAGGATAGATAGAAATAAGGAAGCGGAGAGTGAGTGAGGCAAGGAGGGAAGAAGATAGAAAAGAAAAGGAAGTGAAGCTTCCCGTAATATCGTTTTGTCAGAACCTGCCGATATCAAATGGTTTGGTTGATAGTCTAAGAGATATGGGAGCCCCGGACAATTAATTATTGGGAGAAATATTGATCCGGCATGTCCAATTTTTGACTGGCGATCATATTGTCTCCCAGAGGTAAGCTCCTGCCAGATATGCTGCTGACAGATCTTTCATGGAGAAAGAGAAGGAAAGAATGAAAGAAAGAAAGAAAGAAAGAGGAAGAAAAGAAGGAAAGAAAGACATTTCTGCTAATGGCTCTTTTATAGAGAAAGAGAAGGAAAGAAAGACAGAAAGAAAGAAAGAAAGAAAGATAAAGAGGGAAAGAAAGAGAAAGAAAGAAACAAAGAAAAAGAAAGAAAGAAAGAAGGAAGGAAAGAAAGAAAAATAAGAAGTAAAGAAAGAGGGAAAGAAAGAAAGAAAGAAAGAAAGAGGAAGAAAAGAAGGAAAAAAGAGACATGTCTGCTGATGGCTCTTTCATAGAGAAAGAGAAGGAAAGAAAGAAAAAAGAAAGAAAGAAAAAGAAAGAAAGAGAAAAAAGATAAAGAGGGAAACAAAGAAACAAAGAAAAGGAAAGAAAGTTTGAAAGAAAGAAAAAAGTAAAGAAAGAGGGAAAGAAAGAAAGAAAGAAAAGAAGGAAAGAAAGGGAGAAAAAGGAAGGAAAGGAAGAAAAAGAAAGAGGGAAAGAAAGAAAGAAAAAAGGAAAGAAACACAGAGATAAAGTGAGAGAATGTGAGAGAGAGAAAAAAGAGAGGAAAGTAAAAAAATAATGTGAAAAAGTAATAACAAAAAAAGTAAAAAAAAAGAAAAGAAAAATGAAGAAAAGAAAGGAATGGGAAAGAAGGGAGAGAGGGAAGGAAAATTCAGAACGCAATGGATATGGACAATGAAAGAATGATAGAGGAGGAGAAAAGTTACAAAGAAAGAAAGCTATTTGGAAAAACTATGAAAGGAAGAAGAACAGAAAGGAGAATAGGGAGAGGGTAGGAAAGAAAATGAAGAGAGAAGATGGATGAGAAAAGTGAATGTAAGAGAAAATTAAAGGGAAGAGGAGAAAAAACTCAAAGAGTTGGAGATTTTGTCACAAATCTTCTGCATGTCTGCTCAAAGAAGATGCACGTTAGATGTTATTGTCTGACTTAATGGGAATCTGTCTCCAGGTTTTTGCTGCCCCATTTTAGACCATTAAGCATAGAAAAATTGGAGTAGAACACCGTACAAATCAAATATAGGACAATATTGATGTATTTAAAAACACTTTTATTTGATAGAAAAATTAAAAATATGTAACAATTAAAAAGGGGGGTCATACAGGGTAGGAGTACACACAAAGCAGATACGGCAATTTATTAGTGGGTCCCCCGGGAAAAGAGGTAAATCATACCTTCAATAAATTAATATTTCATAGAGCAGATAGAATAGCATGTATACATAATGCACACGGCTATAGAACATGTATAAAGGCTCAAGGACCTGAGTGAGAGAAGTATTGCCAGGTATAGAGGGTAACCAGTACTCAAAAGGGAAGGTCAAGTGACCAAGACGGGAGAAAAAATCAAGGTCAGGGACTCACCCATGGGGACTAGAGTGACCACACCGCCGTGCTGCAGCCCCGACGCGCGTTTCGCGTGGCTTCCTCGGGGGGCTGTGGCTGTGGACAGGGTAGGCACCATTAAATACCCTCCTGGGGCTTAGACCAGCATGATAAAGGGGCAAAGATGCTGATTCCAGTCATGTGTCACCCCACCAGTGATTGGCAGCCTTCTGTGTACACTGTGCATAAAAAGAAACCTGCCAATCAGAGGGATGTACAGAGCTCATGAATATGGAGGACTACATGGCAGTAGGTTTGTAGTCCTCTAGTGATAATCTCCTGCTAATAAAACAGTGATTTTTCATACAGCTGAAATCCCAGTAAGTGTCACATCGCTGGAATCAGGGTCGCTGTCTCTACATTCTGCTGCTCTCGGCTTAGGTAGCAAAACCCCTATAATATTTCCTTTAAGGACAGTCCTAAGTTCCGGTGTGGTGTGAATCTTAATGAGTCTCACCCATAGTTGTGAACTACTGAAGTTAAGGTGAATAATAATTAAATAATAATAATACATGAATCATAATAAAATGATAACAAGAATAAGAGATAACGGGTGAACTGTGATTACTGATACAGAATAGAACGCAGCTCCGATCTGTTCATCAACCAGAAATAGATACAGGAAAAAAAAAGAAAGCAGCCCGGACATTGTGCGTCTGATCACTGGAGCCCTCATCATAAGGTGAAGGGGTTTCCTAAATGAATCCGGGAATCACTGAGCACTGACAGCAGTAAGCAGAGGGCTGTTTCCACAGCGACAATGTTACAGAAACCCCACAAATGTGGACTCCCCTGCGGGCGGGGGATGACAGCTGAAGCAGAATCGGAAAAGCCAATTTTTAGTTTGTACCAATAACACCTGATCCCATGCAAAAACTGGAGACGATGTGTCACGGAGTAATGAAGTTATATCCTGGAAGGGACGGGGGAGGGAGGATGCACATTCCGGATTATAATAATAATGCCTTTTCCATTATCTCTGCCCACTTGAAGCTCTACCATTAGTATAATAATCATGTATTGGGGGAAGGGTAGAAGGCAGGTGCGAGCAAGGCGACCTGCAAACCTGGATCAGTTACACCAGTTTTGTCAGGAGGAATGAGCCCAAATTCCAACCAACTATTGTGAGTAGCTTGTGGAAGGATATCCCAAAAGTGTGACCCAAGTCATTCAGTTTAAGGGCAATGGTACCAAATACTAATGAAATGTATGTAAACTTTTGACTTTGCAGTAAGCAATAAAAATGCCTTAAAGCATTCTCTCTCTCTCTCATTATTCTGGTTTTTGGCAAATATTAAACATTATGGTAATCCTAATTGACCTAAAACGGGAAAGGTTTATTCTGATTTTGTGTAAGATATTGAGAAAAACGTGCATATGTGTCTCTTTATATAGTGTATGTAAACTTCTGGTTTCAACTGTATATATAATATGATACAAACTGTATATACTCGAGTATGAGCCGAGTTTTTCAGCACATTTTTTGTGCTAAAAGAGCCCCCCTCGGCTTATACTCGGGTATATCCGAGTATACAGAGATTCCGTTGGTGGACAGCGGGGGGGGGGGGGTTGCGGCGGCGGAGGAGAGGGGCACACGCGGTAGCCACTGCTGCAGCTACCATGTGTGCCCGCTGCTAAAGGGAAATGAATATGCCAATGGGCATGGAGAAGAGGGAATATTCATTTCTATTTAGTAGCTGGCACGGAGGAGCGCTGAGCCGCAGCTCCTGCTGACCGTGCCCACTACTAAAGTGAATGCATATTCGCTCCTCTCCACGCACATGGTCCCGACGTGGAGAGGAGTGAATATGCAGGCAGAAGCAGCTCACATCAGTGTCTGAGTGCGCGCGCTGCGCCTCAGATACTGACATAAGCTGCTGCAGACAGGACACAGCGCTGGATCAGAGGTGAGGAAAGAAGGTGAGTATAAGTGTTTATTTGTTTTAAGTGTGCTGTGATTGAGCCACACATACCAGGATTGGGGGATGAGGGGGCCATGCATACTAGGATTGAGGGATGAGGGGGCCATGCATACCAGGATTGGGGGATGAGGGGCCATGCATACCAGGATTGGGGAATGAGAGGTCCTATATGACGTGCCCCCTGGGCCGTGGGGTACTTGGTTGCCGGGCCGGTCGTTGCTGGGGATGTCACGGTGGCAGTGACCCGGTCTGTGACCCAGGGCGGTCAATTAAAGGGAAAGTAAAAGGGGAATAAAGTTTTTAGAGATAATGTTCGCGACGCCACCTGTGGTATGCGGCTATATGGGGTCCCGTCCAAAACAAATCCCCAACGAAGGCTCTGGGCGTGGCTGCAGGGCATAACTGATCCAGTTGTTGGACCATGTCTTCGGCCACGCCAAACGGGTTTTTGTCATGATAAAACCAACAAAAAGCACTTTAAGAAGTGCGAACTATGTACAATGGAAAGTTTTTGGTTGTTCACCGTCCACAACCTAAGTGTCCTTGTACCTTTACCGGGTACACTTAATAAACAAACTTTTTCAACACACACAATGATTATATGCTTATTTTCTATACCCTTCCGGGTAACTATTTACATTTTTTTTACTTCTTAAAGGAACAGTTCAGTTTTCTTTAATAGTGGTGTCCCCTCCGGGGAAGTGTTTCACCACTGTATGGCCCAGCCGGGTCATAAGCCTCAGACGGCAGAGGCATGTCCTCCTCCATCACTCTGTGCACGTGGAGGGCGTACCATTCAAGCTCTCCTTTATGCCGGGTGCAGGTAACCCTGTCGCCAGGGTATAGATCCCGTCCGGGATGTCCTTGTTGCAGGTGGGATTCCACGTCACGCCGGTTGACAAAGAGATCCGTGGCCATTTGCGGCTCCCTGATGAAGCCCCATCCAGCTTCCAGGTCAAATTTGACCACGATGCCCTCCGCGTGTGGACTGGGTGTGGCAGGCTTGGTTTTGCGGGCTCGGGTCTTAGCCTGCATATTGCGGGCCTCCACTGCCTCCCAGCGCAACCGCCATTCCCGGCGCTCCGCCTCTAGTTGGAGGAGTTCCCGCCGGCAGTGCTCCTCCCTGCTTGGGTCTCTGTTTGGGTCTCCCTGGGGAATCCCATCAGGTTACCCACCGGGTTGTCCCACCTATACTCCTCTCCTTCCTCCTTGCCGGCAACCGGGGATGTGGGAGTGGGCAGCAATGGGAGACTCTGGTCCTCCATTTTCGCGGACCAATCCCAATCTGTGCGTCCGCACACCCATTCGGGTGTGGGGGCAGGTTGTTCCCCTAGGGCGCCCAGGAGCATGCCAGCGCTGTCGGCGCCCGGGACAGGGATGCTGTTATTACCTGCTCCTGCGGCCGCTCCGGTACTGCATGTCGCCTCCAGGTCCAGGATAGGCTCCGCCGGGGCTGGGGCATTGATGGTGGGACACAGCGTGGACTGCTGCTGGGTCATCAGCTTCTCCAGCAGCACATCCTTCCATAGCGACGGCGGCCTGCTGGGACTCTTCCATCCATTGGCCCAGCTCCTGTACCTCGGCGAGGAGGAAACCAGTATACTCCAGGGACAGCTTGGTGAGGACCCCCTCCAGGTTGAGGGAAGATTCAGTTGGCTGCAGGCCACGGGCGGGAGTCTGGTTCTTGTCTCCGTCCATGTTGCCTGCCGAGTGCGTTCTGTTTCCGCTGCTTGGGGCCCTTCCCTGTCTGTAAGGGTTTTCTTCTCCTCTCCCCTTTCTGGGGCGGTTCCATGGCAGCTTGATGTCAGCCACACCTGGGGGCAGCTTCCCCAGACAGATGGACAAGTCTAGGTATATGGCCACAAGTGCATGGGGCAGGCTCCGCTTTTGGCGCCATTCTGGAACCCGGCCCACGATGGGAGGTTTCTTGTCGCTCTTGATCACACACATAATGGCGCCCGTTCTTCTGGGGCGGGTGCCGCATTCAGTATTGATCACAGTCTACAGGCGCGCAATACCGGTTATAACGGGTCGGTTCATATCCTGTTCGTGACGCCAAATATGACGCGCCCCCTGGGCCGTGGGGTACTCGGTAGCCGGGCCGGTCGGTGCTGGGGATGTCGCGGTGGCAGTGACCCGGTCCGTGACCCAGGGCGGTCAATTAAAGGGAAAGTAAAAGGGGAATAAAGTTTTTAGAGATAATGTTCGTGACGCCATCTGTGGTATGCAGCTATATGGGGCCGCTGCTGTGGTGCAGATCCACTGGAGCTGATGGTGATGCAGCAGAGTTGGTTCAGCTCTCCACAGGTAGAGCTAAGCTCCAGGGCAGTATATGATGGTTTTATGAGAATGTAGATGTCGGTGCAGTGTAGTGCAGTGTGGTGCAGGGCAGGTGATAGCGCAGCAATTATTCAAGGACACAGTGGGGTGCAGTCTTCAGGTTTTACTCACAGTTGTTCAATACTCCAGGTTACAGTTACCGGTGTGTAACCGCCCACGTCGTCCTGTGTCCTCCGGGGTAGGGATCCAGCAATCTCTCGGGTACCTCAGGAGCACTTAAACGGGACCCCGTACTATGCACCTTTCCCGGTCGTCTCACTGCGCTGGCTCTCACCCTCCTGCCCTGCGCCTCACAATCAGTGTCCCAAGCCAGAGGCCTCTGGCCTTGTCGGGCGACATGCAGTCCCCTGGACCCTATGTGGCCACCTTTTCAGCGATATAATTGTGGGTTTTGGCTGCAACACCCTGAAAATGCAGCAGCCTCCTGTAGTCTATCTGAGCCTGGTTGTTCTCCACTAGTTAGGGGCCGGTCCCCTTCTGCGGCCTGATCCCTCCACATCAGCGTAAATTCGGGCGCACGGGTGGCATCCGCACTCCCTGTGCCCCTGGGATCCCCTCTGTCTCTCTGGAGCCCTTCTCACTGCTCCTGTCTTCTTTTTTTCTCCTGGGCCTCTCTCACTGGGCCCTGCTCATTTCTCCACTCCTTCTGAGCAGAGCTCCTCCTGAGCTCCTGCTTCCAGCTCTCTCTCCTCTGAACTGACTGCTTCTAGATGGTTCCCCTTCTTCTTATACTCTTCCTGAAACCCACACCCACTACATGGTTCCCTCTCTCTTGGTTCCCCCCTTCCAACCGGGGACAGGGCTCAGCAGTGGATAAGTGCATCTTGCCCCTCCTGCTGGTCTGGAGTGGTGTAGTGCTGGATGTAGGTGGGTGGGTCCCGGGTAGCACTCCCTCCTTATCTGAGAGTGGGGTATCACACCTATGGGTGAGATGCAGTACCTCTGTGGCGACTGAATCCGCAGGGGCGCCACATATACATACCAGGATTGGAGGTGAGGGGGCCATGCATACCAGGATTGGGGGTGAGGGGGCCACGGATACCTGGATTGGGGGATGAGGGGGCCACACATACCAGGATTGGGGGATGAGGGGTGCCATACATACCAGGATTGGGGGATGAGGGGTGCCATACATACCAGGTTTGGGGGTGAGGGGGCCGTGGATACCAGGATTGTCGGATGAGGGGGCCATACATACCAGGATTGTGGGATGAGGGGCCATACATACCAGGATTGGGGGATGAGAGGTCCTATACATACCAGGATTGGGGATGAGGGGGCCATGCATACCTGGATTGGGGAATGAGGGGTCCTATACATACTAGTATTGGGAGTGAGGGGGTCGTGCATAGCAGGATTGGGGGATCAGGGGGCCATACATACCAGGATTGTGGGATGAGGGGGCCATGCATACCAGGTTTCAGGGAATGAGGGGTGCCATACATACCAGGATTGTGGGATGAGGGGGCCATACATACCAGAATTGGGGGATGAGGAGGCCATACATACCAGGATGAGGGATGAGGGGGCCATGCATACCAGGATTGTGGGATGAGGGGGTTTTGCATACCAGGATTGTGGAATGAAAAGGCCATGCATACCAGGATTGGGGAATGAAGGGGGCCATGCATACCAGGATTGGGAATGAGTGGGCCATGCATACCAGGATTGGGGATGAGTGGGCAATGCTTACCAGGATGGGGAAATTTACCAGTAGCTGCTGCATTTCCCACCCTAGGCTTATACTCGAGTCAGTACGTTTTTCCAGTTTTTTGTGGTAAAATTAAGTACCTCGGCTTATACTCGGGTCGGCTTATACTCGAGTATATACAGCAAATACACATATATACAGTATACACATATATACAATATATATAGTACATATATATAAAATATGTATCTCTTATCTACAGTACAGACCAAAAGTTTGGACACACCTTCTCATTTAAAGATTTTTCTGTATTTTCATGACTATGAAAATTGTACATTCACACTGAAGGCATCAAAACTATGAATTAACACATGTGGAATTATATAGTTAACAAAAAAGTGTGAAACAACTGAAAACATGTCTTCTAGGTTCTTCAAAATAGCCACCTTTTGCTTTGATGACTGCTTCGCACACTCTTGGCATTCTCTTGATGAGCTTCAAGAGGTAGTCACCGGAAATGATCTTCCAACAATCTTGAAGGAGTTCCCAGAGATGCTTAGCACTTGTTGGCCCTTTTGCCTTCACTCTGCGGTCCAGCTCACCCCAAACCATCTCGATTGGGTTCAGGTCTGGTGACTGTGGAGGCCAGGTCATCTGGCGTAGCACCCCATCACTCTCCTTCTTGGTCAAATAGCCCTTACACAGCCTCGAGGTGTGTTTGGGGTCATTGTCCTGTTGAAAAATAAATGATGGTCCAACTAAACGCAAACCGGATGGAATAGCATGCCGCAGCAAGATGCTGTAGTAGCCATGCTGGTTCAGTATGCCTTCAATTTTGAATAAATCCACAACAATGTCACCAGCAAAGCACCCCCACACCATCACACCTCCTCCTCCATGCTTCATGGTGGGAACCAGGAATGTAGAGTCCATCCGTTCACCTTTTCTGCGTCGCACAAAGACACGGTGATTGGAACCAAAGATCTCAAATTTGGACTCATCAGACCAAAGCACAGATTTGCACTGGTCTAATGTCCATTCCTTGTGTTCTTTAGCCCAAACAAGTCTCTTCTGCTTGTTGCCTGTCCTTAGCAGTGGTTTCCTAGCAGCTACTTTACCATGAAGGCCTGCTGCACAAAGTCTCCTCTTAACATTTTGTTGTAGAGATGTGTCTGCTGCTAGAACTCTGTGTGGCATTGACCTGGTCTCTAATCTGAGCTGCTGTTAACCTGCGATTTCTGAGGCTGGTAACTCGGATAAACTTATCCTCAGAAGCAGAGGTGACTCTTGGTCTTCCTTTTCTGGGGCGGTCCTCATGTGAGCCAGTTTCTTTGTAGCACTTGATGGTTTTTGCAACTGCACTTGGAGACACTTTCAAAGTTTTCCCAATTTTTCACACTGACTGACCTTCATTTCTTAAAGTAATGATGGCCACTCGTTTTTCTTTACTTAGCTTTTTTCTTGCCATAATACAAATTCTAACAGTCTATTCAGTAGGACTATCAGTTGTGTATCCACCAGACTTCTGCACAACACAACTGATGGTCCCAACCCCATTTATAAGGCAAGAAATCCCACTTATTAAACCTGACAGGGCACACCTGTGAAGTGAAAACCATTTCCGGTGACTACCTCTTGAAGCTCATCAAGAGAATGCCAAGAGTGTGCAAAGCAGTCATCAAAGCAAAAGGTGGCTACTTTGAAGAACCTAGAATATAAGACATATTTTCAGTTGTTTCACACTTTTTTGTTAACTATATAATTCCACATGTGTTAATTCATAGTTTTGATGCCTTCAGTGTGAATGTACAATTTTCATAGTCATGAAAATACAGAAAAACCTTTAAATGAGAATGTGTGTCCAAACTTTTGGTCTGTACTGTATACATCTATCTATCTCATATCTATCTATATCAAGCTATCTATCTGCTGTATGAATCTCATATCTATATATCATCTATGTAGCTGTCTATTATCTATCCATTTATCTATCTAATATCAATATATCTGTCTATTATCTATCTATCATGTATCATCTATCTAGTATCTATTTATCCTCATATCTATCTATCTAACTATAGTTTTATGAAAAAATGTTTGCCCCCTTCCTGATTTCTTATTCTTTTGCATGTTTGTAGCAACTAAATGTTTCGGATCGCAAAGCACATTTAAATATTAGACAAAGATAACACAAGTAACCATAAAATGCAGTTTTTAATCTTTATTATTAAGAGAAAAAGAAATTCAAATCTACAGGACCTGTAGGAAAAAGTGATTGGGGACCACAGACCACATCTCAGTACCATTGCTTTCTGGCTGATGTTTTGGTCACTTTTGAATGTTGGTTGTGCTTTCACACTCGTGGTAGCATGAGACGAACTCTACAACCCACAGAAGTTAATCAGGTAGTGCAGCTCATCCAGGATGGCACATCAATGTGGCAAGAAGGTTTGCTGTGTCTGTCAGCGTAGTGTCCAGAGGCTGGAGGTGCTACCAGGAGACAGGCCAGTACAGCAGGAGACATGGGGGGGGCTGTAGGAGGGCAACAACCCAGCAGCAGGACCGCTACCTCCACCTTTGTGCAAGGAGGAACAGGAGGAGCACTGCCAGAGCCCTGCAAAATGACCTCCAGCAGGCCACAAATGTGCATGTGTCTGCACAAACGGTTAGAAACCGACTCCATGAGGGTGGTATGTGGGCCCAACGTCCACAGATGGGGGTTGTGCTCACAGCCCAACACCGTGCAGGACAATTGGCATTTGCCACCGAACACCAGGATTGGCAAAGTCGCCACTGGCGCCCTGTGCTCTTCACAGATGAAAGCAGGTTCACACTGAGCACATGTGACAGACGTGACAGAGTCTGGAGACGCCATGGAGAGCGATCTGATGCCTTCAACATCCTTCAGCATGACCAGTTTGGCAGTGGGTCAGTAATGGTGTGGGGTGGCATTTCTTTGGAGGGCCGCACAGCCCTCCACGTGCTCGCCAGAGGTAGCTTGACTGCCATTAGGTACCGAGATGAGATCCTCAGACCCCTTGTGAGACCATATGCTGGTGCGGTTGGCCCTGGGTTCATCCTAATGCAGGACAATGAGAGACCTCATGTGGCTGGAGTGTGTCAGCAGTTCCTGCAAGATGAAGGCATTGAAGCTATGGACTGGCCCGCCAGTTCCCCAAACCTGAATCTGATTGAGCACATCTGGGACATCTTGTCTCGCTCCATCCACCAACGTCAGACTGTCCAGGAGTTGGCGGATGCTTTAGTCCAGTTCTGGGAGGAGATCCCACAGGAGACCATCCGCAACCTCATCAGGAGCATGCCCAGGCGTTGTAGGGAGGTCATACAGGCACATGGAGGCCACACACAATACTGAGCCTCATTTTGACTTGTTTTAAGGACATTACATCAAAGTTGAATCAGCCTGTAGTGTGTTTTTCCACTTTAATTTTGTGGGTGACTCCAAATCCAGGCCTCCATTGGTTAATAAATTTGATTTCCATTGATGATTTTTGTGTGATTTTGTTGTCAGCACATTCAACTTTGTACAGAACAAAGTATTCAATGAGAATATTTCATTCATTCAGATCTAGGATGTGTTATTTGAGTGTTCCCTTTATTTTTTTGAGCACTGTATTAACTATGATTTATCACATCTTTGGGTGAAGTTGAAGCCACACCTGTTCTTAATCAAGAAATCACTTAAATACGACGTGCCTGACAAAGTGAAGTAGACCAAAAGATGTTCAACTTTAGCCATCAAGATTAGTGATGAGCGAGAACTAAAATGCTCGGATACTCGCTGCTCGGGTCGAGAAAATTGGAATACTCGGGAGCTCGACCCAAGCAACGAGCCCAATGTAAATCTAAGGGAAACTCGAGCATTTTTCAGGCGGCTCCCCCCGGCGGTCTGCAGAGGGCCTAAAAATTGCCAAAATCAATGGGAACAGTGCTCAAATGACATGGGAACAGCATGGGGAAGACCCCTGGTAGCATCTCTGACTCCCAGATCACTGCTGTCAACAACGTGGTCAGAGTATTACCCGACTTTTACGGACTCACAATAAAACATACAAAAACGAAACCAAAATGGATTTTCCTGGGAAATATGTTAAGGAACATCCTTTCCAGGGTAATGACTTATATATAAGGCAAAATAAATAACCAAAAACAAAAATACTCTTCCACACCTTGGGCTATGTTCACACGTAGCGTTTTTGATGCGTTTTTGCACTTTTGCATTGCTTTCAATCAAGACAAATGCATTCACTGGGAAATGTAATTTTAACATTTTATAACCTTATCTGGCCATGTGGTGTGTGACACATCATCAGACACATGCATACAGTGCTGAAAAGACATGGGAACAGCATGGGGAAGACCTCTGGAAGCATCTCTGACTCCCAGGTCACTGCCTAAAAGTGTGCTCATCATAAGTGATCCTTGGCGCATGCGAAGATGCCTCACGCCATGCACCTGTTGTTTCAGACTTGCAACTATCACCGTCCATGTCCTTGTCCCACTGCAGCGTTCAGTTGTCCCTACCCCATTCCTTGGAATGCAAGCGCAAGTATGGAGGCAGCCACCCACCCACCCACAGGCTGCAATACTATACTGCCAAATTTTTGACAGCTGCTTGCACTTGAAATGTGGCCTTTTAGGCTCGTGGAGGCGGAAGCTTTTCATAACCTCATGCCGCCGGCAGCCGGGTGTCCATACTCGGTCCCCAGCCGCCACTATATTTCCCGGTATCGCCTCCGCCTTCCACAAGCACAGGTCCGACAACATTACCCGTGCCCTCCCCAGTGCACTGACTGGGAAGGACCGCCTAACCACAAACACGTGGACAGGTGAATGTGGCCAGGGATGGTACAGAGCCAGTCCACAACTTTTTTTTGCTAAGAGTTGTATTTAGCGTGGTGAAAGGACTGGCATAGAGGGAAACCGTATTTACCCTGCGTGTCATTTCTCCCAGGAAGTCCTGTAATTAAGCTTTTTGCAGAAGCAATGGCAGCCCGTCCAACATCAACTCGCACTTGTCAGTGGTGCTTTGACACACACACATCTTTCTTTGTGCATTTAATTTCTTGAATACAGAGTTGGACAATGGCCTGATCTGTAATGCGGTTTGAGAAATAACATGCATAAGCATGGCCGATCCAGATTAAAAAAGCAGCCATAGAGTGTCCGGGAACCTTCCCACACATTTTTCTTAGCCAGGACTGCTTCTCTGCAGGGTTGGACGGTCCCACCAGAGAATCCTCTGGTGTGCCCTGGCTTCTACATCAGGAGAGTTCATGATAGGGCTAACTTTGCAGCTGCTATGGGGCTCTTGAGCTGGGGAGAAAGGTGAGCCCTCAAAATGAAATCCTCTGGTGGGCCCAATGTTTTTCAATCTGAAACAACTTCTCAGTGGGAGTTGTATTTCACCACAGCCATATTCTTTAGATCGGTGAAAGGACTGGCATAGAGGGAAACCGTATCTACTCCAGCTGTCATTTCTCCGTCACCAGGTTCCGCCCATTGTCATACACGACCATGCCTGGCTGTATGTTCAGCGGTGAGAGCCACAGATCAAGCTGCTGTGTTACAGCTTTCAACAACTCTGCAGCGCTGGGCGGTTTGTCAATTAAGCATTAAGCATGTCATCTTCAGCACAGCCTGTTGCCGCTAGGCCAAGGCAGTGCTGCAGTGCTGTCAGCTTGTGACTGATGTGGTCATTTCGGAGATGGAGGAGGAGGTGCAGGAGCTGAACAATGTGATTACATTGAGGTTACATTGACGACTCTGTTTTTTCACTAAAGAAAGATCCTACTTTTTTTTTTTTTTACGTTATTTTTTAAGGCAAATGCATTCACCGGGAAATGTCATTTTAACATTTTACAACCTTATCTGGCAATGTGGTGTGTGACACATCATCAGACACATCCTGTTTCATTGATGATGGAGGGACTTTGAAGACACATAGAGCAGGGCCACAGTAACAAGGTACGACATGCTCCCATTAGAAAGGAGAGGGTCTGCTATACAGCTATAAGGTATGCAGTGAGTCCAACGGCTGACCAATTTTAGGAAAAACCCCACTAAGAATTTAAAGACACATGGGGCAGGGCCACAGTAACAAGGTACGACATGTTTCCATTAGAAAGGAGAGGGTCTGCTACACAGTTATAGGGTATGCAGTGAGTCCAACGGCTGACCAATTTTAGGAAAAACCCCACTAAGATTTAAAGACACATAGAGCAGGGCCACAGTAACAAGGTACGACATGCTCCCATTAGAAAGGAGAGGGTCTGCTATACAGTTATAAGGTATGCAGTGAGTCCAACGGCTGACCAATTTTAGGAAAAACCCCACTAAGAATTTAAAGACACATGGAGCAGGGCCACAGTTAAGGTACGACATGTTCCCATTAGAAAGGAGAGGATTTGCTATACAGTTATAGGGTATGGAGTGAGTCCAACAGCTGACCAATTTTAGGAAAAACCCCACTAAGAATTTAACGTCACACAGAGCAGGGCCACAGCAACAAGGTACGACATGTTTCCATTAGAAAGGAGAGGATCTGCTATACAGTTATAGGGTATGCAGTGAGTCCAACGGCTGACTAATTTTAGGAAAAACCCCACTAAGAATTTAAAGACACATGGAGCAGGGCCACAGTAACGACAAATTCCCATTAGAAAGGAGAGAGTCTCCCATAGTGTTGGCCTATGCAGTGAATGCAAGGGCTGCCAAAAATTTGGAGGCACTTCAATGCCCCTCGGAAGAGACGTGGAGGAGGGCCTCATAAAAAAAAGGTTCCCATTAGAAAGGAGCGGGCCTCCTATACTTGTAATGCCCATGCACTAAGTGTATGGGCTGACAAACATTTACCCCTGGGGGGTATACATGAACATACTGTATAAAAAATTTTTTTTACGGGCATCATAAAAATCCTTTAAAAAAATTATGTGGGTGTTGCATCACGGACCACGGTCGCCCTGGTGATATGGTGGTGGAGGATGAGGAGAAGGAGGACGACAAGAGCAAATAGCCAAAATCAGGAAGCGTATACCCATGTGTGGGTGTGAAAAGGTGCATGGGAATACTCCCAAGAAAAGACACTGGATTTGAGTTTATGTTACGCTGCAATCATTCGGTGCTGTTGAGAAGTCTGGCCCAATCCAGCCCTTGTTCATTTTTATAAGAGTCAGCCTGTCAGCATTTTCAGTTGACAGGCGGATGCGCTTATCAGTTATAATTCCACCAGCGGCACTAAAAACCCGCTCTGATAACACGCTGGTGGCAGGGCAGGCCACCACCTCCAAGGCATAGAGAGCCAGTTCATTCCACGTATCCAGCTTGGACACCCAATAATTATAAGGCACAGCGGAATCACGGAGAACATTGGTACGGTTGGCAAGGTACTCCCTCAGCATCTTCCCAAACTTTGCACTCCTTGTGAGAGTACCCCGCGCCTCAGGGCCTGTGCGATAGGAGGGTCTGAGAAAACTCTCCCAGAACTTTGACAGTGTTCCCCTGCCTCTGCTGGATTGAAGTTGTGTCTCTCTCGCCTGTACTCCTTTGTTGTCCAACGAAGTGTGCCCTTTGCCGCCAGCGTTTTCAGATGGGAATTTTTGAAATAGTTCCGCAACAAGTGCCTTCTGGCACTGCCCCATTTTTGTACACCTGTCCGCCTCAGGAATAAGAGATATAAAGTTCTCCTTGTAGCGTGGGTCTAGAAGTGTCACCAACCAGTAATGACTGTCACCCAAAATTTTGAGAACGCGAGGGTCATGGGAAAGGCAGCGTAACATAAACTCAGCCATGCGTGCCAGACTACTAAGAGGCAAGACTTCCGTGTCCTCACCAATAGGATGACTGACCAGGCTCTCCTCCTCCTCCTCCTCTCAGTCGTCTGGCCATCCACACTAAACAGACGGTATGACAGCTGTGCAGGTAGTACCGTCTATAGTGCATGAAACTAGCTCCTGTGCTTCCTCCTCCTCTTCCTCATTGTCACCCAATCTTCATTGGGATGAGATGAGGCTTGGCTGTGTGTAATCACCCTGTATGGTTCCTTGTTCCATCTCATCGAGCTCCGCCAGCAATGCATCCTCTTTGATTGTGAGCAGAGAGCATTTCAGAAGACAGAGAAGCGGGATGGTGACGCTAATTATGGACTCATCACCGCTCACCATCTTGGTGGAGTCCTCAAAGTTTTGGAGGATGGTACATATGTCTGACATCCATGTCCACTCCTGAGGTTTTATGTGTGGAGTCTGAACTGAATACCGACGGCCTTGTTGATGCTGGTACTCAACAACTGCCCTCTTCTGCTCACAAATCCTTCCCAACATCTGCAGTGTAGAGTTTCAACGCGTGGGGACATCACACACCAGTCTGTGAGCCGGAAGCTGCAAACGCTGCTGAAACACTGCAAGGGCGGCGGAAGCTGTAGCTGACTTTCTAAAATGGGCACACAAGCGGGGTACTTTAACAAGCAGATCCGGCAGCTCTGGGTAGGATTTGAGAAACCGCTGAACCACGAGGTTAAGCACATGGGCCAGCCATGATACGTGTGTGAGCTCACCTCGCCTCAGAGCCGCCACCAGGTTCCGGCCATTGTCACACACGACCATGCCTGGCTGTAGGTTCACAGCCACAGATCTGCCTACTCTTTCAGAGCTGTCCACAACTCTTCAGCATTGTGCGGTTTTTCACCTAAGCATATTAGCTTCAGCACAGCCTGTTGCCGTTTGGCCGAGGCAGTGTTGCAGTGCTTCCAGCTTGTGACTGATGTGGTCATTTCGGAGATGGTGGCTGAAGAGGAGGAGGAGGCTGAGGAGGTTGAGGTGCAGAAGCTGTAGACCGTGGGGGCAACCCTGATTGACCTAGGGCCCGCAATCCTTGGCGTTGGGAGGACGTGTTCCGCCCCAAGGTCCGACTGGGTCCTGGCTTTCACTATGTTAACCCAGTGTGCCATCAGCGAGATGTACCGTCCCTGCCCACAAGCACTTGTCCACATGTCCGTGGTTAGGTGGACTTTACCGGTAACTGCGTTGTTGAGAGCACGACTAATGTTTTGGGACACATGCTTGTTTAATGCGGGGACGGCACACCGGGAGAAATAGTGGCAGCTGGGGACTGAGTACCGAGGGACGGCCGCTGCCATCAGGTTGCGGAATGCTTCTGTCTCCACGAGCCTAAAAGGCAACATTTCGAGTGCAAGCATTTGTGAAATGTGAGAATTTAGTAGTGTGGCCTGTGGGGCGTTGGCTGCATATTTGCACTTGCGTTCCAAGGACTGGGGTATGGACAACTGAACGCTGCGCTGGGACAAGGACATGGACCTGCTTCCTGATGCTCCTACTTGAGAGTGTGCAACGACAGGTGCAGGGCAGGAGGCATCTTCGCATGCACCATGGACAGGGGATTGGCTTGCATGCACAACAGCGGAAGAAGCAATGGTGCCACCCGCAGACACTGTTCCTGGACCCTGGGGTTCGGCCCACAAGGTCGGATGCTTTGGTGCCATGTGCCTGATCATGCTCGTGGTGGTCAGGCTGGTTGTTTTGCCACCCCTGCTGATACTGGCATGGCAGGTGGTGCAAATGGCCTTTTTGGGGTTATCGGTAGAGTCTTTAAAAAACAACCAGACTCGGGAAGACCTAACAGTTGTACTGGCAACTTCCTTCGTGTTGGTGTTACGGGGAACGGTTGCCTGCCTTCTGTCTGCGGCCACCACACTGCTTCTTCCTGCCTGTTGGGGTGCTCTGCCTCCCTCCCCCTGTGTGCTGCTGTCCTCGCTCTGCATGTCCTCCTGCCAGGTTGGGTCAGTTACTATATCATCCACCACCTCGTCTTCCACTTCCGCACCTTGGTCCTCCTCCTGACTTTCTGGCAATTCTGTCTCATCATCGTCCACCTCTTGTGACACTTTCCCACCATCGCCTTCCTGTGACCGTGGCTGCTCAAATATTTGGGCATCGCTACACCGATCTCCTCTTGCCCCGCCTCAAGTGGACCGGGCGAGAGGCCCGAATCTATAAATGGAAAAGTGAACAGCTCTTCAAAGTGTCCAAGTGTGGGATCAGTTGTCTCTGGGTACTCGGCATGGGGGGAGGAAGGAGGATCAGGGTGAGGAATATGCGGTCCAGACTCACGGCTGCTGAGACTTGACCATGTGGAAGACAGGGTGGTGGTGGTGGCTAAGTGACTGATAGCATTATCCGCTATCCAACCGACAACCTTTTGGCACTGCTCTGGATTCAATAGTGGTGTGCTGCGGTCCCCTAGAAATTGAGACAGAAAGGTCAGGCGAGAAGATGTGGGTGTTTGTTGTGGCACAATTTCGGCTTGCCCACGGCCTTGTCCTCGGCCTCTGCATGCACCATTAGCATCACGTCCAGTTCCCCGTCCTTGCCACGTGCCTTGTCCATTTATAAATGGAGGACAGTATCTTCCACGCTCACTACAAATGACTGAGTTTGGAGCGAACTTATATGTGATCCGTGTGATGGAGAAAACAGAGTTTTAAATACCTGGCCTGTAGGTAAGTAGTTTGAACAGCAAACTGCTGTGAATTGCTTCACTGACACACTAAAGGAAATTTTTAATGGAGGCCAGAAATAGCAGTATTGTATGACAACGTATATGCGATCCGTTTGATGGAGAAAACACAGTTTTAATTAGCTGGATTTCTAGCGCTGTAATATGGAAAGGTCCTGGCTGTATTCCGCAGTGCCAACAAGCAAATGGCGCAGAAAAACGGTGTTCTCTGGTTTGCTTTTTAAGCAAATAATGAGGATTAAGATCCAAATAAAAGTATTCCTGGCCCCTGAGACCTGGGCCTTTGTATAGAAATATCTAACAGCAGAAGACGGCAAAATTGGAATGGAGCCTCTTGTGCTATATGCACTGCAGTCTGCTATATACACTGCCTGCCTATATACACTGCAGATGGATTAGTCCTCAGAAGGACTGTTTGTTAAGATGGATATGTGTAATGTACGGTTTTTCTCCCTACACTACATAATACACAATCAAATCTCTCCCTGACACAGCAGCACCTCTCCCTACACTGTCTGATCCGGAGTGACTGTGACGAGCATGGCGGCGCCAGGTCTTATATACACCTGATGACGCTGTGCGGCCAGCCAATCACTGTAATGCCCACAACCAACATGGCTACGGCATTACAGTGCATGGCAGGCAATCCCTGCATGTTCATTGGCTCTCTAAAGAGCCCAAACATGCAGGGAGGGGACCCGAGTTCCCGCCCGAGCAACCCGGAAATACTCGGCGAGCGCCGAGCATCTCGAGCAGTGAGATGCTCGGGCGAGCACCGAGCAGTAGCGAGCATGCTCTCTAATCACTAATCAAGATGCGATCCAAAGAATTTCAGGAGCAAATGAGAAACAAAGTTATTGAGATCTATCAGTCTGGAAAATGTTATAACGCCATTTCTATAGCTTTGGAACTCCAGCGAACCACAGTGAGACCCATCATCCACAAATGGCGAAAACATGGAACAGTGGTGAACCTTCCCAGGAGAGATCTGCTGACCAAAATTACCCCAAGAACGCAGCGACGACTTATCCAAGAGGTCACAAATCTTCACCCTCACCCTCCTTCACTGGCACCCTAAAGGGAAAGTGGACTTGGAACCGCAGGACAAGTAAACGATTCTTGCTGAGCAGGACTGTAGTGTTAAAGCTGGGTTCTGGTGAAGTAGTGCAAAACAGTGGACATAGAGAACAATAGAAAAATGAAGGAAGGATACTGTGTGGAAAATGCTTTGAGCTGTAAAGTGAACGTTCATAACATTGTGTACTTTCTATCCCTTGCATACATTCCATAACAAATCTCCTTTCAGTAAAACTTTTTTTTTTTAATGGTGGTCTCCCTCATTGAACTGTCCAACATCTGGTCCTGGCCAACCAGCAACATCGGTTACATGCGGCCTGCACGGGCGTAGCGCCCTCACAGCACAAGTCCATACACCCAGCCAGGACCTCCACTTTCATGTAAGGTGCCGGGGTGCAAGAGACAAGTACATTGCCCACGGCTACTGTACCACGCCAACGTTACATATCCATCTATCTATTATCTATCTACCTAACAAATGGAAACTTGAGTCAACACAACATTTAGTAATTGGGGGAAGGGGGTGTAAAGCCTCCTAGGTAATGTACAGTATATACCAAACCTCTTCCAATAAATCAAGAAAGGGAAGCAGCATTCAAGACACTAGAGAAAGTTTCAATGTCTTGAACTGAAGCAATGCCACATAGGTGAAGTCTAGTATTGCTTTACACCATATTGCTGGGGTGCTGCTTCATTTTTTGGATCTATCTATCTATTTATCTATCTATCTATCTATCTATTATCTATCTATCTATTATCTATCTATCTATTATCTATCTATCTATCTATCATCTATCTATTATCTATCTAATATCTATCCATCTATCTATCTATTATCTATCTATCTATCTATTATCTATCTATCTATCTATCCCTCTATCTATCATCTATCTATCTATCTATCTATCTATATCTATCTATCCATCTATCTATCTGTCTATTATCTATCTATCTGTCTATTATCTATCTATCCATCTATCTAATTATCTATCATCTATCTATTATCTATCTATCTATCTATCTATTATCTATCTATCTATCTATTATCTATCTATCTATCTATCCCTCTATCTATCATCTATCTATCTATCTATATCTATCTATCATCTATCTATCTGTCTATTATCAAATCTATCTATCATCTATCTATCTATTATCTATCTATTCTCTATCTATCTGTCTATATATCTATCTATTATCTATCTATCTATCCATCTATCTATTATCTATCTATATATGTATCTATTACTGTATCTATCTATCTATCTACATATAGCAATGTAGCAATCTCTCCATAATGTTCATATGCTCAAATGGAATGTAAAGAAATGTCCTCCATACTCATATAGTATAGGCACACTACAATACCTCCATAGTGCGCTGTAATCGTTCATTTAAAGGGAACCTGTCACTTGATTCATGCTGCCCAATCTCTGCTTGGTTACATAATTAAAGCCATGAATGTTTTTCTCAGAAATGCTTTGGCTCTTTTAAGCTTTTTCCTACAAAACATATTTAGTAGCTTCTGAAGTCTCGTATTATTAGTTTGCCTCCACAATCCTGCAACCTTTCCCAATAGCATTGTTCTTTAATTCTTGCTTTCAATCCTACTGTATGTAGCTATAGACTGATGTTTGTGTTATCTTTAACAGCGGTGATCCAAATGCCAGTGAAACTTACCAGTCCTCAGAATAAGGGACTTCAGTAGAGGCAGTGACATAACTATAAGTGTGGCAGGGGGTGCAGTTATAACCAGGTCCCATGGTCCGGGGGGTCCAAAGCCCTTGTGCCAGATCAGGCTATTCAGGGCCCGACACACAAAGTCCTGCTTGGCTTGCAATGTTCTGATGCTAGCTGGCATCAGGTTCTTGTGTGACAGACCCTAAGGACAGGAGAGGTCTGACCGAACACTGACCAAATACTGATAGTGGCGCCATAGCTTTAGTCTGAAGATCTGTTTTAGGGGTCTGGCCTGGGGTCTGATCTGGGAGAGGTGGGTTTGTCATGGAGTCCAGAGCTCCCTATGTACGCTCGTGAGTACAAAGGGACCGCAGCTGAGCAAGCTTGCAAGCGCACACTCCGTACCTAGGAAACCAGCCATTTCTGAGGTGGCCGGTAACCTTGGCAATGATCAGTAAACTATAGAATTATACAAGTGTTTCTCAATAAATTAGAATATCATGAAAAAGTTAATTTCAGTTCTTCAATACAAAATGTGAAACTCTTATATTATACAGAGTCATTACAGAGTGATCTATTTCAAGTGTTTATTTCTGTTAATGTTGATGATTATGGCTTACAGCCAATGAAAACACAAAAGTCATTATCTCAGTAAATTAGAATACTTTATAACATCAGCTTGAAAAATGTTTTTAAAATCTGAAATGTATGTTCAATAAATGCACTCAATACTTGGTCGGGGCTCCTTTTGCATCAGTTACTGCATCAATGTGGCGTGGCATGGAGGCGATCAGCCTGTGGCACTGCTGAGGTGTTATGGAAGCCCAGGTGGCTTTGATAGCAGCCTTCAGCTCGTCTGCATTGTGGGGTCTGGGGTCTCTCATCTTCCTCTTGACAATACCCCATAGATTCTCTATAATAGATCCTCTATGGGGTTAAGGTCTGGTGAGTTTGCTGCCAATCAAGCACAGTGACACTGTTGTTTTTACACCAGGTATTGGTACTTTTGGCAGTGTGGACAGGGGCCAAGTCCTCCTGGAGAATGACATTTCCATCTCCATAAAGCTTGTGGGCAGAGGGAAGCATGAAGTGCTGTAAAATGTCCTGGTAGACGGCTGCGCTGACTTTGGTCTTGATAAAACACAGTGGACCTACACCAGCAGATGACATGGCTCCCCAAATCATCACTGATTGTGGAAACTTCACACTAGACCTCTAGCAGCTTGGATTGTGGCCTCTCCACTCTTCCTCCAGACTCTGGGACCTTGATTTCCAAATGAAATGCAAAATTTTCTTTCATCTGAAAACACCTTGGACACTGAGCAACAGTCCAGGTCTTTTTCGCCTTGGCCCAAGTAAAACGCTTCTGGTGTCTATTGGTCATAAGTGGCTTGACACAAGGAATGCGACACTTATAGCCCATGTCCTGGACACGTCTGTGTATGGTGGCTCTTGAAGCAATGACTCCAGCAGCAGTCCACTCCTTGTGAATCTCCCCCAAATGTTATATAATAATAATAATAATAATAATAATAATAATAATAATATTATTATTATAATATGCTTGGATACAGCACTCTGTGAACAGCCAGCTTCTTTAGCAATGACCTTTTGTGGCTTACCCTCCTTGTGGAGTGTCAGTGACTGCCTTCTGGACATCTGTCAAGTCAGCAGTCTTTCCCATGATTGTGGAGCCTACTGAAACAGACAAAGGGACCTTTTTAAACGCTTAGGAAGCCTTTACAGGTGTTTTTTGTTAATTATTCTAATTTACTGAGATAATGACTTTTGTGTTTTCATTGGCTGTAAGCCATAATCATCAACATTAACAGAAATAAACACTTGAAATAGATCACTCTGTTTGTAATGACTCTATATAATATATGAGCTTCACTTTTTGTATTGAAGAACTGAATTAAATTAACTTTTTGATGATATTCTAATTTTGTGAGCAGCACCTGTATGCAGCAATTCTCTATTGTTAGATGGATAAAATGCTTTGTAGTTGCTAAATGAAACAAAACATTGGAGGGTGTCCACTGAGGTAATTGAATTAATCAACCTCTGTGAACCTCCCTGGAAAAAAACAAATAAAATTGGAAGAGGGGAAAAATAAGAGTTTAGCAAGGAATTGTCTAAAATATTTAACATATTTCTCAATTTTCCACTTATTGTCTATTTCCAGCATTAGCAGATTATGGAACATCACTAGGATATGTCATAACTGACTGATTAGTGGAGTCTGACTTTTGGGACCTCTCACTCAATGCTTAAAATGATGGGTCTTTTTAGTACCAACATTATGTCAGAAATAAGATTAGATGATAGTATCAATATCCATGAGTTACGATTTAGTGATCTCCTGATGAAGCCGTTTTACACAGCGAAACGAGCTTCAAGGGCAGTTCTTGTTATCATCTCTGTTTATGATGTCGCGAGGCTAGCTATTATAGCTATGTATCTGTATATGTACTTCATATCTGTTCACTCTATTAGAGGGCTATGTTTCCTCTGTGGTTCATTTACTACTCTTACCATTGGTTGCATTCATCCAGTATGAAGAGCAATTTCTTCAAGTTATACTGATTTGGTATTTCAAGTTTCTGGGCTGTATAGCATTTATGCAATATACCTTTTCCTTACCCTGAGGTTACGTCCACCCTTTATAATAATGTTATTTACAATCATCCTTGCTATAAGCCTTTTATAGAATTCTGGATGTATGAGCCCAGGTTTGCTGGTTATATATCACTTATCTACTATTTTATTATGATTTTTTTTTTTCTTCAGGGTCCATACTTATGTGATAATTCAATTCTCCACATTCTTATAGATTTGATATTATCTTGATTGTTGTTGTGACATGGGCATTTTTTAAAAAAATCCTATCCTTTTTTTATGTACGATTTGTTACGCATTGAACTCATAATAAAACATACATATATATTTTTTTATTCTACTCTTTTGCGCATTATTGCAGTTTTTCTTATAGGTTCTTGAATGATTTAGTGATCGCCCACTGCTCCTTTGTAAATATGAGGACAAGCCTACGGCTTCATGACAGTGTTGAACTCGCCTCTTTCCAAAACATTGATAAAATTGTAAAAAAATTAAGTTCTTAAACAATTTTTCAACTATTATATATTGAACAATTCTTTCTGATCACTTCCCCACACTTTTTAAAGAAGGTCAGCCGTGCTCTTTACAAATGGGGCATGTGGATACCATAGAGGAGGATCTTCAGCTCGGAACCTTCTTCTTTATAGAGTACATGTCACCAGTTCAACATTGCCCAGTTTTTGCTCTTATTTTATTCCTGCTGCTACATTGAGTATTCTGTTTTTTGTTTTTTTAAAAATCCGCTATTTGGTTACACAGATATGGGCCATTTTATTTAGTGCTAATTTTTATGGTCTTTACAAGAGGACATTGCAAATAGCGTAAATATACATAGCAAATTAAAGACTTGCCCCCAGAAAATTATGTGACAATACCCCGTTGGTAAAAACAATTATCAATAAAAAGGACTATATCTCTGGAAATGTATGGCGGAATTTTAAAAAACAAAATAACAGAATACTCAGGGGAGATGAAAGAATAATATTAGAGCATGACCTGGCCACTTTGGATCTGTGGTGAAGTAAGATCATTTCCTACATGGTAGGCAATTAAAAGGATTTTACAAGGAATAAAATTACCAGCACTACTCCTGCATCTTAACTAGAGATGCCTTGCATCAGCGGTACTGCTCAGTCTGGTCCGATGGCCTTACTCAGTAAAGTGACAATCCAATAATGTTGTAAGAAGATGGACATATTGCCCACGATGCGCGGGACCCCCTTGTTTTTCTTACGACACTAACGAAGTGCTTGGCACCATTTTAGGCCACATAACGGTCGCCGTCCTCCACGTAACTCGGGTCTTCCCCGCATCACTCTGATTTTCCGGCGGCAAGACTAGATCCTGCTGACGAGGCCAAGTGTAACGTGGCGCGGGGTGGTAGGCATGGGGTGGTACTCCTCTCTTGCCCCCCAGAATGGTACATGAAGGTGGGGATCCTGGCTGGGTGTGTGGACCTGTACCGTGGAGACGCTACGTCCTCGCAGGCCATATGTAACCGAATGCTTTGGTTGGCCAGGACCAGATGTTTGATAGTTCAATGAGGGAGTACACCAGTCAAAAATAAACTTTTTACTCAATGATAACTTGAGCGTGATTATAGTGATTATATACAGTAGATAGCGGGTTACAACTTAATGAACGTTTCCTTCACAATAAGGATTATTTTCCACACAGTTTGAATACCTTCCTCTTTACTCGCTTGTCCTCTACCGTCAACGTTTCTTTCTACTTCACCACAGCCCAGCTCAGTGCTACTGTCAATTTAGCAAGAGTCCTATTCTCAACCCGCTTTTTTGCGTCTTCTTTCCCCTCAAGGAAATTGTGTTGCCAGCAAGGTCGATACTTAATTTCTCTGTCTGTGAACTCCCACCTGGGGCATTCTTTTTGTCTCCCTTACTCTGTCCTGTCTTGGCCCATTACCTCTTGGAGTTAAATATTTAGATTTGTGATTCCTCAGTGGTTGATACCTTTTAATGGCTAACTGAAAAGATTGTAACAAATTGCAAGCTTTCGAGACAACTCAGGCCTCTTCATCAGGCTAGTATAACACAAAATCTGAAGAGTCACATATTTATACACAATAAGACACAAAAATAATGCAATAGATAAGACAGGTGACGGAAAGCAGAGTTATTATGGAAAAGATAAACAGTTCTGGCAATAAATATTTTAGCAGTTAATGGATAAGGAGCGTGAAGGTTTTATTGTCCTGTGACTAGGTCCAGTGTTATGATGGCCTCACAAGTCTGATGGGCACATTCCTTAGTTGATGTAGAATGATATAAATCCATGCGACACATTCATTCCTGCTCTGAAAGTGTCAAAGGTCATCATCAATTTATATTCCGAGACTCTCCTTTCTCTTTGAGATTTGAAGTTACCTTTTAATACCAGTAATTTCATGTCTTTTATGCTGTTATCAGGGGAACAAAAATGCTTGGCTACAGGTAGAGCTATTCTTTTTTCTTTTATTGCGTGGCGATGATGATTCATCCTTGTCCTAAGTTTTTGCCCTGTCTCCCCTACATAAAGACCCCCAGCTGGACATTTGGTACATATACAGTACAGACCAAAAGTTTGGACACACCTTCTCATTTAAAGATTTTTCTGTATTTTCATGACTTTGAAAATTGTACATTCACACTGAAGGCATCAAAACTATGAATTAACACATGTGGAATTATATACTTAACAAAAAAGTGTGAAACAACTGAAAATATGTCTTATATTCTAGGTTCTTCAAAGTAGCCTTTTGCTTTGATGACTGCTTTGCACACTCTTGGCATTCTCTTCATTCTCTTGATGAGCTTCAAGAGGTAGTGACCGGAAATGGTTTTCACTTCACAGGTGTGCCCTGTCAGGTTTAATAAGTGGGATTTCTTGCCTTATAAATGGGGTTGAGACCATCAGTTGTGTTGTGCAGAAGTCAGGTGGATACACAGCTGATAGTCCTACTGAATAGACTGTTAGAATTTGTATTATGGCAAGAAAAAAGCAGCTAAGTAAAGAAAAACGAGTGGCCATCATTACTTTAAGAAATGAAGGTCAGTCAGTCCGAAAAATTGGGAAAACTTTGAGAGTGTCCCCAAGTGCAGTTGCAAAAACTATCAAGCGCTACAAAGAAACTGGCTCACATGAGGACCGCCCAAGGAAAGGAAGACCAAGAGTCACCTCTGCTTCTGAGGATAAGTTTATCCGAGTCACCAGCCTCAGAAATCGCAGGTTAACAGCAGCTCAGATTAGAGACCAGGTCAATGCCACACAGAGTTCTAGCAGCAGACACATCTCTACAACAACTGTTAAGAGGAGACTTTGTGCAGCAGGCCTTCATGGTAAAATAGCTGCTAGGAAACCACTGCTAAGGACAGGCAACAAGCAGAAGAGACTTGTTTGGGCTAAAGAACACAAGGAATGGACATTAGACCAGTGGAAATCTGTGCTTTGGTCTGATGAGTCCAAATTTGAGATCTTTGGTTCCAACCATCGTGTCTTTGTGCGACGCAGAAAAGGTGAACGGATGGACTCTACTTGCCTGGTTCCCACCGTGAAGTATGGAGGAGGAGGTGTGATGGTGTGGGGGTGCTTTGCTGGTGACACTGTTGGGGATTTATTTAAAATTGAAGGCATACTGAACCAGCATGGCTACCACAGCATCTTGCAGCGACATGCTATTCCATCCGGTTTGCGTTTAGTTGGACCATCATTTATTTTTCAACAGGACAATGACCCCAAACACACCTCCAGGCTGTGTAAGGGCTATTTGACCAAGAAGTAGAGTGATGGGATGCTACGCCAGATGACCTGGCCTCCACAGTCACCAGACCTGAACCCAATCGAGATGGTTTGGGGTGAGCTGGACCACAAAGTGAAGGCAAAAGGGCCAACAAGTGCTAAGTGTGGCGCCTCTGAGGGTTCAGTCGCCACAGAGGTACTGCACCTCACCCAGAGGTGTGATGTCTCCCTTCTCTCAGGTAAGGTGGGAGTTCTGCACGGAACCCCAACACACCTGCTTCCAACACTGCAATACTACAGGCCGGCTGGAGAGGCAAGACGCAATGCATGTTTCTGCTGAGCCCTGACCCTGGCTGGTGTGGGGGGAACCAAAGGTAGGGGGAACCAGTAGTGGATGTGAGTGGAGGAAGTAGTTAGAGGGATCACTTTAGTAGGAGTATAAAACAGGGAAGCCATCTTAGGGTGGCAGTTCAGTGGTGGAGTAGTCGTGTCAGTTCTAGGGAGCTGTTCAGAAGAACAGCTCGGGACTGTTCGGAGGAACAGTCCGGGAGCGGAGTCTCATTAGGAGATCTGCTCCACAGTTAGGGCCAAGTGTGAAGGCCCTGGAGGGGAGCAGGGAGTAGGCTCTGTTCTACAGAAAGGATCCCAGGGGGTGCGGCGCGTGCAGGACGGCACCCGTACGCCCCGCATATGTCAGAAGACAGATGGATCGCTGCGGCATTCTAATCCCCCAGGAGGGTCAAGTAGGTCCAGGATCCGACGTACTGGAAGGACTTCAGAGCACCTGAGCGGGATTGAGAGTGGGCAGCGAAGAGCAGGAGGGAGAAGGACCAGAGTAAAGACGGTCAAAGTAGGAACACGAGAAAGTGGGGTTCTGCCAGGTATTCCCAAGTTGCCTGAGGAAGGATTAAACCTCTGCCCGGTGAACGCAGCGCGACGCGGGAGGCCTTTACCTGTATAGTGCACCTGTGAAGTGTCTAAAGAACTGTGAGTAAAATCTTGGATGACTGCACTGCACTACCTCTGTCCATTCTTCATCTGCACTATCTTTCCCCCTGCACCACAATGCCCAGCGTGACCCACTCTCCACCACCACACTGCCCTGAGGCCTGCTCCACCTGTGGGAAGCCGTTCCATCTCAAGCTGCCTCAGAGGACTGTTGCAGCACTGGTGATCCTCACCAGGTACCACGGGTGGCGTCACGAACTTTCCCAAAACCCCATATAGTCATATTCCCCTTTTTGAGTGACCGCCCTGGGCCACGGATCGGGCCAGCCACCGTGATATCCCCCGGCTATCGGAGGCCCGGCTGCCGAGTACCCCACTGCCCTGGGGGCGCGTCACTAAGCATCTCTGGGAACTCCTTCAAGATTGTTGGAAGACCATTTCCGGTGACTACCTCTTGAAGCTCATCAAGAGAATGCCAAGAGTGTGCAAAGCAGTCATCAAAGCAAAATGTGGCTACTTTGAAGAACCTAGAATATAAGACATATTTTCAGTTGTTTCACACTTTTTTGTTAAGTATATAATTCCACATGTGTTAATTCATAGTTTTGATGCCTTCAGTGTGAATGTACAATTTTCATAGTCATGAAAATACAGAAAAATCTTTAAATGAGAAGGTGTGTCCAAACTTTTGGTCTGTACTGTAAGTAAGTACACTACATTAGATGTGATGCAGCTGAAAGTACCTGGGATCTTGTAGTCCTGATGTGAATTGGGGATCTTTATCTTATAAACTCTGCATCGTACTGCTAGGCGTTCTTCTCCTGGACCCATCTCTGATTGATTACTCTGACTTTTGGTCACGTCTCTCCTTCCTTCTGCTGGGATCTCACTATCCCTTGTCATGGTCTCCTCTCATATTAGGGACAGCCATATCATGCGGCACTGCTCACATCAGACCTTGGGTCTTCTTTCTACACATACTAGGCCCTGTCTGACGTTCTGACAGGAAACTGCATCTGTCCCTTCAGCTTAACCCCTCCCACTCTGGGCTTGTCCCAAACTTAACGCTAACTGTGCCTGTTAACTACCTGTTGCTAGACAGAACACCGCTTCATCACTAACAATACAGACTATTACACATACAAACATCATTAACGCATATCACTATTCACATTAGACAATATAAGATTCTTTAAGGTGGAACATGGGCAATATGTCCATCTCCTTACACTTTAATAAAGGGAGAATGCTTTAGAGGGAAAAGCTGGTCATGGTGGGAGAATAAACATATAAGGTGTATGGCTGACCACAGAGAGGGCTGATGAGTCTGCTGGGCGAAGTGGGTAACGTAACACGATTAGAGCATGGGGATTTGAACACACAGAAGAAGCCAACTCAAAATATGGGGGAGAGGGGGCTTTAAAAGATAGCACTCAGGTGGGTCGCTGGAGGGGTGAGAAAATGGGTTTGTGGGGGGTGACACAGGGGAGATGGGTGACCACAGTAAAAAGAAATGTAAAAAGAAAAACATTTTTGATGACACTATAAAACTATTAAAAAATAAATAAAACGGTGATTTTAAAAAAATTATTTTGGGTAGTGGACAACCTCTTCAATGCTGGCGGATTCATATCAATTTACTACATCAAACTGCATATTGGCTATTACAGTTCGCTTCAAGTTGCCCGTTTTCTTTTTTACGGTTGCCAACATTTAACCATGATTATGTACAAATAGACTAGACAATCTCGTAAATAGAAAATCAATGTTGCGTCTCATTTCCCGGGAAAATTCTAAAGCTGAAATATCCATCTGATCAACACCAATAGGCTGGTTAATAATAAATAAATTGTGTTTCAATGAAAGGTCATGTAGGTGGTGACTTCCCATTCATCGGCGAAGTTGGTTAGTGTAGGTAACCGCTTCTCTCAGCCGGTAATGGGACTCTTGTTTAACGATAAGCTGCATTCTCTTTCTTCTGGCTTGCCCTTCGGAGGATAATCATTCTCGGATGTCTTCACTTGAGAAGGGTTTTTACGATACACTGGAGAGTGATTCAAGAAGTAAAGCTGATTTTTCTATTTTTTTTGTCTTAAGAAGTGAGACTTGCCTTTATTTAAATGAGATATGTATTAAAGATGTTTATGGATGGTTTCACTGAAGCTTAGGAGGAGTTTAAAGGATAGTCTCAAACTCGATTTTGAGAAATATATATGTATATTGATCACAATACAACATGGGTATCTAACCTATTAACCTTGTGAATTAACATCTAGTAGCATGTCTGGACCGTGGTAGGTATGTAAAGAAAAAAAGGGGACCAACACCAGTATTGTCCTGCCCCAGCTTAAAAATCAAACAGCAAGACACAATCAATCAAAACAAGATAAGTATAAAGCTGC
Source organism: Phyllobates terribilis (assembly GCF_046119375.1). NCBI lineage: Eukaryota > Metazoa > Chordata > Amphibia > Anura > Dendrobatidae > Phyllobates > Phyllobates terribilis. The sequence goes on from NW_027362770.1 coordinate 139,290,797, forward strand.
CGAAATATTATGCCTTCAGTCATTTATTTCATCTTACTAGCCATGGCCCATAGACAGTACCTGAATATTGTTTGGCCATTCTCTTTCTCTGTGTCACGGGTGAGTCAGATGTAACAGATAGTGGCTCTGGATCTGGCTGAAGAAGGTAACTACGTTTGGCACTGCAGACGCTTTCTTAATCCTTCTGACTTTTGGACCCAGCGGCAACCTCCCTCCTGCTCTCATTAACACACCCTGGTCTGGGTGTTTATAAACTCTCTGTCTGCTTTAGGGAGTCGCCGGTGACATTTCCATTTTTCCTTGTGAAGGCTTGGAGCAATAGCAGTCGGCTAAATTCCTCTCTGGTGCCCTTAGAGGACGTTTGGTGTTATCTCTCTGGTGTCTGCTCAAGCTAAGTTTTTCCCCTTTGTTTGTCTACCTTGTTGTCTTTACTTTATAGTGGGGCCTGACCTGTGCTCACCCCCTCCCTAGCTTAGGCCTAGCTCTAGGGATATACAGGGATTAGGTTTCCTGTTCGGCGATAGGTGCGGAACCTATATAGGGACGGTAGGATAGGCAGGGCGATATTAGATCTGCCTGGGGGGTCTCTACTCCCCCTTTTCCTAGCATTTGGGCTACCTTCCTCTCATCTCTTTGTGTTGCACATAGTCTTTCCCACACCGTGCGTGACACTCTGCTAATGACAAAGGTGGGCATTTAGGAGAATAAAGTGCTAGTAACCATCTGAGACCAATTCCTGCTTAGAAATCAAGCAACAATCAATCCAAATGTTATCAGCTCATTTGATTCACATTACTAGCCATGACCCACAGACAGTATCACTGGTTTATATTGCCATTTTCTGCCTCTGAACTGACAAGATCATACCCACATAAGCACATCCTGGGTGTAATTGGTCAAAAATAATCCCAATGATCAGCTGTTCCCGGTGTTGGCCGTAACTGCTCTTCTACAGAGCTGCACAGTGACGCGCCCCCTGGGCCGTGGGAGTACTCGGCAGCCGGGCCTCTGCGCATGCCGGTGGGGGATATGACGGTGGCTGGCCCGGTCCGTGACCCAGGGCGGTCAGTAAAAAGGGGAATTTATAGGGGATTTGGAAAGTTCGTGACGCCACCTGTGGAATGCGGCAAAAGGGGTGCTGCCGCTGCGGAGCAGTCCTCTGGAGCGGGTGTTATGGCAGCAGGGATGGTGTGGCTCTCCACAGGTAGAGCTAGCTCCAGGGCAGCGTGGGGTGTAATGGTGGATGCTGGGGAGAGACGGCAGGACGGTCCCGGAGGAAAGACGGACACTCACACGGGGGTAAGCTTCAGTACCTTTACTGGTGATGGTGCAGGCACGGTCCAGGGTACTCCGGGCGAAGGGTGCACTTTTGGACTCTCCCCAGTGAGCGAGTATAGGGCCCCCTGATCCGTGGCTTTTCTTGCTAAGCTTCTGGCCTGCCTGGAACTAGGCCTAGCTTGGTTACTGTCTCTCTCTCCCTTGCACCTGCTGACCTGGTGGTAGGGCCTTCTCTTTGGAGATCACTCTCTCTGGATGCTGTGGCCTCCGTGACTCCTAGCCCTGGTACTGTAGTCAGCGTTTGGCAAACCTGGGACCTGTAGTCCTCCAGGGGTTCCGGTAGTCCCTACTGGTGTAAAGAGTCACTGTAGGCACAGACCCGGTGTCCAGTATATATCTCGGGGTGAGCCTGGTATGCTCCTCTGCCCCCTTGCTACTTCTTCCTTCTCCTCTCGCCTTCGGCCCTCACTAGCCCTTCACACGTGCTGTAGGCCTTGGCTCGCCTAAGCACAGCAGCCAGCGTGCTGCCTCTTCGCTGCTCTCTGAGCGTCAGCACGCTCTCGGCTCTAAACTCTGAGCTCTGTCCCTCTCTGTGTCTGAGCAGGAACTCACTAACTAGCTGCCTAACTCCACCCTCCCTATATATATCCCTAACGGGCTCCCTCTGGTGGTCTGAGGTGGTAGGGTGGAGGTGTGTGAATGTGTGAGGGCCTCTTGTGGAGAAGTCCATCCATGCACCCTTCTGGGTTCTGTGGCACCAATGCGCAGCAGGGCACCACAACAGCTCCATCAATGGAATAGTGTCTGTGGCCGGGTACTGCACATCCATCTCCTATTGATTTGAATAGGTGGAGGATGTGCAGTACCAGGCTGCGGCCACCATTCCGTCGACAGAGCTGTGCACCTTTGTAACTAAGAAGTTCCGGCCGACACTGGGAACAGATGGTCATCGAAGGTGCCATGTGTCGTACCCCCACCGATCAGACATTGATGACCTATTCTAAGGATAGGCCATCAATGTTAAAGTCCCAGGCGACCTCTTTAAGTCTTTTACATCTGTCCTTAAAGCTCAGGGTTGGCAAAAAGAAAAAAACAAATGTTTAGTGCTCGTCAAATTTATAGTTTGTAAAGCCAAGTATATTGTGTTTTTGTAGGGGTAAAGGATCTATGGCCTTTAAAAATGGAGGGTCCCTCATCATTTTCAGTGCATTACTGTAAATGGATCAAAATCATGATTCCTTTTTTCTTGACCTCTCCATTTGAAGGCGAGGGGGACATCATTTTTTCCCAACGTTCTCCACCAACATTGATCTGGCCTTGACTATGGTTAATATCATGTTATGTTTTGGGGGCAAATCAAGTTACACATTACCACTACTTTTGTTGGTAGTTTCTATACCTGTTCACATTTTTTTGTTTGAATGCATAGGAGCAAAAAAAAATTGAAACATTTTCAAAAAATTATTAATAACCAAATAGAAAACAATGCGTCCTTCCAGTCACAAATTGGAAATAAGTTCTATTTATTACAGGATTTTTTTACGAGAAGTCATTATTTCTCTCTTCTACTTCTAAAAGGCGTTGTGTACTGTGATCTGAGATTATATACATTTAGTACAGTAATCGAGAAGCTTATTAAATGTTCAGAAACTTTTTACCATTTGTAGATTGATTTCCTCCCACTACTCCGCCGGCATCTTCTGATGATAATTAGCATCTGTTCATCTTTAGGAGACGTTATTAGCAGAGCTGCCGAGATAACGTTGTTTGGATTTGAGCCGTTCTTGTGAGATTTTGGGTTGAAAAAGTGAAAGCCGAGAAGAATAGTTCAGTTCTCTCTGTGCATTGAGGTGGCATTTAATAAGAGGCCACTGAGAGCTCTAAGCCTTTTTGTTACATGCAAGCAAAACGGTGTGCTGACAGCACAGTTATTGTGGATGTATCGCTGGGGAATAGGTCACTTATACGGCTTTTTTTTCTGCCTGTGCACCTGAAATAACTTTTTTATCTACTGATCATTCATGATAAACATAGCCCCAGAGGGCAATTTTCTACTGCTGCTACTCTAGGTAAAAGAAAAAAGTATTAATGCATTAGTATTACATTGCCTATATGTTATACCACATAGCAAACATTTATATAGAGAATATATATATATATATATATATATATATATATACTGCTCAAAAAAATAAAGGGAACACTTAAACAGCAGAATGTAACTCCAAGTCAATAACACTTCTGTGAAATCTACCTATCCAGTTATGAAGCAACACTGATTGTGAATCAATTTCTCCTGCTGTTGTGCAAATGGAACAGACAACTAGTAGAAATGATCGGCATTTAGCAAGATACCCCCTATAAAGGAGCGGTTCTGCAGGTGGTGACCACAGGCCATTTCTCTGTTCTCATCCTTTTTGGCTGTTGTTTTGTTCACTTTTTCATTTTGCCATAGCTCTCACCCCTAGAGGTACAGTAGCATGAGGCGGTGTCTACAGTACAACCCACAGAAGTTGCTCAGGTAGTGCAGTTCATCCAGGATGGCACATCAGTGCGAGCTGTGGCAAGAAGGGTAGCTGTGTCTGTCAGCACAGTGTCCAGAGCATGGTGCAAATACCAGGAGATGTGGAGGGAGCCATAGGAGGGCAACAACCCAGCAGCAGGACCGCTACCTCCGCCTTTGTGCAAGGAGGAACAGGAGGAGCACTGCCAGAGCCCTGCAAAATGACCTCCAGCAGGTCACAAATGTGCATGTGTCTGCACAAATGGTTAGAAACTGACTCCATGAGGGTGGGTTGTGCTCACAGCCCAACACAGCGCAGGACGCTTGGCATTTGCCACAGAACACCAGGATTGGCAAAGTCGCCACTGGCGCCCTGTGCTCTTCACAGATGAAAGCAGGTTCACACTGAGCACATGTGACAGACGTGACAGAGTCTGGAGACGCCGTGGAGAGCGATCTGCTGCCTGTAACATCCTTCAGCATGACCGGTTTGGCAGTTGGTCAGTAATGGTGTAGGGTGGCATTTCTTTGGAGGGCCGAACAGCCCTCCATGTGTTCGCCAGAGGTAGCGTGACTGCCATTAGGTACTGAGATGAGATCCTCAGACCCCTTGTGAGACCATATGCTGGTGCGGTTGGCCCTGGGTTCCTCCTAATGCCGGACAATGCCAGACCTCATGTGGCTGGAGTGTGTCAGCAGTTCCTGCAAGATGAAGGCATTGAAGCTATGGACTGGCCCGTTCGTTCCCCAGACCTGAATCCGATTGAGCACATCTGGGACATCATGTTTCGCTCCATCCACCAACGTCACGTCACGCTGCACCACAGACTGTCCAGGAGTTGGGGGATGCTTTAGTCCAGGTCTGGGAGGAGATCCCACAGGAGACCATCCGCAACCTCATCAGGAGCATGCCCAGGCATTTTAGGGAGGTCATACAGGCATGTGGAGGCCCCACACAATACTGAGCCTCATTTTGACTTGTTTTAAGGACATTACATCAAAGTTGGATCAGCCTGTAGTGTGTTTTTCCACTTTAATTTTGGGGGTGACTCCAAATCCAGGCCTCCATTGGTTAATAAATTTGATTTCCATTAATGATTTTTGTGTGATTTTGTTGTCAGCACATTCAACTTTGTAGAGAACAAAATATTCAGTGAGAATATTTCATTCATTCAGATCTAGGATGTGTTATTTCAGTGTTCCCTTTATTTTTTTGAGCAGTGTGTGTACAGTGGCATGTAAACGTTTGGGCACCCCACAGCAAAATTACGGTTATTGTGAGCAGTTTAGCAAGTTGATGATGAAATGATCTCTAAAAGGCCTAAAGTTAAAGATGACACATTTCCTTTGTATTTTAGGCAAAAAAAAATATATACCGTATATTGTTATCTTTGATATTTTAAAAATTACAAAAACAAAAATGGGCGGATGCAAAAGTTTCTTCTTCTTTGAATCAATATCTCACTGAACACAAGAACAATTTCCAAAATTTTTACAAAACCGACTTTCATAGAACATTTTATTAATCTATAACATGAAAGTAAGGTGAATAATATAACTTTCATAAAAAAATGTTCAGTTTTACTCAATTTAGTTGATGCAAATAAAATATAGCTTAACAACACTAGTAGCAATCCTGCAGCCCCACATAAGGACACTGCCACCACCATGATTCACTGTAGGCATCATGCAATTAGATAACTGAATTTAGAAAAATGCATGGAACCTACAGTGAGACCTGGTGGTGTCTTTATGTGGGGTTGCTGGTGTCAGGAGCTACATTTCATTGATGGTATTCATGAGTTCACAGATGTACTGCTCTATATTGAAAGAGAAGATGCCGCCATCACTCGTGCCCTTAGTAGATGTGCACTTTTCCAACATGACAACAATCCAAAACAGTGACACACATACAGTATATTACATTTCTGAAGAAGAACAGGGTGAAAGTGATTCAGTGGCCAAGTGTCTCCTCATCTGAACACAACAGAACACCTATGGGGAATTCTGAAGAGACACTTTGTCGTCACTCTCCATCCAGCATCCAAGCTCTAAAAGAGGTCATTCTTGAAGAATGATTTAGGTTTGATATTGCAATATGTCACCAACTTGTTCATTCCATGCCTAGAAGACTTGGTGCTGTCCTTAAAGTTCATGGAAGTCATACAAAATACTAGATGTAGTAGTTCTTGATACTCATTTTTGCATCAACTAATTTGAGCCAAACTGAAGATTTTGTAATGAAAGTTATTTTATTTACCTTAGATTCATGTTATAGGTAGAGATGAGCGGTGTTCGACTCGAACTGTTCGCCAATCTCAAATTCGAGCTGTTTAGGGCGGTGTTCGAGCCGTTCGGCGAACACGAACGATTTGAAAAAGATTCAGCTGTTCGAGGTTATGTTCGATAACTGTTCGTGCACCAAAATCATAACTGGATTTTTTCTCAGTAATGCTGAAAATTAATGTTAATACGCAGTTTGAGCGTACAGCGGGGCGGGGGGAGGGGCAGGGGATGGATCTCTGCAGGAATAATGAAGATCTCCATTTTTTTTTCTCTTTCCCGCATTTACAGTGGGGAGGTGCAATCTGTCAGCCTATCAGCAGCGCACACACGGAGCGAACTGCTTCTTTTCACACAAGCAAGGACATGTGTCATTGGCAGTGTATGTCACATGTCCTTGCCCTATAAGACCCAGCCATTTTCCCTGTCGCCACCATTTTCTCACTGCTGCAGCTGCATGTTAGACGGCACCGCTGTTGCTGTGTGCGCTATACTTTGTTAATTTCAAGCCAATTTTCGCACAAATCTACAGATAGCTTGGGAGTAGCGAATAGTTGTGATTGCAGTCCTTTTAAGGACTAGGTTACATAATTTCCTACGACTTTTATCAGGCAGGTCTGTGCTCTTAAATAGATAGGTTGGGAGTAAAGATTAATTGTAATTGCAGTCCTTTTCAGGGCTAGGTTACATCAGTTCCTATCACTTTTATCAGGCAGGTCTGTGCTCTTAAATAGATAGGTTGGGAGTAAAGATGAATTGTAATTGCAGTCCTTTTCAGGGCTAGGTTACATCAGTTCCTATCACTTTTATCAGGCAGGTCTGTGCTCTTAAATAGATAGGTTGGGAGTAAAGACTAATTGTAATTGCAGTCCTTTTCAGGGCTAGGCTACATCAGTTCCTATCACTTTTTGTCAGGCAGGTCTGTGCCAGTGCTGTGCAAGTTTTTTTCACAGCATTTGGCTAAATCTAGCAAAGCTAATCCTTTTTGTCCTCTTGCAGTGTGTGTTAGTCAGTGGAGAAGCCTATCTGTGTTGCAAGCTACACCACCTGTGTATAGAATACACATTTTTTTACTGCACCTAGTGAAGTAAAACCTTTTGGGCATAGCATCATTCTATTAGTCCATCTATACTAACCTCCATCAGGTTGCAAATTCAATATAATTTTTTTCTGCATCTAGCTCTGAAAAACTATTTCGTCTTCTAGCAGTGTGTGGGACTTGTTCTATTAGTCCATCTATACTGACCTCCATCAGGTTGCAAATTCAATATAATTTTTTTCTGCATCTAGCTCAGAAACACTATTTCGGCTTGTAGCAGTGTGTGGGACTTGTTCTATTAGTCCATCTATACTAACCTCCACCAGGTTGCAAATTCAATCTAATTTTTTTCTGCATCTAGCTCTGAAAAAATATTTCGGCTTGTAGCAGTGTGTGGGACTTGCTCTATTAGTCCATCTATACTAACCTCCATCAGGTTGCAAATTCAATATAATTTCTTTCTGCATCTAGCTCTGAAAAACTATTTCGGCTTCTAGCAGTGTGTGGGACTTGTTCTATTAGTCCATCTATACTAACCTCCACCAGGTTGCAAATTCAAAATAATTTTTATCTGCATCTAACCCAGCCAATACTTTTGGGCTAATACCACAGTTTGGCCACTCAGCTCTGCTCGGTTCCCATCCATTGTTTTTTGCGCAAACAACTCCAGAGTTGAGAATTAGTTAACCACAGAAATGAGTGGAAAAAGGCCTGCTGCTGGTGGAAAGGGGAATAGGTGTGTTGGGAAGGGATAAAAAGGTTGTGTCCGTGGGGTAGGTGTTGAAGCAACAGTAGCATCTGCAGAAGAAAGACCATCTTCCAGCCAAATTAAGATGTCTAATTCTTTTAGCGGACAATGTGATAAGATCCCTTTCTTACGGCCACGTCAATCGCTACAAATTACAGATGAGGCATAAAAACAGCAGGTGCTTCAACGGATATCAAGTGCTCCTTTACGTGGGCTCTCCTCCACCTCAACTTCAACATCACAAAAACTCCAGTCCTCAGAGGTGTCACCCCAATCACACTTGCTTCCTCACAGCTCCCAAGTCTCCAGCTGCCCATCTGAGTATGGGGTAGAACAGATGGTTGAGTCTGCAGAGCTGTTTACTCATACTATAGCCTGGGAATCAGAGGTCGGCTCCAGAGCTTCTGTGAATCCAGACGAGGAAATGATCTGCACTGATGCCCAGAATCTTTATGAGTCAGATCCAGGACCAGACGCAGAAGGTTCTGACCATAATGTAGACCCTCATTCCCAAACTGTAACTCCTGTTGGTGGAGACAATGAGGAAGACGATGATGAGACTCAAATACCTGATTGGAGCGACAACTTTATTTTTTTGTCAGGGAAGGAACAGGTTGGCTCTGAGGACGACGGGTGTGATAACACACAGGGTAATGATGACGAGGTTGGAGATCCCACTTACTGTCAACCCACAGTCAGCCAAGAGATGAGGTCAGCAGAAGAGGTGGAGGAGGATGCTAGTGACGACGAGGTCAGGTTGCGCCTTCCTGGACAGAGACGTAGTACTGGAAGCACGTCAACAACTGCATCCTCAAACACAACTCTGCCTCTGACCACAAGTCATGTTGGCTCTTCAGGTCGCATGGGTGCTAAGCCTTGCATAGCCTGGGCATTTTTTCAGATCGATAAAGATGACCCAACTCGTGTTATCTGTAACATTTGTCAGCAAAAGCTAAGTAGAGGCCAAAAAATACATAGTTTGAGTACTTCATGCATGAACCGGCACATGGATATGAAGCATAAGCTGCAGTGGGAAGCTCACTGTGCTACAATGCGGCCTAGCCGGCCGGGCCAACCACCGTCTACCACATCATGTGCATCCGCGGCCTCTTCATCCTCTGTGACTGGGGGGACAGCAGTCACACCTGTTTTGGGACGCAGACCTGCCACCTCTTTACCCACAACAGCCAGCGTGATTGGCAGGTCATCATTTTCTTTGGAGGTGGAAACACCAGCTGGTGCTCAGCGCTGTCCGACATCGATAGCACCACCTTTGGATCAAGGCAACCTAACATGTCCGCCTGCATCTTCCTCACAGACCGGCAGTTTGCCGGGGACACCCTTCTCAACCCCGTCTAAGCACAACAGCCAGCCCTCGGTCCCTCAGATGTGGACAAGTAAAAGATCATTTCCTCCTAGCCATGAGAAAGCTAAGAGGTTGAATTTCACCATCTGCAAGCTCTTGGCTGCAGAAATGCTTCCTTTCCGCCTGGTGGACACAGAGGATTTTCGAGACCTTATGTTCGTCGCAGTGCCCCAGCACCAGATGCCCAGTCGGCACTACTTCTCAAAGAAAGGTGTGCCTGCGCTCCACCAGCATGTCGCACACAACATCACCGCTTCTTTGAGAAACTCTGTGTGTGACAGGGTGCATTTCACCACAGACACTTGGACGAGTAGGCATGGACAGGGGCGTTACATGTCGCTGACTGGGCACTGGGTAACTATGGTGGCAGCAGGACAAGGGGCTGCTGTCCAAGTCTTGCCGTCCCCACGAGTTGTGCGTCAATCCTCTTTATCTCAAAGTTCCTCCACTGGTTCTGCCTCCTCAACCTCCTCTCGGTCCTCCACCTGCACCCAAAGCCTGTCTGGTCATGCCACAAGCTTTCTAACAGCGCAGAAGGGATTCTGCACACCTCCTTACTATGCTGGCAGCAGGGCTCAACGTCATCAGGCGGTTTTTACTTTGAAATGTCTGAGAAATGTGAGTCACACAGCTGAGGAGATGTGGTCAGCTCTGGAGAACCAGTTTCATGTATGGTTGTCTCCACTGGACCTGAAACCATGGAAGGCCGTGTGCGACAATGCTGCAAACCTGGGTGCGGCCCTTCGCCGGGGCAATGTCACACACGTGCCTTGTATGGCTCACGTGTTGAACCTGGTTGTCCAGCAATTTTTAGCCCACTATCCTGTACTAGATGGCCTTCTGCAGAAGGCACGGTCGCTGTGTGCTCACTTCCGCTGTGCGCATCCCGCAGCTCAGCGACTTAAATCTCTACAGAAGTCGTTGGGCCTGCCACTTCACCGGCTAAAATGCGATGTGCCTACCCGGTGGAATTCAACTCTGCACATGTTGCAGCATCTGTGGCAGCACCGACAAGCCCTGGTGCAATACGTTGTGACGTATAGCCTGGGCCAACGAGATCCAGAGGTGGGGCAAATCACGCTGGAGGAGTGGTCTCAGATCAGGGACCTATTCACCCTTCTGCACAGTTTTGAAATGACGACGAAGATGTTTAGTGCTGACGATGCCATTATCAGCATGACTATTCCGGTGATTTACATGCTGGAGCACATGTTAAACAGAATTCGGAGTCAGGTGGTGGCACAAGAGGAGGTGGAGGAAGTAGAGGAGGAGGAGTTGTATGCGGAAGGGCTAACATCTGCAAGGTCCAGATGGTCGGCAGCACCAAGGCGGCAGGCATGTGAGGGTGGGGGAGATGGTTTTACCAGGGCGCATGGTAGCAGCCAAACTAGTGAGGAAGGTGCAGGAGCCCAGGAAGAAGTGGAGGACGAACTGATGGAAGACTCATCAGATGAGGGAGACCTTGATCACATTTCTGTTGTGCGAGGTTGGGGGGAGAGGGCAAAGGAAGGAATCATGATTGTTACCAACACAACAGGGACTTGGTGCTCCTGGATGCGCAAGACACATGAGTGCCTTCTTGCTGCACTACCTGCAACATGACCCTCGAATTGTGAGAATTAGAAATAATCCTGACTACTGGGTTGCCACACTGTTAGATCCCCGGTACAAAAGTAAATTTGCAGAAATTATTCCTGCCATAGAAAGAGATGCACGCATGCAGGAGTATCAGCAGAGACTGTTGCAGAATATTACATGTGCTTTTCCCCAAAACACTAGTGGTGCACGTAGTGAATCTTACAGTTCCAACTTGACAACCGTGGGACCGTCGAGTGTTCAGCACTCAAACCGTAACAGAACCACAGTATCTGCTGGTAACATCAATTTTGCGGAATCATTTCAACACTTTTTTAGCCCATCCTTTGCAAGGCCACAGGAGACAAGAAGTCTGACACATAGTCAACGCCTAGAGACGATGGTACAGGAGTATCTCCAAGTAAACATTGAAGCCATGACTGTGTCACTGGACCCTTGCTCTTTTTGGGCTTCCGATCTGGATAAATGGCCGGAGCTCGCCACTTACGCCTTGGAGATCTTGTCATGCCCCGCAGCCAGCATTCTGTCTGAACATGTGTTCAGCGCTGCTGGTGGTGTGCTGACAGATAAGCGCATGCGGCTCTCCACTAATAATGTAGACAGACTCACGTTCATAAAGATGAACAAGTCATGGATCCGAAACGACTTTTCTACCCTTGTGTCATCCTGGGGAGAGTGAAAGCTTGATGATTTGTTAAAATCACCTCACCAACCTTTTTAAGCTTTAAAATTACTAATCATGTTTATCTGTATCTTGGCTGGAAAATAATTTGGGCCTTGTAGCAGTGTGCAGTACTGATTCTATTAGGCCATCTATACTAAGCTCCACCAGATTTAAAATTACTAATCATGTTTATCTGTATCTTGGCTGGAAAATAATTTGGCCCTTGTAGCAGTGTGCAGTACTCATTCCATTAGGCCATCTATACTAAACTCCACCAGATTTAAAATTACTAATCATGTTTATCTGTATCTTGGCTGGAAAATAATTTGGGCTTTGTAGCAGTTTGCAGTACTGATTCTATTAGGCCATCTATACTAAGCTCCACCAGCTTTCAAATTAATAATAATTTTTAGCTGCATCTAGCCCGGAAAATAATTTTGGGGCTCCTAGATGCGCAAGACACATGAGTGCCTTCTTGCTGCACTACCTGCAAAATGATCCTCAGATTGTCAGAATTCAAAGTAATCCTGACTACTGGGTTGCCACACTCTTAGATCCACCACACTCTTCGATCAACCTTTTCATTTTAATAAAGAACAAAAAAATGGTCATTTTTGAAATTCTAAGCATTAGCACGTTATTAGAAACTGAAATCAAACAGCTTTCAACTCGAAACTTTATTCTAGGTGATGTTACATTTGCACATAGGACCCCTTGTTCGAAAGGAGCTTCTCAACTCTCTCGTCCATTGAATTTGTCAGGTTTTGGATGGTTTCTGCTTCAATTGTTTTGCATGAGGACAGAATACCCTCCCAGAGCTGTTGCTTAGATGTGAACTGCCTCCCGCCATCATAGACGCTTCTTTTGATGATGCTCCAGAGGTTCTGAATGGGGTTGAGGTCAGGGGAGCATGGGGGTCACACCATAAGTTTGTCCCCTTTTATGCCCATATCAGCCAGAGATGCAGATGTGTTATGTGCAGCATGAGACGGTGCATTATCATGCATGAAAATGATCTTGCTGCGGAATACACGGTTCTTCTTCTTGAACCATGGCAGGAAGTGCTGTTTGAGAAATTCCACATACATTATGGAGTTCATCTTTACCCCTTCAGGGATCCTAAAGGGGCCGACAATCTCTCTCCCCATGATTCCAGCCCAAAACATTACTCCACCTCCTCCTTGTTGGCGCCGTAGCCGTGTTTGCGTGGGGTGTCCATCAACCAGCCATCCTCCACTCCATCCATCTGGACCATCGAGCGTTGCACGGCACTCATCGGTGAACAAAACAGTTTTGAAGTCAGTCTTCATGTATTGTTTGGCCCACTGGAGCCGTTTCTGCTTGTGTGCAGTGGATAGAGGAGGTCAACAGGATGGCTTACGCACATCTGCAAACCTCTGAAGGACTCTTCATCTTGTTGTTCGGTGGACGTTGGAGGCACCAGCAGCTTCAAAAACTTGTCTGCTGCTATGACAAGGCTTTTTTGCCGCTGCTCTTTTAACCTGACGTAATTGCCTGTAGGAAAGAGTCCTCAATTTTCCCTTATCAGCACGCACACGTGTGTACTGTGAATCAGCTACATACTTCTTGATTGTGCGATGACCAGGATGAAGTGTCTTGGCAATGTTGATTGTAGTCATGCCTTGATCTAAACACTCCACAATTTGTTGCTTCTCAGCAGCTGACACATCCTTTTTCTTTCACATTTTGGCAGAAAATGTAGGCTGCTTAATAATGTGGGACAGCCTTCTTAAGTAGTCTTGCCTTTCATTGGACACACCTGCCAAACTAATTAGCACAGGTGTCTGCAATTGCTTACAGTGATATAAAGAGCCCTGACACACATCACCATCAATGAGTTTAACTGACAAACAAAAAAATTCTTACCTTATCACTCCTAAACACTTTTTGCATAATAATTTGGAACACAGTGTACAAGTGCTTTTCCACAAAACACCAGTGGTTCACATAGTGAATCTTACAGTTCTAACTTGCCAACCGTGGTCTGTATGGAGTTGTTCAATAAAGGGCCCAAAATTAAGATAACATAGACGGGAGAGGTCTCTATGAATACGAATTCCTAAGTATTTGATACCCTGTGAGGGCCAGGCAAAGGGAAAGTTGGACTGGATGGAATCCTGTATGGATTTGGGGAGGGAGACATCGAGGGCCTCAGACTTCGCTGCATTGATTTTAAAATTTGACAATGTAACAAAGTGATCTATTTCAGCCATAACAGCAGGGATGGATATATGTGATTGAGTGATATATACTAGGACATCATCAGCAAATGCAGAGCACTTGTACTCGGTGCCTCCCACCTCAATCCACCTAATATTGGGGTTATGGCGAATTGATGAGAGCAGGTGCTCCGTCACTAGGATGTATAAGAGAGGGGACAGAGGACATCCCTGCCTTGTCCCATTGGTGATTATGAAAGGTGATGAAAATGTTCCATTTATCTTCAGCCTAGGTGACGTATTGCGATACAGGGCCGTGATTTTGCCTATAAAAGGGTTCCCTAGACCCCAACCCCAAGCTTTTTAAGGGAATAATATATGACGTGCCAGGAGAATCTATGGAGTGCTTTCTCAGCATCCAACGAGAGTATCTAATTACAAATTTTTAACTGCATCTAGCCCAGGAAATACTTTGTGCCTAGTAGCAGTGTCTGCTAGTCAGCGGATTATCCCAGCTGTTAAGCAAGCTACACCACCTGTAGTTTGGACACTTCATTTTTTCAAAGGAAATGGTTCGGGCCCCCAGGACACTCAGTGAAGAGCATCGGGGAGGCACCCCGAGGCATAGGGGCTGGGACTGGCGGTAGGACGCCTTGCGGTGGACCGCCGAGCTCGATCCTTATAATAGCTTTTTAACTGCAGCAGCTTTAGTGGATGCTACTGGAGCTGGAATTACGCGGCTGCTGGCATGAGACTTTCCCTCCAATAGATCCTTGTAAAAGGATTTAAAGTGTATTCATTCAAATTAGAGAGACAATTTAAATTAAAAAGCTTAGACCTGCCTCCACCGCAGGGGGGCTCGCTCGACCCACCAGCGGACAGGCACCAGTATTGGGAGAGGAGGGCTGGCCGTCAGGGTCCACCGCAGCTCTGGCACAAACCCGGCAACACGGAGGTCGCACGGGCAGGAACGGACTGGCCGTGTCGGCTTCGCACTTTTTTGGTTTTAGAAGGGCATGACATGTCTATATCTGTGTCTCCCCTCCTTTTACTCCTCCACCTCTTTTCTTTTCGCATGACTATATGTACTTGTCACTTTTCCATGTGTTAGTTGTGTCTTCTGAGCAGTTTGTCAGCTTTTGGACACCTTTGAAGGTGTTTTCTATGTGTTTCTATGTGTTTTTGTTTGCCTGCCATTGGTTTTAACGGTGTTCGAAGGTGTTCGACGAACAGTTCGACGAACAGTTCGGCGAACATACGGGTGTTCGACGAACCGAACCGAACTCGAACACTACGGGGGTGGCTCAACACTAGTTATAGGGTTAAAAAATGCTCTTTGACACTCAGTTTTGTCAAAATTTTGGAAATTGCTTTTATGTTCAGTGAGATATTGATTAAAATCTTACTTTTCAAAGGGGGTGTACTCATTTATGCTGAGCAATGTATATACATGTATGTATAATTTTAGAATTGACCAAAGAGATCTGCAGGACCTCTGTTTGGCGACAACATCAGTACTCAGTGGCAACAGGACCACATTGAATTTCCCGAATCGGCACTCAAATGCCAGTATCATGGGCACCTCTTGTGATTATAAGACCCCTAACGACATCATGAAGTTGAGAAGGCCTAGTATACCAGGATGCCAGCATTTGACCAATAGAGGAAGGTAATGCTCCTGGGTACAGATGTGATGGAGTGATGGCATGTGAACACCAATATTAAACAGGGGCCTGAAAATCTTTTTATGGTGTAACTAGAAACTTTCATGATTCTCACCAAAAAGTGGAACCGTGAAATATAATCACTTTAATGCAGACTAAACTAAGGCACGTAGTCTAAAAAATCTCCCTATTCTTCACACTTATACCCCATAAGAAGGGATGGACTTTTTTGGGCAGATTTTATGGTCCAGAGTGTAGTCATCGTTTGGTAGCACGATGTGAGGAACATCTGGAGACAAAGTCTGGCGTACAACTAAGGCTCGTCACTGACATACATACTTACCAACTTTTCAATATCCAAAATCATGACATCGAAGTCCTTCTCCTAGGACCACCCACGACCACCCAGAAAAACATCAAGAACACTTTCTTTTTGGCGGTGTTTGCATAAATCACTCTTCAATTGCAATGTAGTTGGCAGGACTGTCCCAACAAAATCGGGACTGTGGGCAGGTTTGAAACTGAAGTCAAATGATGAGACAAAGATGTAATCGGATGAGTCAGTAGCAAAATCAGGAGGAGGTTATGCAACAAAAACCAGGTACAAAGGAGCAAGATGTAGGCTAACCCCAGAGACAAGGTTATGGAAATAGTCAAGGAAGGGTTAGAGAAAACAGTTGTAAACTGGATCAGAAGACCATATTTTAAACGCAGGCAAAAGTTTCCTGCTGGATCATCACTTTTAAAGCTGCTGTCTCTGGACATCATCACAGCATTTAGATTTTAGAAGACGTGACCATGGCTTTGTCGAGAGAGACAGCAGCTGTGAGTAAGAAATCGGGAACTTAGAGGGGCAAGGTGAATAATGGAAGGTCATGAGCCATATTAGAAAACCCATAGAAGAGCCCCCCCACCCCAATTATTACATCATATGAGCTGCTGGTCTCCTCATATGGAACAGTGGAACTTTTTGCCCCTTCTCCAAGGCTTCAGGGCCTGAATGTGACCAGGAACTTCAGCAGCTCTTTAAACATGTCATGGTTTATCTTACCATGTTATGACACTTTTAAAAATCATTAGTCTACTATGAGACCACTCACTTTTGGGTATATTTTATGTAAGCTCTACATCATTAAACGGTTTATCCAAGACAATTTTTTCTTACTATGGGTCTAAAAACTAACAGGCAGGTAGCTAACTACCTGACTGTTCTACCCGGCGCCAGCGATGAACTGTCACCGACCGATCCTACCGGCAATTCAGCTGCTCAACGTTAACACAGTAGCTCTTCTAGGCTGCTCTATCAATGGGACATGTTTGATAATGCCATGCTGATTGACAGCCAACTCCCCGCAGTTAGATAGCGGGGAGCTGGTTGTCAATCAAAATGGTGTAAGCTGTCACGCCCCATCAACAGAGCAGAGCGGAAGAGAAGTCACTACCTTGTCAATGTGAGGTCAGCGGAAGCCACTGAGTCACCAACAGAAGCGATCTGTGACCACTCTGTGCCGACAAACATCAGCACTGGGCACAAAAACGTAGCTAGCAATTATTTGACCGTTAGTTTTTAGACCCATAGTAAAAACAAATAGACCTATTTTAAAAGATTCAGGACTGTCCTGAATTTGAAGTTCCGACTATGGAAACAATGAAAACACCCACTTTTACCATTTAAAAACACACACCTTTTTGGGTGTGGTTTATCTAAACCACACCTCAATTTGCTTTAATTGTTTCTATAAATTTGGAAAAGTCCAGGCAAATCGGATACAGTTGTATTAACTATGTACACGATGCATGGCTCACTGCAAAAAACAGCTCTGCTAAATACACCTGTAACGAGCCGTGCACTTCTGTGATCATCACCTGACTAGTAATTGATACAAAAAGTTTTTTAAGAACATTGTAGAACTTTTTGTTTATTATGTAAAGAATCAGCTAAAACCGTAATTCCTCTTCAAAGTAGAGCTGCGAGTTCTGTTAATTAGCGACACTATAAAATGAAAACTGACATAATTAGTCGAGGCTGGCGAGCGCATGGGCATAATTATTGATATGGAATAAAACTTAACTAAGCTATCGAACAGAACAATTAATTTCAGCATGAAAGAAGTGTTTGCCTCCAGCTGGAAGGATAAATAAGTTGTTTTTTATTTAATACTTAACTTTATATTGTTTTGTCAGTAGTCAAGAACAAATATATTTTATGTTGCATTTTATCAATTTTAGCATATATCATCAACATAAGTAACTATGAACAATCACCTCGGGCTGAAGCAAAAAAAAGACGAGCGGTTCTGCTCCACATTTGTAGTAAAGAGTAACTGCAATTCTCATTTTGGAATAAGATGTTATTCACATGTCAAATGATAACCCTACTTGTATTCTAAACACAGAGGCCTTTTTAGACCTAATATTATTTTACACTGGTGGACAGTTATGTAAATGTCACTGAGGGTTGTGCCTCTTGTCCATTTCTTAAAGGGTTGATCCAGTGAAAATAAGTTATATCAGTGGGGTCCGACCTCTTGGATCCATACTAACCGAAAGAATAATCCCATTAGAAAGGAGGATCAGTGCACAAGTGCAACTTGAGCTACATTAATTTCCTATGTGCCTGCCGAGTGCTCCGGCAGCCCAGTAGAAAAATAATGGAGCCGTGATCGGGTGTCTAACTTGCTGCACCATTTTTTAAAGTGGATAAAAGTTTCCCTTCTGGGCCCCATCTTACAAGAGCCATTTTTAATACTATTGTCTTCTTATGTGGAAAAGGTGCCGTAAAGCTTCATGGCACCTTTGCCTGAATGCAACCGCTACTGCTCCTCTACAAACATTATACCTACTAATTTGTCCTCCCTGGAACCTATGTCTTCTCCTCTTCTTCTTTAAATCGGGGGTGTAGCTATAGGGGTCCAGAAGTAGATGCCTTTACCAAGGGGCCCAGAAGCAGATGCCACGAGTGGTGGTGAGTTTTCCTTCAATGGAGGTCTTCAAACAGAGGCTGGACAGATATCTGCCTGAGATGGTTTAGTGAATCCTGCCTTGAGCAGGGGGTTGGACCAGATGACCCTGGAGGTCCCCTCCAACTCTAACATTCTATGATTCTGTAATTCTAAGCCTCTCTGAATCTTTTGGATTAGGGCCCAAGACCTTCAAATAATGCCTCTGAGATACATGCCATTTGTCCAAAATCTGTTTCGACTGTCCCAAAACAGTCTCGGAAAATCTGTGGTTTTCTTAGCTGAAAAGGGGCAGTGTCCACACAAAACCCCTCCCAAAAATAGGCATTTCAACCAGGATTGGGGCGGCCTCAGGTGGGTCTAAGGTGTCTTTAAATTGCCAATACCAATGATGGTAACTATGTTCTGCATGGGCGGATATATCATTGGTCCAATCCAAGAGGTAAGGGGGCCCATTTCTACCTCCAAAATAGGTGAAACTTTGCATTGTGATGACGTATTGGGCTCAAAAGGGCCCATATATTGTTCTTGCACAGGGGCCCTCTTCTGTCTGTGTCCACCAGTGATGCTCTGCCTCCTTTCTCCTCTCATCTCCTTTTCTCTTCATTCCTTCCTGTCTTACCCTTCTCTCTTTTTTTAAATAAAAAGATTTCAGTAGTTTTGCTTTGAGTTTCAGTTTATGGCATAAAATTTAGATATAGCGAATTAGAACCGGACTACCAGTGACAGTGACATGGATTGGAGTTGGCAATGCCTCGGATTTCATACGTCTGATTCTCAGTCTATTTAAAAATTGATTTTATCCAAGGAGTGTGCAAGCAATGGTCCTAAATGGAATATAAAAGCAACACGACTAAGCTTTTAACATTACAAAGTGTGAATGTGATTGAAGAAAAGGATATAAGTGGAGGGCGTATAAAACAAAGCTGCTCTAAAGTAGTTAACAGCAGGGGCTGCGCAAAGCCTTGGGATCCCGGCACACAGCACTGAGCCCAAAGATTTATCTTTGCTAATTTACGTGAAGACGTTATAACTGTATACCTAGTTCAATAGGAATTCATGCAAACACAAGCCATAATGTTGCAATGGATCATTTTAAAGGGGTTATATAGTAATTTTTATAGTAAATGGAGGTGGGATCTCCCATTTAGAGCCTTTTTCTACTAGCAAAAGTAGTTAGAAAAGTGCATCTACTATATAATTGTCTTATCCCGTCTGTCTGTCTGTCTGTCTGTCTGTCTATCTGTCTGTCTGTCTGTCTGTCCTGGAAATCCCACGTCGCTCATTGGTCTGGCAGCGGCCAATCAGCGCCGCGGGCGGGATTTCTGAAAAAAGATGGCGGCCGTTAGTGGCTCATCTGCGGGATGGAGCTCAGCGGCGATGCAGCCGGGAGATGAGCGGCGCGAGGCGCTCATCTCCCGACCGGTAGCAGCGGAAGGACCGCCGGCGTCGCTGACCTCCATGCGGAAGGGAGGACCGGGGAGCGGCGCTGCGGGTCAGGATACTTCTGCTGCGAGCGCCCGCTCATGTCCAGGGTTCTCGCTGCAGAAGTACCCGCACAGGCAGCGCCGCTCCCCGGTCCTCACCAAAACGATTTGATGATTGGTCGCGGTCTTCGGACCCGACCAATCACTGATCTTACCGCAAAAGTTAAACACTACTGTGCTGATTGGTCGCGGACACTGCCCGCGACCAATCACCGATTTGGGTGCCAAATTTAAATATCGGCCGCGACCAATCACCGATCTTGGATCCACATTTAAACACCGCTATGCTGATTGGTTGCCGACGCTGGGCGCGACCAATCACCAATTTTGTCGCCACATTTAAATAGCGTCCGCGACCAATCAGCACAGCGGTGTTTAAATGTGGAGCCAAGATCGGTGATTGGTCGCGGCCGCTATTTAAATGTGGCTGTGTCACCCTGGCATGGATGTCACAAATATAATAAAGCTGTGTCTGAGAGCAAGGGGGAGGTTCTCTGGTCAGGGGAACATTAGCATGCAATACCTCCTGTCTCAGGCCAGTAGGGGGAGCAGGCTGTCCCTATAAAAGCTGGAACTGGGGGCAGGGTTAGAGAGAACTGGACAACCTGTCTCAGGACTAAGAGGTCCCAGAGCAGAGAGGAACAGCTGTATTGCACCCTAAGAGGAAGTGTGGCAGTAGGAGAGCTACAAGCCAGAGACCAGAGGCAAAGTGAGCCTGTCTTGGCAGACAAAGAACACAATTTACCAGACTTTGGTGTCTGAGGCTGGGAGGATTCCACATCCCACAGCAGATAACCAGTCCGCAGGGGACTGTATGTTCCTTGGCCTAAGAAACCTGGAGGTTCTGCCACAACAGAAGGGACCAGTAAAGCCGTACCAGGCCGGGAGCAGAAAGGAACCCACGTCGCAGGCCATACAGGCGAGAATACATGGAAAGCTCGGAAACGTGGGCTGTTACCCTATAAGGAGGAGATAGCCAGAAGGAGCGCAGAAAGCACGGTAGGCCTACACCCTCACCCTGACCAGGGCCAATTTCAATTGCTCTCAGACATCCAGGTCCCCTCCTAGCCGGGACTGTTTGTGGGTCAGTTTACCTGTTCTAGTAAAGACCCTGGACTGCAACCTGTTGTCTGTGTGCTCCTTGCTCCTCCAGCACTATCGGTACTGGGACTCTCACCACCATCACTCCCACCATCCACTACACTGCCCTGGTGCCGCACTCTTCCCGTGGGGAGTCACACCATCCCAGCTGCCTACATCACCAGCCCCAGCGGTCTGCCCTGCAGCGGCGGTTCCTAATTACCGCAAATCCACGGGTGGCGTAGACGGACGTTATCAACAGCACATAGCAGACTACCACTGGCCTGACCACCCTGAGCCACGGAACCGGGTTGCCACTACTACCCCCATCGTTCCCCTATTGCCCGGATCCGAGTGCCCCACGTCATGGCGCCCAAATCGGTGATTGGTCGCGTAGAGCGGTGTTTAACTTTAGCGCCAAGATCACTGATTGGTCGCGTGCGGAGAGCGCGACCAATCAGCGAATCGTATTGGTGAGGACCGGGGAGCGGAATCGTATTAGTGAGGACTGGGGAGCGCCGCTGCCTGTGCGGCTACTTCCGCTGCGAGAAGCCGGGAGATGAGCGACTGCTCGCAGCAGAGGTATCCCGACCCGCAGCGCCGCTCCCCGGACCTCCCTTGACACCCTAGCCGCTGATGTCCCCACAGTATCCGCATGGTGTTACAAAGGTCCGGACATTTGTGTTAAAAATCGCTGATTGGTCGCTGGCCGCGACCAATCACCGATTTGGGCGCCAAATTTAAATATCGGCCGCGACCAATCACCGATCTTGGCTCCACATTTAAACACCGCTGTGCTGATTGGTCGCCGATGCTGGGAGCGACCAATCACCGATTTTGGCGCCACATTTAAATAGCGTCCGCGACCAATCAGTACAGCGGTGATTAAATGTGGAGCCAAGATCGGTGATTGGTCGCGGCCGATATTTAAATTTGGCTCCCAAATTGGTGATTGGTCGCGGGCAGCGTCCGCGACCAATCAGCACAGTAGTGTTTAACTTTTGCGGCAAGATCAGTGATTGGTCGTGGGCCAAGACCGCGACCAATCACCGATTTGTGCGGCACATTTAAAAAGCGGCCGCGACCAATTGGATGTCAGCTCCGCTCCCCGGTCCTCCCTTCACACCCTAGCCGCATGGATGTCAGCAGCGCTGCCTGTGCGGATACTTCTGCTGCGAGAACCCGGGACATGAGCGGGCGCTCGCAGCAGAAGTATCCTGACCTGCAGCGCCGCTCCCCGGTCCTCCCTTCACACCCTAGCCGCATGGATTTCAGCGCCGCTCCCCGGTCCTCCCTTCACAACCTAGCCACTGATGTCCCCACAGTATCCGCATGGTGTTACAAAGGTCCGGATATTTGTGTTAAAAATCGCTGATTAGTCGCGGGCGCTACCCGCGACCAATCACCGATTTGGCCGCCACATTTAAATATCAGCCGCGACCAATCACCGATCTTGCCGCCACATTTAAACACTGCTGTGCTGATTGGTCGCGGACGGCAGCCGCGACCAATCAGCGAGATTGGCGCCAAATTTAAACAACGCTCTGCTGATTGGTCGCGGACGCCAGCCGCGACCAATCAGCTAGCTTGGCGCCAAATTTGAACAACGCTCTGCTGATTGGTCGCGGACGCCAGCCACAACCAATCAGCGAGCTTGGCGCCAAATTTAAACAACGCTCTGCTGATTGGTCGCGGACGCCAGCCGCGACCAATCAGCGAGATTGGAGCCAAATTTAAACAACGCTCTGCTGTTTGGTCGCGGTTGCCATCCGCGACCAATCAGCGAGATTGGCGCAAAATTTAAACAACGCTCTGCTGATTGGTCGCGGACGGCAGCCCCGACCAATCAGCGAGATTGCCGGCAAATTTAAACAACGCTCTGCTGATTGGTTGCGGCCGCCAGCCAGCCGCGACCAATCAGTGAGATTGGCGCCTAATTTAAACAGCGCTATGATCTCCCGACGGCAAGTGTGAACAGAGGACCGAGGAGCGGCGCCGCCGGTCGGGATGCCGCTCATCTCCCAGCTGCTCACAGCGGAAGTACCCGCACAGGCAGCGCCGCTCCCCGGTCCTCACTAATACGACGCTGATTGGTTGCGGCCGCCGGCCCCGACCAATCATCGATATGGGCGGCAAATTTAAACCCCGCTCTGCTGATTGGTTGCGGTGGCCGGCCCCGACCAATCAGCGATTATGGTGGCAAATTGAAACACCGCTCTGCTGATTGGTTGCTACCGCCAGCCGCGACCAATCAGCGATTTTGGCGCAAAATTTAAACAACGCTCTGCTGATTGGTTGCAGTTTAGTGTGCTTTAGTGCATTTAAGTGTGTCCGCCCTTTGTCTGAGCTGAGGTTCATTCTGCCTCTTAGGTCTATGCCTCTACTATGGGTTCAGTCTCTCTGCCCTTATCCATATGTATGTCACTTGACAAATGGTAAGGTTTTAATATTAGAGTTAGGACTGTCCCATAAGGGTTACCGTGATGTGGTGGGATGGCTTTTACATTATTTTGATCAAAATTATGTTGACTAAATACCCTTTATTATTTATCATTATTTTTGCACTCTGTGATTTATCCATTTACTTCCAGTTATTTGGGTATTTTGCTTGTTTTGGTTTTTCTCTGTTTAGTGGCCTTGTGTGAACATGCATTTGTGGCACCCCAGGGGTCTGGTTGCCACAGTAATAGAAATATTACGTCTGAGAGCAAGTGGGAGGTTTCTCTGGTCAGGAGCCCTAAGCATGCAACACTTCCTGCCCAGACCTGGGAGGGGAGGAATCTGCCCTTATAAACTGGGTCTGGAGATGAGCGACTGCTCGCAGCAGAGGTATCCCGACCCGCAGCGCCGCTCCCCGGACCTCCCTTGACACCCTAGCCGCTGATGTCCCCACAGTATCCGCATGGTGTTACAAAGGTCCAGACATTTGTGTTAAAAATCGCTGATTGGTCGCTGGCCGCGACCAATCACCGATTTGGGCGCCAAATTTAAATATCGGCCGCGACCAATCACCGATCTTGGCTCCACATTTAAACACCGCTGTGCTGATTGGTCGCCGATGCTGGGAGCGACCAATCACCGATTTTGGCGCCACATTTAAATAGCGTCCGCGACCAATCAGTACAGCGGTGATTAAATGTGGAGCCAAGATCGGTGATTGGTCGCGGCCGATATTTAAATTTGGCGCCCAAATTGGTGATTGGTCGCGGGCAGCGTCCGCGACCAATCAGCACAGTAGTGTTTAACTTTTGCGGCAAGATCAGTGATTGGTCGTGGGCCAAGACCGCGACCAATCACCGATTTGTGCGGCACATTTAAAAAGCGGCCGCGACCAATTGGATGTCAGCTCCGCTCCCCGGTCCTCCCTTCACACCCTAGCCGCATGGATGTCAGCAGCGCTGCCTGTGCGGATACTTCTGCTGCGAGAACCCGGGACATGAGCGGGCGCTCGCAGCAGAAGTATCCTGACCCGCAGCGCCGCTCCCCGGTCCTCCCTTCACACCCTAGCCGCATGGATTTCAGCGCCGCTCCCCGGTCCTCCCTTCACAACCTAGCCACTGATGTCCCCACAGTATCCGCATGGTGTTACAAAGGTCCGGATATTTGTGTTAAAAATCGCTGATTAGTCGCGGGCGCTACCCGCGACCAATCACCGATTTGGCCGCCACATTTAAATATCAGCCGCGACCAATCACCGATCTTGCCGCCACATTTAAACACTGCTGTGCTGATTGGTCGCGGACGGCAGCCGCGACCAATCAGCGAGATTGGCGCCAAATTTAAACAACGCTCTGCTGATTGGTCGCGGACGCCAGCCGCGACCAATCAGCTAGCTTGGCGCCAAATTTGAACAACGCTCTGCTGATTGGTCGTGGACGCCAGCCGCGACCAATCAGCTAGCTTGGCGCCAAATTTGAACAACGCTCTGCTGATTGGTCGCGGACGCCAGCCACAACCAATCAGCGAGCTTTGCGCCAAATTTAAACAACGCTCTGCTGATTGGTCGCGGACGCCAGCCGCGACCAATCAGCGAGATTGGCGCCAAATTTAAACAACACTCTGCTGATTGGTCGCGGACGCCAGCCGCGACCAATCAGCTAGCTTGGCACCAAATTTGAACAACGCTCTGCTGATTGGTCGCGGACGCCAGCCACAACCAATCAGCGAGCTTGGCGCCAAATTTAAACAACGCTCTGCTGATTGGTCGCGGACGCCAGCCGCGACCAATCAGCGAGATTGGAGCCAAATTTAAACAACGCTCTGCTGTTTGGTCGCGGTTGCCATCCGCGACCAATCAGCGAGATTGGCGCAAAATTTAAACAACGCTCTGCTGATTGGTCGCGGACGGCAGCCCCGACCAATCAGCGAGATTGCCGGCAAATTTAAACAACGCTCTGCTGATTGGTTGCGGCCGCCAGCCGACCGCGACCAATCAGTGAGATTGGCGCCTAATTTAAACAGCGCTATGATCTCCCGACGGCAAGTGTGAACAGAGGACCGAGGAGCGGCGCCGCCGGTCGGGATGCCGCTCATCTCCCAGCTGCTCACAGCGGAAGTACCCGCACAGGCAGCGCCGCTCCCCGGTCCTCACTAATACGACGCTGATTGGTTGCGGCCGCCGGCCCCGACCAATCATCGATATGGGCGGCAAATTTAAACCCCGCTCTGCTGATTGGTCACGGTGGCCGGCCCCGACCAATCAGCGATTATGGTGGCAAATTGAAACACCGCTCTGCTGATTGGTTGCTACCGCCAGCCGCGACCAATCAGCGATTTTGGCGCAAAATTTAAACAACGCTCTGCTGATTGGTTGCAGTTTAGTGTGCTTTAGTGCATTTAAGTGTGTCCGCCCTTTGTCTGAGCTGAGGTTCATTCTGCCTCTTAGGTCTATGCCTCTACTATGGGTTCAGTCTCTCTGCCCTTATCCATATGTATGTCACTTGACAAATGGTAAGGTTTTAATATTAGAGTTAGGACTGTCCCATAAGGGTTACCGTGATGTGGTGGGATGGCTTTTACATTATTTTGATCAAAATTATGTTGACTAAATACCCTTTATTATTTATCATTATTTTTGCACTCTGTGATTTATCCATTTACTTCCAGTTATTTGGGTATTTTGCTTGTTTTGGTTTTTCTCTGTCTAGTGGCCTTGTGTGAACATGCATTTGTGGCACCCCAGGGGTCTGGTTGCCACAGTAATAGAAATATTACGTCTGAGAGCAAGTGGGAGGTTTCTCTGGTCAGGAGCCCTAAGCATGCAACACTTCCTGCCCAGACCTGGGAGGGGAGGAATCTGCCCTTATAAACTGGGTCTGGGGCGGGATTAGTGAGTTCAGTCAGAGCCTGGAGACAGTTCCTGACACAGGGAGAGTTACAGCAGGAGCTCTGTGGGAGCAATAGCTGAAGACCAGGGGCTGGAGCTGAGCAGAGCTCGCCCTGGCAGAAGAATCTGATAACCGGACACAGGAGTCCGAGGCTGTGGGGACTGATATTCACCCAGCAGCAGAAACCAGCCGGCAGAGGATTCCAGGTCCTCTGGCCATAGAAGCCCGGAGGCTCAGTCACAAGGAAGGGACCAGCACCACCATCCAGGAGCGGAGGCTAACAGAAAGCCCCAAGTCACCAGCCATACGGGTGAGCACCACACGGTATACTCAGCGACGTGGGCTACTTCTACCCGCTTACAGCAAGGTAGCCAGAAAGAGTGCAGATAGACGGGGAGGCCTACAACTCCACCTGGCCAGGGGAACTCCTGTTTGCTCGCAGACTGACCAGGCCCCTTATGTTAGCCAGTACTCCCGGGAGGGTCTGCCTTAATATCACCAGTAAAGACCCTGAACTGCACTGCAAAGACTCTGAGTCGTTCCTGCTTCATCGCCGCACCAGCACTACTAGTGCTGGTACTCCCGTGCACTATCACCCTCACCATCAACTACAATGCCCTGGGGCTCCACTCTTCCTGTGGGGAGTCACACTACCTCAGCTGCACACACCATCAGCCCCAGCGGTCTGCCTTGCAGCGGAGGTCCGCGCTGACCGCAATCCACGGGTGGCGTAGTCGGACAATTAACCTAAAACCCCCACAAAATACCGCCATCGGCCTGACCACCCTGAGCCACGGGACCGGGTCACCGCCACGGATTCTACAACCCCCAGAGACCCGGCTCCGGGTATCCCACACACGTCCACACTAGGCCCAGGGGGCGAGTCAGCTTTGGCGTAGTCGGCAGGATTTCGTGCCCGCAACCACCGGGTACTGCGCGCCTTCAAAAGACTGTCATACCTGCCGTGGTGAAGGTTCCTGCCATCCGGAGCCGTTTCCCACCATCCGGAGCCGTTTCCCGCCATCTTCAGTCGGTTCTCGCCATCTTCAGTCGGTTCCCGCCATCTTCAGCTGTTTTCCCGCCATCCGAAGTCGTTTTCCCGCCGTCGGACGCCATCTTCAGGACACCGCGCGGGAAGAAGAGGGGCGTGGACACCGAAAGCGCGCGAGACCCGAAGCTCCGCCTCACGCATCGACGCTGCGCAAGGTCCTGGAAGGGAGAGAGAGCGACGCTGACGTCACCAGAGCGCGACGCAAGGTCCTCCACCCTGACGATCGTCTGCGGAGCCGCGGCCTACGGAGAAGAAGCAACAGAAGGTAGGCCACACTTAACTAGGGGGGAGGAAGATGACGGATACAGAGAGACCCTCTACCACCAGCGCGGCCGCTGCCACAGTAATGCCATTTACAATGCCCTATATCCCCGGAGCGGCCTGGCTGCCCCAGTACTCAGGGGAGTCGCATACCCTAAGGGACTTTAAAGAGAGACTGTACAGCCTGTTTAAGGTGTACCCCCTGACAGAGGGACAAAAAGTGAGCATATTAGTAGGCCAGCTAACCGGGGCAGCCCAACGTGAAGTAAAGTCCTGGTCAGTCCGGGACAAGGAGACTGTAAAAGAAATCTTAACCCGTCTGAGGGACACTTTTGATACCCGTACCTCAGCAGAGATCAAAATGAAATTCTATGGCTGCAAGCAGCGGGCCCAAGACAGTATAAGAGACTATGCTTTGAATTTGCAAGAGGCCCTGGGAGCCATTAAACAGGCAGACCCTGACAGTGTGCGGAATGCAGATGAACTGTTAACTGAGCAATTCATTGAGGGTCTGCTGTCCAACGCCAACTGAACCCAGTTACGTGCAATGGCCTTGCAGAACCCTGGTTTAGACTTTGCAAAGTTCAAAGACAGGCCCATCCGGGTGCTCAGAGTCTTTAGTAAACACCCGCTAGACTTCGGGTGAGTAAAGGGGGTAGAACATCACATCCCCACAGGAGACCATCCGCCCATAAAGGAAAGATACCGACCTGTACCCCCTGCACACTATCAGCATGCAAAAGGGATGTTGCGGGACATGAATGAGGCTGGGGTAATCAGGGACAGCTGTAGCCCCTGGGCAGCTCCACTAGTCCTAGTGAAAAAGAAGGACAACACCATGAGAATGTGTGTAGACTACAGAAAGGTCAACCGTATCACACACAAAGATGCGTACCCGTTACCTAGAATAGAAGAATCTTTAGCTGCATTAAAATCTGCTAACTTGTTCTCCACTTTGGATCTTACTAGCGGGTACTGGCAGGTTCCTGTAGCAGAGGCGGACAAGGAGAAGACCGCATTCACCACCCCGATGGGCCTCAGCGAATTCAACTGTATGCCGTTCGGGCTCTGCAATGCACCAGGAACCTTCCAACGGTTGATGGAATGCTGTCTGGGACACCGGAATTTTGAGACGGTCCTGTTATACCTGGACGATGTCATCGTCTATTCCAAAACCTACGAGGACCATCTGAAACACCTGGCAGAAGTGTTTGACGCCCTGGCAAGCTACGGCCTCAAGGTGAAACCCTCCAAGTGTCACCTGCTGAAACCAAAGGTGCAGTACCTGGGACACGTGGTGAGTGCTGACGGAGTGGCTCCCGACCCCGATAAGATCACTGTGATTAAAGACTGGCCAAGACCCTCCAGCATAAAGGAAGTGCGGCAGTTCCTCGGGTTGGTAGGCTACTACCGAAGATTCATTCCCGGTTTCACCAAAATGGCAGCTCATATGCAGGACCGCCTGATAGGTCAATCCAGGAAGGCCAAAAACCAGAAGCCGCCCTTCAGGTGGGAAAAGCTGGAAGAGGAGTCCTTCCGCCAGCTGAAGATGGCCCTCACGGGGGATGAAATCCTGGCGTACCCTGACTACAGCCAGCCCTTTATCCTCCACACGGACGCGAGCAACATCGGGCTAGGAGCCGTACTGTCCCAGATCCAGCAGGGGAAAGAACGGGTAATCGCTTACGCCAGCCGAAAACTACGGCCCACAGAGAGAAACCCTGAGAATTATAGCTCATTCAAGCTAGAGTTCCTGGCAGTGGTGTGGGCAGTGACCGAACGTTTCAAGCATTACCTTGCCTCTTCCAGGTTCACCGTGTACACGGATAACAACCCGTTGACACACCTGGACACTGCAAGACTTGGTGCCCTGGAGCAGAGATGGATGGCCCGCCTGTCCAACTATGAATTCACCATCAAGTACCGAGCGGGACGCTCAAATGCCAACGCGGATGCCCTGTCCAGAATGCCAAACTTACCGGACGTAGTGGAAGATCCAGAAGAACTGGAAGAAGTCAAGCTCCCTGCGTTCTACCGTCATGGGATTACCCTGTATTCCCACCGTGTAAGGGACAGGCGGTCTGCTACATTCAATCCCTTACCCCACTACAGCTGGGCGGGGACACAAGACAGTGATCCCGCAGTCCGTCTGGTGAAGGAAATGCTGACACAGGCTGATGCCCGTCTTGACCCAGACGCTCCGGAGGAGACCAAGCAACTGTGGAAGGAGAAAATCAGGCTGTTTCTTTACAAGGAGAAGCTGTGCCGGAGAATGGTCAACTCTAGAACACATGAGCTGACCTGGCAGGTAGTGGTCCCAAGACGAGACGCGGCTATGGTTCTGGAGGCGTACCACGACGGAGCAGGACACTTCGGATGGAAAAAGCTGGAGTTCTTGTTGCGTGAACGGTTCTACTGGGTAGGCATGATAGGAGCCATCGAGAGGTGGTGCAGAGACTGTGGCCCGTGCAACCTAAGAAGAAAGGACCGTGCCAGCCAGAAGAGTCCCCTGCAGCCCATCATCACCAGGCAGCCACTGGAACTGGTAGCCCTGACCATGTGAAACTGGCTCCAAGCAAATCTGGGTACGTCTACGCCCTCACCATCGTAGATCACTACTCCCGGTTTCTAGTGGTGGTCCCTGTCAAGGACTTAACGGCCCAAACAGCAGCCAGGGCCTTCCAGCTGCACTTCTGCCGTCCACACGGGTACCCGGAGCAAGTGCTGACGGACCAAGGACCAGCCTTCGAAGCGGAGGCCTTCCAGGAGTTCTGCAATCTGTATGGCTGCAGGAAGATAAGAACAATGCCCTATCACCCTCAGACCAATGGACCATGTGAGAAAATGAACCAGGTGGTGATAGACTTGCTAAAAACGTTGCCCCTGGAGGAACGCAGTCTGTGGCCTGAAAAACTGCCTGATTTGGTGGACTTGTACAATCACATCCCCGTAGGCTCCACCAACTGTACCCCGGCTTACCTAATGAGAGCAAGACCTGGTAAGCTGCCTATTGACCTGGATATGGGAGTCCTGACACCTGAGGACACCTCGCCAGAGGCGGACTGGGATACAGAACGGCAGCAGCACTATTGGAAAGTACAGGGAAGTCTGTCTCAAGCAAGAGAAAGGCAAGAGAAGGCTTATAACCAGTATGCTCCCGCTGTTCCCATGGTACCTGGAGAGCAGGTCTTGAAGAGAAAGAGGCGTCTCCACAAGTTGGACGACCAGTGGGAGAAGGACCCGTACACCGTACTGCCCTCAAGTCATGAGAACCCAAAAGTATGTATCATCAGTAAGGACGGAGTAGAGACCACAGCCATTGTCTCCAGAGACCACCTGAAGAAGTGTCCCGAGCAGCTGCAAAGCCCTGAAGAAGATCAAGAAAACCCTCAACCCGCAGAGGAAAGGGAAGAAATGATCAGTACTGTACTCGGAGACTTTCCCCGGTCCTGGACTCAGATCAACAACGCAGTCGTGGTACCCGTCCTCACCTTTCTCCAGCCAGCTCCTCAAGGATCTACAGAAGAACAGGTAGTGTCAGAAGAGCAGCCGGCCCAGGAGGCAGAAGAATCCATACCAGCAGCCCAGGAGAATCAACCCTCTGCTAGTAGTGAGCCTGCCGTGCCCCTAGTAAGCCAAAGAGCATGCAGAAAGCTGCCAGACCTACCCGCAACACCTCCTACACCCTGTAGTGCAGAACCAGATAGTGGGAGCACTAAAGGACAGATGCCCGCTCGTTGAAGAATCTAAACTGTGATACCTGTAAACTGCAAATGTTGCAAATGTTGAAAATGGTTTATGTTTTTGTTGCCTGTTCATTAATTATGTTTCTCTAGTTACCCTTCAGGTTTATTTGGACTGACAGGTTATGGACGCTGAATAACCGGAACTACATGTAGATAGTTGCATCTTGGTGCCTCTTGCGAAGATGGCCGCGGAAGAGAAAACCTGTCTGGTGTGGCCTCCTTGTGGCCCAAAGTAGCTAGCCTCAGCCTTGCAGCCACGCCCAGGGCCAACGCTTGGGGTTTGCTTTGGACAGGTCCCCTACTCTGTTCCAAGACTTCACCTTGTTGGGTGATATGGACACCCGGTTACGGACACGCCGTGACCTCTAAAGACTAAAGCTTCTTATATATATGTTGTTGTATTATTGTTTATACCCTGTATTTGTGTTTTCTTAAAAATGTGTTTAGTCCCGGAGTACTAAAATTCACTAGGGGGGAATGTGGCACCCCAGGGGTCTGGTTGCCACAGTAATAGAAATATTACGTCTGAGAGCAAGTGGGAGGTTTCTCTGGTCAGGAGCTCTAAGCATGCAACACTTCCTGCCCAGACCTGGGAGGGGAGGAATCTGCCCTTATAAACTGCGTCTGGGGCGGGATTAGTGAGTTCAGTCAGAGCCTGGAGACAGTTCCAGACACAGGGAGAGTTACAGCAGGAGCTCTGTGGGAGCAGTAGCTGAAGACCAGTGGCTGGAGTTGAGCAGAGCTCGCCCTGGCAGAAGAATCTGATAACCGGACACAGGAGTCCGAGGCTGTGGGGACTGATATTCACCCAGCAGCAGAAACCAGCCGGCAGGGGATTCCAGGTCCTCTGGCCATAGAAGCCCGGAGGCTCAGTCACAAGGAAGGGACCAGCACCGCCATCCAGGAGCGGAGGCTAACCGAAGGCCCCAAGTCACCAGCCATACGGGTGAGCACCACACGGTATACTCAGGGACGTGGGCTACTTCTACCCGCTTACAGCAAGGTAGCCAGAAAGAGTACAGATAGACGGGGAGGCCTACAACTCCACCTGGCCAGGGGAACTTCTGTTTGCTGACCAGGCCCCTTATGTTAGCCAGTACTCCCGGGAGGGTCTGCCTTAATATCACCAGTAAAGACCCTGAACTGCACTGCAAAGACTCTGAGTCGTTCCTGCTTCATCGCCGCACCAGCACTACTAGTGCTGGGACTCTCGTGCACTATCACCCTCACCATCAACTACACTGCCCTGGGGCTCCACTCTTCCCGTGGGGAGTCACACTACCTCAGCTGCACATACCATCAGCCCCAGCGGTCTGCTTTGCAGCGGCGGTCCGCGCTGACCGCAATCCACGGGTGGCGTAGTCGGACAATTAACCTAAAACCCCCACAAAATATCACCATCGGCCTGACCACCCTGAGCCACGGGACCGGGTCACCGCCACGGATTCTACAACCCCCAGAGACCCGGCTCCGGGTATCCCACACATGTCCACACTAGGCCCAGGGGGCGAGTCACATTTACATTTTGCATGCACATCAATTTACGTTTCAGTTCAGACTCCCAGGTTTTTTCTTTGCAGTCTAGTGTGCTTTAGTGCATTTAAGGGTGTGGCCGCCCTTTGTCTGAGCTGAAAGGTTCATTCTGCCTCTTAGCTCTATGCCTCTACTATGGGTACAGTCTCTCTGCCCTTATCCATATGTATGTCACTTGACAAATGGTAAGGTTTTAATATTAGAGTTAGGACTGTCCCATAAGGGTTACCGTGACGTGGTGAGATGGCTTTTACATTATTTTGATCAAAATTATGTTAACTAAATACCCTTTATTATTTATCATTATTTTTGCACTGTGCGATTTATCCATTTACTTCCAGTTATTTGGGTATTTTGCTTGTTTTTGGTTTTTCATAATCTGAGAGCAGCATGATGTAAGGGCAGAGACCCTGATTCCAGCGATTTGTCACTTATTGTTCTGCATGATGTCATTTTAATACTATTAAAGCTTTCTTTGCTGCAGATTTAGCAGAAGTTTGAATGCTGAGCAGTGTATAACCCCGCCCACAACACTGATTGGCAGGTTTCTGTGTACACTGTACATTGACAGAAAGCAGCCAATCAGTGCTAGGGGCGGGGTTATACATAGCAGTTGACTAGGAGGCACAAGAAAAAAAAAGCCATGTAGTGATAATCTCCTGCTGATAAAATACTGATTTTATTGAAACACCAACACAAAGTCTAGTAAGTAACACATCACTGGAATGAGGCTCTCAGTCCCTACATCATGTTACTCTCAGATTATTTGCTGACAAATTTCCTTTAACATCTCAACTGCCTGTGGGCACAGACTATTACACCTACGTGTGCTGTAGATTCACTCCTATTCTGTAGGCCGCACATTTGAGGGATTGTATCCTAAACAATGTATATCACCAATCCATGGGATAAAATGTATGACATCTAGGATCACAACAAATCGTGACAACAGAGTTCCCAAAGCCCATTGTGTGAATGGAGCACTAAGGAGCATGTGCAACCACCACTTCTATAAACAGTCAATTGCACATGCTCACTACTGCTCTATTCTTTGTGGTCTCTGTTCTTGCGATTGATGAGGGTCTTGGTCACTTTGCCACAAGCGATCATACATTTATCATCTGTCTTATGGATAAGTGATAAACATAATTGATGGGACAACCCCTTTAATTACTGTATGGCTTTTGCTCCAACAAAATAAAGCCAAGGGACTGGTCACAAGATCTAGCACCTCTTGCACCTTTTCCATTGTCCTTCTTTCACTGTGATCACCTAATTAACATATGCATGCACCTCATTTACATACTATTCACCCTCCAGCAGGCACCCTCCCCCCAATGCTGCCCATAGGCAGAGGCCGACTATGCCCATAAGTAAATCAGTCTAGATTTATGATGCCTACTGCATGTTAATAATTATTCTCGTCTCATATACATAAAATATGACGTTCTCAGAGATCAACTATTGACAAGTGAAACCAGAAATGCTTTTACACCGCCGGCGGTGCGAAGCAGACTTAGGTAGCATTATTTCACCATTTTACATGCTCCAAGTTGCTGACATTACCAGATCCATAAATTAGATCAATCCGAGTCGGTTTTCCAAAGTGTTACAGATTTATTGACAAACAACCTTTTTGCAAATTGAGTGATTCCTTTAGGAATTGAGCCAAACGCCCGGTACTAAATGTCTAGGCTGTTTAAATAAGAAACACTCACACTTTATACAATGCATTTAAATGAGGAAAGATGCAAAAGAAATCAACTGATGGTACAGTAAATACCAAGCATTAACAGGAAATGGGAAAAAAATAATTATGGAAATTTAGATAGAATGGTAGACAATGTCTACAAAGAAGCATTTCTAGAATAAAATGGTTCCAAAATAGAACATGGAACCCTTGTTCATGGGGTATGTCATATTTACATATCCCATGGACAGAGAAAGGATTCAGAAGAATCTAGATAACAAGCTTATGAGCAGCGACTAATAGAATGGTATTTAACAGGGAGAAATGCAAGATTGCACATCTGGACAAGAAAAACAAAATTACATCTACAGAATGGGAGGAATGAACTAAGCAACAGCACGTGTGAAAAAGACTTGGGTATACTAATAAATCACAGACTGCAGATGAGTCAACAGTGTGATGCAGCAGCAAAAAAGGCTAACACAGTTCTGGGATGTATTAACAGAAGCATACAGTCTAGAGCACGTGAAGTAATTATTCCACTCTACTCCTCCTTGGTCAGACCGCATCTGGAATACTGTGTCCAGTTTTGGGCACCACATTTTAAAAAAGACATCGAAAAACTGGAGCAAGGTCAGAGAAAAGCTACCAGGATGGTGATCGGACTGCAAACTGTGTCCTATGAGGAACGGTTAAAGGATCTGGGAATGTTTAGCATGCAAAAAAGCAGAGACTTAATAGCTGTCTACAAATATCTGAAGGGCTGTCACAGTGTAGAGAGATCATCCTTGTTCTCATTTGCACATGGAAACACGAGAAGCAATGAAATGAAACTAAAAGGGAGAAGATACAGATTAGATATTAGAACAAACTTTTTGACAGTGAGGGTGATCAATGAGTGGAACAGGCGGCCACGAGAGCTGGTAGGTTCTCCTTCAATGGAAGTCTTCAAACAGAGGCTGGACAGACATCTGTCTGAGATGGTTTCGTGAATCCTGCATTGAGCAGGGGGTTGGACACAATGACTCTGTAGGTTCCTTCCAACTCTAAGGCTACGGCCCCGCTATCAGTATTTGGTCAGTATTTTTTCTCAGGAGTGGGAGCCAAAACCAGGTGAAGAACAATCAGAGAAAAGGTATAATAGTAACAAGTCACCGATTCTGCATTTATCACCCACTCCTGTTTTTTTCTCCCACTCCTGAGAAAAAATACTGACCGAATACTGACCAAATACTGATAGTGGGGCCGTGGCCTTACATTCTAGGATTCTATGATTGTACTAACATATCAATGGCCAAAATCTTGACATTTAAACCCCACCCAAAGGGACTCCTCCAAAATGGATGGCACCTCTCCAAAAAACTAGTTTTAGGGCATGTCACTCCTTTTGTGGTCAGATATCTCATCAAAATCAGCATTGTTAGCAAGTAAGCCTGTTTGTAAGGGAAGTTGTCAATTTATTCATAGATTTCCAGGAGTAATTACAGAGGAATTAAACAATCCTCTTAGAGGTTATCTTTTTATCATCTGTACCTTTAAGAAGCCTTGAATCAAGTTTATTTATTTCACAATATTGTAGGATGTACCAGTGTGCCCAACATCATTCAACCACTTAAAAACCGGTATCAATTTGTGATTTAAATGTTCCGGTGTCGGTGGGGCTTCTGTTGATACCCATCACTCCCCTTCGCTTATGACGCTTTTGAACATATCTGCTGGGATGCCCTCATTAAAGGACCCTTTCGTCATCATCTTCCTACTTCCATGAAACCCAGCAAGTAAAAAAAATAAGACGAGATAAAAAACATGGCAGGTTCAAGTCCCCTAGGGAAAAGTAATTTAAAAATGAAAGAGATAATAAACAAATAAAAGTTTAAATCTACCCTTTTCCCAATACGTGAAGAGATAAAAAAAATGATATTCTTATTTTTTTTCACCATTTTCAGTACAACATATGATATAATCAATATAATTTAATAAGTGATGAGCGAACATGCTCGCCACTACTCGGTACTCGCCCGAGCATCATGGTGCTCGACAAGCTAGGCGCCTGGCGAGTATTTCCGGGTTGCTCGGGCGGGAACTCGGGTCCCCTCCCTGCATGTTTGGCGTTCTTTAGAGAGCCAATGAACATGCAGGGATTGCCTGCCATGCACTGTAATGCCGTAGCCATGGTGGTTGTGGCATTACAGTGATTGGCTGGCCGCACAGCGTCATCAGGTCTATATCAGACCTGGAGCCGCCATGCTCGTCACAGTCACTCCGGATCAGACAGTGTAGGGAGAGGTGCTGCTGCGTCAGGGAGAGATTTAATCATGTATTAGGTAATGTAGGGAGAAAAACAGTACATTACACATATCAATCTTAACAAATAGTCCTTCTGAGGACTAATCCATCTGCAGAGATATCAGGCAGGCAGGTTGTATATAGGCAGGCAGTGTATATAGCAGACTGCAGTGCATATAGCACAAGAGGCTCCATTCCAATTCTGTCTTCTGCTGCTGTCAGATATTTCTATACAAAGGTCCAGGTCTCAGGGGCCAGGAATAATTTTTTTTGCATCTTAATCCTCATTATTTGCTTAAAAAGCAATCCAGAGAACACCGTTTTTCTGCGCCATTTGCTTGTTGGCACTGCAGAATACAGCCAGGTCCTTTCCATATTACAGCGCTAGAAATCCGGCTATTTAAAACTGTTTTCTCTGTCACACGGATCACATATACGTTGTCAGAAAATACTGCCATTTCTGGCCTCCATTAAAAATTTCTTTCAGTGTGTCAGTGAAGCAATTCACACCAGTTTGCTGGTCAAACTACTTACCTACAGGCCAGGTATTTAAAACTCTGTTTTCTCCGTCACACGGATCACATATAAATTCGCTCCAAACTAAGTCATTTGTAGTGAGCGTGGAAGATACTGTCCTCCATTTAAAATGGGCAAGGCATGTGGCAAGGGACGGGGAACTGGACATAATGGTAATGGTGCATGCAGAGGCCGAGGAATAGGCCGTGGGCAAGCCGAAATTGTGCCACAACAAACACCCACATCTTCTCGCCTGACCTTTCTGTCCCAATTTCTAGGGGACCGCAGCACACCACTATTGAACCCAGAGCAGTGTCAAAAGGTTGTTGGTTGGATAGCGGATAATGCTTCCAGTCACTTAGCCACCACCACCACCACCCTGTCTTCCACACGGTCAAGTCTCAGTAGCCGTGAGTCTGGACCACATATTCCTCACCCTGATCCTCCTTCCTCCCACCATGCCGAGTACCCAGAGACAACTGATCCCACACTTGGACACTCTGAAGAGCTGTTCACTTTTCCATTTATAGATTCGGGCCTCTCGCCCGGTCCACTTGAAGCGGGGCAAGAGGAGATATTTGAGCAGCCACGGTCACATGAAGGCGATGGTGGGAAAGTGTCACAAGAGGTGGACGATGATGAGACACAATTGCCAGAAAATCAGGAGGAGGACCAGGGTGCGGAAGTGGAAGACGAGGTGGTGGATGATATAGTAACAGACCCAACCTGGCAGGAGGACATGCAGAGCGAGGACAGCAGCACACAGGGGGAGGGAGGCAGAGCACCCCAACAGGCAGGAAGAAGAAGTGTGGTGGCCGCAGACAGAAGGCAGGCAACCGTTCCCCTTAACACAAACACGAAGGAAGTTGCCAGTACAACTGTTAGGTCTTCCCAAGTCTGGTTGTTTTTTAAAGACTCTGCTGATAACCCCAAAAAGGCCATTTGCAACACCTGCCAGGCCAGCATCAGCAGGGGTGGCAAAACGACCAGCCTGACCACCACCAGCATGATCAGGCACATGGCAGCAAAGCACCCGACTTTGTGGGCCGAACCCCAGGCTCCAGGAACAGTGTCTGCGGGTGGCACCATTGCTTCTTCCGCTGTTGTGCATGCAAGCCAATCCCCTGTCCATGGTGCATACGAAGATGCCTCCTGCCCTGCACCTGTCGTTGCACACTCTCAAGTAGCAGCATCACGAAGTACGTCCATGTCCTTGTCCCAGTGCAGTGTTCAGTTGTCCATACCCCAGTCCTTGGAACGCAAGTGCAAATATGCAGCCAACGCCCCCACAGGCCAGACTACTAAATTCTCACATTTCACGACTGCTTGCACTCGAAATGTTGCCTTTTAGGCTCATGGAGACGGAAGCATTCTGCAACCTGATGGCGACGGCCGTCCCTCGGTACTCAGTCCCCAGCTGCCACTATTTCTCTCGGTGTGCCGTCCCCACATTACACAAGCACGTGTCCCAAAACATTAGCCATGCTCTCAACAATGCAGCTACCGGTAAAGTCCACCTAACCACAGACAAGTGGACAAGTTCTTGTGGGCAGGGACGGTACATCTTGCAGACGGCACACTGGGTTAACATAGTGGAAGCTGGGACCCAGTTGGACCATGGGACGGAACACGTGCTCCCGATGCCAAGGATTACGGGCCCTAGGTCAATCAGGGTTGCCCCGACGGTCTACAGCTCCTGCACCTCATCCTCCTCAGCCTCCTCCTCCTCTTCAGCCTCCATCTCCGAAATGACCACATCAGACTCAAGCTGGAAGCACTGCAGCACAGCCTCGGCCAAGCGGCAACAGGCTGTGCTGAAGCTAATATGCTTAGGTGAAAAACCGCACAATGTTGAAAAGTTGTGGACAGCTCTGAAAGAGCAGGCAGATCTGTGGCTCACACCGCTGAACCTACAGCCAGGCATGGTCGTGTGTGACAATGGCCGGAACCTGGTGGCGGCTCTGAGGCGAGGCGAGCTCACACACGTACCATGCCTGGCCCATGTGCTTAACCTCGTGGTTCAGTGGTTTCTCAAATCCTACCCGGAGCTGCCGGATCTGCTTGTTAAAGTAAGCCGCCTGTGTGCACATTTTAGAAAGTCAGCTACAGCTTCCGCTGCCCTTGCCGTGCTTCAGCAGCGTTTGCAGCTTCCGGCTCACAGACTTGTGTGTGATGTCCCCATGCATTGAAACTCTACACTGCAGATGTTGGGAACGATTTGTGAGCAGAAGAGGGCATTTATTGAGTACTAGCATTCACAAGGCCGTCGGTATTCAGTTCAGACTCTACACATAAGACCTCAGGAGTGGACATGGATGTCAGACATATGTACCATCCTCCAAAACTTTGAGGACTCCACAAAGATGGTGAGCGGAAATGACGCCATAATTAGCGTCACCATCCCGCTTCTCTGTCTTCTGAAACGCTATCTGCTCACACTCAAAGAGGATGCATTGCAGGCGGAGCACGATGAGATGGAGCAAGGAACCATACAGGGTGATTACACATAGCCAAGGCTCATCTAATTCCAACGTGGATTGGGTGACAATGAGGAAGAGGAGGAGGAGGAGGAAGGACAGGAGCTAGCTTCATGCACTATAGACGGTACTACCTGCACAGCTGTCATACCGTCTGTTCAGCGTGGATGGCCAGAGGACAGAGAGGAGGAGGAGGAGGAGAGCATGGTCAGTCATCCTCTTGGTAAGGACACGGAAGTCTTGCCTGTTAGTAGTCAGGCACGCATGGCCAAGTTTATGTTATGCTGCCTTTCCCATGACCCTCACGTTCTCAAAATTTTGGGTGACAGTCATTACTGGTTGGTGACACTTCTAGACCCATGCTACAAGGAGAACTTTATATCTCTTATTCCTGAGGCGGACATGTCTACAAAAATGGGGTTGTACCAGAAGGCCCTTGTTGCGGAACTATTAAAAAAATTCCCATTTGAAAACGCTGGCGGCAGAGGGCACACTTCGTTGGACAACCAAGAAGTACAGGCAAGAGAGACACAACTTCAATCCAGCAGAGGCAGGGGAACACTGTCAAAGTTCTGGGAGAGTTTTCTCAGACCCTCCTATCGGACAGGCCCCGAGGTGCGGGGTACTCTTGTAAGGGGGAAGACAGGGGTGTAAGTACTTTCAGAAGAAGGGATCCGGAACTGCCGGGGCCGTACCTCTGGTTGCAGGGGGAAGACAGACTGCGAGCACAGGAGTCAGGTGACCGGAAAACTGGTGGCGTGGCTAGAGAGAGGGAGAGACGGGGATTTTTGCGCGGGAAAGCGGCAAGTGAGTTCTGCTCAGGAGAGCAGTTTGAGAGGGTCCAGGTTCCTGGCTCCAGTACTGGGAGCAAGATCCGAGTGCAGTGGACCGGAGGAGTCAAGCCGACTAGAGGGAAAAGAGATGCAGGGTCCGTGGAGCCGAGCACGTGAGGTGCACTGTTATGGACTAGGGGCTCAGCGGGTAAAACCGGAGACCGCCCGCTGCCACCAGAAGACGGAGCATTGTTTGGGTGAGGAAGCCTGAAGAAAGCGTCACCAGCATCAGCTGGCAACTGCCTTCTGGAGGATAAAAGTCAGCTAAGTGTAAAAACTGTTGTTTACAACCGGTTTGACTCAGCTACATCTAGTTAAACTGTGAACTGTCATTTATAGACTTCTACCTGCTATTTCCCTTGTTTTTCCCCATATTTTCCCCTGTTACTCCCTGCGTGGAGATTTACCCTGTTATCATAAACCTCCCCTGTTTATTAACCCTGTATTGGCTGCTCTGTGTTTCTGTGTCACTGAATCTAAAGTACCCATGTTACACTCTCACAAGGAGTGCAAAGTTTGGGAAGATGCTGAGGGAGTACCTTGCCGACCTTACCAACGTCCTCCGTGATTCCGCTGTGCCTTATAATTATTGGGTATCCAAGCTGGATATGTGGAATGAACTGGCTCTCTATGCCTTGGAGGTCCTGGCCTGCCCTGCCGCCAGCGTTTTATCACAGCGGGTTTTTAGTGCCGCTGGTGGAATACTGATAAGCGCATCCGCCTGTCAACTGAAAATGCTGACAGGCTGACTCGAATGATAGCAGCATAACATAAACTCCAATCCAGTGTCTTTTCTTGGGAGGTGTATTCCTATGCACCTTTTCACACTCACACATGGGTATACTCTTCCTGATTTTGGTTATTTGCTCTTGTCCTCCTTCTCCTCATCCTCCACCACCATATCACCAGGGTGACCGTGGTCCGTGAAGCAACACACACCTAATTTTTTTAAAGGGTGTTTATGATGCCCGTAAAAAAAAATTTTTATACAGTATGTTCATGCATACCCCCCAGGGGTAAATGTTTGTCAGCCCATACACTTAGTGCATGGGCATTACAAGTACAGGAGTCCCGCTCCTTTCTAATGGGAATATTTTTTTATGAGGCCCTCCTCCACGTCTCTTCCAAGGGACATTGAAGTGCCTCCAAATTTTTGGCAGCCCTTCCATTCACTGCATAGGCCAACACTATGGGAGACTCTCTCCTTTTTAATGGGAATTTGTCATTACTGTGGCCCTGCTCTGTGTCTTTAAATTCTTAGTGGGGTTTTTCCTAAAATTGGTCAGCCGTTGGACTCACTGCATACCCTATAACTGTATAGCAGACTCTCTCCTTTCTAATGGGAACATGTGGTACTTGTTACTGTGGCCCTGCTCTCTGTGTCTTTAAATTCTTAGTGGGGTTTTTCCTAAAATTGTCAGCCGTTGGACTCACTGCATACCCTATAACTGTATAGCAGACCCTCTCCTTTCTAATGGGAACATGTCGTACCTTGTTACTGTGGCCCTGCTCCATGTGTCTTTAAATTCTTAGTGGGGTTTTTCCTAAAATTGTCAGCCACTGGACTCACTGCATACCCTATAACTGTATATCTGTCCCTCTCCTTTCTAATGGGAACATGTCGTACTTGTTACTGTGGGACCGTCCAACCCTGCCAAGAAGCAGTCCTGGCTAAGAAAAGTGTGTGGAAAGGTTCCCGGACACTCTATGGCTGCTTTTTTACTGAGGAGGAAACACACGCAAACACCGGGAGAACATACAAAGTTCTTGCAGATGTTGTCCTTGGGATTTGAACCCAGGATCCCAGCGCTGCAAGTCTTCAGTGCTAACCACTGATCCAATGTGCTGCCATTCACCCTCTAATATCTAACAGGCTAGAGAAACTTGCACCTACTGCCACTCTATCTTCAGCTCCTTTGTGAGAAAATGTATTTGGGCAGCCACTCAGTCTACCAAATAAAATTCCTGAGAAGGAAATTGGGGATGGCTTCGCTACTGTTACTGGGGGCAGTGCTAATACCATGGTGTCGTACCATAGTTTGCTGGAAATATTTCAGGCTGGTAGGAGGCAAGCAAATTCCCTAAGAAAAGTACCAGCAGTAATGTTCAGGGACCCGTGCTTGTAGAAGACGGAGACAACACCGGGAGAAATAGTGACGGCTGGGGACCGAGTATGGACACGAGGCATGAGGCATGTGGTTGTGAAAAGCTTCCGCCTCCACGAGCCTAAAAGGCCACATTTCAAGTGCAAGCAGCTTTAGAGGACTTCCTGTGAGAAATGACATGCAGGGTAGATAGGGTTTCCCTCTATGCCAGTCCTTTCACCGAGCTAAATACAACTGTCAGCAAAAAAAATTGTGGACTGGCTCCGTACTGTCCCTGACCACATTCACCTGTCCACGTGTTGGTGGTTAGGCGGTCCTTCCCAGTAAGTGCACTGGGGAGGGCAGGGGTAATGTTGTTGTGCTTGTGGAAGGCAGAGGCGATACCGGGAAATATAGTGGTGGCTGGGGACAGAGTATGGAGACCCAGCCGCCGCCGGCATAAGGATGTGAAAAGCTTTGCTTTCTATACCTCCAATTAGAAATGTAGTATAGTATTTTTGATTCGCTATCTCTCTTACCTCATGTGCAGGCATCGCAGGACCTTAGGTATCCATGGTTATGACCACTGGTGTAGCGTCGGCGTCCCTGCCTCCTGCTAGGCAGGGACGCTGTTCCCCTCACCTCTCTGCTCCGTGCCCGGCGGCTTCCTCCCGCTCTGCTTGCAGCGCTCGCTCTCCCCCGGTCACTGTGCTTAGGGCGCGCGCGCGCGCGCGCTCCCCCTCTCTTAAAGGGGCCGCGCGCGTTGCCCTAAGGAGTCCCCGGCCAATGGCCGGAGGATCCCTCCATATATAAGGCACCTCCTCCAAAATGGAGGTGCCCGAGCAATGTTGTTGCACTGTTCACTACTCTGCTTCAGCCCTCAGGTCCTGTTGCCTGTTACCTGCCTGTTACCTGCCTGTTACCTGCCAGTTGCCTGCCAGTTGCCTGCCAGTTGCCTGCCAGTTTCCTGCCAGTTTGCTGCCTGATTCCTGCCTGTCATCCGCTTTCCTGCTTGCTAGCCTGAGGTCCCACGGTCTGCCTTCCGACACCTGTCAGTCTGTCTATGGACCAGCTTACCCGCTCACCTGGGAGCGCTCACCTGCTACCTGTCTGCTAGCCTACCTGGAGGCTCCGCCGTCACGTGCTGTGACCACCTGCCAGTCCAGAGACTCTTGCCCGCTCACCTGGGAGCGCTCATCTGCTACCTGCCTGTTAGCCTACCTGGAGGCTCCGCCGTCACATGCTGTGACCACCTGCTTATCCTGAGACTCTCGCCTGCTCACCTGGGAGCGCTCATCTGCTACCTGCCTGTTAGCCTACCTAGAGGCTCCGCCGTCACATGCTGTGACCACCTGCTTATCCTGAGACTCTCGCCTGCTCACCTGGGAGCACTCATCTGCCATCTACCTGCTAGCCTACCTGGAGGCTCAGCCGTCATAGGTCGTACCTGCCGTTTACCCAGAGACTGCCCCGGTCACTTGCCGTGACCTCCTGCCCGTTTACCCAGAGACTGTCCCGGTCACTTGCTGTGACCTCCTGCCCGTTTACCCAGAGACTGCCCCGGTCACTTGCCGTGACCTCCTGCCCGTTTACCCAGAAACTGTCCCGGTCACTTGCTGTGACCTCCTGCCCGTTTACCCAGAGACTGTCCCGGTCACTTGCCGTGACCTCCTGCCCATTTGCCCAGAGACTGTCCCGGTGTCACGGGTGTGTTGCCACGAAGATCGTC
This sequence comes from Phyllobates terribilis, assembly GCF_046119375.1. NCBI lineage: Eukaryota > Metazoa > Chordata > Amphibia > Anura > Dendrobatidae > Phyllobates > Phyllobates terribilis. The sequence continues at coordinate 139,335,178 of NW_027362770.1, forward strand.
ACGAGTACACAGCCTGACTTCTCGCAGCTGACTTGTTGGTGCTTTGTGTTTTCTCGGCAGTGTAGGAGTTAATTCTCTCTCTCTCTGGGCTAGCTGAGGTCCAGCCTCGCCCAGCTGCAATCAATGCTTCTTTAGTGAGACTCCTTTATATTCCTGCAGGTCTGTTTGGGAGGTGTCGGTGAAAGCTTTTCATTCAGACTTACAGAGCGGATCGTGGTGTTTGGAGTTGCTGAGATAAGTGTATTTGGAAGTGTGTTTTCCCTTTCCTCGCTTTATCATTTATCTCCTTTCCCGTTGGTGTTCCCTCTGTTGTAGTTGTTTAGAAGTTGTATGCAAGGTGGTTTTGGTTTTTCCCTTGTACTGTCTCGTTCGTCTAAATACTGTGTGTGGGCATATTATTTCTGGTTCCCTATTGTTGTGATCGGGGTCCTTCTCAGGACTAGATTACTTAGGTGCAGGGATCCTCAGAAGGTAGGGGTTACGCTGGCGGCCTGGACCTCTGTACCTTTAACAGTACCTCCAGGATGAGGGATTAGTCAGGGCCCCAGCTTAGGGTCAGCTTAGGCCCCCTACCTCCAGTATTCTGTGACAGTGTGACATTTTCACCGACCATCTTAGTTTTTCTCCAGCTACCATGGATCCAGTAGCCGGTCTAGCTCGGCAGTTGCAGAGTTTGTCCATGGGGCTGGCGGACGTTAGGTCCAAGGTTTTGCATCCTCTGGAGCAAGCCGGACCAGAACCTAAAGTAGCTCTCCCTGACAGGTTCACTGGGGGGCGGGACAAGTTTTTTGTTTTCCGGGAGGCATGCAAATTGTACTTTCGGCTGCGGCCTCGGTCATCGGGCAGTGAAGAACAAAGGGTGGGAATTGTCATCTTGCTCCTACAAGGGGACCCACAATCTTGGGCGTTCTCTCTTCCCCCAAGCTCCCCGGTTCTCCAGTCAGTGGATAGGTTTTTCGCTGCTCTGGGACTCGTATATGATGACCCAGATCGGATCTCCCTTGCTGAGTCTAAGTTACGTAGGATTCAGCAGGGAGATCGTCCGGCGGAGGAATTCTGTTCGGAGTTCCGTAGGTGGGCCACGGACACCCAGTGGAATGACCCGGCTCTTAGGAGCCAGTTTTGTCATGGTTTATCCGACAAATTACAGGATGTGTTGGCACAGTATGACTCTCCCGCGTCACTGGAAGCCGCTATGGCCCTTGCTATTCGCGTTGACAGACGGCTTCGGGAGAGGTGCGGGATAACTCTACCCCCTGTAATGTCTCCACCTCCTACAAGGTCCCCTCATATGGTGGTTCCCCTGGTCAGTCCGGAGGAGCCTATGCAATTAGGAGGGACATCATTTCGGGGAAGGGGACCGGTGGTGCGCCATAAGACAGGAAGGTGTTTTCTCTGCGGGAAAAAGGGACATTTTATTGGGGGGTGTCCATCCCGTCCCTTGCAGAGTAAAGAGTCGTCGAAAAAACTGTTGATCCCAGGTTGTGTGGTGGACGGCAATCTGGGAGTAGGTATTTCGTCCCTAGGTTCGTCTCAGTTTCTCGTACCGGCGGAGGTGGTGGTGGGTACGAGAACTGAGAGGATATCTGTTCTTCTGGATAGTGGGGCCGGGGCTAATCTGGTTGATGCTCGGTTTGCCCGGGTTCAAGGTATGCGATTGAGTGAGTTGGCTAAACCCATCCCCATATTCTCGATCGATGCCAGACCTCTCGGTCAGGGAAGTTTTTTGCAAGCTGTGCATGGCGTAAAACTTCAAGTGGGGGCAATACATAAAGAACTGTTGTCTTGCTACGTGTTGGAGGGTCTTCCCACTCCTATAGTGTTGGGCCTTCCTTGGTTAGCTAAGCATAACCCGGTTATTAATTGGCAAACCAGAGAGATAAGCCAATGGAGTAAATTCTGTAATAAAAACTGCATGAACACGGTCATCGGTGCGGTTACTCCTTGGGTCTTACCTCCATTTCTGGCGGACTTTGAGGATGTATTCTCGGAGAATGGGTGTCAGGAACTACCTCCTCATCGCGTGTATGACTGTTCTGTAAAACTGCTCCCTGAGGCCAAGTTACCTAAAGCTAGGTTGTATAACCTTTCTGGTCCTGAGAGGCAGGCCATGAAGGATTATATTTCTGAAAGTCTGGCTAAGGGGCATATTAGACCTTCATCTTCTCCGGTGGCCGCGGGGTTCTTCTTTGTTAAGAAGAAAGATGGAGGCCTACGCCCTTGCCTGGATTTCCGTGAACTTAATCGGATTACGGTCCGAGATCCGTATCCGCTCCCACTTATTCCCGATCTCTTTAATCAGATCGTGGGCGCCAAATGGTTCTCTAAGTTGGATCTCAGGGGGGCGTACAATCTGATTAGGATGAAGGAGGGGGATGAGTGGAAGACGGCTTTTAACACTCCGGAGGGGCATTATGAGAACCTTGTCATGCCATTCGGTCTGACTAATGCCCCGGCGGTGTTTCAACACTTTGTTAATGATATTTTTCGCCACCTGGTGGGACAGTTTGTTGTCATATATCTGGATGATATCTTAATTTACTCGCCGGATCTGGTGTCTCATCAGGAGCACGTTAGACAGGTGTTACAGATCTTGCGGGATAATAAACTGTATGCCAAGTGGGAAAAGTGTGTGTTCGCCGTACAGGAACTCCAGTTTTTAGGCTTCCTGGTTTCAGCGTCCGGTTTTCGTATGGACCCTGGGAAAGTGCGGGCAGTTCTTGAGTGGGATCGGCCGGAGAATCTTAAGGCACTACAACGTTTCCTGGGGTTTGCTAACTATTACCGGAAGTTCATTCGTAATTTCTCGTCCATGGTTAAGCCTCTCACAGACATGACTAAAAAGGGGACGGATTTTTCTAGGTGGTCTGACAAGGCTTGTCAAGCATTCTCCTCCTTGAAAAAATGTTTTGCCTCGGCACCCATACTCATTCAACCTGATGCGTCTCAGCCATTCTTTGTAGAGGTAGACGCTTCCGAGGTAGGGGTGGGAGCAGTATTGTCACAGGGTTCGTCCCCTGGTAAGTGGCATCCGTGCGCTTTTTTCTCTAAAAAATTGTCGTCCGCTGAGAGGAATTACGATGTCGGCAATAGGGAACTCTTGGCCATTAAGTTAGCTTTTGAGGAGTGGCGCCATTTTTTGGAGGGGGCAGTTCATCCGGTCACCGTCATCACCGATCACAAGAACCTGCTATATCTGGAGTCCGCTAAACGTCTGAATCCCAGACAAGCTAGGTGGTCATTGTTTTTTACCAGGTTTAATTTCGTCGTTACATATCGTCCTGGGTCTAAAAATGTAAAGGCGGATGCCTTATCTCGTAGTTTCCCTGGGGCCGGGAATACGGACGACCCGATTCCTATTCTTCAGGAGGGGGTGGTGGTTTCGGCAGTATGCTCTGAGCTGGAGGAGGAGATATTGGAGGCTCAGGGAGACGCCCCTGTTGGACCTCCGGGGAGACTGTTCGTTCCAGATCAGTTGCGACAAAAGGTGATCGAGGCACACCATAACTCAGTTTTTGCAGGACACCCGGGGAGTAAAGCAACTGTGGATCTCCTCTCGCGTCGGTTTTGGTGGCCTAACTTACATAAAGAGGTGGTAACTTTTGTCGCGTCCTGTGGGGTTTGTGCGCGCTCTAAGACCTCACATACCCGTCCGTCTGGGGCCCTCTTACCTTTGAAGATCCCGGAGCGTCCTTGGACTCATCTGTCTATGGACTTTATTACTGACCTCCCTCCGTCTTCGGGTAAAACGGTCATACTCGTTGTAGTGGACAGGTTCAGCAAGATGGCACATTTTATCGCTCTTCCGGCTCTCCCTAATGCTAAAACTCTTGCGCAGGTGTTCATTGGGGAGATTGTGAGGCTTCACGGGGTACCCTCCGAGGTGGTGTCTGATCGGGGGTCTCAGTTTGTGTCCAAGTTCTGGAAGGCGTTTTGTGCACGGCGGGGGATGCATTTGTCATTCTCGTCGGCTTTTCATCCTCAGACCAATGGTCAGACGGAACGTATGAACCAGAGCTTGGAGACATATCTTCGGTGTTTTGTGTCAGAGAACCAGGAGGACTGGGCTTCTTTCCTACCTCTGGCAGAGTTTGCTCTCAATAATAGGCGGAGCGAGTCCACTGGTAAGTCCCCGTTTTTTGGGGCATATGGTTTTCACCCCCAGTTTTGTACTTTCAGTAGGGGGGGCTCTTCGGGGGTTCCGGAGGAGGAACGATTTTCCTCATCTCTCGCTTCAGTATGGAGAGGGGTGCTGAAGAATCTGAATACTATGGGGAACCGATACAAACGTATGGCTGATAGGAGGAGAGTGTCTGGTCCGGACCTAAGTGTGAACGATCAGGTATGGTTGTCTACCAGGAATATTAAACTTAAGGTTCCCTCCTGGAAACTGGGTCCCAGGTTCATCGGGCCGTACAGAATCAGTTCTGTTATTAATCCGGTGGCATTCCGTCTTGACCTCCCCCCTACGTTTAAAATTCACAACGTGTTTCACAGATCATTGCTTAAGAGGTATGTGGCGCCGGTGGTACCGTCACCTTTACCTCCCCCTCCTGTGGTTGTCAATGGTAACTTGGAGTTCCAGGTATCGAGGGTCATTGATTCACGCTTTAATCGCCGGTCCCTTCAGTACTTGGTTCATTGGAAGGGGTATGGTCCTGAGGAGAGGATGTGGGTTCCTGCGTCGGATATTAACGCAGACCGATTAGTTCGGGCCTTCCACACGACTCACCCGGATAAACCTGGCCCTGAGGGTCCAGAGGCCCCTCGTAGAAGGGGGGGTACTGTCACGGGTGTGTTGCCACGAAGATCGTCACGAGTACACAGCCTGACTTCTCGCAGCTGACTTGTTGGTGCTTTGTGTTTTCTCGGCAGTGTAGGAGTTAATTCTCTCTCTCTCTGGGCTAGCTGAGGTCCAGCCTCGCCCAGCTGCAATCAATGCTTCTTTAGTGAGACTCCTTTATATTCCTGCAGGTCTGTTTGGGAGGTGTCGGTGAAAGCTTTTCATTCAGACTTACAGAGCGGATCGTGGTGTTTGGAGTTGCTGAGATAAGTGTATTTGGAAGTGTGTTTTCCCTTTCCTCGCTTTATCATTTATCTCCTTTCCCGTTGGTGTTCCCTCTGTTGTAGTTGTTTAGAAGTTGTATGCAAGGTGGTTTTGGTTTTTCCCTTGTACTGTCTCGTTCGTCTAAATACTGTGTGTGGGCATATTATTTCTGGTTCCCTATTGTTGTGATCGGGGTCCTTCTCAGGACTAGATTACTTAGGTGCAGGGATCCTCAGAAGGTAGGGGTTACGCTGGCGGCCTGGACCTCTGTACCTTTAACAGTACCTCCAGGATGAGGGATTAGTCAGGGCCCCAGCTTAGGGTCAGCTTAGGCCCCCTACCTCCAGTATTCTGTGACAGTGTGACACCCGGTCACCTGCTGTGACTGCCTGCCTGTCTTCCCTGGTCGCCACCCGCTTCCTTACAAGGACTGCCCCCTTGTATAAGTTGCTCAGAGGTTCCGCCTCCCAGACCTGTTACAATTTGCTCGGGCCATGGAACCCGGTGGCACCCAAGCTCCCTCGCTCTCGGACCTTTGTCATGAACTGTCCCGACAGAGGTCCCAACAGGAGTCCATCCTGGGTCACCTGCGGAATGTCAATACTCGCCTGGACACTTTGACTGCCCCACCAGCAACCACCAATACCATAGTATCCTGCTCTGGAATCCGGCTTTCTGCACCTCCTCGCTTCGGAGGCGACTCCGCTCAAGCTCGGGGCTTCATTAACCAGTGCACCCTGCACTTTGAACACCAGTCCCACCAGTTTAATTCCGACCGGGCCAAAGTAGCCTTCATCATGTCCCATCTCACGGGAGAGGCACTGGCTTGGCTAAATCCTCTATGGGAGAGAGGAGACCCTCTGGTGTCCGACCTGCCAGCCTTTCTCACGGCTTTCCGGAAGGTCTTCGACGAACCCGGACGGAGGACCTCATCCGCCTCATCTCTGCTACGCCTCCGTCAAGGGAGTCTCACCGTGGGCCAATATGCCATACGGTTCCGTACCCTTGCTTCGGAGCTGGCCTGGGATAACGACGCCCTGGTGTCCGTCTTCTGGGAGGGTCTGTCCGGCCGTATTAAAGATGAACTCGCCGGTCGCGACATTCCTACCACTCTCGACGACTTGATTACACTTGCCACCCGGATTGACATCCGGTTCCAGGAGCGCGCTAGGGAGGTCACCCGTGAGAGGAGGATTCCACGTCTAGTCCCTACCTTCCAGAGACCCATCACTCTCCAGGCACATTCACCTGAGCCTATACAGGTCGACCAGACCAAGATGGTCAAGACCCGTCAAGACTTACGTCGTGCCGAGGGGAGCTGTTTCTACTGTGGCAGTAAGGAGCACCGGATCCGTTCCTGCCCTAAGAGGTCGGGAAACGCATGTGTCTAGGATCGCTCAGAGAGGTCGCCCTAGACAAAAGTAAACCCTTTCCATCCCTGATGCTGTCTGTTTCTATCTTCTGCGGAGAGAACTGCTATTTTGAACTGGCTCAACTTGACTCTGGAGCTGCTGGAAATCTCATCTCTCAATCCCTGGTAGAAAAATACCACATTCCCACCAAACCTCTGGCCGTACCTTTATCTGTCGCCGCCGTGGATGGGGGCCTCTTACCACATCCCATCCAACTCATCACCGAATCTCTGACTCTACAGGTGGGAATGCTGCATTCTGAGAGCATCTCCTTTCATGTTCTGCCTGGACTCTCTCACGCCCTCTTGCTTGGCCTGCCTTGGCTCCGGAGACATGCACCCGTGCTTGACTGGCAGACCAGAGAGGTCCTTCGCTGGGGACAGGACTGCCATAAGACTTGTCTAGTTCCCGTTCGTCCTGCCCGTCCTTCTCCTACCCCAGCCAATCTGCCCGGTCTTCTGGTTCCCTATTGGTCTTATGCGGATGTCTTCAATAAAAAAGAGGCAGAGACTTTACCTCCTCATAGACCATACGACTGCCCAATCGACCTGATGCCCGGCTCTACTCCTCCCTGTGGGCGAATCTACCCTTTGTCCGCTGCTGAAACCCGGTCCATGTCTGAATATATTGAGGAGAACCTGGCCCGGGGATTTATCCGGAAATCTACCTCCCCTGCGGGAGCAGGCTTCTTCTTTGTCAAAAAGAAGGACGGCTCACTCCGTCCATGTATAGACTATAGAGGCCTAAACCAGATTACTGTGAAGAATAAATACCCCCTTCCGCTTATTCCTGAATTATTTGACCGTCTGAGGGGGGCTAGAATCTTCACCAAACTGGATCTCCGTGGGGCATATAACCTGGTCCGTATCCGTCAGGGGGATGAGTGGAAGACGGCATTCAATACCCGGGACGGCCACTATGAGTACCTTGTGATGCCCTTCGGTCTCTGTAACGCTCCTGCCGTCTTTCAAGAGTTGGTCAATGACATCTTCCGTGATCTTCTCTACTCCTGCGTGGTGGTGTACCTGGACGATATCTTGGTCTTCTCTCCGGATCTTCCTACTCACCGGAGGGATGTTCGTCAGGTCCTGCTCAGGCTCAGGCAGAACCACCTCTACGCTAAATATGAGAAGTGCATCGTTGAGCAGACCTCTCTTCCATTTCTGGGCTACATAATCTCTCAGTCAGGTCTACAAATGGATCCAGAGAAACTGTCTGCCATCCAGAAGTGGCCCCGACCAGAGGGGTTGAAGGCTATTCAGCGGTTCCTGGGCTTCGCCAACTATTACCGCCTGTTCATACCGCACTTCTCTTCCCGGACCGCCCCTATCTCTGCTCTCACCCGTAAAGGTACGAACCCCAGAGAATGGCCGCCCGAAGCAGAGGAGGCATTTCTTTCCTTAAAACAGGCCTTCCTCTCCGCCTCGGTGCTGCATCGTCCGGACGGCAACAAACAATTCTTCCTAGAAGTTGACGCCTCCTCCTCCGGAGCTGGGGCGGTACTTACCCAAAAATCTTCTTCCGGAAGAAAGGTAACCTGCGGCTTTTTCTCCAAACTTTTCTCCTCTTCTGAGCGCAATTATTCTATAGGAGACCGAGAATTGTTGGCCATTAAGATGGCACTGGAGGAGTGGCGTTACCTGCTCGAGGGGGCTCTCCACCCGGTAATAATTTACACTGACCACAAGAACTTGGCATATCTCCAGAGCGCCCAGAGACTTAACCCCCGCCAAGCCCGGTGGTCTTTGTTTTTTGCCCGCTTTGATTTCATTCTTCATTTTCGTCCGGCTGACAAAAACATCAAAGCTGACGCCCTGTCCCGATCCTTTCTGGTGTCTGATCTTGAGGAGGAGCCTAAACACATCATCGATCCCGCCAGAGTAATGCAGGTAGCCCCCGTGGGCCTAAATCGTCTCCCTCCCGGTAAGACGTTCGTAACGGAGTCCGATCGGGAGAAGATTCTACACTGGGGTCACTCGTCTAAGCTAGCTGGGCACGCCGGTCAGAAAAAGACCCTCCAGCTTATTACCCGGCACTACTGGTGGCCTACCCTGCACAAGGATGTAATTGACTTTGTTTCTGCTTGTGTGTCCTGCGCCCGCAACAAAGTTCAGAGACACCTGCCTGCCGGCCGCCTTCTTCCTCTGCCTGTGCCTGCTGCCCCGTGGCAACATATAGCTATGGACTTCATAACAGATCTCCCCGTCTCTGCCGGTTGTACGGTCATTTGGGTGGTCTCTGACCGCTTTTCCAAAATGGCTCATTTTATTCCCCTGCCAGGCCTCCCGTTTGCTCCCGAGCTAGCTAAAGACTTTATCCGCCACATCTTCCGTCTCCATGGTCTGCCTCTCCACATCGTGTCGGATCGTGGGGTTCAGTTCACCTCACGCTTCTGGAGAGCCACATGTAAACTGCTCGACGTCACCCTGGACTTCTCCTCCGCTTACCACCCACAGTCCAATGGTCAAGTGGAGCGGATCAATCAGAATTTGACCAGTTACCTCCGGCACTTCGTTAATGCCCACCATTCAGACTGGGTGGATCTCCTACCATGGGCCGAGTTCTCTTACAACAATCACGAGAGCGAATCTTCTTCTAAATCCCCGTTTTTTGTAGTCTTCGGTCAGCATCCTCGGATCCCTTTTCCTGTCTCCACCTCTGTGGACAACCCGGCCGCGGAATCTCTCGTTAGCAAATTTTCCTCCATTTGGGAGAGTACCCGATCCGCACTCCTTCAGTCGTCCGAGCGGATGAAGAGACACGCCGACAAAAAACGCCTGGATCCTCCACAATTCCGTCCCGGAGATAAAGTCTGGCTCTCATCCAAATATGTCCGGCTCAAGATTCCTTCCTATAAGTTAGGGCCTCGGTTCATCGGCCCACTAGAGGTTATCAAACAGATCAACCCGGTGGCCTATAAATTGAAACTCCCGGCCAACTTACGGATCCCTAACTCCTTCCATGTATCTCTTCTCAAACCCGTGGTACTTAACTCCTTTTCCAAGTCTACAGGTACGCCTCCTGCTCCGGTTTCTGCTGAAGACGAGTTTGAGGTAGAGAACATTCTGGCCACCAAAAGGGTAAGAGGAAAAACCTTTTTTCTGGTAGATTGGAAGGGGTTTGGTCCTGAGGAGAGAACGTGGGAGCCCCGGGAGAACATCCATGCCCCTCTCATCCTTGCTAAATTTCTGTCTGGCCTAAAAAAGGGGGGGCCTAAAGGGGGGGGTACTGTAGCATCGGCGTCCCTGCCTCCTGCTAGGCAGGGACGCTGTTCCCCTCACCTCTCTGCTCCGTGCCCGGAGGCTTCCTCCCGCTCTGCTTGCAGCGCCCGCTCTCCCCCGGTCACTGTGCTTAGGGCGCGCGCTCCCCCTCTCTTAAAGGGGCCGCGCGCGTCGCCCTAAGGAGTCCCCGGCCAATGGCCGGAGGATCCCTCCATATATAAGGCACCTCCTCCAAAATGGAGGTGCCCGAGCAATGTTGTTGCACTGTTCACTACTCTGCTTCAGCCCTCAGGTCCCGTTGCCTGTTACCTGCCTGTTACCTGCCTGTTACCTGCCTGTTACCTGCCAGTTGCCTGCCAGTTGCCTGCCAGTTTCCTGCCAGTTTGCTGCCTGATTCCTGCCTGTCATCCGCTTTCCTGCTTGCTAGCCTGAGGTCCGACGGTCTGCCTTCCGACACCTGTCAGTCTATGGACCAGCTTACCCGCTCACCTGGGAGCGCTCACCTGCTACCTGTCTGCTAGCCTACCTGGAGGCTCCGCCGTCACGTGCTATGACCACCTGCCAGTCCAGAGACTCTTGCCTGCTCACCTGGGAGCGCTCATCTGCTACCTGCCTGTTAGCTTACCTGGAGGCTCCGCCGTCATGTGCTGTGACCACCTGCCAGTCCAGAGACTCTTGCCCGCTCACCTGGGAGCGCTCATCTGCTACCTGCCTGTTAGCCTACCTGGAGGCTCCGCCGTCACATGCTGTGACCACCTGCTTATCCTGAGACTCTCGCCTGCTCACCTGGGAGCGCTCATCTGCTACCTGCCTGTTAGCCTACCTGGAGGCTCCGCCGTCACATGCTGTGACCAGCTGCTTATCCTGAGACTCTCGCCTGCTCACCTGGGAGCACTCATCTGCCATCTGCCTGCTAGCCTACCTGGAGGCTCAGCCGTCACAGATCGTACCTGCCCATTTACCCAGAGACTGCCCCGGTCACTTGCCGTGACCTCCTGCCCGTTTACCCAGAGACTGTCCCGGTCACTTGCTGTGACCTCCTGCCCGTTTACCCAGAGACTGCCCCGGTCACTTGCCGTGATCTCCTGCCCGTTTACCCAGAAACTGTCCCGGTCACTTGCTGTGACCTCCTGCCCGTTTACCCAGAGACTGTCCCGGTCACTTGCCGTGACCTCCTGCCCGTTTGCCCAGAGACTGACCCGGTCACCTGCTGTGACTGCCTGCCTGTCTTCCCTGGTCGCCACCCGCTTCCTTACAAGGACTGCCCCCTTGTATAAGTTGTTCAGAGGTTCTGCCTCCCAGACCCGTTACAACTGGCAACTTGCTAACTAACTGTGCCTTTATCAGTGGACGTAACCCTGGATACCTAAGGTCCTGTGATGCCTGCACATGAGGAAAGAGACATAGCGAATCATAAAAACTATACTACATTTCTAATTGGAGGTATTTGCTAGTATTATTATTATTACACCTACTACATATTGGGATAGGATCTTGGAGATGGGAATACCACTTTAAGACTAAGGAAGGACCCTCTGGTGTCTGCAGATTCTAAATTGAGCCCCAGAAACATTGAGTAATGTCTCTGTATCAAATCTTATCATATTATAAAAACGTTCATCACATGGATTCAGCATATTATTCAGTGGCTCATTGGGGCCATGTAGAGCTCAAATGATTATTTTCAATGTGTGTCACTTTTTCACTATGTGTCCTGTCACTAGGAATCGTGGTGCAGTTCCCCTGTGAGCGCCCTCCTAATCAGCCTTGCTGGGGAGTGTGTGTCCTATAATGTATATGCCCCAGAGTCTCATGTGATGTATGTGCCCCAGGGTCTTCTGTGATGTATGTGCCCCAGTGTTTCATGTGATGTATATGGGTCCCAGTTCCTCCTGTGATGTATATGACCAGCGTCTCATGTGATGTATATCCCCCAGCATCTCCTGTGATGTATGTGCCCAAACCCCTCATGTGATGTATATGGGTCTCATGTGATGTATGTGCCCCAGTCCACCTATGATGTATATACCACAGCATCACATGTGTTGTAGGTGCCCCAGTGTCTCCTGTGATGTATATGCCCCAGCGTATCACGTGATATATATGCCCCAGCCCCAGAGTCTCATGTTATGTATATGCCCCAGCATCTCCTGTGATGCAAATGCCCCATCATCTTCTGTGATGTATATGCCCCAGCATTTCTTACGATGTATATGCCCCAGCATCTCCTGTGATGTATATGCCCCCAGTTCCTCCTGTGATGTATGTTCCCACTGAATCTGCGGTGATGTTTTTTCCCCAACCCCAGTGTGTCCCTTTGGAAGTGCATTGAGCTGTAGGGTGCATTGCTGCAAAAGGGGGGAAAAAAAAAACCTCTTTAAATCTTCTTCCTTAGCGAGTGTGAACGAGCTGAGTGTGACCGGAGCTTAAGTGCAAACGGAAGTAAGTGTGTGACTTGTTGTTCAGTGACTTGGATTCAGGGAGTTTGGAAGGGAGGAATTTGGACTAAATTGCTGTCTGTATTTTAGTAATTCTTTACATTTCTTTTTACCTAACATTTCTGTCTAGTGCAATTCCCATTGGGAAATGAGCTCCATTATTGGCACTGCTATCCAGTGTACATCTTGCCACATGTATGCAATCCTTGAACAGCCGGTCGTGGGTGCATACTGCTGCGTGAGATGTGTGCACGTTGTGCGTTTGGAAGCCCACGTACTGGACCTAAATGAGCAGCTGGCAACACTGAGATCCATTGACAATATGGAAAGGAGTCTGCTGCTCACTGAGCAGCTGCTCACTGGGGTAGATGTGGGGGAGGGTGGTAGTAGAGAGCTGCAGGACAGTGAGGCAGCTAGCTGGGTGACAGTTAGAAGGGGGGTAGAGGGAAGAGTGCTAGGGAGGTTAGTCCTGATCTGGCACACCCCAATAAGTTTGCAAAGTTGGCAGATGAGGGGGGTGTCGGTACAGGGGTAACACTGCTGCAGCAAGGCATGTCCCCTGAAAGCCGGAGGAGTGTTAGCTCCATTAAGGGGGGGGATAGGAGAGCAGGGCAGGCCAGGCAGGTGCTGGTAGTGGGGGACTCAATTATTAGGGGAACAGATAGAGCAATCTGTCACAAAGACAGGGATTGTGGAACAGTGTGCTGCCTACCTGGCACTCGAGTCCGGCACATCGCTGATCGGGTTGACAGATTATTGGGAGGGGCTGGTGAGGACCCAGCGGTCATGGTGCACATTGACACAAATGACAAAGTTAGAGGTAGGTGGAAGGTCCTTAAAGATGATTTCAGGGAATTAGGCTGCAAGCTTAAAGCAAGGACCTCCAAGGTGGCATTGTCAGAAATACTACCTGTACCACGTGCCACGCCAGAGAGGCAACGGGAGATTAGGGAGATGAATAAGTGGCTCAAGAACTGGTGTAGGAAGCAGGGATTTGGGTTCCTAGAGAACTGGGCCGACTTCTCGGTTGGCTACAGACTCTACGCTAGGGACCGGCTGCACCTTAATGGGGAGGGTGCAGCTGTGCTGGGTGAGAAAATGGCTAGAAGGTTGGAGGAGCGTTTAAACTAGGGATTGGGGAGAATGGGTATTCATTTTATAGATGGGGAAGATAGTGCAGATAGTGACCTGGGCACAAATAAAGAAATTGGGGGTGGGGTTAGAACAGTCAATAAAGTAAGAAGGAATAGAGGTACAGAGAGATACATAAAATGCATGCACACTAATGCCAGAAGCCTGACCAACAAAATGGAGGAATTAGAATTAATTTTGTTGGAAAATAATTATGACATGGTGGGGATATCTGAGACATGGCTGGACGAGAGCCATGACTGGGCAGTTAATTTACAGGGCTATAGTCTGTTCAGAAATGACCGTACAAACAAGCGAGGGGGGGGTGTTTAATTACTGATAGGGGTTTGTTATAAGTCTCCAAAAATAATGGAAGAAGAGGAGAATATCCTTGTAAAGCAAATAGATGAAACAGCGACTCAAGGAGAAGTCATTATTATGGGGGACTTCAACTACCCTGAAATACATTGGGGGACAAAAACCTGTAGTTGAAGCTAAGGTAATAGGTTTTTGACAGCTATGAGAGACAATTACCTTTCACCACTGGTTCAGGACCCAACAAGAAGGGGGGCACTGCTAGACCTAATATTAACCAACAGGCCAGACCGTATATCAAATATACGAGTTGGGGGTCACTTGGGTAATAGTGATCACAAAATAATAAGTTTTCATGTAACCTTTAATAAGATGTGTAGTAGAGGGGTTACAAGGACACTAAACTTCAGGAAGGCAAATTTCCAACGGTTAATAGATGATCTTAGTGCAATAAACTGGGACGATATCCTGAGACATAAAACTACACAAAGCAAATGGGAGACATTTATTAACATCCTGAATAGGACCTGTGCACAATATATACCCTATGAGTATAAACATGCTAGAAATAGGAGGAAACCACTATGGCTAAATAGAGCTGTAAGGGGCGCAATAAGTGACAAAAATAAAGCATTTAGAGAACTAAAGAAAATATGTAGTGATGAGGCATTAAATAAATATAGAAAATTAAATAAATTCTGTAAAAACCAAATCAAGGCAGCAAAGATTGAGACAGAGAGAATCATTGCCAGAGAAACTAAAAATAATCCCAAAATATTCTTTAACTACATAAATAGTAAAAAACTAAAAAATGATAGTGTTGGCCTCCTTAAAAATAGTCTGGGTGAAATGGTGGATGAGGATGAAGAAAAAGCCAATATGCTAAATGATTTTTTTTCAACCATATACACACAAGAAAATCGCATGACAGAAAACATGATTAGTGATAACAAAAATTCTCCATTAAATGTCACTTGCTTAACCCAGAAGGAAGTACGGCAGCGTCTAAAAATCACTAAAGTTGACAAATCCCCAGGCCTGGATGGGATACACCCGCGAGTACTGCAGGAATTAAGTAACGTCATAGGTAGACCATTATTTTTAATCTTTAAAGATTCCATAATAACAGGGTCTGTACCATAGGACTGGACGACAAGCTCACGTTTAGTGGCCAGTGTCAGGCAGCTGCTGCAAAGGCAAATAAAATAATGGGATGCATTAAAAGAGGCATAGATGCTAATGAAAAGAACATAATTGTACCTCTATACAAGTCACTAGTGCGACCACACTTAGAATACTGTGTACAGTTCTGGTCTCCGGTGTATAAGAAAGACATAGCTGAACTAGAGCGGGTGCAGAGAAGAGCGACCAAGGTTATTAGAGGACTGGGGGGTCTGCAATACCAAGACTGGTTATTACACTTGGGGTTATTTACTGTGGAAAAACGAAGGCTTAGGGGTGATCTTATTACTATGTACAAGTATATGAGGGGACAGTACAAAGACCTTTCTACTGATCTTTTTACTCTGAGGCCAGAGACGGGGACAAGGGGACATCTTCTACGTTTGGAGGAAAGAAGGTTTAATCATAATCACAGACGCGGATTCTTTACTGTAAGACCAGTGAGACTATGGAACTCTCTGCCGCATGATGTTGTAATGAGTGATTCACTGTTAAAATTTAAGAAGGGCCTGGATGCCTTTCTTGAAAAGTATAATATTACAGGTTATATATACTAGATTCCTTGATAGGGCGCTGATCCAGGGAACTAGTCTGATTGTCATATGGAGTCGGGAAGGAATTTTTTTTCCCAATGTGGAGCTTAGTGTTTGCCACATGGGTTTTTTTTGCCTTCCTCTGGATCAACATGTTAGGCTTTGGATTGAACTAGATGGACTTAGTCTTCCTTCAACCTTAAAAACTATGTTACTATGTTTATGCTCCAGTCCCACCATCTTTTATGTGATGTATAGTCTGCAGCCCCAGCCCCAGTGTCTCCTATGTGATGTACAGTACAGACCAAAAGTTTGGACACACCTTCTCATTCAAAGATTTTTCTGTATTTTCATCAAGAGAATGCCAAGAGTGTGCAAAGCAGTCATCAAAGCAAAAGGTGGCTACTTTGAAGAACCTAGAATATAAGACATATTTTCAGTTGTTTCACACTTTTTTGTTAAGTATATAATTCCACATGTGTTAATTCATAGTTTTGATGCCTTCAGTGTGAATGTACAATTTTCATTGTCATGAAAATACAGAAAAATCTTTAAATGAGAAGGTGTGTCCAAACTTTTGGTCTGTACTGTATATATAGCAGTATCAGTGTTTCCTATGTGATGTATATGACTCGCCCCCTGGGCCGTGGGACCGAGCTTCAGTGTGAAGATGGGGGTAGTAGTGGCAACCCGATCCCGTGGCTCAGGGTGGTCAGACCAAGTGCTGTGGCAGTCTATTTGTATGGTTTTGAATGTCCGACTGCGCCACCTGTGGATTGCGGTCAGAGTGAACCGCCGCTGCAGGGCAGACCGCTGAGGCTGGTGTTGTGGGTGCAGCAGAGAATAGTATAACTCCCCACGGGAGGAGTGTAGCTCAGTGCAATGAGCGTAGATGGTGGGGATTGTGGTGCAGGGAGTCCCAGTACCGTTAGTTCTGGCGAGGTTAGAAACACAAGAACAACGTGTTGAAGTCCAGGGTCTTTTACTCACAGTTCGTATACTCCAAGCCACTTCGGTACAGGTAGTGACTGCCCAAGCCGTGCTGCGTTCGCCAGGTGAGGGGCTCGGTCAACCCCCAGGCAATTCAGGAGCATGGCACAGAACTCCCTTCTATCCTTCCTCTGGCCGTGCCCCACCAGTGACCAAACTTCTGTCCGGCTGCCTTGGGCCTTCTCTGAGAGAACTTCCCTGGCCCTATGTGGTGCCTTCCTAGTAGGTTTAGCGAGGGGTCGCACCAATAAATGATCACGACCTCCGGTTCTTGGCTGAGGATTATTTGCCTCCACCAACTTGGGATCCGGTACCCTTTCCTTGCCTGACCCGTCACCCGTAATCTCCTGGGTCCTTAGGGTCCCTTCTACCTTCGTGTTCCTGGGCCTTTCTATTCTTTGGTTCCTTCTCTTTCTGTTATGTTCCTTTCTCTTCTCTCCCTCTCGCCCTGCCCGTGTCCCTGGGCCTGGCTCTGGAGCAGAACTCCAGCGGAGCCTCTGCTCCCCTTCTCCTCCACTCTCACTTTCTCCTCACAGACTGGACACTGTTCTAAGATGGTGCCCACCTTTAATACCTTCTCCTCCGTGTCTGAGCCCAGGTGACCTGCATCCAATGAGCGCCTTCCTATGCCCAGAAACCAGCCCCTATCTGCTCCCACATCACTAGGGTTCCCCCCCTCCCCACTCCAGCCAGGGACATAGTCAGTCGTGCCTGCATACTAATGGGAGCACCGTAGAGCTGTCCCCCGGAAATGAGGAGTGTATATGTGTGCAGCTAACTGAGCCCTGATCCATACTCCATCCTTACCCGGGAGTGGAATACCACACCTCTGGTTGAGGTGCAATACCCCTGTAGCGGCCGAACCCTCGGGGCGCTACATATATACTGCAGACCCCTTATCTGCTTGAGTTATATAAATGTAACATGAGCAGTGAAGAATTTCCCACTGTAGGAGACATGTAGTGTTATCTACACCTGTGTTCAGAACTTATTGCTGGGAGTTCTTTTCAAAATTCATTGGAAAGCGTCGACTGTACTCAAGACCTACACAAATCTGGAAAAGAAGTTGCAAGTAGCAACATCATCATTACCGCCTAACATCATACGTCGCACCAAAGAGAAGGAGTTCTAGCCATCGCATTAGGGTGAGTTAATTAAATGTTTGACCAAAAATAGCAGGATGAATTTCAAGTTGACAATTTTGTATGGCCCCCGAATGATGGTATAAATATCGAATTCCCCCTTGGCAGGATAAATGTTTCCCACCCTTCCCCTAACCATTATACGTAATAATGATATGGGTGACATAATAGCATTCAATCTAAATTCAAGATAGTAAAGAGAATAAAAGGATTATCGAGACCGAAATTTTTTTTAAGCAGGCTCAAAATGCTGTAAAAACATTTTTAAGAAGCCATACTTATCTTAATGATATCCTACTTCTCCTGTTCTGGTGTGGCCTGAGTCCCCTACCGGTCTCTGCTTCGCGGTTTCTCTCTACAGACAGGCAGTGACAATTCAACCAATCACAGTCAGAAGTGGTGACATGCCTCAGACATCAGTGATTGGCTGAGCTTCATTTCCTGTGGGTCAAGAAGGACCAAGAAGCAGAGACCAGCAGGGGACTTGGGAAGCAACAGGAGCATCTGTGAGGTTAGCATGATTTTTCTTTAAAGTTTTATGAGTCTATTTTGTTTTTTAGTGTTTTTTTTAAATGATTTCCACATTGGGATGTATATTCTCATTTTCTGCATTTTCATATTTTACTTATTTCCGCTGTGGTTTCTATTGGGTTTAAATGTAATGAGTAGGAATCATGGTTTGTATGGACAATTATTTTTGAGCAAATGAACTGAATGCACATACACATGATCCTGATTATAATTTGCCTTCAAGCTATTTTTTTAGTAGATAGTAAAGGAATGGACAATTTTAGTTAATAAGGTTTTCAGAACTGTGCCCCTCCAGTATCCATACTATTGTATATGTTTTAATAAGTGCTAGAAGGCAAATCTTACACATAGATCATCATGACCTTCTCTTAAAGATGTGTCTTCCTGTTCTGCCATGACACACTTTGAGGCACCCAACTTCTCACTTACCCAGGATTTCTCTAGCCTAGAGGCCAGGATAGAGAAAAAGAGATTGAGAGAGAAAGTAAGCAATCATTGAACCTTACGAAGAAAAACAAGGAACAAAGCCTAATATAATCTGTCAAAATCAGGACCTACTGTCACCAGAAGAGACAGATCTGCTCATTTTCATTTCACAGCTCCACTAGAAGCATGCTCTAACTGCTACAGAAGACACATGCAGGCAACCGGCCAATTTTTAATAATAATTTATTTATATAAAGCCCAGAGGCGAGATATAGCTAGTTCAGTTCTGGCATGTTTAGTGACACATGTAAAGAGTTAATATAACTGGCAGAGATGGCCTTAGAGAAACTGTGGCTTTGAGTAAAAAGTACAGTAGCTCTTCACCAATCGTTTATACAAATGGGGCACACCAACTTAATCACTGAATTCTGGGTTGTTGATTCAGACCCATTGACCCTGGTGTATAACATCCAGCCGATTTACCCTGGTGTATAACATTTGGTCCCTCACCCCTGGTGTATAACATCTGGCCCCTCGCCCCCGGTGTATAACATCCAGCCCCTCGCCCCCAGTGTATAACATCCGGCCTCTCGCCCCCAGTGTATAACATCCGGCCCCTCGCACCCAGTGTATAACATCCGGCCCCTGATGTATAAAATCTGGCCCCTAGCTACAGGTGTATAACATCCGGCACCTCTCCCCCCGGTATATAACATCCGGCTCCTTTCCCCTGGTGTATAACATCTGGCCCCTTGCCCCCCTATGAATAATATTTGGCCCCCTCCCCCCCTGTGAATAACATTTGGCCCCTGCCCTCAGTGTATAACATCCAGCCCCTGGTGTATACCTTCCGGCCACTGATGTATAACATCTGGCCCCTTGCCACCGATGTATAACATCCAGCCCCTCGCTCCCGGTGTATAAGTTCTGGCCCCTTGCCACCGATGTATAACATCCAGCCCCTCGCTCCCGGTGTATAAGTTCTGGCCCCTTGCCACCGATGTATAACATCCAGCAGCCCTCCCCCAGATGTATAAAATCCATCTCCTTTCCCTTGGTGTATAACATCTGGTCCCTCTCCCCCCGATGTATAACATTCAGCTCTTTTCCCCTGGTGTATAACATCCAGCCCCTCGCCCTCCGTGTAAAACATCCGGCCCATTGCTACCAGTATATAACATCCAGCCCCCCGCCCCCAGTGTTTATCATCTGGCCTATTGACCCCAGTGTATAACATCTGGCCCCTTGCCTACGTTGTATAACACCTGGCCCCTCGTTCCCAGTATATAACATCTGGCCCCTCACCACCGGTGTATAACATCCGGACCCTCGCCCCCGGTGTATAACATTCGGACTCTCGCCCCCGGTGTATATGACTCGCCCCCTGGGCCGTGGGGCACTCGGATCCGGGCAATAGGGAGAACGATGGGAGTAGTAGTTGCAACCCGGTTCCGTAGCTCAGGGTGGTCAGGCCAGTGGTAGTCCGTTTTGTGCTGTTGGTTTTGTCCGACTACGCCACCCGTGGATTTGCGGTCATTAGGAACCGCCGCTGCAGGGCAGACCGCTGGGGCTGATGATATATGCAGCTGGGATGGTGTGACTCCCCACGGGAAGAGTGCGGCCCCAGGGCAGTGTAGTGGATGGTGGGAGTGATGGTAGTGAGAGTCCCGGTGCTGATAGTGCTGGAGGAGCAAGGAGCACGCAGACAACAAGTTGCAGTCCAGGGTCTTTACTAAAACAGGTAAACTGACCCATAAACAGTCCCGGCTAGGAGGGGACCTGGATGTCTGAGAGCAACGGAGAAATTGGCCCTGGTCAGGGTGAGGGTGTAGGCCTACCGTGCTTTCTGTGCTCCTTCTGGCTATCTCCTCGTTATAGGGTAACAGCCCACGTTTCCGAGCTTTCCGTGTATTCTCGCCTGTATGGCCTGCGACGTGGGTTCCTTTCTGCTCCCAGCCTTGTACAGCTCTACTGGTCCCTTCGGTTGTGGCAGGGCCTCCAGGCTTCTTAGGCCAAGGAATATACAGTCCCTTGCGGACTGGTTATCTGCTGGAGGATGTAGAATCCTCTCAGCCTCAGACACCAAAGTCTGGTAAATTAAGTCCTCTTTCTGCCAAGACAGGCTCTCTTCGCCTCTTGTCTCTGGCTTGTGGCTCTCCTCCTGCCACACTTCCTCTTAGGTGCAGTGCAACTGTCTGTCCCTGTTCTGCTCTGGGACAAGTCTCAATGCTGAGACAGGCCATCCAGTTCTCTCTAACCTTGCCCTCAGTACCAGCTTTTATAGGGGCAGCCAGCTCCCCCTACTGGCCTGAGACAGGAGGCATTGCATGCTAATGTTCCCCTGACTAGAGAACCTCCCCCTTGCTCTCAGACACAGCTTTAATTACACTTGTGGCATCCAGGCCAGGGTGACACATTCGCCACTAGTGAAATTTAGTACTCCGGGACTAAACAATAAACAAAGACAATATGCATAACCATAAAACATTAATAGACAGACGACGCACAAATTGAGTTCTTAAGGTCACAGTGTGGCCTGTGACCGGGTGTCCATATCACCAATACAACGGGGAGCCTTAACCAGGTGGGGGTCTGTCCTACCCCAAGTCCTTTACAGTCTTAGTTCATTCCTGGGTTAGGCTCCGAACGCAGTCCATACCAGGTCCCGGTTATAAAAAGTCCATAACCTTTGAGTCCTTACGGTAGCTGCAAGAAACTGAAACACAGAATTACCAAACATGCATGTAACTTGGCAAACAATTCAACATTTGGCAACAGGGTTATTTACAATTTTAGTGCGCTCTATATTCTCCAGCGAGCGGGTATCTGTCCCTTTGTGCTCCTGGTTGACCTCTTTAACCCACTGTCTGGTGGTGGACCAACCTGGCTTTCCCCACTAGCGTTAGGGGTACAGCTACCAGCTGGGTGTACAGGTAGGGCAGGCAGCTGTCTGCGGGTCCTTTGGCCTATCGCAGGCATGGCAGGCTCACTGTCAGCAGAGGGTTGACTCTCCTGGGCTGCTGGTACAGGCTCTTCTGCCTCTGGAACCGCTTGCTCCTCTTCACCTTCCGGCTCTGGTGTTGGTTGTTGCTGTGCCGGTTGCAAGAAATGCAGGACAGGTACCACTATGGCATCATTTATGCGAGTCCAGGACTGAGGGAACTCTCCGAGAACGGTGCTAATCATTTCTTCCTTGTCCTCTGCGGGTTCAAGGTCACTCTGATCCTCTTCTGCACTACGGAGTTGCTCGGGGCACCTTTTGAGGTGGTCTCTGGAGACGACACTAGTGGTTTCTCCTTCGTCCTTGGTGATTACGCACACCTTTGGGTTGTCGTGGTCAGACTGCAGTACGGTGTAGGGTTCCCTTTCCCACTGGTCGTCCAACTTATGTAGCCTTCTTTTTCGCTTTAGGACTTGCTCACCAGGTTCTAGGGGACCAGCAGGGGCGTGTTGATTGAAGAGTCTTTCTTGCTTCTCTCTCACCTGGGCCAGGCTCTTCTCCACACTCTCCTGTACCTTCTTGTACTGCAGTTGCTTTTCCGTATCCCAGTCCGCATCCTGGGAGGTGTCCTCAGGTATTAGGACTCCCATCTCCAGGTCTACGGGCAGCTTACCTGGTCAAGCTCGCATTAGGTAAGCCGGGGTGCAGTTTGTAGCATTCACCGGGATATTGTTGTATAGGTCTATCAGGTCCGGCAGTTTTTCTGGCCACAGGCTGCGTTCCTCCAGGGGCAACGTCTTCAGGAGATCAATGACTATATTGTTCATCTTCTCACACATCCCGTTGGTTTGGGGGTGGTAAGGCATTGTACGAATCTTCTTACAGCCATAGAGGTTGCAGAACTCCTGGAAGATTTCAGCCTCGAACGCTGGACCCTGGTCTGTCAGGACCTGTTCCGGATACCCGTGTGGACGGCAGAAGTATTGCTGGAAGGCTCTGGCCGCTGTTTGGGCTGTCAAGTCCTTTACCGGGACCACCAGAAAACGGGAATAGTGGTCCACGATTGTCAGGGCATAGATGTATCCAGACCGGCTTGGAGCCAATTTGACGTGGTCCAGAGCTACCAGCTCAAGAGGCTGCGTGGTGACGATGGGCCTCAAGGGTGTCTTCTGGCTGGCACGGTCCTTCCTCCTTAGGTGACAAGGGCCACAGTCTCTGCACCATTTTTCTACAGCTCCTCTCATGCCGACCCAAAAGAACCTTCCTCTTAGCAGGAACTCCAGTTTCTTCCAACCGAAGTGTCCCGCTCTGTCATGGTAAGCCCCCAGGACCATAGCTGCATCCCGCCTTGGAACCACGACTTGCCAGGTCAGTTCGTGCGTCCGGTGGTTGACAATCCTTCTGCACATCTTGCCTTCGTAGAGGAACAGCTTGCTCTTCTCCTTCCACAGCTGCTTGGCTTCCTCTGGAGCATCCAGATCCATGCGGGCGTCTTCCTGGGTCAGCAGATCTTTCACGAGTCGGACTGCAGGGTCACTATCTTGGGTCTCGGCCCAGCTGTGGTGAGGTAGGGGATTGATCATCACAGTTGTTAGATCCTCCTCCTTCACGCGGTGAGAGTGTTGAGCGGCTCCATACCGGTGAAATGCGGGGAGTTCTACCTCCTCCAGCTCTTCTGGGTCTTCGTCACCCTCAGGTAAGTGAGGCATTCTTGATAGGGCGTCCGCGTTGGCATTGGTTTTGCCTGCCCGGTACTTGATCACGAAGTCATAGTTGGAGAGACGGGCCATCCACCGCTGTTCTAGGGCACCCAGTCTTGCATTGTCCAGGTGTGTCAACGGGTTGTTGTCCGTGTACACGGTGAACTTTGCGGAGGCCAGGTAATGCTTGAAGCGTTCCGTCACGGCCCACACCACCGCCAAGAATTCTAGCTTGAAGGAGCTGTAATTCTCCGGGTTCCTCTCGGTGGGTCTCAGCTTCCGGCTGGCGTACGCGATCACCCTTTCTCTGCCCTGCTGGTTTTGGGACAGTACGGCTCCCAGTCCCACATTGCTGGCGTCTGTGTGGAGAATAAAAGGCTGGCCATAATCAGGGTAGGCCAGGATCTCATCCCCCGTGAGGGCCATCTTCAACTGGCGGAAGGACTCCTCTTCCGGTTTATCCCACTTGAAGGGTGGCTTTTGACTTCTGGACTTAGACTGTCCGATCAGGAGGTCCTGCATAGGAGCTGCCCTCTTAGTGAACCCGGGGATGTACCTTCAGTAGTAGCCTACCAACCCGAGAAACTGTCTCACCTCTTTGATGTTCGAGGGGCTTGGCCAGCTCTTGATTGCCGTGACCTTGTCAGGGTCGGGGGCCACTCCTTCCGCGCTTACCACGTGCCCTAGGTACTGGACCTTTGGTTTCAGCAGGTGACACTTCGATGGTTTCACCTTCAGGCCATAGCCTGCCAGGGCTTCGAACACCTCGGCCAGGTGCTTTAGGTGGTCCTCGTAGGTCTTCGAATAGACGATCACGTCGTCCAGGTAAAGGAGGACCGTCTCGAAGTTTCGGTGCCCTAGACAGCATTCCATCAGCCTCTGGAAGGTCCCTGGTGCGTTGCAGAGCCCGAAAGGCATACAGTTGATTTCGCTCAGTCCCATCGGGGTGGTGAAGGCGGTCTTCTCCTTGTCAGCCTCTGCCACAGGAACCTGCCAGCACCCGCTAGTAAGGTCCAAAGTAGAAAAGAAGTTAGCAGATTTTAGTGCGGCTAAAGACTCCTCTATTCTAGGCAGCGGATATGCGTCTTTGTGGGTGATACGGCTGATTTGTCTATAGTCGACGCACATTCTCATGGTGCCGTCTTTCTTTTTCACCAGAACCAAGGGAGCTGCCCAGGGGCTGCAGCTATCTCTAATGACCCCAGCCTCTTTCATTTCTCTTAGCAGCCCTTGGCGTTCTGATAATGTGCAGGGGGTACAGGTCGGTGTCTTTCTTTTATCGGTGGGTGGCTCCCTGTGGGGATGTGGTGTTCTATCCCTTTTACTCTGCCGAAGTCTAGCGGGTGCTTACTAAAGATTCTCTCGTACTCCTGTACCACCCGGTAAACTCCTTGTTTTTGGTGCAGGGGAGTGGAGTCAGCACCCACATGGAGTTTCTGGCACCAGTCCTCCTTTTGTTTCTGGGAGCCATTACCCTCCGCCTGAGGAGATGGAGGCAAGGGTTCCACTGCCCTGATAGCTTTGTGTTCGACAACAAACAGTTTGGCGAGTGTAGCGTACCTGGGTAAGTGTACCTCCCTCTCCCCAATGTTGAGGATGCGGACGGGCACCCTCCCATGACGGACATCAACCACCCCCCGGGCTGTCAAAATGGTGGGCCTGCTGTCTGAGTACACGGGTTCTACCATGGCTTGGTAGTCTCTACCTCTCAACCCGATTGCAGTCCGACACCAGATCATCATTTCACTTTTGGGAGGCATGGAAATGGGGAATGGGTCACTCAGTCTTACGCTACCGATCTCACCACCAGACAGTTCTACCTGCTGCCGTCTCATCAGGGCTTTTATCTCCTTGTTGAGGACTCTCTGTTGGCTGGAACTAGCATTCACCGCCACCTGTTGTAAGATTACAATTACCTCTGAAAGACAATTTTCAATTACGTTAGTACCCACAGTTATTTTAATGTGACTTTCACGACGGTCAATGTCCACAATAATTACTCCCTGTGCCGGCAGTTCAACTTTACCAATTTTAATGGTCATCTCCTTGAACCCCATCTGCGGCACGGCAAGCCATTACTGGCGAAGATGCTCAAGTTACTGTCTGGATACCGTGTGATATCAGCATCAGTCCAATACTGCTTAAAAAGTACATAAGGGATAGTGGTTACTTGCGACCCAGTATCCAGCAAGGCGCTCATGGGGATACCGTCCAGCACCACGGGTAAAACCGGGCGCCCCCCAACGTACTTATCACGCCAATTATAAGGGCCTGGTGATCTTATGCCTGGGGGTTGGCCCTCTGCCCCAGGTTGGACCCGTTTAAATTACAGTACCTGGAAATGTGTCCGGGCTGGTTGCATCGACGGCAAATGGGCTGTCTATCCTCTGCGTAGCGGTCTGTGGGCCTCCCTCGGAACGACGGGATCCTCCTCTGTCGACGCCACGGGACATCCTCCGGACTTGAAGCCAGCTCGATGGGTCTTGACGGGTCCACTTGCTACGCCTGGACGGTCCTGGTCAACGCCGCGACGCTCCTGGTCAGCTCCTGGACTTGGTGGTGCAGGTCTTTCGACGGGGCTTGGTTCAGGGCTTGTGCATCAGCCCCCACGGGGTCCATAGAGGAGGGCGTCCCCTCCTGGTGGTAGGTGAGAGCAGGGCGCCGGAGGTTTATAGCGCCACTGGTTGCAGATTCACGGAGCACCCTTATGGCCCTGTCCTTAAATTGGGCAAAGGTCAGGTCGGGGTTCTGAAAGAACATGAGGCGCAGCTGGGCCCTGTGGGCGCTGGACAGCAGACCTTCTATGAATTGTTCTGTTAGCAGTTTGTCCGTTTCCTGCACACTGCCAGGATCAGTTTGTTGAATAGCCCTCAGGGCTTCCTGCAGATTTAGGGCATAGTCTCTGATGCTGTCCTGTGCCCGCTGCTTACATCCATAGAACCTCATTTTAATTTCAGCGGAGGTACGTGTGTCAAAGGTACCCCGCAGCCGGGCCAGAATACCCTTCACAGTCCTTTTCTCCTCAGTGGGCCATGATTTTACCTCCCTCTGGGCTGCGCCAGTTAACTGCCCCGTTAGTATGCTAATCCTCTGTTCCTCTGTCAGGGGGTAAACGTGGAACAAACTGTATAGCCTTTCCTTGAAGTCAGTTAGGGCATGGGGCTCCCCTGAGTATTTGGGCAGCCAGGCCGCTCCAGGGATGTAGGGCAGGGAAAAGGGCATCACCGCTGCTGCAGCTGCGTTGGTGGTAGTGGGGGCCTCTGTGTCCGACATCTTCCTCCCCCCTAGTTAAGCGTGGCCTACCTTCCGACGATCCTCTTCTGTAGGCCGCGGCTCCGCTGCTGCTGCTCTAGACGAGGACCTTGCGTCGCGTCCTGATGACGTCAGCGTCGCTCTCTCTTCCTTCCAGGACCTTGCGCAGCGTCGGTGCGTGGGGCGGAGCTTCGGATCTCGCGCGGTTTTGACGTCCACGCCCCTCTTCTTCCCGCGCGGCGTCCTGAAGATGGCGTCCGATGGCGGGAAGCAGCTGTGGATGGCGGGAAGACGGCAGAAGACGGCGGGAAACGGTCCAAGATGGCGTCTGATGGCGGGAATCGGCTCCGGATGGCGGGAAACGACTCTGGACGGCGGGAAACTTCGCCACAGGTAAGGTACAAAAGTCTTTTTCAGGCACGCAGTACCCGGTGGTTGCGGGCACGAAATCCTGCCGACTACGCCAAAGCTGACTCGCCCCCTGGGCCGTGGGGCACTCGGATCCGGACAATAGGGAGAACGATGGGAGTAGTAGTGGCAACCCGGTTCCGTAGCTCAGGGTGGTCAGGCCAGTGGTAGTCCGTTTTGTGCTGTTGGTTTTTTCCGACTACGCCACCCGTGGATTTGCGGTCATTAGGAACCGCTGCTGCAGGGCAGACCGCTGGGGCTGATGATATATGCAGTTGGGATGGTGTGACTCCCCACGGGAAGAGTGCGGCCCCAGGGCAGTGTAGTGGATGGTGGGAGTGATGGTAGTGAGAGTCCCGGTGCTGATAGTGCTGGAGGAGCAAGGAGCACGCAGACAACAAGTTGCAGTCCAGGGTCTTTACTAAAACAGGTAAACTGACCCATAAACAGTCCCGGCTAGGAGGGGACCTGGATGTCTGAGAGCAACGGGGAAATTGGCCCTGGTCAGGGTGAGGGTGTAGGCCTACCGTGCTTTCTGTGCTCCTTCTGGCTATCTCCTCGTTATAGGGTAACAGCCCACGTTTCCGAGCTTTCCGTGTATTCTCGCCTGTATGGCCTGCGACGTGGGTTCCTTTCTGTTCCCAGCCTTGTACGGCTCTACTGGTCCCTTCGGTTGTGGCAGGGCCTCCAGGCTTCTTAGGCCAAGGAATATACAGTCCCTTGCGGACTGGTTATCTGCTGGAGGATGTAGAATCCTCTCAGCCTCAGACACCAAAGTCTGGTAAATTAAGTCCTCTTTCTGCCAAGACAGGCTCTCTTCGCCTCTTGTCTCTGGCTTGTGGCTCTCCTCCTGCCCCACTTCCTCTTAGGTGCAGTGCAACTGTCTGTCCCTGTTCTGCTCTGGGACAAGTCTCAATGCTGAGACAGGCCATCCAGTTCTCTCTAACCCTGCCCTCAGTACCAGCTTTTATAGGGGCAGCCAGCTCCCCCTACTGGCCTGAGACAGGAGGCATTGCATGCTAATGTTCCCCTGACTAGAGAACCTCCCCCTTGCTCTCAGACACAGCTTTAATTACACTTGTGGCATCCAGGCCAGGGTGACACATATACCATACAGCCTCTCGGCCCCAGTGTATAACATCCGGCTCCCAGGGTATAACAACCAACTCCTCGCCCCTACAGTGTTTAATATCCCGCCCCTCGTCATGCCAGTCCTTTAATAGCAGCCACAGGTGCAACAAGTCAGTTTATGACAATTCTTCCTTCCTAAATATTCCCCCATCAACTGTGAGTGATATTATTGAGAAGATGAAGGAATCGCAGCAACTTAGCCATGACGTGGAGACTATGAAAGTTACAGAGCGGGGTCACCGAGTCCTGAGAAGCAGATGGCAGAAAGTCACCAATGCTCTGCTGACTCCATAACTGGAGTCCACACCTCCTCTGTTGTTAACATCAGTACGAACACTGCACCCCCACTGGGAGCTTCATAGCCTTCTAAAATATTGTAGGAATCCTTCCCAAAACAGCACAAGCTGTTATATCTACAGATATGCGAGTAACTTCATATAATGCCTAAAAGCTCCTGTATGATGTAGATATAATGTGAATGTGTCCCAACACTTTGTCCACATAGCAGGGATGTCAAATTCAAACACACAGAGGGCCAAAATGAAAAACTTGGACAAAGTCGCTGGCCATCCAGTATACAGTATAATGGGCCTGACATAGTCCTCCGTACAGAATAATGGGCCCCACATAGTCCTCCACACAGTATAATGGGCCCCACATGGTCCTCCATACAGTATAATGGGCCCCACATAGTCCTCCACACAGAATACTGGGCCCCACATAGTCCTCCATAAAGAATAATGGGCCCCACATAGTCCTCCATACAGAATAATGGGCCCCACATAGTCCTCCATACAGAATAATGGGACCAACATAGTCCTCCATACAGAATAATGGGCCCCACATAGTCCTCTATACAGAATAATGGTCCCACATAGTCCTCCATACAGAATAATGGGCCCCACATAGACCTCCATACATAATAATGGGCCCCACATAGTCCTCCATACAGAATAATGGGCCCCACATAGTCCTCCATAAAGTATAATGGGCCCCACATAGTCCTCCATACAGTATAATGGGCCCCACATAGTCCTCCATACAGTATAATGGGCCCCACATAGTTCTCCATGCAGAATAATGGTCCCACATAGTCCTCCATACAGAATAATGGGCCCCACATAGTCCTCCATACAGTATAATGGGCCCCACATAGTCCTCCATACAGAATAATGGGCCCCACATAGTCCTCCATAAAGTATAATGAGCCCCACATAGTCCTCCATACAGTATAATGGGCCACCACATAGTCCTCCATACAGAATAATGGGCCCCATATAGTCCTCCATACAGAATAATGGCCCCACATAGTCCTCCATACAGAATAATGGGCCCCACATAGTCCTCCATACAGTATAATGGACCCCACATAGTCCTCCATACAGAATAATGGGCCCCACATAGTCCTCCATACAGAAAAATGGGTCCCACATAGTCCTCCATACAGAATAATGGGCCCCACATAGTCCTCCATACAGAATAATGGGCCCCACATAGTCCTCCATACAGTATAATGGGCCCCACATAGTCCTCCATACAGAATAATGGGCCCACTTAGTCCTCCATGCAGAATAATGGGCCCCACATAGTCCTCCATACAATATAATGGGCCCCACATAGTCCTCCATACAGTATAATGGGCCCCACATAGTCCTCCATGCAGAATAATGGCCCCACATAGTCCTCTATACTGAATAATGGGTCCCACATAGTCCATACAGTATAATGAGCCCCACATGGTCCACCACACAGAATAATGGCCCCACATTGTCCTCCATACAGAATAATGAGCCCCACATAGTCCTCCATACAGAATAATGAGCCCCACATAGTCCTCCATACAGAATAATGGGCCCCACATAGTCCTCCATACAGAATAATGGGCCCCACATAGTCCTCCATACAGTATAATGGGCCCCACATAATGCTCCATACAGAAAATGGGCCCCACATAGTGCTCCATACAGTATAGTGGCCCCACATAGTCCTCCATACAATATAATGGGCCCCAAATAGTCCTCCATACAGTATAATGGGCCCCACATTGTCCTCCATACAGAATGATGGGCCACACATAGTCCTTCATACAGAATAATGGGACCAACATAGTACTCCATACAGAATAATGGGCCCCACATAGTCCTCCATACAGTATAATGGGCCCCACATAGTCCTCCATACAGAATAATGGTCCCACATAGTCCTCCATACAGAATAATGGGCCTTACATAGTCCTCCATACAGTATAATGGGTCCACATAGTGCTCCATACAGAAAATGGGCACCACATAGTGCTCCATACAGTAAAATGGCCCCACATAGACCTCCATACAGTATAATGGGCCCCACATAGACCTCCATACAGTATAATGGGCCCCACATAGTCCTCCATGCAGAATAATGGCCCCACATAGTCCTCCATACAGAATAATGGGCCCCACATAGTCCTCCATACAGTATAATGAGCCCCACATGGTCCTCCACACAGATTAATGGGCCCACATAGTCCTCCATACAGAATAATGGGCCCCACATAGTCCTCCATACAGAATAATGGGCCCAACATAGTCCTCCATACAGAATAATGGGCCCCACATAGTTCTCCATACAGTATAATGGGCCCCACATAGTGCCCCATACAGAAAATGAGCCCCACATAGTCCTCCATACAGTACAATGGGCCCCACATAGTCCTCCATACAGAATAATTGGCCCCACATAGTCCTCCATACAGAATAATGGCCCCACATAGTCCTCCATACAGAATAATGGGCCCCACATAGTCGTCCATACAGTATAATGGGCCCTACATAGTCCTCCATACAGAATAATGGGCCCCACATTGTCCTCCATACAGAATAATGGCCCCACATAGTCCTCCATACAATGTAATGGCCCCCACATAGTCCTCCATACAGAATAATGGGCCTCACATAGTGCTCCATACAGTATAATGGGCCCCACATGGTCCTCCATACAGAATAATGGCCCCACATAGTCCTCCATAGAGTATAATGGCCCCACATAGTCCTCCATACAGTATAATGGCCCCACATAGTCCTCCATACAGTATAATGGGCCCCACATAGTTATCCATACAGAATAATGGTCCCACATAGTCCTCCATACAGAATAATGGGCCCCACATAGTCCTCCATACAGTATAATGGGCCCCACATAGTCCTCCATACAGAATAATGGGCCCCACATAGTCCTCCATAAAGTATAATGGGCCCCACATAGTCCTCCATACAGTATAATGGGCCACCACATAGTCCCCCATACAGTATAATGGGCCCCACATAGTCCTCCATGCAGAATAATGGCCCTACATAGTCCTCCATACATAATAATGGGCCCCACATAGTCCTCCATACAGTACAATGGGCCCACATGGTCCTCCACACAGAATAATGGCCCCGCATAGTCCTCCATACAGAATAATGGGCCCCATATAGTCCTCCATACAGAATAATGGGCCTTACATAGTCCTCCATACAGTATAATGGGTCCACATAGTGCTCCATACAGAAAATGGGCACCACATAGTGCTCCATACAGTAAAATGGCCCCACATAGACCTCCATACAGTATAATGGGCCCCACATAGACCTCCATACAGTATAATGGGCCCCACATAGTCCTCCATGCAGAATAATGGCCCTACATAGTCCTCCATACAGAATAATTTGCCCCACATAGTCCTCCATACAGTATAATGAGCCCCACATTGTCCTCCACACAGAAAAATGGGCCCACATAGTCCTCCATACAGAATAATGGGCCCCACATAGTCCTCCATACAGAATAATGGGCCCAACATAGTCCTCCATACAGAATAATGGGCCCCACATAGTCCTCCATACAGTATAAAGGGCCCCACATAGTGCCCCATACAGAAAATGAGCCCCACATAGTCCTCCATACAGTATAATGGGCCCCACATAGTCCTCCATACAGAATAATGGGCCCCACATAGTCCTCCATACAGAATAATGGCCCCACATAGTCCTCCATACAGAATAATGGGCCCCACATAGTCGTCCATACAGTATAATGGGCCCTACATAGTCCTCCATACAGAATAATGGGCCCCACATTGTCCTCCATACAGAATAATGGCCCCACATAGTCCTACATAGAGTATAATGGCCCCACATAGTCCTCCATACAGTATAATGGCCCCCACATAGTCCTCCATACAGAATAATGGGCCCCACATAGTGCTCCATACAGTATAATGGGCCCCACATAGTCCTCCATGCAGAATAATGGCCCCACATAGTCCTCCATAGAGTATAATGGCCCCACATAGTCCTCCATACAGTATAATGGCCCCATATAGTCCTCCATACAGTATAATGGCCCCACATCGTCCTCCATACAGAATAATGGGCCCCACATAGTCCTCCATACAGAATAGTGGGCCCCACATAGTCCTCCATACAGAATAATGGGCCCCACATAGTCCTCCATACAGAATAATGGGCCACACATAGTCCTCCATACAGAATAATGGGCCCCACATAGTCCTCCATACAGAATAATGGACCACACATAGTCCTCCATACAGAATAATGGGCCCCACATAGTCCTCCATACAGAATAACGGGCCCCACATAGTCCTCCATACAGAATAATGGCTCCACAAAGGGGTGGTGGTTCTGGTGTCACAGGCCAAATATAATCATGCTGCGGGCTAGATTTGGCCCACGGGCCAGAGTTTGACATGTATGCCATATAGTGTATATTCAACACACATATATAAGAAAATGTATACTAGAATGCTGCCAAACAATGCAAAATAATGCTTATTTGTAGTGCCAAAAATGCTGTTGTATAGTTTCCATAAATTAGAATTATATGATGCCTGTGTAATATCTGTGTACCGTATAAACTAATATCATACTTCTGTAATTACATAATAATAACATAGTGCAAAGCTTGTACTGCTTTACGGTAAAAATATAATACCACCATACAGTGCCCAAATAATATGCTGTATCAAATTAATACTCCCATAAAGCACCCATAGTTTAATGGCTAAATAGTATTGGGTGGTTAAAGGGTTAAAATTGGTGATTGTAGGGCATCTTATGTTATGGTGGTAAATGAGTTGATGACAGGCAATTGCCTGGTTTTCCACCCCTTTAACAGTGGCCCCATTATTAGGTTAGCACTGTAGCTTTGCAGAGCTGGATTCATGAGTTCAAATCTGCCAAGGACACCATCTGCAAGGAGTGTGTATGTTCTCCCTGTGTTTTTGTGGGTTTCACCCAGTTTCTCCAGTTTCCTCCCACACTCCAAAGATATACTGATAGGGAATGTAAATTATGAGCAACAACGGGAACAGTGATGGTGATATCTGTAAAGCAATGCGGAATATGCAAGCATAATACTTAATGACCATCAGTCATATAATAACTAGTGATGAGCAAGTACTAAAATGCTCGGGTACTCGTTGCTCGAGTCGAGCAAATTGGAATACTCGGGTGCTCAACCCGAGCAACGAGCCCAATGTAAGTCTATGGGAAACTTGAGCATTTTTCAGGCGCGCTACCCCCGGCGGTCTGCAGAGGGCCTAAAAATTGCCCAAATCGATGGGAACAGTGCTCAAATGACATGGGAACAGCATGGGGAAGACCCCTGGAAGCATTTCTGACTCCCAGGTCACTGCTGTCAACAACGTTGTCAGAGTATTACACCACTTTTACGGATTCACAATAAAACATACAAAAACAAAACCAAAATGGATTTTCCTGGGAAATATAATAAGGAACATCCTTTCCAGGGTAATGACTTGTATATAAGGCAAAATAAATAACCAAAACCAAGAATACTCCTAAATAACACCTTGGGCTATGTTCACATGTAGCGTTTTTAATGCGTTTTTGCGCTTTTGCATTGCTTTCAACAAAGACAAATGCATTCACTGGGAAATGTCATTTTAACATTTTACAATCTGGCCATGTGGTTTGTGACACATCATCAGACACATGCAAACAGTGCTGAAAAGACATGGGAACAGCATGGGGAAGACCTCTGGAAGCATTTCTGACTCCCAGGTCACTGCCTAAAAGTGTGCCCATCATAAGTGATCCTTGGCGCATGCGAAGATACCTCCAGCCATGAACCTGTCATTGCAGACTTGCAACAATCACCGTCCTCCTCCTTGTCCCAGTGTAGCGTTCAGGTGTCCCTACCCCATTCCTTGGAATGCTAGCGCAAGTATGCAGCTGACGTGTCCCCGGGGCAATGGGGTACTGGGCAGCCGGGCCTATGGATGCTGGTGGGGGATATCACGGTGGCTGGCCCGGTCCGTGGCCCAGGGCGGTCAACCAAAAAGGGAATTTGTAATTTGGATAGGAAAAATAAAATAAATAGTTTGTGATGCCACCTGTGTTACCTGGTAAGGTTTACCAGCCCTGCTACAGACCTCCGGAGGGTGATGGGATGGCAGCTGAGGTGTTTCTGTTCCCCACAGGTGGAGCGGGCCCCGGGGCAGTGTGGAGTTTGGTGGGTGGTGATGCTGGGGCTTATTGTGCAGGCGGATGGCGCAGCAGGAGTAACTGACAGAGACAGGGGATTCGCTTCAATACCTTTACTGGTGCGGATGTCAGGTACGGTCCAGGGTACTCAGTAGGATGGGTGCACTTCAGGACTTCTCCCCAGTGAGCGGGTATAAGGCCTCCTGGTCCGTGTCTGCCTCTCTGTATGCTCCTGGCAAGGCTGCAACTGGGCCTAGCTTATGTGTCATGTTGTTCCTTCACCTGTCGCTCGGTAGTAGGACCCTCTGTTTGCAACCACTCTTCCTGGACGCTGGGGCCTTGTGGTTCCTGGTCCTGTAATGGGTCTAGCTTCAGGTTGTCCAGGGACTTGTAGTCCTCCTGGAATGCCGGTGATCCCTACTGGGTATAAAGGGACCCTGTAGGCGCGGACCCGGTGTCCGGTTTGTATATCGGGGTGAGCCTTTGATGCTCCTCTGCCCCCTCAACTTCTCTCTCCTCTCCTCCTTGCCGTCGGCCACGCTCAGGGCCCTCAGAACTCAACTCGTGCTGTAGGCCTTGGCTCACCTAAGCACAGCAGCCAGCGTGCTGAGTCTTCACTGGTCTAAGTGCCAGCACACTCTCTTCTTGACTGAACTAACTAAGCTGCCTGGCTCCACCCTCCATATATATATCCCTATCAGGGCTCCCTCTGGTGGTATGAGGTGGTAGGGTGGAGGTGTGTGAATGTGTGAGGGCCTCTTGTGGAGAAGCACCCTACTGGGTTCTGTGGCACCTGTGCGTAGCAGGGCGCCACACAGCCAGCCAACCACCCACCCACAGGCTGCAATACTATACTGCCAAATTTTTGACAGCTGCTTGCACTTGAAATGTTTAGGCTCGTGGAGGCGGAAGCTTTTCATAACCTCATGCCGGCGGTGGCCTGGTGTCCATACTCTGTCCCCAGCCGCCACTGTTTCTTCCGATGTAGTCTCCGCCTTCCACAAGCACGGGTCCCACAACATTACCCGTGCCCTCCCCAGTGCACTTACTGGGAAGGACCGCCTAACCACAAACACGTGGACAGGTGAATGTGGCCAGGGACGGTACGGAGCCAGTCCACAGCTTTTTTTGCTGAGTTGTATTTCACCACAGCCATATTCTTTAGCTTGGTGAAAGGACTTGGGAAACCATATCTACCCAGCTGTTATTTCTCCCAGGAAGTCCTCTAAAGCTGCTTTCACTTGAAATGTGGCTTTGTAGGCTCATGGAGGCGGAAGCTTTTCATAACCTCATGCCGGCGGCGGCCGGGTGTCCATACTTGGTCCCCAGCCACGACTATTTCTCCCAGTATCGTCTCCGCCTTCCACAAGCATGGGTCTCACAACATTAACTGTGCCTTCCCCCAGTGCACTTACTGGGAAGGACCGCCTAACCACAAAAACGTGAGCAGGTGAATGTGGCCAAGGACGGTACGGAGGCAGTCCACAGCTTTTTTTGCTGAGAGTTGTATTTAGCTCGGTGAAAGGATTGGCATAGAGGGAAACCGTATCTACCCTGCGTGTCATTTCTCCCAGGAAGTCCTCTAATGCAGCTTGTTGCAGAAGCAATGGCAGCCCGTCCAACATCAACTCGCACTTGTCGGTGGAGCTTTGACACAGAAACATCTTTCTTTGCGCATTTAATTTCATGTATACAGAGTTGGACAATGGCCTGATCTGCAATGCTGTTTAAGAAATAACATGCATAAGTATGTCCGATCCACATTAAAAAAGCAGCCATAGAGTGTCCGGGAACCTTTCCCCACACTTTTCTAAGCAAAGGGCTGCTTCTCGGCAGAGTTGGACGGGCCCACCAGAGAACCGGAGACTCCTCCGGTGGGCCCCGGCTTCTCCTTCAGGAGAGTTCATAGTGCCGAGGTGAGGCCATGATGACGATAGAATCCACCATCTGCTTAGTTTTCTGTTACTTGGAATGCAAGCGCAAGTATGCAGCCAGCCACCCACAGGCCGCAACACTAAACTGCCAGATTTCTGGGCAGCTGCTTGCACTTGAAATATGGCCTTTTAGGCTCGTGGAGGCGGAAGCTTTTCACAACCTCATGCTGGTGGTGGCCGGGTGTCCTTACTTGGTCCCCAGCCGCCACTATTTCTCCCGGTATCTTTTCCGCCTTCCACAAGCACGGGTCCGACAACATTACCCATGCCCTCCCCAGTGCACTTACTGGGAAGGACCGCCTAACCACAAACACTTGGACAGGTGAATGTGGCCAGGGACGGTACGGAGGCAGTCCACATCTTTCTTTGCGCATTTAATTTCATGAACACAGAGTTTGACAATGGCCTGATCTGCAATGTGGTTTAAGAAACAACATGCATAAGCATGACCAATCCACATTAAAAAAGCAGCAATAGAGTGTCTGGGAACCTTCCCCCACACTTTTCTTAGCCAGGGCTGCTTCTCGTCAGGCTTGGACGGGCCCACCAGAGAACAGGAGACTCCTCCGGTGGGCCCTGGCTTCTCCTTCAGGAGAGTTCATAGTGCCGAGGTGAGGACATGATGATGATAGAGGCCACCATCTGCTTAGTTTTCTGTTACTTGGAATGCAAGCGCAAGTGTGGCACCCCTGAGGGTTCAGTCGCCACAGAGGTACTGCATCTCACCCAGAGGTGTGGTATCTCACTCTCAGGTAAAGATGGAGTACTGCCCGGGACCCAACCACTTGCATTCATTACACTCCACTTCAGAGAGCAGGGCGAGATTGCTCCTAAGGGAGAGCACAGTCACTGGTCCCTAGCTGGAGGGTGGAACCATGTAGTGGGTGTGGGTGGAGGAAGAGGTACAGGGGAGCACTTCAGGAGTGGTATAAAAAGGGAAGCCATCTTGGGAGTGGTCAGAACAGTCTGAGGGAACAGTGAGGAGAGATTGTGTGGAGCAGGAGCTCTGTATGTGCTCTGCTCAGGAGGAGCGGGCCTAGCCTGAGAGGCCCAGGAAAGAGAGAGAGAGGCCAGGAGCAGGGAAGGCTCCAGGAGGAACAGAAGGGATCCTAGGGGCACGGGAAGTGTGGATGCCACCAGAATCTACCAGGACGTGGAGGGATCAGACCGCAGAGGGGACCGGCCCCTAAACTAGAGGAGAACTACAAGGCTCAGCTAGAAACCGGAGGGTGCTGTACTTGCTAGGTACAGCTGCCAGCCACCACAATTACATCGCCGAAAAGGTGGCCACAGAGGGTGCAGGGGACTGCAAGCCGCTCGACAAGATCCAAGGTTACCGGCTTGGGACACTGATTGTGAGGCTCAGGGCAGGAGGGTGAGAGCCAGCGCAGGAAGACGACCGAGGAAGGAACATAGAACGGGGTCCCATTTAAGTACTCCTGAGTTACTTCCTTGGTGAACGCAGGACGACGTGGGAGGTTACTCTAGTACTGGTAACCTGGAGTTCAAAAACTGTGAGTAAACCTTGAAGACTGCACCCCACTGTGTCCTAGAATTATTATCTGCGCCATCACCTGCACTACACTGCACAGAAACAGCTACAACATCACTGCACCACCCTGGAGCTTAGCTCTATCTGTGGAGAGCTGAACCAACTCTGCTGCATTACTATCAGCTCCAGGGAATCTGCACCGCAGCGGCGGCTCCATATAGCCGCATACCACAGGTGGCGTCACGAACATTAAACTATAAAAATTATAAATCCCCTTTTATTGACCGCCCTGGGTCACGGACTGGGTCACTGACACTGTGACATCCCCCAGCACTGACCGGCCCGGCAACCGAGTACCCCACGGCCCAGGGGGCGCGTCACAAGTATGCAGCCAGCCACCCACCCACAGGCTGCAACACTAAACTGCCAGATTTCTGGGCAGCTGCTTGCACTTGAAATATGTCCTTTTAGGCTCGTGGAGGCGGAAGCTGTCCACAATCTTATGGTGGCGGCGACCGGATATCCATACTTGGTCCCCAACCACCATTATTTTTCCCGGTATCGTCACCGCCTTCCACAAGCACGGGTCCCACAACATTACCCGTGCCCTCCCCAGTGCACTTACTGGGAAGGACCGCCTACCCACAAACACGTGGACAGGTGAATGTGGCCAGGGACGGTACGGAGGCAGTCCACAACTTTTTTTGCTGAGCTGTATTTAGCTCGGTGAAAGGACTGGCATAGAGGGAAACCGTATCTACTCCGGCTGTCATTTCTCCGTCACCAAGTTCCGCTCATTGTCACACACGACCATGCATGGCTATATGTTCAACGGTGAGAGCCACAGATCAGGCTGCTGTGTTACAGCTTTCAACAACTCTGCAGCGCTGGGCGGTTTGTCAATTAAGCATTAAGCATGTTATCTTCAGCACAGCCTGTTGCCGCTTGGCCAAGGCAGTGTGTAACATCCCTGGCGGCATGCTTGCATAGTGCACCATCTCCCACTATGCAAGATCACAATCAGTCCAGCTTGCAAATCTTGCTCCTGTTCATATTGTGTGCATGCCTCTGTTCTGACTGCTTAGGGCGGCGGCCCGGTTACTTCCTGATTCTTGTAGCTGCTGTGGGCACACCCCTAATGCGTCTCCAGCCCATTGCTGTGGGTCACTGGATATTTAAACCTCCTTCTCCCAGAAGAAGGTGCCTGAGCAACTCTTACCTTCAGAGGGCTCTTTGCCTCTGATGTGCCAGGTAGCGTTCTGTTTCTTGCCTGTCCGCCAACCTGGGGGCTGTATTCCCAGGCCTGTCAGAACACTCTCCTAGCCTGTTTGTCCGCCTCTTTGGGGGCTGTATACCCAGACTCGCTCCTGTATCTTGTTGCAGTGTCAATTCCTGTCTGAACACTCTCCTAGCCTGTTTGTCCGCCTCTCTGGGGGCCGTATACCCAGACTCGCTCCTGTATCTTGTTGCAGTGTCAGTTCCTGTCTGAACACTTTTCTAGCCTGTTTGTCTCTGTGTCCGTACCTTCCCTTTTCCTGCAGTCTCTGAACCTGCACCTAACTCCTACTTGTTGTCTCTGTACTTCTGTTGTGAGTTTAGAGTCCACTCGCTACTTCACTGTAAGTACCTTGTGTGTATCTGGTTCTGCTTTTCCCTTCCAGTCTGTTCAGTTTGAACAGAGCCCTGTCCTTTCTGCTCTGCCTTGCTCATAGCTCCGGTGGTTCCTTCCTGCTCTGCCTTGCTCACTGCTCCGGCGGTTCCTCTCTGCTCTGCCTTGCTCACCGCTCCTGCAGTTCCTCTCTGCTCTGCCTAGCTCACCGCTCCGGCGGTTCCTCTCTGCTCTGCCTTGTTTACCACTAGCATTGTCAGGACACTCTGGTAAGGTTCCCAGGGTGTTTTTAAATATTTATGGGGTTTATAATCGTAGTGGGTAATTGTACAGGGTTATTTTCGGCCATTTTATATGAAAGTGCACTGTCTCTTTAAGAAATTCAACTTTTGAATTGGGGGCTGAAAACTGCAGTATAACACTGTCAAGACACCCCAAGAAGGTCCCCAGGATGATTTTAATAATTTTTAATAGTTGGTAATAAATATATTTTTAAAAAAAAAAAAAAAAAAAAAAAAAACTTATTTATTTTTTTACAAATAGGAAGTTTTTACTAAGAAT
Organism: Phyllobates terribilis; assembly: GCF_046119375.1. Taxonomy (NCBI): domain Eukaryota; kingdom Metazoa; phylum Chordata; class Amphibia; order Anura; family Dendrobatidae; genus Phyllobates; species Phyllobates terribilis. The sequence continues at coordinate 139,375,062 of NW_027362770.1, forward strand.
TGTGATTTTAAGAATCCATGTAGGGATTTTTTAGTGCACAATGCTGTTTCCAGGGGAAATAAGAGGTTAATTGGTTAAGAATGTATTATATGGAGTTTTTCAATGAAAGGGTTAATTGATTACAACACGTGGTCTAAATTTTGTAAAATACCACCCCTTTATAAAGCTGTCATTGTAACATTCCCCGTTACCCCACCTGATGAAGACGGCTTAGACCGTTGAAACGCGTTGTGGCAGTGGTATTGGAGGAAGAATAAAAGTCGGTTGACATCTACTAAATTGTCCAGTATTCCTTTGGCGCTCCCTGAGACCGCTGCACCATTGTTTACTTGTTTACCACTCCGGCAGTTTCGCTCTGCTCTGCCTTGCTCACCGCTCCAGCGGTTCCTTCCTGCTCTGCCTTGCTCACCGCTCCGGCGGTTCCTCTCTGCTCTGCCTTGCTCACCGCTCCGGCAGTTCCTTCCTGCTCTGCCTTGCTCACCGCTCCAGCAGTTCCTTCCTGCTCTGCCTTGCTCACCGCTCCAGCGGTTCCTTCCTGCTCTGCCTTGCTCACCGCTCCGGCGGTTCCTCTCTGCTCTGCCTTGCTCACCGCTCCGGCGGTTCCTTCCTGCTCTGCCTTGCTCACTGCACCAGCGGTTCCTCTCTGCTCTGCCTTACTCACCGCTCCAACGGTTCCTCTCTGCTCTGCCTTGCTCACCGCTCCGGCGGTTCCTCTCTGCTTTGCCTTGCCCACCGCTCAAGCGGTTCCTCTCTGCTCTGCTTGTCTACCGCATCTGCGGTTCTGTTCCTGAATCCCAGTCTGTACTGGACCCTATCCAGCCTGCGCTCCAACCTGCTAGTACCCTCCTGTCTGCATAACAGCCGTGCTTGCCAATGTCCTTCTGTCTGCACTCCTGCCGTGCTTCCAGTACCCACCTGTCTGCATATCAGCCGTGCCTGCCAATACCCACATGCCTGTATGTCAGTCTACCTGCCTGTTCCTGCATTCCCCAGTGTGGGTCAACAACTGTGACCGGGGTCTGACCTGGAGTCGCACCTGGTCCCTCTGCTCGGTTCCTCCTTGGTTCATGGAGTCGTTAGCCGCTGTGCGACCTTGGTCGGATCGGGTAGATATTTAGTTACGCCCCTCCAGGCACTCCTCGGTTCATGGTACAGTGGGATCACTAATCACGCACACGCCAATCAGTCCGGGCGCGAGCATAACAGTTTGCTCAGGCCATGGTTCCCGTTGAGCCCCACGGCCCTTCGCCCTCAGAGACTTTTGAATCCGTGTCCGGCAATTATGTGCATCAAGAAAAAAATTTTCCGCAAGCTGAGGTCCAGGCGATTTACGCACCAGCCCCAATGGAGCTATCAGCACCCGTTCCTGCAGATCCACCACGGTACTATGGGGATCCAAAACAAAGCCGTGCATTTGTATGGCAATGCCTGCTGCAGTTCCAGTTCTATGCTCACTATTTTCCTACCGGTCGGGTTAAAGTGGGATTTATGATGTCCTACCTAGAGGGTGATGCCTTGGAATGGATCACCCCCCTATGGGAAGCAAGGGATCCTATCGTGTCTGACCTGCAGGCCTTCCTGGTGGCCTTTCTAATGGTCTTCGATGACCCTAATCCTGAAGCCTCTGCTAAAGCTTCCCTTCCCAATATCCCGGAGCAGCCCCGATGGGTAATGTGTGTGGTTAGCTCACCAGTTCTCCAGCCTGAAGAGACTGCTGCTCACCCAGAATCCACACAGGATGACTATGCTCCACAGAATACTTCTTTCCCAACCTCAAGAGGCAGTCCAGACGTGCAAGGCGTAGAGGCAAACCATCACGCCAGGTTCTGTCCTTCCAAAGACCTCCTGTTCCCCAGCCTGTAAAAGAAGCTACCCGCACTGAATCCATGAAGGTTGACCATGTTCGTCAGGCGAAGCAGAGGCCGGAACTCAGTCACAGAATCGGATTGCGGTCCCGCTGCGGTTGTTTGAGACCCCCTGACGGTCTTTGTCCAGAGAAGGTTGGAGAAACCAAAGACATTAGGCCTGTAGGAGAGGCTGCCCTTGGCCTTAGTGTGTCCTCTCCACAGATGACCATGACTGTCTCCGTGGCTAGTAAAAGCCTTGGATTAACCGGAAGTTTCGGGCTTAAAGCCTTGAAGAGTCAGTGTTTGATTCCCGTCCGAAAACTCCAGAAGCCGGTTTGGGCATTGTCAGCGGAAGGACGAGCCCTACTCAGAAACAGTCAAAATATGTCTGTACAAATTAAGCTCCAGATTGGAGCATTTCACATGAAGAAGCTTACATTCCAGGTGCTGACTGGTTTACTAACAAGTCGTCCAGAGCCGAGAGATCTAGTGCCCGCTCAGGTCTGGAGACCCTGTATGGTGTATCCTGGGGGGCTGCTAAGGTACAAGGGGTGTCCAGTCCCCATATCTTCAGGACAGTCAGCAGTTTCTTGTTCTTCTTCACCATATCTGCTAGTCGCTGACTCACTGGGCGCTGAAGTCTCCGAACGAAGAGAAGCGGAGGCAATGTCCCCACACAGTCTCGACGATTGTACCAATGTTCTGGCTTCAGGTACTGTCCCGCCTCACAGACATGTCATCTCTGAAACCAGACTTAAGATGGTCCCAAAGCCAGAACCCTCCATCTCTAATAAATCTGGCCATATGTCCATCAAGGCGGTGGATACCTCCAAGTCTCTGCACCCCTCCAACCAGGCGGAGGACCTCCAGTTGTCTCCTGAATTCCCCAGGGTGCTACCTGATAACAATTGGAGTGAGACTTTCCTACACTCTGTACCTGATACTTCGCCCACTTCATCCAGGGAGCTTGACAAAGTATACTTCGAAGCAGTAGTTACTCCCGAGTCTCTGCACTCCTCCAACCAGGCGGAGGACCTCCAGTTGTCTCCTGAATCCACCGGAGTGCTATCTGATAACAAATGGAGAGAGACTTTCCTATGTTCTGTCCCTGGTACTTCACCCACTTCATCTGTTGCTGAGGATGGCTTTATGGGAGGAAGCATCCTAGTTACCAAGATGATGAGACCAGTTTCATTTCCTCTAGTGGACAGAAGACGTAATCCTCTTGAAGAGAAGGATTGGCCTTCAAATTCTCTGCGGAAGACCCTTGCCGGCTTGAAGAAGAGGGGGCGTAAAGGGGGGGGTACTGTAACATCCCTGGCGGCATGCTTGCATAGTGCACCATCTCCCACTATGCAAGATCACAATCTTACCTTTCAGTCCAGCTTGCAAATCTCCTGTTCATATTGTGTGCATGCCTCTGTTCTGACTGCTTAGGGCGGCAGCCCGGTTACTTCCTGATTCTTGTAGCTGCTGTGGGCACACCCCTAACGCGTCTCCAGCCTATTGCTGTGGGTCACTGGATATTTAAACCTCCTTCTCCCAGAAGAAGGTGCCTGAGCAACTCTTACCTTCAGAGGGCTCTTTGCCTCTGATGTGCCAGGTCCCGTTCTGTTTCTTGCCTGTCCGCCAACCTGGGGGCTGTATTCCCAGGCCTGTCTGAACACTCTCCTAGCCTGTTTGTCCGCCTCTCTGGGGGCTGTATACCCAGACTCGCTCCTGTATCTTGTTGCAGTGTCAGTTCCTGTCTGAACACTCTCCTAGCCTGTTTGTCCGCCTCTCTGGGGGCCGTATACCCAGACTCGCTCCTGTATCTTGTTGCAGTGTCAGTTCCTGTCTGAACACTCTTCTAGCCTGTTTGTCTCTGTGTCCGTACCTTCCCTTTTCCTGCAGTCTCTGAACCTGCACCTAACTCCTACTCGTTGTCTCTGTACTTCTGTTGTGAGTTTAGAGTCCACTCGCTACTTCACTGTAAGTACCTTGTGTGTATCTGGTTCTGCTTTTCCCTTCCAGTCTGTTCAGTTTGAACAGAGCCCTGTCCTCTCTGTTCTGCCTTGCTCACCGCTCCGGCGGTTCCTTCCTGCTCTGCCTTGCTCACCGCTCCGGCGGTTCCTTCCTGCTCTGCCTTGCTCACCTCTCCGGCGGTTCCTCTCTGCTCTGCCTTGCTCACCGCTCCGGCGGTTCCGCTCTGCTCTGCCTTGCTCACCGCTCCGGCGGTTCCTCTCTGCTCTGCCTTGTTCACCACTCCGGCAGTTTCGCTCTGCTCTGCCTTGCTCACCGCTCCAGCAGTTCCTTCCTGCTCTGCCTTGCCCACCGCTCCGGCGGTTCCTCTCTGCTCTGCCTTGCTCACCGCTCCGACGGTTCCTTCCTGCTCTGCCTTGCTCACTGCTCCGGCGGTTCCTCTCTGCTCTGCCTTGCTCACCGCTCCGGCGGTTCCTCTCTACTCTGCCTTGCTCACCGCTCCGGCGGTTCCTCTCTGCTCTGCCTTGCTCACCGCTCCGGCGGTTCCTCTCTGCTCTGCCTTGCTCACCGCTCCGGCGGTTCCTCTCTGCTCTGCCTTGCTCACCGCTCCGGCGGTTCCTCTCTGCTCTGCCTTGCTCACCGCTCCGGCGGTTCCTCTCTGCTCTGCCTTGCTCACCACTCCGGCGGTTCCTCTCTGCTCTGCTTGTCTACCGCATCTGCGGTTCTTTTCCTGTATCCCAGTCTGTACTGGACCCTACCCAGCCTGCTCTCCAACCTGGATGCCACAAATGTAATAAAGCTGTGTCTGAGAGCAAGGGGGAGGTTCTCTGGTCAGGGGAACATTAGCATGCAATACCTCCTGTCTCAGGCCAGTAGGGGGAGCAGGCTGCCCCTATAAAAGCTGGAACTGGGGGCAGGGTTAGGAAGAACTGGACGACCTGTCTCTGGATTGAGCAGTGAGGGACAGTTGTATTGCACCCTAAGAGGACGTGTGGCGGTGGGAGAGCCACAAGCCAGGGACAAGAGGTGAAGTACGCCTGTCCTGGCAGACAAAGAACCCAATTTACCAGACTTTGGTGTCTGAGGCTGTGAGGATTCCACGTCCTACAGCAGATAACCAGTCCACAGGGGACTGTACATTCCTTGGCCTAAGAAGCCCGGAGGCTCCGCCACAGCAGAAGGGACCAGCAGAGCCGTACCAGGCCGGGAGTAGAAAGGAACCCACGTTGCAAACCATACGGGCGAGAGGACACGGTGAGCTCGGGACCGTGGGCTGTTACCCTACCAGGAGGAGATAGCCAGAAGGAGCGCAGAGAGCACGGTAGGCCTACACCCTCACCCTGACCAGGGCCAATTTCCCAATTGCTCTCAGACATCCAGGTCCCCTCCTAGCCGGGACTGTTTGTGGGTCAGTTCACCTGTTCTAGTAAAGACCCTGGACTGCAACCTGTTGTCTGTGTGCTCCTTGCTCCTCCAGCACTATCGGTACTGGGACGCCCTACACCATCACCCCCATCTTCCCTTATACTGCCCTGGGGCCGCACTCTTCCCGTGGGGAGTCACACTATCCCAGCTGCATACATCATCAGCCCCAGCGGTCTACCTGGCAGCGGCGGTCCACACTGACCGCAATCCACGGGTGGCGTAGTCGGACACACCAACAGCGCGTCGCAGACTACCACTGGTCTGACCACCCTGAGCCACGGAACCGGGTTGCCACTACTACCCCCATCGTTTCCCGATTGCCCGGCTCCGAGTGCCCCACGGCCCAGGGGGTGAGTCACTAGTACCCCCCTGTCTGCATACCAGCTGTGCTTGCCAATATCCTCCTGTCTGCACTCCTGCCGTGCTTCCAGTACCCACCTGTCTGCATACCAGCCGTGCCTGCCAATACCCACCTGCCTGTATGTCAGTCTACCTGACTGTTCCTTCATTTCCCGGTGTGGGTCAACAACTGTGACCGGGGTCTGACCTGGAGTCGCACCTGGTCCCTCTGCTCGGTTCCTCCTTGGTTCACGGAGTAGTTAGCCGCCGTGCGACCTTGGTCGGATCGGGTAGATACTTAGTTACGCCCCTCCAGGCACTCCTCGGTTCATGGTACAGTGGGATCACTAATTACGCACACGCCAGGCAGTCCGGGCGCGAGCGTAACACAGTGCTGCAGTGCTGTCAGCTTGTGACGGATGTGGTCATTTCGGAGATGAAGGAGGAGGTGAAGGAGCTGAACAATGTGATTACATTGAGGTTAAATTGGTGACGCTGTTTTTTATGCTAAAGAAAGATCCTATTGTTTTGGTTTTTTTACGTTATTTTTTAAGACAAATGCATTCACCGGGAAATGTCATTTTAACATTTTACAACCTTATCTGGCAATGTGGTGTGTGACACATCATCAGACACATCCTGTTTTACTTATGATGGAGGGACTCTGAAAGTCATAAAGCCTATTTTTATAGGGACATCAGACGGCCTTTACTATTCTTAAAAGGCCAGCAGTCGGCCCTCGCTATTGTTAGAGAGCCATCAGCCGGCTATGCTTTGTTGTTCCCATTATTAACTAGTGGGTCTCCTATACTGTTATTGCGTATCCAGTGACTGCAAGGGCTGCCAAAAATTTGAACGCAACCCAATATCCCTTTGAAGAGACATAGAGGAGGGTCTCAGTGGAAAAAAATGTTCCCATTATAAAGGAGTGGGTCTCCTATAGTGGTAATGCCCATGCTGTAACTGCAAGGGCTGCCAAAATTTGGGAAAACCCCACTAAGAATTTAAAGACACATAGAGCAGGGCCACAGTAACGACAAATTCCATTTAGAAATGAGAGAGTCTGCTATACAATTATAGGGTATACAGTGAGTCCAACGATTGACCAAATTTAGGAAAAACCCCACTAAGAATTTAAAGACACACAGAGCAGGGCCACAGTAACGACAAATTCCCATTAGAAAGGAGAGAGTCTGCTATACAGTTATAGGGTATGCACTGAGTCCAATGGCAGACCAATTTTCGGAAAAGCCCCACTAAGAATTTAAAGACACATAGAGCAAGGCAACAGTAACGGCAAATTCCATTTAGAAAGGAAAGAGTCTGCTATACAGTTATAGGGTATGCAGTGAGTCCAACGGCTGGCCAATTTTAGGAAAAACCCCACTAAGAATTTAAAGACACGCAGAGCAGGGCCACAGTAACAAGTACGACATGTTCCCATTAGAAAGGAGAGAGTCTGCTATACAGTTATAGGGTATGCAGTGAGTCCAACGGCTGACCAATTTTAGGAAAAACCCCACTAAGAATTTAAAAACACATAGAGCAGGGCCACAGTAACAAGGTACGACATGTTCCCATTAGAAAGGAGAGGGTCTGCTATACAGTTATAGGGTATGCAGTGAGTCCAACGGCTGACCAATTTTAGGAAAAACCCCACTAAGAATTTAAAGACACATAGAACAGGGCCACAGTAACAACGTACGACATGTTCCCATTAGAAAGGAGAGGGTCTGCTATACAGTTATAGGGTATGCAGTGAGTCCAACGGCTGACCAATTTTAGGAAAAACCCCACTAAGAATTTAAAGACACATGGAGCAGGGCCACAGTAACGACAAATTCCCATTAGAAAGGAGAGAGTCTCCCATAGTGTTGGCCTATGCAGTGAATGCAAGGGCTGCCAAAAATTTGAAGGCACTTCAATGCCCCTTGGAAGAGACGTGGAGGAGGACCTCATAAAACAATGTTCCCATTAGAAAGGAGCGGGCCTCCTATACTTGTAATGTCCACGCACTAAGTGTATGGACTAACAAACATTTACCCCTGGGGGGTATGCATGAACATACTGTATCAAAAAATTTTTTTACGGGCATCATAAACACCCTTTAAAAAAATTAGGTGGGTGTTGCATCACGGACCACGGTCACCCTGGTGATATGGTGGTGGAGGATGAGGAGAAGGAGGAGGACAAGAGCAAATAGCCAGTATCAGGAAGAGTATACCCATGAGTGGGTGTGAAAAGGTGCATGGGAATACACCTCTAAAGAAAAGAAACTGGATTGGAGTTTATGTTACACTGCTATCATTCGGTGGTGTTGAGAAGTCTGGCCCAATCCAGCCCTTGTTCATTTTTATAAGAGTCAGCCTGTCAGCATTTTTAGTTGACAGGCGCATGCTCTTATCAGATATAATTCCACCAGCGGCACTGAAAACCCGCTCTGATAAAACGCTGGCGGCAGGCCAGGCCAGGACCTCCAAGGCAAAGAGAGCCAGTTCATTCCACGTATCCTGCTTGGATTCCCAATAATTATAAGGCACAGCGGAATCACGGAGGATGTTGGTAAGGTTGACAAGGTACTCCCTCAGCATTTTCCCAAACTTTGCACTCCTTGTAAGAGTACCCCGCGCCTCAGGGCCTGTGTGATGGGAGGATCTGAGAAAACTCTCCCAGAACTTTGCCAGTGCTCCCCTGCCTCTGCTGGATTGAAGTTGTGTCTCTCTCACCTGTACTCCTTGGTTGTCCAACAAAGTGTGCCCTCTGCCGCCAGCATTTTCAGATGGGAATTTTTTTAATAGTTACGCAACAAGGACCTTCTGGTACAGCCCCATTTTTGTAGACCTGTCTGCCTCAGGAATAAGAGATATAAAGTTCTCCTTGTAGCGTGGGTCTAGAAGTGTTACAAACCAGTAATGACTGTCACCCAAAAATTTTGAGAACGCGAGGGTCATGGGAAAGGCAGCGTAACATAAACTCAGCCATGCGTGCCAGACTTCCGTGTCCTCGCCAAGAGGATGACTGACCATGCTCTCCTCCTTCTCCTCCTCCTCCTCTCTGTCCTCTGGCCATCCATGCTGAACAGACGGTATGACAGCTGTGCAGGTAGTACCGTCTATAGTGCATGAAACTAGCTCCTGTCCTTCCTCTTCCTCTTCTTCCTCATTGTCACCCAATCCACGTTGGGATGAGATGAGGCTTGGCTGTGTGTAATCACCCTGTATGGTTCCTTGTTCCATCTCATCGTGCTCCGCCTGCAATGCATCCTCTTTGATTGTGAGCAGAGAGCTTTTCAGAAGACAGAGAAGCGGGATGGTGACACTAATTATGGAGTCATCGCCGCTCACCATCTTGGTGGAGTCTTCAAAGTTTTGAAGGATGCTACATATGTCTGACATCCATGTCCACTCCTGAGGTCTAATGTGTGGAGTCTGAACTGAATACCGATAGCCTTGTTGATGCTGGTACTCAACAACTGCCCTCTTGTGCTCACAAATCCTTCCCAACATCTGCAGTGTAGAGTTCTAACGCGTGGGGACATCACACACCAGTCTGTGAGCCGGCAGCTGCAAACGCTGCTGAAACACAGCAAGGGCGGCGGAAGCTGTAGCTGACTTTATAAAATGGGCACACAGGCAGCTCTGAGTAGGATATGAGAAACCGCTGAACCACAAGGTTAAGCACATGGGCCAGGCATGGTACGTGTGGGAGCTCGCCTCGCCTCAGAGCCGCCACCAGGTTCCGGCCATTGTCATACACGACCATGCCTGCCTGTAGGTTCAGCGGTGTGAGCCACAGATCTGCCTGCTCTTTCAGAGCTGTGCACAACTTTTCAAGATTGTGCGGTTTGTCACCTAAGCATATTCGCTTCAGCACAGCCTGTTGCCGCTTGGCCGAGGCAGTGCTGCAGTGCTTCCAGCTTGTGACTGATGTGGTCATTTCGGAGATGGAGGCTGAAGAGGAGGAGGAGGCTGAGGAGGATGAGGTGCAAGAGCTGTAGACCGCAGGTGCAACCCTGATTGATCTAGGGCCCACAATCCTTGGCGTCGGGAGGACGTGTTCCGTCCCAAGGTCCAACTGGGTCCCGGCTTCCACTATGTTAACCCAGTATTTCGTCAGCGAGAAGTACCGTCCCTGCCCACAAGCACTTTTCCATGGGACCGTGGTTAGGTAAACTTTCCCGGTAACTGCGTTGTTGAGGGCATGGCTAATGTTTTGGGACACATGCTTGTGTAATGCGGGGATGGCACACCGGGAGAAATAGTGGCGGCTGGGGACCGAGTACCAAGGGACGGCTGCCGCCATCAGGTTGCGGAATGCTTCCGTCTCCACGAGCTTAAAAGGCAACATTTCGAGCGCAAGCAGTCGTGAAATGTGAGAATTTAGTAGTGTGGCCTGTGGGGCGTTGGCTGCATATTTGCGCTTGCATTCCATGGACTGGGGTATGGACAACTGAACACTGCGCTGGGACAAGGACATGGACGTGCTTCCTGATGCTGCTACTTGAGAGTGAGCAATGACAGGTGCAGGGCAGGAGGCATCTGCGCATGCACCATGGCTTGCATGCACAACAGCGGAAGAAGCAATGGTGCCACCTGCAGACACTGTTCCTTGATCCTGGGGTTCAGCCCACAAAGTCGGGTGCTTTGCTTCCATGTGCCTGATCATGCTGGTGGTGGTCAGGCTGGTCGTCTTGCCACCCCTGCTGATGCTGGCCTGACAAGTGGTGCAAATGGCCTTTTTGGGGTTATTGGCAGAGTCTTTAAAAAACAACCAGACTCGGGAAGACCTAACAGTTGTACTGGCAACTTCCTTCGTATTGGTGTTACGGGGAACGGTTGCCTGCCTTCTGTCTGCGGCCACAGCACTGCTTCTTCCTGCCTGTTGGGGTGCTCTGCCTCCCCCCCCCCTGTGTGCTGCTGTCCTCGCTCTGCATGTCCTCCTGCCAGGTTGGGTCAGTTACTATATCATCCACCACCTCGTCTTCCACTTCCGCACCCTGGTCCTCCTCCTGACTTTTCTGGCAATTGTGTCTCATCATTGTCCACCTCTTGTGACACTTTCCCACAATCGCCTTCGTGTGACCGTGGCTGCTCAAATATTTGGGCATCGCTACACGCGATCTCCTCTTGCCCCGCTTCAAGTGGAGCGGGCGAGAGGCCGAATCTATAAATGGAAAAGTGAACAGCTCTTCAGAGTGTCCAAGTGTGGGATCAGTTGTCTCCGGGCACTCGGCATGGGGGGAGGAACGAGGATCAGGGTGAGGAATATGCGGTCCAGACTCACGGCTACTGAGACTTGACCGTGTGGAAGACATTGTGGTGGTGGTGGCTAAGTGACTGGTAGCATTATCCGCTATCCAACCAACAACCTTTTGACACTGCTGTTGGTTCAATAGTGGTGTGCTGCAGTCCCATAGGAATTGGGACAGGAAGGTCAGGCGAGAAGATGTGGGTGTTTGTTGTGGTATAATTTCAGCTTGCCCACAGCCTTGTCCTTGGCCTCTGCATGCACCATCACGTCCAGTTCCCCGTCCCTTGCCACGTGCCCATTTTAAATGGAGGACAGTATCTTCCACGCTCACTACAAATGACTGAGTTTGGAGCGAACTTATATGTGATCCGTGTGACGGAGAAAACAGAGTTTTAAATACCTGGCCTGTAGGTAAGTAGTTTGAACAGCAAACTGGTGTGAATTGCTTCACTGATACACTAAAGGAAATTTTTAATGGAGGCCAGAAATGCCAGTATTTTCTGGCAACGTATATGTGATCCGTGTGACGGAGAAAACCGAGTTTTAAATACCTGGCCTGTAGGTAAGTAGCTTCAACAGAAAACTGCTGTGAATTGTTTCACTGACACACTAAAGGAAATTTTTAATGGAGGCCAGAAATGGCAGTATTTTCTGACAACGTATATGTGATCTGTTTGACGGAAAAAACACAGTTTTAAATAGCTGGATTTCTAGCGCTGTAATATGGAAAAGCCCTGGCTGTATTCTGCAGTGCCAACAAGCAAATGGCGCAGAAAAACTGTGTTCTCTGAATTGCTTTTTAAGCAAATAATGAGGATTAAGATCCAAAAAAAAGTATTCCTGGCCCCTGAGACCTGGGCCTTTGTATAGAAATATCTAACAGCAGCAGAAGACAGAATTGGAATGGAGCCTCTTGTGCTATATGCACTGCAGTCTGCTATATACACTGGCTGCCTGATATCTCTGCAGATGGATTAGTTAGTCCTCAAAAGGACTGTTTGTTAAGATGGATATGTGTAATGTACGGTTTTTCTCCCTACACTACCTACTACACAAGCAAATCTCTCCCTGACACAGCAGCAGTTCTCCCTACACTGTCTGATTCCAGAGTGAGTGTGACGAGCATGGCGGCGCCAGGTCTGATATAGACCTGATGACACTGTGCGGCCAGCCAATCACTGTAATGCCACAACCAACATGGCTACGGCATTACAGTGAGTGGCAGGCAATCCCTGCATGTTCATTGGCTCTCTAAAGAGTGCCAAACATGCAGGGAGGGGACACGAGCTCCCGCCGAGCAACCCCGGAAATACTTGGCGGGCGCCAAGCATCTCGAGCAGTGAGATGCTCGGGCAAGCACCGAGCAGTAGCGAGCATGCTCGCTCATCACTAATAATAACTCAGGACCCTTGTTCTCAGGGTCCCAGCAATGAGTAATTTTTTTTTATTGAGGATGATTACTTTAAAAGAAGCCTGTATGTTTCCTCATATGCTAGAAAAGAATTTCTTAAAGAATTGCATTGCATAATTTTTCTGTCTTGGCATAAATATAAAATTTACCTGGTGTAAATGCTTTTGTTCTCCTGAATTCGGTGTTGTTTTTCTTTTGTACCTGCTCGTCTCCGTTCCTGAGATATCGCGTTTTCTTCTTTGTGTAAGGGGCACAGGGCGGTAGTCATGGGCAAGGGGCCGTTGTTCTCTCACACCCTGGCCCCTCACAAATAAAAGATAAAGTCCTGTCTGTTGTGTGGTTTGCGTGTAAAGAACAACATTCACTTTTGTTTGTTGAGACTCCATCTGTTTGATGGACCCGGGACCAGGCTCGATCACATAGTTCACACCAGACTGTTGGCTTGTTTTCAACGGTTTAACTTGACTCCATAGGCTAGTTCAGAATCAATCACTGGTACAGCACATTGTAACACAGCATGGACATACCTTGCTCTAATGGCACTTCCTACCCCAGGGATGTCTCGCCCGGCACCGCAGCTTCCCGGGAAACCTGCCCCGACTCATCCCTGTGTGTAGCGCTGGCGTCCCTGCCCTCTGCTAGGCAGGGACGCTGCTCCCCTCACCGCTCTGCTGTCAGCGCGCGCTCCGTCCCGGCGTCCTCTCCTCGCTCTGCTGGCAGCGCGCGCTCCGTCCCGGCGTCCTCCTCCTGCTCTGCTCCGTGCCCGGCGTCCTCTCCCCGCTCTGCTCCGTGCCCGGCGTCCTCCTCCTGCTCTGCTCCGTGCCCGGCGTCCTCTCCCCGCTCTGCTGTCAGCGCGCGCTCCTTCCCGGCCCCTGTGCTTAGGGCGCGCGCGCGCTCCCCTCCTCTTAAAGGGGCCGCGCGCGCCGTCCTAAGGAGTCCCCGGCCAATGGCCGGAGGACTTCATCATATATAAGGCACCTCCTCCAAAATGGAGGTGCCCGAGCAATGTTGTTTGCACCTGTGTCTCACCTGTGCTTCAGCCCTCAGGTCCCGTTGCCAGTTACCTGCCAGTTACCTGCCTGATTCCTGCCTGAATACTTGTTACCTGTCTGCCAGTCTGAGGTCCGACGGTCTGCCTTACTACTCCTGTCAGTCTGTCTAAGGACCAGCCTGCCCGCTCACCTGGGAGCGCATATCAGCTACCTGCCTGCTTGCCTGAGGTCCGACGGTCTGCCTTACTACTCCGGTCAGTCTGTCTATGGACCAGCTTGCCCGCTCACCTGGGAGCGCTTCTCCGTTACCTGCCTGCTTGCCAGCCCGGAGGCTCCGTTGTCACGTGCTGTGACCACCAGCTATCTCAGAGACTCTTGCCCGCTCACCTGGGAGCGCATCTCCGTTACCTGCCTGCTTGCCAGCCCGGAGGTCCCGTTGTCACTTGCGGTGACCACCAGCTATTCCAGAGACTCTTGCCCGCTCACCTGGGAGCGCTTCTCCGTTACCTGCCTGCCTGCCAGCCCGGAGGCTCCGCCGTCACGTGCCGTGACCACCTGCTATTCCAGAGACTCTCGCCTGCTCACCTGGGAGCACCCATCTACCATCTGCCTGCTAGCCTACCCGGAGGCTCTGCCATCACAGGTCGTACCTACCCCTTACCCAGAGACTGCCCTGATCACTTGCCGTATCTCCCTGTCCGTTCACCCAGAGACTGCCCTGATCACTTGCCGTATCTCCCTGTCCGTTCATCCAGAGACTGCCACCCGCTCCCTTACAAGGGCCGCCCCCTTGTATAGTAGCTCAGAGGTTCCGCCTCCCGGACCCGTTACAGTTTGCTCGGGCCATGGAACCCGGTGGCACCCAAGCTCCCTCGCTCTCGGACCTCTGTCTTGAACTGTCCCGTCTGAAGTCCCAACAGGAGGCCATCCTGGGTCATCTGCGGAATGTTAATACTCGCCTGAACACCCTGTCTGATCCTGCAACTACGGCCAGTACCATGGTATCCTTTTCCGGACCCCGGCTCTCTGCACCTCCTCGCTTCGGAGGCGACTCCGTCCTGGCTCGGGGCTTCATAAATCAGTGCACCCTGCATTTTGAACTATTGTCCCACCAGTTTAACTCCGACCGAGCCAAAATTGCATTCATCATGTCCCATCTCACCGGGGAGGCTCTGGCCTGGCTAAATCCTCTGTGGGAGAGAGGAGACCCCCTGGTGTCCGACTTGCCTGCCTTTCTCATGGCTTTCCGGAAAGCCTTCGACGAACCCGGACGGAGGACCTCATCCGCATCATCTCTGCTACGCCTCCGTCAGGGAAGCCTCACCGTGGGTCAATATGCCATACGGTTCCGCACCCTTGCCTCGGAGCTGGCCTGGGATAACGAAGCTCTGGTATCCGTCTTCTGGGAGGGTCTGTCCGGCCGTATTAAAGATGAACTTGCTGGTCGGGACATTCCTACCACTCTCGATGACCTAATAACTCTTGCCACCCGGATTGACCTACGGTTCCAGGAACGTGCCAAAGAGGTCACCCGTGAAAAGGGGCTTCCACGTCTGGGTCCTACTTTTCTGAAACCCGTCACTCCTTCCGTTTCTCCCCAGGTACACTCTCCTGAGCCTATGCAGGTCGACCAGACCAAGATGGTCAAATCCCGTCAGGACTTTCGCCGTGCCGAGGGGAGCTGCTTCTACTGTGGCAGTAAGGAGCATCGGATCCGTGCCTGCCCGGAGAGGTCGGGAGAACGCCTGTGTCTAGGTTCGCTCAGAGGACTTGATCTAGACAAAAATAAATCCTCTCCATCCCTGCTGCTGTCTGTCTCAATCATCTGCGGGGAGAATCGTTATTCCGAACTAGCCCAACTTGACTCTGGAGCAGCCGGAAATCTTATTTCACTGTCCCTGGTGGAGAAATACCGCATCCCCACCAAACCTCTGGCTGTACCCTTGTCTGTTGTTGCCGTGGATGGGGGCCTCTTATCTCGCCCCATCCAATTCATCACCGAATCCATTACTCTGCAAGTGGGTATGCTGCATTCAGAGAGTATCTCCCTTCACGTTCTGCCTGGACTCTCTCACGCCCTCTTGCTAGGTCTGCCTTGGCTCCAGAGACATGCACCCGTGCTTGACTGGCAAACCGGAGAAGTCCTTCGCTGGGGACAAGACTGTCATAAAACCTGTCTGGTTCCCGTCCATTCCGTCCGTCCCTCTCCTATCCCAGCTAATCTACCTGGACTTCCGATTCCTTATTGGTCTTGTGCTGATGTCTTTGATATGGAGGAGGCAGAGACATTACCACCTCGTAGACCATGTGACTGCCCCATCGATCCCGCCAGAGTAATGCAGGTGGCCCCCGTGAGTCTAAATTGTCTCCCTCCTGGTAAGACGTTCGTATCGGTACCTGATCGGGAGAGGATCCTACACTGGGGTCATTCGTCTAAACTAGCTGGCCACGCCGGTCAGAAAAAGACCCTCCAGCTTATTACCCGGCACTACTGGTGGCCTAACCTGCACAAGGATGTTATGGACTTTGTTTCTGCCTGTGTGTCCTGCGCCCGCAACAAGGTTCCGAGACACCTGTCGGCCGGCCGCCTTCTTCCTCTGCCTGCACCTGCTGCCCCCTGGCAGCATATAGCGATGGACTTCGTAACTGATCTGCCCGTCTCTGCCGGTTGTACGGTCATTTGGGTGGTCGCTGACCGCTTTTCCAAGATGGCTCACTTCATTCCCCTGCCAGGTCTTCCGTCTGCACCCGAGCTGGCCAGAGTCTTTATCCGCCACATCTTCCGTCTTCATGGCCTGCCCCGTCACATCGTGTCGGATCGAGGAGTACAGTTCACTTCTCGTTTCTGGAGAGCCACTTGTAAATTGCTAGACGTCACTCTGGACTTCTCCTCCGCTTACCACCCACAGTCTAATGGTCAAGTGGAGCGGATCAATCAGAACCTGACCAGTTACCTCCGGCACTTCGTTAATGCTCACCATTCTGACTGGGTGGATCTCCTGCCAAGGGCCGAATTCTCGTACAACAATCACAAGAACGAGTCTTCCTCCATATGGGAGAGTACCCGGTCCGCACTCCTTCTGTCATCCGAGCGTATGAAAAGGCACGCTGACAAAGGACGTCTGGATCCTCCTCAATTCCGTCCTGGGGATAAAGTCTGGCTCTCGTCCAAATATGTCCGGCTCAAGAACCCTTCCTATAAGTTGGGGCCTCGGTTCATCGGCCCACTGGAGGTTATCAGTCAGATCAACCCGGTGGCCTATAAATTGAAACTCCCGGCCAACTTACGGATCCCTAACTCCTTCCATGTATCTCTCCTCAAACCTGTGGTACTTAACTCTTTTTCTAAGTCTACAGGTACGCCTCTTGCTCCGGTTTCTGCTGAGGACGAGTTTGAGGTAGAGAACATTCTTGCCACCAAAAGGGTAAGAGGAAAGACCTTTTTCTTGGTAGATTGGAGGGGGTTTGGTCCTGAGGAGAGAACGTGGGAGCCCCGGGAGAATATCCATGCCCCTCTCATCCTAGCTAAATTTCTGTCTGGCCTAAAAAAGGGGGGGCCTAAAGGGGGGGGTACTGTAGCGCTGGCGTCCCTGCCCTCTGCTAGGCAGGGACGCTGCTCCCCTCACCGCTCTGCTGTCAGCGCGCGCTCCGTCCCGGCGTCCTCTCCTCGCTCTGCTGGCAGCGCGCGCTCCGTCCCGGCGTCCTCCTCCTGCTCTGCTCCGTGCCCGGCGTCCTCTCCCCGCTCTGCTCCGTGCCCGGCGTCCTCCTCCTGCTCTGCTCCGTGCCCGGCGTCCTCTCCCCGCTCTGCTGTCAGCGCGCGCTCCTTCCCGGCCCCTGTGCTTAGGGCGCGCGCGCGCTCCCCTCCTCTTAAAGGGGCCGCGCGCGCCGTCCTAAGGAGTCCCCGGCCAATGGCCGGAGGACTTCATCATATATAAGGCACCTCCTCCAAAATGGAGGTGCCCGAGCAATGTTGTTTGCACCTGTGTCTCACCTGTGCTTCAGCCCTCAGGTCCCGTTGCCAGTTACCTGCCAGTTACCTGCCAGTTACCTGCCTGATTCCTGCCTGAATACTTGTTACCTGTCTGCCAGTCTGAGGTCCGACGGTCTGCCTTACTACTCCTGTCAGTCTGTCTAAGGACCAGCCTGCCCGCTCACCTGGGAGCGCATATCAGCTACCTGCCTGCTTGCCTGAGGTCCGACGGTCTGCCTTACTACTCCGGTCAGTCTGTCTATGGACCAGCTTGCCCGCTCACCTGGGAGCGCTTCTCCGTTACCTGCCTGCTTGCCAGCCCGGAGGCTCCGTTGTCACGTGCTGTGACCACCAGCTATCTCAGAGACTCTTGCCCGCTCACCTGGGAGCGCATCTCCGTTACCTGCCTGCTTGCCAGCCCGGAGGTCCCGTTGTCACTTGCGGTGACCACCAGCTATTCCAGAGACTCTTGCCCGCTCACCTGGGAGCGCTTCTCCGTTACCTGCCTGCCTGCCAGCCCGGAGGCTCCGCCGTCATGTGCCGTGACCACCTGCTATTCCAGAGACTCTCGCCTGCTCACCTGGGAGCACCCATCTACCATCTGCCTGCTAGCCTACCCGGAGGCTCTGCCATCACAGGTCGTACCTACCCCTTACCCAGAGACTGCCCTGATCACTTGCCGTATCTCCCTGTCCGTTCACCCAGAGACTGCCCTGATCACTTGCCGTATCTCCCTGTCCGTTCATCCAGAGACTGCCACCCGCTCCCTTACAAGGGCCGCCCCCTTGTATAGTAGCTCAGAGGTTCCGCCTCCCGGACCCGTTACACTGTGGATCCCAGTCCGTTTTCCCCTCCGGAGATGAAAGCAAGATAGGCTCCTCCATACCCTGGTCCGGCTGTAGGCTGCAGACATTAATGGATGTCCCACTGACTTTTGTCCATGCCATTCTCATACTGCTTTCGGTTACTGCTACTTGTTTCTTCAGATTGTTCTGTTCCCTGAAGGATCCTTGGTTCCCTGACCCAATGCTGGCCCTTACTTTCTTTATGATTCCCCTCATTCTTCTCTCTCACCAGGAAATGCCCCCCCACCTATATAGTGTGGCATCCCCTCCCTAACTGGGAGTGCCCCTATAACTGTTAACCCCTACCTCACTCTAACTTACTTCTTTCTGAACTAAAGTGCAATACTAAACACATCAATATCAATAAGGTATACTTGATTAATTCACAACATTAATAGTCATAATACCTTATAAAATATATCCACATTAAACAACAGAAGCATACCTATTCCATGAGGAAGGGATGAAGGGCATGAATTGCCCCGAGCACACCCTTACACCTGCATGAAAAGCTAGTTTTGTTAGCCAAGTGGGTGTGGTCCTCATAAAGGACACCCACAGAGAAGAGTTGAGGACCACACCCACTTGTAACAACACTTAATTTATATACAGGGAAGAGGAGGCCATATCTCGGGAAAGGAGAGGCGCAGAAACAAAACAAAAACATCGCCGGATTCAGGAGAACAGAGGCATTTACACAAGATAATTAAATAATATAGTTAAGGCAAGTGACAGGTCTCATTTAAAATCCCATAATTTCACGATGTTTCTAGTGACAAATGTTAGAAATATTCTTTTCCTACATGGTATTGTTATTTATTTATTTTTTTAAATAATGTACATAAATAAAAAAATAAAATCAGTCCCACATAGAGAGGATTAATAAATATTTAATTTTTCACAAATGAGTGAGCGTAGAACAGAAAAGGTTAAGCAAACCCTGTCTAAAATCTATTATATTACACTAATTAAATGTGTTCCAGCAGCACATCAAGCACGCGAGAAAGTGTGGGTGTGGGTTCAAAAGGGTTAAATTTAGTAAAATAAATGCATTCATAATGTTAAAGCTGCAGGGGGTCCAGCGGATGGAGAAACAACATAGGAAAACTAAAACTTGGAACAATAACAAACGAACAGGACATTTCTAATAATCTGGCATCTGCTATTACGGACAGGTTGTGGCTCTTTGGATTTTCTGTGTATTTGAAAAAAACATCAAAGAGCTGAAAACCTTTTATTAGGGTATGTGCACATGGTAAGTATTTACTGCAGACATTTCGGAATCAAAAACGTGTGTCTTGGCAGGAAAAACACTGCATAAAAAGTATTTTTGATGCATTTTTTATAAAACACTGGAAAAAGCGCGACATGTAAACATACCCTTAACCCCTTTGCGACCTATGACATATAGGTATGTAGCGCCCCTGAGGGTTCGGTCGCCACAGAGGTATTGCATCTCATCCAGAGGTGTGGTATCTCACTCTCAGGTAAGGAAGGAGTATGGCTCAGGACCCTAACACTACATCCACTACACCACATTTCCGGGGGACAGGGCGACAATGCTCCTACAGGAGAGCACAACTGTCCCTGATCCCTGGCTGGAGTGGGGAGGAACCACCTAGAGAGGGGGAACCAGGTAGCGGATGGGTGGAGGACATAGATCCTGGGAGCACTGGAGTAGGAGGTATAAAAGCAAGGAACCATTTTGGTTAGGGGTTGTTAGCTAGTGAGTAGTGGTGAGGAGAAGTGACAGGAGCAGAGGCTCTGTACGAGCTCTGCTCCACAGGCAGGCCTAGTTAAGAGGCTTGAGCCTGAAAGGAGAAGAGAGGAAAGGGGAGCAGAACGGCTCCAGGACAGGAACCGAAGGGACCCTAGGGGTACGGGCCGTGCAGCCGCCACCCGTACGCCCGCCGCTGCCAGGAGGTAGGGGGGGGTCAGGCCAAGAAGGGGAACTGGATCCCTCAACCAGCAGAGACTACAGGGCTCAACTGGGAACCGGAGGCTGCAGCACTTTAAGTACAGCAGGCCGCCCACACCAGCCACCAGGAAGGTAGCCACATAGGGCCAGGGGACGGAACACACGTCACCCGCCAAGGCCCGAGGACACTGGACAGAGGTGCCGCTAGGTGTGAGGTACAAGGAGAGAGGCCAGAGAAAGCTACACAGAACGGGGTCCTGAAAAGTGCTCTGGAGCTACCTGAGGGTGGACTGAGCCCCTCACTGAGTACGTGTAGCACCCTGAGGATTCGGCTGCTACAGGAGTATTGCACCTCAACCCAGAGGTGTGATATTCCACTCCCGGGTAAGGAAGGAGTGTGGAACTGAGCTCAGATAGACTGCATGCACTACATACATCCCATTCCAGAGGAGCAGGCCGACGGCACTCCCACTTAGAAATGTGCAGGTGCGACCGAGCCTGTTCCTGGCTGGAGTGGGAGGGGGGAGGAACATCCCATGTAGTGTAGGGGCAGATAGGGGGAGCAGTCTGGGTAGTGTTAGGAGCTCATTGGGTGCTGGTCACCTGAGCTCACACATAGAGGGTGTATATAAGGTGGGCACCATCAAAGATCAGGGTCAGACGCAGAGGACAAGTCAGATGCAGAGAGTCAGAAGGAGAGAACAAGTCTTCTGCAGAGGAAGTCAGCCTGCAGCAAGGGAGCAGAGCAGACCTGAGCCTGAAGAGTGAGAGAGTGGAGTGCAGAAAGACCCAGAGGGGGACAAAGAAGGGACCCAAGAACCCAAATCAGATCACCGGGTGAGGAGTCAGCAGAAGGGTACCGGAACCCAAGCTGGTGGGGGCAAAGACATTCCCCAGCCAGAGACCGGAGACCGTGGGCAGTGTCTGTCACGGTCACCCACTACATTCACCCTGAAGGCACACCACATGGAGGGTCAGGGAACCTTAGGCCAAAGGTTGCCCAACAGAAGGCCCGAGGGAGCTGGATTTAGGTGAATCACTGGTGGGGACGGCTGAAGTAAGGACAGAGGGAGAGCTCAGGGCCACGCTCCGGACTTGTTTGGGGGTTGGCCGGATCCAGGACCTGGTGGACGCAGCACGGCTCGGGAGGTCACTTGGAGCTAGAGTGACCAGGAACATCTGCAGTAAGTAAAGACCCTTAACTGCACAACCCGAGTCTGTCATCATTACCGGCTGCACCGCACCACCACAACCCCCATCCTCTGCGCCTGTCCCCTCTGAGGCTATACCCCTCCCGTTGGGGGTTATCCCACCAAGCTGCGCACCTACCATCAGCCTCAGCGGACCCTGCAGCAGCGGCGGCCACAGTGACCGCATCACAACGGGTGGCGTAGTCGACAAAACGAACTTTAATAACATCAGTAAAGACTGCCACATAACACTGAGCTTGACGCCCTGGGCACGGGACCGGGTCACAGCCGCTCGGAGACTACAACCCCCCATCTGATCCGGTGCCGGGTATTCCCCTCAAAAAGGAATATGTCCCAGGGGGCGCGTCAACTTTGGCGTAGTCGGCAGGATTACGTGCCCGCAACACCCGGGTACTGCGTGCCTGAAGAAAAGTGCAAGTTTACCTCAGAAAGAAGTCTCCCGCCGGTTCCGGAGGGTCCACGCCATCGGACTCCATCACCAGTCGTTTCCCGCCGATTGTCCGCCATTTCCAGCTTGTTCCCGCCATCTGCCGAGTTTCCCGCCACTGGGAAGCGATTCCCGCCAAAACCGCAGATTTCCCGCCTTGGAAGAGCAGCGGACGCCATTATGGGCGTGCCAAAGGAGAGCAAGAGGCAACCTCCCATCGTGGGCCAGGACAGAAAATGGCGCCAAAAGTGGAAACCGCCCCCACCAACAGAGACTGTGATGCTGGAGGTGTCTGTCAGCGTGAAAGAACTCCCCCTGGAGCTGACAGTCACCGAGTTGCCCCGGGACCGCCCTCGAAGTGGGAGGAGACGAAAGAAAGGAGAGAAGATGGGTGTCGCCTGGAGCAGTGTAGAACGAGCGCACCCGGAGGCAAGAGGTCTAATGAGGAGTAGCGGAGAAGCTCACCCGGAGTTGAGGAGAGAAAGAGTGGACCCGGGAATGGAGCGGCAGCAGAGCAGCACCGGCCCGCTGGCCAGGAGCCTGCTGGAGGAAGAAGGAGGAGAGCAGAGCAGCACCGGCCCGCTGGCCAGGAGCCTGCCGGAAGCAGAGCAGAGCAGCACCGACCCGATGGTCAGGAGCCTGCTGGAGTCAACAACCCCGCTAGGCTTAGCGGAGATCCTGGCGCAGCTTCCCCGAGATCGGGAGTGCGCGCGGAGTGCCCTGGAGGGCCTCGCGGGAAGGATGGCCCGAGTGCAGAGGGAGATCCTGGCGGAGTGGGGCCGGGAGATGGCCCAGCAAGCTGGAACCTGTCCACCTAACCCGCTCCCTTGGAAGAAGACATCGACTGCCTCTGCGGATGACGCGGGAGGACCCAAGGCCGGAGACGGCGCAGAAGAGGGAGCGAGACGCATGGCAGCAGGTAAGGGGGATGCCTATACCCCATACCGGAAGACCGCTTACCTGCCCCAGCTCCCCGTCGCAGAGCCCGAAGGTCCCCCGGCCGTACCCGAGACCGCCATGACACCGCCACCGACTAGGCCCCGACCGGAAGCCGCCGTCGCGACCCCGATGACGTCACGCATCGTGACCCGGAGCGTGGCGCCGGAAGAGGAGCCTCCGGCCTGGTCACAGGGCCTAGCATTTCCGGGCGCCGCATCCAAAGCAGAGCCATCTACCTCCGCGGAGCCTCCGGCCTGGTCGCAAGGCCAGGTAACCCAGGGCGCCGCCGTCCTAACGGTGCCCTTCACCTTCCAGGTGCCCCAGGCCTGGCCGCAAGGCCTGGGCAACCCGGGCGCCACCACCACCGCGCCCGCGCCCGTAATACCTAGGGTGCCACATCTGGGAGAGGACCCCTTCAGCCAGCTAACGTGGCCGGACGGTCGGCCTTTCATCTGGCCCGAAGGATTCTTGGAGCTGGAGCGGCAGAAGCAACTAGGTCCCCTGTGTGAGCCCCTAATCCCGGCTCCGAAGCCCGTGACTCGGGTCTCGCCTCCACTCGAGGAAGCCCAGTTCGTGTGGGACCCCACGGGAGAAGATTTGATGGGGTTCACCGGAGAGACTCGGGCAGCTGCAGCAGCGCGCACAGAGTGTTGCCGTCAACAGCTGGCAGAGTTCAAGAGAGAGCGGGAGGAGAGGCAGGCCAAAGAGCAATGGGCCCAGACCCGCAGCGCGGAGCAAAAGAGTCGGACCAGAAGGGACCCCCGTGCAGCAGATCGTCCCCGTACCATCGGGACGGTAATAAAGTTTAATGCGCAGCATGGGTGGGGCTTCATAAGGGACCGGAACACCATGGGTGACGTCTTCGTTACACGACGGGACGTCGAGTCCCACCTGCCAGAGGGTCACAAAGGCCGTGACCTCTACGTCGGTGACGAGGTAACGTTCACCCGGCACAAGTGTGCCAAGGGACCTTACGCCCTCCACGTGCATCGCTTGACGGAGGAGGAGTTGCGGTGCGAGGAGGAGGAGCAAGAGGACCCGGACGGGTCTGAAGAAACCACCAGCCGTAAGATAAGAGCAGGAGGCAGACGCCGTTGAGTGCGGCAGAGCAGGAGACTGTATATAGTTGCCTGTCGGGGCACAGTGAATCGAAACTGAAACTGGAACTGTTGTTGCTGCTAAAATAGTCCCCGTTGGGACCAGCGAACTGTTACCTGTAACCCTTTCCATACCAGGCTGAGGACTGTGAGCAGCCATCCCTTTCCCTTTACCTGGCCGGGGACTGAGAACGGCCAAAGTTTCCCTGTACATAGTTGCGCTTGCTAAAGCGCCCCCTACCGGTTTTATTTGGGAAACTGTTTTACAAAAGACTGTCGCACTCTACCTGGTCACGAGTTGCACGGTGACCAGAGGAACAGAAGAGAGAAAGAGACGACGAGAATGTTGTTTACCTGAAAAAGTTTATATATATATTTATATAGTATTTCGTATAATATTTAATATGTTTTACATGTTTATAAAAATGTTGTATGTTTTGGTGTTTTTTGTCTTTGCAGCCCGAGGACGTGCTGTGATTTACCAGGGGGGAATGTAGCACCCTGAGGATTCGGCTGCTACAGGAGTATTGCACCTCAACCCAGAGGTGTGATATTCCACTCCCGGGTAAGGAAGGAGTGTGGAACTGAGCTCAGATAGACTGCATGCACTACATACATCCCATTCCAGAGGAGCAGGCCGACGGCACTCCCACTTAGAAATGTGCAGGTGCGACCGAGCCTGTTCCTGGCTGGAGTGGGAGGGGGGAGGAACATCCCATGTAGTGTAGGGGCAGATAGGGGGAGCAGTCTGGGTAGTGTTAGGAGCTCATTGGGTGCTGGTCACCTGAGCTCACACATAGAGGGTGTATATAAGGTGGGCACCATCAAAGATCAGGGTCAGACGCAGAGGACAAGTCAGATGCAGAGAGTCAGAAGGAGAGAACAAGTCTTCTGCAGAGGAAGTCAGCCTGCAGCAAGGGAGCAGAGCAGACCTGAGCCTGAAGAGTGAGAGAGTGGAGTGCAGAAAGACCCAGAGGGGGACAAAGAAGGGACCCAAGAACCCAAATCAGATCACCGGGTGAGGAGTCAGCAGAAGGGTACCGGAACCCAAGCTGGTGGGGGCAAAGACATTCCCCAGCCAGAGACCGGAGACCGTGGGCAGTGTCTGTCACGGTCACCCACTACATTCACCCTGAAGGCACACCACATGGAGGGTCAGGGAACCTTAGGCCAAAGGTTGCCCAACAGAAGGCCCGAGGGAGCTGGATTTAGGTGAATCACTGGTGGGGACGGCTGAAGTAAGGACAGAGGGAGAGCTCAGGGCCACGCTCCGGACTTGTTTGGGGGTTGGCCGGATCCAGGACCTGGTGGACGCAGCACGGCTCGGGAGGTCACTTGGAGCTAGAGTGACCAGGAACATCTGCAGTAAGTAAAGACCCTTAACTGCACAACCCGAGTCTGTCATCATTACCGGCTGCACCGCACCACCACAACCCCCATCCTCTGCGCCTGTCCCCTCTGAGGCTATACCCCTCCCGTTGGGGGTTATCCCACCAAGCTGCGCACCTACCATCAGCCTCAGCGGACCCTGCAGCAGCGGCGGCCACAGTGACCGCATCACAACGGGTGGCGTAGTCGACAAAACGAACTTTAATAACATCAGTAAAGACTGCCACATAACACTGAGCTTGACGCCCTGGGCACGGGACCGGGTCACAGCCGCTCGGAGACTACAACCCCCCATCTGATCCGGTGCCGGGTATTCCCCTCAAAAAGGAATATGTCCCAGGGGGCGCGTCATACGCACAGCACGACGAGGGAAGTTATGATCTGCAGTGTAACTTGGAAACTGATAACCGTGAGTAAAGACCCTGGGACTGCATCACCTTGTCTCCGTGTTTCTTACCGCGCCAACACTCACTGTACTGGGACGCCCCGCACAACCACCATCATTCACCTGCGCTGCCCTGAAGCTACACTCTTCCTGTGGGGAGTTATACTACACTTGCTGCACATACCACCAGCTTCAGTGGACTGCTCCGCAGCGGCGGTTCTCCATAACCGCAATCCACAGGTGGCGTAGTCGGACTATATAACCTATACACATAGACTGCCACTGGTTTGACCGCCCTGGGTCACGGACCTGGTCGCCGCCACGGTGACTACTACCCCCAGCATCTACAAGGCCCCGCTCCAGGTGCCCCCCCACGGCCCAGGGGGCGCGTCAGGTACGTCATAGGTCGGTTGCTTCCCCCTGTTTGGTGCGGGCTCTGGCGATGAGCCTGCATCTTTTCCGGCACATGATCTGATCAACTGTCATGAGCCCCTAACAGCCGCGGATGGAATCACGATCCACCCGTCACTGTTAGCATGTTAAATGCCGCTGTCAATCTCTGACAGTGGTATTTAACATAGATAAATGTAACCTTCAGCACTCATAAAAGTACAAAAGTTGATGCATGAAGTGAAAATTTTATTCACAGCCGACACAAAAGTAAACAGATCAAATCCAACGTTTTGGCATATTATTGCCTTTATCAATGTTATCTGTGTCAATATAAGACATAACAAAAGATATAATGACAAAATTTTAAAAGACAGATCAAAATAACAAAACAAAAAATCTATATATATAATCGTCTTATCCTGTCTGTCTGTCTGTCTGTCTGTCCAGGAAATCCCGCGTCGCTCATTGGTCCGGCCGCGGCCAATCAGCGACGCGGGATTTGAGAAAAAGATGGCGGCCGTTAGCGGCTCATCTGCAGGACGGAGGTCAGCGGCGATACAACAGGGAGATGACCGGCGCGAGGCGCTCATCTCCCGGCCGCTAGCAGCAGAAGGACCCTGACCGGAGGCGCCACTGACCTCCATGCGGCTAGGGTGTCAAGGGAGGACCGGGGAGTTGCGTTGCCGGTCGGGATACTTCTGCTGCAAGCAGCCGCTCATCTCCCAGCTTCTCGCAGCGGAAGTAGCCGCACAGGCAGTGCCGCTCCCTAGTCCTCACCAATACGATTCGCTGATTGGCGCAAAATTTAAACACCGCTGTGCTGATTGGTCGCGGGCAGCGGCCGCGACCAATCAGCGATTTTGGTGCCACATTTAAACAGCGGCCACGACCAATCAGCGATCTTGGCGCCACATTTAAACACTGCTGTGCTGATTGGTCGCGGTCGCCGGCCGCGACCAATCAGCATTATTGGCGCCAAATTTAAACAACGCTCTGCTGATTGGTCCCGGTCGCTGGCCGCGACCAATCAGCATTATTGGCGCCAAATTTAAACACCCCTCTGCTGATTGGTCGCGACCACCGGCCGCGAACAATCTGCATTATTGGCGCCAAATTTAACCCTTTAACCCCCGAGGGTGGTTTGCACGTTAATGACCAGGCCAATTTTTACAATTCTGACCACTGTCATTTTATGAGGTAATTACTCTGGAACTCTTCAATGGATCCCCCTGATTCTGAGAATGTTTTTTCGTGACATATTGTACTTCATGATTGTGGTAAAATTTCTTCGATATCTCTTGCGTTTATTTGTCAAAAAAATGGAAATTTGGCGAAAATTTTGAAAATTTTGCAATTTTCAAACTTTGAATTTTTATGCCCTTAAATCAGAGAGATATGTCACACAAAATAGTTAATAAATAACATTTCCCACATGTCTACTTTACATCAGCATAATTTTGGAACCAAAATTTTTTTTTGTTAGAGAGCTAAAAGGGTTAAAAGTTGACCAGCGATTTCTCATTTTTCCAACAAAATTTACAAAACCATTTTTTTAGGGACCACATCACATTTGAAGTCACTTTGAGAGGTCTTTATGACAGAAAATACCCAAAAGTGACACCATTCTAAAAACTTCACCCCTCAAGGTGCTCAAAACCACATTCAAGAACTTTATTAACCCTTCAGGTGCTTCACAGGAATTTTTGGAATGTGGAAGAAAAAAATGAACATTTAACTTTTTTCACAAAAATGTTACTTTAGACCCAATTTTTTTTATTTTCACAGGGGTTACAAGAAAAAATGGACCACAAAATTTGTTGTGCAATTTCCCCTGGGCACGCAGATGCCCCATATGTGGGTAAAAAACACTGTTTGGGCACACGGCAGGGCTCGGAAGGGAAGGAGCGCCATTTGACTTTTTGATTGTAAAATTTGCTTGAATAATTAGCGGACGCCATGTTGCGTTTGGAGAGCCCCTGATGTGCCTAAACATTGGAGCTCCCCCACAAGTGACCCCATTTTGGAAACTAGACCCCCCAAGGCACCTATCTAGATGCATAGTGAGCACTTGGAACCCCCAGGTGCTTCACAAATTGATTCGTAAAAATGAAAAAGTGTTTTTTTTTTCACTTTTTCATTTTTACAAATCAATTTGTGAAGCACCTAGGGGTTCCAAGTGATCAACTATGCATCTAGATAGGTGCCTTGGGGGGTATAGTTTCCAAAATGGGGTCACTTGTGGGGGAGCTCCAATGTTTGGGCACACAGGGACTCTCCAAATGCAACATGGTGTCCGTTAACAAATTGAATGGAAAATCGGCTCAAATTGTTAGCGGACACCATGTTGCGTTTGGAGAGCCCCTGTGTGCCCAAACATTGGAGCTCCCCCACAAGTGACCCCATTTTGGAAACTAGACCCCCCAAGGCACCTATCTAGATGCATAGTGAGCACTTGGAACCCCCAGGTGCTTCACAAATTGATTTGTAAAAATGAAAAAGTGAAAAGAAAAACACTTTTTCATTTTTACGAATCAATTTGTGAAGCACATGGGGGTTCCAAGTGCTCACTATGCATCTAGATAGGTGCCTTGGGGGGTCTAGTTTCCAAAATGGGGTCACTTGTGGAGGAGCTCCAATGTTTGGGCACACATCGACTCTCCAAATGCAACATGGTGTCCGCTAACAAATTGAACGGCTCAAATTGTTAGCGGACACCATGTTGCGTTTGGAGAGCCCCTGTGTGCCCAAACATTGGAGCTCCCCCACAAGTGACCCCATTTTGGAAACTAGACCCCCCAAGGCACCTATCTAGATGCATAATGAGCACTTGGAACCCCCAGGTGCTTCACAAATTGATTCATAAAAATGAAAAAGTGTTTTTTTTTTCACTTTTTCATTTTTACGAATCAATTTGTGAAGCACCTGGGGGTTCCAAGTGCTCACTATGCATCTAGATAGGTGCCTTGGGGGAGTCTAGTTTCCAAAATGGGGTCACTTGTGGGGGAGCTCCAATGTTTGGGCACACAGGGGCTCTCCAAACGCAACATGGTGTCCGCTAACAATTTGAGCCGATTTTCCATTCAATTTGTTAGCGGACACCATGTTGCATTTGGAGAGTCCCTGTGTGCCCAAACATTGGAGCTCCCCCACAAGTGACCCCATTTTGGAAACTATACCCATCAAGGATTTTATTAAGATGTATAGTGAACATTTTGAACCCAGAGGTACGACACAGAATTTGATAACATTAGGTCATCATATTGAATAAGTTGTCATTAGTCTTGAGCGCAAGTGCTCGCCACTTGAGTTTGCATCGGGTACTCAGGTATGCACCATGTACTGCGTGTGCTCGAGTGACATGCTCGAGTCCCTGCCCCGCATGTTTCACGGTTATTAGACACCCAAAAAAAAACATGCGGGGATCGCTCGTGCATGGCAGGCAATCCCCGCAAAGTTTTTTTGGCCGCGAAGCATATGGGGCGGAGACTCGAGCATGTCACTCAAATACCCACGATACTCAATGCATACCAGAGCACTCGATGCAAACTCAAGTAGCGAGCACTTGCGCTCAACACTAGTCGCCATATCGTCATCTTTTTTTCTTACTTTTGAAAAAAATCCCAACCCCATCACAACCCTAACCCCAAACCCAGCCCTGACCCTAGCCCTAACCCTAGCCCAACCCTAACCCGAGAGTTTATTTTTTACGCCGTTCCTCGTGCGGCATAAGTGATTAGACGACTTTATTCTTTGGGTCTGTGCGATTACAGTGATACCAGAATCATATGGAGTTTTTATGATTGACAGCTGTCACACACTAAAAGACGCATTTTTTGCAAAATCTAGTTTTTGCATCGCCATATTTTGAGAGCTATAAATTTTCCAGATTTTGGCAGACTGTCATGTGATGGGTTGTTTTTTGCAGGATGAGTTGACGTTGTTATTGGTGCCATTTTCAGGCACGTGACATTTTTTGATCGCTTTCTATTCCGATTTTTGGGAGGCAGAATAAACAAAAACCAACAATTCAGGAATAGTTTTTTTTGTTTTTTTTTATTCTGTTCTGCGTGTGGTAAAATTGATAAGGCAGCTTTATTCTTCAGGTCAGTATGTTTACAGCGGTACCACATTTATATCGTTTTTCTATGTTTTGCACTTTTACATAATTAAAGCAATTTTATAGAAAAAAATATTTTTTTGCATTGCTTTATTCTGAGAGCTATAACTTTTTTATTTTTCGGCTGATGGAGCTGTATGGCGGCTTGTTTTTTGTGGGACGAGATGACATTTTCAGCGGTACCATTTTTATTTATATTCGTCTTTTTGATCGCGTGTTATTCCATTTTTTGTTTGGCAGTATGATGATAAAGTATTGTTTTTTGCTTCGTTTTTTATTTTATTTTTTTACCGTGTTCACTGAAGGGGTTAACTAGTGGGACAGTTTTATAGGTCAGGTTGTTTCGGACGCGGCGATACCAAATATGTGTACTTTTATTGTTTTTTTTGTTTGTTTTTTTATAATAATATTTATTGATGGGTACATTATATTTTTATTTTTGGTGGATTATTTTTTTTATTTATTTTTTATATTTTTACAATTTTTTTTTTTTTTTTTCACTTTCTGACAGTTTTTACACTTTTTTACTCTGTCCCACTCTGGGACTTTCACTTTTTTTATTCTGATCGCCTGCACAGCATAGGGTAGGGAGCACCATCCCTGTGCTGTGCAGGCTGTCAGCGCTGGACAGGGAGAAGATAGTTTGGAGATGCACTGCGCATGGCCAAACAATCTTCCTGTTGTCTGGTGACCCGGATGTTGTCATGACGACATGGGGTCGTCATGGCAACATTCTGGAAGCCACGGCAGACAGCGCTGGAGGCCGGAAGAGGAGGTGAGTATCTGAGATCACCTCCCCTTGCCACCGCAATGCTGCGATCGACTTCGATCGCAGCATTGCGGGGGTTAATGTGCTGGGAGCGGTGCATGACCGCTCCCTGCACATAGTACCGGGTGTCAGCTGTGACAATCAGCTGACACCCGGCGGCGATCGCGCCCGCACAGCCTGTGTGCGCGCTCGATCGCGATGACGTACTAATACGGGTCTGGCTCTTAAGTCCCAGGGCACAGACGCGTATTAGTACGTCTAATGTTGTTAAGGGGTTAAACACCGCTCTGCTGATTGGTCGCGACCGCCAGCCGGGATCAATCAGCTATATTGTCGCCAAATTTAAACACCGCTCTGCTGATCGGTCGTGACCGCCAGCCGCGACCAATCAGCGATATTGGGGCCACATTTTAACACCGTTTTGCTGAGTGGTCCCGGTCGCGACTAATCAGCGATTTTATCGCCAAATTTAAACAAGCTCTTCGGTCCTCACTAACACAGTTCGCTGATTGGTCACGGCCGCCACCCGCGACCAATCACCGGTATTGCCGCCAAATTTAAACACCATTTTGCTGATTGGTCGCAGTTACCGGCCGCGGCCAATCAGCGATTTTGGCGCCAAATTTAAACAACGTTCTGCTGATTGCGCCCGGTCGGCCACATACATATTCTAGAATACCCGATGCGTTAGAATCGGGCCACCATCTAGTACATGTATATAATGGTATACATATACTGTACATATAAACATATATGCATATACAGACTTTCATAGGTAGTCATAAAATATATCTATTAGTCAAATGGAAAAATAGAAACATTTGCGCGTGTGAATCTATAATATAACCGGGGATGCGGGTCTCTGTCCGAAGCCTCGAGACCGCATCCAGCCGTTACAGGTAAGAGGAGGTGTATGGCGTCGGAGATCGCGGGATGCGTAGGCACTGAACGCACACTGCGATCTCCGGCGCCATACTTACATACTTACCTGACCGGAAAGAGCGTTGCCGCGGCGCCTCTCTTCAGCGGAGACAGGGGGCAGAGTGAGACGTCGGATCGGCGCGTGCGCATAGCGGTATGCGGTGCCATTTTACTGAAGACACATTTACAGTGTGTCTTCAGCAAAATGGCGCCGGACAGCGCGGTGCTCTGTCGCTGGACAGCACGGTGCTCTGTCGCCGCTCTCCTCCCCCAGCCTCCGGCAGAACAGGACGCTGCAGCGCTGGAGTACAGAGAAGAAAGGTGAGTATAACTGTTTATAACTGTGTATAGTGGGGGGGTGAGGGGTGCCACGCATACCGGGATTAGGGGAGTCATGCAAACCAGAATAGGGATGAGGGGTGCCATTCATACCGGGATTGGGGATGAGGGGTGACACGCATATCAGGATTGGGGATGAGGGGTGCCATGCATACCAGGATTGGGGATGAGGGGTGCGATGCATACCAGAATAGGGATGAGGGGTGCGATGCATACCAGGATTGGGGATGAGGGGTGCCACGCATACCAGGATTGGGGATGAGGGGTGCCACGCATACCAGGATTGGGGATGAGGGGTGCCACGCATACCCGAATTGGGGATGACAAAATAGGGATGAGGGGTGCCACGCATACCGGGATTGGGGATGAGGGGTGACACGCATACCGGGATTGGGGATGAGGGGTGCCATGCATACCGGGATTGGGGATGAGGGGTGCCACGCATACCGGGATTGGGGATGAGGGGTGCCACGCATACCGGGATTGGGGATGAGGGGTGCCATGCATACCGGGATTGGGGATGAGGGGTGCCACGCATAATGGGATTGGGAACGAGGGGAGCCACGCATACCGGGATTGGGGATGAGGGGTGCCACGCATAGCAGAATAGGGATGAGGGGTGCCACGCATACCAGGATAGGGAATGAGGGGTGACACGCATACCAGGATTGGGGGTGAGGGGTGCCACGCATACCAGAATAGGGATGAGAGGTGCCATGCATACCAGGATTGGGGATGAGGGGAGCCACGCATACCAGGATTGGGGATGAGGGGAGTCACGCATACTGGGATTGGGGATGAGGGGTGCCACGCATACCAGGATTGGGGATGAAAGGTGCCACGCACACCAGAATAGGGATGAGGGGTGCCACGCATACCGGGATTGGGGATGAGGGTTGCTATGCATACCAGGATTGGGGATGAAAGGTTCCACACATACCAGAATAGGTATGAGGGGAGCCACGCATACCAGAATAGGGATGAGGGATGCCACGCATACCAGAATAGGGATGAGGGGTGCCACGCATACCGGGATTGGGGATGAGGGGTGACACGCATACCAGGATTGGGGATGAGGGGTGCCACGCATACCAGGATTGGGGATGAAAGGTGCCACGCATACCAGAATAGGGATGAGGGGTGCCACGCATACCGGGATTGGGATGAGGTGTGCCACGCATACAGGGATTGGGGGTGAGGGGTGCGCCGCATACCGGGATTGGAGGTGAGGGGTGCCACGCATACTGAGATTGGGGATGAGGGGTGCCACGCATACAGGGATTGGGGATGAGGGGTGCCACGCATACCGGGATTGGGTATGAGGGGTGCCACGCATACCGGGATTGGGGATGAGGGGTGCCACGCATACCAAGTTTGGGGATGAGGATTGCCACGCATACCAGGTTTGGGGATGAGGGGTGCCACGCATACCGGGATTGGGGATGAGGGGTGCTGCGCATACTAGAATAGGGATGAGGGGTGCCACACATACCGGGATTGGGGATGAGGGGTGCCACGCATACCGGGATTGGGGATTAGGGGTGCCACGCATATCAGAATAGGGATGAGGGGTGCCATGCATACCAGGATTGGGGATGAAGGGAGCCATGCATACCGGGATTGGGAATGAGGGGTGCCACGTATACCAGAATAGGGATGAGTGGTGCCACGCATACCGGGATTGGGGATGAGGGGTGCCTCGCATACAGGGATTGGGGATGAGGGGTGCCACGCATACCGGGATTGGGGATGAGGGGTGCCACGCATACCAGGATTGGGGATGAGGGGTGCCACGCATACCGGGAATGGGGATGAGGGGAGCCACGCATACCGGGATTGGGGATGAGGGGTGCCACGCATACCGGGATTGGGGATGAGGGGTGCCACGCATACCGGGATTGGGGATGAGGGGTGCTACGCATGCTGGGATAGGATGGTGGGGGCAGCACAAAAACCAGGAGGGGGGCAGCACATACCAACATGGGAGACCATGTACCAATTAAAATGCTCGCCACCCGGGCATAGAACGGGTTCAATAGCTAGTATATGTATAATCTAGAACAGCCATAGAGTAATGTACCAAAGATAAGACTGTAGCAAAAGGAGAAAGTGTCATAATACATACCTGGAGTTGAGGGGGTCGGCACAAAGATATGAAAGGTGCGTCCATATAGGGAGGATGTGCAGGAGTGACTGACCGCGGTCTTTAAATATGCCCGCCGTGCGTACCTCACTTCCGGGAACGCGCGACAGTGAAAGGTGGCAGTGCGCATGCGCAAAGAACCCATACGTGCCGGAAACATCCGAAAAAAGCCGATGCCTGGAAAGCGTACAGAGCAGAGGAACAAAATAGGTGCCGAAGACAACAGGTCGTTGCTAGGTAATCAAAGAGATTATAAGAGAAAGCAGGAAAATGGATAAAAGAATGGAATGGGAACGGGAAAGTTGATAAAGAGAAAGGGAAAAAAGGAAGAAAAAGGGAAAATAAGCAGGAAGAAAAAACAGGAAAGAAAGAAGTGAAAAGGAACATAAGAAAGGAAAAGGAAAAGGAATTGATCCCAAACAGATCACATTGGTGTCTAGAAGACAAAAGAGAAAGGGGAACCAATTATTACAATACCATAGGACACATTTATTAAAAAAATATATATATATACTGTATATAAAAAAAAAATTTAATCACTAAATAAAATTAATAGTGGACTTCGTATTCCCTATTCATACCCCAGGGTTCAAGGGTCTGCAATGTATAGATCCAGAAGGCCTCCCTCATTTTAAGTATACCAATTCTATCTCCCCCACGTTTAGGCATGGGGACATTCTCAAGAACCTGGAACTTTAATTGGGCTCCATTGTGCCCCGCAGAATAAAAATGGAAGGGGATGGGAAGCATAAGTCGTTTACACCGAACTGTAGATTTATGTTGAGAAATGCGGTCTCAGATATGTTGGGTGGTCTCACCAACATATCTGAGACCACACGGACATTTGATCAAATAAACGACATACGAGGAATCACACTTAAAGTACCCCTTAATGGGGAATCGTTTACCTGAGCGGGGTTGGAGAAAGAGTCTCCTTTAGTAATATTATGGCACTGTACTGTTTAAAGACTGCGGTCAGTCACTCCTGCACATCCTCCCTATACGGATGCACCTTTCATATCTTTGTGCAGACCCCCTCAACTCCAGGTATGTAAACACCTTCTTGGCTACTCACATTACTGTTGCTGCTTTCTTCTCTTGGTGCTGTCTTGGTTGTTCTTGGTCTTGCATTGGTTCCTCTTCCATACATACATATATATACCATCTCTGGTTTATATCAACCTATGTTAGAGTTTCAGATGAATCCCGTTACTACCTATATGGGTATCCCAGCCTTATATTCATTATGACACTTTCTCCTTTTGCTACAGTCTTATCTTTTGTACTTACTCTATGGCTGTTCTAGATTATACATATATTCACACCCGCAAATGTTTCTATTTTTCCATTTGACTAATAGATATATTTTATGACTACCTATGAAAGTCTGTATATGCATATACGTTTATATGTATATGTATATGTGGCGCCCTGCTGTGCATTGGTGCCACAGATCCTAGAGGGGTGCATGGATGGATTCCTCCACAAGAGGCCCCCATAGCATACACACACCTCCACCTTCCTCCTCAGATCACCAGAGGGTGCCCGGATAGGGATATAAAAAGGGAAGGTGGAGCTAGGCAGTTCAGTCTAGTCTGTGAGGAGGTCAGTCTGCTGCAGCCAGAGAAGTTGCCAGTCCAGCCTAGACTCAGGGAGCTCAGGTTATTGAGCCAACAGCGTGCCGACGCCATAAGAGCGGTGAAGAGTAGCGAGGCCTACTGCCAGTGTGAAGCCTAGTTAGGGCCCCGAGCACGGCCGAAGGCAAGTGGAGTAAGCGAGCTGCATAGGGGGCGGAGGAGCTTAGCCAGCTCACCCCAAGACCATATACCGGACACCGGGTCCGTGCCTGCTGGGATCTCTACGACCAGCAGAAACTACCGGAACCCCTGGCGAACTACATGTCCCAGGAACACCACAAGCTGACCATTATACCAGGGTCAGGAATCACTGAGGCCCAAGAGACCAGGGAGTGTGATCTCCAACAGAAGGCCCTACCACCAGGTCAGCAGGTGCAAGACAGAGACTAAGTTAGGCCTAGCTCCAGGCGGGTCACAAACTTATCAGGAAAAGGCAAGAAACAGGAGGCCCCACACCCCCTCACTGGGGAGAGTCCTGAAATGCACCCTTCACCCTACAGTGCCCTGGATCGTGCCTGAAACACCACTAGTAAAGGTACTGAAGTGAACTGTCGTGTGTGTGCCTATTCTTCTTCTGACCCGGGTGGGTCCCCTCTGTCCTGCATCCCTTCTCCTACACTGCCCTGAGGCCCCGCTCCACCTGTGGGGAGCCGCAACAACTAAGCTGCCTGATCACCGGCCTCAGAGGGCTGTAGCAGCGCTGGTGATCCTCACCAGATACCACGGGTGGCGTCACCAACTTTTACTATCCCATACACCTTTCCCCCATTATCCATTCCTTGCTTTTTAAGAGTGACCCCAGGGTACGGCCCCAGGATCCGGCCACAGCGGCATCCCCCAAAACCAACAACAAGGCCCGGGCGCCTAGTCGTCCCCATTCCCTGGGCGCGTCATCTCTTCCTGGTGTCACAAACAGGATTCCGTGCCCGCTGCAACGATGGAGTGTTCTGCCCGTTGCCACCGGGTACTGTGCGCCTTTAATCAAAAGCTGTGTATTTAACTGTGGCAAAGATTGCCGCCATTGTTGTGCCGCCGAGCGGGAAGAAGGGCGTAACTGCGGGAAACTGAGAGGCGTACCTGCTGAAGCGCGCAAAGCCCCAGACACGCCCCACGCCTCGACGTCAAACCAGGAAGCGCCAGGTCCTGGAAGGAGCGCCGGTGAGTGCTCTGACGTAGGACGCAAGCGACGCAAGGTCCTGAAGAAGACCGTCACCTGCAGAGCTGCGGCCTACCGGAAGACAAGAAAAGAAGGTAGGCCACGGTTCGCTAGGGGGCGCCAGAATGTGCGAGGAACAGCACAACGCCGGAGTACTGGTTAACCGCTCTGATAATCAACCCGCACTCGGTGCCGAGCAGGCCGAAGCAGCCGCTTCACCAGCAGGGCCTGTAACCCCTGTCATACCCATGGCCCTACCGTACATCCCTGGAGTGAAGTGGCTCCCCCAGTACAGCGGCAAACCAGATACCATGTCTGGATTTAAATGGAAAATATGCGGTATACTGGACATGTACTCTATGACAGGCAAGCAAAGAGCCACTGTTGTATTGAGACAAATGACTGGTGCTGCGGAGCGGGAAGTAGAAACTTGGTCGGCCGCAGACCAGGAGTCAGTGTCCGCCATCTTTAAAAAGTTACAGACTGTCTTTGAGAATCGTACTGAGACAAAATTTCCGGATGAGGTTCTACAACTGCTCTCAGCAAGCGGAGGACAGTGTTCGGGACTATGCCTGGCGTTTACAAGGGGCCCTGGAGCTCTGAAACAGGTTAGTCCAACCAGCATCAATGATGAAAATAAAATGCTGAAGGAACAGTTTATCCGGGGACTGAGGTCCCAAGAGGAGAGCAGGACTGTGCGTTGGTGGTCCCTGGATCATCCAGATACCACCTTTGACACCCTTAAGGACATGGCTATAAAAGGACTGCAGCCCCAGGAAACAACTGCTATCCAATGTTACCAGGGTGGGGCCACCCCAGTGCCTGTTGCGTCCACCTTTTCCCCGGTGGCTGCTGAAGCCAAGGTTCCAGCAACGTCCCCTAGTGAGCTGGACAGCCTGCGCTCTGAAGTGCGTCAGCTGAGCAAAACCCTAACCACTGTACTGAGTGCCCTGCAGCTGCGGACGGAGCCCGAGGAGGAAAGAAGGATCCTGCTAGCCGACAGCCCTGAGGATGTCCCCTGGATGAGAAGGAGGAGGACAACGCCACCCCCTGGGAGGACCAGCGACCAACGCCGCCCGCCGAGGGACCCTGTCTGCCACCACTGCCACAAGACAGGTCACGCCATCCAGAGCTGTCCTTTAAACGAGAAAACCCTGGGGCCGAGGGCCGACACCCAGGAGTAGACCCCCCAGGCCCATCAAACTGGTACCGCAGGTTCGTGGGAGGAAGACCTTACCTGTCCATTGTACTGTACGGCATCGCAACACCCGCTCTGCTGGACACAGAATCTCAGGTAACCATCATGTCTGATGTCCTCTACAAAAGGTTCTGGTCCATAGACAAACTTCACCCACCAGATCCAAATCTTTCCGTCTATGCCTCAAACGGCCTTCCCCTTAACCTAGTCGGGGTTAAGGATGTGGCAGTAAAGGTGGGAAGAGTGGAACTGAAGGACCAGGAACTAATTGTAGTAGAGACTAATCCTGATGATACCAGCTTGTATATGGTACTTGGCACTAATGTTGTTAGTAACTGTTTGGGAGAAGTGTTGTTCTTGCTCCAACAGATAGCTGACACTGCCAGACCAGGGCAGAGAAGAGCGCTGCAGAAAGAGATCCGAGCCCTTATGTACCAGCAACACGTAAAGCTAACCGGCGGTGAAATTGATAATGTACGGGTGACAGACCCGGTACCCATTGTGATTCCCTCGATGAGTAAAATGCTGATTTGGTGTAGAGCAGCAATAGGTCTCAAAGGACGGAGCTACCAGGCGGTAGTAGAGCCCCTTAGCTCGGAACATAGGCCTACACTCTTGACTGCTAGAGGGGTAGTGGATGTACGCAATGGGAGGGTGCCCGTACGCCTCCTAAACTATGGGGAAGACGAGGTTAGATTACCACGCTACGCCACTGTTGCCAAACTGTACACAGTAAATAACAACTCCATACAAACGGCGGAGTCCTTAACCTCACCAGACGAAGTGGAGGATAATGACCCGGCCACCCAGGTGGAGGATTGGTGTCAACAGCTCCATGTTGGGACAGACACCAATCCTGCCCATCAGAAGCAGGGTGTACACCAGGTGGTTCAGGAATATGAGCAGGTATTCAGTAAGCACCCACTTGACTTTGGGAGGATTAAGGGGGTTCAACACCATATCCCCACAGGTGACCATCCACCCATCAAAGAACGTTACAGGCCTATACCACCAGCACACTACCAGAAGGCAAAGGAGATGTTGCACGACATGAAGAAGGCAGGGGTAGTAAGGGATAGTTGTAGTCCCTGGGCAGCTCCCCTAGTTCTAGTCAGGAAAAAGGATGGAAGCATGAGAATGTGTGTAGATTACAGACAAGTAATTCGCATTACACATAAAGATGCATACCGTTTACCACGTATAGAGGAATCCCTGGCTGCCTTAAAGTCTGCAAATTACTTCTCCACCCTTGACCTCACTAGTGGGTACTGGCAAGTAGCCGATGGGACTCTGCGAGTTCAATAGTATGCCGTTTGGACTCTGCAACGCCCCCGGAACGTTCCAGAGATTGATGGAGTGCTGCCTGGGACACCGCAACTTCGAGACTGTACTACTATACCTGAATAACGTGATAGTGTACTCCAAAACGTATGATGACCACTTGAAGCACCTGGCGGAGGTATTTGAGTCACTGTCCCGGTATGGGATGAAGCTGAAGCCCTCAAAGTGCCACCTGCTCAAGAGAAAGGTACAGTACCTGGGGCACATCGTTAGTCCAGAGGGAGTAGCACCAGACCCGGAGAAGGTCACTGCCATCCAGAAATGGCCGGAGCCGAAGAGCCTCAAGGAGGTACGTCAGTTCCTGGTACTAGTCGGGTATTACCGGAGGTTTGTGAAGGACTATACCAAGAAAGCGGCACCTCTGCAAGACCTCCTGGTAGGACAGTCCCCCAGAGGCAGAAATCCCCCATTCCAGTGGGGTAAGGAGCAGGCTGAATCCTTTAATGTGATGAAGGAGATCCTGACCGGCGAAGAGATCCTAGCCTACCCTGACTACAGCCAACCGTTCCTGCTGTACACTGATGCCAGCAATGAAGGATTAGGAGCTGTACTGAGTCAGAAGCAGAATGGCAAAGAGAAGGTGATCACCTATGCTAGCAGGAAGCTCCACCCGACCGAGAGGAACCCAGAGAACTATAGCAGCTTCAAGCTGGAGTTCCTAGCCCTGGTCTGGGCCATCACCGAGCGGTTCAAGCACTATCTAGCCTCCAGTAAATTCACTGCCTTCACTGATAACAACTCCTTGACTCATCTGGAGACAGCTAAGCTAGGAGCCATGGAACAACGATGGATGGCTAGGCTGTCAAACTACCAATTCACTATTAAGTACCGGGCGGGCCGCAAGAACGCCAACGCCGATGCCCTGTCCAGGATGTCAGACACTGAAGAAGAAGTGGATGACCTGGAGGAGATTGAACTACCTGCCTTTCATCAGAATGGGATAGTCCACGAGCAACGAGCCTCCAGGAGGCAA
This sequence comes from Phyllobates terribilis, assembly GCF_046119375.1. Taxonomy (NCBI): domain Eukaryota; kingdom Metazoa; phylum Chordata; class Amphibia; order Anura; family Dendrobatidae; genus Phyllobates; species Phyllobates terribilis. Next base: position 139,415,456 of record NW_027362770.1, read on the forward strand.
CGTGGTAAGACGTTAAACCCCCTGCCTCACCACAGCTGGAAGGAGACCCAGGACAGCGAACCGGTTGTCAGCCGTATCAAAGAACTGATAACCCAGGAAGGTTCCTCCCTGGAGAAGGAAGCGTCTCTCCAAGCCAAGCAGCTGTAGAATGAGAAGAGCCGGTTGTTCATCTATAGAGAGAAACTGTGCCGGAGGTACGTCAACACCAAAACCCAAGAGATGGTATGGCAGATAGTGGTGCCCAAAACAGACATCCAGATGGTGTTGGAAGCCTACCACGATCAGGCGGGGCACTTTGGCTGGAAGAAGCTAGAAACCCTGCTGAAGTGTCGGTTTTATTGGGTAGGAATGCGCAGTTCCATTGAGAGGTGGTGCCGGAATTGTGGACCCTGTAGCCTCAGAAGAAAAGACTACAGCAGCCAGAAGGCACCCCTGCAACCCATCAAGACAACTCGACCTTTGGAGATCGTGGCCCTGGACCATGTCAAGCTGTCACCCAGCAGGTCAGGATATTCCTATGCCCTGACCATGGTGGATCACTACTCCCGGTTCCTGGTGATCGCCCCCGTCAAGGACCTGATGGCATAAACTGCGGCGAAGACGTTTCAGGCGTACTTCTGCAGGCCCCATGGATACCCGGAGCAGGTGCTGACGGATCAAGGCTCAGCCTTTGAAGCCGAATTGTTCAAGGAGTTCTGCCATCTGTACGGGTGTAAAAAGATCCGGACCACACCGTACCACCCCCAAACCAACGGTCTCTGTGAAAAGATGAATAACATCGTCATCAACCTGCTGAAGACCTTACCACTAGAGGAGAGAAATCAGTGGCCAGACCTACTACCTGACCTGGTAGATCTGTACAACCACATACCTGTGAGTTCCACCAATTGTACTCCAGCATATCTCATGCGAGCCAGACCCGGGAAGTTGCCCATGGACCTGGAGCTTGGTGTAGTAGAACCAGAAGCAGATATGTCCACTGAGGACTGGGACACGACCAGACAGGAGCAGTACAGAAGAGTACAGGCCTGTGTCGAAGACAGTCTCACTCGGGTGAGGGACAAGCCGGAAGCCCACTACAATAAAAGTGCGCCCGCAGAACCCTTCACACCAGGAGAAGTGGTGTTAAAGAGGAAGAGGAGAAATCACAAACTTGATGACCAGTGGGAGAGAGAACCCTACACTGTGTTAAACTCAAGATTTGATAACAAGAAGACCTGTTTGATTAGCAAAGACGGAGGAATAACGACTGCAACGGTATCTAGAGACCATGTGAAGTTGTGTCCAGACCTGCTAAAGCCCCAAGAAGAAGTGCCTCTCACCGTACCGGAGGAGCCTAAAGAAGCAGTACTCCATACTGACTTAGGAGATTTCCCGGCAGATTGGCCTCAACTAGGAGGAGCAGTAATAATCCCTGTGATCCACTTCTTTCAACAGCCAGAAGACCCTCCACAGCAAGAAGAGCCTGTAAGTGCTTCAGAAGAGCCTGTTCAAGAAGAATCCCCGGAAGAAGGATCCCCGGTTGGAGCAGAGCAAGAAGGCCCAGCCAATGGTACACTTGCCAGTCCAATAGAGAGGTTAAGGCAGTTTTACAACCTACCCACACGTAAAACTGACAGGGTAGCAGACAGTGCAGACACAGATACCATCCACACTGCCGTACTACGCAGATCGACACGTAGCACACGAGGTCAGACCCCTGTCAGATACAGAGAATAAAGAAAGAAACTCTGACAGTGTAGATAGTTGCCCTTGGGGTATTATATTGTGTGTTTTCATATATGTATTTATTAACTTGTGTTTTGCTTTATAATGGACAATCTAAGTGAAATGGACACTTTTCTTGTTTGCCTCTAACTACCCGTCAGGGTACATATAGAACTTTGTGGCTAAGGATGGTGTGCAGCCCAAAAACTGCTTCTTGTAAATAATTGCACTCCCTGGAGTGCCCCTTTAGGTGACCTCAGAAGAAAAACCTGTCTGGTGTGGCACTAACAGAGGTCCAACTCAGGATCGCCATGCCCTACAGCCACCCCAGGGCCTACGTGGAGGGTTTGGGACAGGTCCCTCAAGCTACTAAGTACTCTAACCTGTGAGATGGACATCCTGTTGGAAACCTCACCGAAAGAGACTTGAATTCTGAGGTTGTTTATCAAATTGTACATATCTGTTTATTATTTATAATGTTTTATATGTAACATTCAAGCAAGTGCCTCCCATAAAGGGAAGAGTTATTATTATTGTTGTTATAAAAAGTACTTCAGTCCGGGAGTACTGAGCTTTGCTAGGGGGGAATGTGGCACCCTACTGTGCATTGGTGCCACAGATCCTAGAGGGGTGCATGGATGGTTTCCTCCACAAGAGGCCCTCATAGCATACACACACCTCCACCTTCCACCTCAGATCACCAGAGGGAGCCCGGATAGGGATATAAAAAGGGAAGGTGGAGCTAGGCAGTTCAGTCTAGTCTGTGAGGAGGTCAGTCTGCTGCAGCCAGAGAAGTTGCCAGTCCAGCCTAGACTCAGGGAGCTCAGGTTATTGAGCCAACGGCGTGTCGACGCCATAAGATCGGTGAAGAGTAGCGAGGCCTACTGCCAGTGTGAAGCCTAGTTAGGGCCCCGAGCGTGGCCGAATACAAGTGGAGTAAACTAGCTGCATAGGGGGCAGAGGAGCTTAGCCAGCTCACCCCAAGACCATATACCGGACACCGGGTCCGTGTCTGCAGGGATCTCTACGACCAGCAGAAACTACCGGAACCCCTGGCGAACTACATGTCCCAGGAACACCACAAGCTGACCGTTATACCAGGGTCAGGAATCGCTGAGGCCCAAGAGACCAGGGAGTGTGATCTCCAACAGAAGGCCCTACCACCAGGTCAGCAGGTGCAAGACAGAGACTAAGTTAGGCCTAGCTCCAGGCGGGTCACAAACTTATCAGGAAAAGGCAAGAAACAGGAGGCCCCACACCCGCTCAATGGGGAGAGTCCTGAAATGCACCCTTCACCCTACAGTGCCCTGGATCGTGCCTGAAACACCACCAGTAAAGGTACTGAAGTGAACTGTCGTGTCTGTGCCTATTCTTCTTCTGACCCGGCTGGGTCCCCTCTGTCCTGCATCCCTTCTCCTACACTGCCCTGAGGCCCCGCTCCACCTGTGGGGAGCCGCACCAACTAAGCTGCCGGACCACCAGCCTCAGAGGACTGTAGCAGCGCTGGTGATCCTCACCAGACACCACGGGTGGCGTCACAAACTTTTCTTATCCCATACACCTTTCCCCCATTATCCATTCCTTGCTTTTTAAGAGTGACCCCAGGGTACGGCCCCGGGAGCCGGCCACCGCGGCATCCCCCAAAACCAACAACAAGGCCCGGGCGCCGAGTCGTCCCCATCCCCTGGGCGTGTCATATACAATTATATACATGTATTTTTTATTTTGTTATTTTGATCTGTCTTTTCAGATTTTGTCATTATATCTTTTGTTATGTCTTATATTGACACAGATAACATTGATAAAGGCAATATGCTGAAACGTTGGATTTGATCTGTTTACTTTTATGTCGGCTGTGAATAAAATTTTCACTTTATGCATCAACTTTTGTACTTTTATGAGTGCTGAAGGTTACATTTATCTAAGTATTATCTGCTCCTTCATAGCACCTTCTTCGTTTTTTGAGTGCTGACACTCTTGACCCTTGATATATAGTGGTATTTAACATACACGCAGCGGAAGGGCGTCATTAGTTCCGCCCATCGGTGCCCGTCACATGATCGCGGGGTGCCGATGGGTTAACATGACAACTCATGGTCTGCTGAATACCCCAGTGCTTGTGATTGCTGATCTACTATGAGCTCCGCCCTGTGGCCGGCTACTGGACAGATGATCATTTCTGCTACACATAGCAGGGCTAAAGACTTGCTATGTGTAGCACAAGCAATTGGATGATCGCAGCTTCCAGTCTCCTATGCAGACTATTGAAGCATGTAAAAAGTAAAAAAAAAAGTTTTTAAAAACATTAAAAAAATGAAAACATATAAAAGTTCAAACAACCGCCCCTTTGCCCCATTCAAAATGAAACAATAAAAAAAATCAAAAATACACATATTTGATATTGCAGCGTTCAGAATCGCCCGTTTTATCAATATATAAAAATCCTGCACCTACAGTACTTCCTATTCATGTACTTTACCCGTATCCTGCTTTCTCTGCTCTCCATGGCACTGTTTATGCTTTCTCTCTTCTGCTATCACTAAGAGACGAGAATAGGAGAGCAGAAAGAGCTGTCAGAACCGGGATTAGGAGCTCTGACAATGTGTAACATTTTGCAGAGCACTCTTGGTACTCATAACTTTTAAACTAACTGCATACAATCATACTTGTCAACTTTTCACAACTGAGTCTGGGAGAGGGAAGGATAAAAGATTGAAAAAAGTAAAAGCCAAATTAAACCAACAAAGGTCGCACACTTTTGAGAATAGTGGCGCAAGCAGGTGAAAAAGGGACACAAAGCCTCAAATTTTTGCACAAGTATGGACTTAAGTAAAAATGCGCAACTCGCATATTCTACAGTGGAGAGGGTTACATGCATGATGTTTAACTTTTTGTGGTGCGAATCAGGGAGTAGGTGATCTTACGTGCAACTGATTATGCCCAACTGTTCACCGAATCAAGTTCCAGCTTCTGGGTGTGAACAAGGTCCCATTCATAGATAAGACACGGATCTGTTGGAGGATTTAAAATGCAAAGTTCATTATACAATATATTTGCCATTTTTAAGGTTTTCTTTCTAAACTTCAATTTTTTTTTCCTATTATGTCATTCTCGTTGAGATAGATATTCTGTATTGATCATTGCCCCGGGGGTCATAACATTTTATCATAGCAGTAATTAATCCCGATGGAAAATTCGGTTCATGCAGATCAGCCTTACTAAATCACAAAAAAAGCCAATTTTGTGTTTCATGTTATTTGACCTAGTTGCCATTTCCATCTTGGCGTCATCGCTACCCCCACCCACCCCGGCCCTTAGGGCTCATTTACCGCTTACAGATTAAAATATGGGTCAAATACAGATGTACAATATTTTAAAAAGTAATGAATCGTGAAAATACTGTAGATAGCAGGGGAACGCAACCTGCAGCCTGGGGGCCGCATGCAGCAAGTGATGCCCACCTATGCTGTCCCCAATTATCTGGCTGCAGTTTACTTGTCCGGTGACTGCATCCATGCATTTTCCAAGTCCTTAAGAAGAGAAATAGAGGCTAGGTGGGAGCAGGGATGGGTAGGTACTAAAGATGTACTGTGTGGGCATCTTTAGGATCCTTATATACTGTAGGATGGGGGTCTTCTGACCCTGACGTGGGACTTTAGCATGGAGTAGAGGTGGAGCAGTGGCCAATCATGTGTCCAGCTGTCATCATTGTAGTTTATGGGCGCAGTAAAACACTTGGCCATCGTAACATCTCACATATTCTACAATGAAGAGGGCCACATGAATGATGTCTTCCTTTCCGGAGTATAAATGGGGAAGAAGGGGACTCTCATCAGATGAGGGTCCTGGATATGCAATAGAAACTTATCACACATTTATTGCATATTTTTTCAACATGAATAATAATGATTCTTCAGTTCAGGACAGGGCCATTTTCTTCCCAGGTAAATTTTCAGGTTTTATCACTTTCAAAGACTCTAAAAAAATGTTCTCGTTTGGATGTTCAATTACTTTTTGCCTTTTTTTGCGATATTTGGGGCTAAATTTTTATGTTATTTTTATATTCCTTTTTTTTCTGATATCAAGGGGGAAATGTAAAGAAAAGTAGGAAATGTGTGTCTCTTTTTAATTTTTTGTTTATTTTTAGGAGTTTTTTTTTACAACGACAAAGAACTGCTAACAACATTTAAATTGTGCTCCCCTTTGAATAGAAAATATTTTTATATATTGGACACTTTTTTATGGGGGTGGGGTTAGAAACAGCGATTCAGATTTGCAGTATCTCTTTTGCTTTTTTATTTATACTTTTTATTCTATTTTATTTTTGGAATTGTTTTATTATTTATTTATTTCACATATTGGGCCACCCATAAGGTCTTAAAAGACCAAAGTGGGGCATTTTAACATATTAATACATTATTTTTATTGCTGATTTCTCTTGTAACTGGGGCTGGTATATTAGACCCAGTTACAGGAGAAATTCAGCTTCCTGGCTGCATAGAAGAGCTTTCTAGGACCCAGCAGCTCCTGCTCCCTCCCTACACCCAGCGATCACATGACCACTGGGTCTGGAGGAGAAAGCACTGTCAGTGTTTCCTAATCTGTATACACAGTGCTGTATATACAGTGATCAAGAAGGTAAATTTAATAATAAATCATGTTTACCTGCTCTGTGGGGAGTTTGGCTATGTTTGACAGCCAGCTTTCCACCCCAGAGCTACAAGATTTCTTGCAAGCTGCTTACTCTGCATTGACATTATGGAACATCAGTGCAGAGTAAAGTGTGGACTGCCAGGACAGTTATAATCAGTAGTCCAGAATTGGTTCAGCCCCTTCCTCAAAAGGTGGTTTTTCATTTTAGCAGTTTTGTTGTCTTCTATCATTCTTCCAAAAGCAATATGATTTTTCTTTTTCTTTTGATATAGCCATATGAGGGCTTTTTTTTATTATGGGACGATGTGCCACATACCAGAGATGTCACATTCCACCATTCACTTAAGCATGTAAGCATGTTATGTAATAAAATATGAGAAAAATTAGAAGTGGGGGGAAATGGTAAAAAATCATGCACTTCTGCCATTGTTTAGTGTTTTTAGTTTTTATGGTTCACTTTCTGAATCAAAAATTACTTGACATAGTAATTCTTCAGGTCAGTATAATTACAGTGTTACCAAACTAAGTAGGTTTCTTTTTATATTTTAAATTCAGAACTTTAAAAAAACAAAATTGGTTTGTGTCGCCATTTTGTGTGACCTTTAACTTATTAATTTTTGGGTCGATGGACCATAATGAGGATTTGATTTTTTTGCGTAGTGAACTGTAGGTTTCATTAATACTATTTTGGGGTACTTGCAACTTTTTATTAGATATTTTGGGGGTAGCGCAACGACCATAAAAAGGCAATTTATGATGTTTTGAATGATTTTTTTGTTTTATGGCTTTTACCATATGGGTTAAATAATTTTATATTTTAATAGATCAGAATTTTACTGACACATCAATACGAAATATGTTTTATTTTTATTTTTTTATTACTTTATGGGAAAAGGGGGATTTAATTTTTTTATGTTTTGTTATTTATATTTATTTTTATAAAATTTTACTGTATTTTTTAGCCCCCCTAAGAGACTTAAAAGGATTCTGAAAGCCCAAACTGACTGTTCAATCCAAGTACAAACGCTTGGTGGGGAATATCATTTAAGTGCACCTTCCCACCTACTTGTTTTCCTTCTATATCTGACCTTTCCTATTTTGATTGATAGCTCTTGCTTTATAGCACCAGAGAAGAGCAGAAATAGATGGAAAATAAGTAGGTGGGAAGGAGCACTGAACTGTTTGGCCATGTCAAGGGGGCACCAAGCACCTGCGCTTGGCTTGAACATGCGTTCTGTGCTAAGAGATTCCCTTTAAATCTGCATTTGTTTGATTGCTTGTACTATGTTATATATTAAAATTAATGAACTCCTATAAAGCCCAAGGGTGGTCTTTATAGGGCACCAAGATGGCAATTACCATTTCTTTTGGTATGATGACAATATGTTCTGGTCTTCAGTTGCATGCTATGTTAAAGGACACAGATCTGACACCTGTTGATACCTGTACTATCTGTGACCAGTCCAAGATAGTTTTATTATCTTCTCGAAGGTAACAATGAAAGCTCTTAATGAATGCCAGCAAGCAGATTTCTTGAAAACTGTGAAAATTGATTTAGAAAAAAAATGTAAAACTTTTAATTTCACCTTTACTAAAACCGTAATATCTCTTTAACAAGTTAACAAGATATGACATACAAGGTACGCCATATGCAGTCTCCCTGTCTTTGATGCGGGTTCGTAAGCTGAGACAACATCTTTGCTGGCAGATGATGGCTGTAATAATCAGCCATCATGTGCTTTTAACAGCAGTGCGTGGAGTGGACGTGATCGCGGGGCACCAATTTGTTGCCATGATGGCCAGTGGTCTGCTGAAGACCATTTTGCCTGTCATGACAGAACTCCTGTGAAAGCCAGCCTGTGGCTGGCGCTCATAGGAGACCATGATTTTTGCTATACATAGCAATACTATGGCACTGCTGTGTATAGTACAAGTGATCAGATGATTGCAGGTTCAAGTCCCCTAAGGGGACTAACAAATGAAGTGAAAAGTGGAAAAAATGTTTTAAAAAAATATGAAAAAAAAAAAGTATAAAGTTTAAATCACCCCCTTTCCCCATTAAAAATTAAGAAATAAAAAAATACACATAGTTAATATCGCTGTGTTTGTAAAAGTCTGATCTTTCAAAATATTAAATAAATTCATCCAATCAGTAAACGACGTAACGAGAAAAAAATCAAACCGTCGGATTTGCGTTTTTTTGTCTGCTGCAACAACACAAAAAAATGTTATGAGGTGATCAAAATATTGTTATCCACCCCCAAATTCTATAAATAAAAATATAGGCTCTGTATCCCAAAAATTGAAAATGTTACGGCTCTGAAAAAATGGCATCACAAGCAAATATATATATTTTTTTACAAATCTTTAAATTTGTTTTCACTACTGAAGTAAAACCAAACTATACATGTTTGGTATCTGCCTAATCATATAGACCTGGAGAATCATATTGCTCGATCATTTTTACCATAAAATTAATGTTGTGGATGAAAAAAAAAAACAATTGCGGAATTGCACTTTTTTGGCTTGGATTTTATTTCTTGCTATACAGTACATCACATGTTAAAATGCATGGTGCCATTCAAAAGCACAAGTCGCCCCGACAAGTCCTCATATTGCTATGTAGATGAAAAATTAAAAAAGTTAGGGCTCTTGGATTAAAGAGAAGAAAAAAAGGAAAAAATGCCAAGTCCTTGAGGGATTAAAAGTTGAATGGGGTTTTCGACATTGTATACAAAATACATAAATAAAACAAAAAGAGTTACTATTTACTAATATATTGAGAATGCTTATCACATCATCAGGGCAGAGATTTTTTTCAATTCATTGTGCATGACATATAAGGAGTTGGATATACTGCCCACAATCCCCCTTAAAGACACTAGTACTGTTATGATGTGTAATGTGATTTGTGATATGAATTAATAGTGTTGGTTTTGTGTTCTGCTTGATAGTAGGGAGAGTTAAAGTTAATGTTTGGGACTAGCCCAGAGTGGGAGGTGTAATGTGAAGGAACAGAGACAGTTTCCCGTCAGGACGTCAGACAGGGTCTAGTTTGCAGCTAGAGCACACCTTTGGTCTGAGTACTCAGCAGGGCTGCATGAGTTTGGTGTCCCCAAAGTGAGTGGAGACCAGGGCAGTGGATAGAGTGATCCTGAGCACAGAGAGAGAGAGAGAGAGAGAGAGAAGTGACCGAAGGATAGGAGTAATTGATTTACCGGAGATGGGTCCTGGGACAGGACGTCCGAGTTTACAACTCAGAGAGGTAACGGGCCTGGAAAGAACAGGGAACATGAGATGTAGAGAGTGCCACGAGCTGGAGTTCCAAGGCATCAGTCAGCAGAGAAGCTAAGTAAAGGCCATAGAGGCAAACTAACTCCCCTTGGGAAAAAGACACAGAACTGTGGGTTGAAGCACAGGACTCTCACTTACTGGACTGTAGTACTGAGCTGGGTTGTGGTGAAGACAGAGGAACTTGAGGAAAAACAAGTAAGCCTGAAAGAAGTAGTGAGATCGTGTGTAAATATGCTCCGTATTGTAAAAAAAAGTTTGGGAAGTTATTGTCACGGGTGTGTCAGAAGTGAAAGTCGCCCTGCAGTGGGTTGCATGCGATCTCTACATTTGGCATTGGTGACACCTTCTCAGAGGCTGTCTCTAGGACCCAGCGGCTACCTTCCTCTGGCTAATTAACACCCTGGCATGGGTGTATAAATACTTGCTGTGTTCCAGAGGGAGGTTCCGGCGATATTTATTACTCCTTGCGAAGGCTTTAGCAAGAGTAGTACTTCTTCCTCTCTGGTGCCTGAGGACGTGTGCGGATTTGTCTGGAATCATCTAAAGCAAAGCTATTTCCCCCTGTTTGTCCTCCCTTGTTGTCTTTAGTGTTCAGTGGGGATTGACTAATGCTCATCTACTCCCTTCCCTAGTCTTAGCCAACGCCAGGGAAAGACAGGGCAAGGACTACGTGCGGCGATTGGTGAAGAGCCAATATAGGGACGTTAGGGGAGACAGGGTGATATTCTATCAGACAGGAAGGCTCCACTCCCCCCTTTTCCTAAACGCTGGGCTTCCTTTCCCTCTTCCCCTCTTCCCTTTGTGTTGCACTGTCTATCCCATCTATCTATCTATCTTGCATGACATTATCGCCGGCCGAGCACATTTTGAAAAGGCAAAACAAAAACACTGACACTTTGGGTTTTTTTTTCTCTGTGTGTGTTTTTTGGCCTTCAACCTTTTTTTTTTTCCTTTCTCCTTGGTATGGGTTCAGTTGCAGAGCTCCGCTGTCTGGTTCTGGAGGTGAAGGACCTCCGCTGAGAGGTTCAGCAGCAGCAGCGGCTACAGGTCGCCAATGTGGGGGTCTCTGCAGGTAGGCCTGTCGAACCTGAACCTCTCGGACAGGTTTTCAGGAGGTAGGAACAAGTTTTTTGTTTTCAAGGAGCCCTAAAAACTGTATTTTAAACTTTGTCCTTACTCCTCCGGAAATGAGGACCAACGGGTTGGAATTGTGATCTCTCTACTGCATGGAGATCCTAAGTCATGGGAGTTTTCTTTACCACAGGACTCGGTTTGTCTCCAATCTGTGGAAGGGTTTTTCGGGGCTCTGACCCTCATCTATGATGACCCTGACCGAGTATCCTTGGCTGAGTCTAGGCTACGTCGCCTCAAGCAGGGGAATCGGTCACTGGAGATGTACAGTTCGGAAATCCGTAGATGGGCAACAGATTCCAAATGGAATGACTTAGCCCTTAGTAGTCAATTTTGTGAGGGGCTTACTGAAAGGTTGAAAGATGACTTGGCAGTGTATAAAACCCCTCAGTCCTTGGAGGCTGCCATGTTGTTGGCCATACATCTTGATAGACACCTTCAGGATAGACCGGTGAGACCACCTTCTCCGGGGCCTTCTTGTCGAGGTTGTCTACCTCTGCTGGGGGAGCGGTCTGCGGATGAACCAGTACGGGGGAAGGTGGAGGAACCCATGCAGTTACGGGGTGTCTCTGCATCATACATCTCCCTGGAGATTCGCAAGAAAAAAGGCGTATGGTTTTTTTGTGGAAAAAAGGGACATTTTGTTGGGACTTGTCCTTCAATTCCTAAACAAAAGGAGATTCGATTAACTCTTGGTAGTCTGGAGTTGGATAAACAAGGGGTGCATTTGTTGCCAAACTGCAGTTCCTTCTTTGTCCTGACAGCAGAGGTGGTGCTAGAGAGCAAAGCCGAGAAAATGTCTGTGTTTGTTGACAGTGGAGCCGGAGTCAGCATGGTTGATGTTAAGTTTGTGAAAACTCATGGTCTTGCTTGCTGTACTTTAGATAAACCTATTTCCATCTTCGCCATTGTCTCTGCACCACTTGCACAGAAAGCATTTACTCAGATTGTATATAATATAAAACTGAGGTTGGGGTCAATTCATTGTGAAATAATCCCTTGCTATGTCCTGGACAATCTTCCCACACTGATTGTTTTGGGTATTTCCTGGTTTGTGAAACATAATACGTTGGTGGATTGGCAGGCCGGGGAGATTATTGAATGGGGAGATTACTGCCATGAGAACTGTTTAGATATTTCCCTTGCTACTGTCTCTACGGAAATATTACCTGATTTTCTGTCTGGCTTTGAGGATGTTTTTTCTGAGAGGGGGTGTCAGGATTTGCCTCCTCTTCGTGCTTATGACTGTCCTAATAACCTGACCCCAGGAGCTAAACTACCGAAGTCCAGACTATATAATCTTTCTGGCCCTGAGAGACAAGCCATGAAGGATTTCATTGCGGAAAGTCTGGAGAAGGGACATATCAGACCCTTATCTTCGCCCGTTGCGGCAGGGTTCTTCTTTGTGAAGAAAAAAGATGGCGGTCTACATCCCTGTTTAGATTTCCGGGAATTAAATCAAATTACCATCCGTGATCCATAATCTCTTCCTCTGAATCCTGATTTTTTCTGCTAGGTTGTGGGAGCTAAGGTATTCTCCAAGTTGGATTTAAGGGGAGCCTACAATCTGGTTAGAATTAGAGAAAGGGAAGAATGGAAAACAGCGTTCAATACCCCGGAAGGACATTTTGAGAGTCTGGTTATGCCTTTTGGTTTGACCAATGCACCTGCGGTATTCCAGCTTTTCATAAATTATATTTCCCGTCATTTGATGAGGAGGTTTGTGGTGGTTTATCTGGACGATGTTATGGTTTATTCACCTGATTTTGAGACACATCGGGGGCATGTTAAGCAGGTGCTCCAGATATTAAGGGATAACAAACTTTATGCCAAACTGGAAAAATGTGTTTTCGTTGTTCAGGAGGTGCAGTTTTTGGGGTACTTGTTGTCATCTTCGGGTTCTCGGATTGATCCGAAGAAGATCTGTGCAGTCCTTGATTGGGAACTTCCCGAGAACCTGAAGGCTCTACAACGCTTTCTGGGCTTTACTAATTTTTACCGGAAATTCATCCAAAATTACTCAGTAATTGTGAGACCCCTTACTGACATGACTTAGAAGGGGTCTCATTTTTCCAAATGGTCAGAAGCCTCCCTCCAGGCTTTTTCTTCCTTAAAGAATCATTTTGCCACTGTTGTACTTATACTCAATCAACCCGATGTTTCCCAACCCTTTATTGTGGAGGTTGATGCGTCGGATGTCGGGGTTGGGACTGTGTTGTCTCAGGTAAATGGCATCCATGCTCCTTCTTTTCTAAAAAATTGTCTTTGGCTGAGAGAAATTATGACGTGGGTAATAGGGAACTTTTGGTGATCAAATTGGCTTTCGAAGAATGGCGACATTGGTTGGAGGAGGCTGTCCATCCTATTACTGTTATTACTGACCATAAGAACCTGTTATTTCACAAGTCAGCTAAACGTCTCAACCGTAGGCAAGCCAGATGGTCCCTGTTTTTACTAGGTTCAATTTTGTTGTCACTTTTCGTCCAGGGGTCAAAAATGTCAAGGCTGATGCTTTTTCCCGGAGCTTCCCTGGGGGTGGTAACCATGAGAACCCAGCCCCGCTATTACAGAAAGGGGTAATCATTTCGGCACTGTATCTTGAACTGGAGGGTGAGGTGTTGGAGGCTTAGGGGGACGCCCCTGCCTCCTGCCCTTCAGGAAGGTTACTTGTACCATCTGATCTGTGCCGCAACGTAATTAAGGAACATCATAACTCTGTGCTTGCTTGGCATCCAGGTGATAAGGCAACCGCGGACCTCCTCTCCCGTCGTTTGTGGTGGTCGGGGTTGAATCGGGATGTGATTGAAAATGTAGCTGCTTGTAGTATTTGTGCGTGTTCTAAGGTTTCGCATACCCGTCCGTTTGGTACTTTTCTTCCGCTACTTATCCCTAGTAGGCCATGAACACACTTGTCCATGGATTTTATTACTTACCTACTGGTTTCTGCAGGCAAAATGGTGGTTTTGGTGGTAGTAGATAGGTTCAGTAAAATGGTTCACTTCGTCACATTGCCTGCACTTCCAAATGCTAAGACACTTGATCAGGTGTTTGTAAATGAGACTGTGAAGCTTCACGGGGTTCCCTCTGATGTGGCGTCAGACCTAGTTTGTTTCTAAGTTCTGGAAGGCATTCTGTTCTTAACTAGAGATGCAGCTGTCCTTTTTCTCTGCCTTGCGCCCTCAGTCGAATGGACCGACTGAGTGTGTCAATCAGAATTTGAAGACCTACCTCAGGTGTTTCCGAAAATCAGGAGGATTGGGCATCCAACTTACCGCTGCCAGAATTTGACATTAATAATCATCATCTAGAATCCACTGGCAGGTCACCGTTCTTCGGTGCATGCGGTTATCACCCACAGTTTGGTACCTTTAGTGGGGGAGGAGCTTCAGGAGTTCCTGAGGAGGAACGGTTTGCTTCGTCACGCTCCTCGGTATGGCTCTGAGTAATTTAAAGAACAAGGGAGACAGGTATAAACTTATGGCTGACAGAAAACGCTTGTCATGTCCAGACCTGAATGTGAATGACTTTGTGTGCTTGTCTACCAGAAATATAAAATTGAAAGTTCCTTCTTGGAAGCTGGGACCTAGGTTTATTTGTCCCTATAAAATAACCGCCGTCATTAACCCAGCAGCGTTTCATTTTGAATTTCCTCAGACCCTTAAGGTCCAAGTGTTCCATAGGTCCTTACTCAAGAAGTATGTGGAACCTCTTGAGCCCTCACCTCTACCACCACCTCCAGTAATGGTTGACCAATAATGGTTAATGGTAATCTGAAGTTCCAGATTTTGAGGATTGTAGATTCTCGTCTCCAATGTTGTTCTGTACAATACTTGGTGCACTGGAAAGGCTATGTTCCAGAGGAGAGGATGTGGGTTTCAGCATCAGAGGTGAATGTGTGGTGCCCCTGAGGGTTCGACCGCCACAGGGATGCTGCACTTCTTTAATGGAGTGTAGTTTTCCTCCTCTGAGGTAAGAACAGTGTGATGGTCAGGACCCAACCTCCACATCCAACACCACACTTCTCCCACCAGAGGGGGCTATTACGCACCAGCTGCTGCCCCTACTGGAGTTGGGAGAGAGGGGAACCAAGATTTAGGGGAACCAATTAGTGGGTGAGGGTGGAGGATTCACATTTTAGTGACACTTAATAATTCATGTTTAATCCACAGCCATTTTGGTTCTTGGTTCTTTGACTGTTCTTTATTGTGACTTTCCTCCCTGAGCGTGGATCCTGTGTGGACCTGCAGAGGATGGAGGCACGGCCCTCGTACCCTGGCCTTGGGTCGAGGGGCAGGTTGCAGATAATGAATGTCTCAGCCCGGTCAAGGACCATGACCAAGAAGGCCCGGAGTTTAGGAGTGTAGCTCCACCCAAATGGATCCCAGGGAGGATGCAGACGGAGCGGTATATGCCACCTGTCCTCGCCAACCTGATCTATTCAGAGGGATTCCGGCTGCAAGAGGGGTACCGACCCCCGACACCTGACCTTGCTACTCCACGTCCTGGTCAGGGAAGTTCGGTAGGCCCTGAGGATCCCACCGGGTATCGGAAGGAGCGGAGCTGCCACCCGTAGCCTTTTTCTGAGTGAAGTTCAGAGGGAGACCCGGCCTATCTACACACACACAGAAAGGAAAGGACCCGGTCTGAAGTCTAGGAACACTCTGGTGCGGGGTCCTGATTGAACACTGGACTTAGTCTGAGGTTGTCGGACCCCCCCGTCTCTGGTGACTGCAGAACTCAGCGAGGAGCAGGGAGATGCCTTCCTACTGCCATCTCCATCATGAGTAAACAAACCCTGGAAATTAACCCCTATGGCCTCCGGACTCTTTATTCTGCATTACACCACATTACACAGCACCAGACCTCCTAGACTACTACTTCCTCCATCCTGTCCCTCTGCCCTGAGGCCCTGCTCCGCCTGTGGGGAGTAGTAACAACTATGTCTGCAATAACACCATGCCTCCGCGGACTGCAGCAGCGCTGGTGGCCTTCACCAGGTGCCACAGGTGGCGTAGTCGAGATCAGCCAATCAGCCACTCAACCCGGACAAGCCCATACCATCCTTTTTTTAGTGTGACCACCCTGGGCACGGAGCGGGTCCGGGCCACGGCTGCACCCCATCTACCACACTCGGGTCCCGTCTCCGAGTCCCCCATCTCCCAGGGTAGGGCTTTCGTGCGCCGCACAAACTGGCGTAGTCGGCAGGATCGCGTGCCTGCAGCAAAGGAAGGAATTACCCATTGCTACCGGGTACTGTGTGCCTTACACCTTGGACTGTCGTTTTCCACTTAAAATGGCGCCCGCCCTAGAAGAACAGGCGCCATAGTGCATCAGAAACACGGTCTTCTAACACCTCCTATCGTGGACCAGGCTCCCACATGGCGCCAAAAGTGCGGACCGCCCCTTCCATCAGAAACTGTCCGCGGGGTAATGCCTGTCAAAATGGATGGGCTGAACGAAGGCGTGCCTGTCAGCAAACCGCCCTGGAGCCGCCCCGAAAGAGGAGGAAAAAGAAAAACAACAAGGTGCGGCCATTGCAGTTGGAGTTTGGCAACCTTCAGGAGCGGACATGGACGCTGCTGGAGCGCAACAAACGGAGCCTTCCGAACCCGGCCCAGGTCCTTCCCCCGGCAGGGAGCGAAGCGGCACCAGACTTACAGCGGGAGATATTGAATTTCTCCCCCAGGAAGCCCCGGGTCTTGCACGGAGACTGGATGAGGCCCAGAAGGCGGCGTCTGCTGCGTGGTGGGAATAAATGCTGCTGCGCCTCCGGACCCGCCGCCGAGGAGCTGAAGCTCAGGGAGAAGCGGTGACAGAGGTTGTGAGCTGCTCAGAGGCGGGTGAGTGTGTTACCCCTGCCCCGGCTGCTGAACCTACCGTACCCATACTGAACCTCATGGCCAAGTATCTCCTGCCCGGCGCGGTCACCTGGGAGCAGGTCTTTGCCCCGGAGCTGCAAGCCTCTGCTATTGGCGGGGACCTGCACTGCCGCCCAACTCCTGAATCGGAAGTACCTGAGGCTGTGGGGGTATCCACCGACCCCAACCCGGACTGGTCCGCACTTACAGAGGACCCGCAGCAACCCCTGCTGACACCGCTGCCCACACTAACAGTCACCTGGCCGGCGGCTGAGGAGTGGGCCTGGGACAACCAGGGGGGGACCTGATGGGCTTCCCCCGGGAGACTCGGGCTGAAGTGCAGAGGAGGAGCGAGCGGTGCCGTGAGCAGATTCTCCAACTCAGCCGGGAGCAACGCCAGAGGGAAATCCGCTGCGAACGCCTCGAGGTGCGGGTCAAGGCTGCAAAATCCCGGGCCCGACAGGAGGAAGCTACCCGTCCAAGCCCCCGTGTGGAAGGGCAAGTTGTCCGCTTCCACCATGAGGTGGGGTGGGGGTTCATAAGGAGTTCCCAGTATCAGGACGACATCTTTGTCAGCAGGCGGGACGTCGAGCCGCGGCTGAAAAAGGGACACCCTGGCCGGAACCTCTTCCCGGGTGACGTAGTTACTTACACCCGCCACCATGGGGTGCGGGGGTGGTACGCCCTGGATGTCCACAAGGTGTCCGGTAGCGACGCCCCACACGCTCAGCCTCAGAGGACAGGTCAGCCTCTGTCGGGAGGAATGAGCCTTTTCCCAGGAGGGAACCCGAGAGTTAAGCAGCCCCGGAGGCTGTAACTTGTTTAAAGTTGTTTAGTTCATGTTTATGGTTTAAATTACATTCCCGGTTTCTAGAGACATTGGTCCCTGCGGACTTTCAGCAGACAGACTCCTTACTTGTAAATAATTTGCATCTCTTTAGGTGCTCCTTATTGGTTTTATGTGAAACCGCGGATATTTCTACCTCAGACCTCGGAAGAAAAACCTGTCTGGAGTGGCTCTCCTGGAGGTCCAACTCGGGATCTTCATGACCTGCAGCCACCCCAGGGCCCACGTAGGGGGTTTGGGACAGGTCCCTCGCGCTTCTGAACTGAATCTTCGTCCTTACACTTTAATCAGTCTGTCTGTGCATAAATGTCTAATGATAATTCTAGCACTTTTATATTTTTATACCTTTGTACTTTTAAATTATTATATTCTGTTTGAAACGTTTAAGAAGAAGTGCCTCCCAAAAAGGGAAGATCGTTTACTGTTTATATAAAAAGAAAAACTGTACCAGGTATTGCTCTTTTGCAGCCCGCGGACGTGCTGTGTTTCACCAGGGGGGAATGTGGCGCCCCTGAGGGTTCGGCCGTCACAGGGATGCTGCACTTCTTTAATGGAGTGTAGTGTTCCTCCTCTAAGGTAAGAACAGTGTGATGGTCAGGACCCAACCTCCACATCCAACACCACACTTCTCCTACCAGAGGGGGCTATTACGCACCAGCTGCTGCCCCTACTGGAGTTGGGAGAGAGGGGAACCAAGAGATAGGGGAACCAATTAGTGGGTGAGGGTGGAGGATTCACATTTAGTGACACTTAATAATTCATATTTAATCCACAGCCATTTTGGTTCTTGGTTCTTTGACTGTTCTTTATCATGACCTTCCTCCCTGAGCATGGATCCTGTGTGGACCTGCAGAGGATGGAGGCACGGCCCTCGTACCCTGGCCTTGGGTCAAGGGGCAGGTTGCAGATAATGAATGTCTCAGCCCGGTCAAGGACCATGACCAAGAACGGCCGGAGCTTAGTAGTGTAGCTCCACCGCAAATGGATCCCAGGGAGGATGCAGACGGAGCGGTATACGCCACCTGTCCTTGCCAACCTGATCTATTCAGAAGGATTCCGGCTGCAAGAGGGGTACCAGCCCCCGACACCTGACCTTGCTACTCCACATCCTGGTCAGGGAAATCCGGTAGGCCCTGAGGATCCCACCGGGTATCGGAAGGAGCGGAGCTGCCACCCGTACCCTTTTTCTGAGTGAAGTTCAGAGGGAGACCCGGCCTATCTACACATACACAGACAGGAAAGGACCCGGTCTGAAGTCCAGGAACACTCTGGTGTGGGGTCCTGATTGAACACTGGACTTACTAGGAGGTCTCGGACCCCCCCGTCTCTGGTGACCACAGAACTCAGCGAGGAGCAGGGAGACGCCTTCCTACTGCCATCTCCATCATGAGTAAACAAACCCTGGAAGTTAACCCTTATGGCCTCCGGACTCTTTATTCTGCATTACACCACATTACGCAGCACCAGACCTCCTAGATTACTACTCCCTCCATCCTGTCCCTCTGCCCTGAGGCCCTGCTCCGCCTGTGGGGAGTAGTAACAACTATGGCTGCAATAACACCATGCCTCAGCGGACTGCAGCAGCACTGGTGGCCTTCACCAGGTGCCACAGGTGGCGTAGTTGAGATCAGCCACTCAACCCGGACAAGCCCATACCATCCTTTTTTTAGTGCGACGACCCTGGGCACGGAGCGGGTCCAGGCCACGGCTGCACTCCATCTACCACACAGGACCCGTCTCCGAGTCCCCCATCTCCCAGGGTGGGGCTGTCATGCGCCGCACAAATGCTCCCAGGTTGGTTCGTTAATTCCACACCCCTTATCCTGAGAAACCCGGTCCTGAATGTCTGGAGGCCACTCGTAGAGGGGGGGCACTGTCACGGGTGTTTCAGAAGTGACAGACAGTCGTCCTGCAGTGGATTGCATGAGATCTCTACATTTGGCATTGGAGGCACCTTCTTAGAGGCTGTCTCTAGGACCCAGTGGCTACCTTCCTCTGGCTAATTAACACCTTGGCCTGGGTGTATAAATACCTGCTGTGTTCCAGAGGGAGGTGCCGGTGATATTCATTCCTCCGTTTCAAGGCTTTAGCAAGAGCAGTACTTCTTCCTCTCTGGTGCCTGAGGACATGTGCGCATTTGTCTGGCGTCATCTAAAGCTAAGCTATTTCCCCCTGTTTGTCCTCCCTTGTTGTCTAGCCTTAGGCGCCAGGGAAAGACAGGACGAGGAACGCGTGCGGTGATTTGTGAAGAGCCAATATAGGGACGTTAGGGGAGACAGGGTGATATTCTATCAGCCAGGAGGTCTCCACTCCCCCCTTTCCCTAGAGTCTGGGCTTCCTTTCCCTCTTCCCTTTGTGTGGCACTAAGTCTTTCCCACACCTTGCTTAACAGTTATGCACCCATTATTTAATGTATATGGTCCTCCTCACCAAGTTAATGTTTAGTTAAAGACTGTTTATATTTGACTGGTGGTCTCCATCATTGATCTTCTTCAGGCCCGATGTCAGCACCCGGCACACCTGGGCAAGTGCCGGGGCCCTGAGCAGACAGGGGAACCCATTCGCTGTCAGGCATCCCGGCGCGCTATGGAGCCTGTGAGCGAAGGAGTTCGGTTACCCCCCCCGCTTTCTCAGGGACAATACTTACCTCTCCCCGTACCTCCGCAGCTCTGGCCTCTTCCGTCTCTTGACTGTGACGACTCAGGTCAGAGGGCATGCCCTCTGCTGATCAGTCACAGTGCAGAGAGTGGGAAGACGCCGGCGACGCTGAGGAGTCCGGAGCAGCGGTAGCAGGAGAGGTGAGGAGAGTATTTGATTTTTTTATTTTTTTTATGTATGGAGGCATGGGGCATTATATGGGGCCCATACAGGATGGAGCAATTTATGGGGCCCATACAGGATGGAGCCCATACAGGATGGAGCTATCTATGGGGCCCATACAGGATGGAGCAATCTATGCGGCCCATGCAGGATGGAGCAACCTATGGGGCCCATACAGGATGGAGCATTATATGGGGCCCATACAGGATGGAGCATTATATGGGGCTCATACAGGATGGAGCATTATATGGGGTCCATACAGGATGGGGCCCATACAGGATTGAGCAATCTATGGGGCCCATACAGGATGGAGCCCATACAGGATGTAGCTATCTATGGGGCCCATACAGGATGGAGCAATCTATGGGGCCCATACAGGATGGAGCCCATACAGCATGGAGCAATCTATGGGGCCCATACAGGATGGAGCTTTATATGGAACTCATACAGGATGGAGCATTATATGGGGCCTATACATGATGGAGCATTATATGAGGTCCATACAGGATGGGGCGCATACAGGATTGAGCAATATATGGGGCCCAGCCTGCATGGAGCATTATATGGGGGCCAGTATTCCGTATG
The DNA here is from genome assembly GCF_046119375.1 of Phyllobates terribilis. NCBI lineage: Eukaryota > Metazoa > Chordata > Amphibia > Anura > Dendrobatidae > Phyllobates > Phyllobates terribilis. The sequence continues at coordinate 139,436,351 of NW_027362770.1, forward strand.
GAGCATTATATGGGAGCCAGTATTCTGTATGGAGCATTTTATGGGGACCAGTATACTATATGGAGCATTATATGGGGGCCAGTATACTGTATGGAGCATTATATGGGGGACAGTATATTGTAAGGAGCATTATATGGGGCCCAGTATCCTGTATGGAGGACTTAGTGGGGCCCATTATACTGTATGAAGGACTATGTGGGGCCCAGTATCCTGTATGGAGGACTTAGTGGGGCCCATTATACTGTATGGAGGACTATGTGGGGCCCAGTATCCTATATGGAGGACTTAGTGGGGCCCATTAAACTGTATGGAGCACTATGTGGGGCCCATTATTCTGTATGGAGGACTATGTGGGGCCTATTATACTGTATGGAGGACTATCTGGGCCCATTATACTGTATGGAGGACTATGTGGGGCCATTATACTGTATGAAGGACTATGTGGGGCCCAGTATCCTGTATGGAGGACTTAGTGGGGCCCATTATACTGTATGGAGGACTATGTGAGCCCATGATATTGTATGGAGGACTATGTGGGGCCCATTATACCGTATGGAGGACTATCTGGGCCCTTTATACTGTATGGAGGACTACGTGGGGCCATTATACTGTATGGAGGACTATGTGGGGCCCGTAATACTGTATGGAGGACTATGTGGGGCACATAAAACTGTATGGAGGACTATACTGTCCGGTCTGCACTGTGCGCTGCGAGGATTCACCGGTTTCTGAGCTATTGTAGAATTTTCAATAGATATCACTAATGTAATGTAAGAAGTGAGTGAAATCTTTGGCACTGTACTATATCTATATTCCGCTACCTTATCTTTGCATCATGAATCGAGGTATGTGTTAAAGGGGCCCACTAAGACCCTTTCGCCCGGGGCCCACGAAAACCTGGAGCCGGCCCTGATCTTCTTAACAACTGGTCCAACTCCTGGCCAACCAAAGCCATCGGTAGCATGCAGCTTGCAAGGGCATAGCGGACCCATAGACGAAGTCCACACACCCAGCCAGGACCTCCACCTTCAAGTAGCGTGCCGGGGAATGGAAGAAGAGTACTTTGCCAATGGCTACCACCCCGCGCCACGTTACCCAAGCAAGCACAGATCTTACAAACCATATGGATTTTTTTTCACAAGTGTATACAATACAAATCAGATATGAGACATCCCTTAATAACATAACAGTGGGGAAAAAAAATAGAAAGGGAAATAATGCATTCATTAAAATAAAAGGAGAGAGAAATCAATGCTTGTTCCTTTGGGAATTGCATCAAGAAAAATAAAATAACGAGACGACTCATGTATATTGGTAAGAATCTCTTCTAAATAACGGGGGATGAATGGCTGGCACAGAACCAGGCAGACCTCTAACTGTATAGTCAATGAGCCCTTTAATACGATGAGCAGCGGTACTTGTCAACATATCCGTGTGCACTTAATAAAGCAGACATAGCGGTACACACGTTCAGCACAGTCATCCACACACTGCCGGTGTACAGAAAATGGGATGAATACGGCCATCTATCACACACACATCCCCACTGCCAAATGTAATGTACTCTATACCCAGCAGCGAATCAATAGACGCATACTGTACGTATAGGACGGACACGCTCGATACTAATATGCCTTGTAACAAAGCGATTCACCTTACTTTATATTTATATATACATATATACACATATATCCACCCAATGTTCAGCCTAAATGAGTACAGCCCCTTTGAAAAGCAAGATTTTAATTAACACAAGAACAATTTCCAAAATTTTGAAAAGACTGAGTTTCGTAGTGCATTTTTTTAACCCATAATGTAGCACCCTGAGGATTCGGCTGCTACAGGGGTATTACACCTCAAGCCAGAGGTGTGGTATTCCACTCCCGGGTAAGGATGGAGTGTGGAACTGAGCTCAGTTAGCTGCATGCACTACACACATCCCATTTCCGGGGAACAGACCGACGGTACTCCCACCAGTTTATGTGCAGGTACGATAGTGTCTGTTCCTGGCTGGAGTGGGAGGGGGGTGGAACATCCCAGTAGTGTAGGGGCAGATAGGGGGAGCAGTCTGGGTAGTGCTAGGAGCTCATTGGGTGCTGGTCACCTGAGCTCACACATAGAGGGAGTATATAAGGTGGGCACCAACTTAGGACAGGGTCTTTTGCAGAGTGAGGTCAGTCTGTCAGAGCAGAGGAGAAGAGCAGCTCCAAGGCCAAGAGAGAGAGAGGAGAAAGAAAGACCCAGAGGGGGAGAAAGAAGGAACTCCAAGAGCCCAAATTAGACCAGAGGGTGAAGAGTTGGCAACAGGGTACCGGATCCCAAGCTGGCAGAGGCTACAGCACACCTTAGCCAGGAACCGGAGGTCGTGGGCAGGATCGATCTGCCACGATCACCCACTAAATGCACCCGGAAGGCAGACCAGGAATAGGGTCAGGGAACCCAGAGACAAGGGTTTACCACCAAGAGGCCCGAGGGAGCCGGACATAGGTGGATCCCTGGTGGGGAAGGCCAGAGAAGAGGACAGGACAGAAAGGGAGCTCAGGACCACGCTCCAGAATCACCTGGGGGTTGGCTGAGTCCAGGACCTGGTGGACGCAGCACGGCTCGGGTGGTCACTTAAGGCCGGAGTGACCAGAACAACTGCAGTAAGTAAACAAACCCTGAACTGCACAGCCCGACTCTGAGTCTCATTTCCACCCTCGCTGCACCACCACAACCCCCATCCTCTGCAACTGACCCCCTGAGGCTATACCCCTCCCGTTGGGGGTTATACTACCTGAGCTGCACATACATCACCAGCCTCAGCGGACCCTGCTGCAGCGGCGGCCGTACTGACCGCAATTCAACGGGTGGCGTAGTCGACACAAAAGAACATCTAGTAACATCATAAGGACTGCCACACACTGAGCTTGACACCCTGGGCACGGACCGGGTCACAGCCACTCGGAGACTACAACCCCCATCTGATCCGGCTCCGGGTATCCCTAACAGCACTGGCCCAGGGGGCGCGTCAACTTTGGCGTAGTCGGCAGGATAACGTGCCCGCAACAACCGGGTACTGCGTGCCTGAAGAAAAGTACACCGTTACCTCAAAAAGAAGTCTCCTGCCGGTTCCGGAGGGTCCCCGCCATCGGGCCCCATCACAGGTCGTTTCCCGCCGGTTGTCCGCCATTTACAGCTTTTTCCCACCATCCATGGAGTTTCCCGCCACTGGGAGACGATTCCCGCCATTTCCGAAGATTTCCCGCCTTGGAAGAGTGGACGCCATTATGGGCGTGCCAGAGGGTGGCAAGAGGTCACCTCCCATCGTGGGCCAGGTCGAAGAATGGCGCCAAAAGCGGAAACCGCGCCCACCAACAGAGACTGTGATGCTGGAAGTGTCCATCAGCGTGAGGGAACTGCCCCTGGAACTGAAGTTGCCCCGGGACCACCCTCAATGTGGGCGGAGACAGAACAAGAGAACAAAGATGGGTGTCGCCTGGAGCAGTCTGGAGAGAGCGCACCCGGAGACAAGACGTCTGGAAGAGAGTCCAGAGAGAGAGCACCCGGAGACAAGACGTCTGGAGGGAGAGTCAGGCAGCACCGACCCAGTGGTCAGGAGCCTGTTGCAGGTCGCCACTCCAGAAGGCCTGCTGGAGATCCTAGCACAGCTCCCCCGAGACCGGGAGTGTGCACAGACCGCGTTGGAGGGCCTCGCACGGAGGATGGCCCGGGTGCAGCGGGAGACGTTGGCGGAGTGGAGCCGAGAGATGGCCCAGCAGACCGAAACCCGTCAGCGGAGCACGCCACCCGAGACGAGGAGACAGACCGCCTCTGAGGATGGCGCAGGAGGAATGAAGGCAGGAGACGGCGCCGAGAAGGGAGCTGAACGGACGGAGGCAGGTAAAGGGGACGTCTCTACCCCGAGCCGGGAAACCGCGTGCCTGCCCCAGCTCCCCGTCGCAGAGCCCGAAATTCCCCCTGCCGTGCCCGTCGCTGCATCGTCACCGCCGCCGACTAGGCCTCAACCGGAAACCGCGGCCGCGACCCCTGTGACGTCACACGCCTCGACCTCGAGCGTGTCCAAGCAGGAAATACCACCGGCCTGGTCGCAAGGCCTAGTACCCCCGGGCGCCGCAATACCAACAGCGCCCCCTACCTCCGCGGAGCCACCGGCCTGGCCGCAGGGCCGAATAACCCAGGGCGCCGCCGTTCTTACGGTGCCCTTTGCCTTTAAGGTGCCCCAGGCCTGGTCGCAAGGCCTGGTCAACCCGGGCGCCGCTACCATCAACGCGCCCTCAACATCTAGAGTGCCGCACCTGGGTGAAGATCTATTCGCCCAGCATACGTGCCCGGATGGGCAGCCCTTCATATGGCCCCAGGAGTACATTCAGCTGGAACTCCAGAGAGCAAGGCCCATGTGCGAGCCCCTGATTCCGGCTCCGAAGCCCGTAAAGAGGACATCGCCCCCGCTGGAGGAGGCACAGTTCGAGTGGGACCCCACCGGAGAAGACCTCATGGGGTTCACTCAGGAGACTCGGGCGGCAGCAGCGGAGCGTGCAGAGTGCTGCCGCCAGCAGCTCGAGGTCTTCGAGAAGGAGCGGAGAGAGAGGCGGGTCCGGGAACAACAAGCGCAGATAAGGAGCGCGGAGCAGAAGAGCCGGACCAGGAGGAATCCCCGTGCAGCTCATGGTCCCCCTTCCACCGGGACTGTGATAAAATTCAACATGCAGCACGGATGGGGCTTTATCAGAGACCATCAGACCCCTGGCGACGTCTTTGTAACCCGCAGAGACGTAGAAAGCCATCTGCCGGAGGGACACAGAGGTCGTGACCTGTATGTAGGGGACGAGGTCACCTTCACCCGGCACAAGTGTGCCAAAGGACCCTACGCCCTCCATGTGCATCGCCTGACGGAGGAGGAGCTGCGGTGTGAGGAGGAGCAAGAGGACCCGGACGGGTCTGAAGAATCTAAAGAAGGAGCAGGAGGACGCCGTCGTTGAAGTACGGTAGAGTGAGACTGTATAAAGTTGCCCGTCGGGGTACCAAGAACTGTTACTTATTTAAAATATGTTCCCCGTTGGGACCAGCCAAGAGTGAACTGTTAACCCCGTGTGTCCCTAGTTCCTAATACCTGGCCGAGGACTGAGAGCGGCCATATTCCCTTTGTATATAGTTGCGCTTCCTAAAGCGCCCCCTACCGGTTTTATAGGAAACCGTGTTTCTTAAAGAGACTGTCGCACTTTACCCGGTCACAAGTTGCACCGTGACCGGAGGAACCAGAAACAAGAATGTTTATATGAAAAGTTTATTGCTGCTGATGATGTTTTATATGTTTATGTTTTATGAAAAAAAAATGTATGTTTGTGGATGTTTATATCTTACAGCCCGAGGACGTGCTGTGATTTACCAGGGGGGAATGTAGCACCCTGAGGATTCGGCTGCTACAGGGGTATTACACCTCAAGCCAGAGGTGTGGTATTCCACTCCCGGGTAAGGATGGAGTGTGGAACTGAGCTCAGTTAGCTGCATGCACTACACACATCCCATTTCCGGGGAACAGACCGACGGTACTCCCACCAGTTTATGTGCAGGTACGATAGTGTCTGTTCCTGGCTGGAGTGGGAGGGGGGTGGAACATCCCAGTAGTGTAGGGGCAGATAGGGGGAGCAGTCTGGGTAGTGCTAGGAGCTCATTGGGTGCTGGTCACCTGAGCTCACACATAGAGGGAGTATATAAGGTGGGCACCATCTTAGGACAGGGTCTTTTGCAGAGTGAGGTCAGTCTGTCAGAGCAGAGGAGAAGAGCAGCTCCAAGGCCAAGAGAGAGAGAGGAGAAAGAAAGACCCAGAGGGGGAGAAAGAAGGAACTCCAAGAGCCCAAATTAGACCAGAGGGTGAAGAGTTGGCAACAGGGTACCGGATCCCAAGCTGGCAGAGGCTACAGCACACCTTAGCCAGGAACCGGAGGTCGTGGGCAGGATCGATCTGCCACGATCACCCACTAAATCCACCCGGAAGGCAGACCAGGAATAGGGTCAGGGAACCCAGAGACAAGGGTTTACCACCAAGAGGCCCGAGGGAGCCGGACATAGGTGGATCCCTGGTGGGGAAGGCCAGAGAAGAGGACAGGACAGAAAGGGAGCTCAGGACCACGCTCCAGAATCACCTGGGGGTTGGCTGAGTCCAGGACCTGGTGGACGCAGCACGGCTCGGGTGGTCACTTAAGGCCGGAGTGACCAGAACAACTGCAGTAAGTAAACAAACCCTGAACTGCACAGCCCGACTCTGAGTCTCATTTCCACCCTCGCTGCACCACCACAACCCCCATCCTCTGCAACTGACCCCCTGAGGCTATACCCCTCCCGTTGGGGGTTATACTACCTGAGCTGCACATACATCACCAGCCTCAGCGGACCCTGCTGCAGCGGCGGCCGTACTGACCGCAATTCAACGGGTGGCGTAGTCGACACAAAAGAACATCTAGTAACATCATAAGGACTGCCACACACTGAGCTTGACACCCTGGGCACGGACCGGGTCACAGCCACTCGGAGACTACAACCCCCATCTGATCCGGCTCCGGGTATCCCTAACAGCACTGGCCCAGGGGGCGCGTCAATAACATGAAACTTTCATTACAAGATCTTTAGTTTTACTCAAACTAGTTGAGACATAAGTGAGTACACCCCACCTCAAAAACTACTACATCTAGTATTCTGTATGACCTCCATGATTTTTAAGGTCTTCTAGGCATGGAATGGTTAAGTTGGCGACATATTACAACATATATCTTTTTCCCTTTTTCCATTCTTTAAGAACGGCCTCTTGGATCCGCCTGGATGTTGGATGGAGAGTGATGACAAATTGTCTCTTCAGAATTCCCCATAGGTGTTTGGTTGGGTTCAGATGAGGAGACACTTGGACACTGAATCACTTTCACCCTGTTCTACTTAAAAAATGCAACAGATGTGTATTAGGGATTATTGTCATGTCGGAAAGTGCACGTCTACCAAAGGCACGGAGTGGTGGCGGCATCTTTTCTTTTAATATAGGGCAGTACATCTGTGAATTCATGATACCATCAATGAAATGTAACTCCCAACACCAGTGGTACTCACGCAGTCCCACATAAAGACACAGCCACCACCATGTTTCACTGTAGGTATCATGCATTTATAAAAATTAATTTAGAAAAGTGCATGGTGCCTACAGTGAGACCTGTTGGTGGCTGTTTCCTTATGTGGGGCTGTGTGATGCTGCTAGAACCGGGGAGCTACATTTCATTGATGGTATCATAAATTCACAGATGCCCTACTCTATATTGGAAGAGAAGATGCCATCATCATTCCATTCCCTTAGTAGGCGTGCACTTTTCCAACAAAACAATGATCTAAAACACCCATCTGACCTCCCATTCTAACTCTATAGGCATTAGTATGCTAGTTGCAACTTTGCAGCTACATCAGCTTCCACTCTTCTGGGAAGGTTTTCTAAAATATTTTGGAGGTGTCTGTGGGTATTTTTGCCCGTTCACCCAGAAAAGCATTTGTGAGGTCAGACCCTGATGTTGGAGGAGAGGCCGGGCTCACGATGTCCATTCTAGTTCATGCTAAAGTGTTGGATGAGGTTGAGGTCCGGACTCTGTGTGGCCAGTCATGTTCTTCCACACAAAACTGCACCAACCATGTCTTTATGGACTTTGTGCACTGGGCAGAGTCATGGGGACCCAAACTGTTCCCACAAAGCTTGAAGCTACAATTGTCCAATAAGTCTTATATGCTGAAGTAAGATTAAGATTTCTCTTCACTGAAACTAAGGGGCAGAGGCCGACCCCTGCAGAACAAGCCCAGAGCATTACCCGTCCTCCACCATATGTTTTGGCTGGCACAATGCAGTCAGGCGGATAACGTTCTCCTGGCATTCACCAAATCCAGACTCGTCTATCAGACATCTGACAGAGAAGTGTGATCCATCTCTGCACAGAACATGTTTCATCTGCTCCAGAGTCCAGTGGCGGCAGCTTTATACCACTCCATCCGACGCTCGGCATTGTGCTTGGTGATGTAAGGCTGCATGCAGCTACTCGGCCTTGGAGACCATTGCCATGAAGGACAGTTTTGTTTGATGATATTAATGTCAGCAGAGCAATGGTGACTTTTATGCTCTTTGCTCCTCAGCACTCGGAAACTCTATTCTGTAATTTTACGCAGTCTGCTATATCTACATTACACATGCACATTAAATTAATCGGCCTGACCCAGCAATCTAAGCAGAACCGGACAAAGTTCTTTGAAGTGTTTAAAGGTTTCTTGACTTTTACCCAACTGTAGTTGCCAAATTGAAGAAGGATTTGACTATTGGATTTCAACATGTCCAATTATTTTGTTCCCAGGAGAAATTGGTGTCTTGCAGCTATTTACTCCCCACTACCCAAAAATAAAAAATGCACGCTCAGCTGAATCGAATGTGCATGTGAATAGAGGGGTCAGGATGGATTGCTGCCAGACCAATATACTTCAGGGGGAAAAAATTATTGGGCTATTGGATTTCAACATGTCTGGTTCTTTTGTTGTAGCGGCTGCTTACTCCCATCTATGCATTAACAACACGTGCAAGTATCTAAAACATAAGGGCAGCTGTAGGCTAGGTTTACATGGTGCAAATATGCTGGGATAGGCTATAATGGGCACCAAAACACAGTCTTTTGGCACACATTGAGGGCTCTTTCAGACATCCATGATCGTCGTATCGCAATGCATGGACAAGCCGGCGGTCTCCAGACCCCGAGCGTGACATCCTCATAGAAATACAGTATATGAAGCAGTCACTCTCGGGTTAGGCGGTATACATGATATATGTTTCATTATATTGAAAAGCATAGTGAGCTACAGGTGTTTGTTAACACTTGGGGGATCTCCCCAAAAATCTAAATATATACATATTCATATAATAAAAATAAAACATGACAATAATAATAATAAAAATAAAGATGCAAAAAATATAAACATATACTGTATACAAATAAATTACAATATATACACAGTATAATGTAAATAATAAATATAAGCAATAAATGATATATAGAATATGCATAAATACTAATAAATTAATATAAACATATATATTGTAAGAAAGCAAGAGGTAAGGAAGACCTGGATAGCAGATTTTTGTCGAGGTGTTTGTCCTCGGTATTGTTATGTACCAGTAACACTAGGTTACTGAGAGGGCTTTAATCTTACTGGATTTTGAGTCCAGGTCATCCTCATAATCCAGCCCAGGACTTTCAGGCCTAATAACAGCAGCTGGGTTAGCTCAGCAGAGTGGAGTTTCGGCTGGAGCTAAACTGAACATGTTTAAACTGCTTCAGCTGATACTGCCTGGAATAGCGAGATTGGAGAGGCTACTACATTTACCTTGTTACCTTGTACCTGAAGAAAAGCCTGTTTATGTTAACCATTCATACTAGGGAAGGGCCTTTTTCATTTTTGGAGCTGTAAAGTTTATGATTGACAATAAACTTTATGCTGTTTTGATATAAAAACCCTGAGCCAATGTGTATCCAAGTGGCTACAAGAGAGCTGAACCCCTATAGTACATATGTATACATACATATATATACTGTATATATTACAAGAATATATAACAAGAATATATACACTACCATTCAAAAGTTTGGGGTCACCCAGACAATTTTGTGTTTTCCATGAAAACTCATACTTTTATTTATCAAATGAGTTGCAAAATGATTAGAAAATATAGTCCAGACATTGACAAGGTTAGAAATAATGATTTACAAAGAATCATTTTCTCCTTCAAACTTTGCATTAGTCAAAGAATGCTCCCTTTGCAGCAATTCCAGCATTGCAGACCTTTGGCATTCTAGCTGTTAATTTGCTGGGGTAATCTGGAGAAATTTCCCCCCATGCTTCCTGAAGCCCCTCCCACAAGTTGGATTGCCTTGATGGGCACTTTTTGCGCACCATACGGTCAATCTGCTCCCACAGCAGCTCAATGAGGTTGAGATCTGGTGACTGCGCTGGCCACTCCATTACAGATAGAATACCAGCTGCCTGCTTCTTCCCTAAATACTTCATGCATAATTTGGAGGTGTGCATTGGGTCATTGTTCTGTTGTAGGATGAAATTGGCTCCAATCAAGCGCTGTCCACAGGGTATGGCATGGCGTGGCAAAATGGAGTGATAGCCTTCCTTATTCAAAATCCCATTTACCTTGTACAAATCTCCCACTTTACCAGCACCAAAGCAACCCCAGACCATCACATCACCTCCACCATGCTTCACAGATGACGTCAGGCATTCTTCCAGCATCTTTTCAGTTGTTCTGCGTGTCACAAATGTTCTGTGTGATCCAAACACCTCAAACTTTGATTCGTCTGTCCATAAAACTTTTTTCCAATCTTCCTCTGTCCAATGTCTGTGTTCTTTTGCCCATATTAATGTTTTCCTTTTATTAGCCAGTCTCAGATATGGCTTTTTCTTTGCCTCTTTGCCCTGAAGGCCAGCAGCCCAGAGTAGCCTCTTCACTGTAGACATTGACACTGGCGTTTTGCGTGTACTATTTAATGAATCTGCCAGTTGATGAGCTGTGAGGCGTCGATTTCTCAAACTAGAGACTCTAATGTACTTGTCTTGCTGCTCAGTTGTGCGGCGGGGCCTCCCACTTTTCTTTCTACTCTGGTTAGAGCCTGTTTGTGCTCTCCTCTGAAGGGAGTAGTACACACCGTTGTAGGAAATATTCACTTTCTTGGCAATTTCTCGCATGGAATAGCCTTCATTTCTAAGAACAAGAATAGACTGTCGAGTTTCACATGAAAGTTCTCTTTTTCTGGCCATTTTGATAGTTTCATAGAACAAACAAATTCTCAACTAGCTTAAAGGAAGGTCAATTTTATAGCTTCTCAAATCAGCCAAACCGTTTTTAGCTGGGCTAACATACTTGTGCAAGGGTTTTCTAAACATCCATTAGCCTTCTTACACGGTTAGCAAACACAATGAACCATTAAAACACTGGAGTGGTGATTGTTGGAAATGGGCCTCTATACACCTACAGTACAGACCAAAAGTTTGGACACACCTTCTCATTTAAAGATTTTTCTGTATTTTCATGTCTATGAAAATTGTACATTCACACTGAAGGCATCAAAACTATGAATTAACACATGTGGAATTATATACTTAACAAAAAAGTGTGAAACAACTGAAAATATGTCTTATATTCTAGGTTCTTCAAAGTAGCCACCTTTTGCTTTGATAACTGCTTTGCACACTCTTGGCATTTTCTTGATGAGCTTCAAGAGGTAGTCACCGGAAATGGTCTTCCAACAATCTTGAAGGAGTTCCCAGAGATGCTTAGCACTTGTTGGCCCTTTTGCCTTCACTCTGCGATCCAGCTCACCCCAAACCATCTCGATTGGGTTCAGGTCTGGTGACTGTGGAGGCCAGGTCATCTGGCATAGCACCCCATCACTCTCCTACTTGGTCAAATAGCCCTTATACAGCCTTAAGGTGTGTTTGGGGTCATTGTCCTGTTGAAAAATAAATGATGGTCTAACTAAACGCAAACTGGATGGAATAGCATGCCGCTGCAAGATGCTGTGGTAGCCATGCTGGCTCAATATGCCTTCAATTTTGAATAAATCCCCAACAGTGTCACCAGCAAAGCACCCCCACACCATCACACCTCCTCCTCCATGCTTAATGGTGGGAACCAGGCATGTAGAGTCCATCCGTTCACCTTTTCTGCGTTGCACAAAGACACGGTGGTTGGAACCAAAGATCTCAAATTTGGACTCATCAGACTAAAGCACAGATTTCCACTGGTCTAATGTCCATTCCTTGTGTTCTTTAGCCCAAACAAGTCTCTTCTGCTTGTTGCCTGTCCTTAGTAGTGGTTTCCTAGCAGCTATTTTACCATGAAGGCCTGCTGCACAAAGTCTCCTCTTAACAGTTGTTGAAGAGATGTGTCTGCTGCTAGAACTCAGTGTGGCATTGACCTGGTCTCTAATCTGAGCTGCTGTTAACCTGCGATTTCTGAGGCTTGTGACTCGGATAAACTTATCCTCAGAAGCAGAGGTGACTCTTGGTCTTCCTTTCCTAGGGCAGTCCTCATGTGAGCCAGTTTCTTTGTAGCGCTTGATGGTTTTTGCAACTGCACTTGGAGACACTTTCAAAGTTTTCCCAATTTTTCGGACTGACTGACCTTCATTTCTTAAAGTAATGATGGCCACTCGTTTTTCTTTACTTAGCTGCTTTTTTCTTGCCATAATACAAATTCTAACAGTCTATTCAGTAGGACTATCAGCTGTGTATCCACCTGACTTCTGCACAACACAACTGATGGTCCCAACCCCATTTATAAGGCAAGAAATGCCACTTATTAAACCTGACAGGGCACACCTGTGAAGTGAAAACCATTTCCGGTGACTACCTCTTGAAGCTCATCAAGAGAATACCAAGAGTGTGCAAAGCAGTCATCAAAGCAAAAGGTGGCTACTTTGAAGAACCTAGAATATAAGACATATTTTCAGTTGTTTCACACTTTTTTGTTAAGTATAAAATTCCACATGTGTTAATTAGTGTTGAGCGAGCACTAAAATGCTCGTGTGCTCGAAGCTCGGGCCGAGCTCACTGTGATACTCGGGTCCTCGACCCGAGCAACGAGCCCAATGTTAGTCTATGGGAGACCCGAACATTTTTGCGGCGGCTCCCCCGGCAGTCTGTAGAAAGCCTAAAAAGTGCCCAAAACGATAATGACAGTGCTCAAATGACATGGGGACAGCATGGGGATCGCCCCTGGAAGCATTTCTGACCCCCAGGTCACTGCTGTCAACAACGTGGTCAGAGGTATTAAGCCACTTTTACAGGCTCACAATAAAACGTTCAAAAACGAAAGTGAAAGTGCTTTCCTGTGAAATATGTTAACCTCTTAACGACCATGGGTCTTTCAGTTTTTGTGTTTTCCTTTTTTGCTCCCCTTCTTCCCAGAGCCAGAACTTTTTTAATTTTCGCTCAATATGGCCATGTGAGGGCTTATGTTTTGCGGGACGAGTTGTACTTTTAAACACCATCACTGGTTTTACCATATCGTGTACTGGAAAATGGGAAAAAAATTCCAAGTGCAGTGAAACTGCAAAAAAATGCAATTCCACAGTTGTTTTTTGGGTCCTTTTTTTACCACTTTCACAGATTGCTAAAACTGACCTGCCATCATTATTTTCCAGGTCGTTACGAGTTCATAGACACCAAACATGTATAGGTTCTTTTTTATTTAAGTGGTGAAAAAAAAATCCAAAGCTTGCTAAAAAAGCCAAAAAAAATGACGCCATTTTCCGAGACCCTTAGCTTCTCCATTTTTCGGGATCTGGGGCCAGGTGAGGGCTTATTTTTTGCGTGCCGGGCTGACGTTTTTATTGATACCATTTTGGGGTAGATCCGATGTTTTGATCGCCCGTTATTGCATTTTATTGCAAAGTTGTAGCTACCAAAAAAACTTAATTCTGGCGTTTAAAATTTTTTTCTCGTTACGCCGTTTACTGATTGTATTAATTCTTCTTTTATATTGATAGATTGGGTGATTCTGAACGCGGCGATACCAAATATGTGTATGTGTTTTTTTTTTTATATATATATATATATTTTATTTTGAATGGGGCGAAAGGGGGGTGACTTAAACTTTTATATATTTTTTATTTTTTTTATTTTTTTAAAAACTTTTTTTTTACACTTTCTGCTTGCTTCTATAGTCTCCAGAGGAGACTAGAAGCAGCAGTTGTCTGATTGCTTCTACTGCATACAAGCGATGAGCAGATCGCTTGTATGCAGGAGAAATGCTCACTTGCTATGAGCGCTGACCACTAGGTGGCGCTCATAGCAATTGAGACATGACAACCACAGGCGTCTGCTGCAGACCCTGAGTTGTCATGCCCACCCATTGGTGACCCGCCATCACGTGACGGGGTCACTGATGGGCGGGGCTTAGGACTCCCGGAAGCGCGAGTTAAATGCCACTGTCAGAGATTTAACATGTTAACAGCCGTGGGTGGATTGCGATTCCAATAATCAGCTGACATGTGCTCGTTTCAGTGCGGGCTCACCGCCGGAGCCCCCGCTGAACCGGCCTTCCCGACCTGGTGCGTACTATTACTGACCAGGTCGGAAAGGGGTTAAGGAACATCCTTTCCAGGGTAAAGACTTGTGTATAAGGTAAAATAAATAACCAAAAACAAAAATACTCCTCCACACCTTGGGCTATGTTCACAAGTAACATTTTTTATGCGTTTTTGCACGTTTGTATTGCTTTCAACCGTGACAAACGCATTCACCGGGAAATGTCATTTTAACATTTTACAACCTTATCTAGCCATGTGCTGTGTGACACATGCATACAGTGCTAAAAAGACATGGGAACAGCATGGGGAAGACCCCTGGAAGCATCTCTGACACCCAGGTCACTGCCTAAAAGTGTGCCCATCAGAAGTGATCCTTACCGCATCAGAAGATGCAGACTTGCAACTATCCCCGTGCAAGTCCTTGTCCCAGGGCAGTGTTCAATTGTACCTCCCCCATAACTTGCAATACAAGCGCAAGTATGCAGCCTGCCACCCACCCACCCCCAGGCTGCAATACCATACTGCTAGCTTGCTTGCACTTGAAATTGGGCCTTTTAGGCATGTGGAGGTGGAATCTGGCCACCACGTCATGGCTGCGTCGGTAGCCTGGTATTCATACTCAGTCCCCAGCCGCCCGGCGGCCGGGTGTCCACGCTTGGTCCCCAGCCGCCAGGGGGCGGCCGGGTGTCCATACTCAGTCCCCAGCCGCCCCGCGGCCGGGTGCCCACACACAGTCCCCAGCCGCGAGGGGGTGGCCGGGTGTCCATAAACGGTCCCCAGCCGCCCCTATTTGTCCCGGTGCGCCTTATACACAAGCGCGCATACCAAAACATTAGCTGTGCCCTCCCCAGTGCATTTAGTGGGAAGGACAGCCTAACCACAAACACGTGGACAAGTGAATGTGGCCAGGAATGGTCCATCTCACTGACGCCTTCACACTGGGTTAATATTGTGGAAGCCGGGACACAGTTGGACACTGGGATGCAACACGTCCTCCAGACATAGAGGATTGCGGGTCCTGGGTCAATCAGGCTTCAACACAAAGTTCAGAAGGTAGACAGCAGCAGTGGTCGGCCTCCTACACAACGAGTAAATTATTCATGATCATGAGGCCATCCACCTCCTTAGCTTTCTGTTCCTTGGAATGCAAGCGCATGTATGTAGTAGCAGCTAGGCCTGAGGTGGTCAGCGTTTTGGCGCATATTCTACCTCCTTCGAGGATTGCTGGATGTTTTCCTGCTACTATCCCAGTTCTATGACTCCTGTTAAAACGAAGCTTCAGGTGATGAATGATGGAAGAGGTGGTGGCAAAGGAGAAAGAGCAGGAGGAACAGGGACCATTCACATCAATATCAGGCCAGCCAACCACACATGTCTTGTAGGATATGTTTCTGTACCAAAAGGAGCGGTTCAGCTACACAGTTATAAGGCATACAGTGAATGCAATGCCTACCAAAAATTTTGAGGCACTCCAATGCCCCTTGGAAGTGACATGGAGGTCAGAGGGCCTTAACTAAACCGTTTTTTCCATTTATAGCAACTGGGTCTCCTGTACACTGTTGGCCTAAGCAGGGAATGGAAGGCTTTCCAAAAATTATTAGGCACTGCAATGCCCCTTGAAACAGACGTGGATTACAGCGTATTAAAAAGCTTCTACCCATTATTGGGGAGTGGGTCTCCCTTAGTGTTCGCCTATGCATTGAAAAGCAAAAGCTGACAAAAATTAGGAGGAAATGCAATGCCCGTTGCAAGAGTCGTGGAGGTTAGAGGTAATTAAAAACAACATGTCAATGCCCCTTGAAAGAGCTGTGGATTTCAGAGTGGTTTAACAAGACGGTTTTAATGCCCCTTAGAAGAGACGTGGAGTTCAGAGTGGTTTAACAAGACAGTTTTAATGCCCCTTGGAAGAGATGTGGAGGTCACAGTAGCTTAACAAGATGGTTTTAATGCCCCTTGGAAGAGACGTGGAGTTCAGAGTGGTTTAAAAAGACAGTTTTAATGCCCCTTGGAAGAGTGGTGGAGGTTACAGTGGAATAAAAAGACAATATCAATGCCCCGTGGAAGAGACGTGGAGGTCACAGTAGCTTAACAAGACGGTTTTAATGCCCCTTGGAAGAGTGGTGGAGGTCGCAGTGGAATAAAAAGACAATAGCAATGCCCCATGAAGAGTGGTGGGGGTTACAGTGGAATAAAAAGACAATATCAATGCCCTGTGGAAGAGACGTGGAGGTCACAGTAGCTTAACAAGACGCTTTTAATGTCCCTTGGAAGAGTGGTGGAGGTCGCAGTGGAATAAAAAGACAATATTAACGACCCTTGGAAGAGACGTGGAGGTCACAGTAGCTTAACAAGACGATTTTAATGCCCCTTACAAGAGCCATGCAGTACAGCATATTAAAAACATTATTCCCATTATTGGGGAGTGGGTCTCCCATAGTCTTTGCCTATGCCTTCCAAGCAAAAGCTGCCAAAAATTAGGACAGAGGAACTTGCAATGCTGGCAACATGGACCACGGTCACCCTGGTGGTATAGTGGTCGTGGAGGCTGAGGATAAGGAGAAGAGCAAAAAACAGCCGAAATGAGGAAGCGTATACCCATGTGTGGGTGTGAAGCGATGCATGGGAATACACCTCCCGAAATAACACAGTGGATTTGACTTTATGTTACTCTGCTGTCATTTGGTGGTGATGAGAAGTCTGGCCCAATCCAGCCCTTGTTCATTTTGATAAGGGTCAGCTTGTCAGCATTGTCAGTTGACAGGCGAGTTCGCTTATCAGTTATAATTCCCCCAGCGGCACTAAAAACACGCTCCGATAACACGCTAGCGGCAGGGCAGGCCAGGACCTCCAAGGCATACAGAGTGAGTTCATTCAAAGTGTCCAGCTTGGATACCCAATAATTAAAAGGCACAGAGGAATCACGGAGGATGCTGGTACTCCCTCACCATCTTTTGAAACTTTCCACTCCTTGTGAGAGTACCCTGCGCCTCAGGGCCTGTAAGCTGGGCAGGTCTCAGAAAACTGTCCTAGAACATTGACAGTGTTCCCCTGCCTCTGCTGGATTGGCGTTGCGTCTCTCTCGCCTGTATGCCTTAGTTGGGCAGCGAACTGTGAACTCTGCCGCTACCGTGTTCAGATGGGAATTTTTTTAATAGTTCTGCAGCAAGGGCCTTCTGCTACTGCCCCATTTTTGTAGACCTCTCCAACTCCGGAATAAGAGAGTGAAAGTTCTCCTTGTAGAGGGGGTCTAAAAGTGTCATCAACCAGTAATGACTGTCACCCAACATTTTGACAATGCGAGGGTCACGGTTAAGGCAGCGTAACATAAAGTCAGCCATGGGTGCCAGACTGGTAACGGGCAAGACTTCCGTGTCCTCACCAAGATGACGACTGATAGTGTTGAGCGATCACTAAAATGCTCGGGTGCTCGAAGCTCGGGCCGAGCTTACCCTGATACTCGGGTGCTCGACCCGAGCAACGAGCCCAATGTTAGTCTATGAGAGACCCGAGCATTTTTGCGGCAGCACCCCCGGCAGTCTGTAGAAAGCCTAAAAAGTGCCCAAAACGATAGTGCTCAAAAAACATGGGGGCAGCATGGGGATCGCCCCTGGAAGCATTTCTGACCCCCAGGTCACTGCTGTCAACAACGTGGTCAGAGGTATTAAGCCACTTTTGCGGGCTCACAATAAAACGTTCAAAAACGAAACTGAAACGGTTTTCCTGTGAAATATGTTAAGGAATTTCCTTTCCAGGGTAAAAACTTGTGTATAAGGTAAAATAAATAACCAAAAACAAAAATACTCCTCCTCACCTTGGGCTATGTTCACAAGTAGCATTTTTCATGCGTTTTTGCACTTTTGTATTGCTTTCAACCGTGACCAATGCGTTCACCTGGAAATGTCATTTTAACATTTTACAACCTTATCTGGCCATGTGCTGTGTGACACATGCATACAGTGCTGAAAAGACAAGGGATCAGCATGGGGAAGACCCCTGGAAGCATCTCTGACCCCCAGGTCACTGTCTAAAAGTGTGCCCATCAGAAGTGATCCTTGCCGCATCAGAAGATGCAGACTTGCAACTATCCCCGTGCAAGTCCTTGTCCCAGGGCAGTGTTCAATTGTACCTCCCCCATTCCTTGCAATGCAAGCGAAAATATGCAGCCAACCACCCACCCACCCGCAGGCTGCAATACCATACTGCTAGCTTTCACTTGAAATGGGGCCTTTTAGTTTGGAGGAGGCCGAAGCTGGCCACTACTAGTGTTGAGCCACCCCCGTAGTGTTCGAGTTCGGTTCGGTTCGTCGAACACCCGTGAGTTCGCCGAACTGTTCGTCGAACTGTTCGTCGAACACCTTTGAACACCGTTAAAACCAATGGCAGGCAAACAAAAACACATAGAAACACATAGAAAACACCTTCAAAGGTGTCCAAAAGCTGACAAACTGCTCAGAAGACACAACTAACACATGGAAAAGTGACAAGTACATATAGTCATGCGAAAAGAAAAGAGGTGGAGGAGTAAAAGGAGGGGGAGACACAGATATAGGCATGTCATGCCCTTCTAAAATCCAAAAAGTGAGAAGCCGACACGTTCAGTCCGCTCCTGCCCGTGCCACCTCCGTGTCGCCGGGTTTGTGCCAGAGCCGCGGTGAACCCTGACGGCCAGCCCCCCTCTCCCAATACTGGTGCCTGTCCGCTGGTGGGTCAAGCGAGCCCTCCTGTGGTGGAGGCAGCTCTAAGCTTTTTAATTTAAATTGTCTCTCTAATTTGAATGAATACACTTTAAATCCATTTACAAGGATCTATTGGAGGGCAAGTCTCATGCCAGCAGCCGCGTAATTCCAGCTCCAGTAGCGTCCACTAAAGCTGCTGCAGTTAAAAAGCTTTTATAAGGATCGAGCTCGGCTGTCCACCGCAAGGCATCCTACTGCCAGTCCCAGCCCCTATGCCTTGGGGTGCCTCCTGATGCTCTTCACTGAGTATCCCGTGGTCCCGAAGCATTTCCTTTGAAAAAATTAAGTGTCCAAACTACAGGTGGTGTAGCTTGCTTAACAGCCGGGATAATCCGCTGACTAGCAGACACTGCTACTAGGCACAAAGTATTTCCTGGGCTAGATGCAGTTAAAAATTTGTAATTAGATACTCTCGTTGGATGCTGAGAAAGCATTCCATAGAGTCTCCTGGCACGCCATATATGATTCTCTTAAGAAGCTTGGGGTAGGGGTCTAGGGGACCCTTTTATAGCCAAAATCACGGCCCTGTATCACAATACGTCACCTAGGCTGAAGATAAATGGAACTGTAGCACCCTGAGGGCTCGGTTGCTACAGAGGTATTGCACCTCACCCAGAGGTGTGATATCTCACTCTCAGGTAAGGATGGAGTGTGGATCAGGACCCGACACCTGCATGCATTACACCACATTGCCGTGGGGCAGGGCGACCAATATGCCTCTGAGATGGGCACGACAGTCCCTGTCCCTGGCTGGAGTGGGGGGAGGGAACACTGAGGAAGGGGAACCCTGTAGTCCAGGAGCAGGGAGGAAGCAGTTCCTGGGTGCATTGAGAAGGGAGTATAAAAGGTGGGCACCATCTTAGTTCAGTGCAGAGAAGTCTGAGCAGAAGTGGCAGGGAGCAGGGGCTCTGCATGAGCTCTGCTCCGGAGGCGGGCCTAGTAACAGAGGCCCAGGCCTGGAAGAGGGAGAAGGAAGGAAGAGGAGCGGAGAAGGCTCCAGGAATGAGGAATGAAGGGATCCCAGGGGTGCGGACGGGCGAGTCGCCACCGCACGCCCGAATCCACCTGCGTGGAGGCGTCAGGCCAAAGGGGGAGACCGGTCCCCGAAACTAGTGAAGGCAGGAAACGACCCTCAGCTAGAAACCGGAGGCTGTGACATTTTATGTGGCGCAGCCCCTCGCTACACCCGCTAGGAAGGCACCACATAGGGTCAGGGAAACTGGCGCCAAGTTTACCAAGAGGAGGCCCGAGGCAGCTGGACAGAAGGGTTGGTAAGAAAGGCCAGACAAAGGACACACAAAAGGGGTCCTGTGAAGCGCTCCAAAGTTATCTGGGAGTTGTCTGAGCCCCTCACCTGGTGAGCACAGTACGACGTGGGCAGCCGTTACCTGCAGACGTGGTCTGGATAATAAGAACTGTGAGTAAAGGCCCTGGACTGCATCACTGACTCCGTGTCGTTACTGCTGCTGCCCTGCACCATCACCCCCATCCTCCGCATACACTGCCCTGAGCCTATACTCCTCCCGTGGGGAGTTATGCTACGCTCTGCTGCACCCACAACACCAGCCTCAGCGGTCTGCCCTGGAGCGGCGGTTCACTCTGACCGCAATCCACGGGTGGCGTAGTCGGACATTTAAACATCAAAACCACATAAATAGTTCCGCCACTGGTTTGACCACCCTGAGCCACGGAACCGGGTCACCGCCACGAAGACTACAACCACCAGCATCCACCAAAAAGGGTCCGGCTCCGGGTGTCCCAAGGCCCAGGGGGTGCATCAGAACATTTTCATCACCTTTCACAATCACCAATGGGACAAGGCAGGGATGTCCTCTGTCCCCTCTCTTATACATCCTAGTGACGGAGCACCTGCTCTCATCAATTCGCCATAACCCCAATATTAGGTGGATTGAGGTGGGAGGCACCGAGTACAAGTGCTCTCTATTTGCTGATGATGTCCTAGTATATATCACTCAATCACATATATCCATCCATGCTGTTATGGCTGAAATAGATCACTTTGTTACATGGTCAAATTTTAAAATCAATGCAGCGAAGTCTGAGGCCCTCGATGTCTCCCTCCCCAAATCCATATAGGATTCCATCCAGTCCAACTTTCCCTTTGCCTGGCCCTCACAGGGTATCAAATACTTAGGAATTCCTATTCATAGAGACCTCTCCCATCTATGTTATCTTAATTTTGGGCCCTTTATTGAACAACTCCATACAGACCACGGTTGGCAAGTTAGAACTGTAAGATTCACTACGTGAACCACTGGTGTTTTGTGGAAAAGCACATGTACACTGTGTTCCAAATTATTATGCAAAAAGTGTTTAGGAGTGATAAGGGAAGAATTTGTTTGTTTGTCAGTTAAACTCATTGATGGTGATGTGTGTCAGGGCTCTTTATCTCACTGTAAGCAATTGCAGACACCTGTGCTAATTAGTTTGGCAGGTGTGTCCAATGAAAGGCAAGACTAATTAAGAAGGCTGTCTCACATTATTAAGCAGCCTACATTTTCTGCCAAAGTGGGAAAGAAAAAGGATGTGTCGGCTGCTGAGAAGCAACAAATTGTGGAGTGTTTAGGTCAAGGCATGACTACAATCAACATTGTGCGATGACCAGGATGAAGTGTCTTGGCAATCAAGAAGTATGTAGCTGATTCACAGTACACACGTGTGCGTGCTGATAAGGGCAAATTGAGGACTCTTTCCTACAGGCAATTACGTCAGGTTAAAAGAGCAGCGGCAAAAAAGCCTTGTCATAGCAGGAGACAAGTTTTTGAAGCTGCTGGTGCCTCCAACGTCCCCCGAACAACAAGATGCAGGGTCCTTCAGAGGTTTGCAGCTGTGCATAAGCCATCCTGTCGACCTCCTCTATCCACTTCACACAAGCAGAAACGGCTCCAGTGGGCCAAACATTACATGAAGACTGATTTCAAAACTGTTTTGTTCACGGATGAGTGCCGTGCAGCGCTCAATGGTCCAGATGGATGGAGTGGAGGATGGCTGGTTGATGGACACCCCACGCAAACACGGCTACAGCGCCAACAAGGAGGAGGTGGAGTAATGTTTTGGGCTGGAATCATGGGGAGAGAGATTGTCGGCCCTTTTAGGATCCCTGAAGGCGCTAAAGATGAACTCCATAATGTATGTGGATTTTCTCAAACAGCACTTCCTGCCATGGTTCAAGAAGAAGAACCGTGTATTTCACAGCAAGATCATTTTTTTGCATGATAATGCACCATCTCATGCTGCACATAAAACATCTGCATCTCTGGCTGATATGGGCATAAAAGGGGACAAACTTATGGTGTGACCCCCATGCTCCCCTGACCTCTACCCCATTCAGAACCTCTGGAGCATCATCAAAAGGAGTGTCTATGATGGCGGGAGGCAGTTCACATCTAAGCAACAGCTCTGGGAGGGTATTCTGTCCTCATGCAAAACAATTGAAGCAGAAACCATCCAAAACCTGACAAATTCAATGGACGAGAGAGTTCAGAAGCTCCTTTCGAACAAGGGGTCCTATGTGAAAATGTAACATCACCTAGAATAAAGTTTTGAGTTGAAAACTGTTTGATTTCAGTTTCTAATAACCTGCTAATGCTTATAATTTCAAAAATGACCATTTTTTTGGTCTTTATTAAAATGAAAAGGTTGATCGAAAAGTTTGGGGGATCTAAGAGTGTGGCAACCCAGTAGTCATGATTACTTCGAATTCTGACAATATGAGGGTCATGTTGCAGGTAGTGCAGCAAGAAGGCACTTATGTGTCTTGCGCATCTCGGAGCCCCAAAATTATTTTCCGGGCTAGATGCAGCTAAAAATTATTATTAATTTTAAATCTGGTGGAGCTTAGTATAGATGGCCTAATAGGATCAGTGCTGCACACTGCTACAAAGCCCAAATTATTTTCCAGTCAAGATACAGATAAACATGATTAGTAATTTTAAATCTGGTGGAGCTTATTATAGATGGCCTAATAGAATCAGTGCTGCACACTGCTACAAAGCCCAAATTATTTTCCAGCCAAGATACAGATAAACATGATTAGTAATTTAAAAGCTTAAAACGGTTGGTAGGGTGATTTTAACCAATCATCAAGCTTTTACTCTCCCCAGGATGACACAGGGGTAGAAAAGTCATTTCGGATCCATGATTTGTTCATCTTTATGAACGTGAGTCTGTCTACATTATCAGTGGAGAGCCGCGTGCGCTTATCTGTCAGCACACCACCAGCAGCGCTGAACACACGTTCAGACAGAACGCTGGCTGCGGGGCATGATAAGATCTCCAAGGCGTAAGTGGCTAGCTCCCGCCATTTATCCAGATTGGAAGCCCAAAAAGAGCAAGGGTCCAGTGACACAGTCATGGCTTCAATGTTTACTTGGAGATACTCCTGTACCATCGTCTCTAGGCGTTGACTATGTGTCAGACTTCTTGTCTCCTGTGGCCTTGCAAAGGATGGGCTAAAAAAGTGGTGAAATGATTCCGCAAAATTGATGTTACCAGCAGATACTGTGGTTCTGTTACGGTTTGAGTGCTGAACACTTGACGGTCCCATGGTTGGCAAGTTGGAACTGTGAGATTCACTACGTGCACCACTGGTGTTTTGTGGAAAAGCACATGTAAGATTCTGCAACAGTCTCTGCTGATAATCCTGCATGCGTGCATCCCTTTCTATGGCAGGAATAATTTCTGCAAATTTACTTTTGTACCGGGGATCTAACAGTGTGGCAACCCAGTAGTCAGGATTATTTCTAATTCTCACAATTCGAGGGTCATGTTGCAGGTAGTGCAGCAAGAAGGCACTCATGTGTGTTGCGCATCCAGGAGCACCAAGTCCCTGTTGTGTTGGTGGCGAGGTAACAATCATGCTTCCTTCCTCTGTCCTCTCCCCCCAACCTCGCACAACAGAAATGTGATCAAGGTCTCCCTCATCTGATGAGTCTTCCATCAGTTCGTCCTCCACTTCTTCCTGGGCTCCTGCACCTTCCTCACTAGTTTGGCTGCTACCATGCGCCCTGGTAAAACCATCTCCCCCACCCTCACATGCCTGCCGCCTTGGTGCTGCCGACCGTCTGGACCTTGCAGATGTTAGCCCTTCCGCATACAACTCCTCCTCCTCTACTTCCTCCACCTCCTCTTGTGCCACCACCTGACTCCGAATTCTGTTTAACATGTGCTCCAGCATGTAAATCACCGGAATAGTCATGCTGATAATGGCATCGTCAGCACTAAACATCTTCGTCGCCATTTCAAAACTGTGCAGAAGGGTGCATAGGTCCCTGATCTGAGACCACTCCTCCAGAGTGATTTGCCCCACCTCTGGATCTCGTTGGCCCAGGCTATACGTCAGAGCGTATTGCACCAGGGCTTGTCGGTGCTGCCACAGTCGCTGCAACATGTGCAGAGTTGAATTCCACCGGGTAGGCACATCGCATTTTAGCCGGTGAAGTGGCAGGCCCAACGACTTCTGTAGAGATGTAAGTCGCTGAGCTGCGGGATGTGAATGGCGGAAGTGAGCACACAGCGACCGTGCCCTCTGCAGAAGGCCATCTAGTCTGGGATAGTGGGCTAAAAATTGCTGGACAACCAGGTTCAACACGTGAGCCATACAAGGCACGTGTGTGACATTGCCCCGGCGAAGGGCCGCACCCAGGTTTGCAGCATTGTCGCACACGGCCTTCCCTGGTTTCAGGTCCAGTGGAGACAACCATTCATGAAATTGGTTCTCCAGAGCTGACCACAACTCCTCAGCTGTGTGACTCACATTTCCCAGACATTTCAAAGTAAA
Source organism: Phyllobates terribilis (assembly GCF_046119375.1). Taxonomy (NCBI): domain Eukaryota; kingdom Metazoa; phylum Chordata; class Amphibia; order Anura; family Dendrobatidae; genus Phyllobates; species Phyllobates terribilis. The sequence continues at coordinate 139,460,995 of NW_027362770.1, forward strand.
AATCGCCTGATGACGTTGAGCCCTACTGCCAGCATAGTAAGGAGGTGTGCAGGATCCCTTCTGCGCAGTTAGAAAGCTTGTGGCATGACCAGACAGGCTTTGGGTGCAGGTGGAAGACCGAGAGGAGGTTGAGGAGGCAGAAGCAGTGGAGGAACTTTGACATAAAGAGGATTGACGCACAACTCGTGGGGACGGCAAGACTTGGACAGCAGCCCCTTGTCCTGCTGTCACCATAGTTACCCAGTGCCCAGTCAGCGACATGTAACGCCCCTGTCCATGCCTACTCGTCCAAGTGTCTGTGGTGAAATGCACCCTGTCACACACAGAGTTTCTCAAAGAAGCGGTGATGTTGTGTGCGACATGCTGGTGGAGCGCAGGCACACCTTTCTTTGAGAAGTAGTGCCGACTGGGCATCTGGTACTGGGGCACTGCGACGGACATAAGGTCTCGAAAATCCTCTGTGTCCACCAGGCGGAAAGGCAGCATTTCTGTAGCCAAGAGCTTGCAGATGGTGAAATTCAACCTCTTAGCTTTCTCATGGCTAGGAGGAAATGGTCTTTTACTTGTCCACATCTGAGGGACCGAGGGCTGGCTATTGTGCTTAGACGGGGTTGATAAGGGTGTCCCCGGCAAACTGCCGGTCTGTGAGGAAGATGCAGGCGGACATGTTAGGTTGCCTTGATCCAAAGGTGGTGCTATCGATGTCGGACAGCGCTCAACACCAGCTGGTGTTACCATCTCCAAAGAAAATGATGACCTGCCAATCACGCTGGCTGTTGCGGGTAAAGAGGTGGCAGGTCTGCGCCCCAAAACAGGTGTGACTGCTGTCCCCCCAGTCACAGAGGATGAAGAGGCCGCGGATGCACAAGATATGGCAGACGGTGGTTGGCCCGGCCGGCTAGGCCGCATTGTAGCACACTGAGCTTCCCACTGCAACTTATGCTTCATGTCCATGTGCCGGTTCATGCATGAAGTACTCAAACTATGTATTTTTTGGCCTCTACTTAGCTTTTGCTGACAAATGTTACAGATAACACGAGTTGGGTCATCTTTATCGATCTGAAAAAATGCCCAGGCTATGCAAGGCTTAGCACCCATGCGACCTGAAGAGCCACCACGACTTGTGGTGAGACGCAGAGTTGTGTTTGAGGATGCAGTTATTGACGTGCTTCCAGTACTACATCTCTGTCCAGGAAGGCATAACCTGACCTCGTCGTCACTAGCATCTTCCTCCACCTCCTCTGCTGACCTCATCTCTTGGCTGACTGTGGGTTGACAGTAAGTGGGATCTCCAACCTCATCATCATCACCCTGTGCGTTATCACACCCGTCGTCCTCAGAGCCAACCTGTTCCTGCCCTGACAAAAAACTAAAGTTGTCGTTCCAATCAGGTATTTGAGTCTCATCATCGTCTTCCTCATTGTCTCCACCAACAGGAGTTACAGTTTGGGAATGAGGGTCTACATTATGGTCAGAACCTTCTGCGTCTGGTCCTGGATCCGACTCATAAAGATTCTGGGCATCAGTGCAGATCATTTCCTCGTCTGGATTCACAGAAGCGCTGGAGTCGACCTCTGATTCCCAGGCTATAGTATGAGTAAACAGCTCTGCAGACTCAACCATCTGTTCTACCTCATACTCAGACGGGCAGCTGGAGATTTGGGAGCTGTGAGGAAGCAAGTGCGATTGGGGTGACACCTTTGAGGACTGGAGTATTTGTGATGTTGAAGTTGATGTGGAGGAGAGCCCACTTAAAGGAGCACTTGATATCCGTTGAAGCACCTGCTGTTTTTGTGCCTCATCTGGAATTTGTAGCGATTGGCGTGGCCGTAAGAAAGGGATCTTATCACATTGTCCGCTAAAAGAAGTAGACATTTTAGTTTGGCTGGAAGATGGTCTTTCTTCTGCAGATGTTACTGTTGCTTTAACACCTACCCCACGGACACAACCTTTTTTCCCCTTCCCAACACGCCTATTCCCCTTTCCACCAACAGCAGGCCTTTTTCCACTCATTTTGGTGGTTAACTAATTCACAACTCTGGAGTTGTTTGCACAAAAAAACAATGGATGGGAACCGAGCAGAGCTGAGTGGCCAAACTGTGGTATTAGGCCAAAACTATTGGCTGGGTTAGATGCAGAAAAAAATTATATTCAATTTGCAACCTGATGGAGGTCAGTATAGATGGACTAATAGAACAAGTCCCACACACAGCTAGAAGCCCAAATATTTTTTCAGAGGTAGATGCAGAAAAAAATTGTATTCAGTTTGCAACCTGATGGAGGTCAGTATAGATGGACTAATAGAACAAGTCCTACACACAGCTAGAAGCCCAAATATTTTTTCAGAGGTAGATGCAGAAAAAAAATATATTCAGTTTGCAACCTGATGGAGGTCAGTATAGATGGACTAATAGAGAAAGTCCCACACACTGCTAGAAGGCCAAATATTTTTTCAGAGCTAGATGCAGACAAAAATTATTTTTAATTTGCAACCTGATGGAGGTCAGTATAGATGGACTAATAGAGAAAGTCCCACACACTGCTAGAAGGCCAAATATTTTTTCAGAGCTAGATGCAGAAAAAAATTATATTCAGTTTGCAACCTGATGGAGGTCAGTATAGATGGACTAATAGAACAAGTCCCACACACAGCTAGAAGCCCAATATTTTTTCAGAGGTAGATGCAGATAAAAATTATTTTTAATTTGCAGCCTGATGGAGGTCAGTATAGATGGACTAATAGAGAAAGTCCCACACACTGCTAGAAGGCCAAATATTTTTTCAGAGCTAGATGCAGACAAAAAATTATTTTGAATTTGCAACCTGATGGAGGTCAGTATAGATGGACTAATAGAGAAAGTCCCACACACTGCTAGAAGGCCAAATATTTTTTCAGAGCTAGATGCAGACAAAAAATTATTTTGAATTTGCAACCTGATGGAGGTCAGTATAGATGGACTAATAGAGAAAGTCCCACACACTGCTAGAAGGCCAAATATTTTTTCAGAGCTAGATGCAGATTAAAATTATTTTTAATTTGCAACCTGATGGAGGTCAGTATAGATGGACTAATAGAGAAAGTCCCACACACTGCTAGAAGGCCAAATATTTTTTCAGAGCTAGATGCAGATAAAAAATATTTTTTATTTGCAGCCTGATGAAGGTCAGTATAGATGGACTAATAGAGAAAGTCCCACACACTGCTAGAAGGCCAATTATTTTTTCAGAGCTAGATGCAGAAAAAAATTATATTCAGTTTGCAACCTAATGGAGGTCAGTATAGATGGACTAATAGAGAAAGTCCCACACACTGCTAGAAGCCCAAATATTTTTTCAGAGCTAGATGCAGATAAAAATTATTTTTAATTTGCAACCTGATGGAGGTCAGTATAGATGGACTAATAGAGAAAGTCCCACACACTGCTAGAAGGCCAAATATTTTTTCAGAGGTAGATGCAGAAAAAAATTATATTCAGTTTGCAACCTGATGGAGGTCAGTATAGATGGACTAATAGAACAAGTCCCACACACAGCTAGAAGCCCAAATATTTTTTCAGAGGTAGATGCAGAAAAAAATTATATTCAGTTTGCAACCTGATGGAGGTCTGTATAGATGGATTAATAGAACACGTCCCACACACAGCTAGAAGCCCAATTATTTTTTCAGAGGTAGATGCAGAAAAAAATTATATTCAGTTTGCAACCTGATGGAGGTCTGTATAGATGGATTAATAGAACAAGTCCCACACACAGCTAGAAGCCCAATATTTTTTCAGAGGTAGATGCAGAAAAAAATTATATTCAGTTTGCAACCTGATGGAGGTCTGTATAGATGGATAATAGAACAAGTCCCACACACAGCTAGAAGCCCAATATTTTTTCAGAGGTAGATGCAGAAAAAAAATATATTCAGTTTGCAACCTGATGGAGGTCAGTATAGATGGACTAATAGAGAAAGTCCCACACACTGCTAGAAGGCCAAATATTTTTTCAGAGCTAGATGCAGACAAAAAATTATTTTTAATTTGCAACCTGATGGAGGTCAGTATAGATGGACTAATAGAGAAAGTCCCACACACTGCTAGAAGGCCAAATATTTTTTCAGAGCTAGATGCAGAAATAAATAATTTTTAATTTGCAACCTGATGGAGGTCAGTATAGATGGACTAATAGAGAAAGTCCCACACACTGGTAGAAGGCCAAAAATGTTTTCAAAGCTAGATGCAGAAAAAAATTATATTCAGTTTGCAATCTGATGGAGGTCAGTATAGATGGACTAATAGAACAAGTCCCACACACAGCTAGAAGGCCAAATATTTTTTCAGAGGTAGATGCAGATAAAAATTATTTTTAATTTGCAGCCTGATGGAGGTCAGTATAGATGGACTAATAGAGAAAGTCCCACACACTGCTAGAAGGCCAAATATTTTTTCAGAGCTAGATGCAGACAAAAAATTATTTTTAATTTGCAACCTGATGGAGGTCAGTATAGATGGACTAATAGAGAAAGTCCCACACACTGCTAGAAGGCCAAATTTTTTTTCAGAGCTAGATGCAGATAAAAATTATTTTTAATTTGCAACCTGATGGAGGTCAGTATAGATGGACTAATAGAGAAAGTCCCACACACTGCTAGAAGGCCAAATATTTTTTCAGAGCTAGATGCAGAAAAAATTATATTCAGTTTGCAACCTGATGGAGATCAGTATAGATGGACTAATAGAACAAGTCCCACACACAGCTAGAAGCCCAAATATTTTTTCAGAGGTAGATGCAGATAAAAATTATTTTTAATTTGCAACCTGATGGAGGTCAGTATAGATGGACTAATAGAGAAAGTCCCACACACTGCTAGAAGGCCAAATATTTTTTCAGAGCTAGATGCAGACAAAAAATTATTTTGAATTTGCAGCGTGATGGAGGTCAGTATAGATGGACTAATAGAACAAGTCCCACACACTGCTAGAAGGCCAAATATTTTTTCAGAGCTAGATGCAGAAATAAATTATATTCAGTTTGCAACCTGATGGAGGTCAGTATAGATGGACTAATAGAACAAGTTCCACACACTGCTAGAAGCCCAAATATTTTTTCAGAGCTAGATGCAGAAAAAAATTATATTCAATTTGAACCTGATGGAGGTCAGTATAGATGGACTAATAGAATGATGCTATGCCCAAAATATTTTACTTCACTAGGTGCAGTAAAAAAATTGGTATTCTATACACAGGTGGTATATCTTGCAACACAGATAGGCTACTCCACTGACTAACACACTCTGCAATAGGCCAAAAAGGATTAGCTTTGCTAGATTCAGCCAAATGCTGTGAAAAAAACTTGCACAGCACTGGCACAGACCTGCCTGGCAAAAACTGATAGGAACTGATGTAACCTAGTCCTGAAAAGGACTGCAATTACAATTAGTCTTTACTACCACAATCTATCTATTTAAGAGCACAGAACTGCCTGATAAAAGTCGTAGGAAATGCTGTAACCTAGTCCTTAAAAGGACTGCAATCACAACTATTCCCTACTCCCAAGCTATCTGTAGATTTGTGCGAAAATTGGCTTGAAATTAACAAGGTATAGCGCACACAGCAACAGCGGTGCCGTCTAACATGCAGCTGCAGCAGTGAGAAAATGGTGGCGACGGGTAAAATGGCTTGGTCTTATAGGGCAAGGACATGTGACATACACTGCCAATGACACATGCCCTTGCTTGTGTGAAAAAAAGCACTTCGCTCCGTGTGTGCGCTGCTGATAGGCTGACAGATTGCACCTCCCCACTGTAAATGCGGGAAAGAGAAAAAAAAATGGAGATCTTCATTATTCCTGCAGAGATCCATCCCCTGCCCCTCCCCCCACCCCGCTGTACACTCAAACTGCGTATTAACATAAATTTTCATCATTACTGAGAAAAAATCCAGTTATGATTTTGGTGCACGAACAGTTATGGAACATAACCTCGAACAGCCGAATTTTTCTCAAATCGTTCGTGTTCGCCGAACGGCTCGAACACCGCCCAAAACAGCTCGAATTTGAGATTGGCGAACAGTTCGAGTCGAACAACGCTCATCTCTAGCCACTACCTCATGGCCGCTTCGGCAGCGATGTATCCATACTCTGTCCCCAGCCACCCGGCGGCCGGGTGTCCACGCTCGGTCCCCAGCCGCCAGGTGGCGGCCAGGTGTCCATACTCGGTCCCCAGCCGCCCTGATTTCTCCTGTCACCTTCCCCCACACTTTTCTTAGCCTGGCCTGCTTTAGGGCAGCATTGGACGAGCCCACCAGAGAACCAGACTCCTCCGGTGGGCCCTGGCTTCTCCATCAGGGGAGTTGAGAGTGCCTAGGTGAGGAGCATCATGATGATGATAGAAGTTAGCATCTGCTTTGTTTTCTTGGAATGCAAGCGCATGTATGTAGTAGCGGCTAGGCCTGAGGTGGTCCGCGTTTTGGCGCATATCCTACCTCCTCCAAGGATTGCTAGATGTTTTCCTGCTACTATCCCAGTTCTATGACTCCCGTTAAAACAAAGCTTCAGGTGATAAATGATGGATGAGGTGGTGGCAAAGGAGAAAGAGCAGGAGGAACAGGGACCATTCACATCAATATCAGGCCAGTCAACCAGATATGTCTTGTAGGATATGTTTCTGTAACAAAAGGAGCGGTTCGGCTACACAGTTATAGGGCATACAGTGAGTGCAATGCCTACCAAAAATTTTGAGCCACTCCAATGCCCCTTGGAAATGACATGGAGGTCAGAGGGCGTTAAGTAAACCTTTTTTTCGATTTATAGAAACTGGGTCTCCCGTGCACTGTTGGCCTAAACAGTGAATGGAAGGCTTTCCAAAAATTATGAGGAACTGCAATGCCCCTTACAAGAGCCATGTGTGGCACCCCAGGGGTCTGGTCACCACAGTAATAGAGATATTATGTCGGAGAGCAAGTGGGAGGTTTCCTGGTCAGGATCCCTTAAACATGCAACATCCTCCTGCCCCAGTCCTGGGAGGGGAGAATTCTGCCCTTATAAACTGGATCTGGGGCGGGGTTGAGTGAGTCAGAGAACAGTCAGAGTCAGAGTGAGAGCAAGGGAAAGTAACATCAAGGAGCTCTGTAGGAGCTAGGAGCTAAAGACCAGGGGCTGGAAGCTGAGCAGAGCTCGCCCTGGCAGAAGACAATAGGAACCGGACACAGGAGTCCGAAGCTGTGAGGACTTATATATCCAGCAGCAGAAACCAGCCGGCAGGGGATTTCAGGTCCTCTGGCCATAGAAGCCCGGAGGCTCAGTCACAAGCAAGGGACCAGCACCGCCGTCGTGGAGCGGAGGCTAACAGAAGGCCCCAAGTCACCAGCCATACGGGTGAGCACTACACGGTACACTCAGGGACGTGGGCTACTTCTACCCGCTTACAGCAAGGTAGCCAGGAAGAGTGCAGACAGACGGGGAGGCCTACAACTCCACCTGGCCAGGGGAACTCCTGCTTGCTCACAAACTGACCAGGCCTCTTATGCTAGCCAGTACTCCCGGGAGGGTCTACCTTATAATCATCAGTAAAGACCCTGAACTACACTGCAAAGACTCTGAGTCGTTCCTGCTGCGCTCGTGCACCATCACCCCCATCATCCACGCTCACTGCCCTGACGCTATACTCCTCCCGAGGGGAGTTATCCCATTCTATGCTGCGCACACAACACCAGCCTCAGCGGTCTGCCTCGCAGCGGTGGTGCTCCCTGACCGCAATCCACGGGGGGCGCAGTCGGACAATTAACCTCAAAACCTAAGAAAGACTGCCACTGGTTTGACCAGCCTGAGCCACGGGACCGGGCCACCGCCACGGAGACTACAGACCCCAGAGACCCGACACCGGGTATCCCACACACGTGTACACACGGCCCAGGGGGCGCGTCACATGCAGTACAGCATATTACAAACATAAGTCCCATTATTGGGGAGTGGGTGTCCCATAGTATTTGCTTATGCCTTGCAAGCAAAAGCTGCCAAAAATTAGGACGGAGCAACTTGCAATTCCCCTTACAAGAGCCATGCAGTACAGCATATTACAAACATAAGTCCCATTATTGGGGAGTGGGTCTCCCATAGTATTTGCTTATGCTTTCCCAGCAAAAGCTGCCAAAAATTAGGACGGAGCAACTTGCAATGCCCCTTACAAGAGCCATGCAGTACAGCATATTACAAACATAAGTCCCATTATTGGGGAGTGGGTGTCCCATAGTATTTGCTTATGCCTTGCAAGCAAAAGCTGCCAAAAATTAGGACGGAGCAACTTGCAATGCCCCTTACAAGAGCCATGCAGTACAGCATATTACAAACATAATTCCCATTATTGGGGAGTGGGTCTCCCATAGTATTTGCTTATGCTTTCCCAGCAAAAGCTGCCAAAAATTATGACGGAGCAACTTGCCTTGCCCCTTACAAGAGCCATGCAGTACAGCATATTACAAACATAAGTCCCATTATTGGGGAGTGGGTGTCCCATAGTATTTGCTTATGCCTTGCAAGCAAAAGCTGCCAAAAATTAGGACGGAGCAACTTGCAATGCCCCTTACAAGAGCCATGCAGTACAACATATTACAAACATAAGTCCCATTATTGGGGAGTGGGTGTCCCATAGTATTTGCTTATGCCTTGCAAGCAAAAGCTGCCAAAAATTAGGACGGAGCAACTTGCAATGCCCCTTACAAGAGCCATGCAGTACAGCATATTACAAACATAAGTCCCATTATTGGGGAGTGGGTGTCCCATAGTATTTGCTTATGCCTTGCAAGCAAAAGCTACCAAAAATTAGGACGGAGCAACTTGCAATGCCCCTTACAAGAGCCATGCAGTACAGCATATTACAAACATAAGTCCCATTATTGGGGAGTGGGTGTCCCATAGTATTTGCTTATGCCTTGCAAGCAAAAGCTGCCAAAAATTAGGACGGAGCAACTTGCAATGCCCCTTACAAGAGCCATTCAGTACAGCATATTACAAACATAAGTCCCATTATTGGGGAGTGGGTCTCCCACAGTATTTGCTTATGCCTTGCAAGCAAAAACTGCCAAAAATTAGGATGGTGCAACTTGCAATGCCCCTTACAAGAGCCATGCAGTACAGCATATTACAAACATAAGTCCCATTATTGGGGAGTGGGTGTCCCATAGTATTTGCTTATGCCTTGCAAGCAAAAGCTGCCAAAAATTAGGACGGAGCAACTTGCAATGCCCCTTACAAGAGCCATGCAGTACAGCATATTACAAACATAAGTCCCATTATTGGGGAGTGGGTCTCCCATAGTATTTGCTTATGCATTGCAAGCAAAAGCTGCCAAAATTTAGAACGGAGCAACTTGCAATGCCCCTTACAAGAGCCATGCAGTACAGCATATTACAAACATAAGTCTCATTATTGGGGAGTGGGTGTCCCATAGTATTTGCTTATGCTTTCCCAGCAAAAGCTGCCAAAAATTAGGACGGAGCAACTTGCAATGCCCCTTACAAGAGCCATGCAGTACAGCATATTACAAACATAAGTCCCATTATTGGGGAGTGGGTCTCCCATAGTATTTGCTTATGCTTTCCCAGCAAAAGCTGCCAAAAATTAGGACGGAGCAACTTGCAATGCCCTTTACAAGAGCCATGCACTACAGCATATTACAAACATAAGTCCCATTATTGGGGAGTGGGTCTCCCATAGTATTTGCTTTTGCTTTCCCAGCAAAAGCTGCCAAAAATTAGGACGGAGCAACTTGCAATGCCCCTTACAAGAGCCATGCATTACAGCATATTACAAACATAAGTCCGATTATTGGGGAGTGGGTCTCCCATAGTATTTGCTTATGCTTTCCCAGCAAAAGCTGCCAAACATTAGGACGGAGGAACTTGCAATGCTGGCACCCTGGTGGTATAGTGGTGGTGGAGGCTGAGGATAAGGAGAAGAAGATTAAACAGCCAAAACGAGGAAGCGTATACCCATGTGTGGGTGTGAAGCGGTGCATGTGAATACACCTCCCGAAATAACACAGTGGATTTGACTTTATGTTACTCTGCTGTCATTTGGTGGTGATGAGAAGTCTGGCCCAATCCAGCCCTTGTTCATTTTGATAAGGGTCAGCTTGTCAGCATTGTCAGTTGACAGGCGAGTGCGCTTATCAGTTATAATTCCCCCAGCGGCACTAAAAACACGCTCCGATAACACGCTAGCGGCAGGGCAGGCCAGAACCTCCAAGGCGTACAGAGCTAGTTCATTCCAAGTGTCCATCTTGGATACCCAATAATTAAAAGGCACAGAGGAATCACGGAGGACGCTGGTACGATCGGCAAGGTACTCCCTCACCATCTTTTGAAACTTTCCACTCCTTGTGAGAGTACCCCGCGCCTCAGGACCTGTAAGCTGGGCGGGTGTCAGAAAACTGTCCCAGAACGTTGACAGTGTTCCCCTGCCTCTGCTGGATTGGAGTTGCATCTCTCTCGCCTGTACGCCTTGGTTGGGCAACGAACTGTGACCTCTGCCGCTAGCGTGTTCAGATGGGAATTTTTTTAAGAGTTCTGCAGCAAGGGCCTTCTGGTATTGCCCCATTTTTGTAGACCTCTCCACCTCAGGAATAAGAGAGTGAAAGTTCTCCTTGTAGCGGGGGTCTACAAGTGTCACCAACCAGTAATGACTGTCACCCAACATTTTGACAACGCGAGGGTCACGGTTAAGGCAGCGTAACATAAAGTCAGCCATGCGTGCCAGACTGGTAACGGGCAAGATTTCCGTGTCCTCACCAAGATGACGACTGACCATGCTCTCCTCCTCCTCCTCCTCCTCCTCTTCCTCCTCCCCCCTGTCCTCAGGCCACCCACGCTGAACCGACGGTATGACACTTGTACAGGTACTACCGTCTACAACGCATGATAGCAGCTCCTGTTCTTCCTCCTCCTCCTCCTCCTCTCCCTCATTGTCCCCCAATGCACGTTGGGATGAGATGAGGCTGGGCTGTGTGTAATCGCCCGCTACGGCTTCTTGATCCATCTCATCATACTCTGTCTGCAATGCCTCCTCTTTAATCCTCTGCAGAGAGCGTTGCAAAAGACAGACAAGTGGGATGCTGACACTAATGATGGCGTCATCGCCACTCACCATCTTGGTGGCCTCCTCAAAGTTTGTCAGGATGGTACATATGTCAGACATCCAGGTCCACTCCTGAGGTCTTATGTGTGGAGTCTGACCTGAATATCGACGGCCTTGTTGCAGCTGGTACTCCACAACTGCTCTCTTCTGCTCACAAATCCTTTGCAACATGTGGAGGGTAGAGTTCCAACGTGTGGGGGCATCACACACCAGTCGGTGTGCCGGAAGCTGCAAACGCTGCTGCAACACAGCAAGGGCGGCGGAAGCTGTAGCCGACTTGCGAAAATGAGCAGACAGGCGGCGTACTTTCACGAGCAGATCTGGCAACTCGGGGTACGATTTAAGAAACCGCTGAACCACGAGGTTAAGCACATGAGCCAGGCATGGTACGTGTGTGATCTCACCTCGCCTCAGAGCCGCCACCAGGTTACGGCCATTGTCACACACGACCATGCCGGGATGTAGGTTCAGCGGTCTCAGTCACAGATCTGCCTGCACTTTCACAGCTGTCCACAACTCACAAGCAGTGTGAGGTTTATCACCTAAGCTTATGAGTTTCAGCACAGCCTGTTGCCGCTTGGCGGAGGCAGTACTGCAATGCTTCCAGCTTGTAACTGATGTGGTGATATCTGAGATGGAGGCTGAACATGAGGAGGAGGAGGAGGATGCGCAGGAGCTGTACACTGTGGAGGCAACTCTGACTGACATAGGGCCCGCAATCCTCGGTGTGGGGAGGATGTGTTCCGTCCCAAGGTCCGACTGGGTCCCTGCTTCCACTATGTTTACCCAGTGTGCCGTCAGAGAGATGTACCGTCCCTGGCCACAAGCACTTGTCCACGTGTCCGTTGTCAGGTGGACTCTCCCAGTAACTGCGTTGTTGAGGGCACGGCAGATGCTTTGGGACACGTGCTTGTGTAGTGCGGGGATGGCACACCGGGCAAAATAGTGTCGGCTGGGGACCGAGTACCGAGGGACGGCCACCGCCATAAGATTGCGGAAGGATTCCGTCTCCACCAGCCTAAAAGGCAGCATTTTCAATGCAAGCAGTCGTGAAATGTGCGAATTTAGGACTGTGGCCTGTGGGGCGTTAGCTGCGAATTTCCGCTTTCGTTCAAAGGTCTGGGATATGGACAATTGAACGCTGCGGTGGGACGTGGACGTGGACGTTGATGCTGTTTCTTGAGAAACTGCCATAACAAGTGAAGACTGAGAGGAGGGGGCATCTTTACATGCAGTATGGACAGGGGATTGCCTTGCACACACAACAGGGGGTTCTATTGCACGCACAACAGTGGAAGAAGCAGTGGTGACATACGCTGACACTGGTCGTGGACCCTGGGTTTCGCCCCACAAAGTCGGGTGCTTTGCTGCCATGTGCCTGATCATGCTGGTGGTGGTCAGGCTGGTAGTTTTGTCACCCCTGCTGATGCTGGCATGGCAGGTGGAACATATGGCCTTTTTGGGGTTATCAGCAGAGTCTTTAAAAAAATTCCAGACTCTGGAAGACCTACCGCTTGTACTGGCAACGTCCCTCGTGTTGGTGTTATGGGGAACAGTTGCCTGCCTTCTGTCTGCGGCCACCACACTGCTTCTTCCTGCCTGTTGGGGTACTCTGCCTCCCTCCCCCTGTGTGCTGCTGGCCTCACTCTGCATGTCCTCCTTCCACGTTGGGTCAGTTACTAGATCATCCACCACCTCCTCCTCTTCCACTTGCGCACCACGATCCTCCTCCTCACTTCCTGGCAATTGTGTCTCGTCATCGTCCACCTCTTGTGACAGATTGCCAACGTCGACTTCCTGTGGCCGTGGCTGTTCAAATATTTGGGCATCGCAACATGGGATCTCCTCTTCCACCACTTCAAGCGTATCAGGCGAGGGGCCCAAATATGGAAATGGACCAGTGAACAGCTCTTCAGAGTGTCCAAGTGTGGGATCACTTGCTGTCTGACGACACTCGGCATGGTGGGAGGAAGGAGCATCAGGGTGAGGAGGAGTATGCGGTCGAGACTCACGGCTACTAAGAGTTGACCGTGTGGAAGACAGACCGGAGGTGGTGGTGCCCAGGTAACTGGAAGTATTGTCTACTATCCAATTAATAACCTGTTCACACTGATCAGTTCTCAATACTGGTGCTGTTCTGTGCTTCCCTAGTAATTCGGTCAAGAAGTGGGAGCGAGAAGATGTGGCTGTTGGTTGTGGCACATTTTCACCTTGGCCACAGCCCCGTCCTCTGCACGAACCATCACCAGAACGTCCACTTCCACGTCCCTTGCCACGCGCCTTGCCCATTGTAAATGAAGTAAAATAGCTTACACTTGCACTATCAATGGAAAAAGGGTAATAAAGAGTAGATTAGAACCGTGGAAGAGGAAAACCACAGTTATTGTTTACTGGGGTATACCACACTTTTTTAAATAGAGATATTTGCGGCTGAACAGTGAGCGACACACTCAAACTGCTTTTTTTTTAGATACCAAAGGCCCAAAACTGGATAGTACAGCGATTTGACCCGTGGAACTGCGAAACCACACTGGGATGTCGGGCCTACACAAGACTATTTTCAACAGATATATTTTTGTGTCACAACAGTTAGGAGACACTACTGTTTTTCTTTACGGAAAAAACTACCAAAACCTGAATAATAGAGATTTTTTACCGTGGAACAGCAAAACCACAGTTATAATTTACTGGTGTATACCAGGCTTTTTAAAATATATATATATTTGCGGCTGAACAGTGAGCGACACACTCAAACTGTTTTTTTTAGATACAAATGGCCCAAAAGTGGATAATACAGAGGTTTGTACCATGGAACTGCAAAACCACACTTGTATTTCTCGGGCCTACACCAGACTATTTTCAACAGATATATTTGTGTCTGAAAAATCAGGGAGACACTATTTATTTTTTTTTACAGCAAAAAATGCAAAAAGCAGGATAATAGAGATTTTTTACCGTGGAACAGCAAAAGCACACTTCTGTCTCTCTGGCCTACACCAGACTATTTTCAACAGATATATTTGTGTCTGAAAAATCAGGGAGACACTATTATTATTTTTATACAGCAAAAAATGCCAAAAACAGGATAATAGAGATGTTTTACCGTGGAACATCAAAACCAAAGTAATAATTTACTGGTGTATACCAGGCTTTTTAAAATATATATATATTTGCGGCTGAACAGTGAGCGACACACTCAAACTGTTTTTTTTAGATACAAATGGCCCAAAAGTGGATAATACAGAGGTTTGTACCGTGGAACTGCAAAACCACACTTGTATTTCTCGGGCCTACGCCAGACTATTTTCAACAGATATATTTGTGTCTGAAAAATCAGGGAGACACTATTTTTTTTTTTTTACAGCAAAAAATGCAAAAAGCAGGATAATAGAGATTTTTTACCATGGAACAGCAAAAGCACACTTCTGTCTCCCTGGCCTACACCAGACTATTTTCAACAGATATATTTGTGTCTGAAAAATCAGGGAGACACTATTATTATTTTTATACAGCAAAAAATGCCAAAAACAGGATAGTAGAGATGTTTTACCGTGGAACATCAAAACCACAGTAATAATTTACTGGTGTATACCAGACTTTTTAAAATATATATATATTTGTGGCTGAACAGTGAGCGACACACTCAAACTGTTTTTTTTAGATACAAATGGCCCAAAAGTGGATAATACAGAGGTTTGTACCGTGGAACTGCAAAACCACACTTGTATTTCTCGGGCCTACACCAGACTATTTTCAACAGATATATTTGTGTCTGAAAAATCAGGGAGACACTATTTTTTTTTTTTTTACAGCAAAAAATGCAAAAAGCAGGATAATAGAGATTTTTTACCGTGGAACAGCAAAAGCACACTTCTGTCTCTCTGGCCTACACCAGACTATTTTCAACAGATATATTTGTGTCTGAAAAATCAGGGAGACACTTATTATTTTTATACAGCAAAAAATGCCAAAAACAGGATAATAGAGATGTTTTACCGTGGAACATCAAAACCACAGTAATAATTTATTGGTGTATACCAGGCTTTTTAAAATATATATATATTTGCGGCTGAACAGTGAGCGACACACTCAAACTGTTTTTTTTAGATACAAATGGCCCATAGAACTGCAAAACCACACTTCTATTTCTCTGGCCTACACCAGACTATTTTCAACAGATATATTTGTGTCTGAAAAATCAGAGGCACACTTCTTTTTTTTTTGGGGGGGGGGCACCAAAAGGTTAATAAGATGGGTATTTGTACATTGTGAAGGAGGAAAAAAAAAAGAGGATTTAGATAAAAAAAAAGGATTTTTCCTGGCCCCCTGGACCTGGAGCTGAGTCCAG
The DNA here is from genome assembly GCF_046119375.1 of Phyllobates terribilis. Classification (NCBI taxonomy): domain Eukaryota; kingdom Metazoa; phylum Chordata; class Amphibia; order Anura; family Dendrobatidae; genus Phyllobates; species Phyllobates terribilis. Next base: position 139,476,458 of record NW_027362770.1, read on the forward strand.
CAATTTCAGCAACAGGAGCAGCACACAGGACTGTAATGCAGCGTTTGCTGGTATAACCACTGCGTCTCCTATACAGCCTGCCTGCCTGCCTGATATACCTTGGATGTATATTAGTCCTGAGAAGGACTGTTTGTTTGATCTGGCAGCATTTACAGACCCTACACTAACTATTTTGCAGGATATATCTCTCCCTAAATCAGCAGCGCTGTCCCTACACTGTCTGATCCCGAGCGACTGTGTCCAAGATGGCGGCGCCCGGTTTTAAATACTCGAGGTGACGCTGTGCGGCCAGCCAATCACTGTAATGCCCACAAACAACATGGCTGCGGCATTACAGTGACTGGCTGGCAATCCCTGCATGTTCATTGGCTCTGTAAAGAGCGCCAAACATGCAGGGCGGAGACCCGAGCTCCCGCCCGAGTAACCCGGAAATGCTCGGTGCTCGCCGAACATCCCGAGTAGCGTGATGCTCGGGCGAGTACCGAGCAGTGTCGAGCATGTTCGCTCAACACTAGTGTTAATTCATAGTTTTGATGCCTTCAATGTGAATGGACAATTTTCATAGTCATGAAAATACAGAAAAATCTTTAAATGAGAAGGTGTGTCCAAACTTTTGGTCTGTACTGTATATCTATATCTATATATTTATATATATATATGTATATATAAGGTAAATAATAAATATGAACAATATAATAAATATAAAAATGCAAACATAAATAATAATACATATGAACATTTTATATACGGTATATATATAATAAATCTAAAAAAAATAAACATATACTTTGTATATATATAAATATATATATATAAATATATATATATATATATATATATATATATATACAGTATATTCCCATAGGAGCATTGCATGGCCAATAAGTCTCCTTACCACAACTTGCTGCAAAGAAATACTTTACCCTTTGGAGCTTCTATGGAAGTGTTGTCTACAGTATATGTACATATATATATATATAATGTACATAATAAATATAAATAGTAAACAATATAATAAATATCAAAATGCAAACATAAATAATAATACATATGAACATTTTATATACATATGTTGTGCATATATATACATATAAATATTTATTACTTATTTTCTATGTATATATAAATATAAATAATAAGTAATAAATATAAACAATGTCACAAATATACAAATGCAAAAATAAGTAATAATACTAATAATAATAAATATAAACCAACATATATAGATTTATTTATTTTTTATCTCTTATTTATATAAAAAATAAAAAAAATAAATATAAACATGGACTGTAAATAAGTGCAATAATATACATGCAGTATATAACAAATCTAAAACTTAGATTATAATCTATATGAAAAAATCTATAAATTATTGCTGTATCCTTTCTTTTAAATGGTAACCAATAGGCATAAAGAATGAGATGCCCCTAGCCTATACTCCAAATGGGAACATAGCCTATGCCCTTTGCATGAAAGAAACAATATGTAACACATACAGCTCTGCTACATCTGCAGTGCATTCAATAGCAAAAGGCAGGTTTCCCCTTCTTTTGCAAGTGTCTTTGTGACAGAGGAGAGCACCCTCCTTTATATAGAGTGGCACAGGAGGGAGGAGTGGGTGCACATCTGAGCACTATAGGAGAGGGTGTGGGGGGTGCATTAGGGACAGGAGGATGGAGATTACCCTCAGCCACAGTACATTGGCTTCTAGCAGGAGGATGGAGAGAGGTTGGGGAATGTGAGGCAGTTGCTTGGCTACAGTAATAAAAGCACATTAGCATGATGGAGTGTGGAGGGAGAGAGTAATGTGTGTGCTAGTGTGTGTCTGTGTGTGAATGAGGAGGGCTTTCTCCCTTTCCTTCTGTGTTCAGTTAATCCTTCTGTCAGTTGATGTTAAGACAGCATTTTAAGAGCTGGATGGAGGAAGGAAGAGGCAGAGTGTAGCAGGGAGGCACAGAAGCCCAGGAACACAAGCCTTGTATTCAGCACCAAGGAGAGAGACACCAAAAACTGACAGCAGCATCAACAGATTCTCCCTCCAGCACCTCCACCAGCTCCACCACCATCATCATCAGCACCAACCCTTGGATTCTCAAGAAATAGGAAGAAGGCAAGAGGAAGGCCAAGGGATACAAGACACTTCAGGGGCAAGAAAAAAAAAGAAAAGAAAAAGAAAAAATCCAAAATCTTTGCTTGGGAAGTAGGGCTGATCCTTTTTCTCTCCGCCAATGCAAAAGGAAATATGCAGCACATCTTTGCCTTTATCTGCACCAGCTTCCTAGGGGCAGTACTTGGGGTCAATTTCCCCAATTTTCCAAACATTATCCAGATCGGTAAGTTTTGGTTTTTTTTCTTCATGTCTTAAAATGAAATTATTGAAAGGGGGGCTGGCAGTTAGGGGGTTAATGACGCCGAACAAGGTATTGCATTTTTTATGATGATGGTGGTTACAGTTTTGCTATTTGTTTATTTTTATTTGCTTTTTATTTGAATTCTATTGGAATGTGAAGCTAATTAAAATGGCCAAAGTTTGTGTGATGTATCCAGCACTTCCTGCTCACTCACAATAGCTGCCCCCATGATGCCCCCCATCTGCTTGGCCCTATCCCCCCACCCAGTTGCCCCCCCCCCACAACATTCATTTCCCCCGACACTAAATGCTACCAGCTTTGAATAACCCATTATGATGGTATTTGATGCTTCTCAATCACGACTCCTCTCTCCCACCCCCCACTCTAGGCATGCACAATTAACCCATTAGCTGCTGAGGAAAGGTGAGAAAGGGGGGGGTGGTGGTGGTGGGGAGCGGGCAGATGATAACAGATCTCATCTCATCTGTCACATAGGTGAAGTCTATTGTGGGTCATCATCATCATCACACCTATTGTATAACAAGGGGAAGGCTGGTTTTGTTCTTAGTTATCAGGGTCCTCCATTATTCCTGGGGGAAATTTAAAGGAATATGGTAAATAAGGGAAAGAAGAACTCATGGAGGATCTGAGCCTCATCTACAGGGCTGGGGAACATGCAGCAAACATTAATGGAGGAAGCACCTGTAACAGGTTATAGGGTCTGTACTGATAGTATGTCTAATGACATAATATATAGAGATAATAATAATGTTTACCTATCTACTAATTATCTACTTATTTAATCTCTATCTATTATATATCTATCTATCCAACTATATATCTAATATCTGTATATCCAATTATCTATCTATCAATCATATATCTATCTATCTAATATCTATCTATCATTCTATATATCCTTCTATCTATCTATCTATCATATATCTATCTATCTAATATCTATCTATCATTCTATATATCCTTCTATCTATCTATCTATCTATCTAACTACTAATTATATATTTATCATCTATCTATTAATATATCTAATATCTATCTTTCTATAAATCTATTTATCCATATATCTTTCCATCTATCTATCTATCATATATCTATTTATCTATCTAATATCTATATAGCTATCCTTCTATATATCCTTCTATCTATGCAACTATCCATCTATTTATCTATCTATTTCACTATATCTATCTCTTTCTATTATCTATCTATCTAATATCTGTCTATTTCTCTATCTATCTATCTATCTCTCATGTATGCAAAAAAATAGCTCAGCATAAGAAAATGGCTGTAATTCCAATCATATGGCTGTGAATCATCCCATTATTATGTCCACATTACATCTCTTGCTGCCTCCATTGAGGTCTCCCTTGGCCTATCCTAAGTAGGGGCTCATTCCTCCGTCACCACTTACACAGTCTCTTCCTCCACCACCTGTTAGCTGAATCTTCTAAGTCCTTGTCTACGCCTCCTGCTATCCTTACATCTACACCATATAGTGATCCACTCCTGCTAGAATTGGACCAGATCCTGGGGAGACAATAGTGCGGTATTTCCCAGAGATTACATTATGTATTATAATGGCAATACTAAACCATTTTGGTGCTTGCTCCCTATGAGACTCACAGGTTAGAGTCCCTCACTGTGCACATAAGGGGTTAACCTACGGTTGTCCTAAGCTTCGTATAGAGGTTTTCTCCCGTTTCTTATGTACCATGACGGGTGACCATTAACGTTCATTCCTATTGTGCATAAGCTGTTGTTGCTTTGTTTCTGTATTTGAAGGTGTTTTTCTCTTACATTGGCTTCGGTGCGATCCTTCCGCCAGTCACAATGCATCAGGCTCATCATGCTCGCTTGGTTTTCTACCTCAAGGGGATTTTGTTCCCAACCACCTGTGAGCAGTACCAGAGACAGTCTAGAGTTCCCCTTCTATGGTTACATGAAAATCCCTTATGTAACCTCAATATAATCCTTTAAAAATATTAAAAATTATGAACTGGATTGTCCACGTAGTTGGAAAAGTCGGCCATAAACGTATTTGCCTCAATCCCATAGGGGTTCGGATACTATTATGAAACTGGTTGTTAGGAGGACTTGAATCTATGGGATGGATCAGAAAAATGACGAAAGAGAACCAACTTCACCTAAAGAACCTAATAGATTCCTACAGGATTCCATCATGGTTTCTATTTTTTGTGGCATTTTTTCCAAAATCTTGAACAAAGCCTCCAACGCAGCTGTGAACACAGCCTAAAACCGTCCATTTAGTATCATAGACATATCCATTATCAGTAGTGATTGCTGTTTACAATCAGATCATAAATTATCTATGACCATCTAAGAAAAAGTACCATGACATCACCATGATCTGAACTGAGCTCTGCTGCATCCGGTCAATTAACCCTACTACCAGTCATTTCCTTGGCTTGTCAACAACCAAATAATCCCCTACTTTACATACAATTCAACCAGATTGTAACCAATCTCTTTCATCCTGACCTACTTAGAGCCTACGAGACCTATAGGGTTCACAGCTCATAATTACCACCAGTCATGTTCCATTATTCCGGATACTTTTTCTCTGTGCTATCCCCCCAGATCTACGCCTGCTCCACTTTCCCAGCTTCTATATGCTTTGATTCTAAGTGTACAAGCAACATGTTGATAAAGCACATTATAACGCTTGGGGTTGGCGGAGGAAGTAATTTGTGTTTGCAGTGTAGAAGCATGTCCAGAGCGGAGGAGACATACAGATGCCCCGTGGCACACTGCCTCATGCATTATTTCATGTTTGAAGCCATTGATTTTAAAAGAAAATGACTTGCTTCTTTTTTTTTTTTTCTGATGGTGAAAAATAGTGGAAAGGCGTTTATTGTTTTGTGTGTTGCTCCAGAGGACAACAATGGATTAGAATTTAAGGAAAAACTGGGTAGACATGAAAAAAAGGCAAATCGGTAAAAGTGAGAAACGGAAAGATGTAAGATAGATAGATAGACAGAAGGTAGAATAGATAGAATAGAGATAGATAAAATAAATAGATATACGTAGATAGATTAGATAGATAGATAGATAGATAATAGATAGAAGGTAGAATAGATAGATAAAATAAATAGGGGTGGTTACAGTAGATAGATAATAGATAGATAGAAGGTAGAATAGAGATAGATAAAATAAATAGGTACAGATAGATTAGACAGACAAGCAGATAGGAGGATAGATAGATGGATAGACAGATGGATAGATAGATAGATAGATAGATAGACAGATAGATAGATAATAGATAGATAGATAGATAGATAGAAGGTAGAATAGATAGAATAGAGATAGATAAAATTAATAGATATAGATAGATTAGATAGACAGATAGATAGATAATAGATAGATAGAAGGATAGATAGATAGATACATAGATAGACAGATAGATAGAAGGCAGATAGAATAAATAGATAGATAGATATGAGATTGATAGATAGAAATATAAATACATAGATAGATAGAGAGGTGAACATATATAGTGAAATAGCTACATACAATTCTGCTGCATGCAAGTCCTAACCACTGTAGATACATGTGCATAAACTGGCTTTCCACGCATAAAAAACATCATCTCGAGATCTGAAAAAAATAGTATTTTTCTCCGCATTAAATATCTATTTTTTAAAATAAAAGGAATTCCATTGGTAATTTATAGCAATTAAAAATATCTTATTCTACAGATTTGGACTTTCCGGTTTATCTTGTTTGTGGTCAGTAAAAAAAAAATCATAGAATTATCCTTTCCAAACTGGGATGTCAGTTCAGCATTGTAAAAGTTGTTTCTCAAAAAAAAAGCTTAGAAATTTCCATATGATGATGCAATATAGGCAGGATTTTTACATCATTCATGATGAACGTTGGAAATTGGCATGACTATACCTGGAAATTGGGATTGGGGTGACTATACCTGGAAATTGGGATTGGGGTGACCATGCCTGGAAATTGGGATTGGAGTGACCATGCCTGGAAATTGGGATGACCGTAGACAGGCAGATGTCTCACCAACACCAATGGTCACTTAACTGTCTTCAGACCACCATGAAAAAGTTTACAGATGTTGTTTGCCCAACCACCAAAAACTCTTGATGGCCATTTCTTATGGTCATCATAAATGGTCTTTATTTCTGCCAATTGAATGTTCAACTGGTCATCAAGTTGTCGAATAAAATGAAACCATCTATAATGGCGGTATCCCTTTCACAGAGAGATCAAAGCGAATTTGTGGATTGTTCCACTAGACAAATATATATCTGTAGAGCTAACATGATTTCCAAAATCTAGTGTATGAAAGGTGCAATGTTTTTGAATTTCCTCCACGATAAGTTTTAATCTGCTCTTAAGTCCCTACAGGCATTTAATTACAACCCTAGTTCTGGATGGGTATTTTTTGGTGGGAACCACGAATGACCAAATGAACATGGAGATGTCTTTCTCCTTGTGGTTTTCCAGGAGTTATTGAGCCAAAATTCCACCTGACCTCTGATTTCAAGAAGGATTGACGTTAATGTATGGATCAAAGAGGATAGTACCGACATTCATCTGGTAGTAATGTTCTATTCTTGGTGAGATTTTGAGTTCGGAGAAGAATTTTCTTTCAACTGTAGTATTATTTGGGTTAATTTTAAGGATTTTTTTTGTTCGAGATTGAACAGAATATGTCTTCTTGGAAAGTGAACACAGAGAATTGATGGATTATTGACCCCTGCAAATGTTTTTCTGTGAATCAGATTGATCTTAACATTCATTTTACAACTGAGCTCTGTATGTTACAGGCCAGAAGGAATGACTTGCGGTTAGACTACATTGCGTTTAACCACTTTGTGCCTACGGGACGTGAAATACCAATAATAGTATCAAAATTAGCAATGCTGTGGCCCAAAAGTTTTTGAAAACAGGCAATATGAAGGATTTCAAAGTGGTTTTCACATCTCATAAAGGAGGACTAGTAAATACCATAAAATTATGACTGGTAGGAATCCATCTTTGAGAACCTCACCAATTTTGAGGATGATGGGGACACAATACTGGTGTAGAGCTATGTCTTCTGTCAGGTGGTCGGATGATGATCTGCAGCCAAAAACAGTCAGGGGGGTGCAATGCTTCACCCGTGCTGCATTTATTTTTAGGATTGACCAGAGTTCAATTATTATGGGATGGCATTTCCTAAATATTTGCCATCCCTTATTAGATGGGATAACCTAGGATATGCTATCAATTTGTGACTGGTGGGGATCCATCTTTGAGAACCTCACCAATTCTGAGGATGAAGGGGACACTTTACTGGTGTAGAGCTCTGTCTCCTGCACAGTTGAGCTCCTGAGCATGCTACAGTTCTCTGTACAGCTGGGGGCTCTAGATGATGATCTGCGGGAAAAAACTGTGAGGGGGGCGCAGTGCTTCACTAGTTCCCGTATTGATTTTCAGGATTGATGGAAATTCAATTATATGGTATTGCCTAAACAATTGCCATCTCTTGATTAGATGGATAACGTAGGATATGCCATCAATTTATGACTGGTGGGATCCATCTTTGTGAACCTCACCAATTCTGAGGATGAAGAGGACACAGCACTGGCATAGTGCTATGTCCCCTTCTAATGTCTTCCTGCACGGGGGGGCGCTAACTGAGATGTCACTACAGTTTTTTGCAGAGTGGGTGTCCGGAAGCTAATCTGCAGGGAAAAAACAGTAAAGGGGATGCAGTGCTGCACCCCTTCATTTACAGGATCCCTGGGGAGTCCAGTTAGAAAGTGATGGCTTTTCATAACCATATGATATCACTTTATGAGACGGGATAACCCTTTCAATTCAATTACACAATTAGCCTTGCATGATGAGATGTCGGCGTTGATGTCAGTGTTGATAGGTCTTATGACTCATAGGAAATTTTTACTGTGCGAAAATTTAAGAGACATGGAGGAATGACACATCCATTATAAGACATAGATAAAATGTAAAGGGTTGGTCCATATTTTTATTATTTTTATTTTTTTCATAAAATGAGAGTAATTTAATGAGTTACTATGTGCACTATATTCGGAAATAATGTGCACCACAAAGACCACCCAGGAGCAGGTTGTATTTATGATACTTCCTCCGTTGATGTTGACTTTTTCTTTGGTATCTCCCAACTTTGATGAGAAATGGAAACAATGGAGATACCCAGAGCTTTCGAGGTACCGTTGTAGCAGGAAAAAAAAATAAGTTTGATTTTTCTTGTGGTGGTGTTGAGTTATTAGGCAATATCCTAATTGATATCCAAATTAAAAAAAATGAGAGCAACTTATAAAGTAGATGTTGGCTTATTCTTTTATCGTAAATCAGTAGTACATGTAAAAATAAGAAACTTTGTAATATATTTTAAATAAATACGCCCTTAGTGCCCTTGGAGGACAGTTGACGTTATCTCTCTGGTGTTTGCTTAAGCTAAGTGTATCCCCTTTGTTTGTTTACTTTGTTGTCTTTAGTTTGTAGTGGGGCCTGACTAGTGCTCACCCCGTCCCCCTCTATATCTAGGGCCTAGCTCTAAGGATATTCAGGGATTAGGTTCCTGCTCGGCAATAGGTGTGGAACCTATATAGGGATGATAGGGTAGGCAGGGTGATATTAGATCTGCCTAGGGGTCTCCACTCCCCCTTTCACTTGTTGTTAGGCTCCCTTCCCCCTCTTCCCATCATTGTACACCTATTCCTTCCCTCACCTTGCTTGACACTCCTGGACAGATCATTCATTCTCAAAATTCTCAATTTACAGGTAAAATTTTTCTTCAGTGAATATAGACTTTCTTATTACTGAGCTAGGAAATGAAAGTTGGTGCTCATAAAGTTCTATGCAGAACTACAACTGTCGTTTCAGGAGAACTTGCAGCAGAATGTCTGTGTCACCTCTAGCTCCTCTCTCCCAAAAATGTAAAAGAACCAACTGCCATTTCCTATTTCAGTAACGGTAAAATCTGTCTTCACTGAATACAGATTTTATAGATTTTACCCATGAATTGAGAATGAAAAATTAATCCCGGAGGAGAAAGAAGCAGATTTCTCCTATAAGACATTTTACAAAGTTGCCTTTTTTCATGTGCATAATTGATTTATGGAATGAAAATTAAAATGACGGTTACGCTTAAAGAGAACTTGACAGCTGATCCAGGGGCAGTGTATCAGACACTGAGTGTGTCATTTCAGCCATGTTTCAGAAAAAAAAATAGTTTATAAGCCACCGGAGACCAAACCGCACAGGAGGCTAGTCAGATAGGCGGATCCTTGGCAGCTTCTCCCCGCCCGCTTCCAGTGACTGATAGGTTTCTCCTTGATTGCGCATACAGGGAGAGACTGGTTACTCCAGTGTAGTTGGCAGAGAGAAGCCATCGGGGACCTGCCTGTCTGACTAGTCTCAAGTACAGATCGACCACCCAACATCAGGTTTTATTATATATCATACTACAGTTCCTTCCATTGGTGTCTCAAAACGTACGATGTCAAAAATTTCTAAGCATTGGTAGAATATGTTAAGATGTAAGTAGACCAAAAATATATAAAATATTTAGAATTATTTTACTATGTGGTCCGGTTTGTCTAAGAACAAGACAGCCACAAAGTCAAGCTGAAATCCAGGTCTTCTGTTTCCAACCATCCCAATTCCTGCCCTTACAAAGCTTTTCAAAAAACAGAAATATCAATATTTTTACAACCAGAGTTTGACATTTTTTCTTAAAGAGCTGGGACATTCCTTACGAGATTACTGAAGATGGTTCTTGTGCTACGACCTTCCATGTTCAATCTTCTGTACATAAATGTGAAAAAAAAAAAAATTAAGTCCCCAGTTCCTTAAAGTGTTTGAAATCAATAGGAATCATAGAAATATTCATAAAGAAAATTGACTATTTTTGGTCTATATTAGCTGCAATATCAATGAGTCAACTGGTCAACCTATAAAATATTTGTTTCCACTTACACTTTCCCCTCTTAGCTTACTTTTATAAAAGCTACCTGCAATGAAGTTTCTGGATTGAGTCTTCTCACTTGCTATGGGAACACAAGCTACATTTCTGTCTTCTTCATTCTTTTAGCGATGACTTGACATGACGTCACCCTGGTTCCTTAAGGCAAGACAAAACCATGAGAATCCTAACATCCTGGCTTTAGATTGGCTTTATTGTCAAGCGAACGATGGCTGAATTACAATTTCAAATCTTGTTTTCCTTCCTGGAGTTGTCAGCTGTGTTTGATTTTTTTTTTCTTTTTCTGCTTTGTTGCCTTCAGGCCTTTGGGACGTGTTCTCGAAAGTATGCTGGGCTTGTGGATTAATAGGGTGACTGGAGTGATCATCGCTGCTAACCCTTTCAGGCTAAAACAAATATATGTTGATCTCAGTAGTTATTTTCTTATATGAATGAAAGATTTATAAGATTTAATGATAGTAAACCTGAATGGGTCAACTATGGAAGATGTTCTGAAGGCCTCATATTCCTCAAAGAAGAATAAGGAAAAAAATTGATTTTCACTTCTTCGTATGTAGAATTTTCCTCCTCGTCTGAAGAGCACCAATCACTACCAGTCAGAAGTAGGGCTCATGTATGGGCACTTCCCTTTACTTTAGACTTGTTCCCATCAAGAAGTGCCTTGAATGAGCCTGAGGGTGACTCAATGGAGCACTCTCTGTCCTTCTTTGACACTCATTCATTCAACATTTGATGCACGTCCCGGTCTCTAGAGTGGCACTTTAGGGAGTAAGTAATGATTGCGTTGGCATCATTAGAACCATTTAGCACTTTTACATTTTTAAGTAGAATTCCCATTCTGCACCCCTGCCTCCTTTTTCTAAATATTGTAAAAACAGAACTGTGAAAATTAGGTGTGTACACGAATAGGTCATCAGATCGGTTGAGATTTGACTTGGTGCGAATATATTCATACTTCCCAATCCATCGGGCACAACAGAGATCTATGGCCGCTGCACAGGAGAGGGAGTACTGTTTCTTACCTGCTGGCAGCTCTTCTTTTGATTAGCTTGCCTTACATGTTGTCACATGTGCATTGCGCCACAACATCCATGACATGCCAGGCTGGCCAGCACCCTCCATGTTCAACTGTTTGCAGCTCCTACGACAGGCGGAAGTAAATGGTGTACAAAGCCGACACATCACAGCTGCTTACACTGTGTAATGACCATCCTTGAGTACTGCTGCTCAGATCCTAGTGAAGTGATGAGATGATCTGAGGATCGTCACTACACAGTGTATAGCGCTATGGTGTCACGACTCTGTGTATTTTGTAATTCTGGCTTCTATGGGATCTGCAAACATCTGATTGCCAATGGTTCCTGGTGTTGTACACCTATTGATGAGTCTTTGAGCGTCTTGGAACTACACCTCCCTCTTAACTTGGAAATTTATAGCATTGTCTACAACAGTGTTCCCCAACTCCAGTCCTCAAGGCTCACCAACAGGTCATGTTTTCAGGATTTCCTTAGTATTGCACAGGTGATAATTCCATCACCTGAACAGGCAATAATTCCATCACCTGTGCAATACTAAGGAAATCCTTAAAACATGACCTAGTGGTGGGCATTGAGGACTGGAGTTGGGGAACACTGGTCTACAACACAGCACAAACATAACGTTATTACCAGAATTCTTCTTGCTATCAGAATAATTTTTGTTATTTTAGGCTAGCCATAGACATTAGATAGACATTATGGTGAAACCGACCAATGCCAATAGAGATCAAAATCTAGATTAAGTTTCTAGGGGGTGACGATGTCTGCCACCGTACATTGATGATGGTGGGGTCATGGCAGATAATTTTTAGGTGAGCAATCACTTCCGGTATGTCATGTCTAGCTCCAGCTTATGACTTAACACAAGGCCGTAGCCCGTGTTGTGTCTAAATAGTGATATATAGGGCACTGTATGAGTCAGAGGGCCACATAGAAAAGATTAAAATGGGGCTCTTTCTAGTGTTATTGAAAATCAAAAAAAACGAGCTGCTTCACTCTTCCCCCCTGCCAGGGACTTTTGCAGTGACTCATGAATTGTGCAAACAAAATTGACCTCCTGTTTATATATAGAGATTAGAAGGATTCAGCCAGTCAGTTTTGAATTACGTAAAATCATAGACCTAATGGAAAAGAGAATAATTAACTGGGTATAAAGGCAAAATGAGCAGTTGTAATTGCACAGTGCTATGTAATATGATGATTGCAATATATTAAGAGAATAACAATTTTGATGGGAGGAGTGCTTCTTTAAGATGAGCCTAATGATTTTTCTTAATTTGACAGGGAGACCACCAAGCTCATCGTAAGTCGAAGGTCCATCTCTGAGCTCTATCATATGCAGGAGGTGGAAATGGGGTCAATTGGTTAATTAAGGTCTTATTCCTTAGGCACTTCCCAACAAAGTCAATGGCTGCTCTATAACGTGATGGTCCTCCTGGTGCTAGTAAACACCACCCTCCCACTAATCATCTAAGAGAGAAGGACTTGGCGCTTTTTGCAACTATGGTCTTTGCTTAAGCGAAATCCCTACATCTTTGCTGTAGAATTTGTGAAAACATTCACAGATTTCCATCACCTATTAAAATATGGGGTCCACTGGCTCCCCTCTTCAGGAGCCCCCTAATGTATTGCCTCTCTGGGAAATATGCTCTTGATATGAGCACCCATTGACTTTGTCATTGGACTTTTTGGAAGTGCCTAAAAATGAGGAGCTTGGTGTGCTTATGAAAAGTTTTAGAGTTGGACCTTCCCATTGCATGCTAATGAAAAGTTTTAGAGATGGACCTTCCCATTGCATGCTTATGAAAAGTTTTAGAGATGGACATTCACATTGCATGCTTATGAAAAGTTTTAGAGATGGACCTTTACATAAAGATGAGCTTGAGGGTCTTGTCAATTTTTTTTGTGGCCAAAACTCTCACCTATGTAGAAATCTCAGTGTCTTAAAGGGAATCTTAAGATTTTGGTGGCGGTCAGATGATACAGTAGTGAAAGGTGACCGGTGTGTAGGTATCACTCGTAGTGGGAGACGGCACCAGAGAAGAACGTTCTCTGGAGTTGAGCGGTTTAGCATAAGATAGGTAATTTGGTAAAGTGTGGTGCGCTGGCAAAAGAGGTTTAGAGTTGAATAGTTGGCAAATAAAATTACCTTTATTAGATTCCACAGACTGATAGATCACAAACTGGTTTTCTCCTTCGGACTGGAGCCCTTGCCGAATTCCTATCTTAAAGGGAACCTTTCATGTTGTACATATAGTCCGATCATTGAAATAGCACTGTCAATTGAAGGGCAAGTTGAGCAGATGATATATGGGTTTGTTGGAAAAGGCTCAGTATAGCGTTTAAAACTTTTTACAAATTTTGTTCATTGAAATCCCAAATGTTTGCATGCATGAGTCCAGATGGTGGTCCTATGTCTGCATGCACAGTCATACAGGGATGACTTACAATCACTAGAGGGACTTCCCACTGGACTCATACATATAAACACCTGGGATTTCAACAACAAAAAAATACAAGTGATACTGAAATGTATATCAATCTGACCAGCTCCTCCATACCTTGTTCAACACGATAGGTTCCCTTTAAGTCTGTTAGCCATACAATGAAGTGTTATCTAACAGAGATGTAATCAGCAGCTCCCATGAATATGTAGAAATAAGAAATAATTTGAACACTCAATGTGGGCGTTTTACTTCTATATAAATGAATACTGTTGATGAAACCCAATCTGAAGAGTTAGCCAGATGGTGAGTCGGAAGACGAATAACAAGCCAAGTAATTTCTAGCTGTCAATCTAATTTTTTGCCTTTATAAAAATTAAATTGGCATTTTCTATCGAGCTGAAATTGATGCCATTAAAATTGGTCCTTACATTGCAATAGCCAGACCTATTTGTTACCATTGACTTGATATACGTACGACTGCCAAAGGAAGAGATAAGTCGATCAAGTGCTGACTTTTGTCCTTCTTCCTCTAGGATCTTTTTTCTATATTTCGATGGGAAATAATTTCATATGCACCATTAGTATGGACCATGCAACTGCTATGGTGATGTCACGGGTGTGTCAGAGGTGACAGACAGTCGCCCTGCAGTGGTTTGCAGGAGATCTCCACGTTTGGCAATGCAGACAGCTGCCTATATAGCAGGCTGTCTTTAGGACCCAGCGACTACCTCCCTCTGTCCTGGGTGTATATATACCTGATCTCTCCAGGTGGGCATCGCCGGTTATACTCATTTCTACTTGGAACTTGGCTGACGCAGCATCACGTCTTCTCTGGAGTCTTGAGGCCGTGTGCTCTGTTGGAGTTCTTCTAAAGCTGAGTTGTTGTTTCCCTGTGTTGTCTTCCCCCTTTGTCTTTAGAGTGCTAGGGGAGGTTGACTAGTGCTCATCTCCTTCTACCCCCAGCTATAGCCTTATGCCAGGGATAGTAGGGCAAGGCACGTGATCGGCAACAGCTGCGGAGGCTGCATAGGGATTGTAGGGATGTTAGAGGGAGACAGGGTGACGCTAGTCCAGATTAGGAGGTCACCTCTTCCCCCTTTCCCTAGTGACTGGGCTCCCTTTCCCTTTACCCTCTGTGTTGCAGTCACACCTAGCGTGACTCTCTGTGTTGCACTCACACCTGGCGTGACATTGTAACCGGCCGAGCACGTTTTGAAAAAAAAAAAAAAGCGACACAAGATTGACATTTTTTTTTTCTCTTTGTGTGTTTTTGGGCATGCACCTTTTTTTTCCCTTACTCCCTTTAGTATTGGATCAGTTGCAGAGCTCGCAGAGCAGTTCCGCTGTCTGTCTCTGGAGGTGAATGACCTCCACTGTGGGGTTCAGCAGTATTAGCGGTTACAGGCCGCCAATGTGAGGGTCTCTGCAGGTAGGCCTATCCAGCCTGAACCCAAGGTTGCCCTACCGGACAGGTTTTCAGGACGTAGGGACAGGTTTTTTGTGTTTAAGGAGGCATGCAAATTGTATTTCAAGCTTCGTCCCTACTCCTCCGGTAATGAGGAGCAATGGATTGGTATTGTGATCTCTCTACTGCAGGGAGATCCTCAGTCGTGGGCGTTTTCGTTACCGCAGGATTCGGTTTGTCTCCAATCTGTGGAGGGTTTTTTTTGAGCTCTTGCCCTCATCTATGATGACCCTGACTGAGTCGCCTTGGCTGAGTCTAAGCTACGTCGCCTTCAGCAGGGGTTTCAGTCAGTGGAAATGTACAGTTCGGAATTCAGTAGATGGGCAACAAATTCCAAATGGAATGACTCAGCCCTTAAAAGTCAATTTTGTGAGGGGCTAACAGATTAGTTGAAAGATGCCTTGGCTGTATATGATACCCCTCAGTCCTTGGAGGCTGCCATGTCTTTGGCCATACGTCTGGATAGGTGCCTTCGGGATAGACGGGTGCGATCTCCTTCTCCGGGGCCTTCTTGTCGGGGTTGTGTACCTTTGCCAAGAGAGTAGCCTGGGGGTGAACCAGTACTGGGGGAGGTGGAGGAACCTATGCAGTTAGGGGGTGTCTCTACATCATACATCTCCCCTGTGATTTGCAAGAAAAAAGGCGTAGGTTTATTTTGGGTGAAAAAGGGACACGTTGTTGGTACCTGTCCTTCAATTCCTAAACAAAAAGAGACTCGATTAACTCTTGGTAGTCTGGAGTTGGATAAACAAGGGGTGCATTTGTGGCCAAACTGCAGTTCCGGCTTTGTCCTGACTGCAGAGGTGGTGCTAGAGAGCAAAATCGAAAACATTTCTGTGTTTGTTGACAGTGGAACCGAGGTCAGTATGGTTGATGCTGAGTTTGTGAAAACTCATGGTCTCGCTTGGTGTGCTTTAGCTGAACCTATTTCCACCTTTTCCATTGACTTGGCGCAACTTGCACAGAAAGCATTTACTCAGATTGTACATAATGTAAAACTGAGGGTGGGGTCAGTTGATTGTGAAATCATTCCTTGATATGTTTTGGAGAATCTCCCTACTCCAATTGTTTTAGGTATCCCCTGGCTTGTTAAACTTCGATTCGTGGATTGGCAAGCGGGGGAGATTATTGAATGGGGAGATTACTGCCATGAGAACTGTCTGAATGTTTCCATTACTGCTGTCTCTGCGGAGATACTGCCTGCTTTTCTGTCTGATTTTGTGGACGTTTTTTCTGAGAAGGGGTGTCAGGATTTGCCTCCTCATCATGCTTATGACTGTCCTATTAACCTGACCCCTGGAGCTAAACTACCGAAGTCCAGACTGTATAATCTTTCTGGCCCTGAGAGACAAGCCATGAAGGATTTCATTGCTGAAAGTCTGGAGAAGGGACATATCAGACCCTCATCTTCGCCCGTGGCGGCAGGGTTCTTCTTTGTGAAGAAAAAAGATGGCGGTCTACGTCCCTGTTTAGATTTTCGGGAATTAAATCAAATTACCTTCCGTGATCCCTACCCTCTTCCTCTGATTCCTGATTTGTTCAGCCAAGTTGTGGGAGCTAAGGTATTCTCCAAGTTGGATTTAAGGAGAGCCTACAATCTGGTTAGAATTAGAGAAGGGAACGAATGGAAGACAGCGTTCAATACCCCGGAAGGTCATTTCGAGAGTCTGGTTATGCCTTTTGCTTGACCAATGCACCTGCGGTATTCCAGCATTTCATAAATGATATTTTTCATCATTTGGTGGGGAGGTTTGTGGTGGTCTATCTGGACAATATTTTGGTTTATTCACCTGATTTTGAGATCCATCGGGGGCATGTTAAGCAGGTGCTCCAGATAATAAGGGATAACAAACTCTATGCCAAACTAGAGAAATGTGTTTTCTCTGTTCAGGAGGTGCAGTTTTTGGGGTACTTGTTGTCATCTTCATGTTTTCGGATGGATCCGGAGAAGATCCGTGCAGTCCTTAACTGGGAACGTCCCAAGAACCTGAAGACCCTACAATGTTTTCTGGGCTTTACTAATTTTTACAGGAAATTCATCCAAAATTATTCTGTTGTAGTGAAACCCTTTACTGACATGACTAAGAAGAGGTCTGATTTTTCCAAATGGTCGGATGCTTCCCTCCTGGCTTTTTCTTCCTTAAAGAATTAATTTGTCACTGCACTTATACTCAGTCAATCCAATGTTTCTCAACCCTTTATTGTGGAGGTCGATGCTTCGGATGACGGGATTGGGGCTGTGATGTCTCAGGGTTCGTTGCCTGGTAAATGGCGTCCTTTTCTAAAAAATTGTCTTTGGCTGAGAGAAATTATGACGTGGGTAATAGGGAACTTTTGGCGATCAAATTGGCGTTCAAGGAATGGCGACACTGGTTGGAGGGGGCTGTCCATCCTATTACTGTTATGACTGACCATAAGAACCTGTGATATCTCCAGTCAGCTAAACGTCTCAACCTTAGGCAAGCCAGATGGTCTCTGTTTTGTACTAGATTCAATTTTGTTGTCACTTTTCGTCCAGGGGTCAAAAACGTCAAGGCTGATGCTTTGTCCTGGAGCTTCCCTGGTTGTGGTAACCATGAGAACCCTGCTCCAATATTACAGAAAGGGGTAGTTATTTTGGCTCTTTTTCCTGAACTGGAGGGGGAGGTGCTGGAGGCTCAGGGGGACGCCCCTGCCTCCTGCCCTTCAGGAAAGTAATTTGTACCACCTCATCTGCGCCATAAAGTAATCAAGCAACATCATAACTTTGTGTTTGCTGGGAATCCAGGTGGTAAGGCAACCGCGGACCTCCTCTCTCGTCATTTTTGGTTGCCGGGGTTGCATCGAGATGTAATTGAACACGTACCTGCTTGTAGTATTTGCGCACGTTCTAAGGCTTCGCACACCGGTCCGTCTGGTACTCTTCTTCCGCTACCTATCTCTAGCAGGCCATGGACACACTTGTCCATGGATTTTATTACTGACCTGCCGGTTTCTGCAGGCAAAACAGTGGATTTGGTCGTAGTAGATAGGTTCAGTAAAATGGTTCACTTTGTCGCATTACCTGCACTTCCCAATGCCAAGACACTTGCTCAGGTATTCATAAATGAGATTGTGGAGCTTCATGGGGTTCCCTCCGATGTAATGTCTGATCAGGGGACCCAGTTTGTTTCCAAGTTCTGGAAGGCATTCTGTTCTCGACTGGGTGTGCAGCTGTCCTTTTCCTCTGCCTTCCACCATCAGTCTAATGGTCAGACCGAGCATGTCAATCAGAACTTGGAGACATACCTCAGGTGTTTTGTCTCCAAAAATCAGGAGGATTGGGCATCCTACTTACCACTGGCAGAATTTGCCATCTATAATCATCGTCGAGAATCCTCTGGCAGGTCACCGTTCTTCGGTGCATATGGTTATCATCCACAGTTTGGTACCCTCAGTGGGGGTGGAGCTTCAGGAGTTCCTGAGGAGGAACGGTTTGCTCCGTCACGCTCCTCGGTATGGCTCAGAGTAATTTAAAGACGGGAGAAAGGTATAAATGTATGGCTGACAGAAAACGCTTGCCAAGTCCGGACCTGAATGTGAATGACTTTGTGTGCTTGTCTACCAGAAATATAAAATTGAAAGTTACTTCTTGGAAGCTGGGATCTAGGTTTATTGGTCCCTATAAAATAACCGCCGTCATTAACCCAACAGCGTTTCGTCTTGAACTTCCTCAGGCCCTTAAGGTCCACGTGTTCCATAGGTCCTTACTCAAGAAGTATGTGGAACCTCTTGAGCCCTCACCTCTACCAGCACCTCCAGTAACGGTTGACCAATAATGGTTAATGGTAATCTGAAGTTCCAGATTTTGAGGATTGTAGATTCTCGTCTCCAATGTTGTTCTGTACAATACTTGGTGCACTGGAAAGGCTATGTTCCAGAGGAGAGGATGTGGGTTTCAGCATCAGAGGTGAATGCTCCCAGGTTGGTTCGTTCATTCCACACCCCTTATCCTGAGAAACCCGGTCCTGAATGTCTGGAGGCCTCTCGTATGGGGGGGGGGGCACTGTCACAGGTGTGTCAGAAGTGACAGACAGTCGTCCTGCAGTGGATTGCACGAGATCTCTACATTTGGCATTGCAGGCAGGGTGTTCTGTGTAATTTAAAGACCATGGGTGACAGGTATAAACTTATGGCTGACAGAAAATGCTTGCCAGGTCCGATCCTGAATGTGAATGACTTTGTGCGGTTGTCTACCAAGAATATAAGATTGAAAGTTCCCTCTTGGAAGCTGGGACCAAGGTTTATTGGTCCCTACAAAATAACCGCTGTCATTAACCCAGCAGCGTTTCGTCTTGAACTTCCTCGTGCCCTTAAGATCCATAATGTGTTTCATAGGTCCTTACTTAAAAGGTACGTAGAACCTCTTGAGCCCTCACCTCTACCACTGCCCCCAGTAATGGTTGATGGCAACCTGGAGTTCGAGATTTTGAGGATTGTAGATTCTCGTCTCCAACATCGTTCTCTACAATACTTGGTGCACTGGAAAGGCTATGGTCCAGAGGAGAGGATTTAGGTTTCAACGTCAGAGGTAAACACTCCCAGATTGGTTCGCTCTTTTCACACCTCTTTTCCGGAGGCCACTCGTAGAGGGGGGGGGTTACTGTCACGGGTGTGTCAGAGGTGACAGACAGTCGTCCTGCAGTGGTTTGCAGGAGATCTCCACGTTTGGCAATGCAGACAGCTGCCTATATAGCAGGCTGTCTTTAGGACCCAGCGACTACCTCCCTCTGGCCTGGTTGTATATATACCTGATCTCTCCAGGTGGGCATCGCCGGTTATACTCATTTCTACTTGGAACTTGGCTGAAGCAGCATCACGTCCTCTCTGGAGTCTTCAGGCCGTGTGCCCTGTTGAAGTTCTTCTAAAGCTGAGTTGTTGTTCCCCTGTGTTGTCTTCCTCTTTTGTCTTTAGAGAGCTAGCGGAGGTCGACTAGTGCTCATCTCCTTCCACCCCCAGCTATAGCCTTACGCCAGGGATAGTAGGGCGAGGCATGTGATCGACGACAGCTGCGGAGGCTGTATAGGGATGTTAGGGGGAGACAGGGTGATGCTAGTCCAGATTAGGAGGTCACCTCTTCTCCCTTTCCCTAGTGTCTGGGCTCCCTTTCCCTTTCCCCTCTGTGTTGCACTCACACCTGGCATGACTCTGTGTTGCACTCACACCTGGCGTGACATTTGGCCTTGGAAAGAGAACCTGGTTGTTGGTCCCATCTCCTTTGTGGTGAGAACTGGTGCAGAAGAACTGATTTTTTTTTAGCCAAAAAAACTGATAAGTTGGCCTAAGGGTTGCGGAATTTGGGAACATAGAAACTCTGGATCTTCTGAACTGGTGGTAAAACATGGCACCATGATGGGGTGGTCCAGTTGTATCTTCAGTATGACATCTTCTCTGTTTGGTTGTTTGGCCAGTATCTAGCAATTGCTGATCTTATATAGGAGGCCACTCCAGCTGAGTTAGTTATCTACCTAGGTACTGGTAGTAGATGTGACATTGTTGATTTCTTTGCCATTAGTATGTTCTGAGAACATAGTATACATTGCCAATGTTTACCACCTGATTGTCCAATTGCTTTTCATGTGCAAACAGTGTGGATTTTGTTGTGCAACCTGCACCAAAATAGGGGCAGGTCTATGAAAAACCCATCTAAAAGTGGGTATTCTTTGGGTGAGGTTTAAATATGCAGAATTTTGCGTTGTAATTGTTAATATGTACGGACAATATAGTATTTATATTGTCCGAATTGTCATTTCAAGCTCCTGGGCCCCAGTGCAACATTTGTTCCAGGGACCTATCTACCATGTGTCATTTATAATACTGGTATCTTACGTAGCAGTGGGTCATATGGGTTACCTTAGGCCAAGTTTGACTCCTACAATACGTCGACTTCTCTTATAACTAGTTTTTAATGTACTAGGTAGACAGGAGGTTAGAGTGAGAAGGGTTAAAGGGAACCCCTGCTTTCAGAAATCAGGGTGTCGGCTCCTACATAATACTGCTCTCACATATAAAAAAGTGCTGACAGATTCCCCATAAAAGGGTGCTGCGCAGCTTAAAGGGGTTGTCCACCTAATAAAAAAATGTACTAAGCAGACCTAAACTGTGTTGTTGTACATTGTTGCAGATCATAAATCTGCAATCATACTATACCCTATGGGCTATTTAAACACTGCAGGTCACCATATGTAAAGGGTGATGTTCCTATTTGACCATTTTCTCAGTCGTCCCTGGATGCGTCCCCTTCTTTACAGTCACTTAATGATAAGATTTACACATGTACTGTACGTATCACAGCAATA
This sequence comes from Phyllobates terribilis, assembly GCF_046119375.1. NCBI lineage: Eukaryota > Metazoa > Chordata > Amphibia > Anura > Dendrobatidae > Phyllobates > Phyllobates terribilis. The sequence goes on from NW_027362770.1 coordinate 139,498,089, forward strand.
TAGGTTAGGCCCTTTTAGCAAATATTTTTATAAAGTGGTCAACCCCATTAAAAAGGAATGTGGTTGTCCACCCAAGGGCGGACACAGACAGTAGAGGGCTGTTTCCTGTTCATAATGCACAACCTTTACGAGTCTGTGACAGAGGCTGCTTGCTTCTTTGGAGGTGGAAGTGGGCCCATTAACCATTTAGGTCCCAGATCGGCTGCACAGTTTGCACCAATAGTATGTCCACCCCAGTGTCAGCTCCTATGATTATTAGCCCATTGGCACTGTGTTAATGACTGGTTCTTTCAGTGACTTTGACTATAAACCAATACATAGTGAATCAATTTTCAACCAATGAGCTGGAAAGAATGTCATCGATATAGAAGCATCAGTAGACGAATTGCCTGTAACATGACTCACTAGCTTCCTTTAGCTGTAACATTTCTCTCTAGCCTCCTTTACATGTAAAATTACTCACTAACCTCCTTTACCTGTAACATGGCCCGCAAGCCTCCTTTATCTGTAATATGGCTCAAAACCTCCTTTACATGTAACATGGCTCGCTAACTTCCTTTAGCTGTAGCATGTCTCTGTAGCCTTCTTTACATGTAACATGACTCACTAACCTCGTTTACCTGTGACATGGCCAGCAAGACTTCATTACTTTTAACATGTCTCTCTAGCCTTCTTTACCTGTAACATAGCTCGCTAACCACCTTTACCTGTAACATGGCTTGCTAGCCTCCTTTACCCGTAGCCTGTCTCGCAAACCTCCTTTACCTGTAACATGGCTCAAAAACCGATTTTACCTGTAACATGGCTCACTAGCCTCCTTTACCTGTAACATGGCTCACTAGCCTCCTTTACCTGTAGCATGTCTCGCTAACCTCCTTTACCGGTAACATTACTCGCTAACCTCCTTTACCTGTAACACAGCTCAAAAACCTCTTTTACCTGTTACATGGCTCTGTAACCGCCTTTACCTGTAACATGGCTCGCTAGCCTCTTTTACTTGTAACATGGCTCTCTAACCTCCTTTACCTGTAACATATCTCTCTAACCTCCTTTACCAGTAGCATGGCTCGCTAGCCTCTTTTACCTGTAGCATGACTTGTCAATCTCCTTTACCTGTAACATGGCTCGCTAGCCTCTTTTACCTGTAACATGACCCGCTACTCTCCTTTACCTGTAACATGTCTCTCTAACCTCCTTTACCTGTAACATATCTCTCTAACCTCCTTTACCAGTAGCATGGCTCTCTAACCTCCTTTACCTATAACATGGCTCTCTAGCCTTTTACTTGTAACATGGCTCGTCAATCTCCTATACCTGTAACATGGCTCTCTAACCTCCTTTACCTGTAACATGGCTCGCTAACTTCCATTACCTGTAACATGGCTATCTAACGTCCATTACCTGTAACATGGCTCGCTAACCTCCTTTACTTGTAACATGACTCGCTAACCTCCTTTACCTGTAACATGGCTCAGTAACCTCCATTACCTGTAACATGGCTCGCTAACCTCCATTACCTGTAACATGGCTCGCTAACCTCCATTACCTGTAACATGGCTCTCTAACCTCCTTTACCTATAACATTGTTCGCTAACCTCATTTACCTGTAACATGGTTCGCTAACCTCCTTTACCTGTAATATGGCTCGCTAACATCCTTTACCTGTAATATGGCTCGCTAACATCCTTTGCTTGTAACATGACTCGCTAACCTCCTTTACCTGTAACATGGCTCAGTAACCTCCATTACCTGTAACATGGCTCGCTAACCTCCATTACCTGTAACATGGCTCGCTAACCTCCATTACCTGTAACATGGCTCTCTAACCTTCTTTACCTATAACATTGTTCGCTAACCTCCTTTACCTGTATCATGGTTCGCTAACCTCCTTTACCTGTAATATGGCTCGCTAACATCCTTTACCTGTAATATGGCTCGCTAGCATCCTTTGCTTGTAACATGGCTCGCTAAACTCCTTTATCTGTAACATGGCTTGCTAACCTCCTTTACCTGTAACATGGCTCGCTAACCTCCTTTACCTGTAACATGACTCGCTAACCTCCTTTACCTGTAACATGGATCACTAACCTCCTTTACCTGTAACATGGATCGCTAACCTCCTTTACCTGTAACATGGCTCAGTAACCTCCATTACCTGTAACATGGCTCGCTAACCTCCTTTACTTGTAACATGACTCGCTAACCTCCTTTACCTGTAACATGGTTCGCTAACCTCCTTTACCTGTCACATGGCTCTCTAACCTCCTTTACCTGTAACATGGCTCGCTAACATCCTTTACATGTAACATGGCTCGCTAACATTCTTTACCTGTAACATGGCTTGCTAGCCTCCTTTACATGTTGTATTGTTTTTAATGATTCAGGAATAAAGAAGAAAGTTTTTTACAGCATATGTTGAGTGCCGCCAGTGCTTCTTTTTTTCTTTGCGCTGAATGCCATCAATATACTGGGTATAACAGATTGATGCAGTAATTTTGGTAGAAAATTCTAGTCTTTAATAGCTACAGGAAGTTAAGTTTGGAGTTCAGAGCAGATACATCAGGGATGATTAAGCTGATAACTGGCGAATGCATACATTTGTTGGCATAATGACTCTGTCCATGTCCCGATATGTCTGCCATCTGCTGTGACCATGTGGGTGCGCAGGAAGCTTGCAGAAATATCTTAGCAATCATCTCTGTGTGTGTCAAACTGTGATAATGATGAATTGGAACGCAGTGAGAGTTAAAAAGCCTCCTAAACCATTTCCAAAATTGTGATATACACCCCATATTCTCATTTTCTTTTTTTCATATGCAGTCTTTAGGTTCGGCTTCCTTGTATCATCAATTGATTTACTATCTTCCATTTGTGATCTGTTCCCCAAAAAGTTAAGCTCCTCAAAAAAAACAAAAAAACAATGGCTTTAGGTCAACATGGGGGTCTACATTTTTTCTCTTTCATTGTTTCTTTTTCTTATCATCCTTTCTAAGCACTATGAATGACAAAGTCAATTGAGCCCTACAGTGGCACAAATCTTCGTGAAATCTAGGAGAACTGTGGCTTGCTGACTTTGTCAATACATCCAAAGTGGTCCCTACAGTCACAATCCTTCCTAGAGTGTTCACCATATCCTACATTCCATAAAACTTGTTTTTAGAATGTTCTGACCTTCAACACGTGATGCTGAAGGTCAGATTACAATTTTATGGTGGTAGACAGCTATCAAATTGTTAGAACTTTTTTAGGCATGTGTACATGGCCCACGTGTACAATTAAAGCTCCTAGAACCCCACCTTGTCAAAGCAAGATGTCAGAGATCTTCTATTATGGTTTTTCCAGCAAGATAAGTGATGACAAGACAGAAATTGGTCTAATGTTCTCTTTAACTAGATTTTTAACCATTCTAAGGGGGCATTTTCCACATCTAAGGGAAGGAAGGTTTAATCATCATGATAACCATAGACAACAATTCTTTACTGTAAGAACAGGGTGACTCCGTCACACCATGTTGTGATTGATGGTTGACTCATTGAATAAGTTCTGGATGCCTTTCTTGAAAAATTTAATTTTACAAGTTATATATACTAGATTTCTAGAAAGTGGATTCATTCTGATTGCCATATTTGAAGTGTAGGAGTGTTTTTCCATAAATTAAAAGGATTAATCTTTTATTACCAGTCTATTTCTCTGATCACTAGAACAATGATCCTGAGCCTCTCGTTGCTAATTACCAGTGGTCATCCTGCATGGGCATCCTGCTCAATGCTATGTTTATGCTTTCTCTTTTATCACCTATCCATTTTTAGGACTCCATGGTCACTAGAACAGTGATCCTGAGCCTTATGTTGCGTTTTACCGCTGGTCATCCTGCAGCTCTATGCTATGTCTATGGCTTACTCTTTTATCACCTATCCATTTCTAGGACTCCATGATAATTAGAACAATGATCCTGAGCCTTACGTTGCGTTTTATCGGTGGTCATCCTGCAGCTCCATGCTATGTCTATGGCTTACTCTTTTATCACCTATCTATTTCTAGGACTCCATGATCACCAAAACAATGATCCTGAGCCTTACGTTGCGTTTTATCGGTGGTCATCCTGCAGCTCCATGCTATGTCTATGGCTTACTTTTTTATCATCTATCCATTTCTAGGTCTCTGTGATCACTAGAACAATGAACCTGAGCCTTACGTTGCTTTTTACCGGTGGTCATCCAGCAGCTTCATGCTATGTCTATGGGGCTGACCAAAAACAATCAAGAAAAGTGGTGGTTTCCAACGACCCCATAGAAATCAATGAAGCCACCCTAGGAACTAAGTTCTGGTAATTGATACGGCCCCCTGAGATCATACATTTATCACCAATGCTGGTAGTAGGTCATAAATACCTTTGTCAGTATAACCCCTTTAATCATCATGATTCATAGACAGGGATTCTTTACTGGAAGAGGAGGGAGACTATGGATATCTTCAACTTGACGTGATCATTGATTCATTGAACAATTTATTTTTACTAGATTTCCTGAAATTGGATTCATTCTGACTTTTGTATTTGGAGTGTAGAAGGAATGTTTTTCTCTCAAATTAAAGTGGTCACTTTTTTATCACATATCCGTTTCTAGGATCACTAGAACAATGATTCTGAGCCTCACGTTGCTCCTTACCAGTGGTCATCCTGAAGCTCCATGCTATGTTTATGGGTTACTCTTTTATCACCTATCCATTTTTAGGACACTACGATCACTAGAACAATGATCCTTAACCTCCCGTTGACCCTTACCGGCAGAGATCATCCTTCAGCTCCATGCTATGTTTATGGGTTACTCTTTTATCACCTATCCATTTTTAGGACACCATGATCACTAGAACAATGATCCTTAACCTCCCGTTGACCCTTACCGGCAGAGATCATCCTTCAGCTCCATGCTATGTTTATGGGTTACTATTTTATCACCTATCCATTTTTAGGACACCACGATCACTAGTTAGCCTCCCGTTGACCCTTACCGGCAAAGGTCATCCTGCAGCTCCATGCTACGTCTATGGGGCTAACCAAATACCGGGGTTTCCAATGACCCCATAGAAATGAATGAAGCTGCACTCCACGTGTGGAACCAAAACTTCCTCATCTATGGTTCAGCGAGGAGAAACTAAGTTCTAGTGATTTGTAGGGCCCCTCAGAGATCATACATTTATCACCGATCCTGTGGGTAGGTCATTTATACCTTTCTCGGGATAACTCCTTTAACACTCTGCAGTATGTTCAACCGAATGAACCTGTTTTTAACCCTTTTAAGGGTTTGTCTCATGACTTCCACAAGATATGCCATAAATATCTAATAGATGTGGACCCTACCTGTCTTCAGTGTGCTCGACTGTTTTTGGATTTCCCATATAGTGAACAGAGAGAGCCATCGCATTAAAGGGAACCTGACAGCTGATACATGTTGCCCAATCCACAAACTACAGGTATCAGACAGTGGCTGCATGATTCCAGTTATATGTGTTTAACTTGGAAACGTTGCTGCATTTCAGAGAAAAACATAGTTTAATAGCCACAATGAGCCAAGCTGCACAGTAGACTAGTCGGACAGGCGGGTCCCTGGTGGCTTCTCCCTGCCCTCTGCCCTCGAGTGACAGATCTCTCCTTGTGTTTCTGTATAGGGAGAGACCTATTCTTCAAGGGCAGTGGTTGGGGAGAAGCCACCGGGGACCCGCCTGTCCGACTACTCTCCCTTGCGACTAGGTCCCCATTGGCTATTTATATATGGCTGGAATCGTGCAACCACTGTCTGCTACATGCTGCCCGTGGATCAGGAGGCATGTATCAGCTGTCAGGTTCCCTTTAAGTATCTTGTATAGAGGGGTGGACTGTATGGAATTTAGCAAAGGTATATAACAAATTCTACAATAAAATATTCCTTTTGACAAGCAAATGTTCATATCCGTAATATGAACTCTTAGTCTCCGAATTTACTGCTATATCATTCTATTTTTTTTCCTCCACAGGGGGCCTTTTCCCAAACCAGCAATCACAGGAACATGCCGCCTTTCGTTTTGCTTTATCTCAGTTGGTGGAACCCCCAAAGCTGTTACCCCAAATTGATATTGTGAACATCAGTGACAGTTTCGAGATGACCTACACCTGTAAGTACTTGCGAGAAATCCGTTCTAAGCTGATTAGCATCTCATGATGTTCCCTGCCATTTATTCTGGGGGGCCGCGTATTAGACGTTCTGTAGTGTAGACGACGAGAGGTGCAAAATCCTTTTAGCTGTTTTCTGTAGCAGAACGCAAGACGCTTATCTTAATTAAAAAGTATTTACTAAAAGTCTCTTGGCTGAAAAAAGATAATGGAAAAGCAGCAGAAAAAAAGAGTGTTCTGTGTTTATCCACAGGAAAAGGCTAATTAATGTTAAAGGTAGAAGAAACACCATAGAGAAAGCCTCATATTTTTTAATTTAAGTTCTTCCGATTCCCAGATTAATTTAAATGTGATATTATTTTTATCGCCGATTGCTCTATGCCGCCAGGCATCATTATCAAATGCATTTAAAGGGTATTTATACTTTTGCAAGTAATTACTTTTATTGCTCCCATTCATCCGAAAGAAAAATATGATGCAACTTTGCAAATAATCTTGATTAAAAATTTCCTACCATTGTGTACCTTCAGCTCCTATGCAGACCTATGTGTTTCTATAGTAACAGACTACAAACAAACCTTCTGTTGTCTGATTTTGCAGCTATACTGCCCTGTATATCACCTACTTCTTGCTGGCTTAGAATTGATAGGACAACGTGAAGAAGGAGGAGATGGTATTTAGCAGGACTTACAGGATCAGACTACAAAGGATGTATTTGCAGTCTGTTACCATGGAGACACATAGATCTGGAGAGGAGCTGCAAACACAAAATAGTAGGGTATTTTTAATGAGGGCTATTTGCAAAGCTGTTTCATTTTCTATTTCAGATACAACAGAGCTATAAAATAAGAAGGTAGACATAGCCTTTGAATAAGGTGACCTTTAAAGGGAATCTGTCAGTAGGCTCAACCCTCTTAAGCCATCTATATGGACACGTAGGTCATAGGAAGCTGAATAAAATGATACCTAGATATCTTTGATCTGAAATTTTATTCCAGAGAAATCAAAGTTTTTCCTAATATGTAAATGAGCTCTTAAGATCTATGGGCCGAACATAGATCTCCCTGAGAATCTTCCTCCAGGGATTATGTGAAATAAAAGGTGCCGTTACCAGTGGGAGACATGTAATGACTGACAGTCTAGTCTCCTGATCTACATATCTCACACTGGTAATGCCCTCTTTCATTTACATTAAGCTCCGGAGGCAGATTCTCAGGGAGATCTATGTCCCGCCCATAGATCCTAACAGCTCATTTACATATTAAGAAAACTGAGGATTTTTCTGGAATAACACAATAGATCGGAGATATCAAGGTATCAATTTATTGAACTGTCTATGACCTAGGTGTCCATATATACGGCTTAGGAGGGTTGATCCTACTGACAGATTCCCTTTAATAATATCTTGAAGGTATATTACAAGTCTGAGGAGGTCAATCACTACATGAGAGTTGATGATTAAAAGGCGGTAAATTGATTCTTGGGGCAATTTGCTTATCAGAGGAGGTTTTCAATGGCAGGGATGTAACTATAATGGCTGCAGGAGTAGGAGTTGTGGGGCCAAGCCCACCAATTAGAAGTTGTCACTGGCAGGGGTTTAACTATATTGGCTGCCGGCGTTGTAGTCGCGGGCCAAGTCAACCAATGAGACGTTGTCACTGGCAGTGGTGTAACTATAGAGGCTGCCGGGGTTGTAGTCACGGGTCAAGCCCACCATTCAGAAGTTTTCAATGGCAGGGGTGTAACTATAGTGGCTGCAGCGGTTGTAGTCACATGCCAAGCCCACCAATACAATTAGAAGTTTTTCAATGGCAGGAGTATAATTATAGTGGGTGCAGGGGTTGTAGTCGCACTTTGGCTCTGGAGCTTTGGGAGACCCAGAAGGTTCTTTCCCATTGAGAAGACCAATACTATTAAAGACTTGGAATAGTTGGGGGCCTTGTTGGAGATTTTGTGTTGGGGACCACAGGCCTTTTTTTACACCACTGGTCATTTGCTCTGTATGGAAGAAGTTCTGCAGTGGTTTAGTCAATAGGAAAGGTCTGAATAGAACGTTGGAGTAACCAGAAAGTTCGTCGTTTTGAAAAAATCTGATTAATATGGCATTCAGAGTAAAAGAGGAGCTGGCTTTTTCTTTTCTGCTCTTAGGTCAATACAATAAGTCTTGATCTGAAGACTTACATAACGTGAAACTGACCGGCTACTGAAGACATTACTGCCGTCAACGACTGGCAACACTGCTAATCAATGTATTTCTAACGATTAGAGTTGGCCATAAAGATTAGCTAATACTCAATGGAACCTGCTAAATTCTGAAGGATTGGTCAACCATATAATATGTAGAGGGGTTTCCTTATATCTTCTGACCGCAAATACCGGGCACAAGAAGTCTCCGGCAAATTGGATTTTGCCATCTGTCAACAGCTTATTCTACGTCCCCCAATGTAATAAAATGTTCAGTAAGGCAAAACGGGCATGCATGCTCATGGTGGAAAAAAAGATGTCGGCTGCATCTACCAACAGTTGCCTCATGTGTATGTCCAACTTTAGTAGCAAGTTTAATTGAGAAAGGGAGTTTTGCATTTGGCAGACACAGGCAGGCGTGTTCCGAATGCCACCACACTCAATTGTATAATTGTATCATATATTCATATATGATTAAAGAGTAACCGTTGTTTTCATTTTTGTTTTATAAATCACATGAAAATAAGCAACTTTGTAGTATATCTCATCGGAGAAATCTGCTTCTTTCTCTGCAAGAACTCATCATTCATTCTCAATTCAGGGGTAAAATCTGTAAAATCCATATTCAATGAAGACAGATTTACCCATTACTGAGATAGGAGATGGCAGTTGGTGATTTTTAAATTCTATGGAGGAGGAGGAGGAGCTAGACAGTGATCAATAGAACCTTATGAGCACCAACTGTCATCTGCTAATTAATGGGAAAATCAGTATTCACTAATGATAGATTTTACTCGTGAACTGAGAATTTTGAGAATGAAAGATCAGATCAGATTTCACTAATAAGATATACAGTGGGTACGGAAAGTATTCAGACCCCTTTACATTTTTCACTCTTTGTTTCATTGCAGTCATTTGGTAAATTCTAAAAAGTTTATTTTTTTTCTCATTAAATTACACTCTGCACCCCATCTTGACTGAAAAAAAACAGAAATGTAGAAATTTTTGCAAATTTACTAAAAAAGAAAAACTGAAATATCACATGGTCATAAGTATTCAGACCCTTTGCTCAGACACTCATATTTAAGTCACATGCTGTCCATTTCCTTGTGATCCTCCTTGAGATGGTTCTGCTCCTTCATTGGAGTCTAGCTGTGTTTAATTAAACTGATAGGACTTGATTTGGAAAGGCACACACCTGTCTATATAAGACCTCACAGCTCACAGTGCATGTCAGACCAAATGGGAATCATGAGCTCAAAGGAACTGCCCAAGTAGCTCAGAGACAGAAATGTGGCAAGGCACAGATCTGGCCAAGGTTACAAAAGAATTTCTGCATTACTCAAGGTTCCTAAGAGCACAGTGGCCTCCATAATCCTTAAATGGAAGAAGTTTGGGACCACCAGAAGTCTTCCTAGACCTGGCTGTCCAGCCAAACTGAGCAATTGTGGGAGAAGAGCCTGTGGCTGAGCTCCAGAGATGCAGTAGGGAGATGGGAGAAAGTTCCACAAAGTCAACTATCACTGCAGCCCTCCACCAGTCGGGCCTTTATGGCAGAGTGGCCGAACGGAAGCCTCTCCTCAGTGCAAGACATATGAAAGCCCGCATAAAGTTTGCTCAAAAACACATGAAGTACTCCCAGACTGTGCGAAATTAGATTCTCTGGTCTGATGAGACAAAGATGGAACTTTTTGGTGATAATTCTAAGTGGTATGTGGAGAAAATCAGGCACTGCTCATTACCTGCCCAATACAATCCCAACAGTGAAACATGGTGGTGGCAGCATCATGCTATGGGGGTGTTTTTGAGCTGCAGGGACAGGACGACTGGTTGCAATTGAAGGAAACATGAATGCAGCCAAGTACAGAGATATCCTGGATGAAAACCTCTTCCAGAGTGCTCTGGACCTCAGACTTGGCCGAAGGTTCACCTTCTAACAAGACAATGACCCTAAGCACACAGCTAAAATAAGGAGTGGCTTCAGAACAACTCTGTGACCACTCTTGACTGGCCCAGCCAGAGCTCTGACCGAAACCCAATTGAGCATCTCTGGAGAGACCTGAAAATTGCTGTCCACCAACGTTCACCATCCAACCTGACGGAACTGGAGAGGATCTGCAAGGAAGAATGGCAGAGGATGCCCAAATCCAGGTGTGAAATACTTGTTGCATCATTCCCAAGAAGACTCATGGCTGTACTAGCTCAAAAGGGTGCTTCTACTCAATACTGAGCAAAGGGTCTGAATACTTATGACCATGTGATATTTCAGTTTTTCTTTTTTAATAAATTTGCAAAAATTTCTACATTTCTGTTTTTTTTTCAAGATGGGGTGCAGAGTGTACTTTAATGAGAAAAAAAATGATCTTTTTAGAATTTACCAAATGGCTGCAATGAAACAAAGAGTGAAAAATTGAAAGGGGTCTGAAGACTTTCCGTATCCACTGTATTACAAAGTTGCGTAGTTTCAAGTGTATAATTAATTTATGGACACATTTCAACCAAAAGTTACTCCTTAAGAGGCGTAACAGCCAAAACGTGTAAGATAGATATGCACTAGTAAGGGTTTATTGAAGAATTTATTGCTAAGTCTTGAAGCCAACAAGAGGACTTTTTTCATCCTTTAATCCAAAAGCTACAGACTTACCTTCTTTGGTAAAAGCCTATAGTGGAATATTTTTTTTTTCTAAAATAAATTATTTACTTCCTTGGTTGAAATCCTTAATGTAAAATTTCAGTTTCTCCTGATAGGAGAAAGAATTGAGTAGCTGAGGTCTTTGTATCTTAGTAGACATTGGATTTTTAGTATAACCATCCAGAGCAATAAGGTTCAACAGCAAATACTAAAGCCTTCAAGCCAAACTAAGGCTATGTTCACACATGTTGGGTTTTTCAGCGTCACAAATCTGCAGCAAAACCCAATCTCTGGCAGGAAATCAGCTGCATCAAAAACGCAGGTTTTGCTGCGTTTTTTCAGCGCTTTTTTCACTGACCCTCTGTCTCTATTTATGCATGTACATAAAGTTCTGTGAAAAAAAAGAACCCCATTTTACTTTGCCATCAAAAACGCTGAAAAAACGCTGCTGCGTTTTTTGATGCGTTTTTTCAGCATTTTTTTCACCACCCATTACTACCTATGGGTGAAAAAACGCTGAAAAAAACACTGAAAGAAGTGACATGCTCTATTTTCCAAAAACCCAACCAAGGCACAAAATATGCAACAACAGAAAAAACAAGATGTGTGAACAGAGAATTCTGGTTTCTCATAGACTGGTACTGCAAAACGCAGCTGAAAATTTGCATAAAAATCTGCAGCAAAAAAAAACGCTGAAAAACCCAACATGTGTAAACATAGTCTCAAGCTTTAAGCCAGTTGGTACTAGTTAACTCACGGTAACTTCCATCCTGCTTTGTGTTATTAACAAAATTTTTCTAAAAATTTCCTATTTGATGGGACAGTGCTGGGTCTAGGATTCAACATATGTTGAACTTAGGTTTCAACATTTGGTATCAGTTTTGATGATCTTAATAATCTTCTAAGCATCTATATGATCTATCTTAGACCTTTCCTTTTTCTATGACAATGATTATGTTTCTAATTTGGAGCCTCCATAATTTGGTGGAGTAATGCGGGCTTTTTTTCACCTTTTAATGATGTGAAAATCAAAAATACTCAGAATTTCTGTAATTTCTTTGGTAACTGTACTTTGGATCGAATTACGGTCTACAAATGATGCATTTATGGCTGGCTTCATATGATAACGTCTTTTCTCTCTACACTCCACATTGGTTTTTTATATTTTTTTTTTTCTTTTTTTGGGGGGGGATTTATTTATAAACTAGAACATTACTTGTGTGCTTATGCCAAATGCCTGTGTAATCTCACAGCCTCTTTCACTGGATAATTACAGGGTGCTCCGGGCTCTCGACAGGAGTCTTTTGACTGGCTCGAAAGGCCAGTAGGAGCTGCTAAAAATGTGCGCTATTTGTGGCCTATTCTTTACCATAATAATATAGCATCCTACACACTTTATGTTTTTTGAATTCGTTGCTCATTGTCTGAAGTTGGATGGAAGACAAAATTAACACTTGCTTTAGACTAAACTACTGGTGCACACAGCTCGGGATGCAGCACTGTGCAGAATTGTATCAAACCAAAAATTTAAGTGTGAGTATATGTCGTAGGGCTTAAAGGACATGTTCACTTTTTTGCTTTTAACTACATGACCAATGCTAAAATACCTTATAATAAATTCGTATGATGAATTTCATCCAGGAAAAAACTGAACAATTTTTCGTTTGTATTGTCATCCGTTTGGCATTTGTCTTCCTACATCAGCAGTGAATAAAAATTTACAAGACCAAATAAAGTTTTCGATGTTAAATAGGTTGGCCTCTACTTTTTTATTGATGACCTATCCTTAGGATTGGCCATCAATATCTGATCGGTGGGGGCGCTATAACCGGTGCCCCCGCCAATCAGCTGTAACCGGCACCAGCTGGAAGTTCTGAGATCCTGCCGAAACACAGCAGCTCCATCAAAACCATAGTGGTCGTGGATGGTTAATGCTGAAACACCCCCCTATTCAACTGAGTTCCTGGCCGTGGCCACTAAAGAAATGATGGAGATCCTGTGTTCCAGCAGTATCCAAGAACTTCTAGGCTCCACCGGTGCCAGAAGCAACTGATCGGCAGGGTTGCCCCGGTGTCGGAAACAGCTGACTGGCAGTGGTCCCCAGGTGTCGGAAACAGCTGATCTTCAGAGGTGTCCAGGTGTTGTAAACAGCTGATCGGCAGGTGTGCCTGGGTGTCGGAAACAGCTGATCTTCAGGGATGCCTGGCTGTTGGAAACAGCTGATTGGCAGGGGTGCCTGGGTATCGCACCACCACCGATCAGATATTGATAGCCTTTCCAAAAAAAAGTAGTGGACAACATCTTTAGCCAGGAAACTTTATTTGGTCTTGGAAATGTTATTATTGCAGTATATCTATAAAAATTACATGCTATATGGTTGATACATATTAGATCCATTTTTTTTGGTGCACCCATAGACTTGATTAGGTGAGCCTCACCTGAAATACAAAAAAAGAATAGCGTATGCTGCTATTTCATTCAGCTCCACATTTGGTCCAAAAAAACATATTTACAGCCCAATAGAATAACTTTGGTCCAAGTACTGTCGGTGCAACGAAGCCTTACAATGAAGCTTTCAGATTCAGATATATTGGCACCTTCATTGGAAAAATGATCAGTATATATATGGGGAGTATTTTTTGGAGAATATATATACATATATTCTGAAAAATTAGCAAATCAGCTTTCATTTAGACCATGGATCCAATATTTAATGGACCCAAATGAAGGCCCCATTGTCTTGATATCCATTTGACATTTAGTTGTTTTGTCTGCAAAATAAACACTGAAAACCACTATAGAAATAAAAAAAATACACTATAAAAATACTTAAAGATTGGCTGAAAACTGCAACTAAATTTCATTGGGTAAATTGGGAAAAAAACACTTACCCTACAGATCAGGCCTACTTTGAAAAGGCTGATTTCAGTATTGGTTTGGGGATATTCTTGACCAACTCCCAAAAAATTCTGCTATATAATTCTTCTATATCTTTGCAGAGCTTTGAAAGCATTGCCATTGGGTAGTAATATTCCTAATATGTCCTCTTCCTGACCAGTGGGGACCAACCGTTGGGACACTTTTCGGCAGAACGTGGAACTTTTATCCCCAATGGGACACGTTTATCCTTTTTACAAAATGGAGTGGCAGTTTGGATCTCCCACCATCACTTCATCCATTCTCTATGGAAATGTTGGAAAAATCTGAGCGCAGCATTCGGTAGCCCCATAGACAATGAATGAAGCAGCAGTCAAGCATGCGCATTGCCGCTCCATTCTTGTGGCATGTGGTTCAGTGATAACTTGTTTTCACTAGAAAATCCCTTTAACTTTATGTTTATAGTTTCTATCCTCATGTATAACTCTTTCCACTAAATAATAAAGCCGTTTTTGGAGAAATTTTCCATTAAGAGGTTGTCCAGGCTTGGAGTACTCTATGAATCTTCACAGCGTGCACAGTGCGCACTGTCGGGATTGTATGGTGCTGGTGCCAAAGCCGAGTATGGAAGGTCATGTGACCGCAAGTACTGTACATCATTTGAATACTTCCAGACACATTTCGACTAGACGTGTCCAGCCTCGCTCAATACACTTGTATTGAGAGAGGCCGCACATGTCTAGTTGGCATGTGACCACATGTATGCAAACTGCATGCTTTTGGTCTTGCGCCCGCCTACACCATGCACTGGAGAATCCTGACAGCATGCACACTACGCGCTCACACAGAGTAACAACCCCTTTAACGTGTACTTGATGATCCCACAATGGGTAAACAAAACTCGTTCTCAATGATCGACCCATGTAAAAATCCTAGCAATCTCCCAACGAATTATGAAAATGCTCGTTCAACATCTGATTGGATCATTTGGGCAGTCATAAAAATCATTATCAGCAGCACATCTCCCTGTCTGAACAGGAGACTACATGATGCCGTATGGCGATAAAAAGTTGTATTAAGAATCATTCTGCTCACCAGATTCATCAGACTCGCCAGTAAGTGAACAGATTGGTTTGTACATAGCTGGTCGGCTCTCGTTAATGGGGAAAAATTGGCCTATCTAAATTGATCATTTGGATTATCCAAATCAGTCTGATCAGGGAGGGTTTCATCACAAGGATCATGGAGTACCAGTCACAGCCACACTTGTATACATGCAGGCTCGGACTGGCCCACAGGAGAACAGGAGAATCCTCTGGTGGGCCGCTGTGCAGGAGTGGGCCCCCAACCTCTTATATGAACAGTACTGATTGTAACGGGTCTGGGAGGCGGAACCTCTGAGCTACTATACAAGGGGGCGGTCCTTGTAAGGGAGCGGGTGGCGACCAGGCAGGCAGTCACAGCAGGTGACCGGGACAGTCTCTGGGTGTACGGGCAGGAGGTCACGGCAAGTGACCGGGACAGTCTCTGGATGAACGGGCTGGAGGTCACGGCAAGTGACCGGGGCAGTCTCTGGGTGAACGGGCTGGAGGTCACGGCAAGTGACCGGGGCAGTCTCTGGGTGAACGGGCTGGAGGTCACGGCAAGTGACCGGGGCAGTCTCTAGGTAAAGGGTAGGTACGACCTGTGATGGCTGAACCTCCAGGTAGGCTAGCAAGGCAGATGGAGGATGTGTGCTCCCAGGTGAACAAGCGAGAGTCTCTGGAATAGCAGGTGGTCACAGCACGTGACGGCGAAGCCTCCAGGTAGGCAAGCAGGCAGGTAGCGGAGGAGCGCTCCCAGGTGAGCGGGCAAGCTGGTCCATAGACAGACTGACAGGAGTAGAAAGGCAGACCGTCGGACCTCAGGCTAGCAAGCAGGCAGGTAGCTGATGTGCGCTCCCAGGGGAGCGGGCAAGCTGGTCCTTAGACAGACTGACAGGAGTTGTAAGGCAGACCGTCGGACCTCAGGCTAGCAAGCAGGTAGCAGGAATAACAGGCAGGAAACAGACAGCAAACTGGCAGGACTCTGGCAGGAATCAGGCAGGTAACTGGCAGGTAACTGGCAACGGGACCTGAGGGCTGAAGCAGAGTAGAACAGTGCAACAACATTGCTCGGGCACCTCCATTTTGGAGGAGGTGCCTTATATATGGTGAAGTCCTCCGGCCATTGGCCGGGGACTCCTTAGGACGGCGTGCGCGGCCCCTTTAAGAGGAAGGGAGAGCGCGCGCGCGCGCCCTAAGCACAGTGGCCGGGAAGGAGCGCGCGCTGCCAGCAGAGCGGGAGGAGGACGCCGGGCACGGAGCAGGGAGGTGAGGGGAACAGCGTCCCTGCCTAGCAGAGGGCAGGGACGCCGGCGCTACAGTACCCCCCCCTTTAGGCCCCCCCTTTTTTAGGCCAGACAGAAATTTAGCAAAGATAAGAGGGGCATGGATGTTCTCCCGGGGCTCCCACGTTCTCTCCTCAGGACCAAACCCCTTCCAATCTACTAGAAAAAAGGTCTTTCCTCTTACCCTTTTGGTGGCAAGAATGTTCTCTACCTCAAACTCGTCCTCAGCAGAAACCGGAGCAGGAGGCGTACCTGTAGACTTGGAAAAAGAGTTAAGTACCACAGGTTTGAGGAGAGATACATGGAAGGAGTTAGGGATCCGTAAGTTGGCCGGGAGTTTCAATTTATAGGCCACCGGGTTGATCTGACTGATGACCTCCAGGGGGCCGATGAACCGAGGCCCTAACTTGTAAGAAGGTATCTTGAGTCGGACATATTTAGATGAGAGCCAGACTTTATCTCCGGGACGAAATTGTGGAGGATCCAGGCGTTTTTTGTCAGCGTGTCTTTTCATCCGTTCGGACGACTGAAGGAGTGCGGATCGGGTACTCTCCCAAATGGAGGAAAATTTGCCAACGAGAGATTCCGCAGCCGGGTTGTCCACAGAGGTGGAGACAGGAAAAGGAATCCGAGGATGCTGACCGAAGACTACAAAAAACGGGGATTTGGAGGAGGATTCGCTCTCGTGATTGTTATAAGAGAACTCGGCCCATGGTAGGAGATCCACCCAGTCTGAATGATGGGCATTAACGAAGTGCCGGAGGTAACTGGTCAGGTTCTGATTGATCCGCTCCACTTGACCATTGGACTGTGGGTGGTAAGCGGAAGAGAAGTCCAGGGTGACGTCTAGCAGTTTACAAGTGGCTCTCCAGAAGCGTGAGGTGAACTGTACCCCACGATCCGACACGATGTGGAGGGGCAGGCCATGAAGACGGAAGATGTGACGAATAAAGTCTTTAGCTAGCTCGGGTGCAGACGGGAGGCCTGGCAGGGGAACGAAATGAGCCATCTTGGAGAAGCGGTCAGCGACCACCCAAATGACCGTACAACCGGCAGAGACTGGGAGGTCTGTTATAAAGTCCATTGCTATATGCTGCCAGGGGGCAGCAGGTACTGGGAGCTGAAGGAGGCGACCGGCTGGCAGATGTCTCGGAACCTTGTTGCGGGCGCAGGACACACAGGCAGAAACAAAGTCTATTACGTCCTTGTGCAGGGTAGGCCACCAGTAGTGCCGGGTAATAAGCTGGAGGGTCTTTTTCTGACCGGCATGGCCAGCCAGTTTAGACGAGTGACCCCAGTGAAGGATCTTCTCCCGATCAGGTACTGATACGAACGTCTTTCCGGGAGGGAGACGATTTAGACTCACGGGAGCCACCTGCATTACTCTGGCGGGATCGATGATGTGTTTCGGATCTTCCTCGAGATCAGACACCAGAAAGGATCGAGACAAGGCGTCTGCCTTGACGTTTTTGTCAGCCGGGCGAAAATGAAGAACAAAATCAAAGCGAGCAAAAAACAAGGACCACCGGGCTTGGCGCGGGTTAAGTCTCTGGGCATGCTGGAGATAAGCCAAGTTCTTGTGGTCAGTGTAAATTATTACCGGGTGAAGAGCCCCCTCGAGCAGGTAACGCCACTCCTCCAATGCCAGTTTGATGGCCAATAACTCTCGGTCTCCTATGGAATAATTGCGCTCTGAGGAGGAGAAGAGTTTAGAGAAGAAGCCGCAAGTTACCATCCTCCCGGAAGATGATTTTTGAGTAAGTACCGCTCCGGCTCCAGAGGAGGAGGCGTCAACTTCCAGGAAGAACTGCTTGTTGCCGTCCGGGCGATGCAGCACCGGGGCGGAAGAGAAGGCCTGTTTTAAGGAAAGAAAGGCCTCCTCTGCTTCGGGCGGCCACTCTTTGGGATTAGTACCCTTACGGGTGAGCGCGGAAATTGGGGCAGTCCGGGAAGAGAAGTGTGGTATGAAGAGGCGGTAGTAGTTGGCGAAGCCCAGGAACCGCTGAATGGCCTTCAACCCCTCCGGTCGAGGCCATTTCTCGATGGCAGACAGTTTCTCTGGATCCATTCGTAGGCCGGTCTGAGAAATAATGTAGCCCAAAAACGGAAGCGAGGTCTGCTCAAAGAGGCACTTCTCGTATTTAGCGAAGAGGTGATTCTGCCTGAGCCTGAGCAGGACCTGACGAACGTCCCTCCGGTGAGTCTGGAGATCCGGAGAGAAGACCAAGATGTCGTCCAGGTACACCACTACGCAGGAGTAGGGAAGGTCCCGGAAGATGTCATTGACCAACTCTTGAAAGACTGCAGGAGCGTTACAGAGACCAAAGGGCATTACCAGATATTCATAGTGGCCGTCCCGGGTGTTGAATGCCGTCTTCCATTCATCCCCCTGACGGATACGAACCAGGTTGTACGCCCCACGGAGGTCCAGTTTGGTGAAGATTCTAGCCCCTCTCAGACGATCAAATAACTCCGGAATGAGCGGAAGGGGGTACTTATTCTTCACCGTGATTTGGTTAAGGCCTCTATAGTCTATACAGGGACGGAGAGAGCCGTCCTTCTTTTTTACGAAGAAGAAGCCTGCTCCCGCCGGGGAGGTAGATTTCCGGATGAATCCCCTGGCCAGATTCTCCTCAATATATTCGGACATCGACCGGGTCTCAGCAGCGGATAATGGATAAATACGCCCACGGGGAGGAGTAGTACCGGGTAACAGGTCGATAGGGCAGTCGTATGGTCTATGAGGGGGTAGTGTCTCTGCTTCCTTTTTATTAAAGACATCAGCATAAGACCAATAAGGAATCGGAAGTCCAGGTAGATTAGCTGGGGTAGGAGAAGGACGGACGGGATGGACGGGAACCAGACAGGTCTTATGGCAGTCCTGTCCCCAGCGAAGGACTTCTCCGGTCTGCCAGTCAAGCACGGGTGCATGTCTCTGGAGCCAAGGTAGACCTAGCAAGAGGGCGTGAGAGAGTCCAGGCAGAACATGAAAGGAGATACTCTCAGAATGCAGCATTCCCACCTGTAGAGTAATGGATTCGGTGATGAGTTGGATGGGGCGTGGTAAGAGACCCCCATCCACGGCAGCAACAGACAAGGGTACAGCCAGAGGTTTGGTGGGGATGCGGTATTTCTCTACCAGGGACTGTGAAATAAGATTCCCGGCTGCTCCAGAGTCCAGTTGGGCTAGTTCGAAATAACGGTTCTCCCCGCAGACGATTGAAACTGACAGCAGCAGAGATGGAGAGGATTTATTCTTGTCTAGGTCGACCTCTCTGAGCGAACCTAGACACAGGCGTTTCCCCACCTCTCTGGGCAGGCACGGATCCGGTGCTCCTTACTGCCACAGTAGAAGCAGCTCCCCTCGGCACGGCGTAAGTCCTGACGGGTTTTGACCATCTTGGTCTGGTCGACCTGCATAGACTCAGGAGAGTGTACCTGGGGAGAGACGGAGGGAGTGACGGGTTTCTGAAAGGTAGGAGCTAGACGTGGAAACCTCCTCTCACGGGTGACCTCTTTGGCACGCTCCTGGAACCGTAGGTCAATCCGGGTGGCAAGAGTTATTAGGTCATCGAGAGTGGTAGGAATGTCCCAACCGGCAAGTTCATCTTTAATACGGCCGGACAGACCCTCCCAGAAGACGGATACCAGAGCGTCGTTATCCCAGGCCAGCTCCGAGGCAAGGGTACGGAACCGTATGGCATATTGGCCCACGGTGAGACTTCCCTGACGGAGGCGTAGCAGAGATGATGCGGATGAGGTCTTCCGTCCGGGTTCGTCGAAGACTTTCCGGAAAGCCGTGAGGAAGGCAGGCAAGTCGGACACCAGGGGGTCTCCTCTCTCCCATAGAGGATTTAGCCAGGCCAGGGCCTCCCCGGTGAGATGGGACATGATGAAGGCAACTTTGGCCCGGTCGGAGTTAAACTGGTGGGACAATAGTTCAAAGTGCAGGGTGCACTGATTTATGAAGCCCCGAGCCTGGGCGGAGTCGCCTCCGAAGCGAGGAGGTGCAGAAAGCCGGGGTCCGGGGTAGGATACCATGGTATTGGTGGGCAGCGGAGCTGCCGGGTTGCGAGTCATGGCACTGGCGGTGGTTGCTGGTGGAGCAGTCAGAGTATCCAGGCGAGAATTGACATTCCGCAGGTGACCCAGGATGGACTCCTGTTGGGACCTCTGACGGGACAGTTCATGACAGAGGTCCGAGAGCGAGGGAGCTTGGGTGCCACCGGGTTCCATGGCCCGAGCAAACTGTAACGGGTCTGGGAGGCGGAACCTCTGAGCTACTATACAAGGGGGCGGTCCTTGTAAGGGAGCGGGTGGCGACCAGGCAGGCAGTCACAGCAGGTGACCGGGACAGTCTCTGGGTGTACGGGCAGGAGGTCACGGCAAGTGACCGGGACAGTCTCTGGATGAACGGGCTGGAGGTCACGGCAAGTGACCGGGGCAGTCTCTGGGTGAACGGGCTGGAGGTCACGGCAAGTGACCGGGGCAGTCTCTGGGTGAACGGGCTGGAGGTCACGGCAAGTGACCGGGGCAGTCTCTAGGTAAAGGGTAGGTACGACCTGTGATGGCTGAACCTCCAGGTAGGATAGCAAGGCAGATGGAGGATGTGTGCTCCCAGGTGAGCAAGCGAGAGTCTCTGGAATAGCAGGTGGTCACAGCACGTGACGGCGAAGCTTCCAGGTAGGCAAGCAGGCAGGTAGCGGAGAAGCGCTCCCAGGTGAGCGGGCAAGAGTCTCTGGAATAGCTGGTGGTCACAGCACGTGACGGCGGAGCCTCCGGGCAGGCAAGCAGGCAGGTAGCGGAGGAGCGCTCCCAGGTGAGCGGGCAAGCTGGTCCATAGACAGACTGACAGGAGTAGAAAGGCAGACCGTCGGACCTCAGGCTAGCAAGCAGGCAGGTAGCTGATGTGCGCTCCCAGGTGAGCGGGCAAGCTGGTCCTTAGACAGACTGACAGGAGTTGTAAGGCAGACCGTCGGACCTCAGGCTAGCAAGCAGGTAGCAGGAATAACAGGCAGGAAACAGACAGCAAACTGGCAGGACTCTGGCAGGAATCAGGCAGGTAACTGGCAGGTAACTGGCAACGAGACCTGAGGGCTGAAGCAGAGTAGAACAGTGCAACAACATTGCTCGGGCACCTCCATTTTGGAGGAGGTGTCTTATATATGGTGAAGTCCTCCGGCCATTGGCCGGGGACTCCTTAGGACGGCGCGCGCGGCCCCTTTAAGAGGAAGGGAGAGCGCGCGCGCGCGCCCTAAGCACAGTGGCCGGGAAGGAGCGCGCGCTGCCAGCAGAGCGGGAGGAGGACGCCGGGCACGGAGCAGGGAGGTGAGGGGAACAGCGTCCCTGCCTAGCAGAGGGCAGGGACGCCGGCGCTACACTGATGATGACCTATCCTATGGTCGTTAATGTTTATTTCCCAGACAACTCTTTAAATTCTTACATAATCTTGCAAAACGAGTCGATGGGCCTAAAATGCTTCATTCAGCATCCTACAGCCAAGAATGTATTACCAGAAAATGTTGGGTTTTTTAATTTGTTTTTCAAGGGTTTTTTTTTATTTTCCTTGAGCCACCAGACCTTTAACTATCCCTATCAGTACTACAGCAGTGCAATGAAATAAAAAAATAATCATTTTTCAATTATTCGTCTCCATCCTTAAATTCCCACAGAGATGTTGCGCTGATGCCTTCCATAGAAAAGCTCATTACATTTAAAGGGTATTAAAAGACGAAAATAATGAGGTTAGATTACTTATTACTTTGCAGTGTTCAAATGAAACAAATGATCTAAGAAGAAAAAAAGGGGGCGGTGGAGGAGTCTGGGAAATAAGATTTGCATGCAGACAATCCAATCATGTTAGTGTAATAAGAATGGAATGAAAGGTTTACACAAGGGTTTTGTTCAGGGTCTTAAAATGGCTAAAATGGAAATAATATAACAAAAAGATGGAATCAACCTATAAATGTAGACATTTTTATAAGGGTTTGTGCACTCGGCAGAAAGATGCCCTATATTGTGCCCCGACCATATCACGTACAGTGCCGCCACCACTGTACCCTGCAAAAATAATATATTGTGGAATAACAGCTCTTACATACATACAATACATAAATAATACTGTTATACAGTTAATATGAGGATTCATGGTGGTCGCAAGCCTTGAAGAGGTTGTCCAGTGAAAACAAGTTATCACCTATCTACAGGATAGGTGAAACGTTAATTAATTGATAAGCTGGGGTCTGACTGCTAGGATCCGCACCAACTGGCCAAACTGAGAATTTTTGTCCAAACAGATTTCCCAACTACAATCATTCTCTTTGGGCTGCCAAGCCAAGCGGAGCACTCGACAGCCCCAAAGTGAAGGAAAGAAGCATCAGGTCAAGCATACGCACTGCTAGGATAAAACTTCCCCGTTCTGCTGACTGGTGCTGACCCCTTCCGATTAATAAGTTATCACCTATATTTCGGATAGGTGATAACATTCTCCCACGGGAAAACCCCTTTAAGGCCCTCATACAATGGGACAAAAGTCACATAAAAAATCTAATGTGTATGGGGACCTCTTGAGTCTCCGCCCCAACAGATGATGTCATAAGATAGAAGAATCCAAAATTCTAAATTTCAATGAACAATATTTCTTTTGTGTATGGGGATAAGCCACTGCTAGAGGCGTTTAGCAGAGGCTCTTTCTTAGAAAACACGGGGACGCTCAGATTGGTTCCTCCATTTGGAAGCAGTCGGGAGAGATAGCTGTCAACCAAACGATCATTTGGCCAACAGCTGTCTAGTATATATGGGAGGATTTAGGTACAATCTGATGTATGAGCCCTGGTACATAACCCAAAGATGGACCCTGGTGGTGACACTTGGAGACCCTACGGGTCTATGCTAGGAACCCATAGGCCCTCAGGCCATCATTTCATAGTCACCAACACCTACACAACACAATTCAAAATATTAAGCACCATCCCCAGGACCATCCCAGAAACACCCATAAAAGGCCCAGGAAGTCTCCTAAAATGTTCTCTTTTGGGTGTGGTTTTTCCAATCCCTACCCCTATTATGGTCCAATAAATAAAATTGTCCTTGTAAATTTATGACATAGCATTCAATTAGAGCTCACCTATCATTTCTTAAACTGGTCTGGTAAAAGGAAAACTGTAATGAGATTGATTTCTATAGTCAACAAAGCAGTCGATCTTTTAGATCTATCACTCTAAGTTTTGACATAGGGAGAGGAGCAACCATGGTACTTGTCCTAAGTGCTGAGTGTCAGGGGTGGCATTAAGCCAATTAGCTTAGATTAGGGTATTTAGATACAGCATGCTTCCCAACTGGCCCAAATCCAGAGGAACACTCCAAATTTGGGGGACTGTCTCGTTGTCCTTGGTGGTCGGTGGTAAGTCACGATTTTAAACTGTATCTGAATCTTTAGAATTCAGATAAAGTTGAACATATTGGTTGAGCAGAGAGCCATCAGCTCCCTGCACCACCATTCACTTATTCTGTCTGAGGTTCAATCGGTACAGGAAGTGTGAGGAGAATTTCTACCCTGGTGAGGAGGCACTGTGGGGAATTATTTTGTGCGTGTGGCTGCATCATTATGTTGGGAGAATCATACTGTGCAGGGGTACACTGATGGCATCGTTGTGTGGGAGGCACTGTGGGGGCATCAATGTGTGGGGAGAATCATAATGTGTAGGGGTACACTGGGGTAAGCATTGTGTCGGGGCACTATGGTGACATCAATGTGTGATGAGAATCATACTGCGTAGTGGTACACTGAGGAATCATTGTGTGGTAGGCACTGTGGGGACATCATTATGTGAGGAGAATCATACTGTGTAGAGGTTCACTAGGGAAATCATTGTGTGGGGAACACTGTGGGAGCATCATTATGTGGGGAGAATCATACTGTGTAGGAGTACACTGGGGGCATCATTGTGGGGGGGGCACCGTGGGGCATCAATGTGTGAGATAAATCATAATGTGTAGGGGTACACTGAGGGAAAACATTGTGTAGGGGCACCGTGGGGGCATAATTGTGTAAGGGGAACTGTTTGGGCATCAATATGTGAGGTGAATCATAATTTGTAGGGGTATACTGGGAGAATCATTGTGTGGGAGGCACTTTGGGGGCATCATTGTGTGGAAAGAATCATACTTTGTAGGAGTACACTGGGGAAATCATTTTGTGGGAGGCACGGTGGAAGTATCAATGTGTCGGGAGAATCATACTGTGTAGGAGTACAATGGGGCATCATTGTGAGGGGGCACTGTGGGGTATCAATGTGTGAGAAGAATCATAATGTGTAGGGGTACACTGAGAAAAAACATTGTGTGGGGGCACATCATTGTATAGGGGGCACTGTTTGGGCATCAATATGTGAGGTGAATCATAATTTGTAGGGGTATACTGGGGGAATCATTGTGTGGGAGCCACTGCGGGGCATCATTGTGTGGAAAGAGTCATACTGTGTAGGGGTACACTGATGGCCTTGTTGTGTGGGAGGCACTGTGGAAGTATCAATGTGTGGGGAGAATCATAATGTGTAGGGGTACACTGGGGAGAATCATTGTGGGGGGGCACTGGGGGGCATCAATGTGTGAGAAGAATCATAATGTGTAGGGGTACACTGAGGAAAAACATTGTGTGGGGGCACTGTGAGGACATCATTGCGTAGGGGGCACTGTTTGGGCATCAATATATGAGGTGAATCATAATTTGTAGGGGTATACTGGGGGAATCATTGTGTGGGAGCCACTGCGGGGGCATCGTTGTGTGGAAAGAATCATACTGTGTAGGGGTACACTGATGGCATCGTTGTGTGGGAGGCACTGTGGAAGTATCAATGTGTGGGGAGAATCATAATGTGTAGGGGTACACTGGGGGGAATCATTGTGTGGGAGGCACTGTAGGGGCATCACTGTGTGGGGGGAATTGTGACACAATTATACATTATTTTCATGTAATGTTTCTTTAAGGAAAAGCAATTCCTGAACATTTCAACGTTCTGGTCTTTTTGCATGCAATTAGGTAATTTCGGCCTTGGGGGCACATTAAAGATTCATGAGCATTTTATTTACAGAAGATCCTGAATGTTTTCAAGAATATGAACGCTCATTCTACTGACAAGAGCTAAAAAGAAAGGTTGTTATGTTCTGATCCTTGCTCATTATTCCAAACGGAAATTTATAATGCAGAATTAACTTTATAGAAATATTTAGGCCTCAATCACACTTGTGCATTTGATCAGTATGTAATATTTAAAGCCAAAATAAGGCATGAATGCAAAAAGGAGAAGTATAGATGTTTCCAATATACTTTTTCTAGGTGTCCATTCCAGGAAGGTTAGAAAAACATGGATACTTTATTTTGGAGACAGCGCCACACCTGTCCGCAGGTTGAATGTGGTATTGCAGCTCATCCCCTTTTTTGCTAATTTTGGAGAACTTCTTTAACTCTTTAGTGATCTCTGACATACATTTTCGTCATAGGTAGCTCCGATCACTGAAGTTTAACCATTTAAATGATCCTGTCAATCTCTGACAAAGGCATTTTAATGACGACATTGTCCCTTGCAATCGCGGGAAGCTGATGGGTTACCACTATAGCACCTGGGACCCTGCTAAAGGCCCCTGTAACTGTCATCTTGGTCCTCCTGGAGAACCTCAATATTAATACTTTGATATTGAAGTATATAGTATAAGTGATCGAATGATCGCAGGTTCAGTTTCCATTGGTTGACTAAGAAATTAAAAAAAAAATAAATAAATGTTTAAAAATTAATGGAAACAGTTATGGCTTTTTGAAGAAATGGAGAAAAAATCGAAACCGAAAAATTGTCCTGTCCCAAAAGGAATAAAGAGGGTCTGGCAGCTTCCCCAACATGTCTGCTTTTGTAAATACTCGTGTATATAGTGTTGTGTTGTTCCTCATGGGAATGTATGAATAAATTGACAACTAGGCGTTACTATTCCCTCTGTTCCTGGACAGTGACATGAAGGAACACGCTCTTTTGACAAGATATTCCATATAAGTATGGTAGGTCTCATTTATTAAACCTGTGTAAAAGAAAAGCGTCTTTGTTGCTCATAGCAACCAATCAGAGCCCAGCTTTCATTTTTAAAACAGCTCTGGTAAAATGAAAGCTGAGCTCTGATTGCTTGCTATGAGCAACAATGATTATTTTTCTTTTAGGCAGTATAGCTGTACTGGGCCTTGTTTTGTAGTGGGATGAGCTAGGGTTTTCGTTATTACCATATTTGTATTCGGGTACATCCGACTTTTCATTTTTTCCCAAAAAATGATTTTGTACATGAAAGAATTCCCCCATAGCACATTTCAGGAAGACATTAAAACTAGCAAGCCGTGTCCTTCCGTTTATTGGATGTAAAAGATCGATGCATTTCTTGGTAAAGATGAGCGAATCGATCCCAAACAAAAGGATTTTGCTATGTATTTCTCAAAAAAATGTAATTTTGTCAAAATGTGAAATTTAAAGGGATTTGATTTGCTCAAATACAGAAAAATTGAGGCCAGCCATCATTTTGCTGGATTTTTTGCTGCCGGTTATAACACAATGTTATACTCACCTTTCCTCACCTGCCCTCATGCCGTGGCAGCACCCCGGTCACCCGTTTTTTTGTTCTTTCTCCATTTCGGCATTTAAGGTCTTTCTAAGGCTTTTGATCGGCCTAATGCAGTCACGCGACCACATGAGGCCAATCACAGGGCTCAAATTGACCTCACATACCATAATGGAGGAATTAAGGAAGAACGGTGAAGAAGAGTACCAGGGAGCAAAGGGGATTTTTTTTTATTATTTCCATCCCATCCTTATATCAATTGGGGGCAGATCTGATTCAGACCAAATTTTTTTGGATCAAATCGAAACAGCTGGGTAAATTAAAATCAATCTTCTTGAATCGAATTTTAAGAGACTTGCTCATCTCTATTTCCTAGGTCACATTTACAAATTGTGGATTTTTGGGAAGACGTAACGTGAAATTTCTATTAGTGGAGAAAAAGGGGAAGATACAGTATATTGCTTTGCTTGGGGACCTCTTTTCTTTATATTTTCTCCTCCATTCTTGTCTCATCTAGACGTCCATGGGGAGACCTCAGACATAATGTCAGTCAATTGTGCATTCGGCCAACCTCTCTAACATGTATGGCCAGCTTAAGGGGTAACTAAGCTTTTTTTCTCTTTTTAATAATTATGTCCAGCATGGAAAGTTAAAAAACTTTGAAAATCTCTTTATTAGGGGACTTGTCTTTATTCCCATAAAAAAAATGCATGCAAATGACTTCCAAATTACTACTTTTCTCCAATATCTGTTAGGCTCAGCTGATTAGGTGGATCCTTCATACCCTAGGTCTGGGAGGGCACATGGGACACAGGCGTAGGTGCAACAGGAAGGTAAGGCATGTGGGAAACTGATAGCAGAGGTCCTGGAGACCACAGGCAGACTGGAGACTGGGATCAGGTAGCAGAGGTCCTGGAGACCACAGGCAGACAAAAGACCGGGAACAGGTAGCAGAGGTTCTGGAGACCGCAGGCAAACAGGAGACCAGGAACAGGTAGCAGAGGTCCTGGAGACCAAAGGCAGATAGGAGAACAGGAACACTTAGAAGAGGTCCTGGAGACCGCAGGCAGACAGGAGACCGGGAACAGGTAGCAGAGGTCCTGGAGACCGCAGGCAGACAGGAGACCAGGAACAGGTAGCAGAGGTCCTGGAGACCGCAGGCTGACTGGAGACCGGGAACAGGTAGCAGAGGTTCTGGAGACCGCAGGCAGACAGGAGACCGGGAACAGGTAGCAGAGGTCCTGGAGACCGCATGCAGATAGGAGACCCGGATCAGGTAGCAGAGGTCCTGGAGACTGAAGGCAGATAGGAGATCGGGAACAGGTAGCAGAGGTCCTGGAGACCGAAGGCAGACTGGAGACCACGAACAAGTAGCAGAGGTTCTGGAGACTGCAGGCAGATAGGAGACCGAGAACAGGTAGCAGAGGTCCTGGAGACCACAGGCAGACAGGAGACCGGTAAAAGGTAACTAGGAACTAAGAACACATAGCTGAGATCCTGGAGGCGGCAGGCAAACAGGGCTCAGGAACACCAAAGTCTTAATACCAAAACACAGGTGTGTGTCTTGGTAGGCCTTATATAGGCCCAGGGAGATGATCACATGGGATCACATCGGGCCATCTGCAAAGCCTGACATGGGGCTCAACAGAGTTCAGTAGACAGGGTTGAGGGGAGCAAAGCAAGGAACCCGGAACAGGTACGTAACAATATCAGAACATATTCATTTTGAGTACAAATTATGGCAGTGAAAGGCTCAGCTCAGAAACTGTGTCTGACTTACTCTAAAGATAATCTGCTGCAGGAGAGCAGAACACTCAGAAGAGGACACTGGGGCTGACTCTTTTACTGCCATCATTTGTACTCCAAATGGTTACGTTATGATGATAATGCAGATAAAGGCAAGAAAATAGACTGGGGAAAAATCAGGGGTCTCTGAAGCTTCTTATGCAAAGTGCACAGTACGATAGATAACTTGCTGCTTGCCGGAAGTCCCATAGCTAGGACCCTTACCAAACCCAAGAACAGACCTCTGAAGTCCCGAAGACAGTGAATGGAGCATTGCCAAGCATGTGCACCCCCATAGTTCTATTCAAATGGGTCACTTGACAGTTTTGTTCTCAGAATCGAAATAATCCTGTGGATAAGTGATAACCTACAAAAATGGGAATAACCCATTTTAAGCCTTTTCTCTAACCAATCACCATATAACTTCTGTGCAATACACTAATACAATCCATTATTCCTTGCCATCAAACTTCTTTTGCCAACCATATTGTTCTTCTGGGATCAATATCTCCAGAAGATCCTTGCCCCCCATAATCACTACTTTATATCCCATTTCCAGAATGGGTAGATTTACATACATATGAGTGAATTATATTAGTGGGTATATTGATAGGCTGAGGTCTTTAGGTTAAGTGCTTCTTCACTTTCAATTATTTTACATTTTTCAATTTTGGTGGCCGTTTACTTTGGGTGGATGGGATATTTCTGCTGCCCGGGAAGCCATTAAATCTTCATCATCGCACGACCAGACTATATTGACCCTCTGAATTCATGATAAGCTGCCAGAAACCCACAAAGAGGGATCAAGATTTCAGATTCCATCTCCTTTTTTATTGAACCCACATAGTGGGACGGAGGAAAGCCATTTCATGATCATTCCCTTCATCTACATGGGGAGCTAAAGTACCAAATTCTCATACTGGAAAATTGAAGACTACCTTAGAATTCTGGTCAAAAATAAAGTAAAGGAAGAAAAGTTGGAAGTTTTGTAACTTTTTGAAAGACTTCTCACATCTTCTAGAAAACTACACTTACACATTATATTTTTACAAAACATATATACCTTAGCCATAGGGAAATTGTCTCTTCAGAGAGGAAGATAACTAGAACTCTAGTGCCACTTATTGGAAGTAGCAATCCTAAAAAACAATATTGATTCTTCAAGGAGCCTTTTCACATGACTTAGGATAATAGCCAAAACCTAAATCTCAATTTGCTGACACTGTGTTTTGGGGTACTGCTCCTAGTCAGTGTAACGTGTGAGATATGGTTTGGCTGAGTCAGAGGCGTCTGACCAGTATCAGCCAAACCATATCTCACACTTTGCACTGACGAGGGGTAGTACCTCGAAACACAGTGTCTGCAAATTGAGATTTTGGTTTTGGCTATTATCCTAAGTCATGTGATAAGGCTCCTTGAAGAGTCAATATTGACTTTTAGAATTGCTACTTCCTATAGGTGGTACTAGAGTTCTAGTTCTATTCTTCTCTGAAGAGACAATTTGCATATTTCCTAGAGGAGCATTGTGCCTTAAAAGTCTCCTCACTTTGACATGCTTAACATGTCACTCTCCACAAGGAGAAACGTTACGACCTTAGACATAGGGTACATGGGGCATTTTTGACCTTTTATTGGTATCAAAAATGTGGATCTGGGTGTATATATAAGCTCCTGAGCCTGTTCCACATAGGGCAGGCGCCGACGGTATTATACAGCTGGTATCTACCTCTAGCAACCATCTCCTATTACTGCTGTTTAACCACTTCATTGTTCTCTGTCAATCTATGGCAAGCCCCCACTTCATGATTTTTGAGTCCTAATGTCTTGCCTAATTCCCCCATCATTACCATCTTGGTTCTCCTGTGAAGCCCAACTACGGTTTGGGCTTCATAGAAGACCGTTATTTTTAATATATACTCTGATGCTGAAATATTAGTGCAATTGATAAAACAATCACAGGTTCAAGTCCCACATGGGCATTAAATAATACAGTAAAAAGTAGAAAAAAAATATAAAAAAAAGAATTAAAAAAAATATAAAAATTAAAACTATCTTCTTTATCCCATACAAAAATCAAGAATTAAAAAATAAATTGAATAAACAAAGGTTTGGTATCACTGTGTCCTTAATAGGCCGACCTATAATCTAAAATTATGTAACGGATACAGAAAATATCTTAATTGGAACACCAGAATTTCTGTTTTTCGTCATCACACCTACCCAAAAGATGCAATAAAAAATTATCAAAACGTTGTGTGTACCCCAAAATCTTTCCAATAAAGCCTACAGAATGGCATGCAAAAAATAAGCCCTCATACATATTCATGTACGGATAAAATTAAAAAACTTACGAAAAGGCAACTCAAACCAATATTTTTTTTCCAAATCCTAATTTTCTAAGCCAATTAAGTCATAAAAAAAACTATGCAAGTTTGGTATTGCCGTAATTGTACCTACCTGGACAATCATGTTGCCAGGTCCTTTTTATGGTATAATAAATACTGTAAAAAAAAAACAATGGATGGACAGATTTGCATTTTTTTCATCATTTCACCTGTCCTGGAATTTTTTTTTAAGTTTTTTAGTAAATTGAATGGTGTCATGTCATTCAAAATCTGCAACTTATCCTGTAAAATGCAAGAAATCATTTGTTTAGAGAAAAGTAAAAAGGTAATGGCTTTCGGAAGATGGGAGTTAAAAAAACAAAATCGCAAAAAAGTCAGTAGGATGCGTCTTTAATGGGTTAAAAAGCTTGTTCTATCAGGACTAGAGATGAGCGGTGTTCGACTAGAACTGTTCGCCAATCTCAAATTCGAGCTGTTTTGGGTGGTGTTCGAGTTGTTCGACGAACCCGAACGATTTGCAAAAAATTCGGCTGTTCGAGGTTATGTTCGATAACTGTTCGTGCACCAAAAGCGTGTCCTGCATGTCTGGCGCTATTTAGAGCACCAATCATGCAGGGATTGTCTGCCACTCACTGTAATGCCACAGCCATGGTGGTTGTGGCATTACAGTGATTGCCCAAATCGATGGGAACTGTGCTCACAGTGAAACACGAAAAGCCGGCAATTCAGCAGCGGCATACACCGGTACCCGACCATTTAGAACCGAAAGAATAGAGCTTCACACATAGATTAGATAGATATAAACATGTCAGCCACATATATACGAAGTACAGTGAAAGTGCTGCTTACTGTACTTGTCATTTAGCGTAAAGGATTTATCAAAAAAAATAATAGTGTTTTCATGCACCGTCTCTTTAAAAAAGCCGGCCGGCGATTCAGCAGCGGTACCCGACAATTTAGAATAGAAGGAATAGAGAATCACACATAGATTAGATAGATAGAAACATGTCAGTCACATATATATGAAGTACAGTGACAGTGTTGCTTACTGTACTTGTCATTTAGTGTAAAGGATTTATTAAAAAAGATAATAGTGTTTTCATGCACCGTCTCTTTAAGAAAGCCGGCCGGCAATTCAGCATCTGTAACCGACAATTTATAACAGACAGAATAGAGCTTCACACATAGATTAGATAGATAGAAACATGTCAGTCACATATATATGAAATACAGTGATAGTGTTGGTTACTGTACTTGTCATTTAGTATTAAAATAAAGGATTTATTATTAAAAAAATTGGCGTGGGGTTCCCCTTAATTTTAGTCTCTAGCGGAGGTTAAGCAGACGGCTGGGGCAGATGTTTGAAGCCTGGGAAGGGGGTAATACCCACGGAGCTCCCCAGGCTACTAATATCAGCCCCCAGCTGAATACATAGCCTTTACTAGCTATTAAAGTGGGGGACCCCCCAAAAAAAATGACGTGGGGTCCCCCCTAATTTAATAGCTAGCAAAGGCTAGGCAGACAGCTGGGGGCTGATATTAATAACCCAGGAAGGGTGCCATGAATATTGGCCCCCTCCCAGGCTAGAAACACCAGCCGTCAGCCACCCCAGAAATGGCGCATTCATAGGATGCGCCAATTCTGGCACTTAGCCTCGCTCTTCCACGCTGCCCTGGTGCGGTGGCAGGGGGTAATAGGGCTGGGGTTGATGTCAGCTTATAATGCCAGCTGACATCAAGCCCAGGTTAGTAATGGAGAGGCGTCTATAAGACACCCCCATTACTAACCCCATAGTCAAAGTTAAAAAAAACACAAACACCCAGAATAAAGTCCTTTAATTGAAATAAAGACACAATTCTTTATTGTTCTAAATTAAACCATACTTACCGTCACGCCCATTCCAGCTGAAGCCAACGATCTCCTGCAATAAAAGAAAAATAATAAAGCAACCTCATCCTTACCTTTCCATGGTTCCCACGACAGATTCAGCTCTGCTACATCGAGATGACAGGCTGGACCGCAGCAGAACACCGCCATCCAGCCTGTCATCCCGCAGACACTGAGAAGAGCAGGCTTGCTTGCGCTCCACATTGTCTCTCTGTGACGGCATAAAGATGAGCCGAGGTCATGTCCAATGAACTCGGCTCACCTCATGCACGTCACTTACAGCGTGGGAGAATTCTCACGCTGAAGCGCTGAGTGCAGGAGAATTTTCCCACGCTGTCAGTGAGGTGCATGAGGTGAGCTGAGTTCATTGGACATGAGCTCACCTCATGCACGTCACTGACAGCGTGGGAGAATTCTCCTGCACTCAGCACTTCAGCGTGAGAATTTTCCCACGCTGTCAG
The DNA here is from genome assembly GCF_046119375.1 of Phyllobates terribilis. Classification (NCBI taxonomy): domain Eukaryota; kingdom Metazoa; phylum Chordata; class Amphibia; order Anura; family Dendrobatidae; genus Phyllobates; species Phyllobates terribilis. The sequence continues at coordinate 139,531,369 of NW_027362770.1, forward strand.
TGACGTGCATGAGGTGAGCCGAGTTCATTGGACATGACCTCGGCTCATCTGGATGCCGTCACAGCGAGACACTGAGGAGCGCAAGCATGCCTGCTCTTTTCAGTGTCTGCGGCATGACAGGCTGGATGGCAGCGTTCTGCTGCGGTCCAGCCTGTCATCTCGATGTAGATGTAGCAGAGCTGAAGCTGTCGTGGGAACCATGGAAAGGTAAGGATGAGGTTGGTTTATTATTTTTCTTTTATTGCAGGAGATCGTTGGCTTCAGCTGGAATGGGCGTGATGGTAAGTATAGTTTAATTTAGAACAATAAAGAATTGTGTGTTTATTTCAATTAAAGGACTTTATTCTGGGTGTTGTGTTTTTTTTAAATACTTTACTAGAAATTCATGGCGGTCATGTCTAATACTGGCGTGACCCCATGAATTTTGGGCTTGGGTCCAGCTGATAATACCAAGCTGGCCCTAACCCCTTTATTACCCAGTGAGCCACCGCACCAGGGCCCTGGATGAGTTGGGTACAGCGCCAGAAGATGGCGCTTCTATGACCGCGCCATTTTCCGGGGTGGCTGCGGACTGCAATTTGCAGCGGGGGGGGCCCAGAAAGCTTGGGCCTCCCTGCGCTGCAGATTCCAGCCCCCAGCTGCCTAGTTGTACCTGGCTGGACACAAAAATAGGGCGAAGCCCCACGTATTTTTTTTTTAATTATTTCATGAAATTCATGAAATAATTAAGAAAAAAAGGCCTTCCCTATATTGTTGTGTCCGGCCAGGTACAAATAGGCAGCTGGTGGTTGGGGGCAGCCCGTTCCTGCCTGCTGTACCTGGCTGGACACAAATATAGTGCGAAGCCCCACTTCAATTTTTTTTAATTATTTCAGGAAATTCATGAAATAATTAAAAAAAATTTGACGTGGGGCTTCGCACTATATTTGTGTCCAGTCAGGTGCAGCAGGCAGGAACGGGCTGCCCCCAACCACCAGCTGCCTATTTGTACCTGGCCGGACACAACAATATAGGGAAGGCCTTTTTTTCTTAATTATTTCATGAAATAATTTAAAGAAAATTGACGTGGGGCTTCGCCCTGTTTTTGTGTCCAGCCCGGTACAACTAGGCAGCTGGGGGCTGGAATCCGCAGCGCAGGGAGGACCAAGCTTTCTGGGCCCCCCCCCCCGCTGCAAATTGCAGTCCGCAGCCACCCCGGAAAATGGCGCGTTCATAGAAGCGCCATCTTCTGGCGCTGTACCCAACTCATCCAGGGCCCTGATGCGGTGGCTCACTGGGTAATAAAGGGGTTAGGGCCAGCTTGGCATTATCAGCTGGCCCTAAGCCCAAAATTCATGGGGTCACGCCAATATTAGACATGACCACCATGAATTTCTAGTAAAGTATTTAAAAAAAACACAACACCCAGAAAAAAGTCCTTTAATTGAAATAAACACACAATTCTTTATTGTTCTAAATTAAACCATACTTACCGTCACGCCCATTCCAGCTGAAGCCAACGATCTCCTGAAATAAAAGAAAAATAATAAAGCAACATCATCCTTACCTTTCCATGGTTCCCATGACAGCTTCAGCTCTGCTACATCGAGATGACAGGCTGGACCGCAGCAGAACGCTGCCATCCAGCCTGTCATCCCGCAGACACTGAGAAGCGCAGGCATGCTTGCGCTCCACAGTGTCTCTCTGTGAGGGCATCCAGATGAGCCGAGTTAATGTCCAATGAACTCGGCTCACCTCATGCACGTCACTGACAGCGTGGGAAAATTCTCCTGCACTCAGCGCTTCAGCGTGGGAGAATTCTCACACTGAAGCGCTGAGTGCAGGAGAATTCTCCCACGCTGTCAGTGACGTGCAGGAGGTGAGCTGAGTTCATTGGACATGAGCTCACCTTATGCACGTCACTGACAGCGTTGGAAAATTCTCCTGCACTCAGCGCTTCAGCGTGGGAGAATTCTCACGCTGAAGCGCTGAGTGCAGGAGAATTCTCCCACACTGTCAGTGACGTGCAGGAGGTGAGCTGAGTTCATTGGACATGAGCTCACCTTATGCACGTCACTGACAGTGTAGGAGAATTCTCCTGCACTCAGCGCTTCAGCGTGAGAATTTTCCCACGCTGTCAGTGACGTGCATGAGGTGAGCCGAGTTCATTGGACATGAACTCGTCTCATCTTTATGCCGTCACAGCCAGACACTGCAGAGCGCAAGCAAGCCTGCGCTTCTCAGTGTCTGCGGGATGACAGGCTGGATGGCAGCGTTCTGCTGCGGTCCAGCCTGTCATCTCGATGTAGCAGAGCTGAAGCTGTCGTGGGAACCATGGAAAGGTAAGGATGATGTTGCTTTATTATTTTTCTTTTATTGCAGGAGATCGTTGGCTTCAGCTGGAATGGGCGTGATGGTACGTATGGTTTAATTTAGAACAATAAAGAATTGTGTCTTTATTTCAATTAAAGGACTTTATTCTGGATGTTTGTGTTTTCTTTTAACTTTGACTATGGGGTTAGTAATGGGGGTGTCTTATAGACGCCTCTCCATTACTAACCTGGGCTTGATGTCAGCTGGCATTATAAGCTGTCATCAACCCCAGCCCTATTACCCCCTGCCACCGCTACAGGGCAGCGTGGAAGAGCGAGGCTAAGTGCCAGAATTGGCGCATCCTATGAATGCGCCATTTCTGGGGCGGCTGACGGCTGGTGTTTCTAGCCTGGGAGGGGGCCAATATTCATGGCTCCCTTCCTGGGCTATTAATATCAGCCCCCAGCTGTCTGCCTAGCCTTTGCTAGCTATTAAATTAGGGGGGACCCCACGTCATTTTTTTGGGGGGGTCCCCCATTTTAATAGCTAGTAAAGGCTATGTATTCAGCTGGGGGCTGATATTAGTAGCCTGGGAAGCTCCGTGGGTATTACCCCCTTCCCAGGCTTCAAACATCTGCCCCAGCTGTCTGCTTAACCTCCGCTAGAGACTAAAATTAAGGGGAACCCCACGCCAATTTTTTTTAATAATAAATCCTTTATTTTAATACTAAATGACAAGTACAGTAACCAACACTATCACTGTACTTCATATATATGTGACTGACATGTTTCTATCTATCTAATCTATGTGTGAAGCTCTATTCTGTCTGTTATAAATTGTCGGGTACAGATGCTGAATTGCCGGCCGGCTTTTTTAAAGAGACAATGCATGAAAACACTATTATATTTTTTAATAAATACTTTACACTAAATGACAAGTACAGTAAGCAACACTGTCACTGTACTTCATATATATGTGACTGACATGTTTCTATCTATCTAATCTATGTGTGAGGCTCTATTCCTTCTTGTCTAAATTGTCGGGTACCGGTGTATGCCGCTGCTGAATTGCCGGCCGGCTTTTTTAAAGAAAGCGTCTTCTGAGCAGTTTGTCAGCTTTTGGACACCTTTGAAGGTGTTTTCTATGTGTTTCTATGTGTTTTTGTTTGCCTGCCATTGGTTTTAACGGTGTTCGACGGTGTTCTAAGGTGTTCGACGAACAGTTCGACGAACAGTTCCTCGAACATCCCGGTGTTCGACGAACCGAACCGAACACTACGTGGGTGGCTCAACACTAATCAGGACAACTTGTTTTCTAAATGAGAATCTGCTGGCAATCAATAGGTCTGCTGCAAGGAGTCACACACATATCCTACAGCGGCCACTGCAGGAGATATGGGGTATTACATTATAAGCATTGAAATTAATGTGTGATCAAGTTCTCTTGAGTGAGAACCACTTTTTATGATTACTCTTTGGCACGGCTAATACAGGGTGGCTCCAGGCAGGGGAACCACTACTATGATGACCATATTCTCCAAAAGGGCAAAGGACAGAACCGCTAGCAGACTTTTTTTATTCTTATGTATGTAAAATCAACATCTCAGGCACCTTCCAAGCAACATTTGCTTCTTCGAGGTGAATGGAAGATGACATTTTAGCATTTCTTCCATCCCTTAGATGGGAGACATGTGTGGCTCTCCATATCCGAGGAGTCCATGAGTCGTGATTATGCAAAAATGTCACTGAAGATAAATGAAGCCCTAAATGGACCTCCTCTACTCAATCATCAACTATCATGGCTGTATGGGGTCAAAGTGCTAACATATACAGCCTTTACTATATGCCTTTCCCAAGGGTATGTGGATCTATAAAACAATTTTGACCTGGTTCTAGCCAGCCACTTCACAAATGACTTGATTGCAGGTACGACTGCAGTCTCTGATGAATCAAAGTTTAGCTATGACATATTGGAGCCCCAGGCCAAACGACTGGCCAAGCCACCACTAACCTAAGGCTTTATCCCAGTGGATTGCCATCTCCTAGAAATATGGGGTGTATTGATATTTAGCAATTGACCTTTGCTCCTTTTTTAGATCTTGTCACCATGGTTCAGCGAAATAGCATCAGGTTCAAAGGGTCTTTTCATCTTCTAGAATTAAAAAGAGCCTTCACATTTGCTTCATTCTGTTTGGAGGTGCTGGTCAGATGTGGTTCTTTTTATGGCATACATTTGGAGGTGGTGACTTCCTCTATATTTGGCTGAGAACTCCACCTCCCATCAGTCTGAGGCTGTTTTGAAGTTAGTGTTGGATCCTACCTGTCCTTTAAATTTCTAGGTGTTTGGCCTGGAAGAGGCATATCTTATGGAAATGGTCCCATCAAAAGACCATCAAAAGAAAGGTCGCTTTGTCATGGCTGGTGGATAGGGATGAGGGGACCCGTGGAAGTTCGGTTCTGGAACCCATCCCGAACTTTATTCCAAAGTTTGTTTCAGGTACCAGAACTTGAACCAGAACCCATACCCCATTGAAACATTTATCTTTGGGTTCACTCATCTCTACTGGTGGGCACACACAAATTAGCCAATTTGTGTACTAACATACAGTGTCCTGTTGTACTCTTTGATTTTATCTACAAATCTATATATCTTAATCTCATATTTATCTATTTTCTATCTATTTATCAGCACTCTAGAAAATATTTCCAAAAGTAGAGCACTTGGCCCATATGTTCCAACGTTTCGGCTCAAAAAAATAATGAGCCGAAACGTCGATAGCCACCTTTTTCTGCATGTCTAAAACAGACAAACACAGTCAGGACGGTAACTAGACAATGTCCTCAATGACTTTATGGGCTGCAGTCTAGTGTATGGCTCCATCAGGGCAATGTTGGGATTCCCGTTAAAATACAGTTTTTAGGGGATTCCAATAGAATCCTTGACAGTGCTCAATGTAGAGCAAGGTATTAATGTGAACCTAGCCTTACACTATCGTGCTCAGTGTGAAGTCCACATTGAAGCTGTGAAGCTCAATGTCTTATGTTTATAGATCCATTCAAATTCTTTGTGCTAATCACCATCCCTCCTTATAGGGCGCCAAGTGGTCAATGAGACCAATTCACAATTACTTTTCCCAAACTCAACAAAATGTACAGACACTGGTAAATTCAAACTCTTCTTCTTGATGGTATATTGGTCTTAAAGGGAATCTGTCACCAGGTGTTTGACACCTTATCTGAAAGTAGCATGAGGCAGGAGCAATGACCCCGATTCCAGTGATGTGTCACTTACTGGACTGCTTGCCGTAGTTTTGATTAATCACCAGTTTTATCAGCAGGAGATTATCACTAGAGGACTAGTAAATCTACTGCCATGTAGTCCTCCATATTCATGAGCTCTGCATAGCTATCACTAATTGGCAGCTTTCTGCCTATGCACAGTGCACACAGAAAGTGGCCATCAGTGGTGTGGGCGGGGTTATACAGAGCTCAGCAGTCAGAGAACTGCTAGATCTGCAGCAGAGAAAACTTATTTTATGAAAACGGAGGCAAGCAGCCCAGTAGGTGACACATTGATCGAAATAAGGTATCTACCCCTACATCATGCTAATCTCAGATGGGGTAGGAAAACCTAATGACAGATTCCCTTTAAAGTTCCATGTCGTCTCCCCAATATACCATAGGTATTGGAGTAAATAGTTAATATATTCTGACTTACAAGTTAGGTAAGACCTAATGAAAAATGTTTCACTAGTAATGGGAGGCAAGGCAACCCATCTTGTGGGCACCGATCAAAGTAGGTTGTACATTAGACTTGAGGGAACCAACATGAGAGTGTGTGCCACTCCTTTCTTCAAGTTTCTCGCTTGACGATATGAGAATAATGGAGGATATCTATTGTAACAAAGCCAGGTAGGGTTAAATCCTAGCGCTGCAGGATTTTATTAGATGAACCTGTCTAACCTTTTACTAGAACTAGGTGTGTCAGTCTGCTGGATGGAACAGAGTCAAGTGTGCTGGTGGTGACTGACCAGCCAAAATGTGAGCTGTAGCTGAGAGACAGACATGATGGGGCTTCTCTCTGACTGGAGACTGCACGGATCAGCTAGGAAAGCTGAGCAGTCTGCGTGTTGGAGCTGCTGAGAACCGTGTGGAAGTTACAGCCTGTTCAGTGTGAATTGTGCCTGGTGTTGATTTTTTTCTGTTTGGCACTGGAAACTGCTGGAACTCGGGCTGAAGGGGATAAAGAGTCTGATAGGACTGTACCTTTTATTTGAGTAAAGTTTGCTCTGGGAGAACTGACTGTAATCTGTTCAGGTGAGCCCACAATTACACAGAACCTGTGGTCACTAGATGCTGGATGGAGCAGAATCGAGTGTGCTCCTGGTGATTGACCAGCCAAAATGTGAGCTGTAGCTGAGAGAGAGACATGATGGGGCTTCTTTCTGACTAGAGACTGCATGGGTCAGCTAGGAAAGCTTAGCAGTCTGAGTGTTGGAACTGCAGAGATCAGTGTGGAAACTGCAGCCTGTTGAGTGCGAATTGTGCAATGAGTTGAATACTGCTGTTTGGCACTGGAAGCTGGTGGAGCTTGGTCGGAAGGTGATACCGAGTCTGATAGGACCGTACCTTTTATTTGAGAAATGTTTGCTCTGAAAGAACTGACTGTCATCTGTTCATATATGTGCCCTGCTGAATGAACTGTTTATTTGCTGAGGCTGCTTTTGGGTTTCATTTCCTTGGAGTTTTATGAAAGCAATAAAACTGCACCTGTTTTGACCAAACCGTATTGCCTGTGTGAACGCTGCCTAATGCCTACCTTAGACAGTGAATCCCTACAATATCTATCATCTATCTATCTATCTAGCTAGCTATCAGAAAAGGTTTTTCCGCCTCTAGATTCCATTACCAAGAAAAAAAAAAACCTTGCTTTCAGTACATAGCACAGGCTGCAGTTCCTCTGCAGGAAATCTCATACAACATTGTTATCGTAAGCGATACATTGTATCATTGGTTCTGACACTCCATAACTGAGCTTGGTTTTCTGTACTGCAAATCATATATTCACTGGAGTGTATCTGTACAGCTGGGATCCTATAAATCCAGGCTTTCTGGCTTTCATGTTTTCATTTACAATTGATATAGGAACACATATTTGGATACAAAGTTTCCTACATCAGTGCAATCAATGTGAAGTGTAGTACTAGAAAGAGATTGACTCCAGCCGATGTGATACAAGACAGCTGTATACTATAGAAATACTAAACTATTGCTTTGCAGGAAACTGAAGATGTACAGGAGAGGTTACAGCAATGGAAGCTATCTTGGGTGGAAGTGTTGGAAGTGTGAGAATTTCATGTAATACTGCATCACAAGCTTGTGCCATTTTCAGCTTTGTATCTTCTCGGTATAATTTCTGCTGTTTTTAAGATTCTAAATCTAAGGGGTAAGGTTTCTCCTTGTGGAGAGTGACAAGCCAGGCCAGGCATGTCAGAGTGAGGAGACTTATAAGCCTTGCATGCTCCTCTGGGGATTTAAATATGAAAATTGGCCCTTCAGGGACAAAGAGGACTTGAACTCAATATCGACCCCTTAAGGAGCCTTGCATAAGTCTCCTCACTCTGACATGCCAGGCCTGGCGTGTCACTCTCCATAAGGAAAACCTTACCCCTTATATTCCAGTCTTAAAGAGGTTGTCCACTACTTTTATATTGATGATCTATCCTCAGGATAGGTCATCAATGTCTGGTCTGCCGGGGTCCAACACCCTGCACCCCCCCCGACAGCTATTATCGGTGTCGGTGGTGGTTCTTGCTGAGCTGGTCTGTCTTCTGGTGGTGGCCGAGGCTTGATACTGCACATCCGCCTACTATTAAAATCATTACGAGGCAGATGTGCAATACCCTGCTGTGGTCACTATCAGAAGACGACCAGCTTCGCAAGTGAGTACTTCCGGCGGGCTGCCGACACCGATGACAGCTGATCAGTCAGACCCCGGCCGATCAGTCATTGATGACCTATCCTAAGGATAGGTCATCAATGTAAAAGTAGTGGACAACCTCTTTAAGCCTCTCACCTAGCCAAATCAGATCTCATACTTTGCACGGATGAGGGGCAACACCCTGAAACACATGTCTGTAAATTGAGATTCTGGTTCTGGCTTTTATCCTAAGTCATGTGATAAGGCTCGTTAAAGGGTCGATATTGACTTTTAGGATTACTACTGCCAATAGATGGCGCTAGAGTTCAAGTCCTCTCTAAAGAGGTAATTTAGATATTTAAGACTCTAAATAAATGCCCTATATATCATGTACAATCATCACCTTTGTAAAATTATAGATGAAAGGGAGAATCCCCGTTACAACTTGACCACACAACTGCTCCACAAACTTAAAGATGTTGTCCACTACTTGGGCAATTCTTTTTTTAAATGATGAAATCCCGTTTGTAAAATAAAAATAATGGATACTCACCTTCGACATGCGAACCCTGGGAGACTTGGCACTGACATCGTTGAAAAGGTGCCAGGTCTCCCTGTGATTATTGCGCCACGTGAGCTCTGCAGCCAATCAATGGCCACTATTGGGCTGCTGTGCTCTCTCTTCTCTCGGACAAACCTCAGACAAGCGGAAGAAATGAGAGAGCAGCAGCCCAATATTGGAGAGGGGGGTTTTGTTTGGAGCTCACCACGCTGTATTGTAGATTTGCCGAGGTAAGAGTTTCAACGATGGGTGCCGGTCTCTCTGGTGAGCGCAGCCAAAGTAGAGAAGGTAAGGACTTTCATCCAGCCGAACCATCAAGATAAAACATGACATTTCTTGAAGAACCATTAAAAAATATGGATAAAAAGAAACCTGATGCGTTTCTGGTGCAGCACAGGCGTCCAAAGTCAAAGGATGTCCTATGACTAAGGCCACCTGTGCTGCACCAGAAACGCGTCAGGTTTCTTTTTATCCATGTTTTTTAACGGTTCTTCAATAAATTTCATGTTTTATCTTGATGGTTCTGCTGGATGGAAATCCTTACCTTCTCAGTCCAATATTGGCCACTGATTGGCTACAGGGCTCACGTAGCATAACAATATCATGCGAGCCCTGGGAGCCCCGGACCTGAAATCACTTGAAGGGGAGGTGTGTGTCTGTTTTTTTTTGCATTTTTACAAGGGGGGCTACTTTTTTAGTAGTCCAGGTAGTGGACAACCCCTTTAAATAAGGTGACATGTGTGTAAAATCTATTCCCCTCTGTAGTCTATATAGTTTAGAATTGAATCCTTCTATAATTCCCAGTAAAGTGAAGTGTACAGAGGACATCTACAGTAACCTGAGTGTTGAACAGTCATGATTCTCAAGTTCTGAAACTTGCCGTCCACTTTTTTTCAATGGGCAGTTCCTCTTCATCAGCAATCAACCAGCATTGTAGGTGCTGGAACTTTCTTTTCTTCACTCCTCAGCCTGTATTGTTCCTGTCACTATGCAATGGCTTTCCTTCCCTGACATAAAAGCCCAGCTCTCTGTTTATACCTGTATGCAGCTTAGCAGACAGGAGAGCAGAAGCGGACAGACAAAGACCATAACTACCTTCTTGCAATCCGTCTTGGTGTCTCTACACTTGACAACAGGCAGCAGAGAGCAAGGTACAACATAATGTCTCGGTCTTTGGTGTGATTGTTTGGGTGTAAAAAGGATGGATTTGGATTCTAATACTTCAGACACATGCATATCCACCATAGGCGTAATTGATTCCGCCTATAATTCCCAGTAAAGTGAAGAATACAGCGAACATCTGCAGGGAGCTGAGTTCTGTACAGTCATATATGCTGTCCAGATTCTCAAATTCTGAAATTTGCCATCCACCTTTTTTCAATGGGCAGTTCCTCTTCAGAATTCAGCCAGCACTATAGGAGCTGGAACTTTCTTTTCCTCACTCCTCAGTATGTATTGTTCCTGCTACTATGCAATGGCTTTCCTTCCCTGAAATAAAAGCCCAGTTCTATGTTCTATCTGTATGCAGTTTAGCAGACAGGAGAGCAGGAGCGAAGAGACAAAGACCAGCCCCCCCTCTCTTTTTTGTCTATGTATCGAATTATCTATCCAATGAGATCAAGTCGTCGGAAAGTACAATAACCATTTAAAGTCTGATAGTCTGGAAACCAATAATCTGGAAATCTTCAGATTAAACACAGCGGCTCTCCTGGATTACCAAGACTTTCATGATCAGGTTGTCTTTCCTTTTCCCGGCAGGACAGCGCCCCTTTTGACTAATAGTCAGTTCCTCCAGAATATGGAGCACGGATGATGAAAGATGTGTTCCTAATGCGCCATCACTCTCTTAGAGGAAGATGTAAGCTATATCATAAAGCCCTTCCCGGTGATGACGCCTTCGGGTCTCCATGGCACCCGGTCATCGGCATCCGTCGTGAATCATGAAGCGCAGAGAACAATCAGTTCACTTCTCCTTAGCACTAAAACACGTCTCAGCATAACGACCTCAGTCTGCCGGCGTTCATTAGAAAAAATATATAGTTCGTCCGCAGACGCGATCCTACATATGTTATTAGGCTGGAGAGATCAGGTTCTCTGCTACGGAGCAATTTGTATAAAATGCCCTGATGGATAATGACTCGTAGTTACCTCAATGTGATAAGCTGGATGTAAACTATAACACAAGGTTCTGCTGTTGCTAACTGGAAACTGTCAGCAAGCTGCTGATGACAGATCTATTAAATACGGGTTCATTTTATTCTGGGTTTGTTATTTGTGTTAGATACGTACGTGGTAGAACAACCCAGACCATTAATGCACAGCATCCAAAACTCTCAATATGATGAACTAGAGTCAGATGGGCCCCGATACAAAATTTGGACCTGGGCCCCTACCTGCATGTTGGTCAGATGTATGGGCCCCTATAGTATTCTAGTTCCTATAAAGGCATGTGTGTTGACCCCCCATGTAATAATTCTCCCATCCTGGCTCTTTCCTGTAATAATCTCCCTCATCATGGGTGCCTTCCTGTAATAATGTCCCCCATCCTGGTCCCCTCCTCGTATAATGTTCCCCATCATGTAATAATGTCCCCTGTCCTGGGCCCCCCATGTAGTAATGCCCCCATCCTGACTCTTTCCTGCAATAATCTCCCTCATCCTAGGTCCCTTCCTGTAATAATGACCCTCATCCTGGACCTCTTCCTGTAATAATGTTCCCCATCATGTAATAATGTCCCCTGTCCTGCCCCCCATGATATAATGCCCCCATCCTGGCTCCTTCCTGTTATAATCTCCCTCATCCAGGGCCCCTTCCTGTAATAATGACCCTCATCCTGGGCCTCTTCCTGTAATAATGTTTCCCATCATGTAATAATATCCCCTGTCCTGCCCCCCATGATATAATGCCCCCATCCTGACTCTTTCCTGTAATAATCTCCCTCATTCTGGGCTCCTTCCTGTAAAAATGTCCTCCATCCTGGACCCCTTCCTCATATAATGTTCCCCGTCATGTAATAATGTCCCCTGTCCTGGATACCCAATGTAATAATGCCCCCATTCTGGCTCCATTCTGTAATAATCTCCCTCATCCTGGGCCCCTTCCTATAATAATCTCCCTCATCCTGGGCTCCTTCCAGTAATAATGTCCCTCGTCCTTGGCCACTTCCATGTATAATGTTCCCCATCATGTAATAATAATCCTCTGTCCTAGGACTTTCCAGTAATAATGTTCCATTCTGGCCTCTTCCAGTAATAATGTCCCCTTACCTGGGTCCTTCCAGTAATAATGCCTCCCATCCTGGACCCCATCCTATAACAATATCCCCCATCCTGGGCCCCTTCCTGGTATACTGTTTCCCATCCTGGTATAATCCTCCTCCCCTGGACCCCTTCCTGGTATAATCCCCTCCATCCTGGGCCTTTTCCGTTCATCTCCACAACATTTTCAAAAGAAACAAATTATTCTAACCTTGCTCTGCTTCCACGACGTGCGGCGTCCTTCTCCATAGCCGGCAGCTGACATCGATATGCTGTCACGGGAAGCACTGTCATGCTCCGCCCGTTATGGGCAAGGCGACATCTGCTGGCGGTTTCTGATTTGCCGGCAGTGCGTATTGCAGTGCAGGGAGCCAGCGGGTCTCTGCGCTGCAATAAATTTCAACTGAATGTGCATCCAAAGACACACATCCAGGTGAAATTGGCGCTGGTGTCAGCGAGCTGCCCCATCCGCATGGGCCTGGTGGCGATTTTTACGCCCCTGATGGTACTGCACTGGCCAAATAAAAAAAAAAACACTGACCTAGTCACATACTCAAAATGAGCTGCTGCAGTCTGGGCTGTGGAGACTCTGCACAGCAGGCACAATCTAGTTACACCATTGGACCTGCTCTACTAAGTATCAAATGCACAGGCTGAATGGTTGAGCAGGAGGTTGTCAGCTCCACCATTATATTCTGTATCTGTGTCTTGAGAACTCAGATATTCTTGAGATTGAGATAGCAGTTAGGGGCTCTTGCACCAACTCATAAGTCTCGTAGCAGCTGTGTGGTTTGCCCATATTGGAGGTACACCACTATCTTCAGCTATTCTCCCCCCCCCATTTTAAATTTGACAGGTCCACATCGACAAGTCAGCCCTGTCCCCGGTCTATAATTTAGAGAAGGGGCTGTCTTTGCTGTAGAAATGAGTAGTCAGCCAGCCCCCTTCACACACATGACTGATGTTATGCAAATGCAATAAATTCCCTCCTATATCAAGCACTGGGCCAGGAAATGGAGCAGCTGGGACCAGAACCCAAGATAAGTAGCTGAAGATCAGGCATCTGTGATAAAAGAAGTTGATTAGTAAGTTGTGTATTTTACATTTTAGGCACATTTTCATATAATTTTATTTTAAAAGGACTTGTCACTTGCCATAAATATGTATTTTTTTTTATACCTGGTATAAATGCCGCTGTTCTCCTGAATCCGGCGATGTTTTTCTTTTGTTTCTGTGCCTCTCCGTTCCTGAGATATGGCCCTTGCTTCCCTGTATTTAAATCAAGTGTTATTAACTAAATGGGCGTGGCTAACTTCTCTGTGGGTGTTTCCTTGAAGACAATGTCCAGTTGGCTAAAACGACTAGATCTGCATACCAGGAAGAGGGGGTCATATCTCAGGAACGGAGAGGCGCAGGAACAAAAGATAAACATCGCCGGATTCAGGAGAACAGCGGCATTTACAGGTATAAAAAAACAACATATTTATGACAAGTGACAGGTCCCCTTTAACTGCTACCCTTGGTAGCACTGCCCATGGATAATAACAGTGGTTAGGTATTGGGTCCATACACCAGGAGTGAGAGCTTCCACCTACAAATCTGCCGATATACCTGACATTATTGTAGATGTTGATGCATTCATGGCTTAAACTGTTGCTTTCCCAACCTCGCTGTACTATAATAATATCACAATACCAACAGATTTATATCCAGAATTTCCATCACACATGGATAAAATTTATTCCTCCTGGGTCATATTTCCTATATCCACGGGCAATAAATTGACAGATATTGATTTTCTCAACGGTCCCATAAACGAAAATGTTATTTGTGCTTGGTTTATCCCTTCCTCTCCCCTCCGCTGCCGTACTGGGTAATCTCATTTCCGTACTTCAGATTATGTATAGGGATTACAGAGATAAGGTTTAGTGAAGCATGGGAAATTAAAGCAATGACTCCAATCAGATGCACAGCAAAAGATACTTAGGGAGTGAGTATGGACGGAGCAAAATATGGTCTGGATGGATGATTTTCAATGACCACTTGTATTGCAATTCTAATATTACTGATTTGATGTGAAACTCCTTAAAGGGAACATGTCCCGTTGTACAAGCAGTTGAATCTGTGGGCAGTAGGGTATAGAGAAGGAGAAGCTGAGCAGAATGATATATAGGTTCGTAGGAAAAGTTCCTGAGTAACTTGAGTTATAGTCATTAAAATCCCTGGTGTTTGTGACGCACCCCTGGGCCTGTGTCGCACAGCGTTGCGCATGCAGGAGCTTACCCGGATCCGGATCAGATGGGGGTAGTAGTCTCGTGGCGGTGACCCGGTCCGTGCCCAGGGAGTCAGACTAAGTGGCGTTGTATTAGCGGTAGGTGTTGGACGACTACGCCACCCGTTGAATGCAGCGAAGGAGCTGCCGCTGCAGGGCAGACCGCTGAGGCCGGTGGTAGGATTGTGCAGCGTGATAGTATCACCCCCAACGGGAGGGGTATGGCCTCAGGGCAGCCGACGTGGATGATGGGGGAGCAGGAATCACTCAGAGACGATGCGGTGTAGTTCAGGGTCTTTACTGGTGATAAAGATAGACCCTCCCGGAGTACTGGCTAGCGATCGGGGCCTGGTCAGTCCTTGAGCAGATGGGATCTCCCCTGGCCAGGCGGAGTTGTAGGCCTCCCAAACTGACTGTACTCTTCTGGCTACCTTGCTAGAGGCGGGTATAAGTAGCCCATGTCCCTGAGTGTACCGTGTGGTGCTCACCCGTATGGCCGGTGACTCGGGGCCTTCTGGTGGCGTCCGCTCCACGACGGCGGTGCTGGTCCCACGCGTGTGACCGTGCCTTTGGGTTTCTTGGCCAGAGGACCTGAAATCCCCTGCCGGGCGGTTTCTGCTGCTGGGTAAAGATTAGTCCCCACAGCCTCGGACTCCGGGTCCGGTGATAGCTTCTCAGTCAGGGCGAGCTCTGCAGCTGCCAGCCCCTGACTCCTTATAGCACTGCTCCCACAGAGCTCCTGATGTTCTTCTCCTATATCTGCTGCTCTTCTCTGTCTCTACTTTTTCTCTACTCACTAACCCTGCCTCAGCCCTAGGTTTATATAAGGGAAGTTCTTCCCCTCCCAGGACTGGGCAGGAGGTGTGGCATGCATCGGATCCCTGACCAAGAGACCTCCCACCTGCTCTCAGACATAACATTGCTGTTACTGTGGAAACCAGACCCCTGGGGTGCCACATTTGTATATGTATGAGTCCAGTGGGCGGTCCTAATCAGTGATTGACAGTCTTCCCTGTATGACCTTCATGTTGTACATACAGTCTGTTCTGTGGGCTGCTTGGTATAGAGAAGGAGAAGCAGAGCAGAATGATATATAGGTTTGTTGGAAAAGATTCTGTATAACTTTTGTTGCAATCATTAAAATCTCTGGTGTTTGTATATATGAGTCCAGTGGGCGGTCCTAGTCATTGATTGACAGTGTTCCCTGTATGACTGTCATGTTGTACATACAGTCGAATCTGTGGGCAGCTCGGTATAGAGAAGGAGAAGCTGAGCAGAATGATATATAGGTTTTGTAGGTTTGTTGGAAAAGATTCGGTATAACTTGTGTTTTATTCATTGAAATCCCCGGTGTTTGTATATGTATGAGTCCAGTGGGCGGTCCTACGCATTTATAGACAGTCTTCCCTGTATGTACGTACAATCTGATCTGTGGGCCGCTTGGTATAGAAAAGGAGAAGCTGAGCAGAATGATATATAGGTTTTGTAGGTTTGTTGGAAAAGATTCAGTATAACTTGTGTTTTATTCATTGAAATCCCTGGTGTTTGTATGTATAGGAGTCCAGTGGGTGGTCTGGAAGGCTGTCAATCATTTAGTAGGACCACCCACTTGACTCATACATATAAACACTATGGATTTTAGTGAATAAAATACAAGAATTACTGAAACTTTTTCCCATAAAAGTGTATATTAATTTGATCAGCTCCTCCGGCTCTATAATATCCTGCCCGCAGATCAGATACCATTTTCAGCACGACAGGTTCCCTTTAATGGTTAGGCTCCATGTTTAGAAACTCTACAGGTATTGAAGGGGTCCAAGTCATACCCAGACCAAAGAGGCTTTACATGGCCCTGTGCCACGTAAGGCAATACGTACAGTTTTCTTTTTAGGAGTTTTTGGTGTGGATCTGCTCCAAAATCCTCCCCAAAAATCTCTTAAGTACCGCTTGGAAAACTTTTCATTTTCATCTCTATGGGAGATCAGCTTCCACAACCAGATGAGTAGTTTTTCAGTGTATCTTTTTTTCCTGAAGATATTTAAAAAAAAAAACTCCCATTTGAAAAAAAAAAAGTGCATGACACTACTTCAAAGCGGATCCTGCTGAAATCTGCTCCAAACTAGGCACTTAATCAAAAGTCTGCAACAAAAAAAAAGCTCCAGGAAAAAAAACTGATCCAAAACTTTTTCAAAAATGCTTCGACTAATGTTTCAGGAAAAGAAAAAACTCCAACAAGAACTCCCCCCCCCCCAAAAAAGGACAATTACTAGGCTGGGTGTCCTTTTATAGATTGGACTTTTTAAGGCCCAAGAACTTGAAGTAACGACTCTGAAACTTCACATCAGACATGTTTGACATTAACGTTTCCTCCTAGAAGTAAATGATATGATGGAATAAAAAATGGTCGATCCATTTTTCCTACACTCACCAGTTTCTAGCAAGATGGACTGACAATCCTGCCCAGTATCAGACTGGGGTGTCAAAAGCCCACCATTGACATTGATTCTTGGGGCCAGCTACATTCAAAAATAACCTTATGCTAGTACACAAATTAACTTCTATGTAATATTAATTTGGATAGCTTGTTTAATAAATGATTATATGATACCATTTTGTGCAAATTGTGAATCATGTGTGATAGCACTACTCATTACTACTTCTTCAGAGCGGCCTACCAGAGGATTCTCCTGTTCTCCAGTGGGCCAGTTCGAACCTGATCCCGCCATTGACCCCCATTTCAAATACAGATATAGCGCTGTTCCTGGAAAATTTCCTTAAGACAGCCCTTTTAATCAGATTGTGAACCTCACTGGGGAGTGAGAACCGATGTCGGGTGCTTTGTGTATTATCGAGAATCATGATGAATGATGAAAGCCTTTCAGTTACCTGGTTCCTTATTTTACGCTCATGTCCATTTTTAGAGTTCATTTTAGCAGTTTATTCCTAGAGGTGACACCGAGCATTTCACACCATATTTTCCCCCGGTTCCTAGAAATGATAATACAGTGTGCCTGCTCGCAACGACTACAGTCATTTTAGTCGCAACCTGTAATAGAAACCTGTAATAGAAACTTGGTAAAAATTATCAGTGCCCAGGGCGAGGAAGGAAATATGGTGGTCTCTCAATCTAACGGCTTCATCTATGTACTCACTGAAGATACAATCATGATCGTTCTCCTACCTAGCGTTAAGTCAGGGCTGCGAGAGAGCAAGGTGGGGTAAGGGCTCATCCAACGTTCTGTAGATCTCTAGGTATGGCATACATATGCCGAACTCTCGAGTCTAGATCGTCCCCTCATTCCTTCTATGCACCTTATATAATGCACTAATGTAACACATCCTGTCACTGCCCATATACTGGGGTATACATACTCCCCGCCATGAATGCTGGCTTTATCCTTCAATGTCAGATTTGTGCTAACAGCCCAGGTGCCGTCCATGGTACTGTACTGGGCACTGAAACATCCCGAGATGAGGCACCAGTGACCAGAATATCAATGTGAGCCTGTCGTCTAGACATAATGGACTCTTTAACCAGAGACTGAGCTCTCATGAATATTAGCTCTAAAAGTGTCTGGTCTCTCATTTCTCTATCTATCTATCTATCTATCTATCTATCTATCTATCTATCTATCTATCTATCTATCTATCTATCATCTATCTATCTATATCTATCCATCTATCTATCTATCCATCAAGTATTTTTCTATATATCGATCTATCTATCTATCCATCTAGTATTTTTCTATATATCGATCTATCTATATTTCTATTCCATATCTATATGTATTTTATACAATGGTTTTATAGGACTTTTTTCTTGTTTCTTTCTTTCTTTGTATCTACCTTTCTGTCTATTTATCTATTTTTATATTTTCATTTATCTATGTAACTCCACTTTTGTACTTTTCAATCTGTGCATTCTTTCTTTCTTTTTTCTTTTTTTCTGTTCCTTTTTTCTCTCTTTCTTTCTTTCCTTCCTTCTTTTCTTCTTTCTTTCATTCCTTCATTCTTTCCTTCCTTCTTTCCTTTTCTCCTCTCCTTCTTTCCTTCCATCCTTTTTTCCTTCTTTCCTTTCTTATTTCCCTTTCTCCTTCCTTCTTTCCATCTGTCCTTCCCTCCTTCTTTCCTTCCTTCTTTTCTTCTCTCCATAATTCCTTTTTTTTCTTTCCTTCCATAGTTCTTTCCTTCTCTCCTTCCTTCCTTCCTTCTTTCCTTTCTTCCTTCTTTCCTTCCTTTTCCTTCCTTCTTTTCTTCTTTTTCCTTCCTTTTCTTCCTTCTGTCACTCCTTCTTTCCTTCATTCATTTTTTCTTCTTTACTTTCTTCCTTCATTCTTTCCTTTCTTTCCTCCCTTTTTTCCTTCCTTCCTTCTTTTCTTTCTTCCTTCTTTACTACCTTCCTTCTTTCCTTCATTCATTTTTTCTTCTTTCCTTCCTTCCTTGCTTTCTTCTTTCATTCCTTTCTTCTTTCCTTCCTTCATTCCTTTTTTCTTCTTTCCTTCCTTCATTTTTTCCTTCCTTCATTTTTTCCTTGTCTTTCGTTCCTTCCTTCTTTCCTTCCTTACTACATTCCTTCTTTCTTTCCTTCCTTCTTTCCTTCCTTCATTCCTTTTTTCTTCTTTCCTTCCTTCCTTCTTAGTAGAGATGAGCGTTGTTCTACTCGAACTGTTCGCCAATCTCAAATTCGAGCTGTTTTGGGCGGTGTTCGAGCCGGTCGGCGAACACGAACAATTTGAGAAAAATTCGGCTGTTCGAGGTTATGTTCGATAACTGTTCGTGCACCAAAATCATAACTGGATTTTTTCTCAGTAATGATGAAAATTAATGTTAATACGCAGTTTGAGTGTACAGCGGGGTGGGGGGAGGGGCAGGGGATGGATCTCTGCAGGAACAATGAAGATCTCCATTTTTTTTTCTCTTTCCCGCATTTACAGTGGGGAGGTGCAGTCTGTCAGCCTATCAGCAGCGCACACACGGAGCGAAGTGCTTTTTTTCACACAAGCAAGGGCATGTGTGATTGGCAGTGTATGTCACATGTCCTTGCCCTATAAGACCAAGCCATTTTCCCCGTCGCCACCATTTTCTCACTGCTGCAGCTGCGTGTTAGACGGCACCGCTGTTGCTGTGTGCGCTATACCTTGTTAATTTCAAGCCAATTTTCGCACAAATATACAGATAGCTTGGGAGTAGGGAATAGTTGTGATTGCAGTCCTTTTAAGGACTAGGTTACAGCATTTCCTACGACTTTTATCAGGCAGGTCTGTGCTCATAAATAGATAGATTGTGGGAGTAAAGACTAATTGTAATTGGAGTCCTTTTCAGGACTAGGTTACATCAGTTCCTATCAGTTTTTGCCAGGCAGGTCTGTGCCAGTGCTGTGCAAGTTTTTTTCACAGCATTTGGCTGAATCTAGCAAAGCTAATCCTTTTTGGCCTATTGCAGAGTGTGTTAGTCAGTGGAGTAGCCTATCTGTGTTGCAAGATATAACACCTGTGTATAGAATACCAATTTTTTTACTGCACCTAGTGAAGTAAAATCTTTTGGGCATAGCATCATTCTATTAGTCCATCTATACTGACCTCCATCAGGTTGCAAACTGAATATAATTTTTTTCTGCATCTAGCTCTGAAAAAATATTTGGGCTTCTAGCAGTGTGTGGGACTTGGTCTATTAGTCCATCTATACTGACCTCCATCAGGTTGCAAATTAAAAATAATTTTTTTCTTCATTTAGCTCTGAAAAAATATTTGGGCTTCTAGCAGTGTGTGGGACTTGTTCTATTAGTCCTTCTATACTGACCTCCAGCAGGTTGCAAATTGAATATAATTTTTTTCTGCATCTAGCTCTGAAAAAATATTTGGGCTTCTAGCGGTGTGTGGGACTTGGTCTATTAGTCCATCTATACTGACCTCCATCAGGTTGCAAATTAAAAATAATTTTTTTCTGCATCTAGCTCTGAAAAAATATTTGGGCTTCTAGCAGTGTGTGGGACTTGGTCTATTAGTCCATCTATACTGACCTCCATCAGGTTGCAAATTAAAAATAATTTTTTTCTTCATTTATCTCTGAAAAAATATTTGGGCTTCTAGCAGCGTGTGGGACTTGTTCTATTAGTCCATCTATACTGACCTCCATCAGGTTGCAAATTAAAAATAATTTTTTTCTGCATCTAGCTCTGAAAAAATATTTGGGCTTCTACCAGTGTGTGGGACTTGGTCTATTAGTCCATCTATACTGACCTCCATCAGGTTGCAAATTAAAAATAATTTTTTTCTGCATCTAGCTCTGAAAAAATATTTGGGCTTCTAGCAGTGTGTGGGACTTGGTTTATTAGTCCATCTATACTGACCTCCATCAGGTTGCAAATTAAAAATAATTTTTTTCTTCATTTAGCTCTGAAAAAATATTTGGGCTTCTAGCAGTGTGTGGGACTTGTTCTATTAGTCCTTCTATACTGACGTCCAGCAGGTTGCAAATTGAATATAATTTTTTTCTGCATCTAGCTCTGAAAAAATATTTGGGCTTCTAGCGGTGTGTGGGACTTGGTCTATTAGTCCATCTATACTGACCTCCATCAGGTTGCAAATTAAAAATAATTTTTTTCTGCATCTAGCTCTGAAAAAATATTTGGGCTTCTAGCAGTGTGTGGGACTTGGTCTATTAGTCCATCTATACTGACCTCCATCAGGTTGCAAATTAAAAATAATTTTTTTCTGCATCTAGCTCTGAAAAAATATTTGGGCTTCTAGCAGTGTGTGGGACTTGGTCTATTAGTCCATCTATACTGACCTCCATCAGGTTGCAAATTAAAAATAATTTTTTTCTTCATTTAGCTCTGAAAAAATATTTGGGCTTCTAGCAGTGTGTGGGACTTGTTCTATTAGTCCTTCTATACTGACCTCCAGCAGGTTGCAAATTGAATATAATTTTTTTCTGCATCTAGCTCTGAAAAAATATTTGGGCTTCTAGCGGTGTGTGGGACTTGGTCTATTAGTCCATCTATACTGACCTCCATCAGGTTGCAAATTAAAAATATTTTTTTTCTGCATCTAGCTCTGAAAAAATATTTGGGCTTCTAGCGGTGTGTGGGACTTGGTCTATTAGTCCATCTATACTGACCTCCATCAGGTTGCAAATTAAAAATAATTTTTTTCTGCATCTAGCTCTGAAAAAATATTTGGGCTTCTAGCAGTGTGTGGGACTTGGTCTATTAGTCCATCTATACTGACCTCCATCAGGTTGCAAATTGAATAAAAAAATTTTCTGCATCTAGCTCTGAAAAAATATTTGGGCTTCTAGCGGTGTGTGGGACTTGGTCTATTAGTCCATCTATACTGACCTCCATCAGGTTGCAAATTAAAAATAATTTTTTTCTGCATCTAACCCAGCCAATAGTTTTGGCCTAATACCACAGTTTGGCCACTCAGCTCTGCTCGGTTACCATCCATTGTTTTTTTGTGCAAACAACTCCAGAGTTGTGAATTAGTTAACCACCAAAATGAGTGGAAAAATGCCTGCTGCTGGTGGAAAGGGGAATAGGCGTGTTGGGAAGGGGAAAAAAGGTTGTGTCCGTGGGGTAGGTGCAGAAGAAAGACCATCTTCCAGCCAAACTAAAATGTCTACTTCTTTTAGCGGACAATGTGATAAGATCCCTTTCTTACGGCCACGCCAATCGCTACAAATTCCAGATGAGGCACAAAAACAGCAGGTGCTTCAACGGATATCAAGTGCTCCTTTAAGTGGGCTCTCCTCCACATCAACTTCAACATCACAAATACTCCAGTCCTCAAAGGTGTCACCCAAATCGCACTTGCTTCCTCACAGCTCCCAAATCTCCAGCTGCCCGTCTGAGTATGAGGTAGAACAGATGGTTGAGTCTGCAGAGCTGTTTACTCATACTATAGCCTGGGAATCAGAGGTCGACTCCAGCGCTTCTGTGAATCCAGACGAGGAAATGATCTGCACTGATGCCCAGAATCTTTATGAGTCGGATCCAGGACCAGACGCAGAAGGTTCTGACCATAATGTAGACCCTCATTCCCAAACTGTAACTCCTGTTGGTGGAGACAATGAGGAAGACGATGATAAGACTCAAATACCTGATTGGAGCGACAACTTTAGTTTTTTGTCAGGGCAGGAACAGGTTGGCTCTGAGGACGACGGGTGTGATAACGCACAGGGTGATGATGATGAGGTCGGAGATCCCACTTACTGTCAACCCACAGTCAGCCAAGAGATGAGGTCAGCAGAGGAGGTGGAGGAAGTAGAGGAGGAGGAGTTGTATGCGGAAGGGCTAACATCTGCAAGGTCCAGACGGTCGGCAGCACCAGGGCGGCAGGCATGTGAGGGTGGGGGAGATGATTTTACCAGGGCGCATGGTAGCAGCCAAACTAGTGAGGAAGGTGCAGGAGCCCAGGAAGAAGTGGAGGACGAACTGATGGAAGACTCATCAGATGAGGGAGACCTTGATCACATTTCTGTTGTGCGAGGTTGGGGGGAGAGGACAGAGGAAGGAAGCATGATTGTTACCTCGCCACCAACACAACAGGGACTTGGTGCTCCTGGATGCGCAACACACATGAGTGCCTTCTTGCTGCACTACCTGCAACATGACCCTCGAATTGTGAGAATTAGAAATAATCCTGACTACTGGGTTGCCACACTGTTAGATCCCCGGTACAAAAGTAAATTTGCAGAAATTATTCCTGCCATAGAAAGGGATGCACGCATGCAGGAGTATCAGCAGAGACTGTTGCAGAATCTTACATGTGCTTTTCCACAAAATACCAGTGGTGCACGTAGTGAATCTCACAGTTCCAACTTGCCAACCGTGGGACCGTCAAGTGTTCAGCACTCAAACCGTAACAGAACCACAGTATCTGCTGGTAACATCAATTTTGCGGAATCATTTCACCACTTTTTTAGCCCATCCTTTGCAAGGCCACAGGAGACAAGAAGTCTGACACATAGTCAACGCCTAGAGACGATGGTACAGGAGTATCTCCAAGTAAACATTGAAGCCACGACTGTGTCACTGGACCCTTGCTCTTTTTGGGCTTCCAATCTGGATAAATGGCCGGAGCTAGCCACTTACGCCTTGGAGATCTTGTCATGCCCCGCAGCCAGCGTTCTGTCTGAACGTGTGTTCAGCGCTGCTGGTGGTGTGCTGACAGATAAGCGCACGCGGCTCTCCACTGATAATGTAGACAGACTCACGTTCATAAAGATGAACAAATCATGGATCCGAAACGACTTTTCTACCCCTGTGTCATCCTGGGGAGAGTAAAAGCTTGATGATTGGTTAAAATCACCCTACCAACCGTTTTAAGCTTTCAAATTACTAATCATGTTTATCTGTATCTTGACTGGAAAATAATTTGGGCTTTGTAGCAGTGTGCAGCACTGATCCTATTAGGCCATCTATAATAAGCTTCACCAGATTTAAAATTAAAAATAATTTTTAGCTGCATCTAGCCCGGAAAATAATTTTGGGGCTCCGAGATGCGCAAGACACATAAGTGCCTTCTTGCTGCACTACCTGCAGCATGACCCTCATATTGTCAGAATTCGAAGTAATCATGACTACTGGGTTGCCACACTCTTAGATCCCCCAAACTTTTCGATCAACCTTTTCATTTTAATAAAGACCAAAAAAATGGTCATTTTTGAAATTATAAGCATTAGCAGGTTGTTAGAAACTGAAATCAAACAGTTTTCAACTCAAAACTTTATTCTAGGTGATGTTACATTTTCACATAGGACCCCTTGTTCGAAAGGAGCTTCTGAACTCTCTCGTCCATTGAATTTGTCAGGTTTTGGATGGTTTCTGCTTCAATTGTTTTGCATGAGGACAGAATACCCTCCCAGAGCTGTTGCTTAGATGTGAACTGCCTCCCGCCATCATAGACACTCCTTTTAATGATGCTCCAAAGGTTCTGAATGGGGTAGAGGTCAGGGGAGCATGGGGGTCACACCATAAGTTTGTCCCCTTTTATGCCCATATCAGCCAGAGATGCAGATGTTTTATGTGCAGCATGAGATGGTGCATTATCATGCAGAAAAATGATCTTGCTGTGAAATACACGGTTCTTCTTCTTGAACCATGGCAGGAAGTGCTGTTTGAGAAAATCCACATACATTATGGAGTTCATCTTTAGCGCCTTCAGGGATCCTAAAGGGGCCGACAATCTCTCTCCCCATGATTCCAGCCCAAAACATTACTCCACCTCCTCCTTGTTGGCGCTGTAGCCGTGTTTGCGTGGGGTGTCCATCAACCAGCCATCCTCCACTCCATTCATCTGGACCATCGAGCGCTGCACGGCACTCATCCGTGAACAAAACAGTTTTGAAATCAGTCTTCATGTAATGTTTGGCCCACTGGAGCCGTTTCTGCTTGTGTGAAGTGGATAGAGGAGGTCGACAGGATGGCATATGCACAGCTGCAAACCTCTGAAGGACCCTGCATCTTGTTGTTCGGGGGACGTTGGAGGCACAAGCAGCTTCAAAAACTTGTCTGCTGCTATGACAAGGCTTTTTTGCCGCTGCTGTTTCAACCTGACGTAATTGCCTGTAGGAAAGAGTCCTCAATTTGCCCTTATCAGCACGCACACGTGTGTACTGTGAATCAGCTACATACTTCTTGATTGCCAAGACACTTCATCCTGATCATCGCACAATGTTGATTGTAGTCATGCCTTGACCTAAACACTCCACAATTTGTTGCTTCTCAGCAGCCGACACATCCTTTTTCTTTCCCATTTTGGCAGAAAATGTAGGCTGCTTAATAATGTGAGAGAGCCTTCTTAAGTAGTCTTGCCTTTCATTGGACACACCTGCCAAACTAATTAGCACAGGTGTCTGCAATTGCTTACAGTGATATAAAGAGCCCTGACACACATCACCATCAATGAGTTTAACTGACAAACAAACAAATTCTTCCCTTATCACTCCTAAACACTTTTTGCATAATAATTTGGAACGCGGTGTACATGTGCTTTTCCACAAAACACCAGTGGTTCACGTAGTGAATCTTACAGTTCTAACTTGCCAACCGTGGTCTGTATGGAGTTGTTCAATAAAGGGCCCAAAATTAAGATAACATAGATGGGAGAGGTCTCTATGAATAGGAATTCCTAAGTATTTGATACCCTGTGAGGGCCAGGCAAAGGGAAAGTTGGACTGGATGGAATCCTATATGGATTTAGGGAGGGAGACATCGAGGGCCTCAGACTTCGCTGCATTGATTTTAAAATTTTACCATGTAACAAAGTGATCTATTTCAGCCATAACAGCAGGGATGGATATATGTGATTGAGTGATATATACTAGGACATCATCAGCAAATAGAGAGCACTTGTACTCGGTGCCTCCCACCTCAATCCACCTAATATTGGGGTTATGGCGAATTGATGAGAGCAGGTGCTCCGTCACTAGGATGTATAAGAGAGGGGACAGAGGACATCCCTGCCTTGTCCCATTGGTGATTGTGAAAGGTGATGAAAATGTTCTGACGCACCCCCTGGGCCTTGGGACACCCGGAGCCGGACCCTTTTTGGTGGATGCTGGTGGTTGTAGTCTTCGTGGCGGCGATCCGGTTCCGTGGCTCAGGGCGGTCAAACCAGTGGCGGAACTATTTATGTGGTTTTGATGTTTAAATGTCCGACTACGCCACCCGTGGATTGCGGTCAGAGTGAACCGCCGCTACAGGGCAGACCGCTAAGGCTGGTGTTGTGGGTGCAGCAGAGCGTAGCATAACTCCCCACGGGAGGAGTATAGCCTCAGGGCAGTGTATGCGGAGGATGGGGGTGATGGTGCAGGGCAGCAGCAGTAACGACACGGAGTCAGTGATGCAGTTCAGGGCCTTTACTCACAGTTCTTATTATCCAGACCACGTCTGCAGGTAACGGCTGCCCACGTCGTACTGTGCTCACCAGGTGAGGGGCTCAGACAACTCCCAGATAACTTTGGAGCGCTTCACAGGACCCCCTTTGTGTGTCCTTTGTCTGGCCTTTCTTACCAACACTTCTGTCCGGCTGCCTCGGGCCTCCTCTTGGTAAACTTGGCGCCAGTTTCCCTGACCCTATGTGGTGCCTTCCTAGCGGGTGGAGCAAGGGGCTGCGCCACATAAAATGTCAGAGCCTCCGGTTTCTAGCTGAGGGTTGTTTCCTGCCTCCACTAGTTCGGGGACCGGTCTCCCCCTTTGGCCTGACCCCTCCACGCAGGTGGATTCGGGCGTGCGGTGGCGACTCGCCCGTCCGCACCCCTGGGATCCCTTCATTCCTCGTTCCTGGAGCCTTCTCCGCTCCTCTTCCTTCCTTCTCCCTCTTGCAGGCCTGGGCCTCTGTTACTAGGCCCGCCTCCGGAGCAGAGCTCATGCAGAGCCCCTGCTCCCTGCCACTTCTGCTCAGACTTCTCTGCACTGAACTAAGATGGTGCCCACCTTTTATACTCCCTTCTCAATGCACCCAGGAACTGCTTCCTCCCTGCTCCTGCACTGCAGGGTTCCCCTTCCTCAGTGTTCCCTCCCCCCACTTCAGCCAGGGACAGGGACTGTCGTGCCCATCTCAAGGGCATATTGGTCGCCCTGCCCCACGGCAATGTGGTGTAATGCATGCAGGTGTCGGGTCCTGATCCACACTCCATCCTTATCTGAGAGTGAGATATCACACCTCTGGGTGAGGTGCAATACGTCTGTAGCAACCGAGCCCTCGGTGCTACAGTTCCATTTATCTTCAGCCTAGGTGACGTATTGTGATACAGGGCCGTGATTTTGGCTATAAAAGGGTCCCCTAGACCCCTACCCCAAGCTTTTTAAGAGAATCATATATGGCGTGCCAGGAGACTCTATGGAATGCTTTCTCAGCATCCAACGAGAGTATCTACTTACAAATTTTTAACTGCATCTAGCCCAGGAAATACTTTGTGCCTAGTAGCAGTGTCTGCTAGTCAGCGGATTATCCCGGCTGTTAAGCAAGCTACACCACCTGTAGTTTGGACACTTAATTTTTTCAAAGGAAATGCTTCGGGACCACGGGATACTTAGTGAAGAGCATCAGGAGGCACCCCAAGGCATAGGGGCTGGGACTGGCAGTAGGATGCCTTGCGGTGGACAGCCGAGCTCGATCCTTATAAAAGCTTTTTAACTGCAGCAGCTTTAGTGGACGCTACTGGAGCTGGAATTACGCGGCTGCTGGCATGAGACTTGCCCTCCAATAGATCCTTGTAAATGGATTTAAAGTGTATTCATTCAAATTAGAGGGACAATTTAAATTAAAAAGCTTAGAGCAGCCTCCACCACAGGGGGGCTCTCTCGACCCACCAGCGGACAGGCACCAGTATTGGGAGAGGGGGGCTGGCCGTCAGGGTTCACAGCGGCTCTGGCACAAACCCGGCGACACGGAGGTGGCACGGGCAGGAGCGGACTGGCCGTCTCGGCTTCTCACTTTTTGGATTTTAGAAGGGCATGACATGCCTATATCTGTGTCTCCCCCTCCTTTTACTCCTCCACCTCTTTTCTTTTCGCATGACTATATGTACTTGTCACTTTTCCATGTGTTAGTTGTGTCTTCTGAGCAGTTTGTCAGCTTTTGGACACCTTTGAAGGTGTTTTCTATGTGTTTCTATGTGTTTTTGTTTGCCTGCCATTGGTTTTAACGGTGTTCGAAGGTGTTCGACGAACAGTTCGACGAACAGTTCGGCGAACACACGGGTGTTCGACGAACCGAACCGAACTCGAACACTACGGGGGTGGCTCAACACTACTTCTTAGCTTTGTTCCTTCCTTCATTCCTTCCTTTTTTTGGTTCCTTCCTTTCTTTTTTCTTCTTTCCTTTGTTTTTTCCTTCTTTCCTTCCTCTTTTGCATCCTTCCTTCTTTCCGTCCTTACTTCTTTACTACCTTCCTTCTTTCCTTCCATCCTTCTTTCTTTCCTTCCTTACTTTTTTGGTTCCTTCTTTCCTTCCTTCCTTTTTTCCTTCTTTCCTTTTTTTCTTCTTTCCTTCCTTCCTTGCTTCCTTCCTTCTTTCCTTCCTTTTTCGTTCCTTCCTTTTTAACTTCATTCCTCCTTCCTGCCTTCCTTTTTTCCTATCTTTCTTCCTCCCTCCCTTGCTTTATTCCTTTCTTCTTTCCTTCCTTCCCTTCCTTCTTTCTTTCTTACTTTCTTCTCTAACCCATATCTATTCATCCTTTGCCTGCCTGTTGGGATTAGTACAATACATGCTGATTTTATAGGACTGGAGGTAAATTGCTTGCATTACCTTTATGGAGCACACAAAGGGAATAGGGGAAAAAATCCGCTCTGCTGCATCAGTATTTGTGGTACAGTAAATCAGATATGATTCCCACGCTTTACTGTGCTCAGGTCTACAGAGCGGCTTCTTTTTTAGCCTCAGCCTCATTTCCCTTCCTGTCTATGATAACATTGTTACATTTCTCAAATTTTATTTTATTGTACAAATAATATTTTATTTCCCATCACAGTCAATTGACTGGAGGGAGGTTCCTGAGCTGGCAGAAGAAGAATATCACTTAATGGAAATGTTCTGCCGTATGAAAAACATTTACAAGACTCAAACACAATTCATATTAGACATTCATATGGAAAAATAGCTCAGGACTAGAGATGAGCGGTGTTCGACTAGAACTGTTCGCCAATCTCAAATTCGAGCTGTTTTGGGTGGTGTTCGAGTTGTTCGACGAACCCGAACGATTTGCAAAAAATTCGGCTGTTCGAGGTTATGTTCGATAACTGTTCGTGCACCAAAAGCGTGTCCTGCATGTCTGGCGCTATTTAGAGCACCAATCATGCAGGGATTGTCTGCCACTCACTGTAATGCCACAGCCATGGTGGTTGTGGCATTACAGTGATTGCCCAAATCGATGGGAACAGTGCTCACAGTGAAACATGAAAAGCCGGCAATTCAGCAGCGGCATACACCTGTACCCGACAATTTAGAACCGAAAGAATAGAGCTTCACACATAGATTAGATAGATATAAACATGTCAGTCACATATATACGAAGTACAGTGACAGTGTTGCTTACTGTACTTGTCATTTAGCGTAAAGGATTTATCAAAAAAAATAATAGTGTTTTCATGCACTGTCTCTTTAAAAAAGCCGGCCGGCAATTCAGCAGCGGTACCCGACAATTTATAACAGACAGAATAGAGCTTCACACATAGATTAGATAGATAGAAACATGTCAGTCACATATATATGAAGTACAGTGATAGTGTTGGTTACTGTACTTGTCATTTAGTATTAAAATAAAGGATTTATTATTAAAAAAATTGGCGTGGGGTTCCCCTTAATTTTAGGCTCTAGCGGAGGTTAAGCAGACGGCTGGGGCAGATGTTTGAAGCCTGGGAAGGGGGTAATACCCACGGAGCTTCCCAGGCTACTAATATCAGCCCCCAGCTGAATACATAGCCTTTACTAGCTATTAAAATGGGGGACACCCCAAAAAAAATGACGTGGGGTCCCCCCTAATTTAATAGCTAGCAAAGGCTAGGCAGACAGCTGGGGGCTGATATTAATAGCCCAGGAAGGGAGCCATGAATATTGGCCCCCTCCCAGGCTAGAAACACCAGCCGTCAGCCGCCCCAGAAATGGCGCATTCATAGGATGCGCCAATTCTGGCACTTAGCCTTGCTCTTCCACGCTGCCCTGGTGCGGTGGCAGGGGGTAATAGGGTTGGGGTTGATGTCAGCTTATAATGCCAGCTGACATCAAGCCCAGGTTAGTAATGGAGAGGCGTCTATAAGACACCCCCATTACTAACCCCATAGTCAAAGTTAAAAAAAACACAAACACCCAGAATAAAGTCCTTTAATTGAAATAAAGACACAATCCTTTATTGTTCTAAATTAAACCATACTTACTGTCATGCCCATTCCAGCTGAAGCCAACGATCTCCTGCAATAAAAGAAAAATAATAAAGCAACCTCATCCTTACCTTTCCATGGTTCCCACGACAGCTTCAGCTCTGCTACATCGAGATGACAGGCTGGACCGCAGCAGAACGCTGCCATCCAGCCTCTCATCCCGCAGACACTGAGAAGCGCAGGCTTGCTTGCGCTGCTCAGCGTCTCTCTGTGACGACATCCAGATGAGCCGAGTTCATGTCCAATGAACTCGGCTCACCTCATGCACGTCACTGACAGCGTGGGAAAATTCTCACGCTGAAGCGGTGAGTGCAGGAGAATTCTCCCACGCTGTCAGTGACGTGCATAAGGTGAGCTCATGTCCAATGAACTCAGCTCACCTCCTGCACTTCACTGACAGCGTGGGAGAATTCTCCTGCACTCAGCGCTTCAGCGTGAGAATTCTCCCACGCTGAAGCGCTGAGTGCAGGAGAATTTTCCCACGCTGTCAGTGACGTGCATGAGGTGAGCCGAGTTCATTGGACATTAACTCGGCTCATCTGGATGCCCTCACAGAGAGACACTGTGGAGCGCAAGCATGCCTGCGCTTCTCAGTGTCTGCGGGATGAGAGGCTGGATGGCAGCGTTCTGCTGCGGTCCAGCCTGTCATCTCGATGTAGCAGAGCTGAAGCTGTCATGGGAACCATGGAAAGGTAAGGATGAGGTTGCTTTATTATTTTTCTTTTATTTCAGGAGATCGTTGGCTTCAGCTGGAATGGGCGTGATGGTAAGTATGGTTTAATTTAGAACAATAAAGAATTGTGTGTTTATTTCAATTAAAGGACTTTTTTCTGGGTGTTGTGTTTTTTTTAAATACTTTACTAGAAATTCATGGTGGTCATGTCTAATATTGGCGTGACCCCATGAATTTCGGGCTTAGGGCCAGCTGATAATGCCAAGCTGGCCCTAACCCCTTTATTACCCAGTGAGCCACCGCATCAGGGCCCTGGATGAGTTGGGTACAGCGCCAGAAGATGGCGCTTCTATGAACGCGCCATTTTCCGGGGTGGCTGCGGACTGCAATTTGCAGCGGGGGTGGCCCAGAAAGCTTGGGCCTCCCTGCGCTGCGGATTCCAGCCCCCAGCTGCCTAGTTGTACCTGGCTGGACACAAAAACAGGGCGAAGCCCCACGTCAATTTTCTTTAAATTATTTCATGAAATAATTAAGAAAAAAAGGGCTTCCCTATATTGTTGTGTCCGGCCAGGTACAAATAGGCAGCTGGTGGTTGGGGGCAGCCCGTTCCTGCCTGCTGTACCTGGCTGGACACAAATATAGTGCGAAGCCCCACTTCAATTTTTTTAAATTATTTCAGGAAATTCATGAAATAATTTAAAAAAAATTGACGTGGGGCTTCGCACTATATTTGTGTCCAGCCAGGTACAGCAGGCAGGAACGGGCTGCCCCCATCCACCAGCTGCCTATTTGTACCTGGCCGGACACAACAATATAGGGAAGCCCTTTTTTTCTTAATTATTTCATGAATTTCATGAAATAATTAAAAAAAAAGTACGTGGGGCTTCGCCCTATTTTTGTGTCCAGCCAGGTACAACTAGGCAGCTGGGGGCTGGAATCTGCAGCGCAGGGAGGCCCAAGCTTTCTGGGCCCCCCCCCGCTACAAATTGCAGTCCGCAGCCACCCCGGAAAATGGCGCGTTCATAGAAGCGCCATCTTCTGGCGCTGTACCCAACTCATCCAGGGCCCTGGTGCGGTGGCTCACTGGGTAATAAAGGGGTTAGGGCCAGCTTGGTATTATCAGCTGGCCCCAAGCCCAAAATTCATGGGGTCACGCCAGTATTAGACATGACCGCCATGAATTTCTAGTAAAGTATTTAAAAAAAACACAACACCCAGAAAAAAGTCCTTTAATTGAAAAAAAGACACAATTCTTTATTGTTCTAAATTAAACCATACTTACCATCACACCCATTCCAGCTGAAGCCAACGATCTCCTGCAATAAAAGAAAAATAATAAACCAACCTCATCCTTACCTTTCCATGGTTCCCACGACAGCTTCAGCTCTGCTACATCGAGATGACTGGCTGGACCGCAGCAGAACGCTGCCATCCAGTCTGTCATCCCGCAGACACTGAGAAGAGCAGGCTTGCTTGCGCTCCTCAGTGTCTCGCTGTGACGGCATCCAGATGAGCCGAGGTCATGTCCAATGAACTCAGCTCACCTCCTGCACGTCACTGACAGCGTGGGAAAATTCTCCTGCAATCAGCGCTTCAGCGTGAGAATTTTCCCACGCTGTCAG
The DNA here is from genome assembly GCF_046119375.1 of Phyllobates terribilis. NCBI lineage: Eukaryota > Metazoa > Chordata > Amphibia > Anura > Dendrobatidae > Phyllobates > Phyllobates terribilis. The sequence continues at coordinate 139,563,850 of NW_027362770.1, forward strand.
TGACGTGCATGAGGTGAGCCGAGTTCATTGGACATGAACTCGGCTCATCTGGATGTCGTCACAGAGAGACGCTGAGCAGCGCAAGCAAGCCTGCGCTTCTCAGTGTCTGCGGGATGAGAGGCTGGATGGCAGCGTTCTGCTGCGGTCCAGCCTGTCATCTCGATGTAGCAGAGCTGAAGCTGTCGTGGGAACCATGGAAAGGTAAGGATGAGGTTGCTTTATTATTTTTCTTTTATTGCAGGAGATCGTTGGCTTCAGCTGGAATGGGCGTGATGGTAAGTATGGTTTAATTTAGAACAATAAAGGATTGTGTCTTTATTTCAATTAAAGGACTTTATTCTGGGTGTTTGTGTTTTTTTTAACTTTTACTATGGGGTTAGTAATGGGGGTGTCTTATAGACGCCTCTCCATTACTAACCTGGGCTTGATGTCAGCTGGCATTATAAGCTGACATCAACCCCAACCCTATTACCCCCTGCCACCGCACCAGGGCAGCGTGGAAGAGCAAGGCTAAGTGCCAGAATTGGCGCATCCTATGAATGCGCCATTTCTGGGGCGGCTGACGGCTGGTGTTTCTAGCCTGGGAGGGGGCCAATATTCATGGCTCCCTTCCTGGGCTATTAATATCAGCCCCCAGCTGTCTGCCTAGCCTTTGCTAGCTATTAAATTAGGGGGGACCCCACGTCATTTTTTTGGGGGGGTCCCCCATTTTAATAGCTAGTAAAGGCTATGTATTCAGCTGGGGGCTGATATTAGTAGCCTGGGAAGCTCCGTGGGTATTACCCCCTTCCCAGGCTTCAAACATCTGCCCCAGCCGTCTGCTTAACCTCCGCTAGAGCCTAAAATTAAGGGGAACCCCACGCCAATTTTTTTAATAATAAATCCTTTATTTTAATACTAAATGACAAGTACAGTAACCAACACTATCACTGTACTTCATATATATGTGACTGACATGTTTCTATCTATCTAATCTATGTGTGATGCTCTATCTTTCTGTTCTAAATTGTCGGGTACCGCTGCTGAATTGCCGGCCGGCTTTTTTAAAGAGACAGTGCATGAAAACACTATTATTTTTTTAAATAAATCCTTTACACTAAATGACAAGTACAGTAAGCAACACTATCACTGTACTTATTATATATGTGACTGACATGTTTCTATCTATCTAATCTATGTGTGAAGCTCTATTCTTTCTGTTCTAAATTGTCGGGTACAGATGCTGAATTGCCGGCCGGCTTTTTTAAAGAGACAGTGCATGAAAACACTAATATTTTTTTTAATAAATCCTTTACACTAAATGACAAGTGCAGTAACCAACACTGTCACTGTGCTTCTTATATGTGTGACTGACATGTTTCTATGTATCTAATCTATGTGTGATGCTCTATTCCTTCTTGTCTAAATTGTCGGGTACCGGTGTATGCCGCTGCTGAATTTGCCGGCCGGCTTTTTTAAAGAGAGTGTCTTCTGAGCAGTTTGTCAGCTTTTGGACACCTTTGCAGGTGTTTTCTATGTGTTTCTATGTGTTTTTGTTTGCCTGCCATTGGTTTTAACGGTGTTCGACGGTGTTCTAAGGTGTTCGACGAACAGTTCCTCGAACATCCCGGTGTTCGACGAACCGAACCGAACCCGAACACTACGGGGGTGGCTCAACACTACTCAGGACTTCCCGGGCATCTCCACTGACACATGGTGTGCTAACAGGGGAATGGGGTATATTGTGTGATAGTTAAAGGAGCACTCCAGACAAATCTAAATCACTATGAATCAGTTATGTCTAGACAGTTTCTTTACAGTCGCTGTTTATAAAGTATGGTTGTCCTGGGTTCAAACCCTTGAGCCTGTGTTTTGTAGTCGGCTTCTCTGTCCTCCAAGCCATAGCAGACACACGTTTTCTCCGGGTGTTTAGGTTCTGTTATTCTGGCTACAGTCTGTTTAGCATAATACAGGTATTTTCATTTATTCATTTGTATGCTCTATCACCTTTTGGATGCTGCTTTATATTCTTTTTCCCTGCTGGTGATAGTTTCTTGTGGATGTTCAGTCCTTCTGATGTAGCTTAAAGCCAGTCAGTGAAAGTTCAGCTAGGGTTTATCTCCTTGCTGTTTCTTTACTCTACACTTACCTTCTGTTTCTTTTTAGGAAGTAGGCGGCATATAATCTAACAGTACGTACTTTATACTTTATTTTCTATTTCGTGGTTTTCTTTACTCACACTGGGATCTTTTCCTTTTTTCAGCACACTTTCCTTTTTGTAGGTAATTTGCACTCTACTCTCCCCTCTGGTTCTTTAGGAGGAACATGAAGCACTCGACGGCCTTTCAGGCAGCATAGGTCCAAGTAGCTATTGTCTAGTCTGTGGTTAGGGCAATCTCTGCTTATTTAGGAACCATTAAGGACTGTGGGTCAGGATCTCTGTTCTGCACAAGAGTCAGAAGGGTCAGTTGCAGTTTTTAATTTGTTACCTATTTTCCCGAGTGAGTTGCTGCCCTAGCTTAACATTGATTTTCGCAATCCCTGAGCTTCCCTGTATTAGTTTCCAGTAATGCCACTGATTTATATTTGGCCTGGCATCCTGATTGCCTTTGGTACTTATTAGACCCTGTGATGTCATGATGTCACTTAAGGCCAAGTCAATAGGTCTCATATGACCAGAGGCGCCAAGGATGCCAATCGCAAGACTGACTGCTGTGGAGGACTGTATTGGACAGCATCTTTATTTAAAGTGGACTTTTTGGGTAGTGTAGTGCCATTAATGGGGTTGGTCTCAAATGTTGCAGTGTAACTATTGGAATATATTCTTGAATACTTTTATGGTTTGAAATGTGGGGTTCCAAGTAATTTGGGAGGTATGAATCTGAACCTGAGGTTTGAATCAGGTTTTTAGTTGTGAAGTCTGAATTAATCCTGAAATTTGGGGTTCGATGGAGGTGTCTTAAAGAAGTCAAGCATTAGGTTTAGATATTTTGGGGTATGTAGCCTATACAAAAGGTGGTGTGCTGATGACACATCATATGCCTACACTGGTCAGTTGTGATCATTGTTATATGAATTGATTCCCTGGACCTGGTCCATCGGCAACATCGGTAATCCATGGCTGCTCGATGGGAGCGCTGCAAAACGGCTCTTACATGACAGCATTCATGGTTCCTCTTTTGATTAGCTATCCTGGCATTATTGTGGTGCACATGTGACATCACTTTAGGAGGACTAATCAAAACAAGAGCCATGGATGCCTTAAAGTAGGTCGAGGTTTACCGGGCTACCAGCCAGTGGCCACAGATTACCGACATAGCACCTGGACCAGACCTGAGCATCGATTAGCTCCATCCCTGCCGTTCACTAATGAGTATGAGCAAAATCAAATTAAAATTTGTTAAAATGTCTTCATTGGAAGAAAACCTCATGAATGCCCCAACATAATTTTACTGCCAATTTTCAGGTCAATCTTCGTACTACATGGTAATTATTCAGATAATGGAGCATATTGACAAGGGTTGTCCTGGTGGGATGCACAAAAATACCCATGTGTAAGGGTTGCCAACCGTGCTGAAATTCCTGGACAGTTTGTAAAGAAAGCAGGCAATTTTTTTCCAGTATTTGTTCAAAAGTTGGATGCGTCTATCACTTTTTTAAGGCTGGTGGTACGTGAGCAGTAAATGCTGGTGGTAACGTGTTCACGACAATATTTTAGGTTGTAGACATTTATCATCTGTCCATAAAACACATTGGTTTTCCATGATATGTGAATAAGTTGGCCAGAAAAAATAAAAATTCAGGTAGACAGTGAAGGGGGAAATTGCACTTAATATACAATATACTTAGTGAATAAGTTAAAGATCTCTTCTCCAAAAAGCCAGACCAGCCCTCAATCACAGGGCATGCATAGCCAGCATGTGATGTGTGCATGAAGCCTGAACCTCAGTGAAAGCATGCATGGAAGCACTGGACTAGCAGCAGCGGGTAGATGCCAGGGCTCAGTGCATTCAAGGAGGCCTAGTGTTGCCTAGCCTTTCCACAAGTATCAGCAGCCGTTCACACTAAGGGGGTCAGCAGGAGCGGACACAGGCAGAAGAGGGCCAATGAGCAAGAACAGTATATGGGCCGTTTGCAGTCCCATAGCTCATCATAATGCACAATTCCACCTGCATTAGAATTGGAAGTGGCCCCCTTACCTCTTGGGACCCTTTTGCACCAATGGTATATACGCCCCTGGAGATCAGGTATTATCAGGGGGGGTTATAAAGTTACTTTTCCTTGTGGCTGCATTGCTGATATTTGGGTAATATTTAGCAAAATGTTGAAAAATTTGCCGCATTCTAAGATCTTAAGATTTCTGTCTATACTCCACTTTTTACGCCATCTGAAGTGATCTTGCAACTTTTTTCAACTTTTTCAAAATTTGCAAACCCTTAATTTTTCAAATCCCAAATTTGCATAGTTAGCCACCAGTCAAAAATTTTTGTGCAGAAATGGCCTGCCCAAAATTTGCAACCTTTTGGCGCCACAAAATTGGCGTAAAAACCTTGATAAAAGCCACCATCTCTCCCCATTGCATTACTCCGATCATCGCTTCCAGGGACAACTGCTTTTGCCCCCATCTGTGTCAAGGCATCAATATCTTGGCAGCCACCCTGCGCCATTCCCTTACCAGCACTAACTCTCTGCTTCCTGCCAGTTGTATGACCCCACCCTAGCCTTGGCCTCTTGACAGCAGCAGAAGACCTAGTGCAGACACACAGAGGGACGATCAACAGCAGAGAGAGCAGAGGACAAACAAGTAGATGAATGGAGATAGCATGTGACAAATATAAACAGTGAGGCGGGGACACAGTGTAATCTCCCTTGAATTAAAAGGAATCTGTCAGCAGGTTTTTGCTGTGTAATCTGAGGGCAGCATGATGTAGAGGCTGAGACCCTGATTTCAGCGATGTATCACTTATTAGGCTGTGTGCTTTTGTTTCAATACAATGACCATTTTACCAGCAGGAGATTATCACTGCCTGGACTACAGCTCGCGTGCCTGCTAGTCCAACTCCGCCCCCAGCACTGATAAGCAGCTCACTGTCACTATATAATGTACACAGACTGCTGTGGTGTTGACGAGATTAGCTTTCTAAAGTAAACTGATCTAAGTAAACTAAGTGATACATCGTTGGAATCAGGGTCTCTGCCTCTACATTATGCTGCTCTTAAAACCCAAATATGCATAGTCAATTAACCACCAGTCCAAAATGTTTGTGCAGAAGTCCAACTCCGCCCCCAGCTTACTGTCACTATACAATGTACACAGAAAGCTGTAGTGTGGACGATATCAGCTTTCTAAACTAAACTAAAAACTCTGAATGTGCCACAAGTAAACTAAGTGATACATCGTTGGAATCAGGGTCTCTGCCCCTACATTATACTGCTCTTAAATGAAGTAGCAAAAAACTGGTGACAGATTCCCTTTAAAGGGGCTTCTATTGGTGGCCCTGGGGAGGCATAAAGTGGTACATCAGACTCACACAAAAGCCTATGGGCCTGATTCATTCTTGCATTTGCACATTTTTCGTCTATTTTTTTTGTGTTTTTCACCTGTTTTCATTCGTACCAAATTCTTCTTTCAATTTGTGCCTTTTTTTTAAAGGTCTATTTCGGGTGTGTCCGCCAGTTTTTTGTTTTTTTTTTATTCCAGCGATGTGTCACTTATTAGGCTGTGTGCTATTGTTTCAATACAATGAGTGTTTTACCAGCAATAGATTATCACCTCCCATGCTACAGTTCGTGTGCCCGCTAGTCCAACCAAGTTTGGGGTTTCCAATTTTTTTTTCGACTGATTTAATCATTTGCGACTTTTTAAAAAATCGTCACATTTTGGCGCAAAAGTACTCCAGTCCTACCCGGAGTGATTTTATGTACTCCAGCAAATTTTGAAACAAAGTCGCAAAACAGGTCGAAGACAAAAAAAAAAAAAAAAAGATCATTTTGGAATTTGCACAATTTTGAAGGATTTCAAGACAAAAATTACTTAAACAAATTCCCGTAATTGATGAATTGCGCCCCCGTCGGTTTCCAGTTACAGTTCCGTACCTCTTGGAGTGTGAATAGGGCCTTATTCCCTGCAGGAGGACACAGGGTACAATCACGATGTAGCATGTATATGGTAAATAGGCATAAAAAACAAACACGCCTAAGAAATGACCGCGCTCGTTGCGCTATTTGTAGTCATTATTTAAGACAGCTGTTGTAGGAAGAATCCAATTACATTTGCAGAAGATTCCGGTGACTGACATCTGGCCGTTCTATTTCTCTTTCTCCAAGATGCGGAGAGGGATTACTTCCTGCAGCTGTATAAAACATGCACAATTAACCTTTTAAAATGCATTGGCTCCTGCTTAATTAGTACGCCTCGGATCACGGAGGCCGGAGCTGCAATCATTGTAGATTTCAAAAATAATCGTTTCATTGTCTCATCATATCTTTTAATCCTGGGGCAATCTGTTTTTTTTTTTTCTGTTTTTTTCTATGAATGAATTAATCCGGATAATCAGTTTTCTACGAGTGGCTACAACTGATACAGTTGTCTTAGAAAGCTTAGAAGGCTGCAGCATCTCTGGTCCTGTTATATGCTCTGTAATCTGAGAGCAGCATGATGCAGGGGCTAAAACGCTGATTCCAGCGATGTGTCACTTACTGGGCTGCTTGCTGTAATTTTAATAGAATCACAGTTTTCTCTGCTGCAGATCTGGGAATGCTGAGCTGTGTATAACCCCGCCCACACCACTGATTGGACGCTTTCTGTTTACTGGTGGGGGCGTGATTGGACCGGGAGGCACAAGACACCTAGTCCTGCAGTGATAATCTCCTATTGATAAAACACTGATTTAATTGAAACAGCAACAGCAGCCCAGTAAGCAGGGGTGTAACTATTGCGGTCGCAGAGGTCGTGACCGGACTCATGCAGGTGAGGGGCCCACCGACGCCAGCACAACTTCAACTGGCTGTGCGTCCTAGGGGGAGATCTCAAGTGCACAGTTCATGTTAGACAACCCAGGAATTTACAGGAACTGAAGGCTTTTTGCCAAGAAGAATGGGCAGCTTTACCATCTGAGAAAATAAAGAACCTCATCCACAACTACCACAAAAGACTTCAAGCTGTCATTGATGTTAGAGGGGGCAATACACGGTATTAAGAACTGGGGTATGTGAACTTTTGATCAGGGTCATTTGGATGTTTTTGGTTGTCATTGAGATTTGAAAAGAGAAAACACAGTCATTTGACAATAAATGGCTTCACCCAACCAATAACCATGAGTGGAGAAAAAGTTTTTTTGTTATCATTCATATTCTCTGAAACAAGGCCAAGAAAGGAAAAATTCTGCCAGGGTATGTAAACTTTTGAGCACAACTGTATATACCAGGATGGGGCCTAGGATAAGGGACATACAGTACAGACCAATAGTTTGGACACACCTTCTCATTTAACGATTTTTCTGTATTTTCATGACTATGAAAATTGTACATTCACACTGAAGGCATCGAAACTATGAATTACCACATGTGGAATTATATACTTAACAAAAAAGTGTGAAACAACTGAAAATATGTCTTATATTCTAGGTTCTTCAAAGTAGCCACCTTTTGCTTTGATGACTGCTTTGCACATTCTTGGCATTCTCTTGATGAGCTTCAAGAGGTAGTCACCGGAAATGGTCTTCACTTCACAGGTGTGCCCTGTCAGGTTTAATAAGTGTGATTTCTTGCCTTATAAATGGGGTTGGGACTAGAGATGAGCGTTTTCACTAGAGATGAGCGGTGTTCGACTCGAACTGTTTGCCAATCTCAAATTCGAGCTGTTTTGGGCGGTGTTCGAGCCGTTCGGCGAACACGAACGATTTGAGAAAAATTCGGCTGTTCGAGGTTATGTTCGATAACTGTTCATGCACCAAAATCATAACTGGATTTTTTCTCAGTAATGATGAAAATTAATGTTAATCCGCAGTTTGAGTGTACAGCGGGGTGGGGGGAGGGCAGGGGATGGATCTCTGCAGGAACAATGAAGATCTCCATTTTTTTTTCTCTTTCCCGCATTTGCAGTGGGGAGGTGCAATCTGTCAGCCTATCAGCAGCGCACACACGGAGCGAAGTGCTTTTTTTCACACAAGCAAGGGCATGTGTCATTGGCAGTGTATGTCACATGTCCTTGCCCTATAAGACCAAGCCATTTTCCCCGTCGCCACCATTTTCTCACTGCTGCAGCTGCGTGTTAGACGGCACCGCTGTTGCTGTGTGCGCTATACCTTGTTAATTTCAAGCCAATTTTCGCACAAATCTACAGATAGCTTGGGAGTAGGGAATAGTTGTGATTGCAGTCCTTTTAAGGACTAGGTTACAGCATTTCCTACGACTTTTATCAGGCAGGTCTGTGCTCTTAAATAGATAGGTTGTGGGAGTAAAGACTAATTGTAATTGCAGTCCTTTTCAGGACTAAGTTACATCAGTTCCTATCAGTTTTTGCCAGGCAGGTCTGTGCCAGTGCTGTGCAAGTTTTTTTCACAGCATTTGGCTAAATCTAGCAAAGCTAATCTTTTTTGGCCTATTGCAGAGTGTGTTAGTCAGTGGAGTAGCCTATCTGTGTTGCAAGCTACACCACCTGTGTATAGAATACCAATTATTTTACTGCACCTAGCCAAGTAAAACCTTTTGGGCATAGCATCATTCTATTAGTCCATCTATACTGACCTCCATCAGGTTGCAAATTGAATATAATTTTTTTCCGCATCTAGCTCTGAAAAAATATTTGTCCTTCTAGCAGTGTGTGGGACTTGTTCTACTAGTCCATCTATACTGACCTCCATCAGGTTGCAAATTGAATATAATTTTTTTCTGCATCTAGCTCTGAAAAAATATTTGTCCTTCTAGCAGTGTGTGGGACTTGTTCTATTAGTCCATCTATACTGACCTCCATCAGGTTGCAAATTGAATATAATTTTTTTCTGCATCTAGCTCTGAAAAAATATTTGTCCTTCTAGCAGTGTGTGGGACTTGTTCTATTAGTCCATCTATACTGACCTCCATCAGGTTGCAAATTGAATATAATTTTTTTCTGCATCTAGCTCTGAAAAAATATTTGGCCTTCTAGCAGTGTGTGGGACTTGTTCTATTAGTCCATCTATACTGACCTCCATCAGGTTGCAAACTGAATATCATTTTTTTCTGCATCTAGCTCTGAAAAAATATTTGGCCTTCTAGCAGTGTGTGGGACTTGTTCTATTAGTCCATCTATACTAACCTCCATCAGGTTGCAAATTAAAAATATTTTTTTGTCTGCATCTAGCTCTGAAAAAATATTTGGCCTTCTAGCACTGTGTGGGACTTGGTCTATTAGTCCATCTATACTGACCTCCATCAGGTTGCAAATTAAAAATAATTTTTTGTCTGCATCTAGCTCTGAAAAAATATTTGGCCTTCAAGCAGTGCGTGGGACTTGGTCTATTAGTCCATCTATACTGACCTCCATCAGGTTGCAAATTAAAAATAATTTTTTGTCTGCATCTAGCTCTGAAAAAATATTTGGCCTTCTAGCAGTGTGTGGGACTTGTTCTATTAGTCCATCTATACTGACCTCCATCAGGTTGCTAATTAACAATAATTTTTTGTCTGTGTAGCACCCCGAGGGCTCGACTGCTACAGGGGTATTGCACCTCAAACCAGAGATGTGATATTCCACTCCCGGGTAAGGATGGAGTGTGGACCAGGACTCAGTAAGCTGCATGCACCACACACACCCCATTTCCGAGGGACAGCTCAACGGTGCTCCCACTAGACAGAAGTGCAGGCACGACAGCATCTGTTCCTGGCTGGAGTGGGGAGGGGGAGGAAAACCCAGTGGTGTAGGAGCAGATAGGGGTGGGTCTCCGGGCATAGGTAGGAGCCCATTGGTTGCTAGTCACCTGGGCTTGGGTGTTAGAAGGAGGTATATAAGATGGGCACCATCTTAGGACAGTAGTCAGTGCAGTGCAGAGAAGAAGCTAAGAGTGAGAGGAGAAGACAGGAAGCAGAGCCCCTGCATGGGCTCTGCTCCGCAGGCAGGCCTTGTCAGAAGGCTGGAGCCTGAGAGAGAGAAGAAGGAACAGAAAGGAAAGTAAGAAAGGAACTGGAACAGAGGAGAAAGGAAGCAAGGAACACAGAGAAAGGCCCAGGGACACGAGGACAGAAGGAACCCCATATGCCCAGGAGATACAGGGTGAAGGGTTGGCAGAGCAGGGTACCAGAACCCAAATTGGTGGAGGCAACAGATTCCTCAGCCAAAGACCGGAGGTTGTTACCACATCTTGGTGCGACCCCTCACTACATCCACCAGGAAAGCATACCACATAGGGTCAGGGAAACCGGAGAGAGGTTTCGCCGACAGAAGGCCTGAGGAAGCTGGACAAAGGTGGGTCACTGGTGGGGACGGCCAGAGAAAGGAAAGGAAGGGAGTCCTGTGCCATGCTCTGGAATTGCCTGGGAGTTGGTCGAGCCCCTTGCCTGGTGGACGCAGCACAGCTTGGGCAGTCACCGCCGGTACCGAGGTGACTAGGACCAGTAAAGAACTGTGAGTAAAGCATTGGAAACTGCAACCACACGTCTCTGTGTTTCATCGCCGCACCAGCACCATTAGTACTGGGACGCTCACACCATCACTACCATCCTCCACACTAGCTGCCCTGAGGCAATACTTCTCCCGTGGGGAGTTATCCCAAACTCGGCTGCGCAAACTACATCAGCCTCAGCGGTCTGCACCGCAGCGGCGGTCCCCACTGACCGCAATCCACGGGTGGCGTAGTCGGACACTTATTATAACACCAATAGACTGCCACTGGTTTGACCACCCTGGGCACGGACCAGGTCACCGCCACGGAGGACTACAACCCCCAGCGATCCGGCTCCGGGTATCCCCCTGCACAGCACAGGCCCAGGGGACGCGTCATCTGCATCTAGCTCTGAAAAAATATTTGGCCTTCTAGCAGTGTGTGGGACTTTTTCTATTAGTCCATCTATACTGACCTCCATCAGGTTGCAAATTAAAAATAATTTTTTGTCTGCATCTAGCTCTGAAAAAATATTTGGGCTTCTAGCTGTGTGTGGGACTTGTTCTATTAGTCCATCTATACTGACCTCCATCAGGTTGCAAATTGAATATCATTTTTTTTCTCCATCTAGCTCTGAAAAAATATTTGTCCTTCTAGCAGTGTGTGGGACTTGTTCTATTAGTCCATCTATACTGACCTCCATCAGGTTGCAAATTAAAAATAATTTTTTGTCTGCATCTAGCTCTGAAAAATATTTGGCCTTCTAGCAGTGTGTGGGACTTGTTCTATTAGTACATCTATACTGACCTCCATCAGGTTGCAAATTAAAAATATTTTTTTGTCTGCATCTAGCTCTGAAAAAATATTTGGGCTTCTAGCAGTGTGTGGGACTAGTTCTATTAGTCCATCTATACTGACCTCCATCAGGTTGCAAATTGAATATAATTTTTTTCTCCATCTAGCTCTGAAAAAATATTTGTCCTTCTAGCAGTGTGTGGGACTTGTTCTACTAGTCCATCTATACTGACCTCCATCAGGTTGCAAATTAAAAATAATTTTTATCTGCATCTAGCTCTGAAAAAATATTTGTCCTTCTAGCAGTGTGTGGGACTTGTTCTACTAGTCCATCTATACTGGCCTCCATCAGGTTGCAAATTAAAAATAATTTTTATCTGCATCTAGCTCTGAAAAAATATTTGGCCTTCTAGCAGTGTGTGGGACTTGTTCTACTAGTCCATCTATACTGACCTCCATCACGCTGCAAACTGAATATAATTTTTTTCTGCATCTACCTCTGAAAAAATATTTGTCCTTCTAGCAGTGTGTGGGACTTCTTCTACTAGTCCATCTATACTGACCTCCATCAGGTTGCAAATTAAAAATAATTTTTTTCTGCATCTACCTCTGAAAAAATATTTGGGCTTCTAGCAGTGTGTGGGACTTGTTCTACTAGTCCATCTATACTGACCTCCATCACGCTGCAAACTGAATATAATTTTTTTCTGCATCTACCTCTGAAAAAATATTTGTCCTTCTAGCAGTGTGTGGGACTTCTTCCACTAGTCCATCTATACTGACCTCCATCAGGTTGCAAACTGAATATAATTTTTTTCTCCATCTAGCTCTGAAAAAATATTTGTCCTTCTAGCAGTGTGTGGGACTTGTTCTACTAGTCCATCTATACTGACCTCCATCAGGTTGCAAATTCAAAATACTTTTTTTTCTGCATCTAGCTCTGAAAAAAATATTTGTCCTTCTAGCAGTGTGTGGGACTTCTTCTACTAGTCCATCTATACTGACCTCCATCAGGTTGCAAATTAAAAATAATTTTTATCTGCATCTAGCTCTGAAAAAATATTTGGCCTTCTAGCAGTGTGTGGGACTTGTTCTACTAGTCCATCTATACTGACCTCCATCACGCTGCAAACTGAATATAATTTTTTTCTGCATCTACCTCTGAAAAAATATTTGTCCTTCTAGCAGTGTGTGGGACTTCTTCTACTAGTCCATCTATACTGACCTCCATCAGGTTGCAAATTAAAAATAATTTTTATCTGCATCTAGCTCTGAAAAAATATTTGGCCTTCTAGCAGTGTGTGGGACTTGTTCTACTAGTCCATCTATACTGACCTCCATCACGCTGCAAACTGAATATAATTTTTTTCTGCATCTACCTCTGAAAAAATATTTGGGCTTCTAGCAGTGTGTGGGTCTTTCTCTATTAGTCCATCTATACTGACCTCCATCAGGTTGCAAACTGAATATAATTTTTTTCTGCATCTACCTCTGAAAAAATATTTGGGCTTCTAGCAGTGTGTGGGACTTGTTTTATTAGTCCATCTATACTGACCTCCATCAGGTTGCAAATTAAAAATAATTTTTATCTGCATTTAGCTCTGAAAAAATATTTGGGCTTCTAGCAGTGTGTGGGACTTGTTCTATTAGTCCATCTATACTGACCTCCATCAGGTTGCAAATAGAATATAATTTTTTTCTGCATCTACCTCTGAAAAAATATTTGGGCTTCTAGCAGTGTGTGGGACTTGTTCTATTAATCCATCTATACAGACCTCCATCAGGTTGCAAACTGAATATAATTTTTTTCTGCATCTACCTCTGAAAAAATATTTGGGCTTCTAGCAGTGTGTGGGACTTGTTCTATTAGTCCATCTATACTGACCTCCATCAGGTTGCAAATTGAATATCATTTTTTTCTGCATCTACCTCTGAAAAAATATTTGGCCTTCTAGCAGTGTGTGGGACTTGTTCTATTAGTCCATCTATACTGACCTCCATCAGGTTGCAAATTGAATATAATTTTTTTCTGCATCTACCTCTGAAAAAATATTTGGGCTTCTAGCAGTGTGTGGGACTTGTTCTATTAGTTCATCTATACTGACCTCCATCAGGTTGCAAATTGAATATAATTTTTTTCTGCATCTACCTCTGAAAAAATATTTGGCCTTCTAGCAGTGTGTGGGACTTGTTCTATTAGTCCATCTATACTGACCTCCATCAGGTTGCAAACTGAATTTAATTTTTTTCTGCATCTACCTCTGAAAAAATATTTGGGCTTCTAGCTGTGTGTGGGACTTGTTCTATTAGTCCATCTATACTGACCTCCATCAGGTTGCAAATTGAATATATTTTTTTTCTGCATCTAACCCAGCCAATAGTTTTTGGCCTAATACCACAGTTTGGCCACTCAGCTCTGCTCGGTTCCCATCCATTGTTTTTTTGTGCAAACAACTCCAGAGTTGTGAATTAGTTAACCACCAAAATGAGTGGAAAAAGGCCTGCTGCTGGTGGAAAGGGGAATAGGAGTGTTGGGAAGGGGAAAAAAGCTTGTGTCCGTGGGGTAGGTGTTAAAGCAACAGTAACATCTGCAGAAGAAAGACCATCTTCCAGCCAAACTAAAATGTCTACTTCTTTTAGCGGACAATGTGATAAGATCCCTTTCTTACGGCCACGCCAATCGCTACAAATTCCAGATGAGGCACAAAAATAGCAGGTGCTTCAACGGATATCAAGTGTTCCTTTAAGTGGGCTCTCCTCCACATCAACTTCAACATCACAAATACTCCAGTCCTCAAAGGTGTCACCCCAATCGCACTTGCTTACTCACAGCTCCCAAATCTCCAGCTGCCCGTCTGAGTATGAGGTAGAACAGATGGTTGAGTCTGCAGAGCTGTTTACTCATACTATAGCCTGGGAATCAGAGGTCGGCTCCAGCGCTTCTGTGAATCCAGACGAGGAAATGATCTGCACTGATGCCCAGAATCTTTATGAGTCGGATCCAGGACCAGACGCTGAAGGTTCTGACCATAATGTAGACCCTCATTCCCAAACTGTAACTCCTGTTGGTGGAGACAATGAGGAAGACGATGATGAGACTCAAATACCAGATTGGAGCGACAACTTTAGTTTTTTGTCAGGGCAGGAACAGGTTGGCTCTGAGGACGACGGGTGTGATAACGCACAGGGTGATGATGATGAGGTTGGAGATTCCACTTACTGTCTACCCACAGTCAGCCAAGAGATGAGGTCAGCAGAGGAGGTGGAGGAGAATGATAGTGACGACGAGGTCAGGTTGCGCCTTCCTGGACAGAGACGTAGTACTGGAAGCACGTCAACAACTGCATCCTCAAACACAACTCTGCCTCTCACCACAAGTCGTGGTGGCTCTTCAGGTCGCATGGGTGCTAAGCCTTGCATAGCCTGGGCATTTTTTCAGATCGATAAAGATGACCCACCTCGTGTTATCTGTAACATTTGTCAGCAAAAGCTAAGTAGAGGCCAAAAAATACATAGTTTGAGTACTTCATGCATGAACCGGCACATGGGCATGAAGCATAAGTTGCAGTGGGATGCTCACTGTGCTACAATGCGGCCTAGCCGGCCGGGCCAACCACCGTCTGCCATATCTTGTGCATCCGCGGCCTCTTCATCCTCTGTGACTGGGGGGACAGCAGTCACACCTGTTTTGGGGCGCAAACCTGCCACCTCTTTACCCGCAACAGCCAGCGTGATTGGCAGGTCATCATTTTCTTTGGAGGTGGTAACACCAGCTGGTGTTGAGCGCTGTCCGACATCGATAGCACCACCTTTGGATCAAGGCAACCTAACATGTCCGCCTGCATCTTCCTCACAGACCGGCAGTTTGCCGGGGACACCCTTATCAACCCCGTCTAAGCACAATAGCCAGCCCTCGGTCCCCCAGATGTGGACAAGTGAAAGACCATTTCCTCCTAGCCATGAGAAAGCTAAGAGGTTGAATTTCACCATCTGCAAGCTCTTGGCTACAGAAATGCTGCCTTTCCGCCTGGTGGACACAGAGGATTTTCGAGACCTTATGTCCGTCGCAGTGCCCCAGTACCAGATGCCCAGTCGGCACTACTTCTCAAAGAAAGGAGTGCCTGCGCTCCACCAGCATGTCGCACACAACATCACCGCTTCTTTGAGAAACTCTGTGTGTGACAGGGTGCATTTCACCACAGACGCTTGGACGAGTAGGCATGGACAGGGGCGTTACATGTCGCTGACTGGGCACTGGGTAACTATGGTGACAGCAGGACAAGGGGCTGCTGTCCAAGTCTTGCCGTCCCCACGAGTTGTGCGTCAATCCTCTTTATCTCAAAGTTCCTCCACTGCTTCTGCCTCCTCAACCTCCTCTCGGTCCTCCACCTGTACCCAAAGCCTGTCTGGTCATGCCACAAGCTTTCTAACTGCGCAGAAGGGATCCTGCACACCTCCTTACTATGTTGGCAGTAGGGTTCAACGTCTTCAGGCGGTTTTTACTTTGAAATGTCTGGGAAATGTGAGTCACACAGCTGAGGAGTTGTGGTCAGCTCTGAAGAACCAATTTCATGAATGGTTGTCTCCACTGGACCTGAAACCAGGGAAGGCCGTGTGCGACAATGCTGCAAACCTGGGTGCGGCCCTTCGCCGGGGCAATGTCACACACGTGCCTTGTATGGCTCACGTGTTGAACCTGGTTGTCCAGCAATTTTTAGCCCACTATCCTGGACTAGATGGCCTTCTGCAGAGGGCATGGTCGCTGTGTGCTCACTTCCGCCGTTCGCATCCCGCAGCTCAGCGACTTACATCTCTACAGAAGTCGTTGGGCCTGCCACTTCACCGGCTAAAATGCGATGTGCCTACCCGGTGGAATTCAACTCTGCACATGTTGCAGCGACTGTGGCAGCACCGACAAGCCCTGGTGCAATACGTTCTGACGTATAGCCTGGGCCAACGAGATCCAGAGGTGGGGCAAATCACGCTGGAGGAGAGGTCTCAGATCAGGGACCTATGCACCCTTCTGCACAGTTTTGAAATGGCGACGAAGATGTTTAGTGCTGACGATGCCATTATCAGCATGACTATTCCGGTGATTTACATGCTGGAGCACATGTTAAACAGAATTCGGAGTCAGGTGGTGGCACAAGAGGAGGTGGAGGAAGTAGAGGAGGAGGAGTTGTATGCGGAAGGGCTAACATCTGCAAGGTCCAGACGGTCGGCAGCACCAAGGCGGCAGGCATGTGAGGGTGGGGGAGATGGTTTTACCAGGGCGCATGGTAGCAGCCAAACTAGTGAGGAAGGTGCAGGAGCCCAGGAACAAGTGGAGGACGAACTGATGGAAGACTCATCAGATGAGGGAGATCTTGATCACATTTCTGTTGTGCGAGGTTGGGGGGAGAGGACAGAGGAAGGAAGCATGAATGGTACCTCGCCACCAACACAACAGGGACTTGGTGCTCTTGGATGCGCAACACACATTAGTGCCTTCTTGCTGCACTACCTGCAACATGACCCTCGAATTGTGAGAATTAGAAATAATCCTGACTACTGGGTTGCCACACTGTTAGATCCCCGGTACAAAAGTAAATTTGCAGAAATTATTCCTGCCATAGAAAGGGATGCACGCATGCAGGAGTATCAGCAGAGACTGTTGCAGAATCTTACATGTGCTTTTCCACAAAACACCAGTGGTGCATGTACTGAATCTCACAGTTCCAACTTGCCAACCGTGGGACCGTCGAGTGTTCAGCACTCAAACCGTAACAGAAACACAGTATCTGCTGGTAACTAGTGTTGAGCCACCCCCGTAGTGTTCGAGTTCGGTTCGGTTCGTCGAACACCCGTGTGTTGGCCAACTGTTCGTCGAACTGTTCGTCGAACACCTTCGAACACCGTTAAAACCAATGGCAGGCAAACAAAAACACATAGAAACACATAGAAAACACCTTCAAAGGTGTCCAAAAGCTGACAAACTGCTCAGAAGACATAACTAACACATGGAAAAGTGACAAGTACATATAGTCATGCGAAAATAAAAGAGGTGGAGGAGTAAAAGGAGGGGGAGACACAGATATAGGCATGTCATGCCCTTCTAAAATCCAAAAAGTGAGAAGCCGACACGGCCAGTCCGCTCCTGCCCGTGCCACCTCCGTGTTGCCGGGTTTGTGCCAGAGCCGTGGTGAACCCTGATGGCCAGCCCCCCTCTCCCAATACTGGTGCCTGTCCGCTGGTGGGTCGAGCGAGCCCCCCTGTGGTGGAGGCAGCTCTAAGCTTTTTAATTTAAATTGTCTCTCTAATTTGAATGAATACACTTTAAATCCATTTACAAGGATCTATTGGAGGGCAAGTCTCATGCCAGCAGCCGCGTAATTCCAGCTCCAGTAGCGTCCACTAAAGCTGCTGCAGTTAATAAGCTTTTATAAGGATCGAGCTCGGCTGTCCACCGCAAGGCATCCTACTGCCAGTCCCAGCCCCTATGCCTTGGGGTGCCTCCTGATGCTCTTCACTGAGTACCCCGTGGTCCCGAAGCATTTCCTTTGAAAAAATGAAGTGTCCAAACTACAGGTGGTGTAGCTTGCTTAACAGCCGGGATAATCCGCTGACTAGCAGACCCTGCTACTAGGCACAAAGTATTTCCAGGGCTAGATGCAGTTAAAAATTTGTAATTAGATACTCTCGTTGGATGCTGAGAAAGCATTCCATAGAGTCTCCTGGCACGCCATATATGATTCTCTTAAAAAGCTTGGGGTAGGGGTCTAGGGGACCCTTTTATAGCCAAAATCACAGCCCTGTATCGCAATACGTCACCTAGGCTGAAGATAAATGGAACTGTAGCACCCTGAGGGCTCGGTTGCTACAGAGGTATTGCACCTCACCCAGAGGTGTGATATCTCACTCTCAGGTAAGGATGTAGTGTGGATCAGGACCCGACACCTGCATGCATTACACCACATTGCCGTGGGGCAGGGCGACCAATATGCCCCTGAGATAGGCACGACAGTCCCTGTCCCTGGCTGGAGTGGGGGGAGGGAACACTGAGGAAGGGGAACCCTGTAGTGCAGGAGCAGGGAGGAAGCAGTTCCTGGGTGCATTGAGAAGGGAGTATAAAAGGTGGGCACCATCTTAGTTCAGTGCAGAGAAGTCTGAGCAGAAGTGGCAGGGAGCAGGGGCTCTGCATGAGCTCTGCTCCGGAGGCGGGCCTAGTAACAGAGGCCCAGGCCTGGAAGAGGGAGAAGGAAGGAAGAGGAGCGGAGAAGGCTCCAGGAACGAGGAACAAAGGGATCTCAGGGGTGCGGACGGGCGAGTCGCCACCGCACGCCAGAATCCACCTGCGTGGAGGGGTCAGGCCAAAGGGGGAGACCGGTCCCCGAAACTAGTGGAGGCAGGAAACGACCCTCAGCTAGAAACAGGAGGCTGTGACATTTTATGTGGCGCAGCCCCTCGCTACACCCGCTAGGAAGGCACCCCATAGGGTCAGGGAAACTGGCGCCAAGTTTACCAAGAGGAGGCCCGAGGCAGCCGGACAGAAGTGTTGGTAAGAAAGGCCAGACAAAGGACACACAAAGGGGGTCCTGTGAAGCACTCCAAAGTTATCTGGGAGTTGTCTGAGCCCCTCACCTGGTGAGCACAGTACGACGTGGGCAGCCGTTACCTGCAGACGTGGTCTGGATAATAAGAACTGTGAGTAAAGGCCCTGGACTGCATCACTGACTCCGTGTCATTACTGCTGCTGCCCTGCACCATCACCCCCATCCTCCGCATACACTGCCCTGAGGCTATACTCCTCCCGTGGGGAGTTATGCTACGCTCTGCTGCACCCACAACACCAGCCTCAGCGGTCTGCCCTGGAGCGGCGGTTCACTCTGACCGCAATCCACGGGTGGCGTAGTCGGACATTTAAACATCAAAACCACAAAAATAGTTCCGCCACTGGTTTGACCGCCCTGAGCCACGGAACCGGGTTGCCGCCACGGAGACTACAACCACCAGCATCCACCAAAAAGGGTCCGGCTCCGGGTGTTCCAAGGCCCAGGGGGCGCGTCAGAACATTTTCATCACCTTTCACAATCACCAATGGGACAAGGCAGGGATGTTCTCTGTCCCCTCTCTTATACATCCTAGTGACGGAGCACCTGCTCTCTAGAGATGAGCGGTGTTCGAATAGAACTGTTCGCCAATCTCAAATTCGAGCTGTTTTGGGCGGTGTTCGAGTTGTTCGACGAACCCGAACGATTTGCAAAAAATTCGGCTGTTCGAGGTTATGTTCGATAACTGTTCGTGCACCAAAAGCGTGTCCTGCATGTCTGGCGCTATTTAGAGCACCAATCATGCAGGGATTGTCTGCCACTCACTGTAATGCCACAGCCATGGTGGTTGTGGCATTACAGTGATTGCCCAAATCGATGGGAACAGTGCCAACAGTGAAACATGAAAAGCCGGCAATTCAGCAGCGGCATACACCTGTACCCGACAATTTAGAACCGAAAGAATAGAGCGTCACACATAGATTAGATAGATATAAACATGTCAGCCACATATATACGAAGTACAGTGAAAGTGCTGCTTACTGTACTTGTCATTTAGCGTAAAGGATTTATCAAAAAAAATAATAGTGTTTTCATGCACCGTCTCTTTAAAAAAGCCGGCCGGCAATTCAGCAGCGGTACCCGACAATTTATAACAGACAGAATAGAGCTTCACACATAGATTAGATAGATAGAAACATGTCAGCCACATATATACGAAGTACAGTGACAGTGTTGCTTACTGTACTTGTCATTTAGCGTAAAGGATTTATCAAAAAAAATAATAGTGTTTTCATGCACCGTCTCTTTAAAAAAGCCGGCCGGCAAATCAGCAGCGGTACCCGACAATTTATAACAGACAGAATAGAGCTTCACACATAGATTAGATAGATAGAAACATGTCAGTCACATATATATGAAGTACAGTGATAGTGTTGGTTACTGTACTTGTCATTTAGTATTAAAATAAAGGATTTATTATTAAAAAAATTGGCGTGGGGTTCCCCTTAATTTTAGGCTCTAGCGGAGGTTAAGCAGACGGCTGGGGCAGATGTTTGAAGCCTGGGAAGGGGGTAATACCCACGGAGCTTCCCAGGCTACTAATATCAGCCCCCAGCTGAATACATAGCCTTTACTAGCTATTAAAATGGGGGACACCCCAAAAAAAATGACGTGGGGTCCCCCCTAATTTAATAGCTAGCAAAGGCTAGGCAGACAGCTGGGGGCTGATATTAATAGCCCAGGAAGGGAGCCATGAATATTGGCCCCCTCCCAGGCTAGAAACACCAGCCGTCAGCCGCCCCAGAAATGGCGCATTCATAGGATGCGCCAATTCTGGCACTTAGCCTCGCTCTTCCACGCTGCCCTGGTGCGGTGGCAGGGGGTAATAGGGTTGGGGTTGATGTCAGCTTATAATGCCAGCTGACATCAAGCCCAGGTTAGTAATGGAGAGGCGTCTATAAGACACCCCCATTACTAACCCCATAGTCAAAGTTAAAAAAAACACAAACACCCAGAATAAAGTCCTTTAATTGAAATAAAGACACAATCCTTTATTGTTCTAAATTAAACCATACTTACCGTCACGCCCATTCCAGCTGAAGCCAACGATCTCCTGCAATAAAAGAAAAATAATAAAGCAACCTCATCCTTACCTTTCCATGGTTCCCACGACAGCTTCAGCTCTGCTACATCGAGATGACAGGCTGGACCGCAGCAGAACACTGCCATCCTGCCTCTCATCCCGCAGACACTGAGAAGCGCAGGCTTGCTTGCGCTCCTCAGTGTCTCTCTGTGACGGCATCCAGATGAGCCGAGTTCATGTCCAATGAACTCGGCTCACCTCATGCACGTCACTGACAGCGTGGGAAAATTCTCACGCTGAAGCGGTGAGTGCAGGAGAATTCTCCCACGCTGTCAGTGACGTGCATAAGGTGAGCTCATGTCCAATGAACTCAGCTCACCTCCTGCACGTCACTGACAGCGTGGGAGAATTCTCCTGCACTCAGCGCTTCAGCGTGAGAATTCTCCCACGCTGAAGCGCTGAGTGCAGGAGAATTTTCCCACGCTGTCAGTGACGTGCATAAGGTGAGCTCATGTCCAATGAACTCAGCTCACCTCCTGCACGTCACTGACAGCGTGGGAGAATTCTCCTGCACTCAGCGCTTCAGTGTGAGAATTCTCCCACGCTGAAGCGCTGAGTGCAGGAGAATTTTCCCACGCTGTCAGTGACGTGCATGAGGTGAGCCGAGTTCATTGGACATTAACTCGGCTCATCTGGATGCCGTCACAGCCAGACACTGAGGAGTGGAAGTATGCCTGCGCTTCTCAGTGTCTGCGGGATGAGAGGCTGGATGGCAGCGTTCTGCTGCGGTCCAGCCTGTCATCTCGATGTAGCAGAGCTGAAGCTGTCATGGGAACCATGGAAAGGTAAGGATGATGTTGCTTTATTATTTTTCTTTTATTTCAGGAGATCGTTGGCTTCAGCTGGAATGGGCGTGATGGTAAGTATGGTTTAATTTAGAACAATAAAGAATTGTGTGTTTATTTCAATTAAAGGACTTTTTTCTGGGTGTTGTGTTTTTTTTAAATACTTTACTAGAAATTCATGGTGGTCATGTCTAATATTGGCGTGACCCCATGAATTTCGGGCTTAGGGCCAGCTGATAATGTCAAGCTGGCCCTAACCCCTTTATTACCCAGTGAGCCACCGCATCAGGGCCCTGGATGAGTTGGGTACAGCGCCAGAAGATGGCGCTTCTATGAACGCGCCATTTTCCGGGGTGGCTGCGGACTGCAATTTGCAGCGGGGGTGGCCCAGAAAGCTTGGGCCTCCCTGCGCTGCGGATTCCAGCCCCCAGCTGCCTAGTTGTACCTGGCTGGACACAAAAACAGGGCGAAGCCCCACGTCAATTTTCTTTAAATTATTTCATGAAATAATTAAGAAAAAAAGGGCTTCCCTATATTGTTGTGTCCGGCCAGGTACAAATAGGCAGCTGGTGGTTGGGGGCAGCCCGTTCCTGCCTGCTGTACCTGGCTGGACACAAATATAGTGCGAAGCCCCACGTCAATTTTTTTTAAATTATTTCATGAATTTCCTGAAATAATTTAAAAAAATTGAAGTGGGGCTTCGCACTATATTTGTGTCCAGCCAGGTACAGCAGGCAGGAACGGGCTGCCCCCATCCACCAGCTGCCTATTTGTACCTGGCCGGACACAACAATATAGGGAAGGCCTTTTTTTCTTAATTATTTCATGAATTTCATGAAATAATTAAAAAAAAAGTACGTGGGGCTTCGCCCTATTTTTGTGTCCAGCCAGGTACAACTAGGCAGCTGGGGGCTGGAATCTGCAGCGCAGGGAGGCCCAAGCTTTCTGGGCCCCCCCCCGCTACAAATTGCAGTCCGCAGCCACCCCGGAAAATGGCGCGTTCATAGAAGCGCCATCTTCTGGCGCTGTACCCAACTCATCCAGGGCCCTGGTGCAGTGGCTCACTGGGTAATAAAGGGGTTAGGGCCAGCTTGGTATTATCAGCTGGCCCCAAGCCCAAAATTCATGGGGTCACGCCAGTATTAGACATGACCGCCATGAATTTCTAGTAAAGTATTTAAAAAAAACACAACACCCAGAATAAAGTCCTTTAATTGAAATAAAGACACAATTCTTTATTGTTTTAAATTAAACCATACTTACCATCACACCCATTCCAGCTGAAGCCAACGATCTCCTGCAATAAAAGAAAAATAATAAACCAACCTCATCCTTACCTTTCCATGGTTCCCACGACAGCTTCAGCTCTGCTACATCGAGATGACTGGCTGGACCGCAGCAGAACGCTGCCATCCAGTCTGTCATCCCGCAGACACTGAGAAGCGCAGGCATGCTTGCGCTCCTCACTGTCTCGCTGTGACGGCATCCAGATGAGCCGAGGTCATGTCCAATGAACTCGGCTCACCTCATGCACGTCACTGACAGCGTGGGAAAATTCTCACGCTGAAGTGCTGAGTGCAGGAGAATTCTCCCACGCTGTCAGTGATGTGCATGAGGTGAGCTCATGTCCAATGAACTCAGCTCACCTCCTGCACGTCACTGACAGCGTGGGAAAATTCTCCTGCAATCAGCGCTTCAGCGTGAGAATTTTCCCACGCTGTCAGTGACGTGCATGAGGTGAGCCGAGTTCATTGGACATGAACTCGGCTCATCTGGATGTCGTCACAGAGAGACGCTGAGCAGCGCAAGCAAGCCTGCTCTTCTCAGTGTCTGCGGGATGACAGGCTGGATGGCAGCGTTCTGCTGCGGTCCAGCCTGTCATCTCGATGTAGCAGAGCTGAAGCTGTCGTGGGAACCATGGAAAGGTAAGGATGAGGTTGCTTTATTATTTTTCTTTTATTGCAGGAGATCGTTGGCTTCAGCTGGAATGGGCGTGATGGTAAGTATGGTTTAATTTAGAACAATAAAGGATTGTGTCTTTATTTCAATTAAAGGACTTTATTCTGGGTGTTTGTGTTTTTTTTAACTTTGACTATGGGGTTAGTAATGGGGGTGTCTTATAGACGCCTCTCCATTACTAACCTGGGCTTGATGTCAGCTGGCATTATAAGCTGACATCAACCCCAACCCTATTACCCCCTGCCACCGCACCAGGGCAGCGTGGAAGAGCGAGGCTAAGTGCCAGAATTGGCGCATCCTATGAATGCGCCATTTCTGGGGCGGCTGACGGCTGGTGTTTCTAGCCTGGGAGGGGGCCAATATTCATGGCTCCCTTCCTGGGCTATTAATATCAGCCCCCAGCTGTCTGCCTAGCCTTTGCTAGCTATTAAATTAGGGGGGACCCCACGTCATTTTTTTTGGGGGGTCCCCCATTTTAATAGCTAGTAAAGGCTATGTATTCAGCTGGGGGCTGATATTAGTAGCCTGGGAAGCTCCGTGGTATTACCCCCTTCCCAGGCTTCAAACATCTGCCCCAGCCGTCTGCTTAACCTCCGCTAGAGCCTAAAATTAAGGGGAACCCCACGCCAATTTTTTTAATAATAAATCCTTTATTTTAATACTAAATGACAAGTACAGTAACCAACACTATCACTGTACTTCATATATATGTGACTGACATGTTTCTATCTATCTAATCTATGTGTGATGCTCTATCTTTCTGTTCTAAATTGTCGGGTACCGCTGCTGAATTGCCGGCCGGCTTTTTTAAAGAGACAGTGCATGAAAACACTATTATTTTTTTAAATAAATCCTTTACACTAAATGACAAGTGCAGTAACCAACACTTTCACTGTACTTCATATATATGTGACTGACATGTTTCTATCTATCTAATCTATGTGTGAAGCTCTATTCTTTCTGTTCTACATTGTCGGGTACAGATGCTGAATTGCCGGCCGGCTTTTTTAAAGAGACAGTGCATGAAAACACTAATATTTTTTTTAATAAATCCTTTACACTAAATGACAAGTGCAGTAACCAACACTGTCACTGTGCTTCTTATATGTGTGACTGACATGTTTCTATCTATCTAATCTATGTGTGATGCTCTATTCCTTCTTGTCTAAATTGTCGGGTACCGGTGTATGCCGCTGCTGAATTTGCCGGCCGGCTTTTTTAAAGAGAGTGTCTTCTGAGCAGTTTGTCAGCTTTTGGACACATTTGCAGGTGTTTTCTATGTGTTTCTATGTGTTTTTGTTTGCCTGCCATTGGTTTTAACGGTGTTCGACGGTGTTCTAAGGTGTTCGACAAACAGTTCGACGAACAGTTCCTCGAACATCCCGGTGTTCGACGAACCGAACCGAACCCGAACACTACGGGGGTGGCTCAACACTACTGCTCTCATCAATTCGCCATAACCCCAATATTAGGTGGATTGAGGTGGGAGGCACCGAGTACAAGTGCTCTCTATTTGCTGATGATGTCCTAGTATATATCACTCAATCACATATATCCATCCCTGCTGTTATGGCTGAAATAGATCACTTTGTTACATGGTCAAATTTTAAAATCAATGCAGCGAAGTCTGAGGCCCTCGATGTCTCCCTCCCCAAATCCATATAGGATTCCATCCAGTCCAACTTTCCCTTTGCCTGGCCCTCACAGGGTATCAAATACTTAGGAATTCCTATTCATAGAGACCTCTCCCATCTATGTTATCTTAATTTTGGGCCCTTTATTGAACAACTCCATACAGACCACGGTTGGCAAGTTAGAACTGTAAGATTCACTACGTGAACCACTGGTGTTTTGTGGAAAAGCACATGTACACTGTGTTCCAAATTATTATGCAAAAAGTGTTTAGGAGTGATAAGGGAAGAATTTGTTTGTTTGTCAGTTAAACTCATTGATGGTGATGTGTGTCAGGGCTCTTTATATCACTGTAAGCAATTGCAGACACCAGTGCTAATTAGTTTGGCAGGTGTGTCCAATGAAAGGCAAGACTACTTAAGAAGGCTCTCTCACATTATTCAGCAGCCTACATTTTCTGCCAAAATGGGAAAGAAAAAGGATGTGTCGGCTGCTGAGAAGCAACAAATTGTGGAGTGTTTAGGTCAAGGCATGACTACAATCAACATTGTGCGATGATCAGGATGAAGTGTCTTGGCAATCAAGAAGTATGTAGCTGATTCACAGTACACACGTGTGCGTGCTGATAAGGGCAAATTGAGGACTCTTTCCTACAGGCAATTACGTCAGGTTGAAAGAGCAGCGGCAAAAAAGCCTTGTCATAGCAGCAGACAAGTTTTTGAAGCTGCTTGTGCCTCCAACGTCCCCCGAACAACAAGATGCAGGGTCCTTCAGAGGTTTGCAGCTGTGCATACGCCATCCTGTCGACCTCCTCTATCCACTTCACAAAAGCAGAAATGGCTCCAGTGGGCCAAACATTACATGAAGACTGATTTCAAAACTGTTTTGTTCACGGATGAGTGCCGTGCAGCGCTCGATGGTCCAGATGGATGGAGTGGAGGATGGCTGGTTGATGGACACCCCACGCAAACACGGCTACAGCGCCAACAAGGAGGAGGTGGAGTAATGTTTTGGGCTGGAATCATGGGGAGAGAGATTGTCGGCCCCTTTAGGATCCCTGAAGGCGCTAAAGATGAACTCCATAATGTATGTGGATTTTCTCAAACAGCACTTCCTGCCATGGTTCAAGAAGAAGAACCGTGTATTTCACAGCAAGATCATTTTTCTGCATGATAATGCACCATCTCATGCTGCACATAAAACATCTGCATCTCTGGCTGATATGGGCATAAAAGGGGACAAACTTATGGTGTGACCCCCATGCTCCCCTGACCTCTACCCCATTCAGAACCTTTGGAGCATCATTAAAAGGAGTGTCTATGATGGCGGGAGGCAGTTCACATCTAAGCAACAGCTCTGGGAGGGTATTCTGTCCTCATGCAAAACAATTGAAGCAGAAACCA
Organism: Phyllobates terribilis; assembly: GCF_046119375.1. Taxonomy (NCBI): domain Eukaryota; kingdom Metazoa; phylum Chordata; class Amphibia; order Anura; family Dendrobatidae; genus Phyllobates; species Phyllobates terribilis. The sequence continues at coordinate 139,590,655 of NW_027362770.1, forward strand.
TCCAAAACCTGACAAATTCAATGGACGAGAGAGTTCAGAAGCTCCTTTCGAACAAGGGGTCCTATGTGAAAATGTAACATCACCTAGAATAAAGTTTTGAGTTGAAAACTGTTTGATTTCAGTTTCTAACAACCTGCTAATGCTTATAATTTCAAAAATGACCATTTTTTTGGTCTTTATTAAAATGAAAAGGTTGATCGAAAAGTTTGGGGGATCTAAGAGTGTGGCAACCCAGTAGTCATGATTACTTCGAATTCTGACAATATGAGGGTCATGCTGCAGGTAGTGCAGCAAGAAGGCACTTATGTGTCTTGCGCATCTCGGAGCCTCAAAATTATTTTCCGGGCTAGATGCAGCTAAAAATTATTTTTAATTTTAAATCTGGTGGAGCTTATTATAGATGGCCTAATAGGATCAGTGCTGCACACTGCTACAAAGCCCAAATTATTTTCCAGTCAAGATACAGATAAACATGATTAGTAATTTGAAAGCTTAAAACGGTTGGTAGGGTGATTTTAAACAATCATCAAGCTTTTACTCTCCCCAGGATGACACAGGGGTAGAAAAGTCGTTTCGGATCCATGATTTGTTCATCTTTATGAACGTGAGTCTGTCTACATTATCAGTGGAGAGCCGCGTGCGCTTATCTGTCAGCACACCACCAGCAGCGCTGAACACACGTTCAGACAGAACGCTGGCTGCGGGGCATGACAAGATCTCCAAGGCGTAAGTGGCTAGCTCCGGCCATTTATCCAGATTGGAAGCCCAAAAAGAGCAAGGGTCCAGTGACACAGTCGTGGCTTCAATGTTTACTTGGAGATACTCCTGTACCATCGTCTCTAGGCGTTGACTATGTGTCAGACTTCTTGTCTCCTGTGGCCTTGCAAAGGATGGGCTAAAAAAGTGGTGAAATGATTCCGCAAAATTGATGTTACCACCAGATACTGTGGTTCTGTTACGGTTTGAGTGCTGAACACTTGACGGTCCCACGGTTGGCAAGTTGGAACTGTGAGATTCACCACTGGTATTTTGTGGAAAAGCACATGTAAGATTCTGCAACAGTCTCTGCTGATACTCCTGCATGCGTGCATCCCTTTCTATGGCAGGAATAATTTCTGCAAATTTACTTTTGTACCGGGGATCTAACAGTGTGGCAACCCAGTAGTCAGGATTATTTCTAATTCTCACAATTCGAGGGTCATGTTGCAGGTAGTGCAGCAAGAAGGCACTCATGTGTGTTGCGCATCCAGGAGCACCAAGTCCCTGTTGTGTTGGTGGCGAGGTAACAATCATGCTTCCTTCCTCTGTCCTCTCCCCCCAACCTCGCACAACAGAAATGTGATCAAGGTCTCCCTCATCTGATGAGTCTTCCATCAGTTCGTCCTCCACTTCTTCCTGGGCTTCTGCACCTTCCTCACTAGTTTGGCTGCTACCATGCGCCCTGGTAAAACCATCTCCCCCACCCTCACATGCCTGCCGCCTTGGTGCTGCCGACCGTCTGGACCTTGCAGATGTTAGCCCTTCCGCATACAACTCCTCCTCCTCTACTTCCTCCACCTCCTCTTGTGCCACCACCTGACTCCGAATTCTGTTTAACATGTGCTCCAGCATGTAAATCACCGGAATAGTCATGCTGATAATGGCATCGTCAGCACTAAACATCTTCGTCGCCATTTCAAAACTGTGCAGAAGGGTGCATAGGTCCCTGATCTGAGACCACTCCTCCACGTGATTTGCCCCACCTCTGAATCTCGTTGGCCCAGGCTATACGTCAGAACGTATTGCACCAGGGCTTGTCGGTGCTGCCACAGTCGCTGCAACATGTGCAGAGTTGAATTCCACCGGGTAGGCACATCGCATTTTAGCCGGTGAAGTGGCAGGCCCAACGACTTCTGTAGAGATGTAAGTCGCTGAGCTGCGGGATGCGAACGGCGGAAGTGAGCACACAGCGACCGTGCCCTCTGCAGAAGGCCATCTAGTCTGGGATAGTGGGCTAAAAATTGCTGGACAACCAGGTTCAACACGTGAGCCATACAAGGCACGTGTGTGACATTGCCCCGGCGAAGGGCCGCACCCAGGTTTGCAGCATTGTCGCACACGGCCTTCCCTGGTTTCAGGTCCAGTGGAGACAACCATTCATGAAATTGGTTCTCCAGAGCTGACCACAACTCCTCAGCTGTGTGACTCACATTTCCCAGACATTTCAATGTAAAAACCGCCTGATGACGTTGAGCCCTACTGCCAGCATAGTAAGGAGGTGTGCAGGATCCCTTCTGCAGTTAGAAAGCTTGTGGCATGACCAGACAGGCTTTGGGTGCAGGTGGAAGACCGAGAGGAGGTTGAGGAGGCAGAAGCAGTGGAGGAACTTTGACATAAAGAGGATTGACGCACAACTCGTGGGGACGGCAAGACTTGGACAGCAGCCCCTTGTCCTGCTGTCACCATAGTTACCCAGTGCCCAGTCAGCGACATGTAACGCCCCTGTCCATGCCTACTCGTCCAAGTGTCTGTGGTGAAATGCACCCTGTCACACACAGAGTTTCTCAAAGAAGCGGTGATGTTGTGTGCGACATGCTGGTGGAGCGCAGGCACACCTTTCTTTGAGAAGTAGTGCCGACTGGGCATCTGGTACTGGGGCACTGCGACGGACATAAGATCTCGAAAATCCTCTGTGTCCACCAGGCAGAAAGGCAGCATTTCTGTAGCCAAGAGCTTGCAGATGGTGAAATTCAACCTCTTAGCTTTCTCATGGCTAGGAGGAAATGGTCTTTTACTTGTCCACATCTGAGGGACCGAGGGCTGGCTATTGTGCTTAGACGGGGTTGATAAGGGTGTCCCCGGCAAACTGCCGGTCTGTGAGGAAGATGCAGGCGGACATGTTAGGTTGCCTTGATCCAAAGGTGGTGCTATCGATGTCGGACAGCGCTCAACACCAGCTGCTGTTACCACCTCCAAAGAAAATGATGACCTGCCAATCACGCTGGCTGTTACGGGTAAAGAGGTGGCAGGTCTGCGCCCCAAAACAGGTGTGACTGCTGTCCCCCCAGTCACAGAGGATGAAGAGGCCGCGGATGCACAAGATATGGCAGACGGTGGTTGGCCCGGCCGGCTAGGCCGCATTGTAGCACACTGAGCTTCCCACTGCAACTTATGCTTCATGTCCATGTGCCGGTTCATGCATGAAGTACTCAAACTATGTATTTTTTGGCCTCTACTTAGCTTTTGCTGACAAATGTTACAGATAACACGAGTTGGGTCATCTTTATCGATCTGAAAAAATGCCCAGGCTATGCAAGGCTTAGCACCCATGCGACCTGAAGAGCCACCACGACTTGTGGTGAGAGGCAGAGTTGTGTTTGAGGATGCAGTTGTTGACGTGCTTCCAGTACTACGTCTCTGTCCAGGAAGGCGCAACCTGACCTCGTCGTCACTAGCATCTTCCTCCACCTCCTCTGCTGACCTCATCTCTTGGCTGACTGTGGGTTGACAGTAAGTGGGATCTCCAACCTCATCATCATCACCCTGTGTGTTATCACACCCGTCGTCCTCAGAGCCAACCTGTTCCTGCCCTGACAAAAAACTAAAGTTGTCGCTCCAATCAGGTATTTGAGTCTTATCATCGTCTTCCTCATTGTCTCCACCAACAGGAGTTACAGTTTGGGAATGAGGGTCTACATTATGGTCAGAACCTTCTGCGTCTGGTCCTGGATCCGACTCATAAAGATTCTGGGCATCAGTGCAGATCATTTCCTCGTCTGGATTCACAGAAGCGCTGGAGTCGACCTCTGATTCCCAGGCTATAGTATGAGTAAACAGCTCTGCAGACTCAACCATCTGTTCTACCTCATACTCAGACGGGCAGCTGGAGATTTGGGAGCTGTGAGGAAGCAAGTGCGATTTGGGTGACACCTTTGAGGACTGGAGTATTTGTGATGTTGAAGTTGATGTGGAGGAGAGCCCACTTAAAGGAGCACTTGATATCCGTTGAAGCACCTGCTGTTTTTGTGCCTCATCTGGAATTTGTAGCGATTGGCGTGGCCGTAAGAAAGGGATCTTATCACATTGTCCGCTAAAAGAAGTAGACATTTTAGTTTGGCTGGAAGATGGTCTTTCTTCTGCAGATGTTACTGTTGCTTTAACACCTACCCCACGGACACAACCTTTTTTCCCCTTCCCAACACGCCTATTCCCCTTTCCACCAGCAGCAGGCCTTTTTCCACTCATTTTGGTGGTTAACTAATTCACAACTCTGGAGTTGTTTGCACAAAAAAACAATGGATGGTAACCGAGCAGAGCTGAGTGGCCAAACTGTGGTATTAGGCCAAAACTATTGGCTGGGTTAGATGCAAAAAAAAATATATTCAGTTTGCAACCTGATGGAGGTCAGTATAGATGGACTAATACAACAAGTCCCACACACAGCTAGAAGCCCAATATTTTTTCAGAGGTAGATGCAGAAAAAAATATATTCAGTTTGCAACCTGATGGAGGTCAGTATAGATGGACTAATACAACAAGTCCCACACACAGCTAGAAGCCCAAATATTTTTTCAGAGGTACTGTAGATGCAGATAAAAATTAGTTTTAATTTGCAACCTGATGGAGGTCAGTATAGATGGACTAATAGAGAAAGTCCGACACACTGCTAGAAGGCCAAATATTTTTTCAGAGCTAGATGCAGAAAAAAATTATATTCAGTTTGCAACCTGATGGAGGTCAGTATAGATGGATTAATAGAACAAGACCCACACACAGCTAGAAGCCCAATATTTTTTCAGAGGTAGATGCAGAAAAAAATATATTCAGTTTGCAACCTGATGGAGGTCAGTATAGATGGACTAATACAACAAGTCCCACACACAGCTAGAAGCCCAATAATTTTTCAGAGGTAGATGCAGAAAAAAATATATTCAGTTTGCAACCTGATGGAGGTCAGTATAGATGGACTAATACAAGTCCCAAACACAGCTAGAAGCCCAATCTTTTTCAGAGGTAGATGCAAAAAAAATATATTCAGTTTGCAACCTGATGGAGGTCAGTATAGATGGACTAATACAACAAGTCCCACACACAGCTAGAAGCCCAATATTTTTTCAGAGGTAGATGCAGAAAAAAATATATTCAGTTTGCAACCTGATGGAGGTCAGTATAGATGGACTAATACAACAAGTCCCACACACAGCTAGAAGCCCAAATATTTTTTCAGAGGTACTGTAGATGCAGATAAAAATTAGTTTTAATTTGCAACCTGATGGAGGTCAGTATAGATGGACTAATAGAGAAAGTCCGACACACTGCTAGAAGGCCAAATATTTTTTCAGAGCTAGATGCAGAAAAAAATTATATTCAGTTTGCAACCTGATGGAGGTCAGTATAGATGGATTAATAGAACAAGACCCACACACAGCTAGAAGCCCAATATTTTTTCAGAGGTAGATGCAGAAAAAAATATATTCAGTTTGCAACCTGATGGAGGTCAGTATAGATGGACTAATACAACAAGTCCCACACACAGCTAGAAGCCCAATATTTTTTCAGAGGTAGATGCAGAAAAAAATATATTCAGTTTGCAACCTGATGGAGGTCAGTATAGATGGACTAATACAACAAGTCCCACACACAGCTAGAAGCCCAAATATTTTTTCAGAGGTAGATGCAGAAAAAAATATATTCAGTTTGCAACCTGATGGAGGTCAGTATAGATGGACTAATACAACAAGTCCCACACACAGCTAGAAGCCCAAATATTTTTTCAGAGGTACTGTAGATGCAGATAAAAAATATTTTTAATTTGCAACCTGATGGAGGTCAGTATAGATGGACTAATACAACAAGTCCCACACACAGCTAGAAGCCCAAATATTTTTTCAGAGGTACTGTAGATGCAGATAAAAATTAGTTTTAATTTGCAACCTGATGGAGGTCAGTATAGATGGACTAATAGAATGATGCTATGCCCAAAAGATTTTACTGCACTAGGTGCAGTAAAAAAATTGGTATTCTATACACAGGTGGTATATCTTGCAACACAGATAGGCTACTCCACTGACTAACACACTCTGCAATAGGCCAAAAAGGATTAGCTTTGCTAGATTCAGCCAAATGCTGTGAAAAAAACTTGCACAGCACTTGCACAGACCTGCCTGGCAAAAACTGATAGGAACTGATGTAACCTAGTCCTGAAAAGGACTCCAATTACAATTAGTCTTTACTCCCACAACCTATCTATTTAAGAGCACAGACCTCCCTGATAAAAGTCGTAGGAAATGCTGTAACCTAGTCCTTAAAAGGACTGCAATCACAACTATTCCCTACTCCCAAGCTATCTGTATATTTGTGCGAAAATTGGCTTGAAATTAACAAGGTATAGCGCACACAGCAACAGCGGTGCCGTCTAACACGCAGCTGCAGCAGTGAGAAAATGGTGGCGACGGGGAAAATGGCTTGGTCTTATAGGGCAAGGACATGTGACATACACTGCCAATGACACATGCCCTTGCTTGTGTGAAAAAAAGCACTTCGCTCCGTGTGTGCGCTGCTGATAGGCTGACAGATTGCACCTCCCCACTGCAAATGCGGGAAAGAGAAAAAAAAATGGAGATCTTCATTGTTCCTGCAGAGATCCATCCCCTGCCCCTCCCCCCACCCCGCTGTACACTCAAACTGCGTATTAACATTAATTTTCATCATTACTGAGAAAAAATCCAGTTATGATTTTGGTGCACGAACAGTTATCGAACATATCCTCGAACAGCCGAATTTTTATCAAATTGTTCGTGTTCGCCGAACGGCTCGAACACCGCCCAAAACAGCTCGAATTTGAGATTGGCGAACAGTTCGAGTAGAACAACGCTCATCTCTACTGGTAACATCAATTTTGCGGAATCATTTCACCACTTTTTTAGCCCATCCTTTGCAAGGCCACAGGAGACAAGAAGTCTGACACATAGTCAACGCTTAGAGACGATGGTACAGGAGTATCTCCAAGTAAGCATTGAAGCCATGACTGTGTCACTGGACCCTTGCTCTTTTTGGGCTTCCAATCTGGATAAATGGCCGGAGCTAGCCACTTACGCCTTGGAGATCTTGTCATGCCCCGCAGCCAGCGTTCTGTCTGAACGTGTGTTCAGCGCTGCTGGTGGTGTGCTGACAGATAAGCGCACGCGGCTCTCCACTGATAATGTAGACAGACTCACGTTTATAAAGATGAACAAATCATGGATCCTAAATGACTTTTCTACCCCTGTGTCATCCTGGGGAGAGTAAAAGCTTGATGATTGGTTAAAATCACCTCACCAACCATTTTAAGCTTTCAAATTACTAATCATGTTTATCTGTATCTTGGCTGGAAAATTATTTGGGCTTTGTAGCAGTGTGCAGTACTGATTCTATTAGGCCATCTATACTAAGCTCCACCAGATTTAAAATTACTAATCATGTTTATCTGTATCTTGGCTGGAAAATAATTTGGGCTTTGTAGCAGTGTGCAGTACTGATTCTATTAGGCCATCTATACTAAGCTCCACCAGATTTAAAATTAATAATAATTTTTAGCTGCATCTAGCCCGGAAAATAATTTTGGGGCTCCGAGATGCGCAAGACACATAAGTGCCTTCTTGCTGCACTACCTGCAACATGACCCTCAGATTGTCAGAATTCGAAGTAATCCTGACTACTGGGTTGCCACACTCTTAGATCCCCCACACTCTTCGATCAACCTTTTCATTTTAATAAAGACCAAAAAAATGGTCATTTTTGAAATTATAAGCATTAGCAGGTTATTAGAAACTGAAATCAAACAGTTTTCAACTCAAAACTTTATTCTAGGTGATGTTACATTTGCACATAGGACCCCTTGTTCGAAAGGAGCTTCTGAACTCTCTCGTCCATTGAATTTGTCAGGTTTTGGATGGTTTCTGCTTCAATTGTTTTGCATGAGGAAAGAATACCCTCCCAGAGCTGTTGCTTAGATGTGAACTGCCTCCCGCCATCATAGACACTCCTTTTGATGATGCTCCAGAGGTTCTGAATGGGGTAGAGGTCAGGGGAGCATGGGGGTCACAGCATAAGTTTGTCCCCTTTTATGCCCATATCAGCCAGAGATGCAGATGTGTTATGTGCAGCATGAGACGGTGCATTATCATGCATAAAAATGATCTTGCTGTGGAATACACGGTTCTTCTTCTTGAACCATGGCAGGAAGTGCTGTTTGAGAAAATCCACATACATTATGGAGTTCATCTTTACCCCTTCAGGGATCCTAAAGGGGCCAACAATCTCTCTCCCCATGATTCCAGCCCAAAACATTACTCACCTCCTCCTTGTTGGCGCTGTAGCCGTGTTTGCGTGGGGTGTCCATCAACCAGCCATCCTCCACTCCATCCATCTGGACTATCGAGCGTTGCACGGCACTCATCCGTGAACAAAACAGTTTTGAAATCAGTCTTCATGTAATGTTTGGCCCACTGGAGCCGTTTCTGCTTGTCTGAAGTGGATAGAGGAGGTCGACAGGATGGCGTATGCACAGCTGCAAACCTCTGAAGGACCCTGCATCTTGTTGTTCGGGGGACGTTGGAGGCACCAGCAGCTTCAAAAACTTGTCTGCTTCTATGACAAGGCTTTTTTGCCGCTGCTCTTTTAACCTGATGTAATTGCCTGTAGGAAAGAGTCCTCAATTTGCCCTTATCAGCACGTGAGTACTGTGAATCAGCTACATACTTCTTGATTGCCAAGACACTTCATCCTGATCATCGCACAATGTTGATTGTAGTCATGCCTTGACCTAAACACTCCACAATTTGTTGCTTCTCAGCAGCCGACACATCCTTTTTCTTTCCCATTTTGGCAGAAAATGTAGGCTGCTTAATAATGTGGGACAGCCTTCTTAAGTAGTCTTGCCTTTCATTGGACACACCTGCCAAACTAATTAGCGCAGGTGTCTGCAATTGCTTACAGTGATATAAAGAGCCCTGACACACATCACCATCAATGAGTTTAACTGACAAACAAACAAATTCTTCCCTTATCACTCCTAAACACTTTTTGCATAATAATTTGGAAAACAGTGTACATGTGCTTTTCGACAAAACACCAGTGGTTCACATAGTGAATCTTACAGTTCTAACTTGCCAACCGTGGTCTGTATGGAGTTGTTCAATAAAGGGCCCAAAATTAAGATAACATAGATGGGAGAGGTCTCTATGAATAGGAATTCCTAAGTATTTGATACCCTGTGAGGGCCAGGCAAAGGGAAAGTTGGACTGGATGGAATTGTAGCACCCCGAGGGCTCGGCTGCTACAGGGGTATTGCACCTCAAACCAGAGGTGTGATATTCCACTCCCGGGTAAGGATGGAGTGTGGACCAGGGCTCGGTAGGCTGCATGCACCACACACACCCCATTTCCGAGGGACAGCTCAACGGTGCTCCCACTAGACAGAAGTGCAGGCACGACAGCATCTGTCCCTGGCTGGAGTGGGGCGGGGGAAGGAAAACCCAGTGGTGTAGGAGCCGATAGGGGTGGGTCTCTGGGCATAGGTAGGAGCCCATTGGTTGCTAGTCACCTGGGCTCGGGTGTCAGAAGGAGGTATATAAGGTGGGCACCATCTTAGAGTGAGTGTTAAGAGTCAGAGGAGAAGACAGGAAGCAGAGCCTCTGCATGGGCTCTGCCCCGCAGGCAGGCCTTGTCAGGAGGCCGGAGCCTGAGAGAGAGAGAAAGGAGAAGGAACAGAAAGGAAAGTAAGAAAGGAAGCAAGGAACAGGAACACAGAGAAAGGCCCAGGGACTCGAGTGAAGAAGGAACCCTAAGAACCCACGAGATAACGGGTGAAGGGTTGGCAGAGCAGGGTATCGGAACCCAAATTGGTGGAGGCGACTAATCCTCAGCCAAAACCGGAGGTTGTGACCACATCTTGGTGCGACCCCTCACTACATCCACAAGGAAGGCATACCACATAGGGTCAGGGAAACCGGAGATAGGTTTCGCCAACAGAAGGCCCGAGGAAGCTGGTCAAAGGTGGGTCACTAGTGGTGACGGCCAGAGAAAGGAAGAGAAGGGAGTCCTATGCCACACTCTGGAATTGCCTGGGAGTTGACCGAGTCCCTCACCCGGTGGACGCAGCATGACTCGGGCGGTCCTACCTGCGCACAAGTGACCTGATAAAGAACTGTGAGTAAAGCATCGAAAACTGCAACTCCACGTCTCTGTGTTTCATCGCCGCACCAGCCCCATTAGTACTGGGACGCTCACACCATCACTCCCATCATCCACTCTAGCTGCCCTGAGGTAATACTTCTCTCGTGGGGAGTTATCCCATTCTTGGCTGCGCATACAACATCAGCCTCAGCGGTCTGCAGCGCAGCGGCGGTCCCCACTGACCGCAATCCACGGGTGGCGTAGTCGGACAATTACAATATAAATAGACTGCCATTGGTTTGACCACCCTGAGCCACGGACCGGGTGACCGCCACACGGAGACTACAACCCCCCAGCATACTACAAATGGCCCGGCTCTGGGTTCCCCGTGAGGCCCAGGGGGCGAGTCAGAATCCTGTATGGATTTGGGGAGGGAGACATCGAGGGCCTCAGACTTCGCTGCATTGATTTTAAAATTTGACCATGTAACAAAGTGATCTATTTCAGCCATAACAGCAGGGATGGATATATGTGATTGAGTGATATATACTAGGACATCATCAGCAAATAGAGAGCACTTGTACTCGGTGCCTCCCACCTCAATCCACCTAATATTGGGGTTATGGCGAATTGATGAGAGCAGGTGCTCCGTCACTAGGATGTATAAGAGAGGGGACAGAGGACATCCCTGCCTTGTCCCATTGGTGATTATGAAAGGTGATGAAAATGTTCTGACGCGCCCCCGGGGCCTTGGGACACCCGGAGCCCGACCCTTTTTGGTGGATGCTGGTGGTTGTAGTCTCCATGGCGGCGACCCGGTTCTGTGGCTCAGGGCGGTCAAACCAGTGGCGGAACTATTTATGTGGTTTTGATGTTTAAATGTCCGACTACGCCACCCGTGGATTGCGGTCAGAGTGAACCGCCGCTGCAGGGCAGACCGCTGAGGCTGGTGTTGTGGGTGCAGCTGAGCGTAGCATAACTCCCCACGAGGAGTATAGCCTCAGGGCAGTGTATGCGGAGGATGGGGGTGATGGTGCAGGGCAGCAGCAGTAACGACACGGAGTCAGTGATGCAGTCCAGGGCCTTTACTCACAGTTCTTATTATCCAGACCACGTCTGCAGGTAACGGCTGCCCACGTCGTACTGTGCTCACCAGGTGAGGGGCTTAGACAACTCCCAGATAACTTTGGAGCGCTTCACAGGACCACCTTTGTGTGTCCTTTGTCTGGCCTTTCTTACCAACCCTTCTGTCCGGCTGCCTCGGGCCTCCTTTTGGTAAACTTGGCGCCAGTTTCCCTGACCCTATGTGGTGCCTTTCTAGCGGGTGTAGCGAGGGGCTGCGCCACATAAAATGTCACAGCCTCCGGTTTCTAGCTGAGGGTCGTTTCCCGCCTCCACTAGTTTCGGGGACCGGTCTCCCCCTTTGGCCTGACCCCTCCACGCAGGTGGATTCGGGCGTGCGGTGGCGACTCGCCCGTCCGCACCCCTGGGATCCCTTCGTTCCTCGTTCCTGGAGCCTTCTCCGCTCCTCTTCCTTCCTTCTCCCTCTTCCAGGCCTGGGCCTCTGTTACTAGGCCCGCCTCCGGAGCAGAGCTCATGCAGAGCCCCTGCTCCCTGTCACTTCTGCTCAGACTTCTCTGCACTGAACTAAGATGGTGCCCACCTTTTATACTCCCTTCTCAATGCACCCAGGAACTGCTTCCTCCCTGCTCCTGCACTACAGGGTTCCCCTTCCTCAGTGTTCCCTCCCCCCACTCCAGCCAGGGACAGGGACTGTCGTGCCCATCTCAGGGGCATATTGGTCGCCCTGCCCCACGGCAATGTGGTGTAATGCATGCAGGTGTCGGGTCCTGATCCACACTCCATCCTTACCTGAGAGTGAGATATCACACCTCTGGGTGAGGTGCAATACCTCTGTAGCAACCGAGCCCTCAGGGTGCTACAGTTCCATTTATCTTCAACCTAGGTGACGTATTGCGATACAGGGCCGTGATTTTGGCTATAAAAGGGTCCCCTAGACCCCTACCCCAAACTTTTTAAGAGAATAATATATGGCGTGCCAGGAGACTCTATGGAATGCTTTCTCAGCATCCAACGAGAGTATCTAATTACAAATTTTTAACTGCATCTAGCCCAGGAAATACTTTGTGCCTAGTAGCAGTGTCTGCTAGTCAGCGGATTATCCCGGCTGTTAAGCAAGCTACACCACCTGTAGTTTGGACACTTAATTTTTTCAAAGGAAATGCTTCGGGACCACGGGATACTCAGTGAAGAGCATCAGGAGGCACCCCAAGGCATAGGGGCTGGGACTGGCAGTAGGATGCCTTGCGGTGGACAGCCGAGCTCGATCATTATAAAAGCTTTTTAACTGCAGCAGCTTTAGTGGACGCTACTGGAGCTGGAATTACGCGGCTGCTGGCATGAGACTTGCCCTCCAATAGATCCTTGTAAATGGATTTAAAGTGTATTCATTCAAATTAGAGAGACAATTTAAATTAAAAAGCTTAGAGCTGCCTCCACCACAGGGGGGCTCGCTCGACCCACCAGCGGACAGGCACCAGTATTGGGAGAGGGGGGCTGGCCGACAGGGTTCACCGCGGCTCTGGCACAAACCCGGCGACACGGAGGTGGCACGGGCAGGAGCGGACTGGCCGTGTCGGCTTCTCACTTTTTGGATTTTAGAAGGGCATGACATGCCTATATCTGTGTCTCCCCCTCCTTTTACTCCTCCACCTCTTTTCTTTTCGCATGACTATATGTACTTGTCACTTTTCCATGTGTTAGTTATGTCTTCTGAGCAGTTTGTCAGCTTTTGGACACCTTTGAAGGTGTTTTCTATGTGTTTCTATGTGTTTTTGTTTGCCTGCCATTGGTTTTAACGGTGTTTGAAGGTGTTCGACGAACAGTTCGACGAACAGTTCGGCGAACACACGGGTGTTCGACGAACCGAACCGAACTCGAACACTACGGGGGTGGCTCAACACTAGTTGGGACCATCAGTTGTGTTGTGCAGAAGCCTGGTGGATACAGAGCTGATAGTCCTACTGAATAGACTGTTAGAATTTGTATTATGTAAAGAAAAAAGCTTCTAAGTAAAGAAAAACGAGTGGCCATCATTACTTTAAGAAATGAAGGTCAGTCAGTGCGAAAAATTGGGCAAACTTTGAAAGTGTCCCCAAGTGCAGTTGCAAAAACCATCAAGCGCTACAAAGAAACTGGCTCACATGAGGACCGCCCCAGGAAAGGAAGACCAAGAGTCACCTCTGCTTCTGAGGATAAGTTTATCCGAGTCACCAGCCTCAGAAATCGCAGGTTAACAGCAGCTCTGATTAGAGACCAGGTCAATGCCACACAGAGTTCTAGCAGCAGACACATCTCTACAACAACTGTTAAGAGGAGACTTTGTGCAGCAGGCCTTCATGGTGGTAAAATAGCTGCTAGGAAACCACTTCTAAGGACAGGCAACAAGCAGAAGAGACTTGTTTGGGCTAAAGAACACAAGGAATGGACATTAGACCAGTGGAAATCTGTGCGTTGGTCTGATGAGTCCAAATTTGAGATCTTGGTTCCAACCACAGTGTCTTTGTGCGACGTAAAAAAGGTGAATGGATGGACTCTACATGCCTGGTTCCCACCATGAAGCATGGAGGAGGAGGTGTGATGGTGTGTGGGTGCTTTGCTGGTGACACTGTAGGGGATTTATTCAATATTGAAGGCTTACTGAACCAGCATGGCTACCACAGCATCTTGCAGCGGCATGCTATTCCATCCGGTTTGCGTTTAGTTGGACCATCATTTATTTTTCAACAGGACAGTGACCCCAAACACACCTCCAGGCTGTGTAAGGGCTATTTGACCAAGAAGGAGAGTGATGGGGTGCTACGCCAGATAACCTGGCCTCCACAGTCACCAGACCTGAACCCAATCGAGATGGTTTGGGGTGAGCTGGATCGCAGAGTGAAGGCAAAAGGGCCAACAAGTGCTAAGCATCTCTGGGAACTCCTTCAAGATTGTTGGAAGACCATTTCCGGTGACTACCTCTTGAAGCTCATCAAGAGAATGCCAAGAGTGTGCAAAGCAGTCATCAAAGCAAAAGGTGGCTACTTTGAAGACCCTAGAATATAAAACATATTTTCAGTTGTTTCACACTTTTTTGTTAAGTATATAATTCCACATGTGTTAATTCATAGTTTTGATGCCTTCAGTGTGAATGTACAATTTTCATAGTCATGAAAATACAGAAAAATCTTTAAATGAGAAGGTGTGTCCAAACTTTTGGTCTCTACTGTATATACCAGGATACCATATATACCAGGATGGGGCCCAGGATAAGGGACATATATTCCAGGATGGAGGGCATATATATATATATACAGGGTGGTCCAAAAGTAGGTGGACAGAAAGTCTAATAAGGTTATGAAGGGGGAGATTTATCAAACAAAATCCAGTAATTTTAGATAACATTATGTGGAGTGATGAAGCTTCTTTCAAATTATCCGGCCATATTAACAGACATAATTGTATTTACTGGTATAATGAGAACATGCATTTAACATTAGAGCAACAAATAAATGAGCCTGGTGTCAATGTTTGGGGTATTTCAAGTTTTGGTGTTTTAGGACCAATATTTTTTGATGGAACAGTCACAGGAGATAAGTATCTTGAAATTCTAATGAATCAAGTTGTTCCCCAGTTACAGCAACAGCCTAATTCACATGACCTTTATTTCCAACAAGATGAGGCCCCTCCACATTATTCAAGAGTATTCTGCGAGTATCTTGATGAAACATTGCCTAATAAATGGATTGGCCGAAGAGGTCCACTTGATTGGCCGGCGCGTTCACCAGACTTGACCCCAATGGGTTTTTTCTTTTGGGGAGTACTCAAGGACAAAGCTTAGAGTTGAAAGCCAAAAAGTGTCAGTGATTTGAAAAATTACATAAGAAATTAATACCCAAAGAGACTTGTGCAAAAAAGTTTGTCAAAGAGTAAGAGGCGACTTCAAAGCTGTGCAAATTGTAATGGAAAACAGGTTGAGCACCTGCGGTGATGAAATTTAAGGGCTTTTGTATTATTGTTCAGAATAAAATTTAATTATCAATGCTATGCTTGTGTTAGTAAATATAATTTTATATATAAATCAAAATAAATGTTATTATTTTCTGTCCACCTACTTTTGGACCACCCTGTATATATATATGTATATATATATACCAGGATGGGGCCCAGGATAAGGGACATATATACCAGGATACCATATATACCAGGATGGGGCCCAGGATAAAGGACATATAAACCAGGTTACCATATATACTAGGATGGGGCCCAGGATAAGGGACATATATTCCAGAATGGGGCCCAGGATAAGGGACATATATACCAGGATGGGGTGCAGGATAAAGGACATATATACCAGGATACCATATATACCATGATAGGGCCCAGGATAAGGGACATATATACCAGGATGGGGGATATATATACCAGGATGAGGGACATATATACCAGGATGGGGCCCAGGATAAGGGACATATATACCAGGATGGGGGACATATATACCAGGATGGGGGATATATATACCAGGATGGGGCCCAGGATAAAGGACATATATACCAGGATACCACATATACCAGGATGGGGCCCAGGATAAGGGACATATATACCTGGATGGGACCCTGGATAATGGACATATATACCTTGATGGGGCCCAGGATAATGGACATATATACCAGGATGGGGCCAGGATGAGGGACATATATACCAGGATACCATATATACCATATATACCAGTATGGGGGACATAAATACCGGGATGGGGGATGTATATACCAGGAAGGAGACCAAGATGGGGGACATTACTACATAATGGGGGAGGAGGTATAACTTGTATGTCCTTGTAGGATTTAGAATGCTGATAGGCCCCATACATCTGACCAACATGCAAGGGAAGGGCCCAGGTCTAAATTTTGCACTAGGGCCCATCAGACTCTAGTTACTGTGGAATCAGGTTCTCAGCCCCTACATCATGCTGCTCTCAGATTACATAGCTAAATCCTGCTGACGGATTCCCTTTAATACGACTCAAGCATTTTTCAAGCAATGTTCTAAATAAAAAGGAAAAAGGCTGCCAGGAAATAGGACAGCGGTGATTTATGTTACATGAAGGGGCTTTCTACTATGGGAAATGCTGACTGTTGTACCGTACAGACACCTTTTATTTCATACCGCAGTGTCATGTAGGCCGGGTGCCCGGGCACCGCTGTAAATGAGCAGAATGTTATGTAAACCGCTCGCATATCATACGCCAGTGCTTTAATCGCTGCGCCCATTGCCAGTTCAAGATGGTCATGTTTTATTTGCAGGACGGCCCCATTTTACATCAAAAGAAGATCAGCCTTTTTTTGTCCACAGCGACCAATCAGGGCTCAGCTTTCATATTTTAACCCCTTCCCATTTTCCATCTTTTGCGCTTTTGTTTTTTTTCTCACCCCAATAATTATATTTTGCTCATATTCCATCAGCATAGTGGTGTGAGGGCTTGTTTTTTGCGGGACGAGTTGTAGTTTTGAAAGATCCCATTTATTTTACCATATCATGTATTGAATAAACAGGGAAAAAAATGCCATTCAATTATTGTTCTTTGGGTTTAGTTGTTGCAATGTTCATTGTGCGGTAAAAAGGACTCCGCAACATGATTCTGCAGGTCAGTATAATAATAGTGATACCAAACTTGCATATTTTTTTTATTATTCTTATTCTTATTCTTATTATTAGTGGCTTAAAAAAAATCAGAATTTTTGAAAAAAAAAATACAAAAATTGATTTATATAGAAATTTTCTGAAACTGTCACTTTTTTCTTTTTCCGTAATAGACCTGTTTGAGGGCTTGTGTTTTTGCGTGACCAGCTGTAGTTTTTAATGGTACCATTTTCAGGTACATAATATGTTTTGATCTTTTTTTAATGCATTTTTTGGCAGAAGTATGGCTATCAAAAATCGTTCGTTTTGCTTTTTATTTTTTTTCCTTACAATTATTTCCACTTGAATTAAATCAATTTAATGGACTTTTTCGTATGTGGCACCAAATATGCTTCTTTCAAAAAAAAGAACTGCCTTCATTTTTAAATGCATCATTTTAATTTTTAATTTTATTTATTTTTTTATTGTTTTTTATATTTTTCAAAACTTCATTTGTAACTTTTGCATTGTACTTGAACCTGCAATTGTTTGATTGCTTGTACTATGTACTGCAATAGTGGTGACATCAGTATTCCAGTATATAATAAAAATCATAATGTCCTGGAGTACAAAGATGTTGATGGCAGAGGGTCTTTCCGCATACCCTTTGTTGCCAAAACATGACGTCATGGTGAGGTCTCTCTCCCAGCCATCCGTTTTTCTTGCTTTGCAATGATGAGGGGCACACATCCTGAAACACAAGTCTTCAAATGGAGTTCCTGGTCTAGGTTCTTATCGTAAGTCTTGTGGCAAGGCCCCTTAAAAGGTAAATATTGACTTTTACATTGGTTGCTGCATCCAATAGGTGGTGCTAGAGTTCTAATTCCTTTCTGAAGAGGCTGTTTGCACAGCATTGCATGGCCAATAAGTCTCCCTACACCAACTTGGTGCTCTACACAAAGAGATACTTTTCCCCTTAGAGGTTCTATGGAAGTGCGGTCTATATATTGTATTGATGTGTTGTTTTGGTGCATCTTGGAGTCATGTTTTTGATACAGTGCACAGGTGGCAATTAATTGCAGTGCTGCATCCAGAGCCAGGCTAAAACACATGGAAGTAATAGTGTGGAGTTTGTGTTTTTGCAGAGATCCTTTCTAATATTGCTAGGTGTATACGTGTCATTTTCAGTGCACTTACCAACACAGCAATGGACACAAGACTTCTCAGTTTTGATAGTTGTATTGCCATGAATTTAATTACATTTAATTGCCTCTACCATTTACTGTAACCACTATCTATGTGTACCATATACTGTAACAACCATGTACTCTGTGTACCATATAATATACCCACCATGTATGTGTGCTAAATACTGTAACCAGCATGTACTGTATGTGTACCATATACTGTAACCAGCATGTACTGTATGTGTGCTATATAATGTAACCACCATGTATGTGTACCATATACTGTAACCAGCATGTACTGTATGTGTGCTATATAATGTAACCACCATGTATGTGTACCATATACTGTAACCAGCATGTACTGTATGTGTACTATATAATGTAACCACCATGTATGTGTACCATATACTGTAACCAGCATGTACTGTATGTGTGCTATATAATGTAACCACCATGTATGTGTACCATATACTGTAACCAGCATGTACTGTATGTGTACTATGTAATGTAACCACCATGTATGTGTACCATATACTGTAACCAGCATGTACTGTATGTGTACTATATAATGTAACCACCATGTATGTGTACCATATACTGTAACCAGCATGTACTGTATGTGTACTATATAATGTAACCACCATGTATGTGTACCATATACTGTAACCAGCATGTACTGTATGTGTGCTATATAATGTAACCACCATGTATGTGTACCATATACTGTAACCAGCATGTACTGTATGTGTACTATATAATGTAACCACCATGTATGTGTACCATATACTGTAACCAGCATGTACTGTATGTGTACTATATAATGTAACCACCATGTATGTGTACCATATACTGTAACCAGCATGTACTGTATGTGTGCTATGTAATGTAACCACAATGTATGTGTACCATATACTGTAACCAGCATGTACTGTATGTGTGCTATATAATGTAACCACCATGTATGTGTACCATATACTGTAACCAGCATGTACTGTATGTGTACTATATAATGTAACCACCATGTATGTGTACCATATACTGTAACCAGCATGTACTGTATGTGTGCTATATAATATAACCACAATGTATGTGTACCATATACTGTAACCAGCATGTACTGTATGTGTGCTATATAATGTAACCACCATGTATGTGTACCATATACTGTAACCAGCATGTACTGTATGTGTACTATATAATGTAACCACCATGTATGTGTACCATATACTGTAACCAGCATGTACTGTATGTGTACTCAGCCATGTACTGTATGTGTGCTATAAGTAACCACCATGTATGTATACCATATACTGTAACCAGCATGTACTGTATGTGTGCTATATAATGTAACCACCATGTATGTGTACCATATACTGTAACCAGCATGTACTGTATGTGTGTTATATAATGTAACCACCATGTATGTGTACCATATACTGTAACCAGCATGTACTGTATGTGTACTATATAATGTAACCACCATGTATGTGTACCATATACTGTAACCAGCATGTACTGTATGTGTGCTATATAATGTAACCACCATGTATGTGTACCATATACTGTACCCAGCATGTACTGTATGTGTACTATATAATGTAACCACCATGTATGTGTACCATATACTGTAACCAGCATGTACTGTATGTGTACCATATACTGTAACCAGCATGTACTGTATGTGTGCTATATAATGTAACCACCATGTATGTGTACCATATACTGTAACCAGCATGTACTGTATGTGTGCTATATAATGTAACCACCATGTATGTGTACCATATACTGTAACCAGCATGTACTGTATGTGTGCTATATAATGTAACCACCATGTATGTGTACCATATACTGTAACCAGCATGTACTGTATGTGTACTATATAATGTAACCACAATGTACTGTATGTGTACTATATAATGTAACCACCATGTATGTGTACCATATACTGTAACCAGCATGTACTGTATGTGTGCTATATAATGTAACCACCATGTATGTGTACCATATACTGTACCCAGCATGTACTGTATGTGTACTATATAATGTAACCACCATGTATGTGTACCATATACTGTAACCAGCATGTACTGTATGTGTACTATATAATGTAACCACAATGTACTGTATGTGTACTATATAATGTAACCACCATGTATGTGTACCATATACTGTAACCAGCATGTACTGTATGTGTGCTATATAATGTAACCACCATGTATGTGTACCATATACTGTACCCAGCATGTACTGTATGTGTACTATATAATGTAACCACCATGTATGTGTACCATATACTGTAACCAGCATGTACTGTATGTGTGCTATATAATGTAACCACCATGTATGTGTACCATATACTGTAACCAGCATGTACTGTATGTGTGCTATATAATGTAACCACCATGTATGTGTACCATATACTGTAACCACCATGTACTGTATGTGTACTATATAATGTAACCACCATGTATGTGTACCATATACTGTAACCAGCATGTACTGTATGTGTACTATGTAATGTAACCACAATGTACTGTATGTGTACTATATAATGTAACCAGCATGTACTGTATGTGTACTATATAATGTAACCACCATGTATGTGTACCATATACTGTACCCAGCATGTACTGTATGTGTACTATATAATGTAACCACCATGTATGTGTACCATATACTGTAACCAGCATGTACTGTATGTGTGCTATATAATGTAACCACCATGTATGTGTACCATATACTGTAACCAGCATGTACTGTATGTGTGCTATATAATGTAACCACCATGTATGTGTACCATATACTGTAACCACCATGTACTGTATGTGTACTATATAATGTAACCACCATGTATGTGTACCATATACTGTAACCAGCATGTACTGTATGTGTACTATGTAATGTAACCACCATGTACTGTATGTGTACTATATACTGTAACCAGCATGTACTGTATGTGTACTATATAATGTAACCACCATGTATGTGTACCATATACTGTAACCCAGCATGTACTGTATGTGTACTATATAATGTAACCACCATGTATGTGTACCATATACTGTAACCAGCATGTACTGTATGTGTGACTATATAATGTAACAGCATGTACTGTATGTATACCATATACTGTAACCAGCATGTACTGTATGTGTGCTATATAATGTAACCACCATGTATGTGTACCATATACTGTACCAGCATGTACTGTATGTGTAACTATATAATGTAACCACAATGTATGTGTACCATATACTGTAACCAGCATGTACTGTATGTGTACTATATAATGTAACCAGCATGTACTGTATGTATACCATATACTGTAACCAGCATGTACTGTATGTGTAGCTATATAATGTAACCACCATGTATGTGTACCATATACTGTACCCAGCATGTACTGTATGTGTACTATATAATGTAACCACAATGTATGTGTACCATATACTGTACCCAGCATGTACTGTATGTGTGCTATATAATGTAACCACCATGTATGTGTACCATATACTGTAACCAGCATGTACTGTATGTGTACTATATAATGTAACCACCATGTATGTGTACCATATACTGTAACCAGCATGTACTGTATGTGTACTATGTAATGTAACCACCATGTATGTGTACCATATACTGTAACCAGCATGTACTGTATGTGTACTATGTAATGTAACCACCATGTATGTGTACCATATACTGTAACCAGCATGTACTGTATGTGTACTATATAATGTAACCACCATGTATGTGTACCATATACTGTAACCAGCATGTACTGTATGTGTGCTATGTAATGTAACCACAATGTATGTGTACCATATACTGTAACCAGCATGTACTGTATGTGTGCTATATAATGTAACCACCATGTATGTGTACCATATACTGTAACCAGCATGTACTGTATGTGTACTATATAATGTAACCACCATGTATGTGTACCATATACTGTAACCAGCATGTACTGTATGTGTGCTATATAATATAACCACAATGTATGTGTACCATATACTGTAACCAGCATGTACTGTATGTGTGTTATATAATGTAACCACCATGTATGTGTACCATATACTGTAACCAGCATGTACTGTATGTGTACTATATAATGTAACCACCATGTATGTGTACCATATACTGTAACCAGCATGTACTGTATGTGTGCTATATAATGTAACCACCATGTATGTGTACCATATACTGTAACCAGCATGTACTGTATGTGTACTATATAATGTAACCACAATGTACTGTATGTGTACTATATAATGTAACCACCATGTATGTGTACCATATACTGTAACCAGCATGTACTGTATGTGTACTATATAATGTAACCACAATGTACTGTATGTGTACTATATAATGTAACCACCATGTATGTGTACCATATACTGTAACCAGCATGTACTGTATGTGTGCTATATAATGTAACCACCATGTATGTGTACCATATACTGTAACCAGCATGTACTGTATGTGTGCTATATAATATAACCACAATGTATGTGTACCATATACTGTAACCAGCATGTACTGTATGTGTGTTATATAATGTAACCACCATGTATGTGTACCATATACTGTAACCAGCATGTACTGTATGTGTACTATATAATGTAACCACCATGTATGTGTACCATATACTGTAACCAGCATGTACTGTATGTGTGCTATATAATGTAACCACCATGTATGTGTACCATATACTGTAACCAGCATGTACTGTATGTGTGCTATGTAATGTAACCACAATGTATGTGTACCATATACTGTAACCAGCATGTATGTGTACCATATACTGTAACCAGCATGTACTGTATGTGTGCTATATAATGTAACCACCATGTATGTGTACCATATACTGTAACCAGCATGTACTGTATGTGTGCTATATAATGTAACCACCATGTATGTGTACCATATACTGTAACCAGCATGTACTGTATGTGTACCATATACTGTAACCAGCATGTACTGTATGTGTACTATATAATGTAACCACCATGTATGTGTACCATATACTGTAACCAGCATGTACTGTATGTGTGCTATATAATGTAACCACCATGTATGTGTACCATATACTGTAACCAGCATGTACTGTATGTGTGCTATATAATGTAACCACCATGTATGTGTACCATATACTGTAACCACCATGTACTGTATGTGTGCTATATAATGTAACCACCATGTATGTGTACCATATACTGTAACCAGCATGTACTGTATGTGTACTATGTAATGTAACCACAATGTACTGTATGTGTACTATATAATGTAACCAGCATGTACTGTATGTGTACCATATACTGTAACCAGCATGTACTGTATGTGTACTATATAATGTAACCACCATGTATGTGTACCATATACTGTAACCAGCATGTACTGTATGTGTACTATATAATGTAACCAGCATGTACTGTATGTATACCATATACTGTAACCAGCATGTACTGTATGTGTGCTATATAATGTAACCACCATGTATGTGTACCATATACTGTACCCAGCATGTACTGTATGTGTGCTATATAATGTAACCACAATGTATGTGTACCATATACTGTAACCAGCATGTACTGTATGTGTACTATATAATGTAACCAGCATGTACTGTATGTATACCATATACTGTAACCAGCATGTACTGTATGTGTGCTATATAATGTAACCACCATGTATGTGTACCATATACTGTACCCAGCATGTACTGTTTGTGTGCTATATAATGTAACCACCATGTATGTGTACCATATACTGTACCCAGCATGTACTGTATGTGTACTATATAATGTAACCACAATGTATGTGTACCATATACTGTACCCAGCATGTACTGTATGTGTACTATATAATGTAACCACAATGTATGTGTACCATATACTGTACCCAGCATGTACTGTATGTGTGCTATATAATGTAACCACCATGTATGTGTACCATATACTGTAACCAGCATGTACTGTATGTGTACTATATAATGTAACCACCATGTATGTGTACCATATACTGTAACCAGCATGTACTGTATGTGTACTATGTAATGTAACCACCATGTATGTGTACCATATACTGTAACCAGCATGTACTGTATGTGTACCATATACTGTAACCAGCATGTACTGTATGTGTGCTATATAATATACCCACCATGTATGTGTACCATATACTGTAACGAGCATGTACTGTATGTGTACTATATAATGTAACCACCATGTATGTGTACCATATACTGTAACCAGCATGTACTGTATGTGTGCTATGTAATGTAACCACCATGTATGTGTACCATATACTGTAACCAGCATGTACTGTATGTGTGCTATATAATGTAACCACCATGTATGTGTACCATATACTGTAACCAGCATGTACTGTATGTGTACTATATAATGTAACCACCATGTATGTGTACCATATACTGTAACCAGCATGTACTGTATGTGTGTTATATAATGTAACCACCATGTATGTGTACCATATACTGTACCCAGCATGTACTGTATGTGTGTTATATAATGTAACCACCATGTATGTGTACCATATACTGTAACCAGCATGTACTGTATGTGTACTATATAATGTAACCACCATGTATGTGTACCATATACTGTAACCAGCATGTACTGTATGTGTACTATGTAATGTAACCACCATGTATGTGTACCATATACTGTAACCACCATGTACTGTATGTGTACTATATAATGTAACCACCATGTATGTGTACCATATACTGTAACCAGCATGTACTGTATGTGTACTATATAATGTAACCACCATGTATGTGTACCATATACTGTAACCAGCATGTACTGTATGTGTACTATGTAATGTAACCACCATGTATGTGTACCATATACTGTAACCAGCATGTACTGTATGTGTGCTATATAATGTAACCACAATGTACTGTATGTGTACTATATAATGTAACCACCATGTATGTGTACCATATACTGTAACCACAATGTACTGTATGTGTACTATATAATGTAACCACCATGTATGTGTACCATATACTGTAACCACAATGTACTGTATGTGTACTATATAATGTAACCACCATGTATGTGTACCATATACTGTAACCAGCATGTACTGTATGTGTACTATATAATGTAACCACCATGTATGTGTACCATATACTGTAACCAGCATGTACTGTATGTGTACTATGTAATGTAACCACCATGTATGTGTACCATATACTGTAACCAGCATGTACTGTATGTGTGCTATATAATGTAACCACAATGTACTGTATGTGTACTATATAATGTAACCACCATGTATGTGTACCATATACTGTAACCAGCATGTACTGTATGTGTACTATGTAATGTAACCACAATGTACTGTATGTGTACTATATAATGTAACCACCATGTATGTGTACCATATACTGTAACCAGCATGTACTGTATGTGTACTATATAATGTAACCACCATGTATGTGTACCATATACTGTAACCAGCATGTACTGTATGTGTACTATGTAATGTAACCACCATGTATGTGTACCATATACTGTAACCAGCATGTACTGTATGTGTACTATATAATGTAACCACCATGTATGTGTACCATATACTGTAACCAGCATGTACTGTATGTGTACTATATAATGTAACCAGCATGTACTGTATGTATACCATATACTGTAACCAGCATGTACTGTATGTGTACTATGTAATGTAACCACAATGTATGTGTACCATATACTGTAACCAGCATGTACTGTATGTGTACTATATAATGTAACCACCATGTATGTGTACCATATACTGTAACCAGCATGTACTGTATGTGTACTATATAATGTAACCACCATGTATGTGTACCATATACTGTAACCAGCATGTACTGTATGTGTGCTATATAATGTAACCACCATGTATGTGTACCATATACTGTAACCAGCATGTACTGTATGTGTGCTATATAATGTAACCACCATGTATGTGTACCATATACTGTAACCAGCATGTACTGTATGTGTACTATATAATGTAACCACCATGTATGTGTACCATATACTGTAACCAGCATGTACTGTATGTGTACTATATAATGTAACCACCATGTATGTGTACCATATACTGTAACCAGCATGTACTGTATGTGTGCTATATAATGTAACCACCATGTATGTGTACCATATACTGTAACCAGCATGTACTGTATGTGTACTATATAATGTAACCAGCATGTACTGTATGTATACCATATACTGTAACCAGCATGTACTGTATGTGTGCTATATAATGTAACCACCATGTATGTGTACCATATACTGTACCCAGCATGTACTGTATGTGTGCTATATAATGTAACCACCATGTATGTGTACCATATACTGTAACCAGCATGTACTGTATGTGTGCTATATAATGTAACCACAATGTATGTGTACCATATACTGTAACCAGCATGTACTGTATGTGTACTATGTAATGTAACCACCATGTATGTGTACCATATACTGTAACCAGCATGTACTGTATGTGTACTATATAATGTAACCACCATGTATGTGTACCATATACTGTAACCAGCATGTACTGTATGTGTACTATATAATGTAACCACCATGTATGTGTACCATATACTGTAACCAGCATGTACTGTATGTGTACTATGTAATGTAACCACAATGTATGTGTACCATATACTGTAACCAGCATGTACTGTATGTGTACTATATAATGTAACCACCATGTATGTGTACCATATACTGTAACCAGCATGTACTGTATGTGTACTATATAATGTAACCACCATGTATGTGTACCATATACTGTAACCAGCATGTACTGTATGTGTGCTATATAATGTAACCACCATGTATGTGTACCATATACTGTAACCAGCATGTACTGTATGTGTACTATATAATGTAACCAGCATGTACTGTATGTATACCATATACTGTAACCAGCATGTACTGTATGTGTGCTATGTAATGTAACCACCATGTATGTGTACCATATACTGTACCCAGCATGTACTGTATGTGTGCTATATAATGTAACCACAATGTATGTGTACCATATACTGTAACCAGCATGTACTGTATGTGTACTATATAATGTAACCAGCATGTACTGTATGTATACCATATACTGTAACCAGCATGTACTGTATGTGTACTATATAATGTAACCACCATGTATGTGTACCATATACTGTACCCAGCATGTACTGTATGTGTGCTATATAATGTAACCACAATGTATGTGTACCATATACTGTAACCAGCATGTACTGTATGTGTACTATATAATGTAACCACCATGTATGTGTACCATATACTGTAACCAGCATGTACTGTATGTGTACTATATAATGTAACCACCATGTATGTGTACCATATACTGTAACCAGCATGTACTGTATGTGTACTATATAATGTAACCACCATGTATGTGTACCATATACTGTAACCAGCATGTACTGTATGTGTACTATATAATGTAACCACCATGTATGTGTACCATATACTGTAACCAGCATGTACTGTATGTGTACTATATAATGTAACCACCATGTATGTGTACCATATACTGTAACCAGCATGTACTGTATGTGTGCTATGTAATGTAACCACCATGTATGTGTACCATATACTGTAACCAGCATGTACTGTATGTGTACTATATAATGTAACCACCATGTATGTGTACCATATACTGTAACCAGCATGTACTGTATGTGTACTATATAATGTAACCACCATGTATGTGTACCATATACTGTACCCAGCATGTACTGTATGTGTGCTATATAATGTAACCACAATGTATGTGTACCATATACTGTACCCAGCATGTACTGTATGTGTGCTATATAATGTAACCACCATGTATGTGTACCATATACTGTAACCAGCATGTACTGTATGTGTGCTATGTAATGTAACCACAATGTACTGTATGTGTACTATATAATGTAACCACCATGTATGTGTACCATATACTGTAACCAGCATGTACTGTATGTGTGCTATGTAATGTAACCACCATGTATGTGTACCATATACTGTAACCAGCATGTACTGTATGTGTACTATATAATGTAACCACCATGTATGTGTACCATATACTGTAACCAGCATGTACTGTATGTGTGCTATATAATGTAACCACCATGTATGTGTACCATATACTGTAACCACCATGTACTGTATGTGTACTATATAATGTAACCACCATGTATGTGTACCATATACTGTAACCAGCATGTACTGTATGTGTACTATATAATGTAACCACCATGTATGTGTACCATATACTGTAACCACCATGTACTGTATGTGTACTATATAATGTAACCAGCATGTACTGTATGTGTACCATATACTGTAACCAGCATGTACTGTATGTGTGCTATATAATGTAACCACCATGTATGTGTACCATATACTGTAACCAGCATGTACTGTATGTGTACTATGTAATGTAACCACAATGTACTGTATGTGTACCATATACTGTAACCAGCATGTACTGTATGTGTGCTATATAATGTAACCACCATGTATGTGTACCATATACTGTAACCAGCATGTACTGTATGTGTGCTATATAATGTAACCACCATGTATGTGTACCATATACTGTAACCAGCATGTACTGTATGTGTACTATATAATGTAACCACCATGTATGTGTACTATATACTGTAACCACCATGTACTGTATGTGTGCTATATAATGTAACCACCATGTACTGTATGTGTACCATATACTGTAACCAGCATGTACTGTATGTGTACTATATAATGTAACCACCATGTATGTGTACCATATACTGTAACCAGCATGTACTGTATGTGTGCTATATAATGTAACCACAATGTATGTGTACCATATACTGTAACCAGCATGTACTGTATCTGTACTATATAATGTAACCACAATGTATGTGTACCATATACTGTAACCAGCATGTACTGTATGTGTACTATATAATGTAACCAAAATGTATGTGTACCATATACTGTAACCACCATGTTTGTGTACCATGTACTGTAACAATCATGTACTGTATGTATACCATATACTATAACCACCATGCACTGCATGTGTACCATGTACTGTAACCACCATGTACTGTATGTGTACCATGTACTGTAACAATCATGTACTGTATATATCATATACTATAACCACCATGTATGTGTACCATGTACTCTAACCACCATGTACTGTATGTGTACCATGTACTGTAACAATCATGTACTGTATGTATACCATATACTATAACCACCATGTACTGTATGTGTACCATGTACTGTAACAATCATGTACTGTATATATTATATACTATAACCACCATGTACTGTATGTGTACCATGTACTGTAACAATCATGTACTGTATATATTATATACTATAACCACCATGTACTGTATGTGTACCATGTACTGTAACAATCATGTACTGTATATATCATATACTATAACCACCATGTACTGTATGTGTACCATGTACTGTAACCCCCATGGAGGTGGAGCTACAATCATTTCATTTTTATAGCTCACTTCCACTGATGAGTGCTTAGGTGAAGTTACTTCTGTTTCAGTCATGAAAGGCTGAGATGGAAATAACTCTTTAAGCTCCGATCATTATGAGCCTTTCTTGCAGGATTGTCTCCATGAGGGGACTTTTTGTGCCTCATGGGAACCCCAGCCATAGTCTTATTATTGATGTTATATTACGTGACTGGGGACCCTTATTCTGATGGCCTTACAGTAAAAGTGTCCATGCTTCTTTCACACTATGCTAAAATGGCAATGTTTGTGGGCAATTGCACCGTCTGACTTTTGCGCAATGGATTTTATCAAATTAAACTTTTTCAATTTTTTTAACTAATGTCCTGCTTGGTTCCCCTTGACTTAATGACTTTAGTGATATACATCCGGACTGGTTTTGTAAAGCACCATTTACAATTTTTTTTTTAGTTTGAATATTTTACATTTTTATATTACTCGTCTAGAAGTCCACAAATTAGTTTTACGATTTGCTTAAAACCAGTCTTAGGTGGAAAATAATTGAAGTATTTTTCCGAAGAGGTTAAAGACCCTTTTGCTCCTCTTGGTATTTTTTTTTGCAATTTTTTTTTACTGACGATATGAAATATGAATTGACGAGAAATGACAGTATTCTGGCTTGGGTGAGGGGTAGAGTGGCTTTCTGACCCTTCGCACATCACTTTCCAGAAATTGTCTTTTTTTTTTGTTAAAAAGGACCTTTGAATGTCAACATAAAGGGGGAGGGGAAAATTACCTAAGGCAATGTTTGACAATGTTCCTAAGCCAAGTACCCCCTACTCAAACAAATTACATCAAATTTCCCCCAAGGCTATGATTATATACTGTGCTACATATAAAAAGCATAATACTAGTACCCCTAGAGATATGGCATGTATGACCCCGGGGGTACACATGCTAAAGACTGAGAACCTAGGACTTATGGAAATAAAAAGGGAATGTTTTCTGTCTTCCTTGTGTCAAGACCAAATCCTTTTTCTTATTAAATAGGTCGTATGGGAAAAGGGGTCTTAAGAACCGCCAATGGTTTTCTTTCAACTTGACCTTTAACTTGTATGGGATTTTCCAGAATGGTCTATGTCGGAGACTGAGACAGTAGAAGACATAATGAAAACATGAGAGATATATGAGCATAGCTTTACACGGAGGCACACTCCAATGATTCTTCATCAGTCTGACAGGATCCTCAGATTGATACGTCCTTCTACTCAGTATTTCTCCTCACATCCTATCCCCGTCACATGCGATCCTGATCTCACACCACATAATCAAAACAACATCCCTACCTCCCACTCGTCTTTCGGGGCTGTGAAGTTCAGAGTTAAATATACAGCGTGCGAAATGTTAACCATGAGATGGATCATTTTTTACATTTCTACAAAATGGCAAAAAAACGTAAAAAAAAATGAATCACTACATCTATACAACTGACCCAAAACAAAAAAGACGTAAAAACCAGAAATAATATGCCAACCATTTTATTGGTCTTTTTTAAAGCCCACAGCTTAATCATAATCCCTAATCTGATAGTTGTAATAATATGTCAAGTGGTGGTACCGTGATTTGACCCTACACAATTATCGGAAACGTATGTTCTTAGGAACGATCCTTTCCCGATAATCGTGTAGTGTAAACAGGCTGCAGATCACCTAACATTCATTCATCAGGTAAAATTATCTTTTGACTTGGTTCTCGGCAGCACATTGTGTAAACTGATCCTGTGCTGCCGAGAACTCAACGGCAGTCTATGAGCACAAGAATGATCTATTGCTGTGTACATCTGAAGTCTGGTCTGCCTGCCCAAATGTATGAAGATGCTATTAAACGACTGCCGATCGGCAAATAAATTGATCGGTCGTTCAATACCGCCAGTCAATGACTGTAATCCCAACTTTATCAATTAGCATTGTATCTTTTGTTCATAACATAAGTATCCTGGATCTGTTTTAGGGCAGATACAAACGTTGCCCGATGAACTCTATTGACCAACAATGAGGCCCCATTTGTAGTCAAACAGTGATAGACCAGTCAACGAAGGTTGATACATTATGAACAGAGCCTTACTCAATTATGTATTGAGACTGACATGCATGTATGGGATTACACACTCAAACTGACCCTTAGTATGCTTTAGGGTTGCCGATAAGTCAAGTTAACTCAAAATTGAAGTTATGGTATCCTTGCCAACTCTCCCGAAACATCCAGGAGGCTCTTAAAATCTCTCAGGCTACACTGAAACCCCCAGGTAAACTGTACTTACAGAAGGTTCCTTTTGGAGATACTGAGATTCTCCTCCATTGGATGTAGCCCTTCCATCCAAATGCACGTTGCCCTGATAAAAAAATGTACGGCATTTGGAAAATAAGTAATGTACACTTTCACAGATCTCCCACCGCTCCGATTCCAATACTTACCCAACTTATACTAGTATGTACTTCAGATCCTGTCATGACACAGCAAAAAGGGTAGGGCTCATCCAATCACTGGCCACATCAGTGACCCACCCCATTCAGTAATTGACTGAGTGGGGACTCTCTGTCATTTATGGCGTGGTGTCTTATACTTGACGCAGTTCTGTCCTTTCTTCCTCACAGACAATCCATTTCCAAATCCTGTTGTTTTAACCGAAAAAATATTTCTTGTCACTGTCCTTACCCTTACAAGCTAAACTACTAAAATATTAATCCGTGCCCTAATCATTTCTTACTTAGACTACTGTAACTCTCAATTTACAGACCATACCTGTGAATGTCCCAAATTTTCAGAAACAATCTCGACAAATTCAGAGCTTCACAGAAAAAGTGGCAGAGTTTATCTTAAACCCTTTCCAAAAGTGGGCAACACGGGGCATTTGAGGGTTGTTCCAGGGTGGACTTCAGGCAAAATATAAGTGTTTCTTGTGTCCCAAAACTAATATTGTTAAGTATGTCTTTTACTCAAGACAATGACTCCATCTCAGTTCATCATGATTGCTTCGTCTTTACACTAGGTACCATTTTTTTCAGAATTAAATGCAAAAATATCTCACCCCATTTGTGCTCATTGTTCAATGAATGATCTATTCTACAACTTTCCTCCCCCTTTATTACATCTCCTTGCCTGAGTCCATTAAACTATCTCCTGATGTACCCAATTGAAAGTGTTCCTTAGTTTTTCAAGGATCCCTATGTCACATAACCATAGTCAACTGTCAATAACACCCAACTGGTCACAGATATCTCCACGGACATATCTGTATTGCCTACTGACAGGTTAAAGGAAGCGAGACAGTGGATAGATGTGGCTTGTTTCAGATACAGGCTGTATGATTTCAGCCATATTATGTTTGACTCTTTAAAAGTCAAATGAGGACCAAGCCGCATGGTGACCAGTTGGAAAGACCAGTTCCAGGTGGCTTTTACCCGCCCGATCCCATTGAGTGACGGGTCGCTCCCTGCGTGAATGTATAGGGAGAGACGTGTTTCACGCAAGATGTGGGAAAGACTTGGTGCAACACAAAGGGAAAAGGGAAAGGAAGTTAAGACTCTAGAGAAAGGGGGGAGTGGAGACCTCCTGGCTGATAGAATATCACCCTGTCTCCACTAACGTCCCTGTATTGGCTCTTCTCCAATCGCTGCATGCATTCCTCGCCCTGTCTTTCCCTGGCGTTTGGCTAAGGATAGGGAAGGGAGGAGATGAGCACTAGTCGATCCCCACTGACACTAAAGACAACAAGGGTGGACAAACAAAGGGTAATTGCTTAGCTTTAGATGACCCCAGACAACTGCGCACATGTCCTCAACACCACAGAGGAAAAAGTACTGCTCTTGCTCAAGCCTTCACAAGGAGTAATGAATATCGCCTGCACCTCTCTCTGCACACAGCAGGTATTTATACACCCAGGCCAGGGAGTTAATTAGCCAGAGGAAGGTAGCTGCTGGGTCCTAGAGACAGCCTCTAAGAAGGTGTCTGTAATGCCAAACGTAGAGATCTCCTGCAACCAACTGCAGGGCGACTGTCACTTCTGACACACCCGTGACAACATGTCAGTTATTGGCAGCGGGCGGGCAGAGGCCACCGAGGATTGGCCTTTTCGACTATTCAAAAGATTGTTTTTCTCTGAAACCATAAAGCCAGTGTCTGATACATGCTGCCCCAATGACGTTATCAGGTTCCCTTTAATGATTTTTTTCTGTATTCCCAATGTCAACACCCTGAACAACTTTAGTACCATGTACATATAGTGGTGCTAAAACCACTTAATCTAGATTGTAAGCCCTCGTGGGCAGGGTCATAACTTCTTTTGTTTCATGTTTGTTTATTTGTTTCAATAGCTTGTTATTTCACGTGTCTTTTATTTTCTGAAATGTAAAGCATTGCAGAATAGGTTGATGGTGAGTAAATAGAAATTTTGACACTAATAAAGATTATTAACCTCCAGCTATTGTCAATGGAGACCCCCAGCCTTAGCTGGAAGCCCCTTCACATCTTCCTGAAGAGGAGGAGCTGGGGAGAACTGGGAATCTATGGGGATCCATTGAGCTAATCATTTTCTCCTATCCAGAAGATAAGGTGATGTCTTGTTTAGGCAGGATAACTTGGATAGCTATATGGTTTTATGCAGCCTCATATATTCTAGTCATGACAAAAGCACTAAAATGCATCTGCTCTACATCTGTCTGAAACCAGCTCATAGACGTGGACTGAATTTTCCTTTTTATTTGCTGCGTTTGCGGGAATGACGACTTTGTGTCTGGCGGGAACAGAAGTAACTCTGTACTTACTTTGAGAAAACATAATATCAATATCAAATTCTAGTTTCCAAACTAATCCCAAGACGTTGTAATTCCTCTGTGGGAAGGATAAATGTTATTTTCAGGTTAGGGAAAAACTGTTGAATTTATTCTCAAACTCAGAAGAACAAGATGCTAGAATGTAGAAACTTAAATTGGACTTAAAGAGTTTGAAACGTTTTATGTCTTAAAGAGACAGTAAGCTTGATAGTGCATAATATGATTTTTTGGTCAATTAAGCCAAAGTAGCCTCATTTGAATATCCCCACCATGCCAGGATAGCCGAAAATAAAACTTTTAGTAAGAACAAAAAGTAATTTTTTTTAGCTATATATTGGTTGGTGCCAGTGTTGATCGAGTATGTATCATTAACCCTTTCCGGCAAGCATGCTCGGGTGCTCGCCGAGTATTTTGGCATACTCAGCGTTTCATTCACTGTCACCGCGCCTGCAAGTGTCACGGCTGTTAGACAGCTGTGGCATATGCAGAGATTGGCTGTCTGACAGGAAATCTCTGCAAGTGTCATAGCTGTCTAACAGTCATGACACTTGCGGGCGCGGTGACAGTGAATGAAACGCTGAGCACGCCAAAATACTCGGCGAGCACCCGAGCGTGCTCACCGGAAAAGGTTAATGATACATATTCAATCAACACTAGTTGGTGCCCAATAGGTACTTTCTGCCTAATTAAAGGTGCTTTAAAGGGAATCTATCACTAGGTTTTTATTATGAAAGCAGCACGATGTAGGGGCTGAATAAACTACGATTTTATCAAAACTGCACCGAGCAGACTAGTAAGTGACACATCACTGGAAATAGGTTCTCAGCCCCTACATCATGTTGCTCCCAAATAATATAGCAAAAGCCTGGTGACAGATTTAATTGAGTTAAATATCTTGTAAAATCCCTAAACTCCCCTAATCCTGCCTCGTTTGTTGCTTTTGGAGCACAATTTGTGAAATCTCTGGTTTGCACTTCAACTAGGCATTTCTTCCAAGTTTTCCTTATGGGCATGCACTTTCTCCCTTCCCAGACCCTGCTAATCACAGCTTAGCAGCATCTGAGACTTCAAGATCAGCTGCTGAGTAGTGATGAGCGAGCATGTTCTATTAACCCTTTTGGCTAGCATGCTCGGGTGCTTGCCGAGTATCTTCAGCGGTGCTCGGTGTTATGTTTTCGCCACTCAATGCTCATGATTTGCGACTGTTTGACAGCTTTAATACATGTGAGGAATGCCTAAGAAACAGACATTCCTCACATGTATTAAAGCTGTGAAACAGTCACAAATCATGCACACAGCATGACTAAAACATAACACCCGAGCATGCTAAAGATACTCGGGAAACACCCGAGCATACTCGTAAATCTCGAGTAACGAGCATGCTCGCTCATCACTACTTCTGAGCTAAGATTGGCACCATCTCGGAGGGAGGGGTAAAAGCGCATATTCACAGAGAAGACTCTGAAGAAGCACCCAGTTGGTCTACAAGCAGAGATTTCACATACTATGCTCCAAAGCAACAAAAGTGAATATCTCAATAAAGGAGCTGTGCAGCGCAAAATGGAAAAAAGTGGCAGAATCAGGGGAGCTTAGGGATTTTTGTGCAAGTGGCAGGTCCTTTTTAATTGATAAAGATAAACTATTAACGCTTGTATTTTAGCATTTTTACTTTGAAACATTTTTTTCTACACCTGAACAAATTAGATCAAAGACTTCATAAAAATGGCACCCAGACTTAAAAGTGGCCTGATATATATGTACACTATCTTCCTATCTTCGTTTATCAGCGTGCATACGTCAGTATAAAAGCTATAAGTTACTTTACAGATCATTATCATGTAGCCAAGTGGTGATGAATAGATTTGGAAGGTTTAAATATAACATCCATCATCAATAGATATCAGCGGTTATGAGAGCCTTGAAGTTTTTGCATAAAGGCCAAAAAATAATCATAATGGAAAGGGAAGCGGGACCCAGCTGTTCCACAAACTAGGCCTTAATTAAAGCCAAATACCATTTGTGTCTCCCAGTACTCATCAGAAATTTTCTATGAGTGCTCGTTAGATCCATTGATTTTTTTTAAATTACCATTATTATTAGTCCATGTGTCAGCAGACATGGAGGATTTCAATAAAATAGGCTCCTTTTTAAATTTGCTCACTTAAAGGTCTCATTTAGATGTATTTTTTTCATGTACATGTTCTGTCGTGACCCAGTATAAGGTGTGGAGCGGTTCACATGTTCATGTTTTTTTGCATACATGTGAAACCTGTATGGGTCTATGGGTCCGCTCAGCCCCTGGACCTGATGTCCCCCATGACCTGATGTCCACCATTTCACCTTCACTGTTTCTCAGGGGAGCAAAAACTGACTGACTTCTTTTGACCTGGTGACAGTTCCTTTGTCTTCGAGAGACACTAAGATAACAGGACCTAAGTCTTTTAGGGATACAGGGCAAACAATGAACTATATCATCTGGCGACCATGACGTACGTGTTCTATTGTGACCCAGTATAAGGTATGGAACTGTTCACATGTTCATGTTTTTTTGCATACATGTTAAACCTGTATGGGTCTATGAGTCAGCTCAGCACCTGGACCTGATGCCCCCCATGACCTGATGTCCTCCATTTCTCCTTCAATGTGTCTCAGGGGAGCAAAAATTGGCCTCTTTTGACCTGGTGATAGCTCTTTGTTTTCGAGAGATGCTGAGATAACAGGACCTAAGTCATTGAGGGATACAGGGCAAACAATGAACTACATCATCCGGCGACCATGACGTACGTGTTCTATCGTGACCCAGTATAAGGTATGGTGCTGTTCACATGTTCATGTTTTTTTGCATACATGTGAAACCTTTATGGATCTATGAATCCGCTCAGCCCCTGGATCTGATGCCCCCCATGACCTGATGTCCACCATTTCTCCTTCAATGTGTCTCAGGGGAGCAAAAATTGTCCTCTTTTGACCTGGTGACAGCTCATTTGTTTTCGAGAGATGCTGAGATAACAGGACCTAAGTCATTTAGGGATACTGGGCAAACAATGAACTACATCATCCGGAGACCATGACCCTGTTTCCATGGTTACTCTTCCACTTTGCAACCATTGACCTTACACAATCCAGAAAGCAACGGGCATTCACAATTCAGCAATTAAGCATCAAATGGTAAAAGCTCCAGATCCGGGACTGATTTTCTAGATTTTTCTTTGCTTTATGGAAGTGATGTCAGTGGTCTGAGCGTAACTCCAGTGTTCAAGAGTTAATCCGGCACTGAGGGAAATGAAGAATGTTCGGTGATCTGTGTCCGCAATTCCCAACTCTAGTTTTCTGCTTGATCGGGAGGCATCCTGTTCTTTCCTGCTGATATCCGATAAACACGGAGGATTCTTTTTTTTTGCTGTGTGCCTATATGACCGTGCCTTGCAGAGCTTTGTAGCCTGGCTTTGTGTTAACCCCCCTCCCCACCCAAGCACACACCAAGGATTTTTCATTCAACCTTTATTTCGCTCTTGAGATAAATTAATACGGCTCCGTGTCACACAATCTCGAAGATGCCCCAGTTTCACATCTATCGCAAGCGAGGAAGTCATATTAGAACAGGGACATTTATTCTCCAGCCGACCTGTTGCCTACAGACGAAGCCAGAGTGGCTTCTGAAAGGCGAGATCTATCATGTGTCCTCTACTGGAAAGTAGAAGAATATTCGAATATCCATGGCCTGAACTCTCATGATGGTTTATGGTTCACAGAAATGTAGGTTTCTTCCCATAATTCATTTATTATGCTTTTTATTGCACAACCCAGATTCTTCAGAACCTCTTTTGGGGTTGTCCACTTTGGACATTTTTTTTTTTTAAAGGCTAGGTGCAGACGACCGGGTATTTTCTCATCCGATAGATCTGAGTGTGATCCGATTCTCTTAGATGAGGAGAAGATGTAAAAATAATTTCTCCACCATCTCCATTCTGTCAGTCCATGTAAATCGAACTTCACTCAGATGTCATCCGGGTGCAATCCGATGTTTTCCACGGATTCATTGACTCTCATGTGCCATCCGAATATCGGATCAAAATGAGGCACCCTGCAATTCTTTTCTACTTCTCTGACCGTGGAAACAGACATATGCACAGCCCCCGTAGAATAACATTGGTCTGAATGCTCTCCAATATTTTGACGGATCGCACACGGACCGAAAATACAGCCATGTTGACTAACTCTAAGAAAAAAAGTCTACTTGGATTTTCCACCAATGAAAACCCCCAATGATCAACCACGTTTTGCAAGAAAACCCTTTAATAAAAAGTATGGTATATCTTTAGGACTGGCCATATACTTGTATATTATATCAGAAGCCCGAAAAAAATGGACATAAATCACCGCCGTGTCAAAACGACATTGCTGTGCACACGTTCAGTCTTTTGTTACTTCTTTTAAAAAATTTTAGGGTTCGGAAACCTTGGAGAGGTTAAAAGAAGTAACTTGTTCTAAACAATAGAAAAAGTGCCACTTAAGGAAAAAAGCCACCAACATTTTCCTTAAGCGTCTTTCTGAAAGAAAACTCAGGAAGCTCCGCCATTGGATTAATCATCCAACATCATGTGCATGTAGCTTTAGGATCTGTTCACACTGAGTTTTTTGAGGAGTTTTTAGACCAGAAACTGAGTGGAAACTCTCCAAATCCTTCTCCAAATGTGAAAACTCTTCAAAAACTTGAAGGTTCTGCTCGGTAACCTCTATAAAGACTCCAATGGCACATAGCCCATTTAGCAGAAACTCTCCAAATCATTTTAAAAAACTCAAAACTCCTCAAAAAGTTGGAGTTTCTGCTCAGTTTCAACCCAGTAAAAAGATTCAGTGTGTACATACCCAAAAAATATCTTCAGAGTTTTTTGAGCCAGAAGAATACCATGAGTTACATTTTACGACATTCACTTTATTTCTCTCCCGAAGCATTTGCTAAAGCGGTCTTAACATTTTTTTCAAAAGGGTTTTGAAGGGGTTTTTTTCCACATGGTGTCAGTAGATTGATTTTTCAAGTTTGGAGCAGATTCCTTGAGGAATTTGCCTCAAAGATGTCACATCTCAGGCTGAAAGAGGAGGATATTGAAGTGAATACCTGAAAAAATGCTTTAAGTACACTTTAAATACTTTTTCCAATTATGTAAATGTCTAGTCCACTTTTTGCTCTTGTGACTGTGTTTTTTTCCCGATTAGGTTTTGAAAAAACACCTTGTGAAAAAAAAATCGGCATGTCACTTCTTTGAGGCCGATTCCTCCAAACTTGACACTGTCAAGTCAAAAGGCTGCAAAATATTGTGTTGAAACAAAAAAAAATCATGAAAAATTCTTCTGAATTATTTTAGGAAAAGAAAAGCCTCCAAAAACTAATGAAAAAAAAATATGTGTTTCCTGTTTGAAAAACTCCTTGAATTTTCTCAGTCTCAACAAATCTGTGTCTGAACATGCCCTCACTTATTTTTAAATACTTGCACTTTTATTTTGAAAAAATTTGTAGGAGTAAAACACTGAAAACTCCTGGTATGAAGAAAATAGTGGATTTAACATTGAAATTAATTGGAAGAGCATTTATAGTATATTTGAAGGGTCTTTTTAGGATGATTTTAGGTCAGATCTGCTTCAAAATCCTCTTTAATGCCACGTGCACCCGTTTAGTATTTGGTGAGTTTTTTATGTCAATATGTGGAGAAAAAGAAGTGACCTACCCATTCTTCTGGCATTTTCCACTCTGAAAATACTCTATACAATATTACTCTATACTCTATTACAATACAAGTTAATGAGAAGGCTCAAAAGATGTCCGCAAGAGAACAGATGTTTTTCGGAGCTTTTTGATTTTATTTTTTCTTTACAAAAAATACTAGAAGTTTCTC
This sequence comes from Phyllobates terribilis, assembly GCF_046119375.1. Taxonomy (NCBI): domain Eukaryota; kingdom Metazoa; phylum Chordata; class Amphibia; order Anura; family Dendrobatidae; genus Phyllobates; species Phyllobates terribilis. The sequence goes on from NW_027362770.1 coordinate 139,630,889, forward strand.
CGTTATTCAATGTAGTGAATAAACGGGCTGAAAATGGTGTTAAAAAAGACACAACAACCATGGAAAAAATGCTGGAAAAATGCTCAGAAAAAGACCAAAAAAACTACACTAAAGACGCTTCAGGAAAAAAATCCTCCAGAGTTTCTTGAAACATCTTTTGCTTGAAAAATGTAGTGGGTTTGACAGAGTTTGAAAGATGTCGCGTCCAAAGAACCTAATATTGATGGCTGTCACCAAAAGTCAGCAGCTTTGTCTGACAAACTATGGAGGGGAACATCAATTCCAAGAGCATAGATGTCCTTTCAAACAATTGATTGGTTGGGGGTATAGAGGGATGAAAGGTTGCAGGAAATTAAAGCATTCATATGTGCCAACTCTACCGAATTTTTCGGAACTGTTACAATTTTCGGAAACAATACTGTGAAATTTCCGGTGTCCCATGTCCAAAAGTAGCAATGTCTACTGACTTATTGATGTGATGTTCCTCCTTCTCAAAGAGGTCCTACACCAGCTGATTTTGTACTAGAAACTATATAATTTGCCACCTAAACTGACACAGAACCTCTTTGAGACGGGAAATGATAGTCGATCAATAATGTGTCTTCCTTTCGACTAAGTTCTACAAAAGCCAATGTGCAAGGTATGGCAGAACCAATGTAAAGTACCATAGATTGAAAGGGGGGTTGGTTTTAACTTTTTACTGATAAGGATGTCCGACGGAGGGTAAAGAGTCAACTCGGGCCAGTGTGATGGAACCACGCTTTTTGCCGAAGTCTATCCACCATATTGACATCTTCACGCAGAGAATAGATTCTCAATCCCGCACTAAGAAACACTATGAAGAGTCGATATTATCCAGGATAGTGAACATGCTAATAACATTTGCTGTCCTGAGTTACATAAAAGAAGCGGTGTATGAACAAAGCTTCTCAAACCAATCTGTCATCATGTTGTCACTGGCTGCCACATCCATCTGTATAATGCGGGAATATTTCAGAGTTATAATCTTCTCTGTGCATTTTAAGCAGTTTCAATTTGCATCAGTGCTCTGTGTTGTCAGTAATTCCTAATTATATAGTAATGAATACCATGGACGTCCATAGCTAGGCTCGCACATACTTATAACTACACCCACACACATGCACCCTATAGATATAAGAAGATTGGGACTTTCTCCTCATTGTTCGCTCTTCATTTTTACATCTAGAGGAAAGAAAAAGGTTCCTACTCTCGGAGAAAGACTATGGAGAGATGGTTCGTCTGATCACAGCATACTCCATTGTCCAAATCATCAGCTAAAATCCCAAACCAATACTGAATTAACTGGATGGACCGGATGGCATACTACTTTAAATACACTGGCCCTCATTTGACAGAGTGATTTCCCCACTCAGGGATTGCAAAAGTCATGCAAATGGACACTAGCAATAGTTCAAGTGGATTTTACTTACTGGAAGGCAACAAGCTTGATGGTTACAAAGTCTATTGAAGAACATAGTTAGATGGTTGGTATTTAGCAATGCGCTAACACTTTGCTCATGCTTGTGACAATTTGCTGGCAAATGCCTCAGCAGCCCTTCCTTCTCACAGACACAGTGTCTTTGCATCCTTCACAATGCAGCACTAGACACATCCACAGTGTTGGTTACAGGCCTTTCTCATGGCCATCTCACTTGGCAGTGATAACCTGCAGTAGTTTTTGTCCATCGACTTCCACACACTTGCTGCCTACTCAGTTACTGCATCACAATTCCCCACACATATATACTAGTCTATGGCTGTTTCTGATATGTTAATCTCAAATCTTATGGCAGCTTATCTTCGTCTTGTCAATGGATACAATTTTTGCTCCAAAGGATACGCCTACATGCTTTCTTGTGTGCAGGCTATCCTCAGACTCCCTCTGTAAAGGCAGCATGATCATCCAGGATGGCTAATCTCTTCTTTCTAGGGCAGAGTACATGAACTGCAATGCTGGATAGAGATTCTTACATGTTCCTATTTGGCCCTAACTAGCCTTTGGGGTGACAGCCAATTGGCAAATGTTATGCACCACCACTTCCTAGCTATCTATCATGCAGATATCTTCCATGTTCCTGCCTGAAGCTTGTCTGCAAATGTCTCCCTACTTTAGCAAAGTTACACAGGAAAATGTCGCTCTCTGCACACATCCGAAACACATGGACATACATGAATTGCTAATTCTAACACATTACATATAACAGCTCAGTGTGCTAACTCTTTATGCTCTGCATTCATCACTTGCGAACACATGGCAGCAATGGGAAGCAGCATATCCCTGAGTAGAACTGGACCCCACTACCAAATCCACAGTATCTGTCATTCCTCTGGTATGTGTACAACTTATTTTGGGGAAAAAATGCACAAAATCATGCTTTTCTACAGGAGAAGTATGCTTTATGGTGTTTTTAACCACACACATTTAATGCATCTATCATCAACACATGAAGAATGCAGGGATTAGCAATGATATAAATCTTCATGGTAGGAGTCGCCTTTTTAATGCATTGTTTCTTTCCACAAAGGAATAAGTTTGCATGAGATGAGACAAGCATTATGTACTGTAGCACAGCTCCATTCACTTGAGTTGCAATACTGAAAACAGCCACAGGCCTAAAGAGGGGCGCTATACATACCCTTTAAAAATATGTATTCCTGCAGGAGCCATGATGTCATACGTGTCCCATTGTTACTATACGGCTTACAGTATATACAGTGTGTCAGTTACACTTCGTCCGTCAATTACAGTGTTCCGAATTCTAATCAGCGGAAGCTTTAATCTTTCTAAGCAGAAGCCCCCATCACCTTATCGCTGCCCTGCAGCACCCCCTGCTGAGCTCCGGGGAATCCTCTGTATAATAGTACTGAAGAAGCAGCAGTAATGAGACCAGCTCGTATTGGTGGGCTTGATTAAATATGCATGGCTACTGCTCTACTAGAGTGGCAACGTGAGTTAACATTGGATAATTGAATGAGATGAAATGGACTGAGTGCGATGAAATATATATGTGCACTTAAGGCTGCAATTTCGGAGAGGAAGAAACAATGATATAAATACAGGCACAGACATAATGAACACATAATATCAAATATATAGTAATTCTGTTTATGCCAATGGATGCAAGAATCAGAATCTGGCCGTGCAATAACAGCTAGGTATGTCCTTCTCTGAAACATTGCAACGATTTAGAGAAAACATAGTTTAAAGAGCTAACGCAGACCATAGCGAGACGTGACTATTCCTCCATCGCCCCCAGCCGACTTATCTCTGCACCACACCAGTACAGACATAGGAGAGACCTGTCAATCAACTGGAGCAGTGCAAGCAGAAGCCGGGTTGGATGTGGCACCGGACTAATCATTCTGTCCTTATGATGCTGATCAGCTTTTCAAAGTATTAATCAAGTAACAGGTTCCCTTTAAGTAATATTATTCTGTTTGCTTTCATTCCCCAAGGGAGGGAGCACATATAGATTTATGTAGTTGTCATTGGGAAATGAAAAAGTAGTTATGGACTCTCACTAGTGATCAGAATTTGATGCACTTTCCCTTGTGGTCAGGAGTTTATGCACTCCCTCTAGTGATCAGATTCAGGATCTTATGTACATGTAGTGATGTGGATATGCAAATCCTCTAAGAGTATGTTCAATCTGAGTTTTTCATAGTTTCTTAGTTTTTAAGGTTGAAAGTAGACTTAAGTCCATCGCATAGGGTGGTAGACAGAGATGAGGGAGGAGAAATAAGGTGGTATAGAACTGTGGAGCGCTTTGTGGGTAAGAGTGATAAATTTATATTGGACTCTGTAGTGGATGGGCAACCAGTGCAATGTCTGGCACAGGGTAGAGGCATCAGTGTAGCGGTTGGAGAGGAATATGATCCTGGCTGCTACAATCAAGACTACATTTTTTGCTCAGCGAAAATACGTTGTGTCTAAAACTCACCAAAAACTCATTGTGGGAACGTAGCCTAAGGGCTCATACTCATCTGCGAGAAAAATGAACTAGTGTAATCCAATAAAAAATCAGATTGCACTCTGACTAATGCTATTCAATGATTGCCTGCTCATATGCGATTGTTTTCTCAGATTGGACTGAGAAAAAAAATCGCAGCATGCTGCGATTGTCCTCGTATATCGGACGAGACTTGCCAATGCAAGTCAATGGATGCAAGAAAAAAATTGCATGGCACTCAGACCGTGCGAGCGCCATCAAATTTTTACACTCCCGTCTCCTTGAAAACCCGACATTTCATCCGCCGTGTCCAGTAAAATCGCAGCGTGGGATCCACTGAAATTTTAATAACCAGCAGAGGGAAAGTGGACAGCTGGGGCTGATGTTTATAGCCTAGGAAGGGGGTAATATCCATGGAGCTTCCCAGGCTATTAATATCAGCTCACAGCTGTATACTTAGCCTTTACTGCTTATTAAAATGGGGGACCCCCAAAAAAAAGATGTGGGGTCCCCCTTATTTTAACAACCAGCAAAGGCTAGGCAGTCAGCTGTGAGCTGATATTAATAGCCTAGGAAGGATATTGGCCCGCTCTCAGCTCTCAACCGCCCCAGAAATGAAGCATCCATAAGATGCGCCAAATCTGGCACTTAGCCTCCACTCTTCCCACTTGCTCTGGTGCAGTGGCAAGTGGGATAATAGGGCTGGGTTGATGTAGCTTTGTATTGGCAGCTGACATCAAGTCCAGGGGTTAGTAATGGAGAGGCTTTAATAAGACACCCCCATTACTAACCCCATAGTGAAATTGTAAATAATACACAACCAGAATGAAGTCCTTCTGTTTGAAATAATGATACAGATTCCTTTATTGAAATAAACACTCCCCATACCTCTTTCACTCATTAAAGCAGAAAAATGAAAACTAAAAGGGAAAACTTATACTCACGTGTCCAACGAGCAGATAATCCACTGAAGACAATGTCCCCTGTAAAAAAAACAAAAATAACAAACTACCACATTCCTCACCTGTCCAGCGAGCAGATAATCCATTTGTACCTTGACGCATCTAGCTCTGCTACATTTGAATGGCAGGCTGAATGGTTGCATGATGTGAGCATTCAGCCTGCCATCCAGCAGAGTCACTGATCTGCGTGTGCTAGTGTAGCTCAGTGATTCGCGGTGACAGAAATAAGGTGAGTAAAGTTCAAAGCCAATGAACTCCGTTCATCTCACTGACGTCAGCACAAGCGCCGTGGAAAATTTCTCATGGCGCTCGCACTGACGTCATTGAGGTGAATGGAGTTTATTGGCTCTGAACTCTACTTACCTTATTCCCGTGACCGCTAGTCACTGAGCTGCGCTAATACACGCAGCACAGTGTCTGTGCTAGATGGCAGGCTGAATGGTCACATTTTTTTAACGGTGATGGGTATGAGCCCTAAGGTTACGGCCCCACTATCAGTATGTGGCCACTGTTTTTCCTCAGCATTTGTAAGTGAAAACCAGGTGAGGAACAATCAGAGAAAAGGTAATATAGAAGCAAATGCACCAATTCTGCATTTTTGACCCACCCCTGGTTTTGGCTCCCACTCCTGAGAAAAAATACTGACTGAATACTGACCAAATACTGATAGTGGGGCTGTAGCCTTAAGGTGAGGATTTTATGTGCTCTCTTTATTGGGCAGTAGTTTTTATCACAAACTTTAAAGGGAATCTGTCATTAGGATCCACCTTCCTTGTCTATATGGGCGTGCAGGTCATAGGAAGCTGAATAAAATGATACCTTGATATCTGCGATCCAATATCTTATTCCAAAAAAATCCTCTTTTTTTCTTAATATGAAAATGAGCTGTTAAGATCTATGGGCTGGGCATAGATCTCCCTGAGAATCTGCCTCCAGAGCTTATTTTAAATGAAAGGGGGAGTTACCAGTGTGAGATATGTAATGACTGACAGTCTGCTCTCCTGATCTACACGTCTCACATTGGTAACGTCCCCTTTCATTTATAATAAGTTCTGGAGGCAGATTCTCAGGAAGATCTATGTCCGGCCCATAGATCTTAACAGCTCATTTACATATTAAGGAAAACGTGAATTTCTCAGATATAAAAATATCAGATCGCAGATATCAAGGTGTCATTTTATTCAGCTTCCTATGACCTACATGCCCATATAGACGTCTTAGAAGGGTAGATCCTACTGACAGAATACAATCACTCTTGCTACTATTGACTCTATTGTTACCATGTTTAGAAAATTTGGATGTAGCAGAGCTGAATTAGCCCCTTCACTCCTTTCAGCCCCTACCATGGGTTGTCCCAAATGACAAACTCAGTTCTGCTATATTGACAAAGTTAGCCCTGCTACATCTCTAATGTTAAAAAAGAGGTTACAAAATGTTCAAAATTCCTATAATGGCCGCTCACAGATTAAACTAAAAGTGCTTTGAGAAATAAATAATGATATTCCCAGGAAATAGCGAAGAGCAGACACACCGCCATATGTTTTACATACTAACCTGCTCTCAGTGATAATTTTAAATTCTGATCTGTTGTGCGGTCCATGGGGATCAGCATGTGAAAACACTGATCTAGGTCTGATTTTTTATTCTTCTGTGTCACTGTGTCATTTTTTTTCCCTCTCTCTGCTCCACATTATATAGCGGCTTTGAAATGTCTGGTCTTTTGAGGATATTACAACTATTTCAGAATATTCTGCATCTGCTTCATTTTTCACAGTGTCTGCTATTCACCAGCGCTCTTTTGTCTTCCTTTGTATTTAATGTTTTCCATTTGAATTTTATTATTTGATTTAACCTCCTGGGTGTCGGCACACTTATCTGTTTATCCCGGTCAGTAGAGTCACAAAATGAGCGAATCTGCCAAATTTCAAAATTGGTGAAAATCTGGATGGGACAAATGAGCACATATGGTGCAGTACCGTAAGGATCAAAATGGGGGTGAGGGCAATGGTACGTTCACCTGTAAGAGTTGCCCCATGGCTGAAGGAGAATAGCGTCCAGATAGCAGAGTGGCAAAGCGGAAATTATCACGATGTGTGGCCTGTGCTCATGGTAAGTCTGAGATCCGGAGAGTATAAGCAAGGTTTTTATTCAAACTGACGCGTTTCGACGCCAGACTGGCACTTTTCTCAAGCTAAAAAACCAAATGACATTTGTTTTCTTACCTTGACAAAGGTGCCAAAACGCGTTGGTGTGAATAAAAAACTTTACTTATACTCTCCAGTTCTCATCTTTTCTATGAGCGCAGCCCGCACATCGTTATAATCTCCGCTTTGTCAAAATTCGAAATTCATCACATTCTCTTGATTTCTTCAAGAAATTTGGGGTTTGTAATGTTCAGCTGGTTCGCCAGACATCTAAGCATAATAAACGTGGGGTCTTAAAAAGTGTATGTTCGCCTCGCCCAGGCCCTCACCAGTCATTCCGTGCTGTTTTCTCCCCAGTCTTCTACACAGCTAGCTCGCTTCAGTCTGGTCTTCTGTCTTCACAGTGATCTTAGGCTCAATCTGGTGCTCACACAAGACTCTAGGCAACTTCAAGATGACACAAGTGATGCTCATCTTTAGTTTAGGTGAAGCCTATGATGTGTGTCATCCTGGGACGTTATGACATTGCTCTAGGCCATGTGAGTGCCGGAGAGTGCCTACAAGGACTGTGAATATGGAGGATCGGACCAGAGAGAGCCAACTGCATGAAGGCCTTGGCATGCAGCTGCATGGAGGGACAAGAGAGGACTAGGGTGAAATTAATATATTTTATCCTAGTCGCTTCCTAGCCCTAGAATGAATCCAGTAAAGTCCTGCAATTTTACTGGATTCTAGAGAATCAAATCAGTAAATCCATTGAATCTGAATTTTTGGTGAAGATGAGTTCCTGATAGTGAGTTAGAGTCCAGTGTTCAGCAAAGACAGACCTAAGGTCTGAGAGTTGGCAGACTTACATGTTATAGTGTGATGTGTGTGAAGAGGGAAGACCACAGGTCATCAGATAATATGTCCTAAGGACCAAGGAACATGAAGGGATATCAGACGGAGAGATTGGACAGAGAAACTTGACAGATTGGAACCATGTCAGAGAGGCCACCTACGTACAGTATATGGTACGGAACTTAACCCAGGGAAAGTAGAAGGCCCACTGAAAGGCGATTGAACTGTATCTACAGGACCTTAGTCAGCAGTTGCCTACAGTGAAAGGGAACTCAATTGTGTGTATTGAAAGGAAACAATGGTCACCATATTGAGACTTAAACTCTCCTAAAGAGAGCAGTGGACTTTCAAGGTTCTAGTGAGGTGTTGTACCGACGTAACTCATGCAAAAGGGTACTCAATAATCAATTAGGAACTGAGAGTAGCTGGGAGTGGCTGCAGCTTTACACCTCGACCCATGCAGCCCTCACAGAGGAAGGCAAAGTCTCCCATAATTGTTTGCTGGATTTTCATGAGATGCAAGAGTGTGAAGTGCAAAAGAAATGAAGTGTTATTAGATGTAACTGAGAAGTGCCCACGCCTGCTTAAAGTAAGAGAAACCTTTGTGAAGAAACATGCTTATTATCTGATGTACATGGTTATTATCAAGTTCACATTGCCTGATCAGCATAATCGGATCGATTGTCTTAGATGGAGAGAAAACATTCGTATGGTCGTCTGCACCTAAAGTAATTCTGTAGGTTACCAGTCAGTATATCACTGACAGTCAGTAATAACAGCAACAATCAGTCAAATCACATATTGAGCCAAACAGAAAAATCAAATAACTTTTATTTAAAAACATATTTTAAAAAGAATCTAAGTTAAAGCGCACTTGTCAGCAGGATTGTGCTTAGTAAACCACATACACTGCCAGGTGGGCAACATTACACTGAGTAAAATGATACCTTTGTTGATGAAATTCGTCCTGTAGTTATTTTATAATCTTTATTTTCAGTTCTCCCATAATAATATGCTTGTGCTTCGGGGTGGGACTTCAGGGAGGGGCTGTAACTGGTGCTCTCATTATGTATTAAATATTGCCTTTGTAATTTCTCTGCCCATGTGAAATTTACATGTCTCACAATGGCCGCCCGACGCTCGCTCATAAGCAGTAGCATCGTTCGGTTGCTGATGCTACTGCGCACGCGCGGGCACCATTTTGCTACAAGAAAAGAAACTTCCCTGCAGCAGTATGGCCCCCGCTACCCGCGCTTGCGCAGTAGCATTTCTCGATTGCAGAGAGATGTTACTGCGCATGCGCAGCACCATATTGCTGCACCAAAATTCTTTTTCCAAGAATAAAATGGCGCCCGTGCATGCGCAGTAGCATCGGCAACTGAAAGATGCTACTGCGCATGCACGGGCGTCGGCGGCCATTTTGGGACATGTAAATTTCACATTGGCAGAGAATTTACAAAGGCAATATTTCAAATAGTAGGCTGGTGACTGAAAGCACAGTGACCTGTCATTGGTAAGAGATAGGAATACATAATGAGAGCACCATTTACAGTCCCTTCCTAAAGTCCCGCCCTAGAGCACGAGCATATCATTATGGCAGAACTGAAAATAAAGATTATAAAAGAACCATGGGATGGATGGATTTAATCAATAAAGGTATCATTTTACTCAGTGTAACTGCACCCACCTGACAGTGTATGTGGTTTACTAAGCACAATCCTGGTGACAGATACGCTTTAAAGAAAACAACAAAATCAGTTTTTCCCTTTAAAAACACATATAATATAAAAATTGTGAAATTAAAACATACACACAAATGCATATATTTACAGAACCAGTCAATAGTTTGGACACACCTGTTCATGCAATGATTTTCCCTGTTCTTATTGGAATGTGCACATTGTAGATTCAGACCCAAGGCAGCAAAACCATGAAGGAACCTATATGAAATAAAGAGACATGTGTGAAACAAGCCAGAATATGTGTTCAACCTTACAATCCTTAATGCACCCCCCCTTTTAGTCTGGGATACTGCTTTACACCCATTTGGCATTCCCTCAAGCAGTTTCATCTGGTATTCACCTGGAATGGCCTCCAACAGTCTCGTAGGAGTTCACAAAGGTGCTGAGCTCTTGTTGGCTGCTTTGCCTTCATTCTGCGTCTAACTTATCCCAAGCTATCTCAATTGGGTTGAGGTCTGGTGATTGTGGAGGTCATGTCATCTTATGCAGTACTTCATCCCTCTTCCTCTTGGTCACATAGCCCTTACGTAGCGTGAATTTGTGTTAAGTCATTGTCCTGTTGCAACACAAGTCCAGATGGGGTGGCGACCGCTGCAGGATGCTGTGGTCGTCATGCTTGTTAAGTATGCACATCCCTCTTCATGCTCCACAGTGGGCACCACACATGTTGAAACCATCCGCTCACCTTTTCAGCTTCTCACAAATACATGGCGGTTGGTACCAAACATCTCAAATTCTTACTCATCAGACCACAGGACAGATCTAATGTCCAGTCCTTGAGTTGCTTGGTCCAAACAAGTCTCTCTGGTTGCCGTCCTCGGTAGTGGTTTCTTTTCTACAATTCGACCATAAAGATCTGCTTCTCGCAGTCTCCTCTAGACTGTTGATGTTGACATGTGTCTGCTACTTGATGTCTGTGCATAATTTATGAGGCAGTTATCTGAGGTGCTGTCAATTTGTAATTTCTGATTCTGGCAACTCTGATGAAACTAGAGGTCATTCTTGGTTTTCCTTTCCTGGGCTGTCCTCATGATAACCAGCTTCATCATAGCAATTGATGGTTTTCTTGACTGCACTTCAGGATACTGTCACGGTCTCCACACTTTCCTTGTCTGCTATGTTACTATTGTGTGGAGGCTGTCAGTCTGTTTTTGTTTTGCTGGGTTGTTTCTGCAATCATCTGTGTTCACTTCCCTTGATTAGTCTTCTACTTAAGCATGCTAGCGCCTTCACCCAGTGTCAATTGTACACTTGCTGTTGCCTGTGTAGGACTGATCTCTCTGTGCTCTGTGCCTGACCCAGCCTGACTTTTCCCTTACCTGGATTTTGACCATTTGCCTGTTATCTGACTACTCTTTTGTCTGCTCCCTGTGTACTGCCTTGTCTTTCTGGTTTTCCTGACCCCGGCTTGTGTAGTGGCTGACTTCTCCTTGTTGTACTGCGCCATTTTCCTTGACTTGACTTTGGATTGTTTGACCTCCCTCTATTAATCCAGTAAGTAGCACTTACATAATATTTCTTTCAGTAATATTAGTCTCTTCTCCCCTCTTCTGAGACTGTTATTTCTGTAGTGACTCGCGTCACAGATACCTTGAAGTTTCTAGCAGTTTTCCAGACTACCTGACCTTCATGTGGATGGTAGCTTATTTTTACATAGTTGTGTGGTTCTTACCATATTCTGGCATATGAGCAGTTATGAAATTGGGTTTAGCACTGTATGAAGCTGTATACCAACACTGCTTCTGCAAAACAGACCTGATGGTGGCAAATATTTTCTGAAGGCTGGTGATTCTACAAATGAAGCATTTCTGTTCATTGGAAGCCATTCTAGGTGATGACCTGATGAAGCTGATTGAGAGAATGCATAGGGTGAGTAAAGCTGTTATCAGAGTACAAGGGGGGTACTTTGTGGAATCTTAGGCTTAACACATATTCTGGTTAGTTTGTGTTTCTTTGCTCTCTCCTTCCATATCTGTTTCCTTGTGGCTTTGTTGCCTAGAGTCTGAATCTACAATGTGCACATTCAAATAAGAACAAGGAAAACCATTGCAAGGACAGTTGTGTCTCAACTTTTGTCCATTTTTTTTAAATTAATCAATTAGTAATTGCTATCCAAAAATTTCACCAGTGAGAATATTAAAACAACCCACAAATAAAAGAAATCCAACATACTATATACAGACAGTGATATTCGGTTCGGCAATAGGTCTACTGACCCAAAGTCAACAACCTAATAGGAATATAGGCATGAATGATGCTGTTGAGGTCGGATCACCAAGCTACGGCTTGTCTACTTTGGACACATCATACGAAGAAAGCTGGAGAAGGACATCATGGTCAGAAGAATAGAAGGAACAAGATGAAGAGGAAGGTCAGCTACCATATGGCTTGATACAATCAAGATAATGGCGGAGAAGACCCTGGTGGACCTATCTAGGCTTGCACAAGATCGATCTTCCCACAGAAGCGTTCATCCATCAAGTCACCATGGCTTGAGATCAAGCTGAAGGCCTTTAATTGTGAATGTCGGCCATGTGAATCCAGCCTTTTAATTCTACGTTAACAAAAAGCTTAAAACAAAAGCTTTTGGAAATAGAGGATTTAAAAATAAAATCACCTCTTCCTGAAGGCTAAAAGTGTAGGATTTTTTAAGGGGTTAATTTCTGCAGAGGAAGCCCACCTTGTATGTGTATGCTTTTATGTAGAGGTTATGGTGGTATGGTATGCAGTGAATATTACCGTGTTGGACTATTTTTCGGGTGTTCTTTATTTCGCATCTGGAGTCCAGTAACCCCCCATATAAATAGTCAGCATTGTGTTCTTCATATACAATAAGCTCCATAATCTATGTGTGTTATATGATATCACCCTCATTGTGTGCATTCAGTCTTGTCAGGACTGCAGTTGCCATGGTAACATTCTAGTAGAATTCTATCCGACATAATTATTTAGCTGCAGTAACATTAAGGGACCTGATGGAAAAAAAAAAAAAAAATAATCTAGGAAAACACATTTTTTTCAGCTACTTTGCAACCATCTGTGGGAATCTACAGCGAGTTTTGCAACAGAAAAATGAAATAGAATGTGTTCTTGTGCTTATTGGAACAAGTAAACAGCTCGTCGCCCGGCACACCCTGAGCAGCTTAGCTGATCTCCCATAATGCAATACTCCGTTCTTCACTGCATGAAGGAACAGTTTATATTAAAGAGGACCGGTCACCAGGTCAAAAGTGCCCAGTTTTCATCATATTTTATTCCCACAGCTGCCCTGAGTCTTACTCTTTTTTCTTTTTTAAAATCAGCTGAGTGGTTCTAGAGATATAGGTATTTTTATTTAAAGCCTAGTTTTATGTTCTTTGCCAAGGGGGTGTGGCTCACATGATTAAATGGGGGTGTCTTTAGCTGTTCTGTTTAATTACCCTGTGAGCTACGCCTCCTTGATAAAGACCATAAAAGTGAGCACTAAATAAAAAGGCCTTCTCCTCTTGTCTGAGTTTCTTCAAGGCTGGCAATGCACCTACAAACCTCCTGCCTCTATTCCTCTTTCTCCACCCATCGTCGGCCTGCAATCATTAACTGACAAGTCGTTCTTGCCTCAGTGACCTGCCTCCTCCTCACCGAGATCTCACGCAAGAACTTTCATTCCCTGGGGTGGTGCATGCGCAGATCAGTATCTCACAACATCAACAGGACCTCATTGCACATGTGCCGCCCTAGGGAATGGAAGTTCCTGTGCAAGATCTCGGGAGATTTCCTTTTTCTATAACCGATATCCTGGTTTTCAGAAATCCCTTGCATGATTTTCATGTTACTGAGCCACAAATGCAGAAGGGCTGATGATGTGCTTACACCTGTCTTGTATGTCTTCCTCTTTCTCCTCTCATCATCAGTCTCCGGTCATTGACTGACAGATGGCTCTTCTCTCCGTGACCTGCCTCCACCACCCTTTGAGATCTCACATCATCTCTTATTTACTGGGGCAAAGTCAATACTTTGGCTCATGCAACGTCATCAGGATCTCACCGAAAATGTGCCGCCAAAGGGAATTACAGCTCCTGTGTGAGATTTTGGGCAGGGGAGGCAGGTCACTGAGACAAGAGAGACTTATCAGTCAATAACTGGTGCCAGGGAAGGAGATAGAGGGGCAGGAGAGCTGTAAGTGAAGTATCAGCCCTGATGCGCTTGCGCCTCATAAGCACAAAAATTGTGCAATTGTTTTCTAAAACAAAAAAGGAAATGGCTTTTCTACAACATAGGCAAATATATGAATTAAATCTCCTTCATAGTGAGTCTGCTTAGATGTCACTAGCATTGAGTTAAAAAACAGGTTCTCTTTAAAGTGTCAACCCTTAAAAAAAAATAAAAAAAATAATATATAAATATATATATATATATATATATATACAGTACAGACCAAAAGTTTGGACACACCTTCTCATTTAAAGATTTTTCTGTATTTTCATGACTATGAAAATTGTACATTCACACTGAAGGCATCAAAACTATGAATTAACACATGTGGAATTATATACTTAACAAAAAAGTGTGAAACAACTGAAAATATGTCTTATATTCTAGGTTCTTCAAAGTAGCCACCTTTTGCTTTGATGACTGCTTTGCACACTCTTGGCATTCTCTTGATGAGCTTCAAGAGGTAGTCACCGGAAATGGTCTTCCAACAATCTTGAAGGAGTTCCCAGAGATGCTTAGCACTTGTTGGCCCTTATGCCTTCACTCTGCGGTCCAGCTCACCCCAAACCATCTCGATTAGGTTCAGGTCTGGTGACTGTGGAGGCCAGGTCATCTGGCGTAGCACCCCATCACTCTTATTCTTGGTCAAATAGCCCTTACACAGCCTGGAAGTGTGTTTGGGGTCATTGTCCTGTTGAAAAATAAATGATGGTCCAACTAAATGCAAATCGGATGGAATAGCATGCCGCTGCAAGATGCTGTGGTAGCCATGCTGGTTCAGTATGCCTTCAATTTTGAATAAATCCCCAACAGTGTCACCAGCAAAGCACCCCCACACTATCACACCTCCTCCTCCATGCTTCACGGTGGGAACCAGGCATGTAGAGTCCATCTGTTCACCTTTTCTGCGTCGCACAAAGACACGGTGGTTGGAACCAAAGATCTCAAATTTGGACTCATCAGACCAAAGCACAGATTTCCACTGGTCCAATGTCCATTCCTTGTGTTCTTTAGCCCAAACAAGTCTCTTCTGCTTGCTGCCTGTCCTTAGCAGTGGTTTCCTAGCAGCTATTTTACCATAAAGGCCTGCTGCACAAAGTCTCCTCTTAACAGTTGTTGAAGAGATGTGTCTGCTGCTAGAACTCTGTGTGGCATTGACCTGGTCTCTAATCTGAGCTGCTGTTAACCTGCGATTTCTGAGGCTGGTGACTCGGATAAACTTATCCCCAGAAGCAGAGGTGACTCTTGGTCTTCCTTTCCTGGGGCAGTCCTCATGTGAGACAGTTTCTTTGTAGTGCTTGATGGATTTTGCAACTGCACTTGGGGACACTTTCAAAGTTTTCCCAATTTTTCGGACTGACTGACCTTCATTTCTTAAAATAATGATGGCCACTCGTTTTTCTTTACTTACATTTAGGTCCATATATATTTGGACAGAGACAACATTTTTCTAACTTTGGTTCTAGACATTATCACAATGAATTTTAAACAAAACAATTCAGATGCAGTTGAAGTTCAGACTTTCATCTTTCATTTGAGGGTATCCACATTAAAATTGGATGAAGGGTATAGGAGTTTCAGCTCCTTAACATGTGCCACCCTGTTTTTAAAGGGACCAAAAGTAATTGGACAATTGATTCCAAGGCTATTTCATGGACAGGTGTGGGCAATCCCTTCGTTATGTCATTCTCAAATAAGCAGATAAAAGGCCTGGAGTTGATTTGAGGTGTGGTGCTTGCATTTGGAAGGTTTTGCTGTGAGAGAGTAGTGAGCATTCCAGGTTGTTGTTTTTTTTTAAATCTGCCATATGGTTCCAGGGATATGGACCTTTTTATTTAGTGCTATTTCTATGGTCTTTACAAAAGGGGTATTTATGCAGAACAGTCTAAAAACACGCCCCAGAGGAATCCATTAAATCACACCCCCTTGATAAATACTATAAAAATTAGCACTAAATAAATAGATGAAAAAAAAAATACTGAATACTCAGAGGAGCAGTAGGAATAGCATACTTTTAACCTGGTGATAGGTCCTCGTTAAAAATAGCATGCTGCATGTGGCTGCCACTAGAGGGAGCTCAGGAGCTTACTGCATACAGATTATACAGTGCACTCTGCAGAATAATGCTAGTGAATTTGATGTCAGGCTGTCTGGCTTTGCTTGTACAGGAATGATTTAAGTTAACTACATAAAGGAATTGAATTTAAGCAATTCCCTAATGCATCCTCTAAGTGAACTTACATTGTAATGGTTACCCAGTTGCTTTGGACTCTTAACCACATGCCCTTTGCAAACATTACCATCGATTATTTCCAATTTTCCCACTCCTTTTTTTTTCACAGATCAACAGAAATTCACACGTTACCCCGACAATAATGACTTTAGACAATGGCAGTACATAAGGTGTTAGTGACAGAATGTGTTTTGATGATCTCCAGCCATGCTATGGAATAAGCTGAGCCCTAGCGCGCACCGTGATTGTGAAGCATATTACTCAGCAATAATATCAGATAAAGACTACGTGAACTGCACTCCGTCTGCTCCAGAGAGAGGAAAATTGCCCTAAATACAAATTATAAAGCTGCTGTAACCTGCTGGAAAGGATTTTGCTGAATATAACCAAGCAAGAAAACCTTTTATACATGGCACAGTTTGAAATGATGAGGTTCTGTTACCCGAATACAAATCTTAAACGGAAATGGCAAAGAAATGTTTTAATTTTTTTTAATTGTTTTCTGTAATCATGATATCTAATATCATGTCGGTCTTGCCTTGCAAACAGTGACTCTCCTGCCTCACAGACACAGTGACTCTCCTACTTCGTTCTCTCTATCTATTAAATCTGTATTCTTCTCTTCTCCTCACACACTAATCTTCTTCACTGCTTACCTGTACAGTTTCCTCAGTATTGTACGGATTTCCCTCCTTATATTTAAGGTTAACCTGTGAGCTGTGACATCCTCTCACTATCCAGATTCACCACAAAATGTCTACTGCATTCCCTGTTTATGCTTTTACACAGGCTACTGTAGTCCATCCTGATTGGTTGTGCTTTACCTTGTGATGTGATTGCTTCAAGTCATTATGGTGAAGCCTGTATGGTCGTGCTTGAAGTAATGTGATCCTTCCCTGGTTGATACAATCTTCTGAAATGTGCAACATGCCTGTGGTCATTTTAGGCGATCTGTGAGTAGTGAATGTCATATTGTTCAAATTTGACCGATTCAGTGAATTCTGAAAAATTTGTCATGAGTTTGGTGTGCATCAACAATTCATTCATCTCTGTTGCCAACAGATCTTCACTGCTCCTCCGTGGAGTTGACTGGAGTTTGCATGCTTCTACATGGGGCACATCCTCTATCTTTTCCTGTGCGTTTTCCTATTCCTTGGATCTAGATCTGTCACGGGTGTGTCAGGTGTGACAGATAGTCATATGGGGTCCGGCTGTAGAAGGTCGCTGCTTTTGGCCTTGCAAACATCTTCCTGATCCTTTCATGATCCCTCTCTCTCTAGGACCCAGTGGTGATCCTCACCTGGCTTCGGGATTATACCTTTAGGACCCAGTGGTGATCCTCACCTTCTGCTGCTAATTAGCACACCCTTGCTGTATCCTTAAATACACTCAGTTTCTCCAGAGAGTTTCTGGTGACAGAGTGTTCTGATCTATTCAGGCCTGCAATTCTAGTAGTCGGCTAGAATTTTCTTGGAGTTCCTTTTTGGGTTGTTGCCTTATTTTCCCCGGTGACATCTTTAAGCTAAGTGTGTTCCCTTGTTTATTTCCCTTGTGTGTTCTTTAGTTTGCAGTGGAGCTGACTAGTTCTCACCCCTCCCCCTCCCTACCTAGGGTCTAGCTTTAGGGTCAGCTAGGGCCAGGTTTCCTGCTCGGCGATAGGTGCACAACTCCATAGGGTAGTCAGGGTTTGTCGTTTGAGCTGTTTAGGGGTCTCCACTCCCCCTTTCCTCACATGTAGGGCACCCTCCTCTTTTCCTGTCGTTATACGCTGGGTTCTCCCCATACCCAGCGTGACAAGATCTGTAGGTTTACGGCATCCTGCTCACAATATTCTATAACTTTGATGTCATCTGGGTAAAGCCTGGAATTTATGCGCTCCTGCGAGAAAAAAAGAGTTTAGGAAAATTTTTCATTTTTGGTGGGCCGTAGGCTTTTTTTTTTTTTTTTTAAACGGGCTCATTTTGTTCTCTTGTGATTGGGGTTAACTTTAGGTTGAGGATTGTTAGGGTGCGGGACATGGGCGATGAAGGTCATTTGAGGTAAGGCTAGGAAAGTGAAATGGAAGCTTCTTACAAGAGCACTCTAAGTAGCCTGCAAAAGAGAGTGTCATGTGTTATCTCCCCAAAGGCTCTGTAATACACACTATGCCCCGGACCCTCATGTCAATGATGCTGAGACAGAAGGAAGGCAATGGGAAACTTCAAGGACAGCAAGGATACATGAGTGGCCGAAACTCAGGTCTTTACTTTTGTCTAAATATCACACTTTGACCACCATGTTGTTTTTGGGTCCAACATTATTATCAGTATTGATTTATTCATTCATAGCCAGTAGAAATGTGTGTTACTGATACAGAGATCCAAGTCTGCAAAGCTTTATAATTAAAGGGAACATTTCATCAGAAAATTATCTCTTGTTGAAAACAGGTTTTTACGTTAAATGCATTTTTATACATATTTTTTATTTTCCATGTCCCTATCTAGATCAAAAAATGATTCTGAATTTTTTGCAATTTTCCCTTAGGCTACTATTAGCCCAATACTAGATTCATACTTCCTATTTTTCTCAGCTGTCACATGGCAGCAATAGGCTCTGACTCCCTGAATTATATAGAAGATTTTTCTAAGCATGCTTTGAGCTGGATAAAGGACACTGTGAAAGGATGGAGAGGAGGTGAGCTGTGACATCACCTATTGTGAATGATGGATCCAGTGTTATCTACTGTATATACAGTCATGGCCAAAAGTTTTGAGAATGACACCAAAATTATATTTTCACATGATCTGCTGGCCTCTGGTTTTTATTAGTGTTTGTCTGATGTTTATATCACATACAGAAATATAATTGCAATCATATTATGAGTACCAATAGGTTATATTGACAGTTAGAATGAGTTAATGCAGCAAGTCAATATTTGCAGTGTTGCCCCTTCTTCTTCAAGACCTCTGTAATTCTCCCTGGCATGCTCTCAATCAACTTTTGGACCAAATCCTGACTGATAGCAGTCCATTCTTGCATAATCAATGCTTGCATTTTGCCAGAATTTGTTGGTTTTTGTTTGTCCACCCGTCTCTTGATGATTGACCACAAGTTCTCAATGGGATTAAGATCTGGGGAGTTTCCAGGCCATGGACCCAAAATCTCTATGTTTTGTTCCATGAGCCATTTAGTTATCACCTTTGCTTTATGGCAAGGTGCTCCATCATGCTGGAAAAGGCATTGTTGGGCGCCAAACTGCTCTTGGACGGTTGGGAGAAGTTGCTCTTGGAGGACATTCTGGTACCATTCTTTATTCATGGCTGTGTTTTTAGGCAAGACTGTGAGTGAGCCGATTCCCTTGGCTGAGAAGCAACCCCACACATGAATGGTTTCAGGATGCTTTACAGTTGGCATGAGACAAGACTGGTGGTAGCGCTCACCTCTTCTTCTCCGAATAAGCTGTTATCCAGATGTCCCAAACAATCGAAAAGGGGATTCATCAGAGAAAATGACTTTGCCCCAGTCCTCAGCAGTCCACTCCCTGTACCTTTTGCACAATATCAGTCGGTCCCTGATGTTTTTTCTGGAGAGAAGTGGCTTCTTTGCTGCCCTCCTTGAAAGCAGCCCTTGCTCAAAGAGTCTCCGCCTCACAGTGCGTGCAGAAGCACTCACACCAGCCTGCTGCCATTCCTGAGCAAGCTCGGCACTGCTGGTAGTCCGATCCCGCAGCTGAAACAGTTTTAAGATACGGTCCTGGCACTTGCAGGTCTTTCTTGGGCGCCCTGGAGCCTTTTTGACAACAATGGAAGCTCTCTCCTTGAAGTTCTTGATGATGTGATAGATTGTTGACTGAGGTGCAATCTTTGTAGCTGCGATACTCTTCCCTGTTAGGCCATTTTTGTGCAGTGCAATGATGGCTGCACGTGTTTCTTTAGAGATAACCATGGTTAACTGAAGAGAAACAATGATACCAAGAACCAGCCTCCTTTTAAAGTGTCCAGTGATGTCATTCTTACTTAATCATGACTGATTGATCGCCAGCCCTGTCCTCATCAACACCCACACCTGTGTTAATGGATCAATCACTAAAACGATGTTAGCTGCTCCTTTTAAGGCAGGACTGCAATGATGTTGAAATGTGTTTTGGGGGTTAAAGTTCATTTTCTGGGCAAATATTGACTTTGCAAGTACAGTAATTGCTGTTAAGCTGATCACTCTTTGGCATTCACGAGTATATGCAAATTGCCATTACAAAAAATGAAGCAGTAAACTTTGGAAAAATTACTATTTGTCTCATTCTCAATACTTTTGGCCATGACTGTAGAGGTGTTATAGGTCATTGTACACGAGGGGAAGGAGGTGAGCTGTGACATCACCTATTGTCAATGGTGGATCCTGTGTTATCAGTCATTGTACAGGAGGAGGAGGAGGTGAGCTGTGACATCCCCTATTGTGAATGGTGGATCCTGTGTTATCTACTGTATATAGAGGTGTTATCAGTCATTGTACAGGAGGATGTGAGCTGTGACATCACCTATTGTGAATGGTGGATCCTGTGTTATCTACTGTATATAGAGGTGTTATCAGTCATTGTACAGGAGGAGGAGGAGGTGAGCTGTGACATCACCTATTGTGAATGGTGGATCCTGTGTTATCTACTGTATATAGAGGTGTTATCAGTCATTGTACAGGAGGAGGAGGTGAGCTGTGAAATCACCTATTTTGAATGGTGGATCTTGTGTTATCTACTATATATAGAGGTGTTATCAGTAATTGTACAGGAGGGGGAGGAGGTGAGCTGTAACATCACCTACTGTGAATGGTGTATATTGTGTTATCTACTGTATATAGAGGTGTTATCAGTCATTGTACAGGAGGGGGAGGAGGTGATCTGTGATATCACCTATTGTGAATGGTGAATCCTGTGTTATCTATTGTATATAGAGGTGTTATCAGTCATTGTACAGGAGGGAGAGGAGGTGAGCTGTGAAATCACTTATTGTGAATGGTGAATCCTGTGTTATCTACTGTATATAAAGGTGTTATCAGTCATTGTACAGGAGGGGGAGGAGGTGATCTGTGATATCACCTATTGGGAATGGTGGATTCTGTGTTATCTACTGTATATAGAGGTGTTATCAGTCATTGTACAGGAGGAGGAGGTGAGCTGTGACATCACCTATTGTGAATGGTGGATCCTGTGTTATCTACTGTATATAGAGGTGTTATCAGTCATTGTAAAGGAGGCGGAGGAGGTGAGCTGTGACATCACCTATTTTGAATGGTGGATCTTGTGTTATCTACTATATATAGAGGTGTTATCAGTAATTGTACAGGAGGGGGAGGAGGTGAGCTGTAACATCACCTATTGTGAATGGTGTATATTGTGTTATCTATTGTATATAGAGGTGTTATCAGTCATTGTACAGGAGGGAGAGGAGGTGAGCTGTGAAATCACTTATTGTGAATGGTGAATCCTGTGTTATCTACTGTATATAGAGGTGTTATCAGTCATTGTACAGGAGGGGGAGGAGGTGATCTGTGATATCACCTATTGTGAATGGTGGATTCTGTGTTATCTACTGTATATAGAGGTGTTATCAGTCATTGTAGTCCTGCCTGTGGTGATAATAAGACTGCTGAAAGTCATCTGTACAGAAATGGAAGTATGAGTCTAGTATAAGGCCTATTGAAAAATTGCGCAATTTCTCAATCAAAAATTAATAAATACTTTTACCATAAAAAACAAATTTAAAGATTTTAAGTCCAATCCAAACATGTTCAGCAAATCAGTGTTTGTGTTCCAAGACTCCCATCGTTCGCTCAAAAAGCCCCTTTGCAGCACAATTCTTAGCATGAAGAAGTGCTGAGCTCCTGCATGAGAGCAATGTATGGAATCAATAGAAACTCTATGAGCCCAGACTCCACTGTCTGTACAGACTCAAAGGAGCCGATTTATCAAGTCTGACATAGTGCAAGCTCGGGCTACGCCAGTCTTGGTAGAGTACAAGTCGCTGAGTTAACTAAGAGGCGCACACCACTTAATGAATTTGGCGCATCCAATAAGTAATGTATGCCATGCCATAAATGCTACTCCAGTCAAGGACTGGAGTAGCATTTCTGGCTTGGAATTGGACTGACGGGTTTAGCCACACCCCTTCCCACCCCAGCTCCTCCGAAGCTCCACCTATTTTGGTGGAGCTGATTCAATCTGGCATGAAACCGCCAAAAGTCACAATATTTTGCAAAACTCTGTAAAAGCTTTTCAAAGAATGTAAAAGCATTGATGAATTGCTCAACAGACTTTAAATTGAGCCCGGTAAATCATTCTGTCAGCTCATGCGGAGCCTCAGAGCTTGCAATCCACTGCAGAGTGGTTTTTGAGCCACCAGTGTGGGCCCCAGAAACTGGCCCTCCACCACTCTTCTGCACATGTTACGAAGGTACCAGGAATTAAATAAAAAAAATATATTGGTATACGTTCCCTTTGAAGGTTAATGGGTTTATCCTACCTTTACAAAGAAATTTAAAATATAACAGCAAGTATCATCAAATTACATAATAAACGCGACTTAATAGTCTTATACCCATCCAGGATAGAAGCTCCGGCAATCACCCGGTCGTTGTCAAAAAGTTTCTATAACATCAGTAACAGCAATAGTCTCATGTCGTACATTACTGTTCAATGATAGAAGACATGATGGCTGGCCAAACCTTGCTTGCAGTGGGAGTGCGGGTACAGCTGGATAGACAGGGCATTGGAAAGTTGAGAATTTCTTTTTTGGGGGTATTTACTTTAATTTGGCTTCCCAGCTAAAATAAAAAATATCTGTATAGCAACATAGTTATCAAAGATGCCCCGATCTGAAGATGTCACCTCCAGTCCCAGGTCACTGCAGGTCAATTTCCGGCTTGAGCTTAACACAGGAGATCATTTTCTGTGTCGGCACATCTAACCATATTTAAAAAAAATAAAAAATAAGCTCAAAATATTGTACCTAATATCTAGGCAGTCTGGGAAGACGTAATTTTCTAGACTTTTTAAAGGGACCCTGATTCTAGTGATATGTCACTTACTTTGCTCGTTGCTGAAGTTTATCTGCTGCGGATCTATCAGTTCGCTGAGCTGTGTATAACCCTGCCCACACCACTGATTGTCAGCTTTCTGTGTACACTGTGCATAGGCAGAAAGCTATCAATCAGTGGTGTGGGCGTGGTTATACAGAGATCATGAATATGGAGGACTACATGGCAGCAGGTTTACTAGTCCTCTCAAGATAATCCCCTGCTGATAAGTTTATAAAAAAAACTACAGCAAGCAGCCCAGTAAGTGACACATTGCTAGAATCAGAGTCTTTGTCTCTACATTATGATGGTCTCCAGTTATGTGACAGAGTCCCTTTAAAGGGACAGTTTTATGTTATTTAATCTGATAAGACCATAATGTAGGGGCAGAGAGCCTCATTACAGGGATATGTTACTTGCTTAGCTGTAATTTCAATACAATCAGTGTTTTATCAGCAGGATATTATCACTGCAGGACCAGGTGTCACTTGTAAGGCAGTCTAGCTAATCTGTGTAACCCTGCCTCCAACGCTGATTGGCAGATCATGTACAGTGTACACAGAAAGCTGCCAATCAGTGATGTGGGCGGGGTTATACACAGCTCAGCATTCAGAGCACTTCTACATCTACAGCAGAGAAAACAGGGATTCTATCAAAACTGCACCAAGCAGCCCAATAAGTGATATATCCCCGGAATCAGGGTCTCTGCCCCTACATCATAGCAAAAACCTGCTGACATATTCCCTTTAAAGGATATGGACCACTCTAAACAACTGCTGTGTATTGCAATATGCAATTATTCATGCAGTCCCAGTTTTTTTTCCTATATTACTATTAAGTGTTACCTGATGTTTAGATACCATTCATTTGCCATCTCTGTTTGCAGACAGGCACAAATGGGGACACAGACTGTTGCAAAACCAAAATAAGTACACCCATGGTGTAGGCAACGTATAATATATTCCTAGAGCGGCATCAGCCGTCTCGATTAGGAGCATAATATGTCACATCAGAGAAGAGCAAATCTGTTTTTTTTTGGGGTTAGATTAAATGTATTCTTCATTTGGATGAGACATGGATCCCACTGCATGGTCTGAATTGTGTGTCGGATGAGAGTCAGGGTGTTGGGAGAGATACCCGGGAATGATGGAGGAATCTCTTGGAGTCCAGGCGGTTCTTGGCAGCGCTCGTTGAGGTGAGAATATACACGTAAGGAAGGGATGGTAGAGCAAAGCGGCTGTGACTGTGAGGATAAGAGTGTGTGAAATCCCTGCAGCTTCTTATTATCACAACCATACCGTGATTGAGGTTAATTAGTACATGAAAATGATATTACTGGCATAAAGATAGACAGGCGCTGCGAGATCTGTAGACTTGCTTTATGAGCAGGGGGTGGCAATGGTAGTAGATAATATTCAGTGACTGAAATCAAACACGTACCGACAAATTACCCAAAGGGTATATAGACCCAATTTAAGGGATTTGAGATTAAAACTTGACTTTTATTCAAATTAATCTAGTATAAATGGTCTAAATTATTATTAAAAACACTCAATTCTAATATATTCCTATGTGTAACATCATTATCCTATTGGCTATCATTCCTCCTACCTAGTTTGGTAGATCGTCTCACTCAGCTGCTCATAGAGGTAGACACAGGAACGCCGTCTCTTTAAATTTTCCACTGGTTTATTGAGGTACAGCATAAACCAGTGCAGGGTTAACAAAATAAACAGTAAACGAAAACAAATGGCACAGCCCGTGTTGCTGCGGCTATGAAACAAACATAAAAAAAAAAGATTCAACTTTCCTTATTCTCAAACACAACTCTGGAGCGCCCATTTCCAGGCACACCCAACCATGAATGATCCAGAAGGCTGTGTATTTATCCTCTGGACTCCACCCTGGGGTGGAGATATGGTGAACAGCCTCCCACCCACTCCACTGATGTGCACTCAAACTAGCCCTAAACATGGCCAATTAACCCCTTTCAGCACTTAGAGTGCTGGAGCGTTTTCCTAGGTTCATATCACTGAAGCTAACAACCTCAGTGATACATATCATCCCTCCAGTACTTTGCCAATGACTTTGTAACACTAAATTAATTGCTGCAGTCCACTAGCTAGTGTAGCCTTTTGAAGATATATGTAATAGTAATTGTTAGATAAAGAACCAATAAAACTAACTAAGATTGGATCATAGCCCCCTGGCATGTTTCGCCTAAACAGGCTTCATCAGGGGACTGAGGCTAGAGTGAGCTAAAATATGGATAATGTAATTTGTTAGTACCAGTTTTCATCCGTAAAGAGTTTGTGTAGACACCTAGTTGTTTATGAAATCAAACACCACTCAACCCAAAACACATTCATTACCCTAAGGTGACTTTTCTTCCCCATACAGTCACTTCACATCTGTAATAGTAGTTTGACCTTGATTCTACTTGATCAAAAGGGTAAAGATACAGCTAAAAACCAGCTAACTTCTTTACTGCATCAGTGAGGTCATTTTAGCTACCTGGAGCCACCACTAGGTAGTGCCAATGACCGTGATGCGTAGTGTGTTATGGTTGAGTTTAAAGGGGTACAATATGTGCTTTTCTCCTCCTCCCCGGGTCCAGCGCTGAGTCTCCACCGCTTCTAGTTTTTGTTATTATCTGCAGCACATTAACAGCACTGCAAACAATCTGTGAGCTGATGAAGTTCTGCCAAGCTAAATTTTTTAATTTAGACTGACTTCTTCCTCCAATTGCTGCTACTCCCTTGAATCCGGAACAGTTTTTCTTTTTCTTCTATGCCCCTCCGTTCTAAAGTTATGTAGCGCTGTATGTCTGTAGTGAACAAAGGCTCCGATTGCAGAAACTTGTTTGTGGGAAAAGTAACTGAGCGTGTGTGACCACTGGCACTTATCTCTTTAGGTGGACGTGCGATTATACACTTTGAACACCAGGAGGCGCCATAGTATATAAATGTCGCATCTAGATCATTGTTTGAACGACATATAATTATTAAATAAGATCCTTAAAGGGAATCTATCACCAGGTTTTGCTACCTCTTCTGAAAGCAACCTGATGTAGGAAGAGATACCCTTAATCCAATAATGTATCACTTAGTATAATGGGTGCAGCCGTTCTGACACAATCAGAGTTTTTAGATGTAGAATGCAGCAGAGCTGAGAAATCAAACCCCACCCACACCAGGCTCTGAATGTATATAGTCTATTGACAGTGAGCTGCTTATCACAAGAGGGATGGGTGCCAGCCCGCCGGCTAGTCACAGCAATGATAATGTCCTGGTGATAAAACCTTATCAGCACACAGCCGGATAAGTAACACATCACTAAATTTGGTGTTTTAACCCCTACCTTATGCTGTCCTCAGCTTACGTAGCAAAAATCTGCTGACGGATTCCCATTAATAGAAGGATGACCCCTTTATTCCATAATTATTTTGCATTGCAAAAAATTTTGACATTGCACGTCAGTAAGGCAATCTTTCTTCTTCTTCTAACCAAAAGGATATTAATTCTTACGAGTGAATGATGGAAATAAATCCGAGGTGGCAGCCGTTATTTAGGATGAGGCATAGCAACTAGATGTCTTCTAGATTTGTCTCTGACATCAGTGGACAAAAGCCATAATTTAATGTTGCGCCGTGCGCAGTTAGTACCCGTCTGGTGTCACCTCGTTCTCCAATGTCCCTCTCGGAGGACCTGTTTTTCACAGATACTAATACGCTGTCATTTGTTGGCACCATTCTGCTCACCCTATCGGGGTCCGCTCTATGATTAACCTTGGCCATTACACAGATGATGCAAGCGTCATAAAACTGATGCCTCTGCCTCCACCAGCCAACACGGTGATTGTCTGCGATGACGAGCAGCCGAATATTCAGCTAATAATTATATCCCCGCAGTGAACCTAAGCGATAAAAAAAAGGAGAAAAAGCAGTTAGGCGTAATTGATGAGATTATGCTTATGTGTGGCGCTCTACTCTGCATGCGTGATGATACTCTGCGCGCGGCCATTAATATTTGACAACTTTTGCATAAAATATTGATGCTGTCTTTTCCCTCACTTTATTTAAATATACAAATTTTGCAACATTTATATAGCGGTCTAAGGTAACACATTACATATTAAAGAGCTATTATGTTGCGTGCTTGGGTCCAATATTTACCAGCGTCCTATGCATATTTTATATAAAGTGGGAAGGAAGGAATTTTTTCAGTGTTTTTTCTTATTTTTTTTTTTTATTAATTTTCATAGTTTTATACTTTTTAAGACTTTTTTTAGACTTTTCCTAGATCCTATCCCAATGTGTAGTAGGTGTAATATTAAAAATATTAGCAAATACCTCCAATTAGGAATGTAGCATAGTTCTTCTGATTCACTATGTCACTTACCCCATGTTCAGGGTATTGCAGTAGTTTAGGTATCCAAGGTTATAATCACTCATAAAGTGACAGTTAGTTGTTAGTGGTTGTAATCATGGATACCTAAGCTACTGCAAAGCCCTGCACATGGGGTAAGTGACATAGGTTATCAGAAGAACTATACTACATTTCTAATTGGGGGTATTGGGATAGGATCTTGGAGATGGGAATACCCCTTTAAGTTAATCGGCTTCAACCTATAGTCTAACATGTTGATCCAGAGGAAGGCAAAAAAAAACATGGGGCAGCAAGAATAGCTTCATATTAGGAGAAAAATTCCTTCCCGACTCCACATACGGCAATCAGACTAGTTCCTTAGATCAACGCCCCATCAAAGAAATCTAGTGCCATAACCTGTAATATTATATTCATCAAGAAAGGCATCCAGGTCTGTCTTGAGTTTTAGTAGTGAATCACTCATTACAACATCATGTGGCAGAGAGTTCTATAATCTCACTGCTCTTACAGTAAAGAATCCATAGTCTTACTGCTCTTACAGTAGAGAATCCATAGTCTCACTGCTGTTACAGTAGAGAATCCATAGTCTCACTGCTGTTACAGTAGAGAATCCATAGTCTCACTGCTGTTACAGTAGAGAATCCAGTTTCACTGCTCTTACAGTACAGAATCCATAGTCTCACTGCTCTTACAGTAAAGAATTCATAGTCTCACTGCTGTTACAGTAGAGAATCCATAGTCTCACTGCTGTTACAGTAGAGAATCCAGTTTCACTGCTCTTACAGTACAGAATCCATAGTCTCACTGCTCTTACAGTAAAGAATTCATAGTCTCACTGCTGTTACAGTAAAGAATCCATAGTCTCACTGCTGTTACAGTAGAGAATCCAGTTTCACTGCTCTTACAGTACAGAATCCATAGTCTCACTGCACTTACAGTAGAGAATCCATAGTCTCACTGCTCTTACAGTAAAGAATCCATAGTCTCACTGCTCTTACAGTAGAGAATCCATAGTCTCACTGCTGTTACAGTAGAGAATCCATAGTCTCACTGCTGTTACAGTAGAGAATCCAGTTTCACTGCTCTTACAGTACAGAATCCATAGTCTCACTGCTCTTACAGTAAAGAATTCATAGTCTCACTGCTGTTACAGTAGAGAATCCATAGTCTCACTGCTGTTACAGTAGAGAATCCAGTTTCACTGCTCTTACAGTACAGAATCCATAGTCTCACTGCTCTTACAGTAAAGAATTCATAGTCTCACTGCTGTTACAGTAGAGAATCCATAGTCTCACTGCTGTTACAGTAGAGAATCCAGTTTCACTGCTCTTACAGTACAGAATCCATAGTCTCACTGCTCTTACAGTAAAGAATTCATAGTCTCACTGCTGTTACAGTAGAGAATCCATAGTCTCACTGCTGTTACAGTAGAGAATCCAGTTTCACTGCTCTTACAGTACAGAATCCATAGTCTCACTGCTCTTACAGTAAAGAATTCATAGTCTCACTGCTCTTACAGTAGAGATTCCATAGTCTCACTGCTCTTACAGTAGAGAATCTGTTTCTTTGATTATGATTAAACCTTCTTTCCTCTAGACGTGGAGGATGCCCCCTTTTCAAATATTTTTAAATAACTTTAATTATACATTTTTGGGTAATTTGTTGGAATCTCTGCTAAGCTCCATAATAGGCCAGACAACACCAGATTTATATCTCAAAAGCCTATAGACACAGATTGTCTGGCACCTTAAACTCCACCTGTTAGGTAGACTACATCTTAGGGCTCATGCAGACAAGCATATTTTCAGTCCGACTGACCAGACAGAACATCAGACAGAACATCGGATCACACTCTGACCAATGTTATTCTATGGGGCCGTGCACATGTTCGATTTTTTTTTCCTTGGAGTTTGATCCAATATTCAAATCACAGTCGGCCATGCAAGTTGATGAGTTCGTGGAAAACATCGGACTGCACTCGGATGACATCTGAGTGCAGTCCGATTTCCACAGACTGACAGAATGGAGAAAATGGAGACATTTTTTTCTCCATCTTCTCCTCATCTGAGACAATTGGATCACACTCTGATCGGAGTTTCATTTGCATTTGCAAAATTGATCCAATTTTCTCAAATGACAAAAATACACCTGCACCAGCCCTAAAGAGGTGGATCATAATTGGAAAAGCATCAATTTTTTTCCCTTATAAACAGCGCCACACCTGTCCACAGGCTGTTTATGGTATTACAGGTCAATGACACGCACTTCTGTGGAGATTAACTGAAATTCCAGGTGGAACCCATAAAATGTGGCACTGTTTCTGTAAAAAAAAAAAAAAATAGCCATGGTTCGGTAATTTTGGACAACCCCTTTAAGTATTGTATGGATTTAAAATGTTTGACTGTCCTACAGAATCGCAACAGGGAAAGCTTTAAGGGAAGCTATTATCAGAAAATGAACAATTGATTAAATTAGGTTTTTGTGTTAAATGTCATGTTTTTAAGTTAGCAGTTTTTTTTCCACATCACACTCTGTATTAAAGATTAAAAAAGAAATTTGTAATTCTCACACCGGCCACTGGGGCTTTTTTAGACTTAAACTTCCTGTTGTTTCAGGAAATTGACATGTACATTAGCCACATTGAATAGACTCTGACCTTATGCTTTGTATTGCAGCATCTAATGAGCGTGTGCAAAAGTCATTGGGAAGGGAGGGGGAGGAGGTGAGCTGTAACATCTATTGTGATTGGTGGATCCTGTGTTATCAGCTATGTATAGAGGTGTTACCTGTCATTGTAATCCTGACTCTGATGCTTAGAAACCTGCTGAAAACTCTTCCTGAAAGGACAGAAAGTATAAGTCTAAAGTGGCCAGTATGAGAATAGCAAAATTACTAATTTTTTATTTATTTATTTTATAAAAATTGTGATATAAAATAAAAAAAAACATTTGCCAAAAATGTTGTAAAAATACATGGAACGCAAAAACCTGATTTAAACAATAGATCATTTTCTGATGAGTTGTCCATGCCTGACATATGGCGACACAATCAAATATATATATTTTTTATAGTTTTCTATTTTTTTAAAAAAAAAAGTAGTAAAAGTAATAGCTGAGGCTGGTCAATCCTAACAAAAATCAGGATGCAATAGCCGCATTTGAAGGTGCTGAGAATATATGGCCTAAAATCTATGGAGATCCTTCCTTTGACCTTTTACTAAAAGGAGTGTGTGAGATATGGAGAATCCTAAACCAGATTCTTGCTCCATCTGCCTCCCCAGCAAGATGAGCTCCCTATCTTGCCAAGACTAAAGTGTAGATTTATCAAGGGAATTTGATCTCTTGAAAACCTTAAAGTGAATCTGTCACCAAATTGTTTCTATCTTACCTGAGAGCATTATAATGTAGAGACAGAGATCCTGATTTCAGCGATATGTCACTTACTGGGCTGCTTGCTGTAGTATTTAGAAAATTATTGTTAAATTAGCAGGAGATTTTCACTGGAGGACTACTTGACCTGCTGCCATGTAGTCCAACTCCGCCCCCACAACTGATTGGCAGCTTTGTGCTTATGCACAGAAAGCAGCCAATCAGTGCTGAGGGGGCGGGGTTATGCAGAGCTCAGCATTCAGATAAGTTGATTAATTAACATCATTCTCCTTTCAGATGGGGCAGTAAAAATCTGTGGGTAGATTTTCTTTAAACTAGGAGAGTCTTAAACCCATACTATAACTTTGTAATTGGCTCCCCGTTCTCCAAACCTGTTTTCTTTATTTTTGTTTACTGGGAGTAACAGTGTGATATATCTCTTTCGGACTCGGAAGCCAAGCAAATACTAAAGAATTCACTTTCAGAACCACGTAATTCTTGTTTCTGCATGAACTTTCGACCAATATTCTCTGCTGGAGAAGAAGGTCACATAGGCTCCTAGGTTCATATCTGGTGGTCTTGCTTACTAATCAAATCCTTCTGGTCTCAACTCAAGCACGAAGTCAAAGAAGTCACAAACACTGTTTTCGACCTGACCTTCAAAATGATCGCATTAGTGAGTCTGACCACCACTTACTGTATTTCCCGCTCCAGATTGAGTATAATTACTTAGCCGAAACTTTGATTCCACTAGACCTAATGCAAAGCCATGTGCGAAGCTACCACGTCTTGATAGACAAAGTCATTTAGATCTGAAGGTTCTAAGAACTTACGAACTAGTCGAACAGTGAACATGAATATTTCTTGAAAATATGGTCTCCCTGGATTAAATAATTTTAAGACCCTCTTTAACTACTTTAATCTTACTACCATGTTTTGGAGAAATTGGGCTCCGAAACATTTCCACAGCTTTCATTTTACCTTTCTTGTCTTTTGCTCTTAAAAAAATTTAAAAAAAAACAAAACTGAGATCTTTAGACTCAATTCATCAAAGCTTTCTACCAGAATTCTGGAGTAAAAAGCTTTGAAAAGCTTCAAAATTTTGCTGCCCAAAAATTGGGACTTTTGGTGTTTTCATAACATTTTTGACCAGCTACCACAAAATGGGTGAAGTTGGGGCAGGACGGGAGCAAAGTCATGACGAGCAGCGGTGTTCACTACCCCACAAATCTTACTCCAGCAGGAACTGGATTGAGATTTCTGGCCAGGTGCACATGGAGGCGCATGCCACTTCACTCCACGCCTGATTCATTAAGAGGAGTTTCCATCTTAATGAAAAACGCAGGTCTTGATGAATCAGGGCCTTTGTGTTTCGGAAATCGTCCCCATTCATCATTGTACCCACTCCTCCTCTACTACACAACGGCCACCTCCCATCTCCGAAAGTCCCACCACAACTTTCTTATGACTGTATTATAGCATGTTTTGCTTTATTAGAACTTACATTTTAATGGTTGATTGTTACCTCTATAATTTGTTTTCTAAAACTCAATAAACATTGGATTTAAAAGAACAATATAGTAAAAGTTAATACAGTATATACGTGTATATATATATATACAGGGCCGGCCTTAGGGTATATGGCGCCCTGTGCGAAATCCCTCTTGGCGCCCCCCCCCAAAGAAAAAAAATTAAACTCATGTAGGTGAAAACAACAAGTGCATTTTTTATTAATCAAATGATCAAGTAATAACAAGCAACAAAAGTTGAAAAGTTTTAAAGCCGCCACCACGATAAGGTAGACTCTTCTGGCAGGGCCCTACTCTAACCTATTAAAATTTTCTTAAAATATCCAATACTCTTTTTAGATATATTTTTATTTAGTTTTCTTTAAGGGAATGTGTCATATACATTTTTTTTTAAAAATGACCAATAATACCACATACAGGGAATACTGCCACACCATGACCAGACCACATATTACCACAACATAGTGACCGAATAATACCACACAGAAGGGGGAAAAACTGCCACACCATGACCAGACCACATATTACCACCACATTACTAATATTACCACCACATTACTAATATTACCATAAGTGTCATTATGCACGGGAGCTCTATACATGGTATGTATAATGTAAGTGTCCAGGTAATCTAGTGATCACCAGTGACATTATACACAGGAGCTCTGTATATAGTGTCAGTGTACAGGTAATACAGTGATCATCAGTGACATTATACACAGGAGCTCTGTATATAGTGTCAGTGTACAGGTAATACAGTGATCACCAGTGACATTATACACAGGAGCCCGGTACATAGTATATAGTGTAAGTGTACATGTAATACACTGACTCACTGGTGACGTCTCTAGGTGAAGTCCTTCAGCTACGCTTTTCTCCTTCATCCAGCACAGACCGCCATTACGTCTTCCAGCCAGGACTCGTCTCTGCATAAAATAACACAGTTATCTAGAGCACATTCCCCAACTTCTACATTACGCAGCTGAATACAGACGTGTATCCACCATCAATATATGGTTAGTTATTATACAACCTACCATTCCAAATATAAATTGTAATCCACCACGGTGCCCCCATTAACTGTAAATAGGCACTTAATATATAATTTAATTAGAACCTCTACTCTTTCCGCCAATTTGTTACCAGTTACACTCCTGCATCCGCAACGCCCCCTACTCTATACTTCCTGCTCCCCGCATTCATTATTTACATGCACCCCCTGCCCCAATTCATTATATCATGTCCTGCTCTCCCCACCCCATCATCATTTACTGTCCCCCACCCCACATTCATTATGTGCAGCTCATTATCCCCCTACTCCCAATTCCCCCATGTGCAGCTCATTTTCTCCCAATTCCCCCATGTGCAGCTCTCACCCCCCCATGTGCACATCTCTCATCCCCCTCCCCCACATGTGCCCCTCTCTCATCCCCCTCCCCCACATGTGCACCTCTCTCATCCCACTCCCCCACATGTGCACCTCTCTCATCCCCCTCCCCCACATGTGCACCTCTCTCATCCCCCTCCCCCACATGTGCACCTCTCTCATCCCCCCCATGTGCACATCTCTCATCCCCCTCCCCCACATGTGCACCTCTCTCATCCCCCTCCCCCACATGTGCACCTCTCTCATCCCCCTCCCCCACATGTGCACACCTCTCATCCCCCTCCCCCACATGTGCACCTCTCTCATCCCCCTCCCCCACATGTGCACCTCTCTCATTCCCCTCCCCCACATGTGCACCTCCCATTCCCCCCACTCCTAGTAAATTGTATTTAAAAAAAAAAAAAAACTTGTTATACTTACCCCCATGCGATCCCTGCAGAATCCTCGTCCAAATCGATGACACCAGGTTCTCCTGACTTCCGGTCATGTGACGGTGCCGTCACATGACCGGAAGTCAGAGAAATCATGACAGAGATGTTCCGGCCCCGGCGCTTAGCATGGGGCCGGGGGCCCCATGAGGAGAGAGACACACAAGAGGGGGGCCCCCAAGGGGGCCCCTACCGGCCGGGCCCCATACTGGAGTCAGGGCAGTCATGCCCTGATGGCGGCCCTGCTGGAGGCTGAAGGGGCCCCCTCTCCCTCGGGGCCCCCGTTCAATGAACCGGCTGCACGGGCGGTAGTTCCGCCCCTGTGTGTGAGGAGGAGAGAGTGCAGCGCGCCCGGGTCCCGGCCGGACATTTCAGAGCAGAGAGGGGGCGCCGGCGCCTGAGCACAGAAGAAACGCTGGGCGCTCCCTCTCTGCTCTTCCATAAGAAAAATACCGACGGGGAGGGAGCCAGCGCAGCGCCCCCCTTCACTCTCAAGTTTGAGGCGCCCTGTGCAGTTGCACAGCTGGCACGCCCCAAAGGCCGGCCCTGTATATATATATATATATACACTGCTCAAAAAAATAAAGGGAACACTTAAACCCCAGAAAATAACTCCAAGTAGATCAAACTTCTGTGAAATCAAACTGTCCACTTAGGAAGCAACACTGATTGACAATCAATTTCACATGCTGTTGTGCAAATGGAATAGACAATAGATGGAAATTATTGGCAATTATCAAGACACCCTCAATAAAGGAGTGGTTCTGCAGGTGGGGACCATAGACCACATCTCAGTACCAATGCTTTTTGGCTGATGTTTTGGTCACTTTTGAATGTTGGTTGTGCTTTCACACTCATGGTAGCATGAGACAAACTCTACAACCCACAGAAGTTGCTCAGGTAGTGCAACTCATCCAGGATACATCGTTTTTATTTTAAGGTTGAAGGAAGACTAAGTCCATCTAGTTCAACCCATAGCCTAACATGTTGATCCAGAGGAAGGCAAAAAAAAACCATGTGGCAAACACTAAGCTCCACATTGGGGAAAAAAATTCCTTCCCGACTCCATGCGACAATCAGAATAGTTCCCTGGATCAACACCCTATCAAGGAATCTAGTATTTATAACCTGTAATATTATACTTTTCAAGAAAGTCATCCATGCCCTTCTTAAATTTTAACAGTGAATCACTCATTACAACATCATGCAGCAGAGAGTTCCATAGTCTCACTGCTCTTACAGTAAAGAATCCGCGTCTGTGATTATGATTAAACCTTCTTTCCTCCAGACGTAGAAGATGCCCCCTTGTCCCCGTCTCAGGCCTCAGAGTAAAAAGATCAGTAGAAAGGTCTTTGTACTGTCCCCTCATATACTTGTACATAGTAATAAGATCACCCCTAAGCCTTCTTTTTTCCACGGTAAATAACCCCAAGTGTAATAACCTGTCTTGGTATTGCAGACCCCCCAGTCCTCTAATAACCTTGGTCGCTCTTCTCTGCACCCTCTCTAGTGCAGCTATGTCTTTCTTATACACCGGAGACCAGAACTGTACACAGTATTCTAAGTGTGGTCGCACTAATGACTTGTATAGAGGTAAAATTATGTTCTCCTCATGAGCATCTATGCCTCTTTTAATGCATCCCATTATTTTATTTGCCTTTGCAGCAGCAGCCTGACACTGGCCACTAAACGTGAGCTTGTCGTCCACCAATACACCCAGGTCTTTTTCAGTTACAGTTTTGCCCAGTGTTTTACAATTAAGCATATAATTATACATTTTATTTCCTCTGCCCAAGTGCATTACCTTGCATTTATCCCCATTAAAGCTCATTTGCCATTTATCAGCCCAAGCTTCTAGTATACATAGATCCTCCTGTAATATAAAATTGTCCTCCTCTGTATTGATTAACCTGCCGAGTTTACTGTCATCTGCAAATATTGAAATATTACTCTGTATGCCCCCTACAAGGTCATTAATAAATATGTTAAAAAGAAGGGGGCCCAATACTGACCCCTGTGGTACCCCACTGTTAACTGAGACCCAGTCTGAGTGTTTTCCATTAATAACCAACCTTTGTTTCCTATCACTGAGCCAATTCTTAACCCACATACATATATTTTCCCCTATCCCCATTGTTCTCATTTTATGTATCAACCTTTTGTGTGGAACCGTATCAAAAGCTTTTGAAAAGTCCATATACACAACATCCACTGCATTTCCTTGGTCCAGTCCAGAACTTGCCTCCTCATAAAAACTGATCAGATTAGTTTGACAGGAACGCTCCCTTGTAAACCCATGTTGATATTGGGTCATGAGGTTATTCTTCTTCAGATACTCTATCATAGCATCTCTTAGGAAACCCTCCAGGATTTTACCCACAGTAGAGGTTAAGCTTACCGGCCTATAATTTCCAAGTTCAGTTTTTGTCCCCTTTTTGAATATTGGCACCACATTTGCTATACGCCAGTCCTGTGGTACAGACCCTGTTATTATGGAATCTTTAAAGATTAAAAATAATGGTCTATCTATGACGTTACTTAATTCCTGCAGTACTCGCGGGTGTATCCCATCCGGGCCCGGGGATTTGTCAACTTTAGTGATTTTTAGACGCCGCTGTACTTCCTGCTGGGTTAAGCCAGTGACATTTACTGGAGAATTTTTGTTATCACTAATCATGTTTTCTGTTATGCGATTTTCTTGTGTAAATACGGTTGAAAAAAAATCATTTAGCATATTGGCTTTTTCCTCATCCTCATCCACCATTTCACCCAGACTATTTTTAAGGGGGCCAACGCTATCATTTTTTAGTTTTTTACTATTTATGTAGTTAAAGAATATTTTGGGGTTATTTTTACTTTCTCTGGCAATGATTCTCTCTGCCTCAATCTTTGCTGCCTTGATTTGTTTTTTACATAATTTATTTAATTTTCTATATTTATTTAATGCCTCATCACTACCTACTTGCTTTAGTTCTCTAAATGCTTTCTTTTTGTCACTTATTGCGCCCCTTACAGCTCTATTTAGCCATAGTGGTTTCCTCCTATTTCTAGCATGTTTATTCCCAAGGGGTATATATTGTGCACAGGTCCTATTCAGGATATTAATAAATGTCTCCCATTTGCTTTGTGTAGCTTTATGTCTCAGGATATCGTCCCAGTTTATTGCACTAAGATCATCTCTTAACCGTTGGAAATTTGCCTTCCTGAAGTTTAGTGTCCTTGTAACCCCTCTACTACACATCTTATCAAAGGTTACATGAAAACGTATTATTTTGTGATCACTATTACACAAGTGACCCCCAACTCGTATATTTGATATGTGGTCTGGCCTATTGGTTAATATTAGGTCTAGCAGTGCCCCCCTTCTTGTTGGGTCCTGAACCAGTTGTGAAAGGTAATTGTCTCTCATAGTAGTCAAAAACCTATTTCCTTTGCTTGAACTACATGTTTCTGTCCCCCAATATATTTCAGGGTAGTTGAAGTCTCCCATAATAATGACTTCTCCTTGAGTTTCTGCTTCATCTATTTGCTTTACGAGGATATTCTCCGCTGCTTCCATTATTTTTGGAGACTTATAACAAACCCCTATCAGTAATTTATTATTTTTTCCCCCTCCCCTTATCTCCACCCACAGGGACTCTACATTTTCATTAGATTCACATATATCCTCCCGCAAGACTGGTTTTAAGGATGATTTTACATATAAACACCCCCCCCTCGCTTGTTTGTATGGTCATTTCTGAACAGACTATAGCCCTGTAAATTAACTGCCCAGTCATGGCTCTCATCCAGCCACGTCTCAGATATCCCTACCATGTCGTAATTATTTTCCAACAAAATTAATTCTAATTCCTCCATTTTGTTGGTGAGGCTTCTGGCATTAGCGTACATGCATTTTATGTATCTCTCTGTACCTCTATTCCTTCTTACTTTATTGACTGTTCAAACCCCACCCCCAATCTCTTTATTTGTACCCAGGTCACTATCTGCACTATCTTCCCCACCTATAAAATGAATACCCTCCCCCCCAATCCCTAGTTTAAACACTCCTCCAACCTTCTAGCCATTTTCTCCCCCAGCACAGCTGCACCCTCCCCATTAAGGTGCAGCCGGTCCCTAGCGTAGAGTCTGTAGCCAACTGAGAAGTCGGCCCAGTTCTCCAGGAACCCAAATCCCTCCTTTCTACACCAGTTCTTGAGCCACTTATTTATCTCCCTAATCTCCCGTTGCCTCTCTGGTGTGGCTCGTGGTACCGGTAGTATTTCAGAGAATACCACCTTGGAGGTCCTTGCTTTCAGCTTGCAGCCTAATTCCCTGAAATCATCTTTAAGGACCTTCCATCTACCTTTAACTTTGTCATTTGTGCCAATGTGCACCATGACCGCTGGGTCCTCACCAGCCCCTCCCAGTAATCTGTCAACCCGATCAGCGATGTGCCGGACTCGAGCGCCAGGTAGGCAGCACACTGTTCCACGATCCCTGTCTTTGTGATAGATTGCCCTATCTGTTCCCCTAATAATTGAGTCCCCCACTACCAGCACCTGCCTTGCCTGCCCTACTCTCCTATTTCCCTCTTTACTGGAGCTGACACTCCTCCGGCTTTCAGGGGACATGCCTTGCTGCAGTAGTGCTACCCCTGTACCGTCACTCCCCTCATCTGCCAACTTTGCAAACTTAGTGGGGTGTGCCAGATCAGGACTAGCCTCCCTGGCACTCTTCCCTCTATCACCCCTTCTAACTGTCACCCAACTAGCAACCTCACTGTCCTGCAGCTCCCGACTACCACCCTCCCCCACATCTACCCCAGTGAGCAGCTGCTCAGTGAGCAGCAGACTCCTTTCCATGTTGTCAATGGATCTCAGTGTTGCCAGCTGCTCATTTAGATCCAGTATCTGGGCTTCCAAACACACAACGTGCACACATATCGCACAGCAGTAAGCAACCCCGACCGACTGTTCAAGGAATACATACAAGATGTACACTGGATAGCATTGTCAATAATGGAGCTCATTTTCTAATGGGGATTACAATAGACAGAATGATAAGTAAAAAGAAAAGTAAAGAATTAATGAAATACAGTCAGCAATTCAGTCCAAAGTCCTCCCTTCCAAACTCCCTGAATCCAAAGTCACTGAAAAACAAGTCACACACTTACTTTCATTTGCACTTACGCTCCGGACACACGCAGCTCGTTCACACTCGCAAATTAAGAGATTTAAAGAGTTTTTTTTTTTTTTCCCCCCTTTTCCAGCAATGCACCCTTCACCTCAATGCACTTCCAAAGGATTGGATGCCCAACCAGCTGCCTCTTATAAACCCTTAATTATGACCCCTTCCCCTTAATTAACCCCTTGTGAGTAAACCTACACCTCAGGATTTTAGTGCAATGTAGTTAACCCTTAAATACACAGGTAGTAAACTAAGAAACTAAAACTGTAGTGAGAAAATAGGTTTTAAAAAGCCCAATAAATCTAAACAGGTAGAAAAGCACTCAGCAGGTCGCAATGCAGCACTCACCTCAATTCACACAGGTATTTTCTGCAGGATTCCCAATACCTCTTCACTGAAAAACAAGTCACACACTTACTTTCGTTCGCACTTACGCTCCGGACACAACAGAACAATGACCCCAAACACACCTCCAGGCTGTGTAAGGGCTATTTGACCAAGAAGGAGAGTGATGGGGTGCTACGCCAGATGACCTGGCCTCCACAGTCACCAGACCTGAACCCAAT
This sequence comes from Phyllobates terribilis, assembly GCF_046119375.1. Taxonomy (NCBI): domain Eukaryota; kingdom Metazoa; phylum Chordata; class Amphibia; order Anura; family Dendrobatidae; genus Phyllobates; species Phyllobates terribilis. The sequence continues at coordinate 139,670,851 of NW_027362770.1, forward strand.
CGAGATCGTTTGGGGTGAGCTGGCCGCAGAGTGAAGGCAAAAGGGCCAACAAGTGCTTAGCATCTCTGGGAACTCCTTCAAGATTGTTGGAAGACCATTTCCGGTGACTACCTCTTGAAGCTCATCAAGAGAATGCCAAGAGTGTGCAAAGCAGTCATCAAAGCAGAAGGTGGCTACTTTGAAGAACCTAGAATATAAGACATATTTTCAGTTGTTTCACACTTTTTTGTTAAGTATATAATTCCACGTGTGTTAATTCATAGTTTTGATGCCTTCAGTGTGAATGTACAATTTTCATAGTCATGAAAATACAGAAAAATCTTTAAATGAGAAGGTGTGTCCAAATTTTTGGTCTGTACAGTGTATATATATATATATATATATATATATATATATATATATATATTAGTCGGGATTCAAGCTCCTTGGTAGCCATTAGCATTTAAACAGGAAATGCGTTTTTGTCAAAAACAGGTGAAGCTTATTATTTCCACAAACTTCTGGATAAAGCCTCTTCTGGGCACAAAAGGCATAACAGAAATCCATTATAGACTTTGACTTGAGAATAAAGCAACAGAAGGGACCTTACCTCCTCCCACACACAGACAATAACTGAGGCAGCTGACCTGCTTTAACTAGCCCTTTCAAAATCCTGGAGGTGGACAAATGGGAAGGGCCAGTCCCGCCCAGCTCTTGTGGCCGTTCCTAAAACCCATACCCAAAATCTGGGTGCATTAAAAAAATCCTCTCAGCACTAGCGTTGCTGGAGCCTCCTTTTCCGAGCTTCACATTACTGAGGCTAAGCACTTCGGTGATACATATCTCCCATCCAGTAGTTGTCCAGCTGGAACCTTACAATATATATAGCCTCACAGTGAAAGCTGGAAAAGTGAAATAAAAAAAGTAATGGACAAATTGCTGTTGGCTTTTCTCATTCCAGTCGAAGATTTTTTTTTTCTCTTATATAGTAAATTAAATAATGCAATAAAAATCAAGATCTCAGATAACTAAATCAACAGAAAATAAAAAGAAATTATGACTCATGGGTGCCAGGGAGTTCTAGTTTTATTTTTCTCTCCTATAAAGTCTGTACTACTATGCAGGGGTGTACCACCCTTGGTGGCAAGCCTTGCGGCAGCTTGATGGTCTTGTGCGCTGAAGGGCATGATGCCAAGCCAATCTCCAAGATGCAGATACAGTTGAACACAATGATGGAGGAGGAAGCTCTGGGCTCCCTGCTCCTCTATTTAGCCAGTTTGTCTGAGTCTCAGTGCAGCAGGCACAATAACATCGCTAGATTGTGTCTGTTGTGTGGAGCCTCATTCCAGACACTGCACAGAGCGGAGAATCGCATCTGGGGAATAGAACTAGTTACTTAGTAGAAACATATCTTCCACTGGATTTGTCAAATTCTACAAATATGAAACAAACACATATTATCATATTATTTTTCTAGAAACTTGGGAGTGCAATGCCATACTATACCATATAGGATAGAGGATCAAAGAATATTTGAAGGAGTAGAATAAGAAAACTCTCACTAACACAGTATTACCTAAACTGCAATGAGATCTATATACACTATGCACTAATATGATCCAGATAGTATGTGTGTAATGTCCTGTTTTAAAGGGGGTGTCCACTACCTGGACAACCCCTTCTCAATTACAATATTCCCACATGTATTTATCTGTTTAGTTGTTTTACTTGCTCATATAGCATCATTAATTCCACAGCGCTGTACAGACATCATCATCACTGTCCCCATTGGGGCTCACAATCTACATTCCCTATCATTATGTCTTTGGAGTGTGGGAGGAAACCCGAGAACCCGGAGGAAGCCCACACAAACACGGGGAGAACATACAAACTCCTTGCAGATGTTGTTCTTGGTGGGATGTAAAATTAAAACAGCGAAAACTCATTGCCGATGCTGGTGCTATTCCTATGATATCAGTGCCGGGTTTCCCTGGAGCTCGCTTGACATTGTTATGTCACGTGAACACTGCAGCCAATCAGGTCCCACTAATGGGCTGCTTCACTCTTGACTTCTTTCGGAGGAAACTGACATCCAGAGGAAGTGAGAGAGCGGTGGACGTTCTAACCACCTCTGGATGTTAGTTACGACTGAAGGAAGTGAAAGGGCTCATTAGTGGGAGGTGATGGTTCACAAAACACGCGAATACCTAGAGATCTGGCACCAACTTCGTACTGGAGGTGAGTACGGGCTGTTTTTTTTTTACATGGGGAAAAATAGTAATTGAGAAGACCTTGTTCGAGAAATGGAATACTATAATGTGCAAATGTATCAAGTGCCTCTCTACACTACTATGATCAAGGCAATGTATCCTTAACTATCTCATTGTCTTGCTGTTGTTAGATGTAGCACAAACAATATGTAGATGCAGGCTTGGACTGGCCCACAGGGGAACAGGAGAATCCTCCAGTGGTCCACCACCCTCTTATATGACCAGCACTTGGCACAATATACTTGAATCGCTATGTACAGATAAAGGCAGCATCTTATTCATCTAACAATCTATCCAGATCATTGTTATATACATTTGTGATTGAGGATAATGTCACATTTGCATGTAGCTGAAAAGAGGGGTCCCGGAGTTGGTTACTGGAGGGCCATTGGTACCCCAGTCTGACACTGTGTAGATGCGTTTCTCCCACTGAGTATACAGTATACTGGGCACTTTAAGAGCCTAATTAAAGCTAAACACTGACAATGAAAACACAGAGGCACAGTGACCTTGCTAGAACTCAATGAATGGACATCAGCAATTATTGCCCATAAATAAATTCACTCCGCACTTTTTGCGAGGGTCCATTATTAGGACTCTGGCTTAGATTTATTTGCGCTTTATTGGATTTTACAGTGCACAATTGCCAGTGTCCACCATTAAGGCACTGGTTGATCCTCTATACTTGCACTTTGATTTTATACTTTGTTTTTTTCTCACTTGCCATCTGTGTGTAGTCCGTATGCAATCTGAATTGAAACTGTTTTAGTCTCCCTCAAGGACTTGAACTAGCAATCTTTTGGCCACTTGGACTATATTGTATTATATTGGAAAACTCATACATGTATTTCATTTTGGGAAAGACTCTATAGCCTATCGGAAGTGATCAATTACCTGAAGAAAAAAAAATGAAGCTATGAGAAGTAGAGATGAGCAAGTCTTTTGAAATCCAAATTCGCCTGCTTTGTCGAAATTGTCCCAGAAAATTTAATTTATGGCAAATAAATTTGCACGAATCTCAATACTGGAAAGCTTGTAATTGCTTGGAAAATACATGTGGGGGAGGGGTGAGAGAGAGGACCCTGCTGGCCATAAAAGCTTACACCTTATAAGAGAGAGATAGGACCCCGCTGACCACAAGAGCTTACACTCTACAGGAGAGAGAGAGAGGACCCCACTGACCACAAGAGATTACACTCTACCGGAGAGAGAGAGAACACCGCTGACCATAAGAGCTTACACTCTACAGGAGAGAGAGAGGACCCCGCTGACCATAAGAGCTTACACTCTACAGTAGAGAGAGAAGACCCTGCTGACAATAAGAGTATACACTCTACAGGAGAGAGGACCCTACTGACCATAAGAATTTACACTCTACAGGAGAGAAAGAAAGGACAGCGCTGACCATAAGAGCTTACACTCTACAGGAGAGAGAGAGGACCCCGCTGACCATAAGAGCTTACACTCTACAGGAGAGAGAGGACCCCACTGATCATAAGAGCTTACACTCTACAGGAGAGAGAGAGAGGACCCTGCTGATCATAAGAGCTTACATTCTACAGGAGAGAGAGGACCCCACTGATCATAAGAGCTTACACTCTACAGGAGAGAGAGAGAGAACCCCGCTGACCATAAGAGCTTACACTCTACAAGAGAGAGAGGACGCCACTGATCATAAGAGGTTGCACTCTATAGGAGAGAGTGAGGAACCTGCTGATCATAAGAGCTTACATTCTACAGGAGAGAGAGGACCCTACTGATCATAAGAGCTTACACTCTAGAGGAGAGAGGGGACACCACTGACCATAAGAGCTTACACTCTAGAGAAAAAAGAATGAGGACCCCGCTGTCCATAAGTGCATACGCTCTCCAGGAAAGATAAAGAGAGATGACACCACTGACCATAAGAAACTTCTTCAGTGACTCTGGAGATGGAAAGCAATGCTGCTGTACAAACTGTGCTCCACTGGGAACCACTGGATTCTACATCCAACTATTCCTAAAAAAAAATTCTTGGAATATTTGTCATTTCTTTTCTACAAATTTTGCAATCCTGTTTTGCAAACTTCATAAAACATAGGCTTCATACTACTAAAACTTACTTCTTAAAGAGATGGCCCAATTGGATAACAAATGTGCTCAATTAATATGTTCTACTAAGGGACACGGACATCACAGTCTTGAGACATCTACAGTATTATAGTATTACATGGATGGTCCTACATCTAAATGGCCTCCATGTAGTATATATCATGTATTTATCTTCTGCCGTATCTTCGGCAATCATCTAATTTTGTTAGGGGCTCAGGAGTTTTGGGTATGTAGATGTTTCTTGTGCTTCTTGTGCAGTTTCCATTCCTTCAGTTTGGACACCAAAAGAAGAATTAGCTCTTGGTGCACAAGTCATCAAAGACATTATGTCTCCTTGGGTGGTGGCCAACTCTCGAGACTTTCAACTTCTTCTCTGACCTCCCCTCTTTATATTTTCTTCTCTTCCTCCTCAAGTCTAGTCAGACTTGCCTTGATTCTTTCTTTGTAACGATAAGGAACAAGTTGGATGTTATTTTCAGGGAATTTCTGGAAAATATCCACATTTCTCTAGCCCCGTAGATAAGGTTCTGGTACCCTTACAACATATTTTTGTGATTAAAAAATTAACAAATCAATTGCGGAAAGCTCAGACTTCTAAGAATATGTTCCCATATCTACATTCACATGGACAACAGAAAGGGACATTCACTTAGATGCCAATATTCCAAAGCAAACACAGGTAGCTGCCAGATGCTCCTGATCAATAGTCAGTCCTGGAGGAAGCACTTAGCATTGACTTTTTTGTTAGGATCAATGGTCTCTGTGGTATTGGGCTCTTGATTTTTTTCTTCTTTTACTGAGATCAAAAAAGTCATCAAGAGATTTTCTTTATGTAGACCAAACTAAAGAAAAGTGACAGTAACGTGTAGGGTGTAACTTGACTTAGTAAGCCCCCATAACACTGCTGAGCTCCACTTGAGTGGGCTCTTTGTGTCTATCAATCTGTCTACAGTATCTATCTATCCATCTATCTAATATCTATCTATCTAATATCTATCTATCTTCTATCTATCTATTATCTATCTATCTATCTATCTATTATCTATCTATCTATTATATATCTATCTATCTATTATCTATCTATTGTCTATCTATTATCTATCATCTATTTATCTATTATCTATCATCTATCTATTTATCTATCTATCTTTTTATCTTGTCTCTCATACACACCTATCCTTTCAATTACGTTCTGTGTTTTTTTCTTTTTTATTTCTGTTTTGTTCTTTTTTTCTTTTTTATCGAAAACCAGAATTTATTCTCTCTACCTATACAGTTATATGAAAAAGTTTGGGCACCCCTATTAATCTTAAGCTTAATGTTTTATAAAAATTGGTGTTTTTGCAACAGCTATTTCAGTTTGATATATGTAATAACTGTTGGACACAGTAATGTTTCTGCCTTGAAATGAGGTTTATTGTACTAACAGAAAATGTGCAATCTGCATTCAAACAAAATTTGACAGGTGCATAAGTATGGGCACCTCACCAGAAAAGTGACATTAATATTTAGTAGATCCTCCTTTTGCAAAAATAACAGCCTCTAGTCGCTTCCTGTAGCTTTTAATGATTTCCTGGATCCTGGATGAAGGTATTTTTGACCATTCCTCTTTACAAAACAATTCCAGTTCAGTTAAGTTTGATGGTCGCCAAGCATGGACAGTAGTGTTGAGCGAGCACTAAAATGCTCGGGTGCTCGAAGCTCGGGCCGAGCTCGCCGTGATACTCGGGTGCTCGACCCGAGCAACGAGCCCAATGTTAGTCTATGGGAGACGCGAGTATTTTTGCGGTGGCACCCCCGGCAGTCTTTTAAAAGCCTAACAAGTGCCCAAAACGATAGTAACAGTGCTCAAATGACATGGGGACAGCTTGGGGATCGCCCCAGGAAGCATTTCTGACCCCCAGGTCACTGCTGTCAACAACGTGGCCAGAGGTATTAAGCCACTTTTACGGGCTCACAATAAAACGTTCAAAAACGAAAGTGAAACTTTTTTCCTGTGAAATTTGTTAAGGAACATCCTTTCCAGGGAAAAGACTTGTGTATAAGTTAAAATAAATGACCAAAAACAAAAATACTCCTCCACACCTTCGGCTATGTTCACAAGTAGCATTTTTTATGCGTTTTTGCACTTTTGTATTGCTTTCAACTATGACAAATGCATTCACCGGGAAAGGTCATTTTAACATTTTACAACCTTATCTGGCCATGTGCTGTGTGACACATGCATAAAGTGCTGAAAAGACATGGGAACAGCATGGGGAAGACCCCTGGAAGCATCTCTGACTCCCAGGTCACTGTCTAAAAGTGTGCCCATCATAAGTGATCCTTGCCGCATCAGAAGATGCAGACTTGCAACTGTCCCCATGCAAGTTCTAGTCCCAGGGCAGTGTTCAATTGTACCTCCCCCATTCCTTGCAATACAAGCGCAAGTATGCAGCCTGCCACCCACCCACCCCCAGGCTGCAATACCATACTACTTGCTTGCTTGAACTTGAAATTGGGCCTTTTAGGCATGTGGAGGCGGAATCTGGCCACCACGTCATGGCTGTGTTGGCGGCCTGGAATCCATACTCAGTCCCCAGCCGCCCGGCGGCCGGATGTCCATACTCGGTCCCCAGCCGCCCCGCGGCCGGGTGTCCACACACGGTCCCCAGCCGCCTGGGGGCAGCCGGGTGTCCATAAACGGTCCCCAGCCGCCCCTATTTCTCCTTGGAACATCCCCCACACACTTTTCTTAGCCCGGCCAGCTTTAGGCAGCATTGGACGAGCCCACCAGAGAACCAGACTCCTCCGGTGGGCCCTGACTTCTCCATCGGTGGAGTTGAGAGTGCCAAGGTGAGGAGCATGATGATGATGACAGAAGTTAGCATCTGCTATGTTTTCTTTTAATGCAAGTGTAAGTGTGCAGCCTGCCACCCACCCACCCCCAGACTGCAATTCCATACTGCTAGCTTGCACTTGAAATGGGGCCTTTTAGTTTGGAGGAGGCCGAAGCTGGCCACTACCTCATGGCTGCTTCGGCAGCGAGGTATCCATACTCAGTCCCCAGCCCCCCTATTTGTCCTGGTGTGCCTTATACATAAGATTAAGCGCGTATACCAAACCATTACCTGTGCCCTCCCCAGTGCATTTAGTGGGAAGGAGAGCCTATTCCGCTGTAGTGTGTGCATGCCAAACCCCTGTTCATGGTACATGTGAAGATGCCTCCCACCTTGCACCTGTCGTTGCAGACTTGCAACTATCCCCATTCAAGTCCTTGTCCCAGGGCAGTGTTCAATTGTACCTCTCCCATTCCTTGCAATGCAAGCGCAAGTATGCAGCCTGCCACCCACCCACCCCCAGGCTGCAATACCATACTGCTTGCTTGCTTGCACTTTAAATTGGGCCTTTTAGGCATGTGGAGGCGGAATCTGGCCACCACGCCATGGCTGTGTCGGCGGCCTGGTATCCATACTCAGTCCCCAGCCGCCTGGTGGCCGGGTGTCCCCGCTTGCTCCCCAGCCTCCAGGGGGTGGCCGGGTGTCCATACTCGGTCCCCAGCCACCCCTATTTGTCCCGGTAACCTTTTCCACACTTTTCTTAGCCTGGCCTGCTTGAGGGCAGCATTGGCCGAGCCCACCGGACTATCAGACTCCTCCGGTGGGCCCTGGCTTCTCCATCAGGGGAGTTGAGAGTGCCAAGGTGAGGAGCATGATGAGGATGATAGAAGTTAGCATCTGCTTTGTTTTGTTGTAATGCAAGCGCATGTATGTAGTAGCGGCTAGGCCTGAGGTGGTCAGCGTTTTGGCGCATATCCTACCTCCTCCGAGGATTGCTGGATGTTTTCCTGCTACTATCCAAGTTCTATGACTCCCATTAAAACAAAGCTTCAGGTGATAAATGATGGATGAGGTAGTGGCAAAGGAGAAAGAGCAGGAGGAACAGGGACCATTCACATCAATATCAGGCCAGTCAACCAGATATGTCTTGTAGGATATGTTTCTGTAACAAAAGGAGCGGTTCGGCTACACAGTTATAGGGCATACAGTGAGTGCAATGCCTACCAAAAATTTCGAGGCACTCCAATGCCCCTTGGAAATGACATGGAGGTCAGAGGGCGTTAACTAAACTTTTTTTTCCATTTATAGCAGCTGGGTCTCATGTGCACTGTTGGCCTAAGCAGTGAATGGAAGGCTTTCCAAAAATTATGAGGAACTGCAATGCCCCTTACAAGAGCCATGTGTGGCACCCCAGGGGACTGGTCACCACAGTAATAGAGCTATTACGTCGGAGAATAAGTGGGAGGTTTCCGGGTCAGGATCCCTTAAACATGCAACATCCTCCTGCCCCAGTCCTGGGAGGGGAGAATTCTGCCCTTATAAACTGGATCTAGGGCGGGGATGAGTGAGTCAGAGAACAGAGAACAGTCAGAGTCAGAGTGAGAGCAAGGGAAAGTAACAGCAAGGAGCTCTGTAGGAGCTAGGAGCTAAAGACCAGGGGCTGGAAGTTGAGCAGAGCTCGCCCTGGCAGAAGACAATAGGAGCCGGACACAGGAGTCCGAGGCTGTGAGGACTTATATATCTAGCAGCAGAAACCAGCCGGCAGGGGATTTCAGGTCCTCTGGCCATAGAAGCCCGGAGGCTCAGTCACAAGCAAGGGACCAGCACCGCCATCATGGAGCGGAGGCTAACAGAAGGCCCCAAGTCACCAGCCATACGGGTGAGCACTACACGGTACACTCAGGGACGTGGGCTACTTCTACCCGCTTACAGCAAGGTAGCCAGGAAGAGTGCAGACAGACGGGGAGGCCTACAACTCCACCTGGCCAGGGGAACTCCTGCTTGCTCACGGACTGACCAGGCCTCTTATGCTAGCCAGTACTCCCGGGAGGGTCTACCTTATAATCATCAGTAAAGACCCTGAACTGCACTGCAAAGACTCTGAGTCGTTCCTGCTGCGCTCGTGCACCATCACCCCCATCATCCACACTCACTGCCCTGAGGCTATACTCCTCCCGTGGGGAGTTATCCCATTCTCTGCTGCGCACACAACACCCGCCTCAGCGGTCTGCCTCGCAGCGGTGGTACTCCCTGACCGCAATCCACGGGTGGCCTAGTCGGACAATTAACCTCAAAACCTAAGAAAGACTGCCACTGGTTTGACCAGCCTGAGCCACGGGACCGGGTCACCGCCACGGAGACTACAGACCCCAGAGACCCAGGGGGCGTGTCACAAGCAGTACAGCATATTACAAACATAAGTCCCATTATTGGGGAGTGGGTGTCCCATAGTATTTGCTTATGCCTTGCAAGCAAAAGCTGCCAAAAATTAGGACGGAGCAACTTGCAATGCCCCTTACAAGAGCCATGCAGTACAGCATATTACAAACATAAGTCCCATTATTGGGGAGTGGGTCTCCCATAGTATTTGCTTATGCCTTGCAAGCAAAAGCTGCCAAAAATTAGGACGGAGCAACTTGCAATGCCCCTTACAAGAGCCATGCAGTACAGCATATTACAAACATAAGTCCCATTATTGGGGAGTGGGTGTCCCATAGTATTTGCTTATGCCTTGCAAGCAAAAGCTGCCAAAAATTAGGATGGAGCAACTTGCAATGCCCCTTACAAGAGCCATGCAGTACAGCATATTACAAACATAAGTCCCATTATTGGGGAGTGGGTGTCCCATAGTATTTGCTTATGCCTTGCAAGCAAAAGCTGCCAAAAATTAGGGCGGAGCAACTTGCAATGCCCCTTACAAGAGCCATGCAGTACAGCATATTACAAACATAAGTCCCATTATTGGGGAGTGGGTGTCCCATAGTATTTGCTTATGCCTTGCAAGCAAAAGCTGCCAAAAATAAGGATGGAGGAACTTGCAATGCTGGCACCCTGGTGGTATAGTGGTGGTGGAGGCTGAGGATAAGGAGAAGAAGATAAAACAGCCGAAATGAGGAAGCGTATACCCTTGTGTGGGTGTGAAGCGGTGCATGTGAATACACCTCCCGAAATAACACAGTGGATTTGACTTTATGTTACTCTGCTGTCATTTGGTGGTGATGAGAAGTCTGGCCCAATCCAGCCCTTGTTCATTTTGATAAGGGTCAGCTTGTCAGCATTGTCAGTTGACAGGCGAGTGCGCTTATCAGTTATAATTCCCCCAGCGGCACTAAAAACACACTCCGATAACACGCTAGCGGCAGGGCAGGCCAGGACCTCCAAGGCGTACAGAGCGAGTTCATTCCAAGTGTCCAGCTTGGATACCCAATAATTAAAAGGCACAGAGGAATCACGGAGGACGCTGGTACGGTCGGCAAGGTACTCCCTCACCATCTTTTGAAACTTTCCACTCCTTGTGAGAGTACCCCGTGCCTCAGGGCCTGTAAGCTGGGCGGGTGTCAGAAAACTGTCCCAGAACGTTGACAGTGTTCCCCTGCCTCTGCTGGATTGGAGTTGCATCTCTCTCGCCTGTACGCCTTGGTTGGGCAACGAACTGTGACCTCTGCCGCTAGCGTGTTCAGATGGGAATTTTTTTAAGAGTTCTGCAGCAAGGGCCTTCTGGTATTGCCCCATTTTTGTAGACCTCTCCACCTCAGGAATAAGAGAGTGAAAGTTCTCCTTGTAGCGGGGGTCTACAAGTGTCACCAACCAGTAATGACTGTCATGCAACATTTTGACAACGCGAGGGTCACGGTTAAGGCAGCGTAACATAAAGTCAGCCATGCGTGCCAGACTGGTAACGGGCAAGATTTCCGTGTCCTCACCAAGATGATGACTGACCATGCTCTCCTCCTCCTCCTCTTCCTCCTCCCCCCTGTCCTCAGGCCACCCACGCTGAACCGACGGTATGACACTTGTACAGGTACTACCGTCTACAACGCATAATAGCAGCTCCTGTTCTTCCTCCTCCTCCTCCTCCTCCTCCTCTCCCTCATTGTCCCCCAATGCACGTTGGGATGAGATGAGGCTGGGCTGTGTGTAATCGCCCGCTTGATCCATCTCATCATACTCTGGCTGCAATGCCTCCTCTTTAATTCTCTGCAGAGAGCGTTGCAAAAGACAGACAAGTGGGATGCTGACACTAATGATGGCGTCATCGCCACTCACCATCTTGGTGGCCTCCTCAAAGTTTGTCAGGATGGTACATATGTCAGACATCCAGGTCCACTCCTGAGGTCTTATGTGTGGAGTCTGACCTGAATATCGACGGCCTTGTTGCAGCTGGTACTCCACAACTGCTCTCTTCTGCTCACAAATCCTTTGCAACATGTGGAGGGTAGAGTTCCAACGTGTGGGGACATCACACACCAGTCGGTGTGCCGGAAGCTGCAAACGCTGCTGCAACACAGCAAGGGCGGCGGAAGCTGTAGCCGACTTGCGAAAATGAGCTGACAGGCGGCGTACTTTCACGAGCAGATCTGGCAACTCGGGGTACGATTTAAGAAACCGCTGAACCACGAGGTTAAGCACATGAGCCAGGCATGGTACGTGTGTGATCTCACCTCGCCTCAGAGCCGCCACCAGGTTATGGCCATTGTCACACACGACCATGCCGAGATGTAGGTTCAGCGGTCTCAGCCACAGATCTGCCTGCTCTTTCACAGCTGTCCACAACTCACAAGCAGTGTGAGGTTTATCACCTAAGCCTATGAGTTTCAGCACAGCCTGTTGCCGCTTGGCGGAGGCAGTACTGCAATGCTTCCAGCTTGTAACTGATGTGGTGATATCTGAGATGGAGGCTGAACATGAGGAGGAGGAGGAGGATGCGCAGGAGCTGTACACTGTGGGGGCAACTCTGACTGACATAGGGCCCGCAATCCTCGGTGTGGGGAGGATGTGTTCCGTCTCAAGGTCCGACTGGGTCCCGGCTTCCACTATGTTTACCCAGTGTGCCGTCAGAGAGATGTACCGTCCCTGGCCACAAGCACTTGTCCACGTGTCCGTTGTCAGGTGGACTTTCCCAGTAACTGCGTTGTTGAGGGCACGGCAGATGCTTTGGGACACATGCTTGTGTAGTGCGGGGATGGCACACCGGGCAAAATAGTGTCGGCTGGGGACCGAGTACCGAGGGACGGCCACTGCCATAAGATTGCGGAAATATTCCGTCTCCACCAGCCTAAAAGGCAGCATTTCCAACGCAAGCAGTCGTGAAATGTGCGAATTTAGGACTGTGGCCTGTGGGGCGTTAGCTGCGAATTTCCGCTTTCGCTCAAAGGTCTGGGATATGAACAATTGAATGCCGCGGTGGGACGTGGACGTGGACGTTGATGCTGTTTCTTGAGAAACTGCCATAACAAGTGAAGACTGAGAGGAGGGGGCATCTTTACATGCAGTATGGACAGGGGATTGCCTTGCACACACAACAGGGGGTTCTATTGCACGCACAACAGTGGAAGAAGCAGTGGTGACACCCGCTGACACTGGTCGTGGACCCTGGGTTTCGCCCCACAAAGTTGGGTGCTTTGCTGCCATGTGCCTGATCATGCTGGTGGTGGTCAGGCTGGTAGTTTTGTCACCCCTGCTGATGCTGGCATTGCAGGTGGAACATATGGCCTTTTTGGGGTTATCAGCAGAGTCTTTAAAAAAATTCCAGACTCTGGAAGACCTACCGCTTGTACTGGCAACGTCCCTCGTGTTGGTGTTACGTGGAACGGTTGGCTGCCTTCTGTCTGCGGCCACCACACTGCTTCTTCCTGCCTGTTGGGGTACTCTGCCTCCCTCCCCCTGTTTGCTGCTGGCCTCACTCTGCATGTCCTCCTTCCACGTTGGGTCAGTTACTAGATCATCCACTACCTCCTCCTCTTCCACTTGCGCACCACGATCCTCCTCCTCACTTCCTGGCAATTGTGTCTCGTCATCGTCCACCTCTTATGACAGATTGCCAACGTCGACTTCCTGTGGCCGTGGCTGTTCTAATATTTGGGCATCGCAACATGGGATCTCCTCTTCCACCACTTAAAGCGTATCAGGCGAGGGGCCCAAATATGGAAATGGACCAGTGAACAGCTCTTCAGAGTGTCCAAGTATGGGATCACTTGCTGTCTGACGACACTCGGCATGGTGGGAGGAAGGAGCATCAGGGTGAGGAGGAGTATGCGGTCGAGACTCACGGCTACTAAGAGTTGACCGTGTGGAAGACAGACCGGAGGTGGTGGTGCCCAGGTAACTGGAAGTATTATCTGCTATCCAATTAATAACCTGTTCACACTGATCAGTTCTCAATACTGGTGTTGTTCTTTGCTTCCCTAGTAATTCGGTCAAGAAGTGGGAGCGAGAAGATGTGGCTGTTGGTTTTGGCACATTTTCACCTTGGCCACGGCCCCGTCCTCTGCACGAACCATCACCAGAACGTCCCTTGCCACGCGCCTTTCCCATTGTAAATGAAGTAAAATAGCTTCCACTTGCACTATCAATGGAAAAAGGGTAATAAAGAGTAGATTAAAACCGTGGAAGAGGAAAACCACAGTTATTGTTTACTGGGGTATACCACACTTTTTTAAATAGAGATATTTGCGGCTGAACAGTGAGCGACACACTCAAACTGCTTTTTTTTTAGATACCAAAGGCCCAAAACTGGATAGTACAGCAATTTGACCCGTGGAACTGCGAAACCACACTGGGATGTCGAGCCTACACAAGACTATTTTCAACAGATATATTTTTGTGTCACAACAGTCAGGAGACACTATTGATTTTCTTTACGGAAAAAACTACCAAAAGCTGAATAATAGAGATTTTTTACCCTGGGATGGCAAAACCACAGTTATTGTTTACTGGGGTATACCACACTTTTTTAAATAGAGATATTTGCGGCTGAACAGTGAGCGACACACTCAAACTGCTTTTTTTTTAGATACCAAAGGCCCAAAACTGGATAGTACAGCGATTTGACCCGTGGAACTGCGAAACCACACTGGGATGATGGGCCTACACAAGACTATTTTCAACAGATATATTTTTGTGGCACAACAGTCAGGAGACACTACTGTTTTTCTTTACGGAAAAACTACCAAAAGCTGAATAATAGAGATTTTTTACCGTGGGATGGCAAAATCACAGTTATTGTTTACTGGGGTATACCACACTTTTTTAAATAGAGATATTTGCGGCTGAACAGTGAGCGACACACTCAAACTGCTTTTTTTTTAGATACCAAAGGCCCAAAACTGGATAGTACAGCGATTTGACCCGTGGAACTGCGAAACCACACTGGGATGTCGGGCCTACACAAGACTATTTTCAACAGATATATTTTTGTGGCACAACAGTCAGGAGACACTACTGTTTTTCTTTACGGAAAAACTACCAAAAGCTGAATAATAGAGATTTTTTACCGTGGGATGGCAAAACCAGAGTTATTGTTTACTGGAGTATACCACATTTTTTTAAATAGAGATATTTGCGGCTGAACAGTGAGCGACACACTCAAACTGTTTTTTTTTAGATACCAAAGGCCCAAAACTGGATAGTACAGCGATTTGACCCGTGGAACTGCGAAACCACACTGGGATGTCGGGCCTGCACAAGACTATTTTCAACACATATATTTTTGTGGCACAACAGTCAGGAGACACTACTGTTTTTCTTTACGGAAAAAAACTACCAAAAGCTGAATAATAGAGATTTTTTACCGTGGGATGGCAAAACCAGAGTTATTGATTACTGGGGTATACCACACTTTTTTAAATAGAGATATTTGCTTCTGAACAGTGAGCGACACACTCAAACTGCTTTTTTTTTAGATACCAAAGGCCCAAAACTGGATAGTACAGCGATTTGACCCGTGGAACTGCGAAACCACACTGGGATGTTGGGCCTACACAAGACTATTTTCAACAGATATATTTTTGTGTCACAACAGTCAGGAGACACTACTGTTTTTCTTTACAGAAAAAACTACCAAAAGCTGAATAATAGGGATTTTTTACCGCGGGATGGCAGAACCACAGTTATTGTTCACTGGGGTATACCACACTTTTTTAAATAGAGATATTTGCGGCTGAACAGTGAGCGACACACTCAAACTGATTTTTTTTTAGATACCAAAGGCCCAAAACTCGATAGTACAGCGATTTGACCCGTGGAACTGCGAAACCACACTGGGATGCCAGGCCTACACAAGACTATTTTCAACAGATATATTTTTGTGTCACAACAGTCAGGAGACACTACTGTTTTTCTTTACGGAAAAAACTACCAAAAGCTGAATAATAGAGATCTTTTACCATGGGATGGCAAAACCACAGTTATTGTTTACTGGGGTATACCACACTTTTTTAAATAGAGATATTTGCGGCTGAACAGTGAGCGACACACTCAAACTGCTATTTTTTTAGATACCAAAGGCCCAAAACTGGATAGTACAGCGATTTGACCCGTGAAACTGCGAAACCACACTGGGATGTCGGGCCTACACAAGACTATTTTCAACAGATATATTTTTGTGTCACAACAGTCAGGAGACACTACTGTTTTTCTTTACGGAAAATATACCAAAACCTGAATAATAGAGATTTTTTACCGTGGGATGGCAAAACCACAGTTATTGTTTACTGGGGTATACCAGACTTTTTTAAATATATAGATTTGCGGCTGAACAGTGAGTGACACACTCAAACTGTTGTTTTTTTTTAGATACAAATGGCCCAAAATGGATAATACAGACGTTTGAACCGTGGAAGTGCAAAACAACACTTCTGTTTCTCTAGCCTACACCAGACTATTTTCAACAGTTATATTTGTGTCTGAAAAATCAGAGACACGCTCTTTTTTTGGGGGGGGGGGGACACACCAAAAGGTTAATAAGACGGGTATTTGTACAGTGTGAAGGAGGGAAAAAAAAGGAGGATTTAGATGAAAAAAAAGGATTTTTCCTGGCCCCCGACACCTGGTGCTAAGTCCAGCAATTTCAGCAACATGCGCACACAGGACTGTAATGCAGCGTTTGCTGGTATAACCACTGTGTCTCCTATACAGCCTGCCTGCCTGGTATCTGGGATGGATATTAGTCCTGAAAAGGACTGTTTGTTTGTTCTGGCAGCCTTTATAGACCCTACACTAACTATTTCGCAGTTTATATCTCTCCCTAAATCAGCAGCGCTGTCCCTACACTGTCTAATCCGGAGCGACTGTGTCCAAGATGGCGGCGCCCGGTTTTAAATACTCGAGGTGACGCTGTGCGGCCAGCCAATCACTGTAATGCCCACAACCAACATGGCTGCAGCATTACAGTGACTGGCTGGCAATCCCTGCATGTTCATTGGCTCTGTAAAGAGCGCCAAACATGCAGGGCGGAGACCCGAGCTCCCGCCCGAGTAACCCGGAAATGCTCGGTGCTCGCCGAACATCCCGAGTAGCGTGATGCTCGGGCGAGTACCGAGCAGTGTCGAGCATGTTCGCTCAACACTAATGAACAGCCCTCTTCAAATGATCCCACAGATGTTCAATGATATTCAGGTCTGGGGACTGGGATGGCCATTCCAGAACATTGTAATTGTTCCTCTGCATGAATGCCTGAGAAGATTTGGAGCGGTGTTTTGGATCATTGTCTTGCTGAAAGATCCATCCCCTGCGTAACTTCAACTTTGTCACTGATTCTTGAACATTATTGTCAAGAATCTGCTGATACTGAGTAGAATCCATGCGTCCCTCAACTTTAACAAGATTCCCGGTGCCGGCATTGGCCACACAGCCCCAAAGCATGATGGAACCTCCACCAAATTTTACTGTGGGTAGCAAGTGTTTTTCTTGGAATGCTGTGTTTTTTTGCCGCCATGCATAACGCCTTTTTGTATGACCAAACAACTCAATCTTGGTTTCATCAGTCCACAGGACCTTCTTCCAAAAAGAAATTGGCTTCTCCAAATGTGCTTTTGCATACCTCAGCCGACTCTGTTTATGGCGTGCTTGCAGAAACGGCTTCTTTCGCATCACTCTCCCATACAGCTTCTCCTTGTGCAAAGTGCGTTGTATAGTTGACCGATGCACAGTGACACCATCTGCAGCAAGTTGATGCTGCAGCTCTCTGGAGGTGGTCTGAGGATTGTCCTTGACCGATCTCACCATTCTTCTTCTCTGCCTTTCTGATGTTTTTCTTGGCCTGCCACTTCTGGCCTTAACAAGAACTGTCCCTGTGTTCTTCCATTTCCTTACTATGTTCCTCACAGTGGAAACTGACAGGTTAAATCTCTGAGACAGCTTTTTGTATCCTTCCCCTGAACAACTATGTTGAATAATCTTTGTTTTCAGATCATTTGACAGTTGTTTTGAGGAGCCCATGATGCCACTCTTCAGAGGAGATTCAAACAGGAGAGCAACTTTTAAGTGGCCACTTTAAGTAGCTTTTCTCATGATTGCATACACCTGGCTATGAAGTTCAAAGCTCAATGAGGTTACAAAGCCAAAAAAGTGCTTTAGTAAGTCAGCAAAAAGTAGGTAGGAGTATTTAAAACAAGAAAATGATAAGGGTGCCCATACTTATGCACCTGTCAAATTTTGTTTGAATGCAGATTGCACATTTTCTGTTAGTACAATAAACCTCATTTCAAGGCAGAAACATTTCCGTGTCCAACAGTTATTACATATATCAAACTGAAATAGCTGTTGCAAAACCACCAATTTTTATAAAACATTAAGCTTAAGATTAATAGGGGTGCCCAAACTTTTTCATATAACTGTATATCCCATATCTATCTATCCTATCAATTACCTTCTATCTAACTTCTTTCCTTCTTTCCTTCTTTTCTTCTTTCTTTCTTACTTTCTTTCTGTTTTATTTTGTTCTTCCTTATTTTTTTATTGCTTTCTCTTTTTTTTCTTTCTTTATTTCTTTCTTTCCTTGTTTTCTTTCTTTCTCTCTTTCTTTCCTTCTTTCTTCCTGCTATCTTTTTTTCTTCATTTTTTTTATTGCTTTCTCTTTTTTTCTTTCTTTCTTTCTTTCTTTCCTCTTTCCTTCTTTCTTTTTGTTTTCTATTTTTCTTCATTTTTGATTGCTTTTTCTATTTTCTTTCGTTCTTTGTTTCTTTCCTTGTTTTCTTCTTTCTTTCTGCTTTCTTTTTTTCTCCATTTTTTTATTGCTTTCTCTTTCTTTCTCTCTTTTTTCTTTCTTTCCTTCTTCCTTCTTTCTTTCCTTCCTTTTTCCTTCCTTCCTTCTTTCCTTTGTTCCCCCTTTTTCTTCTTTTCCTTCCTTCTTTCCTTCGTTCCCCTTTTTCTTCTTTCCTTCCTTCCTTCCTTCCTTCCTTTTTCTTTCCCCTAACCTATCAAATCCTTTGCTTAGATAAATGTATACATTATTCAGGATTCTGTCACAGTGATAATACGTAATCAGGTTTCTCCTTGAAATAATGTGTAAAAATGAATGAATGAATAAAAAAATAAATAAATAAAAATGAATCAATGAAAACTCTTGTAATAACTTCTCTGGAGCATTTTCCACATCTGAACCCGTTTTTCATGGAATTCCCGAATCTGAAGGCCACCGCTCAGACCACAGACCATTGGTGTCACCGGCGCCTGTCACCTGCACAGAACATCCTCATGAAGTGAAGGTGCTCACTGGAGACCAGTCTAAAGCGTTTAATCTATTATTAATCACTTAGCAGAGGAATGATAGGACTCGGGGGAGCCTGGGATATAAATATTTATGACCTTGTTAGCAAATGCTTTTTAAAGAGACAACGGGAAGACGCTGTGTGTTTATATTACATGTCACTGAGCATAGACGTCATGTCATGTCACGGATCAGGGATGTTGTAAAGTGCTGCCGTTCATCATAGATGTCAAGATCTCCAGCATCGGCCCATCTGAAGGAAGAAGTCATCAGAGATGTCGAGGCTTATGGAGATACAGACTGATTTTATTATCACGACCACCGCTCTCGTAGGCCCTGAGAGAAAGCCATAATATTGTATAATTTATAGTGAAAAACATTTGCATCAGATCCATAGATTGAAAAAAATACAACTTATAGTTAGGTAAGATGTTTTTAGCTATTAGAGGTGCAGTAGTAACAGTCACAACCACACCCTGACATTTAAAGGGGGTGTCCATTCTTAGTCTATGTGACGTCGGTGCCGGTGCAGGTGCATGACCGCAATTATGTGATTTGCATACATGCGGTCACTTGCCGACTAGACGTGCTCAATGCAGTGAGGATGGACATGTCTAGTCAGAATGTGTCTGGAAGTATGCAAATCTCATACTTGTGGTCACATGTTCACCCGCTCAAGCACTCATAGCACGCTCTGTGAGAGTTCACAAGTCTGCAGTCACATAGAGTAACTACAGACTTGTACCATGCGGACAGAAAACTCCTTTCATGGGGGTTTCCAGGACTTATTAAAAAAAGCGTCAGAGATCAAGGAATAGCAAAAAAAATGCATGATCATTGTAGGTAATTAAGCATAGACCCGCTGAGACTGACAAAGTGGTGGTGATGGAATGAATAGACAAAAATAAATATTGTGCTTGACTAGAGATGAGCAAATCTGTTCGAGGCGATTTTGGTCTTTTCTGGTCTTCCTTCATTCATCCGCCACATCACATACACCAACAAGACCTCAAGTGTTGCATGTCGTAAATGTTAGAATCTGTTTCTTTGGGACCATTTTGTTGTGGCTTTCTGGCTGTTGGTCTTTTTCCCCTGGTGTTGGTGTTGACTAACGTCAGGTGATTGTATCACCCTTTATTACCCAGCAGCTGATTCCGAGTCCTTGCCCGACATCATTGTTAATCCGCGAGAGTTCTGTCTAGGAGGTTTGGTAGTAGTGGTTTCTGTGTTTAGTTTTGTGCAGTTCTTGGATCCTCTAGTTCTGCCTGCTGAGATTTCTTTATTCCCTTTTTCGTTTCTGCAGCTTCCTCCAGTTTCCTGTTAGGAGGTCACCTGTTTTTTCCCAGTCCTTAGTTCTTTCAGGGTCTCCTTTCCCTCTTCCTTTAGGTCTTCTTTTGAGTTTAGTCTAGGAAACGTCGGTGGGTCTATTCGCTAGGAATAGGTTGCCGACTCCACTGTAGGGCTTCAGTCTAGTCCTAGTGCAGGGACAGCTTTTCCCTCTTCTGCCCTAGTGTTGAGTTGCCGTTTCGTAACACTAAATCCATGACTCCATGATGTTGCAATGTAGCCCAAGACCTAGTCAGCACAAGAATGAATGATTAGAAAAGCCGAGAGCTGTATCAAGCCCACAGGGAGCTATGGTGGGAGGACAGATGAGTACAAAACCAAAAATTTGGATCTACACAATCCAGAATATTTTTTTTGTACAATTAGGCAAAGCCAATCAAATTTCGGTACAATTTGGAGCAAACTGATGATTTTGAATTTCATCAGACTCACTAAGTTTTACATTTAAAGGGAACCTACCACCAGTTTTACCCAATATCAACTGAAGTCACCACCTTTAACACCTATTTTACCAAAACCTAGCAACCTGTATATAAGCCCCCAGCTCCCTCTTTTATAATTTCACAATTTCACAATATAGAGCTGTCCGATGGATGACATCGGTCTTACTCGGCGCCTCCTCTATCTCCGCAATCATCGTCCTCCTGCCTTTATTGATGTGCCTTTGTACCAGACCACGCCGTATGGTAAAATTATAAAAGGTATTTTTTTGGATACGCAGTGGGAGTTGGGGGCTTACAGTCATGGCCAAAAGTGTTGGCACCTTTGAAATTGTTCCAGAAAATGAAATGTTTCTCCAATAAAATTATTGCAATTACACATGTTTTGTTATACACATGTTTATTTCCTTTGTGTGTATTGGAACAACACAAAAAAGAGAGAAAAAGAGGCAAATTGGACATAATTTCACACAAAACCCCAAAAATGTGCCGGACAAAATTGTTGCCACCTTTCCAAAATTGCGGCTAAACAACTTTGTTTCAAGAATTTGATGCTCGTTCAAACTCACCTGTGGCAAGTAACAGGTGTGGACAATATGAAAATCACACCTCAAACCAGATAAAGAGGGGAGAAGTTGACTTAATCTTTGCATTGTGTGTCTGTGTGTGCCACACTAAGCATGGAGAACAGAAAGAGGAGAAGAGAACTGTCTCAGGACTTGAGAACCGAAATTGTTGAAAAATATCAGCAATTTCAAGGTTACAAGTCCATCTCTAGGTTACAAGTGAATATACAGGTTGATGAACTATGGTTAAAGGGGTGTTAAAGTTGGAGGATATGTTGGAAATACCTTGTGACAGGTTACCTTTAAACCTTTCCCTGCTCTTGGTCACTTTTCATATATTCCCCAAAAATGGTCAAGGGACCCAAAAGGTTCTACTGAACATAAGGAAAACCAGACTATTGAAAGGGAATCTGTTAGCAGGTATTTGCTATATAGTCTGACAGCATGATGTAGGGGCCGAGACCTTGATTCCAGTGATGTGTCACTTATTAGGCTGCGTGCTGTTGTTTTAATACAATGAATGTTTTACTAGCAGGAGATTATCACCGCCTGGACTACAGCTCACGTGCCTGCTAGTCCAACCATGCCCCCATCATTTACTGTGCTATGTGTTGATGTTTCTATCAAATCAGTGTTTTATCAGCAGGATCAAAGTCACAATGGCATTTCAAGAGGCGTAAGGGGGCTGGAGGTTCCCTTTATTAACCAGAAATCGGTTAACTTTCCGTTTTGCAATAACATGTCTGCACTGCTGCGAAATGAAGTTGTAAAAACTACAGGCAAAATAGGTTAATTTGCTTAATTTGTCCAGGCAAATATCCAGCAGAAACGAACTGCAGGCTCCCGAGATAAGAATGGAGTCATTTTGTAATTGTTAATTGATAATATGAATTAAAACAACGATATTTGCCCGAGGAAGTCGAAATTAGCTGGTGCAAAGGGAGCAGGAGGAGAGGGAGAGAAAAAAGGGGAAAATTGCAATGAGAAAATGACTAATTCCCTGATGCTGCTATTGGAGGAGAAATGAAAAATGAGATTTTTTTCGGGTTCGGATAGAAGAGAATGTGGCTCCATCTTGTAGAGTCCATGGTAACATAAAAAGAGAGGCAGCTTTGAACCTCGCAATGTGCTGCGCAGCTTCAATTGATAGCCAAAGGTACATATTTGTATATATTTTATTATCACTATCTATGGTGACGCATAAAGCTGTCCCACAGAGATAAAGTAAAAAATTGCAGACAAACAGTAATGTAATCTGATAAGCATATACAAAGTATACGCAATTCCGTCATAAATTGAATAAAGCTACTTGTGAATAGAATATGAGGCTACATTCTCTTCTGTATCTCCCAGAAAATCAGTAATTTTTCATTTTTTATACAAACTTCAGATCAGATTTTTTGGCGCGCTGTGAGGCATATGGGTACAGCAGGAGCCCTCCCCCACTGTTCTGTCTGCAATAATAATACTAAGCTCTAACCCCTTGTAAAACCAGGCCTCCTTAAAGGGAATCTATCACCAGAAAATGACCTTGTTATGATAGTGTAGCAACTTACTCAGGAAAATACTGCAACTGACACTGCCGGTTCCTGTACAGACTAGAGATCCTGAATCCACAGTCACTAGTGGTTCCTGTGTGAGCTGAGATAGTCCTAACCACAGACTAGACGATGGCAACTTGGACCTATGCTGCCTGAAAGGTCGTTGAGCGCTTCACGTTCCTCCTAAAGAACTGGAGGGCAGAACAGAGTGCAAATTACCTACAGAAGGGAAAGTGTGCTGAAATAGAAAGATACCAGAGTGAGTAAAGCAAACCACGAAATATAAAATAAAGGGTTAACTATGTTCTGTTAGAGAATATGCCGCCTACTTCCTAAAAAGAAACAGAAGATAGGTGCAGGAAAAAGAATATAAACATCAGAGAGATAAACCCTAGCTGGTTTTTCACGGACTGGCTTAAGGTACAGCAGTATGACTGGACTATGAGACTATCACCAGTAGGATATATCAGCAGAGGGAAAGCATATAAAGTCGCACGCGAAAGGTGATAGAGCGGACAAATGAGTAAATGAAAACACCGGTTACCTAAACACCTGGAGAAAAGTTGTAACTTCCGTGGCTCGGTGGACAGAGAAGCCGACCACAAAGCACAGGCTCAAGAGTTTGAACCCAAATGCATGACAGACCTACTGTTTAAATCAGGTTTTTGTGTTACATGTATTAGTAATCCTGCAATTTTCACACTGGCCACTGGGACTTTTTTGCACTCATACTTACTATTCTTTCAGAAAGAGATTTCAGTAGACTCATTATCATCAGAGGCAGGATTACAATTACAGGGAACACCACTATTCACAGCTAGTAACACAGGATCCACCAATCACAATAGGTGATGTCACAGCTCACCCTGTACTCCCTCCTTTCACAATGACATTTGCACATGCTCATTTGACACTTCAATACAAAAGATAGGGTCAGGGTCTGACCATTGTGGCAATGTACAGGTGTTATTTCCTGAAACAAAAAGAAATTAGTCTAAAAAAGCCCCTTAGGAAAAACTCACCATCCTGCTGTATCCATGTGGCGGCTCAGTAGTTAGCACTGCAGCCTTTCAGCGTTGGGTTCCTGTGTTCAAGTCAAGAAGTTTGTATGCTCTCACCGTCTTTGTGTGAGTTTTCTGTCTCAGCAGGGCTCCACCTCCTTTACCTATGGCTGCTGTGCTTCACGTTGGGCATTACTAGTGGCCCGGCGTGCCTTCTTGACATTATCTCCCTAGAGCTTTTAAAGCACGTTTGGACACACCCCTTTGTCTGAGCGCTAAACCAGAACTGTGCCCTGCAGACTTGTGTTTGATCTCTGATTTTATTCAAGTCCTCGGTTCCTGTTATGTCCTCCTGCTTCTATGGCTTCTAGGCAGTCTTGCATTGCCAGTTTTCCAAGTCTTCATTGTACCACGTGTTTAACAACCTGCTGTGTCACACCCAGGGTCCACGTGTCCATCCTGACCGGCAGCTCTATAGATCCACCTCACCTAATGAGCCTAACAAACATATTGATAGCGCATTTATATTGTGAACCCCAATGGTCACAGCGATGATAATGTCAATAAAACACTGCAGAATATGTTGGCGCTTTGTAAGCTAGAACATTTACCATATGCAATGGGAAAATGAATTCCTCAGCTGTAGCCATAGACCCTCGTTGTACCAAAGGAGGCCTTGAGAGCATTCTTTTGGCCTCCAATGGGCTTTATATGTTGAGGATATCATTTTTTGTAATATTGATTAGTACATCAGAGGTGTCTGGTAAAAATACGTGAGCGCGATGAGTGATACAACCCCTGGCAAAAATTATGGAATCACCGGGCTCGGAGGATGTTCATTCAGTTGTTTAATGTTGTTGAAAAAAAGCGGATCACAGACATGGCACAAAACTAAAGTCATTTCAAATGGCAACTTTAGGGCTTTAAGGAACACTAAAACAAATCAAGATTAAAAATGTGGTACTCAGTAAGGGTATTTTTTCAGACCAAGCATAGGGAAAAAATTATGGAATCACTCAATTCTGAGGAAAAAATTATTGAATCACCCTGTAAATTTTCATTTCCAAAACTAACACCTGCATTAAATTAGTTCTGCTCGGTAGTCTGCATCTAAAAAGGAGTGATCACACCTTGGAGAGCTGTTGCACCAAGTGGACTGACATGAATCATGGCTCCAACACGAGATATGTCAGTTGAAACAAAGGAGAGTATTATCAAACTCTTAAAAGAAGGTAAATCATCACGCAATGTTGCAAAAGATGTTGGTTGTTCAGTCAGCTGTGTCTAAAATCTGGACCAAATACAAACAACATGGGAAGGTTGTTAAAGGCAAACATACTGGTAGACCAAGGAAGACATCAAAGCGTCAAGACCGGAAACTTAAAGCAGTATGTCTCCAAAACAGGAAATGCACAACAAAACAAATGAGGAACGAATGGGAGGAAACTGTAGTCAATGTCTGTGACTGAACGGTAAGAAACCGCCTAAAGGAAATGGGTTTTACATGCAGAAAAGCTAAACATAAGCCATCATGAACAACTAAACAGAAAAAAACAAGGTTACAATGGGCTAAGGAAAAGCAATCGTGGACTGTGGATAACTGGATGAAAGTCATATTCAGTGATGAAATGCGAATCTGCATTGGGCAAGGTGATGAAGCTGGAACTTTTGTTTGGTGTCGTTCCAATGAGATTTATAAAGATGACTGCATGAAGAGAACATGCAAATTTCCACAGTCATTGATGATATGGGGCTGCATGTCAGGTAAAGGCACTGGGGAGATGGCTGTCATTACATCTTCAATAAATGCCCAAGTTTACGTTGATATTTTGGACAGTTTTCTTATCCCATAAATTGAAAGGATGTTTGGGGATGATGACATCATTTTTCAAGATGATAATGCATCCTGCTATAGAGCAAAAACTGTGAAAACATTCCTTGAGAGAAGACACATAAGGTAAATGTCATGGCCGGCAAATAGTCCAGATCTCACTCCAATTGAAAATCTTTGGTGGAAGTTGAAGAAAATGGTCCATGACAAGGCTCCAACCTGCAAAGCTGATCTGGCAACAGCAATCAGAGAAAGTTGGAGCCAGATTGATGAAGAGTACTGTTTGCCCCTCATTAAGTCCATGCCTCAGAGACTGCAAGCTGTTATTAAAGCCAGAGGTGGTGCAACAAAATACTAGTGATGTATTGGAGTGTTCTTTTGTGTGTTTTTCATGATTCCATGATTTTTTCCTCAGAATTGAGTGATTCCATAATTTTTTTTCCCTCTGCTTGGTCTGAAAATAATTACCCTTACTGAGTACCACATTTTTAATCTTCATTTCTGTTAGCGCTTCTTAAAGCCCTAAAGTTGCCATTTGAAACGACTTTAGTTTCGTGCCATGTCTGTGATCCGCTTTTTTCAACAACATTAAACAACTGAATGAACATCCTCCGAGCCCGTTGATTCCATAACTTTGGCCAGGGGTTGTAGTTGGGAAGATCTGGATGGGGCAAAAGAGCACAAATAGGGCAAGACCGTAAGGAACAAAATGGGGGTGAGGGTACCAGTAGCTCTCATTTGTGTGTAAGAACGCAACACCTGTAGAAGTCAAAAGCAAAGATTAATATGATGTACGGGCTGCTCTCATGGAAAGGATAAGATCCAGAGAGTACCGACAAGGTGTTTTATCCACACCAACGCATTTTGGCCTTTCTCAAGGTTAGAGCAAAAAATAAATGTCCGGTGGCAAAACACGTCTATGTGAATGAAAAACCTTGCCTATACTCTACAGTTCTCATCCTATCCGTAGTAGTTGTCTCTGTTCAATCTTTTTTGTTCGAGGTTTCCATAAGGAAACTTTGTATGGTAAATATGAGAAGAGCTTTAGATGCCAATCGATTATCAAACATTAAGAAGCCTTCTATGACAGATTGAGTAGGGAAGGCCCACGGCTTACACCCTGCTTGCTGCATTTCCTGACTCCCAACTCATACTCCACACAGGTCCTCCTTGACATGAAAGCGATCTTGCGTTTTACGTTATTGCTCTACTAGATTTCTTCCTACCTGCATCCACAGCAGATGTCCTTGACACCGACCGCTCCTGGTCGAAATGTTGGAAAAGATCTGTTTTTGGCTCCTTGCCGGATCAAAATAAATTTACACTGAAGCAAGACCCACAGTCTCATTTCATTTTCTTTTGTGGTGCTGAGGTTCCAACCTCAGATTGTGTAGGGATACACACTATTGACATATGAAATAGTCAATATATTCATTAATTTCCAAAAGGAATAACTAAGGAACGGCCCAAAGCTGGGTTCGAACAAAACATTAGCAATTTTATTTTTGGGGAAAACAAATATTTATTAAGACTGACCGGAGTGGTGGCTGTTCCATGCTGCTCCAGGTTTATCGTTAGATACATATTTAATTGCTTATGTAAACATTTTGTTTTTGTTGAGTTTTGTCCAACCTCTCGATTTGTGTAGCACGGCAGGAATGGCGTTTCTGTTTATTACCTGCCATTGATCTACAAAGGTGGAGTGATGTGAGCGGAGCTCGGAATGAAGCCGAAAGGGTCAAGGAAGGGGAATAATATTTGATATTGGTGGTCACACATCTTCCAGTCATTATTTGCATTTGATTACTCTGTAAGTAGCCGAGCAGGGCACAAGGGCAAAGTAGCTTTGAACAAAGATGATCAAAGTATGTGTGAAGACTAGAGTACACCGGTATGAATAACGTGCGGAATTCTGACATTGTCTTAATGATCCCCTCCCTCAATGTCACTGTGGAGAGGGATTACTCGTGCCGCAGAACTGTTGTTTTTTTTTAGGAGGGTTGAAAGAGGGCTGGAATGATTCTTTGTGACCTGCAGAGAGGAGCTTGAACACTACATCAAAAGGCATCAAACAGCGGAAGAATAAAAATCAGACCTCAAACTGTCTTTGTAAAATTACCATCCTTTCAATCTTTTCGGCGAGGCTTTGATACCCTTCCAAGTTGTAAGTAGATCACATTCTTCCATCTATGACGGGTGGAGAAATGTAACCGTATCATCAGTTTGCACTTAGCTTTACTTAGACAACGTGCTGACAATATGCCTAGAGGTACATTGCGAGGCCTGTTTCCGATGTTCATACATTCATATCAATGAGAAGAATGTTAAATAGCGTGTAAAGCAGTGTTTTACATCATTGCATATCAAAAAATCCTGTAAGCAGGGGCAGTACCGCTGTAACACAACTCATTGTTATGTTTGGTTTGACATAGGTCTACAGGTTTGTGTCACGGGTGTGTCAGGTGTAACAGACAGTCGCTCTACATCTGGCTGTAGAAGGTCACTTCGCTTGGCATTTTCATAATCCTTCTTCCTTTAGGACCCAGCAGCGACCTCGCTTCTGCTGCTGATTGACACACCCTTGCTTGGTAGTTAAAAACTCTCAGTTTGCTCCAGGGAATCGCCGGTGATAGTTCTATGTGCCTTTGGGCAGGCTTGGAGCACTGGCGGTCGGCTAGCTTCTTCTCTGGTGCCCTTGGAAGACAGTTGGAGTTATCTCTGGTTTCTGCTCAAGCTAAGTTTATCC
The DNA here is from genome assembly GCF_046119375.1 of Phyllobates terribilis. Classification (NCBI taxonomy): domain Eukaryota; kingdom Metazoa; phylum Chordata; class Amphibia; order Anura; family Dendrobatidae; genus Phyllobates; species Phyllobates terribilis. The sequence continues at coordinate 139,699,189 of NW_027362770.1, forward strand.
CCTTTGTTTGTCTACCTTGTTGTCTTTAGTTTGTAGTGGGGCCTGACCAGTGCTCACCCCTTTTCCCCCTATCTAGGGTCAAGCTCTAGGGACATTCAGGGCTTATGTTCTTGCTCGGTGATAGGTGTTGTACCTATATAGGGATGCTAGGGAAGGCAGGATGATATTAGATCTGCCTAGGGGTCTCCACTCTCCCTTTCCCTAGTGTTTGGGCTTCCTACCCCTTTTCCCTTTGTGTTGAACTTAGTCTTTCCTTCACCTTACCTGACAGTTTGATATAATGATGCACCCACGACCAATGAGAGTTGATATTTTTTATTATCGGTACATTTGAGGATTTAAGTCGCGATGTGATCCTCGAGGGAGTAACACAGCAGTCTGACTGAATCAGTGACGCTGGCCGGGAGGGGTGGGTGGGATTATGGGCAGGAGAAGGGGTGAATATGCATTTGCAATTTCCATATGTTTGACTTGCCATTGCGAGACAATAAATTTGTCTGGGACTTACAGAAACACAATGGGGCCACGTAGAGAAATAAAAGTTACATATCCTGAAAGGGCTGTCCAACACCTATTTCAGGATACTATTAGTATACTGCACAAAAATTACCTGACAGATTTCCTTTAAGAAAAATATATAAAATCTCTTCAAAAGGAAGATGCTGTTTTCCAAGCATCACCTGTAGATGACTGACTTGTAAGTCAATGTGAGACCCTGTAAAGGAATTGTACATATTGGAATTTCTTAATACATTTAGCATCTTCAGGGTTTTGAAGGAAATCTACTAAGGAACTAAGTTTCTACAAGTAAAGAATATTGTCAAAAAATACTATAAAATTCCTTTGAGGCTGTAAGATTTCTGTCTTGCACGTAAAAATGCAGAGTTGAAGATTGGTTAATGCTTCCAAAATCCTCCTTGTGTATTGGAATTCTGTGGTGGATAAGGTGGAAGCCACCCTCAATTTAGCATACCCCAAACCTCACCTGGTGCACACAATCCCTAATTGTATACATTACCGCAAGTCTTAAAGGGAATCTGTCAGTAGGATCTACCCTCCTAGAGGGAGATTCAGGAGATTCAGTACAGCAGAGCTGACAACACTGAGAGGACAGCGGCAACTGCAAATGTGTTTGTAATTGGACAAACTTCACTTCTGCTGTACTCTGTTAGCTCTGATCTTACGGCCGAGCTGTGTGTGATTATGAGAGCAGACTGTCAATCATTTCATGTCTCACACTGTTAACGCTCTCATTTAAAATAAGCTCTGGAGGCAGATTCTCTGGGAGATCTATGTCCGGCCCCATAGATCTTAGCAGCTCATTTGCATATACGAAACACTTGGATTTCTCTGGAATAAAATATCGGATCGCAGATATCAATGTATCATTTTATTCAACTTTCTATGTCCTACATGCCCATGTAGATGGCTTAGTAGGGTTGATTGTACGGACAGATGCCCTTTAAATTTTTTTCTTATCAAAGGGTCGTAATGATATAAATGTTATTTTGATATGAAAGTCTTAATGTAGATAACCCAAAAACAGATCTGCAGCGTCCTTGCATTAGTCATGGACTAGAGAAATAGAGAGAGCGAATTTGAGGATGGACAAGATCATTAATGACCTCTTTGTCATGGGTATTTCCCAAAGGATCCACGTTCCTAGAGTGAGAAATTTCTGGCTGATATTCATTTATGATTTATACATTTCATCCCACAAAGGACTGGAATGATGGACATATGATATTACCCTCAATATTCTGTAAATTACTGACTCTCTGCATTTTTGTAATTCCTGGAAGACTCAATTTGCCCCTGTATATATACATATGTACATGAGAGAAAAGAGAAGGGCATGTGTTGTACTGAGGTTCCATTGACCCATGAAAGAAGATAATTCTGAGGATGAACCCTTCTTTTATACGGAATGTGTCCACTTTTAATAAACTACAAGCACCACCAATTAGGAGGGCACCATCTAATGTTCGGGATCTACCCCTAGCATATCACAACATAGTATACATGGCAATCAAAGAAAAAAGGAGATATGCATACTAGCGGTGATCACCCAAATAATCAACAATGAATAATTAACCATAAATATACATCAGTTTATTCAAAACATATAAATCCTGACACACATATACAGAAGAATATACCGACCGACAATTAAAACACCATTAAAAATAGTGGAAGAAGCCACTACTAGAGGAACCAGCTATAACAAAATACCTTCCTATATTTTGGTGGAATATGATGCATAGTAATACACGTAAGTGAATAAAAAATAGGATATAAGTTGCACAGACTGAAACGGGGTATCTGTGGTGGTCAATATTCCCCAGACTCTATATTGCACATACCGAACAGAAAATCTCATGAGGCATACAGAATGCAAAAATGATTAGATGAAAATATATAAATATGTATACATAACCTCAGACACCTATCAGCAGATAAGAATCATCATATATGGGGAACCAAACCAATAGTAATGAGTAAAAAGGTGTAAATAAGAGTATATAGGAGTATATATATTGCCCATACCCCACCTTTTACCCCACAACTGCAAACATATAGGCAATGTCCGTGGCTAGATCTGCCCCTGAAGCTTGTAGGACAACCAAATCTGCATTAGGACCTAGGGCAGGTAAGTGCTACAAGGATACAGCCTGTACATGGGAAGGTATAGCTGGGACTCCCGTGCCCAACGCGTGTCGCCACTCAGGGTGGCTTCATCAGGGGCATATGAGGTATAGTTCCTCGTGTCAGTTTATATAATAGCCACTTAATTGTATAATTGTAAGATTTACCAGGAGACAGCTGCGTGCCCGTAGAGCCCGGGGCTCCATTCATCAAAAAGCGGAAGTCCACACTGCAAAGCCGGAAGTACGTAACTCTAGAGTTACCGGCGTCTTGCGTTGCTATGGCGCCCCATGCCCAGTACACTAGCGCATGCGCAGATAGCAGATGAACCGCTGCGTGTCAGCAGAAGCAAGAAAAGCGGAAGTGCATGTGATGAAGGCCAAAGCCCTCCCCTCTACACACACACATCGTCATGTCACATGCCCTAAACAAAAAAGATGACACACGTTACCATAGTGACCCGTGCCCGCGTGTGAATGTCATTAGCCACAAAAAATCATGACGCAAATAAAGTTCTTAAGTATCACCGTCCGTCCCCTTATGTCCTTGTCTCTCACAGAGTAGTCAATGTGATAACACCTCTAATCTGCAAAAAATGGCATAATAGTTGGACTAGGCACTCATCACAATATAATATAAGGACACTGTGAAGGAAACATATATATAAGAATGGCAATTCTTTGCATGGGCACAATATTCCCAGGGCACATAGCGCGCACCCGTATGATATGGGACCAGCAAGACCCATATAGGTAAGTGAATGTCACCAGCAAATAGCAAATAATGCCCATGAAAATATATACGAAGCTGAATGTCCATATCGTATACCACATATGGCGGGAGAGGTTGCAAGCAGAGTTTATTGCACCAATGTTGTTCAATCAACAGAGAGAGAGAGCTCAATAGCATACAACTGGTGGATGGGGTTATTGCCACCAGTAACCGCCACAAATAAATACGTCAATAATGTAAAGGCAGAACAACCCTCCGGGTGCATAGAAAATGAGACCATATATGACGCATCGCACTGTTGCTGTCCTATGGGGGCCTATGGTAATACCATTGTTTAAATGTCAATCAATAACTCTAAAGTACCATGTCCACAGATAGATACAGGACACCAATTGAATATACCACATAGAAGGAATGAGATTCAATCCAAGACTAATACCATAAATATTTGACACTATAAAATAAGGGATATACTTATATATCATTTTTATTGTTATCTTTTATCTTTCTTTTTCTCTCTTTTCCCTCTTCCTTTCCCTTCCCTTTTATCATTTTGTCTTCTATTCTCATGGGGTGAATACCCCTATTGACCACCACAGATACGTGCATGATTGAGATATAGGGCCATATAGAAAGCACCATAATGTTGTTATCCTGGAGGGACCTCAAGTCCATCCTAGTAGTCCCATTAAATAGAAGACAGCCAATTACTCGGAGGAAACCAATGCTGTCAGAGCCATGGTGAGCCATTCAGCTAAAATGCATCAATGTTCCAATCCACCGGTAAATAAACGAGATGATGAAAGGGGAAAGACAGGTATTCCTCCGTCTTCCACTCAGTACTTGTGGCCCTTTTCCCCATTGAACGAATGATGGGTAGATCACTTGTTCAGTGAGCTTCCTCCCGGAGGTCAATGATAAGGGCATGATTTAGTAAGTGCCAAAATATGGCCAAAAGAAATTCTTGCTGCTGTAGTTAGACCCAAAGACATTGCTCAATAGCTTGGGAATATGTCCCAAGTAGCATGCTGCTGAGATATAGTCCAAGGCCACTTCATATGAGGATCACCCCAAATAGATATAGATTTTTTGAAAGAATGGATACCAATGCTCACCACTCGTCGAATGAGATATAAGGGGGGAAGAAAAAAGAGAAAGCAAATGAAACCAAAAACACCTCATGGCTATTTATAGAAGCCTGTAAATAATAATTCACTATTAAGGCCTGCGGGTGCCAGACTCTGGAGGTTAAAGATCCATTTGGACTCACATCTCAGAAGGGCATTGGTGCGATCACCTCCCCTTATATTGGTTTTTATCTGTTCCAGGCCAAAAACTTGTAGTCCAGATCGGTGGCCATTATGGACATCCAGAAAGTGTGCCGCCACCGATGTTATTGTTTTGTCCTTGTCGCGATCCCTGCTGGCCGTAGAGATGTTGGACATATGTTGTTGAATCCTTTTTCTGAGTTCTTGTGATGTCTGTCCGACATAAATCTTTGGGCAATCACAAATCAAGGCGTAAACTACATTTCGTGTTCGGCAATTGAAGTAAGCCGTTGAGCGAATCTGGTAAGGGAAGATGGAGAGTGTTAGCACATCTTGTGCCACTATGAACTGGCAAATATTACACCCTCCACAAGGATAGGTGCCAAAAATTTTGCCACCTCCATTCAATCTAGTGAAAGGACGCGTATAATGGCTCTGACAAAGCCTATCTTTTAGGTTCCTGGCTCTACGAGCCACCAACTTCGGGGTCATGGAGATATGCTTAGAAAGCTTAGGCTCACTGAGGAGAATCCCCCAATTCTTCGTAAGCAAATCGCGGACCTCGGACCACTGATTATTGAAGGTGGTAATAAGGCTCAAAGGCCTAGCTGATCTAGCCCCTCGTGTCCGTAATAAATCATCACGGTTCCTACCTCTTGCATCCTGGAATGCACCAGAAATGATGTGCCGTGGGTAACCCCGCCTTCGAAAGCGCCATGTGAGATCCCTGGATTGTTCCTGGAATTCCTCCATTGTAGTACAATTTCTTCGGGCCCGGAGAAACTGCCCTTTCGGGATCCTATTCCGCAAGTGCAACGGATGAAAACTCGTGTAATGCAGCAGGTTGTTGGTGGCAGTGGTTTTTCTAAAAAGAGTAGTAGAGATTTGGTTACCCATTTTAGTTAACTTAAGGTCCAGGTAGTTTATCTCCACATTGGAAGCATATTGTGTGAGTCTAATGTTGAGCCTATTGTAATTCAGCTCATTAATAAAGGCTTCACATTCCTCAAAGGTACCCGACCACAGAAAAAATACATCATCAATGTATCTTCGCCAGGTGAGAACCTTGTCCTTAAAGATCGCATTTTCGTACACTATCGTTTCTTCCCACCATCCCAGATATAAATTTGCATAAGAAGGTGCACATCTCGCAACCATGGCGGTGCCAGCCACCTGTCGATAGAATTTCCTATCGAACACAAAATAGTTTTTATCTAAGATGAAATGCAATAGATCTAAGATAAACGAATCATGTTTACGATCTCCTGTGGACCGATGATTCAGAAAATACGTGACCGCCCTAATGCCTAGATCATGTGCAATGCTGGTGTAAAGTGACTCCACGTCCAATGAGACCAAGATGGTGTTATCAGGGACTATCAATCCATTCAAATGTTGGATGAGATGAGAGGAGTCCCTGACATAGGACTTTAGTGACAGGGCTAGTGGTTGCAGAAAAAAATCTAAGTAAATGCAGGGGCGTTCAAAGAGACCCCCAATGCCCGAAACGATGGGTCTACCAGGTGGCTCACTCAAGGATTTATGTACTTTGGGAAGCAGATAAAGAGTTGGTACTACAGGATGAAGAGTAGTTAGGAATTCCATTTCCTTTTTGTTTAGGATATTGTTGTACCCAGCTCTCCCTATCAAAGTATCCAATTTGTCCTTAAAGAACAAAGTTGGGTCTGATGGTAACAAGTGATAGCACATGGTGTTAGATAGCTGTCGGTTGACTTCCTTGATGTACAATGCGTTGGGCCATAACACTATGTTCCCACCCTTATCTGCTTCCCGTATCAGAAACTCCTGATTAGATGTCAATTTAGTAAGTGCCCGTCTCTCTACTTTACTTAGATTATTATCTCTATATGGAGCACTTTTTAAAGATCGGATATCCCTACACATATTATCGAAGAAAATTTGAACCACGGGAAACATTGAAAAGGATGGTGTAGCCTGTGAAGGAAGTCTACCTGTAAATCTCTTACGTGACCGAGGTTCTTCATTTTCTTGCAATAAATCCAGGAGATCCTGAAAAGTCTGTCTTTCCTCAGTTGGTAGACCATCAATTAGTGAGGGCTGGTGGTACAAGAGTTTAAAGGTCAGTTGCCGACAAAACAAATATACGTCCTTGACCAGTTCGAATTTATTCAGGGTATTCATAGGGGAAAAAGACAAACCTCTTGTTAGAACAGACTTTTCAGTTTCAGAGAGAGTATAGGTGGACAAATTAATAATTTGCAAATTACCTTCCTCATTATCATGAGAACCCTTTGTGTCCAAGTTTACCGTCTTCTGTTGCGGGTCTCCCGTTTGTATGACGGGGACCAAACTCTGTACCCCCTGTTCCTCTTTCCTTTGGTCACAGGTACGTTTTCTTGTTTTCCGACGGCCCCTTCTGTGTCGCTTGGGCCTGAAGATAAAAAATCACTCGAGGAGGATTCACACCGTGTGTTCAAGTCCTCCTGAGGTCTGATCTCCACTGTGCCACGCCGTCTGTTGCCTCTATGACCCCACTTGAACATTCTACCATTGTCAAAGTCCATTTTGTCCCTATGGAACTTGTGTTTCTTCCCATTTATGATGTCTTTTTCAAATTGGTCAATGGATGCCTTAAGGCGTTCCTTGAAGGGAGCTACTAAGGTGTCATTATCAAAATCCTTCAACTTATTTTCTCGCCCCCTGATGTCCTCTTTAAGTTTAGTGAGTAACACTTGATCATGCTCTATTAACATATCTATTAAGATGGTGGAGCATCACGTACCTGTGACCAAAGGAAAGAGGAACAGAGGGTACAGAGTTTGGTCCCCGTCATACAAACGGGAGACCCGCAACAGAAGACGGTAAACTTGGACACAAAGGGTTCTCATGATAATGAGGAAGGTAATTTGCAAATTATTAATTTGTCCACCTATACTCTCTCTGAAACTGAAAAGTCTGTTCTAACAAGAGGTTTTTCTTTTTCCCCTATGAATACCCTGAATAAATTCGAACTGGTCAAGGACGTATATTTGTTTTGTCGGCAACTGACCTTTAAACTCTTGTACCACCAGCCCTCACTAATTGATGGTCTACCAACTGAGGAAAGACAGACTTTTCAGGATCTCCTGGATTTATTGCAAGAAAATGAAGAACCTCGGTCACGTAAGAGATTTACAGGTAGACTTCCTTCACAGGCTACACCATCCTTTTCAATGTTTCCCGTGGTTCAAATTTTCTTCGATAATATGTGTAGGGATATCCGATCTTTAAAAAGTGCTCCATATAGAGATAATAATCTAAGTAAAGTAGAGAGACGGGCACTTACTAAATTGACATCTAATCAGGAGTTTCTGATACGGGAAGCAGATAAGGGTGGGAACATAGTGTTATGGCCCAATGCATTGTACATCAAGGAAGTCAACCGACAGCTATCTAACACCATGTGCTATCACTTGTTACCATCAGACCCAACTTTGTTCTTTAAGGACAAATTGGATACTTTGATAGGGAGAGCTGGGTACAACAATATCCTAAACAAAAAGGAAATGGAATTCCTAACTACTCTTCATCCTGTAGTACCAACTCTTTATCTGCTTCCCAAAGTACATAAATCCTTGAGTGAGCCACCTGGTAGACCCATCGTTTCGGGCATTGGGGGTCTCTTTGAACGCCCCTGCATTTACTTAGATTTTTTTCTGCAACCACTAGCCCTGTCACTAAAGTCCTATGTCAGGGACTCCTCTCATCTCATCCAACATTTGAATGGATTGATAGTCCCTGATAACACCATCTTGGTCTCATTGGACGTGGAGTCACTTTACACCAGCATTGCACATGATCTAGGCATTAGGGCGGTCACGTATTTTCTGAATCATCGGTCCACAGGAGATCGTAAACATGATTCGTTTATCTTAGATCTATTGCATTTCATCTTAGATAAAAACTATTTTGTGTTCGATAGGAAATTCTATCGACAGGTGGCTGGCACCGCCATGGGTGCGAGATGTGCACCTTCTTATGCAAATTTATATCTGGGATGGTGGGAAGAAACGATAGTGTATGAAAATGCGATCTTTAAGGACAAGGTTCTCACCTGGCGAAGATACATTGATGATGTATTTTTTCTGTGGTCGGGTACCTTTGAGGAATGTGAAGCCTTTATTAATGAGCTGAATTACAATAGGCTCAACATTAGACTCACACAATATGCTTCCAATGTGGAGATAAACTACCTGGACCTTAAGTTAACTAAAATGGGTAACCAAATCTCTACTACTCTTTTTAGAAAAACCACTGCCACCAACAACCTGCTGCATTACACGAGTTTTCATCCGTTGCACTTGCGGAATGGGATCCCGAAAGGGCAGTTTCTCCGGGCCCGAAGAAATTGTACTACAATGGAGGAATTCCAGGAACAATCCAGGGATCTCACATGGCGCTTTCGAAGGCGGGGTTACCCACGGCACATCATTTCTGGTGCATTCCAGGATGCAAGAGGTAGGAACCGTGATGATTTATTACGGACACGAGGGGCTAGATCAGCTAGGCCTTTGAGCCTTATTACCACCTTCAATAATCAGTGGTCCGAGGTCCGCGATTTGCTTACGAAGAATTGGGGGATTCTCCTCAGTGAGCCTAAGCTTTCTAAGCATATCTCCATGACCCCGAAGTTGGTGGCTCGTAGAGCCAGGAACCTAAAAGATAGGCTTTGTCAGAGCCACTATACGCGTCCTTTCACTAGATTGAATGGAGGTGGCAAAATTTTTGGCACCTATCCTTGTGGAGGGTGTAATATTTGCCAGTTCATAGTGGCACAAGATGTGCTAACACTCTCCATCTTCCCTTACCAGATTCGCTCAACGGCTTACTTCAATTGCCGAACACGAAATGTAGTTTACGCCTTGATTTGTGATTGCCCAAAGATTTATGTCGGACAGACATCACAAGAACTCAGAAAAAGGATTCAACAACATATGTCCAACATCTCTACGGCCAGGAGGGATCGCGACAAGGACAAAACAATAACATCGGTGGCGGCACACTTTCTGGATGTCCATAATGGCCACCGATCTGGACTACAAGTTTTTGGCCTGGAACAGATAAAAACCAATATAAGGGGAGGTGATCGCACCAATGCCCTTCTGAGATGTGAGTCCAAATGGATCTTTAACCTCCAGAGTCTGGCACCCGCAGGCCTTAATAGTGAATTATTATTTACAGGCTTCTATAAATAGCCATGAGGTGTTTTTGGTTTCATTTGCTTTCTCTTTTTTCTTCCCCCCTTATATCTCATTCGACGAGTGGTGAGCATTGGTATCCATTCTTTCAAAAAATCTATATCTATTTGGGGTGATCCTCATATGAAGTGGCCTTGGACTATATCTCAGCAGCATGCTACTTGGGACATATTCCCAAGCTATTGAGCAATGTCTTTGGGTCTAACTACAGCAGCAAGAATTTCTTTTGGCCATATTTTGGCACTTACTAAATCATGCCCTTATCATTGACCTCCGGGAGGAAGCTCACTGAACAAGTGATCTACCCATCATTCGTTCAATGGGGAAAAGGGCCACAAGTACTGAGTGGAAGACGGAGGAATACCTGTCTTTCCCCTTTCATCATCTCGTTTATTTACCGGTGGATTGGAACATTGATGCATTTTAGCTGAATGGCTCACCATGGCTCTGACAGCATTGGTTTCCTCCGAGTAATTGGCTGTCTTCTATTTAATGGGACTACTAGGATGGACTTGAGGTCCCTCCAGGATAACAACATTATGGTGCTTTCTATATGGCCCTATATCTCAATCATGCACGTATCTGTGGTGGTCAATAGGGGTATTCACCCCATGAGAATAGAAGACAAAATGATAAAAGGGAAGGGAAAGGAAGAGGGAAAAGAGAGAAAAAGAAAGATAAAAGATAACAATAAAAATGATATATAAGTATATCCCTTATTTTATAGTGTCAAATATTTATGGTATTAGTCTTGGATTGAATCTCATTCCTTCTATGTGGTATATTCAATTGGTGTCCTGTATCTATCTGTGGACATGGTACTTTAGAGTTATTGATTGACATTTAAACAATGGTATTACCATAGGCCCCCATAGGACAGCAACAGTGCGATGCGTCATATATGGTCTCATTTTCTATGCACCCGGAGGGTTGTTCTGCCTTTACATTATTGACGTATTTATTTGTGGCGGTTACTGGTGGCAATAACCCCATCCACCAGTTGTATGCTATTGAGCTCTCTCTCTCTGTTGATTGAACAACATTGGTGCAATAAACTCTGCTTGCAACCTCTCCCGCCATATGTGGTATACGATATGGACATTCAGCTTCGTATATATTTTCATGGGCATTATTTGCTATTTGCTGGTGACATTCACTTACCTATATGGGTCTTGCTGGTCCCATATCATACGGGTGCGCGCTATGTGCCCTGGGAATATTGTGCCCATGCAAAGAATTGCCATTCTTATATATATGTTTCCTTCACAGTGTCCTTATATTATATTGTGATGAGTGCCTAGTCCAACTATTATGCCATTTTTTGCAGATTAGAGGTGTTATCACATTGACTACTCTGTGAGAGACAAGGACATAAGGGGACGGACGGTGATACTTAAGAACTTTATTTGCGTCATGATTTTTTGTGGCTAATGACATTCACACGCGGGCACGGGTCACTATGGTAACGTGTGTCATCTTTTTTGTTTAGGGCATGTGACATGACGATGTGTGTGTGTAGAGGGGAGGGCTTTGGCCTTCATCACATGCACTTCCGCTTTTCTTGCTTCTGCTGACACGCAGCGGTTCATCTGCTATCTGCGCATGCGCTAGTGTACTGGGCATGGGGCGCCATAGCAACGCAAGACGCCGGTAACTCTAGAGTTACGTACTTCCGGCTTTGCAGTGTGGACTTCCGCTTTTTGATGAATGGAGCCCCGGGCTCTACGGGCACGCAGCTGTCTCCTGGTAAATCTTACAATTATACAATTAAGTGGCTATTATATAAACTGACACGAGGAACTATACCTCATATGCCCCTGATGAAGCCACCCTGAGTGGCGACACGCGTTGGGCACGGGAGTCCCAGCTATACCTTCCCATGTACAGGCTGTATCCTTGTAGCACTTACCTGCCCTAGGTCCTAATGCAGATTTGGTTGTCCTACAAGCTTCAGGGGCAGATCTAGCCACGGACATTGCCTATATGTTTGCAGTTGTGGGGTAAAAGGTGGGGTATGGGCAATATATATACTCCTATATACTCTTATTTACACCTTTTTACTCATTACTATTGGTTTGGTTCCCCATATATGATGATTCTTATCTGCTGATAGGTGTCTGAGGTTATGTATACATATTTATATATTTTCATCTAATCATTTTTGCATTCTGTATGCCTCATGAGATTTTCTGTTCGGTATGTGCAATATAGAGTCTGGGGAATATTGACCACCACAGATACCCCGTTTCAGTCTGTGCAACTTATATCCTATTTTTTATTCACTTACGTGTATTACTATGCATCATATTCCACCAAAATATAGGAAGGTATTTTGTTATAGCTGGTTCCTCTAGTAGTGGCTTCTTCCACTATTTTTAATGGTGTTTTAATTGTCGGTCGGTATATTCTTCTGTATATGTGTGTCAGGATTTATATGTTTTGAATAAACTGATGTATATTTATGGTTAATTATTCATTGTTGATTATTTGGGTGATCACCGCTAGTATGCATATCTCCTTTTTTCTTTGATTGCCATGTATACTTTTAATAAACTTTAACCTTTGTTAATAGCATTATACACATAGGATATATCATGGATAGAATCTACTTTATTTGTCATCATGAGCCTACAGTATGTGCCAAAATTCGAATTCTGCAGTTTGCTTGAATTTGCCCAGAAAATTTGATTTGCATCAACTTTAGTGTCAGTGTTGATGTTGGTGTCTCCAACACCCCAGAGCATAATAAACTTATGTTAAAAAGAAATAAAATTGTACTCACCCGACCCACACCAATCTCTCACCTAGCCCCTGTTTGGTCATCTTCTTGGTCCTCGCACCAAGGCTGCCTTCACTGAGCCATCTTCAACCTCTTTTGGTTCCCCACATTCTTTAGCGTCTTCTGGCACTGGGCAGCTTTAGTTTCTCCTGTACGTCATAACGTCATGGCCTTTTTGGCGTAAAAAGACAATGCCGGATATTGGATGACACCAAAGATGGCCAAGTGAAGATCACATTGGTGACTGGACCGAACAAGATGATTGGACAGGGGTTGCATGGTTGTGTGATTATTAATTTCTTTTAATTTTTTTAAAGGGAACCTGTCAGGTCCCCAAACCTAATTAACCTGCAGATATGGGGCTAATCTGCAGGTTAATAACAATCTAAAGCTGTGCGGCCTCCACGCTAAAAGCAACAACTACCAGGAGGATATAAACTTTATTCCTCCTGGCAGCCTCCAGTTTTCAGTCATAGAGGCGTGCACAGAGTGACTTCAGTCACCAAACAGTAGATAGTGAGTGCAACTGTAAGCACCCCCCGGCACATCGACTAACAAGCATCACTGCTCTGGTACGCTGCAAAGATGGATGTCAGTCAATGTGTGAGGACTTGCTTAAAGTTGCCGCTCACTGTATATTGGGCGATGACTATAGCCATACCGGCATGGCTCTATGACTGAAAGCCAGAGACTACTGGGAGGAATAAAGTTAATTTCCTCCTAGTAGTTGTTCTTTCAGTGCGGCGACCGGGCAGCTTTAGAACAATATTAACCTGCATATTAACCCTTTATCTGTAGGTTAATAGCATTTGGGGACATGAAAGGTTTCTTTTAACTCCTTACCAGCCTCTTTGAATACAGCTGGCAGCCACTGTGATGGTTTCATGGGAATTGAATCACAAAAAAATTCTTATTTTGGCAAATCAAAATTTGTTGTGAAATTCAAAGTGAATTAAATTCGGCTTGAAGTCACTTGCTCATCTCTGGTCATAGACCTTTTTAGCAAATGATTGGCACCAAAGTCACCTCCAAATAAGATAACTTCTACTGATCTTTTGAAGCTCATTAGGTGTCATGGCTTGGAACCATTGGTGAATTATCTGCTTCTCTGATGACACAGTCAATTCTTGAGGTTGAAGATCGATATCCCTAAAAAAGAAAAACTATATATGTTTTTCTTGTTTGATCATCATTACTATTTTAGACCACCTTAAAGAGGATCCATCACAAGATCAAAAGTGGTCAGTTTTTGGGCTTATTTTATTCCTGCTGCTCCCCTGAGTATTTTTTTTTAAATCTGATATACAGTTCTAGATATGTGTTTCTTAATATGTAGTGCTAATTTTTATATTTTTTACCAAGGGGGCAGGGCTCACAGGCTAATTATGCAGAGAAGCCTAAAGACACGCCACAGAGGATCTTGTGAACCACTCCTGCCTTGTAAACACCATCAAAATCAGCACTAAATAAAAAGACTCATATCTCTGGAACCATATGGCCGATTAAAAAAAGGGAAAAGAAAGAAACTCAGGGGAACAGAGAAATAAAATAAGTGTAGAAACTGTCCAGTGTTGACCTGGTGTCAAGTCCTCGTTAAAGGGGTTGTCTATGGGTTTGCCATAACAGTGCTATACCTCTCCATGGGTTCTCTTTGGTATTGTGGCTATGCTCAATTTAGGTGAGTTGGACTGAACTGTATAATATATGCAGCTGCAGTCTAGCAAATAAGAAACCATTTAAATGTGTCTATAAAATATCTGTAAAGCATATTAAACCAGAAAAAAAAGCAAAAAAAAAGAAGAAGAAACTCTGTATTTTTTGATAGCGATATATAACAGCAGGAGGAAGAATATCAAATTCTTAAAAAATAAAAGAAGCAATAAAAAACAAAATTCAGTGGGATTCTGGCTGGTCACAATAGAAGTAACCAATTCACTAGAGCCTCAAAATAAATGGAGATTGATCCATAAAAAAAAATATATGAATGCGCAAAAATGTTTGCCATAAGAAATCTACGTGCCCTAATGATATAAATATGGATATAAATTCTATATATAAAAAAAAACTCAAAAAACATTGCAGGTCATGTGTGGTATACTATGTATTCATCTGTTGAGTGCAGTCAGAACTGTCATTGTAATGTTGAAGACAAATGAAAGCCATTAAGCTCTGGTCAATAGGGACAAAAACATTACTTTTCAAGTGCCGATCCATGAGTCATTTATATATATTTTAAACCCATTTCACTAGTCACATAGATAGATGGTAACGCAATAGAAGCTAAAATAGGGATTAATTGCATTTTAGGTCTGCTAGAATTTGTTTTATTGCATGTACACTGGAGAATACTTTTCTGTTTCTATATTTTTAAAACGGAAAAAAATATCTGAGTGTGAGTGAATCACCAAATAATAAAAAGACCTAATAAAAAATAGAAAAAAAATAGTGAGGAAATGTAGAAAATGCAGCTAGAAAGCAAATATGTGTATCAGTATTCAAGTTACTGACGCTGCCTGAAAGACAAAGAAGTTAAGGAAAATGTGTTATCAGAAAAGGAGTTATTATTGATTCAGGTTTTTATCTTTTATGTATTTTTTTAAACAATATATTATTAACTATATTAAAAAATATGTAAAAAAAAAATCTTGCAATTTTCACAGTGGTCTCTAAGTCTTATTCTAGAAACTCATACTTCCTGATCTTTACTTAAGGCTTTTCAGCAGTCTCATTATCATCATGCCATGATGCCTCCTATCAGAGTGTCTAGACGTAGTGAATGACAGTTCTGCCGCACAATCTAGGAAGGGGGAGTGCTGAGCTATCAGTATGTGATAGACAGCTCAGCCGTCCAATCAGGATCAGCGTGTGCCGGGACTTTATCCATATGTCTCTTGTCCAGAGTAATTACCTGGCTATATAACCAGCTCTCTGCCATTGATTTCTGCCAATTGTAGCTTTGCTCATGAGGTGTGTGTGCTCGGTGCTCCTTGTCTAATATTCAGATTTTTGCTGCCCGACCTCAGATTTTTCTTGACCATCCATTTGCCTAGCCCTTTTGTCATGATCCACTACCTTCTTGGAATATTGACTTTGGACTGTTTCCTGACTATGCCTCTGTCTCAGCCCTTGGCTTTTCACCTCGGACCTCTTGACTGCCCAGTCTCACAGCTTATCCTTATCATCACACATCACAGTCAGAATTACAGTAGAGGTAACAGCTGTATATACAGCGGGTAACATGGGATCTGCCATTCACAATAGGAGATGTCACAGCTCACCTTCTCCCCTCCCTTTGCAATGACCTTTGCCCTTATGTGAGTGTAAGGTGCCCCAGCGAGGTAGTCGTGGGCGAGCTGTAGCCCCCTCTCGCTATGGCACCCTACAGACAATACGTGTCCTCTCTCTGAAGTGTGGCTGTGTATGTAGTGCTCTTCACTTACTTCACGCCATCCGATCGCGGCTGTCTCCAGGCAATTTTCTTCTGGGACCAGGGCAGCAATAATTTCAGAGGACACGAGGTTCTTAACCAGAACTTGGACTTTACTTGGGGAAGAGGAATATTTACAGTATTTACAGTCAGATATAATGGATAAGGCCCGACAGGTAATCATCTCCCTCACAGGCGCCGTTAACTGCTTCAGCCCTGGTTCCCTCTTTAAGCGGAGCATCTCTGTGGCTATAATTCCTGGCCCTAGAGACTCCTCTGTATTAACAGTGAACGGATCCGATATCTCTCCCCCACGTCTTGGCTTGGAGTACTGTTTAGCTTCCTCTGCTGCCTGCAGACCAGAAGTGCCCCGTGTCCTCACTACGCTTTGGTGAGTTTCTACGGTGAGCGAACAGGACTCGTGCTCTTGCGTGGGGAGAACTGCGCACTGGGATCTCACTGTCTGAGGGTTCGGAGCTCCCGTCTACCCTAGCAGCCACTATAGTAAGGCTGTCTCATCAGGTCGCAATCCTTTCTTGTACTACTCTATCACTTCCTGATTCAGGAAATTAAAACAGAGACTTTCCTAATATGCCCACCCTCAGTGAGCTGTCATCACAGAACCTTAACCCATCACTGTCTATAGCTCGGCTAGCAGACTCATCCTGACATCTGCACCCCGAACAGTGGCATCTTGTGGCTGTTTTCAGGTACTACAGCCCAGAAGGAACTATACCAGGAACAAGCTCTATATCTCTCTAGGCTTGATAAGGGCACTAAGTTCCCCCTCTGCTCTACCAACCGGACCACTAAAGCTAACCCCCTTAGCTTGGCCTACCACAGTTGGGGAGGTCTGTCTTCAGGAACTCTTCCTTTTACTCTCTCAGTCTCAAGGGAAGGCTACGCCCTTCCCCACTATTACATGAGCATTCTCAGATTAGAAGCTTTTATATAAAACATAGTCTAAGGCAGTCTACAGTATAGATGCTAATGGCCCTGTGCCGAAAAAGAAGTCAGAGTCTTAATTTAGGCCTAGTGGCCAGTGTGAAAATTGCAAAATTTTCTAGTTTTATTTTTAATATAGTGATGTGAAAAATTAAAAAAAGAGTGATTAGTAGGTGAGGGTTGAAAGAAGGGAAAGTGGCAGGGGCAGAAGTCAGACTAATGGGGGATGCAATATGGTCTCCGAGGAGAGGCATATGGAAGACTTAAAAGGCTTTCGACAGGGACCTTTTCTTCTACTCTATTGGAAAGAATCGGCTCTGATTCCATGAAGACACTGTTCCTTTCACCAAAGGGAAATTATGTGGGGGCGTAAATTTAGAGGGTGGAGGGGTTGCAGTCGCACCCGAGTCCTGAGCCTCAAGAGGCCCAGAAAGTGCTTTTGGTCCATGTGAGAAGACCTATACTATTACTGACCCATGATAGTAGGTGAACCTGTTGGAGATTTTGTATTGGGGCCCACAAGCTACAAGTTATGCCACTTACTGCCAATTATGGTTGCCATATTGATGCAGGTGGTGGCAACCGGGTCCCTTTTTAACATATCTGTCTGGATCCTTGAAGGCAGTTCCCCTAGAATTACCCTGATAGCTTCATTGCTTTTCTAGATGTATCTCTTCATTAGATTTTTTTTATGGAGCTGAGGTGAGGGAGCTTTCTGATCTCCAGTTACAGATAAAGCTGTGTGGGAGATTTTCTTATTTTTTTTTACGACATCCATATATTTCCTGCTTTTTTTTGCATTATTGTAGAGCATGAGAGATGCCTGTTAAGAATTGGATTTTTTTGTTCTTGTCAGTTGTCGTCTTTGACTTACAAACTGGATTTGAACTTCTTTGAGATTTTACTTATTGCTTTAAGGCATCTACAATTTCAAAAGAAAGTTTATGAATAGTTTTGTTTTAAAATGTCCCAGTTTTCTCTATGTAGCTCCTATATGTTACCATAGTAACAGAATACAAACAATCTCTGTATAGTCTGATCCTGTAATCATACTCTTTCTCCACCCATCCCATTTCTGCTGTTAACTTATATTCGATGGATAATCAAACATAGGGGACAGAATGAAGAGGATATGGCTGCAGGATCAGACTACTCATAGAATGTTGTAGTCTGTTTCCATGGAGACACATTTATTTTAAGAAGTTTAAAAATGTATTCCAATATGTGATATGGTGACTATAAAGATAAATGTATGCTATGTGTGATTTCGGATTGACAAATAGTGGGAGGTTTTGTTTCCTGAATTTGAGAATCTGCAAATTATGGTTTGGAAGTAAACTCTTTGTTTAAAGAAGATCTTTCACCAAATTTTTCATGTTGAACTGGAGAGACGATGTAATAATGGCTGCAATGCTGAATAAAACTTTTTTTTATTAATTTCACTTTTCCATTGCTGAGATATTTGCACTCAAAGTATTTGGCATCTAAAGAGTTAACTTTCGTCAAGTCCAAGTGGGTGTTATCAGAGAGTTTTAACTTGGAGGCGTATACTTTTTCTCCCTGTATGATGCTGACCAATCATAAACAGGTAGCAACACAGTAGAAAAAGAACACGCCCCACATTATCTTAGGTTTCTCAATATGTGAGATGTAAGGATAGAGCTCTGATCTACTGGTCTAAAATATTAACGTGAATTATTTTTTAGGATTATTATTAGCAGTAGTAGTAGTATCTTTGTTAAAAACATAAGGTCCAATTCATCATTTGCTTTTGATTTTTCTCCTGTGGCATTCATTGACATTTTTGGGGCCAAATTCTTCAAAATGGTGCATGGGGTTCATCTTTTCTGCGCAAAAATAAAAATTGTTCTTTATTTGTCTTTAACCCATTTTTTTTTACTTTTTAGCGCAAAAAGTCATTACATTTGCACACATGAGTGAGACTGGAGAGCATTTGGTCCAAATTTTTGCGGCTTTTTAGAAAGTAGCAATTATATAAAATAAAAAGCTGGAAACATATATAAAATAGACTTTAAAAGGGCTGAAATTGAAAGAAGAATGAGGTGTAAAAGGAAAAAAGGCAACAAAAAAAAACAAAGCAAAAATTAGATTCCCCAAAAAGTAAGACGGGAGAAACGATCCAGCGGTAATAGAGGCTTTCTTGAAAAAATAAAATTTAACATTTATTCAAGTGTAAAAAAACTCCAAGTATACAGGTGATGCAGTATAAAATTATTTTAACAGGACATACTAGTTTCGACACTCTGTCTTACTCATGGTAAGATGACATGATAGACCATGAATGTCGAAACTAGTAGGTCCTGTTAATACATCACCTGTATACTTGGAGTTTTTTATGCTTGAATAAATGTTACGTTTTATTTTTTAAAGAAAACCTCTATTTCTGCTGGATCGTTTCTCCCTTCATTTTTGACCATGCCTGGTTTCTGATAACTCCATTTCTAATACGCCCAACTATTTGGTGAGCTGATCTACCACTGTTTTTTTTCCAAAAAAATAGGAAGGACAAATTAAAAGACAAATAAGGTATAAATGAAAAAGAAGAGAACATCACCAAAAACTGGACAAAAGAAGGCGCAAAATCAATAATAAATTGGGACGATGTAGATGAAACAATTTGTCTAATATAATAAACTCATTTTGTGTAGTAATTATGAGGCTTGTGGACAGCTTTCTGACCTCTGTTCTCTTTTTTTCCAGTTTGTTCACAGTTTGCCAAGGGAGTGTACGCCATATTTGGATTCTATGATCGGAAGACAGTCAACATGCTGACATCATTCTGCGGTGCTCTCCACGTTTGCTTTATCACCCCCAGCTTCCCCGTAGCCACATCCAATCAATTTGTTCTACAGCTCAGACCGGAACTTCAGGACGCTCTTATTAGTGTTATAGAATATTACAAGTGGAAAAAGTTTGTGTACATCTATGATGCAGACCGAGGTAAGATGGTTCCTTGGTTCATAGTCTGGCATGGGAGTATAGTCAGAGAATAGGTTATAGGTTGTATCCAGTCTCTTTAAGTTAATGGTTCACAATTAGGATATGACGTCCATCAATATTAGATTGGTGAGGGTCCTATTGTGCAGCAAAAATGATCAGCTGTTTAGAGGGCACTTGCGCGAGCGCAACATCCTTTTTGATGTTCGCGTAATTTTGCAGAATTTTTCATTATTTCCATACTCCCATTTACTTGAATATTAGGCAGCTGGTTTTATTATAATGGCCCTTTAGGAACTTTCAATAAAGGGATTCCTCTTATCGAATTGGAGAGTAAATGGAGCAGAGGTCAAGCATATGGACTTTCCAGAATTCCGTGTTCAGGGTTCCGAAGTCTCATTCTTGAGATCGATGGGGGTTCCAGTGGTTTGATCCCCTGCAATCAGCAAGTTATCCCCTATCCTATGGTTAGGGAATAAGACATTTGAATTACATGTAGAAAATTAATTTAGTAATTTTCTTTCTCCCAGAAAACCCCTTTAACTCTTCTGTTTCCAGGTTTATCTGTTCTCCAAAAAGTATTAGATACAGCAGCAGAGAAAAATTGGCAAGTGACAGCAGTAAACATACTCACCACCACAGAGGAAGGCTACCGCTTGCTTTTTCAAGATCTGGACAAAAGCAAAGACCGTCAGGTTGTAATAGATTGCGAGTCGGAACGACTGAATGCCATCCTCACCCAGGTAGTGTTGACATTGTCCGCAAAGTCAGCTGCTGTACAATATTTATGGAACACTGGCTACCATCTTTGTCTGAATTATCTGTTGTATGGATACTTTACACATTAGATTTCAGACCGTAAACCCTACTTGATAGAATTAGGTGTGAAAATCAAATATGGCTATCATTGGAAAAATGTAAGAACGGTGTCTACTGTAGTATTGTTGCCAGATGACCTAGGTTTCAAAGCATCCAAAAGCAATATTTGTATAGAGGCTAAATGTTCTTCCCATTTAGGATTTCTGGGGTAGTGTATTCCAGAAAACTGGTGCAGCATAAGAAAAGTCCTGGAGACAGGCATGGAAAGTTCAGATTTTGAAGGATGTTGGTCTTAAATCAGTGACGGAATGGAGATAACAGGTAGAGTGGTAGACAGAGTGGAGGGAGGAGAAGATGCAGGATGGTGTCACATTGTGGAGAGTACATGTAGGGTGGTAGACAGATGAGAGAGGAGATGCAAGATGGTGCCGCACTGCGGATGAGTACATGTAAGGTGGTAGACAGGTGGAGAAAGCTGATTCAGGATGGTGTCACACTATGGAGAGTACATGTAGGGTGGTAGACAGATGAGAGAGGAAATGCAAGATGGTGCCGCACTGCGGATGAGTACATGTAAGGTGGTAGACAGAGTGGAGGGAGCTGATGCAGGATGGTGTCGCACTGTGGAGAGTACATGTAGGGTGGTAGACAGATGAGAGAGGAAATGCAAGATGGTGCCGCACTGCGGATGAGTACATGTAAGGTGGTAGACAGAGTGGAGAGAGCAGATGCATGATGGTGTCGCACTGCGGTGAGTACATGTGGGGTGGTAGACAGAATGGAGGGAGCAGATGTAGGATGGTCTCGCACAGTGGAGTGTACATGTAGGGTGGTAGACAGATGCGGGAGGAAATGCAGGATGGTGCCGCACTGTGGAGAGAACATGTAAGGTGGTAGACAGATGAGAGAGGAGATGCAGGATGGTGTCGTACTGTGAAGAGTACATATAGGGTGGTAGACAGATGAGGGAGGAGATGCAAGATGGTGCCACACTGCAGATGAGTACATGTAGGGTTGTAGACAGAATGGAGGGAGCAGATGTAGGATGGTGTCGCACAGTGGAGAGTACATGTAGGGAGGTAGACAGATGCGGGAGTAAATGCAGGATAGTGCCGCACTGTGGAGAGTACATGGAGGGTGATAGACAGATGAGGGAGGAGAGGCAGAGTGGTTCAGCACTCTGGAGAATACATGTATGATGGGAGACAGGGTTAAGGGAGGAGATGCTGAATGGTGCCTCACTGTGGAAAGTACACGTAGGGTCGTAGACAGATGAGGGAGGGAGGAGATTCAGGATGGTGCTGCACTGTGGAGAGTACATGTAGGGTGGTAGACAGAGATGAGGGAGCAGATGCAGGATGGTGTAGCACTGTGAAGAGTACACACATGGTCAAAATTGTTGGTACCCCTCGTTTAATGAAAGAAAAACCCACAATGGTCACAGAAATAACTTGAATCTGACAAAAGTAATGATAAATTAAAAATCTATGAAAATGAACAAATGAAAGTCAGACATTGCTTTTCTGCTTCCACAGAATTTAAAAAAAAATTAAACTCATGAAATAGGCCTGGACAGAAATGATGGTACCCCTGAAAATAATGTGATTAAACGAGGGGTACCAACAATTTTGACCACATGTCTATGTGTAGGGTGTAGACAGAGATGGTGCCGCTCTGTGAAGAGTACATCTAGGGTGGTAGACAGAGTTAACGGAGAAGAGGCAGAATGGTGCAGCACTGTGGACAGTATGTATAGAGTGGTAGACAGAGATGAGCGAGTAGATGCTGGATGGTGCAGCACTGTGGGGAACTTGTCTGGAGAGTGATAAGTTTACATTAGATTGTGAAATAGATAAGCAATCAAGTTAGAAAAAATATGAGCTTGGGCAGAGAAGAATTTATAGGGGTGGAGACGAATTAACAGTGAAATTTCAGTAATGAAGATGAAAATGAATATGATAGGGTTGCACAAACCCATGTGCATGCTGCACATTCTCTTCAGGTGTATAGAACACCTGATTGCAGATCACAGAAGTTTCTGCAACAAACTTTTGCACCCGGTTCACGGTTCTGCACCCTTTGCCTACCAGGCACCAATGCAGACTTGTGCAGTGTGAGTCCATTTGGTTCTTCAGTGCAAGAGCTTTTTCTTGGTAGTGCTTCTCCATGCAAAGACTCAACCAGTAGGGAGTGTAAAAGACATTGCTCTTTTGGACAAAGTATGCAAAATACCTCTCCGTTAAAGGACAGAAAGACACTTCCTTAGTGCCACCTATAGTACACTGTAGGCAACCATTATGGAGCCTTGAAATTTGCCTAGTAGTCAGACCGTCAGTCTGTAGATATCACCGTTACAGAATGTTTGCTCCTGGTCAGTACAGAGTAGGACTCTGACTTCTTCTAGAACCCTCCTCTGTCCTGATTCGTTTCGCCAATATCCTAGTCATGCTTCATCAAGGGTTGGACTTAAACTTACAGTGTTGCTCATAGTTGGCATTGGAGATAGTTTTCTTACTTCTGGAGAAGAGCCGTTTTGCATATTTTTTTATCCAGGGAACATTGCTTGTACATCTGGATCTTAGCGAGGAGAAACAATACCTTCCTAGAGTTGCTATATGTTGTAAATTTATATATGTTTTTATTATATTATTTTCATTCATTGTATATGGTACATCTTGTATTTGACGTCTCTCAGTCATTTCAGTCTGTTTTATTCCATTACCCGGTGCAGTCTGTTCTCCTGTCATTTTTTTTTTCTTGACCACACGTTCGGTTACGTAAGGCTCCAGAACGCCTACACCATTTTCCACAATGTGTTCAATGAAGCTGTGATAGTAATTAACCAGATTTCTCTTCCTTGCAGATCATCAAGCTAGAAAAAAACATTGTCGGATATCATTATATTCTTGCAAACCTGGTAAGTGAAGTATAGGATTTTAGGGGAATTTGCAGAGGCGGGTTTCACGGTTGGAGTTTGTTCTGTGCTGGGTCATTGTGCAAATGGAAGCATTGTTGATAAGCATGTGGTGAATGCATTACTTTGCATGTGTTGCCAAAGGAACCGATGAACAATGCCGCGCCGCGGCGTTCTGTGCATGTTAGCAGCTGCTATGAAATTGTAGCCTTTGTTGCAGAAAACAAAATAAAAAATATTTCCAATTTGTACAGAATGCACGGTGTATAAAAAAAGTGTACAAAAGACATTTCCAATTCATTTACTTTGAAATGCAGGAAATAAATGACTCAAAATTAATTATCTTCAGTATTTTTTAATGAGTTATACAATATAATTAGCTTAGAGTTTAAAGTAGATATCGATAACTGCAAAATATTAGGCGTTAGGAGACAACTAGTGACTGGTGATAAAGAATCGAGAAGGTACACTATGTAGTATTTGTCCCCTTTTTAGTTTACCCCACTAATGCATATAGATGGACATATACTCAGGACTTCTGATCTAGCAGGTGGTAATGGAGAGAAGCCCCTCATACACTTTCGATAGCTGTTGGCCAAACGTTGGTTTGGCCAACAGCTATCTCGCCTGACTGTCCCATGCATATGTGTTCTCTGTGAGAGAGCTACTGCCCAACTTGTCTTCTGGTGGCCTATCTCAGGGATAACAAAAGGATCAACAGTCCAAACTCAGATATGGTGGATCCCAATACAAATTGGACTGTCGCCAGAACCCTTTGTTATTGGTGGGTTTCACTTACATAGTCTAATGTGGATTGGGAGGCTATACTCTACAAAGAGCAAATCCTATCTTTCCCATGTTTTAAACTGATGGATCATTAGCTAATTTCCATGAGTTGGTTTAATTTCTTAAGTAATGGCCTCTCAAGGAAAAGCCAACAAAAATACCCAAGGAAAAGCCAACTCCTTCGTGTAAGTCCTCTTTCATAAGAGATGGACAAGATCAAAGAACCATTCGAAGAAATTAAGTTATCCACTGATATAACCAAAGTTTGATAGTAATTGCCCAACTTACCTTAGTTGATATTAGTGTTTAACATATTGGGTTCTGACCCAGGAATATTCCTCAAACAAAACCGATGAGTTCCAGCATAGAGCAAACCAATCTGAATCCATTGGCTCATATCAATGGGTTGGTAGAATTTCTCTTCTAGCCATTGAGAGGATAATAGTTAGCCTGAGAGGGTCCCAGAAGTTGGAAATTACCCCATCATCAACTACTTCTTGTGGGACCACTTCTATGAAAACAGGCTGACCAGGTCAAACAGTTTATTTAAAATTAAGTTATACACTAAGGTGCCAATTCATCAAGACCAATGTTTTTCATGCCAGTCTTGATAGGGGCATGGAGTAGAATGCAAGGCACTTCATTTATTGAGAGAGATGCCTCTTAATGTATTAGGCAAGTTGTGAAGAGGCGTGTATTTCCGTGTCTACTCCTTTTCACAAATCTTCCTCTAGTCTGAGACTGGAGTAAGATTGTTGGTGTAAGGAATGCTCATCATTAATTTGCCGAGTCTGTGTCACCATGCCTCGACATGCCCTCATCTTGGCCAAGTTCTTCACACTTTGTTGGAGCTGGGCAAAAATGGCGTGAAAATGCCAAAGGTCACAAAGTTTTTTTGCACAGCCTCGCGTTGGTTTCTGGCCAGGTTTCTGGCATAAAGGCTTTGATAAATCAGGCCCTAAATATATTTGATATTAGTCCATTAGTCTTTTACACATTGGGTGGGTCCAAGTCCCGACTCAATAATTACCTGTAGCCAAAAGAGAATTTATGAAGTTCAGCATAGAGTAATCCAATCGGAAGCCAACAGTTAGCAGAATCACTTGCTCAAATATTCAGCATTTTTAAGTTATGCCACAAGTTAGCCATTTTGCCTATTGACAGTGAGGATATTACAAGAAAAAGCATTAAGCTATACCCTTGTTTTGTATAGGTGGGTGATTGTATTTTGGGGGTGAACCCTAATAAGACATTTCAGAGTAGACCCAAAACACCTCAGTTGAACTCTGACCATACAGTAAAAAGGTTACCTTAATGTTTTATAAGACAAATATACCAAAATCAAAGCATAATCCAAAAATGATTGGGTAACAAAGTCAATAAAAAATCCTAGACATATCACCAAATGCAGAAGACCTAGAACAATCTTCGCAACATCCAGGACAAAACAACTATTCTTACAACACATTCATAATTTATAAACTCATGCCCTTACACACAAATTGTACATTTTTCAGGGTTTTATGGACATCGAATTGCAGAAATTTAAAGAAGCAGGAGCCAATGTTACGGGTTTTCAACTGGTCAACTACACAGACGCCAGAGTGTCTCAGATCTTACAACAGTGGAAAAGCTATGATGGCCGAGAACAACCTCGTGTGGACTGGAAGAAACCAAAGGCAAGTTGTTAATAATAATTCTGTAATTCCTAATGTCTGAAGTGATACAATTAGAGGGCTACATTTGGATAATAGAACCGATAACAAAGTCAAAATGGACACCCTCTCTTCTTTCTGGTGATCCTTGTCTTCATATCAGCCA
This sequence comes from Phyllobates terribilis, assembly GCF_046119375.1. Taxonomy (NCBI): domain Eukaryota; kingdom Metazoa; phylum Chordata; class Amphibia; order Anura; family Dendrobatidae; genus Phyllobates; species Phyllobates terribilis. The sequence goes on from NW_027362770.1 coordinate 139,725,503, forward strand.
TCTTTCCAAGAGATAAGAACTTGGGGCTTGTTTGCCTACCATGTATTTTAAGAGTGGTGAAATTTTGACTATTTAGGCTACCTATGGGATAGCTTTATGCAAGTGTGCACTGCCTATGAAAGGGGGATTGGTGGAACCCAAATCACAGTCCATTTTTCAAAGGAAATACTGTAGTATCTATGACTGTCTTCATTGTATATACTGTGTTCCCCATGACGTAGAATTTCAAGTACAAACACAATCACAAGGTTCTAGAAACAGATAAAATTTTATTATGAAAAATATTGCCCACCTTAAATAATATCATTTTTGGGGTTGTGTGATGAAGAACTGATCACAGGATGTACCACTGTTGAGCTCTCAACGATCAGAATGGATCATTTGGTATAGTCTGAGCAAGCGTATGTCTCCTCTTCAGCAGTATCAAAGGGAAAAATTTAAGAATTTGACCACTTCTTTTTTATTAATGGCCTCCTTAGGATAGGCCATCAATATTTGATCGGCGGGGGTGCGACACCCGGCACCCACGCTAATCAGCTGTTACTGACACCGGCCTAAAAATAGCAGCTCCATCAAAATGGGGCCCACAGCCAGGTACTACAGATCCACCCCTTATTCATACCCCAGGACCCGGCCGCGGTCACTATAGGAATGCAGAGCTGCTGTGTTCCAGCAGCAGTCAAGAACTTCCAGCCGCCGCCGGTAACAGCTGATCGGCAGGGGTGGCAAGCGTCACACCTCCACCGATCAGATATTGATGGCCTATCCCAAGGGTAGGCCATCAATGGAAAAGTAGTGGCTGACCTCTTTTTTACGTATTACACGTCATAAATATTAAAATCAGTTAGTTGTCCATATGACAGACAGACCTGCCAAGTTCCCCAGAGCATTTTTCCAATTTTTCCAGATCATTACCAATTAATCTTTATATCTGTGGCTAGGTTTTCGGTGGCATTCCTAGATCATTCCCACCACAATATTATTTACACATTCGCACATTATCATTGTTTTTCAGATCCTGGCTCATAATAAGCTGTTTCACAACGTACCATTGTCTTTACCTTATAGCTCAGGAACCCCGGCTTAGTAAATGGCAACATATGATAGTTTATCTTTAAGATCGTTGCAGATGTAATGCCTCTTGTGTATCTGCTCGGCTAATTTTCCAGGACGTCTCGGCCAAATCTGGGGTAATTCGTGCGTTAATCTAAGCTTGTATACGAGCTGAGAAGAACAACAGCTGTTACATGGAAACAAAGAATATTGAAGGCTGATAGAAACAAATGCTTGGTCTGGCAATTGTTCTTATTAAAAGGGTCGCTAAACCGAGAACACAGCTTGAAAGCATGATTGAGTGGATTTATAAAGATCAAGCGGTCTTTGGGTGGTTACTAGTGTTGAGCGATACCTTCCGATATCAGGAAATATCGTATCGGATTGGATCGGGCCGATACCCAAAAAGTATCGGATATCGCCGATTCCGATACCGGAAACCAATGCAAGTCAATGGGACACAAATATCGGAATGAAAATAAACCCTTTCTTTCCTTGTAGGTTAATTCTACATGAAGTAAAACAACTAAGAATAATGTAGAATGACATGAAAAGCCGGCAATTCATCAGCGGCATACACCGGTACCCGACAATTTACAACAGAAAGAATAGAGCATCACACATAGATTAGATAGATAGAAACATGTCAGTCACATATATATGAAGTACAGTGACAGTGTTGCTTACTGTACTTGTCATTTAGTGTAAAGGATTTATTAAAAAAAATATTAGTGTTTTCGTGCACCGTCTCTTTAAAAAAGCCGGCCGGCAATTCAGCAGCGGTACCCGACAATTTATAACAGAAAGAATAGAGCTTCACACATAGATTAGATAGATAGAAACATGTCAGTCACATATATATGAAGTACAGTGACAGTGTTGCTTACTGTACTTGTCATTTAGTGTAAAGGATTTATTTAAAAAAATAATAGTGTTTTCATGCACCGTCTCTTTAAGAAAGCCGGCCGGCAATTCAGCATCTGTACCCGACAATTTAGAACAGAAAGAATAGAGAATCACACATAGATTAGATAGATAGAAACATGTCAGTCACATATATATGAAGTACAGTGACAGTGTTGATTACTGTACTTGTCATTTAGTGTTAAAATAAAGGATTTATTTAAAAAAAAATTGGCGTGGGGTTCCCCTTAATTTTAGGCTCTAGCGGAGGTTAAGCAGACAGCTGGGGCAAATGTTTGAAGCCTGGGAAGGGGGTAATACCCACGGAGCTTCCCAGGCTACTAATATCAGCCCCCAGCTGAATACCTAGCCTTTACTAGCTATTAAAATGGGGGAACCCCCCCAAAAAAATAACGTGGGGTCCCCCCTAATTTAATAGCTAGCACAGGCTAGGCAGACAGCTGGGGGCTGATATTAATAGCCCAGGAAGGGTGCCATGAATATTGGCCCCCTCCCAGGCTAGAAACACCAGCCGTCAGCCGCCCCAGAAATGGCGCATCCATAGGATGCGCCAATTCTGGCACTTAGCCTCGCTCTTCCACGCTGCCCTGGTGCGGTGGCAGGGGGTAATAGGGTTGGGGTTGATGTCAGCTTATAATGCCAGCTGACATCAAGCCCAGGTTAGTAATGGAGAGGCGTCTATAAGACACCCCCATTACTAACCCCATAGTCAAAGTTAAAAGAAAACACAAACACCCAGAGTAAAGTCCTTTAATTGAAATAAAGACACAATTCTTTATTGTTCTAAATTAAACCATACTTACCATCACGCCCATTCCAGCTGAAGCCAACGATCTCCTGCAATAAAAGAAAAATAATAAAGCAACCTCATCCTTACCTTTCGATGGTTCCCAGGACAGCTCCAGCTCTGCTACATCGAGATGACAGGATGGACCGCAGCAGAAAGCTGCCATCCAGCCTGTCATCCCGCGGACACTGAGAAGCGCAGGCATGCTTGCGCTCCTCAGTGTCTCTCTGTGACGTCATCCAGATGAGCCGAGTTCATGTCCAATGAACTCAGCTCACCTCATGCACGTCACTGACAGCGTGGGAAAGTTCTCCTGCACTCAGCGCTTCAGCGTGAGAATTCTCCCACGCTGTCAGTGACATACATGAGGTGAGGTCATGTCCAATGAACTCAGCTCACCTCATGCACGTCACTGACAGTGTGGGAAAATTCTCACGCTGAAGTGCTGAGTGCAGGAGAATTTTCCCACGCTGTCAGTGACGTACATGAGGTGAGCTGAGTTCATTGGACATGACCTCGGCTCATCTTTATGCCGTCACAGCCAGACATTGAGGAGCACAAGCATGCCTGTGCTTCTCAGTGTCTGCGGGATGACAGGATGGATGGCAGCGTTCTGCTGCGGTCTAGCCTGTCATCTCGATGTAGCAGAGCTGAAGCTGTCGTGGGAGCCATGGAAAGGTAAGGATGAGGTTGCTTTATTATTTTACTTTTATTGCAGGAGATCGTTGGCTTCAGCTGGAATGGGCGTGATGGTAAGTATGGTTTAATTTAGAACAATAAAGAATTGTGTGTTTATTTCAATTAAAGGACTTTTTTCTGGGTGTTGTGTTTTTTTAAATACTTTACTAGAAATTCATGGTGGTCATGTCTAATATTGGCGTGACCCCATGAATTTTGGGCTTAGGGCCAGCTGATAATACCAAGCTGGCCTTAACCCCTTTATTACCCAGTGAGCCACCGCACCAGGGCCCTGGATGAGTTGGGTACAGCGCCAGAAGATGGCGCTTCAATGAACGCGCCATTTTCTGGGGCGGCTGCGGACTGCAATTTGCAGCGGGGGTGGCCCAGAAAGCTTGGGTCTCCCTGCGCTGCGGATTCCAGCCCCCAGCTGCATAGTTGTATCTGGCTGGACACAAAAATAGGGCGAAGCCCCAAGCATTTTTTTTTTTAATTATTTCATGAAATTCATGGAATAATTAAGAAAAAAAGGGCTTCCCTATATTGTTGTGTCCAACCAGGTACAAATAGGCAGCTGGTGGTTGGGGGCAGCCCATTCCTGCCTGCTGTACCTGGCTGGACACAAATATAGGGCGAAGCCCCACGTCAATTTTTTTTAAAATAAATCCTTTATTTTAACACTAAATGACATTTGAGGAGTTAATAAAGATGCAGTCCCTAAATTATTATTTATTTTTTAATTAATTTTTCCCAAAACTTTTGACGTGGGCTTCGCCATATTTTTGTATGCCAGCCAGGTACAGCATCCAGCTTCTATGAACGCGCCATTTTCCGGGGTGGCTGCGGACTGCAATTTTCAGCGGGGGGGGGGGGGGGAAAGCTTGGGCCTCCCTGCGCTGCAGATTCCATCCCCCAGCTGCCTAGTTGTACCTGGCTGGACACAAAAATAGGGAGAAGCTTCACGTATTTTTTTTTTTTAATTATTTCATGAAATTCATGAAATAATTAAGAAAAAAAGGGCTTCCCTATATTGTTGTGTCCAACCAGGTACAAATAGGCAGCTGGTGGTTGGGGGCAGCCCGTTCCTGCCTGCTGTACCTGGCTGGACACAAATATAGTGCGAAGCCCCACGTCAATTTTTTTTTAATTATTTCATGAAATTCCTGAAATAATTAAAAAAAAATTGACGTGGGGCTTCACACTATATTTGTGTCCAGCCAGGTACAGCAGGCAGGAACGGGCTGCCCCCAACCACCAGCTGCCTATTTGTACCTGGCCAGACACAACAATATAGGGAAGCCCTTTTTTTCTTAATTATTCCATGAATTTCATGAAATAATTAAAAAAAAAAAAACGTGGGGCTTCTCCCTATTTTTGTGTCCAGCCAGGTACAACTAGGCAGCTGGGGGATGGAATCTGCAGCGCAGGGAGGCCCAAGCTTTCTGCCCCCCGCTGAAAATTGCAGTCCGCGGCCGCCCCGGAAAATGGCGCGTTCATAGAAGCTGGATGCTGTACCTGGCTGGCATACAAAAATATGGCGAAGCCCACGTCAAAAGTTTTGGGAAAAATTTATTAAAAAATAAATAATAATTTAGGGACTGCATCTTTATTAAGTCCTCAAATGTCATTTAGTGTTAAAATAAAGGATTTATTTTAAAAAAAAATGGCGTGGGATCCCCCATAATTTTAGTCTCTAGCGGAGGTTAAGCAGACGGCTGGGGCAGATGTTTGAAGCCTGGGAAGGGGGTAAAACCCACGGAGCTTCCCAGGCTACTAATATCAGCCCCCAGCTGAATACCTAGCCTTTACTAGCTATTAAAATGGGGGACCCCCCCAAAAAAAATGACGTGGGGTCCCCCCTATTTTAATAGCTAGCAAAGGCTAGGCAGACAGCTGGGGGCTGATATTAATAGCTCAGGAAGGGTGCCATGAATATTGGCCCCCTCCCAGGCTAGAAACACCAGCCGTCAGCCGCCCCAGAAATGGCGCATCCATAGGATGCGCCAATTCTGGCACTTAGCCTCGCTCTTCCACGCTGCCCTGGTGCGGTGGCAGGGGGTAATAGTGGTGGGGTTCATGTCAGCGCCAGCTGCCATGAAGCCCAGGTTAGTAATGATGGGTGTCTATAAGACACCCCCATTACTAACCTACAAAGTGTTAAAAAGAAAAAACACACTACACCCAGAAAAAAATAATTTATTTGAAATAAAACACCATTTTATTTAATTCTTAGTTTACTAAAAAAAAATAGTTACCTGTCCACGTTCCTGCGCTGATCTCCCATGCACAGCTGTCACATCTGGAGATGGTGACAGCTGTGCATGGCTGCTGTAAGCTCACGCTGCCGGGAACACGTCCGCTCCCGGCAGCGGGAGCCACTGACTGAGGTTACCGGAGTGCATTCAGGCAGCGCAGCTCCGGAGACCTCCTTTACGGCAGTGCTGTACCGTGGGAATTTCTCACGATACAGCAGTGCCGTAAAGCAGCTAACCGGAGCAGCGCTGCCTTAACTCTGGTGAACCCTTACGGCCCCGTCATTCTAGCGGCGGCAGCGGTTCAGAGCGGTCACATTCTATGTGGCTGCTCTGAACTGGAGATCTTCGTGGGACACTCGTGGACTGCTACGGAGGGGTAAGGATAAGGTTGTGGTTTATTATTTTATATTTTATTACAGGAGATCGATGGCTTCGGGGAATTAGGTGTCTAGGTGAGTATAGGTGTCGTTTTTTATTTTTTACTTTATTTTAGGTGACGATCGGCGGGGACAGGTAATGTATAAACTAATTTCTTTTAGGTAACCACTGGCCACCAATGACATGTATCTAACATTTATTGGGGACACAGTAGGGCAATTTATATAGCAGGATCAGGCTGATGGGAACTACTGCTCCCATCGAGCTGATCCTGCTGGCACGAGTGGACGGGGGACAGACATAGGCCGATGGGAGTAGTAGTGTCACATCGGCCTATGTCTGCCTGCACGCACAGACACCCCGCACACACACCCCGCACACACACACACCCCGCACACACACACCCCGCACACACACCCCGCACACACACACACCCCGCACACACACACACCCCGCACACACACACACCCCGCACACACACACCCCGCACACACTAATCATGACGGGTCTGGGAGGTGAGGCTGACCTGTGCGGCCGTGGGAAAGTTCATGTGAGTTCATGCAGTCAAGCATGAACTCACATGAACCCTCTGAGGGCACCGCGGCTACTTCAAATGAACAGCTGATCGGCATCACCTGATACCTCAGCTGTTCATTTGAAATAACCGGCGGGAAAGCGCAGCACAGAACGGGAAAGCCGGCGGTGAAGTCTTTTCACTGCCGGCTTCCCCGCCCGGGTCCTTCGCTCCTTGGTGCTGCGCTCCCCGCCCGGTCCTAATTTACGATTGGGATTGGAGGTGGCGAGGGGAGCGGAGGATCGGGGTGGGAGGCTGCGGGGAAGCAGTATGGGGCTGTGTGATTGTTTAAAAGCCGGCGGCTTTTTACCGCCCGCCGGCTTTTAAACAATCAGGAGAATTCTCCCACGCTGGGATGGCATTCTGATGACAAGCTGGATCGCAGCTGAGCGCTGCCATCCAGCTTGTCATCCTTCACAGCACTGCAGAGCGCAGGCATTATGGGAACTTCCGATTCCGGTATTCGATATTATAAAAGTATCGGAATTAAGTATCGGAATTCCGATACAGTGAATATCGGCCGATACCCGATATTTCAGTATCGGAATGCTCAACACTAGTGGTTACAGAACGACTGTTAGACCCTCCTATTTCGTTTATTTGTACCCTATATTTCCACAGGAAACAACGGGAGTCTTTAATAACATAGATTTTTAGGATTGGAGTATATATTAGACCATACTCTATAAGTGAGAACATGCTTATGCAACCACTGATAAAAGATAAAGTGATAGCGGGTACCAGCTTAGACCAGAAGATTCCAATGTATATATATTTAAATTGGCATCACATGGTGGTCATTGAATATATGGTAGAAAAATTTTACTCCTCTCTGTCTAACAAACATTTGGGTTTTTAAACAAATTACATTGAAGAACATTGCACCACATACTATTGTCTTAAATGACATTGACACCTGATATATATTTGGTTATAGGGTTATTTCTCAACATTTGAAGTTATCACTAGATGATCAAATCTTTTCAATTAATTTTTCCCAAAAATTTGATTCGCAGCAACTCACAATATTGCAAAGCCTCTTATCGTCCTGAAAAGACTAAAGTTTCCTACGATTGTATCCTCAGTAATTTTAAAGTGATTTCACCATAGAAAAAGTTGGTAAACCCGGAGTAACTAACTTATCCCTGTTAGTTATTTGTAATCAGGCAGACCTTTTGCAGAACACTGACTCAAACTGATAGTGTCGCTGTCAGAGGTAACTGTGACGCTCACAGCCCTAACCCTGGGAAGATGGGGGATTACTCAGAGCCGGGTCCTGTGTTTTGGTGGGGTGCAGCCGTGGCCCGGACCCGCTCCGTGCTCAGGGCCGTCACATTAAAAAGGGTGGTACGGGCTTATCAGGGTTGAGTGTTTGCTATCGACTACGCCACCTGTGGTACCTGGTGAAGGCCACCAGCGCTGCTGCAGTCCTCTGAGGCGGGATGTTGTGTCAGCCGACGTTGATACTACTCCCCACAGGCGGAGCAGGGCCTCAGGGCTGAGAGACAGGATGGAGGGGGTTGTAGTGTAGGAGGTCTGGTGCTGCATAGCGCGGTGCAGTGCAGAATAAAGAGTCTGGATGCCATAGGGGTTGACTTCCAGGGTTTTTACTCACAGTGGAGAGTACAGCTGCAAGGCTTGTCCCTGCTCCTCGCGGAGATCTGTGGTCACCAGGAACGGGGGTCCGACAACCTCCGAGTAATTCAAGTGTTCAATCAGGACCCCGCACCAGAGTGTTCCTAGACTTCAGACTGGGTCCTTCCCTGTCTGTGTGTGTGTAGATAGGCCGGGTCTCCCTCTGGACTTCGCTCAGAAAAAGAGTACGGGTGGCAGCTCCGCTCCTTCCGTTACCCGGTGGGATCCTCTGGGCCTACCGGGCTTCCCTGACCAGAACGTAGAGTAGCAAGGTCAGGTGTCGGGGGCCGGAATCCCTCTGACTTGGCCAGAATAGCGAGGACAGGTGGCGTACACCGCTCCGTCTGCATCCCCCTGGGATCCATTTGCGGTGGAGCTACACTCCTAAGCTCCGGGCCTTCTTGGTCATGGTCCTTGACCGGGTTGAGACATACGTTATCTGCAACCTGCCCCTCGACCCAAGGCCAGGGTACGAGGGCCGTGTCTCCATCCGCTGCAGGTCCACACAGGATCCACGTTCAGGGAGGGAGATCACAATCAAGAACCACGAGCCAAGATGGCTGTCTTAAATATTAAGTGTCACTAAAATGTGAGTCCCCCACCCTCACCCACTAATTGGTTCCCCCTATCTCTTGGTTCCCCAGTCTCCCATTTTCCAGTAGGGGCGGCACTCTAATGCCTACTAGCCCCCTCTGGTGGGAGAAATGTGGTGTTGGATGTGGAGGTGGGGTCCTGACCATTGCACTGTTCTTACCTCAGAGGAGGAACACTACACCCCAGTAAAGAGGTGCAGCATCCCTGTGGCGGTCGAGCCCTCAGGGGCGCCACATAACATCATCCTGTTGTCACTGAGACAAGTAATGTGCCATTAATTCCATTACACCCTCTACTTCCTGCACACTACAATCCAATATAGAGGGGCAGCCTATTACACACACATCTGATAGCAAGAATGAAATATATCTGCATTATTATTAAAATATAACAACTTTATTTCAGACTAGATTAAAAAACTTCTGTTAAAAAATATATACAAACAGGAGAAGTAGTAGAAGGATCCCATAAAAGCAGGTACCACAGGTTTAAGTTATTATAATATACATGAGCCAAAAATATATATGTACAAAAATGCACCCCACATAAATAGGCGTACAAAAAGCAATCCTATAGACTTAAGGGGTGCTAGTAAACCAAGTATAAGAAAGAATATGGGCTAAATCCATTGCTCATATAGACATGGATTATACATAAGATCAATAAATGATAGAGTCAAAGTACATGTTAAGTTAATCAGGCGATTAATATTAGGTATACTAGTTACTGTGCACTAACCTCCAGACCAGTGTCATATGATAGGCTCTATAGCACAGATCAGCGCACAGTAAACATCAAAGAGTATCTAAAGAGTGAAATCGACATAGGGGAATAAGTCACATATTAAATCGAAAGATACGACCTGATAATGTGGGAACAGAAGATGACCCAACTCGCGTTTCTCTTTTTCGGGGGGGAAGTACATCATCGTGCACATTACTATGCTTGCCAGAGCCAAAGGAGGTCAATTGTAGCCTGCGTTTGGTAGTACTACTGCCAGGAAAGCTAGTGCCAGTGATTGTGATTCTGCTGCTGCTAGCAGCTTCCACATTCTTAGCCAATGTATGTTTTTTTATTATATTTTGCACTACCCCATCCTTTGCCATTATCTCTTTTTCTTTTACCATACATTTTGTACAACACTATAAGTAACTTTTGTCAATCTCTTTCAACCACAATTATTCAACTTTTCCCAAAAAAAGACATAAGGAGAAATTCTACCTAGGTTGAAACACATAAAGAATGCAGAATTAGAAATAGGCCAGCAGGCAGTATTGGTGTGGCGTCTATGGCAGTCAAATTGAACTAGTAAAAGAAGTGTGCAAATTCAGACATGCACAGTTAAATGTCATTTTATTTCAAATTTTTAACAATAGTTAACCCTTCCCAAAATGATGTGATAAGCAATGCAAGATAGATACACGACCAAAAGTCCAGCAACTGTAACAGAGCGCTGAATGGGTGTGGTATGCACAGATTAGTAAAACAGACATGCAACAATTTGTTCGCAACGCTTTGTGAGGAACGCAGTCAAATGTCTAGATTTTGGGGAGTTTTCTTTTTTATTTTAACCCCTTTTTGCCATGGTTAATTTTCGTTTTTGCGTTTTAATTTTTCCTTCCCTTCTTCCAAGACCTTTTTTTGCCCGTCGATATAGAGGTATAAGAGCTTGTTTTCTTGCGGGACGAGTTGTACTTGTCAATGACACCAACTATTTTACCACCCAAAGAACTGAATTTTTTTTTAAAAAAATTGCAAATGTGGTAAAATTGCAATTCTAACATTTCGGTCATTAGTGATTTTCAAGCCATTCATTATGCGGTAAAAATGACCTATCACCATGATTCTCCAAGTCAGTATAATTACAGAGATACCAAACTTGTCCATTTTTTTATTATTATTTTTAGTGGTGAAAAAAATAGAAAAATTTGTAAAAAAAAAATTGGTCTGTGTCGTCATTTTCCTAGATTTGTAATGTCTTCGTTTTTCAGCCTATAGAGCTGTCTGAGGGCTTGTCTTTTGCAGGTCAAGCAGCTGTTTTTATTGATACCATTTAAGGATAGATACAACATTTTGATCACTTCTTATTTGATTTTTTTTGTGGCATTGCAACAACCAAAAAAACACAGTTTTGGCATTTTTGTACGGTGTTTACTAATCAGGATAATTAATTTTATATTTTGATAGATTGGACTTTTCTTGAAACTATGATACAAAATATGTGTATTTTTATTAAAATATGTATAGTTTTACTTTTTATTTTTATAATTTTATTTTTAATGGGGGGAAAAAAGAGGGTGGATTTTTAAGGTTTTTTTTATTTTAAATTTTTTATATATTTAAAACATTTTTTTTTACTTTTTACTGTATTTGTTAGTCCCCTTAGGGGACTTGAACAAGTGGTCGTCTGATTTCCTATACTGTTTATAGAAATAATTCAGTATTGCTGTATATAAAAAAAAATCCTTTGAAGGCCATTCAATGGCTGAATTTCAACAGAATGCCATGATTTCAGACACAGGGGTCTGCCATAGCAGCCTATCGGCACCCTACGATTGCGTTGCTGGGTGTAGGGGGTGATGGGTGCATGGAATGGCGTGCACCTCTGCTAGCACGCTGTAAATGCCGCTGTCACAGAGATTCTCACCCGGATAACTGAGGAATGAGCTTGGAAAAGTTGCAGTGTGCACATATCCTTAGGGTCAAGGGAAGAATTAGGAAATTTATCAGATACAGGGTTCAGAATGTGTATATGTTAGAACTAAGAAAGGTGTGCAGATACATTTTTTACTAGAATTAGAGAATGTATACAGATTAAATATGCATTAGGGTTAAGGTTGTGAAATTAGTATAGATAATTTTTGCTAGGATTAGGGCTAGGATATGTGTATTATGGCACATTCAGACACTTTTGGGGTCTCCCAACCTGAGCGTGACACATTCATAGAAATATATGAAGCTGTCACGCTAGGGTCTGGAGACCTGCAGCCGGTCCATGCATTGCAGTCTAATCTCGGACCAATTTGCTAAATGCGCGGTTACGGTAAGGGTAAAACCATATACAGTTAATAGGGTTAGGAAATTTGTACAGATTAATTGGGTGGGCTTAGGAACAATTGTATTAGGGTTAGCAATAGAGATCGAAGTACAGATAAAAATATTTTTTATATATATCTACATGATACAGTCAAAGTGTGAAATTGGTATCTAAAAAATGCTCTATTAGGTTCAGATGCAAGAAAAATGCTCTAATTTGTTTCTACATTTTACACAGACTGTACACATAAATATTATTGGCAAAATTTATGCCAAACAGAGTCTACTTTTCGATTACCGTTCTCAGTACAACTAATATATGTGACGCTAGTCCCTACTCACGGACAGACCGTGAGGCAAAGGAGTCAGACGTTCTGAGGTCAGAACCAAGAGAGTGCATAGAAAACCAGGGGGAAAGACAAAGGCGTAAGTCAAGTCACAGTCCGGGGTGAAAATACCAGGAGATAGCGGATCAATGCAAAAGGGACAAAACAAAGGGATAGTCAGAATGCGGTCCAAAGGGTCAGGCAACGGAAGATCAGAACTCAGAGCAACAGAATCAGGAAAACACTCACCAAGAAGCACAAACTACACCTGGCAGGAATCAGAGATGGACAGCTCAGATAAGTAGCTGGGCAATCTCCAGAAGAGAGAACACCAGGAAAAAACCCAGCACCTCCCAGTCACAGATTGGACGGCCGAGCTGTCAAAGTACTGACAGCACAGCATGCCCATTACAAGATTGGACGGCCGAACTGTCAATCAAAACACCAACAACTCAGCAGGACCCAGATTCCATAGGGCAGCAAAACAGTCACTCACTGAGCGGAGGAATCATGACAACATAGAGGTCCATGAGGCCTCCATTCTACCACCAATGTTTCACAGAAGCTTACGAACCTTTTTCTGTTAGATTCCAGAATGGAAAAAAAATATCATGGTAGATGTGGATAATGGCATAGTTTGACTACTGTTATCCTGTCAGCACAAAGTCCATCCCGCCATGGTATAAACAGCCGCGTTGTTTGAGACGGACTGGTTGCTAATGAAAACATTGCCTAACAGGTGTAGCCATTTCTATGCGGTTGTCAAGCAGCAAGTCCCTAGCAACCAGTCTGTCTCAGATCACTAAGATGATTAGATCAAGAATAAATTGGCATTAGGCTGGGACAAAACGATCTGCCTTATTCAACTGGCTGCGTTCTCTTTTTTTTTGCCATATTAAACCGATTTTTTAAAAATTACTTTTGGAAAGTGAAGGTGTATGACTATTTATTTAGACGCCGAGGGAAATGAGCACATATTATCATGAATCACATCTGCGGCTTGGTTTGCCCCCTTTCAAGCTGTCATGACAACAAATCTTGTGAAGATTATTATTATTATCATCCATGACAACATGTGGGAGAGACATTTTCGACCCAATATCCTGTGTTTAGTAATGCTACCGCTTATAATTCCTGCCGCCCCCATGCTGGATCCGATGACTCATTGGATTTACCTGTCAGGATCATTATGGCTTATCGAAGCATATCTTATGAAACACAAAGTCATTTCCGTACAGTTTAATTAGTGCAGTAGTAATTATGGTGAACCTATACGACCAGATATAATAGGCTCCTCTCATCTGTGACCATTTCTGGTGGACACGGTGGCAGGGCACGCCATGTTTTCTATGTGGAATTGTACTTTTTATTAACTGGTGTCATCTCTCGTTACATAACTATGGGTTTTTCATTTCGGCCTAGTAGATACCCAGATTGTATAGCCTTAATTAATAGGGTAGCAGGCATATTAGTACCTATGGGGCCTAGCAGCTAAGTAGACCCATCTCTATTAAGGTGCAGATTGTGAGTTTGGCCCAGACTTAAAATTCCCATCTCCAAGATCCTATTCTAATATGTAGTAGGTATAATAATATTAATTATATTAGCAAATACCTACAATTAGAAATGTAATATAGTTTTTCTTATTCGCTATGTCACTTACCCTATGTGCAGGGCATTCCAATAGCTTAGGTATCCATAGTTACGACCACTAACAGCTAACTGTCACTATATGAGTGGTCGTAACAATGGATACCTAAGCTACTGCACATAGGGTAAGTGACATAGCGAATCAGGAGAACTATACTACATTTCTAATTGCAGGTATTTGCTAATTTGATTTTTATTAAATCTACTACATATTGGAATAGGATCTTGGAGATGAGAATACCCCTTTAAGGCATCCATAGCATTTCTGCCATTGATGCCACGGGTATAGCTACCGGGATAACAGACATAACATATACTTTGGTGCCCATAAGTAAGGTGCAGCTAATAATGGCTGTGAAAGATGGAAAGTGGAGTACCAAGAAAAGGAGGAAAAAAAGTAAATAATCATAAGTCTTGTAGGTCCTGCTGGAACATGATCCTATTCAATGTGTTTCTTAGACATCTAACTTTCAGTTAGTCACAGGTTAGGTGATGACTTATTAATTGATGGGAGTTCGACCGTTGGGTCCTGCACAAATCGGCAGAAGAGGACCCTTTTATCTCTGCTAGAATAGAGCAGCAGTGCACATGCTCCACCTGCGCTCCAATCATAGCCTATGGGGCTGCCAAGCCCTGTGCTCGTATTTTTACAGAAGCCCTATAGGGAATGAATAGAGTGGCGGTCATAGTTTGTAGCTGGGATAAATGTTCCTGTCAGGGATAAAAATTCCCCAATCTGCTGATCGATGCTGATCAAAGCAGTTGGACAACCGCCAATCATCAAGTTATTACTAGAGATGAGCAAACCCAAACGTAAAAGTTCAGCATTCGTACCGGACAGTTAGTGTCCAGGACTAAGCGCCAAACACGGACTTTCCCCAGAAGTCCATTGCAGTGTTCAAAGTTCCGGGGGAAGTCCATTGAAGAGAGAGAGAAATATAGAGAGGGAGAGAGAGAGAGGAGGAGAGAAAGAGGAGAGAGAGGGTACCAGAAGCCAAATTTCCATGGGTCCGCTCATCCCTACCTAACCTATGGATAGGTGATAATTTGTTTTCACTGGGCAACCCCTTTAATGTTCTCTCACAAATCTACAGACATATTTGGTACATAATAGTCTTTCAATATTTCCTGCACTGTAGAAGAAGGTAAAAAATTCTTCTGTCTAGTAGGGATGAGTAGACCTGTGGAAGTTGGGGTACTGGTACCCTACCTGATCTTTATTCCAAAATTTGGTTCTGGTAATGTGACGCTCACAGCCCACCCTGGGAGATGGGGGTACTCGGAGCCGGGTCAGATATTGGGGGTTGCAGTCATGGCCTGGACCCTTTCCGTGCCAGGGCCGTCACAATAAAAGATTTAATGGGCTATCTGGGTTCGGTGTTAATCGAGTGGATTAAATGACTACGCCACCTGTGGTTTCTGGTGATCCTCCACCAGCGCTGTGTTCAGTCCTCTGAGGTGGGATGTAGTGGCAGCAGCAGATGGTACTACTCCCCACAGGCGGAGCAGGGCCTCAGGGCAGAGAGAGCAGGAGGATGGGAGTTGTAGTGGGAGATGTAGTGCGGTGTAGTGCGGTGCCGCGTTGCAATAAGTAACCGGAGGCCATCGGGGTAGTCTTCCAAGCTTTACTCACGGTAGAATGCACAGCTGCAAGGCTTCTCCCTGCTCCTCATGGCGCGCTGCGGCCACCAGGAAGGGGTTCAGCACATTCCGGGTAGTTCGGGTGCATGAATCAGGACCCCCGCACCAGAGTGTTCCTAGACTTTCCCACTAGGTCCTCTCCTGTCCGTATGTGGTGCGTGTTACAAGGCTGGGTCTCCCTCTGGACTATGCACAGAACAAGGGTACGGGTGGCGACTGCGCTCCGTCCATTACCCGGTGGGATCCACTGAGCCTCTGGGCTTCTCCGACTAAGACTTGAAGTGACAGAGTCAGATATCGGGGGCCGGTACCCCTTTTGCAGCAGGAATCCCTCTGACTAGGCCAGATTAGTGAGGAGAGGTGGTGTATACTGCTCCGTCTGCATCCCCCTTGGATCCTTTTGCCTGTGGAGCTTGTCTCCTCTGCTCCCCTCCAGGCCTTCTTAGGTAGGGACCTTGACCGGGTAGAGACAAACGTTAACTCTAGCCCGCTCCTCGACTCAATGCCAGAGCACGAGGACCGTGTATCTTCAATCAGCTGAAGGTTCACACAGAAAGCCACGTTCAGTGATGAAGATCACAGTCAAAGACCATAAGCCCAAGATGGCCGTTTATTAAATATGAATTTTGTGGTGTAACCTAAAGTGTGTCCTCCACCCTCACCCACTACATGGTTCCCCCTAACTTTGGTTCCCCCCCATCTCCTCTTATCCCGGCTGGGGCAGCACTATGGTGACTTAAAGCCCCCCTCAGGTGAAGAGGTGTAGTGTTGGATGGATGTGGTGGGGTCCCAATAGGTACTCCTTCCTTACCTCGGAGAGGAGATACCACATCTCGGTCTGAGGTGCAGTACCCCTGTGGCGACTGAACCCTCAGGGGCGCCACAGTAACAGAACTTTACCAGAACTTGAACCAAAACCTGAACCCCATTGATAACAATGAGGACCCGAATTTTTGAGTTGGAAAATTTTCTCTCTTTCTCTCTCTCTCAACAAAGAGCTTCCTCCGGAACATTGAACATTGCAATGGACTTCCAGGAGAAGCCTGTGTTTGGCATTTAGCAGCAAACACTAACTGTCCGGTACGAACCCTAAATTTTAAGTTCCAGTTTGCTCATTTGTTCTGTCTACACAAAAAAATTAATGTCAAAATGGGTCTATAATCCTAATTGAGTCCAGTTATAGAGTGAGAGAGCTGATGAGTCTGAGCGTATTCAGTCTCCACCAACAAAGCTGGACTGACAGCTGCAGCTTGTACTGAGCAGTGTGAGATCTCTGCAGCAGCGGGGAGGAGAGACACTGAGAAACTGTCAATTGGGATACCTTGGTGGAGTTATAGCAGTAGAGAGGAGGGTCACTGAGGAGCTTCCAATCAGACTAGGTGGGCAGAGACTTGGCACAAAAAAGCCACTGAGGAGCTTCCAATCAGGCTAGGTAGGCAGAGACTTGGTAGAAATGAAGGTCATTGAGGAGCTGCCAATCAGGGTACATGGGCAGAGATTTGCCGTGGGGAAGAGGGACATTGAGGAGCTGTCAATCAGATAAGGTGACATTGAGCTTAATTTTCAAAATGAAATATACTCTCATTTTGACATGCACTTTGCAAAGTAAGTCCATCAGCCTCATCATGTCTTATACGTCTATTTAATAATGTATCTAGTCTGTATTGTGAAATGACAGATCCACTTTAAAGCACCACTTAAGCTTTTTGTTTAATTTCACCTCCAGAATAGTATTACTAATGTCTGATACCGGTTTCTAGTAAAATACTTACCAGCCGTAGTCTTCTATTATTCTCAGTGCCGCTCCCGTCCTGCTCTGCCATCTAGTGACCGCAGCTCCCGACTGACCAGAAGCCATGGCTAAAGGTCAGAATTAGTGATGAGCGAGCATGCTCGCCACTGCTCAGTACTCGCTCGAGCATCTCAGTACTCGAGATTCTCGGAGCTCGCTGAGTACTTGGGCGATGCTCGGGCTGGAGCTCGGGTCCTCATCCTGCATGTTTGGTGCTATTTAGAGCACCAATCATGCAGGGATTGTCTGCCACTCACTGTAATGTCACAGCCATGGTGGTTGTGGCATTACAGTGATTGCCCAAATCGATGGGAACAGTGCTCACAGTGAAATATGAAAAGCCGGCAATTCATCAGCGGCATACGTCGGTACCCGACAATTTAGAACAGAAAGAATAGAGCATCACACATAGATTAGATAGCTAGAAACATGTCAGTCACATATATAATAAGTACACTGACAGTGTTGGTTACTGTATTTGTTATTTCGTGTTAAAATAAAGGATTTATGAAAAAAAAAAAATAATAGTGTTTTCATGCAACCGTCTCTTTAAAAAAGCCGGCTTTCAATTCATCAGCGGCATACATCGGTACCCGACAATTTAGAACAGACAGAATAGAGCTTAACACATAGATTAGATAGATAGAAACATGTCAGTCACATATATAATAAGTACAGTGACAGTGTTGGTTACTGTACTTGTCATTTAGTGTTAAAATAAAGGATTTATTAAAAAAAAATATTGGCATGGGGTTCCCCATAATTTTAGTCTTTAGAGGAGGTTAAGCAGACGGCTGGGGCAGATGTTTGAAGCCTGGGAAGGGGGTAATACCCACGGAGCTTCCCAGGCTACTAATATCAACCCCCAGCTGAATACCTAGCCTTTACTAGCTATTAAAATAGGGGACCCTCAAAAAAAAAGACGTGGGGTTCCCCCTATTTTAATAGATAGCAAAGGCTAGGCAGACAGATGGGGGCTGATATTAATAGCCCAGGAAGGGTGCCATGAATATTGGCCCCCTCCCAGGCTAGAAACACCAACCGTTAGCCGCCCCAGAAATGGCCCATCCATAGGATGCGCCAATTCTGGCACTTAGCCTCGCTCTTCCCACTGCCCTGTAGCGGTGGCAGTGGCGTAATAGGGTTGGGGTTGATGTCAGCTTATAATTCCAGCTGACATCAAGCCCAGGTTAGTAATGGAGAGGCGTCTATAAGACACCCCTATTACTAACCCCATAGTGAAAGTTAAAAAAAACACAAACACCCAGAATAAAGTCCTTTAATTGAAATAAAGACACAATTCTTTAATGTTCCAAATTAAACTCTACTTACCGTCACGCCCATTCCAGCTGAAGCCAACGATCTCCTTCAATAAAAGTAAAATAATAAACCAACCTCATCCTTACCTTTCCATGGTTCCAGGATGGCTTCAGCTCTGCTACATTGACATGACAGGCTGGATCGCAGCAGAACACTGCCATCCTGCTTGCCATGCCGCTCATCACTAGTCAGAATCTGTGAATGAGAGCCACTGGCTGCTAAGTATGAAAGGAAATTGGACCAACTAGGTTTAGTCCCCTTTCTATGAACCTGCAGTTTATCTTTAATGCATGAATGTCCTTGTATCCTGGTAATATGCTATCATGGCAGAGTCTACATATAGTCTGCACTAACTATAACAATAAAAGTGAAATAAAATACTAGGACACCAATTTGCTTTTAATTTGCAGGAAACAAAAGAGTAGGAGGTAACAGGGTCTGAATGGACTCTATTTAATCTGGGGAATCTACAATAAATCAGGATACTCTATTAACATCATGCAGAGTGTAGAAGATTAATGGCCCATTCTATAACATCTGCACTAGTCCACTGGTCTTCAATGGTGGTCTCCAACTGTTCGTACCTGGGCTTCTAATTGTTATATGCAATTAAAAAAATGAGTTGAAAGAGAAACAGGTGTTGATCTACGTTAGTCAAGAGGAAAATATCATTGTGTGATTCCAACGCAACAATGTCTGCAACCAGTAGAGGTCATATACAATGCAAAATCCTAATCCAGTAGAAAGGCTAAAACAAAAACACTGCCACCTTTGTTCCTAGGCTATTCGTGGTATTGCAACATGGCCCAATTACTTGACAGGAGATGAGCTGCAATACCAGACACAACCTAGGGATAAGAGTGGCGATATTTATAGAACCATAGAATGTTACAGTTGGAAGGGACCTTCAGGGTCATCGTGTCCAACCCTCTGCTCAATGCAGGATTCACTAAACCATCTCAGACAGATATCTGTCCAGCCTCTTTTTGAAGACTTCCATTGAAGGAGAACCCACCACCTCTCGTGGCCGCCTGTTCCACTCATTGATCACTTTCACTGTCAAAACGTTTTTTCAAATATCTAATCTGTATCTTCTCTCATTCAGTTTCATTCCATTGCTTCTCATGTTTCCATGTTCACACGAGAATAAGGATGATCCCTCTACACTGTGACATCCCTTTGGATATGTGTAGACGGCTATTAAGTCTCCTCTTAGCCTTCTTTTTTGCAAGCTAAACATTCCCAGATTCTTTAACCATTCCTCGTAGGACATAGTTTACAGTCCGCTCACCATCCTGATAGCTCTTCTCTGAACTTGCTCCGGTTTTTCGATGTCTTTTTTAAAATGTGGTGCCCAGAACTGGAGACAGTATTCTAGATGAGGCCCGAGCAAGGAGGAGTAGAAAAGAAGCCTTTTAAAAAGAACCCATCACTTGCCATAAATATGTCATTATTTTTACCCAGCGTAAATGCCTCTGTTCTCCTGAATTTGGCGTTGTTTTTCTTTTGCTCCTGTGCCTCTCTGTTCCTGAGATATGGCCTCTTCTTCCCTGTATATACAGTATATATAGTCTACATGGCCAAGTGGGCATGGTCCTCAACTCTTCTCTGTGGATGTCGTCATGAGAATCATGCCCACTTGGCTTGAAAGACTAGATTTATATGCAAGGAAGAGGGGGGGCCATATCTCTGGAATAGAAAGGAGCAAGAGCAAAAAAACAACAACATCGTATTCAAGAGAACAGTGACATTTACACTGGTTAAAAATATTACATATTTATGACCTCTTTAATTCCAGAAAACCATTTGATTTAAATTTAAAGGGATTTTCCCATAATTTACATTTGTAACCTGTTTGAATTGGGTAATAGTGAGCATGTGTGACCACCAGGAATGCAGAATATTAGAGCTTAGTAAACCAGATGATTAGATTTGTTAAGCCAAGAGAAATACACTATTATCTTTGTGTTGATTTGTAAATGTATGTGTATTTCTCTTGGCTGGTCAAGAAGAATAGACCAGTATTTGTATAACCCTGATTGTTGTCTCCTCTTTGATTCTGAAACAGTGATGTTGCTTTAAAGAGCCCCCTACTATACCAACTATGTAAATAGATTAGCTCAAACAATGATAGCTGAACCCAGTGAGTAATGCCCTCCCTAACGCCTTACCTGTGAATGTGTACAACTGTAACTATTTTAAGTGGCACACACTTCTGTAGCAGTCAGACTTGGGACAGAGATTGAAAAGAGACTTTACAAGGAAAATCAAATATCAGACTCTCTTCACACCATCAGCTTGGCAGCATGGCTTTACCCAAAGAGACACAGATTTGGATTGTACATGATTCTAGTCTAAGGGTATATAGCCCTGACTGCAAAGATACAGATCTGCTCCTTTGACCATCAGAGAGCCCATTGATACATTTGGGGAGACTAGGTTGGGACGATGAAGTCACCTGGCCCCAAGGATATGTTGTTTGGGGTTGCGAGAAGGTACTGTCCGGTCACCTGGAACCCATGGAGACATTCAGAGAAGCCATATTTGGATCAGCCGGCCTTCTCGTCCCATGGAAACTCTCGGAGAGGCCAGGGTGGAACCCTCGAGTCTCCTGGCCTTGTACCTTGATCGACTGCTAGCTTCCTAAGCTTGCCACTACCTCTTCTTTGTGGGGGACCGCCAGAAGTGGGGGGCCACTGGTTGAGGTAGTTGGCCCTGGAAGTCCCAAAGTCGAAGCTGTTCTATTCCCAGGCGGGCTAGCGGAAGGGTGAGGACTGTGTAATGTTGTACCATCTTGTGTATTTGCTGGGACTGTTCTATCAGTTTGTTGTCTGCTTTGTGGTTCAATAAAGTATTGCCATGCTATTTTACCCTCACCCTGTGTTGTCTGAGTAGTATTACGCCTACGGAAGACCCCAGGTCTTCACAGACCCCTTATCTCATGATGATCAGTAATGGTTGCAGAAGGTAGACATCCAATGATCATACATTTATCACATATTCTGTGAAGGGGTTTTAAAAGTTTTTTTAAGGGACAACCCCATTAAAGACTTTGCTGGTCACTTTTGTGGAAATGTCTGTAGGACTTATAGACCCTATTTGGTTCTTCACTTGATTTTTTACCATGTTTGCCATTATATTGTATATCCTTTATTCCCACTGAGGACAACAGAATTGTACTCATTGTACTACTCCTTTAAAAATTACATGAGGTTGCCGAAATTCTGAGTATATGTGTAGATGAATCATAAAATAAACCTTAGAACATGGAAGGAAAAATAAGGACCACTTTTCTGTGTTGTAAATGGTACTTTAGTGGAGGAAGAATAGAATACCACTTACTTAGATGACCCTTGTAGAAAAATCCTTCATGGACTTTTAAGGCTTATGCTGGAAAGTAAGTTATGCTGACGCGTTTCGAAGCCCTTTGACCTCTTCTTAAGTCAAGTGGCTAGGTCTTTACATAGTATAAAGCTATCCCCTTTATGTTATTTATTTATGCTGTTATGGGGCATCAGCCCGAAGGTCACAAAAAGAGAATGGAAGAAATGGAAAAGAAAAATTCTAGGTTCATCTGTCTCGTTCTTTATCAGATTAATTTAAATGTTGATTTCACCCCCAATATTTCATCATGTTTCTCTAACTTATTGAGTTGCCGAGTGTATGGAAATTACGTCATCGGCACAGTTTTTTCTTGCTTGGTATTTTAATCACATTGAACCATGTAATTTGACTTTTTTCTTTTAAGTATATAGAGGTTAATGGTTCCTATTCCCTGACTGATTTCAATATCAAAGACAGGAAGTTTGTCCACCTGGAGATATAGAAGGTCACTTAGATAATTGCTAAGCATAATGTTTCCGACTCTAGCTGCCAGTGGTTTCCAAGTTTATATTTGCAAGGATTTTTTTTTTGAAGTTCTAAGGATGGATCGAGCTTGTTACCATTACTGAGACCATCAGTTTGAACCAAAATAGGGCCCATATGACTGGACTTTAATGGAGTTGCATGCACTCCTTGTACAGTGCAAAAAAATATTTGACTTGTATAAGAAAGTGGTTCTTGAGTGTAAGTGCAGTATTGAGATAGGGATTCTGGATTATCATCCACATCATGCAAAGTTTTTGTAGGATCTTCACAGTATGATGGTGCTAACATCCTGTAATGGGGCTCTGTCAGTGGTTGCCTGGCAGCTCTAAAATGGCTAAAACAGACAGGTTTAGCGCAAGCCACTATGCTTACCAGATCCAATGGTTTACCCTGACCTTCACTCCTCAACCCCTGTACAGGGATCTAGACTTAAAGCACACCTGTCAGCAGGATTGTGCTCAGTAAACTACATACACTGTCAGGTGGGTGACATTACACTGATTAAACTGATACATTAGTTGATGAAATTCATCCTGTGGTTCTTGTGTAATCTTTAATTTTAGTTTGGAGATAATGATATGCTCGTGCTCCGGGGCGGCCTGTGGGGGGCGCTCTATCTGGTGATCTGCTTATATATTCATCTGTATGCTCTTATGACAGCTCACTGTGCCTTCACCGACCTGCCTTCTAGTCTACATAATGCATCTAGCAGTGCGGGGCTAGGTAAGATTTTTACTATTCATTGGCTTCCTGAATTCAAAGTTAAGCAATTTTCTAAACAGTCTTTATTAAAAAGTGCCTACTATTTAGCTGCTGCAGAGTGTCTGTAAGTCCTTTATCTAGCTGAGTGATCTGCAAAAAATACACAAATGTGTTAGAGCTTCAGTTCTGGCAACTTTTCTGTTTAGTGTTAGACATAGCAGCAGTGCGGTGGAGTGGGTTGTGCACAGATCTACACATTGTGGAGAAGAGGGAAACTACAGTATCTGCAGTTTCAGGGAGGGCAGAGAAAACAGGCCTCTAGGTAAGGAAATGTAGCACCCTGAGGATTCGGCTGCTACAGGGGTATTGCACCTCAACCCAGAGGTGTGATATTCCACTCCCGGGTAAGGATGGAGTGTGGACCTGAGCTCGGTAGGCTGCATGCACTACACACATCCCATTTCCGAGGGGCAGGCCGACGGTACTCCCACTTAGAAATGTGCAGGTACGACCGAGTCTGTTCCTGGCTGGAGTGGGAGGGGGGTGGTACATCCCAAGTAGTGTAGGGGCAGATAGGGGGAGCAGCCTGGGTAAAGTTAGGAGCTCATTGGGTGCTGGTCACCTGAGCTCACACATAGAGGGAGTATATAAGGTGGGCACCATCAAAGATCAGGGTCAGTCTGTCAGAGTCAGTAAGAAGCAGAGGTCCAGATGAGCCTGCAGAGAGAGAGTGGAGCAGAGAAGGAAAGACCCAGAGAGGGAAAAAGAGAGGACTCTAAGACCCCAAATCCAATCCACGGGTGAAGAGTCGGCATCAGGGTACCGGAACCCAAGCTGGTGGGGGCAAAAACACACCCCAGCCAGAGACCGGAGGCCGTGGGCAGCGTCTGCCACGGCCACCCACCACATCCACCACGAAGGCATACCACGTGGAGGGTCAGGGAACCCAAGGCCAAGGGTCTCCCAACAGAAGGCCCGAGGGAGCTGGACCTAGGTGGATCACTAGTGGGGACGGCCAGAGGAAAGGACAGAAGGAGAGCTCAGGGTCACGCTCCGGACTTGTTTGGGGGTTGGCTGAATCCAGGACCTGGTGGACGCAGCACGGCTCGGGTGGTCACTTGAAGCTGGAGTGACCGGAACATCAGCAGTGAGTAAATACCCTAAACTGCACAACCCGACTCTGTCTTCACTTAACATCTACGCTGCACCACCACAACCCCCATCCTCTGCACCTGACTCCCTGAGGCTATACCCCACCCGTTGGGGGTTATACCATAAAAAGCTGCACCTACACCATCAGCCTCAGCGGACCCTGCTGCAGCGGCGGCCATAGTGACCGCAATACAACGGGTGGCGTAGTCGACATTAAGAACTTAATAACATCTGTAGGACTGCCACATACAACTGAGTTTGACACCCTGGGCACGGACCGGGTCACAGCCACTCGGAAGACTACAACTCCCATCTGATCCGGCTCCGGATATTCCCCCTAAAGAATATGGCCCAGGGGGCGCGTCAGAAAAACATGTGCAGGATAGAAGCTGTGCTGATATATGAGCTAGTGGACTCAGCAGCATCCTCACCCTGGATTCACACATCCAGTCTATATTACTGGGAGGGGCACTCTCATAAGAGACAAAAGTGAAACTTGGATTAGTTTGCATATCATGAGGTCTGAAAATGAATGAAGATTGCAGACTAGGGATATCACATATTTTAAACTAAAGATAACTGCTACTGTCTTATGTAAAAATCATATTTCCATGCTAACGGTGTCCATAGGGTATAAGATATATGTGATCCTGATTATTTTTGGGTCTAAAGAAACCAAAGAACCCATACTGTACCACTAGGACTTGAAGTAGAATAGATGTTTTCTATTCCAGGAAACAAACAACCTTAGGATAGTTCTTCAAGGTTTGGAACCCCCAAATCAGCAGATTGCAGTGAATTACTGAAGTCCACTATCTTGTCCATTTGGACGTCCAGTAGAGATGAGCGAATCTGAACTGTAAAGTTTGGGTTTCACACCAGACACTTAGTGTCCAGTGCTGAACTCAGAACACAGTCTTCTTCTGGAAGTCTATTTTACAGTTCGGGAGTTCAGTCGGGTACCAAAACCCGAACTTCCACAGATCTGCTCATTCCTAATGTGCATACTTGGTACTACTGCTAAGATGCCTTCATATTGCTTCCTAGAAGGTGGAAATCTGCTGATCATATGTTGATCGTCTGTCCTAAGACTTTGAGATTTAGAAGTCTTCTCGGAAACATGTCCTGTGCTAAACTTTATTCTTCCTAGTGATACTCCTGTTGATTTACATTATTTCCTGTATTTGAAGTATAATAATAGATGGTTATTCCTTACTCTTTTTTAATATACATAGTACACCTCTGCCCTGACCTATGATGGCGTTCGTGTGATGTATGAAGCCTTCCAGAATCTCAGGAAACAAAGGATAGACATTTCACGACGCGGTAACGCTGGAGACTGCTTGGCCAATCCTGCCGTTCCGTGGGGGCAAGGCATAGACATACAGAGAGCTTTACAACAGGTATGTAGGGTGTAAAGAACACAAAAAAAGCAAATTAATTCCATTTCCATTAATATGTCTACATACTATATCTACCGGTATCAATGTGAGAGTCAGCGTAGGATTGGATGGTATTTTAGATTGTGGTAGAGATCCAAGGGGTAACGTTTTTCCCTGCAGAGAGTGACATGTCAAGCGTGACATGCCAAGGTGAGGAGACTTTTCAGCTGCAATGCTCCTCTGGGAAATATACAAATAGTGTCACCTATAGTTACCCCTTGAATCCCGGTCAGACGCCTCTCACCCAGCCAAACCAGATCTCACACTTTGCACTGATGAGTGGCAGTGCCCCGAAACATGGTTTCTGCAAATTGAGATTCTGATTTTGGCTATTTTCCTAAGTCAGGTGACAAGTCTCGTTAGAGAGTCGATATTGACTTTTAGGATTGCTACTTCCGATAAGTGGCACCAGAGTTCTAGTCCTCTTCCTCTCTGAAGAGACTATTTTCAGATTGTGGTAGGAATGTCACCCTGTCAAACAGGCTCTAGAGAGAAGTATTAAATGTCAGGAAGGAGATTTGAAAGAAAAACAATTAAAACGCAATGTACTTACATATATACAGACTATATCTGCATATAAGGTTGCAAATATATTATACGTTTTGTTTTACATCTTATGTGACAACTGATTCATATCTAAAGTCTTATTCCAGATTCTGCTGGTTGCCGCTTGGAATCAGTCAGCAGCATGTCGACAGATTCCTTCTAAACTGCTTAACTAAGTTACCCTAAGTTGCAACTTTTAGGAGTATCGTGAGAGATGTAGTTTTTGAAAGACATACAAGGGATGTCTGAGATTTTAAAAAAATTAGCCTACAAGTAGGAAATGTGAATACGAAAGCCAATAATTACCTGTTGGTGCCCCCACTGCTCCATCTCTCATGTTCTGGTTGTCCCCGCTGGTCTTTGTTTACTTGAATTGCTGTACATTCACGGGATTGCTGCAGACAATCATCTTCTGCAGCCAGTTGTGATATTGGCATGTAGGTCATGAGAGTTGAAACAGTAGGATTATGAACGGTTAGGGGGTAATTGTAGCAGGAAAATAAACAAAGACCGGCAGGGGACACCAGAGCATCAGCCCTGGAACTGTAGAGGATTTAACAAGTAAGCAATATTTTTTTTATTATTATTTTCTCATGTCTTTCGGTGTTAAACTCTTTTATTTATAACTGTAAGGCAATCACTTTTATCATTAGTTACCTCTTTTCATAAGGTTCGACTTGAGGGGCTATCCGGAAATGTTCAATTTAATGAGAAGGGTCGACGGACAAACTACACTCTGCACGTACTGGAGTTAAAGCATAAAGGTATCCTACAGGTAAGAATAAGTGTCGGACACGTACTTTGTGATTATTATTAATATGACGGTTTATCTTTTTTTTCTGCATTCTGGCAATGAAAAAAAAAATTATACATATATTATAATCTAACTTATATGAAGCCTACGATAACGTCTAAAAATTCTGCATCCCCTCCTGCAAAACAAGACGTTAAAGGGAACCTGTCATGTCTTATCTACTTTGTAAACTGCCCCCATTGCGTTGTTAGTGGTGCAATGTGTATCACTAACATGCTTTTTCATTAATATTGGCGCAAATATAATGAGTATATAACATTTTCTATTCTTATATCATACCTGTTCGTTCAGTCAAAGGGATGTGATCTTCGCATTCAGTCAGGGGTGATGCCGCATTCAGTCAGGGGTGGCGCCGCCCACGTATTTGAATTTTGCTCCCGGCTAGCGCTGATGTAAGTGTGCAATTCCCAGCTTCACTGCGCATGCACTGTGACGAGCGGCTCCGGACACACACAGTGAAGCTGAGAACTTCACTGCGCACGCGCGGGGAGCCGTTCGTCACATCACATATCATCCATAGGAAGTGGGCATCATACTTGCAGCACTGGGGACCTGGATTTAAATCCCATCAAGGACAACATCTGCAAGGAGTTTGTATGTTCTCCCCGTGTTTGCTTGGGTTTCCTCCAGGTTCTCCGGTTTCCTTCCACACTCCAAAGGCATACTGATAGGGGACTTAGATTGTGAACCCCAATGGGGACAGCAATGATAATGTATGTAAGGCCCTGTGGAATTAATGGTGCTATATAAGTGAGTAAAATAAATAAATAAAAAATACTGGATATTAATATCTTATGCTTGAATTTTTGAGGTTGGACAGGGTGAGATCAGCCGTCATTCTATTCTACCTGGACCCCACACATCATACATGGTCGGGTAGGCTTTTGAAAAAAAAAAAAAAAGAAATCCTCTTCAGTCTTTACCTCGAATTACAAATTCCACAAATTATCCACTCTAAGTTAATTAACATTTTAATGAGAGTCATGCAAGTTGTTCATTAGAGGAAATCAGAAGCATGATTTAATGAGGGGGGAAGTCCAAAGAGGGGAAATAGAAAACGCTTTGAGCTGTCTTTGCTCTTTTGTGTGCCATGTTTAAAGGAACAGGGGGAATAAAGATGCCAACATGTGGGTTATTAGCAGTATTTCTTTGAAGGTAGCGAATGTCATAACCCTGTTCCACACAAACTATATATTGTGTGGAACCATTTTTAAAATAAAATCATGGGGCAGAAGGATCCAGGAGTTAAGACGTTAAATATATTTTTTATTTTGTTTTTCACTCTTTTTTTCTATTGTTTTGTTCTTTTTTATTTATGAAGGGTTCTAACATTAGACTGTGCAAAGACAAGGATATCCCTTGTCATAAGTCGACCGTTAGGTCTGCACTATTCTTAATGTTTTTTCCAAAGTGTAGCTTTAAAGGGAATATTTTTCTACGTTTTTGCTATGTAATCTGAGAGCAGCCTAATACAGGAGCTGAGACCCTGATTCCAACAATGTGTCACTTGTTGGTCTACATGCTGTAATTTTGATACAATCATTGTTTTCTCTGCTGCAGATCTAGCAGAGCTCGGAATGCTGAGCGGTGTATAACCCCGCCCACACTACTGATTGGCCACGTTCTGTGTACACTGTACATTATCTGCCAATCAGTGGAGGGGGTGGGGTTATACAGAGCAGTTGACTAGGAGGCTTGAGACACCTAGTGCTGTAGTGATAATCTCCTGCTGATAAAACACTGATTTTATTGAAATAGCAAAACACAGCCCAGTAAGTGACACATCACCGAAATCAGGTTCTCATTCCCTACACCATGCTGATCTCAGATTATATAGCAAAACCTGATTGCAGATTCCCTTTAAAGGGGTATTGTATTTCACCACTTTATAAGTTGCAACTTCTATGACCCCAACAGATCCTGAAAATCATCCTTTTGTGACCCTTTCACTGTTTTGTCAGGCACACTGCTGCTCCTTAGCACCTGCCTGGGCCAGTAACTACAACTGGAAAAGCAACAGGGAACTACAACAGGGAAAGCAATGCTGCAGTCCGTTTATTTCCAGAAATCAGATTCCAATCATAAAGAAATGGCAGATCCTGCAGACATACCATCACTTTATGAGATTTGAGTACCCCTTAAATGGGTTTGTGCAAGAGTACAAAATAATGTCTTCTTTTTTCAAAAACAGTGCCTCACCTGCCCACAGGTTGTGTCTGGTATTACAGCTGAGCTCTAGTAAATGAACACAGCTGTGATGCAATATCACAACTTCCGTATTAGCAGGCTTGGCTTGGTTTTTGGAGAAATCAGCCAAGATTTTTCAATCCTGTGCAAAGGTCACTCACTCCTCCAACAGTTGGATCCATGTTACCCACAAAAGAAACAGTTAGAGCCAGTTGGCTGCCACCACTACCACCAAACACATTAGATTGCCTGGATGTAATATGGCCGCATGGTGGTGCAACAAGAAAGGAGGGTCTGGCTATTGAAATTTACCAACCCTCTCTACCGCAAGAAATGCAAGGGATGGAATGAGACATGCATCAGTTCCAAAAGGGGATTGGCCCCATTTGGTTTCTATTAGTGTTGATCGAGTGAAATGCTCGAGTGCTCGGTACTCGAATCGAAGCTCTGACATGCTTGACTCGAGTAGGGAGCATATTCTAAGTGAATGACAAACTCAAGCATTTCTCTTTCTCTCTCTCTGCATCTGGCTCTGATTATTCACTTACGGGGATCCGAGCACTCGCTCAACAACACGCGATACTCGGCACTGCTCGCTACTCGATCAAACACCGAGCAGTGCCGAGCATGCTTGCCCGTCACTAGTTTCTATTATTGAATCCACTCAATATACATTCTTGTCTATGTGAGAAAGACACTTTTCTCTTTCTCCATAATTATTTTGCCAACTCATGTAGCACAGCAAAAGTAATTGGTGCAGCACAGATGAATCCAGTAGTGAAAATACTGCACCATTTTGTGCAACAGCTATGAAAAGGGGTCAACTGCAATAGAAAAATAGTACTGCATTCTAGTTTCTGTAAGATTGCAATTAAAACACTGCTGAAATACTCAGCTGCCATGGCTCACAGTAACTGGTAGAATGGTAAAAAAGTAGTTTTTTTGGGTACCGTGAACTTTTTCAACAAGTAGTTTTCCGTGATTGTGCATTTGCTCTTTGTGCACATGGACCCTTTACAGCCTATTTCCATCCTGGCTGAATGTATCAACTCATCGTGATTCATGATGTATTATTTGAGATAAGCAAATTGATTCAAGGAATTGAATTTGTCTTGAATTTCACCAAAAATGTGGACGTGTCAAAATTTGCTCAAATTAAGCAAAATGGCCATCATTTTGCTTGATTATATAATCACCTTGCCTCTCACCCAGCTCACCTCTTTGCTCTGACTCTGGTCTTCTCTTCCACCTTCACTCTTTGAGACCTCCAGCACAGTCTACTCTTCAAGTGAAGTCATAGAAAGGTAGAGTTGGAAGGGACCTCCAGGGTCCTCGTCTCCAACCCCCTGCTCAATGCAGGATTCACTAAACCATCTCAGACAGATGTCTGTCCAGCCTCTGTTTGAAGACTTTCATTGAAGGAGAACTCACCACCTCTCGAGACCGCCTGTTCCACTCATTGATCACCCTCACTGTCAAAAAGCTTTTTCTAATATCTAATCTGTATCTTCTTCCTTTCAGTTTCATCCCATTGCTTCTAGTCTTTCCTTGTGCAAATGAGAATAAAGATGATCCTTCTACACTGTGACATCCCTTCAGATATTTGTAGACAGCTATTAAGTCTCCTCTCAGTCTTCTCTTTTGCAAGTTAAACATTCCCAAATCCTCTAACCGTTCCTCGTAGGACATAGTTTACAGTCCACTCACCATCCTGGTCGCTCTTCTCTGAACTTGCTCCAGTTTCTTCTTGTATTTTTTAAAATGTGGTGCCTAGAACTGGACCGGGTATTCCAAATGAGGTCTGGCCAAAGTCAAGACATCACATGGGGCTTAGTTAGTGCCGGAGGCGCCAAACATTGAAGAGAAGCCTGGAACCCAAGGGAAGAAACGATCAAGTGCAGAATTGCGTGGGGAGCTGAGGTGAACGATGAATTAAGTATAATATTTTTTAACCTCTGCATTTATTGTGTTCTGGAGAGACCTCGGTACATCATAAATGGCTTTTACCAGCAATTTGATTTGTATCTAATGAATTTGACGCAAATGGAATCTCCTGGTCAAATTTTCTCAAATCTGGCTAATCGAATTTGGGAAGATGCATATTAGACTACGCAGATACACAGAGACACAGATGACCAAATACTGTGCAGACATGCAGATTCTTGGGGTTTTCAAATTAATTGTTAATGGCCGCATGGTTTTCCTGCAAAATCGTGCAGCCATTAATTAATTAACTCTTACTGACCCTTACTCGCAAAAGCGTGTCGTCATTAACACTCAGTTAGACATCTGCTTTGGACTGCATGCCAGCATGGTTGTTGATCGCTGTGGGCTGATCCCCCGTGTGACTCTACCATATTGTTTTCTTTTTCCAATAGGAATCCCAATGTACAAAAGAAAACTTTCAATGACGACTTTTACTCTGCTACATCTATAGTTTATGTAACATCAAACAGAATTTGCCAATAACATGCACATTAGAAGGAATGTACTCTGTGTCAATGAATAGTTCAAAGGGCCAGTTTTCCATTGACTTTAAGTCTTAGTTCTGTTCCCTAAGGTTTCCATCTTTGAACACTGCCGACTGCGGGCTTTCTGTCACCTATGCCTTGTTCTCTGTGACATTGCTCATTGAGTCTGATTCTGGACGGCTCAGAGGGGAGAGAGTCAGCGTCTCCTTGTAGGAAAGGCTAACAGAAAGTGATTGGAAGCTGCTTACACAATAAGGCTTTCACATTGCATTAGTCATCTGTCTTGGTGCCTTCACTTTGTGCCGCAGCACAGAGGTGCTAACATTTCAAGCAGTTGTCCAGCCCTTGTGTCCAATAGTATTAGTAGGAATTTTATACCTTATTGTTTTTCCAAAGTTCAACTCAATATTATCTTAGGGAATTATTCTATGCTGATTTTTTTAGGTGGGCTACAGCCTTTCATGGTTCCTTAGGTCTTAATATCAGGTTTAGGGTCATGAAAACTGAGACGTAGATCAACACTATGGCCTATGAGTATAGAGTGTTCTTAGTATAGTCAATTATATGATAGCATCATATCACATTAGTACCAGGCCCCTCTGTCTCTACGCCTTTTGCTGGGTAACACCGTACCGTCGTTGCAAGGTGACAGTCCAGTTTAATTCTATGGGTCTTGTGGTGCCATCCAGGCAGTGAACTTCGGGGATCATTTATTCTTCTTTGGTTTAGAATTAACTCCCTGCTGTGAACTGTGAGCCCTTTGTGGTGCTGTTCACTATATAAACTCCTGAATCTCCATCTCCCACGGCTGGTTATAAATTCTGCTTTACCTGGTTCACCCTCTTGCTCCTGCTGTGCCAGTGCTGATTCCTGTTTTTGACCTCAGCTTGTTTCCTGACTATTCTTCCATTTTTTTGCCCCTAATCTGTATCTCCTGGTTCTGACTCTGCTATCTGATTATTTCCTGCCAGCCTGTTCCACCAGCCAGCCGCTACTCCATGGACTCAACCCAGTGCCACTGCATAAGAACAAATCCCTATACACACATCGAAGGGTAAAAGCCGGTGACTCTTTGGGACCTGATAGACAGAGTAGTTAGCACGTAGCCTGTCCATGAAGCCTTATTTAAGCTTCCAGGCTACAATATCTTTACATATTTAGTATATGTAACATCTATATGGATGCTATAAATAACAGAGAATTATAAATAATATGACCTCTTATTAGCTAAAGAGGTCGTATCATTTCAATAACCCTCCATTAGTGAATATCAATGCCATAGACATAGAGGTTGCCCATGGGTTAGGGTGCCTGGTTAGTTGCTTGGTAATTAAGCAGCTCTTATATTAAGGGGTCTGTAATATGAACACCCCTTTAAATTTGTATTTTGGTATTCTTAGAAACAACCCTATAAAAACATTCGTTGTTGAATTATCTATTGAAGCGTATGGATGTCAAAAAGGGGGTCCCTAATGTGGGAACCCCACTCTATGGCCCAGAATTGACTAAACCATGCCATGTGTTATGTTTTCATGGCTGCCATGTGATGCTACATTTCTCCTCCCTGTGACTACTCCTCCCTGTGGCTTCTCCTCCATGTGGCTCCTCCTCCCTGTGGCTCCTCCTCCCTGTGACTTCTCCTCCCTGTGACTCCTCCTCCCTGTGACCCCTCATCCCTGTGACTCCTCCTCCCCGTGACTTCTCCTCCCTGTGACTCCTCCTCGCTGTGACTCCTCCTCCCTGTAACTTCTCCCTGTGAACTTTTTTTTAGACCATTTCCTAAGAGGCTGTTGTTTTATTATGAGGATTTGTGGAATTATACTAAAAGATTCCAATAGGAGTATAGATGGCTAAATCCTGTTAATATTGATAGATTGATGGATTATATAAAGTACTTTTTGTGCAAAATGAAGAAATTATTCTGGATTTTCTATGCTTTAATTATGAACCATGGAAAAGTTTGTTCCTCTTCACCCTCAAGGGCAGTGACATCCTTAGGGAAGAAAAATCCCAAGGAAGCAAAGATGAGGACCTCATTCCAGTCTTTATCCTCTATCTTGTCACCAGTGATTCATCTTTTGCTCTAAATGACTTGGAGCAGAGGATACCGGTGTCTTAATAACTCACTGTCTGCTTGCCTAATTATGCAACGCTATACTATCTTTCTTCTGTCCACCACAACAATAGTCCCAGGATTAAGTATCATTTAGGTTGTCCCCATTTTTCATAATGCCATGGCTCACCACAACCACCTAGAGAACTGAACAGATGGTCAATCTACGATTCTGTCCTACAATGAAATATTACGTAGTGGCCTAAGCCAACACCGCTTTCTCCCTTTTCCTAGGTGGCTTTTGACTTTTGCTCATCTTCTGATGATCATCTTTTAGAACCAGTGACCATAATGTCAAGGTATTTTCAATAGTCCCTTCTTATAACAAGAGACTTAACATTAGCCATACACATATACTGTATATGGATGATTTCACCCGTAATGAGTGATCAACGGATGAAATTTAAAGAAGTTGTCCACCACTGGACAACTCCATTCTAACAGAGCAGTCTTCTGCTCTGACAGAATAATGAAAGGCTGCAGCTGATGAGCGGCCATTTTCACAAGACCCCCGCAAGACACCTCAATGACATTGGTGGAACAACGTTGGTCTGAGAGGTGAGTACATAGGTTTTTTATAATTTAATTATGGCTAATTTAACTGTTAAGAAGGGGTTGTCAAAATAACAAAAATGGTTGTTTTTGCCCGCTGATGAGAAGCTGAGTGTGTATGAAATTTTAATCCAAAAGCTGCTAGTCCACAAACGATCTTCCAGTGAAAGAATGTTCTCAGAATATTCCCAGAATCTTCTAAGAGTGAATTTTCATTGTTCACCTTGTGTCTTTGACTACATATGACTTGGCACTCTTACAACAACTGTAGCAAACAATATTGGCTAAAATGCATATGGCTACGTTGACGTAATGAGTAATCTTCTGGTTCGTCTTCTTCACCCATCAACCTACCTCTTGGCCTAGTGATGGTTCCTCTTTATGGAAGTCTTGTTATTCTTTAGAAAAAAAAGCTAGACTTTTCTCCCTACCCTTCAACCTAATAGTCGACAAAATAATGTTGCAAAATAGGAAACACGACATCATTTTTTGCCATCATGCACACTGTTATACTCATATGTTGTATGGTTCTCTGGACTTGTCCTGCACCTCTGCTTGCCTTTGATTTTATATGGCAGCACATAAATGTTCTTTATTGTGGAGGTATTCATCCGTTGAAGATACCATATGGCAGGTATTCAGACTATGTAAGGAAAAAAGTTTTCCAACTGTCTTCAAGGTAAAATATAAGGCTTTATTCCAACATATTAAAAGAGTAAGACATCTTCAATATACTGTATCCAAATATATTTTTTCCTTTTCCTACGCGTTTCAGACTGTAACCCAGTCCTTATCCATGAATAAATGAATATATTATCCAAAAATAAGGACTGAGCATAGGAAAATGAAAAGATATGTATATTTAGATATACAGTACTTGAAGATGTCTTACTCTTTTCATATGTTGGAATAAAGCTTAGTATTTTATCTGGAAAATGGCTGGAGAACGTTCTTCATTGGATCCTCTTTGTGCCATACCGGGCAAGAATGGCTTTGGCTTTCTCTGTGCCAAGAATCTCACAGTTGCCTTCACAGGGGGGAGCTGTGTTTTTCCTATATCAATGTAGATTATGTACTATACAGGTCATTAGAAGGGTTGATTATTAGATCTCTGGATCCTGTCAATATACTAGACCCGAGGATGACATAGAGGAAAAGGTGGACTCAGTTCTGGCGCAAATCATCTGAAACTTTACTTCAAATTGAGTGTAGAGCATATTGCTTACACAGGGTGGACATACCTTTGGTGCAACTCGTACAGCTGCAAAGGGGCTTAGAAGGTCAATGGGCTACTACCACCTTCAAAGCAGAAAGCAGCTTCTTCTACAGACACAAAAAGGGGAGCCTTATTATGAACTATTGGCAGTAAAGGTCCCATGTACTGTTCCTACACATGTGTCCTCTTGTGTACCGGACCGACCTTGGGTCATAAACAATGGCACTTAATTTGGCGGTTAGTCTTTGGTACACAGTTTAGGAACTATGGTTATGGCTCATAACATTGCAGTTACAACCTTTAGCATACGTTTTGGCAGCTACAAGTCATCTCAATGTAGCGTAAGAGGCCCACTACAGGCTCAGGTCCAACTCTGTCTCGGGACATACAGACTAGTGGGGCTGATGAGGATTTTTAACTGTCGGCTGTACAAACTCCAGGGAAATAGTCCACAACCAGTCTGCCGGGATACACCAGTGGCCACTGACAGGTCCAAGCTTTCTCCATGGACCACTGCTGTCACAAACAGTACCATACACTCTCTGTATCACACAAGACACTCTTAGTGTGCCAAATTTCATACAAATACACACTAAAATTAGTGTGATACCGCACCACTACATCCACACACATGACCAGAGACCCCACATTGCCTAACGTGCCCACTTGTGCACAGTTTTCAGTGTTAACTTCAAAGGTACAAAGTCCTATACATCGAAAACATGAAAATGTTGTACATAGCAAATCAACAACATAGTTATGCAATGGTAGGAGTGCACCCTGACAGGTCATGACACACATGCTTTATGCTTTATCATGATGGCCTAATCTCACCATTGTGACAGCAATGGATTAGTTGAGTGACATTTTGGCCTTTTCACAGTATTCTTGTCCTCAATTTTTTTCTTTAAATGGCCTTCAGCTTGGTCTTGGGCCATGGCGACTTGATGGATCAATGATCTTATGGAAGATTGATCTTGTTCAAGCCTAGGGTCTTCTCCACCATTAATTTGGCAGTACGATTCTGACGTAGTACTTCTGGAAACCAGTGGCCGAAGGAGCATGAGCAGGAACAGAAGTTCTTGAAGTTAGCAAGAAGTTGTAAGAAACAATCGTAAATGGCTTAGAACAACCTGGGTAAGAATGTTCAGGAGCTGGAAATTGAAACTAGGCTAACAGCTAGACGCAATACTCAAGCAATGTGTGAGAAATCCATGTGGCTTTAAGTAGGTCCAAACAGGAAGCAAGATGGATCCCACTGGTTCAGAACCTGACATCTTAGTAAAGGGCAATTACAGAAAACAACAGCAGCCTCCAGTGGTAAGGAATGGGATTCCAGTACAATTATTAAGGTGAACAATAGCAGCCACTAGTGGTTAACCTGTAGAAGGACAACTAGAATTCTGACACTTGGTGATCCTTACTTCAAGTAACATGACTAACTTGATTTGTTCCAAAATTGATTTGTTTGTTCTCCTTGCCATCCATGGTATTGATAACATTATTTTCCAGCACCACATTTTGAAGGTGTCGATTCTTCTTCTGTCTTGTAACTTTATCAACCAGATTTCACATCCGTATGTTACAACAAAAAAAGACAAAACTATGTACAAGCTGTGTCTTCGTCCCCAATACAGTACCTCAAACCCTCCAGACTACCTATACAATACCCATTGGACTGGGTTCCCCATGAGAAAAAGGAAAATTAACCCTAATCGTCTTCGTCAATGACCATATCAATTCCATACCTCACAGCTAATCACAGCTTGAGACTGATGACACAGGCAACACAACCAAGGGATCGTATTAAATCCACCAAAATGAGATGTAATTGAATATAAACCCAATAGACCGAAGTCCTTTTATAGCCCAATAACAGTGTGGGGTGTTTACAAGATTATTCTGAAATATGAGTTCTCATTCTTGTTAATGACACTTGACAGCCGGGGATGCTGCCACAGACTGACAGTTTTAAATTGTCTTGTAAAAGACACCCACACTCAATACACTGTCACTACGCAGCTCCAAACCAAGTGGGAATCACTGATTTATTACCCAATGCCATAAATCTCGGAAAAAGTTTCTCTTTTCCCTTCGGTTCTACCTTCTGCTTGCAGAAAAAAGTCATGTGTTCTAGTAGGAATATTTGGTTGCATGCAAATATAAAGGAGCCCATCATGGATAATTCATTTTCTTTCCTAATTACTAGATAGCTACGTGGAATGAAGATGATAAACTGATTCCTCTGGCTACAGATGCCCAATCTGGAAATGACTCTGTCGGAGTGCAAAACCGGACGTATATTGTCACCACCATATTGGTATGTATGCATTGGTGCATGATGGAATAGATTTGGGTTTTAACACTTTTTAAGTCTAGAATGGCATTTTGGGTGTCTTGAACCTTCTGTTGGGCGAAAGTGTTGGGGGAAGCAGCGCCACCACAAGGGAAATGTTGTATCACACAGTTCCTGTAAAATACACAGATGTTCCGGGTCATCCAGAATTAAAAAATCTCCTTGTAGACCATACATGTCAAACCCTGCATCATGAGCCAAATCTGGCCCACAGGATGGTTATATTTGGCCTGCGAAACCAGAGCCACCACCCCTATATGAAGCCATTTTTCTGTATAGAAGACTATGCGGGGGCCATTATTCTGTATGGAGGACTATGTGGGGCCCATTATACTGTATGGAGGACTATGTGGGGCCATTATTCTGCATGCAGGACTATGTGGGGCCCATTATACTGTATGGAGGACTATGTGGGGCCCATTATTCTGTATGGATGACTATGTGAGGCCCATTATACTGTATGGAGGACTATGTGGGGCCCTTCTACTGTATGGAGTACTATGTTGGGCCCATTATACTGCATGAAGGACTATGTGGGGCCCATTATACTGTATGAAGGACTATGTGGGGACCATTATTCTGTATGGAGGACTATGTGGGGACCATTATTCAGTATGGAGGACTATGTGGGAACCATTATACTGTATGAAGGACTATGTGGGGCCCATTATACTGTATGGAGGACTATGTGGGGACCATTATACTGTATGGAAGACTATGTGGGGCCCATTATACTGTATGGAGGACTATGTGGGGCCCATTATACTGTATGGAGGACTATGTGGGGACCATTATACTGTATGGAGCACTATGTGGGGCCCATTATTCTGTATGGAGGACTATGTGGGGCCATTATTCTGTATTGAGGACTATGTGGGGGCCATTATTTTGTATGGAGGACTATGTGGGGCCCATTATACTGTATGGAGGACTATGTGGGCCTTTTATTCTGTATGGAGGACTTTGTGGGGCCCATTATACTGTATGGAGGACTATGTGGGGCCCAATATTATGTATGAAGGACTATGTGGGGGCCCATTATTCTGTATGGAGGACTATGTGGGGCCCATTATACTGTATGGAGGACTATTTGGGGACCATTATACTGTATGGAGCACTATATGGGGCCCATTATACTGTATGGAGGACTATGTGGGGGACCACTGTATGGAGGACTTTGTGGGGCCCGTTATACTGTATAGAGGACTATGTGGGGCCCATTATACTGTATGGAGGACTATGTGGAGACATTATTCTGTATGGAGGACTATGTGGGGCCATTATTCTGTAATACCGGTTGGCCTGTGACTTTGTCCAAGTTTTTCATTTTGGCCTTCTGTGTATTTGAGTTTGACATCCCTGTTGTAGACCCTTTGCTATGTTTTTTTCCGCAATGATAACCCGCAGTGGAAATTTCCGCAGCATGTGCACAGCACATGCGGATTATCATTGGGGAACATTGCAGGCCTTCTACCATGCGTTTTTTAAGCGTTTCCGCAGCGGAATTGCCCCTTCGGAAACGCTTAAAAAACGGATAGTGGGCACACTATCGAATGATAAAATTAATGGTTTCACTCAAAATTACAAATCATCCCTTAAAAAAAAAATCAAGTCCTAAAATGTCTACGTCGACAGGAAAATGGAAAAAGTTATGGTTCTTGGAAGAAGGGGAGGAAAATACAACAGTGCAAAAACGGAAAATCGCCAAGAAGGAAAGGGTTAACAGGAACCTTTTTAGAAGCCAGAATTGACAATGAGAGTTCATCTTGAGCCCAGAAAGCTCTTTTAACATGTCTCTTTAATACACAACACAGCACAGCACAGCTCAGCACAATTCAGCTAACAGCACAGCTCAGCACAGCTAACAGCACAGCTCAGCACAACTCAGCTAACAGCACAGCTCAGCACAACTCAGCTAACAGCACAGCTCAGCACAACTCAGCTAACAGCACAGCTCAGCACAACTCAGCTAACAGCACAGCTCAGCACAACACAGCTAACAGCACAGCTCAGCACAACTCAGCTAACAGCACAGCTCAGCACAACACAGCTAACAGCACAGCTCAGCACAACTCAGCTAACAGCACAGCTCAGCACAACTCAGTTAACAGCACAGCTCAGCACAACTCAGCTAACAGCACAGCTCAGCACAACTCAGCTAACAGCACAGCTCAGCACAGCTCAGCACAACTCAGCTAACAGCACAGCTCAGCACAACTCAGCTAACAGCACAGCTCAGCACAGCTAACAGCACAGCTCAGCACAACTCAGCTAACAGCACAGCTAACAGCACAGCCTAGCACAATTCAGCTAACAGCACAGCTCAGCACAGCTAACAGCACAGCTCAGCTCAGCACAGCTAACTGCACAGCTCAACACAACTCAGGTAACAGCACAACTCAGCTAACAGCACAGCTCAGCACAACTCAGCTAACAGCACAGCTAACAGCACAATCAAGCACAACTCAGCTAACAGCACAGCTCAGTACAGCTAAGAGCACAGCTCAGCACAACTCAGCTAACAGCACAGCTCAGCACAGCTTACAGCACAGCTCAGCACAACTCAGCTAACAGCACAGCTAAGCACTAATTTACAAGCAGGCTGTATTATTTAAGGAAGATTGATAATTGTGGAAATACGGAGCACATGTTGGTACATTTTCTCTTTATCAGCACAGCTAACAGCACAGCTCAGCACAACTCAGCTAACAGCACAGCTCAGCACAGCTAACAACACAGCTCAGCACAACTCAGCTAACAGCACAGCTCAGCACAGCTAACAACACAGCTCAGCACAACTCAGCTAACAGCACAGCTCAGCACAACTCAGCTAACAGCACAGCTCAGCACAACTCAGCTAGCAGCCCAGCTCAGCACAAGTCAGCTAACAGCCCAGCTCAGCACAACTAACAGCCCAGCTCAGCACAACTCAGCTAACAGCACAGCTCAGCACAGCTAACAGCACAGCTCAGCACAACTCAGCTAACAGCCCAGCTCAGCACAACTAACAGCCCAGCTCAGCACAACTCAGCTAACAGCACAGCTCAGCACAGATAACAGCACAGCTCAGCACTAATTTACAAGCAGGCTGTTTTATTTAAGGAAGATTGATAATTGTGGAAATACAGAGCAAATGTCGGTACACTTTCTCTTTATCAGCACAGCTAACAGCACAGCTCAGCACAACTCAGCTAACAGCACAGCTCAGCACAACTCAGCTAACAGCACAGCTCAGCACAACTCAGCTAACAGCACAGCTCAGCATAGATAACAGCACAGATCAGCACAGCTAACAGATGACAAGTAGACAATGAAGAATATATTCAATCATTATGCAAAAAAAAGTTGATTATCTAAGGGTGCTTTTTCATTTTTAGAAAAGCAGACCCCAACAGATCAGATAGTAGTAATAAAAAAACAAATACAGGTAGTACTTACCCTCCCCCGGTCCAGAGCCAGTTTCCTGACCCTGTTTTAGTCTTATTATTTTGACTACAGCAGTGACTTCATGTCGACACCACTTTCATCTGCAGCGGTGACGTCACGTTAATAGCTGTTATGACCGCTACAGCCAGTTACTGAGCTCATACTGTCAAAATAAGCAGAGCCTCTGTACTCAGTGATTGGCTGCAGTGTTGATACCAGCTATTAACATATTGTCACTGCTGCATACAAAACCGAGACTGAGATGAGGGTGGTTTATAGTTAAAGGGGTTGGCCACTCACTTTTAATTAATGGCCTATCCATTGGATAGACCATTAATATCTGATCGGTGGGAGTGATCAGACTGATCAGAAATTACCCTCGGCAGTTGGCAGTTGTACAATGCTGTCCTTATTAATTTGTAGTAGAAACAGAGTTGGGAGCATTATAAGTAGTGTTGAGCCACCCCCGTAGTGTTCGAGTTCGGTTCGGTTCGTCGAACACCCGTGTGTTCGCCGAACTGTTCGTCGAACTGTTCGTCGAACACCTTCGAACACCGTTAAAACCAATGGCAGGCAAACAAAAACACATAGAAACACATAGAAAACACCTTCAAAGGTGTCCAAAAGCTGACAAACTGCTCAGAAGACACAACTAACACATGGAAAAGTGACAAGTACATATAGTCATGCGAAAAGAAAAGAGGTGGAGGAGTAAAAGGAGGGGGAAACACAGATATAGGCATGTCATGCCCTTCTAAAATCCAAAAAGTGAGAAGCCGACACATTCAGTCCGCTCCTGCCCGTGCCACCTCCGTGTCGCCGGGTTTGTGCCAGAGCCGCGGTGAACCCTGACGGCCAGCCCCCCTCTCCCAATACTGGTGCCTGTCCGCTGGTGGGTTGAGAGAGCCCCCCTGTGGTGGAGGCAGCTCTAAGCTTTTTAATTTAAATTGTCCCTCTAATTTGAATGAATACACTTTAAATCCATTTACAAGGATCTATTGGAGGGCAAGTCTCATGCCAGCAGCCGCGTAATTCCAGCTCCAGTAGCGTCCACTAAAGCTGCTGCAGTTAAAAAGCTTTTATAAGGATCGAGCTCGGCTGTCCACCGCAAGGCATCCTAGTGCCAGTCCCAGCCCCTATGCCTTGGGGTGCCTCCTGATGCTCTTCACTGAGTATCCCGTGGTCCCGAAGCATTTCCTTTGAAAAAATTAAGTGTCCAAACTACAGGTGGTGTAGCTTGCTTAACAGCCGGGATAATCCGCTGACTAGCAGACACTGCTACTAGGCACAAAGTATTTCCTGGGCTAGATGCAGTTAAAAATTTGTAAGTAAATACTCTCGTTGGATGCTGAGAAAGCATTCCATAGAGTCTCCTGGCACGCCATATATGATTCTCTTAAAAAGCTTGGGGTAGGGGTCTAGGGGACCCTTTTATAGCCAAAATCACGGCCCTGTATCACAATACGTCACCTAGGCTGAAGATAAATGGAACTGTAGCACCGAGGGCTCGGTTGCTACAGACGTATTGCACCTCACCCAGAGGTGTGATATCTCACTCTCAGATAAGGATGGAGTGTGGATCAGGACCCGACACCTGCATGCATTACACCACATTGCCGTGGGGCAGGGCGACCAATATGCCCCTGAGATGGGCACGACAGTCCCTGTCCCTGGCTGGAGTGGGGGGAGGGAACACTGAGGAAGGGGAACCCTGCAGTGCAGGAGCAGGGAGGAAGCAGTTCCTGGGTGCATTGAGAAGGGAGTATAAAAGGTGGGCACCATCTTAGTTCAGTGCAGAGAAGTCTGAGCAGAAGTGGCAGGGAGCAGGGGCTCTGCATGAGCTCTGCTCCGGAGGCGGGCCTAGTAACAGAGGCCCAGGCCTGCAAGAGGGAGAAGGAAGGAAGAGGAGCGGAGAAGGCTCCAGGAACGAGGAATGAAGGGATCCCAGGGGTGCGGACGGGCGAGTCGCCACCGCACGCCCGAATCCACCTGCGTGGAGGGGTCAGGCCAAAGGGGGAGACCGGTCCCCGAACTAGTGGAGGCAGGAAACGACCCTCAGCTAGAAACCGGAGGCTCTGACATTTTATGTGGCGCAGCCCCTTGCTCCACCCGCTAGGAAGGCACCACATAGGGTCAGGGAAACTGGCGCCAAGTTTACCAAGAGGAGGCCCGAGGCAGCCGGACAGAAGTGTTGGTAAGAAAGGCCAGACAAAGGACACACAAAGGGGGTCCTGTGAAGCGCTCCAAAGTTATCTGGGAGTTGTCTGAGCCCCTCACCTGGTGAGCACAGTACGACGTGGGCAGCCGTTACCTGCAGACGTGGTCTGGATAATAAGAACTGTGAGTAAAGGCCCTGAACTGCATCACTGACTCCGTGTCGTTACTGCT
Source organism: Phyllobates terribilis (assembly GCF_046119375.1). Taxonomy (NCBI): domain Eukaryota; kingdom Metazoa; phylum Chordata; class Amphibia; order Anura; family Dendrobatidae; genus Phyllobates; species Phyllobates terribilis. The sequence goes on from NW_027362770.1 coordinate 139,769,381, forward strand.
GCTGCCCTGCACCATCACCCCCATCCTCCGCATACACTGCCCTGAGGCTATACTCCTCCCGTGGGGAGTTATGCTACGCTCTGCTGCACCCACAACACCAGCCTTAGCGGTCTGCCCTGTAGCGGCGGTTCACTCTGACCGCAATCCACGGGTGGCGTAGTCGGACATTTAATCATCAAAACCACATAAATAGTTCCGCCACTGGTTTGACCGCCCTGAGCCACGGAACCGGATCGCCGCCACGAAGACTACAACCACCAGCATCCACCAAAAAGGGTCCGGCTCCGGGTGTCCCAAGGCCCAGGGGGTGCGTCAGAACATTTTCATCACCTTTCACAATCACCAATGGGACAAGGCATGGATGTCCTCTGTCCCCTCTCTTATACATCCTAGTGACGGAGCACCTGCTCTCATCAATTCGCCATAACCCCAATATTAGGTGGATTGAGGTGGGAGGCACCGAGTACAAGTGCTCTCTATTTGCTGATGATGTCCTAGTATATATCACTCAATCACATATATCCATCCCTGCTGTTATGGCTGAAATAGATCACTTTGTTACATGGTAAAATTTTAAAATCAATGCAGCGAAGTCTGAGGCCCTCGATGTCTCCCTCCCTAAATCCATATAGGATTCCATCCAGTCCAACTTTCCCTTTGCCTGGCCCTCACAGGGTATCAAATACTTAGGAATTCCTATTCATAGAGACCTCTCCCATCTATGTTATCTTAATTTTGGGCCCTTTATTGAACAATTCCATACAGACCACGGTTGGCAAGTTAGAACTGTAAGATTCACTACGTGAACCACTGGTGTTTTGTGGAAAAGCACATGTACACCGCGTTCCAAATTATTATGCAAAAAGTGTTTAGGAGTGATAAGGGAAGAATTTGTTTGTTTGTCAGTTAAACTCATTGATGGTGATGTGTGTCAGGGCTCTTTATATCACTGTAAGCAATTGCAGACACCTGTGCTAATTAGTTTGGCAGGTGTGTCCAATGAAAGGCAAGACTACTTAAGAAGGCTCTCTCACATTATTAAGCAGCCTACATTTTCTGCCAAAATGGGAAAGAAAAAGGATGTGTCGGCTGCTGAGAAGCAACAAATTGTGGAGTGTTTAGGTCAAGGCATGACTACAATCAACATTGTGCGATGATCAGGATGAAGTGTCTTGGCAATCAAGAAGTATGTAGCTGATTCACAGTACACACGTGTGCGTGCTGATAAGGGCAAATTGAGGACTCTTTCCTACAGGCAATTACGTCAGGTTGAAACAGCAGCGGCAAAAAAGCCTTGTCATAGCAGCAGACAAGTTTTTGAAGCTGCTTGTGCCTCCAACGTCCCCCGAACAACAAGATGCAGGGTCCTTCAGAGGTTTGCAGCTGTGCATATGCCATCCTGTCGACCTCCTCTATCCACTTCACACAAGCAGAAACGGCTCCAGTGGGCCAAACATTACATGAAGACTGATTTCAAAACTGTTTTGTTCACGGATGAGTGCCATGCAGCGCTCGATGGTCCAGATGAATGGAGTGGAGGATGGCTGGTTGATGGACACCCCACGCAAACACGGCTACAGCGCCAACAAGGAGGAGGTGGAGTAATGTTTTGGGCTGGAATCATGGGGAGAGAGATTGTCGGCCCCTTTAGGATCCCTGAAGGCGCTAAAGATGAACTCCATAATGTATGTGGATTTTCTCAAACAGCACTTCCTGCCATGGTTCAAGAAGAAGAACCGTGTATTTCACAGCAAGATCATTTTTCTGCATGATAATGCACCATCTCATGCTGCACATAAAACATCTGCATCTCTGGCTGATATGGGCATAAAAGGGGACAAACTTATGGTGTGACCCCCATGCTCCCCTGACCTCTACCCCATTCAGAACCTTTGGAGCATCATTAAAAGGAGTGTCTATGATGGCGGGAGGCAGTTCACATCTAAGCAACAGCTCTGGGAGGGTATTCTGTCCTCATGCAAAACAATTGAAGCAGAAACCATCCAAAACCTGACAAATTCAATGGACGAGAGAGTTTAGAAGCTCCTTTCGAACAAGGGGTCCTATGTGAAAATGTAACATCACCTAGAATAAAGTTTTGAGTTGAAAACTGTTTGATTTCAGTTTCTAACAACCTGCTAATGCTTATAATTTCAAAAATGACCATTTTTTTGGTCTTTATTAAAATGAAAAGGTTGATCGAAAAGTTTGGGGGATCTAAGAGTGTGGCAACCCAGTAGTCATGATTACTTCGAATTCTGACAATATGAGGGTCATGCTGCAGGTAGTGCAGCAAGAAGGCACTTATGTGTCTTGCGCATCTCGGAGCCCCAAAATTATTTTCCCGGCTAGATGCAGCTAAAAATTATTTTTAATTTTAAATCTGGTGAAGCTTATTATAGATGGCCTAATAGGATCAGTGCTGCACACTGCTACAAAGCCCAAATTATTTTCCAGTCAAGATACAGATAAACATGATTAGTAATTTGAAAGCATAAAACGGTTGGTAGGGTGATTTTAACCAATCATCAAGCTTTTACTCTCCCCAGGATGACACAGGGGTAGAAAAGTCGTTTCGGATCCATGATTTGTTCATCTTTATGAATGTGAGTCTGTCTACATTATCAGTGGAGAGCCGCGTGCGCTTATCTGTCAGCACACCACCAGCAGCGCTGAACACACGTTCAGACAGAACGCTGGCTGCGGGGCATGACAAGATCTCCAAGGCGTAAGTGGCTAGCTCCGGCCATTTATCCAGATTGGAAGCCCAAAAAGAGCAAGGGTCCAGTGACACAGTCGTGGCTTCAATGTTTACTTGGAGATACTCCTGTACCATCGTCTCTAGGCGTTGACTATGTGTCAGACTTCTTGTCTCCTGTGGCCTTGCAAAGGATGGGCTAAAAAAGTGGTGAAATGATTCCGCAAAATTGATGTTACCAGCAGATACTGTGGTTCTGTTACGGTTTGAGTGCTGAACACTTGACGGTCCCACGGTTGGCAAGTTGGAACTGTGAGATTCACTACGTGCACCACTGGTATTTTGTGGAAAAGCACATGTAAGATTCTGCAACAGTCTCTGCTGATACTCCTGCATGCGTGCATCCCTTTCTATGGCAGGAATAATTTCTGCAAATTTACTTTTGTACCGGGGATCTAACAGTGTGGCAACCCAGTAGTCAGGATTATTTCTAATTCTCACAATTCGAGGGTCATGTTGCAGGTAGTGCAGCAAGAAGGCACTCATGTGTGTTGCGCATCCAGGAGCACCAAGTCCCTGTTGTGTTGGTGGCGAGGTAACAATCATGCTTCCTTCCTCTGTCCTCTCCCCCCAACCTCGCACAACAGAAATGTGATCAAGGTCTCCCTCATCTGATGAGTCTTCCATCAGTTCGTCCTCCACTTCTTCCTGGGCTCCTGCACCTTCCTCACTAGTTTGGCTGCTATCATGCGCCCTGGTAAAACCATCTCCCCCACCCTCACATGCCTGCCGCCTTGGTGCTGCCGACCGTCTGGACCTTGCAGATGTTAGCCCTTCCGCATACAACTCCTCCTCCTCTACTTCCTCCACCTCCTCTTGTGCCACCACCTGACTCCGAATTCTGTTTAACATGTGCTCCAGCATGTAAATCACCGGAATAGTCATGCTGATAATGGCATCGTCAGCACTAAACATCTTCGTCGCCATTTCAAAACTGTGCAGAAGGGTGCATAGGTCCCTGATCTGAGACCACTCCTCCAGCGTGATTTGCCCCACCTCTGAATCTCGTTGGCCCAGGCTATACGTCAGAACGTATTGCACCAGGGCTTGTCGGTGCTGCCACAGTCGCTGCAACATGTGCAGAGTTGAATTCCACCGGGTAGGCACATCGCATTTTAGCCGGTGAAGTGGCAGGCCCAACGACTTCTGTAGAGATGTAAGTCGCTGAGCTGCGGGATGCGAACGGCGGAAGTGAGCACACAGCGACCGTGCCCTCTGCAGAAGGCCATCTAGTCTGGGATAGTGGGCTAAAAATTGCTGGACAACCAGGTTCAACACGTGAGCCATACAAGGCACGTGTGTGACATTGCCCCGGCGAAGGGCCGCACCCAGGTTTGCAGCATTGTCGCACACGGCCTTCCCTGGTTTCAGGTCCAGTGGAGACAACCATTCATGAAATTGGTTCTCCAGAGCTGACCACAACTCCTCAGCTGTGTGACTCACATTTCCCAGACATTTCAATGTAAAAACCGCCTGATGACGTTGAGCCCTACTGCCAGCATAGTAAGGAGGTGTGCAGGATCCCTTCTGCGCAGTTAGAAAGCTTGTGGCATGACCAGACAGGCTTTGGGTGCAGGTGGAAGACCGAGAGGAGGTTGAGGAGGCAGAAGCAGTGGAGGAACTTTGACATAAAGAGGATTGACGCACAACTCGTGGGGACGGCAAGACTTGGACAGCAGCCCCTTGTCCTGCTGTCACCATAGTTACCCAGTGCCCAGTCAGCGACATGTAACGCCCCTGTCCATGCCTACTCGTCCAAGTGTCTGTGGTGAAATGCACCCTGTCACACACAGAGTTTCTCAAAGAAGCGGTGATGTTGTGTGCGACATGCTGGTGGAGCGCAGGCACACCTTTCTTTGAGAAGTAGTGCCGACTGGGCATCTGGTACTGGGGCACTGCGACGGACATAAGGTCTCGAAAATCCTCTGTGTCCACCAGGCGGAAAGGCAGCATTTCTGTAGCCAAGAGCTTGCAGATGGTGAAATTCAACCTCTTAGCTTTCTCATGGCTAGGAGGAAATGGTCTTTTACTTGTCCACATCTGAGGGACCGAGGGCTGGCTATTGTGCTTAGACGGGGTTGATAAGGGTGTCCCCGGCAAACTGCCGGTCTGTGAGGAAGATGCAGGCGGACATGTTAGGTTGCCTTGATCCAAAGGTGGTGCTATCGATGTCGGACAGCGCTCAAGACCAGCTGGTGTTACCACCTCCAAAGAAAATGATGACCTGCCAATCACGCTGGCTGTTGCGGGTAAAGAGGTGGCAGGTCTGCGCCCCAAAACAGGTGTGACTGCTGTCCCCCCAGTCACAGAGGATGAAGAGGCCGCGGATGCACAAGATATGGCAGACGGTGGTTGGCCCGGCCGGCTAGGCCGCATTGTAGCACACTGAGCTTCCCACTGCAACTTATGCTTCATGTCCATGTGCCGGTTCATGCATGAAGTACTCAAACTATGTATTTTTTGGCCTCTACTTAGCTTTTGCTGACAAATGTTACAGATAACACGAGTTGGGTCATCTTTATCGATCTGAAAAAATGCCCAGGCTATGCAAGGCTTAGCACCCATGCGACCTGAAGAGCCACCACGACTTGTGGTGAGAGGCAGAGTTGTGTTTGAGGATGCAGTTGTTGACGTGCTTCCAGTACTACGTCTCTGTCCAGGAAGGCGCAACCTGACCTCGTCGTCACTAGCATCTTCCTCCACCTCCTCTGCTGACCTCATCTCTTGGCTGACTGTGGGTTGACAGTAAGTGGGATCTCCGACCTCATCATCATCACCCTGTGCGTTATCACACCCGTCGTCCTCAGAGCCAACCTGTTCCTGCCCTGACAAAAAACTAAAGTTGTCGCTCCAATCAGGTATTTGAGTCTTATCATCGTCTTCCTCATTGTCTCCACCAACAGGAGTTACAGTTTGGGAATGAGGGTCTACATTATGGTCAGAACCTTCTGCGTCTGGTCCTGGATCCGACTCATAAAGATTCTGGGCATCAGTGCAGATCATTTCCTCGTCTGGATTCACAGAAGCGCTGGAGTCGACCTCTGATTCCCAGGCTATAGTATGAGTAAACAGCTCTGCAGACTCAACCATCTGTTCTACCTCATACTCAGACGGGCAGCTGGAGATTTGGGAGCTGTGAGGAAGCAAGTGCGATTTGGGTGACACCTTTGAGGACTGGAGTATTTGTGATGTTGAAGTTGATGTGGAGGAGAGCCCACTTAAAGGAGCACTTGATATCCGTTGAAGCACCTGCTGTTTTTGTGCCTCATCTGGAATTTGTAGCGATTGGCGTGGCCGTAAGAAAGGGATCTTATCACATTGTCCGCTAAAAGAAGTAGACATTTTAGTTTGGCTGGAAGATGGTCTTTCTTCTGCACCTACCCCACGGACACAACCTTTTTTCCCCTTCCCAACACGCCTATTCCCCTTTCCACCAGCAGCAGGCCTTTTTCCACTCATTTTGGTGGTTAACTAATTCACAACTCTGGAGTTGTTTGCACAAAAAAACATCGGATGGTAACCGAGCAGAGCTGAGTGGCCAAACTGTGGTATTAGGCCAAAACTATTGGCTGGGTTAGATGCAGAAAAAAATTATTTTTAATTTGCAACCTGATGGAGGTCAGTATAGATGGACTAATAGACCAAGTCCCACACACCGCTAGAAGCCCAAATATTTTTTCAGAGCTAGATGCAGAAAATTTTTTTATTCAATTTGCAACCTGATAGAGATCAGTATAGATGGACTAATAGACCAAGTCCCACACACTGCTAGAAGCCCAAATATTTTTTCAGAGCTAGATGCAGAAAAAAATTATTTTTAATTTGCAACCTGATGGAGGTCAGTATAGATGGACTAATAGACCAAGTCCCACACACTGCTAGAAGCCCAAATATTTTTTCAGAGCTAGATGCAGAAAAAAATTATTTTTAATTTGCAACCTGATGGAGGTCAGTATAGATGGACTAATAGACCAAGTCCCACACACTGCTAGAAGCCCAAATATTTTTTCAGAGCTAGATGCAGAAAAAAATTATATTCAATTTGCAACCTGCTGGACGTCAGTATAGAAGGACTAATAGAACAAGTCCCACACACTGCTAGAAGCCCAAATATTTTTTCAGAGCTAAATGAAGAAAAAAATTATTTTTAATTTGCAACCTGATGGAGGTCAGTATAGATGGACTAATAGACCAAGTCCCACACACTGCTAGAAGCCCAAATATTTTTTCAGAGCTAGATGCAGAAAAAAATTATTTTTAATTTGCAACCTGATGGAGGTCAGTATAGATGGACTAATAGAACAAGTCCCACACGCTGCTAGAAGCCCAAATATTTTTTCAGAGATAAATGAAGAAAAAAATTATTTTTAATTTGCAACCTGATGGAGGTCAGTATAGATGGACTAATAGACCAAGTCCCACACACTGCTAGAAGCCCAAATATTTTTTCAGAGCTAGATGCAGAAAAAAATTATTTTTAATTTGCAACCTGATGGAGGTCAGTATAGATGGACTAATAGACCAAGTCCCACACACTGCTAGAAGCCCAAATATTTTTTCAGAGCTAGATGCAGAAAAAAATTATATTCAGTTTGCAACCTGATGGAGGTCAGTATAGATGGACTAATAGAATGATGCTATGCCCAAAAGATTTTACTTCACTAGGTGCAGTAAAAAAATTGGTATTCTATACACAGGTGGTATATCTTGCAACACAGATAGGCTACTCCACTGACTAACACACTCTGCAATAGGCCAAAAAGGATTAGCTTTGCTAGATTCAGCCAAATGCTGTGAAAAAAACTTGCACAGCACTGGCACAGACCTGCCTGGCAAAAACTGATAGGAACTGATGTAACCTAGTCCTGAAAAGGACTCCAATTACAATTAGTCTTTACTCCCACAATCTATCTATTTAAGAGCACAGACCTGCCTGATAAAAGTCGTAGGAAATGCTGTAACCTAGTCCTTAAAAGGACTGCAATCACAACTATTCCCTACTCCCAAGCTATCTGTATATTTGTGCGAAAATTGGCTTGAAATTAACAAGGTATAGCGCACACAGCAACAGCGGTGCCGTCTAACACGCAGCTGCAGCAGTGAGAAAATGGTGGCGACGGGGAAAATGGCTTGGTCTTATAGGGCAAGGACATGTGACATACACTGCCAATGACACATGCCCTTGCTTGTGTGAAAAAAAGCACTTCGCTCCGTGTGTGCGCTGCTGATAGGCTGACAGATTGCACCTCCCCACTGCAAATGCGGGAAAGAGAAAAAAAAATGGAGATCTTCATTGTTCCTGCAGAGATCCATCCCCTGCCCCTCCCCCCCGCCCCGCTGTACACTCAAACTGCGTATTAACATTAATTTTCATCATTACTGAGAAAAAATCCAGTTATGATTTTGGTGCACGAACAGTTATCGAACATAACCTCGAACAGCCGAATTTTTCTCAAATTGTTCGTGTTCGCCGACCGGCTCGAACACCGCCCAAAACAGCTCGAATTTGAGATTGGCGAACAGTTCGAGTAGAACAACGCTCATCTCTAATTATAAGTAGAGATGAGCGGTGTTCGACTAGAACTGTTCGCCAATCTCAAATTCGAGCTGTTTTGGGTGATGTTCGAGTCGTTCGACGAACGCGAGCGATTTTCAAAAAATTCGGCAGTTCGAGGTTATGTTCGATAACTGTTCGTGCACCAAAAGCGTGTCCTGCATGTCTGGCGCTATTTAGAGCACCAATCATGCAGGGATTGTCTGCCACTCACTGTAATGCCACAGCCATGGTGGTTGTGGCATTACAGTGATTGCCCAAATCGATGGGAACAGTGCTCACAGTGAAACATGAAAAGCCGGCAATTCAGCAGCGGCATACACCGGTACCCGACAATATAGAACAGAAAGAATAGAGTATCACACATAGATTAGATAGATAGAAACATGTCAGTCACATATATAAGAAGTACAGTGACAGTGTTGGTTACTGTACTTGTCATTTAGTGTAAAGGATTTATTAAAAAAAATATTAGTGTTTTCATGCACCGTCTCTTTAAAAAAGCCGCCGGCAATTCAGCATCTGTACCCGACAATTTATAACAGAAAGAATAGAGCATCACACATAGATTAGATAGATAGAAACATGTCAGTCACATATATAAGAAGTACAGTGATAGTGTTGATTACTGTACTTGTCATTTAGTGTTAAAATAAAGGATTTATTAAAAAAAAAAATTGTCGTGGGGTTCCCCGTAATTTTAGTCTCTAGCAGAGGTTAAGCAGACGGCTGGGGCAGATGTTTGAAGCCTGGGAAGGGGGTAATACCCACGGAGCTTCCCAGGCTACTAATATCAGCCCCCAGCTGAATACCTAGCCTTTACTAGCTATTAAAATGGGGGACCCCCAAAAAAATGACGTGGGGTCCCCCCTATTTTAATAGCTAGCAAAGGCTAGGCAGACAGCTGGGAGCTGATATTAATAGCCCAGGAAGGGTGCCATGAATATTGGCCCCCTCCCAGGCTAGAAACACCAGCCGTCAGCCGCCCCAGAAATGGCGCATCCATAGGATGCGCCAATTCTGGCCATCCAGCATGCCATCATTCATAGACACTGCAGAGCGCAGGCATGCTTGCGCTCTGCAGTGTCTCTGAAGGATGACAAGCTGGATGGCAGCGCTCAGCTGTGATCCAGCCTGTCATCTCAATGCCATCCCAGCGTGGGAGAATTCTCCTGCTTAAGCGCTGAGCGCTGAGAATTTTCCCACGCTGTCAGTGACGTGCATGAGGTGAGCCGAGTTCATTGGACATGAGCTCACCTCATGCACGTCACTGACAGCGTGGTAAAATTCTCCTGCATTCACCGCAAGCGCAGGAGAATTTTCCCACGCTGTCAGTGACGTGCATGGGGTGAGCTGAGTTCATTGGACATGAACTCGGCTCATCTTTATGCCGTCACAGCCAGACACTGAGGAGCGCAAGCATGCCTGCGCTTCTCAGTGTCTGCCGCATGGCAAGCTGGATCGCAGCGTTCTGCTGCGGTCCAGCCTGTCATGTGAATGTAGCAGAGCTGAAGCTGTCGTGGGAACCATGGAAAGGTAAGGATGATGTTGCTTTATTATTTTACTTTTATTGCAGGAGATCGTTGGCTTCAGCTTGAATGGGCGTGATGGTAAGTATGGTTTAATTTAGAACAATAAAGAATTGTGTCTTTATTTCAATTAAAGGACTTTATTCTGGGTGTTTGTGTTTTTTTGTAACTTTGACTATGGGGTTAGTAATGGGGGTGTCTTATAGATGCCTCTCCATTACTAACCTGGGCTTGATGTCAGCTGGCATTATAAGCTGACATCAACCCCAACCCTATTACCCCACTGCCACCGCTACAGGGCAGTGGGAAGAGCGAGGCTAAGTGCCAGAATGGATGCGCCATTTCTGGGGCGGCTGACGGCTGGTGTTTCTAGCCTGGGAGGGGGCCAATATTCATGGCACCCTTCCTGGGCTATTAATATCAGCCCCCAGCTGTCTGCCTAGCCTTTGCTAGCTATTAAAATAGGGGGGACCCCACGTCATTTTTTTTGGGGTCCCCCATTTTAATAGCTAGTAAAGGCTAGGTATTCAGCTGGGGGCTGATATTAGTAGCCAGGGAAGCTCCGTGGGTATTACCCCCTTCCCAGGCTTCAAACATCTGCCCCAGCCGTCTGCTTAACCTCCGCTAGAGACTAAAATTACGGGGAACCCCACTCCAATTTTTTTTTTAATAAATCCTTTATTTTAACACTAAATGACAAGTACAGTAACCAACACTATCACTGTACTTCTTATATATGTGACTGACATGCTTCTATCTATCTAATCTATGTGTGATGCTCTATTCTTTTTGTTATAAATTGTCGGGTACCGATGCTGAATTGCCGGCCGGCTTTTTTAAAGAGACGGTGCATGAAAACACTAATATTTTTTTTAATAAATCCATTAACACTAAAGGACAAGTACAGTAACCAACACTGTCACTATTCTTCTTATATATGTGACTGACATGTTTCTATCTATCTAATCTATGTGTTATGCTCTATTCTTTCTGTTCTAAATTGTCGGGTACCTGTGTATGCCGCTGCTGAATTGCCGGCCGGCTTTTTTAAAGAGAGTGTCTTCTGAGCAGTTTGTCAGCTTTTGGACACCTTTGAAGGTGTTTTCTATGTGTTTCTATGTGTTTTTGTTTGCCTGCCATTGGTTTTAACGGTGTTCGACGGTGTTCTAAGGTGTTCAACGAACAGTTCCTCGAACATCCCGGTGTTCGACGAACCGAACCGAACCCGAACACTACGGGGGTGGCTCAACACTAATTATAAGGAAAACTGGGACCAGGTACCTGTGCATTTTACCCTTTATATGTTATATATCACTTTTTACCATATCTTATATCATGTAAAGAGTGAATTTTTTTGCTTAGTTCACTGCCAACCACAGCGCGTACAAATGAAGGTGCAGTGCTGTGAGATAGCATCGATTACTGCGCCCAAATTCCCGTAGATACTGACACTGATATCTGAGGATGATTTACGTCCTCTGACAACGAGGTAATGACAATAGAAAGCTTAAGGGAATTTTTTTTTCCAAAGTAAAAAAAGACTTGAACAAAAATAGTCAGCGATTTGCTCCAACTTTCGGAAAAAGTACAAAATATTTGATGGCATGACACAATATAGGTTCTGTTCACATATGAGTTTTTTAATCCTTATGATGAGGCAGATTCTGACCCGGTGACTCTGATGAACGGTAACGGTACTAATGTCACCGCTGTTAAGAGTCGCCGTATCTCGCGCAGCACAGTGTGATCCAGAAATGACTGTGTGCAAAGCCTATGCAGCGTCAGAGCAAGGCTCCATAGGCTTCGTACGGAGGATTCGATGGACTTCACTGGATTCACTTGGACAACGTCGGATTCGGTGGACTACGTTGGTTTCGGTGGACTATGACGGACCTACGTGGGAACTTTTTTTTTAATAAAGTGGTGACCCAGGGAAAGAGTCATTGTTTTATTTTTTCTGTGTTTCCTGTGTAAGTATTTTTCAAGTTTCCATTCGCTGGACTACGTCGGATTCAATGGACTACGTCGGACTACATCGGACCTGAGTGAGTTTTTTTTTTTTTTTTTTTAATAAAGTGGTGAACCAGGGAACGTGTCGGGGAGTGTTTATTTCAATAAACTATTTTTTTGTGTGTGTTTATTCTTAATTTTTCTGGGGTTAGAAATGGAGGTATCTAATAGACACCTCTCCATTACTAACACCAGGGCTTGATAACAGCTGTGTTTTTGGATGCTTCACAGCTGACATCATCCCCAAGCCCCATTACCCAGATTGCCAATGTACCAGGGCATTGGGAAAAGCCAAGGCGAAACACCAGAATTGGAGAATCTAATTTGATGCGCCACTTCTGGGGCAGCTGCAGGCTGCTATTTTTACGCTGGGAAGGGCTCAATAACCAGGGACCTTCCCAGCCTGATATCAGACCACAGCTGTCTGCTTTACCTTTGCTGGTTATCAAAAATGAGGGAGACCCCATGTCATTTTTTTCATTTATTTATTTATTAGGTTAATACATGTACAGTAAGCTACACACGCAATGCACTAATTATATAGCTCACGGATATATATTTATCTATTTTTCTGGCTATTTATCCTCATATCTATCTACAGGTGTATCTCACTAAATTAGAATATCATCAAAAAGTTAATTTATTTCAGTTCTTCAATACAAAAAGTGAAACTCATATATTATATAGAGTCATTACAAACAGAGTGATCTATGTCAAGTGTTTATTTCTGTTAATGTTGATGATTATGGCTTACAGTCAATGAAAACACAAAAGTCATTATCTCAGTAAATTAAAATAATTAACAAAAAACACCTGCAAAGGCTTCCTAAGCGTTTTAAAAGGTCTCTTAGTCTGTTTCAGTAGGCTCCACAGTGAGATGCACCTGTATATCATATCTATCTATCAATGTATCTTTCAGAAACCAAGCATCTAAAGTTAGCAGGAGATGCAAAAGTGACGTCTGAGCACCAGGGCTCTGGTGCTCTATGTGTCCTGATACACTGCACCCGGTTTGTTGTTCACGCCGGTCTTGATGAGGGGATGTGTTGGTGTCAGATGCTTCTAATTCACGAAGAGGTGCAAGCCTCTTCATGAATCTGGAGGGTCTGATGAGTGGAGTGTGATTCCAAGCGCTGCGTCACAAATCCTACTCCAGTCAGGTACTGGAGTAAGATTTCTGGCGTAAGGAATGTCACAGATCATCATGAATTAGACAAGCTGTGTCATCTATATATGTGTCTATATATCTGTCTATTGTCTATCTATCTCTTTGCATATTTTTAACAAATAAAAATCTGTAATTTCTATTCTGAATTCTATTTTGGTATGTGTCACACAGGTGTCAAAAGAATGGTACGCATATACACCCGAATGGCCAAAAGGAAACCACATGGATAGTTAAAACGGACCATCTTACTTGTACATTTTTTTAAGTGGACCGTCAAGGGGACCTAAGGATTCAGTCCTGGGGGATGTGTTACTTAAAAAAATAGGGGCCACATATGAAAGAGGCATATAGTACATTATGCAAATTTTGATTCCATGATGAGCACTTTGGATATGGATATTATTGGAATAAAGCTGAGCTGTAATACCAGACCTGGCCTGTGTCAAAGAGTGGCGCTTTGACAAAAAATATATATATTTATCCGTATCGTTTACTCTAAACTGTCTTAAGTGGTAATCTGATGACTAATTGTAATAGTGCAGTAATAATAAAAATGGTAATTCATTTGTGAGGCCTAGTTCCATTAAGCTGGTGTAGTGTTGGTATGGGGAGAACAATTGGGGGAGAACTTAATGGACCTAGGTCTTTATTCAACCTACGTTACTATGTTACTATGAAGCTTTTTTCATCCCCTTTTTCTTGTCATTAGGAAGCACCATACGTGATGTACAAAAAGAACGCTGACGAATTTGAAGGCAATGATAAGTTTGAGGGCTACTGTGTGGAGCTAGCCCAAGAAGTTGCCAAGCACGTGGGATTCAAGTATAAACTAGAGATCGTGAAGGATGGAAAGTATGGAGCACGTGATTCGGACATGAAAGCCTGGAACGGGATGGTGGGGGAGCTGGTGTACGGGGTATGTCTCTAATGTTCATCTCTAATTATGGGTTTTATAAGGACAGATGGGCGGCAATATGACTACTAGTGATGAGCGAGTATGTTCCGTTAACCCTTTCGCCGAGTATGCTCGGGCGAGCACCGAGTAGTTACAGCTGCTCAGTGTTATGTTTGAATCACTCCCGTGTGCATGATTTGCGACTGTTTGACAGCTTTAATACCTGTGAGGAGTGCTTGTTTCTTAAGCATTCCTCCCATGTATTAAAGCTGTCAAACAGTTGGAAATCATGCACACGGGAGTGATTCAAACATAACACCGAGCAGCTCTAAATACTCGGTGCTCGCCCGAGTATACTCACCGAAAGGGTTAAGAAAACATACTCGCTCATCACTAATGACTACACAACCACATTACACAGTTTGCTGATAACCGTTGTCATGGAGACATATAGGCCTACATAGGAACTGTGGAAGCAAAACAGTAGGAGACTGTGTGAAACGTTGCTTCATTTTTAATTTTAGAGGCATTGGTTATCTTTTTAAAGGCCCTAACTTCTTGTTAAATGTCCTCAGCATAAGGGCTCGCTCACACGACAGAATCGGATCGATTATGGTAGTGACACCCAGCTCCAACTCTGTCAGTTTACTGTGAAGTGAATCTCTCTGATGAGAGAATTGTATCACAAGTGCAGAGAAAAGGGAAAACTTAATTTCTCCATCTCCTCCATTCTATGAGTCCTCGGATGTCGGACTGCACTCAGATGACAACCAAGTGCAGTCCAATGTTTTACATGCACCCATAGACTTGTACGGGTGCACGTTATCTAATTTGTGGAGCCACGATTTTTTTCGGCATCTGTTTTTCTCTCATCCGAGAAAATTGGTCCAATTATGCTAATCACACTGTGATCAGAGTGGGATCCGATTTTCTCAGGGATGGAGAGAAAAAAAAAAGTTTCTCCACTTTCTCTATAATGTCCGTCAAAATTGGACCGCACTCGGATGTCATCCAAGTGCAGTCCGATTTCTTCCCCCCAGAGATGAATGGGTGAGTGCCATCCGATTCTTGGAGGCAAATCATGTATGCTGTGATTTTTCCTCAAACTGAATTGGTCTGAGGAAAAATCAGACATGTGCTCAGCCCCATAAAATAACATGGGGACTAGTGCTATCTGTGAAACCACCGTTTTTTATGGTCGTGTGTAAGTTTTCTTATAGAAAATTGGAAATATTCACTATTCGAAGTTCCAAGGCTTCTTAGCACTAACAACTATGTATAGACTTATGATGGCTGCCTTCACACTGTACAATCAGGATTAATATATATATATATATATATATATATATATATACAGTACAGATCAAAAGTTTGGACACACCTTCTCATTTAAAGATTTTTCTGTATTTTCATGACTATGAAAATTGTACATTCACACTGAAGGCATCAAAACTATGAATTAACACATGTGGAATTATATACTTAACAAAAAAGTGTGAAACAGCTGAAAATATGTCTTATATTCTAGGTTCTTCAAAGTAGCCACCTTTTGCTTTGATGACTGCTTTGCACACTCTTGGCATTCTCTTGATGAGCTTCAAGAGGTAGTCACCGGAAATAGTTTTCACTTCACATGTGTGCCCTGTCAGGTTTAATAAGTGGGATTTCTTGCCTTATAAATGGGGTTGGGACCATCAGTTGTGTTGTGCAGAAGTCTGGTGGATACACAGCTGATAGTCCTACTGAATAGACTGTTAGAATTTGTATTATGGCAAGAAAAAAGCAGCTAAGTAAAGAAAAACGAGTGTCCATCATTACTTTAAGAAATGAAGGTCAGTCAGTGCGAAAAATTGGGAAAACTTTGAAAGTGTCCCCAAGTGCAGTTGCAAAAACCATCAAGCGCTACAAAGAAACAGGCTCACATGAGGACCGCCCCAGGAAAGGAAGACCAAGAGTCACCTCTGCTTCTGAGGATAAGTTTATCCGAGTCACCAGCCTCAGAAATCGCAGGTTAACAGCAGCTCAGATTAGAGACCAGGTCAATGCCACACAGAGTTCTAGCAGCAGACACATCTCGACAACAACTGTTAAGAGGAGACTTTGTGCAGCAGACCTTCATGGTAAAATAGCTGCTAGGAAACCACTGCTAAGGACAGGCAACAAGCAGAAGAGACTTGTTTGGGTTAAAGAACACAAGGAATGGACATTAGACCAGTGGAAATCTGTGCTTTGGTCTGATGAGTCCAAATTTGAGATCTTTGGTTCCAACCACCGTGTCTTTGTGCGACGCAGAAATGGTGAACGGATGGACTCTACATGCCTGGTTCCCACCGTGAAGCATGAAGGAGGAGGTGTGATAGTGTGGGGGTGCTTTGCTGGTAACACTGTTGGGGATTTATTCAAAATTGAAGGTATACTGAACCAGCATGGCTACCACAGCATCTTGCAGCGGCATGCTATTCCATCCGGTTTGCGTTTAGTTGGACCATCATTTATTTTTCAACAGGACAATGATCCCAAACACACCTCCAGGCTGTGTAAGGGCTATTTGACCAAGAAGGAGAGTGATGGGGTGCTACGCCAGATGACCCGGCCTCAGGGCCGGCTCCAGGTTTTTCTGGGCCCCGGGCGAAAGAGTCTCAGTGGGCCCCTTTAACACATACCACGATTCATGATGCAGAGATACGGCGGAGAAATATATATATATAGTACAATGCAAAGATTTCACTTCATGAGTGATATCTATTGTAAATTCCACAATAGCTCAGAAACCGGTGAATCGCTCCACACAGAATAGTGGCCCCCATATAAGGCTCCATACGGAATACTGGTCCCCATATAACGCCCATACGGAATACTGGCCCCCATATAAGGCTCCATACGGAATACTGGCCCCCATATAAGGCTCCATACGGAATACTGGCTTCCATATAAGGCTCCATACGGAATACTGGCCCCCATATAAGGCTCCATACAGAATACTGGCCCCCATATAACGCTCCATACAGGATACTGGCCCCCATATAACGCTCCATACAGGATACCGGTCCCCATATAATGCTGCATGCAGGCTGTTACCCCCCACATAATGCCCCATACAGGCTGTCCCCCCCTTATAATGCTCCATGCAGGCTGTTACCCCCCACATAATGCCCCATACAGGTCCCTCCCTTTTAATGCTCCATGCAGGCTGTTACCCCCCACATAATGCCCCATACAGGCTGCCCCCCCCTTATAATGCTCCATGCAGGCTGTTACCCCCCACAAAATGCCCCATACAGGCTGCCCCCCCCCCTTATAATGCTCCATGCAGGCTGTTCCCCCCCACATAATGCCCCATACAGGCCCCCCCCTTTTAATGCTCCATGCAGGCTGTTACCCCCCACATAATGCCCCATACAGGCTGCCCCCCCCTTATAATGCTCCATGCAGGCTGTTCCCCCCCACATAATGCCCCATACAGGCTGCCCCCCCCCTTATAATGCTCCATGCAGGCTGTTCCCCCCCACATAATGCCCCATACAGGCCCCCCCCTTTTAATGCTCCATGCAGGCTGTTACCCCCCACATAATGCCCCATACAGGCTGCCCCCCCTCTTTATAATGCCCCATGCAGGCTGTCACCCCTCCTCTTTATAATGCTCCATGCAGGCTGTCACCCCTCCTCTTTATACTGCCCCATACAGGCTGTCACCCCTCCTCTTTATAATGCCCCATGCAGGATGTCCCCCCCTCTCTTTATAATGCCCCGTGCAGGCTGTTCCCCACCTTATAATGCCCCATGCAGGCTGGTCCCCACCTTATAATGCCCCATGCAGGCTGTCACCCCTCTTCATTATAATGCCCCAAGCAGGAATCCCCCCCTCTTTATAAGGCCCCATGCAGGCTGTTCCCCACCTTATAATGCCCCATGCAGGCTGTCACCCCTCCTCTTTATAATGCCCCATGCAGGATGTCCCCCCTCTCTTTATAATGCCCCGTGCAGGCTGTTCCCCACCTTATAATGCCCCATGCAGGCTGGTCCCCACCTTATAATGCCCCATGCAGGCTGTCACCCCTCCTCATTATAATGCCCCAAGCAGGAATCCCCCCCTCTTTATAATGCCCCATGCAGGCTGTTCCCCACCTTATAATGCCCCATGCAGGCTGTTCCCCACCTTATAATGCCCCATGCAGGATGTCCCCCCTCTCTTTATAATGCCCCGTGCAGGCTGTTCCCCACCTTATAATGCCCCATGCAGGCTGGTCCCCACCTTATAATGCCCCATGCAGGCTGTCACCCCTCCTCATTATAATGCCCCAAGCAGGAATCCCCCCATCTTTATAATGCCCCATGCAGGCTGTTCCCCACCTTATAATGCCCCATGCAGGCTGTTCCCCACCTTATAATGCCCCATGCAGGATGTCCCCCCTCTCTTTATAATGCCCCATGCAGGCTGTTCCCCACCTTATAATGCCCCATGCAGGCTGTTCCCCACCTTATAATGCCCCATGCAGGATGTCCCCCCTCTCTTTATAATGCCCCGTGCAGGCTGTTCCCCACCTTATAATGCCCCATGCAGGCTGGTCCCCACCTTATAATGCCCCATGCAGGCTGTCACCCCTCCTCATTATAATGCCCCAAGCAGGAATCCCCCCCTCTTTATAATGCCCCATGCAGGCTGTTCCCCACCTTATAATGCCCCATGCAGGCTGTTCCCCACCTTATAATGCCCCATGCAGGATGTCCCCCCTCTCTTTATAATGGCCCATGCAGGCTGTTCCCCACCTTATAATGCCCCATGCAGGCTGTTCCCCACCTTATAATGCCCCATGCAGGCTGTTCCCCACCTTATAATGCCCCATGCAGGCTGTTCCCCACCTTATAATGCCCCATGCAGGCTGTTCCCCACCTTATAATGCCCCATGCAGGATGTCCCCCCTCTCTTTATAATGCCCCGTGCAGGCTGTTCCCCACCTTATAATGCCCCATGCAGGCTGGTCCCCACCTTATAATGCCCCATGCAGGCTGTCACCCCTCCTCATTATAATGCCCCAAGCAGGAATCCCCCCCTCTTTATAATGCCCCATGCAGGCTGTTCCCCACCTTATAATGCCCCATGCAGGCTGTTCCCCACCTTATAATGCCCCATGCAGGCTGTTCCCCACCTTATAATGCCCCATGCAGGCTGTTCCCCACCTTATAATGCCCCATGCAGGATGTCCCCCCTCTCTTTATAATGCCCCGTGCAGGCTGTTCCCCACCTTATAATGCCCCATGCAGGCTGGTCCCCACCTTATAATGCCCCATGCAGGCTGTCACCCCTCCTCATTATAATGCCCCAAGCAGGAATCCCCCCCTCTTTATAATGCCCCATGCAGGCTGTTCCCCACCTTATAATGCCCCATGCAGGCTGGTCCCCACCTTATAATGCCCCATGCAGGCTGTCACCCCTCCTCATTATAATGCCCCAAGCAGGAATCCCCCCCTCTTTATAATGCCCCATGCAGGCTGTTCCCCACCTTATAATGCCCCATGCAGGCTGTTCCCCACCTTATAATGCCCCATGCAGGATGTCCCCCCTCTCTTTATAATGCCCCGTGCAGGCTGTTCCCCACCTTATAATGCCCCATGCAGGCTGGTCCCCACCTTATAATGCCCCATGCAGGCTGTCACCCCTCCTCATTATAATGCCCCAAGCAGGAATCCCCCCCTCTTTATAATGCCCCATGCAGGCTGTTCCCCACCTTATAATGCCCCATGCAGGCTGTTCCCCACCTTATAATGCCCCATGCAGGATGTCCCCCCTCTCTTTATAATGCCCCATGCAGGCTGTTCCCCACCTTATAATGCCCCATGCAGGCTGTTCCCCACCTTATAATGCCCCATGCAGGCTGGTCCCCACCTTATAATGCCCCATGCAGGCTGTCACCCCTCCTCATTATAATGCCCCAAGCAGGAATCCCCCCCTCTTTATAATGCCCCATGCAGGCTGTTCCCCACCTTATAATGCCCCATGCAGGCTGTTCCCCACCTTATAATGCCCCATGCAGGATGTCCCCCCTCTCTTTATAATGCCCCGTGCAGGCTGTTCCCCACCTTATAATGCCCCATGCAGGCTGTTCCCCACCTTATAATGCCCCATGCAGGCTGTTCCCCACCTTATAATGCCCCATGCAGGCTGTTCCCCACCTTATAATGCCCCATGCAGGCTGTTCCCCACCTTATAATGCCCCATGCAGGCTGGTCCCCACCTTATAATGCCCCATGCAGGCTGTCACCCCTCCTCATTATAATGCCCCAAGCAGGAATCCCCCCCTCTTTATAATGCCCCATGCAGGCTGTTCCCCACCTTATAATGCCCCATGCAGGCTGTTCCCCACCTTATAATGCCCCATGCAGGCTGTTCCCCACCTTATAATGCCCCATGCAGGATGCCCCCCCCCCTCTTTATAATGCCCCGTGCAGGCTGTTCCCCACCTTATAATGCCCCATGCAGGATGCCCCCCCCCCTCTTTATAATGCCCCATGCCTCCATACATTAAAAAAAAAAAAAAAATCAAATACTCACCTCCCTTCTCCTCACCTGCTGCCCGCCGCTAGCTGCTCGGCTCCGAACTCCAGCGTTGTCGGCGTCTTCCCGCTCAGAGCTCCCTGTGATGGCTCAGGGGAGGGCGCGGTGTAAAGACGTCACCGCGCCCTCTGACCTGAGACGTCACAGGGAGCGCAGAGCAGGAAGACAGCTGATCTGCGGAGGCACGGGGAGAGGTAAGTATCGGGCTGCCGGGGCCCTGAGCAAGCGGCGGAGAAGGGCGGGCGCTGACACCGCTCTCCTCCGCCCATAGCCCAGCGGGGTGCGCGACCGCCAGTGGGCCCCTCTGCCTGCTCAGGGCCCCGGCATTTGCCCGGGTGCGCCGGGTGCTGACGCCGGCCCTGCCCGGCCTCCACAGTCACCAGACCTGAACCCAATCGAGATGGTTTGGGGTGAGCTGGAGCACAGAGTGAAGGCAAAAAGGCCAACAAGTGCTAAGCATCTCTGGGAACTCCTCCAAGATTGTTGGAAGACCATTTCCGGTGACTACTTCTTGAAGCTCATCAAGAGAATGCCAAGAATGTGCAAAGCAGTCATCAAAGCAAAAGGTGGCTACTTTGAAGAACCTAGAATATAAGACATATTTTCAGTTGTTTCACACTTTTTTGTTAAGTATATAATTCCACATGTGTTAATTCATAGTTTTGATGCCTTCAGTGTGAATGTACAATTTTCATAGTCAAGAAAGTACAGAAAAATCTTTAAATGAGAAGGTGTGTCCAAACTTTTGGTCTGTACTGTATGTGTATAAATATATATGTATATATACATACTGTATATATGATAATCCCCTTTATAAAATTTAGCCTGGGTCTATACGGCAACATGTGTCACACAAAAGCAATCCTCAGACAAGTCGCGCGCGACCAAAATCATCAGTGTAACCTACTGTTGAGCAGTTATTTTGCGAGTTGTCATTTTAATGTAAAAAAAGCTGTGAAGTTGCAGATAAGTCAAACTCATGTTGCATTTGAATTGAAATCGAGTCGCATGCAAATTGCTGCCAGCGACAGAAATTCCAACACATTTGGAAACAGCAGTCTCAGGAGGTCGCTGTGCGACACAATAGTGAATGATTGGATGTGATGTTGCAAGGTGACACTGCAATTTGAGTGTCGCGCGACACATGTGACCATGTAGCTCCAGCCTTAGGGTTCGGTCACACTAGCATATAGCATCTGATGATGAGGAAATCATGTGAGAGAATCGGATGCTCTATGAAAATGACCCTCGGCTCAAACTCTGCTGCGAGCGTGAGCCGAGTGTTATTTTACTGGGCGAGAATCGGATCACAGGTGCGAAGATGGAGAACTTAATTTCTCCATCTTCTCTATTGTGTTAATCGGCGTATATCATACTGCACTCAGATGACATCTGAGTGCAGTTCGATGTTTTGCACGCACCCATAGACTTGTATGGGCACGCGCCGTCCGATAAATACTGTCATTTTTTTCTCATGCCAACTCGCTAGTCTGCACTGCTCCATACTATAACATAGGGCCGAGCGCGATCCGACGAAACATCCGATAGCAACCATCCGCGTTATACGCCAGTGTGAGCGAACCCTTAATATGAGTGAGCCATATTCTGACTTTTAATCCCTTAACGCCCAATGACGGACACTGCACATCATGAACGGGTGTAAGTTTCCGCCCCTTGCCGTGCAGTGTCCGTCATGGCTTTAAACTGTCACAGCGTGTAAACACGCTGAGACAGTTCAGTGCCGACGGCTGTCTGTGACAGCTGAGCGGCAGGGGCATAGGTGCAGGGACCCATGCCGTCAGTCCCTGCACCCAGGTCACTGCAATCGGTCAGTCAGTCTGAAATGGGTCCATTTTCTCCTGTTACCCTTGTGAAAATAAAAAAGTTAGGGCTAAAAGAAAATTTTTGTGATTTTTTTTTATTTTCACGGCTTTATGTTAGAAACTTCTGTGAAGCACCTGGGGGTTCAAAGTGCTCATCACACATCTAGATAAGTTTATTGAGGTGTCTAGTTTCCAAAATGTGAACACTTGAGCCTAAACAGCGGAAACCCCCCCACATCAGGGGCTCCCCAAACGCAACATGGCGTTCGCTGATTATTCCAGCAAATTTTGAATTCAAAAAGTCAAATGCCGCTCCTTTCCTTCCAAGCCTTGCCATGCGCCCAAACAGTGGTTTTCCGCCACATATTGGGTATCAGCATGCTCAGGAGAAATTACACAATACATTTTGTGGTCCATTGTTATCTGTTACCCTTGTGAAAATAAAAAAATAATAATTTTCTGTGAAAAAAAAGTTAAATGTTAATATTTTTCTTCCTCATTGAGTCAGTTCCTGTGAAGCACCTGAAGGGTTAATAAACTTCTTGAATGTGGTTTTGAGCACCTTGGGGGGTGCAGTTTTTGGAATGGTGTCACTTTTGGGTATTTTCTGTTATATAGACACCTCAAAGTCACTTCAAATGTAATGTGGTCCCTAAAAAAAATGGTTTTGTAAATTAAAAATAAAACAAACAGAAATGTAGAAATTTTTCTGCCACAATTCTGTCTCTGAGCTCCTTGGGCAGTTCCTTTGAGCTCATGATTCTCATTTGGTCTGACATGCACTGTGAGCTGTGAGGTCTTATATAGACAGATGTGTGCCTTTCCAAATCAAGTCCTATCAGTTTAATTAAACACAGCTGGACTCCAATGAAGGAGTAGAACCATCTCAAGGAAATGGACAACATGTGACTTAAATATGAGTGTTTGAGCAAAGGGTCTGAATACTTATGACCATGTGATATTTCAGTTTTTCTTTTTTAATAAATTTGCAAAAATTTCTACATTTCTGTTTTTTTTTAATTCAAGATGGGGTGCAGAGTGTACTTCAATGAGAAAAAAAATGACCTTTTTAGAATTTACCAAATGGCTGGAATGAAACAAAGAGCGAACAATTTAAAGGGGTCTGAATACTTTCCGTACCCACTGTATCTCCCTGATTTCAGGGCATAACAATTCAAAGTTTGAAAATTGCAAAATTTTCAAATTTTTCGCCAAAACTTCCGTTTTTTTTTGTTTTTTTTACAAATAAACGCAAGTGATATAGAAGAAATTTTACCGCTATCATGAAGCACAATATGTCACAAAAAAAAGAATCTCAGAATCAGGGGGATCCACTGACGCGTTCCAGAGTTATTACCTCATAAAGTGACAGTGGTCAGAATTGTAAAAATTGGCCCGGTCATTAACCTACAAAGTGGCTCGGTCCTTAAGGGGTTAAATGCCGTCCCTATAAGAACATTTCAGGAATTACAGAATTTAATAATACGTGAGGCGAGTTTGTGCACAGCTCGTTGGGGCATCCCTACAGCAGGGAAGAGATTAAAATAAAAGGAAATTTTTCCAACCCCCTTCAGCTTTTTCTAGTGTATGGATTCCCAATAGTAGACCATAAGGGGAAAGCGAAACTCAATGCTTTATTTATTAATTAAGTTTACACAACCAATTGGAGATTATACAGCGCCATCTGACTGATTTCTATCTTTCCCTCCTAAGTCTGCTCACTGCATCTTCCCCCCTCCCGTCCTACATTTTTTTTCTCTTCTACCCCCCCTACGGCTATGGACATGTTGTTGCTTTACCTCCCTTGATGGAAGCTGGTAACCATGGTAACCTCACTATGGTGCCTGCGTTGCGGCCTGCAGCCATTTTGGTAACCTTTCCTGTTCTCACATGCTCCGTCTCAGTGGGTGCAGAATCTCAGCACACATCTAACAGCGAGCCTAAAGGATACTTCAGCTTTTTGCCCCGTACATCTCCATGATGACTTTTTTTTTGCCGTGTGGTGTATAAAACCGCTTAATAAATCTACGCGATTATATACAATTCATGGCACTTATCCTTTAATTTGATGTTTATATGGCTCCTATTACATTAATTTATTCTCCTGGGACTGTGGAAGGCATGGACTTTCACTTAGAAATATTCACGGGTAGGGTCAGACCTTTAAATATGTGACCGCTCCTATAACCTGTGAAATGTTTGTTTAACACCATAATGTTATCACATTACTGATAGAGTTGGGCAAAATTATTTATGCCTCCTTGGTCCACCATCCAGTCCGGTCTTCCTTGGTAGCTGGACCAGTGCAGTCTTCACTTATGGCACTAGGATCCTCGGCCCGGAAACCTGGATGCCTGACGTTTGCTAAGCCAGATGCCATAATAACATGACGTCATGTGAGGTCTTTCGACGTTGTGTGAGACCTTGTACGAGGACTAGTAAACACCAAAGGCTCCCATGATGCAGGCAACAAAAGGGAAGACTGCGCCATGTAGGACAGGACTGAAGCAGGGCAGCCAAATCTTTTCACTCAACTGTAATTATAGACCATCCATTTAATGTAGGAGGTAGCATGGAGAGCAGCTGATCGCTACATGATTAACTCCCAAGATGCCCAAACATCTGAATTTGTATGAAGTAGTCACAACCGAACCTTGTGCTAGAGTCATCCAGGTCTACAAGAACAAGTTGCACTGCGTTTTAGGAGCTCTCCACTCTGGCTCATAGAGGAGGGTTCCCAGGCAGGGATGACCAACCCATTAATCGTTGTAACTCCAGAACCCATGAGTTTGTCTTTGTATAGCAACCAAAAAACATTGGCCAACTCTTGTGCTCCTGTATAAGTGATCAATTAGAAAATGCTTGCTTCCAAGAGGGTCATTGTCATTGACCTCAAATGGGAAATGTTGGACCAACAGAAGAGCACCTAATTGGGAATGCGGGTGGTCAGACATGATGTCAGCCTGGGCTTAGAAGAGAAAACCCACTAAATTGTGTACAGATATGGGCCGAATTAATTTTTAATCCCATAACCTTTTCTATTAGGTGGTATCTCCACCATCTTCTAGGATTTCTAAAAATAGGCAGGCATGCTTAGGGTGGCTATGCCATGAATTTCTGAGATGCAAATGTCCCTTTTATACATATTCATATGAAAGTACTGCTTGAAAGAGTACACCTGGACAAATATTTGATATGATATTTTGGACATAACGCCAATATAATCCCTGTCTTCCATGGTGTTCATCACTGTCCTTCTTCTGCAGAGAGCTGACCTGGCGGTGGCACCGTTGACTATTACACTGGTCCGGGAAGAAGTTATTGACTTTTCCAAGCCCTTCATGAGTTTGGGCATATCAATTATGATCAAGAAACCCCAAAAATCGAAACCTGGCGTTTTCTCCTTCCTGGATCCCTTGGCATATGAAATTTGGATGTGTATAGTCTTCGCCTACATTGGAGTTAGCGTGGTTCTCTTTTTGGTCAGTCGATTTAGCCCATATGAATGGCACAATGAAGAGTTCGAGGAGGGAAAAGACCCACCTTCTACGGATCATTCAAATGAATTTGGAATATTTAATAGCCTCTGGTTCTCCTTGGGAGCATTTATGCAACAAGGGTGTGATATTTCCCCCAGGTAAGTCTGAAAGGTTTATGGTTACAAGTATCTCAGCCGGTTCCAGTTCAACGGAGACACATACGCCTGCATATGTGCTAGATAAAAAAAAGTAATTTTTGGTCAAGATTATTTGCGAATTTGCTTAATTACTGTATATTAGAGGCTTTGGGTCTGTACAAAAATTGGGTAGAAATCTATGCATTTCCTTTAAATAAAGTGTTGTTTTTTTGGTTTATAAGGAGGAACCCCTCACAGACTTCAATGGAGAGGACCATGCACAAGCAGTGGTGGCTTATACTGTATATTGTGTGTCACTGGACCTCCATTCTCCCAATAAGTGAGCTTCAAATGGGGTTGTCTTCTGCTAGACTCTTGGGGCTCATTAGTGTATCAAGGACTGGGTCTGTTCGAGCACACTGGAAGTAGTGGAGAACCACAGGTTAGAGATCACTAGTATAGCGCATACACAACAACTTTCCTGGAATGTCCAGTAGGCTCCTGGAAAAAGAAGGGATTCAAGACATCTAAAAGATCTGGAAAATCTCTACCCTAAAACAGAGCATTTGAGAGGGTTTTCCATTCAGAAGGCGTGAAAATGGATTGGAGAGGGGTGAGAAAGAGGCATGGAGAAGGAATATTGTAGTTGTGGAGGGGCATGATGAGGGCTTGGTTATGGAACACAATTTGCAGCCATGTACAAATGCTCCGGGAAGGGAATGTTCAAAAGAAGAAAAATATGGTTTACCATAAGGAGATTTATACTAATATATTAGGAGTTTCAGTTTAAAGGGAACCATTCCTCAGGTGTTCCCTATGTAAATCGCCTCCACCATATTATAAAACTCTTTTTTTACTTGACTAAAAGCCCTCTACAGCACTCTGGCCGACCTTCATACCTGCCAAAAATACTATTTGAATATATTCCATGCTGCATAATAATGACTGTTGACTGACCCCATGGAGGCCACCTGGACCTTGTTTGGTGCTCCTTCTGGGCCTTTTAACACCACCCCTCCACCTCTGCTCAGTGTCCCCTATGTACCTAATAATGCATCTGATTAATGTAGATGATATATCCTGTTCATAAGTGATCGTGATCATCTGCGCATGATCTAACGTCTGATCAATGGTGCAGACGTTAGATTTGGTTGGCTTTATCATCGACGAAGGAGATGTCATCCATGTCAATCAGAGGCAGATGATCAACCTTAGCAGGCACAGAGTGGGCACCAAGCAGCGTTCGGAGATGCTCATCAGGCCATTTAATTCTCATTAGTCATTATCATATACAGTTTTATGAAAAAGTTTGGGCACCCCTATTAATCTTAAGCTTATTGTTTTATAAAAATTTGTGTTTTTGCAACAGCTATTTCAGTTTGATATATGTAATAACTGTTGGACACAGTAATGTTTCTGCCTTGAAATGAGGTTTATTGTACTAACAGAAAATGAGCAATCTGCATTCAAACAAAATTTGACAGGTGCATAAGTATGGGCACCTCACCAGAAAAGTGACATTAATATTTAGTAGATCCTCCTTTTGGAAAAATAACAGCCTCTAGTCGCTTCCTGTAGCTTTTAATGAGCTCCTGGATCCTGGATGAAGGTATTTTTGACCATTCCTCTTTACAAAACAATTCCAGTTCAGTTAAGTTTGATGGTCGCCGAGCATGGACAGCCCTCTTCAAATGATCCCACAGATGTTCAATGATATTCAGGTCTGGGGACTGGGATGGCCATTCCAGAACATTGTAATTGTTCCTCTGCATGAATGTCTGAGTAGATTTAGAGCGGTGTTTTGGATCATTGTCTTGCTGAAAGATCCATCCCCTGCGTAACTTCAACTTTATCACTGATTCTTGAACATTATTGTCAAGAATCTGCTAATACTGAGTGGAATCCATGCGTCCCTCAACTTTAACAAGATTCCCGGTGCCGGCATTGGCCACACAGCCCCAAAGCATGATGGAACCTTCACCAAATTTTACTGTGGGTAGCAAGTGTTTTTCTTGGAATGCTGTGTTTTTTTGCCGCCATGCATAACGCCTTTTTGTGTGACCAAACAACTCAATCTTGGTTTCATCAGTCCACAGGACCTTCTTCCAAAAATAAATTGGCTTCTCCAAATGTGCTTTTGCATACCTCAGCCGACTCTGTTTGTGGCATGCTTGCAGAAACGGCTTCTTTCGCATCACTCTCCCATACAGCTTCTCCTTGTGCAAAGTGCGTTGTATAGTTGACCGATGCACAGTGACACCATCTGCAGCAAGTTGATGCTGCAGCTCTCTGGAGGTGGTCTGAGGATTGTCCTTGACTGATCTCACCATTCTTCTTCTCTGCCTTTCTGATGTTTTTCTTGGCCTGCCACTTCTGGCCTTAACAAGAACTGTCCCTGTGTTCTTCCATTTCCCTACTATGTTCCTCACAGTGGAAACTGACAGGTTAAATCTCTGAGACAGCTTTTTGTATCCTTCCCCTGAACAACTATGTTGAATAATCTTTGTTTTCAGATCATTTGACAGTTGTTTTGAGGAGCCCATGATGCCACTCTTCAGAGGAGATTCAAACAGGAGAACAACTTGCAAGTGGCCACTTTAAGTAGCTTTTCTCATGATTGCATACAGCTGGCTATGAAGTTCAAAGCTCAATGAGGTTACAAAACCCAAAAAGTGCTTTAGTAAGTCAGTAAAAAGTAGGCAGGAGTATTTAAAACAAGAAAATGATAAGGGTGCCCATACTTATGCACCTGTCAAATTTTGTTTGAATGCAGATTGCACATTTTCTGTTAGTACAATAAACCTCATTTCAAGGCAGAAACATTACTGTGTCCAACAGTTATTACATATATCAAACTGAAATAGCTGTTGCAAAAACACCAATTTTTATAAAACATTAAGCTTAAGATTAATAGGGGTGCCCAAACTTTTTCATATAACTGTAATGCTGGGATGATATAGAGCGGTTATATCAAAATGAAAAAAGAGTTTTTAGAACTCAGTTTCTTTCTGCATCATATCTTTGTCATACACTACATAGGGAAAAACCTGATGAAAGATCGAAATCACATCTATCATGGTGCCTTTGGGGTGCAAAGTTCAAATTGCAACATAAAAAAACACCAATATTAAAAATGGCACATAAGTAGGTGGGGACATTTTTACAAATTTCATATTAGGACCCAGGAGCTTCAAGTTATCACTTTGTATATATTTAACCCTAATTCCAACAAAACAAGTCTATAGCCTCTAGGATAGTTGGATCTAGAGGCAGCATCCTTCTTGACCTGTAAAACTTTTTTTTCTAGTTTTTGTAGCATTGTAGATGACTTTTAAAGAGGTCCGGTCACTTGCCATAAATATATACAGTGCCTACAAGTAGTATTCAACCCCCTGCAGATTTAGCTGGTTGACACATGCGGAATTAACTTGGCATTGTGACATTTGTACTGTAGATCAGCCTGGAAGTGGGAAATGCACTGCAGCAAATATTGTTTTTGTTTTTTTTTTTGTTTTTTTTTTAAAACGTTAAAAGTTAATTCAGAGTGTCATTTATTATTCAACCCCTCAAACCACAAGAATTCAGTTTGGTCCCCCTAAAGTATTAAGAAGCAGTTCAGGCACCAAGAATAATAAGCTTCACATGTGTGGATTAAAGATCTCTTTTGCCAGCCTTTTCTGACTATTTAAGACCCTCCCCAAACTTGTGAACAGCACTCAGACATGGTCAACATGGGAAAGACAAAGGAGCATTCCAAGGCCATCAGAGACAAGATCGTGGAGGGTCACAAGGCTGGCAAGGGGTACAAAACCCTTTCCAAGGAGTTGGGCCTACCTGTCTCCACTGTTGGGAGCATCATCCGTAAGTGGAAGGCTTATGGAACTACTGTTAGCCTTCCACGGCCTGGACAGCCTTTGAAAGTGTCCTCCCGTGCCGAGGCCAGGCTTGTCCGAAGAGTCAAGGCTAACCCAAGGACAACAAGGAAGGAGCTCCGGGAAGATCTCATGGCAGTGGGGACATTGGTTTCGGTCAATACCATAAGTAACGTACTCCACCGCAATGGTCTCCGTTCCAGACGAGCCCGTAAGGTAGCTTTACTTTCAAAGCGTCATGTCAAGGCTCGTCTACAGTTTGCTCATGATCACTTGGGGGACTCTGAGACAGACTGGTTCAAGGTTCTATGGTCTGATGAGACCAAGATCGAGATCTTTGGTGCCAACCACACACGTGACGTTTGGAGACTGGATGGCACTGCATACGACCCCAAGAATACCATCCCTACAGTCAAGCATGGTGGTGGCAGCATCATGCTGTGGGGCTGTTTCTCAGCCAAGGGGCCTGGCCATCTGGTCCGCATCCATGGGAAGATGGATAGCACGGCCTACCTGGAGATTTTGGCCAAGAACCTCCGCTCCTCCATCAAGGATCTTAAGATGGGTCGTAATTTCATCTTCCAACAAGACAACGACCCAAAGCACACAGCCAAGAAAACCAAGGCCTGGTTCAAGAGGGAAAAAGTCAAGGTGTTGGAGTGGCCTAGTCAGTCTCCTGACCTTAACCCAATTGAAAACTTGTGGAAGGAGCTCAAGAATAAAGTCCACATGAGACACCCAAAGAACCTAGATAACTTGGAGAAGATCTGCATGGAGGAGTGGGCCAACATAACTCCACAGACCTGTGCCGGCCTGATCAGGTCTTATAAAAGACGATTATTAGCTGTAATTGCAAACAAGGGTTATTCCACAAAATATTAAACATAGGGGTTGAATAATAATTGACCCACACTTTTATGTTTAAAATTTAATAAAATTCAACTGAGCAACATAACTTTTGGGTTTGTAAGATTTATGCTTCTGTTCATAAATCCTACTCTCGTTTGCAGTTTGAAGGCTCTAACTTATTTGCATCTTATCAAACCAGCTAAATCTGCAGGGGGTTGAATACTACTTGTAGGCACTGTATTTTCTGTTACCTAATCTAAATGCCGCTGTTCTCCTGAATCCGGTGTTATTTTTCATTTGTTTCTGCGCCTCTTCATTCCTGAGATATGGCCTCTTCTTCCTTGGATTCAACACTGTTCTTTATAGGCAAGTGGGCGTGGACTTCAACTCTTCTACGTAGGGGTCTTCTTGAGAACCACACACCATTGGCTATAAAACTAGAGTTGCATTCAAGGAAGAAGGGGCCATATCTCAGGAACAAAGAGGCGCAGGAACAAATGAAAAACAACGCCAGATTCAGGAGAACAGCAACATTGACAGCAGGTTAAAAATTACATATTTTTGCAAGTGAGAGGTCACCTTTAAATGTAAACAATCATGAAATGTTCTGTATGTGTCAGCTGTACAGGAAATAGTTTATGAAAATGACTTTCTCAAAAGCCTTCAGATGAATGACACGACTATGCTATTTTTACTTCCAATATTTCTCTATTTTTCAGCAGCTGAAGGCTTTAAAAGCGTTTCTTTATTGTATTTAAATTGGCTGACTCTCCCCTGCTCTAAAAGCTGCAGTCATATTATCATGCAGCCCTGCTTCTTATAACATTAGTGGTCCAGTGATGGCCACAGAGACCTACAAGTATGTCTGTCAGTACTGTCTGCACTCTGTGCTTCACTATGCAAACTTTACTAGGTGGCCACCAGGGACAAATGACAGCCCCCGATGCCTGCATAATAGGGGGCACATAACTTGCACTGCTGCCATCAAAGACAGTATAAGTTCCCAGACCCTTCGAATGAGATATAGAAAAATATTAAAGCCTATTATAGGTAATTAAAAATAAATGACCATATGTTGCTATAATAGGTAAAAAATACAGTATTAGGAAAGATAAGAAATGCATCTAAAAATACTTCCATGCTCTCCTCATATGCTCCAGGCATGCACAGTGTATGGCTTCATTGTTACATCACACATGCCCAGGGGAATGTACCGGGCAGCAGTGCACATGCCCAGTGTTAGGACAGCGCTGACGCCCCTGCACGAGTCTCCTTCCTCCTCCCAGCAGGGACGCCAGCGTATTTACTCATCCTCCCGCGCTGCTCCAGTCGCCACAGCATCTGCTTCCTCCCACGTCCTGTGCACGGCATGCAGATATCCTGGGAGAATGCTTAGGGAACGTGCGTGCTCCATGCTTCTTAAAGGGGCTGAGCATATGCTTTCAAAAATGTCTGTCACGCAAGGTGTGGGAAAGACTAAGTGCAACACAAAGGGAAGAGGGTAAGGGAGCCCAGACTCTAGGGAAAGGGAGGAGTGGAGACCTCCTAGGCTGATCTAATATCACCCTGTCTCCCCTACCGTCCCTATATTGGTTCTTCACCAATCGCTGCACAGGAACCTACTTCTATATTTCCCTAGCACTGGGCCCTGGATAGGGAAGGGGGGATGAGCACTAGTCGATCCCCACTAACAACTAAATACAACAAGGTAGACAGACACGGGGGAAAGATAACTTAGCTTGAGCCGACTTCAGAGAGATAACACACACATCCTCTTAGCACCAGAGAGGAAGTAAACAGACTGCACTCACTCCAAGCTTTCACATGGAAACATATGAATATCACCGACACCGCCCTGCAGCAAAGTGAAACTATTTAAAAACCCAGGCAAGGGTGTCAATTAGAGCAGGAGGGATGTAGTCGCTGGGTCCTAGAGTGAAACAGCTAAGAAGGTGTCTGTAATGCCAAACGAAGAGATCTTTTGCAACCAACTGCCGGGCGACTGTCTGTCACATCTGACACACCCATGACAGTACCCCCCCTCTATGAGTGGCCTCTAGACACTCAGGACCAGGTTTCTCAGGATAAGAGGTGTGAAATGAACAAACTAACATGGGAGTGTTCACCTCTGATGTTGAAACCCACATCCATTCTTCAGGACCATAACCTTTCCAGTGCATCGAGTATTGTAGAGAACGACTTGGAGACAAGAATCTACAATCCTCGAAATCTGAAACTCCAGATTGCCATCAACCATTACTGGGGTGGTGGTAGAGGTGAGGGCTCAAGAGGTTCCACATATTTCTTGAGTAAGGACCTGTGGAAAACATTGTGGACCTTAAGGGCCTGAGGAAGCTCAAGACAAAACACTGCTGGGTTAATGACGGCGGTTATTTTATAGGGACCAATAAACCTAGGTCCCTGCTTCCAGGAAGGGACTTTCAATATTCCTGGTAGACAACCACACAAAGTCATTCACATTCAAGTCCAGACCTGGCAAGCGTTTTCTGTCAGCCATGCATTTATACCTGTCTCCCATGATCTTTAAATTACTCAGCACCCTCCGCCACACCGAGGAGAGCAACAAAGCAAAATGTTCCTCCTCATGAGCTCCTGAAGCTCCTCCCCCACTAAAAGTACCAAACTGTGGATGGTAACCGTATGCACCAAAGAACGATGATCTGCCAGTAGATTCTTGACGATAATTATTAATGGCAAATTCTGCCAGCGGTATGTAGGATGCTTAATCCTCCTGATTTTCGGAGACGAAACACCTGAGGTAGGTCTCCAAATTGTGATTGACACGCTCGGTCTGTTCATTCGACTGAGGGTGGAAGGCAGAGGAAAAGGACAGCTGTATCCCAGTTGAGAACAGAATGATTTCCATAATTTGGAAACAAACTGGGTCCCCCGATCTGACACCACATCGGAGGGATCCCCGTGAAGCTACACGATCTCATTTATAAACACTTGAGCAATTGTCTTGGCATTTGGAAGTGCAAGTAATGCGACGAAGTGAACCATTTAACTAAACCTATCTACAACCACCAAAACCACAGTTTTGCCTGCAGAAACTGGTAGGTAAGTAATAAAATCCATGGACAAGTGTGTCCATGGCCTGCTAGGGATAGGTAGCGGAAGAAGAGTACCAGACGGACGGGTATGCAAAACCTTAGAACGTGCGCAAATACTACAAGCAGATACGGGTTAAGGCTAAGTGCCCATGATGCGGAGCGTTTCTGCATCTCTCTGGCAGAAAAACGTATGCGGATTTTACATGCGTTTTTCCTGCCAGGTAGAAGCGTTTGTGAAGTGTTTTTACATGCGATTTCGCATGCGGGTTGTCAAGCGCTTTTCCAAGCGATTTTAGCATCACTTGGAAAAGTCCTTGACAACTTGGTCACACTATATAAATCCATGCAACCGCCATGGATTTATGTTGTATGACCAAGTTATGATGCTGCAAATCCAGCATCAATAGTAAAAAAAAGAATAAAAATGTTGAAAAATAAAAAAAAACATTATACTCACCTTCCGATGGCCCCCGGTCTCCTTCTCCGGTGCGTCCGGTGTCTTCGGCGGCTCGCGGTGGTGTAAAAGGACCTTCCATGACGTCATTTACTCATGTGACAGGTCATGCGACCGCCATCGTCACATGACTATACGACGTCATGGAAGGTCCTTTTACCACCGCGAGCAGCCGAAGAGCCAGCAGCATCGCTGGGAGCAGACAGAAGGTAAGTATATGTTTATTTTTTATTTTAATTCTTTTTTAACTACATGTACTATGGTACCCGGGTCTGGAGGAGAGTCTCCTCTTCTCCAGACCCGGGTACCATCCACGCATTAATCGCATAAGATCCGCATGACTGCATGTAGTCATGCGGATCTTATGCGGTCCAATGCAAGTCAATGGCGGCGATTTCGCAGCGAAATGACACTAGAATTGGTCTTAGTGCGGTTTTTACCGCTATGCAAATTCGCAGCGGAAATTTTCGCATGATGTGCATAGCACATGCGGATTTGCATTGCAGTACATGGCATATCTATTACAAGCTATTTTAATGCGTTTTCGGTGCGTTTTCTCGGGAAAAATACGCCGCAAAAATGCATTAAAATCGCTTTGTGTGCACATAGCCTAAATCACATCCCGATGCAACCCCTGCCATCAAAAACGATGAGAGAGGAGGTCCGTGGTTGCCTTACCACCTGGATGACCACAGAGTTATGTTGTTCCTTAATTACTTTGCGGCGCAGATTATATGATACAAATAACCTTCCTGGAGGGCAGGAGGCAGGGGCGTCCCACTGAGCCTCCAACACCTCACCCTCCAGTTCAGGGTACAATGCAGAAATGACTACCCCCTTCTGTAATATCGGGGCAGGGTTCTCATGGTCATCACCACCAGGGAATCTCCAAGACAAAGCATTGGCCTTGACATTTTTGATCCCTGGGCGAAAAGTGACCACAAAATTGAACCTAGTAAAAAACAGGGACCATCTGGCTTGCTTAGGGTTGAGATGTTTAGCTTACTGGAGATATGATAGGTTCTTATAGTCAGAATTAACAGTAATAGGATGGACAGCCCCCTCCAACCAATGTCGCCATTCTTCGAGCGCCAATTTGATCGCCAAAAGCTCCCTATTACCCATGTCATAATTTCTCTCAGCCGAAGACAATTTTTTTAGAAAAGAAGGCGCATGGACGCCGTTTACCAGGGGATGGACCCTGAGACAACACAGCCCCAAACCCGACATCCGACGCATCAACCTCCACAATAAAGGGTTGAGAAACATTGGGTTGACTGAATATAGGAGCAGTGGCAAAATAATTCTTTAAGGAAACAAAAGCCTGGAGGGAGGTATCTGACCATTTGGAAAAATCAGACCCCTTCTTAGTCATGTCAGTAAGGGTTTTCACAATTACTGAGTAATTTTGAATGAATTTCCGGTAAAAATTAGTAAAGCCCAGAAAACGTTGTAGAGCCTTCAGGTGACAAGTAGCCCAAAAACTGCACCTCCTGAACGGCGAAAACACATTTTTCCAGTTTGGCATATAGTTTGTTATCCCTTAATAACTGGAGCACCTGTTTAACATGCTCCCGATGTGTTTCAAAATCAGGTGAGTAAACCAAAATATCGTCCAGATAGACCACCACAAACCTTCCCACCAAATGATGGAAAATATAATTTATGAAATGCTGGAACACCGCAGGTGCATTGGTCAAACCGAAAGGCATAACCAGACTCTCAAAATGCCCTTCAGGGGTATTGAACGCTGTTTTCCATTCGTCCCCTTCTCTGATTCTAACCAGATTGTAGGCCACTTAAATCCATCTTGGAGAAAACCTTAGCTCTTACAACCTGGCTAAACAAATCTGGAATCAGAGAAAGAGGGTATGGATCTCAGATGGTAATTTTAATTAATTCCCAGAAATCTAAATAGGGACATAGACCGCCATCATTTTTCTTCACAAAGAAGAACCCTGCCGCCACAGGCGAAGATGAGGTCTTAATGTGTCCCTTCTCCAGACTTTCCGCAATGAAATTCTTCACGGCTTGTCTCTGAGGGCCAGAAAGATTATACAGTCTGGACTTCAGTAGTTTAGCTCCAGGGGGTCAGGTTAATAGGACAGTCATATGCACGATGAGGAGGTAAATCCTGACACCCCCTCTCAGAAAACGTCCTCAAAACCAGACAGAAAACCAGGTTATATTTCCGATTTCCGTAGAGACTGTAGCAAGGGAAACATCTAAACAGTTTTCATGGCAGTAATTTCCCCATTCAATTATCTCCCCGGCTTGCCAGTCCACTAACGGATTATGTTTCACCAGCCAGGGAAGACCCAAAACAATTGGGATGGCAAGACTGTCCGGTATTATTTCACAATGAACCGACCCCACCCTCAGTTTTACATTATGTACAATCTGAGTAAATGCTTTCTGTGCAAGTGGCGCCGAGTCGATTACGAAAATTGGAATAGGCCAACTAAAGCACAGCAAGCAAGACCATGAGTTTTCACAAACTCAGCATCAACCATGCTGACTCCGACTCAAACTGTCAGCAAACACAGAAATGTTCTCGTTTTTTTTCTCTAGCACCACCTCTGCTGTCAGGACAAACCGGGAACTGCAGGTTTGCGACAAATGCATTCCTTGCTTATCTAACTCCAGACTACCAAGAGTTAACCGAGTCTCCTTTTGTTTAGGAATTGAAGGAGTTGTCCCAATAAAATGTCCCTTTTTCCCACAAAAAAAACATACGCCTTTCTTCTTGCGACTCTCCGGGGAAATGTATGATGCAGAGGCACCCCCTAACTGCATGGGTTCCTCTACCTCTCCCAGTACTGGTTCACCACCAGACCGCTCCCCCAGCGAGGTACATAACCTCCACAAGAAGGCCCTGGAGAAGGTGGTCTCACCCGTTTATCAAGACATATAGACAATGACATGGTAGCCTCCAAGGACGGAGGGGTTTCATATACTGCCAAAGCATCTTTCAACCTTTCAGTAAGACCCTCACAAAATTGGCTTCTAAGGGCTGAGTCATTCCATTTAGAAACCGTTGCCCATCTACGGGCACTGACCGATTCCCCTGCTGAAGGCGACGTAGCTTAGACTCAGCCAAGGCGACTCAGTCAGGGTCATTATAGATGAGGGCTAGAGACCCCAAAAAAAACCTCTACAGACTGTAGACAAACCGAATCCTGGGGTAAAGAAAAAGCCTAGGATTGTGGATCTCCCTGCAAGAGTCAGATCACAATTCCTATTCGTTGCTCCTCACTTCCGGAGGAGTAAAGACGAAGTTTATAATACAGTTTGCAGGCCTCCTTGAATACAAAAAACTTGTCCCTACCTCCTGAAAATCTGTCCGGGAGGGTAACCTTGGGTTTAGGCTTGACAGGCCTACCTTCAGAGACTCCCACATTAGCAACCTGTAGCCACTGATGCTGGACCTCACTGCGGAGGTCATTCACCTCCAGAGACAGACCGAGCAGCTGCTCTGCGAGCTCTGCAACTGAACCCATACCAAGGGAGAAAGAAAAAAAACACACCCAAAAAAGAAAAAAAAAACACACAATTAAACCCAAGTGTCAGGCTTTTATTTGTTTTTTTTTCTAAATGTGCACGGCCGGTGATAATGTCACGCAAGGTGTGGGAAAGACTAAGTGCAACACAAAGGGAAGAAGGGAAGGGAGTCCAGACTCTAGGGAAAGGGGGGAGTGGAGACCTCCTAGGCTGATCTGATATCACCCTGTCTCTCCTACCGTCCCTATATTGCTTCTTCACCAATCACAGCACAGGAACCTGCCCCTGTATTTCCCAAGTGCTTGGCCCTGGATAGGGAAGGGAGGATGAGCACTAGTCGATCCCCACTAACAACTAAAAACAACAAGGTAGACAGACACAGGGGAATAATAACTTAGCTTGAGCCGACTTCAGAGAGATAACACACACGTCCTCTTAGCACCAGAGAGGAAGTAAACAGACTGCACTCTTTTCAAGCTTTCACAAGGAAACATATGAATATCACTGGCACTGCCCTGCATCAAAGTGAAACTCTTTAAACACCCAGGCAAGGGTGTCAATTAGAGCAGGAGGGAGGTAGCTGCTGGGTCCTAGAGTGAAACAGCTAAGAAGGTGTCTGTAATGCCAAATGAAGAGATCTTCTGCAACCAACTGCTGGTCGACTGTCTGTCACATCTGACACATCCGTTACAATGTCCCCAGCCAAAGGGAGACATCATGTATTTAAGGCAGCCTCCTCAACCGCAAGGTGCATTAGCAACTCTAGTCTATCAGTGTTTTCACGTCCATCTAAGTTGTAAGTTCCCTGTAACCGTGCTCACTGTTACTGAACAAGTCCATCCTGTTTGTACCTGCTCGTGATCCCGTCCCACCTATAACAAGTCCTCATCCTGACTCGCCTGGTCCACACCTGTTACCGCTCCCTCATCCATTCAGTCTGAACTCGCTCCTGTGGTCCTGCACCTGTCCGTCCTGTGTTCCTGTAACCTGTCTCGTCTATTCTGCTTTCCACTTCCGGTCCTGTGTATAAGTCGTGCAGCATCCACCGTCCTGCTATCCAGTTCCTGGCCATCCTGTCTCTCCGAATCCATCCCTGCTTCCTTACACTCCTTAGGGAGTCAGCTGTTGCGGCTCCAGAGTCTGTCCTGGAGAGGTACCTGGCATCCACCTGGGTCCAAGTCTAATCACAACATCAGGGGCTCTAATAAAGAATCAGGTGGTCGCTTAGTTACGTCCCTCCAGGCTCTCTCCGGACCGTGGCACAGTGGTACCACAACCACGTGCGCAACACCCAGGAAGTACACTCGATTGTGCATGCTTGTGGTGTACAAGGCAACGGTACATGCACAAATTTCAGAGGATGCTTATAATGATGTAGCATGGCCAGAGCAAGGCCAATAAAGCCTGAAAAGGTAAGTTTGTAGACTGAATAGCATGACTTCTAAGAATAGTGGCCATGCCAGTATGACGCGCCCCCTGGGCCGTGGGGTACTCAGTAGCCAGGCCGGTCGATGCTGGGGCATGTCACAGTGGCGGTGACCCGGTCCGTGACCCAGGGCGGTCAATAAAAGGGGATTTAAAGAAATGGGAATTATAGTTTTTATATAAATGTTCGTGACGCCACCTGTGGTATGCGGCTATATGGAGCCGCCGCTGCGGTGCCGATTCTCTGGAGCTGTTGGTAATGCAGCAGAGTTGGTTCAGCTCTCCACAGGTAGAGCTAAGCTCCAGGGCGGTGCAGTGATGTTATAGATGAGGTAGATGTTGCTGTGCAGTGTAGTGCAGGGGATGGCGCAGATAATAATTCCAGGGCACAGTGGGGTGCAGTCTTCAAGGTTTACTCACAGTTGTTGAACTCCAGGCTACCAGTACTAGAGTGACCTCCCACGTCATCCTGCGTTCACCAAGGAAGGGGTTTAGCAATCCCTCAGGTAATTCATGAGCACTTAACGGGACCCCTTTCTGTGTGCCTCACAAACAGTGTCCCAAGCCGGTACCCTCAAATCTTGGCGGGCGATTAATTGCGGCTGTGGCAACTACACCCTGAAAATGTAGAAACCGCCGGTTGCTAGCTGAATATTATAATTCCCACTAGTTAAGGGCCGGTCCCCTTTGCGGCCAGATCCTTCCACGTCCTGGTAGATTCGGGCATACGGGTGGCCTCCTGCACTTCCCGTACCCCTAGGATCCCCTCTTTCCTTCTGGAGCCTTCCTCCCTGCTCCTCTCTTCTCTTCAGTCTGACCTCCTGGGCCTCTCTCACTCAGGCCCGCTCCTCCTGAGCAGAGCTCCTGCAGAGCTCCTGCTCCCTTCACTGTCCTCCTCTGACTGTCCTCACTCTCTCAAGATGGCTCCCTTTTTTATACACCTACTGAAGTGCTCCCCTGTACTTCTTCCTCCACTCACACCCACTACATGGTTCCGCCCTCCAGCTAGGGACCAGGGACTGTGCTCTCCCTTAGGAGCAATCTCGCCCTGCCCTCTGAAGTGGAGTGTAATGGATGCAAGTGGGTGGGTCCCGGGTAGCACTCCATCCTTACCTGAGAGTGGGATACCACACCTCTGGGTGTGATGCAGTACCTCTGTGGCGACTGAACCCTCAGGGTCGCCACACCTCCTTGACTCTTTAGCTGTTAATAGCATACAACGAAAGCCTTTAATTTTATACATATGGCAGCAATAATGGGGTATCATTAAAAAGCAAACTGCATCCAATATAACGCTATGTTGCCAGTTTAGGGACCTAAAATTTAGGGAGAGGGTCGAGTCTGGCATTGCAATTGTCATTCATTGACAGCAATTCTGGACCCATCGCTTAAGTCTATATGTCTAAATCAGATGTTGTCTGTATGAATGAGCCGTGTCGAACTGAAATGGTCACGGTGACATGTTCCTTTTAACAAGTCATGTTAGGTAGCTATTCCTTCGTGCCATGAGAATGTTGTTCACGATAATGCCTTTTTTGCTAGGCACTGGCTACAGTCAGATAATCTAGGTCATCGGAGTAACTGGAAGAAGAGGTTATTATTAATATAGTACATGGTAATTGCTTCTCATATACTGTAACTTGTACGAATCCTTCAGTGGCCACATTTTCATGAGAGCAAAATGTTGCGGAATTAACACCAGCCGATAATTTATTTTAATTATTTGGAGAGCGCCGCCGAATCCGCAGCTTCTCGAGCTCCCACAGAGGCCACTAATAATGTTTGTGTGAATATCCTGGTAAAATGCACACAGTGTCTGCCGACAGCCCAATACTCAATGCATACCCTGCCGGGTATATTAAGTACCTCCGCAACCTCTTTCTAAATTGTTTTAAAACAGCAATGAAGTCCCTCTCCGAGCACAAATTCACAGGACTCCACTGTAGACAAAGAAACCTCACAGCATGGATACCGTCCATGAAAGCCTATCCCGTAAACCTACATACATAAACATGCATGGTAAACCTTGCCACCGTGCCTTATCCCTGCACTAAGGGGCACAGTGTTAATTAAATTTCAGCCGGCTGAAGAGAATATAACTCTCAGACATTGCAAAAGCCGCAGGCCTTCTTGATTTTATGTATTTGTAAAGGTCACCTCCTGATGAGGGATTTGGTGTTGAAATTGAGTTAGACAGTTGTGGGAAAAATAAGTAAGGAATCAGTCATACCTCAAAATAAATAAATGCTTACTGGCATCCCGGTCAATCATTTATACGTTGTTTTAGCTCCATGTTTATTCAGCACCTTTTTTGGCCTCCTAAAAGAAACACTTTTGTAAAATACTGTGCATTGAGGGGTCGATTTGCAGATCTTGGTGCCGGTCATGCTCTTTTGCATTTCTTGTGACATTTCGCACCATCTTTCCAACTATGACTTTTGGCCTGGGTAGTGTACAGGACATCGTAAGCAATGTTACGTATCGTGTAAGCCAGATGTGCCGAGAAGAAGCAGGAGCCTCGAGAGAAGTAAGCAAGCAAGCACTGGTTAATAAGCAAACAATAGTCATAATAATAGTCACAGACCGAGCCAGAAAAGAAATAGGTGAATGGCTGGATTGGTGGGAAAAAAAAGCCCAAAAAAATGTAAAAATAATTGGAGGAAACTTCTGCCTCTTGGATCTGAAATACATTGCTTCGTGAGACCATTAGCCATCAAAAGAACCATGTGAGGTCCTTCATGGCATTCTTTGCCTCCTGAATATTCCTTGCTGGTGTCTTCACTAACATTTGGTTCCCTCGTCTATCTGGATAGGGAATATTGGGCAGGAACTTAGATGTAGAAAGACCCTTTTTTAAAAAAAATTGATTTGGGTCATGAAAACCCAGTTCACTTTGCCATCAGGAGGAGAATGGGGCTGGGGATGTCATGGCAACCTAATCAATAGGAACGGTGCACGATATACTGATCACAAACACGTCACCACAAGTGTTAGTAGACTAGATATCACCAGTAGTGATGAGCGAGCATGCTCGCTACCGCTCGGTACTCACCCGAGCATCATACTGATCGACAAGCTCGGCGAGTATTTCCGGGATGTTTGGACGGGAGCTCGGGTCCCTGCCCTGCATGTTTGGTGCTCTTTAGAGAGCCAATGAACATGCAGGGATTGCCTGCCACGCACTGTAATGCCATAGCCATTTTGGTTGTGGCATTACAGTGATTGGCTGGCTGCATATAAGACCTGGTGATGCCAGGCTCGTCACAGTCTAACCCGGAAACAGGCAGTGTAGGGAGAGTTGCTGCTGTGTGACTTACAGAATTTGCGGTATAATAGTTAGATATAGGTACTCCAGGAGTATATATATATCCATCTGAACTAACAGTCCTTCTAAGGACTAATCCAGCTGCATATATTCAGATAGCAGGAGTTAGGCAGGCAGAGAAATCTGTGAACACTATACAGCACAAGAGGGTCCATTGCACGTTCTGTCTGCTCCTGTTGTTACAGATATCCGTAGATATAACCCCAGATATCAGGGGCCAGGGCTAATTTTTTTTTTATATCTTAATCCTGATTATTTTCTAAAAGAGTAATAGTGTCTAACATTTTACTGCTTCATTTGCTTGTTAGCACTGCAGAATACAGCCAGATCTTTTCCATCATCAGACGTGATCCCATATTACAGCGATAAAAATCCAGACATTTGTAGTGAACGTGGAAAATATTGTCCTACAGTTTGTAGCAGTGTGTCAGTGAAGGTATTCACATGTGGTCGCTGGCAATAATAGGAAACTACAAGCCCGCTATTTAAAACCATGGGCGTCTGTCAGACGTATCACATATAAATGCGGTAAAAATCCAGCCATTTGTAGCGACCGTGGAAAATATTGTCCTCCATTTACAGTTTGTAGCAGTGTTTCAGTGCACCTATTCACACGTGGTGGCTGTGAATAATAGGAAACTACAAGCCCGCTATTTAAAAACGTGG
Source organism: Phyllobates terribilis (assembly GCF_046119375.1). NCBI lineage: Eukaryota > Metazoa > Chordata > Amphibia > Anura > Dendrobatidae > Phyllobates > Phyllobates terribilis. The sequence continues at coordinate 139,812,453 of NW_027362770.1, forward strand.
GCGTCCGTCAGACATATCACATATAACTGCGGTACAAATCCTGCCATTGTATGGGACGTTAAAGATATTATTCTCCATTTACAGTTTGTCAGCAATGTGGTAGTGAAGCTGTTCACTCGTGGTCACTGAGCAATACTAAACTAGAAGGGCAGTGCTTAAAACCGTGGGTGTCCTGTCACACATATCAGATATTACTGCGGTACAAATCCCGCAATTTGTAGGGGATGTTCAAGATATTATACTCCATTTAAATTGGGCAAGGTGCGTGGCAAGGGATGGGGAAGTGGATGTGATGGTGATGGTGCAGGACGAGGCCGAGGCCGTGGGCAAGCTGAAATTGTGCCACAACAAGCACCCATATCATGTCGCCCTATCTTCCTGTCCAAATTACTAGGGGACCGCAGCACACCACTATTGAACCCAGAGCAGTGTCAAAAGGTTGGTGGTTGGATAGCAGATAATGCTTCCAGTCACTTTGCCACCACCACCTTGTCTTCCACACGGTCAAGTCTCAGTAGCTGTGAGTCTGGACCACATATTCATCACCCTGATCCTCCTTCCTTCCACCATTTCGAGTGCCCGGAGACAACTGATCCCACACTTGGACACTTAGAAGAGCTGTTCACTTTTCCATTTATAGATTCGGGCCAATGGCTCGCCCAGCTTCAATAGGGGCAAGAGGAGAACGCGTGTAGCAATGCCTAAATATTTGAGCAGCCATCGTGACACGAAGGCAACAGTGGGAAAGTGCAATTACTGTCGCAAGAGGTGGATGATGATGAGACACAATTGCCAGAAAGTCAGGAGGAGGACCAGGGTGTGGAAGTGGAAGACGAGGTGGTGGACGATGAAGTCACTGACCCAAGCTGGCAAGGTGACATGCAGAGCGAGAACATCAGCACACAGGGGGAGCGAGGCGTATCAGCATAACAGGCAGGAACAAGCAGTGTGGTGGCCACAGACACAAGGCGGGCAACCATTCTCTGGAACACCGACACAACAGAAATTGCCAGTACAACTGTTAGATCTTCCCAAGTCTGTTTCTTTTTTAAAGACTCTGCAAATAACCCAAAAAAGGCCATTTGCACCATCTGCCAGGCCATAATCAGCAGGGGTAGCAAAACTAGCAGCCTGACCACCGCTAAGGGACATGACAGCAAAGCACCCGACTAGGTGGGCTGAACCCCAGTGTCCAGAAACAGTGTCTGCGGGTGACACTACTGCTTGTTCCGCTGTTGTGCGTGAGCACCAATCCCTTGTCCATGGCGCATGCTAAGGGGCCTCCTGCCCTGCACCTGTCATTGCACATTTTCAACTACCACCATCAGCAACCACATCCACGTCCTTGTCCTCCTAAATTTAGGCAGCCGTTGCAGTCACTGCATACACAATAACTGTATAGCAGAACCGCTCCTTTATAATGGGAACACTTTGTTACTGAGGCCCACCTCTATGTGTCTTCAAATTGGTATTGGGGTATTTCCCAAATTTAGGCGGCCGTTGTAGTCACTGCATACGCAATAACTGTATAGCAGAACCGCTCCTTTATAATTGGAACATGTTGCTACAGAGGCCCTCCTCTATGTGTCTTTAAATTGGTATTGGGCTATTTCCCAAATTTAGGCAGCCGTTGTAGTCACTGCATACGCAATAACTGTATAGTAGAACCGCTCCTTTATAATGGGAACATTTTGTTACCAAGGCCCACCTCTATGTGTCTTCAAATTGGTATTAAGATGCGTCCAAAATTTAGGCAGACATTGTAGTCACTGCATACGCAATAACTGTATAGCAGAACCGCTCCTTTATAATGGGAACATTTTGTTACTGAAGCCCTCCTCTATGTCTCTTCAAAAGGATATTGGGGTGCATCCAAATTTTTGGCAGCCCTTGCAGTTACTGCATATGCAACAACAGTATAGGAGACCCACTCTTTAATAATGGGAACAACAAAGCATAGCCGGCTGATGGCCCTCTAACAATAGTGAGGGCCGACTGCTGGCCCTCTAAGAATAGTAAGGCCCGCCTGATGGCCCTATAAAAATAGGTTTTGTGACTTTCAGAGTCCCTCCTTTATAAATGAAACAGGATTTGTCTGATTATGTCTCACACACCACATGGCCAGATAAGGTAGTAAAATGTTAAAATTACATTTACTGGTGAATGTATTTTTCACAGTTGAAAGCAATGCAAAAGTGCAAAAACACATAAAAACCGCTACATGTGAACATAGCCCAAGGTGTGGAGGATCATTTTTGTTTTTGGTTATTTATTTTGCCTTATATACAAGTCATTACCCTGGAAAGGATGTTCCTTAACATTTTCCCAGGAAAATCCACTTTGGTTTAGTTTTTGTATGTTTTATTGTGAGCCCATAAAAGTGGCGTAATACTCTGACAATATTGTTCACAGCAGTGAACTTAGAGTCAGAGATGCTTCCAGGAGTCTTCCCCATGCTGTTCCCATGTAATTTGAGTGCTGTTCCCATTGATTTCGGCAATTTTTAGGCCCCCGGCAGACCTCCAGGGGGGGCCCCCGGAAAAATGCTCGAGTTTCCCATAGACTTACATTGGGCTCGTTGCTCGGACCGAGCACTCGAGCATTAAAATTTGCTCGACTCGAGCAACGAGTACCCGAGCATTTTAGTGCTCACTCATCACTTATCACCGGCCCTTCCTTTCTTCCAATATGGAAGTGAGCAAAACCTGAATATCCTTTAAAATGTATGTGAAATGGGGAACGCTGTGTTTGTGTGGTTGCCATAGATGATGGTAATATCAAGACTGTTACCACCTGCCTCATCCAGCAACGAGTTCCAACCACAAAAATTGTTTCCCAGATCTCACTGGCTTGGAGTCATATAGGAACTAGAGGAGGAATGTTTATCACATGTATGGTCTGACAATCATCCTTGTGGGCCATGAGGTTAAACAAAACTAGAAATAATGGTCTTCTTCCAGTAAGATAACTTGATTTTTGTGGGCCCCAATGCAAAATCTCCAACAGGACCCCCAACTATTATGGGTCTTGTAGTAATAGTCTTTTTATATAGGCTAAAGGGATCTTTTGGGCCCCCTTAGGCTCCATAGATGTGTGTGATTGCAACCCTTCACCCACTATAGTTATGCTCCTGGTATCTCCCAAAAACCATCATCACTTGTTATCATGGGCTGTGTCTAGTATTACAGCTATGCCTCATTGCATGGGTCTGTGCTGCAAAACCAAAGAGAAACCGGAGACAAAAGTGGCAATTTGTGGAAAAATTGAAAAAAAAAAAAAAAAGTGTTGACGTGCCCCATTGCGGACTCATGTTAGGAAGAAAGCTCCATCATTATTATACAACAATGGCTCCATAGACTACACCAACTAGATTAAACCTAAAATAACAGGCTGGACTAGAGCGCAAAGATGAATGGTATATAGTATCTACATCAGACAGAAATATTAATATATTACATCCAGGATACCCCCGAGCCGGTGACCTTTTCAACAATGTATCAAAGTAAACATTTCCGCCATATCTTCATTCTATTAATTTCAATCTTTGATGGAGCCTTCTTACCCTTTCTTTCTGAGGCCCTCTATTTTTTTTTTGTTTCTATTGCACTATTCTCTTTTTTCCATCAAAGGAACAATTCCGCTCATTCATCATTTATCATCTTGGTGGGCCATGGGGCTCGACTTTTGGCCTAGGCTTAATTTCACAGAACGCTCCCATCTATAGGGCTACTTATACTACCTACATTGCATCACTGGTAATTGTGGGGAATTTCTGAACCCAAAATGTAATAAAATGATTGTTTAAAACATTTCTACAAAATTTTCCATATACTTCCATCCTGGTCTTGGTCCCTTGTTGCCCTAATGTAGTCTAAGTATATTAACATACCTACCTCCACTCTTTCCAGTGTCCAGCGCCATTCCGCTCCTCTTCTCAGTGATGTTAGCGCTCTTCAGACTCCTCCGAGTCACATTGTACTTTATATGACCCATAAGTGGCTTTTACCTGGTAAGTCTATGAAGTGTCAGAACAATTCTCCATAGGCTTACATTGGAAAAGAGACTTCTGCCTCACACATAGAGCATAGAATGATCCGGAGAGTCTGAAGAGTGGTGACATCACTGAGCAAAGGAGCAGAAGTGCAATGAATCCCGGAAAAAGTGGAGGTAGGTAGCATATTAATACACTTCACACTACACTACATGCACATATACACAGATTTAATGGAGAAAAAAAGAAAAAACTTCATGGGAGGGCTTCTTTAAATAGAATTCTTTGCTTTGGTCAATTCCTCCTTTCTAGAGAGATTCCCTGGACAATAAGCAAACTTCTCAGTGTCTTTTTGCTGGGACCCACAGCGATCAGTTGTAATCTGTGGGGAAACCTAGCAGTAAGTGTTCAATTTTTTTGCAGCACCACCATAAGGGGAAATAAAGCATTACACATTGAATGGGTAGTCAATGGGTTGTCTATGTAATGAAGGATAGAACAGGTCCTCCAAAGGAAGAAATGCTCTTTGTAATCAATTTCCAAACTAGCCAAGGCATGAAAATCTCAAAGAAGAGGCCATCTACTAATAGCTCTGAATTGTCTACTATGGTGTAAGAATATGTTTTTTTTTTGTAATGTAGACAACCCATCCAAGATGACCAAAAAGTATCAGCTGTCCCTCCAGCATCTTTTCTTGTTTAGAAATGTTTTCACCAGCAGTTTCCTATCTGTACAGCATAGCTCCCAACCATCCCAGATTCAGCGGGACTGTTCCGATTTGAGGGCTCAGTCCAGCCTTCAATTACTCACCTCTTTCCGAGGTCTTCATCTCTCTGTATCTCCTCCTCAGGGGGGGCTCACCTCTTTCCGAGGTCTTCTTCTCTCTGTAGCTCCTCCTCCTCCTCAGGAGTGGCTCACCTCTTTCCAAGGTCTTCATCTCTCTGTAGCTCCTCCTCCTCGGGGAGAGGGCTTCATCTCTTTGCTCAGTGCATAAGTTAAAATACTTCTTCCTCCTGTGATTGGGTTGCCCCAGGACTCAAACTAATGTCTCTAAGTTCTCAGGCAGCGGCTCTAGCCAGGAGCCACAGTCCATGGTGATCAACATAGGAGAATTTGGTAATCTTGAGATGTATTGTAGTTAGTGAACCCAGTAAGCAGATTATACATGTACATTGCATACAGTTGTATATTTCTTTGTTCTTGTATTCTGAGGTAAAGAAAAAGTCAGATTTTTTTGTTCCTATAAAACTAGTAAAAATAATAAAAAGCAATTACAAAAATGTAACTTTCTGTTTTTACTGTGAGTCTCCCCAGGTCTTGAGCCCACAACCTTCAATATTACAGGCAGGAGCTAAAGCTACTGAGCCACAGGCTTTGGTGATGTCAGTGATAATCGCTGCATAATTTGTCCTTCTTTCTGTATGGTACAGGGATTGTCATGCAAACTAACCCAATGGGATTTTTTCTAAAGGAATAGATCCCATAACAATCCCAATCCCATTTATAATTGCTAGATATGGTACTACATACAGTGATATTGTGACATTGGATTAACCATCACTTTTTCAATCAACCAATCAACCTCTTGTATGCTCCAAAGCTACATATAGAGATTAAATTATATTTGGTGGATCATCTTGCTTTAAGATTTATTTTGGGATACTGGATTTCAGCACACCCGATTCTTTGCTTTCACTGTAGATAGTCCATTGTCACATGAGTCTGGTAAAATTTACCTCCCTTATACATTTGGCTGATTGATGAGATCGATAAATATTTGGTTATCAGCTGTCTTTTTGAGAAGAATAAGTGGTCCCAATGGATTTTTGGCAACTACTCATCATTTCACTTACCGAACATCATTTTGGCAAAAATAAGTAGTTGTCTAGAATTTACATTAGTTATTCCAAAACAGAAAAAATGTCTGAGCTGATGTCACCAGTTGGGCAATGTTTTGATGTTTTCCTACATCTCTTCCGTAACTAGCTTCTTACCGATCTCCCATTGGCAAGACCAGCTCATTTCTTATCTGAAAATTCCCTTATTCTAATTTTTGACACCATCTAAGACAGTTGTAGAATTTTGCTAATTCTTTATTTTAAAGAACTTTCCAGCTGAATCTACTACCTGTGTCTTTTTATCTTTTAAATGTCACCGTCTATGGAGAAATACAATCAACTTAAGAAATATCGGGAGGTGATAGCTAAAATGTCAAGAACAGTAACTAAATGATACAGTCTAATGTTGGTCAAACCATGTTAATTAAAGGTGATGTAACCACCTTAAAGACTTTTTGATTCCTGTCTCTCGTTATAATCTGTTTATTTTCCAATGATTAGACTATGACACAATGTTTTACCATAGCTCAAAGTAAAGAAGCATACTATATTGTGATCCTTACTTGCTGGAGGTATTCAGGATCTTTAAGCACAAACAGCAGTAGTCTGTAACAATATTGAGCAAGTGTATGTTGGGGAAGATATTTGTTTGGTCAGAAAGGTCGGTATGAGTGGAGTCTAATATGGCCATCAGGTCTGTTTAGTCGGAGACGTGTAGTCCAAGTTAGAGTCGGAGTCAGAGACGGTGGTTTGGCTTATGTGACATGCAGAAGTAGTGCTGTTGCTTTAAAAACATTCAGCAACTATTAGAAGTAACACAAGCACATGAGACAGGAAGTGTTGTGCTCCAGAAGCATCCAGTAACTAGAGGGGTTAACACAGTCACAGGAGATGGGGGGTGTTTTAACAGAGCCCCAGGGGGGATTGTGGGGAAGTTGTTTACTGGCTGGCTGGAGCCAAAGAGAAAGGTGGTGTGTGTGTTCTGTATCTCACAGAAGCGCCCCTGCAAGTGAAAAGGATTCAAGTCAGGAGTGAAGCTAAGGACAGGTCAGATAGAGTTCCTGAACTAACAGTGCAGATTGTCAGGCAGAAAGATAAGGACTGGAAGAACTGGTGTCACAGGTATCATCTCCCTCAGCAAACCCCCCCCCTCCTCCATCTCACTGTGCTGTAAAGAATGCTGTGTTCATTAATGTGCATTTCCATTAGAACTGTGCTGTCCTGTACTACTGGGAAGACTCTGAACTGCTGTGCTGCTAAGGAAACTGTACTGTTTGTCACTGGAGCCTGTTGCTCATAAGACTTAACTTGCACTGGCTGTGCGGCTTCTTATTAAATTCTACTGTTCTACCATTTATGAGGACTCTTGTCAAGTGTGTCTGGTCAGCAAGTGCAACAACCTACGTGTCTGTGCCTGAGAGTCAATACCCCTGTGTGCCTGAGAGAAGCTGCAGCACATGGTTTATGGTGGCCCTGAGTTACGGTTCCCTCAGGATTCCAAAGAATTCATGTAACCTGTCTCGCCCCTATCTGAACCTAGCGGCGTGCGTGTAACACTTACCGACTCCACAGCCCTGGAGGCCATACACATTAGATAGAAGTAGGCTGATGGTTGAACAACCATTGAACGAAGTGTTGTAACTTGTGATCCATTGTTTTGCCAATGCAGCCATACCCATTACAGTCCATATTGGGCTTTAACATTATTCCACCACGTTCAGTGACATCAGACTAAAAATCATTCATGGACAAAAGTTCCTTTTTTCAAAATATCAGATGAAAGTTTCAAGCACAACTGACTTCATTCCAGACGATGAGGGTCCATCAACGGTCATATAAAACAATAGATGAGTGTTTGAGTAAAAATTGGCCATTTTCATCAACTTTATTTTTATGTGTAGGGGTCCTGTTACACATGTAAAAGCGGTGGAAGTTGTGCCAAAATGAAAATGTGTATTTAGTTAATGCCTAAGAAACAGGCATTCCTCACATGTATTAAAGCTGTCTAACAGTCCCAAATCATGAGCACTGAGTGACTAAAACATAACACCCGAGCATACTGAAGATACTTGGAAAACACCCGAGTATGCTCTTAAATCTCGAGTAACGAGCATGCTGGCTCATCACTAGAAATAAGTCTTGATGACCACCATATATCCACAGCTGCTTGACACTTCGAAAGAAGTCATAGGGAAGTGGTATTATTTTTTTGTGTGTGTGGAATTAGGCTTTTGGCAATTTTTTTCCTTCATTATCTGGTACTGAAACAGTATTATCTCGTAATGAAAAAGACCCTTTTTCATGGGCACAGTTAGGACATATTTCATAGAGAAGAATCTACCACTTATGGCTCGTTTCTATGAGATCCATCCTGAAAACTGTAGGATTTTGAGACTTCAGTAAGTTGTGTGAAATGGTGGAGTCAAGCACATATCTGTACAGACATCCAATCTTCTAAACACATTACAACTTGTGGTTCTCCTCTTCAGGTCCCTCTCAGGTCGCATAGTTGGTGGCGTCTGGTGGTTCTTCACTCTCATCATCATCTCATCTTACACAGCAAACCTAGCGGCCTTCTTGACGGTTGAGAGAATGGTGTCACCTATCGAAAGTGCTGATGATTTGGCCAAGCAAACAGAGATAGCTTATGGGACACTAGATTCTGGATCCACTAAAGAGTTTTTTAAGGTTAGTTGATATTTTCTTTATTATGTCAATGTTTTGAATTGTTTTCCATATTTTTTGGGGGGAACATATTTCACATATTTCACTGGGATTGTAACTACAGAACATGGTGTATGAGATAATAACTTTGGGGGATTGATTCATCTTAAGAAGACCAGTTGTGTGTGTAGTCTTATTGATCCATAGGGACAAAAGTATGTAAGTTAGTTCTCTCCTAAAAGGAAAGAAAGCTCTCTCCCTAAATGAAAGCAACTATCTTTCTAGTGCCACCTTGTAAGTCATTGTCCAACACTTTATTGAGTCTTAAAAAATGTCTAGCAATATTAGCTAAACCAGTTTGTTTTCAATTAAATCAAGCTGGTGTATACAGTAACTTAAAGGGGTTTCCCCACAAATAAAGTACAGTTTAATTAATAGATCTTGGAAAAATAATAATAAGTTCTACATTTGGATGTTATAAAAAAAAATGTTCCTGTGCTGAGTTAATCTTATAACTGTGCCTCTGTTATGTACTATATAATGGCTGTGTCTGAACATGCACATCTACTCCAGTTCATGGTCAGCACATACCACAACTACTGGCCAGGGGGGAAGAAATCACTTATGTTATGTGCATATACAGAGGAAACAGCAGGGGCCCTCAGCTGCTGATTACTGAGGTAACACATTTTACTGCATGTTTTATCACAGGAGTGAGTGAGTGCTTCTGATGTGTCAACAGTCTTTTGAGCTCATCATATCTCAAGTTGGTGACATATAAGCTCAGTGGCTGCTGGAGCTCCTACCTCAATGACTTCATTTATGATGAGCTCAGAGGGCTGGAGAAGAGACAGAAACTCCTACTCCTGTGATAAAACAGGCAGGGAAATGTGTTACTTCAGGCTGGGAAATGTGTTACCACAGGCAGGAAAATGTATTGCTTCATAAAGTAGCAGCTACGAGCCCCTGCTGTTTTGTCTGTATAGTCACTTATCATAAGTGACTGAAGCTTTTTTCCCTGGCTAGATGTGATATGTGTCGACTATGAACTGGAGCAGCTCTGCACTGTTGGATATAGCAAAAACAGTACATAGCAGGGACACATTTATAAGATTATCTCAGCAACAAAACATTTTTGTTAACATATCCAATTGTGAACGCAATATTATTCCATAATCTATTAATTAAAATGTACTTTGGTCTTGGGAAAACCCTTTAGTGAACCGTATAAAGAACATGGAAATATTTAGAACATGTGAGACTTGAAACATTTTAAAGGGATTGTGTCATCAGAAGATTACTTATTGTTTAAATCAAGTATTTATGTAAAAAAAAAATGGCCAAATTTTTTCTTTCATTATATAAAAACCTTAAAAAAATAGCAATCTTGCAATTTTCACAATAGGCAACTCTGAATGAAGGAGATGTGCATACTCTACCTCTACTCCATTGAGATGCAGTTGGAGCCCCAGCGATCAAGAAAGTCATCTCCAATGGATATGAGATAACTTTCAAACTTAGCGCAAGCCCTTTAAGCATATATATTATTTTGGCATTTTTTTATACCTTTTTACAGTTCTTTATGTCTTATGGAATTTTTTCATACGTTTCCACCAATTTTTTATTTCCTTTGCACCCTTCTGGACAAGTCCCTGTTAGTCCATGGCTTGTCCAGATGGGTGTCTCTTTTTACTTTTCTTGTAGAGACTATGGTTTGGCTAAAATCCCTTGTCATGATTCAAGGATTTTTAATACCTAATACCTAGGGGTGCACTAGAGAGACTGTTTTCTTCATTCTAGAGGAGATCTAATCTGCTTACTTTTTCCTGGGCAGCATTGCTTGTAAACCTCCCAGTAGCAACTGGCTCTCTCCGAAAAGAGTAACTGTAGCCTCCAAGAGCTTCTTGTATTATTTTTTCCCTCTATTAATCTCATCTTGCTCACTTAATATTTGAGTGGACATCCCCTTTACCATTTGTTAATCCTCTTCTGGTGTAAGTAGCATAAGTTAAAGGGGTATTCCCATCTCCAAGATTCTATCCCAATATGTAGTAGGTGTAATAATAATATTGTTAGCAAATACCTCCAATTAGAAATGTAGTATAGTTTTTCTGATTCACTATGTTGCTTACCCCATGTGCAGGGCATTGCAGTAGCTTAGGTATCCATGGTTACAACCACTAACAACTAACTGTCCCTATGTGAGTGGCCATAACCATGGATACCTAAGCTACTACAATGCCCTGCACATGGGGTAAGCGACATAGTGAATCAGAAAAACTATACTACAGAAAAACTGCATTTCTATTTGGAGGTATTTGCTTATATTAATATTATTACACTTGCTATATATTGGGATAGGATATTGGAGATGGAAATACCCCCTTAAAGAATGCTTTATTGTGCCCATGATACTTAGTCCTGTGTGACTCCTACTTCTGTGACCCATACATCTGGAGATATTAAATTATTTTTTTTCCTGTTGAGTACCATATGTGTACCCCTATATGATTGTCTCATTTAAGCCTCGCTAAAGGCCCCCATACACATTAGATTGAAAACAAGGATGGACATTTACTCTAAATGGTTTAAATTGCACATAGGTCTCCTAAAGGGAAACTCACAGAAACACCTACATCCTCAAACCATTTATCTCTGTGTAGCCCTTTAAAAGATAAGTAGGTTGTTTAATTTTGACCCCAAAGTTATCCTCCGGCAGTGATAAATCGCATTTTGAAGTTCTGTATATATGTGTCTGTAAATGCACTGACGCGTGATGATGCACTTACAGCTTCTCAGCCTCACACTGTAGTCCCATCCTCTTCAGTACATAGCAGGGACTGCAGTGTGAGGCTGAGAAGCTGTAAGTGCATCATCTTTACAAATGCACTTCCAGACACTTACTGTATGTAAGGAACGTCAAAATGTGATTTCTTGCTGCTGGAGAATCACTTTGGAGTAGGGATTCAATTTACTTATCATTTAAAGGGCTACACAGTTATATAAAAGGTTTGGGGGCATAAAAGTTTCTGACTGGTTTCCTTTAAGTCTTTGTACATGGATATTTCGGGCTGCTATCAAGGCATTCTGTTTCCTGGCCCTGTTCTTCATTCAGATATTTGCTTTGAGGCCGAAGAGAACAAATTAAACACATTCATTTTCAAGAAGTAGCCAGGGTGTTCTGATAATTAGCATTGTAAATTCACGTTCGCTGGTGTTTATTTTACTGCCATTTCCATAACCCATCATGAAACTATGATCTTCCTCGTCATCATTAAGCCTTACTTATCAAACGCTGCATCTGGTCTCGCGGCCATAAAACTGACACAACAAAACCATTTTCACAACTTGTCTCACGTTACCAAGATATCAAAGTATTTTGTACCTAATTTGTATTTCGAGCCTCGTTTTTCGCTGGAAGCGGAGGACATGCTCAGGCTACATCTCATGAAAGGATTTTAATGAGGCATTACATTTTACGGAAGGTCATCTCGGAATTTTGTGCTCCGCTTATTAATATCTCCCACTTGCCTAATAAAATGTATGTAGCTTCTTCCGTAAATGGTTGCAAAGTCCTCTTCTTTGGCCTTCTCTTTTCCTAGAGATCTAAAATTGCCGTCTTTGAGAAGATGTGGACGTATATGCGTTCGGCAGAGCCTTCGGTGTTCGTTAAGACTACTGAGGACGGAATGAACAGAGTTAGAAAGTCCAAGGGCAAATATGCCTATCTCTTGGAGTCCACCATGAACGAATACATAGAGCAGAGAAAGCCATGCGACACCATGAAGGTGGGAGGTAACTTGGATTCCAAGGGCTATGGCATTGCCACTCCCAAGGGGTCACCTCTGAGGTAAGTAGCTTAGATCTGCCTAAACATCCATTGACTTGGCTCTATGGCTGTATATCCAGGGGTACATGAAGTACGAACAAGTTCTCCTTTTACAAACCATCCCTTCGTATCATTCATACCATATCGTCCATCTGCTTGGTGTCATGTCATTGTGTAATACATTTCTATGTGCCAAAATTAAAGTTTAGAGACGGGAAGAAATATTTCTGTCTCTGCAAAAAATAAATTGGAATAGAAATATCAAAGAGGTCAATTTAATAGAATAAATCATGTGGTTTCCATATGTTTTGTGGAAGGCGTTGACGTCAAATCAGAGAAAATTCTTTGAAAGAGAACCTGCCACTAGTAGATGTCCCATCAAATCGGAAACTGTATGAGACACAATTAGTGAGGGCATTTGGGCAAATTCAAAGACCTCCAGAAGTATCAATGGTGGTGCTTGATAATAACTTGCCAGTGCCACATGTGTCTACTATTTCTGAGAGTACTCCCAGCTACAAACGAGTGATATGTCACATAACTTAGACTCCGTTCACACCACATTTTTCCATGACAGAAAAATGTCCTGGCACATACAGAATCTACAGCCAACATATATGCTGTGCAGTGGTATAAGTCATCCATAGACCCTATGTTAAAAAAACATACAGTACAAAGTCTGTGGTACTGGAGAGCACAGTGGACTACACTTTCTTATACAGTGCAATAAGGTATGGTTGCTCAGTTGATGTCTTAGGGATGCTTGTTTGGCCTTGGTTTAGAGATGAGCAAAGAGATTCAAATTACCCTGGTCCAACGTCCAGTTCAGTCCTTGATGACAGCTGGACCAGGGCAGAGTTCACTTCTATGCCGACAACCCTCTGTCATTTACTAGATTATCATCACATATCGGTGCAAGGCATGTTTTGACGTTACAGGGGCCAAGTAAGCAGCAGAGGCACCCAGTGTGCTGGGCCAAGGATTGCTGGCACAGAAGTGAATACCATCCTAGTCCAACTGGTACAAAAGACCAAACTTGATATTGAATGTGGGTAGTTCGAATATTTTTGCTCATCTCATTTTCGCCCTCTGTATCCAACCAAGGTAGACTTGTGAAAAAAGGTTTGAACAACCCTGTTTGAGGTCCAGTTCAGTTCTTAATGACAGTTAGACAACAATCCTCTGCCACTTGCTAGACTATCTCCACAACCCGACACAACGCACATCATGATGTTGAAGGGACCTGGTAAGTGGTAGAGGAACCCAATATACTAGGGCAAAGATTGCTAGCACAGATGTCAATACCTCCCTGACCTGATTGCTGCAGAAAACCAAACTGGACATCAGACCAGGATAGCTCAAATATTTTTCCTCATCTCTTTTTTTGCTCTTTTGATCCAACCAAGGTAGACTTGGGAAAAAAGATTCAAACTACCCTGGTTTGGGGTCCAGGTCAGTCCTCAATGGCAGCTGTAGCAGGACAGTGTTTACTTTTATGTCAGCAATTCTCTGCCGCTTACTACGCCCATCCATACCTTGGTTGGATCCAAAGGGCTATAGGCATATGTTCATGATATGGCACATGCACTGAACTAGTGGCGGTCGCAGGCAAAAGAGAGCCTCTGTGCAAGAACAGTATCCTTTTGAAGTCCAATAAGGTGACTGTGGCAAAAGCTGCTTGCTGCTTTGAAGGTGGAAGCGGACGTCATTATTTCCAAGGACCTTGTGCAGCTTCATAGGTTGCACTTATGGTATGGCCCTTGTATGGATCTCTGCTGGTGGCATGGTTTTCTAAAAGTGGTTATCCGGCACAAAAAAAATTTAAATTTTCCCAGAAACAGCACCACTTTTGTCCATTTGACCCATAGTCTGTGTCTGGTATTGCAGCTCAGCCTCATTCATTTATATAAGGAAGAGCCACAATATCAGACAATGCCCATGGACAAGAGTGGGCTGAAGGCCCTATAAACTAGAATTAAATTATTTTTCTAATCCTGGACAACCCAATATTTCTGTTGGTTTAGTCATAAATGTGATGTGTCAATATTTATAACCATTAATTATGATAATTTTGCACCGGTTGATGTAAGGTAGGTTTCCCGTTTCTCACGAAGGCTCTCTGTGCACATCCTATGGAGTTTGTCAGTCTTAATTCACCATTTATTTCACTTTGCTTCTATAGCTAGCCGTCTTTTATCATCTTCTTTTGTCTTTTGAGAGATTTTTGACCCTTAATTTACATTCTGAACATGTTCCAAAGTCTTCTCTATTCAAGTGGTTTGACAAGAAAGATATTTAGGAGCGGGTGAGGGTCGGGTTTGACTGACATATTAGCGGAGTGATCCTGACTTACTGTCTGGTAGGTCATTAATAATCTCAGAAAAAAGCTAAAGGACAGATGAAAGAAAGTATGTTGAGCTTGCCTAAAACAATATATCTTTTAAATTCAGGCCAAGTTTCAGTGGCTTTAACAATTCGAGAAATTCTAAGGTTGGTTTAAAGAAAATGATCCCTTGGCATTAAGCAGGGTAAGGTGCCCTGTTTCATACTTTCCATTTTTTCCACAATTACTGCCCACATAATACCATCATACAAATATATAATAATTCTATAGAGATCCCAAATAATTTCACCACATAATGGGCAAATAATATGCTGCCTGAAAATAATATTCCTACAATTTGCAAATAATCCTATAATGCAATAATAATACACTGCCGTATCTAAATACTAGGTTATTTTAGTAAGGGGTCTCAGCCTCCTTTAGGAAACCAAGCCCATGTTCAACTGACCAATTTTTGAACTCTTGAAATACTGACCATACATGATTATATATATATATATTTTTCTTTATTATTATTATTTTATTTTTTTATGAAAGTGAATGCTTTTGTAGCACCCTGAGGATTCGGCTGCTACAGGGGTATTGCACCTCAACCCAGAGGTGTGATATTCCACTCCCGGGTAAGGAAGGAGTGTGGAACTGAGCTCAGATAGATTGCATGCACTACATACATCCCATTCCAGAGGAGCAGGCCGACGGTACTCCCACTTAGAAATGTGCAGGTACAACCGAGCCTGTTCCTGGCTGGAGTGGGAGGGGGGTGGTACATCCCATGTAGTGTAGGGGCAGATAGGGGGAGCAGTCTGGGTAGTGATAGGAGCTCATTGGGTGCTGGTCACCTGAGCTCACACATAGAGGGATATATAAGGAGGGCACCAACTTAGATCAGGGTCAGACGCTGAGAACAAGTCAGTTGGAGAGGAGAGAGAAGGAAACAGCAGCCCTGGAGAGAGAGAGAGGAGAAAGAAAGAGAAAGACCCAGAGGGGGAAGACTGAAGGGACCCAAGAACCCAAATTAGAGCACCGGGTGAGGAGTCAGCAAGAGGGTACCGGAACCCAAGCTGGTGGGGGCAAAGACATTCCCCAGCCAGAGACCGGAGATCGTGGGCAGCGTTTGCCACGGTCACCCACCACATTCACCCTGAAGGCAAACCACATGAAGGGTCAGGGAACCCAGGGCCAAGGGTGTCCCAAAAGAAGGCCCGAGGGAGCTGGACCTAGGTGAATCACTGGTGGGGACGGCTGAAGAAAGGACAGAGGGAGAGCTCAGGGCCACGCTCTGGACTTGTTTGGGGGTTGGCCGGATCCAGGACCTGGTGGACGCAGCACGGCTCGGGTGGTCACTAGCAGCTGGAGTGACCAGTACAACATCAGCAGTAAGTAAACACCCTTAACTGCACAACCCGAGTCTGTCTTCATTGCTGGCTGCACTGCACCACCACAACCCCCATCCTCTGCGCCTGTCCCCTCTGAGGCTATACCCCTCCCGTTGGGGGTTATCCCACCAAGCTGCGCACCCACCATCAGCCTCAGCGGACCCTGCTGCAGCGGCGGCCACAGTGACCGCATCACAACGGGTGGCGTAGTCGACACAAAAGAACTTTAGTAACATCTGTAGAACTGCCACATCACACTGAGCTTGACGCCCTGGGCACGGGACCGGGTCACAGCCGCTCGGAGACTACAACCCCCCATCTGATCCGGTGCCGGGTATTCCCCTCAAAAAGGAATATGTCCCAGGGGGCGCGTCACTTTGATACAATCATAAGTAAGAGGTCAGATGGACAGAAAAATCTGAAAACCTGAACTATGGGTCAGCCAGAACAAATGGGCCCCTCAAAGTGTTAAGATGACCCATTGACACCATTAGCTTAGCTTAGAGGAAATGACAACAGAAAATTATATGTTTTAAAAAATCAAGTAAAAAATGTTTAAAATTATAATCTATATCTGTTATTTATATTAAAACATCCCAAACTCTTACAAATTTTAACATTGTCTACTTAAAGGAGTGGTGTCAAGACTGTTGTCGTATTACGCGGGGCCAGGGGCTTCTACCCTGTCCCTAATGCTAGAGGCGCCCTAGCTACCCCTGCTTCCCAGATTACTTCTGATGGTGAAGACTCCGGGGCCACATACCTTGCTGAACTCCTGAATCAGCCCTATATCTCTCCCTCCTCCCCCATCCAGGGAAGCAGGGAATAATAGTGTATGTATATACACAACCCAGACTAACAAGGGAGGACGTGCAGGAATAAATGAAAATACCAATCATAAAAATATGCACTCACAAGCAACAGAGAGGAACACCAGGGAGAAAAGGAAGGAAAACAAAATAGGAGAGGATGAGGATTTGCACACAGCTGAAACACCAAACAACAGTCACAGATCAATACTTCAAATGCTTCTACCAACAATCGACACCTCCACTCCACACCAGGCAGTACAAAGACTAACACTGGCAATCCAGATTGCCAGAGGTGAGTATATATAGCAGAGGGGAGTGGCTAATACTGAACAGCTGAGATCATCCAAGCAGGGAAGCTTAAGAGACTCTGAGCTGAACAATTTAATCCCAGCAGTGCTAACAGAAACCTGCACCAAATATGAAGGAGAAGTGCTTCTAATCAGTGCAGGAGTGCATGAAATCAGACACTGTGCTCTTCTGGCTCCTCTCTGTTGCGATAAACCCTTGACAAGATATTTGGGTCTTTACAACCTGTGACCTACATGTAGGATAGATCTGTAGGGGTTCAAACCCGGGGCCCTCACCGAACAGCTGGAATCTGTTCCAGCAGTAGATATAAACTAAATAAGTGGTGGAACACAATGGCCCTGTACATTGCCTATTGGCCACTGCTGAATGGGAGATGACCTGCAGTACTTAGCAGTGGTCACTTTCAGCAGATCTCAGCTGATGAGTGTGAAGGGTGTAAGACCCCCACCGATTTAAGTATAGGTCATCAAATATTAAGTCCCCAACAACCCATAAAACTTCATAATAGACACTTCCTGTACTGTAGAAATCACTTTTCAGCAATCATCAATTATCATCACAGACAAGATAGCAATGTATTTATTGATTTTTATAGCTTATACAGATAGCCTGAACATATTATTCACATCAGTCCCTGGGGTTTGATAAGTATCCAATCAACCTATCAGAATGTGAAGACCAGCGTGAACAACGAAACAGGTGCAGTGTATCAGCATCTTGGTTTTCGCAAAAAAAAAAAAAAAGAAATTTATATGATACATTCCCTTAAAATCCTCAAAGTCCAATACAAAATCTGTAACTAGGTATTCACCATATGTCATTCATAATTCTTGTTCTTCTTATGTGACAGAGGGGCTTTTGGGGCACCTCAAGCACCAGAGCCCTGGTGCTCAGACGTCACTTTTGCACCTCCTGCTGACTTTAGATGGTTGGTATCTGGAAGATAGATAGCTGAGTGGCAAGCTGTGCATAGGTAGAAAATTGTTGTTTCCTTTTCTACTTTTTCAAGTTAATGGCCATTTTGACTATATTTCCCTCAGTTCATACCTTGGATGGATTCTGAGATTCTTCCAGGAGGTCTCTTCTTTTTCAGGAGTCAACCGGATGTTCCATATAAAATTGGCAATTATGAGTTTTTGACTCAATGTAGAGACTCTACTCATTTTTATTAGGAAGAGTTTAAGAAAGGCCCTTATACAAAATCTGTATCAGGTCCCCACCCCGTAAGAACGACCTTCAGGCTCCATCAGGCACCAAGGTCTTGGTGTTACAGCAACCTCTCCTTCCCGTAAATCTAATCCCCTTGTCACTACCGTTAAAGAGTTTAAGACAACCAAGAAGGGGATGCAAATGTATTTCTTCCGCCTGACACAAAACATATTCTTCTACATGTAGGCTGCAGCCCCATACATTAACAGGCGCATGTCCTTGTTCTGTTTCGCTCACAAGAGCCCAAGGCAGTAAGAAATAAACTGTCTTGCTGTGAAAGGAAAGAACATAAAACGTGTACAGGCAGTTCAAGAGAAATGACGGAAGATTGCTGTAAGTGCTACAGTGTAAAGCAGACGCAATTTCAGATAAAGACTTTTTTTCATGTTTTTTTATGTAGTAAAACCAGAAAAAATTTCCCTCATCCACTGAGTTGCCCAAAATGTAAATCATTCTGTTTTCCTCAAACCTGAACCAGTCAAATTGATAGAGAAATCTTAGCACCAACAAATTTTTCTCATTTTTCTATTTCAGGTTCCCAAATCTAGCGTATATAACATATATACTACATAGACAACAGTGTCCCAAATGTCATGGCTAAGAGAACTCCAAATCAGATTAGAAATACCCGTCCATTCTTCCATACTAGGTTAGCCAACAATGGAAGTAGTTATAAGTCAAGGGGGGTCACAACATCCTTTATCCTAAAAAAAAGAGTTCAAATTGAGGGAGATCATAGCATAAGATTTGATGGGCCAGTATCTCTACATTTGTCAAGGAAGAACGCAGACAACAGTTTATGGGCCCTTTGCAGTCCAATAGTTTATCATAACGCACACCTTATGTGTCTGTGATGAAAGCCACTTGGAACTTTGGAGGTGTTAATGGCCACCTT
The DNA here is from genome assembly GCF_046119375.1 of Phyllobates terribilis. Classification (NCBI taxonomy): domain Eukaryota; kingdom Metazoa; phylum Chordata; class Amphibia; order Anura; family Dendrobatidae; genus Phyllobates; species Phyllobates terribilis. Next base: position 139,831,720 of record NW_027362770.1, read on the forward strand.
ATTTCTCGAGCCCCTGGTTGCACCAATGGTATGTCTGCCCTTACGTCTGACCTTACACGACACAAACAGGTCGCAGAAATTAAAATCATAGTATGCTCCATTGCATGCCACATTAGGCCTCTCTTTTATAGAGGTAGCACTCTAGCTCAAGGAAACACAATATGGCAACACACGGAGTATCTATGGATAGGTAATTAAAAAAACAGGGAAGACCGTGGCAGTGTTAGACACAGAGCTGCTCATTTGCAGAGAACACAGTGATTAGATTGCTATTGAAAGATCTTAGCCTGGCTGTTAAGCTCACCAGGTAAGGTGGATCCTCTAAGCCTCAGGTCTGGGTGGATGTCGATGTAGCAAGCCGGAAGGCATGTGGGCAGCAAAGACTTGAAATACTCAAGAATCTAAGGAATAGCAGGACGGATGAAGTGGAACCCAACAGGACTGAAGCAAGTAAAGTAGAGTATACACAGGAGGTGGAGCACACCAAACATAGAGGTCTAAAGTCTCAATGCCAAGACACGTGTGTGTCTAAATGAGCCTTAAAAGGTCTAGGGAGACGATGTAACTGATCCACGTAAAGCCCGATGTGGAACACAACCGAAGTCAGCGGACCAAAAGGATGAAAGCGGAACAAGGGATACCCAGGACAGATCTGTAACTCTGGGTTTCCTTAAATCCCAGTGCTTTCATTTTTAGTGCTGCTTTAGGAAACTTAAGGTGGCCTTATGCTGTAGGGAGTTATTGCCCAACAGCTATCTCACCTGACTTTTCATGTGTTTTCAATGTGAAGAGAGAAGTAAGCGACTGCAAGATATCTCTGATAGGTTATCTTCCAGAAGAACAAAAGGATCGGTCATTGATAGTCAACAAGCTGACCCTTCTTTCCCCAACATCATCTGTTGGGGGGAGTCAGGAGGCCTCCATACACATTAAATGGTTGGCTGGTCCTTCTGAAATCAGGGAGCTTGACTGACTTTTCTCTAAACAGTATAAGAGCCTTTAAAGGGAAACAAGCATTACTTTATTTCTGTTCAAATCATGGGGAAAGAAAAATACAAACAGGTTCCCTCATTAACTATGATTCACTATGAAACACAGCATTCCAGATAAAATGTAGTTTTATAAAGAGCCGATCATGGGGAGGACTCTGCTGAGCCAATCCCTTTTGACTTCTCCCTGTCTAGCTTAGTTTGATTGACAGGTGTCTCCTTATTTGCATATAAATGACTCTTATAGATCTATATAATCCGGAATCTTGTCTTTATTTTATGCTGGGTCTTGTTAAAGCACTATACATCTACTGACTGGTTTCCTTTAATTAGCAGCAGACATCAATAATCTATGTTAAGTTTATTAACTAATCATCTAAGTTTGTTAACTAATTACTATAAAGCACATCTGATAGGTGAAAAAAATGCAAATCTTATATATTTGCGTAGCTGTAAAAAAAAGAAAAACATGAAATCCACAATTACTTGCACTCCCCAATCAGGCAACAGATTTCGAACAACAGTTCTATTTCCGACTTGATAATGAACTGTTGTTCGAAACGTGTTGCCTAATCAGCAACATGGATTTTATGGCTCTTTTACTATTGCGCAAATAAAAGCGATTTACATTTTTTCATCTATCATATGTGCTGGATACTTCATCCATTCCATTGAAGAAGAGGATACCCAAAGCACCATACACCCGGAGCAATACAGTACAAGTGCACTTGTGGTGAGCTGATTATATCTGTTTATGTTGGAAAATATACCAATATACTATATCTGAACGGTCAAGCTAAGAAACTTGGTCTCGTTAAAGTCCACCAGAAAACTAGAATTTGGATCCACCAGTGAGCCCAAGCTATGACTTGAGAACAGGGTTCATGTGATTAAACAATATGAACCAACCTGAGGGCATGATGGTAGAGCAGTTCCTGTTTCCCACTTCTTAATCACTTGCTTTGGATTTTTTCACAAAATTCCTATTTTGGTGGGTGGGAAGCCCATAGAATATGTTCCCTTGATATCTGAAAGGTTAGGCCAAGAAACTTGGTCTTGTTAGAGTCCACCAGAAAACTAGTCTTTGGATCAATCAGTGAGGCCAAGCTATGACTTGAGAACAGGGTTCATGTGATTAAACACTATAAACCAACCTGAAGGCATGATGGTAGAGCAGTTCCCGTTTCCCACTTCTTAATCACTTGCTTTGGATTTTTTCACAAAATTCCTATTTTGGTGGTTGGGAAGTCCATAGAATATGTTCCCTTGATGGTCCAAACCTAATTAATTCATTAAATTTTCCTTATGGTGGTGTATTATAGATATAAAATATAGTAATATGGCGTAGAATAACCTGTCGTAGCTCAAGATCCAATTGTGCCAAGCATCAGTATTTTAACGATAGAATTGTCAAACCACTTTCGACAAACTAAATTATGAAAAGATCAAATTAAACTTTTCTCCATGTTCACCCCATCCCACACATCGTTCCTCCATTCACTGCACGGCTGACGGGCCTTGTCATCTACCCTGAGCCAGAAGCCCTGCTATCTGCATCCATAGCCCATATGTTGCACCTGTTACAGCCTTAGGCTCATTGCTAAAGGTTTGGTCTGTGTATGTGTGTTCTGTGTCATTAGAGAATCACTCAGAAGGAATGGTGATCCAGTTTAATCTCTATTTTTCCCAACTATGCTTTCCAAACATGAGACAACCCACTCCAGCCCCCCGCTGCCAAGGAAAAGGGATAACATAAAGGTCTTAAAGGAACATGACGGTCAATAATGCAGTTGACCATTACTGGTGTCCAGTAATTGGTCTTCATCTCTTCAAATAATACTTTTTTTTCCCACTGCAAGATCCATCCTGCTCCCTCCTGTAGACAATTAAGCCAAAAATTAAAAAGACGCAATTGTATTCCCTTTTGCTACAGCTCCGTCACCAAGGTTAAACATAAATGTTACATGTATAAGAAAAGTAATGTTTAGAAAAATTGCTTTAGTCAAATTCATCATTAACTTGTACATTAGTGGCGTGAATTAATGTGCTCCATGGAAGGTCACATAGAAATAATTATGTGCCGAGGATAATCAGGTGAATAATATACTTATTAGTGCCAATGTAAAAAATAAAAAATGTATTCGATGATACTCTGAGGCACAGCTATGGGATGCAACAGTGTTTCCCTCAGATATTGGGAACAATGGTTCTGGTTTGCTGATCAATCACTTTTCTGAGCGTAGATGGGTCTTGGACCACGTCTACACAGGAATACAGCATGGCTCTTTAGACATCTATGGGTGACATATTTTGGCTGTATTCAACTCTGAAAGTAATTGGAGCCCTAGGAGGTTCATGTGTAAATGGCCTCAACTCAAAAGATGCTAAGTCATAGGAATAATCAATTTCATACCTACAAACTTTCAGGTATTAGTTTGCGTCCAAAAAAATGTTTTTCTTATTCCAATCCACAACTATTCAACTTCCTTCTATACCCCATTATCCATCCTATGGATGAGCATTTGGATGCCTATAACACACGCAAGAAACCTTTCTGAATCTCCATCTTGCCCAGGAGATTGGACAACTCTTCCAGAAGTCCAGAAGGTCTTCCTTTTTCTGTGAGGCTCCTGAATATCCCAGAAGAGTTGGCAATTATGAGCTATCTGTTTCTGGTGCTTGCTATATAGGGATAGTCACTTAGCTCTTCTAGCGTGCAGAGTATCAATCGCCCTACGTATGCAATAGTACATTCGTGGACAAAAGTTTTGAGTTTTCACAAAGTTTGCTGCTTCAGTGTTTTTGGATCTTTTAGTCAGATGTTTCTATGGTTACTTAAGTACAATTATCAGCATTTCAGAACTTTTTAAACTTTTATTCACAAATACATCAAACAAAGACTTAATATTTACAGTGTTGACCCTTATTTTTCAAGACTTCTGTATCAATACTTTTTGGCAATTCAGCTGATAACAATCTATAAATTGCCACCATAAAAACCGAAGCAGAACTTTGTGAAAATCAAAACTTGTGTTAGTCTCAAAACTTTTGGCCATGACTATACATTACCCATCAAGGCAGACTAAAAGTGCTCTGGAGCTACAGCTATTAAAGGAGTTTTCCACTACAAAGATATTATATGACATTAAATCTGTGTGGATTCAACACTCAGCACCGCCATAGACCAGCTTCAGCAGCGGTCAGATGGGAGCAGTCTACAAAGCGGAACAATACAGATAAATACACAGTTTAGTGACCACTCCTGGGAACTTTTGATTATCACCTGTTTGGACAGACCACCACTGATCTGATATCGATGACCTACAAAGAGTTCATCAATGTCGTAGTACTGAACAACCATTTTAAGGGTCTTGGGTACCTTAGCAACCCCTATAACCATGAAACCCTTTGCTTGCATTCATAAAATGCATTTTAGGACCACTTATGATTTGCATGTTGATTTATTTTTACAGGTCCAGCACTTAAATTTTAAGAAGCGCTCTAAGAAAACAAATGGCTGTGGGTTCCTTCTACCTATAGGTCAATCAGGCACTGCCCTAAGAAACAAATTATCAGTATTTTTTTGCTCCAAGCTTATGTATTTCTCAATTCAATTTGCCCAATTTGCTGAAGAACACAGTGTGACCAAAAGTTAGTGGTTCCAGTAATCACACACAAGGATATAGGCTTCTTTGGATAAAAGCCACTGGTGGCCCTAATGTAGACAGAACAAAATATTGGTCTCATTTATGCTATATTTCTCTTGCAAAATGGCGATTGAAGATCAGTTGAATGCCATGGGTTATAACTTAGCTTGGGCCTTCTGACTGTGACAGATGGGGTGTGAGGAGATGCTCAATGAACATGATGATGGCTTATGATAAAGATCCATCATTGAGGTTCACCACAGGTTCGCTTCTTGGCATGAGATGGATTAGGACCTTTTAACTCGGGAATCTCGTACTGTTTATGTTTTTATTTAGCAGGGTTATCCATAGCATGCAAACTAGGGAAGATCACAGGGCTTAGGATGATAATGGTGATCTGGTTAAACATTGTCTAGCTTATACAGAAGAAAGGAACCATATTTGGCAACATTTATAAATTTGCTACTGTAAATACAAGGCTTGCAAGGTGAACATTTTGTGGCATAAATGGGCCTCTTTTTCACTGACAACATCTTTTTTGGACCACATCCAACCTACTTTGAGATCCTGCTCATTAAATGATGGGGCTCATGGTCATGGTGAAGAAAATTTTGGGAGATGTTGGGAGAGAAGTTCCTTCCAACAAGCTGTGACCACGAAACTTGTCTACTCTTTCAGGAGTCGTTGATCTCTCCCCTTTTTTGGGAGCCTCATAGATGTCCTAAGAGTTGTCAAGTATGAGTTAGACAGGAGGAGACTGTAACTTTGATATCTAAGAGCCTTCTTAGACCTGGAAGTGGACTTTCTTTTTAGCCAATTTTCCTTTTCACTTAAAATTTTGAATTCTACCTTCTTCTTATTTAGATGCAATTTTTACATGTTCTCACAGTGTACATGGACCATGAAATAGCTTTTCTATATAGTGATATTTAGCATAAGATAAAATAATATAAAACTACTATCATGAAAATGTTGGAAATACCCTTGCTGTAGATGGCTGCACCGCAATGGGTCCACATGCATGGCTACAAAACTACCGGTGCTCAGCATGTTGCTCCGATCACCAACATTTACTCTGCGGATCTTGTAAACATATGGAGATGCATACTGTGGACATAGTATATGCAAATACGTCTATAAGATGCAATTTTCCCCAAGGCTTGCATGCACCGCGATGATGGAGCTGTAGCAGGGACGGGGGCACATGGTGGTATAGGATGAAGCTTGCAGCTGGTTCACCTATCCTTTGTCTCATGACCTCATGAGTGATTTCTCAAGCTGTAACTTATCGAGTGTTATCTATTCATTTTTAAAGAAATCCAGTAAACCTGGCAGTATTAAAACTGAACGAGCAGGGGCTTTTGGACAAATTGAAAAACAAATGGTGGTACGACAAGGGAGAATGCGGCAGCGGGGGAGGTGATTCCAAGGTCAGCCCCAGTAAGAACAAACTAGCGGGTAACAAAACAGCATGATAGTAACCAGCAACTGCCCTGTATACCTTTTTTTGCCACAGCCCCGGTGCCACTCTACTACCCGATAGGCTCAAAAAATTATAGTAAAGCCATGCCAACAAAAAGTGACTCAGTTAATATATATGCATATCTTAAGGGAAAAAATGTTAACCAAACAAACACATAATGTAATACAAATAATGGCAACCAAAAATTTTAAAAGTTTTCCTGGAAAATGTGTTGGAGTTTTTTTTACAATAGATAGTTATTGAAAAATTTGAATACTTTCTAATTCTAATTAACCATCTTTAATGTCTAATCAAATTATTTCTAATCAACTTTTTAATTCTAGTTAAAAATGAAAATGATGGAGAATTCAAAAATTACACTTTATTTCAAATAAATTATTTGTAATGTATAGAGACATGGAGAACACTATGACAGAATCAACCAGTATTGGTTGCCCATGTTTCATGAGACACACAACAATTGTCTAAGGCCAAATGAGAAGAAATTAGGTAATTAGGTCACCGGGTGCAAGACAGTGGATCATCCACAGGCAAAGGACGGGTGTTGCTGGTTACTCAAAGTGATATAGTTAATACTCGTCTGGCTTGGCTGGAAGAGAGGGGAGAAACGGGCGCTAGGGGATGGAGGGCAAGGGTGGGGGCGCTTGATAGAGTATTGAAGCGTATCACTTTGTCATGGTTCACGCATACGTCAATGAATGCCTCAATGAAATGTTGCTATGCTACTGAATAACATAAAATAACATTGGTGATGTTATTTATGTTATTTCCCATGGTTTGAAGAGGTGCTGTAAACCTAGCGGTATTGAAACTCAGTGAGCAAGGCGTCTTAGACAAGCTGAAAAGCAAATGGTGGTACGATAAAGGGGAATGTGGAAGCAAAGACTCCGGAAGTAAGGTTAGTCACGCCCATAACAGTGAGTTCCCGCCAATGATCACTTGATGCTGCAGGGGCCTTCTGATTGGTTAACAGTTTTTTCCTCTTACATCCATTCGCGGCAGCGAGTCATGTCTTTTTTTTCCTGGTTCCCGTCAACACCTTGATCCATGTAAATAGGGAACTTAAGTCAAAAACAATAGAACAATATTAACATTTCAACTTAAAACCCAAACATACATGGTTATTATGCACTACAAAACTTTTCTAAATTACAATTTAATAATGAAGTCATGTAAACATGCATACATTTAAAATGTATAATTTCAAAAATGTAATTTCAGAATATATTAACATTTCAACTCAAAACCCAAACATACATGGTTATTATGCACTACAAAACTTTTCTAAATTCCAATTTTATAATGAAATCATGTAAATATGCATACATTTAAATTGTATAATTTCAAAAATGTAATTTTAAAATGTTTATTAAAAATGCCGGATTTTGAAAAAATGTTATAAACACTTCCTACTTTATTTTTTAGAAATTGCATAACATTAAAATACACATTACACAATGTTACGTTATTTTTTTGTTTTATTTTGTATTTTTTTCTTACTACTTAAAAAATATGTCTTCGACATCGCAGATTTAATCCCAGCCATTTAACTCAGGAGCATGTTTCTTCAGACTTTTAAAAACTTAAATTTTGATTTTTTTATTATATTTTTGAAAATCCAGTCTGTAGGGTTTTTAGGGCACAGGTTGTAATATAAAAGCATGCTTTCTGTGCCATGCATCTCTCAAATGTGTACTTTTTTGGACCCCATTATGATTTTTTTTTATTGCATATATTACTGATTGATTTCAATATTTTAAGCAATTTATGATTATACATAAAACGTCCATATTGAGCGTTCATCACCTTAAACTCACCACTATATTGTATGATAAGGAAACCATCCTATACTTGTACAGCATATATTCCCTTCTATAACAATGAGAATATATTTTTACACATAGGTAAACACAATACAATATACATCTTAAAACGTGAAACAAAGACATGAACAGTATTAAAAAGAATAGCCTTAATTACATTGACAATTTACTTAAAGGGATCTATCAGTAGGATCGACCCTTCTAAGTCGTCTATATGGGCATGTGGGTCATAGAAAGTTGAATAAAATGATACCTTGATATCTGCGATCTGATGTTTTAGTCCAGAGAAATACACATTTTTTTTGAATATGTAAATAACTGTTAAGATCTATGAGACAGACATAGATCTTCCCGAGACTCTGCCTCCGGAGCTTGTTTTAAATTAAAGTGGGTATTAACAGTGTGAGACATGTAATGACTAACAATCTACTCTCCTGATCTACGTGTCTCACACTGGTAACACCCACTTTTATTTAAAATAACAGCAGATTCTCAGGGAAGATCTATGTCCGGCCCATAGATCTTAACAGTTCATTTGCATATTAAGAAAAACGTGGATTTCTCTGGAATAAGACATCGAATCACAGATATCAAGGTATCATTTTATTCAACTTCCTATGACCTACATGTCCATTGCACAGGCTTAAAATGATTCATCCTACTGACAAATTCACTTTAAGAGTAAACTTTATTAGATCATCAGCGCAGTTCTTGTGTTTCCTACAAAATGTTTTCAATGCACAATTTTTTTTTTGATCATTTTATTATGTTATTTTAATGTCTGTATGTTGGACTGAATTGTGTTTCACATGATAATGTACTTGATGGTCACAGATTTTCTAATTTTGGATAGGATTATAAATTTTGAATGAAACAATATCCAATGGGTTACTAAAAAGGGAGCAATCCAAAAAGGGAAACATCCAGAGGGGAATATACACAGAATATGCGATAAATGTCTAATAGATGCAGGTCTGACATCTAGGTACCACACCTATCTCCAGGACAGGGAGCTCCAAATAGTCTGGAGAAATGTCCATTAAAGGGGTTGCCTACCTTGGGGTACAAGTCTGTAGTCACTCTATGTGATTGCAGACTACTGAATCCTCAAAAAGTGCAGGATTCTTTGGCGCCAGGAGCTGCCAGGCTTGTGACTGAAAGTCATGCGGTTATGTGCCGACTAGTCGTGCGCAGCCTTGCTCAATACAAATGAATTGAGCAAGGCCGGACATGCCTAGTTGGAATGTGGCTGGAAGTGTGCATAACGCATACTTGCAGTCATATGACAGACCGCTCCTGGCATCAACACCGGAGAATTCTGACAGTGCTCATACTGCGCACGGTAAATCACATACTTGCAGTCACATGCCAACCAGCTCCAGGCACCAGAGAGTCCTGACAGTGAGCACTGTGCGCGCAAATGTGCATTCACAAGTCTGCAGTCATATAGACTTGTACACCAAGCCTAGACAACCCCTTTTAGCCCATTCATTGTGCTTGATAGAACTTTTTAGATAGGTTTGATGCTTTTCATCGGAAAGGCCCTGCAATATTTTATTTTTGGTTCCTACAACTTTTTGCTTTCACGTGACCACTATGAATATCTTGAAATATAAAAGCTAAAAAGGACATTAAGAAACAAGATAAAAAATAGTGGAGGCTTGTTAATTGAATTTATAAAATAATACAGATCAAAAGTGGTTCATATTTGTAAACTATCACTTTACATTTTTGTGTGGCCTAAAATATCACATGAAACACAATCTATGTTTGGAGGGTCATTTACAATAGGAAGTGATTGGACAATTTACCTTCATGGCTCCTTGATGTGGAAATATATTGACATGACGTCACCTAATATCAGAGGTATCACAAAACCGGACAGACAGAAGTTCCTTCAGACCCAAACTTTTTTTGGGATGGATTGCATTAGAGAGATCAGTATGAGCAGGAATACATGGTAGTCTACACATTGGATCCACTAGTAGTTTCAGAATTGACTCTGATAACAATGACCAGTTGCGACAGAGTCCATGACCTCTCGATGGGAGTGACAATCGTATTATTTGCTGCTGGAGATTTTTGAATTTTTCTGGATTATTTTAGATATCCCATCTGTTCTTATTGATTATGTGGCCTGTTTGAAGCATGATAGCAGAATAGTTTATTAGTCATGGACTAATAGTGCTAAACTAATAGAGACCAACCTTTAGATATAATATACACTCTATAAATATGGCCAGAATATGTATTTAAAGGGAATCTGTCAGCAAGTTTTTGCTATGTAATCCAAGAGCAGAATGATGTAGAGGCTGAGAGCCTGTATCACTTACTGGACTGTGTTTTGCTGTTTCTTTATAATCAGTGTTTTATCAGCTGGAGATTATCACCACAGGACTAGGTATCTTGTGCCTCCTAGTCAATCTGCTGTGTGTAACCACGCCCCCAACAATGATTAGCAGCTTTCTGTCAATGTACAGTGTACACAGAAAGCTACCAATCAGTGGTGTGGGCGGGGTTATACTGAGCACTTCTAGATCTACAGCAGAAAAAAACTGTGATTTTCTCAAAATTACAGGATGCAGACCAGCAGGTTATACATCTCTAGAATAAGGGTCTCAGCCCCTACATCAATTGTTCTCAGATTACATATGAAAAATCTAGTGATACATTCCCTTTAATAGTGCCGAGCACTAACTGAAGAGGTGCAAGTAAGTAAAACCAAGGTCTATGAAGTTCATTACGTAATCCTACACAGATGACCTTGAGGAAGGCAAAAATAAAAATCTATCTGCCAATTGTCTCATATTTCACAGAAAAATTCCTTCCAGAATATATCCCTGGATCCATATCTCATCTCCAGAAATATAGTACCTATAACAGGTGCTGTAAAGTGATTTTCAGGACCCAGTCCAGCTGCCATGCTAGTTGTCTGTGGTCACTGGATGGGAGCCCTGAGAACCGTTTTCTTACTGATGGCACCCCTATCGCCTCCTTTGATTTTCTTGCTTGGTGCGACATCATCATTATAGAATAATGCACATGTGACATAGCACCAGGCCTTCTAATTAAAAGAAGCGCAGCAGATTCAATGAGGAGAAGGTTCTGAGGGCTGACGTGACCGCTAGACTGGGTCTTGCATATTGATTCACACCATCTCTATCCATAACCTATAATAATATATATAATATATTTTAGCTACTTCTGGACCGCTCATAGACTATAGACATCTGGGCAATCCACACTTTGCTCTGCACTGATGTTCTAAAATGTCAATGAAGAGTAAGCGGATTGCACAAGAGTGTGCAGCTGTGCGGGTGGTTAGCTGGCTGCCTGACACAGCCATACTCTTCACAGAGAAGGAGAATATGGTTTATTACCATATTTGCCTTCTCAATCTCTGTATACACAAGCCAGTGCTTGTGTATATGGCGCCCCTGAGGGTTCAGTCGCCACAGAGTTACTGCACCTCACCCAGAGGTGTGGTGTCTCCTTCTCTCAGGTAAGGAGTAATGCTGCCCAGAACCCCGACACCCACATTCAACACTACACTACTCCAGGCCAGCTGGAAGGGCAAGATGCAATGTGTTCCGGCTGAGCCCTGTCCCTGGCTGGAGTGGGGGGAACCAAAGGTAGGGGGAACCAGTAGTGGGTGTGGGTCCTGGCTGGAGTGGGGGGAAACAAAGGTAGGGGGAACCAGTAGTGGGTGTGGGTCCTGGCTGGAGTGGGGGGAACTAAAGGTAGGGGGAACCAGTAGTGGGTGTGGGTGGAGGATGTAGAGTAGGGGAGCACCATTGTAGGAGGTATATAAAGGGAAGCCATCTTAGGGTGGCAAGCAAGACAGATCAATGAGTGAGGACAGTCAGTCAGGGAGCAGAGTCTCATTAGGAGCTCTGCTCCACAAGTTGGGGCCTAGTGATAGAGGCCCAGGAGCGGAGCAGAGGAGGAAGGCTCCGTTCAATAGAAGGGATCCCAGGGGGTATGGCGAGTGCAGGACGGCACCTGTACGCCCCGAATCTGCCAGGTGTCAGAGGGATCAGACCGCAAGAAGGGGACCCGCCCCTGGACCAGCCGTGTTACTCCAGGTCTCGGCTGGAAAATCTGGAGGCTTCTGCACTTCCATGGTGCAGTCGCCACAGTCTCATCCTAGTAACCGTGAGGGTGAAGTAGGTCCGGGAACTCCAGGTTGCCCAGAGGGACTTCAGAGCACCCGATCGGGACTGTGTGAGGGAAGCGCAGGGCAGGAGGGAGAAGACCCAGCGCGGGAAGTTGGTCTAGTTAGGAACATAAAGAAAGCGGGGTTCCGTCAAACGCTCCTGACACATCTGAGGAAGAGCTGAACCCCTGGTCTGGTAGACGCAGTGCGACACGCAGGCGGACACCCGTACAGTTTACGTGAGAACCTTGAATAAGAACTGTGAGTAAAACTCGGATGACTGCACTGTACTGCCTCCGTCAATTATTTCAGCTGCGCCATCCATCCCGCCTGCACTACAAGTCCCAGCACCACCCACCACCAAACTCCACACTGCCCCGGGGGCCCGCTCTGCCTGTGGGGAGCAGAAACATCCCAGCTGCCATCCCATCACCCCCCCGGAGGTCTGCAGCAGCGCTGGTAATCCTTACCAGGTACCACAGGTGGCATCACGAACTATTTACTTTATTTTTATTTTCTATCCAAGTTCCAATCCCCTTTTTCAAGAGTGACCCCAGGGTACGGGCCCGGGAGCCGACCACAGCGACACACCCAAACTAGGCAAAGGTCCGGGTACCGAGTCGTCCCCATCCCCTGGGCGCGTCATGTACACAGATTAGAAAGCGCTGACAGTGCTTACGTCTCCGGACCCAGTGATCATGTGATCGGCGGGTGTAGGAAGAGAGCAGGAGTCAGCCTCAGTTACAGGGGAAAGAAACAATAAAATAACCTATTAATATTTTAAAATCCCCCCTACAGGTATTTTAAGACCTTATGGGGGGGGGGACAGTGTGTGAAATAAATGAAAAATAATTAAATGGCAAGAAAAAAAAAAGAGACACCACAAAGCAAAGTTGCTTTATCTAGCCCCACTTACATAAAAAGTATATGCAATACATAAAAATATGAAAAAAAGGGGTTTTGTATGCGCTACAATCAGAGGCATAGCTAGGGTTTTGGTTCAGGGGGGGGCGAAACTTCTGAGTGGGACCCGGTAATCCTGATTACAGCTATGGTGGCGCACCCAGAGAGTGGATATAGGGGAACCTCAGCAGATGACCGCGCTGTTACTGAAAATAATCTCTATACAGCACTGATATTACCGCCAAATGGTGACATATATTGATAGATACCAGTCCTGCAGAATATATAAGAGATTACAGTTATATATAGTAATTTACAGCTGATGTTCTTTCTGATTAAATTGTTCACTTTTCCCGTCTTTTCCATCTGGTCCAGACCGACATGACAACATCTCCATCCAGGGCTCAGAGTCTCATGTCTGCAGAGATCACAACAAAGACACATTTGACTCCTTACATTTCAGGCATCATCCCCATCTATTCCCAACCAGCACAAACCCCGCATCCTGCTGATACCCCAATACTGAGCCGCTGATGCTGTATGCGTCCCTATTACTGCACCTTCTGTGTGCTCTCTAGATGGTAAAACAAACCTCTAGAATATAGTAATGCACCGTGCAAGTGCCCTAGAAAACAGTGCCCACATTGTGCCCCCTAGAAAGTAATAATGCCCTTTGTGTGCCTCTCTGATAGTCATAATAACCTAAGTTCCCCTATAACGATAAGGGCCCACTTAAGATTTAAAAATATCCTGAGTCTCCCCCCATATACAGCTCCCTTATGCACAGTATGATGCTCTTCTATACATAGTATAATGCCCCCTCACTGTACAGTACCCCCACACAGTATACTGACCCCTATGTAACCTCCAAACTGATGTCTCCCACACTGTATGATGGCCCCCACACTGTGCAAAGACCCCACACTATCTCCCACACTGTATGATGGCCCCCACACTATACAAAGACCCCACATTATCTCCCACACTGTATGATGGCCCTCACACTGTGCAAAGACCCCACATTATCTCCCACACTGTATCACCCTAACTGTAATCCCCACATTGTACAAATAGTCTACTTATAGTATAATGCCCCCATAGGCAGAGTCTGTAGTATAATCCCCCCCATAGGCAGAGTCTGTAGTATAATGCTCCCCCCTTCCCATAGGCAGAGTCTGTAGTATAATGTCACCCCCCATAGGCAGAGTTTGTAGTATAATGTTGTCCTCCCCCATAGGCAGAGTCTGTAGTATAATGCTCCCCCCACCATAGGCAGAGTCTGTAGTATAATGCCCCCCCTTATAGGCAGAGTATGTAGTATAATGTGCCCCCCCCCCCTCATAGGCAGAGTCTGTAGTATAATGCCCCCCCTTATAGGCAGAGTATGTAGTATAATGTGCCCCCCCCCCTCATAGGCAGAGTCTGTAGTATAATGCCCCCCCTTATAGGCAGAGTATGTAGTATAATGTGCCCCCCCCTCATAGGCAGAGTCTGTAGTATAATGCCCCCCCTTATAGGCAGAGTATGTAGTATAATGTGCCCCCCCCCTCATAGGCAGAGTCTGTAGTATAATGCCCCCCCTTATAGGCAGAGTATGTAGTATAATGTGCCCCCCCCCTCATAGGCAGAGTCTGTAGTATAATGCCCCCCCTTATAGGCAGAGTATGTAGTATAATGTGCCCCCCCCTCATAGGCAGAGTCTGTAGTATAATGTGCCCCCCCCCTCATAGGCAGAGTCTGTAGTATAATGCTTCCCCCCATAGGCAGAGTTTGTAGTATAATGCCCCCCATAGGCAGAGTCTGTAGTATAATGCTCCCCACCCCTCATAAGCAGAGTCTGTAGTATAATGACCCCCCACAAAGGCAGAGTCTGTAGTATAATGCTCCTCCCCCCATAGGCGGAGTCTGTAGTATAATGCCCCCCTATAGGCAGAGTATGTAGTATAATGTGCCCCCCCCTCATAGGCCGAGTCTGTAGTATAATATGCCCCCCCATAGCCAGAGTCTGTAGTATAATGTCGCCCCTAGCAAAAAAAAATGAATAAGCATGATACTTACCTCTCCTCCTCGTTACCTCGCTGCTCTGAGTGCCGCACCCGGCCCCCACATCTCAGCACAGCAGGCCGGGTGCCAAGTGATGACATCACTGACGTCAGACTCAGAGGGGACTGATGGGAGAGAGGGAGCGTTACTCATCAGTAAACTTGTGGTGGTGACGAGCGAGTGGGCCTGATGCTCGCACCAGGGGCCCTCCGCCCTCCTGCATAGTGGCCGCCGGGCAGTGCAGGGACAAAGTCTCCCTGCTCTGCCGAAAGTATAACTGTATTCGTCGTGCGCAGCATGCCGGATGCAGTTGCACAGCGTAGCTCTGGGTGGGCCCCCTCAGAGCGCGGGGCCCTGGTCCACTGCCCCCTCTGCCCTCCCAGTAGCTACGCTACTGGCTACAATTAACTGATGTTGTTGGACGCCTACCTTTATGTCTGTGTATCCAAGATCTAATGTGTCCTCTTTGAAAAATCTTTGTGGTAGGGAGAGGAGACAGTTCAACTTGCCCTGGATCCACTCAAGGTGGATGAAGGAGGTCGTAACCTCTAAAACATGTTGGATGATTTACCACACTTCTTCCTTCCTCATGTGAAGGAGAGCTTGCATTTTGAGTGATGTCACCCAGGCACACGAAAGCAGACCTCCGTATACCAGTGTGAGAACAGATGTGACCAGCCGGCACTCTGTCTGCACAAGCGGTGGAGGATTAAGCACTTACCCTGGACAGCTGATTTACTACCTTGGGTGGATCCAGGACCAGTGAGGAAGAAGTGCGGCTAATCATCCAACATGTTTCAGAGGTTACGACCTCCTTCTTCCACCTTGGGTGGATCCAGGACCAGTGAGGAAGAAGTGTGGTAAATCATCAAACATGTTTCAGAGGTTACGACCTCGTTCATCCACCTTGGGTGGATCCAGGACAAGTTGAACTGTCTCCTCTACCTACCCCAAGGATTTTTCAAGGAGGACATGTCAGATCTTGGATACACAAACATAAAGGTAGGCGTCCAACAACATTAGTTAATTGTAGCGCTTACATAACCACTTCATTTCTTATTTCAGTACATGAATACGCACGGTGGCAAACAGTGCGCCTGTATGCAGCTCTTTTAACAAGTCTACAAGGGAGCGCTTGTACACATATATATTGTATTTTAACCAATATCTAAAATTAATTTCCACAGAAAGGAAAAAGCAATTTAAAGGGTTTTTAAGTGGTCCTTTGTGGTCTCCAAAAAAAATAGACAAAATAAAAAAAAATTTACAAGTAGACACGTTGTCCCTATATTTCTTAACATTTTCCCCCAATATCAGCAACATTAAAAAAGGAAAATAAAAATAACACAAATGTTAAAACCCAAGTTTTGCAAAAAAAATAGAGGCAAAAATTATTTGAATTTTTGAACGTGAAAATTGTTCAGAGACGATAAATGTAGAATGAAACCTGAAAATGTACTGTACCTTGTCAGGAAGAGAGAAAAATTACCCAGTCCTGTACTGGTTAAAGAAAGGAATCTAGGTCCACCTTGAAGTTTTTCAAAGAATCAACCATTACAATGTGGCACAGAGTTCTGTAATCTCAATGCACTTACAGTAAAGAATCCCTATTTTATCCAATTCATTTGATTAACATCCCATCTCCAAAAGTATAGTACCAATAAGCCATAATAGTGTATTTTTCCAGAAAGGTGTCCATTACGTTGCCTGGCAAAGAGTGGGATAGTCTCGCTGCTCTTACACAGGAGCCCAATTTTGCTCACAATTTTCCATGTATTATCATCGATAACTGGGTACCTACCAAAAATTATTCTAAGCTACTGTAAGTTGCACTTATTGCAAATGACCCTCACTATTGTCTTTTTCCTTACCTTTAACCATAATTTACAGCTTTTACCCAGGTAGACACATGTAATCCAAACTAATAAATGTTATTTTTACTTTTTTGTTCTATTATTATCACTATTATTATTTCATGTACTATAATCCTACTTTTGTGTTCTTTCTGTATCTCAAAAAGATCAATATATTTTTTTCATTTCTTCAGGTCGTAAGCATTTCTAAGAAGATTATTTTCACACTGCATGTTGAATTGGAGTCAACCGAACTCACTCTACAGAGACATATCGAGTTTAACACTACATCACATAATATTATAACTTTTTCAGCCAACATAAGGAGAAAATTGACCATTAAAAGTGTAGTAACACTAATATTAACTATACTATAAGCAATTCACAAATCCATAGACCTTCACAAACGCACATGAATAAATATAATCGGTTCTTCTGCATTTTTTGGTCGTAATTTGAAGGCCCCCGAAAATAGAGATGGTGGGACTACTGTGGTCACTGGGCAGCATTGGGTGCATGCTTAAAGTCAAAACTCATGTTTTCTGGAGGGAGGTGGGTTTTTGGAGTTATGCAATGCAATATTAAACTGGTGGGCGGTGGAAGAAATTACGAATATTGTAATGGTGGGATACGGTCTGGTTATGTATGGCAGATGCCAAGCCTTTTTGATATGGTAAATGTATGAGCTCACTTGTCAGTTTGATGTTCATTTCTGTTAATAGAACATGGATGAATCAATGGTTCACAGCTGAAACCATCAACCAGTTTAATAAAAACCCTAAAAGTAACCCCATTAACCATATTAAAGAGGTTGTCCAGTACTCTTACATCGATGCCCTAATTATTTGAATAGGGCAACAATGACTGATCGGCCAGGGTCCGACACCCGGCACCCTTGCCGAACAGCTATTATCGGTGGCGAGCATGGCCGTCTACTTGCAGTGGCTGGGGCTTGGTACTACACATTAGCCTCCTATTCAAAGCATTAGGAGGCAAATGTGTAGTACCAAGCCCCGGCCAACCCCACCGTCACTGATAACGGCTGATCGGCGGGGGTGTCGGATCATTGATGCCCTATCCCTGGGATAAGGCATCAATGTAAAAGTAGTCAACACCCCCTTTAATCTAATTACCACTTGAATTCCACCCCATTCTCATGCTGTTGGTGCCGTGTTTTGAGTAAATCATCAGAGATTTCAGCCTACTCTCCCTTACGTAGGAGTGCTCATTTGGCCGATCGCTCCTGTGCTGAGAAAGTCGGTGACTTATCTCCGGGAGAACAAAGTGATTGGCAGTCCAAAACCATACATGCCCGATCAACATCTCCTTTGACAATCAGTTGGCCGGCACCCCATGCGCATTAGAGTGTTGGCCAAACCTGTTGATATTGGCCAATCAGTGATACATTGTATACAGTGATATCAACCACTGCAGCTGGTGATTGCCTGCTGTGGTCACTTTGGTGAATGGCATATAGGATTGGATATGAAAATTTAGCATCTCATGAGTTCGTAAACTCTTGGCGTACACGATGTATCATAAAGTGACAAAATTCCAGGAGGAACCAAAAAATGATTTAGGTTCTTCTGATTCTGTATTCTGAAAAATATATGATAACGGGGAATAAATCGAATAAGTTAAATATCTTATTCCTTGAACGTAAATTTGAACCCAAAATTAGAAATCAAAATGATTGGGTCAAAACATTCAATGCTGTTTTACATTTTTAAAGTTTAGACCTTTTCTTAAAATTCCGAACCCAAAGTTGCTGCAAAATGGACAATCCGATTAAGACTTTTGGCATTTTATGGCTTCAGTTGTAAACCAATGCTTTAAATATACCTTAATAAAAAAAGTCTTAATAAACTGAGATTCTTCAGAGCCAGTTTTGAATTGAATTGTAAATCAGCTTTTGCATTAACTGCTTTGCTCAACATATTTAAACAAGCGTAAGATTACATTCGCTCCCTTGCGCTGACACAAATTTACTATTGTTGCAAGGTCTTAAAATACGACAAATTTCTAAGCTATACACATTTCTCTTTCTTCTGAACCTATACCCACAAGATTATTTCAGAATGTGATTTGAAAGTGTACAGACCACGTCCAAAAGGCTTAACCTCTGCCAACCGCGGATTCCGGAAGGCATAAATATGTTGGTGTTGCTGCCTGACGAATGTTTCTTGGCTTGTTGACATGGTCAATGGCATATGAGTAAGGTGGGCATGGGTGGCATACAAAGCTTGTAGATGCCTTCAATGTACTTTTTTGCACTTATAACACATTCTTCCCCTCCCTCTTTCCCTGCTCCTATCTTTTCTCTCTGGTTCCAGGATAAAACAAGTGCACTAAGCCTCAGCAATGTCGCTGGCGTCTTCTATATCCTGATCGGAGGCCTGGGACTGGCTATGCTGGTTGCACTAATTGAGTTCTGTTACAAGTCCAGGAGTGAATCCAAAAAGATGAAGGTGGCATCGCATCTCATGTCATATCATTCCCCTTTTTTCCAAACAAACTTTCGTCTTATAGTACAGAGTGTTTTAAAGGGAATCTGTCAGCAGAATGATGGACTAGGTGTCTCGTGCCTCCTTGTCCAACCACACCCCCACCACTGATTAGCAGCTTTCTGTTAATATACAGTGTACACAGCAGCCAAACAGTAGTGTGGGTGGGGTTATACACAGAAAGCAGCCAATCAGTGGTGTGGGCGGGGTTATGCACAGCTCAGTATTCAGAGCTCTGCTAGATCAACAGCAGAAGAAAATGTGATTCTATCACAACTGCTGCATCCAGTAAACTAAGTGATACATCGCTGGAATCGGGGTCTCTGTCCCTAAATCATACTGCTGTCAGATTACATAGCAAAATCTGCTGACATATTCCCTTTAAAGGTTTATGCCCATTTAAGCCTTTCATAGCTAACTTCATCTAGGTGCCCGCCACCGGAAGTGGTGCTACGAAGACAACTGAGTGGATTTGTGATATGCTGTTTGCATTACTCTATGGAAATTACTTTGTGGTACTGAAGCAGCACATCACAACGAGCAATGCTATTTCTGACACTTGTAAGTTACAGTTATAGCATAGCCCAACTGCACTTTTCATAGCCCCACTGTTGTTGGCTAACACCTGGACTTGGTTATTCCCATTTTGGCCATCAAAGGCTAAGATGGGAATAACCCTTTATCTTTGTAATTGACTCCAGGCTACCAACAATGACCACCCCTTTATTATCCACTATAGTCATCATAGTTTAAATGTTATTTATGTTGTTTCTTCATTTTCTGTGCTAAAAGAAGTCTTTTACCTTCAGTAATGAAAGCTTTCTAGTTGGTAACTCAGGGTTAAAATCATTGACATTTTTGGTGTACCCAAATCCCTTCTTTTTCCTTCTTCTTCTCCATTTCTTGGTTGTCAACAGCTTTTTTGCTTGGCACAAGAAAGGTCAAATGACTGCCATTATTTAATTGTGTAATACTTAATTTCCCCTGAGGAGGAGCTATAGGGAAATTAATTCTTACACTTGAACTCAGCAGATTACAGCTGATCTCTATGGGTCCCACCAGTGGGACAATATTATTGTATAGGGAAACTTCTGACTGGGATTATCCAAAACGGACATCTCCGTTTTGGAAATTGCAATTTGTTAGCTAATTTATTACTATGTGGGGCCAATAGTGTTCAGAATGTAGATATGGTAGATATATTTAGATGTGACATCAGTACAGACATCAAATTTCATGACACCTACATGAATTAAATTCCCTTTCTATTGACCAATAACAGCAATTTTTGCCATGTATACATACTACCACTCCATTCACACAGAGGACTTTGGGACCCCTGTTTTCGGGGTCAGTGGGGGTTCCAGCAGTTGGACCCCAGCGATAATACATTCACCACTAGATATGAGCAATTCAATTCGCACCACCCTGATCCAGCATCCAATCCAGTCCTCCAGGGAATCCGTTTTTCATTTCTGCATCAGACATTGGCATATCGGCACCATGGGTATCTTTGGCTCTTACTAGGCCCGTGACTTCATGAGGTCATGGCACAACACACGTCATGATGTCACGTGATGCCTACTGACTAGGCTACACGTGAAGTCAACATCATGGAGCTTAGTAAGTGCTAAGGTGTCCAGGATGCCAGGCTGAGGATGTCGGGCACAGAAGTGAAGAACGGCTGCCTCGGGGAACCGGATCGCACAGATTGCTTCAATTGCTCATCTCCATTGATCACCCATCATGTGGATTGGTGATAAATGTTGTTTAAGGGATAAACCCATTAAATCATGTATCTTTGCATATTGTGAAATGTGAACTAACAGAAAGGACAGGGGTCTAACCCCCTATCCTCCTCAAAAGGGTTTCTGTTTAATTCCGCAGCAAACAGTAACAGAGACGGTCCGTATGGCAACTCTACCAAGACCTTCTACAGCAGGAGGTAGTGGAGAAAATGGAAGAGTGGTCAGTCATGACTTCCCAAAATCCATGCAGACGATTCCATGTATGAGCCACAGCGCAGGTATGGCCCTAGGAGCAACTGGATTATAATACCAGCAGACTTCACGCCGCCTAGTGAAGCAATGGTGACCATTCCCCCCTTCCAGTGCCAAAAACACAAAGGACACATTTTATGGACTTTTCGCAGTCACTCAAAGATCTATTTTTTTGTTATTTTGATTTCTTTGTTCTTCTTGCCCCCTGTGGCAAATCTACAAGACAGTAACTGCAATAAAGAGCTGATTGGGGAAGAGAAGAGAACCTACCCTGTGGGCTGGACAATTGAATGTTATCAATAGACTCTGATCCCACAACGGTTCAACTCATCAACTCTTAGTATATTCAATTGTTTTAGAGGAATATTTTTTTCCCATTTTTGTTCCGTTTTCCTTATCTTTTTTTTCTGTATTAGCTTTCTGAATAAATTTGGGCGCACATTCTCCTGGCATTTCCTTCAAAGTTAGGAGATACAACACTGGAATGTCCTTCATATGAGCAGTCCTTATGTATTGAGTGGATGTCTTCTTCAGCTAGAACCAAGAAGCAAATGGCAAGAACAAGAGAAAGTAGAGATTCACAATGAGCTACAGTAGTTGTACATATAGAAACAGAGGAAACGAAACGTCCAAGAATGAGGAAGACTCAATCATCCAGAGCATCACAGATGGAAGTGGAACTATAGAGTCATGTTATGGTGGCCAAGACAATAGGACCACTTAATAAAAATAGATAAGGTGATGCCAAATTTGTCAATGAAGAGTAATTTGCTACAGGTAGACATCAGTTGTCTTTACTTACTAATGTGATCACAACTCTAAGCCATGACTATCAATACTTGAGGGCACCGGTAAACCAACAGCGCACAAGTAGAACTTGAGACCATTCAAGTCAAGAGAATCTATGACTGCATATAAAGGCATATCTTTACAAAAAGACAAAAGCAGATGAGGATAAAGATCAAAGTCTTGCAGTTTGCATACTAACTAAACTTGATTTATAACGTCTACAACATCTAATTACCATCTGGATTCTTCAAGAGTATGACGTCCCACCTAAACCACCATGCACTGTTCAGTGGTATTATTTGAATGTTCACATCAATGCTATGATAATATTAAAAAATCATTTAAAAAATACACAATTTGCCAGCAATCATAGGAATGTCACCAACGTCAGGAGTTACCAGTTGACTGTGATTGGGCTTAACTATTAATTTTTGGACAAATGTCGCGAAGAGAGAATTATGCATTTAGTACACCATACATTTACATATTCATTCAGTTTTTGTGTTTAACCCCTCAGTCTTTACCATACCTGGAAGGGCTGGGAGGAGGAGTAATATCCCTCAAATGGCCTCTTTCAAAAATTTCTTCTAAAAAATGTTTTTTTTCTTTGAGTTCTTGTTTGGGTGTATGAAGAAAACAGATGTTATCCTCTGAACCTCTTCTAAAGCGTATGTTACCATTTTCTAGTGGAAACATATCTTTATTACTTAATTCCTCAAAATTCTGAGGAGCTATCCAGCCATCTGACTCAAGAGCCTTGCTACTATCGGAACTGAACTTGACCATGTGATAAGGGCATTGAAGTGAACAAAAAAAAAAAGATCTTGCACAGAGAGGGTCTTACTTGCTCAGTGACTTCAAGACAAGACTTGGTGGAGTGCAGGACACAAGAAATCAGCATTGGAGATGTTGAGTGTTTCACTTGTAATTTGTATTTTTATTACACTTTCTTAAAAACAGAGGTGTGGAACCAAGCTCGGTTTTTACCCCGAGAATGTACTCCACATTTATTCCCTTCAGGCGTTTCATTCTGTTTTTCCTCTTTGATACCTGGATATTTTTCTCCACAAACGCTGTATTTGTTTTAAACTCTGATGTCAAAAGTGCTAAGCGAGATTACGTTTTGGTCAAACAACAGAAGCATTGTTTGGTTTGTTTTTGAGTTGTGATGGGAAGGTGGTATCTCTCATCAACATCTCCTTGCTTCGTATCTCCTCTTTGTTTTCTTTTTTTCTTTGAATTAATATAAAATGGACGTGATTCCTTTCTTTTGAGGTAAAGTTACTTCTGTATACACGTGTGTGAATGGTATGAATGTATATGTGCGACAGTGGCACTGGGCATCAGCGTACAATATCGGAGGCCAATGTAGAGTATCCCATGGTGGTTGATGATAACCAATGTTGAGCGTGTGCTACATACACAGCTGGAATAAGATTTGTTAAGGCCTCTAGAAAAATATTTAGTGGTGATCTTTCTTCACCCCTTGTCATAGCAACAAATTGGAGAGCTGACTTGCCATGTATGTGTCTCTTTGTACAGAAGACTGTGAGAATTGTAGGAGTCGTTAAGTTAGTGAGTCTCTTAGGGTCACCAAACACATGAGAGAAAAGTTGGCCAAAACATCCGATTTCGACTATGACAAACGATCATCAGCTGCTAAGCAAAACGGACAATTGGGTTTGATAAATGGCCAAGAAAAGTTCATTATCAATCAAAAGACCAAATGGGCATGTTGGATTTTTTCAGCCAATCATAAGTATTGGCTGAAAAAATCCAACACGGCCGATGCAATCGGAGATGTTTTTTATCTCCCCAACAAACGAATGTTGTATATCGGCCTTTGTACTTTAAAAATGGGGGCTACACCATGCACCTCCACTCCTTCTCAGACAATATGATTAACGTACACCATTACACGATCCAATTTTTTTTTGAGAGGTTTGTGTCCCAGAGGTGGACAGTGTATGCACTACCCATTGTAGAGTTTCTACTCACTCGGATGCATTTTGAAGTAGGAGTGGGAAGCGGTTTAGTAAAACTTCCGGACTGGTTTATTAAGACTTCATAAACCGCTCAGGGTCAGTGTCCAGCTATTTAGTCCATAGCAAAGACAAACAAAACTGAAGGTCTACACACCTCCACTCACATAGGCTGAATGAGACATCTGGTCTCCTTTTTATCTGCCATACCATTCCCCGGGCGGGGATATGTGAGCAGTTAGTCCCACCCATCTCTCACACTGCTGGTAAACCTGGCCCTGACACGCCCTATTAACTCTCTCAGCACTATACATGGTGGAGCCTGCTTTTACAGGACCTTTGGTGACATCATGGCCAAATGATCGTGATGTCACCAAAGGTTCTGCTGCAGTGTTCACACCGGAAACTACACTGATAATGCAGGACTGGTATTATCAGTTCATTTTCGGCTTGTAAATGCTGGGGGCTCTTATGGTTTTGGGGGTCCTAGGCAATTGCCCAGTTGCGACGCACTAATGGTGACCTTGCAAGTAGGTCTGCAATGTGATTGAGTTCCTAGATCATGTACCCCTTGTGCCTTTCCTATAATGCAGTTTATAAACTTTTTTTTTCATTACCTAAATATAATTATGAGAAAGTCTTTACCTAGCTCAAAATCTTTGTCACGTCAGTGGTGTAGCCAGGTCTTCATCAGGTCACTGATCACTTTATAAAAAAGATATCACCGAATAATGTTAATGTCATTACCCTTTGTAATTCCACTGATTTTCTACCCTTTGTAATTCCACTGATTTTCATTCTAACAGAAATACTTTGAGAAATTTCCAAATATATTTTGTTCAATTAAAGAATAACCGTTGTTTGGGTTTTTTTTGCTATTTTTATAAATCAATAGTGCAAATGAAAATAAGAAACTTTCCAACACATCTTATCAGAGAAATCTGCTTCTTTCTCCTCCTGGACTGATTTTTCATCCTGAAAATTCTCAATTCACAGGTAAAATCTGTTTTCAGTACAGATTTTCCAATTACTGAGACAGGAGATGACAGTTGGTGTTCATAAAGTTCTATGGGGAATTGTTACAGTCAGAACTTGCTGCAGAATGTCTGTGTCTGCCTCTAGATCCTAACTCCTCCTCTCTTCATAGAATTTTAAAAGCACCAACTGTCATGAATAAAGTTTTTAACTGTGAATTGAGATTGAAAGATCAGTCCAGCCCAAGAGGAGAAGGAAATGATATATTACAAAGTTGCTTATTTTCATATGTATAGCTGATTTATGGAAAAAAAATTAAAACAATGGTTAAAATAATTTTAAATGTCTCCCTTATGATTGGTTAATCAAAAGAAACACTTTTGCTACATTTTTTGGTCAATTTACACAGATTTGGAAAGCACTGCTATTATCAGCCCGTGCATTCATACTGCTAGACTCCATACATTATCTTGTTTGATATATACAGTACAGACCAAAAGTTTGGACACACCTTCTCATTTAAAGATTTTTCTGTATTTTCATGACTATGAAAATTGTACATTCACACTGAAGGCATCAAAACTATGAATTAACACATGTGGAATTATATACTTAACAAAAAAGTGTGAAACAACTGAAATATGTCTTATATTCTAGGTTCTTCAAAGTAGCCACCTTTTGCTTTGATGACTGCTTTGCACACTCTTGGCATTCTCTTGATGAGCTTCAAGAGATAGTCACCGGAAATGGTTTTCACTTTACAGGTGTGCCCTGTCAGGTTTAATAAGAGTGATTTCTTGGCTTATAAATGGGGTTGGGACCATCAGTTGTGTTCTGCAGAAGTCTGGTGGATACACAGCTGATAGTACTACTGAATAGACTGTTAGAATTTGTATTATGGCAAGAAAAAAGCAGCTAAGTGAAGAAAAACGAGTGGCCATCATTACTTTAAGAAATTAAGGTCAGTCAGTGCGAAAAATTGGGAAAACTTTGAAAGTGTCCCCAAATGCAGTTGCAAAAACCATCAAGCGCTACAAAGAAACTAGCTCACATGAGGACCGCCCCAGGAAAGGAAGACCAAGAGTCACCTCTGCTTCTGAGGATAAGTTTATCCGAGTCACCAGCCTCAGAAATCGCAGGTTAACAGCAGCTCAGATTAGAGACCAGGCCAATGCCACACAGAGTTCTAGCAGCAGACACATCTCTACAACAACTGTTAAGAGGAGACTTTGTGCAGCAGGCCTTCATGGTAAAATAGCTGCTAGGAAACCACTGCTAAGGACAGGCAACAAGCAGAAGAGACTTGTTTGGGCTAAAGAACACAAGGAATGGACATTAGACCAGTGGAAATCTGTGCTTTGGTCTGATGAGTCCAAATTTGAGATCTTTGGTTCCAACCACCGTGTCTTTGCGCGACGCAGTAAAGGTGAACGGATGGACTCTACATGCCTGGTTCCCACCGTGAAGCATGGAGGAGGAGGTGTGATGGTGTGGGGGTGCTTTGCTGGTGACACTGTTGGGGATTTATTCAAAATTGAAGGCATACTGAACCAGCATGGCTACCACAGCATCTTGCAGCGGCATGCTATTCCATCCGGTTTGTGTTTAGTTGGACCATCATTTATTTTTCAACAGGACAATGACCCCAAACTCACCTCCAGGCTGTGTAAGGGCTATTTGACCAAGATGGAGAGTGATGGGGTGCTACGCCAGATGACCTGACCTCCACAGTCACCAGACCTGAACCCAATCGAGATGGTTTGGGGTGAGCTGGACCGCAGAGTGAAGGCAAAAGGGCCAACAAGTGCTAAGCATCTCTGGGAACTCCTTCAAGATTGTTGGAAGACCATTTCCGGTGACCACCTCTTGAAGCTCATCAAGAGAATTCCAAGAGTGTGCAAAGCAGTCATCAAAGCAAAAGGTGGCTACTTTGAAGAACCTAGAATATAAGACATATTTTCAGTTGTTTCACACTTTTTTGTTAAGTATATAATTCCACATGTGTTAATTCATAGTTTTGACGTCTTCAGTGTGAATGTACAATTTTCATAGTCATGAAAATACAGAAAAATCTTTAAATGAGAAGGTGTGTCCAAACTTTTGGTCTGTACTGTATATATATAGATAACTAGTCGTGTAACAAAATTAAAGAAACAATATCAAATGTAAAAAAATGCATTTAACATAAAACAGTTAATTTTCTGATGACACATTCTCTTTAAAATGGAGGGACTGCAATAAAAAAAATAGAAATGCAACTGATTTGTGCTCCTACAAGGCAATGTATTTATCAAAAAAAATAATCAGTTTTGAAAAAAAAAACATGATTTCTTTACACTCCGTCACGAGATGTGCATGCCGAATGTGTCTGTATGTGGCCACCTAGTGGTTGTGATATGAGTTGCAGCCTGTCAAGGGTTTTGTTAGTCTGCCTTGAAAGTTCATTGAATTTCAGAAATTGGAGATCTTAACAAAATTTGAAGAAGGGTAAGGAGGAAATGTCAAATACTCCTTTAATTAATGTCTGCCTAATCTGGCATTATTAGAAATGTTCCCTTTAAGAAGCTGTTAAAAACCTTGACGTTGACCTTCCAGAACAACATTTACACATTTGGTGAAATTATCCGTTGCGTTATCAATATTTTCCATCAGTTTTGCAATAATAAAATACAGATTTCTCCGAAAGTGGCTCCATCCATCTAATAAGGTAAGTAGTTGGGAGAGATAGCGGTCGTTCGAACGACAACTGCCCAATATGTAAGGACAGAGTCGGTGTCCATATACTGGTATGGAAGCATTTCATAACTATTGGATTACTTGTCCACAAATTCTAAGAAGGATAATAAATGTGAAATTGTCGTTAAAGGCAATCTGATGCAGGTTTTTGCTATTTAATCTGAGACTAGCATGATGTTGGGACAGAGACCTTGATTCCAGCGATGTGTCATGTTTTAGTATATGTGCTTTAGTTTCAATACAATCAGTGTTTTATCAGCAGGAGATCATCATTAGAGGACTAGGTCTCACATTCAGCCTAGTCAGGTTAGTCTGTGTAACCCCACCACTGGATTGGCTGCTTGCTGACAATGTACAGTCTACAGAGAAAGCGGCCAATCAGTGGTGTGGGCGGGGTTATACAGAGCTCAGCATTCTGAGCTCTGCGAAATCTACAACAGAGAAAACAGGGATTTTATCCAAATATACCACGCAGTCCAGTAAGTAATACATCCCCAGAATCAGGCTCGCCTGCTGATTTTTCTTAAGCATTTCTTACATAAGTGAGGAATGCTTAAGAAACAAGCATTCCTCACAGATATTAAAACTGTCAAACAGTCACAAATCATGTACACGGGAGTGATTCAAACATATCACCGAGTACGCTGAAGATACTCGGTGCTCGCCCGAGCATACTCGCCGAAAGGGTTAACCGAACATACTCGCTCATCACTAGTTAATTCCAATGTTCATAATGAATGCCATCATTAAATGTAGAAATGGAACATTAAGGCATTGCTTAAGGACCTACAACCTATCTATAGTCACCTATAGATACTTAATTCTCCATGTCAATTTGTTAACCCAGCTGTATTATTGCTGGCTTGGACTAGTACATGGTCCTCAAGATTTAATGCTTGTGGGACAGACAACTCATAAAGCCCCCATACACAGCCTAATGTCAACAGAACCTGCCGATATCAATGGGTTCAGCGCATGGTCTAATGCGTATTGGGGCACCGGCTTACTGATGGTTGGGAGAGATGTTGATCACACATGTCCAAAGCATCATTCGGTCGACAGTCATAAATGTGTATGGCCACTTTTAGATTCTGGGAATCTGAGATATTCTCCCCAAAGTAAATTCCACATACTCCCATATTGTAAGACTAATAAAGCTCTACATAATTAAATACATATTTGCCTCTATATTTACCCTTATTAAGCACCAGTAATTATTTCCTTGGCGCCACTAAGGGTTCCCTACTTCAAGATCTTGCCGCCATTGTTAATGAATTACATCAGTTGTGTTTCCGTAAATGATACTAAGCTTCGATGGAATTGAAGGATGTTGTGGTGATGCTGCTTCAAAGCCATCAGGTAAGTTTTCCACGGAGGTCCTCCTAACCACTAATCCATGAGTCTTCCATACGTATAAATGTTAATTGCGCAAAAAAAGGGAATACGTTGAGTCTACAGAATGTCAACAGTCAGAAGATTCTGAGTATGCTATTGATTAGAAAGTCCTAAAAAGGTGCCTTAAGATAGGTCATCACTATTGGAACGACTGGGGCCACCTACGAATCTTTTCAATTTACTTGTATAGGAAGGTGTTTAAAGAGGACCAATCACCAAGTTTTTCATATTGAACTGGGCACAAGATGTAATAGTAGCTGCAAAGTAGAGTAGAACATTTTTTTTAGCTTCGTCTCTTCATTACGGAAATGTTAGAAGTCCACCATGGCACCACTGATCGGTGGAAGAGTGTGAAGCCAGACCCACATAATTCTGGTTTTGATTACCTATATTAAGTTTAGGTCTTCAATATTGAAGTCCTGGGAAATCCTCTTTACCACTTTGAGTTTCTTACATCAGAGGGTGAACTAGACTTGTCCTTGATTAACAAAACGTATGTTCAGTTCACCCAACTCTGTCTATGGGGGCACTCACACAGTTTGCAGAGCGCTCTGGTTCTATCATTAGGTCACTGATTAGGCAGCTACTGACCCATGTTTGCTATCTGAGGAAGTGGCACGGCAGCTCGAAAATGAGTTACTGTATAAATGAGACTTAATACCAGGCTCATTCCAATTGCTGACCAATGTTGAACATGAGTTTTTGCCACTGAACACTTAGACAATGGTATACCCATTTTATTTTCCAGAAATACTTTTTTTCAAATGTTTGTTGCCACCTTTTAATATCTAGTATTAGGGAGATTCAAGATAAAGCCAGAGTGATCCATTTAAAGAGGATCCTTTGCCAAATATTTCATATTGAAGGGGACAGACTATGTAATAGTGGCTGCATAGTGAACTAAAAGGAATAAAATGTTTTTGCTATTTCGCTGCTCCGTCATGGAGATATTAGAAATGTATGTATTTGACAACTAATGAGTTAACTCATGTTAAGTCCAAGTGGGTGTTATCAGACAGCTTTCACTGGAGGCGTGTACTTCTCCCTTTATGATGCTGACCAATCATAAGCAGGCAGCAACACAGCAGAAAAAGAAAATGCCCCCAGAACAGCTTAGGTTTCTCAGTGTGTGAGATGTGAGGATACAGCTCTGATCTCCTGGTCTAACCTCCAACATGATTAGACAGTGCTGGGAGTAGAGCACAGATGACTCGCCCTTTTCAGGTAAGGTCCCTGCTGGGTAAGGGGAAGCACAGCTGAGTTTAGCTGTGTCACATTACAAACCCTTCTATCGTCTCTCCTTTCATAGCACCGTCAGCTCTGCTGTACTGCACTGACAGTTCGGCCGACAGGATGGAGAGTGTTTTCTGCTCTGCTTCAAGAGCATAATGTTGAGGCCAACACACTTTACAGTGACTCTCGTCCCGAGATTTGGAGCACATGGCCAGATATCTCGGACATCTGTATTGCCCCTGATCTTCAACACTAAGAACACTACTGTTACTTTCCTTTTTTTCTTTAGAAATGTTGTGCCCCTAGGAATTTTTCTCCCAGGGCAGCTGGACGGTGGACCTGTGACCTTCCCCCACTTCACACCAATGGGTATTGTATCCTAAAGACTCCCGTTGGCATAGGCCTCTCTCTATAATTCCTGTATGTGCAGTAGGAATGCTAGTGTCCCATTGTTATTCATACACCATAGTTATCAGGTCGCATATAGGAGATCTCGGTACAGATTTCCCTTTCATCTGATCTAAGACACAGCGTTGAGCAGAAACATAATCAGACATATTGTTGTTCCCGCTGTGAAGTCTCCTATTATAAAGGAGCCTCTTGTATCACTCAGCTACTTGCACCTAATAATCATTTTGGTATAAAATCGAGAAGGCTCCAGGATTAAAGTATACGCCGCAGTGATATTTGATGCATCTGTTGCTAAGCAACTCATCCAGACCACGGGATAGAAGACGGCTCTACTGCTGGCAGGAAAATGTCAAGGTCTAATAATACAGAGAGAATCCTAGTTTTCTAGTAAAAGACAGTTAATTAACCTCAGATTTGTACCGGGAAGCTTATCTATGTAAAATACCCCTTACCGTTCCCAACGTATTTTAAAGGCCGGGAGGAAGCTTCTTCCCGTGGATCTGATTGTCTCCCACTAGGAGGTGGCCACTTCTGCCGCAGTAATGCAGCTAACCTGACATAGACATGTGGATTGGAATTATAGTAATGACATTTCGACCTGACTCCATTATTTGTAAAAACACCACAAATATATATTAGCCCTCCCACTAACCGGGGCCAATGATCAGTGCCCACATAAAATTGCCAACCATAGTACGTATACTCCGAGGAGATTGGAACCCAACATCTTCTTCAAGAGGTTGAACCACTTCTTCAAGAGGTTGAGCTACCAGCTTTTCTAGAGGAAGACATTTCCTGGAAAAAAAAATTATTGTTCCTCTTTGGTAATTTTCTGAGCAAATTTTCTACATTTTTGACCACCGATGGTTTTTTCGAGCATTTTTCTCAAAGTGTTTAAAGTCATATTTTTTACTGCCATTTTCTGGACATTTTTTTTTAACTTCATCCAACAATAAGGAAATTGTTAATGGATTTTCAAACAAAAATGCTGGCAAAATGCTCGAAAAGATGTCAGCGTATCTTTTGAGCTTTACCATTGACTTTTATTGTAAAGCATAGAGTGTATTGAGAGCATAAAACCCCTGTAGAATGGACTTCCCACTTCTTTAATTGCTTGGCGCTTTTTGAAACCTGAAATGGTTAAAACATGCACAAAAGACTGAACATGTGAACAGCAAATCGTTTTTGAAAAAATGCTTATGTTGTTCTTTTAAGCATTTTTGGAGCGTTTTTTCAAGCGGGTTTTGGAGCAGACCTGCCTGAAAAAGATATATTGTCCGATTCATCAAAGCTTTCATGACAGAATTTTGGTGTAAAAACTCTGAAAAGTCACAAAATTTAGATGCAACTTAGTGCTCTGCCTAAACTTTTGCAACTTTTGATGTCTTCACACCAGTTTCTCCCATCTACATCGAAATGGGTGGGATGGAGGCGTGTCGACCTTTGCTCGTCAAATTTATGACAAGCGGCAGCGTTCGACATGCCACAAATCTTACTCCACAAGGGGCTGGAGTCGGATTTGTGGCGAGGAGCACACAGAAGTGTACACCACTCTTCCAGCCTTCATGATTCATGAAGAGGTGTCTGATTTCAGCATGCACCCTCATGAAGACCGGCATGAACAACACCGGCCTCAAGTCCTTAGTGTGCATACCCAACTATGCTTGCCATTGAGTCAAGAATTTTATCATAAGGATGAGGAATTTGCTGACCATTGGCAGTACCCACATAATATTGTCAGCCATAGTATTTGTACTCATAACTACGCTAGGTATTTGTGGAAGAGGAACTGGGGTAACCCAATAACAATCAATGCCCACATAATACCTATAGTCAGTGTACTTATCACAATGCTAATCAACAGGCACAGGATTTTGCACTGGAGATGAGGAGTGTATTACTGACAATCATGCCTACATCACATTGCCAGGCATATTCAGTGTACTTTTAGCAATATTATTGGCCATTATATGAGTTCTTGCTAGGGTCACAAAGGTGCCGTTCCCTATTGTAATACTGAAACAGGGTCCACAAATAGTACCAACAACAGTTCTTCCATCATATAGACACAGAGTATACAAAAATGGGAAAAAGTATGACCACAGTACCTTTCCATAGTGAATAATATAAAGCACCAAAAGAGGGTCAGCTATGTAGTCTTTGTATTGTCCTGATGATGCACTATGAAAATAATGTTTTGCTTATTTTAAGACTTCATGAGGTTGTCCAGGACCTAATAGAGGCCGTCTAGTTAAAATGAGTTATCTTGTTTTCATAACTTTTCGATAGGTGGGTGTCCCACCGCTCAGATGTGGCGCCCAGGGAATGGGGATGACTCGGAGCCCGGGCCTTGTTGCCTGATCGTGTGGATGTCGCGGTAGTCGGCTCCCGGGCCCGTACCCTGGGCATCTCTTTAAAAGGGTGGATAATTATGTGAAAGTTCGTGACGCCACCTGTGGTGTCTGGTGAGGATGAACAGCGCTGCGGCAGCCCTCTGAGGCCGGTGTTAAGGCAGCTTGCGTGGTATAGATCCCCACAGGTGGAGCTAGGCCCCAGGGCAGCGGGGATGTAAGGATGCAGGACAGATGGGACCCAGCCGGGTCAGAGCAAGAACAGGGACAGACACGATAGTCACTTCAGTACCTTTTACTGATGGTATTCAAGGCACAGTCCGGAGCACTGTAGGGTGAAGGGTGCATATCAGGATCCTCCCCAGTGAGCGGGTGTAGGGCCTCCTGTTTCTTGCCTTTGTGTAGTAAGTTTCTGACCTGCCTGGAGCTAGGCCTAACTTTGTCTCTGTCCTGCACCGACTGACTTTGTGGTAGGGCCTTGTCTTGGAGTACACACTCCCAGCTTGCGGGGCCTCCGTGACTCCTGGCTCTGTTACGTATCAGCTCTTGGGTGATCCTGGGACTTGAAGCCTTCCAGGGGTCTCCGGTTGTCTCTACGGGGGATATACGGCCCTGTAGACGCGGACCCGGTGTCCGTTATATGTTTTCTGGGGTGAGCTTGTACAGCTCCTCTGCCCCCAATGCTACTCACTCCTCTAGCCTTAGGCCTCGCTCGAGGCCCTCACTAGGCTATACACACTAGCGGCAGCTTGCCGCGCTTCACCGCTCTTATGGCGTCGGCACGCCTTAGGCTCATTAACCTGAGCTCCTGAGTGGGGCTGGGCTGACAACCTCTCTGGGTGCAGCAGACTGCAGACTTAGACTGTAGATTCCAGACTTAGACTGTAACTGGACTCCTTACAGACTTCAGACCAGACTGAACTGCCTAGCTCCACCTTCCCTTTTTATATACCTAACGGGCTCCCTCTGGTGGTCTGAGGTGGAAGGTGGAGGTGTGTGTATGCTGAGAGGGCCTCTTGTGGAGGAATCCGTCCACGCACCTGACTCGCCCCCTGGGCCGTGGGGTACTCGGATCCGGGCAACAGGGCAATAATGGGGGTAGTAGTGGCAACCCGGTCCGTGGCTCAGGGTGGTCAGACCAGTGGCAGTCTTGTATATGTTTTGCAATGTCCGACTACGCCACCCGTGGATTGCGGTCAGGGCTAACCGCCGCTGCAGTGCAGACCGCTGGGGCAGATGTAAATGTGCAGCACTGAATAGTACAACTCCCCATGGGAGGAGTATGGCCCCAGGGCAGTATATAATGGATGATGGAGGGGATGATTCCGACCGCAATAGCCAGGAAACGGAGGCCTCTTAAACAGTTCAGGGTCTTTATTAGAACAGTTGAGACGACACAAAAACAGTCCCGGCCAAGAAGGGGCCTGGATGTCTGAGAACAAGTGGGAAGCTGGCCCTGATCAGGGTGAGGGTGTAGGCCTACCGTGCTCTCTGCGCTCTCTCTGGCTATTTCCCTCCTCGTGGTGTAATAGCCCACGTTCCTGAGCTTGCCGTGTCTTCTCGCCCGTATGGCTTGCAACTTGGGTCCCTTTCTACTCCCGGCCTGGTACGGCTTTGCTGGTCCCTTCTGCTGTGGTGGAACCTCCGGGCTTCTTAGGCCAAGGAACATACAATCCCCTGCGGACTGGTTATTTTCTGTAGGACTTGGAATCCTCACAGTCTCAGACACCAAAGTCTGGTAGATTAATTTCTCTATCTGCCAGGACAGGCTCACTTCGCCTCTTGTCCCTGGCTCGTGGCTCTCCTACTGCCACACGTCCTCTTAGGCTGCAACACAACTGTTTGTCCCTGCTCTGGGACACCTCTTTCTTCAGAGACAGGTTGTCTCTAACCCTGCCCCCAGTTCCAGCTTTTATAGGGGCAGCCTGCTCCCCCTACTGGCCCTGACCAGAGAACCTCCCCCTTGCTCTCAGACACAGCTTGCTTTATTATACATTTGTGGCATCCAGGCCAGGGTGACACACACCCCTCTAGGATCTGTGGCACTAATGTGCAGCAGGGTGCCACACAGACCCACACCCATCGGCAGAACGGGGAAACTTTATTCTAGGTTAGAATGGAGAGGCATGCTGGACCATTGCTCTGTTCATTCCTTATGGGGCTTTCGAGTGCTGTGCCGCATTCGCACTCAGCTTTTTCCAGCAGCCCCATAGAGAATGAAAGGAGCAGTGTTTGAATGTCCGATGTCACAATGCTGTTGTCTGACAACCCAGGACCAGGGGCTGCTCTCCTGTCCCTAACACTAGGGGTGCCCTATCTATCCCTTTTCCTTATTCGCATCTTCAGATGGCGAAGATGCTGGGGCCACAAACCTTGCTGTTCTCCTGAATCATTCCTTATCTGTCCCCTCCTCCACCCAGGAAAGTGGGGAGGAATAGTGCATGTATATACACCAACCAGACAAACAATGAAGGACATATAGGGATAAAATAAAATACCGAACACACAAAATATGCACTCGCAGACAACAGAGGGAAACACCGAAGGGATGAGGAAGGTGAACAAAAATAGACGAGGATGGGACTATGCACATGTGGCACCCCATGAGTCCGGTTGCCACAGTGGTATTGCCTCCCTCACAAGAGGTGATGTCATGCCTGGAAGCAAGGAGGGGTCCCCTAGTCAGGTACACTAGCATGCAACACTTTCCTGGCTCCAGACCAGCAAGGGGAGCTCCTCCACTTGGCAACTGGGATCTGGAGGCAGGGTTAGTTAGACAGTGTGAGGAGTTGAAGTCAGGACATCGACGAGAGAGGAGCTGGGGAGTGGAGCTGCGCGGCAGTTCACCCCAGAAGAAATCAGCAAGGAGGAACCGGACACCGGAGTCCAAGGCTGTGGGGCACTGAAGACCTAGCAGCAGAAACCGGAGGGCAGGAGACTGCAGGTCTCCTGGCCCCATCAGACGCCCAGAGGCTCAGCAGCACCGCAGGGCCCAGCACCGCCACGTGGGAGCGACGCACCAGCAAGGCCCGAGCTGCCTGCCATACGGGTGAGCACAAAGACGTTGCACTCAGGGACGAGGGCCACCGCACAGCTACAAGTAGCAGGGCCAAAGAGATTAGTGGAAATGGAAGGCCTCCAACTTCACCTGGCGAGGTGGATTCCTTACTTGCTTCCAGGCTGCCCGGACTTCCACTTCTATCCAGTACCCTAGTCTCGGTTTGCCTAATCACTGCCAGTAAAGATAAGATGAAACAGCCATTAAGTTGTGGACTAATTATTACTGCGCCATCATCCCCTGCACTACACTGCACAGCAACGTCTATTACAGCACCACTTCCTGCCCTGGAGCTAAGCTCTACCTGTGGAAAGCCAAACCAACGCTGCTGCATTGAACACCAGCTCCAGAGGACCTGCTCCGCAGCGGCGGCCCCACATAGCCGCATACCACAGGTCACGAACTTTATACATTAAATATAAAAACCTATAAATCCCCTTTTATTGACCGCCCTGGGTCACGGACCGGGTCACCGCCACTGTGACACCCCCAGCATCGACTGGCCCGGCACCGAGTACCCCACGGCCCAGGGGGCGCGTCACACACAACCAAAAAAAACAAACAACAGTCACAGAAAAACTCTCATTAAATGCCTCTACTGAACACCAAATCCTCCATTCCTTCACCAGGCATCTTGTGGCAACACTCGCAGAGGCATCCACATTGGCAGAGCAGAGACTATATAGGAGAGGGGACTGTCTGATAGTTC
Source organism: Phyllobates terribilis (assembly GCF_046119375.1). Lineage (NCBI taxonomy): Eukaryota > Metazoa > Chordata > Amphibia > Anura > Dendrobatidae > Phyllobates > Phyllobates terribilis. Next base: position 139,868,760 of record NW_027362770.1, read on the forward strand.
TCAGCTGAGAACTTCAAAGAAGGAAGCTACAGAGACTCAAAGCTGAGCAGCTTAGCTCCTGCACTGCTGAAAGAAACTAGCACAATTTAATAAGAGGGAGAAGTGCTTCTACTCAATGCAGGAGTAGGTAAACTCAGACGCTGTGGTCTCCTGGCTCCCCTGTTGCGGTAAACCTGTGACATTCGACCTGCCGCTCTATTTTGTAAAGGGGATAAAAATTTTACATTTTTCCAAATGGTGTGATTCCCAGAAAGTTGAAGCCTTGGCACGTTAAATGAAGGTGGGGGTCCTGGCTGCGTGTGTGGCATCTATGAGAGTGCTACATCCTTGCAGGCCGCATGTTACTGATGACTTTGGTTGGCCAGGACCAGATGTTGAGGACTTCAATGGGAACTTCCGCCTGGGGCACTTTCTTCATCTCACGTTTTCTGTCCCGTCCTGGCTTGTTACCTCTCTGACTTATAAACTCGGGGCCGTACTGCTAGGCGTCCTCTCCCAGGACCCATCTCCAGTGGACCACTCTGTCTTTCTTACAGTTTTCCGTCCTCTTTATTCCGGATCATGCTAACCACTGTCTTTGTCTCATCTCACTTCGGGACACTCATGTCATGCGGCACTGCTTACTGTTCAAACCTTAGGTCAGCTTCTGACGCACACTGGGCCTTATCTGATATACTGACAAGAAACCGTCTCTGTCTCTTCACCTTAGCCCCTCCCACTATGGGCTAGTCCCAAACATTAACTCTCATGTTCCCTACTGTCTGACAGAACACAACACTATTACCAATAACATCCATCACAATATACACATCACACATTGAAACACTGCAACAACACACACGTCTTCAAAGGGGAACGTGGCCAGTATGTCCATATCCTTACATAGTGGCCATGAATGGTACTGCAAGCTCTGTCCCATTGCTCCAATTTAATATTGATGACCTATCGTAAGGAACTCTGGAAAATCAAACTATATAGGTTTTCTGTTTTCAGTATCTAACTAAAGAGATACATAGGTCTGCATAGGAGCTGTATGAAATGGGAAGATCATTTTTCAAAACTATTAAAGTTCTAAAGTTTCCTCATGTTAACTACTTATCTTCAAAATGATATATCGACTGGAGAGTTTTAAACAGAGAAACAAAAAAGTAGAATAAAAAGAAGTGCGACTCAAAGAAAAATCTTTTGTATTTACCTGACCGAATTCAAGCAAATACTGCATTGCAGATATCGCTTAATATAATCCGTTATTTTCCATTCCTTTATCATTCAGCCACCGCCTAACTGAGTTGAAGCTTCCTGCCCTAGAACTGTGGATAAAAACCTCATTTTGCTCAGACTGAAAATCACAGCTGTCCAAAGTAAAATCGCAAAATCTCCAGAGTTAGCAAATCAGAATAGTTTTTTTCTTTTACTGCTGAACAGAAGATAGAAACAAGTAAAATCTCACTCAGAGACCATTTCTTTGGGAAAACTACCTCTTGCTATACATAAACCAAATTTACCTTGACAAATTTTCAGATCTATCTTATGTATGTTTTTTTAGGCTACGTTCCCATGATGAGTTTTTTGGTGAGATTTTGACAATGTGTATTTTTGAAAAAATTCAAGTAACCTATTTTACGTAACCCCTTCACGCCATGGCAATTTTTAGTTTTTTAATTTTTTCCTCCCATTCTTCCAAGAGCCATAACTTTTTTATTTCTTTTTTTTATTTTTTTGGCAATATGGCTGTATGAGGGCTTGATTTTTGCAGGACCAGTTGTACTATCTATTTTTTATCTATTTCTAAGTAGATATATTACTAAAGGTGCTATTGACATCAAAGTCTCACCAGATGTCAGTAACAACCCATCTAATCCACACAAAGAAAGAGGGGTGCAAAAAGCCACGTAAAGTCCTGACACCGGCTGAAATCCATCAGTACCTAGAAAGTAATCCTGCCACTTAGTGAAAAATAATATCAGTTGGTTCAGCTGATGGCCTCTAAAAATGTATCTCATTACAAAGGTGCCACACAAGAAATATCTCATGATGGGTAAAATCAGTGAGCTGTCTCAAGACCTTCACAACCTTATTGTTGCAAAACATACTGACGGTATTGACAGAAGAATTTCTAAAGTTCTGAAGGTTCCAATGAGCACTCTTGGGGCAATTGTTACCCTTTTGCTCATCAGTGTGATCTAAAACAATAAAAAATATCATATTTGGTATTGCTGCTTGTGTGATTGTCCAAACTAATATTATAGTATTTTCCCCATAAAGTCAAAATCAACGGGAAAAAAAAATCAAAATGGCAGAATCACTGTTTTTTGGTCTCTTGAAAAAATATCATATTTGGTATCGTTGTGTGTGTGATTGACCAAACTAAGATTATAATATTTACCCCAGAGAGTCAACGGAAAGAAAAAAATCGCTGTTTTTTTAGTCGAGTTACATGAAACCCAAAATGGTACAAATAAAAACTACAGGTCATATTAACTAAAAAAAAATTAAAAAGTTTTAGATTTTGGAAGGTGAGAAGAAAAAAAAATGGAAAGTGAAGAGTTTTACTCATGGACTTGATTCTAAATTAATATTAATAAGTTTTCCTTTTGCCAATATCCTATAATTATAGTTTGTGTTAGTCTTAAATCCGGACACCATGGTAAAAAGCTGAATTTCCATTTCTATTAGCCATAGCTTAAATAATCTCGGACGTTGAGGCGGCACAGTTTATTTGGTCAATTTAAAATGTATTCATCAGGTATGGGAAAACATTGAGGTTGTGCCAGACGCATCTTCAAACAACTGTTTGGACACATGTCTTGCTGTGGCTTGGGCAAGGATAGCAGAACACTGAAGCAGATAAGCTGGTCAGTTGCAAATCCTTATCCCCAGAGCTAAGTCTAGGCAGGAGCCATATGCGGGCTTGGATGGCAGCAGTCAATGATCAGCAAAAATGAAAATGAAGCTCACGGTACAGATAAAGAACCTTGAATTCTACTGATTTACTAAGAACTCTGTGTAGGACATTTTAAGGCTCATGCACACTACAATATTTTTCCATACAAATTCATAGATGTACAAAGTCGTAATAGAGTATAAATTAATTTATTAAATCAAATAAATACAGTGGAAGGGGTTAAAACTTTATATATATATATATATATATTTTTTTTTTTATTTCTTTTTTTTATTATTATTATTTATTTATTTATTTTTTTATTTATAAAATATCCAACACTTCTCCCACAACCACCAGTCCTCCGATCAGCTCCTCTGTCTTCTCGCTTCTCTCATCCATCTTCTCCTCATTCTGGACCTCCGACTGTTCTTTACTAGGCCTCATGCCATCATGAGGGACATGATGCTCATCATTGACGTCAGTGACGTGTGTCACTCGCCAAGTGAAGACATGGGGTCTAGTGAAGAACGAGAGGCCCAGAATTAGAAGACCAACGAGGAGCGTTCAGGGAACCAGGCGGCAGCAGGAGATACTGAAAACATACTCATCTTCAGTCTTTTAGGAAACCAACACTCAACTAAGCCCTTCTGCATATCTGGACCTCTTCGACCGAGTCAAACGTTTTCTGAAAGAGCAGTTACACTTTAAAGGGGTTGTCCGGGTTCAAAACAAAAGTTTGCGGGCACGATTTCACAATATTTCCAGTGTGAGCAGTCAGTCATGTGGTGACTAGAGGCGTTCGGCTTCTTCGAATAGAAGAGAATTGAGAGAATCCAGATGACTCTTGTCTGCACGTGACCGCACGCCGACTGTCGCACACTGTCACGATTAGGCAGTGTGAAATCATATAGGCAGACATTTTTTCTGAGTCCGGACAACCACTTTAAAAGGAATCTGTCAGTAGGTTTCTGCTATTTAAACTGCAAAATGTGTAGGGGCTGAAATGCTGATTTCAGCGATGTTTCGCTTACTGGGCTGTGTTACGAAAGTATTCACCCCCCTTGGCTTTTTACATATTTTGTCACATACAACCTGTATTTTAAAAAAATTGTAATCCGATTTTTGTGTGATGCATCAACACAAAATAGTCGAAGTTGATGAAGTGAGAAAAATATAGGCATTCATAAAATTTATGGGATCAAATAACTAAAAATTAGCATGTGCATATGTATTCACCCCTTTTGCTATGAAGCCCCTAAACATTTCTGGTGCAAGCAATTACCTTCACAAGTCACATGCTTAGTGACAGGACGTCCACCTGCGTGCAATCTAAATGTCACATGTCTGTCAGTATATACACTCCTTTTCTGAAAGTCCACAGAGGCTGCAACACCATTAAGCAAGAGGCACCACTAACCAAATACCACCATGAAGACCAAGGGGATCTCCAAACAGGTCAGGGACAAACTGGAGAAGTACAAGTCATGGTTGGGTTATAAAAAAATATCCCAGTCTCTGATGATTCCCGGAGCACCATGAAATCCATTATCATCAAATGAAAAGAACATGGTTCAACAACAACCTGCCAAGATAGGGCTGCCCACCAAAAGTCTCAGCACGGGCAACTAGGGCATTAATCATGGACGCAGCACAGAGACCAAAGGTAACCCTGAAGGAGCTGCAGAGTTCCCAAGCAGAGACTGGATTATCTGTCCATACAACCACAATAAGCCATACACTCCATAGAGGTGGCCTTTATGGAAGAGTGGGTAGAAAAAAGTCTTTACTTACTCACAAAAATTGTAAGGCTCATTTTGACTTTGCCAAAAGACATGTGAGAGACTCCCCCAGTGTATGGAGGAAGATGCTGTGATCAGATGAGACCAAAATTGCTATGTCTGGCGTTAAAACAACACAGTTCATCACCCCAAGAACATCGTCCCCACAGTGAAACATGGTGGTGGCAGCATCATGCTGTGGGGATATTTTTTGGCCGGAGGGACAGGGAAAATGATCCGAGTTGAGGGGAAGATGGATGGTGCAAAATGCAGGGATATTCTTGAGCAAAACCTGTTTCAGTCTGTCAGTGATTTGAGACTGTGATGGCGGTTTCCCTTCCAATGAAGACAATGACCCAAAGCATACTACTAAAGCAACACTCAAGTGGTTTTCTTCACAATAAAAAGAAAACCAAATTTTCACAGTTGTAGGCATGTATCTTTACATGAACTGATGCAAACCCTAAAAAAAACAGCGAAATTCCAGGTTGTGAGGTAGCAAAACACGAAAAATGCAAAGGGGTGATTACTTTCGCAAGCCACTGTATACAGAGCTCAGCATTCCGAGCTCTGCTAGATCTGCAGCAGAGAAAACTGTGATTCTATCACAACTTCTGCACCCAGTAAACCAAGTGATACATTTCTGGAATCAGGATCTTTGTCCCTACATTATGCTGCTGATAGATTACATGGCAAAAACTGCTGACATATTCCCTTTAAGACAAATAGTGACTACTCGTAGAGCTCTCAGGAAGAAGGCCACCGGGCGCAATCAGCAAAACTGATTAAATTTGGCGGCAATATCGGTGATTGGTCACGGGTGGCGGCCGCGACCAATCAGCGAACTGTGTTAGTGAGGACCGGAGAGCTTGTTTAAATTTGGCGATACAATCGACCAATCAGCAGAGCGTTGTTTAAATTTGGCGCCAATCTAGCTGATTGGTCTCGGCCGGCCGGCGGCCGGGACCAATGAGCAGAGCGGTGTTTAAATTTGGCGCCAAAATCGCTGATTGGTCGCGGTCGCTGGCGGCCGCGACCAATCAGCAGAGCGGCGTTTACATTTGGCGCCAATCTCGCTGATTGGTCGCGGTGGCCGGCCGCGACCAATCAGCAGAGCTGCGTTTAAATGTGCCGCCCATCTCGCTGATTGGTCGCTGCCGGTCACCGTGACCAATGAGCAGAGCAGCGATTAAATTTGCCGGCCATCTCGCTGATTGGTCGCGGCCGGCCACCGCGATCAATCAGCAGAGCGGCGTTTAAATTTGCCGCCCATCTCACTGATTGGTCGCGGTCGGCCACTGCGACCATTCAGCAGAGCGGCGTTTAAATTTGCCGGCGATATCGCTGATTGGTCGTGGTGGCCGGCAGCGACCAATCAGCAGAGCGGCGTTTAAATTTGCCGCCCATCTCGCTGATTGGTCGCAGCCGGCCACCGCGACCAATCAGCACAGCGGCGTTTAAATTTGCCGCCAATCTCGCTCATTGGTCGCGGCCGGCCACCGCGATCAATCAGCAGAGCGGCGTTTAAATTTGCCGGGCCATCTCGCTGATTGGTCGCAGTGGCCGGCTGCGACCAATCAGCAGAGCGTTGTTTAAATTTGGCGCCAATCTAGCTGATTGGTCTCGGCCGGCCGGCGGCCGGGACCAATGAGCAGAGCGGTGTTTAAATTTGGCGCCAAAATCGCTGATTGGTAGCGGTCGCTGGCGGCCGCGACCAATCAGCAGAGCGGCGTTTACATTTGGCGCCAATCTCGCTGATTGGTCGCGGTGGCCGGCCGCGACCAATCAGCAGAGCTGCGTTTAAATGTGCCGCCCATCTCGCTGATTGGTCGCTGCCGGTCACCGTGACCAATGAGCAGAGCAGCGATTAAATTTGCCGGCCATCTCGCTGATTGGTCGCGGCCGGCCACCGCGATCAATCAGCAGAGCGGCGTTTAAATTTGCCGCCCATCTCGCTGATTGGTCGCGGTCGGCCACTGCGACCAATCAGCAGAGCGGCGTTTAAATTTGCCACCCATCTCGCTGATTGGTCGCAGCCGGCCACCGCGACCAATCAGCACAGCGGCGTTTAAATTTGCTGCCAATCTCGCTCATTGGTCGCGGCCGGCCACCGCGATCAATCAGCAGAGCGGCGTTTAAATTTGCCGGCCATCTCGCTGATTGGTCGCGGTGGCCGGCTGCGACCAATCAGCAGAGCGGCGTTTAAATTTGCCGCCCATCTCGTTCATTGGTCGCGGCCGGCCACCGCGACCAATCAGCAGAGCGTTGTTTAAATTTGGCGCCAATCTCGCAGATTGGACACGTCTGGCGTCCGCGACCAATCAGCAGAGCGCTGTTATAATTTGGCGCCAAGCTCGCTGATTGGTCGCGGCTGGCGTCCGTGACCAATTAGCACAGCAGTGTTTAATGTGGCGTCAAAATTGGTGATTGGTCACGGCCGCTATTTAAATGTGGCGCCCAAATCGGTGATTGGTCACGGGCAGCGGTGTTTAACTTTAGCGCCAAGATCACTGAGTGGTCGCGTGCGGAGAGCGCGACCAATCAGCGAATCGTATTGGTGAGGAGCGGGGAGCGGAATCGTATTAGTGAGGACCGGGGAGCGCCGCTGCCTGTGCGGCTACTTCCGCTGCGAGAAGCCGGGATATGAGCGACTGCTCGCAGCAGAAGTATCCCGACCCGCAGCGCCGCTCCCCGGTCCTCCCTTGACACCCTAGCCGCTGATGTCCCCACAGTATCTGCATGGTGTTACAAAGGTCCGGACATTTGTGTTAAAAATCGCTGATTGGTCGCTGGCGCTGCCCGTGACCAATCACCGATTTGGGCGCCAAATTTAAATATCGGCCGTGACCAATCACCGATCTTGGCTACACATTTAAACACCACTGTGCTGATTGGTCGCCGACGCTGGGCGCGACCAATCACCGATTTTGGCGCCACATTTAAATAGCGTCCGCGACCAATCAGTACAGCGGTGTTTAAATGTGGAGCCAAGATCGGTGATTGGTCGCGGCCGATATTTAAATTTGGCGCCCAAATCGGTGATTGGTCGCGGGCAGCGCCAGCGACCAATCAGCGATTTTTAACACAAATGTCCGGACCTTTGTAACATCATGCAGATACTGTGGGGACATCAGCGGCTAGGGTGTGAAGGGAGGATCGGGGAGCGGCGCTGCGGGTCGGGATACTTCTGCTGCGAGCGCCCGCTCATGTCCCGGGTTCTCGTAGCGGAACTATGCGCACAGGCAGTGCCACTGACATCCATGCGACTAGGGTGTGAAGGGAGGACCGGGGAGCGGCGCTGACATCCAATTGGTCGCGGCCGCTATTTAAATGTGCCGCGCAAATCGGTGATTGGTCGCGGTCTTGGCCCGCGACCAATCACTGATCTTGCCGCCAAAGTTAAACACTACTGTGCTGATTGGTCGCGGATGCTGCCCGCGACCAATCACCGATTTGGGCGCCAAATTTAAATATCGGCCGCGACCAATCACCGATCTTGGCTCCACATTTAAACACAGCTGTGCTGATTGGTCGCGGCCGATATTTAAATGTGGCGCCCAAATCGGTGATTGGTCGCGAGCAGCGTCCGCGACCAATCAGCACGACGGTGTTTAACTTTTGCGGTAAGATCAGTGATTGGTCGGGTCCAAAGACCGCTGCGAGAACCCGGGACATGAGCGGGCGCTCGCAGCAGAAGTATCCTGACCCGCAGTGCCGCTCCCCGGTCCTCCCTTCCGCATGGAGGTCAGCGACGCCGGCGGTCCTTCCGCTGCTACCGGCCGGGAGATGAGCGCCTCGCGCCGCTCATCTCCCGGCTGCATCTCCGTCCCGCAGATGGGTCCGGCGGTCGAGGTCCTTCTGCTGGTACCGGTCGGGAGATGAGCGCCTCACGGCGCTCATCTCCCGGCTGCATCGCCGCTGAGCTCTGTCCCGCAGATGAGCCGCTAACGGCCGCCATCTTTTTTCAGAAATCCCGCGGCGCTGATTGGCCGCTGCCGGACCAATGAGCGACGCGGGATTTCTTGGACAGATAGACAGACAGACAGAAAGACAGACAGACAGATAGACAGGCAGATAGACAGACAGACGGGATAAGACGATTATATATATAGATGGGAGACTGTTTATAAAAAATGGTTTATAGCTCCCCTAGTGGATTGTATTATTTAAAGGGATTTTCCAAGTTATGTATTTGTATGTGTACATTATCAAGGAAAAACCCTTACACTCTATGGCTGGTAATTGCATCAAAGTATATTGTAATTTCATTGCACATTATTAATGGGGTACTAGCTACTCATTCAAACATTGATTTTGCATTTGAGCAATGAAAAAAATCTTATTTTCATAGAAATACTTTTAGGGTAAATATTCAACTCCCTCATACAGTTGTGACGAAAGTGTGCAGGTACAGGTAATTATCAACGATGAGGGCTCATGAAATTTCATGAGATGACTCACTGAGGTTACACAAAGATCCAAACTAATTCTCAGAGTTTCGAGCTCAACTCTGCCTGACTGTCAGCAGATCAGAAGCTTTATGACATCTTTCTGTAAACTTACCAGTGTGCACTATTTTATTATTTTTACACTATTTTATATGGACAGGGATCTGCCAGAAAACTGTAACCGAAGGGCTATATTTCCTTCCAAAGCAAATGTAGTCCTCCCCACGCAACGTTATGATGTCTAGTAGGCGGCAGAGTATGCCAGGCATAGTATTGACCAGACAGAAGTGAAGACTATGTTGGTCCAGCTTGTTATGCACTACGCCGAGAGACCCAGGAAGACTGGCACCAAACCAGCAAAGGTGCAGCCACAGCCGCATTTGGCACAAGCTGCCCAGCTAGGCGAGCCCTTGAGGGCCGGGAATACTCTTCAACCAGCTCCCAGTAAATAGAAGGGGGATTTTTTGCAGAACCCTTCTCAGGTCCACTGTCGCCAGATAGCTGGCGTCTTGTGACGCGGCTGGTACCTAGTCAACAACCACATGAATACCTCTGCAAGAACCCCAGGAAGTGTAACAAGAAGAGAAAATGAGAAAACCCCTGAAAAGATTGCAACACACTGCTGGCACCACTCACCTCCACAGCACACAGAAATTGCAATAAACACCACATGACTGAGCAGGGAGCAAAGTTAAATAACCCACCTAATGATCAGGTGATGAATACCTCCCAATGATCCTCAGACAGCCACTCCCTGCTAGCTAGCACAGCAGAATGGACATAATCCCACCATTGCCTAGTGCCAGACACAGCAGCCTCTTGCGTTGCCTGGTAACCGAGGAAATCAGTGAGAGACACGATGTTCTGAGTCCTCACACATCCTACAACACCAGAATACTATGCTCCATAAGATTGGGATGATTTCCCTGCACAAATAGTAGCTCTGTCTCCAGGGTCAGGACAATGGCATCGCCTGAGACTGGAAGAGCGTAGCACCGGAGCACATCTATTCCCAGATTGGAGCACAGAACCACATTTCCTAACACAGCTGCCATGGAGTCCCAAACTGGATGCCGGACCAGGGTAGTTTGAATCTTTTTGCTCGTCTCTAATACAAACCCTTTAATCTTTGGCATTAATGAGGATGACAGGTCACAAGACTAGCTCCAAGTGACTTTCAGGCATGAAGCGGGTCAAGTAATACCACCTGGCAAAGCATGACGTGTTGTATCACATGCATCTTTCTCATTTATCTAAACCTTCCTATTGGGAAATAAAAAGGCCATAGAACACATCAACAACATAAACCCCTCTTTTGGGCCACCTCCAGAAAGCCATGCCCCGAGTTTATGGTGGAGGTTTCTTGGGGTAAAAGTTAAAGGGGTATTCCCATCTCCTGGATCCTATCCCAATATGTAGTAGGTGTAATAATAATAATATTAGCAAATACTTCCAATTAGAAATGTAGTATAGTTATTCTGATTCTCTATTTCACTTTCCTCATGTTCAGGGCATTGCAGGACCTTAGGTATCCATGGTTACGATCACTGATATAGTGACAGTTAGCTAGTTGCTAGTGGTCATAACCATGGATACCTAAGGTCCTGTAATGCCTGCACATGAGGAAAGAGACATAGCAAATCTGAAGAACTATACTAAATTTGTAATTGGAGGTATTTGCTAATATTATTATTATTACACCTACTACATATTGGGATAGGATCTTGGTGATGGGAATACCGCTTTAAGTCAAGTTAGGCCTATAGTATAGTTAAAGAGGTTGATTTGAATAGGAGGTGGATGTGTAGTAGCCTGCCACAGGAACTATGAGTAGAGATGAGCGGTGTTCGACTAGAACTGTTCGCCAATCTCAAATTCGAGCTGTTTTGGGCGGTGTTCGAGTTGTTCGACGAACCCGAACGATTTGCAACAAATTCGGCTGTTCGAGGTTATGTTCGATAACTGTTCGTGCACCAAAAGCGTGTCCTGCATGTCTGGCGCTATTTAGAGCACCAATCATGCAGGGATTGTCTGCCACTCACTGTAATGCCACAGCCATGGTGGTTGTGGCATTAGAGTGATTGCCCAAATCGATGGGAACAGTGCTCACAGTGAAACATGAAAAGCCGGCAATTCAGCAGCGGCATACATCGGTACCCGACAATTTAGAACCGAAAGAATAGAGCTTCACACATAGATTAGATAGATAGAAACATGTCAGTCACATATATAAGAAGTACAGTGACAGTGTTGCTTACTGTACTTGTCATTTAGTGTAATGGATTTATTAAAAAAATATATTAGTGTTTTCATGCACCGTCTCTTTAAAAAAGCCGGCCGGCAATTCAGCAGCGGTACCCGACAATTTATAACAGACAGAATAGAGCTTCACACATAGATTAGATAGATAGAAACATGTCAGTCACACATATAAGAAGTACAGTGACAGTGTTGATTACTGTACTTGTCATTTAGTGTAAAGGATTTATTAAAAAAAATATTAGTGTTTTCATGCACCGTCTCTTTAAAAAAGCCGGCCGGCAATTCAGCAGGGTACCCGACAATTTAGAATGGAAGGAATAGAGCATCACACATAGATTAGATAGATAGAAACATGTCAGTCACATATATAATAAGTACAGTGATAGTGTTGGTTACTGTACTTGTCATTTAGTGTTAAAATAAAGGATTTATTTAAAAAAAAATTGGCGTGGGGTTCCCCTTAATTTTAGTATCTAGCAGAGATTAAGCAGACAGCTGGGGCAGATGTTTGAAGCCTGGGAAGGGGTAATACCCACGGAGCTTCCCAGGCTACTAATATGAGCCCCCAGCTGAATACCTAGCCTTTATTAGCTATTAAAATGGGGGACCCCCCAAAAAAATTGACGTGGAGTCCCCCCTATTTTAATAGCTAGCAAAGGCTAGGCAGACAGCTGGGGGCTGATATTAATAGCCCAGGAAGGGTGCCATGAATATTGGCCCCCTCCCAGGCTAGAAACACCAGCCGTCAGCCGCCCCAGAAATGGCGCATCCATAGGATGCGCCAATTCTGGCACTTAGCCTCGCTCTTCCCACTGCCCTGTAGCGGTGGCAGTGGGGTAATAGGGCTGGGGTTGATGTCAGCTTATAATGCCAGCTGACATCAAGCCCAGGTTAGTAATGGAGAGGCGTCTATAAGACACCCCCATTACTAACCCCATAGTCAAAGTTAAAAAAAAACACAAACACCCAGAATAAAGTCCTTTAATTGAAATAAAGACACAATTCTTTATTGTTCTAAATTAAACCATAATTACCATCACGCCCATTCCAGCTGAAGCCAACGATCCCCTGCAATAAAAGAAAAATAATAAAGCAACATAATCCTTACCTTTCCATGGTTCCCATGACAGCTTCAGCTCTGCTACATCGAGATGACAGGCTGGACCGCAGCAGAAAGCTGCCATCCAGCCTGTCATCCCGCAGACACTGAGAAGCGCAGGCTTGCTTGCGCTCCTCAGCGTCTCTCTGTGACGGCATCCAGATGAGCCGAGTTCATGTCCAATGAACTCGGCACACCTCATGCACGTCACTGACAGCGTGGGAAAATTCTCACGCTGAAGCGCTGAGTGCAGGAGAATTCTCCCACGCTGTCAGTGACGTGCATGAGGTGAGCTCATGTCCAATGAACTCAGTTCACCTCATGCACGTCACTGACAGTGTGGGAAAATTCTCCTGCACTCAGCGCTTCAGCGTGAGAATTCTCCCACGCTGAAGCGCTGAGTGCAGGAGAATTTTCCCACGCTGTCAGTGACGTGCATGAGGTGAGCCGAGTTCATTGGACATTAACTCGGCTCATCTGGATGCCCTCACAGAGAGACACTGTGGAGCGCAAGCAAGCCTGCGCTTCTCAGTGTCTTCGGGATGACAGGCTGGATGGCAGCGTTCTGTTGCGGTCCAGCCTGTCATCTCGATGTAGCAGAGCTGAAGCTGTCATGGGAACCATGGAAAGGTAAGGATGATGTTGCTTTATTATTTTTCTTTTATTTCAGGAGATCGTTGGCTTCAGCTGGAATGGGCGTGATGGTAAGTATGGTTTAATTTAGAACAACAAAGAATTGTGTGTTTATTTCAATTAAAGGACTTTTTTCTGGGTGTTGTGTTTTTTTTAAATACTTTACTAGAAATTCATGGTGGTCATGTCTAATATTGGCGTGACCCCATGAATTTCAGGCTTAGGGCCAGCTGATAATGCCAAGCTGGCCCTAACCCCTTTATTACCCAGTGAGCCACCGCACCAGGGCCCTGGATGAGTTGGGTACAGCGCCAGAAGATGGCGCTTCTATGAACGCGCCATTTTCCGGGGTGGCTGCGGACTGCAATTTGCAGCGGGGGGGGGGGGGGCAGAAAGCTTGGGCCTCCCTGCGCTGCGGATTCCAGCCCCCAGCTGCCTAGTTGTACCTGGCTGGACACAAAAACAGGGCGAAGCCCCACGTCAATTTTCTTTAAATTATTTCATGAAATAATTAAGAAAAAAAGGGCTTCCCTATATTGTTGTGTCCGGCCAGGTACAAATAGTCAGCTGGTGGTTGGGGGCAGCCCGTTCCTGCCTGCTGCGCCTGACTGGACACAAGTATAGTGCGAAGCCCCACGTCAATTTTTTTTTTAATTATTTCATGAATTTCCTGAAATAATTAAAAAAAATTGACGTGGGGCTTCGCACTATATTTGTGTCCAGCCAGGTACAGCAGGCAGGAACGGGCTGCCCCCATCCACCAGCTGCCTATTTGTACCTGGCCGGACACAACAATATAGAGAAGGCCTTTTTTTCTTAATTATTTCATGAATTTCATGAAATAATTAAAAAAAAAATACTTAGGGCTTCGCCCTATTTTTGTGTCCAGCCAGGTACAACTAGGCAGCTGGGGGCTGGAATCTGCAGCGCAGGGAGGCCCAAGCTTTCTGGGCCCCCCCCCCCCCCCCGCTGCAAATTGCAGTCCGCAGCCACCCCGGAAAATGGCGCGTTCATAGAAGCGCCATCTTCTGGCGCTGTACCCAACTCATCCAGGGCCCTGGTGCGGTGGCTCACTGGGTAATAAAGGGGTTAGGGCCAGCTTGGTATTATCAGCTGGCCCTAAGCCCAAAATTCATGGGGTCACGCCAGTATTAGACATGACCGCCATGAATTTCTAGTAAAGTATTTAAAAAAAACACAACACCCAGAATAAAGTCCTTTAATTGAAATAAACACACAATTCTTTATTGTTCTAAATTAAACCATACTTACCATCACGCCCATTCCAGCTGAAGCCAACGATCTCCTGAAATAAAAGAAAAATAATAAAGCAACATCATCCTTACCTTTCCATGGTTCCCATGACAGCTTCAGCTCTGCTACATCGAGATGACTGGCTGGACCGCAGCAGAACGCTGCCATCCAGCCTGTCATCCCGCAGACACTGAGAAGAGCAGGCATGCTTGCGCTCCTCAGTGTCTCTCTGTGACGGCATCCAGATGAGCCGAGGTCATGTCCAATGAACTCGGCTCACCTCATGCACGTCACTGACAGCGTGGGAAAATTCTCACGCTGAAGCGCTGAGTGCAGGAGAATTCTCCCACGCTGTCAGTGACGTGCATGAGGTGAGCTCATGTCCAATGAACTCAGCTCACCTCATGCACGTCACTGACAGCGTGGGAAAATTCTCCTGCACTCAGCGCTTCAGCGTGAGAATTCTCCCACGCTGTCACTGACTTGCATGAGGTGAGCTGAGATCATTGGATATGAACTCACCTCATGCACGTCACTGACAGCGTGGGAAAATTCTCACGCTGAAGCGCTGAGTGCAGGAGAATTTTCCCACGCTGTCAGTGACGTGCATGAGGTGAACTGAGTTCATTGGACATGAGCTCACCTCATGCACGTCACTGACAGCGTGGGAGAATTCTCCTGCACTCAGCGCTTCAGCGTGAGAATTTTCCCACGCTGTCAGTGACGTGCATGAGGTGAGTTCATGTCCAATGATCTCAGCTCACCTCATGCACGTCACTGACAGTGTGGGAAAATTCTCCTGCACTCAGCGCTTCAGCGTGAGAATTGTCCCACGCTGAAGCGCTGAGTGCAGGAGAATTTTCCCACGCTGTCAGTGACGTGCATGAGGTGAGCAGAGTTCATTGGACATGACCTCGGCTCATCTGGATGCCGTCACAGAGAGACACTGAGGAGCGAAGCAAGCCTGCTCTTCTCAGTGTCTGCGGGTTGACAGGCTGGATGGCAGCGTTCTGCTGCGGTCCAGCCTGTCATCTCGATGTAGCAGAGCTGGAGCTGTCCTGGGAACCATCGAAAGGTAAGGATGATGTTGGTTTATTATTTTATTTTTATTGCAGGAGATCGTTGGCTTCAGCTGGAATGGGCGTGACGGTAAGTATGGTTTAATTTAGAACAATAAAGAATTGTGTGTTTATTTCAATTAAAGGACTTTATTCTGGGTGTTTGTGGTTTTTTTAACTTTCACTATGGGGTTAGTAATAGGGGTGTCTTATAGACGCCTCTCCATTACTAACCTGGGCTTGATGCCAGCTGGCATTATAAGCTGACATCAACCCCAGCCCTATTACCCCACTGCCACCGCTACAGGGCAGTGGGAAGAGCGAGGCTAAGTGCCAGAATTGGTGCATCCTATGGATGCGCCATTTCTGGGGCGGCTGATGGCTGGTGTTTCTAGCCTGGGAGGGGGCCAATATTCATGGCACCCTTCCTGAGCTATTAATATCAGCCCCCAGCTGTCTGCCTAGCCTTTGCTAGCTATTAAAATAGGGGGGACCCCACGTCATTTTTTTGGGGGGTCCCCCATTTTAATAGCTAGTAAAGGCTAGGTATTCAGCTGGGGGCTGATATTAGTAGCCTGGGAAGCTCCATGGGTATTACCCCCTTCCCAGGCTTCAAACATCTGCCCCAGCCGTCTGCTTAACCTCCGCTAGAGACTAAAATTACGGGGAACCCCACGCCAATTTTTTTTTACTAAATCCTTTATTTTAACACTAAATGACAAGTACAGTAATCAACACTGTCACTGTACTTCATATATATGTGACTGACATGTTTCTATCTATCTAATCTATGTGTGATGCTCTATCTTTCTGTTCTAAATTGTCGAGTACAGATGCTGAATTGCCGGCCGGCTTTTTTAAAGAGACGGTGCATGAAAACACTAATATTTTTTTAAATAAATCCTTTACACTAAATGACAAGTACAGTAACCAACACTGTCACTGTACTTATTATATATGTGACTGACATGTTTCTATCTATCTAATCTATGTGTGAAGCTCTATTCTTTCTGTTCTAAATTGTCCGGTACCGAGGCTGAATTGCCGGCCGGCTTTTTTAAAGAGACGGTGCATGAAAACACTAATATTTTTTTAAATAAATCCTTTACACTAAATGACAAGTACACTAACCAACACTGTCACTGTACTTATTATATATGTGACTGACATGTTTCTATCTATCTAATCTATGTGTGAAGCTCTATTCTTTCTGTTATAAATTGTCGGGTACCGCTGCTGAATTGCCGGCCGGCTTTTTTAAAGAGACGGTGCATGAAAACACTAATATTTTTTTTTATAAATCCTTTACACTAAATGACAAGTGCAGTAACCAACACTGTTACTGTGCTTCTTATATGTGTGACTGACATGTTTCTATCTATCTAATCTATGTGTGATGCTCTATTCCTTCTTGTCTAAATTGTCGGGTACCGGTGTATGCCGCTGCTGAATTTGCCGGCCGGCTTTTTTAAAGAGAGTGTCTTCTGAGCAGTTTGTCAGCTTTTGGACACCTTTGAATGTGTTTTCTATGTGTTTTTGTTTGCCTGCCATTGGTTTTAACGGTGTTCGACGGTGTTCTAAGGTGTTCGACGAACAGTTCGACGAACAGTTCCTCGAACATCCCGGTGTTCGACGAACCGAACCGAACCCGAACACTATGGGGGTGGCTCAACACTAACTATGAGAAGACGGAGCAGCGGTGGCCGCCAGCGGCACCGTGAACAGATGATCAGTGGGGATGTCGGGTGTTGGACCTTGGCCAATTAGACAGTCATCATGGATATGTCATCAATGAAAAAGTAGTGGACAACCTCTTTAAAGTGACCTTTCATCTCGGGACTTAAAAGTGACTATAAATTTCACATGTATGGTAACCCAACCTGGTGTCCTCAGCTTGGCTTCCACGGCCTTCCCTGCTAAGTTGGGCATTCCGCTCCTCCTGCTTACAAAATGGCCTCTACAGTGTCAAGGGGAGAGTAGTGGTGTGTCTAAACCATTTGTTTCCTGCCTTTCCTGTGCTCTGGCATAGGAAAGGCAGGGGAGGCGAAGTTTTATGCCTACTTCTGCGATCCTCATGCCACTGCAATGGTCTCCTTGAAAGCAGGAGTAATGAAGCTTCGATATGAGCAGAAGAAACAGGCAAAGGTAAATAGAAGGCACCAGGTAGGATGGCTATACATTAGAAATGTATAGTCACGTCTCAGTCCAGGGGTGGAGGGTCTGTTTACCACATTTTGCATCTGAAGAGTCGCTGCTGGCCGGTGAAGTGGGCAAAAGGAAAATCAAACAAGTCAGAGTCAAAACGAATAAAATCAATAACAAATGAAGAATCAGAACCAAAAATTGATTCAGTACATAAAATACATTAGCTGTCACGGGGCTGAACATACATAGAACCCTAATTAGCCACTAAAAATGATCCACTGATCAGTTATCCTAATTAGCCAGTTGAACATTTTGATTGACTAGAAGGGCCTCTTGCAAACCAAGCCTGGCAGCCTAGCACAGTGTCCATACATCGCGCAGCAGCCATGCTAGTACTGCTTCAGAGACTGAGACAGAAGTGGCATTTTGACAAGTCCTTTCCATGAAATAACTGCTCAGTTGGTCTCATTCTCAAGGGTTGATGAGCAGCTTCTAAGTCAGTTTCAGCACTCCATAAAATAACCCTGTCAAAAGATCAAAAGGGTCCAGTTTTTGCTTTTATTTTATTCCTGCTGCTCCCCTGAGCATTCAGTTTTTTATTTTTTTTAATCCATAATACTGTTCCAGAGCTATGGGCCTTTTTATTTAGTGATAATTTTTATGTTTTTTATCAAAGGGGCGTAGCTCAGAGGATCCTCTGGGGTGTGTCTTTAGACTGCTCTGCCTAAATACTCTGTGAGCAACGCCTCTTTGTAAAGACTAGAGACGAGTGGACATGTTCGGAAAACGTTCTTTTTTTCAAATTTGGCATGAACATTGCTCATTTGAATTCGTGATCGGAAACCCGAGCATTTTTACTGCAAATCAGTCCAATTCAGCAAAAGTGCGGGAAATTATCGCTGGTCCACTACTGTATTTTTTAGGACTTTGGCTAGGGTAGCAGTGCTATATGATGAGCGGAGGGGACGTGTTTGATGAGGTGAGGGGGTGGGAGAGTTCAGAGTAGCGGTGGGCTGTTAATCTTATTTATTTGTTAACTTAATGTGTGCAGATTCCAGCAAGCCAATCAGAGTGCAGGATCCATCCACAAAGTCCAGACTCAAGAGTTTCTGTCATTGGCTGCTGAAGTCACATGTCCCTCTCCATATAAAGAGCGGACATTTTGTTTTAGCACCATTTTGTCAGTGTAACAGTGCAGAGAGGATGCTCCTGACACTGCTCCTGGATATTGAGAGATTTGAGATAGTTAGCTAGGTAGTTGCTGCTAAGACAGATTATTTAGATAGATAGGATCCTGTGTGGCTGGGAAATCGACCTTCCAGCAGATCAATTGTTTTTGCTATTAGTGTGGTTCAGACAGGGATAGCAGGCCACATCTTAGCTTGTCATTTTTTTGAGGTGAGATTCAGCTGTGTCCAGAGCTCGTCCACAGTAAAAAAAAATCTATTTTTTTCTGCTACTAACGTGATACATACAGCAGGTCACATCTCAGCGAGTAATTTTTTTGCGTAGAGATTCAGCTGTATCCAGAGCTCATCCACAGTAAAAAACAAACTATTTTTTTCTGTTACTACCAAGATACATACAGCAGGCCACATCTCAGCTTGAAATTTTTTGGTTGTGAAATTCAGCTGTATCCAGAGCTCGTCAATAGTAAAAAATCTAATTTCTTCTGTTATTAACGTAATACATACAGCAGGTCACATTTCAGCTTCTAATTTTTTGGCGCATATGTGGCGCCCCGAGGGTTCGGTTGCCACAGGGGTATTGCACCTCAACCAGAGGTGTGATATTCCACTCCCAGGTAAGGATGGAGTGTGGACCAGGGCTCAGTTAGCTGCATACACACACTCACCCCATTTCCGGGGGACAGCTCGACGGTGCTCCCATTTATGCAGGCACGACTGACTATGTCCTTGGACAGCTTGACGATGCTCCCATTTATGCAGGCACAACTGATCATGTCCCTGGCTGGAGTGGGGAGGGGGGAGAGAACCCAGTGATGTAGGAGCAGTAGGGGACGGTTTCTGGAGCATAGGCAGGAGCTCATTGGGTGCAGGTCACCTGACCTAAGACACAGAGAGGTAGATAAAAGGTGGGAGCCATCTTTAGAGTGGAGTTCAGTTCAGTCAGTCAGAGCAGCAGAGAGAGAGAGCTGACAGGGAGCTGTGGCTCAGCCTGAGCTCAGCTCCACGAGGCAGGCCTGGAGAGAAAGCCGGGGCAAGAGAGGAGAAGAGGAGAAGGAGAAGGAAGGAAAGAGGAGAGACAGAGGAGTAGAAAGGCTCCAGAAACAAGAAGGCAGAAGGGACCCTAAGAGAGCAGAATGGACAGCAACCGTTGCAAGCCCGCGTTATATCGAGTGAAGGATCAGGTCATGGAAGGGTACTGGATTCGCAAGCTGGTGGAGGTAAATCATCCCTCAGCCAAGAACCGGAGGTCGTGATCATTAATTGGTGCGACCCCTTGCTACACTCGCTAGGAAGGCACCACATAGAGTCAGGGAAACTGGCGCCAAGTTTTACCAGAGAAGGACCGAGGCAGCCGGACAGAAGCGTGGTCACTGGTGGGGCACGAGAGGCCAGAGAAAGGATAGAAGGGGGTCCTGTGCCGCACTCCTGAATTGCCTGGGGGTTGACCGAGCTCCTCACCTGGTGGACGCAGCACGGCTTGGGCAGTCATTGCTGACAGAAGTGACATGGATAACAACTGTGAGTAAAAACCCTGGACTGCACCATTGGACTCAGTGTGATCTTTGCTGCGCCTGCACCATCACCCCCAGCATCCACTTACACTGCCCTGAAGCTACATTCTTCCCTTGGGGAGTTGTCCTACCCCTGTGCTGCACACCAACACCAGCCTCAGTGGTCTGCCTCGCAGCGGCGGTTATCTCTGACCGCAATCCACGGGTGGCATAGTCGGACATTCCCAAATCTATAAATAGACTGCCACACAATTTGGTCTGACCAACCTGAGCCACGGGATCGGGTTGCCACTACTACCCCCATCAGCACCGTAAACCAGAAGGCCCGGTTCCGGGTACCCCACGGCCCAGGGGGTGAGTCACATATATTCTACTGCTTAAAGGCCTCATCCACAGTAAAAAATCTAATTTCTTCTGTTACTAACATGATAAAGCAGGCCACATCTCAGCTTGTAATTTTTGGAGGTGAAATTCAGCTGTATCCAGAGCTCGTCCACAGTAAAAAAATCTAATTTCTTCTGTTACTAACGTGGTACATACAGCAGGCCACTAGTGATGAGGTCTGCAGGGGGCCTAAAAATTGCAGGGAACAGTGCTCAAATGACATGGGAACAGCATGGAGAGACCCCTGGAAGCATGTCTGATTCCCAAATCACTGCTGTGAACAATGTTGAGCATTCCGCCACTTTTACAGACTCACAATAAAACATACTAAACCAAAATGGATTTTCCTGGAAAAAATGTTAAGGGACACCCTTCCAAGGTAATGACTTGCATATAAGGCAAAATAAATAACCCCCCAAAAAATTCTCCTCCACACCTTAGCCTATGTTCACACGTAGTATTTTTGATGCCTTTTTGCACTTTGGCATTGCTTTCAATGGTGAAAAATAACTTCCCCGGTAAATGTCATTTTAACATTTTACTAACTTATCTGGCCATGTGATGTGTGAGACATGATCAGACACATCCTGTTTCATTTATGAAGGAGGGACTCTGAAAGTCACAAAGCCTATTTTTATAGGGCCATTAGGCAGCCCTTACTATTGTTAGAGGGCCATCAGCTGGCTATGCTTTGTTGTTCCTATTATTAAGGAGCAGGTCTCATATACTGTTATTGCATATGCAGTGACTGTAAGGCCTGCCCAAAATTTGGAAAAACTCCAATACCCCTTTGAAGAGACATAGAGGGCCTGATTTAAAAAAAAATCCCATTATTAAGGAGTGGGTCTCCTATAGTGTTACAGTGTATGCAGTAACTGTAAGGTCTGTCCAAAATTTGGAAAAACTCTAATAAACCTTTGAAGACACATAGAGGGCCTGATTTTAAAAAATAACTTCCCATTATTAACCCCTTTGCGACCTTGGGATTTTCCGTTTTTGCATTTTCATTTTTTGCTCCTCTTGTTCCCAGAGCCATAGCGTTTTTATTTTTTGGTCAATATGGCCATGTGAGGGCTTATTTTTTGGGGTACGAGTTGTACTTTTAAACGCCATTACTAGTTTTACCATATCGTGTACTGGAAAACGGTAAAAAAATTCCAGATGCGGTGAAATTGCAAAAAAGTGCAATACCACATATGGTTTTTTTTAAGTTTTTTTACCACGTTCACTGAATGCTAAAACTGACCTGCCACTATTATTCTCCAGGTCATTACGAGTACGTAGACACCAAACATGTATAGGTTCTTTTTTATTTAAGTGGTGAAAAAAAAATCCAATGTTTGCTAAAAAAAAAATTTAAAAAATGGCGCCATTTTTCGAGACCCGTAGTGTATCCATTTTTCGGAATCTTGGGCTGGGTGAGGGCTTATTTTTTGCGTGCTGAGCTGACGTTTTTACCAATACCATTTTGGGGTAGATCCGATGTTTTGATCGCCCGTTATTGCATTTTATTGCAATGTTGCAGCGACCAAAAAAACGTAATTCAGGCGTTTAGAATTTTTTTCTCATTACACCGTTTACCGATCGGATTCATTCTTTTTTTATATTGATAGATCGGGTGATTCTGAACGCGGCGATACCAAATATGTGTATGTGGGGTTTATTTTTTATTATTTTATTTTGAATGGGGCAAAAGAGGGGTGATTTAAACTTTTATATTTTTTAAATTTTTTTTATATTTTTAAAAACTTTTTTAAAACTTTTTGCTTGCTTCTATAGTCTCCATAGGACAGTAGAAGCAGCAACTGTCCGATCGCCTCTGCTACATATAGGTGATCAGCAGATCACCTCTGTGTAGCAGAAATGCTCCTGTGTTATGAGCGCCGACCACTAGGTGGCGCTCATAGTAATCTTTACATGACAACCACTGGTGTCTGCTGCAGACCCAGGGTTGTCATGACCACCCATCGGTGACCCGCGATCACGTGACGGGGTCACGGATGGGCGGGCTAATATTAAATGCCGCTGTCAGAGATTGACAGCGACATTTAACATGTTAACAGCCAGAGGTGGATCGCGATTCCACCCGCGGCTGTTGCGGGCACATGTCAGCTGTAAGAATCAGCTGACATGTGCCCGGTTCAGTGCGGGCTCAGTGCCGGAGCCCTCACTGAACCGGGGGTGATGGCCTGGGGCGTACTAATACGCCCTGGGCCTATAAGGGGTTAAGGAGCGGGTCTCCTATACTGTTATTGCTTATGCAGTGACTGGAAGGACTGCCCAAATTTTGGAAAAATCCCAATACCAATTTGAAGACACATAGAGGAGGGCCTCAGTAAAAAAAAAAATTCCCATTATAAAAGATCGGTTCTGCTATACAGTTATTGAGTATGCCGTGACTGAAAGGGCTGCTTAAATTTAGTAAAAAACCCCAATACCAATTTGAAAACACAAAAGAGGACCTCAGTTAAAAGAATGTTCCCATTATAAAGGAGCGGTTCTGCTATACAGTTATTGCGTATGCAGTGACTGCAACAGCTGCCTAAATTTTGGAAAAACCCCAACACTAGTTTGAAGAAACATAGAGCAGGGCCTTATAGCGTATGCAGTAACTGTAAGGGCTGCCAAAAATTAGGACGCACTCCAATACCCCTTTGAAGAGACATAGAGGAGGGTCTCAGTAAAAAAAATGTTCCCATTATAAAGAGTGGTTCTCCTATACTGGTAATGCCCATGCAGTGACTGCAATAGCTGCCAAAGATTTGGACGCACTCCAATACACCTTTGTAGAGACATAGAGGAGGGCCTCAGTAAAAAAAAATGTTCCCATTATAAAGGAGTGGGTGTCCTATACTGGTAATGCCCATGCTGTGACTGCAAGGGCTGCCAAAAATTTGGACGCACTCCAATACCCCTTTAAAGAGACGTACAGGAGGTCCTCATTAAAAAAAATTGCTACCATTGTTAAGGAATGGGTCTCCTATACTCTTAATGCCCATGCGGTGACTGCAAGGGCTGGTAAAAAATTGGACGCACTCCAATACCCCTTTGAAGAGACGTACAGGAGGTCCTCATTAAAAAATTTTTACCATTATTAAGGAATGGGTCTCCTATACTGGTAATGCCCATGCACTAAGTGCATGGGCTGAAAAACATTTACCCCTGGGGGGTATGCATGAACAGAACATACTGTATAACATACAGAATATTACAGGTAGGCCTTTAAAAAAAATTTCCTACAGGCATCATAAACACCCTTACAAAAAATTATGTGGGTGTTGCATCACGGTCACTCTGGTGATATGGTGGTGGAGGATGAGGAGAAGGAGGAGGACAACAGAAAATAGACAAAATCAGGAAGTGCATACCCATGTCTGGGTGTGAAGAGGTACATGGGAATAGAACCCCCCAAAAAAGCCACGGGATTTGACTTTATGTTCCACTGCTATCATCCAGTGATATTGAGACGTCTGGCCCAATCCAGCTCTTGTTCATTTTTATGAGTCAGCCCATTAGCATTTTCAGTTGACAAATGGGTGTGCCTATCAGTTATAATGCCCCTGGCAGCACTAAAAATCCGCTCTGACAAAATGCTAGCGGCAGAGCAGGACCTCCAAGGTGCAGAGAGCCAGTTCTTGCCACGTGTCCAGCTTGGATACCCAATAATTATAAGGCACAGAGGAATCACAGAGGATGTTGGTAAAGTCGGCAAGGTAGTCCTTCAGCATCTTCTAAAACTTTTCTTTCCTTGTCAGAGTACCCCGCGCATCAATGACTGGGCACTGGGAGGGTCTGAGAAAACTGTCTCCCTCATTTGACAGTGTTCCCCTGCCTCTGTTGCGTCGTATTTGTGTCTCCCTCGCCTGTACTCCTTGGTTGTCCAAGGAACTGTGACCTCTGCTGCCAGCGTTTTCAGATGGGAATTTTTTTAATAATTCCGCAACAAGGTCCTTCTGGTACTGCAACATTTTACTAGACCTCTACACCACGGGAAGGAGAAATAGAAAGTTCTCCTTGTAGCGTGGGTCTAGAAGTGAGCCCAACCAGTAATTACTGTTGGCCAAAATGCATACAACGCGAGGGTCACCGGAAAGGCAGAGGAACATAAAGTCAGCCATGTGTGTCAGACTGCTACCAGCCAAGTCTTCCCTGTCCTGACCAAGAGGACGACTGTCCATGCTCTCTTCCTCATCCGCCTCATTCTCCCTTTGCTCAGGCCTTCCACGCTCAACTGACTGTATGAATGTGGTGTGGGTAGTACTGTCTGTAGCACAGGAAACCAACTCCTGTTCTTCCTCATCCTCTTCCTCCTCCTCCTCCTCATTAGCACCCAAACCGCGTTGGGATGAAATGAGGCTAGGCTATATGGCATCACCCTGTATGGTTCCTTGCTCTATCTCATCATGCTGTGCGTGAAATGCCTCCTTTTTAATTGTGAGCAGCGAGCATTTCAGAAGACAGAGAAGCGGCATGGTGACACTTATTATGGCGTCATCGCCCCCAAAAAAAAATGAGCACACACTCGGCATACTTTGACAAGCAGCTCAGGCAGATCCGGGTAGGTTTTGAGAAACCACTGAACCACTAGGTTGAGCACATGGACCAGGCATGGTATGTGTGTGAGGTTGCCTAGCTTCAGAGCCGCCACCAGGTTCCATTGTCACACACTACCATGCCATATAGGTTCAGCGGTGACAGCCACAGATCTGTTTGCTCTTTTACAGTTGTCAATAACTCTTCAGAGGTGTGCGGTTTGTCCCATAAGCATATTAGCTTCAGCACAGCCTGTTGCTGCTTGGCCGAGGCAGTACTGCAGTGCTTCCGACTGATGTGGTCATTTCGGAGATGGAGGCTGAGGCTGTGAAGGAGGAGGTGCAGGAGCTATAGAATGTGGGGGCAACCCTGATTGACCCAGGACCCGCAATCCTCGGTGTCAGGAGGACGTATTCCATCCCAGGGTCCGACTGAGTCCCAGCTTCCACTATATTAACCCAGTGTGCCGTCAGCAAGATGTACCGTCCCTGGCCACAAGCACTTGTTCACGTGTCTGTGGTTAGGTGGACCTTCCCAGTAACTGCGTTGTTGAGGGCATGGCTAAGGTTCTGGGACACGTGCTTGTGTAATGCGGGGACGGCACACCGGGATGAATAGTGGCGGCTGGGAACCCTCACCCCATCATACCGCTGCATGACCAGCTCTACCCTCACCCATCCCTTGTAGATTGTTTGTGAGCCTTCGCGGGAAGGGTCCTCTCTCCTCCTGTACCAGTCGGTGACCCCAGTCGGTAAAGCACCATGTAGTAAATGGCACTTTAATAATAAATAATAATTATATTATTTGTACTGTGGGTCAATTAATACCTCTTTTCTGGTGTCTGCCCCTTATTTGAGCTTTTTTGGCAGCTTTTGGGCCCCTTTGAAGGTGTTATGTATGCGTTTGGTTTTGCTTCCCATTGAATGCAATGGGATTCGGATATGTTCGACGAACTGATAGACAAACTGTTCAGCGAACAACGGGAAGTTCGCCGATCTGAAATGAATTTAACCTTTAAAGGTTCGCTCATCTCTAGTAAAGACTCTAAGAAGTAGCAGAAAATAAAAAGATCCATATCTCAGGAACCATATGGCGGATTTTAAAAATTCAAAAAACGGTATATTCAGGGGAGCAGCAGGAATATAATAATTGCAAAAACTGGACACTTTTGACTTGATAACAGGCCCTCTTTAAATGGGTATTCCAATGCTAAATAATCACTTACTCTTATTAGCATGTTTTTCTTTGCTCTTTCTCTATAAGAAATCCTACAATTTATTTCCATTGTGTGTCTACGTGCACTCCGAGCTGCAGTACTTTTCTATATGTTTTATCACCTATTATTTTCTTCTTCTATAGAAGTAATCTTTTTTACTTAAGCTTCAGAGGTGAAATCTGACTTGTTTCGCCCCCTCAGGCAGTTTTTTTCTGTATATCTCAGCCATGATTCCCTTCAATTCCAGCGACAAACAGGCAGTTCTTTGCATGCAAGCTATTCTGAATGTCTAAAACTCCCATACATTATTAAAGCATGATCTATCCCCGGCTGTGCCGTTCCATGCAGTAATATGATTTTACATGCAAGTCAGACAGATAATATGTATAATTACTCGCAATCTGCGTCTTTTATCTTGCAGATGGAGAGAGATGGAAATTTCACCATCGAAATAAATAACAATATGCAAAATAGAATCAGTTCTAAGGTATGAAAATCGGGGTTGTAATTGTGATAACCTTTCCAATAGCTGGAAAAAGGAAATCATCGGGCACGCTATAGTGATAATTATTGTACAGTGCAGACCCAATCATATACCGCAGTACCATGATGAGTCCAGAACTGCAGGCACAATCCTTCTGACATTATGTATTCTGCAGGTCTCTGTTTAATAAAAAAAAAAAGCCATATAACAAATGGAATTTAATAAATTATTTGATCAATGTATGAATCTGATTTGGTGTCTACAGAGCTCCCAGAAATTAACATATTAATTTTATGCTCCCATAACAAAACCCAGAATGCCCCCCAATTAACTATGGAAAGGGGTAATAAAATATTTTGTATTACTTAAATGCATATATTATTTTTGCAATTGGGTTCATCTAAAAATGTTGCACCTTTTGCCTTATAAAGCCTCTGTGTTGCACTGTCTATTGCTGGCTGCAGAATGAGTTAACTGAGAATTTGTCAGCGAGCTTGTGCTAACGATTGATCTAATGGGGACTTTGTAACTCTTTTATCTGTCTTTTTCTGAGCTCCTCTCAACTGATTTATGATCACAGATCACATCAAAGTTGAATGTGCAGGGAGACAAAGAACCTGTAAAAGACAAACAGTGAAAAAATTTAAAAAAAATCCAATTGTGAAAAATATTTTTTCCCCAAATTAAAGCAGTGAAGCAAAAAAAATAAAAATAAAAATAAAAAAAAATAAAAAATAAATTATATATATATATATATATATATATATATATATATATATATATATATATAGTCCCCAAATGTGGACAGCAATGTCCACATTTCTCAACTTTCCGTCACAGAGCCATAAAATTCCATGACAAAATTCTGGCTGTCTGAAGCTACCACTAGAGAATACATGTCAACCTCTGGCCCGCAGGCCAAGTCTGGCCCACAGCGTGATTATATATTTGGCCCGCGACACCACAACCGCCACCCCTATGTGGGGCCATTGTTCTATATGGAGGACTATTTTATGCTCATAATACTCTATGGAGAACTATTCCACTGGGGGCATATCCGTCTTCCCCCTGTATGAGTTGCTTAATCATAAACAGGCAGCAACACAGCTGAAATAAAACACTTACCCACAATAGCATAGGTTTCTCAGAGTGTGAGATATAAGGATACAGCCCTGATCTCTTGATCTAACCTCCTGCATGATTAGAAAGTGTGGGGAAGTTAGAGCACAGATGACTCACATCTTTAAGATAGGGTCCATGTGGGGGCAGGGTTAGCACAGCTGAGTTTATCTGTCTCACATTACAAACCCTTATATTTTTTCTGCTTCTCATAGCACTGTCAGCTTTGTTGCTTTGAGTACAACAGACATAAGTGTGACTCATCTCCGGACAGGCAGTGCGGGGGAAGTGGCATAAAAGCAGAGATGGCAGTGCTATGAGAGGAGGAGTGCTGATAGAAGGGTTTGTAATGTGACACAGATAAACTTAGCTGTGCTTCCCCATCCTCCCACATGGACCTTATCTGAAAAGTGTAAATTATCTGTAATCTAATCTCCAAGCACTTGCTAATCATGCCAGAGGTTAGACCAGGAGATCAGAGCTGTATCCTTACATCTCACACATTGAGAAACCTAACATATTGTGGGGGCGTGCTCTTTTTCTGCTGTATTGCTGCCTGCTTCTAATTGGGCAACTCATACAGGAGGAAGAATTACACGCCCCTAGTGAAAAATATCTGATAACACCCACTTGGACTTAACAAAATTACATTTTTTAGGTGCCAAATCTCCTAAATGAAGAGGCAAAGAAGATATCAGAGCCCCAAAAATGTGAGCCAATGGATTGTGGTTTTTGGGCCTCTACAGGCACCGGGACCTAGGTGCAACTGTTTCACCTGCATCCTCTGTTGCTATGCCCCAGAAAAAAACATGTATGCCAGTACTTAGCTATAGAGCAAATGAGGGTAAATAGTTTAACACTTACAGTTGTATAGGTCAGGGACTGAAAATAAGATCTGATCAACTAACAGTTTTCTTTTTTTAATTTCTTCTGTTCTACCTACCAGTGCAAAAATGCATTGCACTCATGCCATCAGTGGGGTTTTTTTCCAAAAAGGACACTAAGTGGTCAAATAATAGATAGGCTCTGGGCAGTTCAATTTAAATGGCAAGATCAAATTTGTATGAAAACTGCGTGGTGGATTTTCAATAAAACCAAGGTTCTCAACACTTTAAAGAAAGTGCAAGTCACCAGGGGAACATGTTTCATTACTGGTGTTTGTGACAGGACCCTGGGGCAGAATATGAGACCAGCTACAACATATCATTACATGAGGTTCTCTCATACAACAAGCTGCCAGCCAGATCCGATTCCCTGAGCTGCAAGCATCTGCCTAGAGCCGCTGTCACTGCCCAGTATGTGATGTGCTGAATCACCATCGCGGCCCAGTAAGAATATGAACACAAATAGAAACAGACGTTCTTATATCCGCTGCAATTCAGGTTAACACCACATTAACATCAATGTAAACAGGTCATGATCTTAATATAGGAAATATCAGTGGGTATAGTGTCGATGTATATACAACATTACATTTCTCCGTATGATGCAATAAGAAAAAAAAAAGTTTAGGAAGATATGGTGAAAAAAGAAAGAGCCCAACAGGTAGCTTTATTTAAAAGCAATGTGCACCTTTGTACCGATTTATTTTTGCAGTTTTGCACAATGATACAAATCCATGCTTGTAGTTTTTAGTATCTTTTTTCACTTTTATCAGTGTTAGAGATAGCAGCAGGGAAAGGGAGGTGGTTATTCATAGATCTCCAGGGTGGTGAGGGAAGAAAGCATGTACAGTGTCAGGGAGAGCAGAGGAAACAGATTATAGTAAGGGAGGAAAGCACAAAAAGAGAAAATAGATGCATGGTCGAAGCTGTGCTAATATATGAGCTAATAAAGCTAGCAGCAGCCTGGATACACACAGACCTCACACCCAGCCTATAGTACTGGGAGGGACACTTCCACAAGAGAAATGACTGAAAATTGGATCAAGCTGTGTCCTGTCCTCACCACATATTCAGATCACCTCTGCTCGTATTGAAATCCCCGGGCCTCTTACACTGGGCCGATACCTCCGGCTTTGAAGAGGGCCCAGAAGTTCTGCATAAGAGCACAAAAGGTCACAGCATCATGACCTTGTGTGCATGCACAGGACCCTCGCAGGCCCCATCAAAGCCAAAAGTTCTGGCCCAGCGTGAGAGGTCCGGGATTTCAATTGCAGGCGAATTCGAATTTTGCCTGATTCGCTAACCTCTAGTCAGAAGGCCACACAAAACTTTACCTTGCAATTCAACTACAGTAGAAAATTTTGCAGACTTGGTAAAGCAGTAGGTCTTATTTTTAGACAGGCATACTCTTTCTTAAGTTTTTCGCAGACCCCCCCAATATATCTCCTGACCCCCACAGCCTTTCAGTCTTCTCTTTCTCTCAAACAACCATTCTCCTCTAGGGGCCCTATGACCTGTCCTAATACTGCTCAGCCCTACAATGTACGTTATTCCACACTCTCCCTGGATGGCACCAAACCTCCACCTTGGCATCTCCTTTGACCCCGCCTGACACAGCGTATCAGCATTGTTATGTTCAGTCCTCCTGATAGATCAGGACTCTTCCTAGGCCTAGCCAATTCTTCATACATAGCATACTCAATAAAAGTAGTTCTACAGTAAGTTTGTGCCCTAAAAGGGGTTTTCTGTCTTTTTTTTATAAATTTACCGTGAGGATTCATGCAAGTAAAAGAAGAAAAGAAGCTATATTCCTCCAGGGAATCTGCTCTCTGGTCCAGCAATTCCACGTTGACTGTCTTCGTTGGACCACAAGTGATGATATCACGACTAGTGTTGAGCCACCCCCGTAGTGTTCGGGTTCGGTTCGGTTCGTCGAACACCGGGATGTTCGAGGAACTGTTCGTCGAACTGTTCGTCGAACACCGTCGAACACCGTTAAAACCAATGGCAGGCAAACAAAAACACATAGAAACACATAGAAAACACCTGCAAAGGTGTCCAAAAGCTGACAAACTGCTCAGAAGACACTCTCTTTAAAAAAGCCGGCCGGCAAATTCAGCAGCGGCATACACCGGTACCCGACAATTTAGACAAGAAGGAATAGAGCCTCACACATAGATTAGATAGATAGAAACATGTCAGTCACACATATAAGAAGCACAGTGACAGTGTTGGTTACTGCACTTGTCATTTAGTGTAAAGGATTTATTAAAAAAAATATTAGTGTTTTCATGCACCGTCTCTTTAAAAAAGCCGGCCGGCAATTCAGCATCTGTACCCGACAATTTAGAACAGAAAGAATAGAGCTTCACACATAGATTAGATAGATAGAAACATGTCAGTCACATATATAATAAGTACAGTGATAGTGTTGCTTTCTGTACTTGTCATTTAGTGTAAAGGATTTATTTAAAAAAATAATAGTGTTTTCATGCACTGTCTCTTTAAAAAAGCCGGCCGGCAATTCAGCAGCGGTACCCGACAATTTAGAACAGAAAGATAGAGCATCACACATAGATTAGATAGATAGAAACATGTCAGTCACATATATATGAAGTACAGTGATAGTGTTGGTTACTGTACTTGTCATTTAGTATTAAAATAAAGGATTTATTATTAAAAAAATTGGCGTGGGGTTCCCCTTAATTTTAGGCTCTAGCGGAGGTTAAGCAGACGGCTGGGGCAGATGTTTGAAGCCTGGGAAGGGGGTAATACCCACGGAGCTTCCCAGGCTACTAATATCAGCCCCCAGCTGAATACATAGCCTTTACTAGCTATTAAAATGGGGGACCCCCCAAAAAAAATGACGTGGGGTCCCCCCTAATTTAATAGCTAGCAAAGGCTAGGCAGACAGCTGGGGGCTGATATTAATAGCCCAGGAAGGGAGCCATGAATATTGGCCCCCTCCCAGGCTAGAAACACCAGCCGTCAGCCGCCCCAGAAATGGCGCATTCATAGGATGCGCCAATTCTGGCACTTAGCCTCGCTCTTCCACGCTGCCCTGGTGCGGTGGCAGGGGGTAATAGGGCTGGGGTTGATGTCAGCTTATAATGCCAGCTGACATCAAGCCCAGGTTAGTAATGGAGAGGCGTCTATAAGACACCCCCATTACTAACCCCATAGTCAAAGTTAAAAAAAACACAAACACCCAGAATAAAGTCCTTTAATTGAAATAAAGACACAATCCTTTATTGTTCTAAATTAAACCATACTTACCATCACGCCCATTCCAGCTGAAGCCAACGATCTCCTGCAATAAAAGAAAAATAATAAAGCAACCTCATCCTTACCTTTCCATGGTTCCCACGACAGCTTCAGCTCTGCTACATCGAGATGACAGGCTGGACCGCAGCAGAACGCTGCCATCCAGCCTCTCATCCCGCAGACACTGAGAAGCGCAGGCTTGCTTGCGCTGCTCAGCGTCTCTCTGTGACGACATCCAGATGAGCCGAGTTCATGTCCAATGAACTCGGCTCACCTCATGCACGTCACTGACAGCGTGGGAAAATTCTCACGCTGAAGCGCTGATTGCAGGAGAATTTTCCCACGCTGTCAGTGACGTGCAGGAGGTGAGCTGAGTTCATTGGACATGAGCTCACCTCATGCACATCACTGACAGCGTGGGAGAATTCTCCTGCACTCAGCACTTCAGCGTGAGAATTTTCCCACGCTGTCAGTGACGTGCATGAGGTGAGCCGAGTTCATTGGACATGACCTCGGCTCATCTGGATGCCGTCACAGCGAGACAGTGAGGAGCGCAAGCATGCCTGCGCTTCTCAGTGTCTGCAGGATGACAGGCTGGATGGCGGCGTTCTGCTGCGGTCCAGCCAGTCATCTCGATGTAGCAGAGCTGAAGCTGTCGTGGGAACCATGGAAAGGTAAGGATGAGGTTGGTTTATTATTTTTCTTTTATTGCAGGAGATCGTTGGCTTCAGCTGGAATGGGTGTGATGGTAAGTATAGTTTAATTTAGAACAATAAAGAATTGTGTCTTTATTTCAATTAAAGGACTTTATTCTGGGTGTTGTGTTTTTTTTAAATACTTTACTAGAAATTCATGGCGGTCATGTCTAATACTGGCGTGACCCCATGAATTTTGGGCTTGGGGCCAGCTGATAATACCAAGCTGGCCCTAACCCCTTTATTACCCAGTGAGCCACCGCACCAGGGCCCTGGATGAGTTGGGTACAGCGCCAGAAGATGGCGCTTCTATGAACGCGCCATTTTCCGGAGTGGCTGTGGACTGCAATTTGTAGCGGGGGGGGGCCCAGAAAGCTTGGGCCTCCCTGCGCTGCAGATTCCAGCCCCCAGCTGCCTAGTTGTACCTGGCTGGACACAAAAATAGGGCGAAGCCCCACGTACTTTTTTTTTAATTATTTCATGAAATTCATGAAATAATTAAGAAAAAAAGGGCTTCCCTATATTGTTGTGTCCGGCCAGGTACAAATAGGCAGCTGGTGGTTGGGGGCAGCCCGTTCCTGCCTGCTGTACCTGGCTGGACACAAATATAGTGCGAAGCCCCACTTCAATTTTTTTTAATTATTTCATGAAATTCATGAAATAATTAAGAAAAAAAGGGCTTCCCTATATTGTTGTGTCCGGCCAGGTACAAATAGGCAGCTGGTGGATGGGGGCAGCCCGTTCCTGCCTGCTGTACCTGGCTGGACACAAATATAGTGCGAAGCCCCACTTCAATTTTTTTAAATTATTTCAGGAAATTCATGAAATAATTTAAAAAAAATTGACGTGGGGCTTCGCACTATATTTGTGTCCAGCCAGGTACAGCAGGCAGGAACGGGCTGCCCCCAACCACCAGCTGCCTATTTGTACCTGGCCGGACACAACAATATAGGGAAGCCCTTTTTTTCTTAATTATTTCATGAAATAATTTAAAGAAAATTGACGTGGGGCTTCGCCCTGTTTTTGTGTCCAGCCAGGTACAACTAGGCAGCTGGGGGCTGGAATCCGCAGCGCAGGGAGGCCCAAGCTTTCTGGGCCCCCCCCGCTGCAAATTGCAGTCCGCAGCCACCCCGGAAAATGGCGCGTTCATAGAAGCGCCATCTTCTGGCGCTGTACCCAACTCATCCAGGGCCCTGATGCGGTGGCTCACTGGGTAATAAAGGGGTTAGGGCCAGCTTGGCATTATCAGCTGGCCCTAAGCCCGAAATTCATGGGGTCACGCCAATATTAGACATGACCACCATGAATTTCTAGTAAAGTATTTAAAAAAAACACAACACCCAGAAAAAAGTCCTTTAATTGAAATAAACACACAATTCTTTATTGTTCTAAATTAAACCATACTTACCATCACGCCCATTCCAGCTGAAGCCAACGATCTCCTGAAATAAAAGAAAAATAATAAAGCAACATCATCCTTACCTTTCCATGGTTCCCATGACAGCTTCAGCTCTGCTACATCGAGATGACAGGCTGGACCGCTGCAGAACGCTGCCATCCAGCCTGTCATCCCGCAGACACTGAGAAGCGCAGGCTTGCTTGCGCTCCACAGTGTCTCTCTGTGAGGGCATCCAGATGAGCCGAGTTAATGTCCAATGAACTCGGCTCACCTCATGCACGTCACTGACAGCGTGGGAAAATTCTCCTGCACTCAGCGCTTCAGCGTGGGAGAATTCTCACACTGAAGCGCTGAGTGCAGGAGAATTCTCCCACGCTGTCAGTGACGTGCAGGAGGTGAGCTGAGTTCATTGGACATGAGCTCACCTTATGCACGTCACTGACAGCGTGGGAAAATTCTCCTGCACTCAGCGCTTCAGCGGGAGAATTCTCACGCTGAAGCGCTGAGTGCAGGAGAATTCTCCCACGCTGTCAGTGACGTGCAGGAGGTGAGCTGAGTTCATTGGACATGAGCTCACCTTATGCACGTCACTGACAGCGTGGGAGAATTCTCCTGCACTCACCGCTTCAGCTTGAGAATTTTCCCACGCTGTCAGTGACGTGCATGAGGTGAGCCGAGTTCATTGGACATGAACTCGGCTCATCTGGATGTCGTCACAGAGAGACGCTGAGCAGCGCAAGCAAGCCTGCGCTTCTCAGTGTCTGCGGGATGAGAGGCTGGATGGCAGCGTTCTGCTGCGGTCCAGCCTGTCATCTCGATGTAGCAGAGCTGAAGCTGTCGTGGGAACCATGGAAAGGTAAGGATGAGGTTGCTTTATTATTTTTCTTTTATTGCAGGAGATCGTTGGCTTCAGCTGGAATGGGCGTGACGGTAAGTATGGTTTAATTTAGAACAATAAAGGATTGTGTCTTTATTTCAATTAAAGGACTTTATTCTGGGTGTTTGTGCTTTTTTTAACTTTGACTATGGGGTTAGTAATGGGGGTGTCTTATAGACGCCTCTCCATTACTAACCTGGGCTTGATGTCAGCTGGCATTATAAGCTGACATCAACCCCAACCCTATTACCCCCTGCCACCGCACCAGGGCAGCGTGGAAGAGCGAGGCTAAGTGCCAGAATTGGCGCATCCTATGAATGCGCCATTTCTGGGGCGGCTGACGGCTGGTGTTTCTAGCCTGGGAGGGGGCCAATATTCATGGCTCCCTTCCTGGGCTATTAATATCAGCCCCCAGCTGTCTACCTAGCCTTTGCTAGCTATTAAATTAGGGGGTACCCCACGTCATTTTTTTTGGGGGGTCCCCCATTTTAATAGCTAGTAAAGGCTATGTATTCAGCTGGGGGCTGATATTAGTAGCCTGGGAAGCTCCGTGGGTATTACCCCCTTCCCAGGCTTCAAACATCTGCCCCAGCCGTCTGCTTAACCTCCGCTAGAGCCTAAAATTAAGGGGAACCCCACGCCAATTTTTTTAATAATAAATCCTTTATTTTAATACTAAATGACAAGTACAGTAACCAACACTATCACTGTACTTCATATATATGTGACTGACATGTTTCTATCTATCTAATCTATGTGTGATGCTCTATTCTTTCTGTTATAAATTGTCGGGTACCGCTGCTGAATTGCCGGCCGGCTTTTTTAAAGAGACGGTGCACGAAAACACTATTATTTTTTTTGATAAATCCTTTACGCTAAATGACAAGTACAGTAAGCAGCACTGTCACTGTACTTCGTATATATGTGGCTGACATGTTTATATCTATCTAATCTATGTGTGAAGCTCTATTCTTTCGGTTCTAAATTGTCGGGTACAGGTGTATGCCGCTGCTCAATTGCCGGCTTTTCATGTTTCACTGTTGGCACTGTTCCCATCGATTTGGGCAATCACTGTAATGCCACAACCACCATGGCTGTGGCATTACAGTGAGTGGCAGACAATCCCTGCATGATTGGTGCTCTAAATAGCGCCAGACATGCAGGACACGCTTTTGGTGCATGAACAGTTATCGAACATAACCTCGAACAGCCGAATTTTTTGCAAATCGTTCGGGTTCGTCGAACAACTCGAACACCGCCCAAAACAGCTCGAATTTGAGATTGGCGAACAGTTCTAGTCGAACACCGCTCATCTCTAATCACGACCACCAATCACCTGACCACCATGGCCATTGATTGGCTGCAGAGTTAGGAGACTGGTAGTTGGGAGGTCATCTCTATCAATACGGTGGAGGCCATTGGAGCTGCGAGTAGATTCCCGTGGTTAGTATAGATTCTTTTCTTCTCTCATTTGCATTGCTCTTCACGATCATTTTCTTTTTAAAGGGGTTGTCCACTACTTTAACATTGATGTCCTATCCATAGGACCGCGACCAATCAGCAAAGCGGTGTTTAAATTTGGCGGCAATAATGCTGATTGTTCGCTGCCTGCAAACGCGACCAATCAGCAGAGCGGTGTTTAAATTTGGGGCCAAAATCGCTGATTGGTTGCGGTCGGCCGGCGGCCACGACCAATCAGCAGAGCGTTGTTTAAATTTGGCGCCAATCTCGCTGATTGGTCGCGGCTGGCGGCCGCGACCAATCAGCAGAGCGGTGTTTAAATTTTGCGCCAAAATCGCTGATTGCTCACGGCCGGTGGCCTCGACCAATCAGCAGAGCGTTGTTGAAATTTTGCGCCAATCTCGCTGATTGGTCGCGGCTGGCCGGCGGCCGCGACCAATCAGCAGAGCGGTGTTTAAATTTGGCGCCAAAATCGCTGATTGGTCACGGCTGGCGGCAACGAACAATCAGCAGAGCGGTGTTTACATTTGGCGCCAATCTCGCTGATTGGTCGCGGCTGGCGGCCGCGACCAATCAGCAGAGCGGGGCTTAAATTTGGCGCCAATACTGCTGATTGGTTGTGGCTGGCAACCGCAACCAATCAGTAGAGCGTGGTTTAAATTTGGCGCCAATAATGCTGATTGGTCGCGGACGGCGACCGCGACCAATCAGCACAGCGGCGTTTAAATTTTCCACCCATATCGCTGATTGGTCGCGGGCGCGATCGCGACCAATCGGCGTTGTATTAGTGAGGACCGGGGAGCGGCGCTGCCTGTGCGGCTACTTCCGCTGTGAGAAGCCGGGAGATGAGCGGCAGCTCGCAGCAGAAGTATCCCGACCGGCGGCGCTGCTCCCCGGTCCTCCGTTCACACTTGCCCTCCGGAGATCAGCAGGCCAAGCCGTTGATCTCCCGACGTTAGCCGCATGGAGGTCAGCGGTGCCGCCTGTCGGGGTACTTGTGCTGCCAGCAGCGGGGAGATGAGCGGCTAGCGCCGGTCATCTCCCTGCTGCATCGCCGCTGATCTCCGTCCGGCAGATGAGCCGCTAATGGCCGCCATCTTTTTCTGAAATCCCGTGTCGCTGATTGGCCGCGGCCGGACCAATCAGCGACGCGGGATTTCCTGGACAGACAGACAGAAAGACAGACAGACAGAAAGACAGACAGACGGGATAAGACGATTATATATATAGATAAGTTGCACTCTGGCACTCTCTTTGCACTCTGACCAATCTTTTACAATGATTCCAAGCTCATCTGCGAGTTTTTTCTCACTGCGGATCGGACTGAGAAAAAAATCGCAGCATGCTGCGATTGTCAGCGAGAATCGGATCTCACTTTTTATGCACACATCTTAAAGGAAACCCGACATTTCATCAGCCAAGTACAGTACTGTACATTCACAGCCCCAATTGTCAGAATAGAACAGATAGAATAGATAGAAATATATCAGTGAGAGACATATAATCAATGCTTTCCATGTGTAGTTTTTCTGTACTTGTATTTAGCTAATAATTAAATAAATAAAAGAAAATAATGGCGTGGGGACCCCCTTATTATTTATAACAAGCTGAGGAAAAGCAAACAGCTGTGAAATGGTCTTATTAGTCTGGGAAGGAGCCAATATCCATGGAGCTTCCCAGCCTATTAATAACAGCTCACAGCTGTCTGCAAAACCTTTACTTGTTATTAAAGGGAGGGACCACTCCAAAAAATGACATGGCTTCCCCTATTTTTAATAACCAGAAAAGTCTAAGCAGACAGCTGCAGGCTGATATTAATAGGCTGGGAAGGGGCCATGGATATTGGCTCTTTCCCAAACTAATAACACCAGCCCTAAGCCACCCCAGAAATAGAGCATTTATTAATTTATTAGATGTGCCAATTCTGGTGCTTAGCCTCGCCTCTTCTCCATTGCCCTTGTGCAGTGGAAATCGGGGTAATGGTTTTGAGGTTGATGTCAGCTGTGTAATATCCACTGACATCATGCCCATGGGTTAGTATTGGAGATGTCTCTGTGAGACACCCCATTACTAACCCCCTGGTCAAAAGAAATAAACACACACACCTTCAAGAGTTCTTTAATTGTAAAAAGCACTTCCCAACAATTACCTTCTTTTACCCATTTATTAGCAAACAAAATAATCCACAGGGTCCGCCGTAAACCCAACTGCTGTGATGAGCGGTGATGTCAGTAAGGTCATCGCAGTTCATAGCCAATGAAATTTTAAAAATTTAAAGGCTATGCAGACAGCTGTGAGCTGATATTAATAGGCTGGGAAGATCCAAGGATATTGGCCCTTCCCAAAATAATAACACCAGTTCACAGCTATCTGCTTTCCCTCAGCTGAATATTAAAAATATGGGGGACCCCACGCCATTTTTTCAAATTAATTATTAATTTAATAGGTTAAATAAGGCTTAACAACCTTTAGTGCCATATGCAGGGCACAAAAGGGTGCTAGTTTATTATATGTAGGGGGCTTGTTACATTAAATATCTACAGGACATCTCTCCTATTTATTCTGTCTATCTATCTACAGTATCTATCTATTATCTATCTATCTTTCTCTCTATATCTGTATATAAGATTGCTTTAGTACTTTGTAAACTAGCTTTAAATGACATAGAGAATTACTGTATGTAAAAGCTGATGTTAAAAACGCATTGCATACGGATTGCATACGAATGCTAGGTGAGAAAAATCGCATTGTACTTATATGACACTCGTCGTACTTTTCTGGATCAACATCAGACCCATTTTTTATAAGTTAGTGTGACTCCAGCCTATAAGAGGGAATTTAGACATTATTATTTTATAAAGGAGAACTGATGGCATTATAACTTTATAAGGGGGCACTCCAACTTCATCACTTTATAAAAGAGCACTCAAGGCACTATTACTTTATAAGTGAGCATTCCGGGCATTATTACTTTATAAGGGGCACTTGGGTATTGCTACTTTATAAGGGGGCACTATCTGCATTATTACTTTATAAGGGGACATTCTGTGCATTATTACTTTCTAATTTGCACTCGGTGCATTATTACTTGGGCCATTATTAATTTACTAGATGGTGGCCCGATTGTAACGCATCGGATATTCTAGAATATGTATGCGGCCGATCGGGCGCAATTAGCAGAGCGGTGTTTAAATTTTGCGCCAATAATGCTGATTGGTTGCGGCCGGCGGCCGCGACCAGTCAGCAGAGCGGTGTTTAAATGTGGCGCCAATAATGCTGATTATTCGTGACCGGTA
The DNA here is from genome assembly GCF_046119375.1 of Phyllobates terribilis. Classification (NCBI taxonomy): domain Eukaryota; kingdom Metazoa; phylum Chordata; class Amphibia; order Anura; family Dendrobatidae; genus Phyllobates; species Phyllobates terribilis. The sequence continues at coordinate 139,908,637 of NW_027362770.1, forward strand.
ACCACGACCAATCAGCAGAGCGGTGTTTAAATTTGGCGGCAATATCGCTGATTGGTCGCGGCCGGCCACCGCGACCAATCAGCGAAGCGGTGTTTAAATTTGGTGCCAATACTGCTGATTGGTCGCGGCCGGCGACCGCGACTAATCAGCAGAGCAGTGTTTAAATTTGGTGCCAATACTGCTGATTGGTCGCGGCCGGCGACTGCGACCAATCAGCAGAGCGTTGTTTAAATTTGGCACCAAAATTGCTGATTGGTCGCGGCCGGCCACCGCGACCAATCAACAGAGCGGGGTTTAAATTTGGCGCCAATAATGCTGATTGATCGCGAATGGCAGCTGCGACCAATCAGCAGAGCGTTGTTTAAATTTTGCGCCAATCTCGCTGATTGGTGGCGTCTGGCGTCCGCGACCAATCTGCAGAGCGTTGTTTAAATTTGGCGCCAATCTCGCTGATTGGTCGCGGCTGGCAACCGCGACCAATCAGCAGAGCGCTGTTTACATTTGGAGCCAATGTCGCTGATTGGTCGCGGCTGGAGTCCGCGACCAATCAGCAGAGTGTTGTTTAAATTTGGCGCCAATTTCGCTGATTGATCGCGTCTGGAGTCCGCGACCAATCAGCACAGCAGTGTTTAAATGTGGCGTCAACATCGGTGATTGGTCGGGGCCGCTATTTAAACGTGGCGCCCAAATCGGTGATTGGTCGCGGGCAGTGGCCGCGACCAATCAGCAGAGCGGTGTTTAAATTTTGCGCCAAGATCACTGATTGGTTGGGTGCTGAGACCGCGACCAATCAGCGAATCGTATTGGTGAGGACAGGGGAGCGGAATCGTATTGGTGAGGACCGGGGAGCGCCGCTGCCTGTGCGGCTACTTCCGCTGCGAGAAGCCGGGACATGAGCGACTGCTCGTAGCAGAAGTATCCCGACCCGCAGCACCGCTCCCCGGTCCTCCCTTGACACCCTAGCCGCTGATCTCCCGACAGTAGCCACATGGTGTTACTAAGGTCCGGACATTTGTTTTCAAAATCGCTGACTGGTCGGGGGCGCTGCCCGCGACCAATCACCGATTTGGGCGCCACATTTAAATAGCGTCCACGACCAATCAGCACAGCGGTGTTTAAATGTGTTTGCAAGATCGGTGATTGGTCGCGGCCGCTATTTAAATGTGGCGCCCAAATCGGTGATTGGTCGCGGGCAGCGTCCGTGACCAATCATCACAGCAGTGTTTAAATGTGGTGCCCAAATCGGTGATTGGTCGCGGGCAGCGTCCACGACCAATCAGCACAGCGGTGTTTAACTTTTGCAGCAAGATCAGTGATTGGTCGCGGCCGAAGACCGCGACCAATCACCGATTTATGCGCCACATTTAAATAGCGTCCGTGACCAATCAGCACAGCAGTGTTTAAATGTCTCTGCAAGATCGGTGATTGGTCGCGGACGCTATTTAAATGTGGCACACAAATCGGTGATTGGTCGCGGTCTTCGGCCGCGACCAATCACTGATCTTGCCGCAAAAGTTAAACACCGCTGTGCTAATTGGTCGCGGACGCTGCCCGCGACCAATCACCGATTTGGGCGCCACATTTAAACACTTCTGTGCTGATTGGTCACGGACGCTGCCTGCGACCAATCACCGATTTGGGCGCCACATTTAAATAGCGGCCGCGACCAATCACCGATCTTGCAGACACATTTAAACACCGCTGTGCTGATTGGTCGCGGACGCTATTTAAATGTGGCACCCAAATCGGTGATTGGTCGCGGGCAGCGGCCGCGACCAATCAGCACAGCGGTGTTTAACTTTTGGGCCAAGATCAGTGATTGGTCGTGGCGAGAGATCGCGACCAACCAGCGAATCGTATTGGTGAGGACCGGGGAGCGGCGCTGCCTGTGCGGCTTCTTCCGCTGCGAGAACCCGGGACATGAGCGGGCGCTCGCAACAGAAGTATCCCGACCCGCAGCGCCGCTCCCCGGTCCTCCCTTGACACCCTAGCCGCATGGATGTCAGCGTCGCTGCCTGTGCGGCTACTTCCGCTGCGAGAACCTGGGACATGAGCGGGCGCTCGCAGCAGAATTATCCCGACCCGCAGAGCCACTCCCCGGTCTTCCCTTGACACCCTAGCCGCATGGAGGTCAGAGGTGCCGGCATCCCGCAGATGACCCGCTAACGGCCGCCATCTTTTTTCAGAAATCCCGCGGCGCTGATTGGCCGCTGCCGGACCAATGAGCGATGCGGGATTTCCTGGACAGACAGACAGAAAGACAGACAGACAGACGGGATAAGACGATTATATATATAGATAAGGGGCACTTGCGTATTAGTATTTTATAACGAGGCACTCTGGGCATTGCTACTATATAAAAGGGCACTCTGTGCACTATTACTTTTTGTGAAGCACTCAAGGCATTAATACTTTAAAAGGGGGTATTCTGGGCATTATTACCATACAAGGTTCATCATATGTATTATTACTTTATAAATGGACCTTTGGGGCAATATTCTTAGTATTATACAAGGGGCATTTACAGCATTGTTACTTTCTAATTAGGCACTCTGGGAATTTCAAAATGAAAGACTGGCTTGTATGATTCTTTACAGGGGGGCTTTTACGATTTTTTTGCATTAGATACGGCTCCCGACTTTCTTTCAGGGCTGAATGTGACTTTCAAAATAAATAATGTTGGGGACCCCTGATCTACTGGAACTTTTTTGCCAAAAACATTGAATGTTATTTTTCTCTTGCAGAATATTTTGTGTTTGTTGACTCTCATTTAAACAATGCCGCTTATGCCCCCCTATAGTCTTTATCATCTTATATAAGATGCCGAATGGCATCTTCACCGCCGTCTTCAGTAGGACGGGAGCCCGGGTGGAATTCAGAAGATAAGCGCATTTTTATGCTTAAGACTCGGAATAAAGATTGTTTACACTTTGCCGTTAACCAAATGATCCGCCTGTTTTACCAGACGATGTTATATTTCATTAGAGGCATTAGAAGAAGCAGATTAAAAAAAAAAAAAGTTCTTTCATTTTATTTGCGGGATAAAATTGTTTCTATTCTGATTTCCGCTGGGAGTTTCAAGTTTGAAGGGCATTTTATTGCCGGTATGGTACGAAGAACCATCACAAATTCCGTCTCTATGGCAACCATCTGCGGCCTAAAGCCTACCCTTTTATTCTCCGCAATCATGCAATTGCTGCTGAACATATTGTGCCTGAAGATTTACAGATTTACAGGGGGTGCTTTCTAAAAGCGTAAATGGCTCTTATTGTCATAACGTATTTACTAGAATCACTTGTAGGAAGAAGGAATTGTTCCAAATTCAGTTCCTTCAGAAGGAAAAAAAAAGAACTTGAAAAAGCATGAAGAACCGTATTTCTATAGATGGAGGGCAAAAAAAATGTAATGTATGGAGGAACATGTCGATATGACGCACAGCGATGTATGGCAATGTTTTTTTGTTGGATGAGAGGTCATTGCTGGGGAATCAGAAGATTTTAGATGGCTGAGCTGTAATAAGAAGGGGCCTTTTATTGGGTCTAGTGCCAAGTATCCTGATTATTTCTTCATATCTACTATTGTTAAAATTGTTCATCCTCTTGTAACGTGGCGCGGGGCGGTAGACGTGGGCGAGGTACTCGTCTTCAACACTTCGACAAGCTACATGATAATGGGGATCCTTGGCCATGTGTGTGGACTTGTGCCATGGGAACACTACACCCTTGTAGGCGGCATGATGCCGGTGACTTAGGGTGGCCAGGACCAGATGTTGTAGAATTCAGTGAGGGAGATCACCAGTCAAAATAAACTTTTAATGAACATCAACGTATGGAGGGGTATACAGAGTGGATAGCGGGTGCAAAACGTCATGGATGTTTCTCTTAACACACAGAATATCTTCATACACATTCTATCTGTCCTTTCCTAAACTCACTCAGTTCTGCCTGCTATTTCCTCTGCATTCACCACCACCCAGCACAGTGCTTCAGGAGCTTCCATTGTCCCCAATAACGGCACTACAGTCCAATAAGTGAGAGCCCTGTACTTCAACCCATGTTCTTATGCCACTATGGCTTTTAGTTAGCTTCTCTGTTGATGCCTTGGAGCTACTGCCCAGAGCGCTCTCTTCATCTCGCGTTTCCTGCTCTTATTCGTTCTGTTATCTCTTCGGCTTGCAAACTCAGGAACATCCCGCTAGGCCTCCTGCCCCGGATTCTGTCTCCAGTAAATCGCTCACTCCGACAATCACATTGCCTCAGTGTCTACTCTAGATTTCGCTATCTGTTGCCTCGGTCTCCTCTCATTTCAGGGACACTCAATTCATGCAGCTCTGTTCACTGATCAGACCATAGGTCTGCTTCTACTGTGTGCTGGGCCCTATTTGACTTCCTGACAGGAAACTGTCTCTGTCCCTTCACTTTACCCCCTCCCACTCTGGGTTTATCCCAACTATTAACCCTAACTGTTCCTATTAACTCCCTGCTGCTGGGCAGAACACAACCTATCACTAATAACACACATTACTAAACATGTCGCACATCACATCACATTACATTAATACACATATCTTCAAGGGGGGTGTGAGCAAAACTTCCATCTTCTTACACTCTCATAAAAATGTGACGGTGCCACAAAAAAAGTACACTAGGATGCGGTATATCAAAGGAGAAGGGCCCACCAAAAAAAACTTTCACTGTCCCTTCCGGACCAAAATGCCACAGCCAATGGCATAACTGAAGGACCAGGATGAAGAGGAATATAGAAGGGTGGTTGCGGACTTTGTAGTATGGTGCCAGGCTAACCATCTAGAACTAAATGTTAAGAAAACCAGGGAGTTGGTGATGAGCTATGGAAGGTGCAAGAAGGTATGCCTACCTGTTACCATTGACGGTCAGGATGTGGAGATGGTGGACAGTTTCAAATATTTGGGGGTTTACCTGGATAGCAAGCTAGACTGGAAGTGCCACGTGGAGAAGGTCTACAAGAAGGGGATGAGTAGATTGTACTTCCTAAGGAAGTTAAGGTCTTTTAATGTGTGTGGCAAAATGCTTGAGGTGTTCTACCAATCCATTGTGGCTAGTGCCACCTTTGCGGCAATAATTTGCTGGGGTAACAGTGTGCGTGTTGCTGACGCCAACAAGCTCAACAAACTTATAAAGAAGGCTAGCGCGACGGTGGGCCTACAGCTTGGGACTTTTGAAGAGGTGGTAGAGGAAAGGATTAAGAAGAAGTGCAGAGCTATAATGGGCAACAACACACACCCGCTTTATGAACTGTTTGCGAAACAGAAGAGCACATTCAGCAATCGCCTAATACAACTAAGGTGTAAAAAGGAAAAATACAGGAGATCGTTTGTTCCAACAGCTATGGGGGTGTTTAACAAATGTCTGAAAAGCAATGTCTAAAGTATTCCAAATGTTATGTTATCATATGTGTCATGTTCGAGATCTGTGTTCTGCTGCTGTGATACCGCAATTTCCTACGGGATAAATAAAGTATATCTTATCTTATCTTATCTTATCTTATGTGCCCTGTTGAAAAATTTGAACCTCGGCTCCCCACTGCATGTTGGACTTGGATGTTGGTCAGATGTGTGGGTTCTTGTAGCATTCTAAATCCTATAAGGACATATGTGTTGTCCCCGCATTATTTACTAATGTCTCCCATCCTCGGCCCTTCCAGGTATATATGTTCCCAATCTTGGGCCCCTTCCAGGTATATATGTCTCCCATCCTGAGCCCCTTTCAGATATATATGTCTCACATCCTGGGCCCCTTCCAGGTATATATGTCCCCCATCCTGTACCCCTTCCTTGTATACAGTACAGACCAAAAGTTTGGACACACCTTCTCATTTAAAGATTTTTCTGTATTTTCATGACTTTGAAAATTGTACATTCACACTGAAGGCATCAAAACTATGAATTATCACATGTGGAATTATATACTTAACAAAAAAGTGTGAAACAACTGAAAATATGTCTTATATTCTAGGTTCTTCAAAGTAGCCACCTTTTGCTTTGATGACTGCTTTGCACACTCTTGGCATTCTCTTGATGAGCTTCAAGAGGTAGTCACCGGAAATGGTCTTCCAACAATCTTGAAGGAGTTCCCAGAGATGCTTAGCACTTGTTGGCCCTTTTGCCTTCACTCTGCGGTCCAGCTCACCCCAAACCATCTCGATTGGGTTCATGTCTGGTGACTGTGGAGGCCAGGTCATCTGGCGTAGAACCCCATCACTCTCCTTCTTGGTCAAATAGCCCTTACACAGCCTGGAGGTGTGTTTGGGGTCATTGTACTGTTGAAAAATAAATGATGGTCCAACTAAACGCATACCGGATGGAATAGCATGCCGCTGCAAGATGCTGTGGTAGCCATGCTGGTTCAGTATGCCTTCAATTTTGAATAAATCCCCAACAGTGTCACCAGCAAAGCACCCCCACACCATCACACCTCCTCCATGCTTCACGGTGGGAACCAGGCATGTAGAGTCCATCCGTTCACCTTTTCTGCGACGCACAAAGACACGGTGGTTGGAACCAAAGATCTCAAATTTGGACTCATCAGACCAAAGCACAGATTTCCACTGGTCTAATGTCCATTCCTTGTGTTCTTTAGCCCAAACAAGTCTCTTCTGCTTGTTGCCTGTCCTTAGCAGTGGTTTCCTAGCAGCTATTTTACCATGAAGGCCTGCTGCACAAAGTCTCCTCTTAACAGTTATTGCAGAGATGTGTCTGACGCGCCCCCTGGGACATATTCCTTTTTGAGGGGAATACCCGGCACCGGATCAGATGGGGGGTTGTAGTCTCCGAGCGGCTGTGACCCGGCCCCGTGCCCAGGGCGTCAAGCTCAGTGTTATGTGGCAGTCCTACAGATGTTATTAAGAGTTCTTTTGTGTCGACTACGCCACCCGTTGTGATGCGGTCACTGTGGCCGCCGCTGCAGCAGGGTCCGCTGAGGCTGATGGTGGGTGCGCAGCTTGGTGGGATAACCCCCAACGGGAGGGGTATAGCCTCAGAGGGGACAGGCGCAGAGGATGGGGGTTGTGGTGGTGTAGTGCAGACGGCAGTGAAGACAGAGTCGGGTTGTGCAGTTAAGGGTGTTTACTTACTGCAGATGTTGTACTGGTCACTCCAGCTGCTAGTGACCACCCGAGCCGTGCTGCGTCCACCAGGTCCTGGATCCAGCCAACCCCCAAACAAGTCCGGAGCGTGGCCCTGAGCTCTCTTTCTGTCCCGTTCTCTGGCCGTCCCCACCAGTAATCCACCTAGGTCCAGCTCCCTCGGGCCTTTTGTTGGGACACCCTTGGCCCTGGGTTCCCTGACCCTTCATGTGGTGTGCCTTCGGGGTGGATGTGATGGGTGACCGTGGCAGACGCTGCCCACGGTCTCCGGTCTCTGGCTGGGGAATGTTTTTCTGCCCCCACCAGCTTGGGTTCCGGTACCCTGTGCCGACTCCTCACCCGGTGCTTTAATTTGGGTTCTTGGGTCCTCTCTGTTTTCCCCTCTGGGTACTCCTTCTCTGCTCCTCTCTCACTCAGGGTCTCTCTCTCTCCCTTGCTGCAGGCTGACTTCCTCTCTGCTTGCTGTCTTGCTGTCTCCAACTGACTTGTTCTCTGCATCTGACCCTGATCTTAGTTGGTGCCCACCTTATATACACCCTCTATGTGTGAGCTCAGGTGACCAGCACCCAATGAGCTCCTATCTTTACCCAGGCTGCTCCCCCTATCTGCCCCTACACTACATGGGATGTACCACCCCCCTCCCACTCCAGCCAGGAACAGACTCGGTCGTACCTGCACATTTCTAAGTGGGAGTACCGTCGGCCTGTTCCCCGGAAATGGGATGTGTGTAGTGCATGCAGCCTACCGAGCTCAGTTCCACACTCCATCCTTACCCGGGAGTGGAATATCACACCTCTGGGTTGAGGTGCAATACTCCTGTAGCAGCCGAATCCTCAGGGTGCTACATGTCTGCTGCTAGAACTCTGTGTGGCATTGACCTGGTCTCTAATCTGAGCTGCTGTTAATCTGCGATTTCTGAGGCTGGTGACTCGGATAAACTTATCCTCAGAAGCAGAGGTGACTCTTGGTTTTCCTTTCCTGGGGCGGTCCTCATGTGAGCCAGTTTCTTTGTAGCGCTTGATGGTTTTTGCAACTGCACTTGGGGACACTTTCAAAGTTTTCCCAATTTTTCGTACTGACTGACCTTCATTTCTTAAAGTAATGATGGCCACTCGTTTTTCTTTACTTAGCTGCTTTTTTCAGTCTATTCAGTGGGACTATCAGCTGTGTATCCACCAGACTTCTGCACAACACAACTGATGGTCCCAACCCCATTTATAAGGCAAGAAATCCCACTTATTAAACCTGACAGGGCACACCTGTGAAGTGAAGACCATTTCCGGTGACTACCTCTTGAAGCTCATCAAGAGAATGCCAAGAGTGTGCAAAGCAGTCATCAAAGCAAAAGGTGGCTACTTTGAAGAACCTAGAATGTGAGACATATTTTCAGTTGTTTCACACTTTTTTGTTAAGTATATAATTCCACATGTGATAATTCATAGTTTTGATGCCTTCAGTGTGAATGTACAATTTTCATAGTCATGAAAATACAGAAAAATCTTTAAATGAGAAGGTGTGTCCAAACTTTTGGTCTTTACCGTATGTGTCCTCCATACTGGACCACTTCCTGGTATATATGTCCCCCATACTGGGCCCCTTCCTGGTATATATGTCCCCCATACTGGGCATCTTCCTGGTATTTATGTCCCCCATTCTTCGCCCTTTGCAGATATATATCTCCCTCTCCTGGGCCCCTTCCTACTATATATGTCCATCTTCCTTCGTTATATGTCCCCCATCCTGGATTCCTTCCTGGTATATATGTTTTAGTTCTGCCACTGTTCTCTAACTCATTAAAAGAAATAAACATCTACTTACCGTCCCTCGCTCCCACGTCATCATCTGTAGCAGGCGCAGAGGCTGGAAGCTGACATTGGCGTGCCTGCTATAAGCGATATATGATGTAATTTCCATGTGTCTCCTGTTGACGTCAGCAGCCAGCCTCTGATTGGCCGGCGGCATGTATGACAGTGCAAGGATCCCTGCGCCACAATACATTTAACCTGAAAGTGTGTAATCAGATGCACATCCAGCTGAAATAGCTGCAGGAGTCGGTGAGCACCCCTCTCGCACAGGCTCAGTCACACCCTCTGCGACCGCGATCATTATGCTCCTGGCCACAACAAGAGTCAAAGATCGGTGACATCCCCTCTCCAAAGCTTAGGATGAACCAGTCATGCTCCCAGCATCCACCTTGTTGCCACCCCAGGGGAACTAGGAACTTAGTCTAGGGCGGCTATGTTCCCGAAGGAAAAAAGGAAGGCAGATCCTGATGGCCACACACTCCCTCCTTAGACCTTTCAGGAGGGGAACATGGAAAGCTGACACACAGCACCTCAATTCACCTCTGCTATACCAGTTAAAGGGGACCAGCCCTAAAGAAAACTCACTAGCAGCAATGGATGTGGAAATACAAATGGACAGAATTAGTGAGCTGCTTCTTCAGTTAACCTGTGAAGAATTGAAAACAGTAGCAGAACATATAAAGATGTCAGAAGAACAGATTTCTAAAGCACACAACCGCAAGCAACTGTTAGCTGCCATTAATGCAAAAATGGATGAGCTGGGGGAGAAAGAAGCTGAAGATGTCATGGGGACATTCCTCCAGGAGCTATCACAGTTACTAACCAGGTTGAAGTCGGAGGATGGAGGGGCGGCAACAATTACCAAAAGCGGGAATCTCTGTCCACAGACAGAACTACAGGAATTGAAAGAACAATTCAAAGACCTAACAACAGCCCTGCAGGAATCCACCAAAACCTCTGAACGGGTGATAGACTCTGACAGGACCTTTACTTTGCTTGGGTTAGATAAATCAGGAAGACAGTCTTCTCTAACACCACATATGACCATAAGGAAATAATTCAAGTTTCTGGGACAGATTGGAGAGTGTGAACAGGAAGAGAAACTGTCTCATATGAACTTGTTGCACCAGATCAATGCAGGCTTACAGAAAGGCTACCAGCAGGATGAGATCATTGAGGGGGTGGTGAAAGCGATCAGCCCAGGACTGAACCTCTGTAGTATGCTAGAAATGAAGACTCAATTGACCTTGCAACAGCTAAAGATGATTTTAAAAGGGTACTATAAAGAAGAGAGTACTTCAGAATTGTTCCACCGACTCATTAACCTCTCACAGAAAAATAATGAATCACCCCAAAGTTTCTTGTTCAGAGCAATTGAACTGAAGGATAGACTGTTGTTTGCATCCAGAGATGTAGAAGCAGAGGAGAAGTTTGCTTCTGGACTAGTGCAGAAGAAGTTCTTGAGATCATAGGGAACGGGGTTAATCAGCAAAGACATCAAGTTGCAGCTGAAACAGTACCTAGAAGATCCTGCCATTCTGGACAAAGTCATAATTGAAAAAATGAATGAGGCAGCTAGTTTAGAGTCAAAGAGCGAACAGAACTTAAAGAAAGGCTCTGCTCCTAAAATTACCAAAATGAGTCAGCTGAAGTTGGAGACCCCCGGTGGCCAGTCCGAAGATCATTATGGAGATCCTCCAGTGCCACCTCCGAGAGGGAACCTTTAGGCTGTGTGCCCACTATGCTTTTTTAAAGCATTTCCGCAGTGCAATTCTGCCACAGAAACGCTTAAAAAACGCTTGGTAGAAGGTCTGCTATGTTCCCCAATGATAATCCGCATGTGCTGTGACCATGCCGCGGAAATTTCCGCTGCTGATTATCATTGCGGAAAAATCCACAGCAGTACCAATTATTTTGTGGAATCGCGGCGATTTGGCCGCCATAGACTTGCATTGAATCGCTTAATATCCGCATGACTTAATGTGCACATGCGGATATTAAGTGATTCAGTGTGCAGATGGTACCCGGGTCTGGAGAAGAGGAGACTCTCCTCCAGACCTGGGTACCATAGTACCTGTTAAAAAAAAAGAATTGAAAATAAAAAAACACATTATACTCACCTTCCGATGTCCCACGGTCTTCTATCCGGTACGTCTTGGCTCCCCGGTGGCTCGCAATGGAGTAAAAGGACCTTCCATGACGTTATTCAGTCATGTGACAGGTCACGCGACCGCTGACGTCGGCGGTTGCGTGACCTGTCACACGACTAAATGACGGCATGGAAGGTCCTTTTACACCATCGCGAGACACCGGGAAGACCGGAGAAGGAGACCGGGGACCATGAGAAGGTGAATATAATGTTTGTTTTTTTTACCATTTTTATTCTTTTTTTTTAACTAAATTGGTCACATTATATAAAATCCATGCCGGTTGCATGGATTTATATAGTGTGACCAAGTTGTCAAGCACTTTCCAAGTGATGCTAAAATCGCTTGGAAAGTGCTTGACAACCCGCATGCGAAATCGCATGCTAAAAACTCTTCACAAACGCTTGTCCCTGGCTGAAAAAAAGCATGTATAATCCGCATGTGTTTTTTCTGCCAGGGAGATGCAGAAATGCTCAGGAAAAATCCGGAGCATTTCTGCATCGTGGGCACATAGCCTTAATCACCAACAAAGGAGAGGACCGCCAGCGCTGACTGGGAGGAAGTAATAGGAGAACTGTGAGCCAAGTTGATTGAGGTGAAAAAGTTGATTAGTTCCAGGCCAGAACCTGTATCCCTCAGACCCAGGAGTGGATTTCAAAACAGAAGATACCTGGCTTGTGAAGCGTGCCATTCACCAAATCAGAGTACAGAGTGTGTCCTCTGTCTAAGATGTGGTGAGGAAGGACATTATGCGTAGGAATGTCAATGGTCACGGTCGTTTGGGTTAAAAGACAGGAGGTTGCCAGTGGGGGGCTACTGGTAATCGCGACACGAAGGAGGCCCCAGAAGCAAATCCAAATCTCACCAAACCCCGGAACGGCACATGAGGTAAAATGGCTGCATCAGTACTATCCCAAAGTGTGTTCCCGTCTACAACAGCTGCAAGAGAGACAGGGGCATCAGTTACTTAATGCCCAGTGTGGAGGTCAAACGATGTACTCCTGGGAAGAGGATTCCTTGGTCAATAAAGATAGCCTCATCAACCTAATCAGTGAAAGTTGCTTTATACAGTGCCAGCTAGATGGACTCCTGGTAAAAGCACTCTGGGACATGTAGCGCCCCGAGGGTTCGGTTGCTACAGGGGTATTGCACCTCAACCAGAGGTGTGATATTCCACTCCCAGGTAAGGATGGAGTGAGGACCAGGGCTCAGTTAGCTGCATGCACACACACACACTCACCCCATTTCCGGGGGACAGCTCGACGGCGCTCCCATATTGCAGGCACAACTGACCATGTCCCTGGCTGGAGTGGGGAGGGGGGAGAGAACCCAGTGGTGTAGGAGCAGAAGGGGACGGTTTCTGGAGCATAGGAAGGAGCTCATTGGGTGCAGGTCACCTGAGCTCGGACACACACAGAAGTAGATAAAAGGTGGGAGCCATCTTAGGAGAGCAGTGGAGAGAAGGAGTTCAGAGGAGAGAGAGCTGACAGGGAGCCGAGGCTCAGCCTGAGCTCAGCTCCACGAGGCAGGCCTAGAGAGAAGGCCGGAGCCAGAGAGGAGAAGAGAAGAAGGGGAAGGAAGGAAGGAGAAGAGACAGAGGAGTGGAAGGGCTCCAGAAACAAGAAGGCAGAAGGGACCCCAAGAGAGCAGAACGGACAGCAACCGTTGCAAACCCGCGTGATATCGGGTGAAGTGTCAGGCTGTGGAAAGGTATCGGATCCCTAAATTGGTGGAGGCGAATCTACCCTCAGCCAAGAACCGGAGGTCATGATCATTTATTGGTGCAACCCCCCGCCAAACCTGCTAGGAAGGCGCCATATAGGATAGCGGGAAGCGGAGGCCAACGTTTACCCGACACGGTCCGCGGTAGCCGGACAGAAGTTTGGTCACTGGTGGGGCACGAGAGGCCAGAGAAAGGACATAAGGGGGTCCTGTGCCATACTCCTGAATTGCCTGGGGGTTGACCGAGCCCCTCACCTGGTGGACGCAGCACGGCTTGGGCAGTCATTGCTGACAGAAGTGACTTGGATAACAACTGTGAGTAAAAGACCCTGGACTGCATCATTGGACTTTGTGTGATTTCTGCTGCGCCTGCACCATCACCCCCAGCATCCCCTTACACTGCCCTGAGGCTACACTCTTCCCGTGGGGAGTTATCCTACCCCTGTGCTGCACACCAACACCAGCCTCAGCGGTCTGCCTCGCAGCGGCGGTTATCCCTGACCGCAATCCACGGGTGGCATAGTCGGATATTCACAAAACACTGATAAATAGACTGCCACAATTTGGTCTGACCACCCTGAGCCATGGGATCGGGTTGCCACTACTACCCCCAGCATCGCACAGAAGCCCGGGTTCTGGGTACCCCATGGCCCAGGGGGCGAGTCAGACACAGGAGCCCAAGCGAGCCTTTGAAATGAAGAATGGAGAAGGCGCTACATGCCATATACCTGCCTTCGGTTGCTAAGAGAACTCTTAGGACCAGTGGAACTCCATGGCAAAGCTGTCAACCAGACCAAAATCCTTTTTATGGGTTGGGTGGAAGTGACTTTCCAACTGAGGGCCACGAAGAACAGCAACACCATCAAGCTTTTGGTAACTTTTCTCATGACTAGTTATCAGAACTTGGCAGAGGATCCTATCCTGGGATATAATGTAATCAGTGAGGTCATCACGAAACACAACTCAGGGACGCTGGTGGTGGATGCAATTGCCACATCACTTACCACACCCAAAGCCGTGGCAGAAAATGTGATTCATAGAGTAAAGAAAGCACAGAATACAATGGACCTAAAAGAAGTCAAGGTAGGCTGGCGCACAACCATCATCCCTGCAAACCAAATGGTGGAGGTGAGGTGTGGAGTCCGGGTAGAACCGGGAAGAAAAGTCCAGAAAAGACTGTTTGTGCCAAAAGACTCCTCAAACTTCCGGAAGGCCTAGCTCAAGGTGAGACTTTGCTTACGATTCCTACTGGTGGGTTTGCTCGAGTGACAGTAGCGGTGATGAATATTACGAAACACAAAATTAGACTGGATCCAAAGACTGTGTTAGGTCACATTGAAACTGTTGAAACGGTATATCCAGCCAGTGTGAGACCCACCCAGGGGTCTACCGTGAATTCAGTCTCCCCACCAAGGAACAGAAGTTGCTCAGGTAAGAAAATTGGACTACCCACCTCAGGGGCCTGGGATCCAACAGTATCCCTGGAACACTTGTGTGTTGAAGATATAGCGATAGTAAAACAGATGCTGAGAGAAGAGTGTGATGCATTCTCTAAAGATGACTCTGATATAGGCTGTATCCCGTCGTTGCAATTGAAAATCAATTTGAAAGACGCGACACCAGTAACCAGAAGTTACATGTCTGTGCCAAAACTATTATGTGGCGCCCCTGAGGGTTCGGTCACCACAGAGGTGTTGCGTCTCAGCCAGAGATGTAGCATCTCACTCTCAGGTAAGGAAGGAGTACAGCTCAGGACTAGTGTTGAGCGAGCATGCTCGGCACTGCTCGGTACTCGCCCGAGCATCACGCTACTCGGGATGTTCGGCGAGCACCGAGCATTTCCGGGTTATTCGGGCGGGAGCTCGGGTCTCCGCCCTGCATGTTTGGCGCTCTTTACAGAGCCAATGAACATGCAGGGATTGCCAGCCAGTCACTGTAATGCTGCAGCCATGTTGTTTGTGGGCATTGCAGTGATTGGCTGGCCGCACAGCGTCACCTCGAGTATTTAAAACTGGGCGCGGCCATCTTGGACACAGTCGCACCGGATTAGACAGTGTAGGCACAGCGCTGCTGAGCTAGGGAGAGATTTATCCTGCAAAATACTTAGTGTAGGGTCTGTAAAGGCTGCCAGATCAAACAAACAGTCCTTCTCAGGACTAATATCCATCCCAGATATCAGGCAGGCAAGCAGGCAGGCTGTATAGGAGACGCAGTGGTTATACCAGCAAACGCTGCATTACAGTCCTGTGTGCTCCTGTTTCTGAAATTGCTGGACTTAGCTCCAGGTCTCGGGGGCCAGGAAAAATCCTTTTTTTTCATCTAAATCCTCTTTTTTTTTTCCTCCTTCACACTGTACAAATACCCGTCTTATTAACCTATTGGTGCCCCCCCCCCCCCAAAAAAAAAGTGTGTCTCTGATTTTTCAGACACAAATATATCTTTTGAAAATAGTCTGTTGTAGGCCCGACAAATCCAAGTGTGGTTTTGCAGTTCCACGGGTCAAATCTCTATTATTCAGGTCTTGGTATTTTTTCCGTAAAGAAAAACAGTAATAGTTTCTCCCTGATTGTTCTGATTGTTTAAAAGAGTCGGGTGTAGGCCACAGAAATAGAACTGTGGTTTTCCTCTTCCACGGTTCTAATCTACTTTCTATTACCCTTTTTCCATTGATAGTGCGAGTGTAAGCTATTTTACTTCCTTTACAATGGGCAAGGCGCGTGGCAAGGGACGTGGAAGTGGACGTTCTGGTGATGGTGCGTGCAGAGGACGGGGCCGTGGCCAAGGTGAAAATGTGCCACAACCAACAGCCACATCTTCCCGCTCCCACTTCTTGACCGAATTACTAGGGAAGCACAGAACAACACCAGTATTGTGAACTGATCAGTATGAACAGGTTATTAATTGGATAGCAGATAATACTTCCAGTTACCTGGGCACCACCACCTCCGGTCTGTCTTCCACACGGTCAACTCTTAGTAGCCATGAGTCTCGACCGCATACTCCACCTCACCCTGATGCTCCTTCCTACCACCATGCCGAGTGTCGTCAGACAGCAACTGATCCCACACTTGGACACTCTGAAGAGCTGTTCACTGGTCCATTTCCAGATTTGTGCCCCTCGCCTGCTCCGCTTGAAGTGGTGGAAGAGGAGATCCCATGTAGCGATGCCCAAATATTTGAACAGCCACGGCCATAGGAAGTCAACGCTGGCAATTTGTCACAAGAGGTGGACGATGATGAGACACAATTGCCAGGAAGTGAGGAGGAGCATCGTGGTGCGCAAGTGGAAGAGGAGGAGGTGGTGGATGATCTAGTAACTGACCCAACGTGGCAGGAGGACATGCAGAGTGAGCACACAGGGGGAGAGAGGCAGAGTACCCCAACAGGCAGGAAGAAGCAGTGTGGTGGCCGCAGACAGAAGGCGGGCAATCGTTCCCCGTAACACCAACACGAGGGACGTTGCCAGTACAAGCGGTAGGTCTTCCAGAGTCTGGAATTTTTTTAAAGACTCTGCTGATAACCCCAAAAAGGCCATTTGTACAACCTGCCATGCCAGCATCAGCAGGGGTGACAAAACTACCAGCCTGACCACCACCAGCATGATCAGGCACATGGCAGCAAAGCACCCGACTTTGTGGGGCGAACCCCAGGGTCCACGACCAGTGTCAGCGGGTGTCACCACTGCTTCTTCCGCTGTTGTGCGTGCAATAGAACCCCCTGTTGTGTGTGCAAGGCAATCCCCTGTCCATACTGCACGCAAAGATGCCCCCTCCTCTCAGTCTTCACTTGTTATGGCAGTTTCTCAAGAAACAGCATCAACGTCCACATCCCACTGCAGTGTTCAATTGTCCATATCCCAGACCTTTGAACGAAAGCGGAAATTCGCAGCTAACGCCCCACAGGCCACAGTCCTAAATTCGCACATTTCACGACGGCTTGCGTTGGAAATGCTGCCTTTTAGGCTGGTGGGGACGGAATCCTTCCGCAACCTTATGGCGGTGGCCGTCCCTCGGTACTCGGTCCCCAGCCGACACTATTTTGCCCGGTGTGCCATCCCCGCACTGCACAAGCACGTGTCCCAAAACATCTGCCGTGCCCTCAACAACACAGTTACTGGGAGAGTCTACCTGACAACGGACAAGTGGACAAGTGCTTGTGGCCAGGGACGGTACATCTCCCTGACGGCACACTGGGTAAACATAGTGGAAGCCGGGACCCAGTCAAACCTTGGGACGCAACACATCCTCCCCACACCGAGGATTGTGGGCCCTATGTCAGTCAGAGTTGCCCTCACAGTGTACAGCTCCTACGCATCATCCTCCTCCTCCTCCTCATGTTCAGCCTCCATCTCAGATATCACCACATCAGTTACAAGCTAGAAGCACTGCAGTACTGCCTCTGCCAAGCGGCAACAGGCTGTGCTGAAACTCATAAGCTTAGGTGAGAAACCTCACACTGCTTGTGAGTTGTGGACAGCTGTGAAAGAGCAGGCAGATCTGTGGCTGACACCGCTGAACCTACATCCAGGCATGGTCGTGTGTGACAATGGCCGTAACCTCGTGGCGGCTCTGAGGCGAGGCGAGATCACACACGTACCATGCCATGCTCATGTGCTTAACCTCGTGGTTCAGCAGTTTCTTAAATCGTACCCCGAGTTGCCAGATCTGCTCGTGAAAGTACGCCGCTTGTCAGCTCATTTTCGCAAGTCGGCTACAGCTTCCGCCGCCCTTGCTGTGTTGCAGCAGCGTTTGCAGCTTTCCTGCACACCGACTGGTGTGTGATGTCCCAACACGTTGGAACTCTACCCTCCACATGTTGCTAAGGATTTGTGAGCAGTAGAGAGCAGTTGTGGAGTACCAGCTGCAACAAGGCCGTCGATATTCAGGTCAGACTCCACACATGAGACCTCAGGAGTGGACCTGGATGTCTGACATATGTACCATCCTGACAAACTTTGAGGAGGCCACCAAGATGGTGAGTGGCGATGACGCCATCATTAGTGTCAGCATCCCACTTGTCTGTCTTTTGCAACGCTCTCAATGAGGGAGAGGAGGAGGAGGAGGAGGAAGAGCAGGAGCTGGTATCACACGCTGTAGACGGTAGTACCTGTACAACTGTCATACCGTTGGTTCAGCGTGGGTGGCCTGAGGACAGGGGGGAGGAGGAGGAGGAGAGCATGGTCAGTCGTCATCTTGGTGAGGACACGGAAATCTTGCCCGTTACCAGTCTGGCACGCATGGCTGACTTTATGTTACGCTGCCTTAACCGTGACCCTCGCGTTGTCAAAATGTTGGGTGACAGTCATTACTGGTTGGTGACACTTGTAGACCCCCGCTACAAGGAGAACTTTAATTTTCTTATTCCTGAGGTGGAGAGGTCTACAAAAATGGGGCAGTACCAGAAGGCCCTTGCTGCAGAACTGTTAAAAAAATTCCCATCTGAACACACTAGCGGCAGAGGTCACAGTTCGTTGCCCAACCAAGGCGTACATGCGAGAGAGATGCAACTCCAATCCAGCAGAGGCAGGGGAACATTGTCAACGTTTTGGGACAGTTTTCTCAGACCTTCTCTTCGGACAGACCCTGAGGTGTGGGGTACTATCACAAGGAGTGGAAAGTTTCAAAAGATGGTGAGGTAGTACCTTGCCGACTGTACTAGTGTCCTCCGTGATTCCTCTGTGCCTTTTAATTATTGGGTATCCAAGCTGGACACTTGGAATGAACTCGCTCTGTATGCCTTGGAGGTCCTGGCCTGCCCTGCCGCTAGCGTGTTATCGGAGCGTGTTTTTAGTGCCGCTGGGGGAATTATAACTGATAAGCGCACTCGCCTGTCATCTGACAAAGCTGACAAGCTGACCCTTATCAAAATGAACAAGGACTGGATTGGGCCAGACTTCTCATCACCACCAAATGACAGCAGAGTAACATAAAGTCAAATCCACTGTGTTATTTCGGGAGGTGTATTCACATGCACCGCTTCACACCCACACATGGGTATACGCTTCCTCATTTCGGCTGTTTTATGTTCTTCTCCGTATCCTCTGCCTCCACTACCACCATACCACCAGGGTGACCGTGGTCCGTGTTGCCATTATTGAAAGTTCCTCCATCCTGATTTTTGTCAGCTTTTGCTTGGAAGGCATAAGCAAAGACTGTGGGAGACCCACTCCCCAATAATGGGAATAATATTTTTAAGATGCTGTACTGTATGACTCTTCCAAGGGGCATTAAAAGCGTCTTGTTATACCACTCTGACCTCCACGTCTCTTCTGAGGGGCATTAAAAGCGTCTTGTTATACCACTCTGACCTCCACGTCTCTTGTAAGGGGCATTAAAACCGTCTTGTTATACCACTCTGACCTCCACGTCTCTTCTGAGGGGCATTAAAAGCGTCTTGTTATACCACTCTGACCTCCATGTCTCTTGTAAAGGGCATTAAAACCGTCTTGTTATACCACTCTGACCTCCACGTCTCTTCCAAGGGGCATTAAAACCGTCTTGTTAAACCAATCTGCACTCCACAGCTCTTCCAATGGGCATTAAAACCATCTTGTTAAGCTTCTGTGACCTCCACGTCTCTTCCACGGGGCATTAATATAGTCTTTTTATTCCACTGCGACCTCCACCACTCTTTCAAGGGGCATTAAAACCGTCTTGTTAAGCTACTGTGACCTTCACGTCTCTTCCAAGGGGCATTAAAACCGTCTTGTTAAACCACTCTGAACTCCACAGCTCTTCCAAGGGGCATTAAAACTGTCTTGTTAAGCTACTGTGACCTCCACGTTTTTTCCACGGGGCATTGATATTGTCTTTTTATTCCACTGCGACCTCCACCACTCTTTCAAGGGGCATTAAAACTGTCTTGTTAAGCTACTGTGACCTTCACGTCTCTTCCAAGGGGCATTAAAACCGTCTTGTTAAGCTACTGTGACCTCCACGTCTCTTCCACGGGGCATTGATATTGTCTTTTTATTCCACTGCGACCTCCACCACTCTACCAAGGGGCATTAAAACTGTCTTGTTAAGCTACCGTGACCTCCAAGTCTCTTCCAAGGGGCATTAATACTGTCTTGTTAAACCATTCTGAACGCCACAGCTCATCCAAGGGGCATTGAAATGTTGTTTTTAATTACCTCTAATCTTCACGACTCTTCCAACGGGCATTGCATTTCCTCCTAATTTTAGTTAGCTTTTGCTTTTCAATGCAAAGGCGAAAACTAAGGGAGACACACTCCCCAATAATGGGTAGAAGGTTTTTAGTACGCTGTAATCCACATCTGTTTCAAGGGGCATTGCAGTTCCTCATAATTTTTGGAAAGCCTTCCATTCACTGCTTAGGCCAACAGTGCACAGGAGACTCAGTTGCTATAAATGGAAAAAAAGGTTTAGTTAAGGCCCTCTGACCTCCATGTCGTTTCCAAGGGGCATTGGAGTGCCTCCAAATTTTTGGTAGGCATTGCACTCACTGTATGCCCTATAACTGTGTAGCCGAACCGCTCCTTTTGTTACAGAAACATATCCTACAAGACATATGTGGCTGATTGGCCTGATATTGATGTGAATGGTCCCTGTTCCTCCTGCTTTTTCTCCTTTGCCACTACCTCATCCATCATTTATCACCTGAAGCTATGTTTTAACGGGAGTCATAGAACTGGGATAGTAGCAGGAAAACATCCAGCAATCCGCGGAAGAGGTAGGATATGCGCCAAAACCCTGACCATCTCAGGCCTAGCCGCTACTACATACATGCACTTGCATTCCTTGAAAACAAAGCAGATGCTAACTTCTATCAGCCTCATCATGCTCCTCACCTTGGCACTCTCAACTCCCCTGATGGAGAAGCCAGGGCCCACCAGAGGAGTCTGGTTCCCTGGTGGGCTCGTCCAATGCTGCCCTAAAGCAGGTCGGGCTAAGAAAAGTGTGTGGGGGGAAGTTGACAGGAGAAATAGGGGTGGCTAGGGACCGTTTATGGACACCCGGCTGCACCCAAGCGGCTGGGGACCGTGTGTGGACACCCGGCCGTGGGGCGGCTGGGGACCGAGTATGGACACCCGGCAGCCCCCTGGCGGCTGGGGACCGAGTGTGGACACCTGGCCGCTGGGCGGCTGGGGACTGAGTATGGATTCCAGGCTGCCAACGCAGCCATGACGTGGTGGCCAGATTCCGCCTCCACATGCCTAAAAGGCCCAATTTCAAGTGCAAGCAAGCAAGCAGTATGGTATTGCAGCCTGGGGGTGGGTGGGTGGCAGGCTGCACACTTACGCTTGCATTCCAAGAAAACAAAGCAGATGCTAACTTGTATCATCATCATCATGGTCCTCACCTTGGCACTCTCAACTCCCCTGATGGAGAAGCCAGGGCCCACCAGAGTAGTCTGGTTCTCTGGTGGACTCGTCCAATGCTGCCCTAAAGCAGGCCGGGCTAAGAAAAGTGTGTGGGGGGATGTTCCAAGGAAAAATAGGGGCAGCTGGGGACCATTTATGGACACCCGGCTGCCCCCAGGCGGCTGTGGACCGTGTGTGGACACCCGGCCGGTGGGCGGCCTGGGACCGAGTATGGACACCCGGCCGCCCCCTGGCGGCTTGTGACCGAGTGTGGACACCCGGCCGCCGGGTGGCTGGGTTCTGAGTATGGATTCCAGGCCACCAACGCAGCCATGACTTGGTGGCCAGATTCCACCTCCACATGCCTAAAAGGCCCAATTTCAAGTGCAAGTAAGCAGTATGGTATTGCAGCCTGGGGGTGGGTGGGTGGTTGGCTGCATATTTGCGCTTGCATTGCAAGGAACGGGGGAGGTACAATTGAACACTGCCCTGGGACAAGAACTTGCACGGGGATAGTTGCAAGTCTGCATCTTCTGATGCGGCAAGGATGTCTTCTGATGGGCACACTTTTAGGCAGTGACCTGGGTGTCAGAGATGCTTCCAGGGGTCTTCTCCATGCTGTTCCGATGTCTTTTCAGCACTGTATGCATGTGTCACACAGCACATGGCCAGATAAGGTTGTAGAATGTTAAAATGACATTTCCCGGTGAATGCATTTGTCACGGTTGAAAGCAATACAAAAGTGCAAAAACGCCTAAAAAATGCTACTTGTGAACATAGCCCAAGGTGTGGAGGAGTTTTTTTTGGGGGGGTTATTTATTTTACCTTATACACAAGTCTTTACCCTGGAAAGGAACATCCTTAACATATTTCACAGGAAAGCAATTTCAGTTTCGTTTTTGAATGTTTTATTGTGAGCCCTTAAAAATGGCTTAATACCTCTGACCACGTTGTTGACAGCAGTGACCTGGGGGTCAGAAATGCTTCCTGGGGCGATCCCCATGCTGTCCCCATGTCATTTGAGCACTGTCACTATCGTTTTGGGCACTTGTTAGGCTTTAAAAAGACTGCCGGGGGTGCCACCGCAAAAATGCTCGGGTCTCCCATAGACTAACATTGGGCTCGTTGCTCGGGTCGAGCACCCGAGTATCACGGCGAGCTCAGCCCGAGCTTCGGGCACCCGAGCATTTTAGTGCTCGCTCAACACTACTCAGGACCCTAACACCTGCATCCAACACATCCACTTCAGTAGGGCAGGGCGAGATTGCTCCTAAGGGAGAGCACAGTCCATGGTCCCTGGCTGGAGTGGAGGGGAACCTAGAGAGGGGGAACCATGTAGTGGGTGTGGGTGGAGGACGTAGTTAAGGGGAGCACATAGAAGAAAGATATAAAAAGAGAAACCATCTTAGAGAGTAGTGAGTTCAGTCAGAGGAGGAAAGTGACAGGAGCAGAGGCTCTGTAGGAGCTCTGCTCCAGAGGCGGGCCTAGCCAGTGAGGCCCAAGGCTGAGGAGAAGGAGAGAAGAGAGGAGAGGGAGCAGGAGAAAGGCTCCAGGATTCAAGAAAGGACCCTAGGGGTACGGGCCGTGCAGAAGGCCACTCGTACAACCGCATCTGGCAGGCAGTGGAGGGGTCAGGCCACACAAAGGGAACCGGTCCTTCAACTAGCAGAGGACTTTATGCCCAACTAGAAACCAGAGGCTACAGCACTTTATGTCCTGTAGCCACAATTCCATGCCAGTCTCACCGAGAAGGTAGCCATATAGGACCCAGGGGACGGAACAGACGTCGCTCGCCAAGGCCCGCGGGTACCGGATTGGAGACACTAGGTGTGAGGTGCAGGAAGAAGGCCAGAGGGTGAGGACACATAGAAGGGGGTCCGAAAAAGTACTCCAGAGTTATCTGGGGGTAGACTGAACCCCCACCCTGAGTAAACACAGGACGACGAGGGCAGTTACATGGATCCCTGTAATCTGGACTGCAACAACTGTGAGTAAAGACCCTGGGACTGCACTATCTTGTCTCTGTGTTTCTTGCTGCGCCATCAACCCCTGCACTACAACGCTCAGCACAACCTGCAACATCTACACTGCCCTGGAGCTAGCTCTTTCTGTGGAGAGCCACACCATCCCTGCTGCAGTAACATCAGCTTCAGAGGACTGCTCCGCAGCGGCGGCTCCCTTTAGCCGCATTCCACAGGTGGCATCACGAACTTTGTATATAAATCCCCTATACATAACACCTTTTATTGACCGCCCTGGGTCACTGACCGGGTCACCGCCACTGCGACATTCCCCCAGCATCTACCGGCCCGGTACCGGGTACCCCACGGCCCAAGGGGCGCGTCATTTTTTGCATCACGAACAGGATATGTAACCCACCCGTTATCACCGGGTATTGTGCTCCTAGAGACTGTGTTTAAAGACTGAATGTGGCGCCCGCCCCAGAAGAACGGGCGCCATTATGCGCGTGATCAAAGACAACAATACAGAACCTCCCATCGTGGGCCGGGTCCCAGAATGGCACCAAAAGCGCATCCAGCCCCCTGCAACTGTGGCCATACACATAGATGTGTCCATCAAGGTGGGGAAGACGCCCCCAGGTGTGACCGACAGCAAGCTGTCATGGGACTGCCCCAGAAAGGAGAGAGGAGAAACGAAAACTGGAAAACAGGGTGTGGTCTCCAGCAGACCAGATAGAACACACCCGGCAGGCAAGATGGAGGGAGGTGAGCCTGAGACCCCGACCCGAGGCCTGCAGCCAAGCGAGACACCTCTTACCCTGGCGGAGGTGATCTACAAGCTGACCCTGGAGGACGTGGAGTTCCTTCATGCAGAGATTCGTGAGCTCAGCCGGCGGGCAGGAGAGGCCGAGAGAACAGCCATCGCTGGCTGGAAGAAGGAGGTGCTGGGAAAGATAGAGGCCAGGCGGCAGCGAGTCCCATGTTCCACCGACAGCGCCCCGGCGGAGTCAAACCAGAACCAGAAGGCAGAGAGCAGCCAAGGAGCGGCCGTGGGAGCAGGTAGGAAGAGTTTCCCTGTCCCAGGCGCAGACCACGCTGACCTGCTCCTGGGCCCCCTGGCGGCACCTCCGTGCTCTCCCAGGCCCAGAATCCTCTACCCCGGGGGCCTGCTCCGTCGAACAGCTCCGCGATCCTCTGGCGGAATCTCCATACCACCTGGCCAGCTCCGCCGATCCGCTCCTCGATACCCTGGCAGAATCTCCATACCACCTGGCCAGCTCCGCCGATCCGCTCCTCGATCCCCTGGCGGAATCCTCGCACTACCCGGGCGCCTGCTCGGAAGACCAGCTCCTGGGCCCGTTACCAAAGCCGCCTACCTCCGCATCTGAGTGGAGATACGGGACCCCTTCCTTCGACTGGTCTGCCAGGAATGAAGGTCAGCAGAAACCCCCCCTCCTGCTCCCACACCTGCGCCCCCGATTGCCTGAGCAGAGGGAGAGGAGTTCCGATGGGACAACCGGGAGGGGGACCTCATCGGGTTCCCGCAGGAGACTCAGGCCCAGGCCCTCCGGCGAGAAGAGTACTGCAGGAGGGAGCTCCTGCAGACGGGGAAGGAGCGGTATGACCGGCAGGTGCGATGGGAGTGCATGGAGGCCAGGAACATGGCGGCCAAGGCCTGGGCCCGCCAGGTAAAGTCAACTACACCCAGTCCCCTTCTGGAGGGGATAATAGTGAAGTTTGACTTGGACGCCGGGTGGGGCTTCATCCGAGAGCCGCAGACAGATCGAGACGTCTTCGTCAACCGGCGGGACGTAGAACCCCACCTCCAGCAGGGACATCCCGGCCGAGACCTCTATCCCAGTGACTATGTCACTTTCACCCGTCACAAAGGAGAGCGCGGGTGGTATGCCCTCCAATTCCACAAGGTGGCAAAGGAAAGAAAGGACGTGCCCCCGCAGTACCAGGCTGAACACCCGGCTGGGTAAGTCGGTAAAAATGAGGAGTTCCCCCGGCAGGAACCCCACTATTGAACATGTGTTGTAGGAAACTGTATAAAGTTACCCATAAGGGTGAAGCAAGAATGCTGCAAGTTTGAAAAAGTTTACATTTAAAAAAAAAATTAAAAAAAATTCTTGTTTACGTATGCCTTTAGTTACCCTCGAGGGTATAGAGACATTAGGGTAGAGGACGGTGATCTCCCTAAAAACTTTCCATTGTATATAATTGCACTTCTTAAAGTGCCCCTTATTGGTTTTATAAATGTACAACAATGACCTTGGAACAGAAACCCGTTTGGCGTGGCCGAAGACGTGGTCCAACACCAGGATCATCTATGCCCTGCAGCCACGATCAGGGCCTACGCTGAGGGTTTTCGGACGGGTCCCTCATACTCAAGTTTGCACCTTAATAAAGAAAGTGGACACCTGGTTGCAGACCATGCTGTAACCTGTTAATAAATGTTTGATATGAAGAATGTTTAGCAGAAAAATGTTTTATATGCGAAAGATTTGTTTATACAAGTGAAAAGAGTTTTATAATGTTTTGCATAGTAACCTGAAACGTTCTAGAAAATGTGCCTCCCATAAAGGGAAGAAATGTTACGTTGGTAATCTTATATGTGATGCATCTAAAATTTTGCATGTCTTTAAAATGCTTTGTCTTTTACTCTGTTCCAGCCCGCGGACGTAATGCGTTTTACCAGGGGTGAGTGTGGCGCCCCTGAGGGTTCGGTCGCCACAGAGGTGTTGGGTCTCAGCCAGAGATGTGGCATCTCACTCTCAGGTAAGGAAGGAGTACAGCTCAGGACCCTAACACCTGCATCCAACACATCCACTTCAGTAGGGCAGGGCGAGATTGCTCCTAAGGGAGAGCACAGTCCCTGGTCCCTGGCTGGAGTGGAGGGGAACCTAGAGAGGGGGAACCATGTAGTGGGTGTTGGTGGAGGACATAGTTAAGGGGAGCACATAGAAGAAAGATATAAAAAGAGAAACCATCTTAGAGAGTAGTGAGTTCAGTCAGAGGAGGAAAGTGACAGGAGCAGAGGCTCTGTAGGAGCTCTGCTACAGAGGCGGGCCTAGCCAGTGAGGCCCAAGGCTGAGGAGAAGGAGAGAAGAGAGGAGAGGGAGCAGGAGAAAGGCTCCAGGATTCAAGAAGGGACCCTAGGGGTACGGGCCGTGCAGAAGGCCACCCAGGACTATGAGGGCAGTTACATGGATCCCTGTAATCTGGACTGCAACAACTGTGAGTAAAGACCCTAGGACTGCACTATCTTGTCTCTGTGTTTCTTGCTGAGCCACACCATCCCTGCTGCAGTAACATCAGCTTCAGAGGACTGCTCCACAGCGGCGCCTCCCTTTAGCCGCATTCCACAGGTGGCGTCACAAACTTTGTATATAAATCCCCTATACATAACCCCTTTTATTGTCCGCCCTGGGTCACAGACATTCCCCCAGCATCTACCGGCCCGGCACCAGGGGGCGCGTCAATTACACCGTGAAGTGAAAGAGTATTTACAAGATCTAATCAACAGAGGTTGGGTCCAAAAGTCGAAGTCGTCTTATTCCTCTCCTATTGTTTGTGTTAGGAAGAAGGATGGTACGTTGAGACTCTGCTCTGGTTACCGGGAACGAAATCGAAAGTCAGTACCTGATCAGCACCCGATACAAAAGAATCAAGATATGTTGGATAGCCTATCAGGAAGTACCTGGTTCTCTGTCCTCAATCAGGTTAAAGCATACCATCAAGGGTTTGTTGAAGAGTCCAGTAGACCCTTGACAGCATTCATCACACCGTAGCGGATATATGAGTGGCTCTGCATACCGTTTGGGCTCAGTTCAGCTCCAGCAGAATTTCAGAGGAGCATGGAGATCTGTTTGGAAGGATTGAGAGACGATATCTGCCAGCCGTACTTGGATGACAATGTAGTAAACAGCAAAACCTTCTGGGAGCCTGTTGAACACGTGAGGACCGTATTACAGCGGTATCAACAACACGGAGTTAAGTTGACCCCAAAGAAGTGTGAACTGCTCAAAAGGCAAGTCTGATTTCTAGGGTAAATTGTGTCTGGAGAAGGATATACAATGGACCCAGCAGAAATCGCTCCGGTACTGGCCTTAAAAGACAAGCAGCCCTCTACTTTCAGGTAGTTGAGGCAGATCTTAGGATTCCTCTCCTACTATCGTACTTATGTTCGGAACTTCTCCAGGATTGCCCCCCCCCCCGCTATACCTCCTCTTGGTGTGGTCGACAGAGTCAACAACACCCACTGAGAAAAAGAAGAACGCGGGTAGGATCAGGCTTAAAAGAAACAACGCCATTTTGTCCCCAAAGCCCATTCTATGGACAGCAGACCACCAGGAAGAACTAGTAGACTAACTGGTAAAACCAGCTGAAAAAAAGGATGGACAGCACCTCCAAAAACATACGTTGATCTAATGAATCTCGGCAAAAATATATAAAACTGAACATGAGATTCTTAGTTTAACATTCTGATCAGTCTGTATGAAGCCCAGTGCCACGTCACGGCAAACCTCTTAGTGGGTCTGAACATTTCCTGTCTGAATGGGAGCGGTACCGTGCGCTAACCACCGCCGCAGCGACAATGCACATGCAGGGTAGGCGGCCTGATGCCTCGCAGCACCCATGCTGCAAGACTGAGTCCCCATGACTTCAGGCCGTGCCACCCTACAAGCATAAAATCACAGCAACAATGGCTGACACACTGCACTAACACCACATGAAAGGAGCATTGTGACTCACTTTCCTCAAGTGGGAGCAAAAATAGGCTAGACCCTCTTTGCAGTCTCCTGCTAATTAAAATCGCCTGTGCCAAATAGAAGGAGTGCACATCCGAAAAAAAAGGTACTTCTCCAGGATTGCCGCCCCGCTATACATACTCTTGGGATATCTTGATTTCAACTTACCATTTGTTCCTCATTGTGATGCTTCTCAAGTTGGACTGGGAGCAGCCCTGTATCAGCATCCAGATGGAAAATTGAGAGTCATCGGTTATGGTTCTAGAACGTTGACAGGCGCCAAGAAGATTTATCATCTACGTTCCAGAAACTTGGAGTTCTTGGCATTGAAATGGGCAATCTGTGAACGATTAAGAGATTATCTCTACTACAGCAAAGAGTTTGAGGTATACAATGGCAACAAGCCTTTTACCAATGTCCTCACTACAGCGAAACTGAATGCAACGGGTCAGAGATGGGTCGCTGAACTAGCTGAATTCAATTACAGCATCAAGTACAGGCCAGAAAAATGCAATTCGGGTGCTCACGGATTGTCGAGAATGCCTCTAGAGCCTGAGGAGTTCATTTATGAATGCTCGGAGGAAGTCAGTCTGGAAGCAATTGAGAGCACTACCCAAGCAGTGCAAGCTTATCAAGAGGACAACACACCTTTGTGATGTCCATTGACGGTGGAAACCACCATAAAAGCGAGAGAACAAGATCACCCCCTGTCCATTCAACAACTACCAAAAGGAAAAATCCGTACAGCACAATGGGAAGATCAGATAATTGGTAGAATACTATTTTATGTGGACCAAAATCGGTTTCCAAGTAAACGGGAGAGAGATAATGAGTCACCAGCAGTATCTGTTTTAGTTAAAGAATGGACGAAGCTCTACCTCAGTGAAGATGGTATCCTGTATCGTAAAGGAGGACAAACTCGGCAGTTGGTACTACCCAGAGTATTCTGTATGTTGGTCTTCAAAGAACTCCATGAAAACATGGGACACCTGGGTGTAGAAAGGACAACCAACTTGATCCGTGAACGTTTCTTTTGGCCGTATATGCAGAGAGATATTGAGAGGTACATGACCAGGGAGTGTGGGTGTCTGAAAGATAAACATCCCAACACATCAACTTGCGCACCTATGGGCAACATCCAATCTATGTATCCATTTGAGATGGTCTTAATAGACTTTCTACATCTCGAGACATGCAAGGGTTGTTACAAATACATCTTGGTGGTGATGGACCATTTTACTCGATTTGCCCAAGCATATGCCACCAGCAATAAAGCTGGTCGAGCAGCGGCAGAGAAGATCTTCAATGATTTTTCTTTGAGGTTTGGGTTCCCTACGAGGTTACACCACGACCAAGGAAGAGAATTTGAAAACCAGCTCTTTGCCAAGCTAGGAAAGTACTGTAGAATTCAGATATCCCACACAACGCCCTATCACCCAGAGGGAAATGGACAAGTGGAACGTTTTAACAGGACATTATTGTCGATGCACACTTTAACAGCTGACGAGAAGAAAGACTGGAAGAGTTCTCTGTCAAAAGTGGTACATGCGTATAAATGTACAAAGAGCGATGCAACGGGTTACTCGCCCTTCTTCCTATTGTATGGACAATCGCCAAGGCTGCCAATCGATATCATGTTCGATACTCCAGTGTCAGAGACTTACAGAACGTATCCAGAGTACGTTCGGAAATGGAAGGAACGGATGGCAGAGGTATACAACGTAGCGTCGAGAGTGGTTACGCAAGGACAGAGCAAGGGTAAGGAGTACTATGATCGAAAATGTTATGGAGCAGAATTGGCACCGGGAAGCCGGGTGCTAGTCAAGAACGTATATGAGAAAGGTGGTCCCGAAAAACTTTGTTTGTACTGGGAAGACAAGGTGTATGTGGTCGTAAAGAGGAAAGCCGATGACAGTCCAGTGTATGAAATCCGATTGGAAAAAGGGGACAAGGAAACCAGAATAGTCCATAGAATTTATTACTACCCTGTGATTATCTCCCACCACAACAAGACTTCCCAGAAGCAGACCGACATCGACCGTTATTGACTAAGAGACCACCACAGATTGAAGCTCCGGTGGTGGATAGTGAGCTTGAAAGTTCCGATGAAGAAGAGCACACCGTTGTATTTCTCAGACCGGCAAGGAGAGGGACGTACCATCCTCAGGAGAGTGAACTAAGTCCAGAGGCTCCAGATTTTGTACCAATGAGTACAGATGAAGTCCAATTCAGATCTCATGATTGAACACCGGTCACTGGAAAGACCGATCGACACTCAGGAGAAGCGGAATTACCAGGCCGTGTGGAAATGTGAAATGAGTGTGGCGGAAGAAACTCCTGTGACCGAAGAATCCATGGTATCTGAGGAACAACCCACCAGAAGGATGTCGACTCGAGAAGTGAGGAGGCCCGTGATGCTGACATACGAGACACTTGATGAACGGAGTCAAGTGCCAAGGACTGTCAACTGGAAACAGGTATCTCTGCCTGCGGACCAGGTAAGCCCACTTGAGTGGTATTCACCACCGAGAGGCAGTATGGAAGATGATGCCTGGTGGAAAGACTTGTTTCATGCTTTGATTTTCCTTAAAAGACTTTGTAGAAACAAAGAACTGTTAAGGCCTAGAGAGAGAGAGAGCTGGTTGAAGACGTACGAAAAGCTCCAGCTGAAGAGACCCTGATTATGTTAATTGTGTTAATTGTTTATTTCTTACAGGAGTACTACAAGAAAAAGGTCATAGAATAGATTGTTATCAATGTTTATAAATGTTATGCCAATTTGACAATGCCCATTTGTATATAAAGTTACTCAACTTTCACCACTGTCTCAGAATTTGTCAGATTGACCAATTAAGGCAAATGTTGAGGACGACATTCAAAAAGGAGGGAAGAGTGTGACATGCAGAAGTAGTGCTGTTGCTTCCAAAGTATCCAGCAACTTTTACAAATAACACAAGTACAGAAGACAGGAAGTGTTGTGCTTTAGAAGCATCCAGCAACTAGAGGGGTTAACACAGTCACAGGAGACAGGGAGTGTTTTAGCAGAGCCCCAGGGGGATTATGGGGAACTTGTTATTGTAGTCTGGCTGAAGCTAAAGAGAAAGGTAGTGTGTTATCAGTATCTGACAGAAGGCAACTGAACAGGATTCAGATCAGGTGAGAAACTAAACACAGGTCAGATAAACTCCCTGAACTAACAGTGCAGAGTATTATTGGCAAGAAGATGAGGACTGGAAGGAATTGTGTCACAGGGATCATCTCCCTCATCAAACCCTCCCCCCCTCCATCTCCATGCGTGATAAAGAATGCTGTGTACTATTGTGTCCTTGTGAAGGAAAAGCCTGGGGTTGTGTATGCATAGAAGTGTGCTGCTAAGAGATCTATGCTGAATTATGCTTCTGAAGAGACTGTAATACTGTACCTTGTGAAGAAACTACTGTATTGTTACTGGAGCCGGTTGCTCAATAAACTTAGACTGTACTGTAATGAAATGTGTGCTGTAATATCCCTAAATTGCACTGGCCGTGCTTCAGATTAAATTCCACTGTTAAACTGTTGAAAAAGACTCTTGCCAGATGTGTCTGGTCAGCAGATGAATCTATCATGTGCCTGAGAGAAGCTGCAGCCTATGGTCGCCCTGAGTAATGGTTCCCCCAGGATTCCCGAGAATTCATGAAACCCATCTCGCCCTTACTGAACCTAGCGGCGTGCGTGTAACACGTGTCTGTGTCTCTGATCCGGACCCTTGGGGTCACCTGCTGCAGTACCAGGGACTTCGTAAGAGTGGTACCTGGTGGCTACCTGCAGCTCAAGACTAGCTCTACCATCAGGAGCTCTAGCGAAAACCAGGAAGCCACTTAGCCATGCCCCTCCGAGGTAAGCCCAGCCCATGGCACAGTGGGTCCACAATCCACGTGTGCGACAGTTTGCTCAAGCACCTCCCTACTGGGGAGCATGCCTTATATACTTGATGCCTCCCAGCTATTGACTGGGGGTATTTCTAAAGTGTGCATGCTGCCCCTTTAAGACTTTGATGCGTGCACACTAGGCACTCCATCGGGAGACATGAGCGGTGTGGGCAGGCCCAGAGCAGGAGGACATCACGGCAGGCGACAGGGACTCTGCTGAGAGGTCAGGGCAGTGAGTATGTTGGCGTCTCTGCTGGAAGAAGCAAGAGTGACCATGCAGGGATGCCAGCATAAGCGTTACACATAGTCGTCTGCACCTGTCCTGCAGGTGAAACAGCTGTTCCCTTGCAAAATTAAATGATTCTACATCAAACAGTTCAAAGACAGTAGCAACGCAGACTCACTGTGGTTTTTGGCCCCTAAGTAGCTCCACTGCCTGTCAACAAGCAAGCTAAGTTCCTCAAGGTCGAAAACAACATGGTGCAGAAAACAAAACAAAGATAATCTACTGAGAATTTTATCTTAGGTTTTCTAATGTATAGAGTGAAAACTCCTCAACAAAATCCAAGGCATTACCTGTAATTAACACACATGCATTTTGCTGCAATTTTGTAGCAAAAATCTACTGCAAATTTGCCCAAATTTTTTTTTACCATTACACCCTTAAGAGTACAAAATTAAATTAACCATCGTTTTTTTCAACTCATTTAATCCATGTAAAAATTTCAGTGCAATTTTTTTTGCCTTTCAAATCACCCCATTTGGCCTTGAATACATAATAATAGGCAACTGACTATAGTGGAGCGCTGTCCCCTTAGTTCAGCGACATTATATATGTTAATGCATCTATTATCCCACTCACCAACACGCGACTGCGCACACACATTCCCTTATCTCGCTGCAAGCACCTGCCACTGAGAGATGGTTTAAACTTGCAAATCCACAGCTCAAACAGGCCAATATTCATACTTCAATCAAGATGCCTAGGAAAGGCAATGTATGGGCTAAATTTGGTCTTTGGATTAAACATTTTGCTATCTGTAAAGAGCAAGCGCAAGGCGGTGTGAGGATAGCGGCTTAATATGGGGCAGAGAACAGTGGTTATTCTGATGCAGCATCATTTTTTTTTGCACAAATGTAAAGGATTTAATCCCGGATAAAAGTTAAACATTTATCAGAAAAACCCTCGTTACTTTGTGAAAAGGCTAAAAAAAGACAACATCTTTCAAGGGTAAAATGTAGAATATACTCATCAGGCTAATCACCCAGGTAGTGGGGACAATAAAAACAGAATTAAATTCAGAATGTAAAAGTATGCAGATACAGGAGAGCGGACATCTGTATCTACTTATAGGGGATCTGTCAGCAGGTTTTTGCTGTGTAATCCAAGGGCAGCATGACATAGGGGCTGAGACACTGATTTCAGCGATGTTTCACTTATTAGGCTGTGTGCTGTAGAATGAGTGTTTCATCAGCAGGAGATTATCACTCCCGGACTGGTTCCCATGTGAGTCCTAGTCCAACCACACCACCAGCACTGCTTAGCAGCTTACTGTCAATATACAATGTTCACAGAAAGCTGCTAATCAGGGGTGTGGGCGAGGTTAGCCTTCTGAGCTCAGCTACATGCTACATCTAAAAACGCTGATTGTATCACAACTGCTGCACCCAGTAAACTAAGTGACACATCGCTGGAATCAGGGTCTCGTTCTCTACATCATGCTGCTCTCAGCTGAGGTAGCAAAAACCTGTGACAGATTCCCTTTAATGGAGCCTTGAAAGGAGAATCAAGTGCCAGAGCAAACCCCCTATCAACAACGCACTGCTATGGCAGGAGAAATAGAGTTATGCTGAGGATAAAGTTCAGGGAAACTCTACGGAGAGGCAACAAGCTTGAACGTTGCAAAGTTTCCTAAAGGGCAAAGTTCTTGGTGGTTTTAAATGTTCTAACAAAAGTCAACAACTATCTGAGAGGTAGATGATTGCCATAAATATCAATGATGTGCTGGCACAGTTTCAGTGTCACTCCTTTCAGTGATTAGTTCAGCCCTTTCTCCTAATCACTTCTCTTAAGGGTGCACTCAGATGGCCGTATAAATGTATAAATCGGATGGAGGTCAGAAAGCAATGCTCGGACCGACCGGCTGCTCTCCCAACCTGAGTGTGACAACTGCATAGAAATGTTTCTCCTTGCGGAGAGTGACATGTTAAGCATGTCAAGGTGAGGTGACTTTAAAGCTGCAATGCTCCTCTGGGAAATATGAAAATTGTCTCTTCAGAAAGGAAGAGGACTAGAACTCTAGTGCCACCTACAGGAAGTAGCAATCCTAAAAGTCAATATTGACCCTTTAATGAGCCTTGTCACTTGACTTGGGATAAAAGCCTGAATCTCAGTTTGGAGAGCTGCATAGAAATACATGAAGTTGTCACGTTTCCGTCAGGAAAGCCGCCCATCGGACTGAGCATTATGTTCCAATTAACGTCCTATTTATATGGCCGTCTGACTCCGCCCCAACGGAAATGTAAAGCAATAGCATGTAAGGCTATCCTGCACACACTGGCTGCCTACTCACACTTAACCACTTCCTTAAGAACCAGGTGTCACGCTCACACGTGGTGCACGTGGATTGTGGACCCACTGGGTAACCGGGCCGGGCTTACCTATGAGGGGCATAGCTAAGTGGCTACCTTGTTTTCACTGGAGCTCCGGATGGTGAAGTCAGGCTTGAGCTGCAGGTAGCCGCCAGATACCACTCCTAGGCAGTCTCCGGTACCACAGCTGCTGACCCCAAGGGTCAGGTTCGCTAACACGGACTGGACTCGGAGTCACAGGCAGGATTGGATTCAGATCCAGTTCAGACAGTACAGAATCACCGAACATGTACGACTTCAGGGTTCAGGTACCAGCGGTGCAGCTTCAGAGTTTAGGTACTGCCGGAGCAGGTGCAGACACAGGCTGGTCTCACATTATCTGGCAGGAGAGGGTTCGAACTCAGTCCAGATACACAGGTTCTGGATCATCGAGCAGAACGGATACTTACACTGAGTCACAGACAGGGCCGGTTTCAGATAGTGGAACAGGCTCCAACAGTATGAATTCTGGAACACTAACTAGGATAGACATGGGGGCGTTTTTAAGGTGCGCGTGTTGCCCCTTTAAGAACAGGGAAGCGCGCCCATGCATTAGGTGTGCCACCGGGAAGCCTATGAGGCGTGCACAGATGGCAGGAGACAGGGAGCTCACTGAACGGCCGGGCTGGTGAGTATGTCAGTGTCAGTGTCCCTGCATGGAGGGGGAAAAGGGACCATGCAGGGGTGCCTGCATTAGTGTTACACCAGGCCTAATTTGGCCTGAAAGAGAACCTGTCACTAAATCAAAAGTGGCCAATTTTCGCTCTTATTTTATTTCTGCTGCTCCCCTATGTATGCCAGTAGTTTTTTTGTGGCTTATTTCTTTTAATCCATCATATGTTTTTTTTTTTTTTTTTAAAAAAGGCTGCTTTCCATAATTACCTTGTGAGCAATGCCGCCTTGGTTATGCCTAAAACACAGTCAACCAGTGTCGGACAGGGGTGCCGAGGGCCCACCAGTAACCAACTCAAGGGCCCCACTTTTCAGCTCCATGCAAATGTGACATTATCCTCAATCACAAATGTATATAGCAATGAACCGGGTAGATTGTTACATGAATAAGATGCTGCCTTTGTCTGTACATAGTGATTCAAGTATATTCTTGTACAGCGGCCCACCGGAGGATTCTCCTGTTCTTCTGTGGGCCAGTCCAAGCCTGCAGTCAACAGCAACCCATTGTAAGAACAAACGATACGCTTGTTCTTTGCAGAAGGTTTCAGTAGCACAAGTCTTTAATTTTTTAAGCCAGAGTTGGACTCATTTTCAACCTTCTTACAGGGAGTACTTGGAGATTTTCTTCACATACCGTTTGCTCCAATGAAGAATGATCTTGTATGTGGCCATTATTTATAATTAAGTGGCTATGGACAAGGTTAAGTAGTATATCAATTTGGAAGAGTGAGAACTATTATATTCACACGGATAAAACTTTGAACAGTAGAGAAGTTCAGGAAATCACAAAATATTCAAAAACAGGGAATTTGTCACAAACTTTTTGCCACCTAATCTGAGAGCTGCCATAATATAGGGGCAGAGACCCTGATTACAGCAATATATCACTAACTGGGCTGCTTGCTGCCATTTCGATAAAATAAGTGTTTTATCAGCAGGAGATTATCACTAAAGGACTAGTAAAACTGCTGCCATTATTAGTGAAACCACGCCTCCAGCACTGATTGTCCTATTTCAGAGAAAGCTGTTAATCAGCTATTAATCAGTGGTGTTGGCGTGGTTGAAAAACTAGTAGATCTTCAACAGATAAAACAATGATTTTATTAAAATGACAGCAAACAGCCCAGTAGGTAACATATCACTAGAATCAGGGTCTCTGCCCATATATCATTCTGCTCTCAGATGGGGTACCAAAAACCTGGAGACAGATTCCCAATCACAATTTTGGTGCCATCGTATAAACAATGCAATACAAATGGCCACAATACAGTAGAAATAAGCCACAAGTAGATGGCCTCGTGGCTACTCAATTGATTGAATTTGATCAGATCAACATCTCCACATGGGTTGAAGGTTCCCCTAGGCATTGGTGTCACGTAAGGTGTGGGAACGACTAAGTGCAACACTAAGGGATGAGGGGAAGGGAGCCCAGACACTAGGGAAAGTGGAGACCTCCTAGGCTGATCTGATATCACCCTGTCTCCCCTATAGTCCCTATATTGGTTCCTCACCAATCGCCGCACAGGAACCTAAAACCCTGTATTTCCCTAGAGCTAGGCCCTGGCTAGGGAAGGGTAGGATGAGCACTAGTCAGTCCCCACTAACAACTAAAGACAACAAGGTAGACAGACACGGAGAAAGTAATTTAGCTTGAGCCGACTTCAGAGAGATTACACACACGTCCTCTTTCCACCAGAGAGGGAAGTAAGCAGACTGCACTCGCTCCAATCTTTCACAAGGAAACATGTGAATATCACCTGCACCTCCCTCTAGCAACAGCAAGTATTTAAACACCCAGGCCAGGGTGTAAATTAGCCAGAGGGAGGTAGCCGCTGGGTCCTAGAGTGAGACAGCTAAGAAGGTGTCTGTAATGCCAAATGTAGAGATCTCCAGCAACCAACTGCAGGGCGACTGTCTGTCACTTCTGACACACCCGTGACAATTGGTGAACATTTATCTGGGAATCTTCTTTTCTCCTTGAGACAAAGACCATGAGTTCACTGAGTGTAAGAGACCAAGGTAACCAAGGTAACTCACCAGAGACCTAAGCGGTGCACAACAATGGACACCATATACTACATGGTCCCATAGGCCTAACAGTGGAAATTTCCTATTTAGAGTTGATTTTGAAGCTCGCTGTCTGTGTCTATTTCTCACTTATGATAATATAAAAGATATTTGTTGAACCTGGGCCCTGATGACACCTGAAAGGCCACACAGTTGAAGAACAGAACTATAAATTACAAGCAATAGTTGAAAGGACCTTTTACGAATTCTGCATTAGGGCCTAAAAGTTTAACATTACACCTCTAATGGTTGTGTTCCCCCAGTTGTATTGGAAAGAGTAATTGTAATGATTTGGTTTGATCCTAACACTTAAAGAGAATCATACAGTGGAATCAACCCTCCTAAGCCGCCTACATGGTCATGTAGGTCATAGTAAGCTGAGTAAAATGATACCTTGATATCTGAAATCTGATGTTTTATTCCAGAGAAATCCATGTTTTTCTTAATGAGTTGTTATTATCTTTTGACCGGACATAGATCTCCCTGGGAATCTGCCTCCAGAGCTTATTTTAAATGAAAGGGGGGTGACCATTGTGAGACATGTAATGACTGACAGTCTGGTCTCCTGATCTACATGTCTCACACTGGTAACCCTTTCATGTAAAATAAGCTATGGAGGCAGATTCTCAGGGAGATCTATGTCCGGCCCATAGATCTTAACAGCTCATTTACATATTAGGAAAAACATTGATTTATTTGGAATTAGACATCGGATTGCAGATATCAAGGTATCATTTTATTTAACTGTCTAAGACCTACATGACTATGTAGACGGCTCAGGAGGATTGATCCTACTGTTAGATTCCCTTTAAATATCCTCAGCTCTTGGAAGAGAGATTCTATAGCGTGCAAGGTACATAGGCACTTCCAGGATAAAGATATTCCAAAGTGCTGAGCTTATGGTCTTCTTAGACTGGTAAGACCAGAACAGAGGCATCAACAACCCATGGTAGAATGGCATTAACGTTTCAAGGGTATAAAAGTTAAAGTTAGACAAAGAAGAGTGGAGTCCAAATGAAACTGCAGGATCTACAGTCAGCTTTCACCCATATGGGTCCCCTTTGGGGACTCCCCTAGATATGGAGGCTGGGTATAAAATATGTTTATTACTTGGATATCTTTTGCTTTTAAGTTTTTTCTTCTCTTGCATATATTTTTCATTATCATTTCAATCTTCTTGTGTGTGACAATAGAAGTTTTACCTTTCGTTCAGACACCGTATGAGACTTCATTTACGTTGCATTTTTGAATTTTCAAATCCAATATTAAAAAAACAGTTCCCAAGGTAAAGGAGACCCCAGTATCCTTTCAAGAAATCCACTCATTGATTTGTAAATTGATACAAATACCCCGTTCATTGTTACTTCTGACTTATTGTATGACGCCAGCCTCCATTCCTTATCCTGTTCTGTCTTCACATTACAACTGTATCAATATTTTACTTTAAATGCTGTCTCTCATGACTTGAGAAATGAGCGTTGCCATTTTAAAGAGAACCCTTGAAAATCCCACAGCTTGCCAAGCACAATTATACTTCCAGATAAGTTCAGCAGTGCATATCTTCCACCCACCCACACAAGCTGGCCTACTAAAGCTAGTAATTATTTACTGTGCCAACATTCTGCCAGTCAATGCAGTGATGCACTCTACGAACAGCCTCTACACGGAATGTGGAAATAGTCAAGATGCTTCTATATAACTGGAAGAAGAGACCACTGTCATTTAATTATAACCACCAGTATACACATGCACTGTTACAGTAACTTTAATAACCTCCAACAGCAGGAGTGATGATATCATCATCACAAGGTGTGATATAATCTCTTCACCACTGCAACAGTGTCGTGATGACCATTGT
Source organism: Phyllobates terribilis (assembly GCF_046119375.1). Classification (NCBI taxonomy): domain Eukaryota; kingdom Metazoa; phylum Chordata; class Amphibia; order Anura; family Dendrobatidae; genus Phyllobates; species Phyllobates terribilis. Next base: position 139,947,607 of record NW_027362770.1, read on the forward strand.
GCAGCTCATACCTTCCGCTTCCAATTTCCTGATGAAGGTCTTGTTTGATCAAAACGTAAATTTATGCTTTTGATTACTATTATTACAGCTATGAATTTTTGATCGCTGTTTAACTGTCTATTTCTATTCTGAATTAATCTCTTAGGCCATGACCCCACTATCAGTATTTGGTCAGTATTTGATCAGTGTTTTTTCTCAGGAGTTGGAGCCAAAACCAGGAGTGGGTGATCAATGCAGAATTGGCGACTTGTTTCTATTATACCTTTTCTCTGATTGTTCCTCACCTGGATTTGGCTCCCACTCCTGAGAAAAATACTGACCGAATACTGACCAAATACTGATAGTGGGGCCGTGGCCTAAGACTCAGAGTTGCCAGATAGCCCAGTGCCAGATGAGTATCGTCTCACATTTATGGCTCTTTATTGGGTGGTTTAAAGTTGCTGACTTGGTGACATCCCTGATGATGATGACATCAGGGTGGCTGACAGTCTCCTGTAACATAGTGGTGCATGCAATGAAGTCAAGAAATAAGGGTGCTTTGTAATTGCACTCAGGCATCCATTCAGTGTGCCCATGGGAGCTTACGTCCAAACCCCCCGCAAAACGGGATTCAGACATGCAGTGCTGGCCAAAAGTATTGGCACCCCTGCAATTCTGTCAGATAATACTCAGTTTCTTCCTGAAAATGATTGCTATCACAAATTCTTTGGTATTATTCTCTTCATTTAATTTGCTTGCAAGGAAAAAACACAAAAGAGAAAGAAGCAAAAATCAAATCCTTGATCATTTCGCACAAAACTCAAAAAAAGGGCCGGACAAAAGTATTGGCACCCTCAGCCTAATACTTGGTTGCACAACCTTTAGCCAAAATAACTGCAAACAACCGCTTCCAGTAACCATCAATGAGTTTCTTACAATGCTCTGCTGGAATTGTAGACCATTCTTCTTTGGCAAACTGCTCCAGGTCCCTGATATTTGAAGGGTGCTTTCTCCAAACTGCCATTTTGAGATCTCTCCACAGGTGTTCTATGGGATATAGGTCTGGACTAAAGTTTCCAGTGCTTTCTCTAAAACCATTTTATAGTGCTTTTGGAAGTGTGTTTTGGGTCATTGTCCTGCTGGAAGACCCATGACCTCTGAGGGAGACCCAGCTTTCTCACACTGGGCCCTACATTATGCTGCAAAATTTGTTGGTAGTCTTCAGACTTCATAATGCCATGCACACGGTCAAGCAGTCCAGTGCCAGAGGCAGCAAAGCAACCCCAAAACATCAGGGAACCTCCGCCATGTTTGACTGTAGGGACCGTGTTCTTTTCTTTGAATGCCTCTTTTTTTTTTCCTGTACACTCTATGTTGATGATTTTTCCCAAAAAGCTCTACTTTTGTCTCATCTGACCAGAGAAAATTCTTCCAAAACGTTTTAGGCTTTCTCAGGTAAGTTTTGGCAAACTCCAGCCTGGCTTTTTTAGGTCTCGGGGTAAGAAGTGGGGTCTTCCTGGGTATCCTACCATACAGTCCCTTTTCATTCAGACGTCGACGGATAGTACGGGTTGACACTGTTGTACCCTCGGACTGCAGGGCAGCTTGAACTTGTTTGGATGTTAGTCGAGGTTCTTTATCCACCATCCGCACAATCTTGCGTTGAAATCTCTCGTCAATTTTTCTTTTCCGTCCACATCTAGGGAGGTTAGCCACAGTGCCATGGGCTTTAAACTTCTTGATGACACTGCGCACGGAAGACACAGGAACATTCAGGTCTTTGGAGATGGACTTGTAGCCTTGAGATTGCTCATGCTTCCTCACAATTTGGTTTCTCAAGTCCTCAGACAGTTCTTTGGTCTTCTTTCTTTTCTCCATGCTCAATGTGGTACACACAAGGACACAGGACAGAGGTTGAGTCAACTTTAATCCATGTTAACTGGCTGCAAGTGTGATTTAGTTATTGCCAACACCTGTTAGGTGCCACAGGTAAGTTACAGGTGCTGTTAATTACACGAATTAGAGAAGCATCACATGATTTTTCAAAGGGTGCAAATACTTTTGTCCACCCCCTTTTTTAGGTTTGGTGTGGAATTATATCCAATTTGGCTTTAGGACAATTCTTTTTGTGTTTTTTTCATTGAAGACAAATTAAATGAAGATAATACCAAAGAATTTGTGATTGCAATCATTTTCAGGAAGAAACTGAGTATTATCTGACAGAATTGCAGGGGTGCCAATACTTTTGGCCAGCACTGTATGCGCTGATGAAGCCATAGACTATAATGGTGCTGGCAGAGCGAATGTGCGTTCTGCCGTGCATCATTGGTGTGTGCACCTACTGGTCGGACGTAGTAGACTGCATCCAAGTTTCCGCCTCCAGTAGGCGTACATGCCCGAAAATGATGCACGACAAAGTGCACGTTTGCTCTGCCAGCACTAATATAGTCTATGACCTCGTCAGCGCATATGACGGAATCACATTTTGCGGGGGGTTTAGACATAAGCCCCGACGCGGCTACCAAATTGGTGTCTGAACATAATGTAAAAGCACCCTTAGTCAGGCTGAGATGGGAAATGACATTGCTTCAAACACACTATGGCAATCTAGCTTTGACCCAAAATGGTTACCGGACCAATATCAATAAAAGCTGCTAGCGGCTGGTGTCTGAGCTGTGCATAGTTACAGCTCTACACTCCTTGACTGGTTGTTAAATCATTCACCCTAGCCCACCTGGGATGTTATCCTTATCCTCTTCACTCCCCTAGACCATCAGTGACATTACCCATTGAAAAAAAAAACTATTTTATTATAGTCAGTATTTATGGGTATGCGGGGCCTTAGGCCATGTTCACACATCTTGGCGTTTTCAGCGTTTTTTGATGCATTTTTTAATGCAAATTTGAAGCGGCATTTTACAGTACCAGCAAACTCTATGAGATTGCAGAAATCTCATGCACACAGCTTGGTTTATTTTACCAGGATTTTGTGCTTTGCATGGTTTTTGCAGAATAGAGCATGTCACTTCTTTTAGTGTTTTTTCTGCGTTTTTCACTCATTGGAAGTAATGGGTAGTGAAAAAACTCTGAGAAAATACCTAGTGTGAACATAGCTATCAGGTTTTGCTGCATTTTCGTGAAAATAAGCAAGTACAACAGTATGTGAAACACATTTATTTTTGTGATTTTACCATCTTGTCTTGGTCATCTGAGATGGCAGTTTGTATTAGGAGAGTTTCATTAAATTAGTGATGTGTAAAGTGTAAACATTGGCTGAGTTAGGTGTGAGATTGAACAATACCTGTGCAACTAAATGGCAGACCCCATAGTGTAAAAAGTAAATAGTGTTATACAAACTCAATGCACTGCCAGTGTCTTAGGTAAACTATTCCTGAACAATTCACCTCCCCCCACTGGTACATTTGAAATTCTGGTTAATATTGTTTCATATATGTCTTGCATTGGTGACCGGTGTTCATGGTTCTGTGGTGGAAGCAAAGCTGAACTTTGGGATCCTGAAAAACGCACCAAAAAAATGCACCAAAGCATGCGTTTTTGATGCAGTTTCTTTCCTGCCAAGAGATCAGGTTTTGCTGCAGAAAAAAAACGCTGAAAAAACACAATGTGTGCACATAGCCTTAAGTGTCACTCTATATAGATCACTGTCTACTCTTTTACACAGGGTTGTTAGGTAGCATATTCTTATGAATAAGTGCCAAATTAAAAGAAAGTAGATGTCAGATGTGAGGCAGCTACCCCACGTGTTATTTCTTTAAATGGGATGTATCATCAGGATTTTATATTAAAAGGTTTTTATATACTGTATATATAGATAGTTAGATTTATTTATTTATTTTCATAACACTATATACATTAAAAGCACTGGCCACTCAATCTAATTGTAGAGTCTTAGGCTGCGTTCACATGCAGTGTTTTTTGTTGTATCAGCAAAAGCTATGAGATTTCTGAAATGTCATGCATGCACTTGTTTTTTTTCTCTTGAATGAATTTGAGAATCTCAGCGTTTTTTTAATCTGCAGCGGGTCAATTCTTTTAGCTTTTTTGCAGCGTTTTTTTCACCCATAGAAAGCATTGAGAAAGTACAAAAATGCTGCAAAAAAACACAGCAAACAGGTTTTGCTGCGTTCATGCAGCATTTTTTTTTTGCTGCGTTTTTGGTGAACAAAACTAGTTTTATAAAATATGTACTGTAGAAAATCACACGTAATTAATGGAACAAAAAAAAAGCAGCAACAACGCAGTGAAACCTGTGCTTTGAATGCAGCATTTTTACTGCCAAGAGAGCAGGTTTTGGCTGAAGAGAAAAATGCTGCAAAAACGCTGAGTGTGAACATAGCTTCTGTTTTTCCTATGGACATGAGCAGTAGGAGACTCAGTCAGAACCTGTTTGTAAAGAAAAATAGCCTGGACATATTGTAATCTAAGCAAAAGTCATTGTGATGGAAGGAGGAGGAGGTGAGCTGTAACATCACCTGAGGGATTGGTGTTTTGTGAATGAGGAGGGAGGAGTTGGTGAGCTGTCACACAACTTGTTGGGATTGGTGTATTGTGTAGGAGGAGGATGTGAGCTGTAACATCACCTATTCGGATTGGTGTATTGTGTAGAAGGAGGTGAGCTGTAACATCACCTGAGGGATTGGTGTATTGTGTAGCAGGAGGAAGTGAGCTGTATCATCACCTATTCAGATTAGTAAATTGTGTAGGAGGAGGTGAGCTGTAACATCACTTATTGGGATTGGTGCATTGTATAGGAGGAGGTGAGCTGTAACATCACCTGAGGGATTGGTGTATTGTGTATGAGGAGGGATGAAGTGGTTAGCTGTAACATCACTTTTTGGGATTGGTGTATTGTGTAGCAGGAGGGAGGAGGAGGTGAGCTGTAACATCACTTGTTGGTATTGGTGTATTGTGTAGGTTGAGGGAGGAGGAGGTGAGGTGTAACATCCCTTGTTGATATTGGTGTATTGTGTAGGAGGAGGGAGGAGGAGGTGAGCTGTAACATCACTTGTTGGGATTGGTGTATTGGGCAGGAGAATGGAGAAAGAGGTGAGCTGTAACGTTACCTTTTGGGATTGGTGTATTGCGAAGGAGAGGGAGGAGAAGGTGAGCTGTAACATCACCTGTTGAGATTGGAGTATTGTGTAGGAGGAGGTGAGCTGTAACATCACTTATTGGGATTGGTCCATTGTGTAGGAGGAGGGAGTAAGCTTTAACATCACTTGTTGGGATTGGGGTTTTGGGCAGGAGAATGGAAAAAGAGGTGAGCTGTAACGTCACCTTTTGGGATTGGTGTATTGCAAAGGAGGGGGAGGAGGAGGTGAGCTTTAACATCACCTGTTGGGATTGGTGTGTTGTGTAGGAGAAGGGAGGAGGATGTGAGCTCTAACATCACCTATAGGGATTTGTGTTTTGTGTAGCATCTACTGTATATAAGGGTATTACCAGTCATTGTAATCCTGTCTGTGATGATAATGAAACAGCTGAAAAGTCTTCTGTGCAGAAGAGAAAGTATTAACCTAATACATGACATTGTAGAGTCCTCTGCATGAAATATTTTGTGCTTCTATTACTCATTAATTACACTACAGCGTTCATACTAATTAGTAGTGCGCGGTTACTGATCACGTGTAGATGTTAGATACGGTTACTGTCTCTGGATGGATAGGACCTCGAGAGAGTTTTTATGTTTTATCTGTAAAGAACTTTTTCAGTAGCAGCTGCTTTCTGTCTCATCTCATAATCGTCATCTTATTTTTATTGTAGAAATATGTCCCTTTAATTTTTAACATCCATCAGCTTTTTTGCATTTAATCAGCTCTCATCATTGCACTCGTTTTGGTAAAAAAAAAAAAAAAACAATAAAAATATATTTTCTATTAGTTAAACATGTAAAGCAATTAAAACAACAGCTAATTTGTAATTATTTCCTCATTAATAAGAAATAACTAAAGTTTTTCTGTCTTGTAGAAAAACATTTTTTTGCTATCCCTAAACCCTCGATTAAAATTGCTTTTATATACAGTATATACTTTTATAGGGATTTATAGTTCTATAGTTTACTGATCATTGCCAAGGTTACCGGCCACCTCAGAAATGGCTGGTTTCCTAGGTACGGAGTGTGCGCTTGCAAGCTTGCGCAGCTGCGGACCCTTTGTACTCACGAGCGTACATAGGGAGCTCTGGACTCCATGACAAACCCACCTCTCCCAGATCAGACCCCAGGCCAGACCCCTAAAACAGATCTTCAGACTAAAGCTATGGCGCCACTATCGGTATTTGGTCAGTATTCGGTCAGACCTCTCCTGTCCTTAGGGTCTGTCACACAAGAACCTGATGCCAGCTAGCATCAGAACATTGCAAGCCAAGCAGGACTTTGTGTGTCGGGCCCTGAATTGCCTGACCTGGCACAAGGGCTTTGGACCCCCCGGACCATGGGACCTGGTTATAACTGCACCCCCTGCCACACTTTTAGTTATGTCACTGCCTCTACTGAAACCTTTTTTTTTGGCCAACGTGAAAGAGATTGTCCGACCTGGACAACTAGTTGCATGGGCAGTTGCCTTTGATTTCTTCTTCTTGTAGATCTCTCCCCCAGCCAAACCATATCTCACACTTTGCACTGATGAGGGGTAGTACCCTGAAACACAGTGTCTGCAAATTGACATTCTGGTTTTCGCTTTTATCCTAAGTCATGTGACAAGGTTCATTAGAGAGTCGACATTGACTTTTAGGATTGCTGCTTCCTATAGGTGGTACTAGAGTTCTAGTCCTCTTCCTCTCTGAAGAGACAATTTGCATATTTCCCAGAGGAGCATTGCGGCTTATAAGTCTCCTCTCCTTGGTATGTCAGGCTTGACATGTCACTCTCCGCAAAGGAGAAATGTTACCAATTGGATCCCAGTCAGATGCCTCTCACCCAGCCAAACCAGATCTCATACTTTGCACTGATGAGGGGCAGTATCCTGAAACACAGTGTCTGCAAATTGACATTCTGGTTTGGCTTTTATCCTAAGTCATGTGATAAGGCTCGTTAAAGGTTCGATATTGACTTTTAGGATTGCTTCTTCCTATAGGTGGTGCTAGAGTTCTAGTCTTCTTCTTCACTGAAGAGACAGTTTGCATTCTTCTTGTAGAGAAAAACACATAAATATTTTTACACACGCCGCCTAAGTCCAGATAGGGGCGAGACAGTTACATGAATTTGTTGGAATCCTGGGGGAACCATTACTCAGGATGACCATAGGCTGCAACTTCTCTCAGGCACACGCTAGATTCGGTTGCTGACCAGACACATCTGACAAGGGTCTTCATAAAAGGTAGAACAGTAACATTTAATGAGGCACGGCCAGTGCAATGCAAATGTCTCTTTGAGCAACAGGCTCCAGTAATAACCGTACAGTCTCCTTTGCAGCACAGCAGTACACAGTCTATTATCCGGTAGCACAGTACAGCACAGTTTTAATGCACACACAACCACAGGCTTTTCCTTCACAAGGACTCAATAATACACAGCATTCTTTATCCTGCATGGAGATGGAGGGGGAAAAGGGTGCGTAATCTCTATGACAGGCTTCCTTCCAGTCCTTATCTTCCTGGTCGATAATACTCCACACTGTTAGCTCAGGGAGTCTAACTGACCTGTGTTTAGCTTCCCTCCTGACCTGAATTCTGTTCTCTTGACTTCTGTGAGATACAGATCATAAGTCACCTTTCTCTTCGGCTCTGGCCAGACAGTAAACAACTTCCCCACAATCCCCCTGGGGCTCTGCTAAAGCATTCCCTGTCTCCTGTGACTGTGTTAACTCCTCTAGTTGCTGGATGCTTCTGGAGCACAACACTTTCTGTCTCCTGTGCTTGTGTTACTTCTAATAATTGCTGAATGCTTTTAAAGTAACAGCACAATTTCTGCATGTCACAATATTAAGGATCCCATTGTTAAAGAACAGCAAGATCCACCTGGTAGGTAGCCACAATGAGGTTATACAAACCAGTGAACTCCTCTAAAGGAGTTGTGCAATGCTTTAAAAGTTGACTTTAAGGCTGCGTGCCCACTATGCGTTTTTCAAGCGTTTTTGCTGTGGCATTTCCGCAGCGAAAACACTTAAAAAACGCTTGGTAATACGTGCCCCATGGTCCCCAATGATAATCCGCATGTGCTGTGCACATGCTGCGGAAATTTACGCTGCTGATTATCATTGCGGAAAAATACGCAGCATGTCAATCAATTTTGCGGACGCGCAGCGTAATTGCCGCCATTGACTTGCATTGAATCGCTTAATATCCGCATGACTACATGTGCACATGCGGATATTAAGCGATTCACTGTGCGGATGGTACTCGGGTCTGGAGAAGAGGAGACTCTCCTCCAGACCCGGGTACCATGGTACCTGTTAAAAAAAATAATTTAAAATAAAAAATAAAGATTATACTTACCTTCCGATGGCACCCGGTCTCCTCAGCGATGCGTCTGGTCTCTTGTACGGCTTGCGATGGTCTAAAAGGACCTTCCATGACGTCATTTAGTCATGTGACAGGTCACTCGACCGCGCACGCGGCACCCCCACCGATCAGCTGTTATTGGTGCCGGCGGCCGCCGCCGACCGGAAGTGCTCGCCTGCGGAGCTCCGCCGTCAAGTGGTAGTGGCCGCCGCGTTATACTGCACATCCGCCTCCTATTCAATTAATGGGATCATACATTGATGCCCTACCCTACGGATAGGGCATCAATGTAAAAGTAGTGGACAACTTCTTTAAAAACATCCAATTGTGGAACTTATTATTATTCCAAGATCTATTGATTAAAATCAACTTTAAAGTTAACTTGGTTCGTGGGAAAACCCCACAAAGGTCATTCAAAATTGATCAACTTTTTATGTAGATATATCATTGTGATATTTTGTACAATTTGTTTTAGATGTTTAATTAAATTAGAACATAGGGTTAATGTCACATGGGTTACCCATCAAGCATCCAGGAGGTCCAGGGTATGTTCCCACTTCAACTACATCTGAGCCCTCGGGTCACAGATACAACTGAAAATAACGGTGGAGCAGGGAGCTGACAGGTCCTTCCTCCACCATTCAGTCTATGTAAAAACTCTAGGTCCTGCAAGGACCTTTGGGTCACGTGACAGTTTCAGGTTAGTCAGTCAAGTGACTAGGCAGCGGAGAAGAGGTGTAAGACACACAAACAAGGTGCATGTGACGCGCCCCCTGGGCCAGTGCTGTTTGGGGATTACCCGGAACCGGATCTGATGGGGGTTGTAGTCTCCGAGTGGCGGCGACCCGGTCCGTGCCCAGGGTGTCAAACTCAGTGTGTGGCAGTCTTTACAGATGTTATTAGTTGTTCTTAGTGTCGACTACGCCACCCATTGATTTGCGGTCAAACGGCCGCCGCTGCAGCAGGGTCCGCTGAGGCTGGTGGTATATGTGCAGCTGTGGTAGTATAACCCCCAACGGGAGGGGTATAGCCTCAGGGGGTCAGGTGTAGAGGATGGTGGTAGTGGTGTTGCAGTGTGGATGGTAAGAAGACTCAGAGTCGGGCTGTGCAGTTCAGGGTTTTTACTTACTGCTGTTCTGTTGGTCACCCTGGCCTTGAGTGACCGCCCGAGCCGTGCTGCGTCCACCAGGTCCTGGACTCGGCCAACCCCCAAGCAATTCTGGAGCGTGGTCCTGAGCTCCCTTTCTGACTGTCCTCTCTACTGGCCGTTCCCACCAGGGGTCCACTTATGTCCGGCTCCCTCGGGTCTCCTATTGGGTGAACCTTCTTTGGCTTCCCTGACCCTATGCTCGGTGTGCCTTCTTAGTGGACTTGGTGAGGGGCTGCTCCACATGTAATGTCGCAGCCTCCGGTTCTTAGTTGAGGGTTGTTTCTCTCCTCCACTAATTTGGGATCCGGTTCCCTTGCGTGCCAACCCTTCACCCTTCTGGTTGTATACTGGGTTCTTGGGGTTCCTTCTTCTCCCCCTCTGGGTCCTTCTCTTCTCCTCTACAGGCGCTCCTGGACCTCTCTCAGGACTGACTGACTCTCTACAGAAGACTGACCCTGATCTAAGATGGTGCCCACCTTATATACTCCCTCTATGTGTGAGCCCAGGTGACCAGCACCCAATGAGCTCCTATCTTTACCCAGACTACTCCCCCTATCTGCCCCTACACTACTGGGATGTTCCACCCCCCCCTCCCACTCCAGCCAGGGACAGACGCTGTCGTACCTGCACATATACTGGTGGGAGTACCGTAGTTCTGTCCCCCGGAAATGGGATGTATGTAGTGCATGCAGCCTACTGAGCTCAGTCCCACACTCCATCCTTACCCGGGAGTGGAATACCACACCTCTGGCTTGAGGTGTAATACCCCTGTAGCAGCCGAGCCCTCAGGGTGCTACACATGTGTTTGTGTATATGTAGCAGAGCTGTGTGTATATTGATGTTACATAGCTGTATGTGTGTTGCTGTTGCAAAGCTGTGTGTGTTGATGTTGCAGAGCTGTATGTGTTTATTTAGTTGAGCTGTGTGTGTTGATGTAGCACAGTTGTGTGTGTGTTGATGTTACAGAGCTGTGTGTGTTGATGTTGCACAGCTGTGTGTGTTGATGTTGTACAACTGTGGACGCATTTATGTAGCTGAGCTGTGAGTGTAAATGTAGCAGAGTTGTATATGTTGATGTTGCAAAGCTGTGTGCGGATGATGCTGAGCTGTGTGTACTGATGTTGTACAGCTGTATATGTTTTAATGTAGCTGCTTTGCGTGTAGATATAGTCAAGCAGTATGTTTGAGGAAGTTGAAGAGCTGTGTGTGTTGATATTCCAGAGCTGTGTGTTGATGTAGCATAGTTGTGTCTGTCTGTGTAGTTGTCACGCTGTCTCTGTATACTGGAGGTAGGGGGCCTAAGCTGACCCTAAGCTGGGGCCCTGACTAATCCCTCAACCTGGAGGTACTGTTAAAGGTACAGAGGTCCAGGCCGCCAGCGTAACCCCTACCTCCTGAAGATCCCTGCACCTCAGTAATCTAGTCCTGAGAAGGACCCCGATCACAACCAAAGGGAACAAGAAATAATATGCCCAAACACAGTATTTAGACGAACGAGACAGTACAAGGGAAAAACCAAAACCACCTTGCATACAAACAACTTCTCAACTACAACAGAGGGAAAACCAACGGGAAAGGAGATAAATGATAAAGCGAGGAAAGGGAAAAAACACTTCCAAATACACTTATCTCAGCAACTCCAAACACCACGATCCGCTCTGTCAGTCTGAATGAAATGCTTTCACCGACACCTCCCAAACAGACCAGCAGGTATATGAAGGAGTCTCACTACAGAAGTATTGATTGCAGCTGGGCGAGGCTGGACCTCATCTAGCCCAGAGAGAGAGAGAGAATTAACTCCCTCACTGCCGAGAAACACAAAGCACCAACAAGTCAGCTGCGAGAAGTCAGGCTGTGTACTCGTGACGATCTTCGTGGCAACACACCCGTGACAGTAGTAGAGCTGTGTGTGTTGACGTTGCAGTGCTGTGTGTGTTGATGTTGCAGTGCTGTGTGTGTTGATGTTGCACAGCTGTGTGTCTTAATGTTGCACAGCTGTGTGCATTGATGGTACAGAGTTGTGTGTTTAGATGTAGCTGAGGTGTGTGTTTATATTGCAGATCTGTGTGCATAGATATATCAGTTCTGTATGTGTGCTGATGTTGCAGATCTGTGAGTGTGTTGATTTGCAAAGTTGTGTGTGTTGATCTTCCACAGTTGTGTGTGTTAATGTTGTAAAGCTGTATTTGTGTAGATGTGGCTAAGCTGTACATTGCTGAGCTGTATGTGTTGATGTTGCAGATCTGTATGTGGGTTGATGTTGCAGAGCTGTGCAAGTGTTGATATTGCAGTGCAATGCATGTTGTGATGCTGTAAATGTAGCTGATCTGTATGTGTGTTGATAATGAAGAGCTGTATGTGTTTTGATGTTGCACAGCTATGTGTGTATTGATGTTGCAAAGCTGTGTGTAGATGTAGCTGAGTTGTATTTGTGTTGATTTTGCAGAGCTGTGTGTGTGTTGATCTTGCACAGCTGTGTGTTGATGCAGCTGACCTTTATGTATATATTTAGCTGAACTGTATGTGTGTTGTTGCAGAGCTGTGTGTGTTGATCTTGCACAGCTGTGTGTTGATGTAGCTGACCTGTATGTGCATATTTAGCTGAACTGTATGTGTGTTGATGTTGCAGAGCTGTGTGTGTGTTGATCTTGCACAGCTGTGTGTTGATGCAGCTGACATATGTGTGTATATTTAGCTGAACTGTATTTGTGTTGATGTTGCAGAGCTGTGTGTGTGTTGATCTTGCACAGCTGTGTGTTGATGCATCTGACCTGCGTGTGTATATTTAGCTGAATGTAGCATCGGCGCCTCTGCCTTCTGCAGGGCAGAGACGCCGTTCCCCTCACCGCCGCGGTCCAGGTCCGGCATCTTCCTGCTCTCCTGCTGCTGTGGCGCGAACCGCGCGCAGCTTCCCAGGCACTGAGCTTAGGGCGCGCACGTGCTCCCTCTCTCTTAAAGGGGCCGCGCGTGCCGTCCTATAGAGTCCCTGACCAACGGCCGGAGGACTTCTCCTATATAAGGCACCTCCTCCAAAATGGAGGTGCCTGTGCAAGGTTGTTGTTCCGTGTGCTAACACTTGCTTCAGCCCTCAGGTCCCGCTGCCTGTCAGTCCAGCCCGACAGTCTGTCTAACAGTCCAGCCCGCCTTTCTGTCTTCAGTTCTGCCCGCTAGCCTGCTTACCCGGAGCACCTGTCTGTTACCTGTTGTGCCCGCCAGCCAGCCTACCTGGAGCATCTGCCTGTAATCTGTCATGCTCGCCAGCCTGTCTTCCCGGAGCACTTACCAGTTATCTGCCGTGCCCGCCTGCTTGCCAACCCGGAGCACCTGTCTCTGCCAGTTACCTGCTGTGCCCGCCTGCTTGCCTACCTGGAGCACCTGTCTGGCTATCTGCCATACCAGCCTGCTTATCTACCCGGACCACCCGTCAGCCTTCCTGCCGTGCTCATCCACTGTACCGGTCAGCTCCTGTCATCTGACCCGTGGGAGTCACCTGCTCTCACACAAGGTCGGTCCCAGAGTGGCACCTGGTCCCGCTGCCGGGTCCCTCCCTGGTTCACGGAGTCAACTGAGCCGCCGTGCGACCTGGGTCGGTCCGAGTAGGCACTTAGTTACGTCCCTCTGGTCCCTCCTTGCACCGCAGCACAGAGGTTCCACCATCCGGACCCGTAACACTGAATTATATGTGTGTTGATGTCACAGAGCTGTGTGTAAAGCTAATGGGCTTCACTAGGAGAATATTTTTTTTGTAGACACAGTTTAATAACTGGCGAGGTTAGGGTACAGTTTGTGTCCCTCTTTCTTATCATTCAAACTTGTGAGGTATTCATATATGCAACACAGGTATGGCAGATCTAACCTCCCAGTCATTGTTAAGGTGGTGGCACTGCTCCATTAAACAGAAAACTAATGGCCTTTTCCCCTACTGCAAGGTACAAAAATATACATCTATTATTAATACAGCCCACAGATCTTACTGAGTTTCAAGAACAGGGGGGAAATATGCTTAAAAATACATAGAGCAGGAGGATGGGAAAATATTACTGATTACCTTTAACAATTCTGTTCACACATGAATAAAGATGAAAGCTTCAGTAGAATCCAACAATGTCAGAGAGGACCCACAAAATCATTGCACGTTTAACAGTATTTTACAGAATGTAACATTTATGAGCTTGTTCCTGGGCTGAGCACAGATTGTTCTTGATTTTCTGTGAAGCACAACTGATTTTGTTGGCAGAATTATCAAGGTCTGGTAGACAAATGTGTTCTCCAAAGTGCTAGAAACAATACGGTACATCAATAGGAAATGATAGGAAATGATGTGTTATATAATATATATATATATATATACAGTACAGACCAAAAGTTTGGACACACCTTCTCATTTAAAGATTTTTCTGTATTTTCATGACTATGAGAATTGTACATTCACACTGAAGGCATCAAAACTATGAATTAACACATGTGGAATTATATACTTAACAAAAAAGTGTGAAACAACTGAAAATATGTCTTATATTCTAGGTTCTTCAAAGTAGCCACCTTTTGCTTTGATGACTGTGTGTCACCCCAGGCCTGGATGCCACAAACTTGTAAGGCTGTGTCTGAGAGCAGGAGGGAGGTTCTCTGGTCATGGACCATTTGCATGCAGCTCCTCCTGTCCCAGGCCAGTAGGGGGAGCAGGCTGCCCCTATAAAAACTGGTACTGAGGGCATGGTTAGAGAGACCAGGACCCACTTCGGAAGCATCCAGAAGGGTTCCCAGAAGAGAGGGACAGGTCAGCCGCAGCTGAGGAGTCCAGGAGGCAAAGTAGGAGCAGAAAGCCAGGTACAGATGCGACGAGAGCCGGTCCTGGCAGAGAGAGACTACACAATCGGACACTGGGGTCCGAGGCTGTCAGGGTTGCAAGCCCTGCAGCAGATAACCTACCCGCAAGGGATTTCAGGTCCCTTGGCCAAGAAGCCTGGAGGCTCCGCCACACAGAGGGACCGGTACAGCACGGAGAAGCTACAGGTACCTATGGCCCGAGCCGCAAGCCATACAGGTGTAGTACACGGCAAGCTCAGGGACGTGGGCTATCACACCACTAAAGGGGGAGATAGTCAGCAAGGGCAGAGAGAGAACGGTAGGCCTACCCACTCACCCTGACCAGCGATGGGTCTGTGATAAGATCTGCAGTAAAAGACCCTGGACTGCATTATTGGACTCTGTGTGATTACTGCGGCGCCTGCACCATCACCCCCAGCATCCTATTACACTGCCCTGAGGCTACACTCCTCCCGTGGGAAGTTGTACTATTCCCTGCTGCATCCCCAACACCAGCCTCAGCGGTCTGCCTTGCAGCGGCGGTCCTCCCTGACCGCAATCCACGGGTGGCGTAGTCGGACATTACCTAAAACATATAAAAGGCTGCCACTGGTCTGACCACCCTGAGCCATGGGACCGGGTCGCCACTACTACTCCCAGCATTGCCCTGAAGTCCGGTCTCGAGTGCCCCACAGCCCAGTGGGCGAGTCAGCTTTCTCGTAGTCGGCAGGATTGTGACCAACCCGCCACAAACGGGTATTGCGTGCCTGAAAAAGACTGTACACTTACCTTAAAAAGGAGTTTCCCGCCATTCGGAGCCATTTCCCGCCGTTTTCAGCCGTCTCCCGCCATCTTCAGCAGTTTTCCCGCCATCTTCAGCCGTATTCCCGCCATCAGACGCCATCTTCAGGACGCCGCGCGGGAAGAAGAGGGGCGTGGATGTCCAAAGCGCGCGAGACTTGAAGCCCTGCCCTACGCACCGACGCTGCGCAGGGTCCTGGAAGGGAGAGAGAGCGACACTGACGTCACCAGGACGCGACGCAAGGTCCTCGCACAGAGCAGCACCAGCGGAGCCGCGGCCTACAGAAGAGGATCGTCAGAAGGTAGGCCACGCTTAACTAGGGGGGAGGAAGATGACGGACACGGAGGGGCCCTCTACAACCAGCGGGGCTGCAGCAGCGGTGATGCCGTTCTCTATGCCCTACATCCCCGGAGCAGCCTGGCTACCCCAATACTCAGGGGACCCCCATACCTTAACTGACTTTAGGGAAAGACTGCACAGTTTATTCAAAGTTTATCCCCTGACAGAAGAACAGAAAGTGAGCATTCTGACGGGGCAGCTCACCGGTGCAGCCCAGCGGGAAGTGAAATCATGGTCAGATGAGGAGAAAAGGACAGTAAAGGACATTCTGACCCGGCTGCGGAGTACCTTTGATACCCGTACCTATGGTTCTATGGCTGTAAGCAGCGGGCCCAGGATAGTATCAGAGACTATGCCTTGAACCTGCAAGAAGCCCTGAGAGCTATCAAACAAGCTGACTCTGGTAGCGTGCAGGACTCTGATAAACTGTTGACTGACCAGTTCATAGAAGGTCTGCTGTCCAGTGCCCACAGAACCCAGCTGCGCCTCATGGCCCTACAGAACCCCGATTTGACTTTTGCGCAGTTCAAGGATCGGGCCATCCGGGTGCTCAGAGAACCCGCAGCAAGTGGCGCTGTAGCTTCCCGGCACCCTGCCATCACTTACCACCAGGGGGCAGCGCCCTACCCCGCAGACCTTGTGGGGGCTGATGCACAGGCCCTAAATCCATCCCAGCCTGCAGACCTGCACCAACAGGTCCAGGAGCTAACAAAGAGTGTGGCTGTATTAACCAGGACAGTACAGTCGTTGCAGGTGGAACCGTCAAGACCAATCGAGCTGGCTTCCAGTCCGGAGGATGTCCCGTGGTGTCGACAGAGGAGGATCCCGCCGTTCAGAGGGAGGCCCGCCGACCGCTACACTGAGGATGGACAGCCGATTTGCCGCCGTTGCAGTCAGCCAGGACACATAGCAAGGTACTGTACTTTAAATGGGTCCGACCTGGGGCAGAGGGCCAACCCCCAGGCATAAGGTCATCAGGCCCGTCTAATTGGCATGATAAGTACGTGGGGGGACGCCCGGTCTTACTCGTAGTGCTGGACGGTATCCCCATGAGTGCACTGCTGGACACCGGGTCTCAAGTGACTACCATCCCCTACGTACTTTTCAAGCGGTACTGGAGTGACGCTGACATAACCCGCTACCCAGACGATGACTTAAGCATCATTGCCAGCAATGGCCAACCCGTGCAGCAGGTGGGGTTCAGAGAGATGACCATCAAGATTGGTAAGGTGGAACTGCCGGCACAGGGAGTGATCATTATGGACATTGACCGTCGTGAAAGTCACCCTAAAATAACTGTGGGTACTAATGTAATTGAAAACTGTCTTTCAGAAGTAATTGTGATTTTACAGCAGGTGGCGATGAATGCAAGCTCCAGCCAACACAGGGTCCTCCAGAAACAGATAAGAGCCCTGATGAGACGGCAGCAGGTAGAACTGTCTGGTGGTGAAATCGGTAGCGTAAGAATGAGTGACCCATTTCCATGCCTCCCAAAAGTGAAATGATGATCTAGTGTCGGACTGCAATCGGGTTGAGAGGCAGAGACTACCAAGCCATGGTAGAACCCGTGTACTCAGACAGCAGGCCCACCATTTTGACAGCCCGGGGGGTGGTTGATGTCCGTCATGGGAGGGTGCCCGTTCGCATTCTCAACATTGGGGAGAGGGAGGCACACCTACCCAGGTACGCTACACTTGCCAAACTGTTTGCTGTTGAGCACAAAGCTATCAGGGCCGTGGAACCGTTGCCTCCATCTCCACAGGTGGAGGGTAATGGCTCCCAGAAACAAAAGGAGGACTGGTGCCAGAAACTCCATGTGGGTGCTGACTCCACTCCCCTGCACCAAAAACAAGGAGTCTACCGGGTGGTTCAGGAGTACGAGATAATTTTTAGTAAGCACCCGCTAGACTTCGGTAGAGTAAAAGGGATAGAACACCATATCCCCACGGGGAGCCACCCACCAATAAAAGAGAGACACAGGCCTGTACCGCCTGTACATTATCAGAACGCCAAAGGTATGCTGAGAGAAATGAAAGAAGCTGGGGTCATTAGAGATAGCTGTAGCCCCTGGGCAGCTCCCTTGGTTTTGGTAAAAAAGAAAGACGGTACCATGAGAATGTGCGTGGACTATAGACAGATCAATCGTATCACCCATAAAGATGCGTACCCATTACCTAGGATAGAGGAGTCTTTAGCAGTTCTAAAATCAGCTAATTTCTTCTCTACTTTGGACCTTACTAGCGGGTACTGGCAGGTTCCTGTGGCAGAGGCTGACAAGGAGAAGACCGCCTTCACCACCCCAATGGGACTGAGCGAGTTCAACTGTATGCCCTTCGGGCTCTGCAACGCACCAGGGACCTTACAGAGGCTGATGGAATGCTGTCTAGGGCACCGAAACTTCGAGACGGTCCTCCTTTACCTGGACGACGTGATCGTCTATTCGAAGACTTACGAGGACCATCTAAAGCACCTGGCCGAGGTGTTCGAAGCCCTGGCAGGCTACGGCCTGAAAGTGAAGCCTTCAAAGTGCCACCTGTTAAAACCGAAGGTCCAATACCTAGGACACGTGGTGAGTGCAGAGGGAGTAGCCCCCGACCCCGACAAAGTTACAGCCATCATGAGCTGGCCAAGCCCCTCTAACATCAAGGAAGTGAGGCAATTCCTCGGGTTGGTAGGCTACTACCGAAGGTTCATCCCCGGGAACACTAAGATGGCAGCCCCTATGCAGGACCTCCTAATAGGGAAATCTAAATCCAGAAGTCACAAGCCACCCTTCCAGTGGGACAAACCGGAAGAGGAGTCCTTCCGCTTGTTGAAGATGGCCCTCACGGGGGATGAGATCCTGGCCTACCCCGATTATGGCCAGCCTTTTATCCTCCACACAGATGCCAGTAATGTGGGGCTGGGAGCCGTATTGTCACAGAACCAACAGGGCAGAGAAAGGGTGATCGCGTATGCCAGCCGGAAGCTGAGGCCCACTGAAAGAAACCCGGAGAACTACAGCTCCTTCAAGCTAGAATTTTTGGCAGTGGTATGGGCCGTCACAGAACGGTTTAAGCATTACCTGGCCTCCGCAAAGTTCACCGTGTACACGGAAAACAACCCGTTGACACATCTGGACAATGCAAGACTAGGTGCCCTAGAACAGCGGTGGATGGCACGGCTATCCAATTATGACTTCACAATCAAATACCGGGCGGGCAGAACCAACGCGAACGCAGACACCCTATCAAGAATGCCCCACCTACCTGAAGGAGAAGTCGACTCGGAAGAGCTGGAGGAAATAGAGCTCCCTGCGTTCCACCGGTATGGGGCCACTCAGCATTCTCACCGGGTAAGAGACAAGGACTTAACCACCGTCATGTTCAATCCCTTACCCCACCACGGCTGGGCTGAAACGCAAGATAGCGACCCTGCAATACGCCTGGTGAAAGACATGTTAACCCAGGAAGACGCTAGCCCTGGCCCAGACGCTCCAGAGGAAGCCAAGCAGATATGGAAGGAGAAAAGCAGGCGATTCCTCTATGAGGGTAAGCTGTGCAGAAGGCTTGTCAACTATCGGACGCACGAGCTGACCTGGCAGATAGTGGTCCCAAGGCGCGATCCAGCAATGGTCCTGGAGGCCTACCATGACAGAGCGGGACATTTCGGGTGGAAGAAACTGGAGTTCCTACTGAGAAAGCGGTTCTACTGGGTCGGCATGAGAAGGGCCATCGAGAAGTGGAGCAGGGACTGCGGCCCATGTCACCTCAGAAGGAAGGACCGTACCAGCCAGCAGACACCCTTGAGGCCCATTGTCACCAGGCAGCCTCTTGAGCTGGTAGCTCTGGACCATGTGAAATTGGCTCCAAGCCGGTCGGGCTACGTCTATGCCCTGACGATCGTGGACCATTACTCCCGGTTCCTGGTAGTGGTTCCTGTTAAAGACCTGACAGCCCAAACAGCGGCCAGAGCCTTCCAGCAACACTTCTGCCGTCCACATGGGTATCCGGAACAGGTCTTGACAGATCAAGGTCCAGCGTTTGAGGCTGAAGTATTCCAGGAGTTCTGCAACCTCTACGGCTGTAGGAAGATTCGGACAACGCCTTACCACCCACAAACCAACGGGCTGTGTGAGAAGATGAACAATATCGTCATTGATCTTCTCAAGACGTTACCCCTGGAAGAATGCAGCCTGTGGCCGGAGAAGCTGCCAGACCTGATTGACTTGTACAACCATACCCCGGTGAATGCTACAAATTGCACCCCGGCTTACCTGATGCGAGCAAGACCAGGTAAGCTGCCGATCGACCTGGAAATGGGAGTCCTGACACCTGAGGACACCACCCCAGACGCGGACTGGGATACGGAATGGCAGCTACAGTACAAGAAGGTACAGGAGAGTGTGGAGAGGAGTCTGGCTCAAGCGAGAGAAAAGCAAGAGAGGCTCTTCAACCAATACGCCCCTGCTGGTCCCCTGGAACCTGGTGAGCAGGTCCTGAAGCGGAAGAGAAGGTTACACAAGCTGGATGACCAGTGGGAGAGAGACCCGTACACAGTACTGCAGTCCGACCACGACAACCCGAAGGTATGTGTGATTACCAAGGATGGAGGAGAAACCACTAGCAACGTCTCCAGAGACCACCTAAAATGGTGCCCCGAGCAACTACAGAGTCCAAGTGAAGATCAAGATGACCTTGAACCCGCAGAGGACAAGGAAGAGATGATCAGTACAGTTCTCGGAGAGTTCCTCCGGACCTGGACTCAGATAAATGGCGCAATAGTGGTACCTGTCCTACACTTCCTTCAGCCTACCCAGCAGGAGCCTACAGGAGGACAGGAAGAACAAGAAGAGCAAGCGGCCCCAGAGGCGGAAGAACCCACGCCAGCAGCCCAGGAGAGTCAACCCTCTGCTGACAGTGAGCCTGCCATGCCTGCGGTAAGCCAAAGGACCCGCAGACAGCTGCCTGCCCTGCCTGTACACCCAGCTAGTAGCTGTACCCTCAATGATAGTGGGGAAAGCCAGGTTGGTCCACCACCAGACAGTGGGTTAAGGAGGTCAACCAGGAGCACTAGGGGTCAAACACCAGCTCGCTGGAGGATATAGGTACAAGATCTAAATGTACCATGTATATATTTAATATGTTTGTTACCTGTAACTAATAGTGTTTTCTCCAGTTTGTCTAGATATATGGTCTGACAGGTTATGAACTTTGGATAACCGGAACTACCTTGTAAATAGTTGCGCTTGGTGCCTCTTGCGAAGACGGCCACGGAAGAAAAACCTGTCTGGCATGGTCCCGAGTGGTCCAAAGTAGTTTGCTTCACCTTGCAGCCACGCCCAGGGCCAATGTTTGGGGTTTGCTTTGAACAGGTCCCCGCACCTGTTGAGACTTCGCCTTATTGGGTGAAATGGACACCCGGTCACAGGCCATACTGTGACCTAAAGAACTCAATATGTGGTGTTGTTTGTTGTTTTATTCTCTGTTATGTTTATGTTATAATTTTTACCCTGTATCGTGTTTCTTGTTTAGTCCCGGAGTACTAAGCTTTCCTAGGGAGGAATGTGTCACCCCAGGCCTGGATGCCACAAACTTGTAAGGCTGTGTCTGAGAGCCGGAGGGAGGTTCTCTGGTCATGGACCATTTGCATGCAGCTCCTCCTGTCCCAGGCCAGTAGGGGGAGCAGGCTGCCCCTATAAAAACTGGTACTGAGGGCATGGTTAGAGAGACCAGGACCCACTTCGGAAGCATCCAGAAGGGTTCCCAGAAGAGAGGGACAGGTCAGCCGCAGCTGAGGAGTCCAGGAGGCAAAGGAGGAACAGAAAGCTAGGGACAGAGGCGACGAGAGCCGGTCCTGGCAGAGAGAGACTACACAACCGGACACTGGGGTCCGAGGCTGTCAGGGTTGCAGGCCCTGCAGCAGATAACCTACCCGCAAGGGATTTCAGGTCCCTTGGCCAAGAAGCCTGGAGGCTCCGCCACACAGAGGGACCGGTACAGCACGGAGAAGCTACAGGTACCTAAGGCCCGAGTCGCAAGCCATACAGGCGTAGTACACGGCAAGCTCAGGGACGTGGGCTATCATACCACTAAAGGGGGAGATAGTCAGCAAGGGCAGAGAGAGAACGGTAGGCCTACCCACTCACCCTGACCAGCGGTGGGTCTGTGATAAGATCTGCAGTAAAAGACCCTGGACTGCATTATTGGACACTGTGTGATTACTGCGGCGCCTGCACCATCACCCCCAGCATCCTATTACACTGCCCTGAGGCTACACTCCTCCCGTGGGGAGTTGTACTATTCCCTGCTGCATCCCCAACACCAGCCTCAGCGGTCTGCCTTGCAGCGGCGGTCCTCCCTGACCGCATACCACGGGTGACGTAGTCGGACATTACCTAAAACATATAAAAGGCTGCCACTGGTCTGACCACCCTGAGCCACAGGATCGGGTCGCCACTACTACTCCCAGCATTGCCCTGAAGTCCGGTCTCGAGTGCCCCACGGCCCAGGGGGCGAGTCAACTGCTTTGCACACTCTTGGCATTCTCTTGATGAGTTTCAAGAGGTAGTCACCGGAAATGGTCTTCCAACAATCATGAAGGAGTTTCCAGAGATGCTTAGCACTTGTTGGCCCTTTTGCCTTCACTCTGCAGTCCAGCTCACCCCAAACCATCTCGATTGGGTTCAGGTCTGGTGACTGTGCAGGCCAGGTCATCTGGCGTAGCACCCCATCACTCTCCTTCTTGGTCAAATAGCCCTTACACAGCCTGGAGGTTAGTTTGGGGTCATTGTCCTGTTGAAAAATAAATGATGGTCCAACTAAACGCAAACCGGATGGAATAGCATGCCACTGCAAGATGCTGTGGTAGCCATGCTGGTTCAGTATGCCTTCAATTTTGAATAAATCCCCAACAGTGTCACCAGCAAAGCACCCCCACACCATCACACCTCCTCCTCCATGCTTCACGGTGGGAACCAGGCATGTAGAGTCCATCCGTTCACCTTTTCTGAGTCGCACAAAGACACGGTGGTTGGAACCAAAGATCTCAAATTTGGACTCATCAGAACAAAGCACAGATTTCCACTGGTCTAATGTCCATTCCTTGTGTTCTATAGCCCAAACAAGTCTCTTCTGCTTGTTGCCTGTCCTTAGCAGTGGTTTCCTAGCAGCTATTTTACCATGAAGGCCGGCTGCACAAAGTCTCCTCTTAACAGTTGTTGTAGAGATGTGTCTGCTGCTAGAACTCCGTGTGGCATTGACCTGGTCTTTAATCTGAGCTGCTGTTAACCTGCGATTGCTGAGGCTGGTGACTCGGATAAACTTATCCTCAGAAGCAGAGGTGACTCTTGGTCTTCCTTTCCTGGGGCGGTCCTCATGTGAGCCAGTTTCTTTGTAGCGCTTGATGGTTTTTGCAACTGCACTTGGGGACACATTCAAAGTTTGTCCAATTTTTCGGACTGACTGACCTTCATTTCTTAAAGTAATGATGGCCACTCGTTTTTCTTTACTTAGCTGCTTTTTTCTTGCCATCATACAAATTCTAACAGTCTATTCAGTAGGACTATCAGCTGTGTAGCCAAGTGACTTCTGCACAACACAACTGATGGTCCCAACCCCATTTATAAGGCAAGAAATCCCACTTATTAAACCTGACAGGGCACACCTGTGAAGTGAAAACCATTTCCGGTGACTACCTCTTGAAGCTCATCAAGAGAATGCAAAGAGTGTGCAAAGCAGTCATCAAAGCAAAAGGTGGCTACTTTGAAGAACCTAGAATATAAGACATATTTTCAGTTGTTTCACACTTTTTTGTTAAGTATATAATTCCACATGTGTTAATTCATAGTTTTGATGCCCTCAGTGTGAATGTACAATTTTCATAGTCATGAAAATACAGAAAAATCTTTAAATGAGAAGGTGTGTCCAAACTTTTGGTCTGTACTGTATATACAGTGCCTACAAGTAGTATTCAACCCCCTGCAGATTTAGCTGGTTTGATAAGATGCAAATAAGTTAGAGCCTTCAAACTGCAAACGAGAGTAGGTTTTATGAACAGAAGCATAAATCTTACAAACCAAAAAGTTATGTTGCTCAGTTGAATTTTATTAAATTTTAAACATAAAAGTGTGGGTCAATTATTATACAACCCCTATGTTTAATATTTTGTGGAATAACCCTTGTTTGCAATTACAGCTAATAATCGTCTTTTATAAGACCTGATCAGGCCGGCACAGGTCTGTGAAGTTATCTTGGCCCACTCCTCCATGCAGATCTTCTCCAAGTTATCTAGGTTCTTTGGGTGTCTCATATGGACTTTATTCTTGAGCTCCTTCCACAAGTTTTCAATTGGGTTAAGGTCAGGAGACTGACTAGGCCACTCCAACACCTTGACTATTTCCCTATTGAACCAGGCCTTGGTTTTCTTGGCTGTGTGCTTTGGGTCGTTGTCTTGTTGGAAGATGAAATTACGACCCATCTTAAGATCCTTGATGGAGGAGCGGAGGTTCTTGGCCAAAATCTCCAGGTAGGCCGTGCTATCCATCTTCCCATGGATGCGGACCAGATGGCCAGGCCCCTTGGCAGAGAAACAGCCCCACAGCATGATGCTGCCACCACCATGCTTGACTGTAGGGATGGTATTCTTGGGGTCGTATGCAGTGCCATCCAGTCTCCAAACGTCACGTGTGTGGTTGGCACCAAAGATCTCGATCTTGCTCTCATCAGACCATAGAACCTTGAACCAGTCTGTCTCAGAGTCCTCCAAGTGATCATGAGCAAACTGTAGACGAGCCTTGACATGACGCTTTGAAAGTAAAGGTACCTTACGGGCTCGTCTGGAACGGAGACCATTGCGGTGGAGTACGTTACTTATGGTATTGACTGAAACCAATGTCCCCACTGCCATGAGATCTTCCCAGAGCTCCTTCCTTGTTGTCCTTGGGTTAGCCTTGACTCTTCGGACAAGCCTGGCCTCGGCACGGGAGGACACTTTCAAAGGCTGTCCTGGCCGTGGAAGGCTAACAGTAGTTCCATAAGCCTTCCACTTACGGATGATGCTCCCAACAGTGGAGACAGGTAGGCCCAACTCCTTGGAAAGGGTTTTGTACCCCTTGCCAGCCTTGTGACCCTCCACGATCTTGTCTCTGATGGCCTTGGAATGCTCCTTTGTCTTTCCCATGTTGACCATGTCTGAGTGCTGTTCACAAGTTTGGGGAGGGTCTTAAATAGTCAGAAAAGGCTGGCAAAAGAGATCTTTAATCCACACATGTGAAGTTCATTATTCTTGGTGCCTGAACTACTTCTTAATACTTTAGGGGGACCAAACAGAATTCTTGTGGTTTGAGGGGTTGAATAATAAATGACACTCTGAATTAACTTTTTACGTTTTAAAAAAAAAAAAAAAATTGCTGCAGTGTATTTCCCACTTCCAGGCTGATCTACAGTACAAATGTCACAATGCCAAGTTAATTTCGCATGTGTCAACCAGCTAAATCTGCAGGGGGTTGAATACTACTTGTAGGCACTGTATATACAGAGGGTACGGAAAGTATTCAGACCCTTTTAAATTTTTCACTCTTTGTTTCATTGCAGCCATTTGGTAAATTCTAAAAAGTTCACTTTTTTTTATCATTAAAGTACACTCTGCACCCCATCTTGACTGAAAAAAAAACAGAAATGAAGAAATTTTTGCAAATTTATTTAAAAAGAAAAACTGAAATATCACATGGTCATAAGTATTCAGACCCTTTGCTCAGTATTGAGTAGAAGCACCTTTTGAGCGAGTACAGCCATGAGTCTTCTTGGGAATGATGCAACAAGTTTTTCACACCTGGATTTGGGGATCCTCTGCCATTCTTCCTTGCAGATCCTCTCCAGTTCCGTGAGGTTGGATGGTGAACGTTGGTGGACAGCCATTTTCAGGTCTCTCCAGAGATGCTCAATTGGGTTTAGGTCAGGGCTCTGGCTGGGCCAGTCAAGAATGGTCACAGAGTTGTTCTGAAGCCACTCCTTTGTTATTTTAGATGTACACTTAGGGTCATTGTCTTGTTGGAAGGTGAACCGTCGGCCAAGTCTGATATCCAGAGCACTCTCTAAGAGGTTTTCATCCAGGATATCTCTGTACTTGGCCGCATTCATGTTTCCTTCAATTGCAACCAGTTGTCCTGTCCCTGCAACACCCCCATAGCATGATGCTGCCACCACGTTTCACTGTTGGGATTGTATTGGGCAGGTGACGAGCAGTGCCTGGTTTTCTCAACACATACCGCTTAGAATTATCACCAAAATGTTCTATCTTCGTCTCATCAGACCAGAGAAACTTGTTTCTCATTGTCTGCGAGTCCTTCATGTGTTTTTAAGCAAACTCTATGCGGGCTTTCATATGTCTTGCACTGAGGAGAGGCTTCCAGTGGAGGGCTGCAGTGATAGTTGACTTTGTGGAACTTTCTCCGATCGCCCTACTGCATCTCTGGAGCTCAGCCACAGTGATCTTGGGGTTCTTCTTTATCTCTCTCACCAAGTCTCTTCTCCCACGAATGCTCAGTTTGGCTGCACAACCAGGTCTAGGAAGACTTTTAGTGGTCCCAAACTTGGCCAGATCTGTGCCTTGCCACAATTCTGTCTCTGAGCTCCTTGGGCAGTTCCTTTGACCTCATGATTCTCATTTGGTCTGACATTGACAGGGAGCTGTGAGGTCTTATATAGACAGGTGTGTGCCTTTCCAAATCAAGTCCTATCAGTTTAATTAAACACAGCTGGACTCCAATGAAGGAGTAGAACCATCTCAAGGAGGATCACAAGGAAATGGACAGCATGTGACTTAAATATGAGTGTCTGAGCAAAGGGTCTGAATACTTAGGACCATGTGATATTTCAGTTTTTCTTTTTTAATAAATTTGCAAAAATTTCTATATTTCTGTTTTTTTCAGTCAAGATGGGGTGCAGAGTGGACTTTAATGAGAAAAAAAAATGAACTTTTTGGAATTTACCAAATGGCAGCAATGAAACAAAGAGTGAAAAATTTAAAGGGGTCTGAATAAATTCCGTACCCGCTGTATGCATGTATGAATTTCTTGGAGTGCTGCCTCTTTATATTTTTATATATATATATATATATATATATATATATATATATATATATATAGAAAAAATATAAAGAGGCAGCACTCCAAGAAATTCTGTACTATATATATATATATATATATATATATATATATATATATATATATATATATATATATATATATATATATATATATATATAGTACAGAATGGATCACTGCTATCCATTCTTCAAATCTGATGAGACCACATGGGCCATAAAGAGGACTTCTCAAAGTAACTTCACACCGGTCCTCCTCTGGGATTATGGGGTGGGGCAGCCAGAGCCCTCTAGTCTTCTTTCCTGGTACACTAACAGCTCGGCATTACATTGATTTGGTCATGGAACCATTGGTACGGCCATTTCTCCAAAGTGTCCCAATAGCCATTTTTCAAGACGCCAGGCCACTTGTTGCTCATGCTTCTGTGAGCAGCCCATGTGGCCTAAACGTGCTACCATGGCCTGCAGCATTTCCAGACTTGTCTCCCTCTTTACGTTTAAAGGGGTTGTCAGCTACTAGGACAACCCCTTATTGATGTAAATGTTTTGCCCCGATAAAATAAAAAAGCCTATTCTCACCTCTCGTGTCGGCGCCGTTCCAGCAGTGTTGGCACTCCCAATCCTGGGGCTACCGCACGGTTGTTATTAGATATGAAAAGTATGGGAGATTGTTATCACATGTAGTTTGGAAATTATTATTTCCAGAAATTCCTGCAGCTCCTTTAATGTAGACCTCTTGGCAGACCTCTTGGCAGTCCAGTTCATGGTAATGTTAATGGTGTGCCAAATTTAAGCCACTTCTTGATGACCGTGAGAAGCTTAAATTCTTAAAGGAGTTATTTCAGCTTTTTATATGGGTAAATAACAAGCAACTTTCAATTTACCTCTTATTATAAGTCCTCTACATTCTCACGAATAAAGATATTTATAATTCTACTAGATGGTGGCCTGATTCTAACGCATCGGGTATTCTAGAATATGTATGCGGCAGACCGGGCGCAATCAGCAGAGCGTTGTTTAAATTTGTCGCCAAAATTGCTGATTGGTCGCGGCCGGCAACCGCGACCAATCAGCAAAACGGTGTTTAAATTTGACAGCAATATCGGTGATTGGTCGCAGGTGGCGGCCGCGACCAATCAGCGAACTGTGTTAGTGAGGACCGGAGAGCTTGTTTAAATTTGGCACTAAAATCGCTGATTAGTCGCAAGCGACCAATCAGCAAAACGGTGTTTAAATTTGGCGCCAATCTCGCTAATTGGTTGCGGCTGGCCGGCGGCCGCGACCTATCAGCAGAGCGGTGTTTAAATTTGGCGCCAAAATCGCTGATTGGTCGCAGCCTCGACCAATCAGCAGAGCGGTGTTTAAATTTGGCGCCAATCTCGCTGATTGGTCGCGGTCGGCCGGTGGCCGCGACCAATCAGCAGAGCGTTGTTTAAATTTGGCGCCAATCTCGCTGATTGGTCGCGGCTGGCGGCCGCGACCAATTAGCAGAGCGGTGTTTAAGTTTGGCGCCAAAATCGCTGATTGGTCGCAGTCGGCCGGCGGCCGCGACCAATCAGCAGAGTGTTGTTTAAATTTGGCGCCAATCTCGTTGATCGGTCGCTGTCGGCCGGCAGCCGCGACCAGTCAGCAGAGCGGTGTTTAAATTTGGTGCCAAGATCACTGATTGGTCGCGGCAGGAGGCCGAGACCAATCAGCGAATTGTATTAGTTAGGTCCTCTGTTCACACTTGCCGACGTTAGCCGCATGGAGGTGAGCGGCGCCGCCTGTCGGGGTACTTGTGCTGCCAGCAGCGGGGAGATGAGCAGTTAGCGCCGGTCATCTCCCTGCTACATCGCCGCTGACCTCCGTCCGGCAGATGAGCCGCTAACGGCCACCATCTTTTTCTGAAATCCCGCGTCGCTGATTGGCCGCGGCCGGACCAATCAGCGACGCGGGATTTCCTGGATAGACAGACAGACAGAAAGACAGACAGATAGACGGGATAAGACGATTATATATATATATATATAGATAGTTTATTGCTCATTACTAGTGTTGAGCGAACATGCTCGACACTGCTCGGTACTCGCCCGAGCATCACGCTACTCGGGATGTTCGGCGAGCACTGACCATTTCCGGGTTACTCGGGCGGGAGCTCGGGTCTCCGCCCTGCATGTTTGGCGCTCTTTACAGAGCCAATGAACATGCAGGGATTGCCAGCCAGTCACTGTAATGCCGCAGCCATGTTGTTTGTGGGCATTACAGTGATTGGCTGGCCGCACAGCTTCACCTCGAGTATTTAAAACCGGGCGCCGCCATCTTGGACACAGTCGCTCCGGATCAGACAGTGTAGGGACAGCGCTGCTGATTTAGGGAGAGATATATCCTGCAAAATAGTTAGTGTAGGGTCTGTAAAGGCTGCCAGAACAAACAAACAGTCCTTCTCAGGACTAATATCCATCCCAGGTATATCAGGCAGGCAGGCAGGCTGTATAGGAGACGCAGTGGTTATACCAGCAAACGCTGCATTACAGTCCTGTGTGCTGCTCCTGTTGCTGAAATTGCTGGACTTAGCTCCAGGTCCCGGGGGCCAGGAAAAATCATTTTTTTTTATCTAAATCCTCTTTTTTTTTCCTCCTTCACAATGTACAAATACCCATCTTATTAACCTTTTGGTGTCCCCCCCCCCCAAAAAAAAAAAAGTGTGCCTCTGATTTTTCAGACACAAATATATCTGTTGAAAATAGTCTGGTGTAGGCCAGAGAAATAGAAGTGTGGTTTTGCAGTTCTATGGGCCATTTGTATCTAAAAACAACAGTTTGAGTGTGTCGCTCACTGTTCAGCCACAAATATATATGTTTAAAAAAGTCTGGTATACACCAGTAAATTATTACTGTGGTTTTGCTGTTCCACGGTAAAACATCTCTATTATCCTGTTTTTGGCATTTTTGCTGTATAAAAATAATAATAGTGTCTCCCTGATTTTTCAGACACAAATATATCTGTTGAAAATAGTCTGGTGTAGGCCAGAGAGACAGAAGTGTGCTTTTGCTGTTCCACGGTAAAAAATCTCTATTATCCTGCTTTTTGCATTTTTTGCTGTAAAAAAAAAAATAATAGTGTCTCCCTGATTTTTCAGACACAAATATATCTGTTGAAAATAGTCTGGTGTAGGCCCGAGAAATACAAGTGTGGTTTTGCAGTTCCACAGTACAAACCTCTGTATTATCCACTTTTGGGCCATTTGTATCTAAAAAAACAGTTTGAGTGTGTCGCTCACTGTTCAGCCGCAAATATATATATATTTTAAAAAGCCTGGTATACACCAGTAAATTATAACTGTGGTTTTGCTGTTCCACAGTAAAAAATCTCTATTATCCTGCTTTTGGCATTTTTGCTGTATAAAAATAATAATAGTGTCTCCCTGATTTTTCAGACACAAATATATCTGTTGAAAATAGTCTGGTGTAGGCCAGAGAGACAGAAGTGTGCTTTTGCTGTTCCATGGTAAAAAATCTCTATTATCCTGCTTTTGGCATTTTTTGCTGTAAAAAATAAATAGTGTCTCCTGATTGTTCAGACACAAATATATCTGTTGAAAATAGTCTGGTGTAGGCCCAAGAAATACAAGTGTGGCTTTGCAGTTTCACGGTTCAAACCTCTGTATTATCCACTTTTGGGCCATTTGTATCTAAAAAAAACAGTTTGAGTGTGTCGCTCACTGTTCAGCCGCAAATATCTCTATTTAAAAAAGTGTGGTATAACCCAGTAAACAATAACTGTGGTTTTGCCATCCCACGGTAAAAAATCTCTATTATTCAGGTTTTGGTAGTTTTTTCCGTAAAGAAAAACAGTAGTGTCTCCTGACTGTTGTGACACAAAAGTATATCTGTTGAAAATAGTCTTGTGTAGGCCCGACATCCCAGTGTGGTTTCGCAGTTCCACAGGTCAAATCGCTGTACTATCCAGTTTTGGGCCTTTGGTATCTAAAAAAAAAGCAGTTTGAATGTGTCGCTCACTGTTCAGCCGCAAATATCTCTATTTAAAAAGTGTGGTATACCCCAGTAAACAATAACTGTGGTTTTGCCATCCCACGGTAAAAAATCTCTATTATTCAGGTTTTGGTAGTTTTTTCCGTAAAGAAAAACAGTAGTGTCTCCTGACTGTTGTGACACAAAAATATATCTGTTGAAAATAGTCTTGTGTAGGCCCGACATCCCAGTGTGGTTTCGCAGTTCCACGGGTCAAATCGCTGTACTATCCAGTTTTGGGCCTTTGGTATCTAAAAAAAAAGCAGTTTGAGTGTGTCGCTCACTGTTCAGCCGCAAGTATCTCTATTTAAAAAAGTGTGGTATACCCCAGTAAACAATAACTGTGGTTTTCCTCTTCCACGGTTCTAATCTACTCTTTATTACCCTTTTTCCATTGATAGTGCAAGTGTAAGCTATTTTACTTCATTTACAATGGGCAAGGCGCATGGCAAGGGACGTGGAAGTGGATGTTCTGCTGATGGTTCGTGCAGAGGACGGGGCCGTGGCCAAGGTGAAAATGTGCCACAACCAACAGCCACATCTTCTCGCTCCCACTTCTTGACCGAATTACTAGGGAAGCACAGAACAACACCAGTATTGAGAACTGATCAGTGTGAACAGGTTATTAATTGGATAGCAGACAATACTTCCAGTTACCTGGGCACCACCACCTCCGGTCTGTCTTCCACACGGTCAACTCTTAGTAGCCGTGAGTCTCGACCGCATACTCCTCCTCACCCTGATGCTCCTTCCTCCCACCATGCCGAGTGTCGTCAGACAGCAAGTGATCCCACACTTGGACACTCTGAAGAGCTGTTCACTGGTCCATTTCCATATTTGGGCCCCTCGCCTGATACGCTTGAAGTGGTGGAAGAGGAGATCCCATGTTGCGATGCCCAAATATTTGAACAGCCACGGCCACAGGAAGTCGACGTTGGCAATCTGTCACAAGAGGTGGACGATGACGAGACACAATTGCCAGGAAGTGAGGAGGAGGATCGTGGTGCGCAAGTGGAAGAGGGGGAGGTGGTGGATGATCTAGTAACTGACCCAACGTGGAAGGAGGACATGCAGAGTGAGGCCAGCAGCACACAGGGGGAGGGAGGCAGAGTACCCCAACAGGCAGGAAGAAGCAGTGTGGTGGCCGCAGACAGAAGGCAACCGTTCCCCGTAACACCAACAAGAGGGACGTTGCCAGTACAAGCGGTAGGTCTTCCAGAGTCTGGAATTTTTTTAAAGACTCTGCTGATAACCCCAAAAATTCCATATGTTCCACCTGCCATGTCAGCATCAGCAGGGGTGACAAAACTACCAGCCTGACCACCACCAGCATGATCAGGCACATGGCAGCAAAGCACCCGACTTTGTGGGGCGAAACCCAGGGTCCACGACCAGTGTCAGCGGGTGTCACCACTGCTTCTTCCTATTGTTGTGCGTGCAATAGAACCCCCTGTTGTGTGTGCAAGGCAATCCCCTGTCCATACTGCTTGTAAAGATGCCCCCTCCTCTCAGTCTTCACTTGTTATGGCAGTTTTCCAAGAAACAGCATCAACGTCTACGTCCACGTCCCACCGCAGCGTTCAATTGTCCATATCCCAGACCTTTGAACGAAAGCGGAAATACGCAGCTAACGCCCCACAGGCCACAGTCCTAAATTCGCACATTTCACAACTGCTTGCATTGGAAATGCTGCCTTTTAGGCTGGTGGAGACGGAATCCTTCCGCAATCTTATGGCGGTGGCCGTCCCTCGGTACTCGGTCCCCAGCCGACACTATTTTGCCCGGTGTGCCATCCCCGCACTACACAAGCACGTGTCCCAAAGCATCTGCCGTGCCCTCAACAACGCAGTTACTGGGAGAGTCCACCTGACAACAGACACGTGGACAAGTGCTTGTGGCCAG
Source organism: Phyllobates terribilis (assembly GCF_046119375.1). Lineage (NCBI taxonomy): Eukaryota > Metazoa > Chordata > Amphibia > Anura > Dendrobatidae > Phyllobates > Phyllobates terribilis. The sequence continues at coordinate 139,980,140 of NW_027362770.1, forward strand.
GGACGGTACATCTCTCTGACGGCACACTGGGTAAACATAGTGGAAGCCGTGACCCAGTCGGACCTTGGGACGGAACACATCCTCCCCACACCGAGGATTGCGGGCCCTATGTCAGTCAGAGTTGCCCCCACAGTGTACAGCTCCTGCGCATCCTCCTCCTCATGTTCAGCCTCCATCTCAGATATCACCACATCAGTTACAAGCTGGAAGCATTGCAGTACTGCCTCCGCCAAGCGGCAACAGGCTGTGCTGAAACTCATACGCTTAGGTGATAAACCTCACACTGCTTGTGAGTTGTGGACAGCTGTGAAAGAGCAGGCAGATCTGTGGCTGAGACCGCTGAACCTACATCCCGGCATGGTCGTTTGTGACAATGGCCGTAACCTGGTGGCAGCTCTGAGGCGAAGTGAGATCACACACGTACCATGCCTTGCTCATGTGCTTAACCACGTGGTTCAGCGGTTTCTTAAATCGTACCCCGAGTTGCCAGATCTGCTCGTGAAAGTACGCCGCCTGTCAGCTCATTTTCGCAAGTCGGCTACAGCTTCCGCTGCCCTTGCTGTGTTGCAGCAGCGTTTGCAGCTCCCGGCACACCGACTGGTGTGTGATGTCCCCACACGTTGGAACTCTACCCTCCACATGTTGCAATGGATTTGTGAGCAGAAGAGAGCAGTTGTGGAGTACCAGCTGCATCAAGGCCATCGATATTCAGGTCAGACTCCACACATAAGACCTCAGGAGTGGACCTGGATGTCTGACATATGTACCATCCTGACAAACTTTGAGGAGGCCACCAAGATGGTGAGTGGCGATGACGCCATCATTAGTGTCAGCATCCCACTTGTCTGTCTTTTGCAACGCTCTCTGCAGAGAATTAAAGAGGAGGCATTGCAGCCAGAGTATGACGAGATGGATCAAGAAGCCGTAGCGGGCGATTACACACAGCCCAGCCTCATCTCATCCCAACATGCATTGGGGGACAATGAGGGAGAGGAGGAGGAGGAGGAGGAAGAACAGGAGCTGCTATCATGCGTTGTAGATGTTAGTACCTGTACAAGTGTCATACCGTCGGTTCAGCGTGGGTGGCCTGAGGACAGGGGGGAGGAGGAAGAGGAGGAGGAGGAGAGCATGGTCAGTCGTCATCTTGGTGAGGACACGGAAATCTTGCCCGTTACCAGTCTGGCACGCATGGCTGACTTTATGTTACGCTGCCTTAACCGTGACCCTCGCGTTGTCAAAATGTTGGGTGACAGTCATTACTGGTTGGTGACACTTGTAGACCCCCGCTACAAGGAGAACTTTCACTCTCTTATTCCTGAGGTGGAGAGGTCTACAAAAGTGGGGCAATACCAGAAGGCCCTTGCTGCAGAACTCTTAAAAAAATTTCCATCTGAACACGCTAGCGGCAGAGGTCACAATTCGCTGCCCAACCAAGGCGTACAGGCGAGAGAGATGCAACTCCAATCCAGCAGAGGCAGGGGAACACTGTCAACGTTCTGGGACAGTTTTCTGACACCCGCCCAGCTTACAGGCCCTGAGGCGCGGGGTACTCTCACAAGGAGTGGAAAGTTTCAAAAGATGGTGAGGGAGTACCTTGCCGATCGTACCAGCGTCCTCCGTGATTCCTCTGTGCCTTTTAATTATTGGGTATCCAAGCTGGACACTTGGAATGAACTCGCTCTGTACGCCTTGGAGGTCCTGGCCTGCCCTGCCGCTAGCGTGTTATCGGAGCGTGTTTTTAGTGCCGCTGGAGGAATTATAACTGATAAGCGCACTCGCCTGTCAACTGACAATGCTGAAAAGCTGACCCTTATCAAAATGAACAAGGGCTGGATTGGGCCAGACTTCTCATCACCACCAAATGACAGCAGAGTAACATAAAGTCAAATCCACTGTGTTATTTCGGGAGGTGTATTCACATGCACCGCTTCACACCCACACGTGGGTATACGCTTCCTCGTTTCGGCTGTTTAATCTTCTTCTCCTTATCCTCAGCCTCCACCACCACTATGCCACCAGGGTGCCAGCATTGCAAGTTCCTCCGTCCTAATTTTTGGCAGCTTTTGCTGGGAAAGCATAAGCAAATACCATGGGACACCCACTCCCCAATAATGGGACTTATGTTTGTAATATGCTGTACTGCATGGCTCTTGTAAGGGGCATTGCAAGTTGCTCCGTCCTAATTTTTGGCAGCTTTTGCTGGGAAAGCATAAGCAAATACTATGGGAGACCCACTCCCCAATAATGGGACTTATGTTTGTAATATGCTGTACTGCATGGCTCTTGTAAGGGGCATTGCAAGTTGCTCCGTCCTAATTTTTGGCAGCTTTTGCTGGGAAAGCATAAGCAAATACTATGGGAGACCCACTCCCCAATAATGGGACTTATGTTTGTAATATGCTGTACTGCATGGCTCTTGTAAGGGGCATTGCAAGTTGCTCCGTCCTAATTTTTGGCAGCTTTTGCTTGCAAGGCATAAGCAAATACTATGGGACACCCACTCCCCAATAATGGGACTTATGTTTGTAATATGCTGCACTGCATGGCTCTTGTAAGGGGCATTGCAAGTTGCTCCGTCCTAATTTTTGGCAGCTTTTGCTGGGAAAGCATAAGCAAATACTATGGGAGACCCACTCCCCAATAATGGGACTTATGTTTGTAATATGCTGTACTGCATGGCTCTTGTAAGGGGCATTGCAAGTTGCTCCGTCCTAATTTTTGGCAGCTTTTGCTTGCAAGGCATAAGCAAATACTATGGGACACCCACTCCCCAATAATGGGACTTATGTTTGTAATATGCTGTACTGCATGTGACGCGCCCCCTGGGCCGTGTGTACACGTGTGTGGGATACCCGGTGCCGGGTCTCTGGGGACTGTTGTCTCCGTGGCGGTGACCCGGTCCCGTGGCTCAGGCTGGTCAAACCAGTGGCAGTCTTTCTTAGGTTTTGAGGTTAATTGTCCGACTGTGCCACCTGTGGATTGCGGTCAGGGAGTACCACCGCTGCGAGGCAGACCGCTGAGGCTGGTGTTGTGTGCGCAGCATAGAATGGGATAACTCCCCTCGGGAGGAGTATAGCCTCAGGGCAGTGAGTGTGGATGATGGGGGGTGATGGTGCACGAGCGCAGCAGGAACGACTCAGAGTCTTTGCAGTGCAGTTCAGGGTCTTTACTGATGATTATAAGGTAGACCCTCCCGGGAGTACTGGCTAGCATAAGAGGCCTGGTCAGTCTGTGAGCAAGCAGGAGTTCCCCTGGCCAGGTGGAGTTGTAGGCCTCCCCGTCTGTCTGCACTCTTCCTGGCTACCTTTCTGTAAGCGGGTAGAAGTAGCCCACATCCCTGAGTGTACCGTGTAGTGCTCACCTGTATGGCTGGTGACTTGGGGCCTTCTGTTAGCCTCCGCTCCACGACGGCGGTGCTGGTCCCTTGCTTGTGACTGAGCCTCCGGGCATCTATGGCCAGAGGACCTGAAATCCCCTGCCGGCTGGTTTCTGCTGCTGGATATAGAAGTCCTCACAGCTTCGGACTCCTGTGTCCGGTTCCTATTGTCTTCTGCCAGGGCGAGCTCTGCTCAGCTTCCAGCCCCTGGTCTTTAGCTCCTAGCTCCTACAGAGCTCCTTGCTGTTTGTTACTTTCCCTTGCTCTCACTCTGACTCTGACTGTTCTCTGACTCACTCAACCCCGCCCCAGATCCAGTTTATAAGGGCAGAATTCTCCCCTCCCAGGACTGGGGCAGGAGGATGTTGCATGTTTAAGGGATCCTGACCAGTAAACCTCCCACTTGCTCTCCGACGTAATATCTCTATTACTGTGGTTGCCAGACCCCTGGGGTGCCACACATGGCTCTTGTAAGGGGCATTGCAGTTCCTCATAATTTTTGGAAAGCCTTCCATTCACTGCTTAGGCCAACAGTGCACGGGAGACCCAGTTGCTATAAATCGAAAAAAAGGTTTAGTTAACGCCCTCTGACCTCCATGTCATTTCCAAGGGGCATTGGAGTGGCTCGAAATTTTTGGTAGGCATTGCACTCACTGTATGCCCTATAACTGTGTAGCCGAACCGCTCCTTTTGTTACAGAAACATATCCTACAAGACATATCTGGTTGACTGGCCTGATATTGATGTGAATGGTCCCTGTTCCTCCTGCTCTTTCTCCTTTGCCACCACCTCATCCATCATTTATCACCTGAAGCTTTGTTTTAACGGGAGTCATAGAACTGGGATAGTAGCAGGAAAACATCCAGCAATCCTCGGAGGAGGTAGGATATGCGCCAAAACGCGGACCACCTCAGGCTTAGCCGCTACTATATACATGCGCTTGCATTCCAAGAAAACAAAGCAGATGCTAACTTCTATCATCATCATCATGCTCCTCACCTAGGCACTCTCAACTCCCCTGATGGAGAAGCCAGGGCCCACCGGAGGAGTCTGGTTCTCTGGTGGGCTCGTCCAATGCTGCCCTAAAGCAGGCCAGGCTAAGAAAAGTGTGGGGGAAGGTGACAGGAGAAATCAGGGCGGCTGGGGACCGAGTATGGACACCTGGCCGCCACCTGGCGGCTGGGGACCGAGCGTGGACACCCGGCCGCCGGGCGGCTGGGGACAGAGTATGGATAACTCGCTGCCGAAGCGGCCATGAGGTAGTGGCCAGCTTCGGCCTCCTCCAAACTAAAAGGCCCCATTTCAAGTGAAAGCTAGCAGTATGGTATTGCAGCCTGCGGGTGGGTGGGTGGTTGGCTGCATATTTTCGCTTGCATTGCAAGGAATGGGGGAGGTACAATTGAACACTGCCCTGGGACAAGGACTTGCATGGGGATAGTTGCAAGTCTGCATCTTCTGATGCGGCAAGGATCACTTCTGATGGGCACACTTTTAGACAGTGACCTGGGGGTCAGAGATGCTTGCAGGGGTCTTCCCCATGCTGATCCCTTGTCTTTTCAGCACTGTATGCATGTGTCACACAGCACATGGCCAGATAAGGTTGTAAAATGTTAAAATGACATTTCCCGGTGAACGCATTTGTCACGGTTGAAAGCAATACAAAAGTGCAAAAACGCATGAAAAATGCTACTTGTGAACATAGCCCAAGGTGTGGAGGAGTATTTTTGTTTTTGGTTATTTATTTTACCTTATACACAACTTTTTACCCTGGAAAGGAAATTCCTTAACATATTTCACAGGAAAACAGTTTCAGTTTCGTTTTTGAACATTTTATTGTGAGCCCGCAAAAGTGGCTTAATACCTCTGACCACGTTGTTGACAGCAGTGACCTGGGGGTCAGAAATGCTTCCAGGGGCGATCCCCATGCTGCCCCCATGTCTTTTGAGCACTGTCACTATAGTTTTGGGCACTTTTTAGGCTTTCTACAGACTGCCGGGGGTGCTGCTGCAAAAATGCTCGGGTCTCTCATAGACTAACATTGGGCTCGTTGCTCGGGTCGAGCACCCGAGTATCACGGTAAGCTTGGCCCGAGCTTCGAGCACCCGAGCATTTTAGTGATCGCTCAACACTATCAGTCGTCATCTTGGTGAGGACACGGAAGTCTTGCCAGTTACCAGTCTGGCACCCATGGCTGACTTTATGTTACGCTGCCTTAACCGTGACCCTCGCATTGTCAAAATGTTGGGTGACAGTCATTACTGGTTGATGACACTTTTAGACCCCCTCTACAAGGAGAATTTTCACTCTCTTATTCCTGAGTTGGAGAGGTCTACAAAAATGGGGCAGTACCAGAAGGCCCTTGCTGCAGAACTATTAAAAAAATTCCCATCTGAACACGGTAGCGGCAGAGGTCACAGTTCGCTGCCCAACTAAGGCATACAGGCGAGAGAGACGCAACTCCAATCCAGCAGAGGCAGGGGAACACTGTCAATGTTCTAGGACAGTTTTCTGAGACCTGCCCAGCTTACAGGCCCTGAGGCGCTGGGTACTCTCACAAGGAGTGGAAAGTTTCAAAAGATGGTGAGGGAGTACCAGCGTCCTCCGTGATTCCTCTGTGCCTTTTAATTATTGGGTATCCAAGCTGGACCCTTGGAATGAACTCACTCTGTATGCCTTGGAGGTCCTGGCCTGCCCTGCCGCTAGCGTGTTATCGGAGCGTGTTTTTAGTGCCGCTGGGGGAATTATAACTGATAAGCGCACTCGCCTGTCAACTGACAATGCTGACAAGCTGACCCTTATCAAAATGAACAAGGGCTGGATTGGGCCAGACTTCTCTTCACCACCAAATGACAGCAGAGTAACATAAAGTCAAATCCACTGTGTTATTTCGGGAGGTGTATTCCCATGCATAGCTTCACACCCACACATGGGTATACGCTTCCTCATTTCGGCTGTTTTTTGCTCTTCTCCTTATCCTCAGCCTCCACGACCACTATACCACCAGGGTGACCGTGGTCCATGTTGCCAGCATTGCAAGTTCCTCTGTCCTAATTTTTGGCAGCTTTTGCTTGGAAGGCATAGGCAAAGACTATGGGAGACCCACTCCCCAATAATGGGAATAATGTTTTTAATATGCTGTACTGCATGGCTCTTGTAAGGGACATTGCAAGTTCCCCCTTCCTAATTTTTGGCAGCTTTTGCTTGGAAGGCATAGGCAAAGACTATGGGAGACCCACTCCCCAATAATGGGAATAATGTTTTTAATATGCTGTACTGCATGGCTCTTGTAAGGGGCATTAAAATCGTCTTGTTAAGCTACTGTGACCTCCACGTCTCTTCCAAGGGTCGTTAATATTGTCTTTTTATTCCACTGCGACCTCCACCACTCTTCCAAGGGGCATTAAAAGCGTCTTGTTAAGCTACTGTGACCTCCACGTCTCTTCCACGGGGCATTGATATTGTCTTTTTATTCCACTGTAACCTCCACCACTCTTCCAAGGGGCATTAAAACTGTCTTGTTAAACCACTCTGAACTCCACGTCTCTTCCAAGGGGCATTAAAACCATCTTGTTAAGCTACTGTGACCTCCACATCTCTTCCAAGGGGCATTAAAACTGTCTTGTTAAACCACTCTGAACTCCACAGCTCTTCCAAGGGGCATTGACATGTTGTTTTTAATTACCTCTAACCTCCACGATTCTTGCAACGGGCATTGCATTTCCTCCTAATTTTTGTCAGCTTTTGCTTTTCAATGCATAGGAGAACACTAACGGAGACCCACTCCCCAATAATGGGTAGAAGGTTTTTAATACACTGTAATCCACGTCTGTTTCAAGGGGCATTGCAGTGCCTAATAATTTTTGGAAAGCCTTCCATTCCCTGCTTAGGCCAACAGTGTACAGGAGACCCAGTTGCTATAAATGGAAAAAACGGTTTAGTTAAGGCCCTCTGACCTCCATGTCACTTCCAAGGGGCATTGGAGTGCCTCGAAATTTTTGGTAGGCATTGCATTCACTGTATGCCTTATAACTGTGTAGCTGAACCGCTCCTTTTGGTACAGAAACATATCCTACAAGACATGTGTGGTTGGCTGGCCTGATATTGATGTGAATGGTCCCTGTTCCTCCTGCTCTTTCTCCTTTGCCACCACCTCATCCATCATTCATCACCTGAAGCTTTGTTTTAACGGGAGTCATAGAACTGGGATAGTAGCAGCAAAACATCCATCAATCCTCGAAGGAGGTAGAATATGCGCCAAAACGCTGACCACCTCAGGCCTAGCTGCTACTACATACATGCGCTTGCATTCCAAGGAACAGAAAGCTAAGGAGGTGGATGGCCTCATGATCATGAATAATTTACTCGTTGTGTAGGAGGCCGACCACTGCTGCTGTCTACCTTCTGAACTTTGTGTTGAAGCCTGATTGACCCAGGACCCGCAATCCTCTATGTCTGGAGGACGTGTTGCATCCCAGTGTCCAACTGTGTCCCGGCTTCCACAATATTAACCCAGTGTGAAGGCGTCAGCGAGATGGACCATTCCTGGCCACATTCACTTGTCCACGTGTTTGTGGTTAGGCTGTCCTTCCCACTAAATGCACTGGGGAGGGCACAGGTAATGTTTTGGTATGCGCGCTTGTGTATAAGGTGCACCGGGACAAATAGGGGCGGCTGGGGACCGTTTATGGACACCCGGCCACCCCCACACGGCTGGGGACTGTGTGTGGGCACCCGGTCGCGGGGCAGCTGGGGACTGAGTATGGACACCCGGCCGCCCCCTGGCGGCTGGGGACCAAGCGTGGACACCCGGCCGCCGGGCGGCTGGGGACTGAGTATGAATACCAGGCTACCGACGCAGCCATGACGTGGTGGCCAGATTCCACCTCCAAAAGCCTAAAAGGCCCAATTTCAAGTGCAAGCAAGCTAGCAGTATGGTATTGCAGCCTGGGGGTGGGTGGGTGGCAGGCTGCATATTTTCGCTTGCATTGCAAGTTATGGGGGAGGTACAATTGAACACTGCCCTGGGACAAGGACTTGCACGGGGATAGTTGCAAGTCTGCATCTTCTGATGCGGCAAGGATCACTTCTGATAGGCACACTTTTAGGCAGTGACCTGGGTGTCAGAGATGCTTCCAGGGGTCTTCCCCATGCTGTTCCCATGTCTTTTTAGCACTGTATGCATGTGTCACACAGCACATGGCCAGATAAGGTTGTAAAATGTTAAAATGACATTTCCCGGTGAATGCATTTGTCACGGTTGAAAGCAATACAAACGTGCAAAAACGCTACTTGTGAACATAGCCCAAGGTGTGGAGGAGTATTTTTGTTTTTGGTTATTTATTTTACCTTATACACAAGTCTTTGCCCTGGAAAGGATGTTCCTTAACCCCTTTCCGACCTGGTCAGTAATAGTATGCACCAGGTCGGGAAGGCCGGTTCAGCGGGGGCTCCGGCAGTGAGCCCGCACTGAAGCGAGCACATGTCAGCTGATTATTGGAATCGCAATCCACCCGCGGCTGTTAACATGTTAAATCTCTGACAGTGGCATTTAACTCGCGCTTCCGGGAGTCCTAAGCCCCGCCCATCAGTGACCCCGTCACGTGATCGCGGGTCACCAATGGGTGGGCATGACAACTCAGGGTCTGCAGCAGACGCCTGTGGTTGTCATGTCTCAATTGCTATGAGCGCCACCTAGTGGTCAGCGCTCATAGCAAGTGAGCATTTCTCCTGCATACAAGCGATCTGCTCATCGCTTGTATGCAGTAGAAGCAATCAGACAACTGCTGCTTCTAGTCTCCTCTGGAGATTATAGAAGCAAGCAGAAAGTGTAAAAAAAAGTTTTTAAAAAAATAAAAAATATATAAAAGTTTAAGTCACCCCCCTTTCGCCCCATTTAAAATAAAATATATATATATATAAAAAAAAAAAACACATACACATATTTGGTATCGCCGCGTTCAGAATCGCCCGATCTATCAATATAAAAGAAGAATTAATACAATCAGTAAACGGCGTAACGAGAAAAAAAATTTAAACGCCAGAATTAAGTTTTTTTGGTCGCTACAAGTTTGCAATAAAATGCAATAACGGGCGATCAAAACATCGGATCTACCCCAAAATGGTATCAATAAAAACATCAGCCCGGCACGCAAAAAATAAGCCCTCACCTGGCCCCAGATCCCGAAAAATGGAGAAGCTAAGGGTCTCGGAAAATGGCGTCATTTTTTTTTTTTTTTTAGCAAGCTTTGGATTTTTTTTTCACCACTTAAATAAAAAAGAACCTATACATGTTTGGTGTCTATGAACTCGTAACGACCTGGAAAATAATGATGGCAGGTCAGTTTTAGCAATCTGTGAACGTGGTAAAAAAAGGACCCAAAAAACAACTGTGGAATTGCATTTTTTTTGCAGTTTCACTGCACTTGGAATATTTTTCCCTTTTTCTAGCACACGATATGGTAAAACCAGTGATGGTGTTTAAAAGTACAACTCGTCCCGCAAAAAATAAGCCCTCACATGGCCATATTGAACGAAAATTAAAAAAGTTCTGGCTCTGGGAAGAAGGGGAGCAAAAAAGGAAAACACAAAAACAGAAAGACCCATGGTCGTTAAGGGGTTAACATATTTCACAGGAAAGCACTTTCACTTTCGTTTTTGAACATTTTATTGTAAGCCTGTAAAAGTGGCTTAATACCTCTGACCACTTGTTGACAGCAGTGACCTGGGGGTCAGAAATGCTTCCTGGGGCGATCCCCATGCTGTCCCCATGTCATTTGAGCACTGTCACTATCGTTTTGGGCACTTTTTAGGCTTTCTACAGACTGCCGGGGGTGCCGCCGCAAAAATGTTCGGGTCTCCCATAGACTAACATTGGGCTCGTTGCTTGGGTCGAGCACCCGAGTATCACAGTGAGCTCGGCCCGAGCTTCGAGCACCCGAGCATTTTAGTGCTCGCTCAACACTACTCATTACCTATGTTACTGACCACCTCTGCAGTGTATCAGAGATGTACAATGTCCTAGCTTAGAGCGCAAGCTTTCAAGCTTTTTGCTTCACAGTTTACAAGTGACACTCTGAAACTGGCTGGATCACTGGATTTAGTCAGCTCCAGTGACCCTATGCTCCTCCTATGCTACCTCTACAGCATGACAGAGTGCATAATTCAGAATTACATCACAACCATGCTGTCCACCAGAACTGTCAATAAGAAAGTGTCACAACTCTGTTGTCGGGTATCCCGAGGCCAGGGGCTCCAACCCTGTCCCTAATGCTAGGGGCGCACTGTTCCCTAGATTACTTCTGAAGGTGAAGACGCTGGAGCCACGCTGAGCTCCTCAATCCGCCCTCAGTCTGTTCCCTTTCCTTTCCCCCAGGGAAGAGGGGAGTAGTAGTGTATGGCAGTACACAAACCCAACTAGCAAGGTAATACAAACAGGGTTAAAGGAAAATACCAATCATGCAAATATATGCACACAAACAACAGAAGTTAACACCGGGAAGTGGAGGATAGGAAACAAACCAAAATAGGAGAAGAATAGGATTAACACGCAACCTAAACCACACAGCAGTCTAAGCTAAAATCCACCAGACACCTTCTGAAATAACCACTCTCCACCACACTCCTAGAACCATGCAGCATAAGCTAGCTCCGGCAATGATAACCTGCCAAAGCCCAGTATATATAGGAGTGGGGAATGGCTAACACTGGACAGCTGAGAGCCTAAATGAAGGTAAGCTTCCAGGAGCTCACAACTGAGCAGATTAACCCCTGCACTTGTGGCACCCCAGGGGTCTGGTTACCACAGTAATACCAATATTACGTCTGAGAGCAGGTGGGAGGTCTCCTGGTCAGGAACCCTAAGCATGCAACACTTCCTGCCCAGTCCTGGGAGGGGAAGAACTTCCCCTATATAAACTGGGGCTGAGGCGGGGTTAGGAGAGAAGAAGAGGAGTCCCAGACAGAGACACAGTCTGGTCTGGAGTGGAGCAGATACAGGGAGAGCAAGATCAGGAGCTATGTGGGAGCAGTGATAAAAGGGGTCAGAGACTGGAAGCTATAGAGCTCGTCCTGACTGAAGAGATCTCACCGGACACAGAGTCCGAGGCAGTGGGGACTGATCCATACCCAGCAGCAGAAACCGACCGGCAGGGGATTTCAGGTCCTCTGGCCAAGAAACCCGAAGGCACGGTCACACGCAAGGGACCAGCACCGCCGTTGTGGAGCGGAGGCTACCAGAAGGCCCGGAGTCACCGGCCATACGGGTGAGCACCACACGGTACACTCAGGGACGTGGGCTACTTTTACCCGCTTCTAGCAAGGTAGCCAGGGAGAGTACAATAAGTTGGGGAGGCCTACAACTCCGCCTGGCCGGGGGAGATCCTATCTGCTCACGGACTGACCAGGCCCCGATCGCTAGCCAGTACTCCCGGGAGGGTCTACCTTTGCCACCAGTAAAGACCCTGAACTACATCGCACCGTCTCTGAGTGGTTCCTGGTGCCTGCGTGCAATTCTGTTATCCCCATCATCCACGTCCGCTGCCCTGAGGCCATACCCCTCCCGTTGGGGGTTATACTATCCACGCTGCACAACTGTACCACCGGCCTCAGCGGTCTGCCCTGCAGCGGCGGCTTCATAACCGCATTCAACGGGTGGCGTAGTCGAACACTATAACATCTTCTACTAAATTCTGCCACTTGGTTTGACACCCTGGGCACGGACCGGATCGTCGCCACGAGGACTACTACCCCTATCAGATCCGGCTCCGGGTAGTCCCCGCGTGCGCAACGCTACACAACAGAGGCCCAGGGGGCGCGTCACACTGCTAAAAGAAACTCGCATCGTTTAATATCAAGACAAAAGGCTTCTAATGAGTGCAGAAGTGGGAGAAATCAGACGCTGTGGTCTTCTGGCTCCTCTCTGTCACGGTAAACTCGTGAAAGAATGAAGATGAGAAAACCCCTTTAATAAAATTCCTTGTCAAACACGATGTCAGATTATGCTGCTGTTTTCTAGTGTTGTATCTCACCCCCGAGCTGGACTCTCAGATATTCTGCTGAGTACTAGTTTATAATGTCATGCATGCTGCTACTGCTTCTGACTCTGTGCTGTGTATGGGAGACATCATAGCAGGTAGTCTCCACCCACCAGCTCAGAGGCAACTGAAAATTAGAGATAGAGCCTTCAGAGGAGAAAACTAGAGGACAATTTAAGATTCAAGTCATATAGTGACCAGAAATCATATTATTTTTCAGTGCTGACACATATGACAGCTTACTCTGTTAAGACACCTGAAAGGACAGGTACGTTTTAAGAAAAGACACTAGATGCTCCTTCTTTCTTCTTATAAAATCTGGCCTCTTTCCTCTTTGAATCCCTATATAAGTAAAGTAGTCTTGAGCGACAAGTAACCTACTGATAAAAATCCATGTACTGAATATGTATTCCAGGTTTCTGTTGCCAAAGCTTTGTGAAGATTTACACAGAGTGCATCCGAAGAAGCTGAACAATCTTCTGGCTCTGAACAGTACCGACACTGAAGGTTAATTACATGTGTATGGTAGATTTACTGCTGTATGGAAGATCTGCCTGCTCAGTATAAAGCAAGAATAGGAATTACAAATTAACCCCTTTATGACCAGGCCTGAAAGCAGCTTAACGACCCGTCAATTTTTAGTTATTTATTTTTTTACACATTGTTGCTTCTTTGCTTTTCTGCAGCCGTAACTTTTTATTTTTTTTCACCGATGTTGCTGCATAAGGCTTTTTTTATGTGAGACAAGTTTTATTTTATTTTTTTTAGCACTGCTTTAAGATACAGATAAAGTAATGTGCAATTTATATAATTAAAAAAAAAGTGATTTTTGGATTATTTATTCTTTTATCCTTCATGTTTCAAACAATCTGTTAAATTAATTTTCAGATTTATTATAGTCATGTAGAAACTTAATATGTGTAGGATTTAGATTTTTTTCTTACATGTGCAGTATGTAATAAAATGTATTTTATATTAAAAAAATAATGTTGTTCATATTTTTTGCAGTGGAGAAATGATCATTTTTATTCCTTGATTTTTTTGCAGGTTTTTCTGTATATTTTTCTTACATAATTTATTTAGCAAAATGTTTCTTTTTTACTTTATTGATCATTTTTCCACTGTAACTGGGGATTCATAAGAAACCCAGTTACAGAGGAAAACAGCCCACTACAGTGACATAAGCCACTGGCAAAACTGATCTCGGTTGATTGGATCCAGCAACTTTGCTATGCCAGCAGATTCCCGGCAATAATCTGTCCGCCAGCTCCTACATAAACATCGAAAATGCCTATGCTTCTGTACACTACATGGCACTCATCGAGCGCTATATAACTGGAAAGATTGAAGACAGAGGCAGTAATAAACCGCTTCTGTAGTCTCCCCTGCAACCTCAGCTGTGTGTGCGAACCAAAGAACTGACCTGCGCCTGCTAGATTGCCGGAATAGGAACTTGAACTCCGTGCCATTAATTTATAATAGTGTGAAATTAAAGAGAACCTGTCAGCAGGATTTTGCTAAGTAATCTACAGGCAGTGTCATGTTGGCGCTGTTATACTGATTAAAATGATACTTGCGGTGATACCTATGTTTTTTGTGTAATCTTTGTTTTAAGTTTTCATTTAATGATATGCTTATTAATCTGGGCGGGCCTGTGGGCAGAGTCTTTTCTTGGTGCTCTAGGCCACACCACCAAGAAAAGACCTGCCCACAGGCCTGCCACGAAGCCCGAGCATGTTCCTCATCACAGAGAGAGAAACAGACAGAGACAAAGAGAGAGAGAGAAAGACAAAGAGAGAGAGATGCTGTGGCGGGGGTGCTGACATCCTCTATGCTGCTCTGTACTGCTGTGGAGGGGTCGCTGATATCCTCTGGGCTGCTGTGGCAGGGTCGATGACATCCTCTGTGCTGTTGTGGCGCGGTCGCTGACATCTTCTGTCCTGCTATGCTGCCCTGTGCTGCTGTGACAGGGTCGCTGATATCCTCTGAGCTGCTGTGGCAGGGTCACTGACATCCTCTGTGCTGCTGTGGCGGGGTTACTAACATATTCTGTCCTGCTGTGCTGTCCTGTGCTGCTGTGACGGGGTCATTGATATCCTCTGTGCTGCTGTGACGGGGTCATTGATATCCTCTGTGCTGCTGTGGCAGTGTCACTGATATCCTCTGTGCTGCTGTGGCTGGGTAACTGACATCCTTTGTACTGCTCTGTTCTGCTGTGCTTCTCTGTGCTGCTGTGGTGGGGTCGATAACATCCTCTGTGCTGCTGTGGCAGGATCCCCGATATCCTCTGTGCTGCTGTGGTGGGGTTGCTGATATCCTCTGTGCTGCTGTGGCGGGGTCACTGATATCCTTTGTGCTGCTGTGGTGGGGTCGCTGATATCCTCTGTGCTGCTGTGGCGGGGTCACTGATATCCTCTGTGCTGCTGTGGCAGGGTTGCTGACATCCTCTATGCTGCTCTGTACTGCTGTGGAGGGGTCGCTGACATCCTCTGGGCTGCTGTGGCAGGGTCGATGACATCCTCTGTGCTGTTGTGGCGCGGTCGCTGACATCTTCTGTCCTGCTATGCTGCCCTGTGCTGCTGTGACGGGGTCGCTGATATCCTCTGAGCTGCTGTGGCAGGGTCACTGACATCCTCTGTGCTGCTGTGGCGGGGTTACTAACATATTCTGTCCTGCTGTGCTGTCCTGTGCTGCTGTGACGGGGTCATTGATATCCTCTGTGCTGCTGTGGCAGTGTCACTGATATCCTCTGTGCTGCTGTGGCTGGGTAACTGACATCCTTTGTACTGCTCTGTTCGGCTGTGCTTCTCTGTGCTGCTGTGGTGGGGTCGCTAACATCCTCTGTGCTGCTGTGGCAGGATCCCTGACATCCTTTGTGCTGCTGTGGTGGGGTTGCTGATATCCTCTGTGCTGCTGTGGCGGGGTCACTGATATCCTCTGTGCTGCTGTGGTGGGGTTACTGACATCCTCTGTGCTGCTGTGGCAGGATCCCTGACATCCTTTGTGCTGCTGTGGTGGGGTCGCTGATATCCTCTGTGCTGCTGTGGCGGGGTCACTGATATCCTCTGTTCTGCTGTGGTGGGGTTACTGACATCCTCTGTGCAGCTATGGCAGGGTCTCTCACATCCTCTGTGCTGCCGTGGCAGGGTCTCTCACATCCTCTGTGCTGCTGTGGCAGTGTCTCTGGAGGGGGCTTTATAGGTATGAGTGGTTGATGTATATGAGAGAGAACACTCACAAAGACTCCGGCTGACAGAGGAGTCCTTGCACACACAGCAGGGGAATTCTAGAGCATAGAGCACCAAGAAAAGACCCTTCTGTCCCGCCTTAAAGCACGAACATCTGAGTCATTAACTGAAAACTTCAAACACTGATTACACAAGAACCACAAGACAGATTTCTTCACCTAAGGTATCATTTTAATCAGTGTAACAGCCCCAACCTGACACTCCCTGTAGTCTGCTTAGCAAAATCCTGCTGACAGGTTCTCTTTAAATACCATGACCGAGAGCCTTAAATTTGAAGTAGTTGGCCCTTATAAGGCTAAATCAGTTATTGATTCTGAAAAACCCTCATTTAACGTATTTTGTGTGTATAGTGGGGAATCCCCTAATCAGAACCCATATCTGTCAAAGGGGAAAGTGATTACAAGAGCGGCTAGAACCAGCACCTCCATTATTAATTTTAATGATTGCCTTGTAATGCTTCATTTTCCCTGTGGGGGCACTGCAGGGAAGGAAATAAAGTGGATAACCCCTTTAATATTATTCTAATATATTTACTCCGGATAGTAGAGGAATAGAAATACCCTACAATAAAAAAGTGTTGACTTGAGCTCATAGCTTGGAATAAGGAAGCCTGCGTGGGAATGCAGATATTGCTCATTCCATGCATAAGACAGGTGCATATTATCAATACACATGTGAATACGTGTATGCCGCCTCTTATGTAACATGCCCCGAGAATACATAACATAGTGCAGCGTGTGGGGGGATCTGAATGTGTGTTCCTGTATACCCAGCAGGAGAGGAGTAATTATAGATAACCAATCAAGCCTGCAGTGTTATTAAAGTCAGCCCAGCAGTGTTAATATTGTTGCAGGATTGTGTGGGAAACGCTTCGTTCCTTTTCTCTATTGTATTCTCACAGGTTCAGATGTTTTCGCGCTTGCTCTTGTGAAAGGTGAAATTATACAAAGGACAGGTCAGAACAAAAGTGTGGGAGGAAAGATTTCGGTAAAGGTCACTAGTCATATGTCCAATACTTATTTCCAGGTGAGATAAATGTATAATAATGTGCCTGCATAGGGTACAGGTAATGTCCACCTTTGAATACCATTTTTTTTTGCTTTTTAATCTAGTAGGATCAAACATTTGTCCTGGCTAATATCCAGGGTCGGACTGGCTTGGCAAAGGCTCACCAGTAACATTGATTCATGGGGCCCATTGTTCAGTTACAAGCAAAATAGCCTGATCCTAGTACACAAATTTAGTTTTGCTTCCATGTAATATTAACTTGGCTAGCTTGTTTAATGATTGATTAGATTATACCTTTTTCTGCAAATTGTGTAATAATACTGATCATTAGCACTCCTTCACTGGGGCGGCCTACCGGAGGATTCTCCTGTTCTCCAGTGGGCCAGTCCGAGCCTGCTAATATCGTACATACAGTATATCTTGACTGGTGCTTTGCGGTTGACTGGTGCTTTACAATGGTGGGCGACCACGGGGTAAAAAAATTCTATGGGGCAGCAAAATTTCGGATCTCTTTTTCCAAGAGCGTCAGGCGTCAGGATCAACTTCTAGCACTGAGCGGCCAGCTAGATTAAACTAGCTTCTTCATTTTAAAAATGACTTCTGTCTGCATAAGTGATGCAAGTAGATTCTTTTGCTTGTGAATTCGGTTTTTAAGCTTAGGGTCAGAAGTTCGTAGATTCTCTCATCCGAGAGAATTGGCCCGATTAGGCAAAGAACAAAGACAAAACAATTTAAATAATAAAAATATGGGAGGAAGAGAAACCAATCACAAACTAAAATGTTTTTATACAAATGCACAAAGCATGGGCAACAAACAAGGAGAATTGGAACTACTAATGCAGGAAAAGGAATATGATGTCATTGGAATCACTGAAACTTGGTGGGACGATACACATGATTGGAATAAAAGGCTAAAAGGCTACAACTTATTTGCAAGAAACAGACTTGATAAACGAGGAGGAGGTGTTGCATTGTATGTTAGAAAAGCGTATATCTGCACAGAGATTGAAGCTTCAGAGACTGGGAGTTCTGTGGAAACTGTTTGGGTAAGAATACAAGGAGAGAACAACGGAAAGGACACCATTGTAGGCATTTACTACAGGCCACCTGGGCAAACTGAAGATATGGATGAACTCTTTATGTATCAAATGACCAAGTTCTCCAAAAAATATGACGTAGTGGTCATGGGAGATTTCAACTATCCAGACACTTGTTGGGAATCTCTCTCAAGTAAAACTAACAGGTCAAGCAAATTCTTATCCTCTCTTGCTGACAACTTTATCTTCCAAAAGGTAGGGGAGAAAACAAGGGGATCTGCTACTTTGGATCTAATCCTTATAAACAGGGAGGAAATGGTTGAGGAGGTAAAGGTGGCTGGGACCCTAGGAGGCAGCGATCATGCTATTATAGAATTTTGGATAACTAGAGGAGGAAGACATGTGAAGACTCAAACTTCAAGGTTAGATTTTAGAAAGGCAGATTTTAAGAGACTCAGAAAGAGAATAGGAGGGATCCAATGGCTGGATGTCCTTAAGGACAAAAATGTCCAGGAAGGATGGGAAATTTTTAAAAATGAGATTCTCAAAGCACAATCGTTAACAATCCCGAAAAGTAGGAAGAATGGGAAACATTTAAGGAAACCAGGATGGATGAACACAGAACTTAAACACATGCTAAAAAGAAAGAAAGAAATGTTTATTAAATGGAAAGAGGGAGGCATATCTAAAGAAGATTATAATGCAGTCTGCAGATCCTGCAGGGCACGTTTCAGGTTAGCTAAAGCTGACAATGAATTAAGGCTTGCAAGAGATGTCAAAAGCAATAAAAAAGGATTTTGGGGGTATGTCAAAAGTAAAAGAAAAGTCAAAGATGCTATAGGATTTTTACAGGATGAAAATGGAGAAATGGTAAGAGAGGATGTTGAGAAGGCCGAACTTTTTAATTCCTATTTTGCATCTGTTTTCTCTCAGAAAGAAAATGTAACATCAACTGATCTTCACTGTCCTTTTAAAGGAATAGAGGAATCCAAGTTATCTGTAAACAGAAAGATTGTGAGGGAATATTTAGCTAACATAAATGAGTTCAAGTCTCCAGGTCCAGATGAATTACACCCCAGAGTACTGAAGGAGATCGTAGAAGAAATTTTAGAACCACTCTCCATAATCTTTGAAAATTCTTGGAGAACAGGAGAAGTCCCAGAAGACTGGAGAAGAGCAAATGTTGTTCCTATCTTCAAAAAGGGGAAGAAGGTGGACCCAGGGAACTATAGGCCGGTGAGTCTGACTTCTATACCAGGAAAGATCTTTGAACAAATTATTAAACAACATGTATGTAAGTACATGGATAAGAATGAAGTGATTAACCAGAGTCAGCATGGGTTTGTAACTAACAAGTCATGTCAGACTAACTTAATTTCCTTCTATGACAGAATCACTGACTGGGTGGATCAGGGAAATGCTGTAGATATAGTATATCTTGACTTCAGCAAAGCATTTGACAAAGTATCTCACACCATCCTTATTGAAAAAATGACCAAGTATGCAATGGACCAGGCAACTGTTAGGTGGATTCATAACTGGCTTAGTGATCGGACTCAAAGGGTGGTTGTAAATGGCTTCACATCCAGCTGGATGAATGTCTCAAGTGGGGTACCACAGGGCTCCGTCCTGGGACCTGTATTGTTCAACATCTTTATCAATGATTTAGATGAAGGAATTGAGGGTAAACTGATTAAATTTGCTGATGACACAAAGCTAGGAGGGATAGCTAATACTAGAGAAGAGAGAGAGAGGATTCAAAAAGACCTAAATAAACTGGAGCAGTGGGCAGCAACCAACAGAATGGTTTTTAACAGGGAAAAATGCAAAGTACTACATCTGGGCAATAAAAATGAAAAAAGCATATACAGAATGGGAGGAATAGAGCTAAGCAACAGTACATGTGAAAAAGACTTAGGTATACTAATAGATCATAGACTGAACATGAGTCAACAGTGTGATGCAGCAGCAAAAAAGGCAAATACAATTCTGGGATGTATTAACAGAAGCATACAGTCTAGATCACGTGAAGTCATTATCGGTCTTTACTCCTCTTTGGTCAGACCTCATCTGGAATACTGTGTACAGTTTTGGGCACCACATTTTAAAAAAGACATAGACAAACTGGAGCAAGTTCAGAGAAGAGCGACCAGAATGGTGACTGGTCTGCAAACCATGTCCTATGAGGAACGGTTGCAGGATTTGGGAATGTTTAGCTTGCAAAAAAGAAGACTGAGAGGAGACTTAATAGCTGTCTACAAATATGTCAAGGGCTGTCACATTGTAGAAGGATCATCTTTATTCTCATTTGCACAAGGAAAGACTAGAAGCAATGGGATGAAACTAAATGGGAGGAGACACAGATTAGATATTAGAAAAAACTTTTTGACAGTTAGGGTGATTAATGAGTGGAACAGGCTACCACGAGAGGTGGTGAGTTCCCCTTCAATGGACGTCTTCAAACAGAGGCTGGACAGACATCTGTCTGAGATGATCTAGTGAATCCTGCTTTGAGCAGGGGGTTGGACCAGATGACCCAGGAGGTCCCTTCCAACTCTACCATTCTATGATTCTATGAAATGACACTCTAATCAGAGTATGATCAGAGTGTGATCCGATTCTCTCAGATGATGATAAGATGGAGAACAAAATTTCTCCATCTTCTCCATTGTGTCAGTGCTCGGAAATCGGACCGCACTCACTCATTGACTTGCATGGCCTAGTGCGATCCGAATATCAGATCAAACTCAGACCTGCTGCGATTTTTTTCCTCAAACCGACTTGGTCCAAGGTAAAATTCGGGCATGTGCGCGACCCCCTAGAATAATATTGGTCCGAGTGCAGTCCGATGTGTTGTCGAATCGCACTCAGACAGAAAGTACAGTGGTGTGCACCTGGCCTAACTCTAACAGAATGGACAAGTGGAATTTATGTAAATGTGAACTGTGACTTACTGGCTTAAGAGCTGACGGCATGCCATAAAGTATGAGATTTAATAAAACTGTGCATGGTGTATCCCATACACGGATGATGTAAGAAGGTGTATCCCAGGCCAACATACTGTGCTGCCATTTTTGAGCTATGAATATTATCGCCTTCAAGTGCTGTATTCAGAAACCAAAAATTACTCTTTATATTCTAATTTTGCTATGCTGCATTAATTATAGTACTGTCAACATAGTGGAACAGCCCAAATAGTCAGTGTTGCAGGTAAGCAATATGACTTTGGTTGACAAGAAGGGAAGAAGTAGTCCTTAGTTATAAAGGAAAGTTTCCCGCACCATTGCCTAGGAAACTGTGTAAGGCAGTCTTCCCCAGTCCTCAAGGCCTACCAACAGGTCATGTTTTCAGGATTTCTTTACTATTACACAGTTGGTAGAATTATTGCCTGTGCAGGTGATGCAATTATCACCTGAGCAATACTAAGGAAATCCTGAAAACATGGCCTGTTGGTTGGGTTTGAGGACTGGAGTTGGGGAACAGTGGTGTAAGGGACTAGCTATCACTTTTGCTCAAAAGAAACCAGAGGTGTCTTATTGAGCTTATGTCAGAGACACCGATTCCTCCTGTTGACCCTGTATGTAATAAGAAGCAATGATTTCCCTGAAGAGCCCTTGCAGGATGTACTATTAATAAGGAGAGACTGCCATCTTCTGGCCGGGCGAAATCAAGTGGAACCAAATTGCACCAGAAGAATTGCAGGAGGAGCGAGTTCTTGTGTTGGACTTGGTCAGGAGCCTTGTATGACTGAATTACGGGATATAAAAGCCCTGCGTGCCAAATCACAGGAGGCTTTGGTGCCAAGAGAGCGCAAGGTGCAGATGTGCACAGGAGAAGATGATGCAGCCAGAGTCAGAGGCCACCACAGGAAGTGTATGCCAGCAGGTGCTGGCTGCTTGCAGACAAGGTCCAGACGACGCCCAGTGAGACTCAGAGTTCAGACTCAACACCAGGACCTGCGCCTTATGCCGGGCAAGCCTCAGAGACCAGATATTACCTATCAGGAGCCAAGGCCCAGTCCTTTCCGCCCAAAGACCAAGAGACTTCCGCCTACTGTCAAGCCGAGAAGATCCACGAGGAGACTGTGCCAGGAGAGGCACGCCTGCGATCGCGGAAGAACAGCACGAGTGAGCAGGTCCATCACTTCCAGCTATAACCTAATGTACCGGGGTCGGCTGGGATTAGGATTCCAGGATGGGAGGGGGCCGGTTGGTGCGTGGGAGGCTCAACGGGCTGTGATAGACTACGTCATAGAGAGACTTGAGGCCTAGCGGGACACCTCCACTAGGGCCAGAGCTGCAGAAGGAACTTATGGTCTTGACTCCCACGAATGGATGCCCCACCATGGTTAAAGGAACATTAACGTTATTTAGTGAAAGATTTTATTTGCTATTCTAAGCTTATTGTTATTCATTACATTACTTGCCTAGTTACTAACACCAATTGTTCAGAGTTACTTTCATTTCACTGTAAAATTACTACTGCATTTAATAGAATTTTATCAATCACTGACTGTCATTGCCTTGTGTTATCTGTGCGTTGCATCCAGACACCTGCATTACATGTACACCAATTTATTCCGATGTAGAGAAATTGGCAGTAGAAAATTCATCAGTCGCTTGATTAATGTCATGCCAAAGGGCCGTCCCAATAACAGAGTGAGAAATAGACCACGTGACCACTGTACCACCTAGTATGTAACTTCAAGTTCAAGGTTTTTTTTGCCTTAATCACTTTTCCTGGCTCCAGCACCGGGCTCTGCTTCCTCCCTCTGCTCTCTTGCAAATCTAGCAAAATGATAGCCAGCCGGTTGTCATTTTGCTCGATTCGAAAGGGCCAGTAAGGAGTTGAAGAAAAAAATGAATAGTCACCCAGCCATTCACCTGTCTTCTTTGGTCCAGTCACCTGTTTCCTTTGGACCAGTGTCCAGTGCAGTCTTCACTGGGCCGTCTTTGGCTTCTTCTAGGATCCATCATCTTCGTCATCTCCTGCACTGACTAGGCAACAATGTCAGGTCCCACTGAAGATTGCACGAGTCACTAGAAGGAAAAATAAGAAGTTCGTCTGGTTCAACCGAACTTTTGTCCAAAGTTCATTTTGAGTACTAGAACTCTACCCCTACCCCATAGAAGTCAATGGGAACCTGAACTTTGCTGCTATAAAATGGTCATAGTAAGGGCTAGGGCTCTCTCTCTCCCTCTACCTTACCCTCTCCCTCTCTCTCTAAACTCTAAAATGAAGTCCGGGTTCGGAGTTCAGCACTAGGTGTCCGATACGAATCCTGAACTTTACAGTTCGGGTCCGCTCATCTCTACAAGTTAGGGCAAAATGAGTATAATTGTTTTTCAGTTTTTTTTACGCTGGAGAGACCAAATAGTACAATAATTGTACATTGGATTCCCATCAATTAAATTCCTGGTTAGATTCAAATTTTAGAAGATTCAGTCATCATTCATAGTGACATTTTCCTTGTTTTTTCATTCCCGAACAACCCCTTTAATTGATGTACTTATGAACGAGAGTTTGGAGTAGTATCCCATTGCTCACTTTTCTATCGTTAAGGGCACCTTACTATAGTGTTGTAGCATGGGACAAGACAAGCATTTTGTGCTCCCTAATTCGTGGAGCATTAACACTTCTTGAGTCCTTTTCATCAGTCCAGTATTGAACCCCTTATGTCCAAGCACATGTATTGCATTTTAAGAAAATACTGCTGCAATTATAGTTTGCCCTATGACTCTTTCTAATTATTGTCTGCTTTTTGCTGAAATCAAACATAATATTTTATAAAGTTAAAGTAAATTTTTCTTCTTTTATTACACTTTTGTGTTATTTATTTATCTATTTTATAACCTTAGCCCTAAACCTAAACCTATCCCTAACACCATCTCTAATCCTACTCCAAACCCTAACCTTAGTCCAATCCCTAACACTAATTCTATCCCTAACCCTAGTACTAACACTAATCTTATCCCTAACCCTCAGTCCTTTGGAAGTGCATTAAGTTGTAGGGTGCATTGCTGCAAAAGGGGAAAAAAAAAAAAAAAAAAAAAAAGCCTCTTTAAATCATCTTCCTTAGCGAGTGTGAACGAGCTGAGTGTGACCGGAGTGTAAGTGCAAACGGAAGTAAGTGTGTGATGTGTTTTTTCAGTGAAGAGGTATTTGGGAATCCTGCAGAAAATACCTGTGTGAATTGCGGTGAGTTGCTGAATTGTGACCTGCTGAGTGCTTTTCTACCTGTTAGGTTTTAAAAAGCCCAATAAAACTAATTTTCTCACTACAGTTTTACAGTTTCTTAGTTTACTACCTGTGTATTTAAGGGTTAACTATATTGCACTAAAATCCTGAGGTGTAGCTATACTCACAAGGGGTTAATTAAGGGGGAGGGGTCATAATTAAGGGTTTATAAGGGGCAGCTGGTTGGGGCATACAGTCCTTTGGAAGTGCATTGAGCTGTAGGTTGGATTGCTGCTAAAAGGGGAAAAAAAAAAAAAAAAAAAACCTCATTAAATCTTCTTCCTTAGCGAGTATGAACGAGCTGAGTGTGACCGGAGTGAAAGTGTAAACGGAAGTAAGTGTGTGACTTGTTTTTCAGTGACTTGGATTCAGGGAGTTAGGAAGGGAGGAATTTGGACTGAATTGCTGTCTGTATTTTATTAATTCTTTACATTTCTGTCTAGTGCAATCCCCATTAGGAAATGACCTCCATTATTGGCAATGCTATCCAGTGTACGTCTTGCCACACGTACAGTGGTGGCCAAAAGTATTGGCACCCCTGCAATTCTGTCAGATAATACTCAGTTTCTTCCTGAAATTGATTGCAATCGCAAATTCTTTGGTATTATTATCTTCATTTAATTTGCTTGCAAGGAAAAAACACAAAAGAGAATGAAGCAAAAATCAAATCATTGATAATTTCACACAAAACTCCAAAAATGGGCCAGACAAAAGTATTGGCACCCTCAGCGTAATACTTGGTTGGATCCTTTAGCCAAAATAACTGCGAACAACCGCTTCCGGTAACCATCAATGAGTTTCTTGCAATGCTCTGCTGGAATTGTAGACCATTCTTCTTTGGCAAACTGCTCCAGGTCCCTGATATTTGAAGGGTGCCTTCTCCAAACTGCCATTTTGAGATCTCTTCACAGGTGTTCTATGGGATTCAGGTCTGGAC
Organism: Phyllobates terribilis; assembly: GCF_046119375.1. Lineage (NCBI taxonomy): Eukaryota > Metazoa > Chordata > Amphibia > Anura > Dendrobatidae > Phyllobates > Phyllobates terribilis. The sequence goes on from NW_027362770.1 coordinate 140,005,015, forward strand.
TCATTGCTGGCCACCTTAGAAGTCTCCAGTGCTTTCTCTCAAACCATTTTATAGTGCTTTTGGAAGTGTGTTTTGGGTCATTGTCCAGCTGGAAGACCCTTGACCTCTTAGGGAGACCCAGCTTTCTCACACTGGGCCCTACATTATGCTGCAAAATTTGTTGGTAGTCTTCAGACTTCATAACGCCATGCACTCGGTCAAGCAGTCCAGTGCCAGAGGCAGCAAAGCAACCCCAAAACATCAGGGAACCTCCGCCATGTTTGACTGTAGGGACCGTGTTCTTTTCTTTGAATGCCTCTTTTTTTTTTTCCTGTACACTCTATATTGATGCTTTTTCCCCAAAAGCTCTACTTTTGTCTCATCTGACCAGAGAACATTCTTCCAAAACGTTTTAGGCTTTCTCAGGTAAGTTTTGGCAAACTCCAGCCTGGCTTTTTTAGGTCTCGGGGTAAGAAGTGGGGTCTTCCTGGGTATCCTACCATACAGTCCCTTTTCATTCAGACGCTGACGGATAGTGCGGGTTGACACTGTTGTACATTCGGACTGCAGGGCAGCTTGAACTTGTTTGGATGTTAGTCGAAGTTCTTTATCCACCATCCGCACAATCTTGCGTTGAAATCTCTCGTCAATTTTTCTTTTCCGTCCACATCTAGGGAGGTTAGCCACAGTGCCATGGGCTTTAAACTTCTTGATGACACTGCGCACGGAAGACACAGGAACATTCAGGTCTTTGGAGATGGACTTGTAGCCTTGAGATTGCTCATGCTTCCTCACAATTTGGTTTCTCAAGTCCTCAGACAGTTCTTTGGTCTTCTTTCTTTTCTCCATGCTCAATGTGGTACACACAAGGACACAGGACAGATGTTGAGTCAACTTTAATCCATGTTAACTGGCAGCAAGTGTGATTTAGTTATTGCCAACACCTGTTAGGTGCCAAAGGTAAGTTACAGATGCTGTTAATTACACGAATTAGAGAAGCATCACATGATGTTTCAAACAGTGCCAATACTTTTGTCCACCCCCTTTTTTAGGTTTGGTGTGGAATTATATCCAATTTGGCTTTAGGACAATTCTTTTTGTGTTTTTTCATTGAAGACAAATTAAATGAAGATAATAATACCAAAGCATTTGTGATTGAAATCATTTTCAGGAAGAAACTGAGTATTATCTGACAGAATTGCAGGGGTGTCAATACTTTTGGCCACTACTGTATGCAATCCTTGAACAGCCGGTCGGGGTTGCATACTGCTGCGCGAGATGTGTGCACGTTGTGCGATTGGAAGCCCACGTACTGGATCTAAATGAGCAGCTGGCAACACTGAGATCCATTTGTTAGAACTCTCCTGTTAGGTTTTTTTCTATTTTGCTGGTCACATGACCTTTTTTGCCTATTTAATCCTGTTCCGCCCTTCTGGCCATGCTGGACTTCATTGTAATTTCTACTCTTTAGCTAGCCAGGTGCTTTGTAATCTTTCTCAGTCAGTTTTTGCTAGGTCTTTTGACCTTTGTGTTCTATGTTGTGTGTTTGTCTTTTTACTGCTACAATTTCTGCTAGGAGGTGTCCATCTTTCTCCCAGTTCCTAGTTCTTGTAGGGATCCCTCCCTCACATCTATAGGTCTTCGTTCAGACTAGCTGAGGACTTTATCGGGTCTGATCGCAGGATCAGGTTCCCCGTTACATCGTAGGGATCTAGCTTAGTTCTATTGTAGGGACAGATCTCCTGTCTTTCCTTAGTGCTTGTAGCCTGTCATAACAGTAAGTCCAGCCCAAAAATATCTCTAAGGAAAGACCTCCAGTTTCCATCATGGTGTCGGTTCAAGATTTGGGTCAACGCCTGCAGGGACTCTCTCTGGAGGTGGCCGAGCTCCAACAACACGTGAGTAGCTGTTCTGGAGCGCATTTTGTGGAGACAAAGGTACGATTGCCTGATTTACTTTTTGGTGAACAACAAGATTTTTTTTCCTTTAAAAATGCTTGTTTATTGTATTTTCGTTTGAGACCCAGATCCTCTGGTGATGAATCACAGCACGTAGGGTTCATAATGTCACTTTTGCGCAAAGAACCTCAGGGATGGGTCTTTTCTCTCCAACCTAGTGATCCGTGCTTTAGATCAGTGGATAGTTTTTTTCTGCTTTGGGGTTGTTGTATGATGATCCTGATCGTGTCTCATCAGCTGAGACGGAATTGAGACTTTTGAGGCAGGGATCAGGTAATGTGGAAAATTATTGTACTCACTTCTGTCGGTGGTCTGCTCAGGTGGGGTGGAACGATTCAGCTCTGAAAAGTTTATTTCTTGCTGGGCTAGGTGAAAGGGTTAAGGATCTGCTTATTGCTTATCCTACGCCTGGAAACTTGCAGGAGGCAATGCAATTAGCTATACGGGTGAACAGGAGACTGCGTGCAAGGGTTAATGAGAGTAAATCCTTTACCATGTCAGCTCCTAGTCTTGAGAGGGTCTGTACTGACATTGGAGAGCCAATGGAGATTGGGGTGATGTCACCCCGCTCTCAGGAAAAAGACCGCAGGTTTTCTGAAGGTTTGTGCTTTTATTGCGGAAAATCTGACCATTTCATTAAGAACTGTGTGCTTCGTATGAACAAAGAAAAAAAAAAAAAGGTCAGTTACGCCCGTATAGCCTGTTTAAACACTAAGGGGGTATTTCTTTCTGCTACTACTGCAGCTCAGGAGGAATTAATTGAATTTCGGGTATTTGTGGATTGTGGTTCTACTCTGAATGTGATTGATGGGGGATTCTTGGAAAAACTTTAATTAAAACCCAAACCTTTGTCATCCCCTATTGCCGTGGTTTCTGTCGATGGCTCTCCCTTGAAATGTGTTACTCACAAGGTTTATGAATTTCCCCTCACTATTAATGGTATTCACCAAGAAAATTTGGATTTGGTAGTATTAAATAATTTGCCTTCTCTGGTAATTTTGGGGTTACCCTGGTTAAAATTGCACAATCATGTACTGGATTGGTCTACTAATGAAATTAAGTCCTGGAGCCCTAAGTGTTATGACAAGTGTTGTAACGGGCGCATTGCTGCTGTGGATAAAGGGGAATTACCTGTACCTATTCAGGATTTTTGGAAAGTTTTTTCTGAGGAGGAGTCGCAAATTTTGCCTCCCCATAGAGACTATGATTGTACCATTGAATTTGTCCCTGGAGCGACTCTTCCTAAAAGTCGTTACTATTCCTGAGAGAAAGGCTTTGGAGGAATACATACAGACAAGCTTGGCCGCCGGTCATATCAGACCCTCTAAGTCACCTGTGGCTGTTGGATTTTTTTTTGTTAAAAAAAGGACGGGGGTTTACGTCCTTGTCTGGACTTTCGTGAGATTAATAAAATTACTGTACGTAATCCCTACCCACTGCCATTGATTCCTGATTTGTTTAACCAGTTAGTGGGGGCCAAGTGGTTCTCTAAAATTGATCTCCGGAGGGCATACAATTTGTTGCGCATGAAGGAGGGTGATGAATGGAAGACTGCTTTTAACACTCCTGTGGGTCATTTTGAGAATCTGGTTATGCCTTTTGGTCTTACCAATGCACCAGCATTTTTTCAGAATCCTATTAATGACATCCTTAGACCTTTGATCGGCAAAAATGTGGTTGTGTATTTGGATGACATTCTGATTTATTCGCCGGATCTGGAGTCTCATTGGTGGAGCGTACGTGAGGTATTACAGTTATTAATTGACAATTCGCTTTTTGCTAAGCTAGAGAAATGTGAGTTCGCTGTACAGAGAATTAGTTTTTTGGGCTACATTATCTCCAGCAAGGGCTTTGAGATGGACCCGGTGAAAGTTAAAGCTGTGCAGGAATGGCCTAGGCCTATTGGTTTGAAATCGATACAGAGGATTTTGGGTTTCGCCAATTATTACAGAAAATTCATTAAAAAATTTTCTATTATTGTAAAACCACTCACCGATCTCACCAGGAAAGGTTCTAATACGGTTCAGTGGACTACTGAGGCCATTGAAGCTTTTGTGTTTCTAAAGGAGAGGTTCAGCTCTGCCCCCATCCTTATGCAGCCTGATGTGACTAAGCCTTTTTTTGTTGAGGTTGATGCTTCTTCTGTGGGGGTCGGTGCGGTGTTGTCTCAGGAAATCAAGGATGGAGTACATCCCTGTGCCTTTTTTTCAAAAAATTTTTCTGAGACTGAACTTAATTACGATATTGGTAATCGGGAATTGCTGGCTATTAAACTCGCATTTGAACACTGGCGTCATCTCTTGGAAGGTGCTGAATTTCCCATTCAGGTTTTCACTGATCATAAAAATCTGATCTATCTTGATGCTGCCAAGCGCTTGAATGCCCGTCAGGCTAGGTGGGCACTTTTTTTTTCGCGGTTTAATTTTTCCGTTACTTACATCCCGGGCACCAAGAATGTTAAAGCTGATGCGTTGTCTCGCAGCTTTTCTCCCATGGTCGATGCTGAGGAGGAGGAGAGCATTTTACAAGAAGGTGTTGTGATTGCTGCATTGGACTCCGTTTTGGAAGATGAGATTCTTAAAGCACAGGAGAATGCCCCATCTAACATGGGAGGTTGTTTGTGCCTAGGACCTTTAGGAGAGATTTGTTTGAGTGTCATGAGTCTCTGTTGGCAGGTCATCCAGGAATTTCTGAGACCAAGAGACTTGTGGGTCGCAGTTTTTGGTGGCCTGGATGGCAGAGGGAAGTCATTAAGTGGGTGCGTCAATGTACTGTGTGTGCTAGATCCAAGTCTTCTCATGCTCCTGCTGCGGGGTTGCTTTGCCCTCTGGAGGTTCCTAGTGCACCTTGGACACATCTGGCTATGGACTTTATTACTGACTTTCCCTCATCTGAGGGTTTCACGGTCATCTGGGTGGTCATGGACCGTTTTAGCAAGATGTGTCACTTGGTTCCCTTCATCAAACTGCCCTGCGCTAAGACACTCGCTAAGGCCTTTGTCAAGGAAGTTGTCAGACTCCATGGTGTTCCTACTGACATTGTTTCTGATAGGGGACCTCAGTTCGTGGCTCGTTTTTGGCGTGCCTTTTGTGACAGGTTGGGAGTTCATTTGTCGTTTTCATCTGGATATCATCCTGAGTCTAATGGCCAGACAGAAAGGAAGAATCAGGATGTTGAGCAGTTCTTGCGTCGTTTTGTGGCAGACAATCAAGAGGGGTGGTCTGAGTTTCTGCCGCTTGCTGAATTTGCTCTTAACAACCATACATCCTCTTCTGCTGGGTGTTCGCCTTTTTTTTGTTGTTCTGGGAGACATCCGTCTTTTGGGTCATTCTCCAAATTGGTATCGGCTGTGCCTGAGGAGGAGAGTTTTTCCGGTGATTTGGAGAGAGTTTGGACGGATGTGCGTGGTAATCTTCAGGAGGCTAACAAAAAATCTAAGAGGTACTTTGATAGGAAATGTCAAGAGGTTTTGTTTACGGTTGGTGACATGGTTTGGTTGTCCTCTAAGAATCTGCGGTTGAGGATTCCTTCTAAAAAATTGGGTCCCAAGTTTGTAGGGCCCTTTAAGGTGCTTCAGGTAGTTAACCAATCTGCTGTTAGGTTGGAGGTTCCTACCTCCTGGAAGATTAATCCGGTGTTTCATGTTTCTCTATTGAAAAAAGCTGATGTATCAGATAGAGACGCCACTGCCACTGTTCCTCCGGTGGTGGAGGACGGGGAATATGAAATTTCCCGCATCCTTAATTCTAGACGGTATAGGGGGAGTTTGCAGTATCTCGTCGCTTGGAAGGGTTTCGGTCCCGAGGATAACTCATGGGTGAGGGCGGATGATGTTTCTGCTTCCAGACTTGTCAGAGCGTTTCACAAGAGGTTTCCTGATAAGCCTGGGCCTAGGGGATCCGGAGGATCCTCATAGAAGAGGGGGTACTGTTAGAACTCTCCTGTTAGGTTTTTTCTATTTTGCTGGTCACATGACCTTTTTTGCCTATTTAATCCTGCTCCGCCCTTCTGGCAATGCTGGACTTTATTGTAATTTCTACTCTTTAGCTAGCCAGGTGCTTTGTAACCTTTCTCAGTCAGTTTTTGCTAGGTCTTTTGACCTTTATGTTCTATGTTGTGTGTTTGTCTTTTTACTGCTACAATTTCTGCTAGGAGGTGTCCATCTTTCTCCCAGTCCCTAGTTCTTGTAGGGATCCCTCCCTCACATCTATAGGTCTTCGTTCAGACTAGCTGAGGACTTTATCGGGTCTGATCGCAGGATCAGGTTCCCTGTTACATCGTAGGGATCTAGCTTAGTTCTATTGTAGGGACAGATCTCCTGTCTTTCCTTAGTGCTTGTAGCCTGTCATAACACCATTGACAATATGGAAAGGAGTCTGCAGCTCACTGAGCAGCTGCTCACTGGGGTAGATGTGGGGGAGGGTGGTAGTAGGGAGCTGCAGGACAGTGAGGCAGCTAGCTGGGTGACAGTTAGAAGGGGGGGTAGAAGGAAGAGTGCCAGGGAGGCTAGTCCTGATCTGGCACACCCCAATAAGTTTGCAAAGTTGGCAGATGAGGGGGGTGACGGTACAGGGGTAGCACTGCTGCAGCAAGGCATGTCCCCTGAAAGCTGGAGGAGTGTCAGCTCCAGTAAGGGGGGAAATAGGAGAGCAGGGCAGGCCAGGCAGGTGCTGGTAGTGGGGGACTCAATCATTAGGGGAACAGATAGGGAAATCTCTCACAAAGACAGGGATCGTCGAAGAGTGTGCTGTCTACCTGGCGCTCGAGTCCGGTACATCGCTGATCGGGTTGACAGATTACTGGGAGGGGCTGGTGAGGACCCAGTGGTCATGGTGCACATTGGCACAAATGACAAAGTTAGAGGTAGGTGGAAGGTCCTTAAAGATGATTTCAGGGAATTAGGCTGCAAGCTTAAAGCAAGGACCTCCAAGGTGGTATTCTCTGAAATACTACCTGTACCACGTGCCACGCCAGAGAGGCAACGGGAGATTAGGGAGATAAATAAGTGGCTCAAGAACCGGTGTAGGAAGGAGGGATTTGGGTTCCTGGAGAACTGGGCCGACTTCTCAGTTGGCTACAGACTTTATGCTAGGGACCGGCTGCACCTCAATGGGGAGGGTGCAGCTGTGCTGGGGGAGAAAATGGCTAGAAGGTTGGAGGAGTGTTTAAACTAGGGATTGGGCGGGGGGGTATTCATTTTATAGGTGGGGAAGATAGTGCAGATAGTGACCTGGGCACAAATAAAGAAATCGGGGGTGGGGTCAGAACAGTCAATAAAGTAAGAAGGAATAGAGGTACAGAGAGATACATAAAATGCATGTACACTAATGCCAGAAGCCTCACCAACAAAATGGAGGAATTAGAATTAATTTTGTTGGAAAATAATTATGACATGGTGGGGATATCTGAGACGTGGCTGGACGAGAGCCATGACTGGGCAGTTAATTTACAAGGCTATAGTCTGTTCAGAAATGACCGTACAAACAAGCGAGGGGGGGGTGTGTGTTTATATGTAAAATCATCCTTAAAACCCATCTTGCGGGAGGATATATGTGAATCTAATGGAAATGTAGAGTCCCTGTGGGTGGAGATAAGGGGAGGGGGAAAAAATAATAAATTACTGATAGGGGTTTGTTATAATGGAAGCAGCGGAGAATATCCTCATAAAGCAAATAGATGAAGCAGCGACTCAAGGAGAAGTCATTATTATGGAGGCCTTCAACTACCCTGAAATACATTGGGGGACAGAAGCAAAGGTAATAGTTCAAGCAAAGGTAATAGGTTTTTGACAACTATGAGAGACAATTACCTTTCACAACTGGTTCAGGACCCAACAAGAAGGGAGGCACTGCTAGACCTAATATTAACCAATAGGCCAGACCGCATATCAAATATACAAGTTGGGGGTCACTTGGGTAATAGTGATCACAAAATTATTTCGTTTTCATGTAACCTTTAATAAGATGTGTAGTAGAGGGGTTACAAGGACACTAAACTTCAGGAAGGCAAATTTCCAACGGTTGAGAGATGATCTTAGTGCAATAAACTGGGACGATATCCTGAGACATAAAGCTACACAAAGCAAATGGGAGACATTTATTAGCATCCTGAATAGGACCTGTCCACAATATATACCCTATGGGAATAAACATGCTAGAAACAGGAGGAAACCACTATGGCTAAATAGAGCTGTAAGGGGCGCAATAAGTGACAAAAAGAAAGCATTTAGAGAACTAAAGCAAGTAGGTAGTGATGAGGCATTAAATAAATATAGAAAATTAAATAAATTCTGTTAAAACCAAATCAAGGCAGCAAAGATTGAGACAGAGAGAATCATTGCCAGAGAAAGTAAAAATAACCCCAAAATATTCTTTAACTACATAAATAGTAAAAAACTAAAAAATCATAGTGTTGGCCCCCTTAAAAATAGTGTGGGTGAAATGGTGGATGAGGATGAGGAAAAAGCCAATATGCTAAATGATTTTTTTCAACCTATTTACACAAAAAAATCGTATGACAGAAAACATGATTAGTGATGACAAAAATTCTCCATTAAATGTCACTTGCTTAACCCAACAGGAAGTACGGCGGCGTCTAAAACTCACTAAAGTGGACAAATCCCCGGGCCTGAATGGGATACACCCGCGAGTACTGCAGGAATTAAGTAACGTCATAGACAGACCATTATTTTTAATCTTTAAAGATTGCATAATAACAGGGTCTGTACCACAGGACTGGCGTATAGCAAATGTGGTGCCAATATTCAAAAAGGGGACAAAAACTGAACTTGGAAATTATAGGCCAGTAAGCTTAACCTCTACTGTGGGTAAAATCCTGGAGGGTTTCCTAAGAGATGCTATACTAGAGTATCTGAAGAAGAATAACCTCATGACCCAATATCAACAAGGGTTTACGAGGGACCGTTCCTGTCAAACTAATCTGATCAGTTTTTATGAGGAGGCAAGTTCTGGACTGGACCAAGGAAATGCAGTGGATGTTGTGTATATGGACTTTTCAAAAGCTTTTGATACGGTTCCACACAAAGGTTGATACATAAAATGAGAACAATGGGGATAGGGGAAAATATATGTATGTGGGTTAAGAATTGGCTCAGTGATAGGAAACAAAGGGTGGTTATTAATGGAACACACTCAGTCTGGGTCTCAGTTAACAGTGGGGTACCACAGGGGTCAGTATTGGGCCCCCTTCTTTTTAACATATTTATTAATGACCTTGTAGGGGGCATACAGAGTAATATTTCAATATTTGCAGATGACACTAAACTCTGCAGAGGAGGACAATTTTATATTACAGGAGGATCTATGTAAACTAGAAGCTTGGGCTGATAAATAGCAAATGAGCTTTAATGGGGATAAATGAAAGGTAATGCACTTGGGCAGAGGAAATAAAATGTATAATTATATGCTTAATTGTAAATCACTGGGCAAAACTGTAACTGAAAAAGACCTGGGTGTATTGGTGGACGACAAGCTCACGTTTAGTGGCCAGTGTCAGGCAGCTGCTGCAAAGGCAAATAAAATAATAGGATGCATTAAAAGAGGCATAGATGCTCATGATACAAGTCACTAGTGCGACCACACTTAGAATACTGTGTACAGTTCTGGTCTCCGGTGTATAAGAAAGACATAGCTGAACTAGAGAGGGTGCAGAGAAGAGCGACCAAGGTTATTAGAGGACTGGGGGGTCTGCAATACCAAGACAGGTTATTACACTTGGGGTTATTTACTGTGGAAAAAAGAAGGCTTAGGGGTGATCTTATAACTATGTACAAGTATATGAGGGGACAGTACAAAGACCTTTCTACTGATCTTTTTACACTGAGGCCTGAGACGGGGACAAGGGGGCATCATCTACTTCTGGAGGAAAGAAGGTTTAATCATAATCACAGACGCGGATTCTTTACTGTAAGAGCAGTGAGACTATGGAACTCTGTGCCGCAAGATGTTGCAATGAGTAATTCACTACTAAAATTTAAGAAGGGCATGGATGCCTTTCTTGAAAAGTATAATATTACTGGTTATATATACTAGATTCCTTGATAGGGCCTTGATCCAGGGAACTAGTCTGATTGTCGTATGGAGTCGGGAAGGAATTTTTTTCCCCAATGTGGAGCTTAGTGTTTGCCACATCATTTTTTTTTGCCTTCCTCTGGATCAACATGTTAGGCTATGGGTTGAACTAGATGGACTTAGTCTTCCTTCAACCTTAAAAACTATGTTACTATGTTACTTACCGTATTTTTTGGACCATAAGATGCACTTTTTTTCTCCGATATTTGGGAGGAAAATGGGGGGTGCATCTTATGGTCTGAACGTTACCTGCAGTGGTGGTAAAGTGGGATCGCAGGGCCCTCCAAGAACGTGGTGGCGGTAGCGGTGGTGGTAGCGGCGGCGTCAGCAGAGGAGAGCGGCTGGGGCTGGCAACTCTGCCTGGCCGGTACTGGGGCTGGGGCCGGTGTCGGGTTGTGAGCGGCGTGCGGCCTGTGCAGGTTTCCGGTGTGCCCAGCCATCTTCTTAGAGCTGTGATCTACAGGAAAATGGCTGCCCGAGGCAGCGCATGCGCGGACCGGTAGCTCCGGCGGCCATTTTCCTGTACATCACAGCTCTAGGAAGATGGCCACGCAAACCGGAAACCTGCGCAGACCGCACTGCTTCGCAACTCATAGCCCGACACCGGCCGCAGCCTGGTACAGGCCCCATCCTAAGGCCCCAGCCCGAGACCCCGGCCTCAGCCAGTGGCCCCAGCCAGAGGCCCCGGCCTCAGCCCCAGTCAGAGACCTCAGCCAGACACAGGCTCCAGCCAGGCTAAGGGCCTCAGCCAGGCACAGGCTCCACAACATCTGACCTCTTCTGCTGCAGCCGCCGACTTCCTGAGGGACCCTGCCTCCTGTGACCCTCGCTCCACTGCCCCCCAGGTAAGATACCGTACCTATTCAGACTATAAGATAGACCCCCATCTTATAAAAAATATTTTTTTCTATTTTCCATCCCAAAATTTGGGGTGCGTCTTATGGTCCGGTACATCTTATAGTCCGAAAAATACGGTAATCTAACCCTATGTAAAGCCAGATCCCGAGTTCTAACCCTAATAAAGATTAGAAAACGTATGTAAAAAAATAACGTTTATTACAACTTTATTTTTTTTCTATTTGAATCATTTGTGTCAGAAGTTCCTCCAGAAGGTCTCTTTTTCTTCTCCCACAAAATTACAAATGAGAGGAGAGGCGTGGAGCTGTGGAAGATCACAGAGCCACCTTTTTCATCTCAATTGCTGCCTATGCAGAGTACAACACAGGGATGAGTTGGTCATCGGCTGCTGTGCACTGCATAAGTATCAATCAAGATAGCAAAGCTCAATTCATCATACCCAGAGCTTTGTTATGTTGGTTTCTGCCCTTTCAGAGCACAGTAACTGATGGAATATTTATTTTGACTGCTGCGTTCTGCATACAACCCCGTATCACCGACCTAGATGTCAAAGTAGCCCTTGACTTCTTTATTCATCTAGTTCACAATCCTCCAGGTAAGTACTAATAGCTCCAAGAAGAAGCAGAAATCGACCAAATTGTGTCCCCATACACCCCGCACTATACCACAGCCCAGCTGAGCATCATATCCCACTTAATTGATAGCCGCATACTCTTACACATGAACCTTTAAAAAGTATTTCAGTTCAGCATTTTTATTATGGCCCATAACATTTTGCTGGCTGATACTGTAATTTTTAATGAGATCTATCCAACTATCCTTTATCTCCAATCAGAAATAAGGAAGTTGTGGTCACAGTGTCACCAGGTCTTTCTGATCTTTATCAGTGGTCTAGATAAATGATGGGTGACCCATCGCAAGTGACATGAAAAATAGCACCTTTTATGTTCTGCTTGACATCACCACTTTTCTTATCACCTGTCAGTAGGTCCCTGTGCTCTCATGCCATTTTGAAGACTGAAGTACATATTTTCCACTTATTCCTAGGCTAACATTCAAGCACAGTTGAAAGTTTTCTTATCTCTTTTTTTGTTATATTTGTGAATATGCCTTATTGTTTCTTTGATGGCATATCCAAAAGCACACAGACATGCATACATCCAAATATATACACACCTGTCCCGGGTATACTGAGCTCTGCTTCCTTCACCTAGGTCCACTGCCCTCTGTTGTGCTCCGCGTCACATTTTGCAGGTTGCCCGGCGTGGCTCAGTGAAATCATCTCCCTAATCCTATTTAAGGTCCACTAAGACAGACACCTGTGTTTTAGGATTAATACTCTAGTATCCTGTGTTTGGTGTGCTCCACCATTTGTGCTCTAACGCTCGGATACTGCATTTATACTTGCTTTGCTCCACTGCACCAGGACTACTGGTCCTGAGTTTCCGGCACGTGCCAAGACCTGGCTGCTCATGTGCCTTCCTGCCTTCTGCACCAACGGCCAGGTTCTGTGTGCCCATCCAAACCTGGAGCTTAGTAGATCCACCTCACAAGTTAGTATACATGTATTCACACCTATGCATATACATACAAACAAATATAGACAAGCACAAACATTCTTATAAACTACCTACTTCCTTCTGCTAAGTGGCCTGTATAGATCTCCGAGCAAAAAGCAATTTTCTTCAGCTGGCTCGCTCCTCAGATTGCTGGACAAAGAATTGATCTTTGCTGCATTATGCAAGTGTGTCAATGTATCACGATTTTATCATCAATTTCTACATTTTTCTAAAAAGAAATAGCTGAAAAATACTACAGCTTTGTCATAATTTTTCAAAAATTGCCCAACGCTCCCTTTCCATAAGGTTTCATTACACTCTCTTTCAATATGGTTGCATAACACTCCTTTAACTGAGCAATAATGCAGACGCAGCAACAGGAGTAGTCATGAGTCACGACTGACATAAAGTTGACTTCAAACAGTCTCTACTTGTTTCTGCCAGATGGAGGCACAAACTTGAACGTTACGTAATGCAACTTTTTACATTACAGTCTCTCACTGGACACTCTCTCTACTGCACTTTCAGCATAGTATCTCTCAGGTTCACTCAGGCCTTCCTAGGCATACCTCTTAACCATCTGCAGTCGGACTGTACTATTGCACTCTTTTCTGCACCACTCTTACTCGTCCCTTTGGACTTGTTTCTGCTGGATATCAAAGGTCCACTCATTGCCGGTCACCTAACTCCTTGTAGCCTCAGAAACCTCACTTTCTTCCCTCAGCTTCATGGACACGGCATTTGTGACTTCAGCGACTCAACCTTTTTAACATTGCTGCTTGTTTAGACCATGCACTAACATGGTGTCATGCAAGGTGTGGGAAAGACTAAGTGCAATAGGAAGGGAAGAGGGGGAGGAAGCCCAAACACTAGGGAAAGGGGGAGTGGAGATCCCTAGGCAGATCTAATATCACCCTGCCTACCCTACCATCCCTATATAGGTTCAACACCTATTGCCGAGCAGGAACCCAAGCCCTGGATGTCCCTAGAGCTTGGCCCTAGATAGGCAGACTAAGGGGATAAACTTAGCATGAGCAGACACCAGAGGAGTAACGCCAACTGTCCTCCAAGGGCACCAGAGAAAAAGCTAGCCGACTGCTAGTGCTCCAAGCCTGCACAAAGGTACATAGAAGTATCACCGTCAATTCCCTGGAGCAAACTGAGTGTTTTTAACTCCCAGGCAAGGGTGTGTCAATCAGCAGCAGGAGGGAGGTCGCTGCTGGATCCATAAGGAAGGATTAAGAAGCCATCTGTAATGCCAAGCGCTGTGACCTTCTACAGCCAGATCCAGGCGACTGTCTATTACACCTGACACACCCGTGACACATGGCCTCTGGAGCTCTTCCGCAGGTACCCAACTATTCTAGTTAATCCACTCCAGTCTTCTTGGGACAACTGATATTCTTCACTCATATGCGGTCGGTCTACCAAGCCTGGGAAACTCACGGAGGCTATCTCCTCTCTGGCAATGTAGCCTGAGTTCTAGTAGCAGACACATCTCTTCAACAACTGTTAAGAGGAGACTTTGTGCAGCAGGCCTTCACGGTAAGATAGCTGCTAGGAAACCACTGCTAAGGACAGGCAACAAGCAGAAGAGACTTGTTTGGGCTAAAGAACACAAGGAATGGACATCAGACCAGTGGAAATCTGTGCTTTGGTCTGATGAGTCCAAATTTGAGATCTTTGGTTCCAACCACCGTGTCTTTGTGCGACGCAGAAAAGGTGAACGGATGGACTCTACATGCCTGGTTCCCACCGTGAAGCATGGAGGAGGTGTGATGGTGTGGGGGTGCTTTGCTGGTGACACTGTTGGGGATTTATTCAAAATTGAAGGCATACTGAACCAGCATGGCTACCACAGCATCTTGCAGCGGCATGCTATTCCATCCGGTTTGCGTTTATTTGGACCTTCATTTATTTTTCAACAGGACAATAACCCCAAACACACCTCCAGGCTGTGTAAGGGGTATTTGACCAAGAAGGAGAGTGATGGGGTGCTACGCCAGATGACCTGGCCTCCACAGTCACCAGATCTGAACCCAATCGAGATAGTTTGGGGTGAGCTGGACCGCAGAGTGAAGGCAAAAGGGCCAACAAGTGCTAAGCATCTCTGGGAACTCCTTCAAGACTGTTGGAAGACCATTTCCGGTGACTACCTCTTGAAGCTCATCAAGAGAATGCCAAGAGTGTGCAAAGCAGTCATCAAAGCAAAAGGTGGCTACTTTGAAGAACCTAGAATATATGACATATTTTCAGTTGTTTCACACTTTTTTGTTAAGTATATAATTCCACGTGTGTTAATTCATTGTTTTGATGCCTTCAGCGTGAATGTAAAATTTTCAAAGTCATGAAAATACAAAAAAAATCTTTAAATGAGGTGTGTCCAAACTTTTGGTCTGTAATGTACACCAAAACACCACTTACATTACATCAGTGCAAAAATAATGTGTTCTGTAAGAGCGAAAAACCCAACGTAGATAATCTCATCATGGTACAAGAAGAACATTAGTGGGGGCAGAAAGGCCAACAGTAATGGCATTCATCTTTTTTAGAGGGTCCAACGACAGTTAAGCCTCTTACAGATATGCCAACTTCTCCAGAAAGTCTCTTCTTTTTATGGAAGTTTCTTAGATCTTCTGTGAAAGTTGCTAAGCGTGAATTGCCTGCTTAGTAAGTGTCATAGTGGTCATAAGTCCCAGGTGCCAGATAATTTGCGGCAACCCTTTCAGCAGGGACAGCTGATACATCTACGCCGGTCCCACATCTTTGGCTCTTGAGGAGTCTGGTGAAGGGGACAAGTTTCTGTAAGGCAGTACCAATAGATGAAGCTTTCTGCATTAGTAGCTGGGGCAGAAGTCAGGAAAACATTTATCTGATTTCGGCTCTTTGCATTGAATTTTTTCTAGAATTGTGCTTACAGAGCAATACCGGCAGACATGAGCTCTTCAAAGGTTTCACTTTGCCCTTTTAACATGTGACATAACTGTTGTTATGAATCACTACATCTACTGTGACTTGAGTTGGGTGACTTCACTCCTTATGTATTGCCGGCTTTGAAGGTTCTGGATTGACATCTAGTGGACGGGGAATGATATTTGGATTCATGTTGTATAACCCAGGGAACATGATAATGTTGGATAGCAGCTGGATAATGCTACCATAGGGCCAAGATCTACATCTTTTTATGATGCTGGAGTGGATGAGAGAGAAAGAAAACCCTTAATCATCTAAAATCCATTGTCTCTCATCTGGTCAAGGCAGGAGCTCCGGCAATTAGAAAGGGAGCGACGCGCACGGGAAGCGCGCAGTGAACGCCTGGAGGCCCGAGATAAGGCCGCCAAGGCACAAGTCCGCCAGACGGAGACAGCCCACCCCAGCCCCCGCGAGGAAGGCCTCATCGTTAAATTCAATTTGAAGGCTGGGTGGGGCTTCATCCACAGTCCCGAGTTCAACAGGGACATATTGGTCAACCGGCGGGATGTGGAGCCATCCCGACCGGAACCTGTATCCGGGAGATCATGTCACGTTCACCCGGCACCATGGAGAACGTGGCTGGTATGTCCTGCATGTGTACCATGTGCACACGATGCAGAAATGCTCAGGATTTTTTCCTGAGCGTTTCTGCATCTCCCTGGCAGAAAAAAACGCATGCGGATTGTACATGCGTTTTCCTGCCAGAGACATGCGGAAATGGAGCGGTTACCCACTGACATTTCCGCATGCGGATTGACAAGCGCTTTCCAAGCGATTAGCATCACTTGGAAAGTGCTTGACAACTAGGTCACACTATATAAATCCATGCAAACGGCAT
Source organism: Phyllobates terribilis (assembly GCF_046119375.1). Classification (NCBI taxonomy): domain Eukaryota; kingdom Metazoa; phylum Chordata; class Amphibia; order Anura; family Dendrobatidae; genus Phyllobates; species Phyllobates terribilis. Next base: position 140,021,270 of record NW_027362770.1, read on the forward strand.
GGATTTATACAGTGCGACCAGAGAGAGTGGTAAAAATAAAAAATATAATGTATACTTACCCTCCGATGGCTCCCGGTGTCCCGCTCACTCCGTTCTCCCTTGCCGGCAACACTGAATTGAAAGACCTGCCGACGTCAGCGTCACATGACCCGTCACATGACTCTGACCTCAGCGCAGGTATTTCAACTCACTGCAAAGTGCCGGGAACCAAGCAGGAGTGGTGCGCGGGCCGACAGAAGGTAAGTATACATTTATTTTTTATTTTATTCTTTTTTTACAGATTTTTTAATGGTACCTGGGTGTGGATGAGACTCTCCTCTCCTCCACACCCGGGTACCATCCGCACATTAGAAAGCGTGGATTACGCATCTACATATACAGTGATGCGTAATCCATGCAGTCTAATGCAAGTCAATGGGGGCGAAAACGCTGCATTTCCGCAAAATTAATGGACATGCTGCGGATTTTTGAGCGTAGCATAAACGCTGCGGAAAAAAAAGCAGCATGGGAACAGCACATGCAGATTATCATTGGGGAACATTGCTGCCCTTCTACCATGCATTTTTAATGCATTTCCGCAGCTGCAAAAACGCTGCGGAAACGCATTAAAAACGCATCGTGTGCACACAGCCATAGTGTGTGTATACTTAAGTACACGCCAGGGTATACATGCTGAGGTCTGTGAGCAGCCGGACGTTGACATTGTAAATAGTTCAGCACTTCTTAAAGTGCACCCTATTGGTTTTATAATAATGCCCATGACCACAGAACAAAAACCCGTCTGGCGTGGCGGAAGCCGTGGTCCATCTCCAGGATCGCCTTTGCCCTGCAGCCACGCCCAGGGCCTATGTTGAGGGTTTGCGGACGGGTCCCTCATGCTGCTACCTGTTGTACTTATTGAAAAAGAAAGATGTTATTTAAGAAAGTTTTATAATATTCTGAAAAATGTAACCTGTAACGTTTAAGGTGATGTGCCTCCCATAAAGGGAAGAATGCTTTTATAATCTTATATGCGGATGCATCTTAAAAATTTTGCATGTCATATATCCTTGTTTTTGCTTTGTTCCAGCCAGAGGACGTGCTGTGTTTTGCCGGGGGGGAATGTGGCGCCCCTGAGGGTTCAGTCACCACAGAGGTACTGCACCTCACCCAGAGGTGTGGTGTCTCCCTTCTTTCAGGTAAGATGGGAGTACTGCACGGAACCCCAATCACCTGCATCCAACACTACAATGCTCCAGGCCGGCTGGAGGGGCAAGACGCAATGTATGTTTCTGCTGAGCCCTGACCCTGGCTGGAGTGGGGGGAACCCAAAGGTAGGGGGAACCAGTAGTGGGTGTGGGTGGAGGAAGTAGATAGAGGAAGCACTTTTCATAGGAGTATAAATAGGGAAGCCATCTTAGGGTGGCAGTTCAGTTGAGTGGTGGAGTAGTCGTGTCAGTTCTAGGGAGCTGTTCAGAACAGTCCGGGAGCAGAGTCTCATTAGGAGATCTGCTCCGCAGTTAGGGCCAAGTGTGAAGGCCCCGGAGGGGAGCAGGGAGTAGGCTCCGTTCTACAGAAAGGATCCCAGGGGGTACGTGCAGGACGGCACCCGTACGCCCCACATCTGTCAGAAGACAGAGGGATTGCTGCGGCATTCTAATCCCCCAGGAGGGTCAAGTAGGTCCCGGATCCGACGTACAGGAAGGACTCCAGAGCACCCGAGCGGGATTGAGAGTGGGCAGCGCAGAGCAGAAGGGAAAAGGGCCAGAGTAAAGACGGTCAAAATAGGAACACGAGAAAGTGGGGTTCTGTCAGGTATTCCCGAATTGCCTGAGGAAGGATTGAACCCCTGACCGGTGAACGCAGCGTGACGAGGGAGGCCTTTACCTGTATAGTGCACCTGTGAAGTGTCTAAAGAACTGTGAGTAAAATCTTGGATGACTGCACTGCACTGCCTCCGTCCATTCTTCATCGGCACTATCGCTCCCCCTGCACTACAACGCCCAGCGCGACCCACTCTCTTCTATTACACTGCCCTGAGGCCTGCTCCACCTGTGGGGAGCCGTCCCATCACTTGCTGCCCTATCATCTGCCTCAGAGGACTGTCGCAGCGCTGGTGATCCTCACCAGACACCACAGGTGGCGTCACGAACTTTCTAAAAATAACCCCCTTTTGCACTGACCGCCCTGGGTCACAGACCGGGCCAGCCACCGTGATATTCCCCTATACCGGCAACCAGAGGCCCGGCTGCCGAGTACCCCACGGCCCTGGGGGCACGTCACAGTTATTACAGAGGTGACAGTCCCACCTGCTCGTATTCCCTCTATCTCCACCCTCCCCTCTTTAATTGACAGATCTGACTTCATAGAGCCTAAGAAGTGTGAAGATAGATGGAAAACAAGTAGGTGGGAAGGAACACTAAAATGTTTCACCGCGCCAAGGGTGCACCGAGCGCCTGTACTTGGTGTGAAGTCATTCGGTGCTAAGAAAGTCAGCACAGAATTGTTCAAACAAAGTACAGGCTCTCGGCGCACCCTTGACGTTGCCAAATGTTTAAGTGCCTCTTCCCACCTACTAGTTTTCCTTATATCTCAACCTCCCTTGTTCTTTGATTGACAGATGTGGCCTCATAAAGCCAGAGAAGGGTAGAGATAGATGGAAAACAAGTAGGAGGGAAGGAGCACTTAAATGTTTGGCCACGCCAAGGGTGCACTGAGCGCCTGTACTTGGTTTGAACAGTCATTCTGTGCTGACAGACTCCCTTTAAATAAAACTGCCGCAATTTATGCCAGAAAGCTTCTTTTTTTTTTTTTTTTTTTTAATAATAAAAACGGAGAAAAGTTGAAAAAAAAATATACAACATATCCTGCCAAAAAACTATCTTAAAGCTACTTTGATAGAAAATTAAAGTTATAGCTTTTGAAAGGTAGGGATGCAATAAATAAATAAATAAAAAATATACTGTATATATGTGTTATTATGAAAATGTATACATAAAAATCTAAAAATCCTGTGAAATCTGAAGTCTAGTCTTTGGCACATGCTCTGTGTTTTGTGATTTATTAGAAGATCCTTTCAGCATGTTGGATGTCACAGCTGGTTCTGTACAGCAGCGGAGACACGACTGCGCTCTCTCCAGGTATCGATGATTTATTTAAATAGTAGCCAAACAAAAAATATCATACTGCGACATTACAGATGGAACGAAGCAGTTTCTACTCACTTTCATTTCCTTTGGCGGATGTCAAAACCTATTGAAAAGTCCCAACAACATCGGGGCCAACTGTTCGGCTCCAGTGCCATAAAATAACGAGAAAACTTCATGTCGAAGCTTAAAAAAATGCTGACTTTTCAACAACAAAAAAAAAAAATCTGAACCTGTTCAGACAAAACTGTAGGAGGTGCTCTAGAGGGAGGTAAAGCAGCATGATGAGTGGCGCCTGATTCATTATTATTTAGAGGGTCGACTATTGGACATTGTTATTTGAACTTCTAGTAAGTTCGTTCATGCCTTAAAGAGAAATCGAGGAATCAGGACACCAGATGTCCTCCTTTTGGTATGGCCGCGCAGGGTCAGAAGTGAGGTTTGGGACAACACTTAAAGGGAATCTGTCAGCAGGCTGTTATGTAATCTGAAAGCAGTATGATGTAGGAGCAGAGACCCCGATTCGAGTGATATGTCACTTACTGGACTGCTTGGTATGGTTTTGATAGAATCCCTGTTTTCTCTGAATACTGAGTTCTGTATAACCCCGCCCACACCCCTGATTGGTAGCTTCCTATGTACACTGTCAGCAAGCTGCCAATCCGTGGTGGGGGCGGACTTGTACAGATTAGCCTGACTGGCCTGCATGTGACACCTAGTCCTGTAGTGATAATACCTGGTGATAAAACACTAATCGTATTGAAACTACAGCACACAGCCTAGTAAGTGACACATCACTGCAATAAGGGTGTTTCCCCCTACATTATTTTGCTCTCAGATTAAATAGCAAAAACATGCTGACAGATTCCCTTTAAATCCCTCAGAAATGTTGAGGGTGCAGTCCATATGCTTACATTGGGTTGCATAATGAGCGTTACACAATTACGCTACCTGTTAGAGTATGTAAAAGCATATCACTAATATCTGCCCTTTGTCAGACCTCTGGGACCACTACGAGCCATAGAACAGATGTCCCTTTGGCATTTCTCTTGCTTCCATTCAACTGAATAGATCTTTGCTGTAATTCCCCGCAAAGCGTGTTGTACAGCCGAAGACTGGGAAGAGCATTGTGCAGGGAAAGCCCGTGGAGATGCACCGCATGACTCAAGCTACAGCCCAATTAACCAGAGGTTTTCTAATTTAACATGAAGATGATATCACTTTGTATAGAGGGGAAATACCTTTAAAATAACAGACAATATTAACCTACAAATCACTCGTAGCTAATACTCCCATGGCCCTTTGCCAGTTATAAATGGCAGCCATGACACTAGTGTGAACAGAGACTACACTTTTTATGGTACTCGAGGCAATGCCGATGTAGCTCTGTAGATGTCTCTCTAGTAATTACTGAATAATGAAGAACGCGTAATAGCGCAAGACATTTTTTATTATTCCAAAGGGTATGAAAAGGTTCATGGCCAAAATTGTTGAATCAGCTGCACTCTGGCTGCAACCGTGGGAAAAAAATACTTCTACTCAATCAAGAGTGAGAAAACCCAGAATTCTATGCCTGATGAAGAGACCTGAGTAGTCTTGAAAGCTTGCAATTTGTTACCATGTTTTCAGTTAGCCATTAAAAGGTATCAACCACTGAGGACTTTCAAATCTTAATTTTTTTCTATGGTAAGGAAACTGGTTTGAGAATCTCCTGCTCTGAAGGGCATGGCAGCCCACCCACAAAAATATATCAGTTTAATACACAATTTTTGTATGGTGGCCCCTAGCTGTAAATCCGATCGGCTTTAGCAGGAAAGTCCATTTATTAGTACACTTGGATGGATAGGTAGGTCATAAATTACCTTGGATGTTCTAGAAAATAGGAATTTACAACTAGAATATTTATTGATATATAAAATCAACCACCAACACAAACGGTGAAATCTTCAATTAATGCTCAGCTACAAGGATAAGTGTCAGCAATTGTAAAGTATGTGTGATCATGCATGACTATGCCACTATTGTTGTACAATTTGTAATCCTGTTTAGTCCCACAATTCACCAGGTCTTGAGAGAATTTATGTTAAAAAAAAAGGGATAAATGTTACATATGGGAATGAATATCCCATTACAAAGTATAGGAAAAGCACAATCACATTGTACGCGTTCTAAGAAACCAGTTAAAAATAATGGAAATCAGCAACCCTCTGTGTATGTTAGATATTCATTAGAATGTGTTCCACAATAGACAATTTATAACATTTTAGTAACAGGATTATTAAAATCTGCAATATAGTTTCAGTCTAAATCATTTATATCTTAGTTAACAAAACAGGATTAAAGAGAATCCCTACCTTGTGTTTACACAATCATTAAATGTAAATCTTTGCAAATTATATATATATATATATTATATATATATATATATATATATATATATATATATATATATATATATATATATATATATATATATATATATATATATATATATATATATACACACACACACACACACACACATACAGTTTATACACACACACATTCATACATACAGACAGTACAGACCAAAAGTTTGGACATACCTCATTTAAAGATTTTTCTGTATTTTCTTGACTCTGAAAATTGTTCATTCACACTGAAGGCATCAAAACTATGAATTAACACATGTGGAATTATATACTTAACAAAAAAGTGTGAAACAACTGAAAATATGTCTTATATTCTCGGTTCTTCAAAGTAGCCACCTTTTGCTTTGATGACTGCTTTGCACACTCTTGGCATTCTCTTGATGAGCTTCAAGAGGTAGTCACCGGAAATGGTCTTCCAACAATCTTGAAGGAGTTCCCAGAGATGCTTAGCACTTGTTGGCCCTTTTGCCTTCACTCTGCGGTCCAGCTCACCCCAAACCATCTCGATTGGGTTCAGGTCTGGTGACTGTGGAGGCCAGGTCGTCTGGCGTAGCACCCCATCACTCTCCTTCTTGATCAAATAGCCCTTACACAGCCTGGAGGTGTGTTTGGGGTCATTGTCCTGTTGAAAAATAAATGATGGTCCAACTAAACGCAAACCGGATGGAATAGCATGCCGCTGCAAGATGCTGTGGTAGCCATGCTGGTTCAGTATGCCTTCAATTTTGAATAAATCCCCAACAGTGTCACCAGCAAAGAACCCCCACACCATCACACCTCCTCCATGCTTCACGGTGGGAACCAGGCATGTAGAGTCCATCCGTTCACCTTTTCTGCGTCGCACAAAGACACGGTGGTTGGAACCAAAGATCTCAAATTTGGACTCATCAGACCAAAGCACAGATTTCCACTGGTCTAATGTCCATTCCATGTGTTCTTTAGCCCAAACAAGTCTCTTCTGCTTGTTGCCTGTTCTTAGCAGTGGTTTCTCAGCAGCTATTTTACCATGAAGGCCCGCTGCACAAAGTCTCCTCTTAACAGTTGTTGAAGAGATGTGTCTGCTGCTAGAACTCTGTGTGGCATTGACCTGGTCTCTAATCTGAGCTGCTGTTAACCTGCGATTGCTGAGGCTGGTGACTCGGATAAACTTATCCTCAGAAGCAGAGGTGACTCTTGGTCTTCCTTTCCTGGGGCGGTCCTCATGTGAGCCAGTTTCTTTGTAGCGCTTGACGGTTTTTGCAACTGCACTTGGGGACACTTTCAAAGTTTGCCCAATTTTTCGCACTGACTGACCTTCATTTCTTAAAGTAATGATGGCCACTCGTTTTTCTTTACTTAGAATTTGTATTATGGCAAGAAAAAAACAGCTAACAGTCTATTCAGTAGGACTATCAGCTATGTATCCACCAGACTTCTGCACAACACAACTGATGGTCCCAACCCCATTTATAAGGCAAGAAATCCCACTTATTAAACCTGACAGGGCACACCTGTGAAGTGAAAACCATTTCCGGTGACTACCTCTTGAAGCTCATCAAGAGAATGCCAAGAGTGTGCAAAGCAGTCATCAAAGCAAAAGGTGGCTACTTTGAAGAACCTAGAATATAAGACCTATTTTCAGTTGTTTCACACTTTTTTGTTAAGTATATAATTCCACATGTGTTAATTCATAGTTTTGATGCCTTCAGTGTGAATGTACAATTTTCATAGTCATGAAAATACAGAAAAATCTTTAAATGAGAAGGTGTGTCCAAACTTTTGGTCTGTACTGTACATATAGATAGATATTACAGTTTTGCTTTTATTTAGTTAAGATTTAACTGTATGCAGAATAGAAAGATGATATTTTGTTGGTACCTGGATAAATGCAACAGGAAAGCTATTTTTTTTAATTGTGTTTCTCTAGTTATCTAACTGCACAAGGGTGTAATATAGGAAGGCTATTTTAAATCATTGTGTATGTCTCTATTTAGTACTCTAATTGCACAAGGATGCAGGGGTAGACCTACCGCCGGTGCAGGCGTGCAGCCGATGCAACTGCACCGGGGTCCGGCAGTGCAGGGGGGCCATTCCCGTGTCACTAATGATGAGGGCAATCTGGCCTGCTTCTTGGAACCCCAGGCTCCAGGGGGCCCATGGCCAGATTGCCCTCATCATATGCGGCGGGCAGGGAGCGATCCCTCCAGCTCCACTGCTGACAGGAGAAAATGGCAGCGGAGCTGGAGGGATCCCACGTCCTCACCTCTGCTTCCTGCCCGGCGTTTCCACCCTGACACAGGCCCGCGCTGATTGATGATGTCATCATGCAGCGCGGGCCTGTGTCAGAGAGAAAGCTGCCGGTAAGGACGATGCTGCAGGGGAGCACGCTGAGAGGTAAATTGTGTGTTTATATATATACTGAAACGCTGGGGAGAACAGGAGAATGAGGGGAGGTGGGGAAGAGCAATGATGGGGCTAAGGAGAGCAATGGGGGCGATGGGGAGAGCAATGATGGGGCTAAGGAGAACAATGGTGGCGATGGGGGGAGCAATGATGGGGCTAAGGAGAGCAATGGTGGGGCTGGGGAGAGCAATGGTGGGGCTGGGGAGAGCAATGGTGGGGCTGGGGAGAGCAATGGTGGGGCTGGGGAGAGCAATGATGGTGCTGGGGAGAGCAATGATGGGGCTGGGGAGAGCAATGATGGGGCTGGGGAGAGCAATGATGGGGATAGGGAGAGCAATGATGGGGCTGGAGAAAGCAATGACTGGGGTGCTGGGAGAGAGCAATGACGGAGGTGCTGAGAGAGAGCAATGATGGGGGTTGCTGGGACAGAGCAATGATGGGGGTGCTGGGAGACAGCAATGACGGGGGTGCTAGGTGAGCGCAATGATGGGGGTTGCTGGGACAGAGCAATGATGGGGGTGCTGGGAGAGAGCAATGACGGGGGGTGCTGGGAGAGAGCAATGATGGGGGTTGCTGGGAGAGAGCAATGATGGAGGTGCTGGGAAAGTGCAATGATGGGGGGTGCTGGGAGAGAGCAATGACGGGGGTTGCTGGGAGAGAGCAATGATGGGGGTGCTGGGAGAGAGCAATGACGGGGGTTGCTGGGAAAGAGCAATAATGGGATGCTAGGACAGAGCAATGATGGTGTGCTGGGAGAGAGCAATGATGGGGGTGCTGGGAGAGAGCAATGATGGGGGTGCTGGGAGAGGGCAATGATGGGAGTGCTGGGACAGAGCAATGACGAGGTTGCTGGGACAGAGAAATGATGGGGGTGCTGGGACAGAGCAATGATGGGGATGCTGGGGCAGAGAAATGATGGAGGTGCTGGGAGAGAGCAATGACGGGGTTGCTGGGAGACAGCAATGATGGGGGTTTCACTTTGCTTGTACTGTAAAGCCTTGTATATTTTCCGTGTGCACATAGCCTTACAGTTAATTGGGGAGAGTCACAGAGACTGAATAATTTATATTATTGGCTGGTGGAGATTATAGTTAATGGGGGTCACAGTGCTGCTTATCACTTTATATTTTGATTAAGTGGCTAATAGTATATTAATGGGGGGGGTATATATCTGTAGTTAGAGGCGCAGTGCGGGTGAAAAGCATGTAGACACGTGGTCAAAATTGTTGGTACCCCTCGTTTAATGAAAGCAAAACCCACAATGGTCACAGAAATAACTTGAATCTGACAAAAGTAATAATAAATTAAAAATAAACAAATGAAAGTCAGACATTGCTTTTCTGCTTCCACAGAATTTAAAAAAAAAATAAAACTCATGAAATAGGCCTGGAAATGATGATACCCCTGAAAATAATGTGACAAAAGAGACATGTTTAATCAAGTTGTGTCCACTAATTAGTATCACAGGTGTCTACAACCTTGTAATCAGTCAGTGGGCTTGTATATAGGGCTACAGATACTCACTGTGCTGTTTGGTGACATGGTGTGTACCACACTCAACATGGACCAGAGGAAGCAAAGGAAAGAGTTGTCTCATGAGATTAGAAAGAAAATTATAGAAAAGCATGTTAAAGGTAAAGGTTATAAGACCATCTCCAAGCAGCTTGATGTTCCTGTGACTACAGTTGCACTTATTATTCAGAAATTTAAGATCCATGGGACTGTAGCCAACCTCCCTGGACGTGGCCGCAGGAGGAAAATTGATGACAAATCAAAGAGACGAAAAATACGAACGGTAACAAAAGAGCCCAGAATAACTTCTAAATAGATTAAAGGTGTTACGGGTCCGGGTGGTGGAACCTCTGTGCTTTGGTGCAAGGAGGGAACCGAGGGGCGTAACTAAGTGCCTACTCGGACCGACCCAGGTCACACGGCGGCTTAGTCGACTCCGTGAACCAGGGAGGGACCGGCAGGTGAACCAGGTGCCACTCTGGGACTGACTTTGTGTGAGAGCAGGTGACTCCCACGGGTCAGATGACAGGAGCTGACCGGTACAGCAGATGAGCACGGCAGGAAGGCTGGCGGGTGGTCCAGGTAGATAAGCGGGCAGGTACGGCTGGTGGCCAGACAGGTGCTCCGGGTAGGCAAGCAGACGGGTAAGGCGGATAGCCAGACAGGTGCTCCGGGTAGGCAAGCTGGCGGGCACGGCAGGTTACTTGGCAAGAGCTCCGGGTAGGCAGGCTGGCGGGCACGGCAGGTAACTGGCAGGTGCTTCAGGCAGGCAGGCTGGCGGGCATGGCAGGTTACTTGGCAAGAGCTCCGGGTAGGCAGGCTGGCGGGCACGGCAGGTAACTGGCAGGTAGTCCAGGTAGGCATGCTTGCGGGCACGGCAGGTAACTGGCAGGTGCTCCATGTAGGCAGGCTGGGCTGTTAGACAGACTGGCGGGCTGGACTGACAGGCAGAGGGACCTGAGGGCTGAGGAAAGTGTTAACACACAAAACAACAACCTTGCACAGGCACCTCCATTTTGGAGGAGGTGCCTTATAAAGGGGAAGTCCTCCAGCCATTTGCCGGGGACTCTTTAGGTCGGCGCGCTCTAAGCACAGTGCCCGGGAAGCTGCGCGCAGTGCGGACCACAGCAGCAGCAGGGGAGCAGGAAGACGCCGGACTGGGACCGCGTCGGTGAGGGGAACGGCGTCTCTGCCCTGCAGGACGCAGAGACGCCGATGCAACAGTACCCTCCCCCCTTTACGCCCCATCTTCTTTAGGCCCGCAAGAAATTTTTTAAGAATATGAGGGACATGAATGTTCTCCCTGGGTTCCCAAGACCTCTCCTCCGGGCCAAACCCCTTCCAATCCACAAGAAAGAAGGTCTTTCCTCTTACCCTCTTGGTGGCCAAAATGTTTTCTACCTCAAAGATGTCCTCCGCGGAGACTGGAGCTGGAGTGGTACCTGGATCATCAGAGAAGGAATTAAGGACAACTGGTTTGAGGAGAGATACATGAAAGCAGTTGGGGATCAGTAAGGTGACCGGGAGTTTCAGCTTGTAAGCCACGGGATTAATTTGGTTCAGAACCTCGAACGGACTGATGAACCGCGGACCCAACTTATAAGAAGGTATCTTGAGACGGACATATTTGGAGGAAAGCCAGACCTTGTCTCCGGACGAAATTGAGGCAGATCCAGACGTCTCTTATCAGCATGTTTCTTCATCCGCTCGGAGGACTGAAGAAGCACAGCTCTAGTGTCTTCCCAAATAGCCGAAAATTCGCTGACGAGAGACTCAGCGGCAGGATTGTCCACAGAAGAGGAGACGGGAAACGGAATCCGGGGGTGTCAACCGTAGACCACAAAAAAATGGGGATTTAGTAGAAGACTCGCTCTCATGGTTGTTATAGGAAAACTCAGCCCAGGGCAGGGGCTCAACCTAATCGCTATGGTGAGCGTTGACAAAGTGCCAAAGAAAGCTGGTAAGGATCTGGTTGATACGTTCCACTTGACCATTGGACTGAGGATGATAAGCAGAGGAGAAATCCAAAGAGACATCTAGCAGGTTGCATGTGGCTCTCCAGAAGCGCGAAGTGAATTGAACTCCACGATCCCAGACAATGTGGAGGGGTAGGCCGTGAAGACAGAAGATGTGATGGATGAAGTCCTTAGCCAGCACAGATGCAGTGCTCCAGGTAGGCAGGCTGGCGGGCACGGCAGGTTACTTGGCAAGAGCTCCGGGTAGGCAGGCTGGCGAGCACGGCAGGTAACTGGCAGGTGCTCCAAGTAGGCAGGCTGGCGGGCACGGCAGGTAAATGGCAGGTGCTCCAGGTAGGCAGGCTGGGCTGTTAGACAGACTGGCGGGCTGGACTGACAGGCAGCAGGACCTGAGGGCTGAGGAAAGTGTTAGCACACAAAATAACAACCTTGCACAGGCACCTCCATTTTGGAGGAGGTGCCTTATAAAGGGGAAGTCCTCCGGCCATTGGCCGTGGACTCTTTAGGTCGGCGAGGCCCCTTTAAGAGGGAGGGAGCGCACGCCCTAAGCACAGTGCCCGGGAAGCTGCACGCAGTGCGCGCCACAGCAGCAGCAGGGGAGCAGGAAGACGCCGGACCGGGACCGCAGCGGTGAGTGGAACGACGCCGCCGATGCTACAAAAGGTGAACTTCAAGCTCAAGGAACATTAGTGTCAGATCACACCATCCGTCATTGTTTGATCCAAAGTGGACTTCATGGGAGACGATCAAGGAGAACACCATTGTTGAAAAAAAATCATAAAAAAGCCAGACTGGAATTTGCCAAACTACATGTTGACAAGCCACAAAGCTTCTGGGAGAATGTCCTATGGATAGATGAGACGAAAATGGAATTTTTGGCAAGGCACATCAGCTCTATGTTCACAGACGGAAAAATGAAGCATATCAAGAAAAGAACACTGTCCCTACTGTGAAACATGGAGGAGGCTCTGTTATTTTCTAGGGCTGCTTTGCGGCATCTGGCACAGGGTGTCTTGAATCTGTGCAGGGTACAATGAAATCTCAAGACTATCAAGGGATTCTAGAGAGAAATGTGCTGCCCAGTGTCAGAAAGCTTGGTCTCAGTCGCAGGTCATCGGTCTTGCAACAGGATAATGACCCAAAACACACAGCTAAAAACACCCAAGAATGGCTAAGAGGAAAACATTGGACTATCCTGAATTGGCCTTCTATGAGCCCTGACCTAAATCCTATTGAGCATCTTTGGATAGAGCTGAAACATGCCGTCTGGAGAAGGCAACCTTCAAACACGAGACAACTGGAGCAGTTTGCTCATGAGGAGTGGGCCAAAATACCTGTCAAGAGGTGCAGAAGTCTCATTGACAGTTACAGGAATCGTTTGATTGCAGTGATTGCCTCAAAAGGTTGTTCAACAAAATATTAAGTTAAGAGTACCATCATTTCTGTACAGGCCTATTTCATGAGTTTAATTTTTTTTAAAAATTCTGTGGAAGCAGGGTTGAAAAGCAATGTCTGACTTTCATTTGTTCATTTTCATAGATTTTTAATTTATTATTACTTTTGTCATATTCAAGTTATTTCTGTGACCATTGTGGGTTTTTCTTTCATTAAACGAGGGGTACCTACAATTTTGACCACGTGTGTATATATACAATATGTGTGACCTTGAGTCGTGGCTGGGAGATGTGGATATGAAGGTCTGACCAGATGGAGAAGAAACAGCAGAAACCGAGTCTGATCAGATGAGATGTCAGCGGTAAGTGCCTGGATGTAAACATTATTCTGTATCTGCCCTGTGTGACTTGGAGTGATAATGTTATCTGTAAAATCCCTTAGGCTGCATTCTCACATTTGTGTGAAATGTCCGTGAGCTGCCAGATTTTTTTTTCGGATGGCCCACGAACTCGTAGAGTTTTAGAGTTCCATTCACACATCCATGAAAATCACGGATCTGAGAATGAGATCTGTGAGGGTCAGAGAATGTCCTGTTCTGATTTTGTGGATCAGAATAGGACATGCCCAATGCGTCTGTAAAAGCGGGCAGCACACCGACACTACACACGGATACAGGAATGTAGCCTTATTATGTATAGCACAGTCCCTTAGTATATAGTGTACTCACTTATTATGTATAGCACAGTCCCTTAGTATATAGTGTACTCCCTTATTTTGCATAGCACCATCCTTACAATTTCCTCTTTTATTATATATAACATCGTCCCTTATTACCTACCATCCTCTCTAGTTATATATGGTGCAGTCTCTTATTATATAGCTTCCTCTGCTGTTATGTACAGCGCTGTCCCTTACATAGCATATTCTTATTATTTTATCAGTCACAGCGCCCTCTTTTATTACATAGTCCTCTCTTGTCTTGTTACATATAAAATGACTGCTGATGGGAGCAGCCGGTGACCAGAAGTCCAATCCATCAGCTCCTCCATCAGAAAAGAAGCTTTCCCATGCTCCATCAGCCGTCATTGTGAAGTGACCGCGGGCAAGGCTGCGCATTGGTATCTATGATCTGGCCCAGCAAGATCCCCACACACAGACTCTATCTTGACAACCGTATCTTTACTCGTATACATTTTTAACACAGCAAAGAAAAAAACAATAAATGACAACCGTAAATATGCACAGTAATAAAGTGTGGTTCTGGTGGGTCCCCTTATGTAGTCCACACTCCAGTAGCAGGGAGTGTAACAGCTGAATCCTTCAGCAGTGCAGGAGCTGGGGAAGGCTCCGAGGATATGGTGTCAGATAGAAGAAATCACGTTGAGAGTCTCTCCTGCGCCACACACGAGGGCCTGCACACCGTCCTGGCTCTTTTCACAGACCACAGCAGACTCTGCACGCGCTTTTTCCTGCTTCCCACTTTGGTCACGTGACTCTCTAGGGCGGGACACAGGAGGCTCAGTCTTTTTCTCTGTCATCACACCCTGCGTAGGTGCAACCTCTGGCCACAAGGTGGCAACATCATCCTGTGTAATCACTTCTGTAACAGGCTCTATATCAATTATCACAGAACAGCCAGAGCCGGCCAGCTCACTACACGCCCCCCCACTCAAAGGTTGGCAGTCCCTGCCAACGACCGGCTCCAGGGCGGCGATGGCTGGGAAGAGGGCCACACATATTGGTCTCTGTAGGACTGTCCTGGAGGTACCCCTGCAGTGGTCCTCGTTGTCCGCCTAACGGGTTGGATCCCCTCTCTCCTATCAGTCACCCCACTCTCTTTCCCAGTCGACATGTCAGTAGAGGAGGTAATCGGTTCAAGTGCGTCAGTCGGACGGACAGGAGTAGGCATGCATTCAGTCTCTACATCCCCGGGGTCAGTGTCTCCGACAGTATTAGTGATATCCATCTCTCTAGGTATCACAGTAGGGGAGTCAGGCTGGGAACGGCAGGGGCGCAACATATTACGGTGCAAAGTTCGGATGCTGCCGCTGTCTTCGCCCTGCACTCGATAGACGGGGCCACCGGGGTACGGCTGTCCAATTACTCGATAGACTTCGGTCTCCCACTTGGGCCGGAGTTTCCCTTGTGGCTTCTTTATTCGGACTAGGACCAGTTGACCTACATTCAGTGGGTCTTCTTGTACCGGAAGTGGGTCAGCGTATACTTGATCCTGAATTTGTCGGCCTACTAGCCGGTAGACAGTCTCCATTCTCTCGCGGTGTGTTTGTAGCCAGGAAGGATAGGTACCACAGGTATCTTCTTCGGAGCTAGACAGTTGCAACTCATGGATGTCTTTGCCTGGACGGCCAAAGAGAAGGGTGTATGGGGTGTATCCGGTGACGGAATGGACCTGATTATTATAGGCCCACAGCAGTTCCGGGAGGAATCGAGGCCAGTCGGGCTTTTTGTCTTCAGCCAAAGTCCGGATCAGTTGTAAGATGGTCCGGTTAAAGCTTTCACACGCCCCATTCCCTTGTGGATGGTAAGGGGTGGTCCTGGACTTCTTGATTCCATACATCCGTTGGAGTTCTTCAATGACTCGCCCTTCGAAACAAGCCCCCTGATCAGAGTGTAGCCGCTCCGGACACCCGTAGACCCGAACGAATTGCTGACAGATAGCCTGTGCAGCTGATTCAGCAGTCTGATCCTTGGTAGCAACAGCGACAGCGAATTTCGTGAAGTGGTCCACCATCACCAGACAGTACTGGTAGCCACTATTCGCCGTTCCGATCAACAGATAGTCCACCATCAACAGCTCGAGGGGCCTCAACGTCTTAATAGTCTGGACGGGGGCATGCTGCTCCGCGGACTTGTGGAATTCACAGGTACGGCATGCTTGACAGACGTTTTCAACCAACTTACGGAGCCCCGGACAAAAAATTAACTGCTGGGTCCACCGGAGGGTCTTGTCTACGCCGAAGTGGCCGTTCCTCCTGTGAGCTTCGACCCACCATCTCATGGGCCAACTGCACCGGGACGACAATCTGCAAACACTCCTCCAGCATATGGGATAAAAGGGCCCTGCGACACAGGACTCCATCTTTCACGATCAGCCGATCCCACTGGGCAAGCAGAGCCAAGGCTCCGGTCGATAGTCGGGCGCTCACTTCGGAGGGCGGTTTCTCTTGTTTATTCACATACTGTTTCAGTAAGACGTGCTCGGGATCTCGATCTTGAAGCTTGGCCCATTCTTGCTGGGACAGGGGAGATCCCACTACGGCTTCAATCCCTCCTACCGCATACTGGCGGCTATCTTCTATTTGCTTTGCGAGCCGGGCAAAGTCAGGCATCTCATCTTCCTCCAACTCTTCATCCCGGTCCCCCACTGGCGGGGATGATGTCACTCTAGACAGGCTGTCAGCATTCTGATTCTCGTTCCCCGCTCTGTATTTAATTTTGTACTGGAATCTAGAGAGCCTGGCCATCCAGCGCTGTTCCATTGCCCCTAGTTTGGCATTCTCTAGGTGGGCAAGAGGATTGTTGTCCGTCATGACCAGCACCTCCGCTCCTGTCAGATAGCCGGCAAATTTCTCCGTCATAGCCCAAGTCAGAGCCAATAGTTCCAAGCGGAAGGAGCTGTAGTTGACGGGATTCTTTTCGGTGTCACGGAGAGACCTACTGGCATAGGCTATCACGCGTTCTTTATTATCTTGAACTTGAGAGAGGACCGCCCCTAGACCTTGAAGGCTGGCGTCGGTGTGCAACTGAAACGGTAATGTGTAGTCTGCATATGCCAGAACAGGGGGTGATGTTAGAGCAGCCTTAAGTGCCTGAAAGGATTTTTCTCGGTCAGGCCCCCAACTGATGCGTCGTCCTCTGGGGCTGTTCACGGTCCCTCGGAGAACCTCATGCAGTGGTTCAGCAAGCCGAGCAAAGTCCTTGACAAACCGACGGTAGTAGCCTGCTAGCCCCAGAAAGGCCCGGACTTCTTTGACGGTAGTTGGCTGCGGCCACTCTTGAACAGCTGCTATCTTCTCCGGAGAGGGCTGGACGCCTTCGGCCGAGATCCGGTGACCCAAGTAGTCGATTTCCTGCTGGAACAGACGGCACTTGCTGGGCTTCAACTTCAAGCCGTGTCGCCTCAAGCGCTGGAACACTTGGCCAAGCTTGTGAAGATGATCTTCAAAGGTGGCGGAGTATACCACGATGTCGTCAAGGTATATCAGCGCAAACTCAAAGTTGAAGTCCCCCAGACAGCGTTCCATTAGTCTCTGAAAGGTCCCCGGTGCGTTATTCAAGCCGAACGGCATCCGGTCGAACTCATACAGGCCCATGGGAAGGATGAAGGCGGTCTTTTCCCTGTCCTTCTCACTCATTGGAACCTGCCAATATCCACTGGCCAGGTCTAGGGACGAAAAATATTTGGCCTTCTTCAGGGCGGTCAGTGACTCTTCGATCCGAGGAAGTGGATATGAGTCCCGGATAGTGCAAGCGTTTAGCCTACGGTAGTCCACGCAAAACCTTAGGGAACCATCTTTCTTTTTGACTATCACCACGGGTGCAGCCCACAGGCTCTGGCTTTCATGTACCACTCCGGCGTGTAGCATAGATTCTAACAGGCTTTTCACCTCCTGGTATTGCTGAGGTGGTATCTGCCGGTACCTCTCGCGGATAGGATGGGGTATCGCCCGTGGGTATCTCGTGCTGGATACTGGTGGTACACCCAAAGTCTGTGTCATGCTTTGCAAAGGAGTCTTGGTGTTCCCGCAGGAGTTCCTCCACTTGAGACACTTCTTGTTTGGTGTACTGAGACGTGTCTAGCTGCACTTTTTCCCGTAGTTTTCGCCCAATGTCTTCATCGTCTACTTGAGCGTTTATGGCTGAGACGGTCACCGTCCAGCCGCCTTCTGTAGACGGGGTGAATTCTAGGGGCCCAATGGGATTCACTTCCGTGGGTAGAGCATATACCCGGGCAAGTTGAGTGCCGGCTTCAAGGGCTAGGCCTACGTCTGCGGTGTTGTTTAGCCTGACAGGGACTCTCCCGTTTCTCACGACGACTAGAGTGCGAGCAACTAGTGGGTTTAGCTTACCCCCACTTGGGGTCCTCGGCTCGATCAACACTTCAACCCCCTCAAGTTGTCGGTGGGTGTTAAGGGGTAAGGAAATGACTGTCTCTTTTTCAGCAGGCAAAGTAATCCGGGTACGGCGTGGCACCGTAATGGCGGCTAGGGGTAGTTGTTCCTCTGCCATCTGTTGAAGTCCAACGGTCCGGATTACGCGCTGGAACGCCAGACGAGTCGGCTTATGTTTGGTGACTTTCTGCCAGTATTTGGGTCCTTTTCTTGTCAACAGCATAAGATCTAGGTCTTTCAAGATGTTCATTCCAACTATCACTGGGGTTTCGGAGCCGAAACCTTCCTTGACGATGACGATCTCTCGTTTCCCTAAGTCCTGTCCGCAGGCCTTTGTGTCCATCCAAGCAACTCCGGTCACTGGAATGGGTAGATTATTAGCCGCAATAATCCTAATGGCGGTGTCTGGGTCACGAGCAGTTCTTGGTTTGAAGTAATTTTCGTAAAACTGTTCAGAGATCGTGGTCACTTGTGACCCGGTGTCCATCAGTCACTGTACGGCAATTCCTTCCAGGACAACTTCAAGTGTCGGGCTATTCGAGGCAAGAGCACTCCGCCATCGGCTGTTTTTCCACACCCCTCTCCTTGGCCTACCCTGCTGCGCGAGCCTCAGCTGCAGGGGTGTCTAGTTTAACGGCGGCCATTGTGGTGAGGCCCGGCTTGGTAGCTCTGCTTGTGGATATGGCTGGGGTTCCATTCGCTGGTCTGATCGAAATTCCCTTCGCTGGGGTGACTGAGGGTTTGTTCGTTGGTGCGACGGAGGTTGCTGCGGAGGGAAGTGTTGAGGACAACGATTTGCCCTATGGCGAGGATCACCGCATGACCAACACTGTCCCACGGGACGACTAGGCAGTCTTCGCTGGTCTCCCTGTCGGTCTAATGTTAACTGTAATATCTGTCTCTAAGTCTGCTACCATTTGTTTCAGGTCTTCCGTGTCAATGTTCGGATTTTTAATGTCAGATATGGATCTGCACGCAACACCTTGAATCCCCACATCCACGACGGGTCCCCTTGAACGTTCTATGGCTTCCTGTTTGACTTCAGCAAAAGTAAGAGCCGGCATCATCCGGATCAAGTCCTGTAATGTGCGGTTAAGATACTGGTCTCTCAGTCCTATTACAAATTGGTCTCTCAGTACCAGGTCACGAGAAGCCATACCAGCTAGTTGCTCCCCTTTTCCACAGGTTTGTTCAAGGAGTACCTGAAGGGCGTTCGCATATTCAGGAATATCCTCCCATTCAAGCTGCGTCCGTCTAAAGAACATGTGTCGCAGTGTTCCCTGGTATGTGGTCGGCCCATAGGTGTTCTCCAGCACCCGCACCAAATCATCTACTGTACGCTGGCCCCTGACCGTCTCCAGTCTGACTGTCGTCCATGCCTCCCCCTCTAGCGTCAGTACCGCCATTTCTGCCAAGGTCTTAGGGTCAATATTATACATTTCCCCCAGTATCCGGACTTGTTCCGCCCACTCTGGTACAGGGTAGTTTCGTCCGACAAATTTCCTGACCTGATTCACAATAGACACCGGCGGGGATTTCTGACTGTACACGTGGCCTGGGTGGGAATCCTGTTGGTCACAGATCCTGCTGACTACGCCAGATGAAGTGACCGCGGGCAAGGCCGCGCATTGGTATCTATGATCTGGCCCAGCAAGATCCCCACACACAGACTATCTTGACAACCGTATCTTTACTCATATATATTTTTAACACAGCAAAGAAAAAAACAATAAATGACAACTGTAAATATGCACAGTAATAACGTGTGCTGATAAGCTGACCCTCACTGTCTCTACTCACACGTTACCAGTCCTTTACTCCAGAAGGATGTGTCCCCCGTCGCAGGCCTGTCTGTCTTTGCAGGAGGGCGTCCCAGCCGGAAAAAAAACAGGAACAGCAGAATTCGCGGAAAGAAAGGAAGGGGTACTTCGGCCTCTCGCCAGAGGTCCCGCTTACAGTCTCTCTGATCCGGATAGAAGCTCTGGTGGGTCCCCTTATGTAGTCCACACTCCAGTAGCAGGGAGTGTAACAGCTGAATCCTTCAGCAGTGCAGGAGCTGGGGAAGGCTCCGAGGATATGGTGTCAGATAGAAGAAATCACGTTGAGAGTCTCTCCTGCGCCACACACGAGGGCCTGCACACCGTCCTGGCTCTTTTCACAGACCACAGCAGACTCTGCGCGCGCTTTTTCCTGCTTCCCACTTTGGTCACGTGACTCTCTAGGGCGGGACACAGGAGGCTCAGTCTTTTGCTCTGTCATCACACCCTGCTCAGGTGCAACCTCTGGCCACAAGGTGGCAACATCATCCTGTGTAATCACTTCTGTAACAGGCTCTATATCAATTATCACAGAACAGCCAGAGCCGGCCAGCTCACTACAATTGCATTATAAATCTAACAAGAAAGGACATAATAAAAAGCAGCGTGCTATATTATCCAATATGTAAGGGACTGTGCTGTACATAACAAGAGAGGGCACTGTGTAATAAGGGACGGCAATATACATAATAAAGGAGGCCATGTAAGAGGTATATATGTGTGGTGTGGCTATATATACACATGTTAGCTTTGTCGCCATAAAAGGTGGGGGGCCCAGACACATTTCTTGCGCAGGGGCCCCAAGTAGTCAGTGTCTGCCCCTGCAAGGATGTAATATAGGAAGGCTCTTTTAAATCATTGTATCTGTAAATTGTATCACATAGAAGGATACGAATGCATAAATACATGCAAAATTCAGTGTAGATGAGTAAAGGGACTGATGATGACAACTTCCTTAGAATGCCCCATTAAACATAAAGATGTGAAAGACAGGGGGTCGAACAAAAAGCCATACTGGCACTGCAGATCCGCCCGTATTAAAATAGGCAGGGTGTGGATATGCACTACCCAGCTGCAGCCAATATGGCTTCGGTGGTCCAGCAGCATCTGAGAACTTCTAGCCACCGCCATTATCAGCTGATCGGTGGCGGTGCCTACTGTCGCACCACCCACCGATCAAATTTTGATAGCCTATCCTGAGGATGGTGGTGTATATACCTTGTCTTACTGCTCACCTAGATGGAGCGATACATCAAAGGGAAAGGACGTTGGAATGGGTCAAAAGCTTTAATGTTAGGTTCACACAAAGCATTTGGTATGGATTTTCCGCAAGGAAAATCTGCAGCTTTTTTTTTAAAACTTAATTTCCTCTTAAATGCTGCACCAAATGTGGATGCGATTGTTTTTTGGGGCACTTTTTTAAAGCTGCTGCACGTCCATTTGTGGAAATCCATTCATTTCAGTGGCGATCCCTAGGATCAGTTCACATGTTACATATTTAATGCATTTTTCTTCAGAGTATCTGCAGCTTTTCTGCTGCAAAATCCACACTTGCTGCATGCGGATTTTGGTGCAGATTTCACCTTTTCCATAGGAGATGGTGAAATCCTTGCAGAATTTCGCAATGTATTGACATGCTGCAGAAAAAATCTGGTCAATTACCAAGCAGAGATTTTCAGCAGTGTGTAGATGAGATTTATTAGAATCTTATGTAATGAGCTGGTGCTGTATTTTCTAGGCATAAGTCAGTGCAGAAAATCTGCACAGTGTGAACTTAGACCAAGTTCACACATGGCGGATTTGTGGTGCAGAATCTGCACCGCAAATCCGCAGCAATTTACAGTATAATACACGTAAATGTTTTTGTTTTTTTTAAATCCTAATCACACATTGTGGGGAAAAAATCAGCACAAAAATGAAAGAATGTTGTGGATTTCAGATCTGCAACTAGCTAATTATTTGGCAGATTTTGATTGCAGATTTCACCCTAGTAAGGGTTTAGTAAATAGAGTAGGGTGAAATACACAAGTAACACATGCAGATTCTCTCTGCAGAAGGACTTGTAGTAGATTTGTTACCAAATGCGCAGGGGAAATTTCCTGCAATGTGTGAACATAGCCTTACCCTAAATCTGCAGGTTAAACTACTTGTATGACATTATTTTATGCTTTTTTTGTGTGGCAGAAACGCACCAAAAAAAAAAGACAAATAGAATTCATAAAGAAATGTGTAAAATATGCTTAGATTTTAGAAACAGAAAAGCTGTAGATTTTAGTTTAGTAATCTGCACCTAAATTACAGCACGTGAACAACTAATAACAAGGCAATGTTACATGCACACTGCTAGGTTCAGATAGGGCGAAACGGGTTTCATGAATTCTTTGGAATCCTGGGGAAACTTTTACTCGGGGCGACCATAGGCTGCAGCTTCTCTCAGGCACACAATAGATTCAATTGCTGATTAGACACATCTGGCAAGAGTCCTTTTCAACTGTTTAACAGTGGAATTTAATCTGAAGCACGGCCAGTGCAATTCAGGGATATTTCAGCAACAATCTTCATTACAGTACAGTCTGAGTTTCTTGAGCAACCGGCTCCAGTAACAATACAGTAATTTCTTCACAAGGCACAGTATTACAGTCTCTTCAGTAGCATAATTCAGCATAGATTAGATCTCTTAGTAGCACACTTCTATGCATACACAACCCCAGGCTTTTCCTTCACAAGGACACAATAGTGCACAGCATTCTTTATCCTGCATGGAGATGGAGGGGGGAGGGTTTGATGAGGAAGTTGATCCCTGTGACACAATTCCTTTCAGTTCTTATCTTCCTGCCCAATAATACTCTGCACTGTTAGTTCAGGGAGTTTATCTGACCTGTGTTTAGTTTCTCTCCTGATCTGAATCCTGTTCAGTTGCCTTCTGTCCGATACAGATAACACACCACCTTTCTCTTCGGCTTCAGCCAGACTACAATAACAAGTTCACCACAATCCCCCTGGGGCTCTGATAAAACACTCCATGTCTCCTGTGACTGTGTTAACCCCTCTAGTTGCTGGATGCTTCTGAATCAAAACACTTCCTGTCTCCTGTGCTTGTGTTATTTGTAATAGTTGCTGGATGCTTTTGAAGCAACAGCACTACTTCTGCATGTCCCACTCTTCACTCCGTTTTGAATGTCGTCCTCGACATTCGTCTTAATTGGTCAATGTGACCAATTCTGAGACAGTGGTGAAAGTTGAGTAACTTTATATACAAATTGGCATAACATTTATAACAACCTATTCTACGACCTTTTTCTTGTAGTACTCCTGTAAGAAATAAACAATTAACACAATTAACATAGTCAGGGTCTCTTCAGCTTGAGCTTTTCGTACGTCTTCAATCAGCTCTCTCTCTCACTAGGCCTTAACAGTTCTTTGTTTCTAGAAAGTCTTTTAAGGAAAATCAAAGCATGAAAACAAGTCTTTTCACCAGGCAACATCTTCCATACTGCCTCTCGGTGGTGAATACCTCTTCAGTGGGCTTACCTGGTCCGTAGGCAGAGATACCTGTTTCCAGTCGATAGTCCTTGGCACTTGACTCCGTTCACCAAGTGTCTCATACGTCAGCATCAAGGAACCTCCTCACTTCTCGAGTCAACATCCTCCTGGTGGGTTGTTCCTCAGATACCACGGGTTCTTAGGTCACAGGAGTTTCTTCTGCCGCACTCATTTCCCGTGCTTCCTCAAATGCTCTTGGAGCTGCCTCTGTAAGCTCATGTACTTCTCCGGAATCACCTGGTTCCACACGGTCTGTTAATTCTGCTTCTCCTGGGTGTCGATCGGTCTCTCCAGTGACCAGTGTTCGATCATCAGATTTGAATTGGACTTCATCTGTACTCCTTGGTACAAACTCTGGTTGCTTCGGGACTTAGTTCACTCTCCTGAGGATGGTACATCCCTCTCCCTGCCAGTCCGAGAAATACAACGGTGTGCTCTTCTTCATCGGAACTTTCAAGGTCACTATCCATCACCGGAGATCCAATCTGTGGTGGTCTCTTAGTTGATCTCGGTCGATGTCGGTCTGCTTCTGGGAAGTCTTGTTGTGATGGCAGATAATCACAGGGTAGTAATAAATTCAGATGGATTATTCTGGTTTTCTTGTCCCCTCTTTCCAATTGAATTTCATACACTAGACTGTCATCGGCTTTCCTCTTTACGACCAGATACACCTTGTCTTCCCAGTACGAATGAAGTTTTCCTGGACCACCTTTCTTTGTATGTTCTTGACTAGCACTCGGCTTCCCGATGCCAATTCTGCTCCATAACATTTTTGATCATAGTACTCCTTACTCTTGCTCTGTCCTTGCGTAACCACTTTGGACGCTATGTTGTTTGCCTCTGCCATCCGTTCCTTCCATTTCCGAACGTACTCTGGATACGTTCTGTAAGTCTCTGACACTGGAGTATCGAACATGATGTCGATTGG
The DNA here is from genome assembly GCF_046119375.1 of Phyllobates terribilis. Classification (NCBI taxonomy): domain Eukaryota; kingdom Metazoa; phylum Chordata; class Amphibia; order Anura; family Dendrobatidae; genus Phyllobates; species Phyllobates terribilis. The sequence goes on from NW_027362770.1 coordinate 140,045,491, forward strand.
CAGTCTTGTTGATCGTCCATACAATAGGAAGGGTGAGTAACCCGTTGCATCGCTCTTTGTACAGTTATAGGCATGTACCACTTTTGACAGAGAACTCTTCCAGTCTTTCTTCTCGTCAGCTGTTAAAGTGCGCAACATCGACAATAATGTCCGGTTAAAACGTTCCACTTGTTCATTACCCTCTGGGTGATAGGGCGTCGTGTGGGATCTCTGAATTCTACAGTACTTTCCTAGCTTGGCAAAGTGCTGGTTCTCAAATTCTCTTCCTTGGTCGTGGTGTAACCTCGTAGGGAACCCAAACCTCCAAGCATAATCATTGAAGATCTTCTCTGCCGCAGTTCAACCAGCTATATTGGTGGTGGCATATGCTTGGGCAAATCGAGTAAAATGGTCCATCACCACCAATATGTATTCGTAACCACCCTTGAATGTCTCGAGATGTAGAAAGTCTATTGAGACCATCTCAAACGGATACGTAGTTTGGATGTTGCTAATAGATGCCCGGGTTGATGTGTTGGGACGTTTATCTTTCAGACACCCACACTCCCTGGTCATGTACAGTACCTCTCAATATCTCTCTGCATGTACGGCAAGAAGAAACGTTCACAGATCAAGTTGGTTGTCCTTTCCACTCCCAGGTGTCCCATGTTTTCATGGAGTTCTTTGAAGACCAACCTACGGAATACTCTGAGTAGTACCAACTGCCGGATTTGTCCTCCTTTATGATACAGGATTCCATCTTCAATGAGATAGAGCTTCATCCATTCTTTAACTAAAACAGAGACTGCTGGTGACTCATTATCTCTCTCCCGTTTACTTGGAAACCGATTTTGGTCCACATAAAGTAGTATTCTGCCAATTATCTTATCTCCCGTTGTGCTCTATGGATTTTTTATTTTGGTAGTTGTTGAATGGACAGGGGGTGATCTTGTTCTCTTGCTTTTATGGTGGTTTCCACTATCAACGGACACCACAATGGTGTGTCTTCCTCTTGATAAGCTTGCACTGCTTGGGTAGTGCTCTCAATTGCTTCCAGACTGACTTCCTCCGAGCATTCTTGCATGAACTCCTCAGGCTCTAGTGGCATTCTCGACAATCCGTCAGCATCCCCATTGCATTTTCCTGGCCTGTACTTGATGCTGAAATTGAAGTCAGCTAGTTCAACGACCCACCTCTGACCCGTTGCATTCAGTTTGGCTGTAGTAAGGACATAGGTCAAAGGGTTGTTGTCAGTGTACACTACTGTTCAAAAGTTTGGGGTCACCCAGACAATTTTGTGTTTTCCATGAAAACTCATACTTTTATTTATCAAATGAGTTGCAAAATGATTAGAAAATATAGTCCAGACATTGACAAGGTTAGAAATGATTTTTATTAGAAAGAATAATTTTCTCCTTCAAACTCTGCTTTCGTCAAAGAATGTGTTAGAAAAAACAAACAGGAGGGTTCTATCTTGTGGTTTGCGGTCACATGACCATCTGCCTTTAAATTCCAGCTCCGCCCTTCTGGCTGTGCTGGACTTCAGTGTTTGGCTGTTTCTCTAGCCTGGTGCTTCGGTGCCTTTCTCTGTCAGTTCGCTTGGTCCTCTGGGACCTCTAGTACATTTTTGTCAGTTTGTCTTTTTGTGTTCTGCAACAACTTCTCTGCTTAGGAGATGTCCCATTTTTGTCCCAGTCCTTAGTTCTTTTAGGGACCCATCCCTTAATTCTATAGGTCTTCGTTCAGACTAGCCGAGGACTAAGGCGGGTCTGTTCACTAGGAACAGGCAGCCCACTACATCGTAGGGATTCAGCTTAGTCTTACTGTAGTGACAGCTTTCCCCTATCTTTCCTTAGTACATGTTGCAGATCATAACAGAATGCTCCCTTTGCAGCAATTACGGCATTGCAGACCTTTGGTATTCTAGCTGTTAATTTGCTGAGGTAATCTTGAGAAATTTCACCCCATGCTTTCTGAAGTCCCGCCCACAAGTTGGATTGGCTTGATAGGCACTTTTTGCGCACTATACGGACAAGCTGCTCCCACAACAGCTCAATGGGGCTGAGATCTGGTGACTGCGCTGGCCACTCCATTACAGATAGAATACCAGCTGACTTGCTTCTTCCCTAAATAGTTCATGCATAATTTGGAGGTGTGCTTTCGGTCATGGTCCTGTTGTAGGATGAAATTGGCTCCAATCAAGCGCAGTCCACAGGGTATGGCATGGCGTTGCAAAATGGAGTGATAGCCTTCCTTATTCAAAATCCCATTTACCTTGTACAAATCTCCCACTTTACCAGAACCAAAGCAACCCCAGACTATCACATTACCTCCACCATGCTTGACAGATGGCGTCAGGCACTCTTCCAGCATCTTTTCAGTTGTTCTGCGTCTCACAAATGTTCTTCTGTGTGATCCAAATACCTCAAACTTTGATTCGTCTGTCCATAAAACTTTTTTCCAATCTTCCTGTGTCCAATGTCTGTGTTCTTTTGCCCATATTAATCTTTTCCTTTTATCAGCCAGTCTCAGATATGGCTTTTTCTTTGCCACTTTGCCCTGAAGGCCAGCATCCGGAGTCGGGTCTTCACTGTAGACGTTGACACTGGCGTTTTGCGTGTACTATTTAATGTAGCGGCCAGTTGAGGAGCTGTGAGGCTTCGATTTCTCAAACTAGAGACTTTAATGTACTTGTCTTGTTGTTCAGCGAGGACTCCCACTTCTCTTTCTACTCTGGTTAGAGCCTGTTTGTGCTCTCCTCTGAAGGGAGTAGTACACACCCGTTGTAGGAAATCTTCAGTTTCTTGGCAATTTCTCCCATGGAATAGCCTTTATTTCTAAGAACAAGAATAGACTGTCGAGTTTCACATGAAAGTTCTCTTTTTTTTTGCATTTTGAGAGTTTCATAGAACAAATAAATGTAATGCTCCAGATTCTCAACTAGCTCAAAGGAAGGTTAAATTTATAGCTTCTCAAATCAGCCAAACCGTTTTCAGCTGGGCTAACATACTTGTGCAAGGGTTTTCTAAACATCCATTAGCCTTCTTACACAGTTAGCAAACACAATGTATCATTAAAACACTGGATTGGTGGTTGTTGAAAATGGGCCTCTATACACCTATGTAGATATTGCAATAAAAACAAGATGTTTGCAGCTAGAATAGTCATTTACCACATTAACAATGTATAGAGTGTATTTCTGATTCATTTAATGTTAGCTTCTTTGAAAAAAAATGTACTTTTCTTTCAAAAATAATGAAATTTCTAAATGACCCCAAACTTTTGAACGGTAGTGTATATCTCAAACTCTTTGCTGTAGTAGAGATAATCTCTAAATCATTCACAGATAGCCCAATTCAATGCCAGGAACTTCAAATTTTCCGGAATGTAGATGGTAATTCTTCTCGGCGTCTTTCAACATTCTAGAACCATAACCGATGACTATCAATTTTCCATCTTGATGCGGATACAGGGCAGCTCCCATTCCAACTTGAGAAGCGTCACAATGAAGAACAAATGGTAAGTTGAAATCAGGATATCCCAAGATGGGTGGTTTTACCAGGTTAGGACCCACTAAGAGGTTTGCCGTGACGTGGCACTGGGCTTCATACAGACTGATCAGAATGTTAAACTAAGAATCTCATGTTCAGTTTTATATATTTTTGCCGAGAGGCATTAGATCAACGTATGTTTTTGGAGGTGTTGTCCATTCTCTTTTTCAGCTGGTTTTACCAGGTAGTCTACTAGTTCTTCCTGGTGGTCTGCTGTCCAGAGAATGGGCCTACCCGCGTTCTTCTTTTTCTCCGTGGGTGTTGTTGACTCTGTCGACCCCACCAAGAGAAGGTATAGCGGGGCGGCAATCCTGGAGAAGCTCCTAACGTAAGTACGATAGTAGGAGAGGAATCCTAATATCTGCCTCAACTCCCCGACAGTAGATGGCCGCTTGTCTTTTAAGGCCAGTACCGGAGCAATTTCTGCTCGGTCCATGCTATATCCTTCTTCGGACACAATTTTCCCTAGAAATAGGACTTGCCTTTTGAACAGTTCACACTTGTTTGGGGTCAACTTAACTCCATGTTGTTGATACCGCTGTAATACGGTCCTATCGTGTTCAACATGCTCCTGGAAGTTTTTCCTGTGTATCACATTGTCATCCAAGTACGGCTGGCAGATATCGTCGCTCAATCCTTCCAAAAAGGTCTCCATGCTCCTCTGAAATTCTGCTGGAGCTGAACTTAGCCCAAATGGTGTGCGGATCCACTCATATAACCCCCACAGTGTGATGAATGCTGTCAAGGGTCTACTGGACTCTTCAACAAACCCTTAATGGTATGCTTTACCCAGATCGAAGACAGAGAACCAGGTATTTCCTGATATGCTGGCTAGCCTATTTGAATCTTTAGTATCGGGTGCCGATCAGGTACTGACTTTCAGTGTAGTTCCCGGTAATCACAGCAGAGTCTCAACGTACTGTCCTTCTTCCTAACACAAACAATAGGAGAGGAATAAGACGACTTCAACTTTTGGACCCAACCTCTGTTGATTAGATCTTGAAAATACTCTTTCACTTCACGGTGTAATGGTTTCGGCACAGACATGTAACTTCTCATTACTGGGGTCGTGTCTTTCAAAATTGATTTTCAATTGCAACGACGGGATACAGCCTATATCAGAGTCATCTTTAGAGAATGCATGAAACTCTTCTCTCAGCATCTGTTATGCTATCGCTATATCTTCAGCACACAAGTGTTCGAGGGATACTGGGAGATCCCAGGACCCTGAGGTGGGTTGTGCAATTTACTCCCCTGGGCAAATCCTGTTCCTTGGTGGTGAGACTAAATTCAGGGTAGACCCCTGGGCGGGTCTCACACTAACTGGATATACTGTTTCAACGGTTTCAATGTGACCTAACACAGTCTTTGGACAATCTAATTTCGTGTTTCGTAGTATTCATCACAGCTACGGTCATTCGAGCAAACCCACCAGTAGGAATCGTAAGCACAGTCTCACCTTGAACTAGGCCTTCCGGAAGTTCTGAGAAGTCTTTTGGCATGAACAGTCTTTTCTGGACTTTTCTTCCTGGTTCTACCCGGACACCACACCTCACCCCCACCATTTGGTTTGCAGGGATGATGGCTGGGCGCCAGCCTACCTTGACTTCTTTTAGGTCCATTGTATTCTGTGCTTTCTTTACTCTATGAATCACATTTTCCTCCACAGAGTTGGGTTTGGCAAGTGATGTGGCAATTGCATCCACCACCAGCATCCCCGACTTGTGTTTCGTGATGATCTCACTGATTACATTATAACCCAGGATAGGATCCTCTGCCACGCTCTGATCACTGGTCACGAGAAAAGGTACCAAAAGCTCAATAGTGTTGCTGTTCTTTATGGTCCTCAGTTGGAAAGTCACTTCCACCCAGCCTATGAAACGGATTTCGGTCTGGTTGATGGCTTTGCCGTGGAGTTGCACTGGTCCTAAGAATTCTTTTACCGACCGAAGGCAGGTATGTGGCAGGTAGCGCCTTGTCCATTCTTCATTTAAAAAGGCTTGATTGGGCTCCTGTGTCCTACAGTGCTTTTACCAGGAGTCCATCTAGCTGGCACAGTATAAAGCATCTTTCACCAATTAGGCTGATGAGGCTATCTTTACTGACCGAGGAATCCTCCTCCCAGGAGTACATTGTTTGGCCTCCGCACTGGGCATTAAGTAACTGATGCCCCTGTCTCTCTTGCTGGTGTTGTAGACGGGAACACACTTTGGAATAGTACTGATGTAGCCATTTTACCTCATGCGCCGTTCTGGGGTTTGGTGAGATTTGGATTTGCTTCTGGGGCCTCCTCCGTGTCGCGGTTACCAGTCGCCCCGCACTGGCAACCTCCTGTCTTTTAACCCAAACGACCGTGACCATTGGCATTGTTTGGCATAATGTCCTTCCTCACCACATCTTAGACAGTGGACCCACACCGTACTCTGATTTGATGAACGGCACGCTTCACAAGCCAGGTATCTTCTGTTTTGGAACCCACTCCTGGGTCTGAGGGATACAGGTTCTGGCCTGGAACGAATCAACCTTTTTACCTCAATCAACTCGGCTCGCAGTTCTCCTATTACTTCCTCCCAGTCAACGCTGGCGGTCCTCTCTTTTGTTGGTGATTTAAAGTTCCCTCTTGGAGGTGGCATTGGAGGTTCTCCATGATGATCTTCAGACTGGCCACTGGGGGTCTCCAACTTCAGCTGACTCATTTTGGTGATTTTAGGAGCAGAGCCTTTCTTTAACTTCTGTTCGCTCTCTGATTCTAAGCTAGCTGCCTCATTCATTTTTTCAATTAGGACTTCGTCCAGAATGCCAGGATCTTCTAGGTACTATTTCAGCTGCAACTTGATGTCTTTGCTGATTAACCCCGTTCCCAATTATCTCAAGAACTTTCTGGACTAGTCCAGCATCAAACTTCTCCGCTTCTACATCTCTGGATGCAAACAACAGTCTATCCTTCAGTTCAATTGCTCTGAACAAGAAACTTTGGGGTGATTCATTATTTTTCTGTGAGAGGTTAATGAGTCGGTGGAACAATTCTGAAGTACTCTCTTTTTTATAGTGCCCTTTTAAAATCATCTTCAGCTGTTGCAAAGTCAATTGACTCTTCATTTCTAGCATACTACGTAGGTTCAGTCCTGGGATGATCGCTTTCACCACCCGCTCAACTATCTCATCTGGCTGGTAACCTTTCTGTAAGCTTGCATCGATCTGGTGCAACAAGTTCATATAAGACAGTTTCTCTCCAATCTGTCCCAGGATGTTGAATTCTTTCCTTATGGTGATTTGTGGTGTTAGAGAAGACTGTCTTCCTGATTGATCTAACCCAAGCAGGGTTAAGGTTCTGTCTGAGTCTGTCACCCATTCAGAGGTTTTGGTCGATTCCTGCAGGGCTGCTGTTAGGGCTTTGAATTGTTCTTTCAATTCCTGTAGTTCTGTCTGCGGACAGAGATTCCCGCTTTTGGTAATTGATGCCGCCCCTCCATCCTCCGACTTCAACCTGGTTAGAAACTGTGTTAGCTCCTGGAGGAATGTCCCCATGACATCTTCAGCTTCTTTCCCCCCCAGCTCATCCATTTTTGCATTAATGGCAGCTAACAGTTGCCTGCGGTTGTGTGCTTTAGAAATCTGTTCTTCTGACATCTTTATATATTCTGCTACTGTTCTCAATTTTTCACATGTTAACTGAAGAAGCAGCTCACTAATTCTCTCCATTTGTATTTCCACATCCAATGCTGCTAGTGAGTTTTCTTTAGGGCTGGTCCCCTTTAACTGGTGTAGCAGATTTGAATTGAGGTGCTGTGGTGCTGTGTTTTTCCACTTTTCCTCTTCTCCCTCTACACGCTAATTCCCGCTCAGGATTCCCCGCATGGGCCACCAATGTTACACGCACGCCGCTAGGTTCAGATAGGGGTGAGACCGGTTTACATGAATTCTTTCGAATCCTGGGGGAACCGTTACTCAGGGCGACCATAGGCTGCAGCTTCTCTCAGGCACATGATAGATTCAATTGCTGAACAGACACATCTGACAAGAGTCTTTTTCAACAGTTTAACAGTGGAATTTAATCTGAAGCATGGCCAGTGCAATTCAGGGATATTACAGCAACAATCTTCATTACAGTACAGTCTGAGTTTCTTGAGCAACAGGCTCCAGTAACAATACAGTAGTTTCTTCACAAGGCACAGTATTACAGTCTCTTTAGTAGCATAATTCAGCATAGATTAGATCTCTTAGCAGCACGCTTGTATGCATACACAACCACAGGCTTTTCCTTCACAAGCCACAATAGTACACAGCATTCTTTATCCTGCATGGAGATGGAAGGGGGTGGGTTTGATGAGGGAGATGATCCATGTGACACAATTCCTTCCAGTCCTTATCTTCCTGCCCAATACTCTGCACTGTTAGTTCAGGGCGTTTATCTGACCTGTGTTTACTTTCCCTCCTGATCTGAATCCTGTTCAGTTGCCTTCTGTCCGATACAGATAACACACCACCTTTCTCTTCGGCTTTAGCCAGACTACAATAACAAGTTCCCCACAATCCCCCTGGGGCTCTGCTAAAACACTCCATGTCTCCTGTGACTGTGTTAACCCCTCTAGTTGCTGGAAGCAACAGCACTACTTATGCATGTCACAGTAAGCCCATTAACAAATGGTTACCCAATCTAGTCAGGCCTATGAAATTATTATTGTACTTGTTGAGTCCGGATCCTATGTACCATCAAGATGAACTCTCTGAAATATTAGGGTACACAACGTCTTTTTCAGGTGGGTAACCCTGCTGAGTTTCGCAACAGGAAGACACTTCCGGAAACGCCGAAGATTTTTTTGTTTTTTTTTGGTTGTTTTCTTAGTGCTTTTCCAACGTTTTTGAGTTTTTTGAGCATTTGTCAGCGTTTTTGTGACAGCTTTTTTTGACTGTCATTTTCCGGACGTTTTATTAACTCCATTCAACAGTGAAAATAACACCAGAAAAAAACGCCCATTGACTTCTATTATAAAATACTGCGAATCTTCAGAGCAGAAAAATGGCCTGAAGAAGGCTCAGCTCAATTCTTTTAACCGCTTGGCGTCTTTGGAAACCTGAAATGGTTAAAAGACACCCAAAAGACTGACTATATGAACAGCAGGTCATTTTTACATAGAAATGCGTACGTTCGTTCTTTCGAGCGTTTCGCTAGCGCTTTTTCAGGTGGTTTTTGGAGCAGAATCTGCCTGAAAAAGATGTTGATCTTAAAAGGCTTAATAATTATTTAAACAGCACAGATATCTGTTAAAAAGAAATAGAAACTATAAAAAGGTGTATGCATGCTGATAGTTTCCACATATCAACAAGCTTTTTTTATTATGAACAGTGGACATAAAAAAAAAAGAGATGAAGTAAAGCGCCATGAACAAAAAGGCGTAATGAAATCATTTACTTCAGAAGTGACCGAAAAGGTTTATATCCAAATCGATAATTAATGCTATAATGTGCTAAAATGTCTATTAAAATCCCATTTTGTCATGTGGGCCTTATATCACATTCCTTGGCAACATAAAATTAAAATTGGTTTAATTAAGAAAATAATTTAAAAAAAAAAAAGCAGAAGAGGTAGTCAAATAAATTAGAAACAAATCATATGAATCGGCTATTGCAATCCCTATATAATCTACAAAATACACTTCAGAATGGCTGCAAATATCCTACATGTCTTGGCTACTGGGATTTCTCAGGCTTTTGGGAATTATTAAGGCGTCTTACGCACCCACCTTGCTCCCAACTGTAGACCTGAGAAATGTAAGACAGACTGGTTGCTAGGGACACCCGACCTGACTGCCCATAGCAACCAGTGCTGCTGATAGGGTTTAACTGATGTAGGCCTCAACCTGAGCGACTCAAGACATCTAATCCCTGTCTCAACTTTCACTATTAATTAAACTTTTTTTTTTTTTTTTTTTTTTTTTTTTTTTTAAAACCATAAGCTTGGGGTAGAAACTACTTGAAAATGTTAAAATTTAATTCCTTTTAAATTTACCATATTTTCTGGACAGGATCCATGCAACCATCAAGCCCTAAATCTCATCATTTATGGGTGCCTAGTATTCAACAATATTTACCCTTCCTAAAAAAAGAAACCTAAAAAGTCAAGGCATTTCTATTTTTTTATAGGAATTGTCCACTACGCGGACAATCCCCAGGTTTCACCCTTGTAAAATAATAACACCTAAACTCACCTCCGGTGACGGTGCCATTCCAGCGGTGTCGGCACGGTTTCGCCCAGGGATGGATCAAGTAACATGGTTATATCCCTCGATCCCTGCGCCAATCAGCACTACCCTGTCTTCGGACAAATCGTGCGGTCACACAATTCCTGGTAGTGCCAGTGCCGACACTGCCGGAGCGGCACCGACACCGGAGGGGAGAATATGTGTCATTATTTTACAAGGGGGAAACTGGACAACCCCTTTAAAGTTCCAACGATGAGTTTTTGATGATTTTCTGCACCTATTATGTAAATTCGTTTTTTTTCATCGTGTTTTGAGTACTTTTTTAAGTGCATTTTTATTGCTTTTTTTAACGCTGTGGTTTTTGTCTCTTTTTCGCATGTCATGTTAGAAATGTTTTCCATAGCGGAAACACGCATTTTTTTTATCTGCGGATTTTCCACATCTAATGCAACTCTATGGGGGAAATTCTGCACATTAAAGGGAGTGTACCCGAAAGACAAATTGACGTTGCGGATTACAAAACATGCACCGATATCAATTTGCATTGAGTAAAAAAAAAAAAACAAACAACGGGGCAAAGTGAGCATGAGATTTCTACAAATCTCATTCATCTTACTGTAAAAAGTTGCGGTTTTTGGGCAATAATATCAAAAGCTCATCATGGGCTATCAAAGGCTTGGGGGGGGGGGGGAGGGGAAGAGGAGATAATTTATCAATGCCAGTTTGGTCGGCTGGATCAAGATTTACCAAATTCATTAAAGGTCTTGTGCAAGCATCAGCAAATGTACTCCAGACATGGACTAAAGTGCATTTCTGATATATTTTAAGACACCCTTTTGGCATAAATTATAGTGAATCTCTTGGGCCATTCCCCTCTTCCGCTAAACTCACTTTTCAAAAAGTTGTTGGAGTTGGGGCAAGGGGAATAAAAAGTTGCTAAAAGTATGCAAAATTTTTGCACAAAGTGGTGATTTAGCCATTGGAGTTTAAGGAGAAAAGGAATATAATTAAACCACGGCACCATATGGCATACGTTTGTTAAAGGGGTTTTCCAGACAGGTGATATTGATGATGTCACGGGTGTGTCAGACAGTTGTTCTGGATCCAACTGTAGAAGGTGTTTGCGCTTGGCTCTGCAGGCACTTTCTTGATCTTTTCATCTCTGTGGTGCAGTGATATCCTTCTCCCTCTAGGACCTAACAGTGACCTCCACCTTCTGCTGCTAATTGACACACCCTTGCTGGATGTTTAAATACCTTCAGTCTCTCCAGAGTGTCACCGGTGATAGCTCTATTTTCCTCTGTCCACGCTTGAAGTGCTAGTAGTCGGCTAGTGTCTTCTTGGAGTTCCCTTGGAGGATAGTTGGTGTGATCTCTCTGGTGTCTTCTCAAGCTAATTGTTTCCCTTGTCTGTTTACCGGTTTGTCTTTAGTTGCAGTGGGGGCTGACTAGTGCTCACCCCGTCCCCTCCCTGTCTAGGCCCTATCACTATGGGCAGTCAGGGATTAGGTTTCCTTCTCGGTGATAGGTGCGGAACATATTTAGGGATGTTAGGGGAGCCAGGGTGTTGTCAGATCTGCCTAGGGGTCTCCACTCCCCCTTTCCCTAGTGTTTCGTCTCCCCCCCCCCTCTTCCCATTGTTGTGCACTTAGTCTTTCCCTCACCTTGCGTGACAGATGATCTCTTATCTGGATAGGTCACCAATTTCAGATCAGTGGGGTCTGACACCCAGAACCTCCACCGATTACCAGTTACTAGCTCCTGCAACAGTCAGATGTAAACTTCTGAACTACATCAATGTGTAGTGGCAGCTGCCGAGTACTGCAGATGTGCAGTACAGTAGGAGTTGATCTGCAGTACACGGCAGAGGCAGCTATGCAGATAGTAATGTTCTGCTTTTTAGCTCTATTCAGGCAACTTGATCAGTGGGATTGGCAGATGTCAAAGCCCTACTAATCTGAATATTGATTACCTATCGCAGAGATAGGTCATCAATTTCATATTCCCGGACAACCAGTTAAATGAGCACGTACAACAAAATCCAAGTTCTGCAAATATTGTAAATTCTGAACAATGCTACATAATGTACTTACAAAATAAAAAAAAATAAAAAAAGATGGCTTTTGAAAAGTTTCTTCAAGAACAGAAATATGATGGCAGTCAGCTAAACCATTTGATAAAGTGCAAGAGTGCCTGCAGGATACTACTACAGGGAAATGGTAACCAGCTCAGTCTTCCATAGCCATGCCAAGCTTTACGAATCCATTCCCTTCTATTAGCAATGCTCGGCTTCGCTTGCCTAGAAATGAGCTTTATAGATAAAATCAGAATAAATAGAGAAACAACGAAATATTAAAGTACTCAACTCAAGCAAAAGGCAGTAAAAGTATAGTAAAATCACTCTGCAAAAGTTTGGCCACTGGCAGTAAGAGAGTACTCCAAAATAAAAAAAAAATGGCCAATACGAGCTTGTGGACATACTAAAAACATTTTTTTTACAAAAAATTTCATTGAGGAGGTTAATGGAGAAAGTGAAGTGATGTCATTGGATTTCCAGACGTCTTAAAGGGAATGCCTCATCAGTTTTTTGCTACCTCATCTGATAGCAGCATAATGTGGGGAAAGAGACCCTGATTCCAACAATGTATCACTTAGTTTACTGGGTGCAGCAGTTGTGACACAATCACAGTTCTTATGTATCATGTATTAGAGCTCAGAAAGCTGATCCTGCCCACATCACAGCTTTCAGTAAACATTATATATAGAAATCAGTGCTGGGGGCGTGGTTGGACTAGCAGGCACCCGAGCTGCAGTGATAATCTCCTGCTGCTAAAACACTCACTGTATTGAAACAACAGCACACAGCCTAATAAGTGATACATCACTGGAATCATGCTCTTAGCCCCTACATGATTCTGCTGTCAGAATATATAGCAAAAATCGACAGATTCCCTTTAAAAGAAAAGTGTTGTCAGAAAATGTTGTTTAAATTAGGTTTTTGTGTTACATGTATTTGGGTTTTTTTTTTTTAAATCTTGGCAATTTTTTTTTTCTTTATATCACGATCTTTATTAAAAAATTACCTTGCAGTATTGGGGCTATTTTAGATGGACAGTCCTTGTCCTTTCAGTATGAGTTGTCAGCAGGCTCATTATCATCAGAGGCAGTACTACAATAATACCTCTATATATTAGTGATTACAATGACAATAGGCAATAGCACAGCTTCCCTCTCACAATGACCTATGCACACGCTCATTAGATGCTTTAATATAAAAAGATAGGATCAGAGTTTCTTCATTACTGCTAATATATATGTGGATTTCCTCAAACAATAAAAGACTGAGGAAATCCAGTACAGATTGTGATATGGGAAAAAAAATCATTGGCAAAAAAAAAACATTTAACACAAAAATCTGATTTAAACAATAAGTCCTTTACTTATGACACATTTCCTTGAAATGGTGTTTTATTTTTTTCACACCTGAATCCAATGTCAAGGTTTCCATTAATGACCACTGGCAAGTGATGGCAGAAGGGCCCAGCAAGCACCATAGTCCCTTATTTTTATAATGGACGGAGGGGACACATCTTAAGAAGGATGGGTGATTCCTAAGATCTATTCTGCAGGAACACAGACAGAATGTGCTTCAAGTGGAAAAGCCTTTCTTTTAGTGAGGTCATGGAGAGAATCAGCATCTGGTATGTTGGATCCAAGGGTAACACCGACAAGAGCCACCAACACCAGGTCGGACCATCTGGAGATCCCTGCAAAAGAGACAAAGGAAAAGATCTAAAAATGAACATGTCCAGTCTCAATGGAAGTTCAAGAAACAATAAGCCTATAAATCCTGCAAGAGCCTGGAAGATAATGTCCTGCTGACCAGTGTCATCTCAAGCTGGTGGCCAACGAAGGCCCTACCTTCATATTCTAGGGAGGTGTGGGGGCTTAGCAATCTTTAAGGCCCCCCTACACACTAGAGCGGGACAATCTGATGTGTATGGGGACCTCCCAATTATTCCCTGAAAGATGATGCTAGGAGAGAGAAGGATCCGAAGATTACCTATTCCTGGAGGAGTCTAGCAAAAGCTTTCTTCTCTCTTCCCATGGAAAATACATGAACACTTGTTTGAGCCAAGAGCTCATGTGTATGGGGGAGTCGGAAAAGTCAGTGAATAGACAGTCAGCAACCGACAGTCATCTCATGTATATGGCCAGTTCTATTGCGGATGGGGGAGGCTCCTGCTGCAGCTCATTGTCGAAACATTACTGGGTGGATGGTCGAGAGCACAGCTGAACTGCAGAGAGCACAGAGATTACTTCTTGCTTTATATTTAATTTTGGCAAAATAGGGAAAAAAAACAGATAAAAAAGGAAAGAATAGTAGATTTTTTTTATTCATCTTGTTAATGCTCCATTAACAACCCCCCCCCCCCACACACACAAAAAAAATGTTTATTAGGCCACGTTACACTCTTTACACTCTGAAAGATAAGGCAATCCGTATCTTGACTGGTGCAATAGATTTAGATTTATTTATATTATAAATAATCAGGGAGCAATATATAATATATATATACAGTACAGACCAAAAGTTTGGACACACCTTCTCATTTAAAGATTTTTCTGTATTTTCATGACTATGAAAATTGTACATTCACGCTGAAGGCATCAAAACTATGAATTAACACATGTGGAATTATATACTTAACAAAAAAGTGTGAAACAACTGAAAATATGTCTTATATTCTAGGTTCTTCAAAGTAGCCACCTTTTGCTTTGATGACTGCTTTGCACACTCTTGGCATTCTCTTGATGAGCTTCAAGAGGTAGTCACCGGAAATGGTTTTCACTTCACAGGTGTGCCCTGTCAGGTTTAATAAGTGGGATATCTTGCCTTATAAATGGGGTTGGGACCATCATTTGTGTTGTGCAGAAGTCTGGTGGATACACAGCTGATAGTCCTACTGAATAGACTGTTAGAATTTGTATTATGGCAAGAAAAAAGCAGCTAAGTAAAGAAAAACGAGTGGCCATCATTACTTTAAGAAATGAAGGTCAGTCAGTGCGAAAAATTGGGAAAACTTTGAAAGTGTCCCCAAGTGCAGTTGCAAAAACCATCAAGCGCTACAAAGAAACTGGCTCACATGAGGACCGCCCCAGGAAAGGAAGACCAAGAGTCACCTCGGCTTCTGAGGATAAGTTTATCTGAGTCACCAGCCTCAGAAATCGCAGGTTAACAGCAGCTCAGATTAGAGACCAGGTCAATGCCACACACAGTTCTAGCAGCAGACACATCTCTACAACAACTGTTAAGAGGAGACTTTGTGCAGCAGGCCTTTATGGTAAAATAGCTGCTAGGAAACCACTGCTAAGGACAGGCAACAAGCAGAAGAGAGTTATTTGGGCTAAAGAATACAAAGAATGGACATTATACCAGTGGAAATCTGTGCTTTGGTCTGATGAGTCCAAATTTGAGATCTTTGGTTCCAACCACCGTGTCTTTGAGCGACGCAGAAAAGGTGAACGGATGGACTCTACATGCCTGGTTCCCACCGTGAAGCATGGAGGAGGAGGTGTGATGGTGTGGGGGTGCTTTGCTGGTGGCACTGTTGGGGATTTATTCAAAATTGAAGGCATACAGAACCAGCATGGCTACCACAGCATCTTATATTCTAGGTTCTTCAAAGTAGCCACCTTTTGCTTTGATGACTGCTTTGCACACTCTTGGCATTCGCTTGATGAGCTTCAAGAGGTAGTCACCGGAAAAGGTCTTCCAACAATGTTGAAGGAGTTCCCAAAGATGCTTAGCACTTGTTGGCCCTTTTGCCTTCACTCTGCGGTCCAGCTCACCCCAAACCATCTCGAGTGGGTTCAGGTCTGGTGACTGGAAGCCAGGTCATCTGGCGTAGCACCCCATCACTCTCCTTCTTGGTCAAATAGCCCTTACACAGCCTGGAGGTGTGTTTGGGGTCATTGTCCTGTTGAAAAATAAATGATGGTCCAACTAAACGCAAACCGGATGGAATAGCATGCCGCTGCAAGATGCTGTGGTAGTCATGCTGGTTCAGTATGCCTTCAATTTTGAATAAATCCCCAACAGTGTCACCAGCAAAGCACCCCCACACCATCACACCTCCTCCTTCATGCTTCATGGTGGGAACCAGTCATGTAGAGTCCATCCGTTCACCTTTTCTGCATCGCACAAAGACACGGTGGTTGGAACCAAAGGTTCCACTGGTCTAATGTCCATTCCTTGTGTTCTTTAGCCCAAACAAGTCTCTTCTGCTTGTTGCCTGTCCTTAGCAGTGGTTTCCTAGCAGCTATTTTACCATGAAGGCCTGCTGCACAAAGTCTCCTCTTAACAGTTGTTGTAGAGATGTGTCTGCTGCTAGAACTCTGTGTGGCATTGACCTGGTCTCTAATCTGAACTGCTGTTAACCTGCGATTTCTGAGGCTGGTGACTCAGATAAACTTATCCTCAGAAGCCGAGGTGACTCTTGGTCTTCCTTTCCTGGGGCGGTCCTCATGTGAGCCAGTTTCTTTGTAGCGCTTGATTGTTTTTGCAACTGCACTTGGGGACACTTTCAAAGTTTGCCCAATTTTTCGGACTGACTGACCTTCATTTCTTAAAGTAATGATGGCCACTCATTTTTCTTTACTTAGCTGCTTTTTTCTTGCCATAATACAAATTCTAGCAGTCTATTCAGTAGGACTATCAGCTGTGTATCCACCAGACTTCTGCACAACACAACTGATGGTCCCAACTCCATTTATAAGGCAAGAAATCCCACTTATTAAACCTGACAGGGCACACCTGTGAAGTGAAAACCATTTCCGGTGACTACCTCTTGAAGCTCATCAAGAGAATGCCAAGAGTGTGCAAAGCAGTCATCAAATCAAAAGGTGGCTACTTTGAAAAACCTAGAATGTAAGACCTATTTTCAGTTGTTTCACACTTTTTTGTTAAGTATATAATTCCGCATGTGTTAATTCATAGTTTTGATGCCTTCAGTGTGAATGTACAATTTTCAAAGTCATGAAAATACAAAAAAAAAAACTTTAAATGAGAAGGTGTGTCCAAACTTTTGGTCTGTACTGTATGTATATATATATATATATATATATATATATATATATATATATATATATATTTATTATATATATACATATACATACATACATACATACATACATACACACACACACATATATATATATAGATAGATAGATCTATCCATCTATATCAGGGAGCAATGTAATGCACTAGTAAAGATATGGATTGCCTTATCTATACACACAGCTCAAAAAAATAAAGGGAACACTCAAATAACACATCCTAGATCTGAATGAGTGAAATATTCTCATTGAATACTTTGTTCTGTACAAAGTTGAATGTGCTGACAACAAAATCACACAAAAATTATCAATGGAAATCAAATTTATTAACCAATGGAGGCCTGGATTTGGAGTCACCCCCAAAATTAAAGTGGAAAAACACACTACAGACTGATCCAACTTTGATGTAATGTCCTTAAAACAAGTCAAAATGAGTCTCAGTATTGTGTGTGGCCTCCACGTGCCTGTATGACCTCCCTACAACGCCTGGGCATGCTCCTGATGAGGTTGCAGATGGTCTCCTGTGGGATCTCCTCCCAGACCTAGACTAAAGCATCCACCAACTCCTGGACAGTCTGTGGTGCAACGTGACGTTGGTGGATGGAGCGAGACATGATGTCCCAGATGTGCTCAATCGGATTCAGGTCTGGGGAACGGGCGGGCCAGTCCATAGCTTCAATGCCTTCATCTTGCAGGAACTGCTGACACACTCCAGCCACATGAGGTCTGGCATTGTCCTGCATTAGGAGGAATCCAGGGCCAACTGCACCAGCATATGGTCTCAAAAGGGGTCGGAGGATCTCATCTCGGTACCTAATGGCAGTCAGGCTACCTCTGGCGAGCACATGGAGGGCTGTGCGGCCCTCCAAAGAAATGCCACTGTGACGCCTCTTCCTCGGAAGCCCTTGTTTACCCTGGGAGATGGGGGACTCGGAGTCGGGTCCTATGATGGAGAGATGGGGTGCAGCCATGGCCTGGACCCGCTCCGTGCTCAGGGTCGTCACAATTTAAAAAAGGATGGTGTGGGCTTATCCGGGTTGAGTGGCTGATTTACGACGCCACCTGTGGCACCTGGTGAAGGCCACCAGCGCCGCCGCAGTCCGCTGAGGCATGGTGTTATGGCGGCCAGAGTAATTACTACTCCCCACAGGCGGAGCAAGGCCTCAGGGCAGAGGGACAGGATGGAGGGGGTAGTAGTAGAGGAGAACAGATGCCGCATCTCGCGGTGTGGCGCAGAAATAACATTCCAGAGGCCATAGGGGTGAACTTCCAAGGCTTTACTCACTTTAGAGATGGCAGAAGGAAGGAGACTCCCTGCTCCCCGCGGAGTCCTGCGGTCACCAGGGACGGGGGGTCCGACAACCTCCGAGTAAGTCCAGCATTCAGTCGGGACCCTACACCAGAGTGTTCCTGAACTACAGACCAGATCCTTTCCTGTCCGTGTGTGTGCAAATAGGCCGGCTCTCCCTCGGAGCTCCTCTCAGAACAAGGGCACGGGTAGCAGCTCCGCTCCGTCCGATACCCGGTGCGATCCTCAGGCCTAACCGGGCTTCCCTGACCAGGACGTGGAGTAGCAAGATCAGGTGTCGGGGGCCGGTACCCCTTTTTGCAGCCGGAATCCCTCTGACTAGATCAGCATAGAAAGGACAGGTGGCGTCTGCATCCTCCCTGGGATCCATTTGCTATGGAGCCACACTCTTTAGCTCCGGGCCTTCTTGATTATGGTCCTTGACCGGGCTGAGACAATCATTATCTGCAACCTGCCCCTCGACCCCAAGGCTAAGGTGCGAGGGCCGTGTCCCCATCCACTGCAGGTCCACACAGGATCCACGCTCAGTGATGAAGATCACCATGAAAATGACAGCCAAAAGACAAAAAGGACCATGAGCCAAGATGGCAATCTATTAAATATGAAATATTAAGTGTAACTAACTTGTAAGTCCTCTACCCTTACCCACTAACTGGTTCCCCTAACTTTTGGTTCCCCAGTCTCCCTGTAACCAGTGGTCATCCACTTTGGCCTGTCAGTACCTTCTTGTTCCTGTCCAGTAGCGTCTGAGGTATTTATTTTAGCCTTTATTTTATCCACTCTCCCAAAGGGTATATAGTAAATGTACGTAAGGTATTAGAGTTTATTTCAATGTTATAAAGTTTTACTGTCCTGTAAATATTGCTGATATTTCTGGTCTATTTCCTGAGAGAGCTGTGTAATATACTATTGTTTACCTAATCAATATGTCACTCACACTCACTGCCAGTTTATCCTGTTCAGTGAACGTTTCACAAGCACAAGCTAATGAGACGGGACAGTGGTATTAATATTGCACAGCACTCTGAGCAAACATATTGGAATAACCAGATAGAAATTACAAATAGACATACGGTTATTTTCATTAATTGTTTGAACTAATAACTTAGTTTAGAAAAATAAGTTTGAAAAGTGATAAGAAACTTAGTATCATTCATATATATATATATTTACACTGAATATTGTTAACTCATAAGTTGGTCTGACGAGACCCACATTTATTTCCTGTAATAAAATAACTCCAAAGAGGAAATGGGGAATGTCCATAGCAATTGTGCTAAACCCGGCAAAACCCCACAGAAGGAAATTAAATGTGTACAATACTCAGAAGGGAGTCCGATGATTTATATGATTGATACATATGGGCAACCAGCATTCAATATATGGACTAGATGGAGATCTGTTTTGCCTGATCTACCAATCAAAGGCACATTAGATATTACTCTATTAAAGACTATATCACCTTGCTGTATCAGTGAGGAAGAACAGAAAATGTACTGTTCTTGGTTAGAAGTAGCTGCATCTACCACTAATCCAGTATCCGTGACTCCTCTTATGCCTCGTGCCCCACCATCATATTATTCTAGTAAACCAAAATTATTAAATATGATGGATTGTGATGATGAACAAATGATAGCCTGCGTGGCCCAGAGCCTGATAGACCAAGCCCGGGCTGCCAGAGTTGCACAAGCAGCTCAGCCTTATGCATCCGTAACCACACCTTCCCCATTGCAAGCTTCTGCCCCAATAGGTCCCGATGCACCTTTATCCATGATCACAGATACTGGTTTTATAAAAACGAGCCCATCATCATCTGGTACTAGTATAGATGAGAAGGTGCATGAAGGAACACTTGCTAGGACCACTGTAGTAAGAGAAGAATTATACCCAAATAGGGAATTGGAAGAATATTCTGACAAAACACCAATAATAGATAAAAATTATACCAATGTAAGCACAGATAACATTATAACTGAAGGTAGAAGGCGCCAACAAAACAACCCCCCTGCTCAAATGTACCCCATGCAAGAAATCACAGGCCCAGGTAACCAGTCATGGAAGATGAGAAAACCTTACACTTGCACTGATTTGTTTGAGATAAATAAGCAAGTGGGTGAATATAGGAAAAATCCCAGAAGATCTTGGGAAATGTTAGATAAGATCTTTCATACACATCAACTATATGGTCAAGATATTCTACAAATCTTGCATACTGTATTTACACCTGCAGAGGTTGTAGAATTACTTAAGAATACTCAATATACTGGACCTAATCCAGAGTTCAAAATTGAGGAGGTACAAAATCAGTGGGATAAAATTCGTCACAATTATAAGGAAATGTTTAAGCAAACCCCTGATTGGAATACTATAAGCAATATACAACAAGGGTCAACTGAATCAGTAAGAGAGTATTATCACAGATTCAGTCAGTTGGTGAAAGATCAGAGTGGTGAAAAAAGTCTATTTGAAGTTCCTGAAGTAGCTATAATTCTTATCCAAACATTTGTTGATGGGTTAACTAAGGTGTTAAAAAGCAGATTAACCACTCAGATGCCTCATTGGAAAACTTTAACTATGGATAGTGTGTTAGCTGATTTATATCATCATGAGAAAAATCTAGAGGGGGCACAAAAGAAAAAGGAAGAAAGATTAATGCAGTTACAAATATCTGCTACAGAGAGAACTCTGAAAACCACAGGCACTGCTAACAAGGATGACAACTCGAAAGGAAGGGATTTTAGGTGTTTCAATTGCAATGGGAAGGGTTACATTGCCAGGTATTGCAAGAAACCAAAGAAACAACAAAAGCAGGAAGAAGATAAACAGAGTTGACTAGAAAATAGTGAAACTGTGCAATATATGGTTAACCCTTTAATGCCTTTAAACACTTCTTCCTTTTCCTCTAGAGAACCAGTTTTACACTGTGAAGTGGCAGGAGAAACTGTACCTTTTCTCATTGACACAGGTGCTTCAGTGTCTCTAATTAATGATAACTCATTCCTTCCCAAAACAGGAGAAAAAACTGAAAACGGTTGGAGTCACAGGAAAACCTAATTTTCTTTCTATTTCAGATCCAACTAGGGTCACTATAGGTCCCATTACAACTGAACATTCTTTTCTGTTGTCAGCAGATGCCCCGATAAGCCTCCTGGGACGGGACCTGTTATGTAAACTGAATTGTACCATATTTTGTACCCCGGATGGAGTACATTTACAGGTACCTAAGGGTCATACGGAGGATGCAGTGAATTTATTGTACATGAGTCCAGATACCATATTGGTCTCCAAAATATTGGATCCGGCGGTAGAATCAAATGTTGACAAAGGTCCCACCTAAATTGTGGAATACTGATTCTACTGAGGTTGGTAACATGAATCATGTCCAACCTGTACAAATTGACTTAAAACCTCACTGTATCCTCCCCTGTAAACCTCAATACCCATTAAAACCAGAAGCTGAAGTTGGCATAGCCCCAACTATTAAATCACTCTTGATACAAGGTGTGTTGAAGAAAATTCAGAGTCCATGTAACAGTCCTATTTTCCCCATCAAGAAACCTGGTAGTAAGGGACAGTGGAGGATGGTTCAAGATCTAAGGACCATAAATGAAGTGGTTGTACCATTACACCCAGTCGTTCCAAATCCAGCTACTATCTTAATGCAGATCCCAGCAAATAGTTCTTATTTTTCTGTCATAGATCTGTGTTCCGCTTTCTTTTCCATCCCCATTCACCCTGACTCCCAGTACCTTTTTGCCTTTACTTACAGAGGACAGCAGTATACATGGACTCGGTTGCCACAAGGTTTTCTAAACTCACCTACCATCTTCAGTCAAGCACTCAGTAACAACCTGGCAGATCTAGTGCTCCCATGCGGATCCATCTTGATTCAGTATGTGGATGACCTGTTGCTGTGTTCTGTTTCAAAAGATGAGAGTCTGGAAGATACAGAAGCCCTTCTGTGCTTTCTAGCAGAAAACGGACACAAAGCAGCACTTGCCAAGTTGCAACTGTGCCAGACTAAGGTAGTATACATTGGACACTGTTTGACAAAAGGACTAAGACATCTCTTGACAGAAAGAGTAATGACCATTAAACATATGACCATTCCCTATAACAAGAAACAGATGAGACAGTTTTTAGGGATGGTTGGATACTGTAGACAGTGGATTCCTTGTTTTTCTTTATATTCCACACCACTGTATGCCCTTACCAAAGATACTGTCCCAGAACCTTTTGAGCATACAGAGGAAGTTCAAACTGCTTTTGTAGAACTAAAGGAAGCCTTGATCTCTGCCCCTGCTCTTGGTTTACCCAATTATGCTCTCCCTTTTCATCTTTTTTGCCATGAAGTACAAGGGCATGCTCAAGCTGTATTGACTCAACGTCATAATGATGCTAACAGACCAATTGCCTACTACAGCTCAGAACTAGACCCGGTTGCACGAGGAATGCATGCTTGTCTTAAGGCCGTTGCAGCAGCAGCATTTTCTGTGGAGAAATCTGCAGACCTGGTTCTCATGCACTCCTTGATTGTATGGGTCCCCCACTCTGTGTATGCACTGCTCAACTGCCAGAGGACCAAGCATGTCACCCAGGCCAGACTTACCAGATGGGAAGTGACACTCTTACAGCCAAGTCACATCACTTTACGCTGATGTTCCCAGTTGAACCCTGCTACTTTACTACCATATGAGACACTCTTGTCTCAGAGAGAGGGAGTGAATGGTGAGACTGGTGAATTTGACACAGAGAGTGAGTTTGACAGAATGGCATGCCCTGATGAACATGATTGTGTACTTCACACGCAAACATTGACACTGCCTAGGGCAGATTTACAAGAAGAACCGCTGCAAAACCCAGATCTGGTGTTTTACGTTGATGGAAGTTGCCACAGGCAAACAGACACAGGAGAATTGAATTCTGGGTTTGCAGTAGTGGATGACCACAATGTGGTCCATGCTGAAGCATTAGGAACACCACACTCAGCACAAAGAGCAGAACTAATTGCACTCACAAAAGCATGCCAGTTAGCAGAAGGACAACGTGTTAACATTTATTCAGACTCAAGGTACGCATTTGGTGTAATACATGATTTTGGTACTATATGGAAAATGAGAAATTTTCTCACTGCTAGTGGTTCTCCAATAAGCCACTCAGGAGAAATTGCTCAGTTACTTGATGCAGTGAATCTCCCAAAGGAGATTGCTGTCATCAAGTGTCAGGCTCATACCACTGGACAAGATCCAGTAGCAAAAGGAAACAACAGAGCTGATGCAGCTGCAAAAACGGCAGCAAGCAAAGTTTTAAACACCCATATGATGAATCTGATTGAAATCCCAAATTGGGAAAAACTGCAAACAATGCAAAATAATTGTTCTCCTCAGGAAAAGGCCCGATGGAAGGATATAGGATGCACCCAGGATTCAGAAGGCCTCTGGAGAAACGGTGAAGGTAAACCAGTGGCCCCAAAATCTCTGCTGACAGCGTTAGCAGATGCTGCACATGGTTTAACCCATGGAGGTAAAACCGCGATGCGAAATTTGGTATATACGTACTGGTGTGCACCAGGTTTCACAGTTATTGCAAAAAGAAAATGCTTGTCTTGTCAAACATGTCTCCAGCAAAATGCTGGAGGAGCTGTGAAAGCCCCACCTTCTCACCTCCCATCAACCACGGGTCCTTTCCAAATTCTGCAGATTGATTACATTCAACTACCTAAAGTTGGTAGGTTGCAATATGTCTTGGTATGTGTTGATCAATTCTCAGGGTGGGTAGAGGCTTATCCAACAGCCTCACAGACAGCAGAAGTAACGGCTTCAAAGATATGTAAGGAATTTGTGTGTAGATATGGTATTCCACAGATAATATCTAGTGATCAAGGTCCTGCATTTACAGGTAAAGTGTTCCAAAAAGTATGTTCAATGATAGGAGTAAAACAACAATTGCATACTCCTTATCACCCACAAGCTAGTGGGAAAGTGGAAAGGTATAACCGAACCATAAAAGAGAAACTAGCAAAATGTTGTAAAGAAACAGCTATGAAATGGCCAGATGCCCTACCTTTGGTATTAATGGATATCAGAATAACACCACGAGGTCTTTTACAGTTATCACCTTTTGAGATTCTGTATGGCAAGATACCTAATCACCCACTTTCACCCCCAGAAACTGCCCAGGCTGCTCAGAATACCTTGAATGTGGACTACGTCTTACGCTTGCAAAAACAACTAAAAGACATTGCCCAGAGTGTACATCTACAGCAACCACAAGTCACTTTGTCCTGTCACGAGGTGCAGCCAGGAGACTACGTGTTGGTACGTAAATTCTTGAGATCTGGTTCCCTTACAGAACGGTGGGAAGGTCCATACCAAGTCCTGTTGACAACCCCTACCAGCGTTAAGGTAGAAGGAAGAGGGACGTGGATCCACGCATCTCACTGCAAAAGAGTGCAACCCACTGCCGAGACGACATCTTCATCTGCGCCAGATAAAGAAGATCCAGCTGACATCATCTGTGCCACACACCCTGAGCTGCACCCCTAAGTAAGTTTTTGTGGTCTGAGACAAAGCAGAAATACGCTTCTCTCAGGCTGCCACCTAAGTCGCTGCTGTAACAGCTGAAGATAATTCCAGCGCTGTTCTTCCATCGCGTGAAGATGATAAAACAAAGAAGAAGATGTCACTCTATGAGCAGTTATATGGACCACATGCAAGGAAAAGACTCTGGGGAGCGGTGATAGGCCTATGTAGTCTTTTGGTGATAATGGTGTTTTTACACAGTTTAAGTGAATGTTCTACGTCCACAGATACTGATAATCCAATAATACCACTAGATCCATTCTTGGGAGGGAGGAAGAAAAGAGGTATCCCAGATGTTCATGACTGTATAGAATACTATTGTAAACCGAATGGTTATGAAGCCCGGTGCATAGTTTGGTGTTTTGATGATAGAGAATTCCTTCGAGGTAAACGGGAGTTACATGAACACCTACAAGAGCCCTGGGACAATAAATTGTTAAATATGCATGACACTATAGCCAAGCGCACAGGAACTAAAGATTGTTGGATATGCACTCATTCACCAATATCCTCAAAATCTATGCCTTTCTTAGCTACTCCTGTACCAATGGAGGAACTTATCCTGTCATTGGAAGAAACTTTCACATTCCCCACAAATCTAAGTGCTTCACGATATAACAACACTCGTGTGTCCCTTCCAATAGCAGGATGGACAGCTCCACCATGGTGGGTAGCGATTCGAGATCTATCCCTCATTACACCCCACAGCATAGCTGTATGTGGCCCAGGATCTACCAGCATACGATGTAATAGAATTAATATTACAAATAATGAGTTGGGATCCATACCTGTTAATCTAGAATCATTACAGGTTATATTTCTACCAAGTCGTGTCCCCTATACATCAGAAAATAATGAAGGATCTACTATATTCGGGGGCCTAGTATACGAATTAACCGAAGGAGCATCAGGTTTGTTGCATGATTTAATAAATAGTTCAGGATATAATGAAGATACGAATACATGCAATCAAACAGTAAGAGGAATACTAAGACACCCCTGGTGCCCGTCCCCGAGGTTACAACCCCTCATATGGTATGCATCTGAAATTTCTTATAGGTTACTATCCCATTTAGGTGGAGAACATATCATTCTTCCAGAAAATATGTATTATGTTTGTGGAACTTTTGCTTACAAATTTCTACCTTATGATGGCGTTGGTACATGTACCCTAGCAAGATTGACCCTAGCTACATGGACCATCGCCCATGATGAGATAGACCTTGATCAGATACCAAGACATATGATGCAGAAGAGAAGAGCTAAAACCCAACCTTTGATACACACTCCATGGTACACAAAGTTTGGACTCACTCTCACAATTACAGGATTGGCTATCCACAATTCTCATAACATTGAACAATTAGCAGAATTGTTTGATAATGTCACAGATGAAGTATTCGATGCCATCCTAATACTAAACAATCAAACTCGGTTTCATGCAAAGGTACTAAATCAACATACTATAGTATTGGACTATTTAACGGCCAGTCAAGGAGGTATGTGTCAGATAATCGGTCCTGCCTGTTGCAACTATGTAGATGCCAATTTTTCAGTCAGAGTAGATAAACACATCGCCAAAGCCATGGAATTAAAAGAAAGATTCAGAGAAGAACATTCCCATGATGATGAAACCATTTTTAGCAGTTGGTTACAATGGTTGAACCCTGCTAACTGGTTTAAAGGTATAGGAGGATGGATTGTCGGTGTAGGTCACATGTTCCTACAAATTTGTCTGTTTGCTTTCATCATCATATTGCTCATAAAATTATGTAAGTGGGCCATAAACAAAATCCGAAGACCCAAGAACGTCTTAAACGTTCATCTCCTTCCGGCAAATGAAAATTCTGAAATACCTCTCCTTGCTCCTCCCCCTCCTTTTCGGAGAGAGGGCAGAAGATACTATTACTTTGATGTAGAGGTGTAAGTGACAAGTGATAATATTATTATCAGAGAGAGGAAAATGATAGGAAAATTAGTATACCATATCAATTAATCCCTTTTAATATAACCCTTTAACACTCCTATAAACCAATGTAGTAAAATATGCTGCTTAAACAACTAGATTATAATAAGATTAATCAATAATCTCTAAACAAAGATGTAAAGTTTACCCAAGCCACTGTGGAATTTGCAGGGGTTGCTTATCTTAGTCAAAATGCCCTTTTGAGGTCAGGTTGATCTAGGGAAAGCACATTGACCAACAAAACAGGTACATTGCATCAAGTAATTATATAAGTACATAGGTAAGCATTTTATGTAATCGCCTGATTACTAATGACTGGATGCTAGTTGTTTATATTGTAAGATGATTGGTTATGTTATAATCTTCCTATGTCCCACCTACTATGTACAACCCACAATTTACACTATAAGAATTGTGCCCCAATACAATGGAGGGAGTTCTGTTCTAATATTGATCAGAGCTCTTGTGGCTACAATAAAACTTTCTTTAATCTACAGAGAAAGTGTGTGCACTCATCCTTTGGGAGACTGAGACGTTATTCCATATCAGGCAGCACCTAGTGCATACTAGCCCCCTCTGGTGGAGAAATGTGGTGTTGGATGCAAAGGTTGGGTCACGACCATCACACTGTTCTTACCTCAGAGGAGGAACACTACACTCCATTAGAGAAGTGCAGCATCCCTGTGGCGGTCGAACCCTCAGGGGCGCCACACCACCCCACACCATTACTGACCCACTGCCAAACCGGTCATGCTGAAGGATGTTGCAGGCAGCAGATCGCTCTCCACGGTGTCTCCAGACTCTGTCACATGTGCTCAGTGTGAACCTGCTTTCATCTGTGAAGAGCACAGGGCGCCAGTGGCGACTTTGCCAATCCTGGTGTTCTGTGGCAAATGCCAAGCGTCCTGCACGGTGTTGGGCTGTGAGCACAACCCCCATCTGTGGACGTCGGGCCCTCATACCACCCTCATGGAGTCGGTTTCTAACAGTTTGTGCAGACACATGCACATTTGTGGCCTGCTGGAGGTCATTTTGCAGGGCTCTGGCAGTGCTCCTCCTTGCACAAAGGCGGAGGTAGCGGTCCTGTTGCTGGGTTGTTGTCCTCCTACGGCCCCCTCCAAGTCTCCTGGTGTACTGGCCTGTCTCCTGGTAGCGCCTCCAGCCTCTGCGCACTACGCTGACAGACACGGCAAACCTTCTTGCCACAGCTGGCACTGATGTGCCATCCTGGATGAGCTGCACTACCTGAGCAACTTCTGTGGGTTGTAGAGTCTGTCTCATGCTACCATGAGTGTGAAAGCACAACAAACATTCAAAAGCGACCAAAACATCAGCCAGAAAGCATTGGTACTGAGATGTGGTCTGTGGTCCCCACCTGCAGAACCACTCCTTTATTGAGGGTGTTTTGATAATTGCCAATAATTTCCATCTATTGTCTATTCCATTTGCACAACAGCATGTGAAATTGATTGTCAATCAGTGTTGCTTCCTAAGTGGACAGTTGGATGTTACAGAAGTTTGATTTAGGAGTTATATTCTGTTGTTTGTGTTCCCTTTATTTTTTTGAGCAGTGTATATATAAAAAAAATTGCTCTTTTAATTTATATACAAAAGAGACTTAAGTGCTCTGGGTGTGTCATAGCACTTCCCAAGCCTTCGCCTCCCTGACTCGGTCAAGTGCTCATGTGTTAAAAAAGCTGCTGCCAGACTCTTCAAGCATTGCTTTATCTTCCAGAAGACAAAAGGATCAGCCTTTAAAATTGTAGAGGCCCAATCCTCATCACCCCTGACATGATCTGTTGTGGGATATTCAGGAGGCCCCCCGTACGCCTCAGATGGTGGTCTAGCCCCACTATTATCAGTAGGGTCAGACAACTTTCATCTAAAGTGTATCCTTCCCCTTCCATGCTGTAAGTGGTCAGAGCAGCAAGACATCAATAACACAAGATTATCCCCCAAACTCATCTGCTTTTTGTTAATCATATTTTTCTAAAAAAAAAAAGAAATACATTTAATTAAAGAATTATTTTAGTATGCCAATTAAATGCACAGGACACCAGAAAACACTGAGAAGATCATGTCTGTTCCATATACCCCTAAGATATATGGATCAGACAACAGACATGGCCATACGCTCACATCACAGACTATTCTCTGATTCCAGAATATTAAGGAAGCGAAAAAAAAAAAAGACAGTAAAACAGTCATTTATAATGCCCTGTTTGGGTAAAGACGTCCCCTTGGAGTCTTTAAGTATGCTATTTTGGTTTTGAGAACATTTTCCAGTCATTTGCTTGCAAGCACCTGGCGGCTTTTTAATGGACAGCCGCATCAATCTCGCTTTCAGGAGCCGGCAGTGTGGGCAAGGAGAAGGACTGCGGGGTGCGAGCAGGGGGAACAGCTCTACACGGTGCACTGAGTTTGCTAACGTCTGTTTTTAACCTCTTGCATGCCACGAAACAGACTGTATCTGCTTTGTATTACTATTAGAAATCACATTATTTGGCTTTTTCAAGGGTAGCTCCACCCAAATTGTCAAATTCACCAAGTCCTTTGCTATTTTATTTTAACTTTCAAGTGCATCTATGCTTAAACAAGATCTACCACTTTCCAGAAATATGTATTGTTGTTTACCTGATGCACACGCCGCTGTTCTCCTGAATCCAGTGTTGTTTTCCATTTCTTCCTACGCCTCTCCGTTCCTGAGATATGGCCCCTTCTTGTCTGTATATAAGTCTAGTCTTGTTATACAAGTGGGTGTGGTCCTCAACATCTTTATATCTTGATGACCACACCCAGTTGGCCAAAAAGCCTTGACATACAGTACAGACCAAAAGTTTGGACACACATTCTCATTTAAAGATTTTTCTGTATTTTCATGACTATGAAAATTGTACATTCACACTGAAGGCATCAAAACTATGAATTAACACATGTGGAATTATATACTTAACAAAAAAGTGTGAAACAACTGAAAATATGTCTTATATTCTAGGTTCTTCAAAGTAGCCACCTTTTGCTCTGATGACTGCTTTGCACACTCCTGGCATTCTCTTGATGAGCTTCAAGAGGTAGTCACCGGAAATGGTCTTTCAGCAATCTTGAAGGAGTTCCCAGAGATGCTTAGCACTTGTTGGCCCTTTTGCCTTCACTCTGCGGTCCAGCTCACCCCAAACCATCTCAATTGGGTTCAGGTCTGGTGACTGTGGAGGCCAGGTCATCTGGCGTAGCCCCCCATCACTCTCCCCCTTGGTCAAATAGCCCTTACACAGCCTGGAGGTGTGTTTGGGGTCATTGTCCTGTTGAAAAATAAATGATGGTCCAACTAAACGCAAACCGGATGCTGTGGTAGCCATGCTAGTTCAGTATGCCTTCAATTTTGAATAAATCCCCAACAGTGTTACCAGCAAAGCACCCCCACACCATCACACCTCCTCCTCCATGCTTCACGGTGGGAACCAGGCATGTAGAGTCCATCCGTTCACCTTTTCTGCATCTCACAAAGACACGGTGGTTGGAACCAAAGATCTCAAATTTGGACTCATCAGACCAAAGCACAGATTTCCACTGGTCTAATGTCCATTCCTTGTGTTCTTTAGCCCAAACAAGTCTCTTCTGCTTGTTGCCTGTCCTTAGCAGTGGTTTCCGAGCAGCTATTTTACCATGAAGGCCTGCTGCACAAAGTCTCCTCTTAACAGTTGTTGTAGAGATGTGTCTGCTGCTAGAACTCAGTGTGGCATTGACCTGGTCTCTAATCTGAGCTGCTGTTAACCTGCGATTTCTGAGGCTGGTGACTCGGATAGACTTATCCTCAGAAGCAGAGGTGACTCTTGGTCTTCCTTTCCTGGGGCGGTCCTCATGTGAGCCAGTTTCTTTGTAGCGCTTGATGGTTTTTGCAACTGCACTTGGGGAAACTTTCAAAGTTTTCCCAATTTTTCGCACTGACTGACCTTCATTTCTTAAAGTAATGATGGCCACTCGTTTTTCTTTACTTAGAATTTGTATTATGGCAAGAAAAAAACAGCTAACAGTCTATTCAGTAGGACTATCAGCTGTGTATCCACCAGACTTCTGCACAACACAACTGATGGTCCCAACCCCATTTATAAGGCAAGAAATCCCACTTGTTAAACCTGTGAAGTGAAAACCATTTCCGGTGACTACCTCTTGAAGCTCATCAAGAGAATGCCAAGAGTGTGCAAAGCAGTCATCAAAGCAAAAGGTGGCTACTTTGAAGAAACTAGAATATAAGACATATTTTCAGTTGTTTCACACTTTTTTAAGTATATAATTCCACATGTGTTAAATCATAGTTTTGATGCCTTCAGTGTGAATGTACAATTTTCATAGTCATGAAAATACAGAAAAATCTTTAAATGAGAATGTGTGTCCAAACTTTTGGTCTGTACTGTATATACAGCGAAGAGAAGGCCATCTCTCGGGAATGGAGAGGTGCAGAAACAAAGAAAAAAAAAAACATCGCCGGATTCAGGAGAACAGGGGCATTTCCATCAAGTAAAAGAAATTCATTTTTATGGAAAGTGAAAGGTCTTTTTTATCTACACACTTATAGTAATTTATATATGGTTACTCTCTCACAATGCCCCATGGGAAGACCATTCTCCCTGATTAGCATAGCTCCATTTGTACATATTGTTTTTTGCCTTAATACTTGCACGCACACAGTGTTTGAGCGTGCATGAACAGGTATACACAAATTACTGAGCCAGGCAGCAGGGTCCTTGCTGCCATTATTTAAGCACCAATGACATCACAGCTGTCCCGGGCAAAGGTGCCCGTACACCTTAGATGGCAGTCCGCCAAATGATTATTTGCATAACAGGTATCTTCTCTGACTC
Source organism: Phyllobates terribilis (assembly GCF_046119375.1). Classification (NCBI taxonomy): domain Eukaryota; kingdom Metazoa; phylum Chordata; class Amphibia; order Anura; family Dendrobatidae; genus Phyllobates; species Phyllobates terribilis. Next base: position 140,077,057 of record NW_027362770.1, read on the forward strand.
CCACATACACATGGATGCTCGAAACGGCAGAGTGTGCATGTGTTTTCAAAGAGAAGAGTAAAGTAAGCCGCTGTTAGGCGTCAAGGGTTTACTGTGACAGAGAGGGGCCAGAAGACAGCGGAGTCTAATTTCATGTACTCCTGCACTGATTAGAAGCACTTCACCATCATATTAAACAGTGCAGGTTTCAGCTAGCAGTTAATGGGTTAATCTGTTCAGTTGAAGCTCCTGGATCTTTCCTACTTGGATGATCTCAGCTGTTCAGTGTTGGCCACTCCCCTCTGCTATATATACTCGCCTCTGGCAATCAGGGATTGCCAGTGTTAGTTTCATACTGCCTGGTTCTAGAGTTGAAGGTGTTGGTTGTTTGAGGAGGCGTTTGGAGTTTTGTTCTAAGAACTGTTGCTGGGTGATTTGTCTGTGTGCATATCCTCATCCTCTCCTATTTGATTTTTCTTTCCTTTACTTCCCGGTGTTCCCCTCTGTTGTTTGTGAGTGCATATTTGTATGACTGGTATTTTCCTTGTTAGTCTGGTTTGTGTGTTCATATACACTACAACTCCCCACTTCCTGGGTGGGGGAGGGGACAGATAAGGGCTGATTTAGGAGCTCAGCAAAGCATGTGGCCCCAGTATCTTCACCATTAGATGTAATCCGGGGAGCAGAGATAGCTAGGGCGCCCCTAGCTTTAGGAATAGGGAAGGAGCCCCTAAACCCGGGATTCCTGACAACAGTGCCGTGACATCAGGCAGCTGCTTGTAGTCCCCAAAGACAAAAGGATCAGGCATTGTAATTCAACATGCCCAATCCTTTTCCCTTTTGACATTATCTAAACGGGAAAGGTTGGAGGGCCCCCATACACATCAGATGGCCAGCCAGTCATTGCTGAAATTGGGACCATGGTTTGGGGGCTTTTAGAGAAGCACTTACAATGGCTATCACTATTTTCAGGCCACTGTCACGGACTTGATTTTTATGTGGCACTGTTATGTGGTCAATAGCAATAGGTTGGGACGCCTTTTTTTGGAAGGGGGGGCATAAGTCTTAAAGGGTTATTCCCAAATTCACATATTGGTATTGTCGGATAGAGCTTGTAAATACAAGTAATTTAGCAATTTACTGCTAATTCAAATGTCCAGCCGTTCTTGAGATGTTAACCCTTTTCTTATCGTTATAGCTTGTTGTCTTGGAGACTGACCACCGCTGCAAGACAGCAAAAGATGTGGCGTGTTTATAAGCCCTTTTCTATTGAGCGTGTAAACCTTTTTGAAGCTGGGCAGCTTAAGCACAGTGCTTACAAGCTAGACAGCAGATTCAAAACAGTTTACACGCTCAATAGAAAAGTTTGTAAGCACTGCTGTCTAGCAGCGGTGGTCGGTCTCCTAGGCTACGAGCTTTAAACAAAAGAAAAGGGTTAATATCTCAAAAACGGCTGCAATTTTTAATAAGCAGTAAATTGCAAAAGTGCTCGTTTGCACAAGCTATATCTGACAATATCCATCTATGAAAATAACCCTTTAGCATATGTTAACAATGGTAGTTTTCATGAGCGCAGACACTGTACAGCCTGCCTCCCCCAGCCTTAATAGCTGATAACAGAGAACAACAAGCACAGAGAATAAATAACAGATCCCTTTAAGTGAAGCAAATGTAATGCATAATTATTTTGACACAATAATATTGTCACCTAGAAACTTGGACCCTCTTACCGGGGGATTTCAGCTCAGTTTTAAGCCTGCAAACAAAGGTAGGGATTTACAACCTAGCAATTAGATCCCCCCGCTGGGAGCCGGGGAATAATGTGATGGTTATGAATAATTGAATATTGTCATTGTATACTTAGTCCCATAACAGGTGCTGGGAATTACACTGATTTAGGTTCCCGTATCCACTAGGTAAATGCTATATACAGCCACTGTCCCCTCACATGGAAAATCATTATTGGGTGGATGACACAGCCTCGAGCTGGACAAGGACAGAGTAGAGGAGTTCTAGATTTCATATATGGACCCCTTTATAGGGGTTGTCCGGCCTTAAGATATAAGTCTGCAGTAACTCTATGTGACTGCAGAGTTGTGAATCCTCATATTGTGCGCACTGCAGTGCCAGGTGCAGGCAGTCATGTGACCATAAGTACGTAATGTGCATACTTCTGGCCAGATTCCGACTAGACTGTATCATGAACGTCTAGTCGGAATGTGACCACATGAATTCAAACCGCATCAATGTGGTTACGCACCTGCTGCTCTCGGCATTGAAGAATCCTCACAGTGCGCACTATGTGACTGTAGACTTGTAGCTTATGTCCGGACAACGCCTTTAAGACTTTAAAACCATTATATACCTACAGCAGAGAGCCATTACACAGGTTCTTAAAGGGGTTTCCAGTTTCTGAAAACTCGGCCCACGATCGGTGTGATATCGGACAGCATTCCTGTATGTGCTTCCCTTGACAGTTAGAGCAAAACAAGGAGTTAAAGGGGTAGTCCATCTTGGAGTCAATTTTGTTTTAATTACTTAAATTTGGAGCAAAAAAAGAATTTTTGCAATTTGGTTTCATTAAAACCTTTTGTATCGTTCGGTTTTCACAGGCTCTTAGTTTCCCTGCGCATTCCACTTTGATGTGGTCTGTGGTCATAAATCAGCTAAGAGGAGCTCAGAAAAAAAGAGTTACAAACTCGAGCTCACTGATGGATACACCGTTAACTCATTCTGCAGCCAGCAATAAACAGCATGAAAAGAAAGCTATAGAAAGTTCAAAATTAATAATGAAACCCAAATGCAAAATAGATGTTTTTTAGCCCAAAATACATGCAAGTAAAAAAACAAAATAATTGTCCTCAAAGGGTGAACAGCCAGCGCCTTTAATAGGTGATAAATGCCATTGTATGATCATACAGAGGTGTATGTTAGAGCCCTCGATCACAGGTATACATCCGGAAATCTTCAGCATGCAACTTATCACTGTGCACATGGTCTAAGCAGACCACAGTGTATGTCAGAGGCGAAATTGCACGGATCCAAGCACCATAAAATAACTGCTCCATACACCGCATAGTGGTCGTTTTTAGGTACTGCAGCTTTGCTCCCATTCACTTGAATAGGAGCTGAGCTTCACGGACACTAAGCAGTTTACGGAACAATATACTGTATACCACCACCTCAGGGACTCCAAAGTTCCCACCTTAATTAAAGACCATGTTCACACCCTAAGATCATGTTCACATCTTCATTAAGACCATGTTCACACCTTAACTAAGACCATGTTCACACCTTAACTAAGACCATGTTCACACCTTAACTAAGACCATGTTCACACCTTAACTAAGACCATGTTCACACCTTAACTAAGACCATGTTCACACCTTAACTAAGACCATGTTCACACCTTAACTAAGACCATGTTCACACCTTAACTAAGACCATGTTCACACCTTAACTAAGACCATGTTCACACCTTAACTAAGACCATGTTCACACCTTAAATTTTTTTTTTTACAATGAGATTTTGTGTGTGATGTCAGGCCTTGTGCCAAATTCAAAAGGAGATATGTAGGGTAACTTTACATTGCAAAGTTTGAAACATTTTGACGGCAGCTCCATCCCCAGCAATCGCATTATGGCGTCTGCTCATTAGCAGAATATAATTTAATTTAAAAAAAATAAAAAATGGTCTGTAGCAATATTGACATTGCTCGAAATAAATGTGTGTTTTCTGCTTGTGAGGATCTTGTTTTAGCAATAAATGGGGCTAGTATTTTTTGGGAGAGTGATAGGACAGGAAAACATTCTGCCGTCGACTTTTTTACGACTGTGTACAGCAGGACGAGATTAACGCGCAGCGTGGCGGATGCTGTGTGCGGCTTAACGATCGCTGCCGTACCTGCGGAGAACATGTGGGACGGTAATAAAACATGGAGCGAAATCAGTGTGTGATTATCAGAGGTTGAGCATAAACTTGGATGCAGGAGCACAAATGTGCGAGCGACGACTGGTTGAGGCAAGACAGATCGGATTCTGAGCACATCTCACCCAAAATCTCCACCAGCCCCCGAGCTCGAGTTACTTACAACAGGACATTCAGAAAAGCAGTACGAAAATAAGAAGGTAGAAAGCAAAGTCAATTTATCTTACATCATTTATGAAATATGTGATTACCCTCTTCTGGTTAGAACTATTTTTGTTTTTCTGCCTCCGTTTTTATATGTTTTCCCTTTCCTCCTTCCTAAAGTCATTTTTTTCGTAGCTGTATGAGTACTTTTATTTTTGCAAGGGTTGACGCCATTCATTTTTCTATAGAACGTACTAAAAAAAACGGGGAAAATAAATCCAAAGCGGGGTGAAAAATTAAGAATAAAATAGAAAAAAAAAAATGCAAATTTCCCCATTTATTTTTGGGTTTTGTTTTTTTACCGCTTTCAATGTGACATAAAAAAAAACAGATCTAGAATCATAATTTTCCAAATCAGCACAATTAAGGCCTTAGCAAAAAAAAATATATATATTTTTTTTTTATACGTCAGAAATTTAAAAAAAAGTCATAAGTTTGAAAAACGAAATTGGGTTTGTCACCATTTTTGGTGATGGGGGAACTCTTTATTTCTGCATTGATGGAGGAGTGAGGGCTTGATTTTTTGCACTGCAAGCTGATATTTGTAATGGTACAATTTTTTTTTCTTTTTTAGAATATGAGGTGAGCGAGAATCGCCAATTTATTTTTTTGTTAAAGCATTTACTATATTATTTTGATATTTTCATAGAGCAGACTTGTAAGGGCACAGCGATAAAAATATATATATTTTTTTATTTTATTAAATTTTAATTATTTTTGTAATTCCCCTTAGGAGACTTGAACCTGCAATTATCGCTTGTATGATACATTGCAATACTCTAGAATTGCAGTGTACAGCCAGTGTGAATGACGATCTCCTATGGGAGTACAAAGATGGCACCCACAATCTCACAAGCTTGCTCCATACACCTGTACCTGGCGTGGGAAGTATAGATCGGAAAGGAGACAAAGGGGTATTCCAGTGAAATGATCACCTATCCACTAGATAGGACCGCAGCCAGGAGTAGAATAGAGCGCAGGTCATACATGCAACCTACTGCTCCGTTCAAAGCCTATGGCACTGCTGTGGACAGCCAAACACTGCACTCAGGTTCCCTTTAAGTCTAGGGTACTCATGAAGATACCGATCAGTAGGAGATTATTAGTGAAGATAGTAGTATGACTGTATAGGTCCTTCTATAACAATAAAAATGATACCCATCTTGTAGTAATCTGATGTGCCAGTGCTGAGAAATCGAGTTTTATAGGTACATGCAAATTAGCCTAGAAGTGCACTGGGGGCGTGTGGATGTTCTGAGATTGCGCTGGGGGAATGTGGATGTTCTGAGATTGCGCTGGGGGCGTGTGGATGTTCTGAGATTGCACTGGGGGCGTGTGGATGTTCTGAGATTGCACTGGGGTCGTGTTGATGTTCTGAGATTGCACTGGGGGCGTGTGGATGTTCTGAGATTGCACTGGGGGCGTGTGGATGTTCTGAGATTGCGCTGGGGGCGTGTGGATGTTATGAGATTGCACTGGGGGCGTGTGGATGTTATGAGATTGCACTGGGGGCGTGTGGATGTTATGAGATTGCACTGGGGTCGTGTGGTTGTTATGAGATTGCACTGGGGTCGTGTTGATGTTATGAGATTGCACTGGGGGAGTGTGGATGTTCTGAGATTGCACTGGGGGCGTGTGGATGTTCTGAGATTGCACTGGGGGCGTGTTAATGTTCTGAGATTGCACTGGGGGCGTGTTAATGTTCTGAGATTGCGCTGGGGGCGTGTGGATGTTCTGAGATTGCGCTGTGGGCGTGTGGATGTTCTGAGATTGCACTGGGGGCGTGTGGATGTTCTGAGATTGCACTGGGGGCGTGTGGATGTTATGAGATTGCACTGGGGGCGTGTGGATGTTCTGAGATTGCACAGGGGGTGGGGTTGTTGATGTTCTGAGATTGCGCTGGGGGCGTGTGGATGTTATGAGATTGCACTGGGGGCGTGTGGATGTTCTGAGATTGCACTGGGGGCGTGTGGATGTTCTGAGATTGCACTGGGGGCGTGTGGATGTTATGAGATTGCACTGGGGGCGTGTGGATGTTCTGAGATTGCACAGGGGGTGGGGTTGTTGATGTTCTGAGATTGCGCTGGGGGCGTGTGGATGTTATGAGATTGCACTGGGGGCGTGTGGATGTTATGAGATTGCACTGGGGTCGTGTGGTTGTTATGAGATTGCACTGGGGTCGTGTTGATGTTATGAGATTGCACTGGGGGAGTGTGGATGTTCTGAGATTGCACTGGGGGCGTGTGGATGTTCTGAGATTGCACTGGGGGCGTGTTAATTTTCTGAGATTGCGCTGGGGGCGTGTGGATGTTCTGAGATTGCACTGGGGGCGTGTTAATGTTCTGAGATTGCACTGGGGGCGTGTGGATGTTCTGAGATTGCACTGGGGGCGTGTTAATGTTCTGAGATTGCGCTGGGGGCGTGTGGATGTTCTGAGATTGCGCTGGGGGCGTGTGGATGTTCTGAGATTGCGCTGGGGGCGTGTGGATGTTCTGAGATTGCACTGGGGGCGTGTTAATGTTCTGAGATTGCACTGGGGGCGTGTGGATGTTCTGAGATTGCACTGGGGGCGTGTTAATGTTCTGAGATTGCGCTGGGGGCGTGTGGATGTTCTGAGATTGCGCTGGGGGCGTGTGGATGTTCTGAGATTGCGCTGGGGGCGTGTTGATGTTCTGAGATTGCGCTGGGGGCGTGTTAATGTTCTGAGATTGCGCTGGGGGCGTGTGGATGTTCTGAGATTGCGCTGGGGGCGTGTTAATGTTCTGAGATTGCGCTGGGGGCGTGTGGATGTTCTGAGATTGCACTGTGGGCGTGTGGATGTTCTGAGATTGCACTGGGGGCGTGTGGATGTTCTGAGATTGCGCTGGGGGCGTGTGGATGTTCTGAGATTGCACTGGGGGCGTGTGGATGTTCTGAGATTGCGCTGGGGGCGTGTGGATGTTCTGAGATTGCGCTGGGGGCGTGTTAATGTTCTGAGATTGCGCTGGGGGCGTGTTAATGTTCTGAGATTGCGCTGGGGGCGTGTTAATGTTCTGAGATTGCGCTGGGGGCGTGTTGATGTTCTGAGATTGCGCTGGGGGCGTGTTGATGTTATGAGATTGCGCTGGGGGCGTGTTAATGTTCTGAGATTGCGCTGGGGGCGTGTTAATGTTCTGAGATTGCGCTGGGGGCGTGTTGATGTTATGAGATTGCGCTGGGGGCGTGTTGATGTTCTGAGATTGCGCTGGGGGCGTGTTGATGTTATGAGATTGCGCTGGGGTCGTGTGGATGTTATGAGATTGCACTGGGGTCGTGTTGATGTTCTGAGATTGCACTGGGGGCGTGTGGATGTTCTGAGATTGCGCTGGGGGCGTGTTAATGTTCTGAGATTGCGCTGGGGGCGTGTTGATGTTCTGAGATTGCGCTGGGGGCGTGTGGATGTTCTGAGATTGCGCTGGGGGCGTGTTAATGTTCTGAGATTGCGCTGGGGGCGTGTTAATGTTCTGAGATTGCGCTGGGGGCGTGTGGATGTTCTGAGATTGCGCTGGGGGCGTGTGGATGTTCTGAGATTGCACTGGGGGCGTGTGGATGTTATGAGATTGCACTGGGGGCGTGTTAATGTTCTGAGATTGCACTGGGGGCGTGTTAATGTTCTGAGATTGCACTGGGGGCGTGTTAATGTTCTGAGATTGCACTGGGGGCGTGTGGATGTTCTGAGATTGCACTGGGGGCGTGTGGATGTTCTGAGATTGCACTGGGGGCGTGTTAATGTTCTGAGATTGCACTGGGGGCGTGTTAGTGTTCTGAGATTGCACTGGGGGCGTGTTAGTGTTCTGAGATTGCACTGGGGGCGTGTTAATGTTCTGAGATTGCGCTGGGGGCGTGTTGATGTTATGAGATTGCGCTGGGGGCGTGTTGATGTTCTGAGATTGCGCTGGGGGCGTGTTGATGTTCTGAGATTGCGCTGGGGGCGTGTTGATGTTATGAGATTGCGCTGGGGGCGTGTTGATGTTATGAGATTGCGCTGGGGGCGTGTTGATGTTCTGAGATTGCGCTGGGGGCGTGTTGATGTTATGAGATTGCGCTGGGGGCGTGTTAATGTTCTGAGATTGCGCTGGGGGCGTGTTAATGTTATGAGATTGCGCTGGGGGCGTGTTGATGTTCTGAGATTGCGCTGGGGGCGTGTTGATGTTATGAGATTGCGCTGGGGTCGTGTGGATGTTATGAGATTGCACTGGGGGCGTGTTAATGTTCTGAGATTGCGCTGGGGTCGTGTTGATGTTATGAGATTGCGCTGGGGGCGTGTGGATGTTATGAGATTGCACTGGGGTCGTGTTGATGTTCTGAGATTGCACTGGGGGCGTGTGGATGTTATGAGATTGCACTGGGGGCGTGTTAATGTTCTGAGATTGCACTGGGGGCGTGTGGATGTTATGAGATTGCACTGGGGTCGTGTTGATGTTCTGAGATTGCACTGGGGGCGTGTGGATGTTATGAGATTGCACTGGGAGCGTGTTAATGTTCTGAGATTGCACTGGGGGCGTGTGGATGTTATGAGATTGCACTGGGGTCGTGTTGATGTTATGAGATTGCGCTGGGGGCGTGTGGATGTTATGAGATTGCACTGGGGTCGTGTTGATGTTCTGAGATTGCACTGGGGGCGTGTGGATGTTCTGAGATTGCGCTGGGGGCGTGTTAATGTTCTGAGATTGCGCTGGGGGCGTGTTGATGTTCTGAGATTGCGCTGGGGGCGTGTTAATGTTCTGAGATTGCGCTGGGGGCGTGTTGATGTTCTGAGATTGCGCTGGGGGCGTGTGGATGTTCTGAGATTGCGCTGGGGGCGTGTGGATGTTATGAGATTGCACTGGGGGCGTGTTAATGTTCTGAGATTGCACTGGGGGCGTGTTAATGTTCTGAGATTGCGCTGGGGGCGTGTTGATGTTATGAGATTGCGCTGGGGGCGTGTGGATGTTCTGAGATTGCACTGGGGGCGTGTGGATGTTCTGAGATTGCACTGGGGGCGTGTTGATGTTATGAGATTGCACTGGGGGCGTGTGGATGTTATGAGATTGCACTGGGGGCGTGTGGATGTTATGAGATTGCACTGGGGGCGTGTGGATGTTATGAGATTGCACTGGGGGGTGGGGGTTGTTGATGTTCTGAGATAGCACTGGGGGCGTGTGGATATTCTGAGATTGCAATGGGGGGTGTTGATGTTCTGAGATTGCACTGGGGAAGTGCCAATGCAATCTCAGAACATCAACATTTCCCCAATGCATCTCCAGGCTAATTTTCTTCAAAGCCAGATTTCTCAGTTCTAGCACATCGGATTACCGAAAGACTGGTATTGTTTTATTTATACCGCCATACTACTAGGTGCAGTAGTAAAATTGTCCCGACAGGCTCCCTTTAAATGGTGCAGGACTCAATTAAACTGATCAGCAAAAATCAGCACACCTGACTTCTTTTGAGCATGACCACCATAACACCGTACCATTTTTTCTGTTGTGAGCACTGACCTGTATGTCATCCTCTTTGGGAGGTGGGCTGGCATGATGCATGAAGATGCGGCGTGGAAGGCTTCCGATGTGCTGGGAGAAGCATTCCTCAATCTGCTGATACACCATGTCATGTAATCTCTGTACTTCCTGCAATTCCTCGCCCTCCAGCTTCTTGTCCACCAGGTACTCTATCTCCGCTTTGTGATATCCATCTAACAGGCCCCTTTGAAGAACCCGGAAACGTCTTCTGCCTTCTGTCTCCACCAATGACCGACCATCGGGTAAATAGTCCAAGTGCTGGATCTCCAGCATACACCCGTAGTCTGCAAAGCTGCACAAACCAACAATCATGGATGAAGGGTCAACAGTTGACAGTGAAAAATTAAACAGAACCTGTCACTTGTCAGAAATGTATAATTTGTTTTACCTAGTGTAAATACTTTATGTTCGCTGTGTTGGCAAGGCAGAAAAATTGAATGCTCGCTAATTTGTTAGCTGGTCGCTGGGTGGACTGCATCAGGAGATCAGTTTTTCCCAGAGAAGGAATTATCCAAAGTATAGAACCCCTTTAAAGAGGACCGGTCACTTGCCAAACATGTGTCATTTTTTTATCTGGTGTAATTGCCGCTGTTCTCCTGAATCCGGCGATGTTTTTCTTTTGTTCCTGCTCCTCTCCATTCCTGAGATATGGCCCCTTCTTCCCTGTATGTAAATCTAGTCTTTTCAACTAAGTGGGCGTGGTCATTAATTAGACTTCTATAAAGAGTTGTTGAAAGACTGGATTTACATACAGGGAAGAAGGGGCCATATCTCAGGAATAGAGAGGAGCAGAAACAAAAGAAAAACAATGCTGGATTCAGGAGAACAGCGGAATTCACATTGGGTAAAAAAAATGACATATGTATGGCAAATGACGGATCCCCCTTTAAAGGGGTTCTCCGCTTTGGACAATTCCTACTTGTCAAAACTGCTCTGTGACAAACTGATTACTAAGTCTTCCAATGTTGTCCTTGAAGTGAGCGCTACTGGCCAATGGACTCCTCATATGTGACAACTACTACTACTACTAGCCTAACTACAACTTTATACATATTGGTGGTGTTTGTGTTACTGTATGATGTAAGCTTTGGAAGAATATACCCAAGAAATATAGGATCGCTGATCAGTACCTTTTGCCGCTTTCATATAGACACATCCCAAAGCTCTTAGTCCCGGCTTCAAGGCAGCGGCGCATCATGAGGCGATAACGTGGTTCGAACACATGGAGAGGACAGGGGACTCCGGGGAAGGCCACGGTGCACACAAAGATTGGCACATGGCTAACCAGACTGAAACCAACCGTAATGAACAATAAGTCAGTAACTTTTATGTGGTCTGTTGCGAGAGCTTCCATCAGGAAACACCACATCATCCCGTCATTTACTGATGAAAGATTTTTCTAGTCACTAGAAAAACAGTATCGAGAATGAATTTTATTTCTAGTTTTACAGCTCTTATCCCTATTACTTGTATGGTGTTAAAGGGATTGTCCACTAATGGAAGACTCATTTCTCCCGCTCAGTGTCCTAAAAGATAAAAAACAACTGCATTGCTCCTCTCCTCCGAGCTGATCTGGTAGGTAAGAATGCTTTTTATATTTTATTTAGTACACTAGGGGCGTTCAAAATAGGTTGTCAATCCCTTTAAATAGGACCAGTGTCTTAATGATGTATTTTTTTTTTAAATTATGGAAATGCCGCTGTTCTCCTAAATCCGGCGATGTTTCTCTTTTTCTCCTGCGCCTCTCCGTTCCTGAGATATGGCCCCCTCTTCTCTATGTATAAATGTAATCTTGTTAGCCAAGTGGGTGTGGTGATTACCTGTTCTCTGAAGATCACGCCCTCTTGGCTTACAAGGCTATATTTACATGCAAAGAAAAGGGGGCCATATCTTAGGAATGGAGAGGTGCAGGAACAAAAGAAAGACATCGCCGGATTCAGGAGAACAGCGGCAATTACACCAGGTAAAATATTTTTATATGCGTGGCATTCATGCATGTACACTACCGTTCCATTTAAACCAAGTACACCAGCACCCTGTTCTCCCTGTGATCATACATTTATACATGTCATGGATAGGTGTTAAATATCCTTTAACCTGACACCAATTAACAGATAATTCTGCATTATGCAACCAAAATAAACTCAATAATTCTATCAGGGTTTACAAAAAAACATGCATTTTCCTGAAGAGGTGGCCCTAGGCAGAAGCCTCATTTGCCCAAATAGTATATCCAACATTAGAAGTAAGAGATTCAGAAAGGGAATTCATCATGCATTTCACACCAGAAAACTGGGGTAGAAAAGTTGCTAAATGAGCACATAAAAAAAAAATAATAAAAGAATAAAAAAAATGGGTGGAGCTTGGAAAAAGGGGTGTGGTCTAAACCGTCTGACAGATTCACTATAAAAAGGCGATTCAACTTGTGCCGAAAAGATCTGAGCCCATGACTAGCCCAAACTGCAGACTTCAGAGAGAAGTAATTTACATAGAGGTGAAGGAATCCTCATTTTTAGGCCTCGAAGGTCAGGACGAGCACATTAATTACGGCAGAATATCTAAGGGCAAATTTGTAATTCCACCTGCCGAGACTTTGTATCAGCGAAGTAATTACGGAAGGGCCCACAATTAATGATCTCTGTTATCCCGTTAAGCTGCTCTCGCTATAGTAATTATCTTTTCTTCAACCTCAATGTCTCATTCATTTTCGAGAAGGAAGGCGCAGATCGAAACACAATGGCTTTATGTGTGGCAGCGGCAAATTTTAATATTTCTGTCCATTTAATAAGGAACATCAAGTAGGGACCACATTTTAGTAAAAAAATAAATAAATTTTAGGCCGGTTTCACACGTATGATATTCATAGTGTGAGTGTTGACTGTGATGTCAGGATCGGCAGTAGGTTTCCTACTGGACTCACCGGCGTTATGTATACACCTGCTAAGCTGATCAGTTTGGGTCAGGACATACTGACTGGCTTAAAACATTTTGGAAAAAAAAGAAATGCACCTGTGTGCACAGTGCTTATTTAGCACTGTGTATAAGGCGATCGAGAAGGCAGAAACGGTAATAAACTGTCTCTGTCTTCTCTATGGGGATCCCTGCTCCAGCAGCTACTCGACCACATGCAGCTTCGCTACGATACAGCAATGCTTTAGAACGTCACTGCAGAGTTGGACGTTTAAAGTCTATGGGTGGTCCTGAAGAGGTTATGTATTTTATCAAGAAGGCAGAAACAGTAATGAACCATCTCTGTCTTCTCTATGGGTTCCCGCAGCTACTCGACCACGTGCAGCTTCGCTACGATGCAGCAATGCTTTAGAACCTCACTGCAGAGTGGGACGTTTAAAGTCTATGGGAGGTTCAGAAGATGTTATCTATTTTTGGGGGCCCTAAATGCATGTATTTGGAGCTAAAATCGTTTTTGCAATTAAGTTTCATTAAAAATGTTGAACCGTTCGGCCTCTTTCTTTCCCTGCACGTTCAACTTTGATGTGGTCTGCGGTCATAAAATCAGCTGAGAGGAGCTCAGAAAAAAAGAGATAAAAAAAAAAAAAATTACAAGCTCGCTGATGGATTATCAGTTAACTCATCCTGCAGCCAGCAATAGACAACGCATAACAGACGCTTTGGAAGGCAACCTATGCATTTGTATTATTGCAAAAATCAAGTTTTTAGCCCCAAATGCATTAAAATAAAAAATAAAAATTATCCTGAAAGGTGGTTAAGGGGTTCACTATATTGACCTGATGTTGATTTCCACATTTCACACTGACTCATCTGTTCTCTAAAACCACAAGGTCCTTTAATTACATGCAGATCCGTATACAGAAGGCAAGTTTTGGACCAGATGCGGGCCTCCACACCTGAATTAAAGGGAATCGGTCAGCAGTTTTTTGCAAAGTAATCTGAGGAGAGCATGAGGTTGGGGTTAAAACACAGATTTCAATGATGTGTCACATGTCAGGCTGTGTGCTGCTGTTTACTTGCATTTAAGGTTTTATCACCTGGTGATTATCATTGTCTGGACTACAGCTACTATGCTAGTGCGACTCCACCCCCACCTGTGATAAGCAGCTCACTGTCAAAAGACATTGTACATACAGAGCAGGGTGGGGGGCGGGGTTAGCTTCCTCAGCTCTGCTGCATTGCTAAATCTAAAAGCTCTGATTGTGTGAGAATGACTGAACCCAGTAAACTAAGTGATACATCGTTGGATTCAGCTTCTCTTTGCCTACATTATGCTGCTCTCAGATGAGGTAGCAAAAATCTGCTGATAGATTCCCTTTAAGCAGCGTGAAAAGCATATAGGAAGCTGTAGAGTTTGGGTCAGGAGATAATGTAAAATGAGATAAAATAGGTAATGTTACGCACTCGCCCGGACTGACTGGCATGAGCATGATTAGTGATCCCACTGGACCATGAACCGAGGAGTGCCTGGAGGGGCGTAACTAAGTATCAACTCGGTCCGACCAAAGTCACACGGCGGCTCAGTCGACTCAGTGAACCAGGGAGGAACCGAGCAGAGGGACCAGGTGCTACTCCAGGTCAGACCCCGGTCACATCTGTTGACCCACCCCGGGGAATGCAGGAACAGGCAGGTTAGGCTGGCATACAGACAGGTGGGTATTGGCAGGCACGGCTGGTATGCAGACAGGTGGGTATTGGCAGGCACGGCTGGTATGGAGACAGGTGGACACTGGCAGGCACGGCTGGCATGCAGACAGGTGGACACTGGCAGGTAGGAACACAAGCAGGATAGGGACCAGTACAGACTGGGACACAGGAACAGAGCCGCAGGTGCGGTAGACAAGCAGAGCAGAGAAAAACCCGCAGAGGTGGTAGTCAAGCAGAGCAGAGCAAAGCCCGCAGGTGCGGTGAACAAGCAGAGCAGAGCAAAAACCCCAGGTGCGGTAGACAAGCAGAGCAGAGCAAAACCCGCAGGTGCGGTGGACAAGCTGAGCAGAGTGAAACCGCAGGTGCGGTGGACAAGCAGAGCGGAGCAAAACCGCAGGTGCGGTGAACAAGCAGAACCAGATACACACAAGGTACTTACAATGAAGTAGCGAGTGTACACAAAACTCACAAACAGAAGTTCAGAGACAACGAGTTGGAGTTAGGTGCAGATTCAGACACTGCAGGAAAAGGGAAGGCTCGGACATAGAGAGAAACAGGTAACGGGCTAGGACACAATTCAGACAGGAACTGAACCAGGAATAAGATACAGGAACAAGCCTGGGAACTCAGCCCCCAGGGTGGCGGAGACAGACTAGAAGTCACAGATACAGTTAACAGGCCTGGGTATACAGCCCCCAGGGGCGGTAACAGACAAGATACAGGACGGGATCTGGCAACTCAGTTGCACAGAACACACCGAATGAAAGTTTTGCTCAGGCACCCCCTACTGGGTGGAGGGGGTTTAAGTATCCAGTGACTCACAGCAATAGGCTGGGGAGGCATTAGGAGTGCGCACACAGTAACTATAAGAATCAGGCAGTAGCCGCGCCGCCGCCCTAAGCAATCAGACAAGAGACACAGCAGGTACTGGAGCAAAGTGTGCAGCCTGGATTGATAGGCAAGATGGCGGTCTTGCATGGTGGGAGCTGGTAAGCCATGCCAGCACGCCGCAAGGGATGTTACAGGTAAAAGTGAGAGAAAAATATGTAAAAAAATAAATGGCTAACTTTTTAAGAACTACCAGTCTCGAAGGTATGGATGGTGGGTCACTTCAATTATTTATTGACCATAACGAACAACTTACTTGGACATTTCAGCAATTTCGGTAAGATGAACCTGCCTCCGGTCGGCCATCTCCGAAGGGAATATGGTGGTCATGAGATCCTGCAGGAGAGCAGTGATGGGATAAGACCCCAAACTCAGATACTGTGAAGGAGACCATTATACAATTAACAGGCTGTACAGTGCAGGTAGGGTGAGATGAACACCGATGAGAAATGTCCATGCTACCTCCCGTAAGCACTGCTTGCATAGTGGGCAGTATGGCTGGTGGTCCATACACCGTTCCAGGCATTCCCTACAGAAGGTATGTCCACAAGGGGTGGTCACCGGCTCTAAAAACATCCTGCAAAGAAGCAAAAAAACACCGGTAAATTTTGAAAGCTTTTCATTGCATATTTTGAGCAAATTGTGGAATGGAGCAATTCAGGCATCTCCATATTTATTTATTTTTGTATTACTTTTTGGCTTTTAACTTATGGGTCAAATAGTTTTACATGTTGATAGAATGGACTTTTTATTTTTTGGGGAGAGGAAGGGGGTGATTTTAAACCAGTATTTTTTCATTTTTTTTCTTTAAAAAACTTGTTAAATTCTTTTTAAAACTTTTTTGTTTTAGTTCGTGTAGGGAACTTGAACCTGCAGCCGCTTGATCGCTTGTGCTGTATACTGCAATATTACAGTATTATTTTGGATCATGCTCTCCCCTATAAATCCAAAGTGGTGGTGTAAATTTTTCACTCTTAGTTTCATTGCAGCCATTTGGTAAATTCTAAAAAGTTCATTTTTTTCCTCAATAAAGTACACTCTGCACCCTATATTGGCAGAAAAAAAAACAGAAATCTAGAAATCTTTGCAAATTTATTAAAAAAGAAAAACTGAAATATCACAATGTCATAAGTATTCAGACCCTTTGCTCAGTATTGAGTAGAAGCACCCTTTTGAGCTAGTACAGCCATGAGTCTTCTTGGGAATGATGCAATAAGTTTTTCACACCTGGATTTGGGAATCTTCTGCCATTCTTCCTTGCAGATCCTCTCCAGCTCCATCAGGTTGGATTGTGAACGTTGGTGGACAGCCATTTTCAGGTCTCTCCAGAGATGATCAATTGGGTTTAGGTCAGGGCTCTGGCTGGACCAGTCAAGAATGGTCACAGAGTTGTTCTGAAGCCACTCCTTTGTTATTTTAGATGTGTGCTTAGGGTCATTGTCTTGTTGGAAGGTGAACCTTCGGCCAAGTCTGAGGTCCAGAGCACTCTGGAAGAGGTTTTCATCCAGGATATCTCTGTACTTGACCGCATTCATGTTTCCTTCAATTGCAACCAGTCGTCCTGTCCCTGCAGCTGAAAAACACCCCCATAGCATGATGCTGCCCCCACCATGTTTCACTGTTGGGATTGTATTGGGCAGGTGATGAGCAGTGCCTGGTTTTCTCCACACATACCACTTAGAATTATCACCAAAAAGTTCTATCTTCGTCTCATCAGACCAGAGAATCTTATTTCTCATAGTCTGGGAGTCCTTCATGTGTTTTTGAGCAAACTATGCGGGCTTTCATATGTCTTGCACTGAGGAGAGGCTTCCATCAGACCACTCTGCCATAAAGGCCCGACTGGTGGAGGGCTGCAGTGATAGTTGACTTTGAGGAACTTTCTCCCATCTCCCTACTGCCTCTCTGGAGCTCAACCACAGTGATCTTGGGGTTCTTCTTTACCTCTCTCACCAAGGCTCTTCTCCCACGATTGCTCAGTTTGGCTGGACGGCCAGGTCTAGTAAGACTTCTGGTGGCCCCAAACTGCTTCCATTTAAGGATTATGCAGGTCACTGTGCTCTTAGGAACCTTGAATAATGCAGAAATTCTTTTGTAACCTTGGCCAGATCTGTGCCTTGCTACAATTCTGTCTCTGAGCTCCTTGGGCAGTTCCTTTGAGCTCATGATTCTCATTTGGTCTGACATGCATTGTGAGCTGTGAGGTCTTATATAGACAGGTGTGTGCCTTTCCAAATCAAGTCCTATCAGTTTAATTAAACACAGCTGGACTCCAATGACGGAGTAGAACCATCTCAAGGAGGATCACAAGGAAATGGACAGCATGTGACTTAAATATGAGTGTCTGAGCAAAGGGTCTGAATACTTATGACCATGTGATATTTCAGTTTTTATTTTTTAATAAATTTCTACATTTCTGTTTTTTACTTCAGTCAAGATGGGGTGCAGAGTGTACTTCAGTGAGAAAAAAAAGAACTTTTTAGAATTTACGAAATGGCTGCAATGAAATAAAGAGTGAAAAGTTTAAAGGGGTCTGAACACTTTCCGTACCCACTGTATATATTTGCATTTATTTTTTTTTTTCCTTACCCTCAAAATATATATATATATATATATATATATATATATATATATATATATATATATATATATATATATATATATATATATATATATATATATATATATATATATATATATATAATTTTATTTTTTTTTAATTTATTTACTTTTATTTATTTTATTATATATTTTTTTCTTTTCCTACCCTCCAGCATTGAGTCTACACCAGGTGTCTTATTCTCTTCAGGCTACCCAGTGGCACTATCCAAGTTGACAGGGTAGGCGGCTTAGAGCCACTGAGCTCATTGATTGGCTGCAGACAATAACAGACGGGGAAGACTCAATGCTGGACCAGGGGAGGGCAAGTAAAGCTCACATTGATTTTATTAAAACATAACTGTAGTTGGTGGACAGGGGGTTTCTGAAACGGAATAATCCCCCAAATCATCGTCACTCTACAATAGTGTCATGAAAGGGATGAGCTCCTGATTGGACAACCCACTCGGTTCTCTCTACTTAAATGCAACTGCTAATATTTCGCAGCGTCATATAAGTGGTTAACCAGCAGTGAGTGGAGCTAGCTCTAATTACTGCTGTTAGAGGCAAGTGCTGGCTGTATAATAACACAGCTGGGAATCATCGTGTATGGAGCAGGCTCAACTCCTGAACCTGCACCATTCACCTACAAAGGATATATTATTATGGTCTATGTCGGGAATAGGTTACTAAACCTCTGACACACCGTACTGATGTACTCAGGGCTCCAGCCAGGGGAGGCGGACAGCTCTCCAGCGCATTAATAGAGGAACTCAGGCCGCGAGATAATGTTTAAGAAATATGACTGATCTGTTTCATTTTATGGCGGATTTGGATTTTTGCAACAAAAAGACCATTTTTCTATTCAGTTTCCAGGGAAACATACCAGAAACTTTCCAAATCCTGCTAAATGTGCCTGCAAATAGACTGAAGGGTTGTCCTGCTGCTCTATAGACGAGGCAGAGAACATCGTGGAAATATGATGGGAGCGGAACTTAAAAAAACTTCACTCTATTAACCCTAGAAATGCTGCAAAATCAACTCTTTTATTTGCCATTGCTTATGAAATGCAGACATGTTCGGCATGGTGCTTTTATTTTCATACAGTACCAGTCAAAAGTCTGGCCAAATCTGTTCATACAATGGTTTCCCTTGTTCATATTGGAATCTGCACATTGTAAAATCAGACTGGAGGAAGCAAAACCACAAACAAACAAGTATGGAAACACAAAATAAATATATATAAAAGAATTTGGCTGCGTGCCCACTATGCGTTTTTCAAGCATTTTTGCCGCGGAATTTCCGCAGCTAAAACGCTTATTAAACGCTTGGTAATACGTGCCCCATGGTCCCCAATGATAATCCGCATGTGCTGTGCACATGCTGCGGAAATTTCCGCTGCGGATTATCACTGCGGAAAAATACGCAGCATGTCCATTAATTTTGCGGACACGCAGCGTAATTGCCGCCATTGACTTGCATTGAAATGCATATTATCCGTGTCAGCACATTTACACATACAGATATTATGCGATTCTATGTGCGGATGGTACCCGGGTCTGGAGAATAGGAGACTCTCATCCAGACCCGGGTACCATAGAACCTGTAAAAAAAAGAATTTAAAATAAAAAATAAAGATTATACTTACCTTCCAATGGCCCCCGGTCTTTTCTCCGCTCCGTCTGGTCTGTTGTATGGGTCGCAGTGGTGTGAAAGGACCTGCCATGACGTCATTTAGTCATGTGACAGGTCACGCGACCGCTGACGTCGGCGGTCGCATGACCTGTCACATGACTCAATGACGTCATGGCAGGTCCTTTCACAACCCCACGACCCATACCACAGACCAGACAGAGCAGAGAAAATACCGGGGCCATCAGAAGGTAAGTATAGTCTGTATTTTTATTTTTTACCATTCTTATTCTTTTTTTTAACTATTACTTGGTCACACTATATAAATCCATGCCGGTTGCATGGATTTATATAGTGTGACCAAGTTGTCAAGCACTTTTCCAAGTGATGCTAAAATCGCTTGGAAAAGCGCTTGATAACCCGCATGCAAAAACGCTTGACAAACGCTTCTACCTGGCAGGAAAAATATGCAGCATTTCTGCATCGTGGGCACTTAGCCTTTGGGTTAATTCTTAAATTCTTCATAGTTAACCCCTGTGCTGGTTTCTTTTACACGCGTTTCCGTGTGTTCTCTCGTGGTTTTGCTGCCTTCAGTCTGAATCTACAATGAGCATATTCCATTAAGAATAAGGAAAAGTATTGCATGAACAGGTGTGTTCAAACTTTTCACTGGTACTGTACTTTTTTTAATTGGCACATTTATACAGCACTCGTACCAATGATACCAAATGGAGTATTTCACATGCCCGTGATTACCGAGTGGTCCACGAAAAATTGTAGAGGCTTCTAAAAGACACATGAGGCAAAGCCATCCCGCGGCGCCCAGGATATTCCGAGACTGGCATGGAAATGCTCCAAAGAATGGCAAAAGTGACATAAGAAGTGAATATCCTTTATTTAGTTGTTTTTTTTTTAAAGAGCTGCTGAAGTCTGCAAGAAAGTCAGCAGCAAGATCCGTAGGAATTGTGGACACTTGCGAATTTGCTGAGAAAACTGACACCCAGCATAGATTTTTGTTCACGATTCTCTCGTCTACAGGAATAAATCTGAGAATTCGGTATACTTAGTACAAAAATACTGAAATTTTACTTTATTTCCTTATTTAATCTCTTAATAACTCACCGAATACACAGAGAACATTCTACATCCGAGAGGCTCAAGACGTCTTTCAGCACCGGATCTGGTGGGAGGCAAACTGTGTCATTCTCCTCATCCTCCTGAGCGTCTGCAAAACATATTCGGGGACATGACATCTTCTCCATATATCAGTAGTCTGTAATTTGCTGAGTTCTGACTGTGGAGCCAATTTACATTAGCGGTAAAGCTTCCTATATCATCAATATGTCATCAATGGGCGGTCCGACGCTCAGCACCCCGACTGATCTGATGTTGATGGCCTGTGCTAAAATAGCTTTAAATCTTTAAGTATGTCCTTATTTTAATAACATCTTTAAAGAAGGAAACAGGGTCAGCATCACCTATTGGAGGTAGCCATCCTATAAGTCAATATCAACCCCAGAGCCTTACTAAATGACCTAGGATTAAAGCCAAACCAGAATCTCCATTTGCAGACAACAGTTTTGGGGATCTTGCCCCTCATCAGTGCAAAGCAGGACACTGGTTAGCTGGATGAAAGGCCTTTGATGAGGGAATAGTCAGAAGAAAGTCACACAAGCACAGAGAGATGTGACCCCTCTATTTATGGGCCAAATATTATGTAGGATAGGATATAAAGGATATAAAGTCAAACCAGAATCTCCATTTGCAGACAGCTGTTTTGGGGATCTTGCCGCTCATCAGTGAAAAGCAGGACACTGGTTATCTGGATGAAAGGCCTTTCTTGAGTCAGAAGATAGTCACACAAGCACAGAGGTGTGACCCCACATTTTTTGGGCCAAATATTATGTATGGCCCAACCAGGAATGGTGACACGGCAAAGGGAATGAAAAGGAAAAAAGTAATGTCTCCACTTACTATTAGGCCTCATCTTATAAGTCGAGATCAACCCCAGAGTCTTACCACATGAAATAGGATATCAAGTCAAACCAGAATCTCCATTTGGAGACAACTGTTTTGGGAATCTTGCCACTCATCAGTGCACAGCAGGATACTGCTTAGCTGGATGAAAGGCCTTTGATGAGGGGGTCTTAGGAGTAAAGTTTCTACCTACAAAAGATCGCCAAGCTGGTGTATGGAGACATATAGGCCATGCGATGCTCCCTACAGCAGCTTGGCATAAGCCTTAGACATCCGTAGAAAGCCTTTCACCCAGCCAACTAGTATTCTACTTTGCACTGATGAGGGGCAAAATCACAGAAACAGCTGTCTACAAATGGAGATTCAGGTTTGGCTTTATATCCTAACTCATGTGGTTAGGCTCTGGAGTTCATATCAACTTATAGGATTACTACCTCCAATAGGTGGTGCTAACCCTGTTCTCTTCCTCTTTGAAAATTAAATTTAAATATGTTTTTTGGGGGCATCCGAAAAGGTTTAAACCCATTTATGTAGCATCTTCAAAAAGAAAGAGAACAGGGTCAACCCCACTTATTGGAGATAGCAATCATTAGCAATCCTATAACTCGATATCAACCCCTGAGCCTTATCACAAGACCTAGGATATAAAGCCAAACAAGAATCTCCATTTGCAGATCCTGTTTAGGGGATCTAGCCCCTCGTCAGTGCAAAGTAGGACACTGGTTAACTGGGTGAGAGGCCTTTGACAAAGGTCTAAGCAGTATGCCAAGTTGATGTAGGGAGAATTGAATGGCTTCTACATCTCTCTACACCAGCTCAGTAGTCTTATATCTTTCATCGAAGGTCTCTCACCCAACTAACCAGTCTTCTACTTTGCATTGATGAGGAGCAAGATCCCAGAAACAGCTGTCTGCAAATAGAGATTCAGGCTTGGCTTTATATCCTAAGTTATGCGGTAAGGTTCATTAAATGGTCCACATAGAATAAAAGGATTGCTACATCCAATTCGTGGCACTAGCGAGCCTCTTCTCTTTCTTTGTGAAGAAGCTGTATGCATATTTTATTTCCCATGTAGCACTGGCCTTTAAGACACCCAAGTTCTAACAGGATACTGCTTGAATTAGATATCCATCCATATAAAAATAAATTATAATATATTGCAGTTTCTGTATTGACCACCAGATGTCGGTATAAACAGGGCACAAACACCACATGGTGCTTTACAGCCTACAGTAAAACTGTCATTATCTCAATATCACTGGAGGAGCGTTAAAAAGGAAGGAGTCATCTCCTCAAAGACAAGGGCAGCATATTGCTGGGATATGAGGGCAATGTTCTGCTGGGACCACTTAGATTATAAATTTCGATTTTGATACAATTTTTTTTTTTTTTTTTACATATAGCAATAGTTGCGCAGTTAGGAACCGCCAAATAATCACTTCCCGAGGGGGAGTAAGATATGAAATATGAGAAGCAGGAGGACGGCTTGTACGCAGCAGTGTATCATGTAGATCTTTTTATCCATTTTATGGCCTGGAGACAATAGGAGCAGACGCAGAACCGCCATGACTCATCTCTCTGAGCATTTACGGACATGAAATGAATGAGGCGATGGGAGACAGAAATAAGAGGGCAAAGCGCTAATAGGATTTCAAGAGGAGACGATTCCAGATGAAGTATGGCAGAAAGTCGTGGGTGGTCTGGCATCACATCAGAGCGCCCGTATATTGTGTACAATGTATTGGGGTCTCCTCAATATCCCTTAACAGACCAAACTGGGAGAAAGAAAAAAAAAAAGGATTGGGCAACTCCGGATCGTTTTTTTTCCCCAAGGTAAAAGCCATAAAAGAGGTGTTTCGCAGGGGTTTACTCCCCTCTCCCCATTAAAAACATTTGCACACAAGTCCAAGATGGGTGAGTTTTCCTATGAAGGGGGGAGGGAATGGCAAACATAACAGCAGAGCAAGCATTCGCCCAACAGCAATCAAAGGCCAAAGGTTTTTTTTTTTGAGGTTGTCAGAAATTTTCAAGTGGAAAAAGTTATTGGAGGTCTTTTTTGTTTCCTAAACAGTTTTTATTTTTTTGCAGCCTTCTGAAAGTGCCTAGTTTGGAGCGGACGTTTTAATAGACAGATACAACTTTCTAATATACGTTGTGTTTTCCTCAGTATTGTGACCATCTTTGCTGTCAGTGACTGGGATCTAAGCGTTAAGGTTTCTCCTTGCAGAGAGTGGCAAGCCAGGGCTGGCATGTCAGAGTGAGGAGACTTTTAGGCCATGCATGTTTCTCTGGGAAATTAAAATATGCAAATTGCCTCTTCAGAGTGAAGGAGGACTTGAACTCTATAGAACGAAGATTTATTCCAGCGTCAGGATTTACTAATGACTAAGGACAAAAGGCTAAAGCATTTATACATGAATTCGGGTGAGGTTGTGACCTAAGGTGATGTTTTTACATTTTTTCTACTAATAAAGTTCTACATTTTTATTAAATCCTGACGCTGGAATAAATCTTTGTTCCTTGGATCTCGGCCGCACAGCTGATTCCGTGCCTCGGATTGCCTTGTGGGTGAGTTGACAATATCTCTTTGTATAGTGACTTGAACTCTATCTCCACCTATTGGAAGTAGCAATCTTACAAGTCAATATCGAGCCTTTAACAAGCCTTTCCAGATGACTTAGGATTAGTGATGAGCGAGTATGTTCTGTTAACCCTTTCGCTGAGTATGCTTGGGCCGAGCACCGAGTAGTTACAGCTGCTCAGTGTTATGTTTGAATCACTCCCGTGTGCATGATTTGCGACTGTTTGACAGATTTAATACATGTGAGGAATGTCTATTTCTTACACATTCCTCACATGCCAGCGCCAGAGACCAATCAGCGATTTTTAACACCATGCGGATACTGTGGGGACATCAGCGGCTAGGGTGTGAAGGGAGGACCGGGGAGCGGCGCTGCGGGTCGGGATACTTCTGCTGCGAGCAGTCGCTCATGTCCCGGGTTCTCGCAGCGGAAGTAGCCGCACAGGCAGCGCCGCTGACATCCATGCGGCTAGGGTGTCAAGGGAGGATCGGGGAGCGGCGCTGACATCCAATTGGTCGTGGCCGCTATTTAAATGTGCCGCACAAAATCGGTGATTGGTCGCGGTCTTGGCCCACGACCAATCACTGATCTTGCCGCAAAAGTTAAACACTACTGTGCTGATTGGTCGCGGACGCTGCCCGCGACCAATCACCAATTTGGGCGCCAAATTTAAATATCGGCCGCGACCAATCACCGATCTTGGCTCCACATTTAAACACCGCTGTGCTGATTGGTCGCGGACTCTATTTAAATATGGCGCCAAAATCGGTGATTGGTCGCGCCCAGTGTCGGCGACCAATCAGCACAGCGGTGTTTAAATGCGGAGCCAAGATCGGTGATTGGTCGCGGCCGATATTTAAATTTGGCGCCCAAATCGGTGATTGGTCGCGGGCAGCGTCCGCGACCAATCAGCACAGTAGTGTTTAACTTTTGCGGCAAGATCAGTGATTGGTCGGGTCCGAAGACCACGACCAATCATCGAATCGTCTTGGTGAGGACCGGGGAGCGGCTCTGCCTGTGCGGGTACTTCCGCAGCGAGAACCCGGGACATGAGCGGGCGCTCGCAGCAGAAGTATCCCGACCCGCAGCGCCGCTCCCCGGTCCTCCCTTCCGCATGGAGGTCAGCAACGCCGGCGGTCCTTCCGCTGCTACCGGCCGGGAGATGAGCGCCTCGCGCCGCTCATCTCCCGGCTGCATCTCCGTCCCGCAGATGGGTCCGGCGGTCGGGGTCCTTCTGCTGCTAGCGGCCGGGAGATGAGCGCCTCGCGCCGGTCATCTCCCGGCTGCATCGTCGCTGAGCTCCGTCCCGCAGATGAGCCGCTTTTTTCAGAAATCCCGCGGCGCTGATTGGC
Source organism: Phyllobates terribilis (assembly GCF_046119375.1). NCBI lineage: Eukaryota > Metazoa > Chordata > Amphibia > Anura > Dendrobatidae > Phyllobates > Phyllobates terribilis. The sequence goes on from NW_027362770.1 coordinate 140,102,333, forward strand.
CGCTGCCGGACCAATGAGTGACGCGGGATTTCCAGGACAGACAGACGGGATAAGACAATTATATAGTAGATGAATAAGCGCTATTCATATAAAACTGGGAAAATCTAAGAGTAGGCTTTCTGTGTGCTGTCATACGACACTTTATTAAAGAAATATCTTCAAATCATCCTTTAGAGGAGAATGGTGGTCCCCAGACTATACACTTTGTGTTCCAGTCCTGATAATTGGGGGGGGGGGGGGGGAGAATTTTTCCGCCAGCTCTGTATCCATGTCCATGGATAACTTGCCCGGGGTGTGGTGTTTAGTGTATGGGTGAGCCAGTTAGTGACTGTCCATGTGAAAGAATTATACTTCTCCCTTGGTGACAGTCTGTGATTGGTAACCAATACAGCCAGTAAGGGGTTAAAAGAAGGCAACGCTGGGGGCGGTCTGTGTCAGATTAACAGCATTTTCTACCTGAACCTGCCCCTGCCGTCCCACCCGTAGGTTATGGTCATTGTCACGGCTTATATTGAGTCTTGAAGGGTTGTCCTCCAGTTAAAAAAAAGAATGTATCCGCTAGATAAATTTGGTGTCCGACCACTGGGACCCGCACCGATTGGCGTAATAAAGAATTTTTATCCCCAGTTACAAAAAAAGAGCTGCAGGTTGGACCCCCGACCAAAACGCTATTCATTCTCTATGGGGGTGCTGAAAAAAGCAGAGCGCAGCCCAATAGGGAATTTATAGAAAGTGGTGGTCATACATGAGAACTGACGCTCCTTTCATATGGGGATACAAAGTGCTTTGTTCTGTCAATCAGTAGAGATCCCAGTCATCACACCCCCAAAAAGTTATCATCTGTCTAATGGATAGGTGATGCTTCTTTTCACCGGATAACCCCTTAAAGTCTACCCTACACTTTAAAGCGAGTCTTTCCTCTTAAACTGACACTATAAGCTAAGCACATAGCCTTTTAGGGGATGTAGCTCTTATAAAAATTGCACCTGTAGTGCTCTAATTGCCGCCTCCATTCCGTAGATACTGAAGTTTGATAAAACATGCCAATTAGTGTGCTTGGTGCACCCAGGGTGTAGCCAAGAGTCTTGGTGCTCTGCTCAACCCACTGATTTTGGATGTCCCTGCCTCTCTCACTTCTGATTCAGCTGTAGACAGTGCTTGCTCCAAACAAGGCAGCGCTGCCAATCATCAGTGATGTAGGCAGGAACAGGCAAAACCAGTGGGCGGAGCAGAGCACGGAGCCTCTTGGCTACACCAAAGGTGCACTGAGCACCCTAATTAGCATGTTTGATTAAACGTCAGTTTCTGCAGGGATTAGATCACTAAAGGGACTACAAACCCCACAAGGCTGTGTCTTTAGCTTATAGGGTCAGTTTGGGCTGACAACTCTTTTAAGAGAGCTGTCGGACACATTTTTCATTTGGATGACAACTATTCTGCATGTAAAAATGTATTGGGAATATTAAAATACAACATGCCTGATTCTTCTTTTCCCAGATATCTGCTGTCTAGGGAAAGTTAGGACACAACTTAATTAGTAGGTTGAACTTTTGTGTATGGACACCTTTCCTTTAGGCCGACAATTAGGAGTTGAAAATGTGGTTTTACATGGCACACACTTAAAGAGAATCAGAAAACGAACTTTCTTTAATTCAGGTTTTTGTGTTAAATGTCTTTTTTTTTTTTTTTTTAAATTGTAATTTTTTTCCCTTATCATAATTTTTATTAAAAATAAAAATGTTGCAATTTTACCACTAGCCACCGGGGAAGTTTTAGACTCTAACTTCCTGTTTTTTTCAGGGAATTGACATGTACATTAGCCACAATGAACAAATCCCGCCATCTTTTGTACTGAAGCATCTAATGAGCGTGTGCAAAGGTCATTGTGAAGGGAGGGGGAGGAGGTCAGCTGTGACATTGTCTAATGTGATTCGTGGATCCTGTGTTATCAGCTGTGTATAAAATGTTTAACCTGTCAATGTAACCCTGCCTCTGATGATAATGAGACTGCTGAAAACTCTTCCTGAAAGGAAAGGAGGTATGAATCTAAGAAAAAACAAAAAAAAGCCCCAGGGGCCAGTGTGAAAATCGTAAGATTGCAAATATGGGACTTTTTCTAATAAAGATTGTGATATGAAAAAAAAAGAAACATGGTAAAAAAAAAAAAAAAAAAAAAAAAAAAGACATGTAACGCAAAAAAATGATTTAAAACAATAGATAATTTTCTGATTATAGATTCTCTTTAATACTTGCCGTGATAAATGACCCTATATTGCTTTCCATTTCCATGCAGTACTGACCTGTCAATCTCAAATGCTTACCTTTTCCTTCCTTGTCTGGTAGGGATGACCCGTCCATCTCCTTCCTCTTCCTTTGCTCTTGATATAAGGCAGTCGCTGACTGATAACAAGGCAGGGCAAATGGGGGAATCCTCTCGTCTCCATCACCCTGAGGGGCAAATACAAGGGAACCTCACAATACAGCTCCATGATACATAAAAACTGAGATTCATATGGAACAACCATATCATATATCCCCAGAAATTCACTTACAGGTTGGCAAGCATAAAGGAATCACGTGGAGGGCTGCGTTGTCCCCCTTCCATTAAAAAAAAGCCCCAAAATCAGGACAAAAGTGACCATACACAAGAGATAGCTGTCGGCCAAATCTAGCTACCCTGACTCCCCCGTACACAGTAACGCTATTAGGCGATGCCCAAACACACTCATGTTAGAAAAATTGGAGGTTTCCTTATAAAAAAATTTATAAGGAAATATTTTGGCCACCATACTTTCCAATCACATCTACTACACACTAGAAAAGCCTAGCAGGTGAGTTTAAAGGGATCTTTCGGCAGGTTTTTGCTTTGTAATCTGAAAGCAGCATGATGTAGAGGTAGAGACCCTGATTCCAGTGATGTATCACTTAGTTCAGTGGGTGCAGCAGTCGTGATAGAATTACAGTTTTCTCTGCCGATCTCGGAATGCTGAGCTGTGTATAACTCCGCCCACACCACCGATTGGCTGCTCTGTGTAGAGGTGGGGGCGCGGTTGGACCAAGAGGCACCTAGTCCTGTAATGATAATCTCCTGCTGATAAAACACTGATTTTATTGAAACAGCAAAACACAGCCTAGTAAATGATACAATCGGTGGAATCAGAGTCTCATCCCCTACATCATGCCACTCTCAGATTACATAACAAAAATCTGGTGAAAGATTCCCTTTAAGGCAAGGCGAAGTGATTTCTTAAGGGTTAATTTAGAGGAACAGATTATCGTTTAAACGATGTGATCGTAACTCACGGTGTCAAAAAAGGGTTTATACAGGAAGAGAACAGTGAATGGTATGGTTGAACAGCGATCATTCCACTTTTCGTTTTTCGCCGGTACAATCGTTGAACAAGCAAGCAATCTCCATTTACAAAACACAATAGATTAACGAGATTTTTGTCGCTCACCTATAAGATGTCATGCACGATGAATGAGTGTTTTTTGGACATAAAACACAATTGCAAATTTATAGCAATTTACAGGCCCTCTTTAAAAAACACTCTCGTAAATGTGTATATTAAAAATCCCACAGATCGAATATTACTTACAGCTGAGGGTTTTGGCCAAATTGAACTTTCATGTGTATAGACACCATAAGGCTGTGTGTTCACTGTGTGGAACCTTTTGTCCCTGGTGTACCCTTACTCCTAAAGTTCAATGTGTGACCCTTACACGATCACATTGCCTATAGGGTCCCATTTCTGGCATACACACCTATGTGGAAAACAGGGGTTCCCAGATCTCAATCAAGACCAGCGAGAAGGAGAATGAATAGACAGATGACCTCACATGTCCACAGCTCTCTCCATTCACTTTTATTGATGTAATCCATCAGACATTTGTGGCGTATCCTGTGGAGTTCATTTACCAATGATAGTACAAAGGAAAAGTGTAGGATTACCCATGAAAGCATTTTTTTTTTCTTTTTGCACTAGTTTTAATAAATCTTCTCCACCGAGTTGTGTGTCTATCCATAACGCTACATAAAACCTCCATAGATATCAATAAGAAGCATCAAGCTGATACGTGCATTTTTCTCTAAGCTAATTCTGCATTTACTCTGTAAAATCACAGAAACCTCTATACTAATTCCGGATTAGCAGGAAGTATACACAGGAGTACAATCATTCATACACTAGGGGGCCCCCCAGCATTGGTTAGTCAAAGAAATCACTTCTGAGAATCCTCGTTCTGCAGTAGGATGAGAACATATCATTAAAAATATATTATTATATATATATATCATCGGGTATTCTAGAATATGTATGCGGCCGACCGGGCGCAATCAGCAGAGCGGTGTTTAAATTTGGCGCCAAAATCGCTGATTGGTCGAGGCCGGCAACCGTGACCAATCAGTAAAGCGGTGTTAAAATTTGGCGCCTATATTGCAGATTGGTCACAGCCGGCGGCCGCAACCAATCAGCAGAGCGGTATTTAAATTTGTCGCCAATAATGCTGGTTATTCGTGACCGGTAACCGCGACCAATGAGCAGAGCGGTGTTTAAATATGGCGCCAATATCGCTGATTGGTCACGACTAATCAGCAGAGCGTTGTTTAAATTTGTCAACAAAATTGCTGATTGGTCACGGAGGCCGGCCGCGAACAATCAGTAGAGCGGGGTTTAAATTTGCCGCCCATATCGCTGGCAGCCGCGACCAATCAGCAGAGCGTAAATTTGGCGCCAATCTCGCTGATTGGTCGCATCTGCCGTCAGCGACCAATCAGAGGAGCGTTGTTTAAATTTGGCGCCAATCTCGCTGCACCTTGTCTGTTTTTTAACAATTTTGAGATATTTAATAAAATAATTTTTTATTTGAATCAATATATGTCACTTCTAGTTATCTCCAGGAAATATACCCAACTTATACTTTTGAGGTACAGATTAGGAGATCTAAACACAGCCTTAGTTGCAGAATAAGTAACATTAAAGAGTAACTAAATTTATTTTTTTAATAAGTTTGTCCAGCATGGAAAGTTATGAAACTTTGCAAATCACTTTATGTGATTGGTCTTTATTAGTGATGGGTGAATCCGAACACTAAAGTTCGAGGTCCGTACCGAGCACCTACTTTTATTACAGGTGACAATGAAGCCATTGTCACCTATAATAAAAATAAAATAAACCAACCTCATCCTCACCTTTCCGACGTAAAGAATAGACTCCATGTGTCCCACGACATGTCCAGCTCTGCTACATCTAGATGACAGGCTGGATCGTAGCTGGACGCGACCATCCAGCCTGCCATCCTGCAGAGACACTGAGGAGCGCAAGCATGCTTGCGCTCCTCAGTGACTCGCGGTGCCGTCAATAAGCTGAGCCGGGTTCACATCACATGAACTCAGTTCAACTCAATGACATCAGCGTGAGCGGGGGAAAGTTCTCACCACGCATGTGCTGAACTCATTTGCCAGCAATGAGCGTCAGTGTATTGCCGGCTGCTGAATAGAGCGGTCACATTTCACAATATGGCCGTTCTATTCATGGGATCGTCGTGGGATCCTCGCTATTTGGACTGCGGCTGACAAGTGAGCCGAACCTTCACAGGTTTGCCCATCTCTAGTCTTTATTCCTGTAAAAAAAAAAAAAAAATTGCAATTGAGTGGTTTCTATCCTCTGCTTTTCCCCAGTCTATTCGACTGTTTTCATCTGCATTCATATCAGAATGTAATCATTTGGAGTACAGATGATGGCAGTGATGGGTCAGCTCAGCACCTGTGTATTTCACTAACTTTGTGGATGGGCTGCAACAGGAAATCAATCTGATCTGAGGACACAGGTGCTGAGCTAACTCATCACTGCCATCATCTGTACTCCAAATAAGTACATTCTGATATCAATGAGACTGTCAGAGCAGAAGGCGGAGGATTTCAGGGAGGAGTCCATCTTCTTTTTTTCTTTATCCAGCTGAGCCTTTCCCTATAAAGCTTAAATATATACAGAGGCGCCCCTTAAATCACAGGGGTAACAATATAAAATCTGTAGCACAGCCCCCTTTAGGTATATGCTACTAATGTGGTTACATGAGGGTCATTTGGGAACTTCAGGATACTTCAGGCCATTACAGTGCCTTGAAAATATACTCATAAGCCGTGAACTTTTCCACATTTTTCATGTTACACCCACAAACTTAAATGTATTTTATTGCGCTTATATTTGATATACCAACTCTAAGTAGAACGTATTTGTGAAGTTTAAAGAAAATGATACAGGGTTTTTTAATTATTTTAAAAAATATAAATCTGTAAAATTGTGATGTGTATTTATATGCAGTCCCCTGTAGTCTGATACCTCTAAATAAAATTTTGAGTTACCAATTGCCTCCATAAGTCACATGATTAGTAAATTGAGTCCACCTGTGTGTAATTTATTCTCAGTATAACTACAGCTGTTCTGTGAAGACCTCAGAGGTTTGTTTGAGAACATTAGGGGTCAAACAACATCATGAAAACCAAGGAACACACCAGACAGGTCAGGGATAAAGTTGTAGAGAAGAGTAAAACAGGGTTAGGTTCTAAAAAAAAATAGCCCAACCTCTGAATGTCTCATGGAGCACTATTCAATCCATCATCCAAAAATGGAAGGAGTATGGCACAACTGCAATCCTATCAAAACATGGCCGTCCACCTAAATGGACATCCCAAGCAAGGAGTGCACTAATTAGAGAAGCAGCCAGGAGGCCCATTGCCACTCGGGAAGAGCTGCAGAGATCCACAGCTCAAGTGGGAAAATCTGTCCACAAGACAACTATTAGTCGTATACTCCACAAATCTGGCCTTTATAGAAAAGTGGCAAGAAGAAAGACATTTTTGAAAGCAAGTGAGAAGTACTGTTTGCAGTTTGTAAAAAGCCATTTGGGGACAGAGCGAGCATGTGGAAGAAGGTGTTTTGGTCAGATGAGACTAAAGTAGAACTTTTTGGGCTAAACGCAAAACACTATGTGTGTGGTGGAAAACTAACACTGCGCATCATCCTGAAAACACCATCCCTACCGTCAAACATGGTGGTAGCAGCATCATGCTGTGGGGAGGCTCTACTTCAGCAGGGACAGGGAAGGAGGACAGAGCTGATGGAAAGATGGATAAAGCTAAATACAGGGCAAGCTAAACTTGAGACTGGGGAGTATGTTCACCTTTCATCAGGACAACGACCCTAAACATCCTGCCAGAGCTACAAAGGATGATTTAGATCAATGTACAGTATATTCATGTGTGTGAATGGTTCAGTCGCAGTCCAGACCTAAATCCCATTGAGAATCTGTGACAAGACTTGGAAATTGCTGATCACAGATATCTCCTCCAATCTCACTGAGAGAGCGAGCTTTCAAAGAAGAACGAGCAAAAAGTTCAGCCTCTAGATGTGTAAAGCTGGTAGAGACAGACCCCAAAAGACCTGCAACAGTAATTACAATGAAAGAAGGTCCTACAAAGTATTGACTCTTGGGGGGGGGGGCTGAATAGAAATGCACGTCACAATTTTAGATTTACATTTTTTAAATATTTAGAAAACCTTGTATCATTTCCTTTATACTTCAGATACTTGCTACTTTGTGTTGGTATATCCCATAAAATCCCAATAAAATACATTTAAGTTTTTGGGGGTAACGTGGGAGACTTTACAGGGTATGAATACGTTTTCAAGACAATGTAGAGTATGTGGCTAATAGTTTTACACTAACTTTCCCTGGAGCAAAGGGCTACTAGTAAAAATCACTCTAGCCTAGTGGACCTAGCCTGTCCATGATATAAAAGATTGGCCACTAACTTGATTAGAATGGCATGTATTCCTTCATTTCCTCTGCATCGGCCATTTGGGAAACAAATATACAACCTAGTGAGAACTGATTTCAACTGATCAAGAGATTTTCCGGGGCTCTGTTCTCCACTTATGTAGTACATGTACCCGAGGGAAGTACAAGCCACGTGTATCAGGTACTCGCACTGCGTTCATTCTGTTCTTTTCATTGTCAGCACAGAGTAGGATCATAGCCTCCAGAGGAATGGGATTTAATTTGTAGTTTACTTGGTGTAGGAACATTAAGAAACACAGTTCTGGAGGACGACGTACAAAGATCAAAGTCACATTGTTCACATCCTGTTACCTTGTTGCCTATGAAGCCAACATCACCCATTGCTACAAGTGACGCCATTGCACACACACACATACATACATACATACATACATACACAGTACAGACCAAACGTTTGGACACACCTTCTCATTTAAAGATTTCTTTGTATTTTCATGACTATGAAAATTGTACATTCACACTGAAAGCAGCAAAACCATGAATTAACACACGTGGAATTATATACTTAACAAAAGAGTGTGAAACAACTGAAAATATGTCTTATATTCTAGGTTCTTCAAAGTAGCCACCTTTTGCTTTGATAACTGCTTTGCACACTCTTGGCATTCTCTTGATGAGCTTCAAGAGGTAGTCACAGGAAATGGTCTTCCAACAATCTTGAAGGAGTTCCCAGAGATGCTTAGCACTTGTTGGCCCTTTTGCCTTCACTCTGCGGTCCAGCTCATAGACTGGGAAACCGAAAGCTGTAGATCTCAGAAAGGAAACAGGTTTCTGTCAATTATCAAAGACAATTATCTGTCACAACTTGTGCAGGAACCAACTAGAGGGACGGCCCTTTTAGACTTAATATTAACTAACAGGCCAGACAGAATAACTGAGGTGCAGGTCGGGGGGCACCTGGGAAATAGTGACCACAACATTATACAATTCCACATGAGCTTCAGTAGGGTGCCCAGCAAGGGAGTCACAAAAACACTGAACTTCAGGAGGGCAAAGTTTGATCAGCTAAGAGATGCCCTTCACCTTATAGACTGGGATAGTATCTTCAGTAATATGAGCACGGATAGAAAATGGGAAATTTTCAAAACAGTCCTACATAGTCACTGTAGAAGGTACATACCTTATGGGAATAAAAGGGCTAGGAATAGGAGGAAGCCAATGTGGCTAAATAAGAAAGTCAAGAGGGCAATGAAAAACAAAAAAAGGGCTTTCGGTAAACTTAAACAAGAAGGCAGCGAGGAAGCGCTAATATCTTATAGGGAAAAAAACAAAATCTGTAAGAAACAAATAAGAATAGCAAAAGAGGAGACAGAGAGACTAATTGCCAAGGAAAGTAAAACGAATCCCAAACTGTTCTTTAACTATATAAACAGTAAAAGGATTAAAACTGATGGAGTTGGCCCATTGAAAAATAACCTGGGTAAAATCATAGAGGGCGATGAGGGTAAAGCAAACCTACTCAATAGCTTCTTCTCCACTGTTTTCACAAAAGAAAACAATTTATCGGAGGAAATGCAGAGTGATAAAGTAAACCCTCCGCTAAATATCACCCACCTAACCCAGGAGGAAGTTCAGAAACGCCTAAATAATATCAAAATAGACAAGTCACCAGGCCCAGATGGCATACACCCCCGGGTACTAAAAGAATTAAGTAATGTGATAGACAGACCGCTGTATCTTATATTCAAGCACTCTTTATGGACAGGGACTTTCCCACTTGACTGGCGCCAAGCAAATGTGGTACCAATATTCAAAAAGGGGTCTAAAAGTGACCCTGGGAACTATAGACCAGTCAGCTTAACGTCTGTTGTGGGTAAATTGTTTGAAGGATTTCTTAGAGATGCTATTGTAGAATATCTTAATGATAATAACTGTCTAACTCCATATCAACATGGATTCATGAGGGATCGCTCCTGCCAAACAAACCTGATGGCCTTCTACGAGGAGGTGAGCTCACAGCTGGACCGGGGAGAGTCAGTGGATGTTGTATACCTTGACTTCTCCAAAGCGTTTGATACCGTGCCACACAAAAGGTTGGTATATAAAATGAGAATGCTTGGTCTGGGGGATAATGTGTGCTAGTGGGTAAATAGCTGGCTGAGTGATAGAAAGCAGAGGGTGGTTATCAATGGAGTAAGCTCAGGGGGTGTCAGGGTTACTAGCGGGGTGCCTCAAGGGTCTGTCTTGGGCCCTATATTATTTAATATATTTATTAATGATCTAGTGGAAGGGTTGCATAGTAAAATAGCAATATTTGCAGATGATACTAAACTTTGTAAAGTAGTTAATACAGATGAGGACAGGGCACAGCTACAGGAGGATTTAGATAAATTGGGGAGTTGGGCCAAAAAATGGCAGATGGGGTTCAATGGCGATAAATGTAAGGTCATGCACATGGGAAAGAAAAACAGCAGTCACCCATACATATTAAATGGGAAACCGTTGGGGAAATCTGACATGGAGAAGGACCTGGGCGTCTTGGTTAACAGCAAATTAAATTGGAGTGCCCAGTGTCAGGCAGCAGCTACGAAGGCAAATAGAGTCATGGCATGCATCAGAAGAGGAATAGGGGCATGAGAACATTGTTCTTCCTCTGTATAAAGCGCTGGTAAGGCCGCACTTAGAATATTGTGCACAGTTCTGGGCTCCGGTGCTCAGGAAAGACATATTGGAGCTAGAGAGGGTACAAAGGAGGGCGACTAATGTAATAAAGGGAATGGAGGGACTAGAATACCCAGAGAGGTTGTCAAAATTAGGCCTATTTACATTGGAAAAGAGAAGGCTTAGGGGAGACCTCATAAACATGTATAAATACATCAGGGGGCAGTACAGAGATCTCTCCCATGACCTGTTTATACCAAGGATGGTGACAAAGACGAGGGGGCACACTATGCGTCTGAAGGAAAGGAGGTTCCTGCACCAGCATAGAAGGGGATTCTTTACGGTCAGAGCCGTGAGACTCTGGAACTCTCTGGGAGAGGAAGTGGTGATGTCAAACTCACTTAATGAGTTCAAGAGAGGCCTGGACGCCTTTCTTGAGAACAGTAAAATTACATCTTATGCTTAGTGATAGTTAATCAATCCAGGGATTTAATCTGACTGCCAGATTGGAGTCGGGAAGGGAATTTTTCCTCAATGATGTAAACTGGCCTATACCGCATGGTTTTTTTTTTGCCTTCCCCTGGATCAACGCTGCGGAATAGCTGCAGTGCACAAGAAATAGGCTGAACTGGATGGACGCTTGTCTTTTTTCGGCCTTATAAACTATGTAACTATGTAACCCCAAACCATCTCGATTGGGTTCAGGTCTGGTGACTGTGGAGGCCAGGTCATCTGGCGTAGCACCCCATCACTCTCCTTCTTGGTCAAATAGCCCTTACACAGCCTGGAGGTGTGTTTGGGGTCATTGTCCTGTTGAAAAATAAATGATGGTCCAACTAAACGCAAACCGGATGGAATAGCATGCCGCTGCAAGATGTTGTGGTAGCCATGCTGGTTCAGTATGCCTTCAATTTTGAATAAATCCCCAACAGTGTCACCAGCAAAGCACCCCCACACCATCACACCTCCTCCTCCATGCTTCACGGTGGGAAGCAGGCATGCAGAGTCCATCCATTCACCTTTTCTGTGTCGCACAAAGACACGGTGGTTGGAACCAAGATCTCAAATTTGGACTCATCAGACCAAAGCACAGATTTCCACGGGTCTAATGTCCATTCCTTGTGTTCTTTAGCCCAAACAAGTCTCTTCTGCTTGTTGCCAGTCTCTGGATGAACGGGCAGGAGGTCACGGCAAGTGACCGGGGCAGTCTCTGGGTAAAGGATTGGTACGACCTGTGGCGGCAGATGATAGACGTGAGCTCCCAGGTGAGCAGGCGAGAGTCTCTGGATAATCGGGTGGTCACAGCATGTGACGGCGGAGCCTCCAGGAAGACCAACAGACAGGTAGCAGATGAGCGCTCCCAGGTGAGCGGGCAGGAGTCTCTGGACAGGCGGGTGGTCACAGCACGTGACGGCAGAGCCTCCTGGTAGGCTAGCAGACAGGCAGCAGATGAGCGCTCCCAGGTGAGCGGGCAAGCTGGTCCTTAGACAGACTGACAGGAGTTGGAAGGCAGACCGTCGGACCTCAGGCAAGCAGGCAGGTAGAAGATGTGCGCTCCCAGGTGAGCGGGCAAGCTGGTCCTTAGACAGACTGACAGAAGTTGGAAGGCAGACCGTCGGACCTCAGGCTAGCAGGCAGGTAGCAGGATATCAGGCAGGAATTAGACAGCAGACTGGCAGGAATCTGGCAGGTATCTGGCAGGTAACTGGCAACGGGACCTGAGGGCTGAAGCAGAGTAGTGAACAGTGCTACAACATTGCTCAGGCACCTCCATTTTGGAGGAGGTGCCTTTTATATGGGAGGTCCTCCGGCAATTGGCCGGGGACTCCTTAGGACGGCGCGCGCGGTCCCTTTAAGAGAGGGGGAGCGCGCGCGCGCCCTAAGCACACTGCCGGGGAAGGAGCGCGTGCCGGAAGCAGCGGGGAGAGAAGCGCTGGAGGACGCCGCGCCAGGAGCGGGGAGGTGAGAGGGACGGCGTCTCTGCCTAGAACGGGGCAGAGACGCCGATGCTACATAGAGATGTGTCTGCTGCTAGAACTCTGTGTGGCATTGACCTGGTCTCTAATCTGAGCTGCTGTTAACCTGCGATTTCTGAGGCTGGTGACTCGCATAAACTTATCCTCAGAAGCAGAGGTGACTCTTGGTCTTCCTTTCCTGGGGTGGTCCTCATGTGAGCCAGTTTCTTTGTAGCGCTTGATGGTTTTTGCAACTGCACTTGGGGACACTTTCAAAGTTTTCCCAATTTTTCACACTGACTGACCTTCAATTCTTAAAGTAATGATGGCCACTCGTTTTTCTTTACTTAGAATTTGTATTATGGCAAGAAAAAAGCAGCTAACAGTCTATTCAGTAGGACTATCAGCTGTGTATCCACCAGACTTCTGCACAACACAACTGATGGTCCCAACCCCATTTAGAAGGCAAGAAATCCCACTTATTAAACCTGACAGGGCACACCTGTGAAGTGAAAACCATTTCTGGTGACTACCTCTTGAAGCTCATCAAGAGAATGCCAAGAGTGTGCAAAGCAGTCATCAAAGCAAAAGGTGGCTACTTTGAAGAACCTAGAGTATAAGACATATTTTCAGTTGTTTCACACTTTTTTGTTAAGTATATAATTCCACATGCGTTAATTCATAGTTTTGATGCCTTCAGTGTGAATGTACAATTTTCAAAGTCATGAAAATACAGAAAAATCTTTACATGCATACATACTTTTTCCATTGTGCCATGCTACCTTATTGCCGATACCGCAGTCTTGTGAGCCAATGGTCGCAGCTTGAAGAGGAGCTATAAGGCTTGAGGTGTCAGTCATGGTCCGATTAGAGATTTGAGAAATCTCATCCATAAAATCTTCCAGAGATGAAGGCCCAGAACAACCTGTGTCATCTAATATCTAAAAGAAATAATTGTACAGTAAAGAATTGTACAGGTCTAAAGAGCAGGTCTGAAAGTTAAGCCGGAGACTCACACGCCTTTTAAACGCTGCCCTACTCAACGCGTGTTCTGCTCTGCTCCACCCAGTACCTGACCACCTCTCTGAGCTGCCTTGTGAAACACTTCCACTTGTTTCCAGCCGGCTATAGGGAGGGGCGGTCAAACTCAGCAGGAATTTGTATCCACTCTGTCCTGCAGAGATCTGCTTCCTAGGCCTATCACAGGTGATATATCAGGTGACTCCACCCTCCACTCCTCACATGAATTTAGTTTCCTAGTAGCTCAGTCTTTACTTTCATTGGCCTATTCCTTTTTTGCCAACTCGTTTATCCTAATCTCTCCACTCTTGACCATTGCTCTGTGTATCAATCCTGTGCGGTCCGCCCCGACCTCGGATTGTCTGACCATGTCTTTGCCTCTGTCCACCTATACCTCTTACCCGTGTCTCTGACACTCCGTTCAGCAGCTCCAGACTTGGCGTGATACCTTGTGTCTACCGGTGGCCAAGCCTATCCCCACCATCAGAGGCTCTAGTGAATACCCAGTAGACACCTAGTCATGCCTCCCCCAGGGTAAGCCTGGCCCATGGTGAAGTGGGTCCACACCCACCAGTGTTACACTGATCAAAGCTTTACCAAGGTTTGGAGAACTTTTACAAATAATTCTTGACATCTAGGATGAGGTTTACCTTACTATCGTTTTCTACACAGTTTCAGCCTTAATGAAGGTATACAAAAAAAAAAAAAAAGTCAGCGCCATACAGATCCATGGCTTGTGTCTGATGTGGCAGCTTACCCTTTCCTCCATTAAAAGGTATAAAACTGGGCTGCAATACCACATCAAACCTAAGGACAAGGTTGGCGCTATTTTTGTAGGAAAGCTGCCATGTTTTTCTATATCAGCACAAAAGAATGAGTTACCTGTTCAATCTCATGACGGGCTGTAGTAAAATGTGGATTTAAGGATAGGCATCGGTGAAATTCTTTAAGAGCCGCTTCCTTCTTTTCCATATAAAGGAAAGTCATTCCCTTTCTGTAGTATCCCTGAGAAATACAGCATAATGAGAAAAGAAGAGATGCAAACAAAACTTTGTTGTAGTGTAAATTTATTTTGATCCATCAAGGAGTCAAAAAACGATTTGGTCCAACGTTTCGACTGGGAACAGTCTTTGTCAAGGGCAAAGACAAAAGGTAGGACAATAAAGTAAAAAGTAAGATGTCTTTCATGTCAAGGAGGACCTGTGTGGAGCAGGAGCCGGGAAGTAGGAAATGCGACAAGCAGGGTGTAAACCGCAACAGATGTCCTTGACAAAGACCACTCCCGGTCAAAACGCTGGACCAAATAGTTTTTTTGACTCCTTGCCGGCTCAAAATAAATTTACACTATAACAAGACCCACAGTCTCATTTTCTTTTGTGGTGTTGAGGTTCCAATCTCAATAAGTCTGGACCACAAGTCCCTACTTCAAGCACACAGTTCTTTCAAAAGGCCTTCTTATCGGGTGTCATTTGATTTGTACATTCCCAGGAGGAATGAGGTTATGCTCACATTGACCCAATGGCCTATGTTTCCAAGAGAAGCACCCAGCGTAAACGGAGTCATCTGTAGAATAATATGACATCTATATAAAGGTATGACAGGTCTATTTAGTGGGCAATTGTTGCCACTTTTAATCAGCTGTGGCCCATCGGCTATAATGGCATCCGAGTAACAAACACGTCATGAAAAACTATTGAGTAAGCTCATGACTAGAATTGAGAAAAAAAGATTCACAAGACCTTGGTCAGCAGGCACGTCAATAGTTCATGGCCACCGGACCTCCTACAATCTGCGGCATCCCTAATGCCCATTTTGACCACTATGCCAGGCATGACATCATGGGTGCATCGCACCACAAAGTAATGATATCGTAATGGCTTACTAATCAGAAGAAGCGCCAAAGATGTCACAGGTGGCAGGTCTGCATGGCTTTGGTCCAGAAGCCATGGACTACCAACTCACATCATTCTTTGCACCCATCAGCGTGCCCGTGATGTGATCGCAGGTAGCCGATGGGTTGCTGTGACAGCTGGGGGTCTGTTGAAGACCTCCATGGTTGTCACCATGGAGCTCCCTTGAAATCTTGCCTATGGCTGGGCTTCAAAGGAGAGACTGTAATTTCTGCTATATACAGAGATCAGTAAAAGTGAAAAATAAAATAAATAAGAAACAAAAGTTCAGAATCAATCAAATTTCCCCTCAATCATTAAAAATAAAGATAAAAATAAATACACATATGTGGTAGTGCGGAAATCAGAAAAGTCCAATCTATCAAAATATTAAAAATAATTAACCATATCGGTAAACATCGCAAAAAAAAAAAAAAGGAAGCCAAAATTACGCTCTCGTGTTAAATACAAAAGAGCAAATGATAAGCAGTAATTTAAAACAAAAAGACAATAGGAGGGAAAAATAGAAAAACCTAAAGCTTGCTGTGTCACTGGTATTGGCACCCTTTACATTAATTTAGAATGCAAACACATTTTGACTCTCCTGTGCTAAATGACAAAAGAGATTCACCTGTGATTAATTGTCGGTGCCCATGTGACATGAATTAGCCAATGAATGATGACTTCAGTGTTTTAAAAAGGCACATGGTAGGCCCTGTTCCTTTGTCACAATGGTGAAGACAAAAGGAGCTGTCTGAGGACATCAGAACTGCTATTATTAGCAAACACAAGACTTCCAAAGGGTATAAGGCCATCTTTAAAGACCTTGGTATCCCAGTTTCAACAGTGCAAAATGTTATTAAGAAGTTTGCCAAGCATGGAACCGGCAAGGACCTGCCTAGAGGAAAATTAACGAGAGAGGTCTTCGAAGGTTGGTGCGAATGGTGGAAAAAACACCACGTCAAACATCCAAAGACCTGAAGGCCAACCTCGAACAGTCTGGGGTCATGGTTTCAACAAGCACCATACAACGCACACTAAACCAAGCAGAGCTTTATGGGCGAAGGCCAAGGAAGAAACCATTGCTGAAGAAAAGACATAAAAAAAAAGACTGATCCTTGCCAAAGAGTACCTTGACAAACCACAATCCTTCTGGGAAAAGGTTCAGTGGACAGATGAAACAAAAAATAGAGCTTTTTGGCAATGTAAAGCAACAGATGGCGCAATGAAGCTTATAGGGAAAAGAACACCTTACCAACAGTTAAGCATGGTGGAGGATCCATAATGCTGTTGGGTTGCTTTGATGTGTCCTGTACTGGAGGCCTTGACCGTATTACAGGAATCATGAAATCAGAGAATTATCAAGAGATTTTAGAGTGAAATGTCCTATGCAGTGTAAGAAAACTTGTTTTGAGTCGAAGATCATGGGTCCTCCAGCTAGACAATGGCCCAAAGAATATATCCAAAAGTACACAGGAATGGTTGAAAAAGAAAAAAAATGGACTGTTTTAAAATGGCCAGCAATGAGTCCTCACCTCAATCCCAAGATCCCAACAAATCTTTGGGGTGAGCGGAAATCTGCCATTGGGAAAAAGAACCCTGCAAACATTCAAGAGCTTGAACAAACTGCAAAGGAAGAGTGGGAGAAAAATCCAGCTGAGAAGTGCAAGAAGCTTATAGATGGCTACAAGAAACGTTTAGAGGCTGTCAGCAATGTCAAAGGGTGTGCAACCAAGTATTAATTAGGGATGCATTTATTGCTGAACATGCTGTTTTTTCTGTTTTTTTCTTTGAAATTACAACATGAAAGTTGAAAAACAATGTTTTATTGTTGTATTACTTTGGACCACTAATTATAAAATCCTGAGGATACAACTTTGGTACATTCCCATTTACTTCTGAAGACGTATATGCTAAACTTATGGAACAAAAATGTATTATGAAAAGAATGAACCTCACAGTGAAAAGATGCTTCAGACGTAGCACTTTATAGGGTGCATTTAATAAACGGATGTATCAGAGAGCTGACAGGTCATCTATAAGAAATTACTAGAGGGCTTTCCTATCAACATGAGTGCAGGATGAGATTAATATTCCCCGGCTGTCAGGAGTAGCTCCGTGTGCTTCCAGGTTGCATACTAGTGCACTGCATCCCCAATTCATTAGTCTTTCCAGCACGACTCAGTATTGAGCTCTCGCAATGTTCCAGACCCATAAATCATTTACGAAAGGTCAACAAGTCTCGACTTCAGCTGACAAAAAAATAAGACTTTGAAGCATGACTCGCGAAGGCACGAAACACGGAAGCTTCGGAAAACAGAAACCACTGATGTAGCAGGGGCCATTTCACGTGATTATTCGATCGATGCTCTTATAGGTGTCATCAATAATGGCACAAAGCATACAAGTAGGGAAGCATTAAAACAAAGGGGTGGGAACAAAAAAAAAAAAAGTTGCCCATTTGGTTATTGAGAGATTATACTATTGGCGGGGCAGTCACACCTTGCCCGAATGCCCAGAACAGGGCCTAATGGCCACACCAGTAATAGCCACACCAGTCCTCAGACAGTTCTCTTCTCCTCTTTCTGTTTTCCATGCTTAGTGTGGCACACACAGACACACTAGAAGTTGACTCAAATTTTGCATTGTGTGTCTGTGCGTGCCACACTAAGCATGGAAAACAGAAAGAAGAGAAGAGAACTGTCTGAGGACTTGTGAACCAAAACTGTTGAAAAATATCAACAATCTCAAGGTTACAAGTTCATCTCCAGAAATCTTAATGTTCCTTTGTCCACGGTGCGCAACATAATTAAAATGTTTACAACCCATAGCACTGTAGCTAATCTCCCTGGACATGGACGGCAGAGACAAATTGCTGAAAGGTTGCAACGCAGGATAGTCTTGATGGTGGATAAGCAGCCCCAATCAAGTTCCAAAGAAATTCAAGCTGTCCTGCAGGCTCAGGGTGCATCAGTGTCATCACGAACTATCCGTCGACATTTGAATGAAATTAAATGCTATGGCAGGAGACCCAGGAGGACCCCACTGCTGACACAGACATAAAAATACTACACTGCAGTTTGCCAAAACATACGCGAGTAAGCCAAAATCCTTCTGGGAAAGCGTCTTGTTGACAGATGAGGCGAAGATAGAGCTTTTTGGTAAAGCACATCATTCTACTATTTACCAAAAACGGAATGAGGCCCACAAAGGAAAAAACTCAGTACCTACAGTTAAATATGGTGGAGGTTCAAAGATGTTTTTAGGTTGTTTTGCTGCCTCTGGCACTGGGTTCCTTGACTGTGTGCAAAGCATCATGAAATCTGAATGTTACTAAAGGATTCTGGATAGCAATGTGGTGCCCAGTGTCAGAAAGCTGGGTTTGTATCCTAGGTCATGAGAATTCCAGCAGGACAATTCCCCCCTAACATACTTCAAGAAGCACCCAGAAACGAAAGGAAAGAAAGCGCTGGAGAGTTCTGAAGTGGCCAGCAATGATTCCGGATCTAAATCCCATTGATCACCTGTGGAGAGATCTTAAAATTCCTGTTGGAAGAAGACGCCTTAACATATGAGAGACCTGGAGCAGTTTGCAAAAGAGCACTCGAAAATTCCATTTGAGAGGTGTAAGAAGATTGTTGATGGTTATAGGAAGCGACTGATTGCAGTTATTTATTCCAAAGGGTGTGCAACCAAATATTAAGTTGAAGGTGCCAACAATTTTGTCTGAATGAATAGTGAATGTGAATAGCGATATTGGAGCGCCAATAACAGGGCAAAAATTAAATTAAAATGACTGATTTATTAACACACACAACGTGTTTCGGTGGACAAGGCCATCTTCATCAGGTGTGACAAGCAGAAAACAAATGATCCTTATATACATTTGACCAGGTACACAATTGCTTCAGAGGGGAGGCGCAAAATACAGAGTGATACCTCTATATTAACCCCTCTAGCTCATTTATGCCCAATAGAGTAAACAGGATTTTTATAAATTAGTACCTAATGAAACAAATAGGGTTTTCATAGTCATATTCCCCCAGATACACCCCTGCTTTGCAGAGTATATAGCAGTATTGTAAAGCCCACGTATACACACCTCTGGGTTTTGTGGCTGCAGATCACAGATCACCTCGGCTTCCCGCAAAGATTCTGGATATTGCTTTAAACACAAATACACTTGGGAGCGCAGTATCCTCAAAGGAACATGGTCAGGAGCTGAAAAATACATTTTCCTTATTATATGGAGAGGATACAATGAAGTATATAAGTGAAGACTCTTTACCATGAATACCTTCCTCATCTATACCACTGACTCTTATAGAGGACCGGTCACTTGGTATGTGTATGTATATGTATATGTATATGTGTATGTGTATGTGTATGTGTATGTATGTATGTATGTATGTATGTATGTATGTATGTATGTATGTATGTATATATATATATATATATATATATATATATAAACACATACATACAGTACAGACCAAAAGTTTGGACACACCTTCTCATTTAAAGATTTTTCTGTATTTTCATGACTTTGAAAATTGTACATTCACACTGAAGGCATCTGCTACGCCAGATGACCTGGCCTCCACAGTCACCAGACCTGAACCCAATCGAGATGGTTAGGGGTGAGCTGGACTGCAGAGTGAAGGCAAAAGGGCCAACAAGTGCTAAGCATCTCTGGGAACTCCTTCAAGATTGTTGGAAGACCATTTCCGGTGACTACTTCTTGAAGCTCATCAAGAGAATGCCAAGAGTGTGCAAAGCAGTCATCAAAGCAAAAAGGTGGCTACTTTGAAGAACCTAGAATATAAGACATATTTTCAGTTGTTTCACACTTTTTTGTTAAGTATATAATTCCACATGTGTTAATTCATAGTTTTGATGCCTTCAGTGTGAATGTACAATTTTCATAGTCATGAAAATACAGAAAAATCTTTAACCCCTTAACAATAGACGTACTAATACGCGTCTGTGCCCTGGGACTTAAGAGCCAGACCCGTATTAGTACGTCATGGCGATCGCACGCGCACACAGGCTGTGCGGGCGCGATCGCCGCCGGGTGTCAGCTAATTGTCACAGCTGACACCCGGTACTATGTGCAGGGAGCGGTCCTGCACCGCTCCCCGCACATTAACCCCCACGATGCTGCGATCGAAGTCGATCGCAGCATTGCGGTGGCAAGGGGAGGTGATCGCAGATACTCGCCTCCTCTTCCGGCTTCCAGCGCTGTCTGCCGTGGCTTCCAGGATGTTGCCATGACGACCCGATGTCGTCATGACAACATCCGGGTCACCAGACAGCAGGAAGATTTTTTGGACATGCGCAGTGCATCATCAAACAATCTTCTCCCTGTCCAGCGCTGACAGCCTGCATGGCACAGGGATGGTGCTGCATTCCTGTGCCAGACAGGCGATCAGAGAAAAAAAAGTGAAAGTCCCATAGTGGGACAAAGTAATAAAGTATAAAAACTATCAGAAAGTAAAAAAAATAAATAAAGAAAAAAAATTGTGAAAATATTTAAAAAAAAAATAAAAAAAATAATCCACCAAAAATAAAAATATAATGTACCCATCAATAAATATTATTATTAAAAAATAAATAAATAAAAAAAAACACAATTAAAGTACACATATTTGGTATCGCCGCGTCCGGAACAACCTGACCTATAAAACTGTCCCACTAGTTAACCCCTTCAGTGAACACGGTAAAAAATAAAAATAAAAAACGAAGCAAAAAACAATGCTTTATCACCATACCGCCAAGCAAAAAATGGAATAACACGCGATCAAAAAGACAAGTATAAATAAAAATGGTACCGCTGAAAACGTCATCTCGTCCCGCAAAAAACAAGCCACCATACAGCTCCATCAGCAGAAAAATAAAAAAGTTATAGCTCTCAGAATAAAGCTATGCTAAAAAATAATTTTTTCTATAAAATTGCTTTTATTATGTAAAAGTGCAAAACATAGAAATACGATATAAATGTGGTACCGCTGTAAACGTACTGACCCGAAAAATAAAGCTGCCTTATCAATTTTACCACACGCGGAACAGAATTAAAAAAAAAAAAAAACAATTCCTGAATTGTTGGTTTTTGTTTATTCTGCCTCCCAAAAATCGGAATAGAAAGCGATCAAAAAATGTCGCGTGCCTGAAAATGGCACTAATAACAACGTCAACTCATCCCGCAAAAAACAAGCCGTCAAATGACTGTCTGCCAAAATCTGGAAAAATTATAGCTCTCAAAATGCAAAAACTAGATTTTACAAAAAATGCGTCTTTTAGTGTGTGACAGCTGTCAGTCATAAAAACCCCATGTGATTCTGGTATCGCTGTAGTCTCACCGACCCGAAGAAAAAGGTCATCTCATCACTTATACCGCAGGAGGAACGGCGTAAAAAATAAACTCTCAGGTTAGGGTTGTGCTAGGGTTAGGGTTGTGCTACGGTTAGGGTTAGGGTTGGGGTTGGGATTTTTTTCAAAAGTAAGAAAAAAAGATGACGATATGGCGACTAGTGTTGAGCGCAAGTGCTCGCTACTTGAGTTTGCATCGGGTGTTCTGGTATGCATTGAGTATCGTGGGTATTTGAGTGACATGCTCGAGTCTCCGCCCCATATGCTTCACGGCCCAAAAAACTTTGCGGGGATTGCCTGCCATGCACGAGCGATCCCCGCATGTTTTTTTTTGGGTGTCAAATAACCGTGAAACATCCGGGCGGGGACTTGAGCATGTCACTCGAGCACACGCAGTACATGGTGCATACCTGAGTACTCGATGCAAACTCAAGTAGCAAGCACTTGCGCTCAAGACTAATGACAACTTATTCAATATGATGACCTAATGTTATCAAATTCTGTGTCGTACCTCTGGGTTCAAAATGTTCACTATACACCTTAATAAAATCCTTGAGGGGTATAGTTTCCAAAATGGGGTCACTTGTGTGGGAGCTCCAATGTTTAGGCACACAGGAGCTCTCCAAACGCGACATGGTGTCCGCTAACAAATTGGAACCATGTCGCGTTTGGAGAGGCCCTGTGTGACTAAACATTGGAGCTCCCATACAAGTGACCCCATTTTGGAAACTAGACTACCCAAGGCACCTATCTAGATGCATAGTGAGCACTTGGAACCCCCAGGTGCTTCACAAATTGATTTGTAAAAATGAAAAAGTGAAAAAAAAACACTTTTTCATTTTAACGAATCAATTTGTGAAGCACCTGGGGGTTCCAAGTGCTCACTATGCATCTAGATAGGTGCCTTGGGGGGGTCTAGTTTCCAAAATGGGGTCACTTGTGGGGGAGCTCCAATGTTTGGGCACACAGGGGCTCTCCAAATGCAAAATGGCGTCCGCTAATTATTCAAACAAATTTTACAATCAAAAAGTCAAATGGCGCTCCTTCCCTTCCGAGCCCTGCCGTGCGCCCAAACAGTGTTTTTTCCCCACATATGGGGTATCTGCGTGCCCAGGGGAAATTGCACAACAAATTTTGGGGTCCATTTTTTCTTGTTACCCCTGTGAAAATAAAAAAAATTGGGTCTAAAGTAACATTTTTGTGAAAAAAAGTTAAAATGTTCATTTTTTTTCTTCCACATTCCAAAAATTCCTGTGAAGCACCTGAAGGGTTAATAAAGTTCTTGAATGTGGTTTTGAGCACCTTGAGGGGTGCAGTTTTTAGAATGGTGTCACTTTTGGGTATTTTCTGTCATAAAGACCTCTCAAAGTGACTTCAAATGTGATGTGGTCCCTAAAAAAAATGGTTTTGTAAATTTTGTTGGAAAAATGAGAAATCGCTGGTCAACTTTTAACCCTTATAGCTCCCTAACAAAATAAAATTTTGGTTCCAAAATTGTGCTGATGTAAAGTAGACATGTGGGAAATGTTATTTATTAACTCTTTTGTGTGACATATCTCTCTGATTTAAGGGCATAAAAATTCAAATTTTGAAAATTGCAAAATTTTCAAAATTTTTGCCAAATTTCCGTTTTTTTCACAAATAAACGCAAGTGATATCGAAGAAATTTTACCACAATCATGAAGTACAATATGTCATGAAAAAATCTCAGAATCAGGAGGATCCGTTGAAGCGTTCCAGAGTAATTACCTCATAAAGTGACAGTGGTCAGAATTGTAAAAATTGGCCTGGTCATTAACGTGCAAACCACCCTCGGGGGTTAAGGGGTTAAATGAGAAGGTGTGTCCAAATTTTGGTCTGTACTGTATATATATATATATATATATATATATATATATATATATATATATATATACACACACACACACATACACACACACACACACACACTGCTCAAGAAAATAAAGGGAACACGTAAACAACAGAATATAACTCCAAGTAAATCAAACTTCTGTGAAATCAAACTGTCCACTTAGGAAGCAACACTGATTGACAATCAATTTCACGTGCTGTTGTGCAAATGGAATAGACAATATATGGAAATTATTGGCAATTATCAAGACACCCTCAATAAAGGAGTGGTTCTGCAGGTGGGGACCACAGACCACATCTCAGTACCAATGCTTTCTGGCTGATGTTTTGAATTTTGGTTGTGCTTTCACACTCGTGGTAGCATGAGACGGACTCTACAACCCACAGAAGTTGCTCAGGTACTGCAGCTCATCCAGGATGGCACATCAATGCGAGCTGTGGCAAGAAGGTTTGCTGTGTCTGTTAGCATAGTGTCCAGAGGCTGGAGGCGCTACCAGGAGACAGGCCAGTACACCAGGAGAAGTGGAGGGGGCCGTAGGAGGGCAACAACCCAGCAGCAGGACCGCTACCTCTGCCTTTGTGCAAGGAGGAACAGGAGGAGCACTGCCAGAGCCCTGCAAAATGACCTCCAGCAGGCCACAAATGTGCATGTGTCTGCACAAATGGTTAGCAACTGACTCCATGAGGGTGGTATGAGGGCCCGACGTCCACAGATGGGGGTTGTGCTCACAGCCCAACACTTTGCAGGACGCTTGGCATTTGCCACAGAACACCAGGATTGGCAAAGTTGCCACTGGCGCCCCATGCAGATGAAAGCAGGTTCACACTGAGCACATGTGACAGACGTGATAGAGTCTGGAGACGCCGTGGAGAGCGATCTGCAGCCTGCAACATCCTTGAGCATGACTGGTTTGGCAGTGGGTCAGTAATGGTAACATAGTAACATAGTCTTCCTTCAACCTTAAAAACTAAGTCCATCCAGTTCATAGCGTAACATGTTGATCCAGAGGAAGGCAAAAAACCCCATGTGGCAAACACTAAGTTCCACATTGGGGAAAAAAATTCCTTCCCGACTCCATAGGGCAATCAGACTCGTTCCCTGGACCAACGCCCTATCAAGGAATCTAGTATATATAACCTGTAATATTATACTTTTCAAGAAAGGCATCCATGTCCTTCTTAAATTTTAGTAGTGAATCACTCATTACAACATCATGCGGCAGAGAGCTCCATAGTCTCACTGCTCTTACAGTAAAGAATCCGCGTCTGTGATTATGATTAAACCTTCTTTCCTCCAGACGTAGAAGATGCCCCCTTGTCCACGTCTCTGGCCTCAGAGTAAAAAGATCAGTAGAAAGGTCTTTGTACTGTCCCCTCATATACGTGTACATAGTAATAAGATCACCCCTAAGCCTTCTTTTTTCCATAGTAAATAACCCCAAGTGTAATAACCTGTCTTGGTATTGCAGACCCCCCAGTCCTCTAATAACCTTGGTCGCTCTTCTCTGCACCCTCTCTAGTTCAGCTATGTCTTTCTTATACACCGGAGACCAGAACTGTACACAGTATTCTAAGTGTGGTCGCACTAGTGACTTGTATAGAGGTAAAATTATGTTCTCCTCATGAGCATCTATGCCTCTTTTAATGCATCCCATTATTTTATTTGCCTTTGCAGCAGCTGCCTGACACTGGCCACTAAAAGTGAGCTTGTCGTCCACCAATACACCCAGGTCTTTTTCAGTTACAGTTTTGCCCAGTGATTTACAATTAAGCATATAATTATACATTCTATTTCCTCTGCCCAAGTGCATTACCTTACATTTCTCCCCATTAAAGCTCATTTGCCATTTATCAGCCCAAGCTTCTAGTTTACATAGATCCTCCTGTAATATAAAATTGTCCTCCTCTATATTGATTACCCTGCAGAGTTTAGTGCCATCTGCAAATATTGAAATATTACTCTGTATGCCCCCTACAAGGTCATTAATAAATATGTTAAAAAGAAGGGGGCCCAATACTGACCCCTGTGGTACCCCACTGTTAACTGAGACCCAGACTGAGTGTGTTCCAGTAATAACCACCCTTTGTTTCCTATCACTGAGCCAATTCTTAATCCACATACATATATTTTCCCCTATCCCCATTGTTCTCATTTTATGTATCAACCTTTTGTGTGGAACCGTATCAAAAGCTTTTGAAAAGTCCATATACACAACATCCACTGCATTTCCTTGGTCCAGTCCAGAACTTGCCTCCTCATAAAAACTGATCAGATTAGTTTGACAGGAACGGTCCCTCGTAAACCCAAGTTGATATTGGGTCATGAGGTTATTCTTCTTCAGATACTCTAGTATAGCATCTCTTAGGAAACCCTCCAGGATTTTACCCACAGTAGAGGTTAAGCTTACTGGCCTATAATTTCCAAGTTCAGTTTTTGTCCCCTTTTTGAATATTGGCACCACATTTGCTATGCGCCAGTCCTGTGGTACAGACCCTGTTATTATGGAATCTTTAAAGATTAAAAATAATGGTCTATCTATGACGTTACTGAATTCCTGCAGTACTCGCGGGTGTATCCCATCCGGGCCCGGGGATTTGTCAATTTTAGTGATTTTTAGACGCCGCCGTACTTCCTGCTGGGTTAAGCAAGTGACATTTAATGGAGAATTTTTGTTATCACTAATCATGTTTTCTGTCATGCGATTTTCTTGTGTAAATACGGTTGAAAAAAAATCATTTAGCATATTGGCTTTTTCCTCATCCTCATCCACCATTTCACCCAGACTATTTTTAAGGGGCCAACACTATCA
This sequence comes from Phyllobates terribilis, assembly GCF_046119375.1. Lineage (NCBI taxonomy): Eukaryota > Metazoa > Chordata > Amphibia > Anura > Dendrobatidae > Phyllobates > Phyllobates terribilis. The sequence continues at coordinate 140,128,709 of NW_027362770.1, forward strand.
ATGTTTAGTTTTTTACTATTTATGTAGTTAAAGAATATGTTGGGGTTATTTTTACTTTCTCTGGCAATGATTCTCTCTGTCTCAATCTTTGCTGCCTTGATTTGTTTTTTACATAATTTATTTAATTTTCTATATTTATTTAATGCCTCATCACTACCTACTAGCTTTAGTTCTCTAAATGCTTTCTTTTTGTCACTTATTGCGCCCCTTACAGCTCTATTTAGCCATAGTGGTTTCCTCCTATTTCTAGCATGTTTATTGCCAAAGGGTATATATTGTGCACAGGTCCTATTCAGGATGTTAATAAATGTCTCCCATTTGCTTTGTGTAGCTTTATGTCTCAGGATATCATCCCAGTTTATTGCACTAAGATCATCTCTCAACCGTTGGAAATTTGCCTTCCTGAAGTTTAGTGTCCTTGTAACCCCTCTACTACACATCTTATTAAAGGTTACATGAAGACTTATTATTTTGTGATCACTATTACCCAAGTGACCCCCAACTCGTATATTTGATATGCGGTCTGGCCTATTGGTTAATATTAGGTCTAGCAGTGCCCCCCTTCTTGTTGGGTCCTGAACCAGTTGTGAAAGGTAATTGTCTCTCATAGTTGTCAAAAACCTATTACCTTTGCTTGAACTACATGTTTCTGTCCCCCAATGTATTTCAGCGGGACAGAAACATGTAGTTCAAGCAAAGGGTGGCATTTCTTTGGAGGGCAACACAGCCCTCCATGTGCTCTAGCCTGACTGCCATTAGGTACCGAGATGAGATCCTCAGACCCCTTGTGCGACCATATGCATATGTATCACCTACCTACAATGCCTGGGCATGCTCCTGATGAGGTTGCGGATGGTCTGTGGGATCTCCTCCCAGACCTGCATCAGTTCATGTAAAGAACATGCCTACAACTGTGAACATTTGGTTTTCTTTTTATTGTGAAGCAAACAGCAAATAGGACAAAATAACTGAAAACTTCAGTGTGCCTAACTATTCACCCCCCCCTAAAGTCAGTACTTTGTAGAGCCTCCTTTTGCGGCAATTACAGCTTTGGAATAGTCTGTATGAGTTTTCCACATCTGGCCACTGGGATTTTTGCCCATTCCTCAAGGCAAAACTGCTCCAGCTCCTTCATGTTAGATGGTGTCACGGGTGCGTCAGATGTGATAGACAGTCGCCCTGCAGTTGGTTGCAGAAGATCTCTACGTTTGGCATTACATACACCTTCTTAGCTGTTTCACTCTAGGCGGCCGCGACCAATCAGCAGAGCGGTGTTGAACTTTAGCGCCAAGATCACTGATTGGTCGCGTGCGGAGAGCGCGACCAATCAGCGAATCGTATTGGTGAGGAGCGGGGAGCGGAATCGTATTAGTGAGGACCGGGGAGCGGCGCTGCCTGTGCGGCTACTTCCGCTGCGAGAAGCCGGGACATGAGCGACTGCTCGCAGCAGAAGTATCCCGGCCCGCAGCGCCGCTCCCCGGTCCTCCCTTGACACCCTAGCCGCTGATGTCCCCAGCCAGCGACCAATCAGCGATTTTTAACACAAATGTCCGGACCTTTGTAACACCATGCGGATACTGTGGGGACATCAGCGGCTAGGGTGAGAAAGGAGGACCGGGGAGCGGCGCTGCCGGTCCGGATACTTCTGCTGCGAGCGCCCGCTCATGTCCCGGGTTCTCGCAGCGGAAGTATCCGCACAGGCAGCGCTGCTGACATCCATGCGGCTAGGGTGTGAAGGGAGGACCGGGGAGCGGCGCTGACATCCAATTGGTCGCGGCCGCTATTTAAATGTGCAGCACAAATCGGTGATTGGTCGCGGTCTTGGCCCGAGACCAATCACTGATCTTGCCGCAAAAGTTAAACACTACTGTGCTGATTGGTCGCGGACGCTGCCCGCGACCAATCACCGATTTGGGCGCCAAATTTAAATCTCGGCCGCGACCAATCACCGATCTTGGCTCCACATTTAAACACCGCTGTGCTGATTTAAATATCGGCCGCGACCAATCAGCACAGCGGTGTTTAACTTTTGCTCTAAGATCAGTGATTGGTCGGGTCCGAAGACCACGACCAATCATCAAATCGTTTTGGTGAGCACCGGGGAGCGCCGCTGCCTGTGGGGGTACTTCCGCTGCGAGAACCCGGGGCATGAGCGGGCGCTCGCAGCAGAAGTATCCCGACCCGCAGCGCTGCTCCCCGGTCCTCTCTTCCGCATGGAGGTCAGTGACGCCGGCGGTCCTTCCGCTCATCTCCCGGCTGCATCTCCGTCCTGCAGATGGGTCCGGCGGTCGAGGTCCTTCTGCTGGTACCGGCCGGGAGATGAGCGCCTCGCGGCGCTCATCTCCTGGCTGCATCGCCACTCAGCTCCGTCCCGCAGATGAGCCGCTAACGGCCGCCATCTTTTTTCAGAAATCCCGCGGCGCTGATTGGCCGCTGCCGGACCAATGAGCGACGCGGGATTTCCTGGACAGATAGACGGGATAAGACGATTATATATATATAGATGGTACAGTAATTCAATGCAGTTTGTGGGGAATATTTTTTCATAAGAATTTGGGAAAGTTTTGAAATGTCTGTCCTATTCCTGATCTAAGGGTCTAGACTTTTAGCTGAGATTAATGTGTTACAGTAAATTTATCACTTAAACATGAGCCATGTATGAGGGAGTTGGAGTCAGTGTCATGGGAATTGAGGAGTCGGAGTTGGAGGTTTGGCTTACCGACTCCACAGCCCTGCTTGCTGCCCAGAAACATACCCTCAGCATGATGCTGCCACCACCATGTTTTACTGTGGGGACGGTGTTCTTGGGGTGATGAGCTCTGTTGGTTTGGTGCCAGACATAGTGTTTACCTTGGTGGTCAAAAAGTTCAATTTTGGTTTGAGATCCTCTTGGTCTTCCCAGTGTTGTTTGGTTAGTGGTGCCTCTTGCTTAATGGTGTTGCAGCCTCTGTGGCCTTTCAGAAAAGGTAAAGTGTATTTACTGACAGACCATGTGACACTTAGATTGCACACAGGTGGACTTCTTTTCACTAAGCATGTGACTTATGAAGGTAATTGCTTGCACCAGAAATTTTTAGGGGCTTCATTGCAAAAGGGGTGAATACATACGCACATTCAAATTTTTAGTTATTTGATCCCATAAATGTAATTTATGCCTATATTTTTCGCACTTCACTTCACCAACTTAGACTATTTAGTCCTGATGAATAACACACAAATCGGATTACAAAAATATTTAAAACACAGGCTGTAATGTAACAAAATAAGTAAAAAAACAAGGGGGTGAATACTTTTGCAAGCCACTGTGAAGTGGCACAAGCGGGTCATCCTCACTAATCCCCAATTGCGCCCATTCACGAAGTTTCAACAACTAGCCTCAATGTTAAACGGGCCGTCCAACAGTAACAGTGTTTTGCTTTTTGCATTGTTTGAAAATAACAAAATGGAGGCATACTTACCTTCCAGCACCCCCACGGATCCAGTTCTGGTCGCTCCGGAGTTCTGCGCCAGCTCCAGAAGCTCTGTTTGTTCGTTTCGGAGGTTGCAGAAAATGCAGGAACCTGTGATCAGCTGCAGCGGTCAAAGAAACATTTGATGACATGCTTTTGTAAGTTGACCACTGCAGCCAATCATAGGAAGCAGCGGTGTTGTGACTTTTCAATGAAGCAAACAGCATTTCTGAAGCCAACGCAGACCTACGGAGTAGTCTGCATTGGATTCGAGGTAAGTAAGCCTCCATTTGTCGATTTCGAACAATCCAAGTCAATTAAAAAATAATAATAATATTTTGCTGTCAGAGATCCCCTTTAAGTTTTATCTATATAATCACTTATTATAACACGTGTGAAACGCCACCTCACAGTCTGTTACATAAAGTCGTGTCACCCGATCATCATATCTATGAGGGGAACACAACATTCCGCTGACTTCCTTGTGTTCTCTGCAGGTTGCCATGTAACAGCACAGATTATCACATAACATGGCTGCGGAGGTGAAAGCATGGGCAGCCGGAGAGATAAGATTTGAGCGAACGAGGTTTACGTGAGAGCCTTTATTACAGATGCCGTCATATTCGACAGGAAAAAAATAGTGTTATGTCAGGGAAACGTCATACCATCTGGCCCGCAACACTAGAACCCCCAACCCTATATTGGGCCCATTATTCTGTATGGGGGACTATGTGTGGGGCCCATTATTCTGTATGGGGGCTATGTGTGGGGCCCATTATTCTGTATGGAGGACTATGTGGGGCCCATTATTCTGTATAGAGGATTATGTGGGGCCCATTATTCTGTATGGAGGACTATGTGGGGCCCATTATTCTGTATGGAGGACTATGTGGGGCCCATTATTCTGTATGGAGGACTATGTGGGGCCCATTATTCTGTATGGAGGACTATGTGGGGCCCATTATTCTGTATGGAGGACTATGTGGGGCCCATTATTCTGTATGGAGGACTATGTGGGGCCCATTATTCTGTATGGAGGACTATGTGGGGCCCATTATTCTGTATGGAGGACTATGTGGGGCCCATTATTCTGTATGGAGGACTATGTGGGGCCCATTATTCTGTATGGAGGACTATGTGGGGCCCATTATTCTGTATGGAGGACTATGTGGGGCCCATTATTCTGTATGAAGGACTATGTGTGGGGCCCATTATTCTGTATGGAGGACTATGTGGGGCCCATTATTCTGTATGGAGGACTATGTGGGGCCCATTATTCTGTATGAAGGACTATGTGTGGGGCCCATTATTCTGTATGGAGGATTATGTGGGGTCCATTATTCTGTATGGAGGACTATGTGGGGCCCATTATTCTGTATGGAGGACTATGTGTGGGGCCCATTATTCTGTATGGAGGACTATGTGTGGGGCCCATTATTCTGTATAGAGGATTATGTGGGGCCCATTATACTGTATGGAGGACTATGTGTGGGGCCCATTATTCTGTATAGAGGATTATGTGGGGCCCATTATACTGTATGGAGGACTATGTGTGGGGCCCATTATTCTGTATAGAGGATTATGTGGGGCCCATTATTCTGTATGGAGGACTATGTGTGGGGCCCATTATTCTGTATAGAGGATTATGTGGGGTCCATTATTCTGTATAGAGGATTATGTGGGGCCCATTATTCTGTATGGAGGACTATGTGTGGGGTCATTATTCTGTATAGAGCAGGGGGTCTCAAACTCGGCTGGGTATATGGGCCGCAAATGGAAAAAATTTGAATTTGGGAGGCCGCATTTTTTGTTCAATGTGACATTTTTAGTGATACCATTTTTTTTTGTATACACCTTTTGAACATTTTTGCCGTGTTTATTTTTTTATAGCTTGGGTCCTTATGGATGTGGCGATAATAAACGTGCACTTTTTTGTGTTTACTTTAGTTTACATATAAAACAGCATTTTTAGCGCCCAATATTTTTTCATGCTTTATTTTTATTTTTTTGATTTTTACAATTTTGTTTCCTCCAATTGGCCACATACAGTAAAATTGTCTTACAATTAGCATCATATAGTAATAATGGCAAACATCTTGTAGTAATGTCCCCATCTTGTACTAATGTGCCCCAACCAGGTCCCCATCCTGTGGCTATGTTCCCGATCCAGGTCCCCATCTAGTGGCTCTGTGTCCCATCCAGGTCTCCATCTTGTGGCTGTGCCCCATCCAGGTCCCCATCCTGTGGCTCTGTGCCCCATCCAGGTCCCCATCTTGTGGCTCTGTGCCCCATCCAGGTCCCCATCTTGTGGCTCTGTGCCCCATCCAGGTCCCCATCTTGTGGCTCTGTGCCCCATCCAGGTCTCCATCCTGTGGCTCTGTGCCCCATCCAGGTCCCCATCTTGTGGCTCTGTGCCCCATCCAGGTCTCCATCCTGTGGCTCTGTGCCCCATCCAGGTCTCCATCCTGTGGCTCTGTGCCCCATCCAGGTCCCCATCTTGTGGCTCTGTGCCCCATCCAGGTCTCCATCCTGTGGCTCTGTGCCCCATCCAGGTCCCCATCCTGTGGCTATGTTCCCCATCCAGGTCTCCATCTTGTGGCTATGTGCCCCATCCAGGTCTCCATCTTGTGGCTATGTGCCCCATCCAGGTCTCCATCTTGTGGCTATGTGCCCCATCCAGGTCCCCATCTTGTGGCTATGTGCCCCATCCAGGTCCCATCTTTTGGCTATGTGCCCCATCCAGGTCCCCATCTTGTGGCTATGTGCCCCATCCAGGTCCCCATCTAGTGGCTCTGTGCCCCATCCAGGTCCCCATCTTGTGGCTATGTGCCCCATCCAGGTCCCCATCCTGTGGCTATGTGCCCCATCCAGGTCTCCATCTTGTGGCTATGTGCCCCATCCAGGTCCCCATCTTGTGGCTATGTGCCCCATCCAGGTCCCCATCTTGTGGCTATGTGCCCCATCCAGGTCCCCATCTTGTGGCTATGTGCCCCATCCAGGTCCCCATCTTGTGGCTATGTGCCCCATCCAGGTCCCCATCTTGTGGCTATGTGCCCCATCCAGGTCCCCATCTTGTGGCTATGTGCCCCATCCAGGTCCCCATCTAGTGGCTCTGTGCCCCATCCAGGTCCCCATCTTTTGGCTCTGTGCCCCATCCAGGTCCCCATCTTTTGGCTATGTGCCCCATCCAGGTCCCCATCTTGTGGCTATGTGCCACATCCAGCTCCCCATCTTGTGGCTATGTGCCACATCCAGCTCCCAATCTTGTGGCTATGTGCCACATCCAGGTCCACATCTTGAGGCTCTGTGCCCCATCTTGTGGCTATGTGACCCATCCAGGTCCCCATCTTGTGGCTATGTGCCCCATCCAGGTCCCCTCTTGTGGCTATGTGCCCCATACAGGTCCCCATCTTGTGGCTATGTGCCCCATCCAGGTCCCCATCTTGTGGCTATGTGCCACATCCAGGTCCCCATCTTGTGGCTATGTGCCACATCCAGGTCCCCATCTAGTGGCTATGTGCCACATCCAGGTCCCCATCTAGTGGCTATGTGCCACATCCAGGTCCCCATCTTTTGGCTATGTGCCACATCCAGGTCCCCATCTTGTGGCTATGTGCCCCATCCAGGTCCCCATCTAGTGGCTCTGTGCCCCATCCAGGTCCACATCTTGAGGCTATGTGCCCCATCCAGGTCCCCATCTTGTGGCTATGTGCCCCATCCAGGTCCCCATCTTTTGGCTATGTGCCCCCTGTGCTGTTCTTCACACACATAAAAAAAAAAAAAAGATGATTCTCACCTGTCCTCCGTTCCCTCGGCGTCCTTCCTGCAGATGTGGCCGCAGGCACCACAGAGTCAGACCCCTTGACGATCCCAACCTGGTCCAGGAGGAGCCGCCGAGAGCAGCGCTGCATTGCCGCACACAGACTGTCTCCCAGCTCAGCATTTCCAATGCCAGCCACCGGCCAATCAGAGGCCAGCAGCTGACATCAGCGTACGGCAATGACGTCATACTCACTGCGCCGACACGCAGATATCAGCTGCTGGCCTCTGATTGGTCAGCGGCTGTCATTGGAAATGCTGTGCTGGGAAACAGTCTCTGTGTGGCAATTCAGCGCTGCTGTCGGCGGCTCCTCCTGGACCTGGTCAGGATCATCAAGGGGTCTGTGCCTACGGGCCACATAAAGCAGCCTCAGGGGCCGCGTGTTTGAGACCCCTGGAGAGGATTATGTGGGGCCCATTATTCTGTATAGAGGATTATGTGGGGTCCATTATTCTGTATGGAGGACTATGTGTGGGGCCCATTATTCTGTATCGAGGATTATGTGGGGCAGATTATACTGTAAATTGGTTGGCCCGCAACTTTGTCCACGTTTTTGATTTTGGCCCTCTGTGTTTCAGTTTGACATCCCTGCATTAGCTGATACCTGTCCAAACGCGGCGATTTTTGCCGAATCAGTCGACCATCTATTCAAGTTTCATCAACCCGAGCTATTTTCTCTAAGAAAACTAGCTAAAACCAGGGCTAAAAGACAAAAATCATGAAAACTACAGGAGGGTGTGAATTGATTCGGAAGAACCACCGCCCTGAGAACCACCTCAGCTCTTCTGAGGATTAGTCGGCCTGGCACGCCATCATCGTTGTGATGACGCGCTAAGCCGGCTAATCAAAAGAAAAGTAATGGAAGATTGTAGGTAGGAAGCGTTTCTCAGGAGAGGAATCCTGTCCAACGGCCATAGATTACTGACGTGGTCCTATGAACCGATTAGAGAAATCTCTGATGGAAACTATCGATAATATGCATACAACTAAAAATGTCCTGACAGGTTGCCTATTTTTAAGGACATTCCACTTGCCATAAATGCCGCTGTTCTTCTGAATCTGGTGTTGTTTTCCTCTTGTTTCTACGCCTGTCCGTTCCGGAGATATGACCTCCTCTTCACTGTATATAGATTCTTGTATTTTTAGTCAAGTGGATGTGGCCCTCAAGTTCACGCCCATGAAGAAGAATTGAAGAACACGCCCATTTGGCTAAAAGATAAGAATTTATATACAGTGAAGTGGAGGCCATATCTCGGGAACTGAGTGTCACAATAACAAAAGAAAACATTGACGGATTCAAGATAATAGCGGCGTTTATACCAGTTATAAAAATTACATGTTTATTGTGTGAAAATGACTTGATTGCTTTAGTCTTATAAGTATTAGAAAAAAAATTGGCAATGTTTTTTTTTCCATTTTACGATATTTAACATACAAATTGTCTCTTCAAAGAGGAAGAGGACTAGAACTGTAACGCCACCTATAGGAAGCGGAGATCCTAATAGTCAGTATCGATTCTTTTTAAGAGCCTGGCAATATGACTTAGGATAAAAGCCATACCAGAATCTCAATCTGCAGACATGATGTTTCCGAATGTTGCACTTCAACAGTGTAAAGTATGAGATAGGAGGAGCATGCATGGCTTATAAGTCTCCTCACTCTGACATGCCAGGCTTGGCTTGTCACACTCCACAAAGAGAAATGTTACCCCTTAGATCACGATCTTTATAAAAAACACATAATTAGTAATCTTGCAATTTTCGCACTGACCACTGGAGCATTTTAAGACTCATACTTGCCCTTTCATGTACAGTTTTCAGCAGGCTCATTATCATTAGAGGCAGAACTACAATGTCAGGTTACACCTCTATACACAGATGATAACACAGGATCCACTAATCAGAATAGTTGATGTCGTAGCTGACCCTGCTCCACCTCTCTTCTCACAATGATGTTTGCACACGCTCATTAGACACTTTAATACAAAAGGTAGAGTCTAAAAAAGCCCTAGTGGCCAGTGTGAAAATTTCAAAACTTCTATTTTTATTTGTAATACACACTGTGATAAGTTATAATAAAAGTAAAAAAAAAAAAAAAAACACTGCAAAACTTAACAAAAAAGACAAAAATGTTATTTAAACAATAGTTCATTTTCTGATCATCGCTTTTCTTTAAGTGAGAACTTTATAACTGTAAAGCGCTGTGGAATACGTGGCCGCTATATAAATAGGGATTATTCTGAGTATATAGTTACAAATTAAATGTTCTTGCATTCTATAAGATTTGTGTCTTTTCAATGATATCCAAATAAAATCTAAAAAGAAATCGCCAAAGTGTTGTCAAAAATTTGATTCAACTGATGACTATGGGCCCCAAATAAACCCACAGACATCTTCTTGCCTTCTAAGATTTCTCAAGATATTGAGACATTCGTCAATGAGAATATATATAATAGAGTATAAGATGCATATGTGCCTCATCCGTAAAAAATAATCAATATGATTATTGATACTGTTACTATACTTGCCACTGTAGATGCTTTGGTAGGCCGTCACCCATTGACTTGCACTCCCATAAGCATTAAAGTCTGCCGAGCCCACCGATATCTGCAGGACTAGCCATCCAGCTAATGTATGGGGGCCTCTTCTCGGAGAGAAGGACCGGGCTGTTGGAATTTCAATGCCCGATCCTTGTGTTTTCAGGGGAGATAAGCCACAGACTAGGTGTCTGGAAGCAGCTTTCTCCTCTGTCCCCATTGGAAACACATGAATGCTCATCCAAGCCGAATGGGGGAATTGGAAGTGCCAATGGTCTGATGAACGAACGGTCATCTAACAGTTATTGAGGACAGGGCAGAGGGGGGGAGGCTACTGCTGCAGGCAGCTGTCCGTGTACGGGGGAGGTCGAGGTAAGATCGCTGTAGGCCAATCAAACATTCGGCTGACCGCTATCTCACGAGTATGGCCGGCTTTATTGCCACAAAGGAGGTCATGAAGAGTATGAAGAGACCGCCTTTCCCCCTTGGCGTGACTGAACCAAGCATTACACCGACAGTTCTAGACGCTGCCCAAGAGACGACACCAGTGACTACTGGGGTGGCCCATGATGAAAAAGTGGAGACTGGGTCTTACTGTGATCAGTCTCCCGATAGGCTTGTGAGGCCTGTTTTATTACTGCGTACCCACTATGCGTTTTTCAAGCGTTTTTGCCGCGGGATTTCCACAGCGAAAACGCTTAAAAAACGCTTGGTAATACGTGCCCCATGGACCCCAATGATAATCCGCATGGGCTGTGCACATGCTGCGGAAATTTCCGCTGCGGATTATCATTGCGGAAAATACGCAGCATGTCCATTATTTTTGCAGACACGCAGCGTAATCGCCGCCATTGACTTGCATTGAATCGCTTAATATCCACATGACTACATGTGCACACGTGGATATTAAGAGATACAATGTACGGATGGTACCCGGGTCTGGAGAAGAGGAGACTCTCATCCACACCCGGGTACCATAGTACCTGTAAAAAAAGAATTAAAATAAAAAATAAACATTATACTCACCTTCTGATGGCCCCCGGTCTCCTCTGTGGTGCATCCTGGCTCCCCGATGGTCTAAAAGGACCTTCCATGACGCCATTTAGTCATGTGACAGGTCACGCAACCGCTGACGTCAGCGTTCGCGTGACCTGTCACATGACTAAATGACGTCAT